>NC_141391.1:181791004-184291004 GCF_034619465.1 Leptosomus discolor
GCTACCATTTCTCCTGATTTAGTCTGCGCTTCTCTAATCCAGGGGCTTTTTGTTGTGGGAGTTTCTGCTTCTTTGCTTACTTTCATCCTTGAGCACGACACTGTTCATGATACTAATCTCTTGCATCATGTGATGATTTCCTGAAAGTCTTTGCACCTCACAGCACTACTTGCATAATAATAATAGTCTTCCCTGCAGTTGTACTGAGGGTGGCTGAAAGCTTGATTCAAAGACAGCCAAACTGGTATGGTGCCACTGAGCAGAATTTGTTCTGCAAAATATTTGCTGCTAGCTATGTTGCACAGGAAATAATAAAAAAAAAAAACTCTGTAACATTCAAACCCAGTTCACAGAGCTTGCAGTCATGAATTTCATTCACTGTGTTTATAAATGTATTGTTCCGTATTTTTTTCCCCTTAACCCTGTCAGCTAATGTCCAGAGGCACTAATTGACTGTGATGGCAGGTGCTTGTTAATGAATAAGGAAAGAACCATCATTTAAGACTACAATCACTCCAGAGTTGTGCTCTGGTTCAGTTTTGCCTGCTGTACTCATACACTCATTTCTTAATGCAAACTTCTCCCTCCAGGTCTTTAATTTTGAGCCAGGCATGAACGCAACCCGAGAGCGAGGCGGAAATGGTTCTCTTGCCACTAGAACTATACCTGATGTCTCGTGTGAGAGTTCCTTCGGCCTCGGCTAGAAGCATTATTAGAAATAAAAGTATGAGAAAGAAGAAGATAGTAAATACAGCAAAGATACAAGATCCAGAATAGCGGTGATCACAATTTCACACAATATAATAAATTCCTAAAGTCATAGGAAATCAAAAGCTGGATATCAAACCCAGGGTAATACTTCTTCTCCACAGACTTTGAATACTGAATGTAATGAAAATGGCAAGCAGGAAATTGTGCTAAGTCGTGGGATGCACCACTACATCCTATCTATCTCCTACATGATGCCAAGTTTCCTAATAAAACCAGGCTGCCAATACTATCCCTACTTTATTAAACAAATCGTAGGGAGGCTAATGTGATAAATGAATCCCCCTCTTTCCCTCTGACTTCAGGAAGTATTATATTGATCAACCGGGAAAGAAGAGAGCCCCAGAACAGACTTAAACATAATGATCTGCCTCAGCTCACGTGAGGTGGTGACCATTATAGTAAGAAGTGTTGAGATCAGCCACTCGAGTGGCTTGTGCCAGTACCTTGATGAATGACTCCAAATCACCATTAAATAACTTAGCACTATACTGTGATCGGGGTCTGGGCTTCCTGTGTTTCTGGGGCTTAGGGGGAAGATTTGGAGGCCTAAGGGAAGGGAATATGATTACTGAGCAAGGTAGAATTAAGTCACACAATAAAATGAAATGTCTGTAAGCACATGTCAAAAAACCAGAACATTGTAAAGGGAGAAATAAACACAGTACTTCTCAAATAAAGACTTTCCATCAAACTTAAGTGTAACAGTGATTAAAGAGTGCAGAACTCCCCCATTAAAAACACATTACTTTTGGATAAATATTGACATTCTTTATGAACCCCTGCTTTGCACTTTTACCATATACGTTTATTCGAAACACTGCACAATCGGAATGGCCTTTTTTGTTGCAGTCATGCATGAAATGTGCAGCAACCACTGGAATTCATCCTGCTAGCTGCGGCAGAACACAGGGCACTGGAAGCACCTCTTATCAAGCAGAAAAGTTGCTTCATGCTGGAGAAGCTTCAAACGCAAATTAAAGCTGCTCAGCACACTCCTAAGATGCTTCAAAACCAAACCGTCTGAATTTTCAACTAGATCCAGGAAGGTTATATGGCTTTAGCCTTCCACATCCAAACACCAACATCTTCACACAAGAAAAGAAACACCTTGCAAATTAGTTAAAGGAATTAAAATATTATCATCAACTTGAAACAAATAAACAAAAGCAGCACAATGCAAAAAAAAAGAAAAGGAAGAACACACAAAACTTTGGTCTGCAAAATGTTTACCTAGTGTGTTACACATGTGATGACTACAACCGAAAGAGATTACAGGAAATAACTATTGTTGTCTAGGTCATAATTTATTTTGTGAGTGTCAGGGCACGCTACATGCCAACAGCTTCCCTAGTTCCCCTGCACCAGCAGTCCAATATTTCTATAGGTTTTTCAGGAATTAGCAAAAAATCAAATGTTTTGGGGGAAACAGTGAAGAACAACTTTGCACAGAACAAAGTGGTGGGACTTCAGTCTGTTTGGGTACTACCTGCTATCTCACACTCATCTTTGAAGCTATCCTCTTCCCTTCTGCAATTTAACTTTGACCTTGAAGAACATTTCTGTTTGCATCTCTTACAGTCTGGAAACTTAACCGAACGTTGGGGCAATAGGCAGGTCCCAGACAAAGCGGGGGAACTGTTGCTGAGGAATGGATGGGCAGGCTCTACTCCCTCAGAACTTCTTTCTCTAAGTGACCAGCTGTGAGAAGACAGGAGCTAAGGTGGCTTCAAGCTGCTCCCTCACTTTACTAAGGTAAAATCGTTGCCTAAACCATTGTCTTCTTTCAGCTGCTTACACAGCAGGGAATTTAAGATGATGTAAGACTGATGAGTCCCGTGCTTTGGAGTCAAGAAAGAAGGCTTTTCTTGTTAGACATAAGCTTGCTGACTTCCACGCATTCCTGGTAGCATCTGGGGGCAAGAATTAAAGGCACAGGTCTCAGAATTAATATCAGCAACTGGGAAGAGTGCTCTGATTTGTTACCGCTTTTCAACTGGGGTCGTGTAAGGAAAGGTGAATAAATCCAACTTTACAGAGCTAAAATGGCCCATGGAGTGGTGAGGGAAAGGCTGGTCTGAAGCTTGTAGAGGTGTCCCCAGGAATATGGGGTCCAGACAGAAGAAATCATGCAAAACCAAGTGGTCCAGCAAAGGCAGAGCCAGAGCTGGATCCTGGCCCTTAGCTGGGAGGGCAAGACTCTTTTTTTTTTTTTTTCTTAATTTAAAGATGAGGGGTGGTGGCAAGGTCATTCCTGTCCAGGTAGCAAAAAGGAGAAAGAGAAGACATTGGGCAAGGATGTATTGCATGAAAAGGTGAGGGATGAGTGAGACCAGGAAGGCTGGGCTGGATGCTCCTGCTGTCACCAGGATGGGAAGGGTGGTGCCTGTAGCAATGATACACACAAGTGGCAGCTGCAAATCCAAACAGTTGCCATTGCCCCCCTAGTCTGATACCCTGGGAGCTGCAGTACTCCTCGGTGTTTATGTCTGGAGGCAGCGTGCAGGTGTGGCATTACACAACTGAAAAAGCATGTACCGCACAAAGCAGAGAGATCTAATATGTATCGTTTCTCTTCTGTAAATATATAGACACATTTAAGTATCAAATGCATGGATACTGGGGGAAAGCAGGTATTCCTGTCCAGAGCTACGTTATCAAAGATGTCGCCTATCCCCTAAATTCACCTCTGTATCAGGTTCTTTGAACTGTGGATCCTGACTAAGTGAATTACAAACCATGAGAAGCAAGGTATCTCTAGCAACTAAAAAATATTTATTTTCTAGCACCGAAAAGCACCCTGCAACTTCCAAATTTGATGTGTGATGCACAAATATTTTTAAGGACCTCCTAGCTTGTCCCACCCTTGACACCGGCCTAAGCAGCCCACAAGAATGAGGAAGATGAACAGTCTGGTCCTTCAGGATGCAGAAACAGAAATGCTGAACGTTAAAACACACAGGGCTTGTACACAATTTATGTAACAACAGCAACAACAACAATGTTATATACTATTATGGACTTGTTCTAAAATTTGTAATTGCTAAGATTTTATTACCTTTGTAACTCTAAATCAAGTCAAGTAAAAATATCTTACCTTGTTGTCATGTATTCAGCCCTGTGACCTAGAAAAGTTCAATAATCAGGAAACAATCATTTGTAGGTTTTTAGGTTTTAGGTACATTTTTTTTGTATCTAAATTATGCTTGGCAAACTACTTTTAGTCCTGACTTTCATGTTACTGGCAAGAGATACACAATTATACAACAAACACGGCAGTGCAGTTATCTACCATCTCCACAGCTTCATTTAAAATACAAACACAACCAATGTTATGGAACAACTTTTAAGAAGTCTGCCCACAGATTAAAGAGTCACTATATACTGTGAATGATTTGAAGTAAAACTCCAAACAATGTCTATTGTTTGTGCTCATGTGTTTTAGTGGCTAAATCAGTGTGGAAACAGAGCTGCGCCAAGGATAGATTACATCTCCCCTAGTGTCTTGTGCCTAAACCTGTTCAGTGCTGAAAATACAGAGCTCTAGACACCAATGGCTTGTATTGAAAGACTCCTTCCTCTCTTTTGTCTGTGTATTGCAGGAAAAAAATACAGCACTACCACTGGGAAACACCACAGAGAAGTGCAGAGAATTGTAAAGAAGCAAATACCATATTCCAGAAAGGTTCCTGGATAACCTTTGCAGGACAACAGGCCAGTAAGTTAGGCATGTGCATCGTGTCAACTCATGATAATGAAAAGCAAAATAATGAAACAGTAGGAAGGTCATGGTATGATAAGTTCCAATCAGCCTAGTTTTCCCAAAGGGCGATCGTGCCCTATTAATTTATTAGAATTCTTTGAACATGTCAGTAAAATACTTTATAATGGAGAATCAGTTGAATTAATTTACTTAGTGTTTCAAAGGCCCCTGCTAAGTTTCTTCACAAGAAGCGACTAAAGCAACTAAACAGCCACGGATTGAGAGGCAAAATATTCTCATTGATCAAAAACTAATGAAGAAAAGGGAAACTGAGTGGAATTAAATGGTCTTTTTTCATCATGACAGAAGTGTAACAATCATTTACTCAAGCCTTCCCATTAGGACCACTGACATAATACATAGTACATTTAATAATGTCTTGGGAAGATCACAGCATCTGACTGAAATACTTTTGTATCAAGTCCTGACAAAACTGTGAAGCCCTTCAGAGGGGTTTAATTGTGTTAAGGAACAAGACACACAATGGCAAATAAAATTCAGCATTGACAGTTTCAAGTAAGATGCTAGGGAAGAAAGAATTAAACACCTATGCAGCTAGCAGAACAACAGATAATTATACTGACTCTGAAAATCACGCTGAGCATCACTTGGGCTAGGTCTAAGTACACCACTCAATTCTAAAGTAACCGCAAAAAAAGCTTGTCAGACTGCAGAAAGAACGAAAAACAGTGATATGCAAAACATAATATGAAGTGGCAACGCACAGGTGCACCTGAAATACCGCACAGTATTGAAAACCCTAACCTGAAAATGTATTTTGCAGTACCAGAAGAGTGGGGATCTGCAGAAGGTGGCACAAAGAATAAGCTCTGGGAAAAATCTCTGGCAGTAATAAGACATGCAAAGATTTCTGGCAGCTATTTTAGAGAGGTGAAAAAGAGGGGTGAAAGAAGAGTATGTAAAATAACCTATGAAAGACAAAGGGTAAGCCAGGGACTTCTCCCTACCCCTGTAACCAAGGAAAGTTCATTGAGACTAAGAATCCCAATAATAAATGCTAGTAAAACAAAAGATCCCGAGTCTGGAGGATTTTAAACACATCTTTGATATTCAACAGATTAGGGCAAAAACTGTCTGGGATACAGGGGCAATTTCTTTTACAACTGCTTATTCTCCTTCTTGCATTCCCTTTGCTTTGTTCGTTTGTTCATTCAATAGATGAACCTCGGGTCAGAATTAATATGAGTATCAGTGTGCTTCCTATGTGTAGTATCAGTTTAATTTGAGTATTTCTCATTTACTTTTCCAGACTGGTAGATGCAGACTCAGCATAGAGCACTTCATCTATCCGCCTTGTTCAGATCATGAATATGTATCTGCTGTGTCCATAAACAGCAACAGACTGTAGTAGGCAGGTGATGAACTGGAACAGAAGCCAAATGCTGTCAACATTGTGGACACCAGACTGGAATTTGGATTTATTCAGCCTACATCCTTACCCTGTACAGGTTTGAACAAAAGCAAGTGAGGGTGCCAAAGGAAAACCTGCTGCTAAGACCATCCTCTCCCTCTTCCCCCATTCTCCTCTGCATTACTTAATACAGCACCCTGTGTTACTTGTCTGCAGTGTTGGTGACATTAAAGCTGGCAGCTTGAGTGGAGCAGGGGAGCAGTTCACTTCCTACAAATTTGTTTCTATACTAGGTAGAGCAATAATGTTCTCAATTCCATTGTAATTCTATCCCTTGAACCATCTCCATTCAAGAAATGTATAGAAACAGGGTCTTTCCCAGGCATGTGCATTGTAATACAGGAGATGCCTCAAAAGAAGGGGATACTTGTAAGTAATAATGTAAGAATAATGCCTTTTTCTCCAGATACCAGCTTTGAATGTGGATGCATGTGTTTGGGGTACTATTTGCACGTGCTATGCTATGATGATGCAACAACTATGTGCAAAACCACTGTGGGCAACACAGATTAACTACTTGGGGTTACAGCTGGTGGGTTGACAGGAACTCTTCAACCATGCATGGAACAGTCCAAGCATGCCTGAGCATGGCAGAACAGCCCAGAGCCTGATGGCAATTTATTACTTAGGTCACCCTGCTGAGAAGTTTTCATTTGGATTTCCTTTCATATGGTTCTTTCCTGATTTCTTTCCAACATGCATTAGGCAACAGACTCTGTTACCTCTATCTTTCTCTCTTCAGTAGACAATCATGCATTTTAATGGCTTTCCAAATAATAAACATTCACTTTATTTTTCCAAATACATTTTCTGTGAGCCTTTGGAGGAAGATTTTCCCCTTTTTTGACAAACATCAGCTGTACATTGTTTTGTGTGAATAAGCTGCTCGATGCACACAATAAAAAATAAATCCTATTAAATGAATACTTCCATAAAAAAGAACATAATGTAGTTGTGTAAAATCTGCTACCATCTTCTACGGTCCAGCTTTGCAAGAAAACGCTGCTTATTTCCTACCCTCAACCTCAGTCACTGCCTGGACAAGGGCTTTCTTTGGGTTGTAGCCACTGAAACGTTAATAGATCCTTAGGCACCTCCACAACTGGATTTGTGGATCTTGGCTTTTGCATTAAAAGCAAGAAGAGATCTGATTAACAACAGATTTTTGGCAGTAAAAGGAAAATAAACTGACACATCCTTTAGAGACACTCTTTAGAGAACAAATTTCCTTTCCTGAGTCTGAGTTATAGTCTTTAACCTCCAGGAAAGGATTTTTACTCTTTGTGGTGTAATTCACTTCCTCTTAAATCTGTAACACCCTGTGTGGCTAGTCCTCAAGGCCTGCAGTATGATTCTCCTTTTCCCTTTGGTCCAGCCTGTTGGGAGGGCTGGTAAGAGGTGGGCTGGAACTGTGCATAGTGCCTGATTCGTTACTGCCCTAATTCAGCTTTACTTCATTTGATCATGGGCTTCTGCTGACTTGGTTTATATTTTAAGATGTACTTTTTATAATTGTGGAGGATGTTCAAGACAGTGGATAATTCTCTGCTATCACAATTTATAGTGCAATAATGGTTTTTTGTAATGCAAATATTTCATATGTAAGAACGATAATCAACATATATAGAGCTGTTCATTAAGTTTTCATTCATTCTAGTTCAAAACACGCAAATAGTTTGTAGAAACCAAATATTAAATTAAGCCTATAAGTCTCAATATTGGTATTAGTGAGGTCAGGATTTCACCTTTTACCTTTCATAAATGCTCCACTGAGTTGTTAGGCTGCAAGAAGGACATTCATGTCCATGTGTCAGAAATATTGCACTAGTGAGTCCATTAAGAGATGCATCCTGGATAATTTTGTATACTCAAAAAATCACTCTCCCACAACTCTTAAAGAAACCTTAAGTCAACAGAATTTGTTAGGAAGTAGAAACAGTACATTTGTCACAGCTCTTAAATCACCCTCCACTGACTGTGTCAGCTCTTCCTTCAGACACGAGATTTCTCATTCAACAGTTCCATTTCCAAATATAGTCACTTGCCTAAACGTCTGCACAGTGGAAATAAATATCTGTTGAAGAAATAAAATCAATTTATAGTGCATACCCTTACCACTGCACCAAAACTATGACTGGCAAGAATCAAACCTCTGCTTACTGGACAATTAAGCTTTAAGTTTTTTTCTTGCATACCTTGGGCAGTTCAGTGGCTTCATTGCATAGTCTGGAATCACTTTTCAATTTACTGTATGATATTTACCTTCTCCGAGTGTCCTCTGCAGCAAGTCATGTTTTGCTTGAAGTTTTGTGATGAGATTACTACCTTCCAGATATTCTCTGAATTTCTGTAGAGATGCAGATGAATCTATTACTATGTACGGCACGTAAATTCCAGGAACTTCTGCATAATGTTTACTTCAGGTGTTTGGTCAGTATCCCATGAATGAGGAAGCAACCAACGTACCATGAAATAGAATTGCTCCGTTTCCTGCTGGTTAGCTCTTCTTTTTGCAATGCTAGGCTTACTCAGGTATGTCTCAGAGACTGTTGACTTCACAGACTCCGTTGAGCGACTGTGCTGGAAACACTCTGACACATCGTAGTCTTCAATGGTGACCATATCTTGTATTGTCTGCAGGGTAGCCTCTGTTGTTTTCTTAACCTGGTGTTAAAAAGCATGATTTGCCAAATGCAAGGTAAGCATGTATCAGAACAGCTTAGAAGGGAAGCTCATTACTCAAAATAATTCTCTGGCACACTCTCCCAAACAAACTGGTGTGTGAATATGAAAAATGAGGTGTACTAGAACAGATATCTATCCTACAGAAGAAGGACATGGTTAGATTTCCTATCCAGTTCTCTGCTTTACCATGGTCCAAACCGCAAACATAGATGTACTCTTGTCTTGACTGTATTGCACTCGCAAGCATTTGTCTCCTGAAATTAGAATCAAAATGTGACATGGTTTGATTATGGTCCCTGATCTGGGAGGCAATAGAAGACACACTGATCTGAAGGGTCAGCTTTTGTAAGTGTGGCCAACATGTTAGATTGAATATGTACATTCAAGGATCTGTCTGCCAGAACAACATGTTCTTCCAAGATAAAAAATCTGTGACACTGTTCTGTGGAGTGCTATGGTGAGGAGCACAGTGATGTTTAGACTGCAGAAGTGGAATACGCAGCTGGAGGAGGGGCTGGAGAAGGAACAATTTACACTAGCCTCACAGCACTTCCTATGAGCTCTGGAGCACCATTGCTCACAGTGGAAACCAGGGCATGGAGGCTGTGGAACAGGGGATGCAGTGTTTCCACAACGCCATAAAGTAACTGGCAGGATTCACAAGGATGTCATTTACCTCCCAGTTCTGCTTCAGAAGAGTCTCTAGTAGAGTCAACTTAACTGAATCATGCACACTTCTATAAACATGTCCAGTGTAGGCAAATATCCTTTCCACACTTGCCAACATGATTTCTCCCCCTATGCCCTTGCGCTTCACTTTACTGAAAGAAATAATCTTTCTCCTTCCTTTTGTCTTCGTTACCTTGAGATACTTCATGAATTCAAGTGGGTTTTTTTTTAAGACTACTGTACACATCTCATGGGCATTAATACTTTGTTCTAGGCATTCAGCACATAACATAGAATGAGAAAAACTGGAATCCTGAAAACTTATCAGTAAAGTACACCTTTATTAAATTAAATTAAATTATCCCTATGTTTCAATTTAGGAGCAGATTCTTATTCAAACTGAGCACCTTTAACACTACCTTAAATGAGATAAAAGTGCAATTTATACCAGCTGCGAGGCCTCTCTCTGCTGCCAGAGCAGAGGAAAGAGAACAGCATAGATTTTCTGCATTTTCCCAAAAAATGCATTTTATTTTACTAGGTGAGCTATTCCCATCACAGGCATTCAGTACTTGTGTTTATAAATAGCTGTAGCTCAGACCATAAGAGGTTTTGACTCAGCTACCACAAAAGACAGTCCAAATTCCTTTGTACTACAGAAGTAGCAATTTGGGGACTGGGCAGAGGGTGGTCACAGAAGACAATAACTGTGCTCGGTGGCTTTCTGCTATAAAACTTTAAAAATATGTGCTCTAAGAAGCTTACACTGAAGCATCTGCAAAACACAGAACTCAGCAATATGAACGTACAGACAGGTAAAAGACGAAGTTTCCAAACTGCTGTAAAGCAGAAGAGGATCTACCTTGGCATATTTGCCAGTATTTGATTTTTAAAATTAAAACAGCCCATATGGATTAAAGTAATTTCAGGGTCATTTACATGCTTTTGACAAAGTAGAAAACACTGCACCTTCCTGAAAATAGTGTTCAATGCACAGCCCTCGTAGACACAGGTCTTACCTCCTCATTTTCGATTTTGAGCGTGGCCAGTCGCGACTGTAGCTGCTGATACCTAAGCATAAGCTCTGCTTGCACGGGTTGCTGGGCAGTGACCTGACAAACCTAACAGAGAATCAAAAAGAGTTGTAAGATGCAAGGAATTAAAAAATCAGTCAATAGTCTTTGGTTGCTCTCTTAAAACTAGGTGAATTCTTACCAAAGCTATTAAAACCTAATAAAGCAGACAATAAAATGCGTCCATCTAAATTTAAAGTATTTATGTGTTACAAGGTGCGGAACTACGTACCACATCTTATGACTACAGAGCACAGCCTTATTGTGTGGTTGCTTTGCATTGCTTCTGTATCACACAGAGATGCAAACCCTGGGGTTACCTTCAGATAAAAGATGTACACGAGTGATTCTGCACTCTGCTTTGCTACTGGCCTTTGGTGTAGCAGAACAGGGCACAGCTCGGGTACCATATACACTCGAAATCTCCAGATGATAACATGGGGGAGGAAGAAAGGGAAAAGGCTGCATTTCGGCATGCATAATTTGGAGCAGCTCTGCAGCTGCTCTCAAATAGCATCCACAAGCTCTTTTATGGGTGAGGCAGGTAGCGAAGACATAAAGCCACTACTTACGCTGGTGCTGGGCTGAGCAAAGGTTGCCCAGAAAATTCACAGCAATGTCATTATGAGTAATACAGAATATAATAGCAGACAATGGTTTTTACTTGAGTACTCTGAAGAAACTCAGAGTTTTGAGTTTTGCAAAAATGCAGTTTTGCAAAATGTTATTGCTAATCGACTTGCTTTTGGGTAGCAATAACAGCTTTTACCAAACTCTTTGTAAAAGGGGGTACATTTTCTGTCTTGGTATATAGAAACAGAAACAGTCACCGTGGGGATACTTGTCAGTATACAGACCTCATCACCCATATGAGACTGGAACTCAAATTTCATTGGTGGACAAAAAGCGGTGGGGTACATTTCCATGAATCTCTGCTTGTCACTTCGTGGCTCCAAGCTGTCAACTGCATTTTCAATAATGTCTAAGCCCTCATGCCTGGAAGTTTCAAGGTTATACTCTGCAGAAAGGTATGTTCTTAGGGCTCTGTTCAGACTAGCGTGATATCCAAGATCACAACACTAAAAACACAATAAAGGGGAAAGAAAACAAAATTAAAAAGGAGGAACACCATTCCAATATCCCAAACCACAAATTATCACTAAAATTTTCTGTCCTGAAATTCTTCTGTCTTTGAAGTATTTTACAAAATATATTCTAAATTAAAATACAATACTGGGCTCAAGACAGTAAGTATATAGTATCCTCATTCTGTTGCAAAGATCAAAGGACAGTTTTAGAAAAGAGACTAAGTGTACATTTATGGCAATATGTTTGCATTTGTTTATCAGATACGGATGAGCAGTCAGTGTATTTACACAGAAAAGGTCTGGGACTCCACACACAAGTGGGCTTTTCAGTATTATTGTCATATGTAAGCCTCGGATCATCTATTCAAACCCACCCTGACATAACTCTACCATCTAAGGCAACGCCAGCACCAAACTGAAAATTAAGCAATTCCTGCTGACCATGTCTGTGCCCAAACAAAACCTCCCACAACTGCCTCTTGCATTAGTGACCCATCTAAGACACTCTTTGATGCAAGAAGAATGGTTTACATCCTTTCCCCTAACAGTGAAAATGTAATTACTGTAAACACCTTATTTCCCATGCTCAGACAGAGCGAGCAATGTACATCATGTTACTAAACGCAGAAGGTCATAATTTATGTCTTTTTTTCTCGGGGTGAGAATAACATTGGAAAGTAATTGAAACCTAATTGGTAGAACATAAAGTTGTGTTTGTTCTTGAATTTTAAACATCTTCAGTTTGTATTATTCATGATTAGTTAATATTTTAGAGGAACAGCTGAATATATTTTTTAAATGTCACAGCAGTAATGTATCAAGTGATTGTTTCTTTAATTTTTTCCCCACATTACACAGTAAACAATATCCTCAGCTTCTGCTCAGTGAGCTTCCAGGTAATGGCAGATGTATCGCAAACCTTTCTGTCACCCCAATAGTGGCACATCAGTCTGCTAACAGTCGCATACAAAGAAATGTTCTTTATTTGACCAGAAGGGAGGGAGCATGCTGCTTTAGGGCATCCCTCAGCCCCCAGCCACCCGGCCTGGGTGCCCACCTGCAGTATAAAATCATCCTTCCTTGCAGGACTCCCAAGTTAAGCGATGCAATTGGGTAAAGAGGCAATTTGAATTCAGTCCGCTGTAGACTACGTTTACATGCATACCTCCCTTACAAACATTTAGGACTCATGGGATCATGTTCCCCTCCTTTTCCTCTTATTTGAAAAAGGAGAGAAAAAGAGAGAGAGGGAGACATACAGACAGACAGACAGATGCACACAGAGTAGTTTTCAACATATTTACCATACATAAACCTGTGTGTAGAAGAGAAAGAAACCCCTCACACCTTGCCTTAGGTACACTAATGACTAGTGGTCAAACTGCTCTCTGAACTCTGACAACAGAGCTGTTTTATTCACAGCAAAACTTCCAGAAAGACTAAGCTTTCAGTTCTAGTGAGTACAGGTAGTTACTGCAAATGGGACAGTGGCTCTCCAAAAACCAGTTGCTGAACCATTTAAAGAAAACGCAAAAAAGATGTCATATTCAATCAAACACACATAGGTTAACCTCTCTCTTCTGCCCTTATAGAATGGAAATTTGTGTTACACTTACTAAAACAGCCACTCAACTTTTATACTAAAACACATCCATATTTCAAAGTCCTCCAGCCTAAAAAATATTGTTTCTAAAAGGAGAAGTCTCTTGGTGTTTTTCTCTTGTTCTGTGTCAAATCAGATCTCATATTTAATTCACTACCTTAGATGAAAAAGATGGACTAAAAGTGCTGATAAGAAAGTGGATCAGCACAGCTGTTTTATTTCATGTGCATTAGTTTCCGAGAGACCTCACGGAAGATTAAACTGAGAGGAAATGAGAAATGGAGGGCAATGCCAGGTTCATCATGGCCAACTACCCATGTGTTATAAAACTACAGGCACGTAAAGCCTGCATTTTGGCTCTAGAGGATTAATCTGAGTATTAATAGAGAGCTTATTGATTTACAATTAGAGCTGTGTGGGTTTCTGATGCAGCTTTTTTGCAAGCTGGAGTATAAGACTGCAGCCTTTACACTGTGACAGTACCAAGAACTTCATTGTTTAACCCTTAATCTACTCAGTAACTATTACCATGGTCACCTTTTGCAGGTGATGGCAGCTGCACAAATACGGCTTCTCAGCCAAGAAGAAGGATTATTCAAGTGAGCCAGACTAAGGCATTTACTTGCAACACCAATGCCAGCAGAGCAAACAGGAACTAAATTCAGAACCTGAACTAACGACTTATCACCAATGGCTCTTTAAATGGAATTTAAAATGCCTGTGTTTGGAATTTTGCCTCAATGAATTAAGTTAAAATAGAACTTGTACAAGTAAAGTTATTTTTTTTTTTAAAGCAAAAATAAACACTCGTTAGACATCACAACTCTTACTTCTGCCAGACTATAGTTCACTTTCTCCAAAATTTGAAGACAAAGATAATTTTAACTAGGGAATGGCTTTGTCACAATATCAACTCATGGCTACTCAGAAAGAAGAGTACATTTTTAATCTGCTAGTACTACTGATGGTTTAGAAAGACAGCTGTCTATAACAGAGGTGACACTTTGGGTATTTGTTCAGTACTAAGACTACAAATTTAAGGTACTGCCACTAAACTGCTGCCCTAGCCACCTCTTGTCTGACCACGCTCGGAAAAAAACCCACCAACCTTTCTGATGTTGTAAAAAAGTATGTATGTATGCAGATACACACACGCATACATGTACACACGATTTTCAGGAAGAATCTGCAGATTTGTAGAAAGGCTTGAACAGTTCAAGCAAGCAACCACACTGTTAGCCAAAATAAATATGAATCTTTGAGGTTCACTAATCAGCACAAAGCCTGGATGGCTAACGACACCTGCTATCAATCTATGGACTAGAGAGATAAGATGTCAGTCAGTGCAGCAAGACATGAAGATAAGAAATGAGAGAATGAAGTAATAGACTATGAGTTTATTGCATTTCTGGATTCATAAGGACTTTTGGTTGGGCAAAGTGGAGGGAGATGAGTGATGCATTTGGGATATGTGTGAAAAATTAATTTTGTAATTTGCATTTTATTCTTATTTGGAATTAAATCTGAATCAGTCTCAAGAGCATTTACTGTCTTTATTGCTCCCCAGAGTATATTTAGGCTTGAATAAAACAAACTGCAGTGCTTAGCACAGAGCTTCAACCAAACAAGCAAGCTGCTCTTCATTTCATTTCAGGAATAATAATAAAATTCTAATGCCAATGGAGAGAGAAATTTATTAAGAAAATGCCTTAACCTCTGAATAAGTCACTTTCTAATCATCCTGTTACACAGTCATCTACATTCTAATCAAAGGGATCTGGCTGTACATATCATATTTATGAGAACTTACGTAATAAAGACTGTGAGCTGCACACACTCTAGCCTAGTTTTAAGCTTGGTTCTCTGAATGATTAACAAAGAACCTCTACAGAATAAATTAAGTTCATAATAGCTAAATGTTCCCTAACTTCCTAATCATCCAAAGCATGCAGACTGCAATTAGAGATTCAGAAACTCCACGCTAAGAAAGACCAATACATGAATATTTTATTTATTCTAGCAGCAGAATTATGTTCAAATGGGTTTCATTGCTATTTCCTAGAATTTACCTTCACATCATAAGTGCATGGTAAGTTGAAAAAAGGTCCCTTCCTTCTTCTTATACTCAGATAAATCTAATAAACTCAGTTACATGGAAATCTTCAAGTACGTGAGCAATAGTACGTGCCATACGGACAGATGTTGGCACTAACAGTCACATTAGCAGGGGTGTGTTCTCTGTTGCTTCTCTGAAATCCACAATCTTAAAAAAAAATTTCTACATACTATATAAAGCTTATTTAATTAATCTAAAAAGTAATCTTTTCTACTCTTTACATAATATAAATAAAGAAAAAAACCTAATCGTGTCCTCCACTTATCTAGATCCTACTATATAGTCAGCAGAGAAATACACAACAGAAAATTCAAATTCCTCTAGCACAATATGCAGAGGACAGAAATACACTGCGCATATCAAATCCTGTTTATCCCTTTACTTCTTTGCAAACGCTGGTCCCAACCCTCAGCTCACTAAATGCATTAAAACATTGAGCTAAGACTCCAGCAATATTTTTATCTTGCTTTTATCACAAGAGCTTAAGATGAACAACACATCATCATTTTAAGTCAGAAGCTCTGAGCTTTGTTGATGCAATGAAGGAGTTGGAATGGTTCAGACTGAGTTCAGCTGAGGAACTGCAATTTAGGGTTTTCCATATGAGCCTCACAAATCAAGTTGCAGTGGAATCCAAATGAAAAAACAACTTTTTTTTTTGTAAAAAAAAAAAATAAATCCCTTAACTCTTCCCAATCCTGTTACAAAAATATATTGAACAGTTCACTGCATTCCTTCATATATTTATCCCATTTTTATGAGACATATTTTTCAGTAATGTCGGAGAACATTCAGTTTCATTTATGGGCAACACCAACAGCTCAGGAAGATCTAAATCCCTTCCATGTTAACTGGAATTCAGACGTAGAGGAGAAGTAATCCCCTTCTGTACAGGCAAAGAGAGAGCTCTGGCAAGCACAGAAGGGCAGGCAGGCAGATGGGGACAAAGTAGAGAGGGCAAGGAATGAAATCGCCACCACTGCTCTGAAAACTCCCAATTGCACCATTACATTAATAGATTTACAGAATGAGGTAGTCTGGACTGTTACAACATATGGGCCAGTAGGAAGCATGTCTCACATTCCAACGATACAATCCTAAAATCTTGCCAAGACTCTTGCATTTACAAAAAGCGTTTCCTTTGTCAAGTAGTAAACACTCTGTCTAGATACCAATGCTTCACAGCATATTCCGATTAAATACAAATATCTGAAAGACGCTTCATTTAAACAAGCTCACAATCCATTACATTGGCTCTGAAGCAAATTCTGGTTGCACATGTTTACAGCCTACTCTTACAAAACAGTGATGGGGCTTTAGACTTTCCATTTAAATTCCTTAGGGAAGAGTAATTTCTGAAGCCATTTTGCCAAATGAATGTTATTGTCTACATTGGTCCACAGCTTGGAAAAAGCCACACAAAGTAGGTATCGTTTTCCTGCATTACTAAATCCTGTAGAACATATATTTTTATTAAAAACTAGTAGTTCGAAAGCTCTCGTCTTCGTGTTTATGTAAACATCTTTACATACACTAACTCCAAACAGCGTTGTCTTTGTATATGTATGCACAGAGAGCTTCACTTCTCCTCCCCTCGCAATTCTTTGTGAAGCTCAGGGCCTGTAGTTCCTCCCCTCAGCTTTCACTGCTACAGCAACCTCTGTGGATATTGATGAAATGGGTGAGAAACAGGTGCATTTTCCAATCTGAGAATGTTTCGACCAATAGAAACATGCACTGGAGACATTCACTAGGAAACGTGAGCTCCAAAAAGGAAGGCAGGAGAGGAGACAAAATGAACATCTTTCCAGCTTCTGAAGGGGTGAGGGTGCTGGGAACAGAGGGTAAGTGACCTTTCCTTCCTTCTAGCAGACAGGAAGAACTCTCAAAGTTCACATATATCAGATACATCTTAACTAGAAGCCAAAACCCCGTCATCCTTTAAACAGTATCAGGAAAACTATCCATTAGGTTGGGACAACTTCTCACTTGGGTGGGAGCAGCTATGCTGCTTGTCCTTAGTTCTCTGCCCTGATTATTTGTCTATCAGGATCCTCATAAATGTTTTCATTGCCTGGGCAGGCCAGGTGAGTGGAGCAATAGCGAGCAGGGAAGAGGAATAAAAGATGTTGAGACAGAAACAGCAAGAAAAGTTGATAACACAAAAAAAGATACATCACCATCTCTTATAAGAAAGAAGTGAGGAAGAAAAGGAGCAAAACCATGTGGAGAGAAAAAAGTTGAAAGGGAAAAGGAAAAGGTTATAAGAAAACCAGGCAATATTTTATAAATCACAGGAAAACAGAAATGTCAAAGAAAACTGACTCTCAGTATTTAGAAAACATATAAGAAAACATGTATGTGCAGCTATTTAGTCCATTCATCTCAAGAAGGCATTTTTCCTCTTCTCTATCAAGCTTTGCTTCTCCAAACAGTAGAAACGAGAAACCTCTTGTCAAATGCTGCATTAATTTATACAATATTGCAAAACAGTCGGCTTATTTTTGTGATGAACATCCCACCAGAAATGACTGTATGTAAATGTTATTTACTATTGTAAATAACAAATGCTTTTGTTGCAGGAGAAATCCTATTCAAATATTTAGCATTTCGTACGGGCCACAGAGGTGTACCCACTGGCTTATTTAAGACTACACTGATAGTGAACGAATATTCCTGAGCTTGTGTTTGCTGCCTCCAAATTTTCTGTATCAAATATGTGGTCAGCTTACAAAGAGGGTGGGACAGATAGAGTGCAGGATCCTCCCTCCATACCATCTAAAGAAGTCAATTAATACAGGTTCTGGAGACCAAATGCTAGTACAAGTCAACATCAGTGTACAACCTCATACTCCTAGGACATTCTCACAGGGATAACTTAATGAAAACGAGTAACAATTCTGTTGACAGTACAGAGTACAGGATTGATTGTGTCTGTTCTTCAAACTACGTGAAATAAGAATAAAAAGCACTGTATATTTGATTCAACGACTAAATGAATGAAACCAAATGATTTTGAAGACACAGAGGAAATACCTTCTTTTGAGTTAAAATATCATTATTAGATGCCCACTTAGGAAGCTTATCTTGTAAAAAATATTTGTACCCCAGAAATCCTTTTAGAGTACAAAATGGAAATGTTTACCTTTTTGTGTGTTATTTCTGTCCTATTTTCTCTTGCCGCATGGGGAGAAAACATAATGTTCTAACTTTAAAGGAGTGGGTTCAGCATCTCATTGGCACTCATGAAACATAAAGCTGAAGGGAAAATCTGCTGATTATACCATACAATATTATAAATGATAAGCGTATTGCAGGCAACCCATATGACCAATGTATTCCCTTCAAAAATGAAAAAAAAAAATAAATAGAAAAGCATTATTCCTGAACAGAATAAACATAAAACCAAATGTGCCAATACTTACGTCAATTAAATCCGAAAGGTCATGAATATAATACTTGAAAACAGAAGCATTGGTTGCTTCAAGGGTGAGCAGGTATTCATTGCGGGCCTTAATAGATTTCAGCTTGTTTTCAGAATATTTTGCTTGACGCTGGAAAAAAGATTGTATATTAATGTATTTGAATTACTTCATTTTTGGTATGTAGCAAAAATGGTAACAATTCAAGCACACAGTCCTATTAACATGAATGAATCTTAGTTGCTAGCCTGTTAGGCATGGACAAAGTGATTTTTTTGTTTCAAATGTGACTGGGCATAAAGTATTCCCTTCTCTGAACTGCTGAGTTTTCTGTAATCCACTGCTAGTTTATTATGTGTACCTTGTTTAATTTTATTTCCCAGCTGGATTACCTGTCTAACATCATGCTAAAGAATGTCAGAAATGCACTGAATTTAATTCAAATGAAGCAAAATAGAAGGACTATTTACTTTTTCCTTCATTTTTTCAATCTTTTTCACAGAGCTCCGCCTCTGGTGCCTCTCTTCTAGTCGAATATGAAAAACAGGGTCTCCTGACCTCCCAATCTGTTTTTCTTCTTGCTTCTCTGCCTCCTTCAGTTTGCTTTCTGCACTGATGCTCTCTGCATGATACATGTGGTATGTTTTCATGACCTGCAGAAGACAGAGTCAAAGGAGAGTTAGGACAAAATGAAAATACAAAGGTATCTACACAAAAATCCCAGGGTCTTTGACTAAGACATTCTCTTACAAACACGGAGCTTGGATAAGTTTCTTTGCCAACAGAGATTGAGGATTTCTGGTTGCATTTTGATCTTATTTTTCTATATCTAAAATTCTAAATGTTCAGAGTGCTTTACCAAGCACTACAAACAAAAAGAAAGGTGATGGAGAACTAGTTGTAATGTAAGCGTGTGAGACCATCTCTCTGCCTCATTCCTCCTCAGAAGGACCTTGCATCACTGAAATGTTTTGATAGGCAATGGGGCAGCAAGCTATCAAATATCAAAAGTTGTGTAGAGAATTTTTTTGGATTTTTTTTTCCAATGCTTTAATAGGAAAGAGCAAAATCCTTCTTATTAAACTTCAGGATTCCTATCTTTGAATGAAAACATGAAATAATGAGCAACAAAATGAAATTTATGTCAGTGCCTTATCTATCTGACGTTGTCAGTGCTATGTTAACAGCTTGGCTGTTTGAAAGCAGAAGGACCCTTTCAGTGCTGAGGAAAGGGGAAGGAAGCAGAGGCAATGGGAAGCTTCGGTCTGGGAGCACATCATCAGCCAGCTGGATGGCTGTCCACAGCCTGGAAAAACGTGGCTCCCAGCTTTGCAGCCAGCAGATTGGGCACAACCTAAAACCAGATGAGAGCTGAAGAAGGAGCCTCCTGATAAATAAGTTGTGAAGATGCTTTCCCCATAGCCCCCAGTTAATACCATTATCTTCCTGCTACACACACACCAGCTCTGCAGCCAAGACAGTTTGGGCTGCCAGCCTGCAAGAACGTGCTTGCATAGTCCACGAAGAGGGAGAGGGACTGGTTCAGCTTAGTCCTCCCTTTCTTCTTCAGGCAAGAAATGCCTCAACTTGAATGCAGCCTAGTGGGCAGCAAGCAACGACAAACCACCCACCTGTGCTGGGGAGGGCTGTCTCTGCCCACCTCCAGCAAGGAAAGCCTCTTTCCACCTTCCCCAGTCCTTTTGTTTTGTTTAGGTTTTTCTTTGTTGTTGTCTTAAGTTTCAAGCAAGGAACAAAGCAGTAAGGCATCCTCAGGCGGATGGCGGCCTCCTCTCTTCTTCACAGGGTGCCAGAGCTCTCGCCAGCAGATGTTATTTTTGGGCCAAGGCCATGCAAGCCATTCACATCTCCTCTGAAGGACGCAGTCAGGGAGGAATCAAATGGACTGTTCCTCCCTCAGCAGAGCTTTGTGTGACCCATGGAGGAGACAGATTAGTTTGTGGTGCTGCCTTGAAATATTCCCTAGGGAGAGGAGTACTTTTTGTAACTGAGAAGTTAGGCCAGCCTAAGGAGCACCCATTGAGTGGCAACACTGGAGACACTAAAGCTAAATAATACAAATTTGCTGCTGCGTGGCTTAGTGGGAACAACACAAACCAGCTGCATGCCATGTCAGGCGATTGCTGAACTGATGCATATTTAAAGTCTCATGCAACAGAAAGAAGCTTTTAAGGAGCTGCAATTTTGCATTATCACCACTTGTGTATGCCACTATTTAATACTGATGCCATGCTGTTGATACAACTGAAATAGGATTGATATTAAAAATGAAAGAGGCAATTCTTCACTAACTTCCTATAGCAAGGTAAAAGACTTGCACCAAAAAGAGTGGCCTTGTTTTTATTGTGAAAAACATATGTTTACAGCTCTCTGCTGAAAAAACCCAAACTGCCCAGAGTAAAGCTTAGTGTTATTCCTGCTGTTGTTGCTATTTTACAGCATAGTCACACTCCAAGGCCTGACCAGAATGCAGAGCTCCCTGCCTGAGCACGGCTTACACCTACCGCGAACAGCTGCTGCCCCAGCAGCTTACAGTCTACACGGACAAGGCCAAACGAAACAAGTCGAGCTGGGAAGAGAAGGCAAGCCGGCAGAGCAGAGTTCTGCGTGGTTCTCAGCATAACCAAACAGCACGTTCAGCTCCCTATATCCTGCACTGTTACCAAAGGCATTTCTGAAGTTGTTGATAATCTGGACTCGGAAAGTCTAACTCATATACCCACATGGAAAGAATTACTGAAGAGAAGAAATGCACTACTTAAAGAAATAATCCTGAGAAGCACAGAAAGTGATATGGCTCTATTAAAAATGTTGGGAAAAGGAAATTAAAACCAAGGTTGTGCCCTTCTCCTTTGGCCTTTTGATTCGATTTTTCAAGTTTTTCTTTACAGAAATTCACAGGTGTTTGCTTTTATTTTTTTATCTTTTGCTCTGTGTCAGCTCCAGAGGTTTTTTTGGTTGGTGAGACAAGGCTAACTCATGTGTCTTACCACTTAGCAAAGCTATTTTCTTTTGCACTCTCTCAGTTTTTCTTCCTGCAAAGAGGGAACAATAACAATAGTATCTCAGAGTTTCCTAACAGCACATCTCAAAGCATCTGCCTTAAGTGGTAAAATAAGGGTTTGTTCTGCTTGACAAAAGCAGTAAGCACTGAAGTTTTTGAAGCATTTTTTCTGAGTGCCATGTAGCCAGCCTAGTGGACTAGGCATAAATGTCCTTCTGCAGTGGCTGTGACATTTTAGCTTGTCTCCTTGTTGAGTGAAGGAGTACAAGTGTTATCACTACCAGCTCTCACCAAGATGCTCAGGTGCCTCCATGCTGACTCCACTAACCTCATATCAGTGATGATTATTTCTTCCTCTCACTGCCTGCTTACAGCACATGCTACCAAATCCAGAGTGCCTCACTGTACACTGATTTGAAGTCAAGTTTTGTGTGAGGATCACACGGAGCTCATAGTCTCTATGGAGAACCAAGAAGTCTACTTAAAATCCATGTTCTCGCAACAAACTCTGCACAAGTTCTTGGTACAAATGATTTCTAAGGTAACTAAAACTGAAAAAGAAGCCCTCCCTTTGGCAGTATACGCAGGGCTGGACAACAGTCAGAGTCTGTCCTACCCGAGCCATGCTGGTTTAGAAATCAATACAGACTATGTACAGAGCAGTAATCAGTGTATGCATTTGACTCCTGTCCAGTTTGTTATGTTGACAGCATTACTTATCTCATCCACCAGTGACATCATTATTTTGCAAGCCTCTGGGGAAAGCTGGCAGCTCCAGCCTTTTTCATGATTTGTCAGGTTTTTTTAAGAACCAATATTGCAGCAGCTAAACTTAACTTGAGAAAGCATGTTGCATATATGACTCTCTCCCTTAACATTATACCACCTTTTCTCCCTGGTTTTTAAAAGACTGTTAGATACTGTAAAAGACAGTAACAGACTTGTCTAATTCTTGTAAATAGACTTACTGTATGAAGAGTTCTAAGATCCACAGATTGCAGATCTGTGAATATGTAACAGATCCATAGATGTGTTATTCAAACGACAAATAATCTGATAAAATAAGCAATACCGCTTCTCAAATGTCCACCAAACTGTTGAACGATAGACTATCCTGTGAGGGTATCCATCACTGAACTGACTTTAATTAGTCCCCAAAGTGCTTATTGATCAGCCATCAAGTATGCACTGAAAAGAGAGAGCAAGGTCGTAATTTTGCAGATGCTGAACTGTCATCATGACATATGCTGCACTTCCCCGCTGTAGTGAACAAGCATTGTTAAATGCATACTACTCTTTTTCTAAAATTAAATGGTGAGTTTATCTCCTATTAATTCAGCAGGTTTATTCTGCAGATCCGGTGATGTAAAATATAGATTTTTGTCAGATAACTAAGTCAGACTACAAACATGAAAAAGACTATGCTACCCAAACTATGTACTCTCCCACTTGTAGGTGACAGACTGTTCACTTACTGATACAAATGTCTCATTTGGTGTGCCAAACCTTCAGCATCATTCATAAGAGCTCAGCAAGTAGGTTTAGGGCAAAAGAAAGCACTTATCACAGGGAAAGGCACATTAGAGTAAACCCTTAGATAATTATTTTATTTAAAACTCCAATTGTTATCTGGGCAAATCCATCAACAAGACAGTAATTAGTGTTGTACTTCTGTGGGCTACAAGAAAGGAACATTCCCGTAGCAAAGTGCTGGCTTTCCTTTTCTACACACATACTTCTTTTTTAGAAAGCTTCTTAAACCCAATGTACTGAAGTGACTGTTACAAAGTTAAAATATATTGGAAGTACCATGTGTTACCGTGTGCTTTATTTTTCTATCAAAACTGCATAATTAAGAGCTTTTTCATAGTATTTCTCGGGAAATAGTCATTTAATGGAACAGTAGTTCATCCCTCTTGCAATTATCGTGTTCAAATTGTTTCAGAATTGTCTCTGCTAAGTCATGAGTTCTTATCAGAAGGTGGAGTTGCAAGGGATTAATTAAATCAGGTTAGCTAGTGCTTTCCCCAAGAAACAAGTAAAATCTTATGCCAATTTTACTACACCAGTGGCCTCTGGCAGTTAAGTAGGCTCAGTATTAGCTGTTTTCAGCATCCTGTTCACTTCCAAACCAACCTCTGATGCGGTTCCAGGAATTGTCACGGATATATTACTACATATACAGAATTACTGATTTCACCTTCTCAGATCTCTGATGTGCTACAGTAAATTGGACTTAACTTCTCTATAGAGAATCCAGATTCTCTGTTATTTCAGCAAAGAAAAAAGAAAATCTGGCAGCAACTACCTTGAGAAATTAAACAGCCAAGATTTTTAAAGAGCAAGATAAAGTAATGGAAAATGCAAGCAGCACAGCAGCCCTGTCTTATTTAATATTAAATTGTTTGCTTTGGACTGTCCGTACTTTTTCGTTTTTCTGAAAGTCTTACATTTGTATTGCTTGTAAAAAGTGTGATGCCAGTAGGAGTAATTTGGAAAGCCAAGTGGGAGACATGAAGATGTATTTTTATGATGTGCATCGCTTTCTTCCACCATTTGCTCTTATCCTTATTATTGGAACAGCTTTGTATTTTTAGCAAACTTGTCATATCATTGCTCTCCCCCAACTCCTTTAGGTCCTTTTTGAATATGCCCTCACCCCTAAATAAATCCAGCAGAGACCTCGCTCCACTGCAGGAAAAGACTCTGCCTATCTTCTGTTTCCTATCATTCCAAATCAGATGTTACTGTCACAATCCAGTATTCAATCTGATAATACAAGATATTTTAGCTTTCCAGACAAACAGAAGAAGAGTTTGACTGGGAAGCGCTCTCTGTTGCAAAGATGACCTAGTAAAATCAATTATCTGTTGCCTCTTTAAATCAACATGTAAGGTTTCTAAATCCCTCAGTTCACAAAAAAACCACCAACCTAAACCTCCTGCAGTTTTCAGTTTGACCAACTTCTTTTCCTGTAATTGTCAGGAAATAACCTCTGCTCTGTGACCCCACACAACTAACTGGATTCCTCTTTCCCCATCCCCACTCACTCAAAAGGTACGCCTTGCTTTAGTGTTAACAGCTTATACCCTTATGTAAAACATGGGACTAATTACTAGTCTACATTGGCTGAAAGTGCAATAGGAAGAGAAGTAAAAGAGGAATGCAGCAGCTGGGATGCTGCAGACCTCAAGATACTGACTGGCTGGCACAGCTAGGGAGAAGCCATGCATAATTAAAAGTACTTGCCACTCATAATTTACTGAAGTTGCAAAGTTACACACTAAAGCTTAGCTATCCAATTGTTTTTAGCATAATGTTTTGAGTTGTACTTTAAGAACCAGCGCATAAAATACCAGGAATTGAAAATACAGAGTCTTAAAATGCATTTTCACTAATCACGTGACTAACATGTAGAAAACATACAAATATGTAACGCAACATGTAAGAAAACCTCTATGTAAAAGAGATGGAAAATGAAAAGGTAAACTTTCCCTTATAAAATCCAGATTATTCCAGCAAAATAAGCCCGCTTTGCTGACAGGGTCTTAGAACATCTTACGAAGCCTCGGTTCACCTGCTGCTGCTCTTATTTTTTCAACAATCCTGTACATGATGTGTAATTTTAATGAGGATGGAACAAGCTAAAGTCAACCCAAGCTAAGCTATCCCCAGGAATAAATGAAGACCTATGATACAATCTCCTATTTCCATGATAATTCTTAGCAATGAAAATCATAGAATCATTAGGTTGGAAAAGACCTCTAAGATCATCAAGTCCAACCATTGACCCAACACCACCATGTCCACCAAACCGTGTCCCAAAGTGCCACATCAACACACTCTTTGAACACCTCCAGGGATGGTGACTCCACCACTTCCCTGGGCAGCCTCGTCCAATGCTTGACTGCTCTTTCAGTAAAGGAATTTTTCCTAATGTCAAACCTAAACCTCCCCTGGTGCAACTTGAGGCCACTTCCTCTTGTCCTATCACTTGTTACTTGGGAGAAGAGGCTGATTCCAACCTCACTACAGCCTCCTTTCAGGTAGTTGTTGAGAGTGACAAGATCTCCCCTGAGCCTCCTCTTCTGCAGACTAAACCCCAGTTCCTTCAGCTGCTCCTCATAAGACCTGTTCTCCAGGCCCTTCACCAGCTTCATTGCCCTTCTCTGGACACGCTCTAGAACCTCAATGTCTGTCTTCTAGTGAGGGGCCCAAAACTCCACACAGCATTCGAGGTGCGGCCTCACCACAAGTACAGGGGCACAATCACTTCCCTGCTCCCACTGGCCACACTGTTTCTGATACAGGCCAGGATGCTGTTGGCCTTCTTGGCCACCTGGGCACACGGCCGGCTCATGTTCAGCTGGCTGTCAACCAGCACCCCCAGGCCCTTTTCTGCCAGGCAGCTTTCCAGCCACTCATTCCCAGGCCTGTAGGGCTGCATGGGGTGGTTGTGACCCAAGTGCAGGAGCCGGCACTTGGCCTTGTTGAACTTCATACAATTGACTTCAGCCCATCGCTCCAGCCTGTCCATATCCCTCTGCAGAGCCTTCCTGCCCTCAAGCAGATCAACAGTCCTGCCCAATTTAGTGTCATCTGCAAACTTACTGAGGGTGCATTCAGGAATTTTTAAAGAACAATAGGAATTTAATACTCCAAAGTCTCTGATTTTTTTTTGACATTTCATTGCACGCACTTCTGAGATTTTCCACATTAAATAAGCAGCCAAAATACTTTCTAGTATCTCTCTCTCTCTCATAAAAGGCAGAGATTCAAACTTTCACAAGTTAAAAAATATCTTTGAGCGGAAAGTTTTTTTCATTGAAAATCTTCATAACACACTCCTAGTGGAAGGTGGCATGTATCCTGAATTCCTCAGTGATTTCTTATTTTCTTCTCTTAGAACAGTTTCTTCTTTGCAAAATCTATGGCACTGCTTCTTGACTTGTTTGATCTAAAACCCGTCAAAACCAATAGACACAACTCCCTAACCTACAGCAGGTTTTAGATCTGGCCCTACGAGCAGGTTAAAAGGATTTTCTGAGGCAGAAGTGCAACACTAGATTTTCAGAAATGGGTCCCAAAGTCACCTTTTTTTTTTTTTCTGGCACCTTCTATGATACAGAAGACTAGGACACCTGATCCAGCATTGTCACCTGAAGAAACATCAGTTGTTATTCTGATACTTAGTAGGCTGTGTTAGAATTCATCCATTAAAAATATTTGGACCAAACCAGTAGTAATCCTTTTAAACATTCTATTTATTCTGGATCATTTTAGATAAACTGGGTTCAAGATACCTGGTGCTTGAGAAGTCTGAAAGTATCTGTGGTGAAGCCTCAAGTCAGGCTGGCATGCTAGAGATGGGTGGGTAGAGCCTCTCATCACTTGGGTTTGAAATGAGCATTTAATCCACCCCCTGACCCCACAGAATTAAGGAAATCCAGGCAAGTAATGTGTTAAACCATGTCAGTGGAGTGAACAACATATTTGCCTGAAGAACTTACTCTGAATCTGCAGAACTACTGTGTGTCTGAATATGTCTGCCTAAGGAACCCACTCCTTATCTTGAGAAGTTCAAGAAGTAAGAAATAAAACATGCAATTTCTTTACACTGACTATACACCTGTGCCTCAGCATAAACACTTCTTACTGTTTTAGCTCTTAGTGATTTTCATTCTTTTCTTTCATTCTCTTCAACATACTCTCATGCACAACTACGAGGTGTTTTTTTTTCTGGAGAGTGACCTTAATTTACAAACCTTTTTTGTAAGGTAAGAAATGTAGATAAGAAGTAAACAGATTATTAAACCCTTCTTCATATACACCCTCAGTTAATTAAAAGCTCCGATAACTTCCCTTCACTCAAAGGCTTTAGAGGTATTTAAACTCCAATAAGGCTTCACATTTTAAGTTATACTTCATGAACATCCTTCAAAGAAACCCAGAACCAAGTAATAGGGAGAGACTTCAATGTTAGTATGTTATTCACTGACTTGAAATCAATTTGCTTCCTTTTGGACACAAAGATTTATCTTGCAATAGTAAGACTGATGGCTTGTTTTTTTTTCTTTCTTTCCATGAATCATGGGGCAAAGAGGAAGATCATTCCTTCTTTTTGTAAGTGACTGAAAAACATACCTTCTGGATTTTAAAATTGTAGATACTTGTTTTGGTAAGGTCACTGTGATCTTACTCTGTAAACAGTAAATGCCACACAGAATTAAAAACCTATGCATGAGGTTTCCATGTGTCTAGATATCTTTCTACCCTTATGTACCCAAGCACATATATTACACAGACATGCTGATGGTCATTCTAAAGATGCAATCAGTGGAACTGATATTATTCTGCACCATGCCGACATTTTACTAAGCATGGGCTGCATCTAGCTAAATATGGGCATCTACAGCTGACCCATTCCTTTGCAATCAATGAAAAGCTGGACAATGGAGTTAACAGTGTAGATAACTTCATCTGAAGTAGATGCTTGCATTTGATCACATAAAGGGGGGGGTCTGATCTCCCCATATTAGATTTCCAGTGACTATAACTGGAACCCAGATGACATTTGTACCTAACACTGCAGATGCCTGAAAATTAGGTGAAGTAAATACCATCCCAAGAAACCATCCTGCAGCAGTAACCTAATTCGAATTGTGCATATCCTCTGTATTCCACTAAACATCAAAAAACTTCCTATTTTACAAAAACTTTAAATTCTGAGAAAGGAATTAACATTCACTGGAAGCCATAACATGGAAGTTAAGATCTGAACACATCTCCAGCCATCAGTGGGAAGATACAGCACGAGTGTGAAGAAAAGAAGTGAAAATAGCAAAATCCAGTCCTGCATAGTTTCATTGGTGATTCAGCAGAGTATTTCAGCACATGCTCCACTGTTTTCTTACCCTGGGAGCACGGGCCCTAACCCCATTCCTCACTAGGCACTGGAGTTACACAACTGCTTAATTGAAACAAGACTGTATCTTCAGGGCTCACCCATCACTGAAGCCCCACTTGTGCAATGTCTCCTACAGCTGCTAATCCCCTGCATCTGTGTGAATCGTCTGTGGCTATCACTACTTCGCAGAAGCTGATCCCAGCATACTTCCATGACTACAGGCCTGAGCCAACAACATTTTGCAGTATCGCACTCTGCAAAATCAGAGGTGATTTCAGAAAAAGAAAAGCCCCAAACAGAAGCCCTCAAAAAAAAAAAAAAAAAAAAAAAAAAAGAAAAGAAAAGAAAAGAAAAAGAAAAAGGTTTAGGTAGGTTTTAGGAATCTGTCTCTTAACTACAATCCGAGAGAAGCCAGGACAGTAAGACAGGTTTAAATTTCTTTGGATCTTTTTGCCACCTAAGTTGTTCTTGAGTTCAAATGTTCTTCAACCTATCCACTGATGGGTGCACAATTTTACCTAGGTCAGAAGAAAAACAGACAATATGCACAAAAATAATGTTTGACTGATCTCTCCTGAGGGCAGTTGGTCTCTAATATCTTCTTAAACTTCCTTAAAATCACAAATTGTTTCTTGATATAGATATTGTAGGGTTTTTTCCTGGGTAGGGAAGGGTGCAATCTAGAGACTGTTATGCAGGGTACTGGAGAATAGATGTTTCAATTCTTCCAGACAGAAGGGAGAATTTAGAAGTACAACTTCCTTAGTCATCAGGAATCAACAGACTTTTGTAAGAGCTGGATGTCACCAGTTCCTCTTCATTGTATAGCTGTGTTTAAAACAGAGTAATCCTTGTTTTGTTCTTTCTCTGAACACATTCCTTCAAAAATATTTTGGGAAATGTTTTTTAGGTACACAAGACCTAATCCTCTAGTAACAAGATGTGTAGATGAGTTTCAAAGAGGAAAAGAAGTTCAGACCTACCTTCTCTTAGATTTTCTAACAGGTTATCAGCAGCTTGCCAGAATACTTACAGTGTTTTTTTCTTGACCTCTCCGAATGGTATGGAAATCCTACAAATCCCTCTATTTTTCTACTTTTTCTTTTCATTATTTTCTTCTCCCAGTCAGGGAGATGAGAGGGCACATAAGTATCATTTACTGAGTCTTACTGAGTGTAGTCCACGAGTCAAATCAAGCAGATGTCAGCATGGGCAAAAACAAGGCAGAAAAGGAAGATGCTTTGCTCTGGTAATTTCTGAGTAGAAATGCCTCATTAATAATCAACAAAAGTTATAATAAACTGCTTTAGCATAGTCTGGGGGGAAAAAGGGTTGAAAGTAAAGAGTAATCCTGAAAGCATTAGCATATGTATTGTAAACAAGTGAGTAGTCTTTCCAAAAGAGATAGTTTAGACTTGTGTAGAGAGACAAAAACAAGCACCTCCACTGGGGGTTAACTTGCTAGATAAAAGGACGCTTAAAGCTTATAGAGGAATTCTGATAAGGAATTTGTATAAGATAACCTAAGTAAGTAACTGTACTTACCGTGTAAAGCTCATTAAGAACTTTCATTAAGTCTTCATGAAGCTGAAACGCAATCTCTTTGCTCTGTAATTAAAAAGTAATCATTAGAAAAAGGCATGCAAAAACTGCAACATACTTTTGCTTCTTGATATTCATATTCATTGTTCATCCAAGGAAACACAGAAATAGTTTGAGAGATTTCCCATGAAGCATCAGGAAATTAGGTGCCAACAGAAAGGGTGAAGTTCAGGATTAACGTTAAAAGCCTTTTTAATGGAACAAACTGTCTAGTGTTTTATAAAACCGCTATGATAGATACAAAAAATAAACCACGTGGAAAGATATTTTAGAGGGACACCCTGCGCAATTTTACATCCAGAATAGTCTTTGGTTCTCAGCACATGCAACTATCTAAATATTTATGCAAGAAATAATTGCGGCTCCTCTTTGAAACAGATACCCAACTGCATAATATTCCACCGAGTGGGCTGCTGTAACAGCTTTGTTTAGCTTTTCTGGACTATGTCTTTACTTTCATTCTGACACAGAAAAAAAGAAATACTTAGCTGTAGTTATTAATGAAAGCCAGTATGTCAAAATAAGAGTATTTAATTGGAGTCTCATTCAAATATATTCCTTTGTTAGTTATCCGTAGCAGCTCAATCAGACAAAAATTGTGGCAACTGTGCAAGTGAAGGCATTTGTACCATAGCCTTTGGAAAACAGCTATAGAATAGAGCTATGGGACTTGGCAAACAGCCTGGCTACATTTCATCTGCAAAGCTCAGCATTGTAACATCCACGCCGGAAACGTCAGCTTTTTTTCTGTGAATAAATTGATAATTAGGCTGGCTTCTAAAAACTCCAACTTCATGGTAGATAATGGCTGTAGCTACAAGAAGTGGTTTGCATTTGTATAGAAGCCAAAGGAAAATCCTCAGGGACAACTCATCTCCAAAGCCGCTAACACATACTTGGCCATCACTAAAACACCTGCAGGAATAATGGTTTCTGAATGAGAATTTCCAGTGCAACGCCCATGTATGAGGAGGAACCACGCTACACATCCCACCCACTGCGTCTTCCAGGAGGATGAAACAGACACATTCAGTAGCTGGAACAGAAATTTTGAATTTTTTATCTTATTCCTACTGTCATAATCCTAACTCTGGGCAGTATTTTAAGGAACCTGCCATATCACTTACCAGTATTCACTCCAACCCTTATATGCAAGATGATTTTTAACTGACAAGAAGCTAGAAATATAAATTAAAAACCACTTCATTGAAATTCTTGTTTTCCCAAGGGCACTAGCTGCAGTAGCTAAGGCACAGTGAGACAGATGCTCTGAAGCAGAGTTACACAGAACTCCTACAAAACTTTCTTTATTGCTTATACTTTTCAAAGGCTGGTATTTTTCATGAGGTATGCTCTACTACTGAAGTATTTAGAACATAAGGCTTACTACTTCCATTTCTTTGAAAATATCAGATTATTTTCATCTAATATTAAGGACAAAAATTCATGTGCATAACAGTGCACGGAGTGCTTGTAAAGAATCGGAAAAGGATTGCAGATTTGCTAGCTGCTGTAGGGAAACAGTAAAAGCTTTCGCAAAAATTCTGAATTGCTTTTCTTTGCTTTACATTGGCACCCTGCCTTTAAAAGTCAGCAGCACAGCTCTGACACAGCTTACGCATCTCCTCAGAGCTCCAAGAAGTAGAAGCCACCTGTTTTCTCTTGGATAGCTGCCTCTATAGAGCTGAATATGAGTGGTCTGGTTTTTAAATTACTTTAGCAGAAAGAAGGACAAAGCATACAAATAAGATGGTTGACATTAAGACTGGAAGATGAAAGACACACGCGTGGGAAAAACCTGTAGATGAACTCCAGCTTCAAGCAATTTATCCCTTTCAGCTATTGGTCACTACCATCTCGAAGCTGATGACAACTCAAGCCCTAAATACGGCAAAGCCAATTCTAAGGCAGCATGCCTTAACCTGGCAGTCCAAAAGTTTGTTTGAGAAGGTGAGACAGAAAACCCAAAACTCATTTTCTTTTCATCATTTGCAGATTTTGTTGTAAACAAAGCACACAACCATTCACTGAAAGATGCACTCTCCTTTTCTGCTCTTCAGTCACACCTTAATGACACCAGATGAGCTGAGGATTCAGGGAATAATTACTATTTACTACGACTCATTTCTTCTCTTTGCTCACATAGAGCTTGGTCCAGCACTGAACCTTAGAATCATAAGGTTGGAACAGACCTCTGAGATCATCAAGTCCAACCATTGACCGAATATCACCATGCCCACTAAACCATGTCCCCAAGTGCCACATCTACATGGTTTTTGAATACCTGCAGGTTCCAGACCTCAGGATTTACTTGTCAGCATGCATACACAAAATTTTCCGGGCAACACATTGATCAATGGTAAATTTGAAAGTGAATGGAAGAGATCACAGCAGAGGAAAGAGGGTGATGTTTTTAGGAAAGGACAATAGGCTTTAAAATGAGAAGCAAAGAGAGAGGGAGGGAGGTGATCAGCAAAAAAGGGTAAAAATTAGAGACAGCCTAGCAATGTCACGTGATCACAGATGAGCCATCCTTCTACCGGTTCATCTAGGTGCTCCAACCTGCAGAGGGTGCCTGTAGTGATGGATAACATGTCAGTTGCTCCCTCTTTCTGATGAAAGATTTTGTAAGAATTGTCCAACAAAAATCAGGAAATTTGGTTAACCTTAGGAGTATAAACTAGATTTATTTTCAAGAACCAACACATTTTATGTTAGCATTTAAGATCAAGAAATATTGACTTGAACGGCAAGCGATACAGCTTTTAGTGTGTGAAATATAGCTCATTAGAGCACCAGATAAGAAGTGCATTTATTTTCAGTGTTTAATGGCTCTCTTACTCTTTTGGGCTACCTATTCCCTGCAGTAGTTCAGCATGTTTGAATGGTGTGCTCCTCTAGGAGCCTGTCCTCAGGGTAGCCAAACAACAGAATGTAAGACGCAGCACACATTTTCCTGGAGCTGAGTTGATAGCTCTAATCAGGCCATTAAAACCTGACAAACGATCACTGAGGTGCTTCTTTATTCACTGTTTTCTAGAGAAATCTATTAGCATCTATTAACCAAAAGAACAAAGAACATAATAAAAATGTTAGAGCACATGCAAACTCTTGCTAAAAATACATGTTACTAATCTGGTTCAAAGCACTAAGAGACAGTAGCATACTTTTTTCACCTGATAGTAGGATAGATGACGCCTGTGCAATAGACAAATAAATGACCTGAACCACTCTTTCAGTATGTGCTCAATTTTCCATGCATCAGTGGTCCTGCTGATGTTATCGAGATTTATATTTACGGATTAATGTCTGAGAAACTTAAAATTTTATTCCACATTAAAACGCTTTCGTTGAAGTCTGTAAGAATTTTTCCATCCATTTCAGTTAGAGCATAATTGGGCATCCAAACGTTACCCTTTTGGTTTTTTCAGTTAAAAAAAGAGTCAGTTCAGTTCTTCCTGGAACTCTTTAGCGTCTGTATTTAGCGCACACAATGCTACTCTCAGCTACATCATTTAGGGAAAATATTCTGTGACTATTGCTTCCAAATGAGTCTGCTGCTGGTCCCTGGGGGAAGTGATGTGCAAACCCTTCTTTTAAAGAGCTTACATGAGCTGCGGTGACATTGACATAACGAACTCATAGTAAAATTTTGTCCCAGATTTGCCAGTTGACAGCAACAAATAGCTTTGCTATCCTTTTACACCTCCAAATGTTTAAGAAAATGATGCAAAAAAAATCTCAATATATGTGCCACAATCTTTAGAATGGCAAAAAGATTTGGCAGGTAGTCATATTCCTTGTTAATAGCCAGATTATGGAACTAAAATATTTATTGTGCTTGGTTTCTCCTGCATCTTTTACAGTAAACATTGGAAGATATGTTCATCTTGGCTCATTATGGTTTCTGTCCAAAGAAAATACATGTTTATAAATTATAAATACACAAATCTGCTTAAGGATTTTGTGGGTATGTGTTTATACTGTTGATTATTAATGCTGGGGTAACCAGAATCACTGCATGAAATGTTCTGTATAATACTTTTCCCTTCTGCTTGACATTTTTCCTTATTGCTTTATTCTTTAATTGTCCCCATGAGGCCATCTACCTCATATGCCTGAAGAAACACGCAAGCATGCAAGGTTTGAACTCTGCTACTTTATGTTTGTAATTTTATGTGCAGCATGAAGGCTAGGCATGAACAGCAATCTGTACTGCTTTTATATGCCAGCAACTGAAAAGAAGAGCAGCTTAAGTGCCTATCTGGAAGTATGAGGCCTGACATAATATCATCAGACAAATGTCACGAAATCTCTGAACTAGATCCTATCTTTGTCCTGCATTTAGTACCCTTAAACAGATGCTGGTTCCTGACCCCTGGAAAAAAGAACGACAATGAGCTCCTGGGAGAACAAAAATAACGAATATCTGCATGTTAAGTGGGCCAGCCTAGACAGGAAAGCCATGTACAATCAGGTACCTGAATAGAATATATCCTACATGTAAGGTAGAACCAATAGGGACCATTTGACCAAAGCAATCCAAACGTTGAGACAGATGTATAGATGTACACAAAAGGAAGAAAGAGAATGAGAAAGACCAGACAGTGAGACAACAGCAAGCTACAAAGACCATGGGGCACAGACACTCCTCATCACTACTTTTCATATAGACCAACATTGGGTACTCCACACACCTTTTACAGAAGGATTAGAGAAAGCGGTTGCTACAGACTCATGACTTTGTGCTGTATGCCACAAAGGAGACATCAGCAGGAGAGGGAACAAGACAATGCTCTACTGGTAAGCACGGCCAGGAAATGAGGAAATTGTTTGATTTATTGTTTGATCTTTTCACTACTACAATTCAAGCTGAAGCCAACCTTAGGATAGCATGCAAACAGTACCCCTCCAGAAAATGTTGGGCTCACTTCACGGAAAAGTTTCATTTGACCTACATGTCTACCAGTGAGGTGGAAAAAGCCAGTAAGTGCTACCATTGAGAAGCAGAATGGACAGTCTCATCTTCTCGGGAGGAGAGAGGGTGAGAAAAAGAGGGAGCAGAAACTGTGAAGCAGCTCAGAGTGACTTTGCTATTGTCTCCCTGTATCTTGCTTGTGAGCAATGGGGCAAGCCACTCTGAGACACCTTCCCTTTCTGCAACAGGCAGATTAGGGATTCAGAGCAGAATGATGGAGACTGCTCTGATCATGTAGTTGATTTAGCTCCAGACTTGGAAATGGAGCTAAAGCACCTCCAAAGACGCAGAAGCTGCTGCTGCAAAACCAAGGGAGAACTAAAACAACATGATAATAGTGATGCATAACACTGTTAGGTTAATAAACTGGAAGATACATAATTAAATGATCTAATTATTGAATATAGAGAAGCTTGATTAGTTGGTATCTGGAAATTACTTAGAAAGACATTACATACTCCTATGTGCAATGCTGTGAGAGTCAATGGAGTACAGATATGTCAGACGTGTATTTCCTGCTCTTGACCATGGACTGCAGTAAAATAATAAGCATGCACTTCTTAGTCTTTATTTTTTAAATCTTCATATTACTAATGTTCTTATTATTTACATTTATTACTTATAAGAGAGAGAGTACGTATTTCACAGAACATTATGATCAAACTCCAATATAGAAGTATCTGCAGGATATGGTTTGTCTCCATTTTAATCCAAAATCTGAAAACAGTAAACAAATCCCATATGCTTTCATAGAGATGATATCCATTCAGAGTGGTTATACTTTTCTCCAACAGAATTGTATTCCAAATCCAGAGTTTTTCAAAAGTAACAAACAGAAAGTGACAGAAATTGGTTAAAAATTCTATTTGATGTTTACAGATCTCCAACAAATTCTTCATTTTCTTTAGGGAGAATATAATTTTGGTGGAGGAGAGTGTCGGATACCACCTTTGTCATTCTAAGTGCACGTTCCCTTTGCCCCTGTGATCTCTTTCCTGAGAGCAGGACTGTAATACAGGACACGTGTGTTTTGCACCTAATCTCTTTCTGTTGCCTGGTAAACACCCATTAAGCACTTCTGAGACAGTCTGTGATGTACCTTAATTTAGACTGCTCATTCACATCTGACAGAAATTATCACAGAATCATAGAATGGTTTAGGTTGGAAGGGACCTTTAGAGACCATTACGGTTGAAGCTGCCCATTTTGACTAGACATAGATGTAGACACCTTACATTCTTCATCAATAAAGCAAGACAATTCGCTAACAGCTTCACCTCCTGCACAGGTCTCTGTTTTCTCTCTGTCCAATGTTGTTCACCTCATTTTATAACTCCCTTCCATTTTCAGAGAAGAGAAACTGGAGCTTCATCATCATTCAAGGTATAAACAGTTCTGCAGCTGGGAACTAACAGCAAATAAATCACCAGCACTCTGCAGCAAGCACCACAGCAAGAACTGTGCACACTGGGACACAGTGGAAATACCAACCTTCTCCAAGTATTGATTCCTGACAGACAGTCCCAAAATTGTGTGCGCAGAATCAACACCCGTGAACAGCCACTGCCACATTCAGGCCACATGCTCACAAAGCTCACATACACCATGCCGAGGTGCTGCTTATCTTCCTGCCGCCCTTCCCCTCACATTACCAGCCTGGCTCAGATCCCTTCAGACAGCCTTTGGTGAGCTCACTCTGCCCAGGCTCCACCTCAGCTAACAGCTGTTTGATGTGACGCTATCATGCTGAGTGTCAGCTGTCAAACCCTGCTGAAAGGTAGGACAGGGCTGTTGAGGATCTGGGCTTCACTAATGTGAGCTTCAGGTTATGCACAGCAGGACTCCCTCAATTTCCTTTCTCTTTTTTCCCCTGTAGAAAATCCAAGATAGGAATAAAAAAGCAAAAGCAGCTGCTTTCTCTTCTTCAAGAAGCTATGCTAGAAAGAGAAAATTTGAAATGTTGCATGTTTTTGGGCACAACATGGAGGACATAACAGATACCTCCTATTAATACACTGAAAATGTCCGCATACTTCCCTCCTTTCAAGAAACAAGCTGCAGCAATCGCCATTAATGTTATGAGTGAATAAAGAAGGACACATACTACTCCATGGAAAACTTTATCTAGATATTTTTGTACAGTTCACCTAGAGAGAAGGGAAGGAAAAGCAAGATTTCCACTGTTAAAGAACTGAACTACGCTGAAAGCAAACAGGCTAGTCTAATAATGCACACCTAGCAAAGAAGAGATTTCTGGGATAGAACACAAACAACTGAAAAACTATTCCAGATTCAATGCTGAAAAATTTCACCTGGTCCAAGCAAGTCTGAGATATCTCCACATAGACAGTACTACAGCACACTCAAATTGCTTTTCCCATTACCTTCTCAACTTCTATACTAAGCTTCCATATTAGTAAGTTCAGTGGTTACTTAAATACAGTTTTATATATCAGACAGATTATATGAAGACACCACTACTGACTGAGAAACCATACATTTCAACTTTATTACTGTTACAGGTTTTAATGCACACCAAAAAATTTGATTCATGTTTTCACTTTTTTGTCTTGAAGCACAACCTGTGCGCTCCCTAAATGATTCTTCTCTCCATCCCATTGCTATCTGTCTAGGATTGTGGTCAGGTATATGTGAAATCAGTTCCCTGTTTTGAAAACATTAATCTGGTACCCTTGCCATCATTTAGTCACACACTTTGCATTCTTTAACTTTTATTCTTTTTTAAGTCTTTTTTGTATGATGCTTGCCTACCATCATCCCACTGTGACTGATGGATATGCATTTATAATCTATTTTTATTTCAGAACAATATAACAACAATGACTGCAAACACATTATGTAGATCTCAAACTGGGGCTGCCTAGAGTGAGCGCTTAGCACAAGAGGGATTTACACATTGTATATGTTATGAAAAGGCATAACGGGCAGGTACAAGGACAAACATGTACAGAGACAATGCTTAAATGATCTAAAAGTAGTTATGTTAGCAAAAGTGTATGTTCATATTCAACACCAGGAAGGAAAGGAAACACTTTTAGGAGAATCGCAGCATATACTATCATCTTTATTGCCAAGGCACTACAAGGCACACTCTTACTTTGGCTTGAACTCATTTCTCTCATGACAGAGTTACAAGGAAATACTGTTTTTACAAATAATTCATTAATACAGCATTACTATTTTGGGAGTCCTAAGCAAAACCTGTTTCCTTTCTGCATGGGTAGACAAGTGTTCCTCTTTTGAGAGAAGAACAGGCTTTTTTCCTTGCCTTTTAGATATATATGATTCAGCTCTTAAGGTCACCACCATATGCAGCAGGTTCCCAGGCATTTCAGCACTAAGGATTTGCTCCACGAGAACAGTCATGAAGAATTTATACATGTGCTAAAACAGATTTTATGCTACGTGTGCTGAGTCTTCTCCTCAAATGCTACCTATTAGGACACTTGTGCCTCCCTCATGCATCTTACAAGCCTGGCCGGAGGACTGCAGGAGAGGCATTACCTTCTTGAACATTCTGGTGGAGTCTTCGCTTATCTGCATGAACCGCATGATCACGTTGTTCAGGTAGATATCGCTCAACGTTGCATGGTCTTTGCTTTCTCTTCTCACTTGGTTCAGGAGTAAGTACCAGCAATTCACTGGCGACAAGAGGTTCTGATCTTTCCTAAGGAGGAAATACAAACATATATTATGCATAGAAATGAAAAAGTTATGTTATTAACACAAACATCTCCCCAACACTTACAGTTACAACTTGTTATGTAAAAATGTCTGCTTCTGAACAGTCAGTCAATCTGTTCCTGGAATAATTCAGGTTAGGTAAACTTCAGATCACTTTTAAAACACATTTTACAAGTCCCATGAGGCATGGATACAAAAATATAGGAAAAGCGTAAGAATTCAGAACACTGCAAGCCACCTGAAAGTATTAAAAAAATCATGCTACAAAGCTTACAGTTGCTTACAGATGAAGTACATGTAAATATTCAAAATCAATAAAGGTCACTGAAAGAGTAATTAATTTTTTACATTAGAAACAAACAAGCACTGCAAGCACATCCCAAATCCTTTGCAAGCAAAATTGCAGGAATAGCTGTTTCACTGCAATGGATTCGTATAACTACTATAAAAGTAGAAGGAAATGTCACAAGCATACATATTCTGTGATCAGCATTTAGAAATTCACAGCATTCATAAATACAGTGCTACTGCCAGTCCCAGATGGTTCAATTACAAGACAAAGAGCAGGACCGGACTTTTTTCACAGTGGTCCAGTTCTGAATTTCCTTGACGGACTTTTTGCATTGTAGGCCCACTCCAAGCTTTTAATATTGCAAAAAGTGAAATCACAGGTGGCTTCTAATTTCTTTTGGACAAAGCAAAGTAAAAATACAGGTAGCTCAACAACTGTTTCACAGACAACAAAAACCTATTTATAAAATTTGCCTTATGATTTTATCAAAATTTTAATTTCAAGTTTGTCTTGCAACTAAGTGCTCTAGAAACTTGCTGCTCTTTTTTTTTTTTTTTTTTTTTTTTCCCCTCTTGTGCAGGGATTCTCCTATAGTCAAAAGGATCAAGCACGTGAAGATAAAACAGCCAGAGGTGGTGATGAATTGAGGGAGAAACTCCTTCAACTCTTGGTAAATTGTTCTAATAATTAACCATTTTCACTGTTAGAAATACGTCCTTTAATTCCTCAGGTAATTATCCACCTTTAGCTTTCATGCTCAGAATCAAAGCAACAATGAATGATTAACAGACAAAAGCCTTCCCTTAATTGTCAGTGCTTTGCTTTGCTATGAATCAGATGTGAGTTAAGAAAACTTCCCCATTTTGTTTGAGATGGACATCTTAACAGCGTTACTCACAGCAACGAACTTCAGGTTTCTATCAGCCAGATCAGACAACACGAGCACCCCTGAAGGGCCATGCTGATATTACTTGGCCCCCACTGTTTCTGCATGTCCCAGAGCCAATCCCACAGACCTTCCTGCCTGTTCTGGGGGGAATGAAGAGAACAGCACACGGGACCACCAGCTAAAGTGACTTTTGCTGCAACCTCTTCTCAAAGCAGAGAACTGCAGAACAAAGCCAAAGGCCGGACTCCAGCCACAACCCCTGTGCACATCTGCCAGCCTGGATTTAACAAGTTTAAGAACGAGGAAAGACGTTTGTATGCACAAGGCAAAAAGATTTTGCCACAAGCCGAATAAAAGCCAGGGCGCTCTCTGAAGTGGTGACATATGTATGCATTGGTTATTTCAGACAATCATTGACTCACTTAACTGAATTTTAAGAAATATGTATTACTGCTCTTTGAACTGTGCAAGCTGTGTTTGGATTAACCTTTCCTTTGCCAGGTGTGTTTGGAAAATGCTTTTGTCCTAAAACAAAAGCTCTATCTGTGTATCTCTAGCACAGCACTGACTGGATGGAAAAAGATACTTATTTTCCAGTTTTACAAATACGAAATATTGTTTTATACCCCTAAGCATAACAGGGACAGTCAAACGCATTCATTAATCAGCTCAAGTCAGGAAAATTACCAGATGAGACTATGCCAGCAAGTAATGCATTTGAAACACTTTAGAAAACATGCTGTACACGTGTTTTGCCAGAAACCACCTGACCTCTTTTGTTTTGCACACAAGTTACTATGTGGTGAAAGGGATACATTAAATTGTAAGCAAGACATAACATTCACATCATCTTCATTTCCAGGAATAAGAGGGGTCAAGAGGCAGCACAGGTTCACAAGCATTGACAAATCAAAATAGTTTTACTTCTTAATGCCTTTTTTTGACAAAATTGTTGTAAAATAAGTATCTTTTCTTTTCTTTTTTTTTTTTTTTTTGTGGTAATGGTGACTGACCTTTATTTAGACACTTTCAAATCCTGTCAACTCCACTGCAACAGATCAGCACACAACTTTTAAGCCCTTATGGTGGTCTGCATCTCTTCTAGATACTGGCTGTACTTTGGGTGGTTTAAATTCCATATGGTAGGTTAGAGACAATATTTGTGCTGCTTACCTTTTAAGAAACTGAAACCACTTGTTACAAACTTAGATCATTGTAATTGCAGAGGGCCAAATCAACACAACAGTATTTAGGCACCAGTCTACCTTCAACTGCAATGAGAACTGCTACGCTGCTAAATAAGGGTGGGAATTTTAAACATGCCTTTGAACCTGGGCTCAGCCTAGCAGTACTCAAAATCGGCAGAAGCAGAGTGGAGTAGTACTCCAGAAATGGCTAACATGGGGGTGAGGGAGAAGGAAATCTTTCTTACTTGTACTGCTGATGGTCCTTCGTACTTCTTGTTTTTGCCATGAACCTCTCCGCCAATTTTTCCAGGTTTCGGGAATACTCCATCTCTATTTCCGACTTCTTGCGGAAGAAATCCTGCAGATCCTGAAGAAGCTGAACTCTCATTTCAGTCTGCTGCTCCAGGCATTTCTGCTGCTCGATGAGTTGAGCTCGGATCTCTAATGAAAGAAGCACATATCCAGCCAGGTCAGTGAAAGCAAATGAGGATTGAGTGTTACCAACCAAAATTACAAACACTGTAGGATACTTCAGCCTGGCAGCTACACCAGCTGGATCTGGATTTCAGGTCCTGTGGTGGGATGCAGCTCTCACTTCTGCCACCACACGCTTATGCCCCAGCATCCTCCCACCTGCTGGCTGTCTCACAAACAGCTATGGCAAGGGCTCAGGACTCTCCCGGCTGATGTGAGCAGAAGATCTGCCTCCTCCTTCCTCTCCCATACTCTTCCTGGCCTCTAGCACAACAAGCCTTTTACCACAACATCTGGCTTGGAGTCATCTCCTTGCAGGAGGTGGTGTGCCACTGTTTGAGCAGCAGCTCCTTCTGCTGCCCTAAAAAATGGCAGGACAAACAAGCACCCTTTGGGCTGGGGTCAGCCTGCTGACTGCCAAGTGGACCATGCTGGCTGGTACCACCATGTGCACCATGGAAGCAACCTTATGATAAACTCTGGATGCATTACCCACCATAACTGTGCACAGATGAGCTTCTGTATCTGCCCCATCTCTGCCAGCGAGGGAACTGGTATACTTTATATGCATTCACCAGTATTTTACAGCAAATACAGAGGAAAAAATTATACCTATATTTAGAGATAGCTATTTGAAACTTTGCACAAGGTTCCAGAGACTGTGGTACGTTTATTAACATAAAAAAAAAAATCAGTCGATTTAGAAGATAATATATGCTCACAGCTGTCATCTAGAGTAACAGGTAAAAGCCTCCAGATTTCATACCACTGTTTGCCATATGCACAATTGCTGTGTGGTCGGGTTTTTATTTTCCTTTTTTTTTTTTTAGCACTTTTATTTCTTGAGTGCTAAGCAGTTAATCACATTCTGGGAACACTTAGTCTAAAAACATCCCTCTAGTTCTTTTGAGAGACTGGTTCATTAGAGTTTTGTCAGCTGCGCAGGCACAGTGTAATCCAACATTGTGGAGTAAACATGGGAGTAAACATTTTGTGACCATAATATATGTATATATTTTTTAAACAGTTCAATGCTATACAAGGACTTATTGATAGCCAAACAACATGCCAGAGGTGATGTCCACGTACATGCAAAATTGTTGTGAACTTTTACTTGATTCCTAATGATGTAACCATGCTGTCGGCAAGAAGATGCTGGAAATCTTAGATGCCTCACTGGTTTGAAATAGAAAAACATTCTAGAAACCACTGCTAACATCACAGGGAACTGCAAACTCAAAGTAGTAATAACATTGCAAAAAATTATCTGATGCAACTAGGAACTAATGCATCCTTACTGATCTTAAAGCAGGTATGAAGAGATCCACTCTGCTGTAGTATTAGCACAGAAAATTGTTAAGCAAATATATTTACTGGAGGAGGGAGACACTGCAGTATTTTCTTCCAGATCTCCTTTGAGCTACCAGCTGCTATGTTAATCATTAATGAAACCATCCATTTTTATAGTCTGGGAGGTGAACCAAAAAATTCATGGTTTGGTTTTCATTTCATTTCAAATCAGTTCATTTGAAAAGGAACCATGCCTCCAGCAAGGATAAGCCACTGTAATACAACACTGTATCAATGACATTCATGTATGTAGGGAAGAAAATCACATTGGAGCTGGAAGGTTATTAACAGAAACAAAAAACAAAGACTGCTTTTTCGTGTGTCCACTACTTTTAATATTGCAATAATGGAAAACTGCATATAGGAAACCAGTTGTACAGATTGACTGATCAGAAGCAGCAATTTTGCCCATAAGCTGGAGTTTTGACTACATCCAAATCCATGTACATGGTCCCCGTACTTTGGCCATCTCCCTTTCCCACTACAGATTTTCTACCAGTTACTTTAAAAGCAGAGCTCTGTGCGGAGCAACTATGTTCTGATTATTTTGTAGGTCAGTGGATCTTGCTGATATAATTCATCCTTTTTAGGTAAGCTTTTACCATAGCAACAGGAAAGAAAGATTTTGGAAAGGTAAATATATGAATAGAGATACAAGAAACAATGAACAAGAGACGACAGTAATGAAAAATTGCATTAGCTTTCTCCTGGACGCGTTACTGTGTGATCTACTGTAGGTGGTCCTGCTTTGGCAGGGGGGTTAGACTAGACGATCTTTCGAGGTCCCTTCCAACCCCTAACATTCTGTGATTCTGATGCTGTCTGGATTTCCAGTAGACAGCACTGGCTTCCTTCGAACTTGTGTATTAGAAAACAAAATTGGAGCAAGATCTCTGAAAGCTGATGGTGGCTGGAGGTGTCCAAGGACTGAGTAAGGTGGTAAGTTAGGGGTACAGGAGGACTGTAGTTTTATGAAGGAAGTTCCATAATTTCTAGCTATTTGAATCTTGGCAAGGAGCAAGAACATGCTGGCTCCACAAGCCAGAAAAGAACATGCTGAGCCTCTGGCCTCCTGCTGGAGGAGAAAAAGGGGAGATGCACGTTCCTCTCATGCCAGCTAACCAGAGTCTGTCCAGAAGAGACTTCAGCATAGCAGTTCTCCTTCCACTCTTTCATGTCCTTCTGCTTTTAAATTATTTTTTAAAAAAAATCTTTTTAATTCTTTTTTTTTAAACTTTTAAAAACTTTTAAATTCTTCTTTTACTAATAACATGTGTAATGCCATATTGGCAGGCTGAGGAGATGGTAAATGAATAAGAAATCAGATCAGCAAATGTTGTGATTTTCACCTTCTGATAAGAGAAAGCTGTGGATTAAAAAAAAACTAACAAAAAAACCGCAAAAAACATTGGCATAACAGCCAGCCAGCCTGAGTGGCTGTGCATCACAAAAACACAACTGTCCAAGTACTATTAACTAACATAGACTACTCATCACCTGCTGCTACAGAAAAATACAGCAAGGCAATGCTACCTTCTTTAACCAATCCACATCTGTGATTTCCCTAGGGCTACAGAGAATGGCGTGGAAAATTGTTGCAATGAATTCAAAGAAATAAATATGCTGAGAAGGTGCCAAGTTAAAAACTAGTAGAGCTCAAGCTCCATAGATATGGAGACAGGTGCAGCAGGCAACAGAAGGCTGGCACATTTAAATTCAAAATCTGGTATCAGCTGCAATGGACGATGACATTGTCCTATTCTGCTCTGCGGGGTGGCTGATGTCAAATGATTGCCAGGCTATTTTGTGCCAGGAACAGGAATATTTAAACCCTGGATGAATTAACACCTTCTCCTTCTCTGTACAGCAGCTTTGAGTCATACTCACTGGACTTCTGGCCAAGGCCTGGTTCAGAAGGAATCCCATCCATTTGCACTGCATCTTGAACAGACTGAATTCACATCAAGTGGGAAAAAAAACCCCAACCTTTGTCCAAGACTTGCACACACGACCAAAGCAAGGAAGCAGCTAATGTGACCATAATTATATCAATAACCTCTAAGTCAAAGTTTTATTTCTAAAGAATTTCATGTTAAAAATTATTTCAATTATGCCCCCATTGACACCATCCTCTGGAATTACTGCATTAAGTATAAAATTAGGTTTTGTTTGTGGCAGCCTTCAAGACATAACTCTAACCTTTCAACAAATCTTTATTTTCTTCTGACAAGAGGTTAAATCAGTGCACCATGAAAAACAAAAGGAGACAAGATTATAGCTGTTTGGAGAGTTCAGTACAGAGTGGACAAAGCTGAACTACTGACATCACCCAAATCATAATCAGAAACAAACTTGTCAAGGTTACCTTTTTGCACACAGTACAGTATTACAAATAATGATTTATATAGCACTGCAGTAATACACTGTATTAGCCCGGAGAAGATATGTGTAACCAGTTACAGGCCAGTGCCCCACCTGAAGGCACCCGTGGTGAGATATACCGCAATCTGACACACAGCAATGACGCTGGCCACACACCAGCAAGGAACAAAACTCATCACCTTCACTTCCACACACACCAAAGCATGAGGCTCCATCAAACATCCCAAAAAACCACAGGAACCCCTCTCCTGACCTCAGAAGCTGGACACCTTGTAAATACACAGTATTAACCAAACTAACTTGCTGCCAGGCCAACACTTTGCATGCAGGCTGCTGCCCTGCCGCAGCACTCCCCACTGCAACACCTGCATCCCTGCCCTGTGATGCTGCAGTGCTCCTGCTGCACTGCACCAGCCTGTGCCTAGTCTGGTCAGCCCTTGGAGACCTTCCAGACCTCCCAGACCTCCATGAACCCTCATTATCAGCTTTCGACCACAACAACTCTAATGAACGCTTCGTGGTGCTGTTACCTGCCTCCTGTGAACTGCTTCCCGCCTTAGCTATCCCAAGAGCTGCCTGCCACCCTTAACTCCCATTTAGGTGGAATTAACTTTTGTGTTTGCAGAGCAGCCCTGCCACGGTTTTTGGTGTGTGCTGAAAGCCCTGGAAGGTGCCGCAGAGCCAGACACCTCTCCCTGGTCACCCCCTCAGCTGCACTGCAAACCTCCCACCTGCTGCCTCCCCCTGCCCGGCAAGGAGCTATATTTAAGTCATCATCACAGTACACAAACTACGCACACATTAATCCAGTAGTATTGCTTGATACACACAGCCTCGGGGCCCCAACCTGCAAACGATTACAGAAGCAAGTAGCTCATCAGGACTATTTGAGAGCACAAATAGGCTGTCACAAGGCACAGTTATGTTTGCTGTTTTTATCTGCTCGGGTAACTTCAGACAAAGCCGTATCACCTCCCATCTTCCTTTAAATATCTCCTTCAGAAAAAAATTAACATTTTAGATTAGTTTGAAAACATTCAGAAACGTCTCATCAAATGCACTAAGGACAATACACGGTATCTTAGACTTTGTCTTTCCAAATCATTACAACTCAGTCTTTTTTTTAATCCCAGAGAGCTATCAACACACACATCCCTCATTCTCACATTTATGATATCCAGATCGTATTTCAAAAGAAAAAATTCAGACCTCAAATTCAACCTAGATATCATCTGGTGACCAACATGCACTTGTAATTAAGCAGATATTGGAGCATTAATCATCTTGAAGTTCCTCCTGGAAGACATTTGAGTCTTATATGACTTTAACTGTGCCTCAGTTATTTAGCGTAATAATGGCTCATGTTTGAGCCTGCTGCTAGAAGCTGGGGTGCTGCATGGGGTTCTGATCTTCACAGTTTCATTCCAGCCTTCTGCCTTTGTAAGGACCTGGTTTTGGCTTCTCTGTTGAGATGGGCAGCTGATTGCAGCTGGCCAACATCTTCAGTCTAGGTTTTGTTTTAGGAAAGTGTTTAGCTCCAGCCCACCAAGGAAGCTGCCAGCAGAGAAACCACAGCAGGAATCACTCAGAGGGGCCTGAAGGCGCCCCTGTACACAGTTAGTAGCCCTTAATGCCATGACGCCTCTAGGATCAGTGCTATCACACCTCCCAGGGACATTATCCTCCCTCTCAACAGACAAGGAGATAAAGATGATGAGAGGTATGTATCAGCCCTGTGGTGGGTGCTCTGGCCCAGCTGCTGATACTCCTCTCTGAGATACAGAGCCTAAAGCTAGTCAAGCCTTTATTTCTCAGAGTCATGGCTAGAAAGCTATTTAAGCGTTTCTATGACAAATGGCGAGGGAAGCTCTGTGGTCGGCAGGGAGTCTGGCTCATGCTCTCTTCCAGGTCCTCACTGCCGTTTTCCTGGACCACAAGCAGGCAATTCCACTTCAAAAGCCAGGAAATTCCACCAGCCTGACAGCTGATCAGAGATGCTGGGGTGAGGATCTCACAGGCTGCGGCAGAAATGCCTTTAAATAGATCATGAGCTTGTCCCACAACATTAACTTTCTATGACAGACTAGTGGAAATCACTTCCCTGTGTTCAACATGCAAGTAAGAAGTGTGGCTGCATAGACAGTGAAGCCCTTGAGCTTCTGAAGGCAGGACTTTTGTGGACTCCAGCTGATTTCACTTAGGACATTGAGCATACAGCTTTATGCATGTTCCCACTTAAAGTTAAACCTTTGCAATGCACACCCCAGCTCTAAATTTACTGTTTGGCTTCGTGCCATTTCCCAGAGAATTCATGTCAGACTTTTTGTTTGTTTGGGGGTTTTGGGGATGTGGTTGAGGTCGCCTTTGACAGAACACATCTCCAGGCTGTAGTAGCCTGTGGAAATGGATGGGGAGTGAGAATCACGCCTGGTACCTGAAGGGCTGTATAAAGGGTCAGGAATCCGAAGCCCCTGTTGACATCTGTCAACCCCTTTAAAAGCTGTAAACCTTGTTCATTCAAGTACTTTGGCATGCTTAAAGATAAAAACAGTCCTCGTGCAGCCATTAGCAGGAAAGCTGGTGTAGAAGCCATTTGCAGGATGAAGACAATTGTTTACAGGTCACTTCAGTTATCATGTTGAAACAAAGAGAGCAGAGAAAGAATCCTCTCCTTGCAGCTGCAAACTTTGTTCTACACATTCAAGCAAACACACTCCTACCTACTGCAGCCAGACTGAGCGACAAGATGACCCCAACCAGAACCATGTAACCGGGGGATCCCAGCAGATGGGATCCAAAAGGGGTGGCTGCATTAGGGCACCTTCCACCTTCCAATTACCCTTGAAATGGGAAGATGTGTCTGGAAGAGCCAAGAAAACCTCTACACGTAGCTGAAGAAGCTTTTCTTCTTGTTGTTCTTGGACTAACGCCCTCCTGCTATTCACAGCCACAGCTGCTGGTCACTTGGCTGCCTACAGTCCAGCCCTGAATGGAGGGCAGCACGCCAGCTCATGACTTGGCAGGACACTTGTTGCCACAGCGCTACTGCCAAGCGACCGTGGATTTAAGCAGGCAGTCTGTCTGCGCCACATTTTGAGTGCCACTGCTTTTGCGCCAACTGGTCCTTTGCACACACAGCTAAGTGCTGGCACTACATCCTACCTTGAGCATGGCATACTTTGTCCCTCTGGTCACAGGAGCTGGGACTCTTTTGAGGACAAAAACTTCTGTCCCTCAGAGGAGAGGGAACTTTGTTTTGCTCAACAGTAAAATCCCAGCTCATCCCAAAACACTGCTGACCAGAAGAGGAGACAGCAAAGTGCAAGATGCCTCCTCTGCCTCAACAGTCTGATGCAAGGTCTTCCAGCAGCATGACCCAGCCCCCACCTCCCACTGGGGCAGCAGATGCTCCCCTGCAATCCCACGTCCAGATGAGCAAATCAGCCCTGCAAAACACCAGCACACAAAAGGAGAGCAATGAATCTACATCAAACAAGCCCCAAAACACATTTAAGAAGAACAAGACAAAGCAGAAACTACCCCAACCGTGGTGTTTATGGCAAAGGTCTGTCGCTTGAGATAGGAAAAGGGGGGTTGGGGGGTGAGGAGAGAGAGAGGAGTCTGTGCGCATCTTTGTCTTCCAAGCAGACAGGTGATCACGCAGCAGGTGTCTAAAAACCCATTTAGGCATCTAAATTGTCAAAATCTTTGTGACAACTTGTTCCAAAGCTTCTGAAAGGCTTTGACCATCCGGGTGTTTTTTATGCTTGTTAAAGATACCATGAGCCTTTACGGGCAGACTTAAATTTTGGGCACATGTGAAAATTAAAAGGAAATTCAGTATGTCCAAATCTTATTCCTCACCAATGAAGTATCTGCCAGCAGAATAGAAAAATGACTCACGGCTGTCCTCTGAATAATTCTTTGCAGCAATGTCTGGAATGCCGTATTGACATGAGCACTCTATAAAAAACACTCTACAAAAAAACCCCAAACAACCCATACCCCTTCCTGGCCACAGATTTCTATAAGTCTGTTATTTAATTTGGTTATTATAGACTGCTGTGATTGTTCTAACAATGTGATGAAATGTATCCTTCCTTATGGTTATTTTCTCTGTATAGAAAATTCTTTCTTTACAGAACACAGGCTGTCTCTTAACTGTTCAACAGAATTTATCCAGTACATGCTCTATGCTATATTCTTGTTACATACTTGCTCTTCTGTGTTTAGATTGCAAATTCTACATTTTAAGTAGCACCTAAGGAAATGTTATTTGAGCTACGCCACTTCATAAAGTGGAACAAAAGAACTCCTTCATTTCTAAAGCGATAAAAGCAGTTTTAGCATCAACCGACGGTCAAGCTCACATCTCCCAGAAAATTCATGTCAGCAAAAGATCAAGGCTTGTAAGCTAAATTCTGACTTCCCCGAAATAGAGATTTGTCACTAACTTTACTCATGCTGGGATTACTATCTTTACTTAAACTTACAAGAAGCTTAGGCTCATCCAACAGACATACTGCTATCAAAGCAGGCAGCCTTCTTTTTCCCTCTTACATCCAGGCTACACAACTCTCCCAGGTCACCACGTCTCAGTACCAGAACTTCTACAGACAGAATGACTAACCCATAGAGGGAAAATAAGTGTTTCCTGTTGGTTATGCTCCATGGGTATTGTCAGAGCAGGGAAGAGAATGGCAAGTGCAGCTCAGACCACTTGTCAGTGCCATTACAGATCAGCCTCAGCCTCTTTTGAAACCTTCCCAAAAGTTGGTAGCTATAGCCAAGATAATTTCCCAGCAGCAGCTTACACTGGTGAGTGAAATACATTTTTACCAGGCTCAGCAGCAGCATGCATGAACTCGTGGGAGAGCCTGCCCATTTCGCATTGACAGCAGCATTGCAGGCGGGCATGGTGGAAGCAGCCAGGCTGGGGAGAGAGCAGAGCTTGGCATGTATGTGCCACTGCCACAAGACTGGGACTGTGAGAGAAACTCGGCCTTACAGACGGGATGTTCTTTGGGGATCAGCAGGGAAGCTGTTCTGAAGTGAATGCACCACTGCTGGACAGGTGGGGTGGTTTTACTGCTCCTGAAATGCTGTTTGTTCTGCAAATTAAATAAAACTACAAGGTATCATTTTTCTGGATGACCGTCAATTCTCTTGCTCTTCATAGACAACCTGCTGGCAAGTTTTATCTTTCCATATGTAGACCATTTATCTGTTGTGTTTTTATTTCAGGTCACCTGGAACTTCCAAAAAGCAAATAATCTTATTTTTGTAGAAATTCTCTACCTGTGAATCCACTGATTTAACGAAGAACTCATAATATTTGCTTTTTAAAAATTAGTATAATGATTTCTCCTTGCTTTGTGTTTTGTTACTCTCTTTTAAAGCCAGAACAGATTTGAGGACATAGTTACAAAGTTTCCTACCACTCAGGGGACTGTTTATAGGGCTAATTACCTGTAAAATGAAAAAAAGCAATATAATGTGAACCATCACCAAGCCTCTGCCAACGGGAAATAATCATGGGAGTGCAAAGAAGCCAAGAAATGTACCTTAATTAGCATTCCCCAAAACAGGTGGAATACCACGTCCAGGAGTATTTCTGGGCCCACAGCCCTAAGCTTCTCAGCTACTAGATGCAGTGGCCAACTGGCCAGAGTCTCCTTATAAAATGGTGTAGACTGTTGCCCTCCAAAGGGCTCCACTGAGATGAGAGATGTACCCATCACACTACAGCAACAAATGGCAAGAAATGGAGAAGAAAAGGAGCAGCAGCTGGTAGTCTTACAACTGATGGCAAAATGTAAAAGTAATGCTGCATGTACTCAGGCTCGCAGACCCTGGGATCACCATTGTTGACTTTGTATTAAAATGCAGGCAAACTTGTCAAACAAACCCATTCTTGCCATGGAGGACTTCTGGATAACCTTTTGTTTCCCACATGCAACTGTATTTGGTCACTGCTTTATCAGTTTTCTCAATTTCCTCTGTAAGCAGCAACAAAAAGGAGGAAATTGTAAGGCAGACAGAAGATGCAGTAGTCCTTTCCTTTCCCGTTTTAATTTGCACTTTGGAGATGGCGTTCTGAGCATGCAGGAGCTGCTGAAGCACTGGGGAACCTTGGATCCTGCCTGACACTGCTTAATTAACAAAATGTGGCAGATTTAGGTCCACTTTTTTCACTCCTCTCTAGCACTCAGAAATTATTGTAATGTTTTTATTAACTCGAGTCCTCTAATTAAATTTAGGTGGTAAAAAATATCTATAACTGCTCTGACTTTTCAGAATAATATCCCAGTGCCAGTTAGAAAATAACTGAAGTGAAAGCAAGTTCCCAGTTACCCTGGAAATAGTTAAAAGGAGCTTCACTCCTTCAGCACCCTCATTTTAGATGCCGTTTCTGTTCCCTGTTTCCTCAAACTCCAAGGCTTTATTTTCTTGAAAGATGTTACATGACAATTCAAAGAACATTTCACTTCACTCTGCCCTAGCCGAGATTAAGCAGAAACAAGTAGTCAGCTACTAGGTGCTGCACCAGTACTTCAACAAGCAGCGTATGTATGTCCTTGCTGTTGAGTCTGTGCACCAAGCACAAATTATTTCATAGCTGCAGTATCTGCTCTCAAAAGGTTCTTCTAAAGTTTCTTCGAAGTACAGAGCACAGTATAAAAGCAAGTTTGCATCAGAAAAATATCAGTTTGTCATGATTGGAACAGTAATGAAAACCAAACAATCTTAATCAGGTGGTTTATTACTTCCTTACTGGGTGAAGCCAGGTTAAGTCCCTGCCCTGGCTGCTGCAAGGCTGAGGATGGAGCTGACTCTGAGCAGTGCAGCAGCATCCGCTCTGTGACAGACACTGCATCACCCATCCGTTGATGCCTCCCTGAAATGACCCCAGGCTTCGTGCTGGCACACATCCTTTACCTCCAGAGAAGCAGAAACCTCCCTACCACACACATGTGAGCACCTTTTCATTTTGTTAGGCTCTGCCACAACAAAACCCTTCCTTCTTAATATCTCAGGTGGGCAGCTGACAAGAGAAAATGTCTGAAGGCTTTTTCTAGAAATTAAATGTTGAGAGATGTGTCTTTTCTTGACAAAAAATAAACTATTCTGAACCTCCGGCAGGTGACATAGCTGTTAAGATGAGAGTTATACAGGTAGCAGGTCAGGTCAGGAACTCCTGAGCAGCAAGATGAGCAGGAAAGCCGTAAAATCTGCACATCAATCAGATACAGCCTCTCCTGTACATTGATGACTATCACTGTGATAGGACTCAGGAATTAATAACTAGAGAAAATGCCCTCCCTACATCCTGTGAAAATGATTCTCCATGCATGGCACACCTTTAAGAGGTCAGTAAAACATTTTTAGTATGACACACACCCTGCTGCATGCCATAAATAAGAGCATGCATTTGACCCAGCCATGACTTTCAGTGACAGCTTTTTAAGTCCCAAGGTGAAGTCACAGACCAGTTAAGGACAAAAATGAAACCGTAATTTGTGCTCTGTGTGCCAGGATTTTACCCACATCCCTTTCCATTCCAACCTGCCTGACATGCAGCAAAATACTTTCACTATTGCTCACTTATCTTTGCACATTTAACTCCTAAAAACCGCAAATTTAACATATTGAGCACTTTAGTGTTTTTCTTCTAAAACAACTTTGTATTTTTTTTGGTGTGACAGATCCCTGGTGCTCCTCTTCTTCACTGAGACAAACAGCTATGGCACTGTGATGCCTTCAACAGCAGTTTTAAAACTTCATGTCCGCATCCCATGCTAATTACTCACCTGAGTACATCCTTTTAGTTGCATAAGGTCTTGTCTACTCTAGCCAACCAAGTGGGGCAAAGACACAGTCTTGGGCAACATGTCAGACCCGCACAGTCTAGTTTAGTTGCTGGCACGCTTCTGGGAGCAGCGTTAGCCACTGCCCATGAGCACCCTCCTTGCCAGCACCGGCTGTGCTGGGCTCAGGGGACAGCACAGACCGGGGACTGGCCCCACCACCCTGCATCAGCGAGGTGTCCCCGTCGCAGTGGGGGACTGGAGCTCCTCCTTCACCTTCTCAGTGCTGACCATAGGATGGTGTATACCACCCAATAAACCTTTGAACTAAATCATATCACCATGCTTCACACTCATACAGATTTATCTGTACAAATGCAAGCCTTGCTGGGGAATATATCTGTCCATATATATATATATCTAGATGGACCTCTATCTGCATAATTTTTTTAGTAGAGTTATGGCCTGAGTCTGTGAAAGGAAAGTGCCAATGTGTGATTACCAGTCCTCTGAGCATGATTATTATTCAAAAATATATTTCTGTGTCTTGTCTCAATTTCACATAGTAAATAATACTTCCTTATTGTGAGAAAATACAATGCCTACCTCAAAGGAAGGTTTTCTGACAAGTTTGAACCCAATTACTCAGAGCCCCAAATTCCACTAATAGCAGCTGGGAAAAGCCAAATCCTTCAGTGTCACAGAGCAGATTCTTCGTTCCATCTTCCTGTTACAGGGAAGTATAAATTGAATTGTGGACCACATTTAACTAAATTTCTCTTCAGCTGTTATAGTAGGAGGAGAAGAAAGCCCTCCGAGGTTCCTGCTAATGGGAATAGAAAAAAAATATCCACTGTGAGACTGTTTGTAGGTAACCATTGCTCATTCACTTAACAGTAAGATGAAGAATAGTATCTGCTAGTAAGCGAACTTTGGGCTAAAATAATCTGCATATTTCCAGATCCCCTGGAAACAATCTTCAGTCTGTTAGAAGTTAAAAAAAAAACAAGAAAAAAATCGCTCACTTTTTTTTTTCATGAGATGAAATATCAGGACCAGTAAAATCTAAAGTTAATGATTCGTAGAACCCACTATCTGCATTGTCTTCTTGCATTAGTTCACTGGTTTTTCTATTCTGGAAACATGTCTCTCCAAGAGACGTATGGATGGTTAGGGTTTCCATCAGGGTTCTGATGACTGGTCTATGGAAGCAAAGACACCAAGAACAGCTGTAGGAAACAGATGTGCCACTTAGAGCACTTTCAGTGAACGGCCAAGGGACGAATCCTTCTACTTAGTTCAGGCTCCCTTCATTAAAAAAAAGGCCCTAAACCCCCCTATTATTGCCTATGTTTTTAGCCTAGCTCCACTTGGAAGTATATACCTGGGTAGCAAAAGCCCTGCTGGAGTGAGCAAAGGAGAAGGGTTGCAATGGGCAGGGCAGGGCAGGGGCAGTAGCTCCCAACTGAAACTGAACCTGGTCCGCTTAGATTTCATATGTATAAAGTGCCAGCTCTGAGAAGAACATCAGCAGCAATAGCAGCTGGATGGCAAAATGATAACCTGCAGAAATAGTTATTATCCTGGGAAAAAATGCAGTTTGGTAATCCACAGAAAGTGGTGTGTAATTTAGTGAAGAAATCAAAGATGTGACACTTACGATGGAGAAACCTCTGTCCTGTAAGATGCCCATCCTCCAGACACGGGCAAAAAATTAGGGGAACTTTTGGAAAGAATGAATGCAGTAAACACAGATACCAACTAGGGAAAAAAGCAAGGGTACTCAGAAGGACATGACAGCAAGAGATATGTGTCTCGTAGGCTTCTGACAGCCTGCCAAAGGAGGCTTTATCCTCAGTTAAGGATGACAGGAATACTCTAAATACGCCTGATACTGGTTTTACAACAGTGCTAAATTTCCAAATGTTTACCTTAGGCCTGCTCCTTTTTTTTTTTAAACAAAGATGAGCTAGAGTCAGTCAGGAGTACTGGGAAAAGAGTTGAAATGAAAGGAGTAACCAAGGACTCAAAAGTCATGAGGTGTGGGCAGTACATACGCACTCAGCCTGGACTAACTCGGAGTGCAGTGGCCAAACTGCTGACAATAATGTCTCCCCCCTCCCTGAAAGTGGCTGCTGTGACCAAAGGACTGGAGAGGATCTCCTGGAAAGGGGCAGGGGGAGCAGAGATGCCAGCATGTTCTAGGCAAGTGAATCGCTACTTCTGCATCAAATAAGTTACTAAAGCTCTCATCAGAAATACTTATAAAACTAAAGTAGGTAGAGAGAGGAAGAGAAACCGGGGCAGTTCCTGGAAAAGAAAACTGTAACGTGGCAAGCTATTAGAGTTACTCGAGCTTATCAATAGATAGTGGATAACTTAAACCCAGCTGACTTTCAGTTTCAAGTTACCTGCAGTCCTTAGCCTCAAATTATTCTATTCCCATTCCATTTCAAATCTATCAACAATCATTAAAGAGCACGAAAAATACAGATATCCTGTTTAAAAAGAATTCATCCCTTTCAGTTTCCACAAAACCTGCATTTTGGCTGCGGCTTCCTTCCTGCACCTAGTCCATCAAAGTACAGAGAGAGTCCAGTACTGAAGGATCAGTCCTGTCTTCTCTACCTTGGTATACATTTTCACCTTAGGGCTAATCTACTGCTTTACCACTTTGGTGGTAAACTGTCATAATCCAGCCTTGTAAAAATCACAAAGAAATGAAGACTACATTTCCATGAAGTTCAAGTCATTCTAGTTGACTCCATACATACATCACAGACATCTGACAAGTCTAAAACTGTAGATTACTCATGTCCGAACTGGGCATTATCTGAAAGACCTCATCCGCGGCTTCTCTATCCAACAATCAGCATTTCACAACTAGCTGCCTGCTCCTTGGGACAGTCATCTGCTTCCACTTTTCTGTATGCCTGTGCAGTGCTGAACAAAGTGCCAAGCCCAGGTGCAACTGTAGGCAGTATCACAACACAGATCACACACTCACAGTGAAGCCACGGCAGTCTGTAGATGACTCACCACTATACAGGTGGCATGACCTGCTTGTGAGCATGTGCACAAATACCATTCAGAACCGTACAAGACTGTTACTGTAAATTTTGTTCCACCTTCGCACAGGGCTGGAACCTCTATGATCCTGCTGTTCCACACTGTATTTCTAAATGCTACCGTACGACAAATAGCAAGGTCCAAACATCTGAGGTCCAAAGGCAAGTTAGAAATTCTAAACCAAATAGTCTCATCAAAAAGTTTGGAGATATGTTTTTACTTGTTTATACAGACTTGCAGGTTATGAGGAGCAAGAGTAAGATAGCCAGGAGATGCGGAGAAGGGCTTGGAATATAATTTGCTTTTATCTACTTTGAAGGAACAAACTGCTGATAAGAGAAAAAAAACCGAACCCTTTATATAAAGAGTAAACTAAAGACAGTAAGCGCTCAGATAGTATTTAAGTGTCCTGCAAGTCAAGTCTTTCTGACATGCTGTTCCAGGTAACAGTTCTTTCCTTGTCTGTAAAACCCAGTTTCATCCCAAATTAGCATTGGTTTTGACCCGTGAGAAAACAAATTACCTTCATTCCAAATTAGCATTGGTTTTGACCCATGAGAAAACAAATTAACTTCATGCATGAAGAAAGGCTGGTCAGAAAACTCAACAGAACTGTAACATCCAGATAGTGCTGCAGATGAGCCCAGCTAACCTCACCAGGAACGTCCCCTCCCTACCTCCAAACAACAGTAAATTTGCTTGGAGAACAACCAACCCAGCCCAAAACTGTGTCAATCACCCTGAAACTGTTTGCAAATATAACCAAAAATCTACCGAGAAGTTACAAGTACACCCTTTTTTTCCCCCTAGAGATGATTTACAAAATTGTTTGAGAGACAGGAGCTGGCAAAAGCTTCGCTTGGTCTGGGAGATCACTGTTCACAGCACCCAGCCAGGCCACTGAGCTCAGCTTCTCCTCCCACCGAGCTCAGCAAGCTTTTCCCACTTTCCATAGACAGTCCTCTAACCACACAGGTATCTGGCACCCTTGAAGGAGAGATTCCAAACAGAAAAGCCAGTAGCACAAACAGAAAAAGCTGGTTGTAAGCCAGCTTGCTAGGAAAAAGTTTTCCAGCAGACCTACGAGCTGTTCACACTTGAGACACACAAGCTGCTTGAGCTCTTCAGAGTGGGCGGAAAAGCCACCCAGAATTAGGGTAGTCTCTGGCTGAAGCAATGTGAGGAGATGATGACTGGGGACCTATCTCATGTCCTCTGAGTGAGAAGCACATCTGCAACAGTTTAAGTCTTCTGAATAATTATTTCTTTCTCAAATCACCATTAAGGCTAGATGTAAAAAACTACATTTTGATAGAAACGTACCAGATTTCAATTTCAGGGCAGGGCACTTACAACTTTGAAAAAGAATCCTTCCTCTCAAAAAATCTCCTCATTGCCATCCTATCAAGGGTAATGCTCACCTTGACCTCCCTCTGTCCCTCAGGTGTTTTGCTGCGAACGCCGAGCCGGACAGCCTGCCTCCTCCTGGATGCTGCCTGCACAGTGCTCACTCCTGCTGACACGTTGCCAGCGCTGCAGATCCACCAAGTTTGTGGAAGAAAAGGAAAGATGCTTTCAAAGCTTATCTTAACCCATGAGGATGCATGGACAGTGTAGGCAGAGGTGACTAAAAAATAATCTAAACAAATCAGGAAAGCCCTTAAGCATTCCTACTCAACAAAGGAGAAAAAACATATTCCAGTTCTAAAGCACCTAATGTCTTTAACTAAAACTTCCCTCCCCTGCAAAGTTTCAGTCTTTTGATTTATTGAAAGCTTGCAATTAAGATGTAAATGAAAGTTCAAATCATTCCCATTTCCTGCAGGAGTGAAATTCTGATTTTTTTTTTTTTTAATATGTCATTAGTCAATATGATTTAGGCAGAAATTTTATAATTTAAATCTCCAAGTAAAAAGACCTAAATAACTGCTGCCAAAGGAAATTTAAGGGAAGAAATAAAAGCTTTCAGGGACATAACAACAGCAGATCCAGGAGGAGCAGCAGCCTTGCAGAGACTGCATCTGGCAGGGGGATACCTGACAAACCTGTCAGCATTCTCACGAGTCCCAGACTTTTTTCCAATTTGCACCTTCAGATCTATGCATTTCTTCACTGAACTATAATAAGAAAAAGTGCCATCCTTGTTCCTTGTGCTGTCACTCAGCACATACTCCATTAGCTCAGCGCTGTGGCACATCTCAAACGCTCGGTCTTATTAGAAACCTGCACTCGTTCACACCTTAGCTATGCAAGAGAACACACTGTCTGGCCAGCCACTGCTCTTATAATGCCTCTGCTGTGGGCTGGATTCACCATCACCCACGTCCTTGCTCTGAACATCTCTGTGCATGGGTAACTTCAGCACAGTGCTCCCAAGCAAATGAATCCAAAACTACCCTGGTATCAGTTTCAGGTCTCCTTTCAGAAATGGGTTTCTGGATGCCTTCCCTGTATCACTCCTGCCCTAGTCAGACATCCCAACACCTTCTGCCATCACTCAAGGGCCTCCATTGATGCTCTCTGAAGGTGGGGAGGGAGGGATAGCAAGAACCTTAAGTGCTTGGGGGCAGAAGGAAACCCTTTCATTACCTTTTTACACAGGCACTGGACGCATGTAAAACACACTGATTTGCAGGATGCTCCTCTCTACTTACCAAGATGTTTTACTTAGCAGGCATATGCTCCCTCTGTATTCTCCATATGTTTTGGGGGTTTTTTAAAATAAATTTGGAGGAGCAAAATCATTTGCTCCACTGCAGGCAGCTTATATGAGAAACATTTGGAAGAGCAAAAGACGACCGAAGCATCTACTTGATGAATGCATAAGATTTTTAATCTTTTAGTTCAAAACGTCTTCTGCAAAAATACAGAACAAAGTTTTGTGACGTTAAGGATATTCTTTATCAAAGCCTGTAGGCATAAACCTCTGAATACAGGTGTGCTACTTAAGAAAAGATACAGTAAAGGTCAGGCCAGCTCAGAAAGCTGTACCTTTCCTGCTTAAAAATACAGAATATTGTACCCTCTTCAATACGAGTCATCTTTTGTTAAGATCTGGTCAAGGAAGCCATTTACCACTCACAACAGCAGCTGTATTGATCAAATGAATGGATGCACAGTTGTGCTCATTCTTGTGTGGTACATAATGGTGACCTTTCTATCAACCATGTCCATCTAAATCTCAAACCACTGTTTGACAAATGCTGCACGTACACGAACAATGTGTTTTTTGTGCAGCATTAAGTATCCCATGCCAGAACCCATGCAGACAAGAGAGGAGCTTCCTGGCTGAGGGTGAAGATGGTACAAACACAACACCTGGGAAATAGGGACTTTATTCTCAGCTTTCATTACATTCTTTGTGTGATCTAAGGAGAAGGTGTTTTACCTTCTTCTGTGATGGAATTCACAGCGGCCCTGCAACTTACTAATCCTTTTCAAGAATTTTTTGTACCCTCGCTTTTTAAAGTTCTTTAAAAAAAGAAGGAAAAAAAAAAGAAGTGGGTTGTTTGCTGTTTTTTAATAAGAGGAAGGACATTTCAGTACAAAGTTGGATTGTTACAAAGAACTTAAAGCAGGTAACCACCTACTTTCAGGCTGGTTTGGTTTTTTTTTTTTTTTTTTAAAAAAAGCACTTTTAAATGAAGGAGTACTATCTCAAGATGAAGCTGTCTAGGACTGGTCATTGTGAAGCAAACATCTTCGGTTTGACAGGACTGTATTTGGCCATGGTTTCTCTACCATGGGCCGCTTATCACTGCCTAAAATCCAGCTGACCTCAGACAACAGCAGGGAGGCAAACCCAAGCTCTGACATTCAGACATAGCAACAGAGCACAACGATGAATCCACCTTTGTGTTCTGAAAGCAAGACCTAAACAATTCTTTAAGGAAAAAGGAAATCCAGCAGCCATCCTGTCTACCACAGGAACTATCAAAAGCGGAATTGTTAGTAATATTATATCAAATTTGGTGTTATGAGAGAGGGGAAACCTTATTGCCTATGTTTGTCATTTAACACCAAGTGCAATCTCCATCTGACTCTGCCCTTTGCACAACGCAAAGGTGCAACTTAAGCTGACCTAAGTCGGATCTAGAGCAGTGTGTGTGCACTAATGTGTTATGCCTGCTCAGGGTGCTGATCTTGCTAAAAATTTATAAGGTAAAAAAGATTATCCTTCATATTAGCTCTCACTGCAATCACACCACTGCCAGTGTGAGAGGAAAGAGAATATGATGGGGGCTAAGAAGGCTGTTGCAAACTAGACTGGTCATGGGACCTAAAGTGCAGATGGACTGAAGCTTTGGTTGATGTCTGTTAGCTGATTAGCTGTGGGCTGCTGAGGAAGTATATGGTTCCACCTTCCCTCCTCTCCTCTCCCTGATTGCTCACTCATCCCTCTTTCCTTCTACCCCCTCCAGACACAAGACATATGTGGCCGTATGATCTGTCAGACCAAGGCCTGAATCCAACCAGAAAAAAAAAGGCGGGTGAGGGAATTGAGGTTTGTTTTCCATCCGTGCCAGTTCCTTTATAATAGGGTTGCATTATCACTCTGGCCTAGGAGAGCTCATCTTCCACCCTGTTTCTCTTTCAGCCACCAATTCAGAGCAGCAGCCAAGTGCCACGTGCTCTGATCTGTTCCCTGGGAGAGCTGTTCCTCTCTCTGTCACTGCCAGAGGGAACCCAGAGAAACCAGCTCATTTCCAAAAAGATTTGATGTCTATAAACACTAGCCTGCATATAATTCATTTTTGCATCAGTGAACAGACCTGTCCCACCTGAAATGACAAGTGGCAGCCCCCCATGCCAGTGAGTCAGGAGGGGCATTAAGAACAACAGCACACAAATGCAGTGACGTACGGACACAAATTTACTTATTCAGATGTGCCGTCACACGTGTCAGAAAAAAAGGGTTAAGAAAAGTCCTCTTTGCCCTGCGTGATACACTGTCATCTGATCGTGTGCTCTACCGTTTCTTGCAGTGCCTGGCACAGGCGCTGTCTTATCTGTCAGCTGTGTATTAGGCACCCTGGGGAAGTACTTGCAAGGATACATTTCCCTCAAAATGATGCTCCCATGCCTTGGCAAGAGTAATGGCAATAATGCCAAGGGCTCACTGTCTTCCAGTCCAAATCCTAAAGCATGGGGGTGATTTCTATTAGTCAGCCATAAAGTACAATGGATATTGTCAAGCATTTGAGTAAAAATGCATGTGTAAAGCATTAACAAGAAGGATGATATAGCTTCCTCCTTGATAAATGATTCTCTTGCCTAAAGCCTGCAGCAGACAACCACATATTTCACCTCGTTTCCTGTGGAAGCATTTAATTTTGGTTTTGCGGATCAGACCATCATTGAACACATCCGCCTCCCTACTGGGTTTGCAGTGGTACAGAGCAGCAATCCATGGGATGCTGTGCCTCAGGAGGTAGAGAGCCCATGTTAGATATCTAAAATAGATATAGAGGTACCTGTGTTCAGGAACTTAATTATTCGTCATTTAGTCAATTATGAAAGAAGTCCTCCCACAAGGAATTCCAAGCAGATACACTGCTCAGAGTGAATACCTCCTCCACCTCCTTTGTGCAGGTTGCTGGTCCTGAGGGTCCTGGACACCTGTGACAAGGGACAAGTCAACTAGTGCTGAGAGAACATGGGAAGGTGAAGCAATTGAATCATGGAGGAAGCTGGGGAGGAAACGGTCTGTCATATAATTGCTTCTTCATGTGTGCATTAAGCCTGAGGCTTGGAGGTGTCAGGATGTTATTCACTTGTGAGGAAAAGGAAATACTTTATCCTGTAGGTCTGGTTATTTTTACTGGAGAGGGAGAAAAGTCTGCCGTGACAAGAGTTGGCTCTCTGAAACGGCCAGTCCCAGCGAGGTAAGACATTGATCTATGGCATTGCTCAGCGCTTCTCCCTTTTGTGAAGGGCTGGATAGAAGATTAGCCCATGCATCAATGCATGAAAAGGACAGACTTGTCAAGCAGGAGCTTGGCCAGGTCACCAGCTGGCTAATACGCATATGCTAGACAGGGACACGTACTGCTCTTTTCTGAAGGAGTAGAAACATGCCTCCTTGCTGTGTGCCACAGCAGACTGACTTGAGACAACCTCTCGTGCACCAGTGGGATGCCTTTTGTAACTACAGCAACACTTCCCTTACTGCTGCTGGTCTTTCCAACTTGTTTCTTTCTCTGTTAGGAAGATAGGATGCAATATATTTGATGTCCCAAGGCAACTGCTTAAGTAAGAGCTCCATGGAAGATGATATCCAGCGCATATTATGGATCAGAGGCACTTAGTAAGCACCTCCAAGTCCAGATACTGGAATGCTAACACAAAAGAAATTATGAATGCCTGCAAACATACTAGTCAGGAAAGAGTGTAGTTACAGCAATTAAGTGAGGAACAAAACCAAATATCTCTTTCTTCAAAGAGACTTAAAACTATAAAGTAAATATATCAGAAAGGAAATGCTACAGCAAAAAAGCATTCACAAGAACAAAACAAGGATTTGTCTCAGGAGGAGGGAATTATAATTATTATAAATGTCACATCAAATGCAATGGATAACTTCCACCAACAAATGCATTTGAGGGAATTCTACAAGGAACTGAATGCTGTGTTAATGCTTTCCAGGTGTAAGATGATAGCTAGAAAACCACCCTAATGACAAGCCCATAACTATGTCAGAACAAAAAGGTCTAATGGGGTGATAATCTTCCCAGCATTGTCTCTGCAGAGCTCAGCTGACCTGGCTTGATTTCCCTTATCATTTCCAATCTTAAAGGCATATCACCAACTTCAATTCAGCCAATCTCCAAGACATCAGAAGCAGTCACTTAGGCTAAGATCTGTGACTTTAACTTTATGCTTTTTGGGTATTTTTGCTGACATGTTAAAAACATCCTCCTCAACAAAAAATGAAAAGCTCCTGGGGAATCAATGCTATAGGAGAAAGGAGAAAAACTAACTAGGTGTGAAATGCACAGGGATCAAAACCCAAGAGAATGAAAAGCATTTCCGTCTCTAACTTTTAAGCTAAGTGTTTCCCTTAAGGATTCACTGCTGCTGTTTCAAGGTGTCTACCATGACCTTGCACTGGCTGCTGGTCATTAAAGCACAGCATGTGATGGACCCCTGGCTCAGAGCAGTCCTATTCCACACAGCCAAGTGCCAGGGGGTGTTACACTGCTGTTCCCATCTCAGTGTTATTCTTCCTATCCCTCAGGTCTTCCCCTTTTCATGCTCCAAAGACACAGTTGTCTATTTTTCTTGAAAGCTTATCTTCAGTCCCTTATGCCTCCTTCCCCCTCATTTGTTCCTACTCAGCTTTCTCAGGCTAATGGGGATGGAGAGAGTGTGGGAGAAGGCTTATACATCTCATCTCCTCCCGCCTGCCTGCTGCCAGGGAGTAAAAAAGAGATGATAGGGTCTCTCTCCTCTTGCTGCCATCATATGCTGAGGAGGAAAGAGTGGTTTTGCCACTCCATAGCCACTGTAGTAGGGGAGGAAAGATATTGAGATGGTCGGAGTATCTTCTTTCCTTCTCCTGACTTTAATGAAGTCAGGCACAAGGGACCTAAGAGCTACAGAGATTATGGTACATCTCATTGTCAGAGTTTACAATCAATTCTCCTTCCTCAGCTGCTCCCCCCCATCATGACTCTATTCTAATCTCCTGTGGTTAACATGAGCCTCCAAGCTACAGGTGCTCGTCTGCCATCACTCACAGAGGCAGCCCGTATTAAAACAACAAAAAATTAATACTACAGTGAACTACTTCTACACTGTCTTTATCAAAGCACTGTATAAAGTGAGACAGCTATTGGTACGCTGGTGCTGTGCCTGGGGAACTAAGACAGGCACGGGCAGGAGGACTTGTCTGAGGTCCCACTGGAGGAAACAAGAGTACAGCATTTGAAGAAACATCTGCGTAGCAGAACAAGGAGCTGCGAGTGAGAGCAGATTTCTGACACCAAAACCACCTCCTCCTGCTGGCTATAGCCTTGACCCCATAGTACACTGACAGACACAATGCCTGGCATTGATGGCAAAGGAAATCCAGGAGTCAACAATTCGAGTATAGAGAGAATATGAGACACATTTACCCACATACTAGTGCTTTTGAAATAGCTCATTTGAAAGCTCTGCTGCAGGTTTGCATACTAATAACTTCCTCCTGCTTCCTAAGGAAAACATTTTGTTCTAGGTGTCAAGAAGCCCGTTTCTACAATTCAAATATGCAGACATCTGTCGGATGAAGAGAGGGAATTGTGTGCAATGCTGCCTTCAGCGTGCAAACCAAACATCTGCATAGTCACAAGCAGTTTATTGTCCAAGTTCAAAAGCAGGAGAGCCCTACAGCTGTCTACATCTACTTCCAGCAGCTGGGGCTACAAGAGGAAATAAGTGCAACCATTGAGGGGGGTGGAAGAGGTTCCATTACAGAAGGCGAAATGTCTACAAACAAGAAAGAAAGGGAAAAAAAAAAAAAAAAAAAAAGGAATGACATAACTAGACTATAGTAATGTAAAATATCTTAAGTATAAAAAATATCTTAAGTATAAAAAGCTGCTGTAAATTGTCTGGCAACATTTCAATCAATATATATGTACAGTATGATTTGCTCACAATTTGTAACTTTACTCATCTTTGAAGGCTCCAAAATGAAGTTGTAGCTATTCTGTGTTATCTTGGCTGCAAGTCTAAAATTTTAACTCTAGAAATTTAAATGGTGCTTTTGAATAGTAAGAAGCTGCTTTATCATTTTCTGCTTCCTGTCTGAAAAATGCTATTGGATTTGGAAAGTATTTGATGCATATATTAGTGAGATGAAAAGCAGCAGTTAAAGACAATCCTTCACAAATAAAAATTATTATTAGACTGTCCTCCTGAAACTTTTCAACTTGTTTGAAGAAACTCAAAACAGTGACTGCATTTTACAGAGTGGAGAACATATTGTGGAAAATCCCTAAGTTAAAGTGCAAATCCTCAGACTCAAAGAAATCAAGCCTTTTGTGAATCTTGATTTAAAAGTGCTTCTAAAATGTAGGGCAACGCTCATTGCCTCCCAAAAAGGAAAACCATATTTGCTTCAAAAGTAAAAGGACATTTTACTGATTACAAGCCTGCCTGGTGACTTGTGCTGTAGCAGGCACCAGAGCTGCTGGGTTAGCTCCCAGGTCATTGTGCCTCTTAATGAGAGTGCCGTTGGACAAATAAGCTTCCTGTTCACTTACCTCCAAGTCCATTGCATCTTTACATCCTAAAACTCATCTGTATTTTTTTCAATGATCAGGGTATCTCATAAAGAGATATTACCATACAAACACAACCCCATTTTAGAAACTGTTATTTTTTCAAGAGATCCACAACTTAAGGCTAGTCAAAGCTCAGCAGGAGTGTCGGAGCAACACACAAAAGCCAAGGTGGTTGAAAAGACACTGGAACACATTTTCCCTTAGAAAATCTTCACTTCATTGAACATAACATGGGAGAAGGCTGATTCCGTCAGAGCTTTTTAAAAATATTATCAAAATATTCTGTTCTGATTTTAAGTCTTTGAAATTTTATGTTGAATTTTGATCAACTGTACAAGGATCTTGTTCAATACACTACAAGGCAGAACTGCCCAATCTTCCTGCAGGGTGGATATTCATTTCTTCAGATGCTGATATGACAAACAAGAAAGATAAAACATTCAGGATTTTCGACTCCTTTGTAGTAAAACCGGGATCAAGCCCTGATCTCAATTTTTAGACACATCAAGCTGAATAAATTCAATGTCTTTTAAGAGTTACATCTACAGCTGCACGTGTGACATCCGAAATCTATTGGTCTTGCACATCATTATGAGCACACTTGCCTTAACCTGTACCTATGCAGCGCAAGGCAGCACTTGCTTTAGAGCACTTGCTCTAAATCTTGATAATTCCAAAAGGAGAAGAGTCATGTTCACTCCAACTTCTCTTAAAGGAAGGTGCCCTGGATTTCCAGAAAGAGAATCAACCAGATAAACACATTTCACCATATAACCTAGAAAGAAGAACATGAATATTTACCCATAAATTTCCCCTTCCAAAACTAATAATGTTGTTCACCATTCCACTGAGATATTTCCTGCCCTTTCTTCTTCTCCCTCCACAGAAAAGGTAAAAGCTTTTCCATAATTTTTTTTGCATACAAATGTTGTGAAGCATCTGTGAATTCTCTGTGGTGAAAGCTATTATATAGTGCTCTGACAGATGTCTTCAGCAAAGGTAAATCCAGAAAGCATTATCAACGGTTCAGAAGCATAAGAGTTTTATGGATTTACAGTGTGTACAAACAAGATGCTTTAATATCTTTAGTCAACATACCTAATATATAGGGTGCTGAGAGCAACAGTGTCAGAAGTAAGACTGTTACAATGGAGTAAGGATTCTGATTTAGCTTATTATCAGCACTTCCTAGGAGGCTGGCTAGGAGAAAGTGTGACGGAAAACATATCTAATTAAGAGGCTGAAAAACACCTATTTAACTATCAGTCAGCTGGGAAGATTGAAATGGCTAACCCTATCAGAAAAGAGGAGATAATGGACAGTACAAGTGCTTTTCAGATAGGCTTGAGAGCAGCGGTCTGGTGCTTAAGCTTCTGTTATGTTCCCAGCATACAGCAGGTCTGGCTGGATAGCTTAATGTGCAAAAGAAGCTCATTCTTTTCTATGACTTTGGTTTCTTTGGTTTTACAATACTTGAATCATGCAGATAAAGATCCAGAAGCTTTTCACTTCTGCAACACAAATTGGAACCATCTAAACTTAAAATGTCACCGCTGGATTTTTTTTTTTAACTGTAGCAGAAATTTTGGAAGCAGCAAGGCCACCCAACACTGACTGCTACAGCTGGCCAAACGTCCTGGGCACCCAGTCACCCACAAGCACTTGTACAGTTGCAGGGAAGCACTACGGGCTAGGCTGCAGTGGAACAAGCCAGTTTTGGGTCTTTTTCCAGGAAGTAAATGCTAGGAAGACATCTGACAACCCTCAGAAGCAGAGCCAGGATTTTAATTAAAAATCTTTGGGCCTTTCACCCCAGAAGAGTTCAAACTCTGCATTATACTAACAGCATTTCCACTGGAGGATGACCAAATCCTGTTGGTGGAACAATGCAATTAACCTGAGTGTAAAAACATAAAATCTATTTTTCAAATCAAGAAAAGCAGGAATCGGTAAATGCAAACTTGCTGAAAGCACACACCCATCTGGAGTGTGATATTTGCCGATGTAACTTATGTTTTACAATAATACGCTTACAAAAATCGAGATCTATTTTAACGTTGCTACTTTTGCAACGAGACTGTAACAGCTACATCAGAAACACAGGGTTCAGCACAGAACTAGCTTTTCAGTGAACAAATGTTATAGCCAAAACTAAACCACCACATTTCCTAGCAACCATTAAATATTCATATGCATTGTTAATATATTGCACCTGGAAGCAACAATCTTGGTCCCAATCTAGAGTAAAATTGCATTTTTTCCAGTCAAGTGAAAATAATGTACAGTCACTGCTACAATAACAGGTCTAATCATTTCCTTAGGCTGTCTCCATTCTCCGTATGTTGGCTGTGCATAATTCATAGGATGTGCCATATGTTGTCTGAAGCAAGTGTCCCTATAAGTGTTTGTGGTTCTACTCGAAGGCATGTCTTCATAAATTACGTCGTGATATATTTGACATTTTAAAAAAACAAACAGGGAAAACAATTCAGTGAAACATAATCTGCTCAAAGTTTACCACTTAGCCATTTGTTGAACATTCAAGTGATTAGCTCACTGAAGTACATCGCTTTTCCAGCGTGCAGAAACTGCTTCTGCTGGCACCAGTTTCAAAGGCAAGAAACAATTTAGCTGGCTCTCAAAATAAGAACTTGGTCCAGCAACTCCTTACACACAGAGATAGCCTCTGCTGACTTCGCAGAGCCGGAGAGCACAAACTAGGATTAGTCACTTCAGCAAAGGATGGCAGGATTAGACCTTCTGCTGGTCGCAGCCTTGCAGTAGAGACCCCCCGCCTGTACAACTTGGGGCTTCCTGTTTCCTGACAGACCTCGCAGCGCTGATGGCTTTTCTGACTCCCAGCTGGCCTCCCGGCAGCATCTCCAATAATTTTTAGGCAAGCAAAGTTCAGAAGATAAGCAGCTGTGGAGCACAGACAAGAGTATTGGTCAAAATAACAGGATGACAAACAACAGGATCTCCCATGAGAGCAGCATTGTTCGGAGAGGGGAAATAAATGGTGAAAAGCATAGGCAAGGGCAGAGGAAAGGAAAAAATAAAAGCGGAAGTGATGAAACCTGTTTGCTTCTGTCTCCTGATAGCTAATGAAAGATGAGCTAATTAGCACATCCCTCAGCTGGAATGGGAATAAAACCTCCCTCCGACAGACAGCTATGCATATTGTGAAAGCTCGCAGGAGCATCTTGTCTTTCAGGCTGCCGACCCCCTGACCCCTGTGGCTGAGATCTGCCCGCCAGTTCAAAAGGTGCTGGAGAGAGCAGAGCAGGCAGCCGGGCAGACAGACGCAGCAGGATGTCGGGGTAGATGTTTCCTTGGGAAAACAGGTTTAAAATCTGAAGGATAACGGAATAGCAATAAGCACATTCCTCTTATACTGAGAGAAAACAAATTACCTTCTGAGGCTTTTAAGAGCGAAATGGGAACTGGCTGGAAAAGAGAGGCAAACTGGAATGCTGATGGGTAGTGGCTTTGCATATTTAAGAACTCAAAATTTTAAGACAGCTTCTCAAAATGCCAGCATAACTGTGTTAGTAAAATCCCAATATATTGAGGAAGTCAGAAAAGCAAGCATGAAGATAAACTCCGAAGTGATGCACATTTTCTTAACCATAATTTATTTCTGATGCTCATAGCAGTAGTGTCACCAAAATCCACTGGCAGTTACCACAACAAAAACTTTCATGCATAATATAAAAATCTCTTACACAGCCGTGACCCTGTGAAGAGTCATACATTTCCAGCATGAATAACACAAGCAGTCATATTGGCACCAGCGGGACTACAGGCACTTAGAGTGAAACATAAGCTCACTCTTCAGATAGTCAATGACTCAGAAAAGCCTGACCCCACAAAAATGAGAAGACCATGCTCCCCGAGTCCAGTGCAAGAAGAGGGTGCTCCAGACTGCAAACAGGAATATTTAGGTTTTAACAAAATCATGTGTCAATATGATGTAATGAGAGCAAAAAGGGCCCGAAGTCCAAGTGCTGCAGGCAGCACTACTTTTACATTTTTATATAAGAAGTCAAGTAAATAAAACAAGAATAATTAAAATAGTAATGGTTTCTTTCGTTGAAAGTTTACCTCTAGGAAAAGGAAATTTTTCCATGAATTGCGATTTAGTTAATCTCAGACAGATCACCTAAGCCTCTCAGTTTTCACATATGCAGAAACACTTGTAAGATCCAAGACAAGCAAATCAGAGACACAACAGTGTTGCAAAAGGCACCACTGACAGTTCAGTACAAATCCAGTGTACAAAAGAAATTAAGGATGGTTACTGTTGCCATTGTGTTTTGATGATTTTTTTTAAAAGTTATGAATTATTATTAACTAAAAATTTTAAATTCAGAAAACAATGAAAACTAAAGCCAAGACAAACGTACGAGAATGAAGAGACCACTGTTCACTTAAGATCCAGTTTTGCATCAACGAAACCAAAGGAAGTTCTACTGCTGACTCTGCTGAAGGAGGCATCAGGTCCTCGCTTGTGGTTCTTCACCTTCAAGCCTTGTAGAGACACAAGCTTAACTTCGGAAGGTCTAGTACCACCCAGAACTAGGTCTTGCCTCTGGCCACCAACACTACAATTGTCATTATCTTTCTTTTTCCTAGACAAAAAGTAGCAAGAAAGGAGATGCAGGATCATAGAAACGAACGCAACAGTTACTATCAACCAACACCATGCTCTTCGAAACTTGCTAAAAGACAGAATACACTTACACTTGAATGTTTGCTCTCTAATAAACGCAAGTTGAACTGTTTAAATTCGTTGTCTGTCATCAGCAACGGGAAAAAAATTCATGTAAACAACAGCCCTTTTCCTGTGGTTACCATCTCAGGTACAGGGAAGAAGCACAGCCACAGCCACCTTAGGAACAACTGTTGAATTCAATTTGAGATATTAAAACTGGAAAAGGAAGCAGACTCCAATAGCTTCTAGATGTCACTGTGATTTTTACCAGGTACGATCTGATACTGTGCAGGAAATGCCTAGCGTATTTCAAAGGGTTCAGCTATAAATGGAGAATCATTAAGCCCATCACAGAAGCTTTAAGGACGGTGTTAGGTAACAGCACAGTAGTTCCCAATTCTACTGTTGTGGTGGGCCACACAGCCTTTAACAGGGGAAAAGGGTGAAACACGGTGGCCTTCACCTTACAACAAGCTTGGCCATTTGTCTGCAGAACGTGTCACCTTCATCCGTGCCTCAGGTCATTCTCTGTGAGCGCTGGAGTTAAAGGGCACACATGACTCTGGGCACGAGTACACACTTCTGACATTAAATCCATATCTCCTCCCTGCTCAGGGCTGGAGAGCTCCAGGAGGGAGCGAGGGCATGAACAGACTGTTGTCAGCAAAGTAATTTGTGTAGCTATCTCCCAGATGCCGTTTTTCCCCAAGTGTCCTGCAGTCATGGGCAGTTTTCATGGAAATATGCTCCTTGTCACCTTCTTTCCTGAGGCATTTATGCTTTCTTTCCCTTCTGTATTGTCAGGACATCAGAGGAAGTTCAGGTTGGGTATTAGGGATAAGTTATTCACTGACAGGATGGTCAAGCGCTGTAACAAGCTCCCCAAGGGAGCAGTCAGGGCCCTGAGCCTGTTGGTGGTCAAGAAGCATCTGGACAATGCATTTAGATATATGGTTTAACTTTTAGGTTGCCCTGTGTGAAGTTGGGAGTTAAATTCGGTGATCCTCATGGGTCCCTTTCAACTCGGGGTATTCTGTGATGCTATAAATGGCAATGATGCATGAGGACCATCTTCATTTCTGTTACATGATGAAGACAAAGCTGGTTGTTTTTATCACCACAGCTAATCCAACCTGCACTATGCTCCTGGCTTGACTCTGAGAAAGTGAGCAGAAGAGAACACACCACAGCAACCTCATAAAGAAGATTCAGGACTTCTGTTGTACTGTACAACACAGCAGCTTGGTATCTCATTTATTAAGACGAAGAACTGGGGTTTCTTGATGCAAACCAGCAAAAGGCTTTTCTAGAGGATGCTAATACTAACATGAGAAGCTCAATTTCACTGGAATCCCCTGGAAGATTTCTACAGCGTTTTGTAATTAGACAGTTTTTGCCTAGATCTGTCAACTGGAAAAAACAATAGCTCACCTGAATTATCAGTACCCCCTGCAAAGAACATCTTTGATGGAGCACTTAGGGAGTGCACTGGTACCGACAGCATCTTGACTTAATTTTTTTAATGAGGTTTGTGAATATAATTTAATAGCCTAACTCTTTACACATTAGAGGACTATAGACTCTTTTTCTTTCAAAACAGGTTTTGAGTGTAAAAGATTTGGTGGGGTATTTCTGCTCAAGGTTAACGTTCTTTAGTATCAAGGGTATATTTAAATAAGAAAGCTAAGCGTATTATTTCCATGGCACAAAAAAAGTTAGCTGTCATCTTCATTTTTTCAAGGATACGCATGGTTTAATAACTGAAGTAGATAAAATTATTTTATTCCTTAAGCATAAAAAAAGCTCCCAGAAACCCCAGCTGAGAAGGAACCTCACTGTGCTAGATGATATGCAAATATAGAATAACACACAACATTCTCCCGAAGTTTACCATCAGCAGGATGACAAAGAAAGTACCATCCCTGCTTTACATTGTTCGAGCCATGCAGGAAAGCTGAGAAAGGAATCCAGATCTGCAGAGATACGGTGGACTTAGCCACAACATGATGCCTGCCTCCAGCCATTGTCAGAATCAAACTGAGGTCTTCCCTCAGTGCCCTAGTAACTCTCACAAGGTATGACCTCCTTCACCCCTTTCCCCCTTGTATTGCCAGTCCACTTTCCCCCCCCTCCCTTTTTTCAATTGTAGCCCTCTAATGAGTCATTTGTCATTTTGGAGTCACCAATATTTCAACTTAAAGTGGCTGGGTGCCACATGAAATTCTTCCCTACTTACTGTTAACATATCATACATTTCATTGTGATTTTGTCATGTTCTGTTCTAGCTGCAAGTGTTTAAGCTTTTGTTCTGAGTGGCTTATTTTAATGGTTACTAATGTCCATTTTATTGGAGATGATGGAAGCAGTTTACCTGTAGAGGTAGGTCTTAAAAAAATTCCAGTAGATACACAGAGATCACTTTTTGCTTTTTTGAAGACAGAAGTATCATATATTTTGCAAAGCAGATATAAAGAAAAACATGTTGTGCTGTCTGAGTCCAGCACTTATTACAAATGCCATGGTAGGAACATATTCTGCCCCTGGAGTAACAAACATACCAATACATCAGCCATGATTCGAAAGACGGATGATATAAGCTGTGAAACAGAAGTGATACACAATAGAGCTATGAATACTAAGAAAGCTGCTATGCAAAAAAAAAAAATAGTTAAGGCATTGCAGCATTAGCCAGTTGTTGAGACTCCATAACTCAGCATTGTCTAATAGAGCACTTACTGTATGTCTTAATGTCAAAATTCAATAGGGCTGTGGGAAGAGCAATCATGGAAGCAGCACAATGGGTTCCCAGATAAGAACATTTAAGCATACTCCTGAAATACAATAGGCTAAGCTGTTAGCTTCAAGGAATTGATTTCCTCTGTCTCCAATTAGGTGCAAATCTTGCTTTGCAGGAGCTGGCACAACCAGACCAAAGAGTTACCCAACATGATAAACAGCACCTTTGCTGCAAAGGCTGGATGAGTTGCCAGGGGTTCCCCAAAGCATCAGCGCTCCCAGAAACAAGGCAGCAAAGAGGGAAGCTCCAAAGACGGATCTGAGCTCATCCAGTGTTCACTAAACATTTAAGTAAACAGGCTCTGCATTTAAACCATTTTACTATTTTTAAAAGCTGAAAATTATTTTCTGCAGGCTTTGTTCTAAATCCAGCATGTTCTTGCTCCAAAAAGAACAAAATTACACAGTTTAAGGAATAAATTAGGCTTGGTGAGGCAACCACAACCTATAACTGGAGGACTGAAACTCAGGGTACCGCCTAAGAGTGGGAGAGTTGCAGGCTTCCTCCTCGAGATGGGAGGGTTCAAGGTCTCCTGCTCAGACAGGGTGTAACTGGAGATGCCAGGAAGGCACAGACAGGGTGCTGCCCACCCAGCAATCAAGGCACTGCCTACAGCAAGGTTTTTTGGGATATGCATTCTGTGGCAGTGACTGCACCGCACAATATCATCTGAGGCAAGCAAAATGGGTGTGCAACCTGAATGAAGCCTGCTATAAATACATGGGGAGGGGTAAACTGACCAGCAAGATTTCAGTGTAAGCCCATATGAAGAAAAGTGCTGGAGATACAGCTTGTAAGCCCGAACAAAAGTGATCTTCCAAAGTCAAAACCATCCTTGCTGTCATCAGAACTAGGAACATATAAATCATCTGTGTAATTAATTCAGTTAAGTAATTTATAATGTTTATAAATGATCCAATAAGGTGACACTGCCAGCCCAGTCCTTTGTAAATGCAGAATTACCTTGTTCTCCCCATTAAGAACCAAGGCAGTAAAGAATCAAATATTTGAAAGTCAAAGTTAACAAACCAACCCAATTCTTTCCTTCTGAGATTCCCTGAATTTTATAATCCTGGCAAACAAATTGATAGCTTACGAGCAAATGAGTGAAATGAAGATTTATTTTCCTATGTTCTGTGAGAAGACTGTCATCTCGCAGAATATACTTCCACTATTGCCATCAATAAAAATAAAAAATGTCTCTTAAGTCACGAGCATTTCCTCCTATTATTAAGAGCAAACAGCATATTCTTACACAATTCTGCATTCTTTTCATGAGCATTCTGTTATGAAGCTAAAATATTAAATGGTACAAGATGTATTTCTCAGCAAATGCCATGATATTTATTTGCTTAGAATGGGCATTATTAAAGGCATATTATATGCATTTATATAGAAGTCTCATAACAAGTTACTTCCTACTCTTGTTTTGCAATTCTGCTGTGAATTCTACTATACCCAAGGCGAATCAAATAATCCACTCCCCTTATCCAAACCCCAAAGCTCTGCAAATTACATAAAAGGTACTGAAAATTCAGATTCTTTTTTCTGTTTTACATAAATCAAAATTTAGGTTCAAATCAATTTGGTTCTTTGATATAGTAGGAAAGTTCAGTAATAAAAATATTTTCATTTCCAGAACAAAATAATTTCTTTCCTTGAAAACTTTCCAATCCTTCATTAAGCTTGAATTAAGGTGGCATATCTATAAGAGCGTCATTAACTTCAGTGAGAAGTTGTTCTAAACTGAAACTAAGATCAGCACAAAGGCAGACAGGTATATCATATAACACAACTAGGATGGTGCCAGCAGTATCTGAAAGCCACAGAACTACAAGTTTTAAGGCAAAACTTAAAATATTAGGGATAGTTTGTTACTTTAAAACTAGGACATCCCTTGTAAACAATGATAGCTCTGAACTATTCTGATTTTTCTTTTTTTTTTAATACCAAAGTAAGATGAATGCTTTAGCTGTATAAGCACGCAGTCCAGTAGAAAACACCATAAATACTTCATCCTTTGGTATTTTCCTTGCAAACACAGCCTGGCATAGTTCTTAAAACAGGTACTTCTTTCTCTCTAGTGTTACACCGCATGCTGGCACCGGGCAAGTGATATAACACTAAGAGATGCTTTCCTTTGTTGTTTTCTTCTTCTTACAATCGCCATCCCAAGGAAAGCGGATCCATTCCAGACTTCCAGGTACACAACATGGGCAGTCACCTGTTCATACACAGACCTTCATCCCCTCTGCCATCCTCTGTGCAACCTTGCCACTGTTCCTGCACGCCTTGCCCGGACAGGTCACCCCTGTAAAAAGCACCATGTCCCCACTGGCGTTGCGCTCTCCCTGACACTGCTGTGGGTTCAGCTGGGCTGCAGCCAGCAAAGCCACTCATGACTGCTCCCCAGGAACTGCAAAACCTGGTCAGCTCGTCGGGGCATATATGGGGGATCAGGAAGGCAGCAGCAGAAGTGCATCGACATTCAGATAGTGTGGTCTGCAACCTCACACCTTGTTTGCTAACAGCAGCATAGGTCACCTTGAAGACTCTCTCAGCAAAATCTTAAATACATCAGTCACTACAGAGAGATCTGGTTTATGCCAGAATGTAAAGGATGCCCCCACCCCAGAACAAACCTCAATGACTTTTCTACCTGTTTGTTTATGCAGAGTTCTTCAGGCCACAGACCAGTGAAGCCAGTTACAACACTAATAGCTGCTGTGTCTTTCCACTACTGCTAAGTTTCATCAATACAAGCCAGACTGACCGATCCAGGCTGCAGCCCAGAGAGACTCATTTGGAAATGTTATGTAAGAAATGAGCTGCTGGCCTGGCTGCTTCATTTGTTTATCCACACAAATTAAAAAGTGTGGTCATGCATAAGTTAATCAATAGCAGAAAACAGCTATCCCACTTCTTACGCTGGATGGCCTATTTATTGCTCTCAATTTAAAAAGCTGCAATAAAAAGGCCACAAAACAGAAGATGTGTCAGATGAGTGGAGGACAGCGACTGGCTGGAGAGCGAGCCAGGGTGTGATGTCCATTGCTGCACATTTCCCAGAACACAAGTATGAAAACTGGCAAAAGTTACAGGGAAACCTCAAGCCAGCAATATACATTAAGACTTATTATAACGCAATAGAGTGAAGTCCTGGACACAGCAAAATAAACTTGGAAAAAAAGGAGGCAACTAAGAGTTATGAAGAAGTAGATGCAAAAGTACTCTTTTGCAAGAAAGCACTGTAAGAAAATAAAAACAAATGGAAAATCTCTGACGGTGCCACCAAGGATGTCATACCCACTATTTAAGTGCTTCGAGAGAACCAGGGCATTTAGATCAAATAGTCACCCTTTCAAAAAATCACAGAAAAATTGTCCCAGGATTTGCCAATTACATATTTTGAATTTTCAGTATCCTTTTCTTACTTAATATTTGTAAGAGTATTGTGAAATACTTACTCCCAATTTACAAGGTAAGAATAAAACCAACACAAACACCACATCCTTCAGCATATCTCCAAACTTGGCATTTAACAACTCTATGTCATGGTACCCAAAACAGACATTGGTCAATGTTACCTACAATTTGCAATTACATTCCATTAAAAAAAAAAACCAACAACAAACCAAACCTAAAACCAACCAAACAAAAAACCCAGCGCCTGCAGGTGGCCATTTATGCATTAAAAAGTAAAGCTGTTAGGCTGTGGATTCATGACTAATATGCATTAAGTGTGTCCATCACAACTACTTTTCACAGCCATTTGGTACTCCGACAGCTTACTCTGAGGTCTGAGATCATTACGATGCCAGCCCCATGCTAGCCTTACGTAATACTGTCTGTGTCTGCATAACTCCTTTCAGCAATGAAGAACTACTTTATTCTAAAGCAGGGTGTTCTTCAACCATCTAAAAACCACTGAAGTGGGGGTGGGGGGAGGGACTGCTAGGTCCAAAGCCCAGTTAATCGAGACGGAATGTCTCCTGGTGCTCACATCTGACCTTAGCATTTTTCAGGATTTCACTGGTCTCCCTGGTGATAGTTGCTACGAGCACTTTCAGTACGTGTCATGAGAAATACTTGAAAAGAAATTTTCCATGCTTTCACACAGTCCTTCTAACCTTCGCTGTGTTAACTTTTATCAGTGTTGTTATCCCTAAAAAAGTTGTAAAATGCTTCTCATTTTTCTTTCAATTCCCTTGGGAATCCAAGCCCAAGCACTGGACTGGGTTTGCCTCTGCCTGCAACAATAAGCCATTCTAAAACATTCCGAGATGAAAAGACTTTTTCAAAACTTTCCCTCCAAGGAATGAGCTTGAGAAGGTGAAGGTGTCTTGTCCTTTTAAAAGGTTCAAACCAGGTCAAACACACAGAGGTGTGATGCAAACTAAATTAGAGCCAAGGGGCTATGTTCATCAGCTTCGAACACTGGGCCCTAAGAATCTCATTGTATTTTATGCCTCTGAACAAGTTGAGTTACACTGTTTGAGAGGCCACAATAAATCGTATTCGATTCTCTTTACTTTTTACTGATTTGAAAATACCAGCATTTTGTATTTTTTAAATCATATAAGCCTCCAACCAACAAAATGCTTATTTATAAACCTTGGAAGATAAAACTGTCTCATTTAAGGTTTGTTCCCTAATACCAAGGCAGTAAGGTCCTGTCGTCAAAGTCCTGCAGTATGCCTGCTTAAGCATGCTATGGTTTGAGGAGTTAAACCTGTTGAATGGATATGTTAGAACCAAACATTACAGTTCAATATAGAAACTTCTACCTTTTTGTGTTGTTTTGTTTTCTGGATATTTGAAAGCAAGTTTGAGTTTAATATTTGAAAAACACATAAAAACTACGTCATTTTATGCTTCTTGGTGCAGTAGTAAAGAAAAATTATTTGGTTATTAAAAAGAGTCAACAATTCCAGCTACATCAAAATTGGTTGGAACATCAGAAACTGCCACAACTTCGAATACACCAAAGATCAACTTTCAGAGAGCTTGGAAAACACTATTAAGGCTATCATTTTCAGAAAACACTAGCGTACAATTCCTTTGGCAGCAGCAGAAATGCATCCAGATGTATTAGCTGTATTAAACATCTGCTTAAAAGCTTTCTGGCAAAATTAAGTCAAAACCAAATTTTATATTGAATGGCAAAGCTCAAGTTTTTCCTATAAAAGATTGCTTTACACACACACAAGATTTTGATATTTTGTTGGAAGAGAGCCTGAAAGAACAAAACACTTCAAGCTGAAAGTATCTGGATTCAAAATGGAATTGTAATTCTCAGAGAGACGTTATTCAAGTGCTTTATACTTCCCACTACTATCTAATGGCCAACTTGACTCCCTTAAAAAGGGAGGGAAAAATTCTTATAATTAGAAAATTCAGCTGACAGAGGACTTTCAAGGCAAAAGACTTCCATATTACAATTCCCACAGGAAAACAAAATGGCAAGTTGAATGTTTTTACCCTTTTAAGCATTGACTAAAATACAAGGGAAGAGACTAATGCTGTCCTCTACCACCTAATGGGAAGGCATATGACAAACCATGCTATCTGCAGAGGTGCAGAGTGACATGAGGAGAGCCAGAAGACAAAAACTGCATGACAGGAAATTCTGATTAGCTCTAAAGAAAAAGTTTTCTCTGTGACGGTGGTCAAACAAGGGAACAGGTTGCCTAGAGATGTAGTGAAATCTCCATCCTTGAACATATGTAAAGCTCAAGTCAAAATGGCCCTTGGCATCATCATCTAAGGGGCTCCTTGGAGCAGGCTGGACTAGATGGCCTCGAGATGTGCCTCCCAACCTGAATTATACCACGATTCTATACAGGCACTGAAAAGATAATCATGTTCACCAGCAAAGTGAAGGTACGTACTCTTCTTCACATATACCTACTTCTCAACAAAAAATTTTGCTACACAATTATGGTCAAAGAAAACCTAACTGGACTGAACTCTTGCTTGCATTGTAGACGGTACCCTAGACAAGTGAGAATTTTTGTTCAAATGAACAAAATCATATGCTGAATTCATTTGGAAACAAGAAAAATCATTTGCAGAATAAACATACTCAATTTTTTTGGCAGTGACTGTTAACTACACTTATTCAACATGCACCAGGGTAGATTAAAAGCTCTTTCAAACATTTTCAATATGACAAGGTCAGTAGCCACTGACTCATGCTGCTTTGTGCATTACCTTTTGGAAGAAGTGTCATCCAAAAAAGTAAGCATGATCAGATCAGCCTAACAAAACTCAGGGGAAAAAAAAAAAATCTGCCTCTTTTTGTATAACTTAGTGTCTGTGCAGGAATGTAGGACAGTTTCAGGACATTGGAGAAAAATTCTTCAGGAATAAAAATGTCAACGTGTTCATATTGTGCTCCCTCAGTAAATTTGCAGATGACACTAAGTTGGGTGGGAGTGTTGATCTGCTAGAGGACAGGAAGGCTCTGCAGAGGGATCTCGACAGGCTGGATTGATGGGCTGAGGTCAATTGTATGAAGCTCAACAATGCCAAATGCCGGGTCCTGCACTTGGATCACAACCACCCCATGCAGCGCTACAGGCTTGGGGATGAGTGGCTGGAAAGCTGCCCGGCGGAAAAGGACCTGGGGGTGCTGGTCGACAGCCGGCTGAACATGAGCCGGCAGTGTGCCCAGGTGGCCAAGAAGGCCAACAGCATCCTGGCCTGTATCAGAAAGAGTGTGGCCAGCAGGAGTAGGGAGGTGATTGTGCCCCTGTACTTGGCACTGGTGAGGCCGCACCTCGACTGCTGTGTGCAGTTTTGGGCCCCTCACTACAAGGAAGCCATTGAGGTGCTGGAGCATTTCCAGAGAAGGGCAACGAAGCTGGTGAAGGGTCTGGAGAACAGGTCTTATGAGGAGCGGCTGAGGGAACTGGGGTTGTTTCGTCTGGAGAAGAGGAGGCTCAGGGGAGATCTTATCACTCTCAACAACTACCTGAAAGGAGGTTGCAGCGAGGTGGGGGTTGGTCTCTTCTCCCAAGTAACAAGCGATAGGACAAGAGGAAATGGCCTCAAGTTGCACCAGGGGAGGTTTAGGTTGGACATTAGGAAAAATTCCTTTACTGAAAGAGTGGTCAAGCATTGGACGAGGCTGCCCAGGAAAGTGGTGGAGTCACCATCCCTGAAGGTGTTCAAAAAATGTGTTGATGTGGCACTTTGGGACATGCTTTGGTGGGCATGGTGGTGTTGGGTCAACGGTTGGACTTGATGATTTTAGAGGTCTATTCCAACCTCATGATTCTATGATTCTATGTTTAAGTGATATGTATTCTAAGTTTTACTACTCCAGTATGTAATTGACATACTGAAAATACCAGCAAAATTATTTAATGGAGGCCAATTAAAAAAAAAAAAAAAGTAGTTAAAAAGAAAGCCCAACCTCTCTCTGAAGACCTATCCTAAGAGGTCCAGAACCAGTTCCTCCACATTTCTATTATAAAGCAATGTTTTCAGACAATTTGGTGAAATGCTAACTGTCAAAGAAAAGTAATTCTAAGCAACATGTCAAGCAAATGGCTTTCCCAAAGTACAGAAAGACTAAGAAAACCTGATCTCTTGGAAAAAAAATAAAGAAATAAATTTAGCCTTTGAATTGGTGCCTTTTTTCCTGGTACAAGGCTTTCCAGCACCCCAAATACTTGTTTTCATCCTTGAACTGAATATTCTCTTCCTGGTAAGGAACTAAACACAGCAAGACAGAACTATATCCTATTCATAGGGCACAAAGGCATTCTTTTCAATTGTCAGTCAGAAGATACTCCCACCCACTTAACACTGAATGAAGAGTTTCTTGAGAAAGAAATTTCCATCAGCCAGTCGTTTTCACCTGTGAATTGCAATGCTTTATGTCCACAGGCTGCAGGAACCAAGGTTATCCATATGAAACTCAACATTGTAAACACTACATAAGACTAGAAGAACAGCCATAACAACTCAGTCCGAAAGCCTGTGGAGCCCTGTACATTATCTCTAACAAAAGCCAGGGTAAGCAGAGAAACAGTAAATGCAGACTGGTTCCTATATGCGATTCCAATCTCTGACCAATGGTGACTGAAGAACTTGCAAGTTGGCAGTTGCTTCCCAGGTTAGAGATCGCCACCTTTCACACTGGACACTTCTAATGAGGACTAATAATTGTCTAATTCCTTCCCAATCCTATGCATGCTCTGTACTCACAATCTCCATGAAGAAGGTGTTCCAGAACATCACCACTTCAGTCATTCCTTGTCAACTTCTCCATGACCTTCATTATTTTGCTGACTTCAGATACACATAACTTCCCCTTTCCATCCCCAGACATTTCTTTTCAGGCTAGCTGGAATCACCTTTGCACCAAAGTGGTTTCATACATCTGATTGTCTTCTGTACATTTTTAGTTATGCTACCTTCTTTCTGAGATACAGCAACTACAATCATACACAGTGTTCAAGAAGTTCTGCACCATGGATTTATATAGCAGACTCTTTCTGATATGTAGCATACTATTGACTCGGAACACTTAAAGACAATACATTAAACTATAGCCATGATTTAATAGCTTAATCCATAGTCTATTATGTATTTTACCCTTTCAGCTGCAATTTTTAATACGTCTTTAATTGTTTCCTCATTTTTATCTACTTCCTTTCTGAAACTTTATAGTGGGAAGTCAGGATTTTCTTGGAGGCCTTTTCATTTTTAATGAGAAAACTGAATTAAAATAGATTACATTGTCTATTACAGCTCTTCAACACATATATTGTGTGAAGCCCGAGGAAAAAATTGTAATTTTTCTTGTGGGTTCTTCAAGAAGGTCATTTACACTTGACATCATACTTTTTGTGACTTCTCCCTTGTGTATGTAGAAGTAACTGAAGTCTCTGGTTGTTACTGTTTTCTAACACCACGGCAATTCTCATCTTTGTATTCTGCATCGTGAACATCGCTCTCTGTTTTAACTGCTAGTATATTTCCAGGATTAGTGAACACAACTGAATTTCTACCCACATGGACTGAATCGCTTGTTGATACATTTGGCTTATTAATGTTATGCAGTTTCACTTTCCTCAAAGCACAAAGCCATTATCCTAATGGTGTGACCTACTCTTATTCTGACATATAACCCAATACCACAACTTCTGGGATATTCACTGTGGAAGTATCCTAACTGAAATCCAGACACTCCAATCCATCTGTATTAGCTTGTAAGCATTTGACATTTGTGAAGAAGCGCTTGCAGACAGTCTTGGTTTGATTACCTGTTTTTATGTGCTCTGTTTATATGAGACTATCAGTTAGAAAGAATCTTTGCAGTTTGTTCCTTGATACAAGCTGATAACACTTCTACCTGTTCTACCAAGAGGATTTTTTTATGCTTTCTATTGTAGAAGTGACATCATCCCAAAGTGCACATTCATTTGCATTCATTTATTTTTCCAAGTCTTTAGGCTGGGAGAAGACTGCATAGAGAAGCAAGTTACTTGCTCCAACACAGTATCATGCAAATGCATTTCTGCTGCTTCCAGACCTGAGGATAAAGATTTCTGCCTTCCACTGTGACACAGAAGGGTCTTCACAGGCTATGTCTGAGGCTCAGAAACAGCTCCCTGCATACACACACCTCAGATACTCAATTTGAGAGAGGATTCAAACTTCTAACTCTTCCTTGAAAGAAAGAGGAACAAAAGAAGATAATATTCAAAAGCCTGTTGGGAAGCTTGGTTACCAAGTATGACACAGCCTAGGTTGAAGTTCTTCTATCTGAAAGGAACGAGAGCCAGGCTGTCCCAAAAACTGAGATGTGGACTATAATGAGAAGCCTCACTTCATGCTGCCTGAGTTCAGAGATTCATTGTCTCAAGGAATCAGGAGAAAAACCCCCAATAGTGACCGCAGTCTAGTGGTCCCACCTAGCCTTTCGCAAATAAAAAAGTAAATAGGTAAGGTCCCTCTTTATGCGTAAGATAAAGACATTGTAAGAAAATTTCCACTGAAAAGTTAGAGTTTCAAAAAGAAGTTGTTCTTCCTCCCTTTTGCTCAGGCTCTCTGACTGTTACACAGACTTCATGGAAAGATAATGCTTCCAGAGGGAAGGCAAGAGAAGGCTCTCACCCCCAAACAGGCTTTTGTCTGATCATGAGGGCATTCTTATCAGGGAAGGCAACTATGAGAATGAGTCTCTTCAGCTGGAGGCAACAATAACCATGCCAACTCTGCTACATCTTTGATTAGACGCTAGTTGCACTTTTGATCTAAAAAACACCCAGAAAACTTGGAGAATTTTCATGAACTCTTGTAATGTGTAGAATGAATAAAATAGTTTACCAAAGACCAGATCCTTCTCAAATGCCAAGAACACATATTTATCTCCTATTATTTGATTCACAAAGCAAAGCCAGATATTTTTAAGAATGTCATTATGATTTCATAGTCCTTATCACAAATAAAAAATACTCTTTCTACCCTATCTTTAACATGTTAAAAATAATAGTATGCAACAGTATTTTAATATCAAGAGTTCAGTTAAAATTCAAAGTGTAGTAGGTCCTCTTACCTCTCTGATCTATTCAGGTTCCTACCACAAGGTTGTTTCTGTTTAGTTTGGGACTCCTCCCCCTCTCCTTAATCCTGACTCTGTTTGTCCCAGAGGCTGCAATAGGTACCTTTATCATTCTAAAGATGAGAAACTAAATAAGAGTCTGAAGGTCAGATAAAAAGAATTCTAGGCTAGAAGATATTAGAAGCCTGCTATAGGTCAACATATGAAAAGTAATTCAATATGATATTGCAATAAATTCTGTGACTTCTTCAAATTTTCTTTAAAATTGCTGTAGCTGTTTAATTGATGTAGCAACAAATAACAGATAATGATAGAAAAGGAGCACTTGTATAACAATAGTTTATTTTCTTTTTCCAGGATACCTCCAACTTTTTGTGAAGAGTAGTGGTGCTCTAGATACTCCTCCACTAGGGAGAACCTGGAGAAACAAGTGTTGAGTTCTATAGCTTGTAAGCATTCCTGTACCCAGATGCAGAGCAACCATGGCAGGAGGTGCAGCTGGGCATACAACTGAAAGTTGCTTTTAATTACCATGTGCCCAAATGCAGGTGTCTTGCATATACATCTAGTCCTGTGACAAGATGCATGTGCAGCACATAACGGGAGAGCCTTAGCATTTTGGTGGCAACAGAAGGGAAACAGATCCCCTGAGACAGAAGGAACCACAGAGTGACTCGTGATGACTAATTGTGGTCTGCAGCCTACCCTCTGCCTGGTCCAAAAGAGAAGGTGAAAGATGCAGGCTTCTGGGAATTACTTTGGCAAAATGACTACTCCTAAACCAGAGCACATCTAGAAGAAAGTTTTGCATCTCTCTTAAACAAGCAACCTTCCAGAAGGTGCAGTCCTCCCTGAATGTATATTATGACTTTCTCTTCTCCAGGGAGCCCATGTGCATTTTGTGACTCCAGTTTGCCAAAGACGTTTTAGCACCTGACAGGCATCAGCTCTCTGAAGAGGCACAGGGAACACTTCACTCCGTGTCACGGCTTCAAAATAACATCATCGATCTGACCAGACAGTCAAATCTGGTAACATTTCTGACCAGCTGCACGTGCTGTTTGTTATTTATCAAAGTGTGTGTGCATGTGGAGGACCTAGCAGAATTTACTGGGGCACCCAATGGTAAAATTGGAAATCGGTATAAGGAGATGATCCTGGTCTACTTAAACAAACCAAAACTAGTGACTCTCTAGGCAGATTAACAATTGTTTTCATTGACAGTAACAATAAAGACTCAATCAAAATGCAAAGAAAATACAAAGTATTAACCCAAAGAAGTCCTGAAATCCTTGTCAAGTTGTTCCACATCAAAGATTTCCTGTTCAGTAGTATAACTTTTCCTATTCTGCATGTGCATAACACACATTATGATGGACACACAAAAAGTTTTCTCTTTCCTCGCTTCATCTATTAGTCTACAAAATGTTGTCCAGTTTTAATTCTGGCAATATGTTCTTACTAACCCCTATACAGAATTCAGGGATATTTTCTTGTCTTCCATTTATCATATGTAAATGCACAAAACACAAATGCAGTTGCTAGTAGCCCAACACGTTTATTGATGAATCTTTCTGTTTGCAGATAACAGGAAACAATCATTGCCACTACAAAGTAAAAGCAGTGATTTTATATTTTCAAACTGAAAAGGCTTAAAATGAGATTTAAAACATTTACAGTCTTCTTTCCACTGTGTCTATTCTATTGATAAGTGTGTCTTTCCTTTGCAGGTAACTATGCTAGTGTACCTTTCTCAGATGATAAACTGTTTAACAAGCAAGCAGACAAGTCACTGTCAGACTGGCTGCTTGGGCTTCCACCAAAATTTCTTTTGTCTTCAAACAAGTGAGGGAAAAAATACATAAAAAGGTGAGCTGAAATAATCTTCAGTATCTGCCCTTCAGCATCTTCACAGCAAGCATTAAACATTATCGCCCAGTAACAGCCTGTCTGATAGCCAGGACGGTCAGCACGTGTCCTACCTTCCCCTTCACAGCCTTCGGGCATGCAGCCTTCAGCAGGCACCCACACAGACAGTGTCAGGAAAGTGCTGATATAGCGGGATTACAGTATGATTCTCAAGTACACTAGATCATTTTTTTTTAATTGGTTTTCTGGGTTACCACAGACATAATAAAAAGACAACCATATGCTTAAAATGCCATCCTCATACTAAATACCTCATATATTTAAATACATACTTACTTTTGTGTGTATTTATATTAAGTATCAAAAGGAAGTGTGGTTAGTGTTTCTGAGCAACCAAAATGCCACACAGGAAGGGCATCATGTTAAGATGCAATCCAATGTTTCATTCACAACCTGCAGATGCAAAGCCATTCTTTGCAACTCATTCATTAAGCAGCATTGAAAGAAAGGCTGACGACCAGAGTAATAAGCACTGATGTCGTACTTACATAAATTCAGCACATGTGGTAAGCAGTATATAGCAAAATTTCCCTCTAAACCAGTAGGAGCACACAGGCTTGTACATGTCATGTAGTTTCAGATATCTCCCTTATGGTTTTATCAACCTTACCAGCCTTATCAATCTGGGGCCTTACCTGATTGTTGCTAATGGCAATCGTCACTTTAAAATCACTTTCACTTCCTTAAAGGCAGGTACAGAGCATAATTATCACACTAGCTTGGTACATAGCTGCAAAACTTTACACTGAAGTCAAATTGTAATTCACATAAGAGTATGTCAAGCCGTGCCTGCCATTGCTTGCAGAATTTCAAAAGAATTGTCAGGCAGAAGCCCAGGAGCCATCAACTGAAACACATGCTGCTTGCGTCCTCTTAGCTCAGATAAGTTTTAGTTACATGGCAAGGTGCAGAAAATACAGCATAAATGCACTAGACGCTTTCCTGCAGACCAGGTAAAACCTGTTACTGGAACTCAGCTGTGTTATCACAGGTAACTGGCAAGCAAAAGAAGTTGTAGGCTGAGATAAGCAGTGCACAGCAGACCCAGGTATACTGGATTTTAGTTTTGGTTGTGCTGTGCAAATCCATAAATATTGTTCAGAAGAGGAAATTCACCTGATGAATAGAAGTGTGGTTCTTTTGCAGACCAAAGAAACAGGAAGCATGGAAATGGTGCCGAAACTAGTAAGACCCTTGGAAGAGTTGAGAAAACTTTATTCCTTTCAATGAAGTACTTCTAGGAGTAAGCCTCAGTTGCCAAACTATTCCTGCTGAGCCAACACACCTACAGTCTTGGTCAGACTGAACAGCGTATGCTACTATCCTTACCCAAAGTACAACAAGCAGTATGATATGAAAACTGAAGGTGAACACTTCCTTTCAGGTAAAAAGATAAAAGAAATTCTTACCTCTATTTTCAAATGTGCTGCAAGATACACATTATTTTTAAGTTGTTGTCACTTTAAAAAACCTGCATGTTCTGAGTATGTTTTTAGAAGCTGTTACTTTTTCTCTGTGCAACTCAAAATGTTTGATAGTGAACTCAGAATAAAAAAGATCAAATTCCCTCTTTAGCTATACAATTCCAGTAACAAGTAGAACGCTTGCTCAAACAATTATGCAGGGAGGAGCTGGGGGTTGTGGAAAGAGTGAGAGAAGAAAAACCCTACCGCATTTTGTTTAGAAGTGCCTTTAAATTCTGACTTATTTAACAGATCATCCAATTGAGTGAAAATGTTCTGATCTACCAGTTCCATTTGCTTCTGCAAACTGTTTACATACCCATCTGTCTGTAGTGGCTCCAGGGTACTATTCTGTTCTTTCAAGATAAATACACAACCAAAATACATGTAAAGTGGCACAGAAGGAAGTCTTCATGTAAAGCATACACAAAAATTCCTTAATAGTTTGTCTCTTACGATTTTGCTTTGAGATTGAAATATTTAATCAATTAAATGAGACATACAAGATCCAAGTATCCCCTCAGTAACATACAAATGAAAATCCTGACTTAAGTAAAATTGAACTGCAGAGACATTATACAGAAACAGATGAGCTAGGTTGGTACGTGTAACATGAAAACACGTCAAGAGGGACTGTGCTAAAAAAGCAGGGGATGAGTCCATCCATACAGGCCTTTTGCATATACCATTTGTTGGCTCTCATGACATTGAGATCTGCAGGACCAGGCTATGAATACTTTCGAAGAAAATGAAGAAGTACAGAGACTCTACCAAGCAGAAGCACTGCAGGTGTGCCATGAGATGACTTTTTCCCCTTTGAAAAAAAAGCTCTTTAAGATAGATACCTTGGGCATGAGCCCAAGCAAATCTGGATGACATTAAAGCAATATAAATCACATTATTCGAGTAAAAGTGAAAACTACAGATGAATTAATCACTCTCCACTGTGAATGACGTAGCTGAGGAGACTTGCACAAGAGTACGCACAAGCAACTGGAGTCAGTAAACACACTCTTACCCATATTCCAGAATGACATCAGACCACAAATTGGACTAAGGAAGAATAAAAATGTGTTAGCAACTTAAAAGCACTGAACCCAAGTCAAGAAGTACCAAGGAGGCTCTGGGTTCACCATCAAGACAGCATAATCAGGAGGCTGTCTGGTGAGCTTGGCTTTAGAGCAAAGTGAACTTGCACAGTCCCACTACACACTGCCAGCATGTCTAGATGACTTGCCATTAAGCATGGGTAGGAAAAGGCAAAGGGCTGTAAGCTCACTCTCTGAGGATCTGCTGCAAACAGGGTATTATTTTTTAAACAGGATTAAAAATATATGCACTCTAACTTATCAAAATCAGTTGCATAACTCCAAACTCCACTGTAGTTACAGCAAGAAGCTCTGATTTTACTAGTCAAACCCAACAAAACACTACCAGGAAGACAACGTGGCAAATCAGCAGCAGACAAAAAACACTGGAAATTTTATTTAACTAAAGTATTATAAAATGAAGCTTAATTTAAGAAAAAAAAAATTTAATCCTCTTCAGCTTCAGCAATGTTTTTAGAGGCAAAATCCAAGTGTTGTTCTGTGTCTTTCACAAGTTCATCAATAGCTTAATTCATTCTAATTAGAGGAAAAGACCAAAAGACATTGAAGTCTAATGCAACGTATGTATTATTTTTCCTCACCTTTAGTGAGGTAGAATTTTCAATTGCACAATTCTCTTATGAGAGTTTAGAAGTGTAATCAGGAGCATGTGCAGGCTTTATTGTGTTAAAGGGAAACAATTTTGCCTTGCAGTTCTCTTGGCATCACAATGTACCCATTAGCAATTGCTGATTTTAGCTTTTAATAGCGACTACAGCCATATCAATTCATGATACTGACCTCTATTTTTCTGAATGAATTAAGAGGAAGAGAAAAACGTGGCTTCCACTAAGCTTCCATTACAGCACAGGAAATCCTGTGTGGTTAGATACAGTATGTGTCGTGCTCAGAGATTTCATTCTGCTCCCCTTTAAAAGCCAACACGAGCAACATGTCACAGGAAATTCTTCCTTATTTTCAGTAGTTCATAGGACAAGGCTTCTTTGGAAACAAGGTCAGCATGAATAGAGCATTACTTCCTTATCGCTGCTAAGCAGCTGTGTTGAGGATGCAAGACACAACACTGCACCCTGTCCCTGAATACCTCTTTTCATAAACTTTATGCATATGCAGCTCAAGCAGTTAGAAGTTCCTTTGTGCTTTTTTATTTTGAGATTTTTATACCATACACTTTCCAAAAATATTTCTTCAAAAATGTATTAAGTAGCTTTAAGGTTAAACTCCACCTAAAAAAAAAAAAAAAAAAATTAAAAAAAAATCAAACTTCAACTACTTTCAAACAGACAGCACCACACAGCAAGGTGGAGAAAGAAATTAATTCTTTCTTGAGTCAAGGTGACAAAAGATGAACTTAAAGCACAGAGGTGTGGCCGCCTCTTCAGGAAGTATGGGGCCCAATTTCAGCCCCTGTTGCAGCGTACTGCTTTCAAGGTATTACTGGAAGTCTCTTACTCTCTGCCACTCCTCAGTTTTTTGCAAAACTCTAGCTGTAATTAGTCTTTAACTTAATAAGCAACTTATGAATGAATTATACGCTTTAAGAGTGAAAGCAAATTCCAGTTCTTCCTGATATAAACCACTCCTAAATCATGTGAACAGTTTTCCCTATGCTTTGTACTGGAACGCAAAGTAACCAAACAACAACAACAAGAGCAACCCAACCCAGCAAGACTACTGTCAAGTACACTGATGAATAAGGTGTTGCTAAAGAGGCCACTGAAGCAGCTATGGCTGTTTCCAGCGCTTGCCCAGGCTGGTTCCACCTCACAGTGGAGGGACCAGGCTCTGGCTCACATCACCCAAGTGTCACCCCCAGCACTCCCCACTCCCAGACCTCAGAGCTTTGCAGTCCATGGCCTGCAGAGGCTGACTGGTTTTGAACAAGGCTTTGAATTTGTGAAATCCATACTGCTTGGCTCAAGTACCTTTATTGCTTAGTCTACCATCACCTGTTACATCAGAAACAATAGGGAAAAGCTGCCTGAAACATACACAGCATAAACTATGCTGACATCATGATAAACGCAGGCTAGCTATGAGAAAGGAAACTGCCAGCCTAGAAACCACCCCCTAAACAGGACACAGCTTCCAGGAAGTCACTACTGACAAATTCTAATAATTTACATCATGTTTGTTTAGGGATTATTTGCATGTAGCATACTGTAAGGCAGAAATGGGAAAATAGTACCAGAGCTGAGCCCAAGCAAGGCAGCAGAAAGCCTGATTATAGAAGCAAGGGGGCATTGACTGAAGTCATTAAGAAGGACTAGTTGCACAAGTGACTTGGCTTTAGGTCAGTGTCAAATTCCTTTCAGTTCTTTCAGAATCATGAAAATCATCAATATTCATCTCTTTCCTGGCAAGAAGTCTCATTCTTTAGATTCCCTTGTTAACAGAATAATCCAGGCAGAAGAAAGTCGGAACTTTCTTTCTGGAACAGTCAGATCCATCGCTCTGCAAATGATTTTCATCTTATGGGAAAAATATTCCTCTTTTTCAGTTCTGCCTTTGGCACAGAAGTATTTAATTCTAGTGACTGCAAGCCAAAGTACATTACCAGGTTCATTACCTCTCACATGTAGAGATATACTCTTCTGTAACTTATAGCTGTCTGGCTAAGACATTTCATGTAGCAACAGACTCCCAGGTCAGAGGAAGGGACAAAAACAAACAAACAAACATTCACATACTCAGAAAGCTATGAAATTCCTGGGGCAACAGGCCATTCAGGAGGGCCTTGGGGGGCTGAAAAATTCCACTATAGCACAGAAGGCTAACTATTGGACAACTTCAGTGGGATAAGGGTGGCAAAAATAAAACAACCACCAAAAAATCCCACCCCAAAACAAAATACCCCACACCCTAATTCTTAAAGTACAAATTCTAAAAGTTATGGGGTAAATCATTCAACTGGTCTCCATAGAGGCTTGATATTTCCCATCCAGGAACAAGCATCCATTTCATCAGTGTGGTCACTTGAATTCTAAGGGTTCCCTTGCCAGTGGTAAACTGATCTGTCAGAGGCCACAAAGGATCCCATACAACAGGAATCAGTTTTATTGCTTTTTATTGTTCTTTCAGGCAAGAACTATTTTAATCTCAGCAGAACCTTCGCCAAGCTGCTAACAAAGAGGCAGGACATATGTGTGGAGGCTTTCACCCTACCGTACCAGAAAAGGAGGAAAATGGTAGTTAACATTTGGAAAAAGGGGTTCTGTTTAAAGACAAAACATAACAAAAAGCACATTCACATTGTCAATAAGGAGGATTTGGAAGATTCACTTACTACCTCTAAAACTATACGTTTTTATGTGTGAAGAATAAGATATCTGGTACTTGATCAACCACGTTATGTAACTTGGGGAGACAACTGACTGAGCTCCTTCAATCTATGTAAGGACACTTAACATTTAAGGATTAAACACAGAAACGTAGCAATTAATGCCCCCGATGTTTTTAACAGTGTACAGCCAAAGAGATTTTCCTCTAATGGAATTACGAAACAGAAGCATGCCTTGTTTAGCACGTTAACAAGCTTGCATTTACTGCTGTCAGCATCAGACCTCCCAGTACAGCCATCATCCACATAATCAATGAAAATAGTTTGCAAAATGCCACTCTGATATTAGTCAGACAGAGTTATTCACCCAAGGAAAGATCTCTAAGTTTAGGAATAAGAGTAGCATTTTTCAGCATGGAAACTGGTTTGTCAACAGCCATTCTTCTCCCGCACAAAACCTCCGACAATGCCAGCTCAGAGCAACAGTAGCCTCATTTATTGGCGGGAAAAAAGGCGTCCCTTTGTACCATCAGTTTTGTGCCCTTTCAATAGCAGCTCCGGTGGTAGACTGGTGTGGACAATCACTGTGACCATCTGTGACTACAAGACAGTTTGATAGCTGCAAGACTAACTTAAGTTTGACATTGCCACATCTTGCCCTGCTGAGTCTTTCATATAGCTTTGGAAAACTTCATGAAAATGGATACATTCAAAGCTGAATAAAAAGAGGTCCCAACAGGCTTGACCCTAAACCTAAACAATGGAACTGTAATGCCAGCACTATTGTAGCAACACGACAGATGTAGGTCGTGCTAGCTTTCATCTGTAGCTGTGACTGATAGCTTGCAATTTGCTGACAAGAGGTATAAACTTTCCATTTTCATTTGGTTTGTAGGCACAAATTTCAAGGGTTCAATTAAGATGGAAGATGCACTTTTTTTTTTTTTTTGGTTTTTCACAAAGAAAATTCTTGCAAAGACCATGGTCAGCATGTGTCACTGACCTAAGGACATTCTTGTCCTAAATCCACCCTGCAGAACTTATTCTAGAAATAGTCAGTACAAGATCGGTTTAAAAAGTTTACAGAGGAGTATCCCAAAGAGGTTAATTCACAAATCTTTAGTATCAGTCCAGACTTTAACAGCTAAATACTCGTATTTTCCTGATTGCTTTCATTATGTAATCTAAGTTGTATTAAATTTAATTAATTAGCTCCATAAATCTATCCATCATAAGCATGTTTTCTGCCTGTACATTGTAACCACATGTTCCATCCTATTTGGATCAAGGTGAGGAACCGATTTTAAATTGGAGGTAGGGAAAAAACAAACAAACAAAATCTCCTAATCTACACAGATGACTCGAAAAGCAGTCACAGTAAGTGTTACAAGCAATACATTCTTCTCCATCCTTCCTGGACAGAGCATTTTAGGGAATTATCCAATAGCAGCAGAGCCAGCTTGTGTTAGAGCTGCCCTAGTATGACAAAATGCTTCCAGAAGAGCAACACAGAAAGCCATCAAGACATGACAGTAATCAATTCCTAAGTTCCCCTGAACTTGTAGGCCACTCCCTTTCTCTCTATCCTCTTGTATGTCTGGGTGGGTAAACAGGGGAAAAGTTGGCAGACCTTAAATCAGTAGATGGAGAAGAACATCAGGAAAGCTTCCTGGGTCTTCCTCCTTCTCCTGTAGGTAAAGTAAGCAGTGCTATTTTGCACAGAAACCTCTTCCAGGCAGAAGGAAAGCTTCAAGACAGCTGTTAGAAGACTCAGGCAATCTTTAACTGGTTGGAGTCACGGAAACATGTTTATATTTCATTTCCAAAGAAAATGTTCCTTAAAAACAAAAACACACTTTAAAGCAAAAACTACCCCCAACTTTTTCCCCACTGTTTGTCCAGAAGGCAAGGGGTTGGAGGAAGCAGAAATCTGCATGAGAACTAGCAAAGTTTTAGTAACTAAGTAATTTTACAACAGAGTCCTTGAATGTGCCCATGCAATGTATTTTCACTTCATTAAGCACATAATGCCACCATCACATAAGAACCCCTGCATCCCAATCCCACATAAGTTGATGGCAAAAGGATCTCTGGCCAACCTGGCGAGGAAAGCTTTGGAACTGGAACGACAGGGGAGGAAGAAGACAACTACAGTCCAGTGAGGAAGTAGTAGACCAGAATGACAAGCCAGCGTAATGTGGACAAGAGAGACCATGTAATCAACAAAACAGGGTTGAAGGGAGACCACCTCAAGTGTATGCCCAGAAATAAGAAAGTACCTGCAGGAATGATATCACTGGGGAAGCTCACACCTACTCTGTGAAATCAGCATGACTGGGATCCCCCTCCGACATGCCTGTACACTACCATCTGCAGTGTGGAAAACAAACAGGAGGAATTAGAGGTTTGATTGCAGTTGCAGGACTATGATCTCATCAGGTTCATGGAGATATAGCAGGATGGCTCACACAACTGGGGTACTACAATGGACAGATACAAGTTCTTTTGGGAAGGACAGGCCAGGACAGGGAGGAGAGGGAGTTGCCTTTTATGTGGGAAAGCGGTGGGAACGCAGGGAGTTTTGCCTTGGGATGGACAATGAGCCTGCTGGGACCTTATGGGTCAGTATTAATGTGCAGACCAACATGGGCAGCACTGTGGTGGGTGTGTCTAGAACAACTCTGCATGGCAAACTCTGCATGCAGGAGCTCAGCAGGCAGGGAGGACCGGTGCCATGCTGATGATCAGCACAGTGCCAGGCAGTAGGGAGGACTGGCGCAGCGCCAAGGAACAGTGGATCTACTGAACTGCACAGAGTTGTCCCCATGCAGAGCTGTCCCATTCCTGTTGTGGGTGTACCCTACAGAATGTCCAATCTGGAGGAAGTAGAATATGAAGCTTTCTTCAGGCATCTGGAAGAAACCTCGTGTTCGCAGGCTGTGGTCTTCATGGGACACTTTAACCATCCCAGTAACTGTTGGAAGGGCAGCAGAGCATCGCACAAAACAAGCAATCCAGGAGGTCTCTGGAGCACCCTGATAGTAGCCTCACGACATGGGTGATCAAGGACCTAACTAGGGAAGATGCTCTGTTGGACCCCATACTAACAAATAAGTAAGAACTAGCCAGAAATGTGAAGGTTGGAGCAGTCAAGACTGCAATGACCACGAGATGGTAGAGTTAAGAATTGTACGAGGAAGCAATGAGGCAAATAGCAGGATCACAGCCCTGGACCTCAGGAGAACAGGCTTTGGTCTGTTCAGGGACCTCCTAAGTAGCCCTTGAGATACTGTCCTGGAGAGAAAAAGGTCTAGGATAGCTGGTTGATTTTCAAGGATCAGCTCCTCCAAGCTCAAGAATGGTCCGCCCTGGTGAGCAGAAAGTCAAGCAAGAGTGGCAGGAGGCCTATACAGATGAATAAGGAGCTCTTGACAAAACTCAAACATAAGAAGGAGGCATATGAGAGGTGGCAGTAGGGACAGGCGACTCAGGAAGAGTGCAGAGACACTATCCAAGCATGCAGGGACAAAGTTAGGAAAGCCAAAGCCTATCTGGTGCTGCATCTGACTAGGGACAGGAAAGGCAACAAGGAGGGCTTCTACAAGTGTATCAGCCACAAAAGGAAGACTAAGGAAAAATGTGGGGCCACTGCTGAATAGAGCAAAGAACACGGTGCCAACAGACAGAGAAAATGCAGAGGTACTCGATGCCATCTTCACTTTGGACTTTAGTGACAAGACTTGCCTTTGGCAATCTCAGGTTTCCGAGACCAGTGGGAAAGTCAGAAGCAAGCAAGACTTAACCTTGGTACAAGGGGATTAGTCTAGGGAATAGTTATACAACCTAAGTCCACTAGACCTGATGGGACACACCCGTGAATGCTGAGAGCTGGTTAATGCCATTACAAGGCCACACTTGATTATCTTCAAAAGTTTATAGCTATTGGGAGAGGTTCGTGAGGACTAGGAAAAAAAAACCCAAATGCGACTCCTATCTTCAGAAAGGAAAAGGAGGAAGATGCAGGAACTACAGCTCAGCCAATTTCACCTTGATCCCAAGGAAGATGAAGGAGCAAGTGATTCTGGAAATAATTTCCAAACATATTAAGGACAAGAAGGTGATTTCAAATAGTCAGTATGTATTTATGAAAGAAAAATCAGGCTTGACTAACCCAATAGCCTTCTACAATGAGATAATTCACTTGGCAGATGAGGGAAGAACCATGGATGTTGTCCATCTTGACTTGAGAAAGGCTTTCAGCACTGTTCCCTACAATATCCTCACAGAAAAACTAATAGAAGCATGGGCTAGGTGAACAGACACTGAGGTGAACTGAAAACTAGTTGAACTATCTATTTCAAAGGCTTGTGATCAGCAGTATGAAGCCCAGCAGGAGGCCAGTCATTAGTGTATGCCCCAGGGGCTGATACTGGGGCCAGTACTATTTAACATCTTCACTAAGGACCTGGACCTGTCAGACTGCATCTACAGATGATACAAAACTGAGAAGAACAGTTGATATACCATATGGTTGTGCTCTCATTCAAAGTGACCTCGCCATACAGAACGTATGAAGTTTACCAAAGGGAAATGCAAAGTTCTGCATGTGAAGGAATAAACCCAGGCACCAGTACATAGTACTGGCTGGGAAGCAGCTCGGCAAAAAAAAAAAAAAAAAGTCTTAAGGGACACCAAGTTGAACAGAAGTCCACAATGTGCTCTTACGGCAAAAGTGGCCAACAGCCTCCTGGGTTGCACTAGGAAGGTGTTGCCAGCAGGTCGAGGGAGGTGATTTTTTTTGTCTCTACTCAGCACTGGCGAGATCTCATCTGCAGTGCTGTGTCCATTTCTGGGCTCCCCAGTACAATGTGCATACTAGAATGAGTCCAGCAAAGGGCCACAAAGATGATTAAAGCACTGAAGCATCTGATATACAGGGACAAGGCGAGAGACCTGGGGTTGTTCATCCTGAAGAAGAGAAAGGTCAAGGAGGATCTTAATGTGTAAAAATATCTGATGGGGGATAGGGAAGAGGACGAGAGAAGATGGAGCCAGACTCTTCTCAGTGATGCCCAGGGAAAGGACGCAATGGGCACTAACTGATATTCAGGAAAAAAAGACCTTTTTAAATTTCCACTCTCAAGTTACTAATATCTCCCTTAATGTGAGGTTACTGTACTGATCCTTGTGACAAACAAGAACCAGTCATGCCCAAGTCAGGCAACAGGAAGAGTCACTTAGTAGCACGTTCTATAAATGCAACACAATGTCCCTCCCTCTCCTTCCTGGTAAAGGATCCCACATGACAGCTGAGGTTGTTCTAAGGGGAGAGAAGACAACAGCTTTATTATTACTCATATGGGATGCAGCAGAGGGGATGCAAGATATGGGTCATGGCAGGAGATTTAAAAAAGTTCCAAGTACATTGTTACTGTGAAGTATCCTTCACACCTCCACAAGTAAGATGCACTGTGTTCTGCACTTAAAATGGAGTTTACTGTTTACCCAATAAAATTGGAATGTCATATTTCTAGAACAGCTCACAAAATCAAATTTTGATGCCTTTCTTCTCTGAAAGCCTGACCAAAAGTCCACTGAAGTCAACAGTTGCTTTCTTCTGAATTTAGTGAGTTTTAATTAGGTCCTTTAAAGAGACATTATGGATTTCAGTCTGGAAAGCACTCTCTAGATAGGAAAGAGCAGGAGGCTGTAAAATACCCAAAGAGATAGGTAATTAGGGAAATGGGCTATCTCGAGCCATGTTTGAGAGCTCTTCTACCCAAACAAGGAGTAGAATCAATCGTTTCCCAGACAACAGCATCTTTTGTCATTGTTGGATTTGGCATTTAAACTGCAGAGGACAGGCACAGGACAGATGGCAAAAGCTTCATCACAACCATCTTTTTAAGGTGTTCCTTTAAAAAATTCATTTAAGACAGGAGATTATTCCATTGTCTCCTCGCATGTAATAAGCCAGTAAACATTAGACAAATCAATGCAAAAGAAAACCAGCTTCGAATCTGCTAGGTTTCCTCTTAACAGGGTCTGTTGGGAAGAGAAAACTATAGTTTGCATTTTTGCTGAAGGTCATTTTAGAGACAAATCGAGAAATCCTTGAAGCTACTACGTATTAATTCCTTAAAGGTCTCAGTTTTATAATTCATTGCACACTGGCAATTTGCTGAGGCTGCGCAGAAGGTTATTGACTTCAGGACCTCGGCAACAGAGAGCAATGTACACCCCAGAACAGACCAGAAAAGATTTACTGTCATTCTTCATGTTTGAAGAAGTACCACACTGTTTTTAGATCATAAAAACTAAGTACAAAGATTAGTAAGGGACAAATGCAATTACAATTCATGTACAGACCTAAAAAACAAAATACGATAACAGTATAAACACTGCTACTAATTTTACATTGCGATAAAGGTATTTCCTGTATGAAAACTTAAAGTGAATAAGAAAACGCAAAACCAAACCACTAAATAAATTGAAAAATATTTCCTTAAAATATCTTGACTCAGAGCTCAAGGATGTGGAGAAGAAAAATCTTATTTTAGGAGCTTCCCAAGTAAAAATTACTGGTTTATTGTAAACTCAACACTTAACTTTGTAAACAGATGTGCTTCTTCCAAACTTCCTCTACCCCATCCATTGTTTTATTTATTTCTCTGATTTAATGCAAGTTTCTTTTACACAAAGCAAAAAAGAATGCAACTGAAACTCCTGTCCTGATTAAAGGTTTCTTTGTTCTATTATGAACCTTATTTGACTGCTCAATACTATTGCCCAGAAGAACAATACATATTTAAATCTCTAATCCCCACAAGGGAAGAGAGTCCATCGGAGCTCTGCAGTAACTATAACAAACTGGCTTGGGGACAAAATACTATTAAAAAATATGTATTAATCTAAACTTTCTTCCTGTCTCTAACACTCCACACCCTGTACCCACTTATCTTTACATTTCTAACATTTTGTACACTTACACTCGTGTATAGCTCTCCCCTGTACCTGCTCACGAGGTTTGAACTGTAAAGAGGATGGAAGTAGAGACCATCAAGAGACAGAGTTACACAAAACTAGCTATAGTGTCAGAACACACCACACGATTTGCACTACCACCCATGAGACTTTTGCAAACAAAAGGGACTTCCACAAACAGCTGTATTTCTCAGAAACTCTAGCCCTAATAATCTGTGGCAAGACACATAGGACAGCTGCTTTCAGACAGGCTATAGAATTTGCACTTAAAGATAAAAGTGACCAACAACGTCATCCCACTCAAATGGGGGGATTTCTTACTTTTCCAGCTCAGCTTTTTGTAAGCAACCTGCAGACAGGATAAATATGCAACCTGTAGATAATTAAGCTATTTAGCCTGCAGAATGATAAATAAGCACAAGACCAACATCACCTGTAAATTCCACAGGTGGGGGCCACTGAACACAACAGTGTTAAGCCTCTGAACATCTTGTTAGAAATTTGCACATTGAAATGGTGGTATTCAGTTCTGTTTGGGGGCATAATATAATCTAAGAGGCTCCCAAGGGAAATGTCTTACAGCTCCTCATTAATCTCTTGACCAAGTATATTACCTTCCCACACATTCCAAGTACAATCACAATACAGGCAAGTGTGCATTTAGTAATGGGACGGCATCTGCCACCTGTCCCCAGCCATATAATGTTGGTGTACATATACCCTAATTATGTGACATGCACTTCAGGTCACAAGACAACAGTATATCTAGTCACAACAGAAGGAGGGCATGTAGGGTCATGAGGAAGCAGAGCAGAAAGCAAGACCTTGGTCACAAAAAAAAAAAATTAAATATCATTGTAATAATAACTTGGCCCACATCTTGCCCCAAAATCCTACATGGAGCAGCTCCCTGGATGGAGGCAATTCTGATAAACTGGGTCTGGTCTATGGTCCACAGGTTGCCTATGTTTGTTCAAGGCTACAGAGTATCATCATCATGGATTCAGGGACTTGCATTAAAAGTTAAAAAAAAAAAAAAAAAATCACCACTTTCTGGTTAGTGCTCTGCATTTTATACACACACAGGCACACATGACGTTCAGCAACACTATCCTGTCACCAAAGTATTTTTGGTATGACAACATTTAGGGAAATAGCATGCCACATCTGTAAAGCAATTCAAGAAACTTCTTTGAAATGTGAATTCAAAGCTTTTCAATATTAATACAACTTTTGTTCATGAGGCAAAAATCATTCTCCTCATTCTATCTTCTATGGAACCTTAATTCTATCAATATTGCAATTTCACAGCTAAACATATTAATAGGGTCATAAATATTCAGATTATGTAATAAAGACAGTGAAAGCAGACTATAAAATGCTGTTAACATTCATTTACAGCAGCTGGGAGGGCCCTGCCAAATGTTGCTTTACATAACAGGTCATGACGCTCTGACTGCATTAAGCTTCCTGATCACTCTTTCCTTTATCTGCTATGGTTTTGAACACAATACGAGACAGCGCAGATGAACCAATGGATTTAGAAGCCCTTTCAAGCACACCAACATTTCAAAGGTTTAAAAGATTAAAATATCAAAAAGAGCCTTGTGGTTACTACGTTTGTGCTTTTGCATTTTATAGCACAGACATGAAAGTGACACATCATTTATCTGCATTAGCTCCACAATTCAATGCCTCAAATAAATTTTAGAAGTTAGTTTATTTTATTGTACCATACATTAGTTGGGCTTTATGCAAAAAAGGAAAACAGCTAGGTAAACAGAAAACATCTCCACTACAGTTTTCACAAGGCACCTTGAGTACTACTGAAACATTCTGTAATGTGTGCATTATCCTCTCCACAACTCTTATTAATTTTACCTTGAGGGTTGCATCGGAATCAAATGACAGTTCCTGCTTTGCTTCAGCATATTCTGCATGACATTTCCTTTGTTTCAGAACAGTCTCTGCTACACTTAAGAAGTTCAGGATTCCCAAAGCACGGGTCAGATCCTACAAGCGCTCAGGCAAGCATCAGCCAGGCACGTGGACTGTGAGGCTAGGTCAGAATGTTTTACTGTAAAAAACGATGACTCGCAGTTTGATTCATTCGTTTTGCATATTTCCATGCCAAAATTAAGCCCGATCCTGCAGACATTTATGGAGATTAGTAGCCCTAGGAAGGTTAAGAGCTCTGGTGAGGTCAACAAATTCATGTGTGTAAAGTAAACAAGGCTATGCATAACAGGACACACACGGCAGCTACTATACTGCTTGTAAAAGCAATACCACTTCATTCATCCCTCCAGCCCTGCATTCGTTAGCAACTGTTCAGCGCACTGAATACATTACAAAGCCTAATGCTTTAACCGATTGAAATTTTACAGCAGTGGGTTTCAAGCTTTTCCTGTAGCCGAGGCTCATTAGAGGGAATTGACATGTCTTGTACACAGCTGAGGAGTTTCAGCAGCACTTACCAGCTCTGACTCCACCCCATCTCTGTGGGGCACTGCTTCAGCAAGGCCCACCTCACCGCTTGGGAAACCACTAGCTAAAGTAAAGGAGACCTGACTAATTACCAGATGTTGGCAAAAATCTTAGCCATTACAGGAAAAATGAAATTTACAAAGGGAAACACCAGTTCCATCAGTACTCACTCAACATTGTAAAGTTTGCATCAAATTGCAAGGAACTTGGTACTTGGTTTTTGATTTGAGTAAGGCTACCCTCAGTCACTTCTGGAGACTCTTGCCAGTGCATTCAGCCACCTGAAATCAAGATCTCTCTTCACTTTATTTAAAGTGCTCTTACCCAAGTTAGAGCAGAGTCTTGTCCCAGACTCGGAGAAGGAGAGACCGCAAGTGTTTGTTTCCACTAAATCAGCTCTATTTGCACAAGAACTACAGAAGATATATGTCTTCCCAAAATCACAGACTCTTGAGATGAAATTCAAAGGGGTAATTCCAAGGTTATAGACACACTGTAATAGGAATAATGACCCATATGATCCTAACAACAGGTCTGAATCCTCACTGCACTATACAATGTGCAAGTTGTAACTTAAAAATTTCTCTTTCAGAGCGTTTTGCAAATAGATCTACAAGCAAGGTGGAGGTACCTCAACTACAGGTAGTTATCATAGCTGATTCCACGATCTTACACACTACTGATTTCTTACGAACTGAGAAAAAAGTAATCGCAGAGATGTTATATATATATATATAAAAAAAGGCATTTGGAATTAAATTTACTTTCAAATATCCTAACACAAGCAATGGTAAGGAAAAACAAAGCCCGGTAATGTAAACAGCTTGTGCTCTGCAAGTCAGGTGCTACAATTGAGAAAACAACAGATTACACATAAATACTTAGGGAACTGAAGTTTCCAAGTCTTCACATATATTTTATCTCCTTATTTACCATATCTTTAATGAGCTCGTAAACATCCTCTTATCCAGTAGGGACTGCTACTGATTCAGGATGTGTTAGCTAGTCGCTTAATACAACAGTCAATTACAATTAAAAAAAAAAAAAAGTAATCCAATTAATAGCTAGATAAATTACTGGGTAAGTAAGTAGAGTGCAGAACAGAACTAAAACCAAATTGTTCTTTCCAACACAAATTCAGAAACATAACTGAAGGGTCTTCTTAAATCTCCTTTTTAAATTAAGTTGAAAAGAATGTGAACATTTCCATCATTTCCACCTTCTGGCCTGATTCTGAGCTATGGTACTTGCATACAGCTGTTCAAACAACCTAACTTCACCACAAGCAGCTGAAGTAGTACAAGTAAAGAGGCATGCTAGTACAGCCAAGTAAAGCCCAATATCTACAAGTACCTTGGCTTTTTGAAGTACTGTCTGCTGCCCTCCAAACAGCTCTGCAAAGGAAATAAGCTTATCAACTGCCATGACTGATAAAGAGTGCTTCAGGTTTCCTCCTTACAGATATATTAATGCACTGTAATAATTCATCCCTAGTCACTAAACCCCAAAACATTCAGTGTTATTTGACTAAAAACTACAGGCTTGTCTCAGTAATATTTGCAGACCTACTCCCCTTCTTTCCTCCTTAAACATCAGTTGAGGTAATTTTTCCACCCTCAAAAAAAATCCCTGCTCTTCACAGATACGAAATATGTCAGGAATATTTGTAGAGTACATTTCTGGTGGCTGCAATGAAAGCTGTTTGTGAATCTGCAGCTCAGGCAACTGGGAAGCAGAACTGGCATGGGACAGAGAATTAAATATGCTGTATGAAGGGAGTGTGGCAGGAAGAGTCATCAGAGCAAAGGTTTGTGCACACAAACATCCATTCGTGAACCTTACAAATAACTCTGAACAAGCATTTTTTTCAAGGATTGTCTGCAAAACTAGAGACAATCTGCCAAAAGTTGCCTTAAACACTGTCAGGGTGTTAAGATTAAAAATCAATACAAAGGAAAGGGTTGGGGATTTTTTTTCTGTATACTGTATGACCATATATAACAAATAAATAAAGTATCCTCTGAATACTTCCCCCTCCAGATTAATAAAGTAAGTATTCTTAATTTAGAATGGTCACACAAATATCTCAATCCTACAGCCCTCCCTCTTTTCCGTTTCTTTAAAAAACAAAGTAGAGCAGGAACACACTTGCTGGAACACATAGCAAGACCTGTATCTCTCAGGTGACTGCTCTAACTACCAGGCAATGCATTCATAATCACTCTGTAAATAATTAGATATTCATTAAGTCTGGGAAAAAGCAGGAGGGCTTCAACAAACAAGAAAACAGGGAAATTTGTCCCAGAACACTCTGTTCCCTAGTTCTCAGAGCAATCACTTGCAAGGTGGGAGAGCTGGATTCAAGACTCAATTTTGGGTAAGATAAAGGTGAAACCAGACTCCTGATGCAAATGCTTTGGTCACCAGAAAGGATGCACTGATCAGATTCCTAACGCTGCAATTTCATAAGTATTTCCACATGGCTCAGCAAAAGAAGTTCACATTTTTAGGTCTTCTCTAGCGGCAACTCAGATGACATCAGCACGGATGGGGCCAGCACTTATCTCTTGCCTTTGCCAGCTGGAGGCAAGGCAGTTGCTGGTCTATAAATAAGGGAACTATGTTAGTGAGATGCCGTGCTTCAAATTATAACTCCTGCAAACAGTCTGCAGAATAAACATCACATAGGCCAGTACATGCAGTCGCATAAACATACACACAGACACCTCTGAAGTGAGACAACAGCCAAAGGGGAACCAAGCATGGCATCTGAAAAGCAAACACAGGAGCTAGAGTTCTTTTATGGATTTAATCCCATGGGGTATTTTTCACCCTAAGCCTCTTTGAGCCCATATGGAAGAGTGGGAAAACTGCTGTTGTAGCCTGAAATTCTGTTCTCAGCCCTGAGCAGAGACCTCCCCCACTACACAGAGGCCATCCTGCAACCGCCAGGGAATGACACAGGGTTATACCGGACTGGCCGGTGGGCCATCAGCAACGCACGCACTTGGTATCTCCTTGAATAGTCCCTTTGCCAACCCATCCCCTCTCATCAGTAACTGACTGCTTTGTTAGTCAGGGTGGTATATATTGGAGGAATTATACTTTGGCTCTTATCTTCATTGATTTTGCCCCCTTGATATGAAAAAGAAGGATTTCCTGCTCAGCATTATCAAACTGGTTATCAAAAAGGTTTCCTAGAGGTGTTTTGAAAGACAGGCAAAAGCTGCTAAGCAAATTTTATGCACATTAGCTACTTGGTCTTTGGTGGTCAGAGTTATTCTTGCTCTTTCACCAGCCTCTCAGTACTGTATGCCTCATTGCAACCTAGTGCAATACACATACACCTCACCAGATATTTTTTTTTTAGACATAAAAGCAGCCTTATAAGGAAAAAGTGCTTCAGTTTTCTGTATGTAGGGACAGTCATCCAAAGCCAGACATAATTCCGTATTCACTTCCCCTTGTTCTGCTGTTAGCAGGTAGAAGCAGCACTGAAACCCTGCTCAAATACAGGCTTTTTCTCATCCACAGTTTTTCCATTAACATTTTTACATTTTTCTTCACTTGAAGTACCAGAGACACCTCCATAAAACCAAGTATTATTCCTTCCTAGCATGCCTTTATTCAGGATGGTTATTATGATAATGCACTAAAACCTTGGCAGAAGACACCTGAAGCAGGAAGAAGTCTCAAAGTTGGAGGAAAAACAATAAAAGGAGGGTTGGAGGAAAAACAATAAAACCCCCAACTCTCACACCCCATAACCTCTCAGGCCCAACAGAAACCTGAAAAAGTAACATTTTATTCCCAATTTATAGGTTATGGCTTAAACAAGTTTGTTGATAGAGACCTGTCTGCCTAGACTCCAGTGAAGGTCAGTAACTTCAGTCAGGTACAAAGAACAGGATGGTTCGAGATGCTCCTGGCCATACAATGAAGTTTGCAAGGGGCAGTATATTCCACCATCCCACAGGTAAAGTTAAAGACAGCAGCGGGAGGACCGCTTAAGAAGCACGAGATTTGACCCACAACTACAACATCATGGCATCAGAAGTGGCTGGCAATTAAAGGATTACAATACAGTGGACAATAATCCGATGAGCTCAGCTGCAGATGCACACAGACTGCTCTTAGCAGGCTGCCGGGGAAGAAGTGATGCCGGGCGTGCACGATCGCACTCGCTGCTGACAGGCTCCTCCACAGCACTCTGGGAGAAGAGGAGCCCCTGGTAGGTGTGGACCTGCTACCTGCATGGGGCTCCCTCACCTCTTCTGCACAGGGGACCTTCTCCCACTCTGCACGTGGTTGTGGCTTCAGTGCAAGGGTATCTGAGGAGATGAACACTTTCATTCTATCTTCTGTCATGATATTAAGAATCTCACTAATTTTATGCACAGTTACTTGGAGATTAGCGGGGCACAAATACATGGAGGCAGCCTTCAAAAAAGGCACATAAGGCACACAACCCTATTACATCAGGTCTTAAGTAGTCTGTTGAGCAGCAAAGCATAGTTGTCAAGTTCTTAAATGAAGTTCTTCAACATATCATTATCCCTTTGCAACACAAAACAAGCAAGCTAGCTTTCCATTACATAGCTGGTTCTTCATGGAGCTGATATCATTTATGCCAAAAATGCAGAGACACCAATTTGCCACATACACAAGCACCTACAAACAAAGATTTTATACACTTTCATTTCCAGAGATCATCAAATTAGTGATTTGCAAGAGGAAGAACATGCTGTGCCACCTAAACACTTACAACAACCTTGGTGTGTTAAGTACCCTATAATAAGGGTAGCATGCCGTTTGAATGCCAGCATAAATACTGTCAAAGGAATAAGAGTAACTTTATGCCTATCAACCTAGTTGCAGCATGTTTTGGTTCAGAGGCTCGTATTGCAGTGTATCTAGCAAGCAAGAACAATGACTAGAGGCGCTAGACAGATGTCTGACACAGCACCCTGAACTACCAGGAATACAAAACTTTAAGAAAAGGGACTTGGTGGATCATCAAGTCCAGTCTGCTGTTACCACAGGCAATCCTATTTTAGAATCTTTCCTAAAAGATTGTTTACGGGACAGTTTGCATCTTCAAAAAAAAAAAAAAAAAAAGTGAAAGATGAAAGGCTAAAGTGGTTGGTTGTGGGTTTTTTCAGCAGAAAAAGCAGAATAATAGATCTTCTTGTTCTATAATATATATATATAAAAATCATTAAGTGACTTGTAATCCTTTCAATTTCTCTATTACTTTCTAAAACAATAATTTAATTGTTGAGTTAGAAAGTTTCAGTTCAGATGCCTGCTCATCTTGGTACTGAATGAACACTTATTTTATCTTGCCTCTCATATAACGCTTTAGATTGTTTATCCTCCATTCTCAAAAAAATTTGGAGGGGAAAAGCAGACAACAGAAAGCTTTGAAAGAAGACAGGTTGTTGAAAGAAGAGAGCCATATGAGAGCTATCCCTGCACCTTATTAGACTTCTGCTGTACTCTGTACTTTGTAAACATGAGCAGATTCCTCTGATTTTCAGGAAGCAGATACTCAGCAACTGGCTAGAAGAGTAGAGACTGGTTTCTTTCAGCATATGAAAGAATGTACACTGGAAAGTGAAAGGGTATAGCACATCTCCTTATTTAGTTTAACACATGGACAGAGCAAAATCAAAAGTGTGCACTACTCCACTTCTGATACCTTGGAAGAAACAAGTCAAAGTAGCATCTTGAAGACTCCTGACGCAAGACAGCACCAACAAACGGCTAGCAGATCCTACACACGGAGTAATTCAGATGAGTAAGCACTGAGTCACTTAAGGAGTCTGGACAGTCCATTTACACGAATCTGCAGCAGTCAGTTATGTTTCCCACAACAGCTAATTATGTAAAGGGTTACAATCATTACTTCCTGGAAGTCATCATCCAGTAAGCCAGCTGCATTTGCTTTTTATTCCCAATATAGTTAACAAGAAATACTACATCATAAGTGTTCTAATTATTTTTTTTGTTACTTCTATTTCACAATAAAAGAATAATTTTATGTCTAGTATATTTTGAGAATGCTTTGGTTAGTATGCTAATATAGCTCTCTTGCCTGCTTGTCAGCACTTCTGCATCTGTGATAGGAAGTCTCAGGAGGTTGCAACTGCAACTCAACCAGGTTTTATCAGTCAGTAACAGATAACGTAACAAAGCTAATAGGGATAATCTAACTGATGAATCCATGATCACACTTCTAAGCGAGTTCTACTGAAACTTTTTCTAGAAAAAACACAGACAAATAAAAGCTTTTTTCCCTTTTCACCATCTGTAATTAAAAGCAACCCCCTCAGATCCTGTGATCAAGGTAAATGCAGATCAAGGACCCACACACCTTCAGGGGGACTTCATTAAAACCAGATCACCTGCACTGTCCTGCACTGGATAGAGTTAGAAGTTAATGACACAGAGCATCCTTAACTCATTTCACAGATATGATTATTACAGAGTCAAATCATAAAGCATACACTTTCTCCACAGCATTTTCTAAGTGCATTTAGTGGTTTTATTGGTGTTTGTTTCCTGGAGATTTTTCCGATATAGGCTGGGCCCTTTTCTTGACAAATGTTTAAAGTGAAAGGCTAGGAAGAGCACCTTCTCCTCCTACCTGCAACATGTACCTCATCAACATGCACCTACAGCTGGGATCATTTTATTGTGCCAACCATAAACTAAAACAAGCATTTTCTCCTTCCAGAGAAGACAAACTGTTCACTATAATGTGGACTAGCAGAGTAACACGAAGTCATGGCCATGATCATATACAAGCCAGTTCTTGGAAACAGAACATTAGATTTGCTTGAGGTTGTTTCCAAAACATTCTTCACTTTCCATAAAGAGACTGCATCTCAGTCTCAGAATATATCAAACTGTCACCTCCAGGTAAAATCCAGGTTTCCAGTGGGTTTTATGATGCAAGACTGAATACTGCATCTTGAAATTCATACAGGTAAATGCCTGAGAAATAGTGACATGAACAGAGGAGAAGAAAGGGGCTATTGAAGAGATTTTCTTTGTTCAGTTACTAAGCTGTAGCTAACAGAAAATAGGTTGAGAATACCAGTGTTTTGTCTGGACAAGACGAATTAGTGGGCAGATCATAGGTAAAACACAATACACCACCTTTAGCCTACCAGGTGGTCATAACTGACTTGTGACACACTTCTGTGTCTACCAGAAGATAACGTCCACAAGCTGCAGAAAACAGCAGATTCCTGAGGAAGTGGTGCCTCAGGATTACCGCTCCCATTACAACAGATCAAAGTGAATTGTTTGTCTTAGAGGACTCCCACAGGACCAAGCCACCACATAAACTGCCCGAACAGCCTGCAGTTGTTTAAGTCTTGGAAACAAAGGAAAAAGAGCAGTGATAACCAGCTCCTTTGGCTTTGGTGCCAGATACAGCCTTGGTAATGTAAAACACACACAGTAAGCAGTCTTCCTGTGCAGACAGCTCTGTCTCTTACCCAGGAGATGGTCCCATGCTCTCGGCAATGGCGCTCTCTGTTTTATCTTAAGTATCTGCTACCGCACAGCCCACCAGCCTCATCCCTGTTAGGAGTACACAAGCAGCCATGCCAGCCAATGCGCCTTCAGCTGTGCCTCCAGTTTTCAGCTGTGGCTCTTCCTCTGCATGCATGCATGCATGCATATATACATACATACAAACCCCCAACAACCTCTTGAACCTCAGGGTGTTTGGCGTGGTGCTTGAGGCATGAGAAGTGGGGAAGGAAAAGACATAAAGTAACTTCAGGCAGAACAGGCTATTCATGACTCGCAGCTCCTGGACTGACCAGCACAGCACAAGGTCAGCCAGCCTTGCCTTGGAGATGGCTAGCACTTGATCGGATCAGCCCAGATAGCTCAGAGCAGAGAGCACAGGGGGGTCCCAGGAAGGTTGGGTCAGTAACGGGCAAGGCGGGGGAAGCCAGGCACAGAAGAAATGCTGCCATGAGACTAAAACCTGTAGGAAGCAGAGGGGACAGCAGGCAGGATGTGAGGAGCCCTGGTACACATTTAGACTAATCACTCACACACAAAAACAAACCTCCGCACTCCAAAGCCTATTTTGCTCTGTGAAAGCCAAGCAGTAAGAGTAGATTAGACTCTAACAGGGATTAATACAAGTTAAGGTAGCACTGATTTCCACTAGGGAGACCAGAAAGGTTAGGTGTGGGACAGCGTGACAGCCAGAGGCAGCAGGGGCTTGAAAAAAAGTTAAATGGAAGAACAAGCAACACAGGAGCTTCCATTGACACCTGCCTGGCTCCATTTGTGCTCTCCCCCACGTCCAGCCCTGTCCAAAACAGACATTAGATGTGCTGCACTGTCAAGTCATGGTCAGTGATTTCTAATAGGCTGTGTAATGGTCAGCAGGGGATTTCTTATCCAGTCTCAACAGCACTGACCCACTTTTTTCCAGCGCTACTATCCATCACCTCTGACTGACAAGACGACCAGCTTTCACAAAAGGCAAAATCTAACCCAAGTGAAGTTTTAGGCAGAACATGAGATGAAATTCAAATCTCATTCTGTCTTACTGCAGCCATTTCAAAGCTATAAGTTTAATTTTATTAGCAACTAGGACTTTGGTCCATAAAAAAAGTGACCAATAAAAGATAATGGCGGGAAATTAAATGAACCTTAGCATGATTTAGAGCATTGCTCTGCAACAGTGAAACTGCACAGAAAGTACACCTGGAAAGGAAAAAAAGCCCCCAAGAACTGATCATAAAAGAATCCAAATTGCTTCAGAGTCAGAGGTGAGTCTCTTTCTCAGAGACGAACAAAAAAAGGGCAGGTATACACAAAATGTACAGCTTAAGTATGCATTACGATTACCATATTGCCAGAAACAAACACTGGTCAAACTACCCATTCATTGCTCGCCCTTTCATTTATGCTACAGCAATTAGGACCTTTATTCACCTTTAAATTCAAGTAAAAGATTTCACTGCAGTGCTGGGACACACCAACTGCCGTGTGAGGTCAAACCAGGGAAAAAAAAGTCTACTTTCCTCACTGCTGGCCATATTTCCAAAAAGATACCAAGAAAAGGCATTTCTTTTTCTTTAATTATACAGAAAGACTTAGAGGCCAAAACCTCTGAAGTTCCTCAATTTTGACCTTTGGGAAGTAGTCTTTTGTAGTGCTTCCCTCACCCCCAAAATAATTTGTTGCACAGTACTGAACTAAAACAAGTTTCTTAGTTTTCATTGCAAGAAAGCTGTGAGAAGAGTAAGAGTACTGAATATGTATTAAAAAAAAAAAAAAAAGAAGATTGTTCAGTTTATAACTGAACTATCTAAACCTGCAGATACCCCTTCCAGCTGCATAGCCAACTACAAACTCATTAACATTTATCCGGACAATCAAAGTTTTACTCTGAAGGGAAGCAGGAAGAAAGTAGTGGTAGAAAAAGGTAAGGAACTATCTTTTACTAGCCTGTCTCTCAAAAAAACTGTAACTCCAACTGAAAAACAGCAGGAGAACAATATCCATTCTGTAGAAGACAAAACTCATTGTGGTCAAGTTCTTCGATCAGAAAAATTTCTACCGAACCACACTTGATAGACTTGAACTTTGGAAAGTGGCATCTATTCACCAGAATTTTTTGAAATAAAACTTGAGAATTCTGGCATCATCCAAGGCACCAAATTTTTCATTATGAAGTTTTTTTTCAAAATAGTTATCAGATAAGTTAACTAAAACATCAACTTCATTTGTATTTCAGAACTCAGCCTTTCCTCAGAGAGGCTTCTGTTTTTATTAAAGTAATTTAGATTGTTTGTTGAAATTCAGTTTCACAAATTAGAATTTTCATTTTCCATAAAAATTAATTAGGCAATGTAATACAGAGTGCTAACAAGTTGTTTCTGGTAGAAAACAGGAGTATTTTGTTCTGAAGAAGACTAGGCAAATAATGATCTTAGGGAAGCGTGTCCCTTCACAAAGCTGCTTTTGGGCTTATATTTCCACTCAGTCTCTTCCAACTGGACAATGAAGGTGCAAAAAGGAAGCATCTACGTAGCTCCTCCCTCAGTCTTTTTCAGTTGGAGATGTGGCTGCATAGGAAGGCCAAGAGACTGCTAAACTCCAAAGATCCTTAACAGTTGAAACCATACAGAGGATCTCACTGAATAGACAGGCCCAGATAATCAGGCAGCACAATGCTTTCCTATTCAAAGCACATTTCTCCTGTGCATGGAAGGCCAGTTACAAGTCTTAAGAAGGTAAGCATGCCAGTTTAACACTTGAATGATCTGAAAGCTATTAAGCATCATCCCCAATCCTCTGCTACTATTACATATTTCTTCTCCAGAGGGATAAATTTCTGAAGTGAGCCAGGTATTCAAGATCTCACTATCTCACCCTTCACCATACCTAATATACCCACGTGGATGTCAGAGGATGCTCTAGTATTTCTTCGCTTCTATGGATTGCTCAGCAACTTTATCAACAGACGCTACTTTACGTTATCAGCAGTACCAAGGAGCAGCTGGTCCTCAGAATACAAAAGGTAGGATAATAATAGGCTGCTATAGTCAATTGAGCTTTGAGTTAAGGAATGCTGTGTATAAATCTAAGTAGGGTCATGTATCAGAAAGTTAATACTCAACTCCTAACTATATCACCAGTCTGTTGCTCATTTAAACAGGATTCCTTCCACTTTCTAGTTCTAGTCATATACTCTATCCCAGCTGCAAGGTTGGCAGGAAACCTACCTCTAATGACTTCAGAGGGCCTATGAAATTATCACATTCTTCAGAAAAACAAACAAACAAACAAACAAACCAACAATTGATAGTCTGGATGATCAGGGGTATTTTAAGAAGCGATTTACTCAGTAATCCAATACAGTCTGCAGAAAGTCTACAAGGCACATTGCCCGAGCCATTTTAACAATAATATAAATCCTTCCTCAGATCCATCAAAATGTTCTTGAATAAACAAGCTCTTGATGCCTTTCCTAAAGTTTTTGAATTAGAAAGTGAAACACTGCTGAGAAGTAGGTGCTTCAGCAAAATTATCAAGTAACAAGGTCATACTGGAACTGAAGCGTATCAAGATAGCTCACTTCCAACAAGTAAGAGTTATAGAATCAAGCAATTCTTCCCATGTGCCTTTATGTCTACGAATTAAGGTACCTATGCAATCATAATATCCTTACATCCCCTGAAACAATGGGTATAGGTATCCATCTAGACAGCTCTAACTTCAATATTGATATCCTTAAGAAATACCCTTCTACTTTCTATATGATATGCAAAGAAGTGAACACAATTCCCTTACTGCCACAATTGGGATAGTTCTTGACAGAAGTTAACCTGAAGAAAAGGGATGTTGCAAAAAAATGTGCAATAATACGTTCTGCCCAACAAGTCAGAAGCACCTTATCCACTTCAGCTTAACACCAAGCTAACATTTGCTGGCTTTCTACTGTTCCTGTATGACCTCCACTAAAGCAACAGCCAATATACTGATACTGCTGAAAGTCCAAGGAGATGTCAGATGTCAGTTTACACCACCCAGGAACCAGGCAGAACAATTAACATGTGTTACTGCTTCCTATTTGAGGAGTTAAGAGCAGAAAAGCTATGTGAAGAATGGCACTGTTAAATCCTCATTTCCAAATACGGCACCATATACATACCCTACAGGCCATGTACATTAGAGGCCCCTCTTTCTTCAGTATCAATATTCAGACATCTTACAACAGGATTTGCAAATGCACACATCAGTGGCATGGTTTCTGGACCACTAACACTGGTGTTCAGCATGCTGGGCTAAATGCAATCTTATAACAAGGTAAGGGATATATGTGGTGTTGTGCTCCTTTGCACACGCCTGTCCAGAGGACCTCAAACGGCCAGTTTGCTGCGAAATTGTCCACATCTTTCAGGCAACTAAACATGTTAGCAGTGAGAAATCAGCTAGCTATTGCAAACACCAGAAATCATAAGCAGCAGAAGCGTTTTGGCCACACCCTTTCTCCTATGCTAATACACAAAATTCCAGGTAGTATATAGGGACCTGCCTTTCCTGCATTTACATCCCTTAAAGTTACCTTGCTGGCTAATTAGGACTGATTCCTTAGTCCTTGAACCCCCTAAAATCAAAAATATTTTCAAGGTATCACACAATGGTATCACTACTTCGTTACAATATCTCTGAGGTAGCATCAAGCAGAATTATTTCTTAGTACAGACAGTTCTTGCCACCTGAAATACAATTGTAGCAATGCTGGTTAAAGAAAAAGCAGCTCTGGCTACAATTTCTAGCCCAGCATACTTTTTCAAACAGCTGCTAATCAACAATTCAGGCGAGACAGTTGGGACCAGACTGTACACACCCCAGACCACCACAAAGGAGCAAAGCAAGTCAAAATTCCTACTAAGCTGTGATTACAAATGCGACCTCACTCTGCAATTATGATGGGGGACCATGACACCAAAGAAAAGCCAAGTTATCAGAGGTGCTTTCTACCTTAATCTTTGTTGTTTATGAAATGATACGATGTATGTAGTTGAAGGGCATGGCATGTTTTCTTCATTATTCAAAAGAAAAGAATGGCTTATATAGCAACTAGCTGCAGTTAATAAAGGCTGAACCCGTAACAATCGTGTTAGGAGGAGGCAAAGAACAGTCTGCACACTCTGCAAAGAGCTTAAGATCTTGAACATTTTTTCTGCTCAGTGATCAACACAAATCTGCACCATCTCCACAGAGAGGCAGAAGCACAAATCCTCCAAGGGCTCTATGGCAGTGAATCCACCAGCTACATGACAGCTGTCTCAGCCCTGCCCATGTCAGGCACTTGAAGCCTACCTGCCAGCTCAGAGAAGACCCCTCACCACCCACTACCTGGCAGGTCTACTGTTTTAAGCCTAAATCCCTTCCTGGAGCCAAAAAGACTTTCATCGGTGACAGGTATTTTTCACAAAAAGTTAAGTTTAGGAATAAGAAAACTCCAAAACTACCTCCGTCCTTTTAAGGGTAAAAAACCCCACAAAACAAAAACTCCAAGAATTGTCTTGAAAATATGATTTCACAGGATCAAGTAAGAGGTTAAAAATACCGTGCAATTACAGAAAGTCAACAAATCGTTGAACAGCTAAGGAGTGGTTGCCCCCCACCCCCCCGTTTCAGACACCTTGGTTTGAAGGTCCTCAGCCCTTGACCACATGGGGCAGGAGGGCTCCTGAAACCCATGGACCTGCACGGGGACACACTCAGTCTCTGCACATCGCAGGCTGCGGGCAGCATCAAGGAGGGTCCACCCCAGGTACATAAAGAGCACACCCACATCATTTTAATAAATAGAGTTCAGGTGCCACATAGCTTTTTAAATGCTGCATTTCAGGTTTGCATCCATCCTCAAAGCTTGGATTTATTACAATTTGTGTATTATGCAATCTATTCCCTGACAGCACCCAGAAAAAAAGGATGTGCACCAAGAGACCCACCACCCATGCCGCTACTTTCCCATCCTCTGTTCCGCCCAAGACACTGGCAGAAGGGAAGACGCTAGGCGAGGAGAGGAAACTCGAGGGTCTGGAAGCGCTACTGGTTCAAGCCAGGGTCTGCCGGTGCTGTCCTTGGCACAATACTTGGATGCGATACAGCCGGGCGATGCGAGGCTAAAATACTTCCTGGGATGGCTGAAAGGGCTCATTCAATAGTCAAGGATAATTCTTTATTAGCCATCTTCGACAGTGCAACACAAAAACTACAGCCCCGAGGGAAGGGTGGGGGACACCAGCCATGTGCCTTAAGAAAGGGGCATGGCTTACTATTGTCTCTCGCCTCAGTTTAACTGCCAAGCCTTTTTTTTTTTTTTTTTTAAAAAAAAAAACACCACACACCACCACCACCGCCCCCCCCCCCTCAGTGTTACCGAAGTCGGTGGAGGAAGGGAAGGTGCTCCGCCGGGGCCGGGCAGCGGACAACCGCCGCAGCTGCCGCCCGGCCCCAGCCCCCGCCGGCTCCTCACACCACCCGGCACCGCTCGGAGTGAGGGGGGGGTGGGCAGCGCCCGCCGCCCGTCGCCCCCTCCCCGCTCCCCTCCGCCGCCGCCCTGAAGTTCAGGCAACAGGGAGCGACCGCCCGGCCGGCGGTGGCGGCGGCCTCGGCCCCGCAGCCCGGGGGAAGGGGTCGGCAGGGCGGCCGGCCCGCCCGGGGGCTCTCCCCGCCGCCGCCCCGCGCCTCCCGCGCCCCGCACTTACCTTTCACTTGACTTTCATACTCCGCTATAATCTCTTTGTCCTTTTTGAATCTGCTCGGGGTTGACATTATCCACTTGCTTCTTCCGCTTCTCCCCCTTCTTCTCCTTGTTTTAAATGATTATTGTTAATTATTATTGATTTTCTGGAGGGGCTCCCAAGTTGTATCAGATGGCCGCAAGCCCGGGCGAGCGCGGCGGCCGGGGCGGCGGCGGGCGGCTGGCCCCGCGGGAGCGCCGCCGGCACCGGAGGCGGCGAGGCGGGGTGGCGGCGATCAGACTAACCCCGGCGCGGGCACCATCGCCTCCAGGCACCGCCGCCGGCAGCAACGCGGTCCGCGGCCCGGGGCCGCCGCAGGGCGGGGCGGCGGAGGAGCTGCCGCTGGCCGCGGGGCACCCGCTTCCACTAGGCGAGGGCGGGGGCCCGGCGGCTGCGCCCCACCATTGTTATCGCTCCTCACGCACCCGGGAGAGGGGAAGGGCAGGAGGGAGAGGGCGCGGGCGGTGGGCGGGAGGCAGACAGGCAGGCAGGCAAGCGACCGCGCTCGGTCCGTGCGCCGGGGGCACTAGTTACTCCTGTCGCCGCGCTCGCCTGGGTGGGGACTCGGGGCCGGCGCCCCGCCGTGACTAACCCCGGGCGGCAGCGCAGAGGCGCATGTCCCAGCCTCGCAGCCCGAGCAGCGGCCGGCGCGGGGCGACACCCCCGCCGCGCCCTGGAGAGGTGTCTCCGGGAATAAACTTCTCCCCGCCCTCCCGCCGCTCTCTCCTCCCTTCCTGCCTCCCCGCCCGCCTACCGCTCCTCGCTCGCCTCGTCCCCGGTGGCGCCCGCTCCGCCTCCCCCTTGCCGGCAGCCGGAGCGGGAGCACGGTCGCCGCCCACCGCCGGGCCCGCAGGCCCCGCTGTCCGGCTGCCCCGCGGCGGGAGGCCTAGCAGGCCCGGCGGGCCCGAGCGGGGGCGAGAGGGAAGGGGCCGCCGCCCCCGCCTTGCGGCCCGCAGCGAGCATATGGTGGCTGGGTGCCCTCAGGGGACCGGGGTGTGAGGCGACGGTATGGTGACAGAAAGCCCTTGATCCGGCGGGGAAAGTTAAAGCCCCGCGCTGCCGCCACCGCCAAGCCGCAGGGGGAGGGGAGAGGCTGGAGGGGATATGTGTCCTTTGGGGACCCCGTTTCCTTCCCCTGTTTCTGTGGAGGCAGGACACGGCAGTGCTGAGCGGGGCCGCGGCGGCACCGCCATGCCCAGGAGCCAGGACCCAGAGGGGCCAGGGCATGGCGGCACCTAGGGGAGAGCCGCGGCCCTCGGCACAGCGGGTCCTGCTTCCACTGTCCTTGCCCGCGTGGTGCACCGCTTCGGATGCAGCTTGTTCTCGGGGGCAGGACTGTGTGGGGCACTCTCCGCAGCTCATGGGGGGAAACAAGCAAAACGGGGTGGGGGACTCTCCAAAATGCCGCTCCCTTGAACTGCTCTGCTTGGCACCTGTGGGGGCTGGCCCTGTCAGACAGTTGTGTTCAATGTTGGTGTTAGAAGGATGGACACCAGTCCTGCCCGGGATGGTGCATAGCCCTCTCTGCGAAGCTGGGGCTGTGAGAAGAAGAAGGTGGTCTAGAAGGGCAGGAAGAGCTGAAGTTGGGCACACAGGGCGAGTCACCAAAGGGGAGAGGTGGGCCAGGCGTGCCCTTGCTCCTGGGTGCCTCCAGCAGCAACGGGGACAGCGTCCTGTGCCTGCAGAGCTGGCACCTTGCTCAGCTCTTCGGGGCTGCGGAGGATGAGCTGGCTGCCAGCTCTGCAGGCAGAGATGAGGCCGTGCATGCCAGGAGCAGAGCATGGCAGTTCACAGACCTGGTAGCCACACTTCTCCTAGGTCCCGGGCTCTAAGCTTGGGAGTCACCTGCAAAACAAATCAAGCGTGACTCAGGTTGCTCAACTCCTTTCCCTTGCCCCTGGCTGCCCTGAAACTCAGCCTTTGCCAGAGAAGGGCTTGCTAAAAAATACACGGAAAAAGCAAAGAGTGATGGACACTGCTGCCTTGTGGTGGGCAAAGAGTGTAGCTGTCATTCATGGGTCAAAGTCAAAAGCCAAACCCCACGGCTACAGCTGCAGACTTTGGGCTGCACAGAGGTCAGCTCTTGAGGAGGTTAAAGGCAGGCAGGGGACTTTCTGGAGGCACAGAGGGCTCTACTGATGTCAGGTATGTCGAGGAGCAATTAGGCAAAGTTGCAAACTATTCACAAGTTTCCAAAGTTGGCTGCTGTATGACTCATACGGTGACAGTGCCCAGGGATCCTATCCTGGACAGCTAGTCCTGACACTGCCAGGACCTGACCCTTCAGGACAAACAGGAGTGAACGGTGGGATCATCTGCTGCTGGGAAAGTTCAAGCCAGCTGCTCAGTAATTTTGCTGGATTTGAGCTTTAGTGCTATGGGGACCTGGCCCTCACAGGGCAATGGCACAGTTAACTGTACTCATGCAGACATTCTTGTCTATGTTTACATTTAATTCTTATAAACACATTGCCTTGGTGCTGCAGCCGCTCACTCCCACACCTCTGCATTTCAGCAGTAAATGTACATCTGTCCTTTGCAGTTTGTCTTTCAGCTTCATTAGGTACCGTGCTCACCCCTGCTACAGGATCAGGGTAACAGGATTCCTGTTCCCTTTCCCCTCTTCATGTGGTGTTCTCCGTAATTTTATTACGTTTCTTCCTCTTGCCCTCCCAGCAAAATCTCCAGTGCTGATCCCAATTCAGATCACCTAAAGCAATCTTAGTATAGGAGGTTATTGTCCGAAGCCAGTTAAACTCCAAGTGGGATGGTCAAATTACATCCCTTGAATAAGAAGCCCAGCCTCAAAAGAGCAATCATCTCTGTAATCCCACCCCTCTGATTTTCATCTCAGTCTTTGATGCTCACACCTTGCCTCCTGGCTGTTCCAGTCTGTCTGTTGGGCTGTGGACAGGCTGATTTACAAGACAGTGGGCCACATTTCTGGGGGACACCAGGTGCTAGCTGAAGATTAGCTGTGAGTATTGCTGGTCTTGCAGAGCACAGTGTTTTTGCAAACAGCGAGGACAGAGAACAGTGGTCGAGTCCCCTCGTGCCCTGTGTGAGGCTATGCAGGCTGGCACCTCTGGCTAGGCCAGTCCCAGTCTCCCTTGTCCAGGAGCTGGGCGTGCGAACCGGGCCTGAGATGTGGTTGGAGGTGTAGATATTCAGTTATCTGCCTCCTCCTCTCCTGGGGGCTGAAGAACAGAGCCCCATTTTGCCACTGCACCTGCGCTGAGAGATACTGCCCAGATCTTTTTCCCCAGGAAAAAGGTGCAGAGGGCGCACTGAACGCCTGTGCCTACACCATCCCTTCCCTCTGTGCTAGATGCTGCAGCCAGGGGATGCTCTGCAGAGCCAAACCAGAGGCTGCAGGTGGAGCATTTCTGTTTCTCTGCAAAGGCAATCACCTGTGAAGATGCAGAAACCATCTTTTGGCTCTGGAGATTGATCTCCCTGCATTCAGCCTCTTGGCTCAGGGCCATGTGTCTGTGGCAGGACCACTGACCAAGGACGGACCCATGCCCCAGCAGGCTTGAGTGTGCCAGGCTCAAAGCTGCACGGATTCTGGATCCCTGTGTTAGGGTTGGCCTCCAGGACAACCAGGACTGAGCTGGCTGAGAAATCTGATTTCCGTCGTGTTGGTGTCATGTGTGTCCCCCCCCCCCCCCCGCCCCCGCTTCCCTTCTTTAGGGATTGGCAAAGGATTGTGCATTATTACATGCGTGTAATCTTCTTTTAAGATGTTCGTGGCAGCTCAAGTCTTCGGACTCAATTCCGCACTGATTTACACAGCTTGCAATCCCAGGATTGTGAGGATGGCGATTGTACAGGAACAGACCTTGCCTGGGCTCTGCAATGACAGGTTTGAGGTGACTTACAGGACGCAGAAGGTTACAGAAATGATGGTCTTTTGAGACCTGTTCCCAAAGAGGTTCCCATAGGCTTCCCATCAATTTGAAGAGCAGCAAGTGCTGGAGCTGTGGAACAGTCTTCTTCCGTGAACCCCTGTGCACCCGTGGATGATGCTTGAAAACTCTTGCTTATCCACAGTGTTGTTCTGTGAACTCTAAATTTTTGCATGTAGAGCATATCCAGGTCTTGGCAGCGAGGACGCTATAGGCATTTAAAAAGTATTAGGATAAAGCTGATTGAGAGCACATATGTTGTTGCAAGAGGCAGAGTTGTATCAGTAATCCAGTGAAGTAGCGTACTGCAGCAGCACAACGCTGGTGCAGGGTTTGTGGACCATACCTCAGTGTATGGCATTAGATAATCTACTCCGTCGGGGAATTGGAAGCCCTGAATTATGTATGATAAAACAGAGATGTGTTTATATAGAAAGCAGTTCCTGCAATACTTCATGCACTGAGTGCGAACAGGGAATAACGTGGGCATGCTGGATTCTGCTTGCTTGAGAACTTCATTATTGCATTTCATTGACACAGCCTGATGAGCTGTGCAGTATTTGCTTTCTTGTGCTGCTAATAAAAATAGACTGTATAACTGATTGCTGGAATGTCACCAAGCTGTTCTCTGTGAGCACATAATGAAACACATTGACCCCCTTAAACAACCAAACCTTACACTAATTTTCTTTAGGCTGAAAAGAAGACAGAAATAATTAATCTTGCTTTATAATTGCAGTCAATCAGTCATTTTAGAGCTGGACAGTAGGTCTCTAAATGAAAGACCAAGCTTTAAGTGAAACAATGAAACATTTGATTGTTACTGAAAAATCAGTAAGAGGCACCATTCAAAGAGCTTGTTCAGATGTTTGTCACCGATAAGATGCACGTTTCTGTAGAATCAAATCTATTTGCTTGAGAATGAAATTATTTTCGTAAATACAGTTGCTTATCTAAGATATAAAACCAGTGAGGCTTTTTTTCTCCCCCCTGCCCCCAATCAGTGCAGCACTTAATGCTGCTCCATGCTTATAAACTCCCGAGACATGGAGACAAAATCTGGACTTGTGGGGTTTGTCAGAGGCTGCGGAAGAGTCAGAACTTCACCCTGGCTGACCTGACAGTGAGTGGCTCTAAAGCATTCAGCTGGACCTTCACAGCAATGAAATGAGGATCGCAAGCTCCTCAGACTTCAGTAGTTCAGAAAAGATGTTTCCCTCACCTGAGCTTCTCTGTGAGCCTAAGCTGTCACTGACCTTTTGTTTCCAGAACAGTACTCTGACCACTGGCACGGGTGTATTAACTGTAAGGGCCTGTGGACACAATCTCTTCCAGAAGCAGAGTAAAGGAAGAAAAGGCATTCTTACTTCGCAGTAAGAGTGTCTACAGGTGTAGTATGTAGAATTGGTAATGTGCTCTAAATTCATGCTGTACCTGGGTCCATAACCACTTTCAAGCCCTAGGCATTTACTATGTACTTCTTCAGAGTACTGGTTTTGTCTGTTGAGCAGTTGCTGGGTTTCTTTTGGACATAATGATCTGAGTGTCTGTTTTGTGAGCTTCACACACTTAAATTTAGTCAACTAAAGTCATATGCCTAATCTAAATGAGTCATTTAACCAAGTCAGTTAACCTCCTTCCAAAGTCAGTCAAGAGAGGTGGCCATGTCCTTGGTGATGATCACTGCAGTTCACTTATTTTAGACACTCCGTTTACTATGGATTTTGTTCTACTTTTCCTTACTATCACAACTAGGGGTCATATAAGACAGGAATGACATCGTCTTCATAAAACCTGAATTTAATATGCTGAATGTTAACAGCAGTCTATTAGGAATATGGTTATTATTTATAGTCCCTTGCTCCTGAATAAAATGCACAGCTAAGCGTATGCAGATGGCGTTTGTTCATTTACTATTTGCAGTCACGTTGGAAAGTAATCCTGTTGGCCTGTCATCTGAAGGAGGATTCAGGAAAAATACCATTAGGTAACCTTCTATATATGTATGTGTGTCTGCATACGGCCAATTTGACATGTTCAAATGCATACAATAGCTCTCTCAGCACGAAATAGATCTGAATCCAGTGGAGAATTGTTCACATCACAGAAAAAAAAATCTTCCAGGTGAAATCACTGACTTGACATGAAAGCGATCCTCCTGTCTCAATAAGGTAAGATTTCAGCCCTGGAGGACTGATACAGTCTGGGACATAAACAAGCACTGTATTTCTTCTAAAGTAAAAAGGAAAATGCCAACCCGAAACCTCACCACGTTAGTTTCATTGCTATTTTGTTTGAAGAAACTAATGAGACTTAAAGCAGTAATTGGTATGTCAATATTTAGTCCTTTGGCTTTACAGTCATGAAGTGCATTTTAATGTTTCCTTGTTAACTTGCTCATTTTGAGCAGTGGTAATAGGACTAATGACATAACTAATATATAGAAAGTAATGAGGCTACTTTATGCTTTTTACTGTTGTTAAGAATATTATCCTTTTTTACATGGTGTTGCTATTCACTTCCCAATTAGTAATTACAAGGAGAAATGAATTCCGAGTAATAACTTTCTCACTTAATGAGAAGAGACTGAGGCAGTCTTGCCATTTTGAAGGAGAAGAAATATAGAAGTAATTGCATCCTCACTGCAGGGTTTGTGTTCTCTGTGGGGCTACTTTTGCCCTGTTGGTAGCCTTTGAGACTCTGGTATTCTACTTCTCCATATAATGAGATGAATGTCCAATTTGTAAGCTTCACACACCTAAATTTAAGCAACGGCATGTGCCTTACACCTGCCAGCATACACACACTAGCATTATTCTGATCTTTATCTTCTTAAATTTAACAGCTATATCACCCAGAGAAGCACTAAGATGGTTTTTGGTTTAGCTTTTCTTCCCAAACCTGGTGAGGGAACACCAATGCGTTTGAGAGAACACTTCCAAGTAAGCCTAAGGGGCTATGTTAGTGGTAATTCAAGTCTTTGATGAGCAGATAATTGCAACTCTGATAATTAGCTTTCGGTTTTAAAATTTCCGTTTGCATTGTTTATGTTTGCTCCATCAGTTCTCAGCTAAAAATTAAATACTTCTGGTACTTCATTACTCCTGACCTTCTCACGCTAATGGTTTTGAGTGGAGAACATTAGAAGTTGGGTTAAGTTTAAAAGGAGAAGAAACTGCTTGAAGCAGCATTAGAGAATTAAGAGCATTATACTTTTAAAATTCAGTCCTATGTAGTTCATGCTGCTGCTGTTTTCTGACTCTAACTAGAATGCTTATATGAATAAGGCTGCTGGATTGTACCCTCAGAACTTAGATAGGGGAACGCAACTCCTGGTCTACCTGTCCTTATATGGCCTTCACAGGCCATTCAGATTTTGCAGAATTTCAGCTTTCTAGGCTGCTTCAGTCTGTGCCAGTAGTTTAAAGGTTGCGAATCGCCCTCATTTATCTCAAAAAGGCATTAAATTTGAAGCCTGGCAATGACACTTCAAATGTCAGCCTTGTTCATTTTCCCAGAAACTTCTAGCCAGTCTGCTTATTCATTAGTGTGGGCTAGAGGGGTGGGAACAGCTGCAGCCTATCAGGCTGAAATAGTGCCTTGCTATTAATGGTCTACCCAGCACGCTGCCATTTCTCTGATTCAGCCCCTTGGCCCACCCTCTGGCTGAGTCCTTGCCCAAGAGAAAGGCATACATGGAGAGAAACAAGAGTGGGAAAAAAAAGGCCATTTCTGTGGTGTTTTCTCGTTTTGATTATTGATAGCAGCAACGTGCTGCTTTCCAGAGTTCTTTTTTCCCTCAGCTACTTTTGCCTTTGCTATTGCAAAAAGAAAGCAGAATCGGGGGGGGGGGGGACGGTGTGTGTGTGTGTGGGGGTGCGTCAGATAACTAAGGGTGGTGATACCTGGGCAAATGGAGATAGGAAGGGATACAGGCACCAAGCTGGGCCTGGGAAAACCAGGTATTTCTGCATTTTGCTTAATACCAGTTTAACATCACTCAAAATCACAGCTGCCTGCATGGCCTGAAAGCACTCTGGGGTGAGCTGGGTGGTGGCAGCTTGAATGGTTTCAGGCTGCAGAAGGAATTGAATCCAGACCTCTCGCTACTTGGGGTACAAAGTCCTTCTCCTGCCCTCGGGTTTTAAAAGATGAGAGTTAACCCGAACGCTGTTCTTTTAAAGGCTTGATACTCGTGTGACTCTTTAAAGGGAAGTTGGTCCTTGGTGCAGTCTCCCTCTCAAAACTCTGTGCTAAGCACCTAGCCCTGGGCAGCAGGGAGACTTCAGACATTTCTTGGTCTTTGGCTTTTCTTATCGCCTGGCTGTGAGAGACTCTTCCAAGTAGCGTACAGGGTTTTGGGTGAATTTTGAGGTGCCTATGATTCTTCAGGCAGTGCCCAAGTGCCTGCTGCAGAGGCGTGGGCTTGCTGGTGTACGGGAGGCAGGAGATGCTGTGCGTACCTGTGTCCTTTATTGGACCTGGCTTCTGTCATATCCTCAGGTTGCAGCTGACCCTCTCTGCACACTTGGGCTGCTGGCTCTCATCAACAGGAGACACACAGTTGTTCAAAGGTAAAATATAATGATCTTACCCTCGCAACTGTGGCTTCAAAGAAAAGCTTTTAAGCTTTTGTTCCAGTGTCCAAGAAGACGTGTCTCACATGGAAGAAAATCAGTAAGGAGTTCAAGAGCACTTTTTCCTTTCATTTTTGGCATTTCCACTTTTCTTAGACTTAGCTGCCTTGTTATTTCTGTTCAGCAGCCCAGTGTCACAATAATTGGGCGTGCAAATATTGCAAACTGCACACAAATACTTGTCTCCAAGTGAATAATGTTTTTGTAGTTACCTCTCTGTTTCTTGTACGTGTTCATATAACCAAAAGCTTTCTGTTAACACCAGCTGCTTCAAAAATTTATTTTGACCAAAGACTTAATGTAACTGACAATATCTGTTTAAGATGATCCATAGTTTTCGAAAGTGCAGAAGACAAAAGATGTGTAGAAAATCCTTCCTGGGGGCCTCCAGGGCAGATTCCCGCAGAGGCTGTTGATGTATTTGAGATGTCACAGCTCCCTCCAGTGGGAAGATGCGGCAGCGGACTACTGCCTGGAGGAGGTTTCTGCAGACATCAAGCCAAAGCCTCCAAACCTCAAAAAGAGAATGTTCAAACCACCTCCCCCCCGCCCCGCCAGTACAGTACCTGATTCTCCCTTCTCTCCTCACAATATAATAATATTTGAACCAAAGATTTGTGTAAAAGCTGAGAAAATTAACCTACACAGACCAGGTTTTCAAACAGACTCAAACCAGTTATTTCCTGTTGACTACCATGTAAACACAGTTGTTCGTGTTGAGTAGCATGGCATGGCTCATGAAACCGCAACGTATGAGCTATGCTAGGATAAGGAAGGTTCCCTGTATTAACATCCTGCAAGTATCATTTTCCAACATCAAATAACTACAGCAAGTACAAAATACGTCATTCATTTGAACATAAGTGAGTTTGTGTAGGTTTGCTTTCACAACACAGATTACTGGTGGTTTTGAACTCTACAGGAACTGGTGCCTCCTTTTATGCATTTTCAAGTGTGACATTGGATGAAGCCATGCCTATGTGAATGACAAAGTCTAGCCCAGGCTAAGGAACAGATCCAGAATGGGAATGGGTTCTTTCTTTCCAAGAACCCAAAAACATAGAACAATTATTTGGGGAGATCTCCAGTATTTCTAATCCTGGGTGTAATTTTTTGTGTGACTCACTTTCGTATCCCAGAAATCTTTGTGGCTTCTGGGGAGATGATGTCTTGTGACATATGCGTTTTCTAAATATCTTAATTTTCCCAAATAGTGTAAACCCCACCTATATTAATAATTTTTAGATTGATAATTTAATACTATTATATTGATAATTTGATATGAGAAGAAAAGTAATTAATGGAGTTTAATGCAGTTCATTACTACTCCTTTCCAACCAACTTCTGCTTACATTACTGACTATATTAATTAGTGATTCAAGCTGTAGGTTTAAAAATGGGCTTGCAGGTAATGGATGGTGCTGGCAAACCAAGGAATAGACTCAGCATGCTGGTTATAGCTAGGTGGTGGCTCAGCCCATGAGAATCTGCATTAGATACAATGGTATCAGCATCTGGAGACACAACAGCAGCACTACATAAATCACGTGCGTTGTTATATGTTCTCAAGGTGCACAAGATGTTGCCTGGCAACTGCATGTCTGCCAGCTCAGCAAAGTTAAGTGTTTTTAATTATGTCCCTGTGACACTGCATGACCACAGAATTAAGAACACTGACTCTGCCTGATTGCCTTAGAAGTGACATTTATTAAAAAATAAAGCTCTTTTTCCCAATCATCAATATGCCTTGGTTCAATCAAGCATTCTGTGCTTCTGATGTTGTTCCTAAGCACACATTACAGTATTGCAGTTCAAGGATGATTATGCAGAATCAGTTTTCTTTTCCTTGAATATTTCAGGATTTATAGGATTTATAAATCATCCTTCACATAGTCAGGGGATGCTGCTCCTTCTTTTTTCTTTATCAGTTTGTGCTTACATTTCTGGACCCACAGAGACAAGGAATTTGGGCTGTTTTGCTCTCCAACGACTTGGACCTTTAGCCTGTGTAAGGAAAGCCGTTAATACACAGACTGTCTTGACACATATCAGTAGTTTACAACACACTTCATCTGGATTTATGTAAGCTAAGTACACCTGAAAAATTAGATCCCATATATACTATATTCCCAGGTTTCTGTAAACTATAACTACTACACTATATCTTAAAAAGACTGATAGTGGAACACATTAGTAAAACACTTTTAAAAATCACAGCTCTGATGCGCACTCTAATCCATGGTCTTCAGTGCACTAGCCTCTGTGAAGAGCATATGCAGAGAAGAAATTGTAAATCTCATGAATCTTTGCAAGCTCAGCTTCAGCAGGAAAGGTGTCAACAATCCGCTGAAGCACACTGTCTGGGACATCCTGCAGGTGGGTGCCACTCCTCTAGTCAAGCCCACTTCCATGGAGTGAATTAGGAGTAGCTCTCCTGTTTCAGGGATGGATACTCTAACCAGAAGCTGGGTGTCACAATTTCACATCTCTGTTGTGTGGAAACATTCCTATTTGAAGGCCTTAAATAAACTCTGAGACAGCCTTTTGGACTGGACCTCTGAAGAGACTTAAGGAAATGCCTAGTTCCTCACAGGTAAGAAATCTCAGATACATGTGGAAATTCAGCTACAACAAAAAAGAATTTTTGAGTTGCGTGGGCAAGTTTCTAGTGAGGCAAGGTGCCTCCAGCGTTACTAACCAGCTTCTGCAGGGTTCTTTGAATTGAATTCTTGGACGCAGGTATTCAGTTCTACCTTATTTCTATATTTTATCAAAACCCTAGTCAATTTTATTATATTATTTTATTTTATTTTATTTTATTTATTTTATTTTATGTCTTAATACATGGGCCTAAGTCCCCAATGCAACTGTGCTCTTTTGATGTTTTTACACCTAATTGCCTATTGAGGAATCTTCAAGTAATAACGGAGTGCTAGATCACTTCTAAGAAAATAGCCCTGGAAGATCATCTAAGAAAGGGTGGTATTAATAATTTTCCCTCATGTCATACTCAGCTCTGTACAGTTTTTTCACTGTATGGTTACATGAGAACAAAGGCCAGATTTTTCTCAGGCACTAGTGCAGCATATTCAGAATTTTGAAAACTAATTTCATATTACAGGTTTTTTCCTTCTATGTGTATGGAGTTCTCACCTAATTTTATAAAATGTAAGAAATGCACTGAGCTTACTATGTCCATGAATATATACAGTATTAAACTCAGCACTGGAACAGATTGCCCAGGAAGGTTGTGACATGTCCATCCTCAAAGATATTTAAAAGCTGTCTGGCCATGGTCCTGGGAAACTGGCTACAGGTGGCCCTGCTGGAGCAGGGAGGTTGGACCAGATGACCTCTAGAGATGCCTTCCAACCTCAACCATATTGTGACTCTGTGAAACATATAGTGAAGGGAAACTAATCAGAAGACTCAATTGCTACCTGCCTCTCCCTCTTCCCTTCCCCCAAATCTTCTCGGCTAACTTGAAAGTACCTACAGAGAAAAAAAGATCCATCTCAAACCCCATGGCAATACGACATGACTCAGAAGTTGGCAAGTTTAGCTTGCAGAGCAGAGTGAAGAGACAGTTCTTAACTCTAGAGCCTTATGGGCAGCTCCCAAGCAGTCTCAGTGAGCTGGGGGACTGGCAGCTGATGCATCCCATCTGAGCAGTCAGGACAGTGTAGGAGAGAACCATGTAGCACAAGAATTTTTGTCTTGTTGGAGAGTTCCTTGTTTTAAAATTGTGTTAATCTGGGGGGACTTTATATCTCTTTTCATAAAGAGAATTGTGAAGGATTCATACAGAGTTATCAGCACACTTCAGAAGTTGTCTTTCAGATACATCAAATTGGCCCAGTGTAAGATTTTAGTCCTTACAAATCAATCACTGCAGTGCCTAATGCCAAATGCAGTCTCGGCTGTTCATTTCTCTTTTATAGTGCACGGGGAGAAGCGACTACCTAGAAAATACTGTGTGCTGTGTGGGAGCTGCTTTGTGTGGGCCAGGAGACATGAGCATGGGAGCAAACCTGGAATCCCACCTCAGCTCTCCAGCGTGGGAGCGGGTGTCTCGGCTATACGGGGCAGACAGCATCTGATACAGTTATTCTTCTAAAGAATCGGGCATAGACCAGTCTTTTCCACTGTGTAGCTGCCTACAGGTTAGGGTACTCCCTCAAAAAGCATACCTACCATAGCCAGGGGGATGCACAGCCACATCTCTTGCTGCCCACGAAAGCATCCTGCCCACTAGACTATGTGCAGTGGTGTCCAGGAAAGTAGTCTCTGCTCCACCCGTTAAACTGTGTGCCTGTTCAGGTAGGATAATAAGATTCCCTGAAGAACAAAAGGGCAGGACCACAAGAAGCAAGTCTTACTTTGCAGTCTGGTGAGGAATTGAGGTGGGGGAGTCACATCTGCTGTACACAGATATAACGTGGAGATGAAGTAGAGAAGAGATTCTCTGATCAAACACATCTGCAGTGCTGAGGACTTTAAGGACTTTCAAGGTTTAACCTTGAAAATAAGTGGCCTGTTTTGTACCTATTACCTTTTTGCAGCAGCTAGAGGGAAATTGGAAGTTACAGATGAGCTTTTTATTATTTTGTAGAAGTAAAAGTACAGGCTCTTATCAGCCAGGCCTGAGTGAACTTCTCAGTTCCTGAAAATAGGTCATGGAGAGAATCTTCACTAATTAAGAAAAGTTGGCAAAGACAATTATTGCAAGTTAAAAATGTGTGCCAGATCCGTTTTACTTGCATAGTTGATCTGGAGGTGATGTAACGAACAGGTTTTGTACCAAAGCTGGACATACTGAACAGTATGACTCAGTTCTGTAAGCCACAGGGAACAAGTCAAATCAGGTTCACTTTGCAGAGCTGCAGCTTTTGCCGACTCCTCAAGAACACCAGCAACTGCAGCTGCACCTTCCCAAAATGCCCCATAGCACATTGATGTGTATCCATGCAGATAAAATATTCATTTTCTTCTCAGGTCCAATTTTCTTTTTGATGGATTTAAACTGCTACTTCCTTTGGCTGAATTCAACAGAGGACTTCAGTGCTGGTGAGTCAAGTGATATACTGTCCTTTAGGTATTTGGCATGCAAAACAGAGTCCCAAGGCTTGTGTCAGGCGTCTCCCAAGTTTGGACAAAGTCAGATGTGAAGTTACGCAGTGCATGAGAAGAAAGAATTATATCAGGATGGAGAGCTATAAAACTGATGTGTAAGCAGGCCAACATAATAATAGCCAGTAGGAAATGGGATGCCTGACTACCTCTGTGCATTCAGTATGAAGCTGCAGCGCAGGCTCCTGGACTCCGTTTTGGGGCCCAGACATCCAGCACTAAGCCCTGCAGCGGTTAAGCTTAAGCTCATTGTATGAACTGTAGACATTAAACCTTTTGTTTCCTTTTCTTCTTTGTCTGGCTAAGCAGCCTCTGTTTTCTGGGTCTGTTTAATTACAGGTCCAGAACAGTCATTTTGCTGCTCAGATGAGTCTGATCCTCTGCGCGCCCAAAAGCAGGGATAGTGAGGTCAAACAGACAACAAAGTTATGTGTCTTGGCCAACCGTTTAGTCCTCCTCTAGGACAGGACTGTGTCCACATTGGTATTTAGAGCTAGACCGTCTCTTTTACCAGCTTTTCATTACTTTGCTAATGAAACACAGGAGTGATTCTTCTGTCTTTATTGTTAAGTATTTTACTTACCTTCTGCTAGAACAATGCCCTGGATAAGTCACCTCACAAAGCAGGTACCAACATGGAAGGAAAATTTGAATTGGTCTTTATGTGTATCTTCCAAAGCTGCTGAAATCATTTGGCATCATTTTACTGACTTCAAGAAGCTGCAGGGTTCTGTATCTTGAGGAGTATCTGGATGATGGGAGAAACTGTGTTTCTTTTATGAACTTCCAGCATTATTTCATTATATGAATCATTCCAATATGCAAAGCTGTCATGAAAATTTACAAGCCTAGGCACACAGTCCTACTTGTCCTGTGTTTACTATAATGAAAAAAACCAATAATGCCTTACTCACACATCAAAAAAACTGTTTGCCTCAGGCAAACAGAATTTCAATCAGCTTGTCTTCCATTAGCTCTTCAAAAAAGCCAGAGGTAGTGAAAAAACTCTCTCTCACTTTTAGAACTTTAGCAGTTCATATGTTAACTTGAGATGAGCCAACAGAGAAACTCTCTGAAAGAGTGGCTGCAACTTACCTTGAACTGGGAAGAACATGCAGGTACTCTGACTTGGTATTCCTTTCTAGAAAGGAATACAGTAAGTCTATATCTAATGTTCAGAAAGCATTTTATCCAAGATGGTTCTCTTACTGTCACAAATCTCATTAAACTTCTTTTAGCATGGCAACTGGAATTTTAATGTGAGTGTGGAATAACTATTCCAAAACTGAAAATTTCAAAGTTCATATATTGCACGACTCAAACTGTGGATGTTTGTTGCAGTTGATTTTGCCAAGGGAGTATGAAGTTAATGCCTTTTACAGAAAGCAGGCTCAAAAGTGAAGAGAAAATTCCATTCTGGTGAGAACAGTTCTCTGCTTGTCAATAATCTGTATTCTCTTTCCTGTGAAAACATATTTCCCCCCTTCAGCTATGCTGTCAGTACCTTCATTCACTAAGATATTAAATCAGACATTAAATGGTACTCGCAGTATCTCAGCCAAACCTCATTGTCAGAACAGAACGTGGGGACTGCAGCACCCGTGTGAGGTGGCTTTGCTAGATCAGGGCTCTTGTTCTGTTTAGCTTCAATTCAGTTACCTGAGACCTCATCTCATTCTCAGTTGCTGTGTCCTGCCACAGCTCTACAATTTTTGTGTTGCTCTTCAGAATTGTTCAAAGGTTTTCAAAGTCCAACTCTTATATGCCAGCCAAAATTATCTTTTCTTCATCTTACATCAGACTAAGAAGTAAGCCTTTTTAATTCTTGTTTTTCAAGATGGATTCCTGGTGGGTGGGATGAGACCAAATGAAAAGTGGGACACAGGCTTCTGTCTTCCCAGCATTGCACTTCCTTGCTGCTGTACAGAGGTGAAGCTGTGTAACTCCTGGGGTAACCAGGAGGACAAGGCAGGAGGTAGCTCTCGTAGCTATGATCCATTTCCCTTCTTTCCCCCTAACACCACTCTGTTGAGGAGCAGAGCCCATGAGTGTGATTTCCACCACTCTTGGCACTGGCACTCTGTCCCATAGACAGAGAGAGTTCAATCCCCAATTTGCTGGTCCTCTAGGGCTTTTGCAACTGTCCTGTTCCCCTTAAACCTCCCTGTCATGCTGTGCCCCCAATAAAATATCCTGTCACCGAGCCAGAGTCAATTTCTCTATCCCTTTGGATTCCTGCCTGTAGCCTGACCTGTCGCTCAGACATGCTGTATCCACAGACCCCTGCTCCCCCAAATGCTGGGAGCCTGGGAGCAGCGGTGGTGGTGGCCCTGTGACCACCAGCCAGGGACAGGGCTCCTGCGTGTTTGGGAGCTGGAAGAGGGAAGGGCTGCATGCCAAAAAGCTGGATTCCAGCTGGGGACATCAGAAGGCCCCACTGCTTGAGCAGCCACTGCACAGGTAAGGATGGGGGTGACAGTGGTGGGAGAAGGCATGTCATGGAGGCCCAGGTCAAAATACTGCTCTGTCTGCAATTTTGCAGTGCCATGAAAAGTGGCTTAGATAAGGAAAACTGGAAGTTCTTTATTACTGAAAGTACTAAGAAAAAGTTGAAAATACCAGAACCTATAATTTTGTTCAATTTTTTAGTCCTCAATAAGAGGAAAGTAGAGTTGACGGTTGTACTGCTCAGGCACTCGGACTGAACCCAGGCAGGTGAGGCATCAAATGGGAGGTAAGGTCACATTTTAAAAAATCTATTTTCCATAATATATAACTAGAAAAAGACATATGATTCAGCATGGTTACTAACTTTAATGAAGAAGACAACACTTATGCTTTAAATAAAGAATTCATCAAGGTATAAAAATAATTAAAAAGGGACAGCTTTACCCATAGTCCTATGACAAAGTTGTTAAGGATTATTGCATGACATATTTAGTCCACTGTACCCTGTAATTTTCTCAAGATGAAGGGTTATTTAAAGCTGTCTGATGATAAAAAGGTGAAGTAAAGGGGGAATAAGTTCTTGCAGTACAATTTAGAGAAAGGCAGCTATGACAGCAAAATCTCCAATGTGCTTTTGCATAAACCCACTGAAAGTCTTCATGCGCAAGTGTTAACTAAACTTTTTTAAATTAAAATTTATTATTTTCCTTGATTCTCTATGATCCTTGGGGAACTTGTAATGAAGGAGCATGTAGGAGAGAAAGGTAAATTTATTCTCTGCCACTGCAAGACCCTCATAAACAGCTTCAAAGTAAGATGAAAATGCTTTGTGCTTAGCTACTGATAAGTTTAGTGCCACTGTGTTCAAAAGGATCCTTCTGCAAGTTAAGCTGTAGCTCACAGAGGGGGCAAAAGTCTCATTTTATGTGGGTGTCATCAATTATGGCAAATAGGCAATAAGCTCCTTTTTTGTAGATGACTCATACTGTGAGGACAAATAAGATCATTTTCCTCACAGTACCAGATAAGAAGAAGAGACTGCTCTGACTTAGCTAAAAGTTCATTAGGATATTGGTGCAGATTTTTTTTAGCTGAGCACACACTGATGTATGTACTGTATCCCAGCATCTTCTCATATTTTAATAACTTCCCTCTGTAGTGGGTGGAATTAAGGAAAACACCTCTTTGAGGAGAGACTCCAGAGTTAGATGAAGAACAGTTCTTATTCGTCCCAAGAGCAGGCTTCACTTTTCTCCTGTGCTGCCCTCCCCACTGTGGGTGGGCATTTGCACCTCCACAGGCACACCCCTGCTGTCTGTACTCTCCAAGTATGTGATAAGCCCAGGTCACTTGGTCTGGAAAGTCAGTTCTGTCCCTCTTCTGACTCTTTCTGCCCCATATGTTCCCCACCACTCCCCTACACTGTCCTCTTCACTCACTGGGTGTTACAAAGTACCATATTCCCTGGGAGGGGACGAAGTGTGTTCCACTTTCTAGGGGCAAATGAGGTGTCCTGCTACTTGCACTGAGTTGCATCCATCACTGCAGCAGCCACCCTTCCTTCTTCAACAGCGCAGGAACGGTGAGTAGGACAACGTGTCTGTGTTGCTTTACCAACCTGGCTAGTCTGGCAGGCAGCGGCTAAGCTGGCTCCACCAGGTACAAACCTGCAGAACCACAAGCATCCATCCTGTCATGGTGGTTGAATACACCTGTGGGCCAGTGCCACTCTCTGCTGGGCTACTTGAGTTGCATGGAGGGTAGTAGCAGCTGAGTTTCTCCGGACTAGGGCACAGAGCAAGGCAAAGCGCAGTAGGGAGCAGGAAGCTTTGTCTAACTGCAAGCCGATGCTCTGAGCTAAGATGACAATGCAGATGTACCCAAAGCATCCTCCAAGTGTCTGGCTACAGATTACAAGCCTTGGGGCACAGCGGCACCAGCTTTGCTCATCAGAGGGCAGAGCAGGGAGTACACAGCCAGCTGTATCTACCGAGAAATGATGGCACTAACCAAGCGACTAAAGCAAGTTCCACACTTGAGGAACAGTTCAGAGGAAGCAACAAACCTCTGAACAAAAGGAGGAACTCAGGCATTTTGTATCTGTGACGCTTACACAGCCTTTACCACAGCTCCTCCTGAGCATCTAAAGATCTCTCTGTGTGGTTGTCCTCGCTGAGGCCTGATGACAAGAGACAAGTTCTGCAATGCCCTATTTAGGAACAGTGATCAGAGATACAGAAGTCATGTCTTCAGTTTGAGTTAGTGCTTCGGCCTCAGGAGGACATCAAGCCATCACCGTGTGCTTTCTGTCTGGACCCAGGACCTGTCAGTCTGGCTGTAATGTCTTAAAGCTGAGTGTGGGTCACTTGATTCATTGGCCTGTACTGTACCTGGCACAGCTGGGGTTGGCTGCATCCACACTGCGCAAGGACACCTTGGGCCTGCGCTGGTGTTTGGCTTTCCCTTCATGAAGAGCTTGGAGCCAGGCTGTATCAGAGTCGCGTTTTGTGTTGTCATGTGACTAATGGTTTATCTCCATGCATGCGGACTAACCTGCACTTCAGTTTCAAAATATGCCATAACATGTTGTGCGTCTGCATGCAGCCATTTCTAGCTTGCTTTCTGGAACTGGAGCTCCTGGTAAGAAAATTAAGCTATTGCTTATGATGAGCGACCTGCATTGAGCTGTATGGGTGTGAATGCAAGTGCTGAGCAGGAGTATCTCCTAACCATGCAGCAGTCATCTAAAAGACAGGGTTGGAAGCCAGGATTTGGTAAACAAACTATTCCACCAGTTCTCCTTTCCCACTTTCTAAATGACTCAGACTCCCAACCTTGTTTCCAGTGGTTTTCCACTGATTCAGATGACATGTATTGCCACTTAACTGTCTCCTGATTTCCATGATCCAAAAGGGATCATGAAGTTGCAAAGGTTATCCTCTCTCAAGATCTTCTTTCCATGGATGGACTTGTAAATTCTCTGATGATACGTGACAGCTCAGCATTAATTTTCATTATACAAGAATGAAAATTCATTGAGGAAGAAAAGGAAGAACAGAGAGGCTTCCTCCACTTTTAGATCACACAGAGCAGCTTACTCTCCAATGGTCTCATCTTGTCCACGATCTTGCAGAAGGCAATATAATCATAATCTAACAGATATAAGAAGATCAAGAGGGAAGGATACATTTTACATCAGCTTCAGTATTAATTGCCTGAAATGGTTAGGAAAGCTGATCCCGTGTTCAGGCTGTGGATGCTTTTTTCCTTTCTTCTTGGCGGGGCCTGTTTTGATCACCGAGCCTAAGCAAAGAACTGCATGCGTTAATTAGGAACAAAATGTCATCTCACTAGAAAACCGCCTGCCATGTGGAAAGTTGTGCTGTGAAACATCTATTGTGTGAATGCAAATTTAGCTGTCTTGAAAACAGAAGCTGAGAGAGCTGGCACAGTTGAACAGCTTCAGCAAGCCAGCCCAGGCTTGGGTTAGCAGTGTAGCCTGACTCGGTATGTCTAAGTTATGGAAAGCCCATGGCAGAACTGCAAACTGTCGTCAGATCTCCCAATTTCTAGGCTTGGGCTTTCTCCACCATCCCAATCTTCCTCACATTGACAAACAGCTACCAGACTCTTCCCTGTGTTTAATTTGACACCATGCTTGTGAAGTGAAAATGTCTCCATAGCTAAAAGGCCTGATCTTCTTTTGCAAACACTCGTTATAGTTGGAGCTTTGTCCTCCACTTTAGTGGAGGCAGGTTTGGGCCCTCAAGCACTAAGCTGTGAAGGAGTGACAGGATCATCTAAGAGAAACATGCTTGATCCTTGATATGCCCAAGGCTGGAGGTCAAAGGCTTTTAAGCACTGAGGTGTGTCACTGTTAGATTACACATATCCCGTCATAATTTACAGCGGTCTTAGAGCACTAATCTCTAAAGAATACACAACATGAGGAATATTTCTAAGATGAGGAAATTACTGTATTTCTCAGTTTAAATCAGATAAATATAATATTTAAAAAAATAGTGCCATACAGCTGAAAAACAGTAATGATAAACTGACTTTTCAGCCAGCCTTTTTCTGTATAGAGAGGTAACAGCAAGGCATTGTGGTGGTTCTTCATCAGCCAAGAGTGACGTTCTGGCCCTCCTGTAAGCATTGCTGCTGGGCGAGAGATGGGAAGGGAAGTGTCCCTTTCCCCCAGCTGCCTGTGGGCAGTCTGCCATCATCCATCAAGACCATCCTCAGGAGGGCTTGCTTTTCATCTCTGCAACAGAAATAACAAGACTTTCTTGGGGGAACAGGGTAAATTTTGCTGCTGGAAAGAAAAAGTTTAATTTGAACACTAAGCAGCAGTTTCAGTGCATGCAGGTAGGACTAGGCTTGTTAGCTGAATAGGAACAGAAACTGCAAGTAGCACAGAGGCCTACAGTAAACAGTCAGAAAATGAGATTTAAAAAAAAAAAAGAATCAGTGCATTGTTAAATATACTATCACTAAGATACAAGAAAAACTCCTGAACAGTGTTTCTACTAGAAAGGGCATAATCCTTTTTCTTCCACTTCAGGGTGACTTGACTTAGCCTCCCATGAATGTCATTTAAGAGACCCTGCTGAGCAAGGATTGAGTCTGAATGCACTTCAGTGCTAGCTTGAAGCTCACTTTTGATATACCGTTATCAATATACTCCTGGTTATTTCAAACTGGCTCAACCTGACTGTTTTATAGAAAACTTTGCTTTTTTTTTTTTTTTTCTGTGACTGGATTAAAATAAAAATGCCTCAAGAAGTACAGTTGATGAGAAATATAGAATATGGTGATTTTACAAGAGTCAAGGCAGTATTTCTCACGGCACTAGACAGACTAGTGCAATAGTATCTTCTCAAAGAATGGTTCAAAAGTTATAGACAAATAAAAGACCATTTGGAGTTGTGACTAGCTGATCTGGTCAATTGATAGACGCAGGATCCTGTTTTGCCAGCCGAATAAAAACACCAACTCTACTAACCTTTCAAGCTTCCTTTTGATACTTGTCTGTAACGCTAAAGCTCACATGTTGTGGATTTAATGATATTCTATAAAATCTAGGAGTCTCAGCACTAAACCATAATGACAACTGGTTCATCCTCACAATGCTGAACCTACAATGTCAGACTATAGTAATTTTTTTTCTAGGGGAACAAAAAAGATGATGATGTAATTTCCAGTATCTTATTTCAGAGCAATTAATGTTGTTATTGTCATAATAATAATTATTGTTAATTACATATTATTATTCAGCTATGCTAACAGAGCACATAATTTCTAAATATTTGGTTAGTGATCTGGGGACCTGACCTTCTGTTTCGACCAGGAATAAAAAAAATAAAGCTGCCAAAAGAAGACGATCAAAAGCAAGCGACAGATGAGTGTAGGTTCTAGAGCAGCTTGACACAGTGCCAGTTCCTCCTTTATTTTTGTAAACACTCTGGCTCCTGGTCCCTGGGGGATACTTGTTGACAGAGTATTGACTCTCTGGATGATAATTCCCTTCTTCTGTGTTACTTACACAAAACCACTTCTCATGGTACAGCCATGATATTCCACATCATCCGGACGTTAGAAAAGACTGCTGATCTCTGTCTAAGCAACATGTCGCAAATACACCAAAATGTAAACTGAGTGCCTCCTACTAAAGGTGAAAGTGTATAAAGAAACTCAAACATTACGATTCATTCATTTCTAAAGTTTAGCTTATAGTGTTTACACTGAGAATACCAAGTGCTTGGGTGTATGGCATCACCAGTAAATTATGACACTAGCCTACATTAATGGTCATAGATATTAAGGCTGAGTTATCAAGAAAAAGCCACTATGATCTCCTAGGCTGATCTGCTGCGTTATACAGAGCATGAGGAATGAGAGGAATTAATGGCTGCTTCAGGTCCAATAGCTCAGACCGAAACAGAACATGTTTTTCAGAAAGAGGTCCAATATTGGTTTAAATACTTCCAGTGCTGGAGCCACACCCCCCACCCCCCATCCCCCGCCCCGACCCAGACAGCATTGTTTCTGGGGGCAATCATCAAAGCCTGCAGTGCTGGCTGAGACTGTGCTTCACAGCAAACAGGCTGTTTATGGCCAAAACACTGTCAGCGTAACCTAAACAACTATTGCTTTTTTGTTGTGCAGTCCTTTCTCCTTTCCTTTGCAAAATTAAGGTTTTGCAAGACTATAATCCTCCGATATTAGATGCAGTATTTTGCTGGTTCGCAAATCATCATTTATAATACTGAAAAGTTTCCAGGATATTTCATTCTAGCTTTATGCGTCTTCTGTTTAAGTCACTCGTACTGAAATCCCTCACAGTAATGCTGGATTTTCTCCCTGCATGTTACAGACATCTGTTTATGTGCTGGTGGTTGTGTTTGCCAAAGTGATATGGTGGTCTATGGCCAATGCCAACTTGCGAGGCTCTTTCTGCCTTCACAGAGCACCGATCCAGATGTAACCATGGCAATTTATTTTCAGGCTGACTCAGAGAGAAATAGTGACATGTTTGACACAGAGACCTACTCCATTTTCCTTTTTGCCCTCTCTATTTCTTCAGCAGGCTTGGAGCTGTCGTTTTAATAGTCTTATCATCTGAATCATCCTACAGGTTTGAAAAACACCAAGTAGGCAGAATTTATGTTCTTAAAAGAACAGCTTTAATTCTTCTTGCAATTAATTTCTTTCTCTCCTTTATATTCCTTGGCACCTAGATCAGTTCTTGTTCTTGACATCCTGAGTTCAGGTGAAATGAGTGCTCATTTTTTCCTTCTTTTTGACAAGGTGTAACGGGGGCTGGAGCAGGGGAGCCAGGAGCCAGGAGAGACCCCAGCACTGGCTGTGCCTGCACCAACAATTTCCATCACATGGGGACTGACTGTGGAAGAATTTATTCTTCCTCTGATTACAGAGGCACAGAGGAAGCTTCAAAGTGGTCTCAATATTCTTCTGCTTTCCACATTCTTCCAAGGTTGTGGGCTGTGCAGAGGGGCCATGGCACATGGCCACCCACTTATTCAGCTTGAAATGAGGTCATCCTTGCCTTGGCTGGCCCGGGAACCCCGCAGCACCCTCCTGCTACCTGCTCATCCCGTAGGGGATAATTTTCTTTGCTCTTTCCAGCAGAACACATGCCCCAGAAGGGCTTTCCTGCTTGACCAGCAGCTGCCCCTGGTCATGCCTCGCACAGGGCGTCCAGCTCCAAAATTACAACCTGTGGTTTCTGTGCTGGGCATCCTGTGTGCATCTGACAGCACAGATCCTCTGCTGTCCTCTCACCATGGCTGGTTGTGTCCCATCTCCTGAGCTTATCTGGTGAACACTACAGCCAGCGTTCAGCCTCGCTGTTTGGTTTAATTTAACTAACTGCTTCATTTTCAGATGTGAAAGTTAATCTCAGGCCTTAACTGGACACCCGTCATATCTGCTTCATTTGGTCTGCTCAGGTCTTTTTATTCCACTGTATGGATGAGTCGTTATCTGCAAGAGCTTTCTGAAATAAACAGCTTGAATTCATTATGTAAATATGTATTAGATAAATGAGGTTAAACCAAAATATGCATTGAAAGAGGATTTCCAGAAAAAGATACATAAATTTTCCTTTGAAAAACACCATAACATAAAGCACTATTTTCCTCTGACGAAAAGGTATCATATGAAAACTGGCCTGGCTACCCACCATTTTTCTAAATAGTTATCATGGAAATGCTCTGTTTGCAAATTTGGGGGTAAAGAGAATTAAAGCAACTGCATTTCAATATTCCTAATTGAGTCTGAAAACTGTCTTTTTTCCACTCATATCACCTGGAAAACCTGTATGTAGTCCAATATCCTAGCAGTTATGGGGATCCTCAAAAAGAAAAGGATAGTACAGAAAATTATCTCTTGTTATGTATTTCATGATCTTTCTAAAACATATTCATAAAACAGTTCTGAAAATACTCTTCATGTGCTAGAGTGGCTCCAGCAACAAGCCCTTTATCCGAGCTGAGCACTGGCAGGGTTAGATTGCACTTCTGCTCTGTAGAAACACGAAGGCAGAGACCATCTCTCCCAACATTTTGCAGAGTGCTCTTGATAGCATGGGCATGTGTCTCATTAGCTTCTCAGGAGTTAAACATTAGTAAATGTGATCATCAGAGGAAAATTACTGGAACAAATGTGACTAAACAGTTCCAGTCACCTGCTGCTTTGAGGAAGGCATCGTGCTTATCAAAAAGTGAGACACAAATTCAATCCTCTTTTAGGACAAAACAATCTTTAAGAACACAAGGTATTGCTACAGTTTTCACATGTCTCTGTATGATCTTAATGGAGCATAATACTGCTCTGGCTGGTCATAGCTGCTCAGGGCATCGTAGGGGAAAATCTCCAGACACAGCAGGGTACGAGTGCCTTTCTCCATGTCCACTCCCATTCATGGGCAAGTTGCTGTTGATGAAAGATCACGCATCTGAGGTAAAGAATATGTTACCAGTGTGGAGAAAGAGAGGCCGCTTTGCTGTGTAGAAGCAGCTCCTACATGTATTCTGTGATTCTGTATGACCTGGCGGATTAGGAACTGAAGCTAAGCTGAGCTAAGGAGGGTTTCAGAAATAATTCTGTCACTACACAGATTAGTAGTCCAGAATTGCCAAGTGCCCTTTGCAATACTCCTCTTCTACAGAGCTGCAATTTATTATGTGGCTTGGCTAAAATACTGGGATGAGGTGACGAATGAGAATAGATGCTACCAAACAGGTGATGCCAGCTGCATATCTTCCGAGGGTACTCCTGTATAAATAACCCCATGCATATTTACTCAGAGGCACAAAGAGGGGCCTGGGAAGCTAAGTCTAAATGCACTTCCTAAAACAGAGAACTCCGCTATTTTCAGGAGATGACACTGGTTCTGGTGTCAGATAAACTAGATATATTTCCCTGATTATTCCTTTCTTGACAAATGTAGCTCTTCTTGGAACAAAAAAGGTTCTACCAGACCATTAAACCACATAATTGTCTCAAACTTCCTTTAATTAAGGATTGCAGTATTTCTTTTATATTGCTTAAACAAAAAACAGCTACAGCTTTCTGCATTGTGTGTTTATTCGGTTTCTCCAGCAAACCAGTACTCTCTGTGAAAAGTCTGTGGGGGAAGAAAAGGGTGAACAAGCTCATCTACTTCCAATGAAAGGAATTAAATGTGAGTTTTAAAAAGCAACCTCTGAGGATTTTTTCCTCATTGCTGATTCAGCTTTCAGCAGGAGAAGCATGAATCAGAATTACCAGCCAGAAGTACAACAGGAACGTCAAGCTTGGATAATAAACAGGGAATGGAAGCAGGAGCACAGCTGGCATCTTCTTTGAGTCCATATTGCTCCCTCAGATACTTGCAGGGAAGGACATACAAGCATGTGGTGTCTACAGTGCTGTCCATGTGACAAACTGTCCATCTGTTCAATGTACCTACTGATAATCTGGACTGATTAGTCTAACCCAGAGTCCACGAAGATCTCATGCTGTGAAACGTCTGTTACAACTCTTCCTTTGCTGTTCCAAGTGTTGTTTGTCCTTCCTGTGGCTGCCAGGGATGTTTGAACTGTAACAGACTTACTACTGGACCTGTGGTGCAGAAGCACTTCTTCATGAGTTGGGCGAAAAGCACTTGCACATGGGGTATTATAAGCTAGTAATGCCTTGTTGGATCACTGGCCTTCTCTAAATACCATTAGGTTCACTGCAGCCTCAGTGGACTCAGTTCCCAGTGCACAGCAAGGGATGACTCAGTAAGACTAGTCTGTTGCTATTGCACTGAAGAAAGGCACTTTTGTAAAGATTCCAGTACAGCTGCTCACCAGAGTCTTTTGGAAATCACATCTGGGAGAAGTGAAATTCACGTGATATCTGCGTTGAAACAAAAGCTCTTCAACTTTCTCTGTCTGAAATAACATGAATAGCAGTCCATTATGAAGAAACACCACTAACTATGCTTGGAGAAGGTAGGCAGCAGAAGCTTTTATACTGGTTCTGGCTGGGATAAAGTTAACTTTCTGCACAGCAGCTCTTGTGACGTTGTGGTTTGGATTTGTGGCTAAACCAGTGTTGATACCACCACCATTTTGGCTATTGCTGAGCAGGGCTTACACAGTGTTGATGCTTTCTCTTTTTCTCGCTCTGCCCCTTCCCCTGCAGTGAGTAGGCTGGGCATGGGTAAGAAGCTGGGAGGGGATACAGCGGGGACACCTGACCCAAACAGGCCATAGGGATATTTCCTGTGATATGATGATGTCATGCTCAGCACTAAAAAATGAGGATTTTATCTTTCAAAGCAGCTATTCCTCAGACACTGGCTGGGCATTGGTCTGCTTGTAAGAGGTGCTGAATGATTGCTGTTGCATTACTTTTTTTTTTTTTATCTTTTCCCCTCACTTTTATGAAACTGTTGTTATCTCAACCTACGAGTATTCTTGCTTTTGCTCCTCCTGCTCTCTCCCCTGTCCTGCTGAGAGGCTGTGTGGGTGCTTAGCTGCTGGCCATGCTCAAGCCACAACAACTGTCCAAGTCTGTGGTTCTCTTTATGTAGATGTATCAGGCAGTGCTGACAAGTACTTACCTGAGATATGGTTTCACCGTTAGATGTTTGCAGAGCTCAGCATTTTGTGATATCCCTCGTCCCATCCTTGTGCATCATGTAGCCTCTGAAGAATTATAGTTAGCAGGATTGCCGGGATGATCAAAAGTATCTTGTCCACTAGTGGTCCATCTTGTACCACAGTCTACTGCCCATGCCCCCATTACAATCTGTAATCAGAAATCGCTTTATATTTAATAGGTTAAATGACTTGCCACCTGGTCAGTTGATTGTATGTTTTATTGATTTGTTGAGCTGATTAGATTTCAACTACGGTTCACATCCAGATGGATTTCGACAGTTCTTCACAGTGCATCTGCTGCAAATATGTATAGGGGATCATAAATGAGTACAGAGTTATTTACGATGCTTCATCACAAAATCAATAGCCAGTCATAAGATATTGATGAATTGTTATTTATTGTGATCCAAGGCATTTCCAAAAGAGGGTGGTTTGCTGTTATTTTTGCTGGTTACATCAAAGTCTACAACAGAGTTGCAAAAGGATCCACATGCTGAGGTAGTTGCTAGATCTTTTCTTTTTCCCTTATCTGGGAATTTGTTTTCTCTGAGAAGTTCTACATATGGTAGAGAGCTCACCTTATCATTTTGCTGTATCTGATGTTGGACAACTCATCAGCCAAAGTGGTGACTGCTTTGCACAGATTGGAATGATTGGAATGACCAAACTCAGAATGGATGTAAAAATCTCACTGATCGAATAAAATGTCTTCTCCTAAAATGGTGTCAATAACCACTGTTGCAGTGTAAAGCTCATGCAAAAGTTGTAGACATCAGAAGTTCCAGGTACTGCTCTGCCTTAAAAATTAGTATAAACAGACAACATTTCATGTCATTGACTCAAATTGGTTCAGCTAATATTTTTGAAATGGCTCTATTCTTATCCTTACTTTAATCATCACCATCATCAGTGGTGGTGAGGCCCAGAAAGCAAAATATTGTCTCTTCGAAGCTTATGTTTGCTGTATGTCAGATGATATACAGTTTCCCGAAGTATTTGCAATATTTTGCATACATAACTGTTATTAGTCTTGACAACAGAATCATGAACTAGAATATTGTAAAAATGACAGACCATCCCTTCCAGGCTTTCCAACAACTGTCTCTTCTTCCTCTGAAAGATCTCAGGTGATGAGGAAAATCCAAACAGCAGGCAACTGAATCTCTCAGATAAAATGATTATCAATAAGAAATATCTGCCAAAACCCAAAGTTTGGCATTGAGCTTGCTGGGAGCTTTGGCATTTTCCAGCCAGTGCAGTTGGATCTTATTTGGGTTAACAAATACACTTCATATGACATTGAGGTCCTGGAGCGGGTCCAGAGAAGGGCAACAAAGCTGGTGAAGGGTCTGGAAAACAGGTCTTATGAGGAACTCCTGAAGCAACTGGGATTGTTTAGCCTAATGAAGAGAAGGCTGAGAGGAGACCTTATTGCTCTCTACAACTACCTAAAAGGAAGTTATAGTGAGGCTGGTGTTGGTCTCTTGTCACAAGTAACTAATGACGGGACAAGAGGTAATGGCCTCAGCTGCACCAGGGCAGATTTAGATTGGATATTAGGAAAAAATTATTTACTGAAGGAGTGGTTAGACATTGGAACAGGCTGCCCAGGGAGGTAGTGGAGTCACCACCCCTGGAGGTGTTCAAAAGACATATAGATGTGATGCTTAGGGACGTGGTTTAGTGGTGGGCTTGGTAGTGTTAGGTTAACAGTTGGACTTGATGATCTTAAAGGTCTTTTCCAACCAAAATGATTCTATGATTCTATGATATTTTTCTTGAGCTCCAAGTCATCAGTGCAGATGGCATGTGCCATCCAGAAGGTTCACTACTGAATCAGTAACTCCCTCATGGACCATTACTAAGAGTTGTTTGTGGACAGCCTTCCCCAAGGGAAACGGAATTATAGGGTACTGAGAATCTGAAAGGTGACCCAGAACTTCAATGTGTGACCAGGCCTCCTTCTTCACTTCCACTGCAGCTCAGCAGGGATGATGTGTGGTCTTTGCCTGCACACATAGCATCTTTTATTACAGCTGCTTGTTCAACATCTTGATGATCTGCAGAAGCATCTTATCATGCGCCGAAAATTTCTTGTCAGTAGGACAGAGATTAAATTGAAAACCAAAATAGATTTATGCAACTTCTCAGTCATGACTTCTGTTCCTCTGTCAGTCTTGAAGGAGACTGAAGTGTCTCAGTGTCCAAGGACCAATGACTTGGCTGAGGTGTCTTTGCCGGGTCTAATCGTAGGAAGGTGACGGCAGAAGTTAGCTCTGGACTGTGAAACTGGCCTTAGGGACACTGGCTCACTTTTGTGACTTCTGCTCCATGGGACATTCTTAGAAGGCATTAATTATGGGCGTGTCTAATGACATATCAACACCAGGTGCATGCAGTGATTTAGGATATTTTTGCCTACCTGTACTTGTCTGGTTCTTTTCAAGATGGGTTATTATCAGGATGGTGTTTGGTGTTTCTTTAATGACCAGCACTGGGCAGCAACATAAATATTGCCTATAGGATTACTGGGACCCCACAGCATCTCTTGTTACATCCTCACATTCTTGACTTGCATAGTCATTGCAATTACTGCAAGTGTCAAATTAGTGTATTGTAACAGACATCATTTCAGTATGCCAATGATGTTGCAATATTGTGTTAAAGAGCGATATGCTGAAAGTTTTGCACAGAATCCTCCTCTAATCCTTCTGAAGTTAAGGTAGAAGATAATTCAGGAGGAGATAAAATATTTATTCAAACTTTTAAATTAAAATATTATAAAAATTTGCTTCTTTAATCATCAAAATTAAAGAGAGCATTACAGTTTAGCCTGTAGTCTTATCAGACACATTGCTCTTCTGTTTTGCTCTTTAGGGGCTGGTCCTCATGTAAAATGTTCAAACTTTGGTTTCTAGTTCATCCAGTCATCAACAGCCTTGAAAATGAATGATCCCAGACCTTGCTTCCGCAAAACTGCAGTGGCAGAACTTATCACCACTGCCAGAACCCCTGTAGCTCTGTGGTTGCCTTCAGTGCTCCTGATTTGACTCTGCTTCTGCCACCATGCCATGCATTTATTGTTTCAATAAAACCCACCTGCTCAGAGATTTCAGCTCCCTCCAGAGCCTATGTATCTAGCTTTCAGCAAGCCCAGCATAGAAGGTCAAGCGTGTCTAGGATAAACTGGGAAAAAATCTACCGAAATCCTCAGTGCCTCAGTTGCTGGCAGTCTTTCATCTCTGACAAGAGTGCACTTACTTACACTGCGTGTTGAGTCACTTCACTGGTGACTATTGAAACAGCAGCCTCTGGGATATGCACTTAATGTGGGCAGTAAAAGTATCACCCTGCCAAGTTTCTTAGAGAGGGAAGTGGGCAGTGAGAGACCCAGTAGGTCTTGGGCAGTGCTTGAAGGTATTTGAAGCAGACCTTGCTACTTCTGACCCAGTCCTCATTTCTCCCATGCTGTTGGAGCCTCAGGTTTCTGTCCTTCTGCCGCTCCTTCAGTCTTGTCCCCTAGTCCCATCCATGTGGAAGCAAGCTACAAACCACTACTGATAAGGTCACCAGAAGTCAGACTGCTATTTGATTGTGGGTGATGAGAAAACATGAAGGTGAAAACTTCATATTTCTTTTGTTGCAGTTGCATTTGTTTCTTAGAAACTTGAATATTTCTTTGTCAAGTGTTGCTGCAAGTTCATAAAATGTACAGTGAGTGTATTTCTCTCTCTCTCTTTTCTGCCTACTGAACTGCTGCAAGTCAGCCGTTTGCATTTTGCTGTCTAACACACTCTTCACATGAACATTACGCTATGCTCGCTACATTAAGCAGCTGAGAAATCATTAACAAAGTTTTTTGAAAGATTTATACTTCTCACACTGAGATTAGGTATATCAAAGTGATGTATGGTCATTCCAAGACTCTGGATCATAACAAAATAATGGCTCCCTTCAGTATTATCTTTTACCTCTATTTGTAGCAGGACAGCTGAGATCACGAATAGTCTTTAGGGGGGTGACTACACCATATGACTTTGCAGTCTGAGGAACCGAAATTAGCCAAAGCCCTGAAGGAGAAGAGCTGCCTCTAATGAAAGATCAGAGCAATCAAGACACCGGAGAATAGGGTGTTACTGGCAGGTTGTGAATTCAACAGGGAAAAGCTATGATCCTTTGATAAAACAATTTAATGTTGCATGAAGGAGGTTCGATCAATAACTGAAGCACTCTAATTAAAGCCATCAGAGAAAAAGGGGGAGATTGGCAGTTGCTATATGCAGCAGAAATGTCATGCTGATTACAGGGCCAGAAGTGGGTTGAGTGTTTGATCTAAGTATTAAGCAGAAAAGCACTTATCTCCAGTTGTTAGCCCTGTTTAAGAAAAAATATTTTTAATGCATTTGTAAACCATATATAAAATCACATTCAGAGAATACAAACCAAGAGTAGAAGTTGCTGGGGTACTGATACAAGGCACACTCAAACTCCCAAAGTTTAAAAATGTATAGTTGTCTGACACAAGGATTGCGTATATGGATTTGCACAACAATCTGAATCCTCAGCCTACTGACCAAACACCAGCAGATCAGTACAGCTTCACAACAGATGCATCCACGGGAAGCAGGAGAGACATGGCTGTTCTACAAATAGGGAACCTGGCAGAGAAGGGGTTGTGGAGCTAGAGCTAAACTCAGGAGTTCATAAGTTGCTGTTTAGGTACAGTACTCCTGCTGCTCGCTTTCTTTCTAAAATATTTATAAGCTATTTTTTATTAACATCATTTAAGTTGATTCCACATTTACATTGCCATTGCGGGCACGTAGCAAGAACAGGAGCCAGTGGCAACCACGCTACCTGGGGGACTGCTGTGCATGTTGTGCTGCTGCTCCTCCTGAGCCCCTCTGAGAGGGTTGTGGACATACCACCACAGCTGGATGCCTGAGGTGCATCGCTTATAAACTTACAGCCCTGCACCGGTTTATGCCATACAGGCGTAGCGTCTCTCCTTCGTACCGGGCCAGAGGCACAGAGGTGTGCGGGGCTGGGTTTGGCCAGGACATCGAAGTGCCGTTACGCTTAGTGTTGCAGTGTTCAACTTAGGTGTGTGATCTCTGCCCTCGCACTGCGTTCTGCACCCAAGTCCCTACAAAAGCGAGTTGCCTTACAAGGAAGGGAGGTTGCAACAAGTGACGCAGAACTGCTGTTCATCTAATGGTTATCCTATGTGAAACACATGAACATCTGGAACAGAGACAGGAATTCAGGATGCCTGTCCTCTAGGTGGGTGCCATAACCAATACATGCATATTTGCTATCCCAGTGAATACTGGAAGGTTTTGTGAAGAGTGGGATGACTTTAAATGGAGATAGGCCAGCTCCAGTCTGTGCTGACACTTAGTGCATTTTTCATTCTAGGAGCTGGAACATGTGGGTTCAAGTTTTCACAGGTGGAGAAGGGAACTGAGCCCAAGTCTCACATGTCTTGGGGAAGTGCTCTCGCAGCCGAACGGCGACATGAAAGAACAGGCATAATCCCCTCCTTCTGAGGTGCTGCTTTCTGAACAAAACCAGTTGCTTTTCCTTTTTGAAGAATTCAACCCAAGAGGTGTGCATTAGGCATGCTGCGGGCATGTCTCATGGGCCCCGAGGGAAACAAACATGAGAAAACATGGCCTGAGGAGTAACACATGGCTGGAGATAAACATGGAGTCATTCAGCCCTGACCAGACCAAGGAACTCAGGGGCATGTGGAGGCACGGAAGCTTATAGAGGAGTTTCCACTGATGAGAGTGCGGAGCTCTGGAGTAACCAGTAGGTTTTAAAACAACAGTTTAAACCAAGGGAGCATACATCAGCAGGGGGGCTGCGGGAGAGCCTAGCCTTCACTTTACATCATACTGCTCTTTGATGATGGAGGAAATAACAGCAAAATACTTACCACATAGACAAATTTTTTTAACAAAGTTGTATTTCATGTTTGTAAATGCTTTACTGAAAATTAGTGGCAAACAAGGTGATCTTGTGTCACCACAAACACTGGCAGCAGGGGGAACTCCTTTATTTATCCACATGTGGGGAATGTGCATTTGCAACTGAGAAACAAAAAAAGCAACAGTTTTAAGGACCACTTTGTGGTGTTTCACAGCTCACCAGCAGGCCAAGCACCATAGGCTGTCTAGCAGTAGTTCAAAGGATTGGTCCTTTGGACAGTTAATCTAAGCAGAACTGACCTGCCTGAGGTTTTACACTGGATGTGAACATCCTCTGGGGAATTTGGCCCTTGGTAACTTACGTTGTGGGGAACTGAATTCAGATCTCAACAGTCATGAGTCAATGTCTAAGACTTTGGTGTCAAACATCATAAGCTGTGTTCAGGTATCTGTAGCTGCACGTGAAGTTTCATTCAGGGAATGAAGAGCATTCCTTACTGAAAAACGTAAAGCAAAGATGTTTCAAGTTAGTCCTCTTTTCTGCTCCTACAAACGTAATCCTTTTCATGAACTTCTAACACAGTCAAATATCCTAAACAACAGACTACAAGTGTTTAAGAAACAAGCACTAAGATGACGTAATATCCTACAGAGAGATGTTTTGGCAGCATGCTGTGTAACAGCAAGCTTTGCTAAGGCACAAATTCAGCAAAAACCTAATTGCATCTGCACTGAGATTGGGTACCTGGTAGAAAATCTCCACAGGGACAAGGAAATTATATCCCTACCAGATAGAAAGCAATTTGCTATAATCTGAAAATAACAATGTGAAAAGAGGGTCAGCTGGGCAAAATCAGTTCACAGGGAGAAAAAGGCAACGAAAAGAGACATAAAAGAAGAAACAATCAGAGTCTGATTAGACAGAGGAAGGAAGGAAAATGAGTACAACATGGCATAACTTGCAGATTCCTGCTGTATACTCATCACATGGTACATTGTCTTCAGTTTTAGCATTAGTAAGACTACTTAGTTTTCACTGTAAAACAATCATGACACTCTACAATCATCAGCAAAGGGTTGTATTGACAGAGATTGATAAATCACTATTAAATGAATAAACTGAACCCTCCAGCAATAAGGAATATGCAATTAACGGCTGCATACCAGAGAGCACACATCACTGGCTGTATTAAATACACACTAGCATTTGAAGGAAGTGTGAAGCACCATTCAAATTCCTACTGCAATTAATCAGTACATTCCATTTCCCCTTAGGGGAAACAGCTGTCCTTAATTCTCCATTTCCATATGCAGAGAGAATGACTATGGAGATCCATACTCAAAAAGAGAATCACGGAATCACACACAATGTTACGGGTTGGAAGGGACCTCGAAAGATCATCTAGTCCACCCCCCCTGCCAGAGCAGGACCACCTAGAGCGGGTCACACAGGAACGTGTGCAGATGGGTTTTGAATGTCTCCAGAGAAGGAGACTCAACAACCTCTCTGGGTAGCCTGTTCCAGGGCTCTGTCACCCTCAGAGTAAAGAAGTTTTTCCTTGAATCCATAAGCTGAAAGTCCACTGGGATGCGTTTGTAGAAATTAAGAGTAACTCTCTGGAATTCAAACTACCTACTTGCCACACACCCAATGGTAGCAAACAACAGAATATTGTTAAAATAAATCCTATATTTCTGATACAACTCTTTTTGTCTAAGGATATACAGAAATCTTTGTGCTACACCCGAAGCAGCAATTGCCTAATTTGTGTTATTTGCAAACAAAGTAATAAGGCTATCAAAATCTACTAAGTATTTTATCTTGAAGTTTAGTTCAGTTACTAAATTTGCTCATGGCTATTATAATAGTCTACACTTCCGTGAAATGGCACCTTTCCTAATATATGCATTGTTTTGCACATTTTGATGAATAAAAGGTTGCTAAATAGCAATAGAATCCTGTCCTAAATATGGGACATCTTCAAATTAATCTAGGAGCATTGCTTCTCCTGTAAGACTCGACATCAAGCAAGGTCCAAACATTGCTGCTATGTTCCACCATTACAGGGTAGATCTTACTGTTCAAATACTTAACTGATTCTAAAGTAGTGTGATTTTGATGAAACGTCATTCAACAGAAAACATGATTAGTATGTGAAAGAGAAAACAGAAGTGAAAAATAATCAGGTTTTGTGCTAAAGCCTGTTCTTTGGGTCTTTTGTGTTTCTTCAGACAGAGATGGTTTACTTGGCTTTTATAGCATAGGACTGTTTTCATGTCTCACACAAAATTTCAAGATTTATTATTCCCATCTTTTCACCATGACAAAAGTAGGTGTCAAAAGTAGGTTTTCCAAGTCAAAAGTAGGTGCAAAACCATTCAGACCTTCCCGGTGGTCATGTTTCTGAAACAGCAGCTGGGCAGTGGCAGTGGCTGTGTCCCTGCTCTGCCTCAGCTGCACCAAAGGCTTGAGTGCAAGTATCTCACGTTCCAGAGTATTTTACGTGTTAGCACCGTGGTCGCCTCACTGCTGACAAGAGTTGTCACAAACACTGAAAAGCAGTAAGTAAGCGGCCACAGAGGAAGATGTTTCAGCATCTCCTGTGTATGTATTACTTAAGGTGGATCTCTGCTCACGGCTAGGGACTACCCTTATTCGAAAGAAAAGAACTCCATTGCAGACGGGAAAACATGAAAAGAAAGAAATTGTTCATGTATAAACCTTGCATTTTGGGCCCTGAACAAAACTCCTTTGATATAGCAAACTTCAAAAGATGACATTTAACAGATTTATGCTGTTTGAATAACTTAATCTGAAAGAATCAGGCTAATTTCAGTCATTCGGAGATTCATTTTCCTTTATTTGTGGCCACCTGCACAACTTGCTGTCTTTCAATGGGCTGTGTCTTCAGCTGGATCTGAGTGAATAACTAATTTGTTTGATGCATTTATTTTGCATCTCATATCTTCTGAAAACACACATTTAATGGAAATTATGTATAATACTTTAGTTCTGTTCTGTTTGTTTTAAAAATGCAGCCCAAGCTACAAATTATATATTCCTGAAGATCAAAAAAATGAAGACCATAGGAATGGCAAATGCTGTCACCTGAAAACCAGAAATTTTGCACTGTCAGACGGGGCTGTGCAGAGTATCAACTGGGAAGCAATTCGAGGATACTTACCTAAAACTATTCTTCTACGGTTAAGCTGGTGTAAGACCAGCTGAGAGAATGAGTCATGTTATTTCATGGCATGCTTGACAAAACACACCTTGTGTTGTGGGGCTATGGATCAGAAACGTCTTGTATTCTGGTACAGCAGTGTTCACCGGGTTGCGCTCAGGTCCCAAGGGTGTTCAGAGAGGAACAGCAAAGCACGTGCTGCCAGGGCACTCTGCACAGTTAGGAGGCAAGAGTGTTACTGTAGGAATACCTGGCCAGCCTCTCAAAACTGGACAGTGGCTTTTGGGTACTGAGCTAGAGAAATCTTACAAGGTTCTCGATTTTCAAACCTGTAGAGGTTTTCTCTGAAGGCTGAGGCCTTTTTATGGGATCTTGAATCAGAAACACTTAAAATACTAGCAAAACTGAGAACACCAGGCCCTAGGGGACCAGTGTTACAGAGCCTGTTTGAAACTCTTTGCCTCACCATTTTACTGCCGTGTAGCTCCAGTTCTCAGACGCATTTTCTCTTAAACACTCAGAAATATACCAGAAATGCACGTAGCCATTCATCTTTTTCTCATTAGCATTCCTCTTGGCCCTCGGATTTCACCTCTAGTGCCTTTTCAGCTTTGACGTTCTAGAGTTACATGGACAGATTTTTAACACTCAAAGCAGTCCTCTGTGCTCAGATTAGTAGTAAAGATGTAAAAAGAATCTATACTTAGAAGATAAAAATACATATCCACTTATCGCTTTTTCTTGTTCAGGAGACACTGAAGAAATCCTGAAATTTGACCCAAAGAATTTAGGTATTGATCAGTAACATGAGCTTTTGCAAGCTGTTTCTTTATCAAGAGGATTGTCAGTCACAATTTATGGACTGGTGATTAGTAAGAAATCTATGTGATTCTTTGGAACTGCATAAGCTGCTGGGATGAGAAGGGTTTAGAACCTCCGTCACTTGTGCTGCACAGCATGGTTTTTATAGCATCACTGTGGACTGATCCCAGAAGGGCTTATTGTGCAAGCCATTTAACTTATCTTTGTGGACTCAGAAAGCAAAAAAAAAACCCCAACACAAGGACCTGGGATCCAATGTAAACTGTATGTCATCCTTTCAGGCACATTTTCATCAGGTCAGCTTGGTTTTGGTTTCTTGTGGTTTTTTTTTTTTTTTTTTTTTTTTGGCTGATTCATCAAACCCTTTGTGTAGGATTCACAGCACTGTATAAACATCAAACTCTTTCTTAGCTACTGGAAAATGGCAGTCCCAACATGCCTTGTAGCAATTTTCTTGGAAGCAGCAGTTTCCTAGGGCACGGCTGGAATTGCATTTGAAATACTTTTGTCCCTCCCAATGTGGGTCTTCATGAAAGCCAAAATAAGCATAATCTTGTTAAACTGCCATTCATGTCTCCCATCCCAGGAGGAAGAATTCCTGGAAATATTTTAGGACTCTATAGCATGGAATCCGCTTCTGAGTTTGCCCATTACTGACACACGAGGTTTGCCCAGAAGTAACAAGGTTTTATTTCCGTGGTTTTGCCAAGTGTTTTGGTGAGGGCAATACACCAAGACAGAAACTGGTGATTCCAGCACACAGCGATCCTCATTCATGTTTAGTAACTGCTGTGAGAAAGGCAGACATACAAAACTCTTACTTGTACCACTACTTACATAAGTTTCAGTCATTGAAAGACAGCATCTAAAAATACCAGAAAACCTAACAATTGAAATACGCTATCACAACTTCAGCGTCCAAGAATGGTAAGCAATCAGCAGCTGGATCCTTTGCAAGCCAGTTCCTTATCTACAGGATTACCAACAGTTATAAAGGCTGGTTATGTTTCTTTAGAAACATACTGCTCTCTAGAAGCCAATCTCTTTAAGCAGTTTACACCATGTGTTCACCGCCACTCTTAGTGGGTTCAGAATTACGTAGAAGGGACAGAGTTACACTAAATTGTGAGGAGCTAGATCTGTTTCTTCTTATAGCAAGGCAATCCATCTTAATTTATGAAGTCTTAATCAGCAGGAAATACCTCTGATAACGAAACTGGTAGAGTTACATATTCCTTGCACAAATCTAAGTATGATGCAAAATACTGCATAATTAACGATCTGTATAACATTAGATGTTGCAATTGGCACTCTTGACTCAAGACAGGGGTGGTTCTCTACAGAACTCCCTCTCCGATGGAGACAGCACGTGTGGTTAAGAGGCCTCAAGTCCTTGTTTTGTGCTCTGGAAAGCCATACTTCACCATCCCAGGCTTGAACGAGAGGGCTAACTGCAAAAGCAGAGCATGCCTTCTCTGTGTATTAAACTACTAAATTGATTTTTCACCTTCTCACTGACAGCAGATACTATCTACTCCTGCCTGGACATGTCATGCAGGGGATAAACTGTCTTTTAAACACTGGCTTACCTGCATCCCTTCTTTTAAACCAGTTTCTGCTAAGAAGACCTCCTCTCTGATTTCTTTCATAAGTTGGACAGTGGAATCAGGAAATAACTAAAATACTAGCAACCTGCCACCTAATCTGTCAGGAACCCTCCCTTGGCTTCAAGATGTTTTGCTCTCTTTGCTCCATTAGCACTGGAAACAGAACACAAGAAAAAACTTCCAGCACTAGTTCCTGTTGGACTGAAGGAGGTGAATTTGAAGTGTCAAAAATGGGTTAAACATCGATAAAACGCGAATTACTTCCCTTTGAACTCCAAGACCCGCAAGCAACTGTGCTGTGAAATTCTGGTAAAACTTTGGTGCGTGTCTTGGCCTTCCTTAGGATATAATTGCCACGAGTCTGGAAATTAACTCGGACGTTTACTTAGAAATGAACACACGAATAGCAACATGCTGCTTCTACTGATGACCAAGTAACACACTGAACTGTTTTTCAGACTTCCAACTTGCATACCATTAAAATGTTTTAGGAGCTGCAAGAATCTAGGCTGACTGGTAAAGACTTGTCTCTCTTAGCTTAGCTCTTTTTTGCAGTTCCTTGAAATCCTGCAGGAATGCTGAGCAATCTACAGGTTGGACAACACTGCTACGGATCATTGCTCTGCAGTTTTGTAGCTTGTGTGGACAGATTCTACTAGAGGGTAATGACAGCAATGACACTACACTACTGCTGATACTCAAGCTTCCTCTAACCCTCTAAGCACGGGGTGCTCCTGTGCAGATGGCTACTCCAGATTGTCAGTATGGAAAGTATGCAAATCTACTATCAATTTGGTCTAACAACGTCCACGTCTAAGCAGGGCTCATCAACTCAGTGCTGAGGGGTGATAACTGTACTTCCAGTCTCAGCTCAGCAGAGCGCGTTGGCATGGTACTGCAACTGTGTGATGCTTCAGGTAAAATGCGTGGATGGTAAGTCACAGCAAACTCATGTTAGATGTACAATTTAGATTATTTAGATTATTTGTTTTCTGAGAATATCTTCTAAACATACAGAATGCAAGCTCCTAAAAATCCAGGTGTATCTTATTCTAGATCTAGAGCAGCCACCGTGAATATCATCCATTGTCAGCAAACTAAAACCCAGTGATTTTATATTTTCTTGGGGGTTTTCTGTTTGTTTGTTTTATGGTTTTCTTTTGCCTTTTTTTTTTTTTTTTTTTTTACACAGAAGGGAGGCAAGAAAACTTCAAAAAACCACAGGAGTGCTCTTGTATGACACATATTCCAGAACCAGATAGTATCACTACACAAATTATTTAGCAGTACAGTTGCACTGGCTTTTGAATTCCTGCATCAGGACGAACCCACAGGGCACGCTGATATCTGAAGACAGAAAAGCGGCTGTTACACCACTTTCGGTATGCCAAGGTTGTGCGTGCAGTAACACCGCTCAGCTGAACACACTGAAGCAGAACAGCACACACGTTTCTGATGTACAAGAACAGTAACAGACCCTTTTGGCTACATTTAACAAAAACTGCGGAAACTTTGTTCTACATGCAGTATCACCAACATGCAGTATTATGCTTCTGCCATCTTTTGGAGCTGACAAGTTTCAGCAGATTTTGAGACATCAGATAAGCTACAAGCAGATTCATGTCTAAGGCCCAGCGTTCAGGATGTGCAGCTGTAACTGCAGGTCATGAATGCTCACGCAGCAGAACTTCAGAAAGTTATGTCCCAGGACTAAATGGAAATGGAAGAAAGAAATTTTGGTATCTGACATTAAAAGGGAAATATACTGCTATGAAATATTTCTAAGAAAGAGTTCTCCATTTTTACCTTGAAATACACATTTTTATTCCAGTGTTTAATTAGCTTTATGGCCACTTCCTTGGAAATGAAATGTCAATCAAGTAAACAATTCACATTTTCAAAACAAGCACTTGCCAGGATCTATCTTAAGGATTGTGCTAAACCTGGCAACTTTGCTATAATCACACTTTTCTTCTTTCCTCTACATAATAAATTACTCTGTACCATACAGCTTTCATTCTTCCCCCTCTTCAAACACAACTGTTGTACTCATGTTGGATTTTAACAAGTCCACACGCTCAAAGATATTCTCCTAAAAAGAAGTTTATCAGGTCACACACCAACATGGAAATTGTAAAAACAGTAATAACGCCAACAACCTGTCTGAAAATTGTTAAGGATGGAGGGCCAAACGTAGCTCTTGGCCAAGCTAGCGCAATTCTGTTGACTTCAAAAGGAATGCATCTGCCCTGTGAGATTTCTTTCGTATAAAAGCTTCCTTGGAAGGTTAATGGAAATTAAGCTTTCAGCCTATTCTAGATATTCAAAAGGGACGATTTATCCTTTATCACTGGGTAAAAATGAATTTTCCAAAGTATTAATGAATTTCTGTCTCATCCATGCTTTGAAGTTTTGGTACCATTCTACAAGCTTTTTTCTCCTTTGAATCTTTTCTTGTAAGCTCATTTTTTTTTCTTTCTCTAGAACAGCAGGAAGCTCTTTCCAGTTTTTAATAAAGATAAATGGAGCCCCCATGGTTTTTAATAATTGTAATGGAGCACTGTGGTACATTGATGAATTTCCGCAATCACCCGGTGTCATTACATCTTCTATAACAGGCAGAGATCCATATGAACAGGCTTCATAAATTCTATAGCATTCTGTGTTTATTCCCACTGGGCACAATGTCAAATCACTCTGCAGCAAGGCATCTTGATAGTCTTTGAAACTCTCATTTGTTTCTTGAGGCTGCCACCTAGGAAAGTAAAGGGGTTGAAAATTAACATTTTTCCCACGGGCACTGCCATGAAAAAACAGAGATACAGTTTAATTTTAATTATTTATAAAATGGAGAATTCTGTCAATGTAAGAATTTTATATTACCGACACAATCAATAGGCTTTTACTTTTAGTCTTAACTATTCTTAAACAGTCTTCTAAAAATTTATTGAAAATGTCACTGTCAAAAGTAGATTGTAACACCGTTTAGATATGGTCCTTTCAGGACCATAGGAAATGACCTTTAGGACCTAATTAGGAAATCATTAATACTTAGAAGTGTAAGAGGCAAACCTAAACGCCATTTTAAATCTTCTGCATGACTTTGATGACACGTATGTCAATTTACTTCATGGCACAGTTCACAAACAGACATACAGAGACACACTTGATGGACTTCTTAATGAATTTTTTTTTGGCCACAAATACTTTAAATCAGTAGAGGTTTGCTCTTCAAAAGTTAGATGTAAAGCAATCCATTAACCTGAACCCATCTGCCTGAAGTGCCTCAGAAAATCTGTGAGGTAAGACTTCAGGTCACAGATACAATCCATCTCCTGACATTCTTCATCAGGTTAGTTGAGGTCTTCCAATGCCTGCTATCAAATATTTTATAGATGTTGCTTGGCAAAATTAAGAAATACAATCAGAACCCTATTCCTGTTAGTCAAAAGATCTGTTCTACCTACTTGAAATAAATAAAAAAAAAAAGAGCCATTCTGTACAGATTAAATCCAGTTTCTTACATGGAACACAACAAAATATAGCCGCCCATTTCTTCTACTACGACAATACACACAAGGTGCAAGTCAAATATCTCTTTTCCTACCATAATCAAACACATAGAAGAAGAAAAAAAAAAGATGGTCTTTATATGTAGGAGATTTTTCTATGTACTTAAAAATCTGCTTTATGTAAAATAGAGCAACAGAAAGGCTGTTATGTTATGAAGACCCATATAAAGAGTCTCAGCAATGTTCTCTGTTTTAATTATGACTGAATACCTTTATTTGTACTATTTTTTAACACTCAAGAAAGGATTGGTAATAACAAACCAGGCAAACAAGTCTGAATATTTTCACGAAAGTGAAATCAAAGTCTTACTGTTCTCTGGCTGCAATCCAGCAAAGTTTGTCAAGCCCATCCTGCCTTAGAATTTCCATTAGCGTTTCTCTAGAAGAGTTCTTATAAACTGTTCCTAAGAAATTACATAGATATGATCTTGGATCACGTAGCATTGACCAGCTGGGTTCCACAACTGGAAAATTTCTGTAGCTGTAAAAACAATATATACATTATAGACAACTATATGTTTTATGTCAAAGAAAAAACATTTTGCACCATTTCATCTTTACTGCAGCAGATTCTAAGACTAAAACATCTATTAGCACAGACAGACCCAGAATCAAACCAGTGCGAGTCCTGTCCTAAAAGCTCGTCTTTATTCCTTTTGCCCCCACCATTCTCTTCAGAGACCTTCCAGAATACTTATGTCTTCTTTTGACATCAGAGATACCATATGGGGATGTTACAAACGTCCTTCAGAATCATGCTTTTTCAAAAGCAGCTGTTCTTGACGCAATCACTAGTTTTGACTGGGACGGCCAGGCTAATGGTAACTATGGAGTTTTTAAGTCTCAGCCACCTTAATCTCTGGGCATGCTGATCAACTGAAAATACCACTGGTAACCTCTCAAAGGAAAATCTCACTTTGACCTGGGTGGACTTCATGGATCTAATCTTTTGGCTACTAAGAAGCTTATTGTACAAGCTATTTAACTTGTCTTTTTGGACTCAATAAAACCAATGCAAAGTCCTGGGATCCAATGTATACTGTATGCCATCCTTTTAGACATGTTTTCACCACATCAGGCATTCTTCGTTTTTTGACTGATTCCTCAAATCTTACCTCACTTATCTCGGTCAGCATGACAGCCAGTCAAACACTGCTTCAACGGAAGGTCTGGCACTAACTTTTTCATTATATAAAGTCAGTATTTTTTCTGGAACAAATGGATGTTAAAAGAGTTTCTGCTTCTTTGCATTCTCAAATTAAGACAGATATTCCTTCTAACACTATTATTTTTGATGGATCACTGTTTTTGTACTTCCCTGTTGTTTCTCTTTGTGTAAGAAAGGCTATAGTCTGATCCCAATTCTTTACTGGTTTCAAAGGTAGTCTCTACATTATTTCAGTGATTTCTTCATTGCCATTAATGGTTCTGACAATGTATCCAATTTCTTTGCCTTCCCAAATTTTGATGGAACAGTCCTTTCCTGGTTCTTCCCCTGTGTGACAAATGTTAAATTCACTCACTTTCAGAAAACCCTGTTTTCTTCACGCCAAATATTTCTACGGGATTCTACATCTGTATTTTCCCTCCTCATCTGGTAAATCTGTAAAACACATTTGCATACCTGCAACCACAATTTTTACAACCATCGGTGTGCAAGGGCTGCAAAGCCCCATTCTGATACCTGATCTATATTCCTCCACCCAGCTTTGCACTCCAGTTTACTGTTGCAACTGTTGTCGCTTTCTGTTCTCTGTCACCTCAGTCTCTGCATCTCAGAATTCAACTTATTTTTGCTTAGAAACTTCCAATGCCATCAATTCTCTGATACCATCTAGGATTCAAATTTATTGTCTTTCAGTAACACTGTGAGCATGTTCAAGCTATGTATAAAAACTCCATACAGTCTGCCAACCGGCTCAATACAGGATATTGAATTCAATTTCAACAGGAGGTATGAAAAGAATCCAGTATTCTTTTTGTCTTGTATTACCATGATAAGCAGCTAAAACATTATTAACTCTGTTAATAAGGAGTAAAAATGTATCTAACTGAACTAAAGCTTCGTCTACTCCACATAAACAGTTTGAGCAGTAAGCATAACAAAAATGTTTTTGTGAGTAAGCAGTTAAGCCAGTTTACATTACTCTGATACTCGAGTATACTAATTCTGAATGGGAGGCATGCAATTGCCTTTTGAGAGTCATAACAGGGATTAAAAAAAGTACCACCAGTACCATCCCTTTCCTTTCCTAAACAAGCAGTAGTTGGAATGTAATTATATAAATATCTTTTAAATCCCCGTGTCACTGGTACATAGTACATCAGCAGTTGTGATAAATCTAAAGAGCAAATCTACTGAAGAAAAAAATAAACAAACAGAAAATCTCACCAAAACACAGGTTCATTTTTTTTAAAGCTCTCCAAAGCCTAGCATTCTTTTCCCATTATCGTCTTTATTGATAAATGCAATTTCCAAATATTCCAACAGTTGATTTGGAAAATCATTAATAGGATCATGTTCTACGATTTACTTACTATAATTGTTTTGGGTATCAGCAGTAACATTCAGATGTATTTTCCACACCTCACACATAACAATTAAGTTTCATTCGCAATCTGTCTCTATAGCACTTACGTGGCTACTCCTAAAGGCCACTGGAAAATATCTTCTTCATTTACCAATGCATAGTCATATGTAACAAAGAGCAGATTTACAAAGCCTCCGTTTCTTTTCAGGTATGGTTGAATCCATTCATTGTTGCACTGCTCATTTCCAAGCATCACAACCGCTACACGCTGTATTTTGTGAGTCTGAATTAACGTTTGTGCGTAATGCAACCACTGAGTGGCGTAAGTGATCTTTGCTTTTTCTCTTCCATTCAGAACTAGCACAACATTTTCAGCTTCAACTGAGAAGTAGCCAGGAACTACAGATGGACCAGTGACGAAGCTGTGAAAACCAAAATACAAACCGTAAACACGCTTAAGACAAATTATTGGCCTTAATCCTCTAAACATCCTTACTACACAGTCTATACTCCACAGATTTATTTTTTTTTTCTACAATAAAGTAAATGCAATATACTGCAAAGTAACTTGTGGAACTGCAACCATTTCTGTTGTTATTATCTACAGCTTAACACAGGAATAAAGCTGCCTTCATCTTTATTTAGGAAAAAGGTGATTTAGACTTAAATGAAAACGAGGTATTTTGTCAATAAATCAGATCTACTACTACATTCAGATCTACTACCACATTCAAACATCAAAGTGTAGGTAAATCAATCAACTTTAAAAAAAAGGTTGTACTTTGGTGTTCACTAAAGGTCAAACTTTTTCTTAATTCTAGTAATAACCAATGAGTACTGTATTAGAACAAGAGAGAGGCCCTCCCCAAAATCTCTAAGAGTATACTAAAACAGGTACTGTTATGAGGGACAGTTAGCTGGTCTGGCATACTACTTTTCTCTGAAATTTTGGTTAAGGTTAGACCAAAAAATCACTGCGTCATCTGATACTGAGTAGAATCTCTAACACAAGAGGTATCTATCTAAATATAAACATGTTGCTTGTGTGACCCAGGTCAAACTTGAGACACTGACACAAGCTAATAAGCACAAACGTTTTAGGTAGAAAATTGCATTTCTAGATCTTGCACAATGTATTTAACAGAGGAATTCCAATCATGCAGCGAAATAATTAAATCACTAATAATTTACAAGTATCTGACAACAGCCATTTATGAACCACAATGAGGCAAACCAGCGTTTCTCAGCTCCTGCTCTTCAGTTAACTGCTGTGTTAACAGACTATTGACTGAACTCAAAGGGTTGGTGATTACAGAGGGGGAAAAAAACCTAGCAATTTTTTTTTTCCCAAGAGTCAATTATGTGTTTGTTTTCTAGGTCTGCTGCACTACTACAGTTTTTCAGCTACCAGCAAAACTTAAGTTAGAATGAGCATGAGTTTTAACTAATTTAGAATAACCATGAGTTTTAACTCATCAAGCGCCGAGACTAACAGCTACTTTCAGTTCAAGTGTGCTTAGCACAGAGAAGAAAATTCACAGCAAAAGCTGTAAAAACTACTCCAGTGAGGTTAGCTGAAGCAGACTGACCTTAGGCAAGCATATTCTACACCTGAGTTAAGCCAACATGCTGCTGGCTTGGTGGAAGTGGCATATTTTGGAGCCTAGATTCATGAGACTCATGATTTGCAATCAAGACTAACAGATTAAATCTTTAATCCTATAGATTAAATGTAAATCATCTCAAGACTTAAAAGCTTAACAGACAACGAGAAAAGACTCCACTTGGTTTAACAGCCAGTGAGAATCACTGGACTCTTAAGAGAGAACACCTTGACCATCAGGATGCCTAAAACAGTGAATAGGATATATAGCCAATCCAGTGATCACCTTGTAAAAACAGATCTGGGGGGAAAGGGTTTTATCTATAGACACAGTGTTGTGAGGCTATCAACTTTACAGGAATAACAGGATGTACAGGTGAGGAAGCAATGACCTGTATGTAGGAAAATACAAAGTTTAACAGCATAAAACTACAGCGGGGAAAAAAGAAACACTACGGAAATCCCATACTTTAATAATAAAAACACAGTGCTAAGGTTGTACTATCAACTCCCAGTCAGAACAGAACAGGGATTGGGAAATACAAGGGAGATTACAGAAGCTGCAAAACTAAGGCAGTAGTACTAGGAGATTTTCACCACTCACATGAAGGCTAGATCATGGATGGTATGGGGAGATTACATTTTTTGGACTCAATAAATAACTTTCTTCCTATAAGTCCTTGTATTTCCTTACTAGTCTTAGAATCCATATGAAAAGGTGCTATTCCAGACTGGGTCTTCCAGACCTAATTCCAAATCTGTTAGTCAGACAGCCATTCTGTAACAGCAGTATGAGTAAGTTTAACACTGCAGCAGCAGAGAACACACCAAACACATCTACCATAGTATCCAGATACTTCATATGCAAAAAAGGAATTACTTCAAAATGAGAAAATCAAGAAAAGAACTCTGAAAGGAGTAGCCCAAATAACAAGACTCTTGCAAGCAGCTTTGTAGGCTTTTCAAAAAACACTGTATAAGAAGCCCAGGCATAGTGCATGCCTCAATCCAAAAAGGAAATGACACAGGCCCCTACCAACCCACATGGCTTAACAGAAAAGTAAGGGAGGCTGCAAAGGGCAACGGTCAGCATTGAAAACAATGAAAAGCTTGCCCAAAAAGGCAGACACCAAAGCTCATAAAATACTGCTCATGAAATGCAAACAGAAAATTAAGGCTAAAAGCAATTTGAAAAGTACCTTGTAAAAGGATGGTCTGGCTGAGAGGTAAAGGTTCTTTAAATATATTAAAGCCAAAAAACATTAAAAATATTCCAAAAAGACAACTACAGAACTGGAGGGACAACAGTTTAAAAAGAGTTTAAAATGGGAAGGCAAAGCCATAGCAGAAAAGATTCCTACTCATTCTCTTCAGCGAGAAATGTAAGGTAAAACACTGCAAGTGTTTTGTGCAAGTGTTTGAATGGAGGATTTGGACCTGGATGGCATTTACTTGAGAGTTCTGAAGGGACAAAACCATGAAACGGCAGAACTGCTAGCAAAGGTTTGCAGCTGTCATTACGAAGAGACATTGTGCCTGATGGGAAGGGGTCCTCCAGTGTCACTCCTGTCTACAAACAACACGAGAGGACTTTGGAGCAGACCAGTCAGTATGAATTCCCCCTCTGGAAGAGTCTATAATAAACAGTAAGATCACTGGATCTTATCAAAAGGTAAGGTCGCTGATCACATACATGGATAAACACTACTGGAAAGGAGTAATCCTGTCTCACTAACCTGATGGAGATCTGCGAGTGTGTCAGAAAGAATACAAATAAAGGGAATCCAGTAGACATAGTGTATTTGCATTTTCAAAAAGCTTCACCAAAGGCTATCAAAGGAAACTAAATTGCCACACGCTAACCTTGGTGGAACCTTTGGCGGGTAAAGAAATCTTTGCTGTTTAACTTTGTTCACCAGTACACCTTCATTCTGGCACGAATCAAGATGGTTGCAATTTGCGTAAGGAGGACAGGAGAACGCGACCTAAGAACTGAACAGCTGGAGTTAACAGGGACTGGGGGAGGCAGCACTGAATGTTTATAAAACAGAGAGGGTGTTACTCGCAGTGGAACAGAAATTTAGGAATGCTCTTACTTAATGGTAAAATACAAGACGTCTGGCACTCCCTGCTCTACAACATCCTCCTAGATGACAGGAGAGAAGGATGTGAATGACTTCAGGCCAATGAAAGTGCTAAACCCTGCTCTCCTACTTCTGGTATGAACGTGTCAACGTGTCACTAAAATCCACAGCTATGCAGCTCCTTCTCCACTCGTGCTTTTAAATAAATGTCCCTGCATTTCACGTAGAAGTTAATACTTTTAGTATTCTTTAGGCAACTTCTTTGGTAAAAACCTGAAGCCATCAAAATCTGCATTAAATATATGTATTCTCCATCATAAATATACAAAATGGGCTTATTCATGCAACTGTGTTCAAGTGATATTTTGGCATTTTTGTGTCTTTAGATTTGATATTCTTTAAAAACATTCATGACAGCTCTATGTTTTAACAATCATTAGACTTACCACAAAAAACTGCACAGCAGCACATATCCTCCAAATATGTCACCTCAGCTAGTTCCCTCTAGCCTCATCTAGTAATCAAATGGAGATAATTTACCTCAGCCAGGCAATGCAGAAGTCACCAATTCTAGAAAACCATATAACCAGATAGCAGCCAAAATCATGTACTAATTCTTCTTCACAAAAAAACCCAGAAAATAACATTTCCAATTTGAGTAAAAAATAGAACTTCAGCTATTTCACTTCAGTATCCTAATCATTAAATAACAGTTTTATTTTCATGTTTTCTGTACTTTGCACAAGTTCCTACCCATCTGTCAAATTTTAACCTCCGTTAACCAAACATTTATATTTTTATAGGATCTAGCATCCAAGTTGAAATTAAAATAAAGACTCTATTATCCCTGGTTCCTCTAAACATAACAAGAAGACATTTAAATGCTAGTATAGAAGCCTTTGTTTGAGACATGCATACCCTAAGGAATCATGTGAGGTTATTACTCACCTGAAACAGGCACACCAGAGAGAAAATAACCATAATCAGTCAAGTGACAGACTCATTAAGGGCAGCAAATTATTTTCATGTTACAAACATAAAAACCAAGGGTTGAAAAAAATCCTCACGTCCATACCAAGAAGACAATCTATCTCATAGGGTGTCATTGATTTCTATAGCTTCTGAGACTTTGATGCTGAAAACAAAAAAATTCTCTTCCCACCACGATAACACGACAGGCACTGGTACCTATTCAAAGAAAGTATTGTATCCTTTCTCCAAATTTCTGAGTGGAAAGCTCTAGTGCTCTGTCAAGGAGACTACAAAGATGCATTAGCATCATTTATAGTTGATTCCCCGACCTTGTAGCATCAGGTGATATCTGCAGACAAAAAATACAACTTTTTTTTTTTTTAAAGAGTACGTAATTTCATCTGTTTCCTTAGATGTAAGACAGAGTCTTTAATAACTGCCATGTTTAAATCAAGCCTATGTCTCTTTCTAGAAATCACTTACGAATGTGATGTAGGCATTACTGAAAAGATTCTATGGCCTGTACCATGTACATAGTCAGATACATCGATAAACAATTCCAAGTGACACAAAATTTTTGTGATCACTTAAAAAAACTCTTTCAATTCATCATCACATATTTACTTCAAACATTTCAACTAGAATCCCTCTTACAGTGTAAGGAAAAAACACCCTTCTGAAGCAACATGTTTTTCACAACTTAAATTCACTTAAGTGGGTGACTTAGGCTTTAAAAGAGAACTTTTTTAACAGATGGGTCCTGGCACAAGTGAGGATTTTGTAGGAGTACTACTACTGCAGACTGGCAAACTGGCCAAATATACAAACAATCCTTCAGCTTTCACTGAATCTTTACAGAAAGCCTTAAAAATGGTATTAAATAGACCTTAGAGAAAAGTTCTGTATCATTCACTAAATGATATAAAACATTTGACAATTGTCTTAAAACATGCATGATCACAGATCAAAATCCAGTTTTAAAGCAAACAAAGTTTCAAGTGTAATCTTCCTATACATACAAAATTTTGCTTTGCAAATCAAGTAGTTAACCAGATGCTAGGTCTCATTGATTGGTTTTGTTGTAAGTAGAAACAAGTTACGGTTTTGATACAATCCTATTCATGAATGAATGAGTGAAGTCCCTTTTCCCTGAATACAACAGAAACCAAACAGCAGGAGGCATTTTGCCTCACAACTCCACACTTCTTTCAGTCAACTATGAGCCCCAAACCCCCAGATGTTAAGACTTTTCTCAGGGCTGGATTGTCCCCCCTCCTGAGGTCTCTTGGCTGCCCTCCCTCTGCACTGGTAAGTCTTTCCACATTTCTTTCAAATACACAAATCTTCATAAAACAGCAGATGAAATTGCTCCCTAGTTTTCTATCTTTTTTAATAGCAACATGTTTGGGCTAGAGCTTGCTGGTTTTATCAAGTATGTGTTTCCATGAGTAAATGTAACTGTTCTTTGCGGCAATTGTGAATGAGAAGTTGTGTGCATGTTCCATAGTTATTAAAACACGACAAAAATTAAAGTATTTGCAACCGATGTTAAAATAACTGCAACTCTGAGATAGACAGAATAATGCACCTGTGCATCTTATCACGTTCTTTCCAATGCATCGTTTGTTAAAGCTACACAAGTGAAGTCAGTATCATGCAGCTAGTACCTGAAATATGTTTTTCCTGCTTTTTGGCTTCCTTGTCTCCACTGTGCAGTCACATCACCTGGCTCAAGCTGCCCTCCAAAAATATGCTGCCAAAGGTAAAGACCTACATAAATGAAGATATGATGGAGAATTTGAATGTATGGATCTTGTCTGCTTTACACTCCTAGCAAATAAAAGTATTTATGGGAAATGAAACAGCATAACAACGTAAGAACTTAGGAAAGAAATGTCAAAGCTTCTTATACAACCTGGGCACTGCTTCCCAAATTCCCTATGACTTCAAATGGAGATTAATTTTTCACACATTGGGGCATTTAAAAAGTTTCTTTGGCTGTCAAAATATCACTAGGTGAAGACACACTACACTACCACTTCTGTCAGCATCTCTTTCCAGTACACAGACCACTTAAAAATCAGCATTTTAAGGATAAGCATACTTATTTTAAGCTTTTGTGAAACACATTTAATTTTTGTGAAGGAATGCATCACCAAGTAATATACCAATGTGTCCTACAATGCTAATGGAAGTTCAACTGAAACTGGAAATTTTACATTTTCAAAAAAGCTAAAATAAGAACCATGATCTGTCTTCAGCAGTAGTTAAAGAGCTTGAGAGGGCCTTGGCCCCCAGTTAATGTAGAGAGGATACTCAGTGTCTTCTACAACAGAAGAATCTCCAAGTTCATCAGTGGCAGTAGTACTGCAGTACAGAAGACACCTTATTTCTCACCGTGCGATTCTTTATTTCACAACGTGTAAATGTGACAGAAAGAAATCCTCTGGTTTAGCCAAATAAGAGGCCTGTCCTTGTGTTGTACTGTAAGCTAGACTGAATTAAAAAAGTAACTGTGTTTCTCTGCCATTTGAGCCATTGCCTTTGACAGATGTGAAAAACAGCCTTGAAAAGAAACAACACAAAGCAACTGGAGTCCAACTAGTCTAACTACTCTTATATCGGTATTAAACGATATAATTCTTTAACTGTGAGTAACAGCCACCACTTCCTTAATGCTCTGCATGTACAGATATCCATATTACTTAACCACATACATAAATATTGGTAATTTAAGAAAAACAAACCAACAAAGTGTTATTCAGAAAGGTTAAGTGATTAACAGGCACTGATTACTTCTGCTTACCAATTGCTGCTTTGCCCCAGACCTGTACTCTAAGACTGGTTTCTTCTAGGCGAGATCTTGCATTTTTTATCATCTTAAGATTAGCTTCATATCTCTGCTGAGAAGCAACCAGTTCACTTTTCTCGTCCCCTTCCCACGGATTCCACTCTTCGTTTCCCAAAGCAACATGATCTAAGAAACCAAAAAAGCGTAATGCTACATAAAAACAACCAATTTACAGGTTTAGAAAGCTAATCAAATTTATTGAATTCAAGCAGCACCCGACAACCCTCAGGGGTGTGCCGGGCCGAGCACACCGCGGCCTGCCGGGCCGAGCACACCGCGGCCTCCCGCGCCGCCCCGGGCCGGGCACACGGTCGGGCACACCGCCGCCTCCCCCGCCGCCCCGGGCCGGTGCCTCACGAAGCACTGGCGAAATGGCCGCCGCCAGCGCTGGCCCGGCGGCCGGGGAGGATGTCCTCGGCCCCGGCCCTGCTCTCCCTCAGGGGCTGCCTCCGCGCCCCGCCCGCCGCGGAGCTCCCGAGCAGAGGCGCTGGGAGACGCCACGGTGCCCTCGGCCTGGCCCGGCCTTTCCAGGCCGGGGACAACAGGACGGGGAGGCGCCGCCGCTCCACCATGCCGGGGGCGCCGAGGCCTCTCTGGCGCAGGCAGGAGCTGACAAACCGCGTCGGCCGCGCGTTCAACCCGCCGCCCCTCGTCCCCGCAGCTGCGCCGCCGGTCGCTCGGCAGGCGGCTCGGAGCGGCCCCGCCGCCGCCCTCACCTCGCGGGCCGCGGCGGTCGCGGTGCGGCGGGCGGGAGGCGGCCGGGCGGCGAGGCCGGAGGAAGACGGTGTAGGCCGCGTAGAGAGAAAAGAGGCCGTAAGCGACGATCAAGGCGGAGCACAGCCGCTTGCGAGCGCCCCGCATCCCGCCCGGCGCGGGCGGAGGCCCCGGCGGGGGGCGCCGTGAGGCGGCGGCAGGAGCCGCGCCCGCTGGGGCGGGAGGGGCCTCCGCCCGCAGCCGTGGGCTGCGTCCCCTCTGAGGAGGCTTAGAGCGCCCCGAACCGTGACCTGCCTCTGCCCCAGCAGCCCCCGCCGAGCATTGCCCTTACAGCCTCAGGCGCACGGCGAAGGCACGAAGACGCTTGCTCCGTGGCGGCTCGGCGCCTGCAGCCGGGTGCTCCCGGCCTCGTCCTTCCCCGCCGGTGCTGGCGCGGCGCGTCCAGGCGGTGCCGGGGCCTCCTGGCTGCGGCTGCTGCCCCAGCGGCACGGAGGAGCAGGCGGCCGCGGTGCGCTCTCCTCCTCGTCAGGAGGACCTCCGCGGTCCTGGCGTGGGCTGAAGGCTCCCGTCATCCGTGCCCGGCGGTGTGGTGCCTCGGCGGGCGCGGGAGGCAGGGCGGTCCTGTCCAGCAGCCATCTTCTGCGGGGAGCTGTGTGATGATGTGGTGCAACCAGGTTGTAAATGGGTAGGCGAGCAGCACTGGCAAGTCTTGGGAATTTTGTGTAACGGGGAAAGCTGTGGACCGACCGAACTGAGTCATGTTACATTGTAAGAGAAAGTTGAAACTCTTTTTAGGCTGTCCATGAGTCCTTTTTAAGACTAGATGTTAGAACTCCTGTCAAGCCGCTACCAGCCTGTTTTCAAATACCGTGATCCTAATGGTAGCCAAAAGCACAGTGACCTTCACCTACCCGTAGCAGAGAGGCAGTCTAGAACAGTATGGATTATAACACAATACACAACCCTACAGCCTGCTCTGGATCTGAGTGGTTTTTTTCTTGATCAATTTTTTTTTACCCTTATGAATACTAAACTTTGCCCTATCCCTGACCTAAAATTTATGCAGTGGACCTCTGCTTGCTCCTAACCAAATGTAACTGGTTGCCTTAGTAGGCCTTCTGAAATAGGCTTACAGTCAGCCCACTGCCAAATCCTAAATCTGATTCAATGACTTTTACGCTCACTGAACTAGAAATCTAGCCTGATGACGGACAGTGGCAGCAATGAGTCCTTTGTTTTGACATCCCTTTCAGATTGTCTGCATGAGCCTGACTCATCGCTTTCTTCCAGCCCAGCTCTTAATCCTAAATGTAACCCTGATTTCATAGAACCGTAGAATTATAGAATGGTTTGCATTGGAAGAGTTGGAAGGGACATTAAAGATCATCTAGTCCAACCCTCTGCCGTGGGCAGGGACACCTTCCACCAGACCAGGTTGCTCAAAGCCCCATCCAACCTGGCCTTGAACACTGCCAGGGAGGGGGCAGCCACAGCTTCTCTGGGCAACCTGTTCCAATGTCTCACTACCATTATTATAAAGAATTTCTTCCTTACATCCAATCTCTTTCAGTTTAAAACTGTTGCCCCTTGTCCTGTCACTACAGGCCCCAGTAAAAAGTTTTTCTCCATCTTTCTTAAACCCCCCTTCATATGTTGCAATCCTGCCCATTTAAAACTTGCGTATAGTGCAGGTGGCTCTTGTCAGTACTAGTGGTAATCTGTTGCAGTATTGCTGGTCAATACACTTGTTCCTGCTGGACATCATGGCCACTTTGGTTATAGTGATTTATAATTTTGTGGGAAAAGTGCACCAGATAAACCCTTTCAAAATGAAGACTGATCTTGTCTCATGCCTTTCTAGCTTAGTGCATCTGTGTGAACACACAGTGAAGTGGTACAGTCACAAACTTCAGGAGGATCAGAGACATGATGTCTATAGTGGTTGATATTAAAATAAACTATTTTCAGCTTTCACTGCAGTCTGTTTTGTAGACTGTATCAGCAACTGGAGATCCATATGCCAAGTTGCAAGGATTCATAGAAAACCTTTGTACAAAGACTTTAATTTAAAACTGAGTATGGTAATGAAAGTATGATGAACATTGAGCTAAAAGGAAAGAAGAGGGTAACAAGAATGAATTAAGAAGGGCAAAGAAGAAAGTAAAATGTTAAATCATTTGGGAACACAGGTTTCCTATTGCACAGCTTCACTGCTTTGAATGATGTTTAGAAAGTTCTCTCTTCTCACCAGACAGATGCGGTTAGTTTCTTACAAAAACCACTGAAGAGGCTTGAAAAGAAAAAGTCAAGAAGGATTAATCTAAGAAGAGTTTGGATTATAGACCATTTCATAAATGGAGTATCTTGAAGCTCTGCATTTGAATGTGTGCATTTCAAGAAAAAAGTGCAGAAAGTGAATGTGATGTGGAACAGTAGTGATCCTTGCTCAGCGAGTCTTTCACAGTAATGATGATACAGTCATCTGTCTTAGCAGAGGAGAAAAGCATACCAACTGAAGTGAGGTAAACGGGCAATATCAATCAGACTTAGAACAACCGTAGTAGACGGCAATGTTTGATCATTTGGAAAGAAATTCGAATGCAAAAGTGAAAATGTGTGGGAAGGGAGAGCATATACTTCCTGAGTGTAACATCTTAATCTTACATTTCCTACCCATATTAATTCATTGTACATTTTACAAGTTGCATTGGCTCATTTCATGGGCAAAACGGGATGTAAAACACTATACGTAACGTAAAAAAGCATATTTGTTTTATAAAAAGAGCTTTGGCTCCTGTTCAAAATATCCAGCCTGTTCAGGACAGACTCAAGTAAATGGTTTTCCTATAATGCAAACTCTAATCACATCAAAACTGGTGGGTCTTAAGAATATATTTAATGCTAAGGGGTGTGTTTGTGTGAGGGGATGGACTTAACAGAATGCCTACATGAATTAAGATCTTAGAGTAGGAGCTTTCTCTAGGGACTATAGAGGTAGAACTTATAGGAACATAAAACTGGAAAGAACTGCCTTAACCATGGCTTTCCCTGAAATCATGAGAAACCATGCAGCGGATAACAAATTTAGGAAATGCCTATATTTTGTGCACAGTGTCTGCGGGGGCCTACAAAGGCCTAGCAAGTACTACTTCCTAGTACTCTATAACAAACTTCCGATGTGCTATAGGAGACCAAAAGCCAAGTGATATGTCACAAGAAGGGAGATCAAGAGCATCAGTGAATGTCTTAGACCTCTGTGCAAACAAGATAATTGTATCTCCTAGATGATACTAAGAAGCAGACGTGTCTGCCACGTAGAAGAAGGTGAAAAGCCCAACAGCAGCAGCTAATAAGACTTGGAAAAATCCCAAACCCAGATCTGGTATATCAGGAGGCTCGGATTCTTTCTTAGCTCTGAGACAGTTTGCTGTATGATCTTGTCGCAAATTAACTTCTCTCATGGTGTTCCAGCTGACTCCTTGTAAAATGTTCATAACTGAACTGGGAGTGTTATGAATCCTAGTTGGTAAAAGAGTTGAAGTTTTCCTTGCATGACAGGTACTCAATAAAGACAGGAAAAGTTGTAACAAAAAAGGAGAATATTTAATAACAAGGACTTTGAGCAGTAAACAGTTAAACATTACAAGTTCTTTACGTTATGAGGCATCATATATTGGGAAATGCAGGGGAAAGGTGTATCATCAGGTTCAATAACTGTGTTTAGAGATAGGAAAAAACCCAGAAAAGAGCACAGAAATGTCAAGTATATTCAACAAATGCCTATTCTGTTCAAGAGTTCATTACAACAAATGAAAATTAATGTGGAGTTTCAAAATTAAGATTATGAGTGTGGCTGGAAGCCTAAGTCAAAATACATTCTTCTGTACATCAGGTAAGTAAAAGTGACCTTTTTTTCTCTGTGAAAAGTAAATTTTTCTGTACATATTATGATAAAAACAACAATTCTTGATAGTCATGACTGCCTACAATAAATTATTCTTTGGTCTCTCTTACAGCCTTCCAAAAAAACCTGTTAAATTCTACGGCATTACTTGTCTTGTCTTAGTCTCTGCTTATTGACTGTTGGGTTGTAATTGATTGACAGATGTCACTGGGAAGCTCTAAAAAGCTGTATTGACCGGCATATAACACATGCAGACCTGAGCAAGGTTTTAGAGCACAGCTAGGAACGAAACAAAGCATCAGTTAGACATCTAACTAGAACGCAGGATGAAGACAGTTGTTGCCAGAATCCCTGCAGAAAGGTCTGGAGGTATAATTACTGCTCTATTAGTCCAGTTTTCATTAAGAAGTTTGCAGGGTTTTCTACTGACACCTGCAGAATATAGTAGGCAGCTGCTGTTACAATTTTTCTTCTGCAAAAGCTGAGTCTCCTGTTAGGCTGCACACTACAAGGCTGAATGAAAGGGAGAAGTCTGCAGGAGGCAATTAAAGGTATGAAGCCAGAGAGAGGCCTCTCTGCTAGCCGCAGATCACAGTGCCCATTCCTGGGCTTTGGCAGAGGTTCTCCTCTGGATAGGTCTCTTGTGATGAGAGAGGTAATGGCCCCTGGTGCTTGTTACAGCTCGATTAATAGAAATACTTGTTCGTTCTGCTGGCTGTGGTTCGTAGAGTACACCATCACATCATCCTTCAGGCAGAATCAGGTTAACTTCACTTTCACCTGACACTAATTACGGTGGCTGAACTGTCACCTCAGCGGGGTGATTGCCTGAGGCGGAGAGGTGATGGTAGGGAACTGCTGATAGTGGTGAAAAATTAAGGGCAGGGACCTCTTTTTTTTGGTATGGCTGGATCAATAAGAGAGTGTCCCCCTGTGGCTTTGTAGCTTCTCAGTTTAAATGAGAACAGCATCTTCCTGAGACACCAATGCACTGCAGGAGCATCCAAATAAAGTGGGTTTTTTCAGCCTAACGAAATGACAAACCCAACCACCATGTTTAGTTCTATGTTTCTCTCAGGTACAAGCCATACCTATCTGAAGACATTTTTAGATGTCAAAGGGTTCTCCTCCCATGTGGCATGTGTTTCATTTAGAGTATCTCCAGTATGCCTGTATAGAAAACTAGTCTAGTCTAGTCTAGTCTAGTCTATCAAAGCATAAAGCCGTTCAAAACACTGTGGCTGCTCCTGTACACCAAGGACTCGTGGCTGCTGTTTCCAAGACTGTTTTATGTCTTACACATTTTTTAGTATCTGTGTCAGGACTAAGTTAGACCTTTCTAAATGAGTTTATGTTAGCCATGCCTACCTTCAACCATGTTCCCATAACCCTCACGTCTCCAGTATTTTTTTAGGTTGGTATATAATGAAGGCAGGCAGTAAAATCAGTTCCCTGCTCCTTTAAGATTACTTTGGATGTAAGATAAAAGCTTTATGGCTCAATTGTTATTGCAATAGGCTAAATACGCCCTCTTAAAAATAATCATTGTTTTCACAATCTTAAGTACAAACCTAAGGCAGATAAATGTATTAAATATAGTTATAAAACAAACACCGTTATACTGGCCTTTTGCACAAATCTTCAAGGTTTTTCAATAGTATAAATGAATGCTTTGTGGATAGATGGAATTATAATCCCTCTCCCCATTCTTGCTGTGACACATATTTGTATATCACATTCATCTAACAGATTCCAAGGGAAAGAATTTATTCTTATAGGAAGAACTGTAGCAGGTTTTATACTAGCAGGAATTTTGGCTATATTTTAAAATAGAACTACATTAGCATACCACACTGTGCGGTGGGTCACTGAGTTTCTGTATCACATGGCTTACATGGGAAAGAAGGGATCATTTAAACTCTACAGTGTTAATTGAGATGGTTGTGATATCGAAATAATTTAGAGTTGTAAGTTTCAATTAATTTAATAAGTAATGTGCGTAAATCACCTGGGTACGGTTCTTGACAAGACAATGGGATAGAAGGAGCGAACAGACCTAAAACCAAGAACCAGAAACTTTAGCGGGCTAATTGCCCAAGAAACCTAGGCAAATTGCATGCGTCAGTTTGCAGTGAAGCATGTAGGGAGCGCCCAAGATTCAGTTTTTGTTATCTTAAAATCCAGACCTCTTCAGATGCATTAGAGAGAGGACACAGATATTTGGAGGAGGTCTCTGACACAGTGGGTCACTCTTAATGCTTATTAAAGTATTAAATACAGCTTAAATTTTACATCGCATCCTCTTGTCCTTGTAATAGCTGTTCATTCTTACATGGTGACTTTTGATTTAACATTTCTTTAATGGCATCAATATTGACAGATTTGCAGTTTGGGGGAAGAGGAAGAATTAACTGTTTCTAATTGATGAGAATCTGTTGTTGCTGGAATCTGATTTCACTCCCATGAAAACAGACATAGGGGTTGCATATATAGCACTGTGTCTTACCCAAAACTTCATTGCCATAATTTGAACGAATTAAAGTCTATTTGGACCCAAAGAAAGGCTAACAGAAGTTGTGTTTTTGCTAGTCTCAACTCTGGGCACAGGGCTCTGTTGTAGAGATTTCATTTCACTCATCTTGATTTCAGTATGCCTGTTCTCTGACTGGAAAAAGATACCATTGAAAAAGTTAGGTCTTCAAAGGCTCACTGCCTCCTCTTTTCAAACATTCTCTTTAAGTTGCTGTCTTTACATTTAAATCAAAATCTTCTGAACCGGATCTGATCTGGACCATACTCTCCTTAGGTTTCTTCCAAACCTTGCTTGGTCTAGGAACTTGAATTACTGTTTGTCTCATCGGGGTTTTCTCCAAAGGACACCAGCAGCAGAGGCTGGAGACCTTTCCTGGGATGTGAGCAGCCCCATGAATACCAATCCATTTTACTACTTCTGCTCTATCTCTCCTCATGTGTGTTGAAAGACCAGAGCTATTATTTTAAGTTCTTCATGTTGGACAGCTTATGAGTAATGTTTCATGTGGTTGCACATTAATCCAAACCCACTATGTATACTCTTTTCAGGAGATAATCCTTTATCAGCAGGTGTGGAAGTGCTCAGACAACCATCACATCCCTAAAACATGTCAAAGGGCACAACATCAAGGAGTGCTATCATGCTGCTATGGTTTGAGGGATGATGTGCTATAACAAATGCATATTTTTCCTGATTGATATGAAAGATATAAAAGAAATCTGCTTTTAAAGACCATGTTGGTGAATTAATCACAGGAAGAAATATTATCCCTGAAATTACCTTTCCCATGTCTGAAAGACTACAGCTTCAGATGTAATTATAGATGTATTTGGATGTGACCACATTCTCAGAATGAAGTGTAATTATTCCCCAACACTGATATTCTCAGTAGAGCTTGTTCATTGTGCAATGAACCTTTCAAGAGATGCAATTAGAATAAAGGTGTTTGGGAGTACTGAGCATTTAGAGACTTTGGACAGGATCTGCAGCAGAGGTCAAGCTTCACTTCCTTCATCAGGAAGGGTGGGAAAGTGATGCTTTGGTTTGTGTTTGAGCAAAGAACGAAAAAGATATCGAAGCATCAGCTTGCCCCCGTGTGATTTACAGCAACTTTTAGTTAAGGCAATCACCTTAGAACTTCAGGGATTAAGTCTGGTACCCAGTGCTGATACAGCAGTTCTGCCACTTCTAACCGGTAGTTCTTTACAGAGCTACCTCAGGGTGTAGGCAGAACTGAGTTTTTCTGACCCCAAGAAGAGGAGAAATTAACAAAACAGTTCGATTTTCCATCGGCAGCAGAATGGCTCCTATACCAGTCTCCCAAAACAGACCTGGGTATCAACTCAAATGTGCTCTTTGGCCCCCAGTAATGGTCCTGCTTTTTGTGTGCCTTGCCCTCGCCAACGCTGAGTGTTTTGCAGAAGAGTGGCACTCCTGCCAGCTGGTGGGAGGGGAAATGAGAGGGAGAATGATCAGGCACCTTATTCCTTCTTCAGCTCTGAAGCAGGTTACTCTCTGCACAGCCTCTCCCTGGGCTGGAGTTCAGCCGGGTGCAGACAGATGGCTGTCCATGCTTCATCTCATCAGCTGGTTAGAAATGATGGTATCGGAAGAAGTTGCTCCTTCGCTCAGTTAATGTTAGGCAGGCGCATAGCCATTACATTACATTACCTGTCAGCATTGCTGACATGTTGAGACTTGCTTGCTGCTGTGAGACTTGGTAGTACACCTGAGAACGTGGGTTCACCACCTGGGTGTTGGCTTTGGCTGTGCCTGATGCCTGGCTTGGTCCTCTGCTCCCATGCTGTCAAATGGATGGGTATGTAACGTACAGCTGTAATGTCATCAGTATTTTGAAGTTCTCAGGGACATATTCAGCCTATTTATGCTACCGTGGTATCATAAAGTCCATAGAAACCATTTTATGCCTGCTTTCTTAGGAGGTTAGATAAAGCTTGTTGTAATGCCCATATACAATTACCAGTATAAAGTACTTCTTCTGTTTGAGTGGAAGCAGTCATAATCTTACTATTTTTAAAATGCGATACTAAATAGTGATACAGTTAATAGATGAGTAACTTCCATGACAAGCAGAAAGGAATCTTTACACAGAGGACTATCCCAAAGAAAATAATAATACATCATATAGTTAGAAACAGAATGGAAGACCAAACCATAAGATCAGAACATAGAGGTAATGACTTATAACCTGTAGATCAATGAAGAAGGATGTTTGTATGCTTAATAAGGAGCATACACCTGTGAAAGGATTGTAAAGGATATATCTAGATATTATGATTCAAAGGGATAGAACTTCACCTATTACAATCTGTCAAAGGCTCAGGAGGTAGTGCCTCCATGACTGCCTGCAATAATTACACTCCTGCTCTTCCCTGTGGCCTTTTCTGCCAGCATGGTTCACAGTCTCTCTCTTCTCAGGGTATGAAGGCTCACATTCTTCTTTAAAGCCTGGGAGGCTCACCTCCATGCTCTAGTTGGGCTAGCTCCCAAAAGTACCGTCACAGCTCTGTTTGGGTTTCATATTAGTGGTCAGCCTGAAGGTGGTTTAAGTGAATCCTGTTTACTTTCCACTGTATAAGTCTTAAGAAGACACATAAAATCAGTCAGTTACTGCTTCTTAGCTGAGAAGCAGCAACTTTCAGTGGAAGAAAGATCATTTTTTGAAACACTAATTCATCTTTTTTGTGATTGTGAGCATTGCTCTCGGTTATTTATACCAGAATTACCTAAGGAAATGCAGCTGTGCCCTTCTTCTTATGTATGCAGTCTAAATCAAATCCTTTGTGTCTATTTTATCTTCCTAATTTTTATATTTTTTTCCTACTAGACATGGAAATAATGGAAGCCCTAGGCTTTCTGAATATATCCCAGTAGGAAGTGAGTTAAAAGAACTAAAAAAGAAGCTAATTATGAAAGCTGTAACAAGTAGTATGATTTTATATTTAGAAGCCACCTTTTTATTTTTGAGCTGATTTTTCCTGTTGAGCTCTTTCATCCCACTGAAAGGTTTTAATTGCATGGCAAATTCTTTTGGAGTCCTTGGATAGATAGTAAATGGAAGACTATTAAAACTGCTCTTTAGCTTCAGAACTCCTACTCTTCTGAAACTTTGAGTATGAATCTGTAATGAAATTCATTTGCTCCTATTTTCAGAGATTTGTGTGATTCTCTTATTATTGGCCATTTACATGACCTGCCATCTACTGTTGCTTCTGAAGTGGCTTGCTTGGCCTCAAGGCATCGATCTGTGTGCTGGGCTGAGAAATTGCCTGAATTGTACTTTGAAAGCCTGCTTTCAGCAGGGTAATTTATTGTTTATTAGGATGGAATTTCAAGATATGTTATCTTTGCTTATCATCCTTTCAGATGTACTCTGCCACAAGGGAACAAATCAAAGTGACTCCAGTGTTTATATTCTGAATGGCATCTATTTATGCAATCTTACAGTTCCCTAATGATTAAGTAAGTTATGGGGGGAAATGAAACTTTTTAAATCAGAACACAATGTTTTTCTTTCAATATGGGGATCTACCTGTCTTCTCTGTCCACCAAGTAGAGCACGCTGCAATAGTAGGTCAAATCTGTTCTCCTTTTGAAGCTGCTTAGGCATCCTGGCATGATGAAGGTATGGATTTTTTAAGCACTACATCTTTTATACTGGCCAAAGGTAGCAGGATCTGTTCTATGCCAGGACCTTATAGATGCTGCTGCAAGACTTGTCACTCAGGCTTCATTGACAAGAAGAAGATCTGATTGAATGAAGTAATCCACCACATTTCTAGGAGTTTAAGGAGAAGTTTTTGCTACATCTCTGTGACAGCCTCCTTACAGACTTCAGGAAGTGGTTAAATTGCACATGTCCACGCATCAATGTTTTTAGTTTTCCTAAATCTCAAGTCCAGTTCTGGTCCTCTGTGAATATTATGTGTCTGCTCCAGAGTGAGGCCCTCACCCACCACCTACTGTTATGAAAAGGTAAAATCCAGCCCATCACATTGGACCTTAGGAAGGGCACTCTCTGATCGTACCATCCTCAGGTGAAGACAGTTCAGACAAGTCAATAGTGCCATTCCACTTTTTACAGGTAGTGAGTTACACAGTGTCACGAGTCACGGTGTCACAGGCAGCATGTAACACCCTCCAGAACAGGAACAGGACGAGAATGAAGGTGTTTGTGCACTGATTTCCAGTCCATTGAAATGATCTTATGCATCAATGTCGCAGACTTTAGCATATGTTTGATCTACTCATTTTGTATTTTTGATTGTATGTATTTGATCCATCTATATATATTTGCTCTGTTTTAAAAAGCCTTCAGGTGGACATGTCCACAGCTCACTGTACAGGGAAGCAGATTGTTAACAGAGGGATATTGCCTGTTGACTTAATGGACCTAATACATGTTGAAATACCCATATTTGAATACAGATTTATAATTATTCATTACAGAGTTTGATTTCAATTGCGGATGGGTGGTGCCATGTCGATATGGCTGACATTAGGGGTGCTTGCACTAATTTAGAAGGGACATTTGCCATTTTCTGAGAGATTAATTCAGCCAGAGACTGTGTCACTCTTGGCGGGAATATCCATAACCTCTGCTGGCTTGAGCAAATATTTAAGGAGAATTAGATTACATGCTGTTTTGTACATTACATTAGATTACATGTTCCTGATGTCAGTGCCTCTAGTCTGGGGCCTCTGCAAGAAAGTGGTCCAGAGAGGAGACACAGGACCAGCACTGCTGTTGAGGGAGATGCAGATGAATTTCATACAATATTTAGGGAAATTTTCCTTTGCTTCCTGATTTGGAAGTCCTTGGGACTTTGCAAATTTGGTAAAAGAGCTGCTCAGTGATTGTCATAAGAAATTAGATGATCAAAAATCAAGAAAAATGGATAGCAAATATCCAAGCTGGGCAGCCAAGATAGAAAGCAGAGGGAAAGACGTTGTGTTTTAGCACACGCACCTTCTAACACATCATGTTGAGGGTGATCAGGAATTTATTGTAATCTATTTAACACTTTGTTTATCTCTATGTTCAAACATTGTTCAATAAAAGAAAAGGGAAAAACTCATATCCTAGTCACTCTCTTGATCCGTGTGACTGCATATCTGGTCTGCCTGCTAGGGCACCGTGACCTGCATAAGAGAAATCAGCAGTGTTAAGCATTGCTAAACAGGAGTAGCAGTTGACTTTTTCTCAGGATATCCTAGAATGGAATATCTGGCATATTTTTTTCTTTTTTTATTTTTCGTGGTAGCAGGAAGTGATATGGTACGTACTTGTTCACTAGGACTGAAAACAGTGTGGCCCGTAAACATAAAAAAATTCAGCTTGAAGCTGACAGAGGAGTGACAGTATGGGGTCAGCTGACAGTGTCCTTCAGTCATTGCTGGGACTGATTGTTTTAAATGCTCGTTCCCTTATTTTCCAGTTAATTTTAGAGCAACTTCTGTTTAAAAGGTATCAGTTCCTCACAAAACCTCAATCAACTAATAAAATAACCTTTTGAACATTTCCATTATGATTAACATTTTATTTTTATCAGTATTCAGTATGATACAGTTTTCTGAGAACTCCATAGAGTTGTTCATTAACAAATACAGTATAGTATGGACACCATTTATATATGTTCTAACAGTAAAATTAATAGTGAGGGTTTTATTTCTAATTTTTGTTCATATGAAATAACTGAAGGAATACAACTCATTAAATTTGAAATGTTTGGTAATACTGAGTACAACTTGATGATGTTTTTGAGTATGAGGTGCTTTTCTGGAATATTCTGTGAAAGAGAGAAATCCACCAGGTAATAAGAGAAAAAAGAGAGAAAGAGGCAGGGGCGGGGGGGAGGAGAGAGATATCTTTTTCTTTGGTTTCAGGGTTCAGTCCTTTGAATGACTATGATGGTGTTGGAACTGCAGATTCTTACCTTTGGTTCTGCTGTGGTTTATATGGTGTCTGTGCAATGATATTACGTAGTATTGGCTGGTTTGCTGTATAAATTACAATATGCTTCATTTAAGGTAGAGAAGACTTCATCTGAATAACTGCACAGCAATATGGCAGATGATTTTCAGTGCCAATAAGAGCAGTTAATGCTTTTGGTTTTAAAAAAGAAAGAAACTCTCTAACTAGTGATGCATTCTCTGAACAAATTGTTATGACTCATGGAGAAAAGACGTGGAGTTATCACAGCTAGTGCTCTAAAAACATCAATGTAATGCTCAGAGAATGTCAAAAAGGCCTCACATTAGAGATCATTAGGGAAGAGGTAGAAAACAGAACAGTACTATCATTATGCCACTGAATAAATAAATGGTACATTCATAGGAATGAATCTGTACAATTGAACTATTAATGATAAAATATATGGGACTAGGAACCTACCATGATTCCTCTCTGGGCATCAACTAGCCTTTTCATTTTCAGACTCTTGGTTAGTGGCACCCCCCTGCTGTGACAGTAGGGATCATAATACAGCAGAGGTAATGTACATGCATTTGGAATGCTGCATGAAGCTCCACAGTTTCACAAGAGAGAAACCATTCTGTAGAGATACAGAAGCCAAATGAATATTGGCTGCCTCTGACTGCTGCAGGAGCCTGGCTGACTAATTTCAGAGTAGCAAGTTGTGTGGTTTGGCTGTTGGTGGCTGTCTGCAATATAACTTTTGAAGTGAACTATGACCCTCTAAAATATATTGACTTTAATCTTGTAGTGCTCATAAGTGTTTGCAGAAAACATCTGCAGAAAGTTTTTCTGTGGTTAATGCTGAGATCGCTTGCACAAAGCAACATGATTGTAAGTAAAGATTTGCTTGTTGATGCTTCTGTTAAAGGAAATTTATGTTTGCTAAAAGGTATTTGTAAATACTGCCTGTGACAAGATTAGCTTTGAGACTGGAACCTGCCTAATTTGCTCATTTCTCCCAAAAACGGGGAGACTGACTTGAGGCAGTCTGTTTTGTAAGAGACCCCAGAATCAGACCAAAGCATCAGGGTTTCCCTCAAACACTGCTGTCTAGGGGCCAACCTGTTTTGCCAGAATTTCTTCTTCCGAGAAAGGCTGAGGACAGTCCACAGCAGCAGGAGCTGCTAGTCTTGGGAGGAAAGACAGAGACTTAATGACTGTTGATAGGTTTCTTAATCAGATACCACAGGCATTCCCTTCCCTTTTACGATAGTCCTACAATGAACTCCCCAAAATATTTATCTTACTGTTCATTTATTTATTCTACTTAAAATTAGTCTTTATTGTGTCTTGATGCTATCCTAAGCAGATTGCAAAAGTAATTTTAATTTAGTAAGCAGGATTTAAAATGCTTTATACCATGTCCTGCCCTTACACTAATGATATGTACATTAATATATGACCTCTGCTTCCAAATTTAGTTCACAGATTTCTCCCTTCCTCTATAAAATTTTGGGAAACCCTGCCTTGCAGTCCATTGTAAAGGTCAATATGTCCAAAGGCAAGATTGCCTGTGTATGGATCAGACGAAAGACTCACCTTGTCAAGTATTCTGCCAGTGATGAAGGTACCAGCTGAGACATCGTAAGACCCTGCAGTGATTAAGACTCTATCAAGTTGTCTGCAGCACTCAACGGTCCACCCTCAAAAGCAGTATGCAGCTTAGCTTCTTCCTGAGCACAAAACTACACAACTTCTTCCTGAATTCAGCCTCAGCCCAGACTGCCTGTAAATTCTAGCCCTTCCAGCAGGAATGGCTAGGGACTTTTGTGGAAGGATCCTACAAATCCAGCCCCATGATCTGTGACGGGGAGTGTTGACGGAGCAGAAGCATTATTGGTAATCAGCATCTGTTCCTCGCTGCTCAGGTGAAGCCAGGCACACTGCTGCCAAGTAGTGAACCACAGCCAGTGCCTCCACCTCAGAAGGGCTGCCTGCCATTTCCATTACTACCCTTGGAGAAACCACACTGTCAAAGGGGTAGATTTCCCTTGCTTTTGTCAAGGCTGATATGGAAGATTTTGTACCAAATTTCTATTCTCTGATTTCTGTCTCCACACCCTCTGTAGATCCCATCTTTTCCAACCTGCCATATGCATTTAACAACATCAGACAAAAAGGAAAATGGTAAATACTTACATGCACCAGCCCAACAGAAGACGTCTTGCAGGAGCCAGCAATTTCAGGGGCACACTTCTTGTAGAAAGTCTTACAAAAGGCTCCTTTGCAGGTGGGCCTTTGCTAATGTATTATAGTGATGCAAAGCCGCTTAACTATTCTTGGCTGGGAAGTCATTGACCACTGACTACAGTTCCTTGCTGAAGATGGACTTGCCAGGACAGCCTGTCAACTCCAGATCCCTCACAATTTGCAGTAGCTTACTGCTGTAGTTGCAAATCATCGACATTCCTCTCAAACCTCTGCCTTTTCTCATGGGAATTGTCCTGGGACAGATGATGAAGAAATTCTGATTAAAAAACAACAAATGAAGGTGTTTTTTTTTTCTTTTTAAAGACCTTAAATGCCCATAAATGGATACCTACTGATAACGTTTCCTTGTTCAGCTTCGTCTTGGAAGTTTACTCTTGGAAGTTAAAGTATCTTAGGAGGCTTGTGACTTTTTAATGCATTATCATAATATTTCAATATTCAGGAGGTGTAAGAGGATCATTGTATGATGGAAAGATCAAGTTGCTGTGGTTGGGAAATGCAAAGTGTGTGCATGCTGTGTCTGGCACCACAGTGTACACAAAGCACAGAGGAAAGGAAAGGCATCTCGGAGGGATTTTGCAGGCAGTAGATATTTGGGACCAAGACTACTCGGAAATGTGTTTACAATTTGTTTTACATCTTTTGTTGGATTTTATAGTGTTACAAAGGCACTGTCTAATTCTTAACTGGCAGCTTGTGTAGGCTTTGGCTCACCTTGATATATCTGTTGATTCAACAATCTGTTATTTCTGTACTGTGTTGTCTGTCACCCATTAATTGAAGAAATGAATTACTACGTCTTACCAAAAGATTTCGTTTCACTATCATAAAACATAGGATCATTCATCAAACTAAATTATATGGGTCCCCATGAGTCAAAACTCACAAATACAGAGATTTATAGCTAAATGGATAGAAAGCACAGATAAAGCCTTTTGTCAGTAGGGACCAATAAAATTAGCCTGGCACAATATACTCCCTGTGTATCAGAGAAGGTCTCTTCCTCCCAGGCATCTCTAGGCTATTAAAAAAATTATGCACTGTAGAAAGTAGTTAAGAAGGCACATCTGGTGAGTCAGGCCAGGATGGCAGAACAGCCCCGTGTACCCAGCCTTGTTGCAGTGCTGCTGATGCACGGTTAGACCGTGCACACCGATAGAGCAGCCGTGTCCCAGCCCGCTTGGTGAAGCATTTGCTGCTCACCTAGCAGAGGCTGTGCAGAGCCCAGCTTGCAACATGCATGCTGAGGAGATCCTTCCCTTAGTTTCTGCACCTGCAAGAGCTCACAGTTATATTTCTACCTATGTACACACACAGGATGGATAGGAAGCCGTGGGTGAAACCAGGAAAGGTCTAGGCCAACGATACGTTGGGAAGGATGGGCATGCTGAGGTATGAGGAAGAGTGATCTGTGGTAGCAGAGCAGTCTTCCTCCACTCTGACAATTGTGTAGGAAATCCAGTGAGAAAGCATGTGAGGATAGGGAAGGATGGCAGTTGCCCAGTGTGAGCTCATTCCTGCTTTAGCTCATATGGCACAATTCTGCATGCTGGGTCTGAATATTTTTGCTCCGTTGATGAACCAGCTGGTAAAATGTCAATGATACTTTTTCTGCTTAAAACATACTAGAAGAACCCAGGAATGGACATGTTTAAAACTGAAGATGTTAGAAAAAGCACCAAGATTGCAAATTCAGACTCTCGATAACTAGAAAATACCACAATTGCAGAGAAATTCTCTACAACCTCATGGATATGCATTATACTGTTCCTTTATTTCCTCATTGTGCATTATTTTCTCATAGGACCTTTACGAGATTGAATGTGGTGGCAGGATACATTCTAAGGGTTGTGCAGTGAAGGGGACTGTTATTATCCCTGCTTCCTACACTACAAAACCAAACAAAGTCTGTACTGATCAAAGGAGGGGATTTCGGAATAGGAAAGACTGATCTCAAAATTAAATATTTGAACTGGGTTTGGGCACTGAGTTCTCTACTGCAGGAATCATTTGAAATAATTTTTCATCCAGAAGTGGTCATTAACTGTGTGATCTTAATTTCTGAGTTTCCGTGTGATTTGCAAGGGTTTGATTTGTGGAAATACTGAGCTTTCAGAGCCATGACTGATGCTGGTGGGAGCTGTGCTTAAATATGTGAAGTGCTCAGCAGTGCAAGGTACAAGCCTTTCAAATTGTTCATCCACAATTAACAGGTGCTTTCAAATTTAATCTCACATTGGTGCTCTTTCCCTAAAATTCCACTCCTCCATCATGAACTGGCCTGCTGTAGAGATTAATCTTGGTGCAGCACTCTAACAATACAGTGAAAGAAATGCCATGAAAAAATTAATATTTTGTAACCATATGAGGTTTTGGATAATTTACTGTAAATAAGACGTGGGGCCCCCACTCAGCAATGAAATGAAGCAACATAGCCCTAGATCCTAAATTCAGGGATTATAGTTTACTCTGACCTGCAGTGTAGCTCAGGCCAGTTCTTCCCCAAATTAGTTTTTGTTTAACTAGAGCATCTCTTTTTAAAAGATAGAAAATCTCAATTTAAATATTTGCGGTATGGACAAGCTATCATTATTTTTGTTAAATTATTGAAGTGATTAATTTTCATAAATCTAATGCATGTAATTTCTGTTTCTGAATGTCTCTGCTTTCAACTTCCAGGCACTCGATCTTGTTATGTTTATACTTTTGAGACTGAAGAGCCCTCAATTATTGTATTTCTATTCCCCCCAGAGGTAATTAGAAATTGTGATCAAGGCACACTTTAGCCTTTTTGTTAACGTAAACAGACTGAACTTCAGTTTTCCACTAGGGCAGGTTTTCCAATCCTTTAGTCTTTCTCCTGATTCACCTCTGAACCAGAGAGATCCAATTTATTCCTTTTTGAGCTGTGGGTGCTGGGACCATGCACAACATCTCAGTAGAAGTCTTGCTAGTGCCAGGTTGCGTAACCTTTCTAACCCTTTTCGGTATTATTTTGGTCGTTTATCCTAGGACTGGCTTTTTGTTTTGCTGTTATCCCCTTTGCATACTGCCCAAGGAGCTGATCTCCAGCTGACTGACATGATGCCCCAATCATTTCAGTTACTGCTCCCAAGATAGTGTCTCATTATGTCTATAATTCCCGAATATTGTTGAATTACAATTATCTGTATTGATTCGCATGTCATTTGCTTGCAACAGCTTATCAACTCATTTGTTTCAGTGTACCCGCTTCTTGTGTCACATGTACATGCTAATCAGTAAGGATTCTCTCATTTCCTCCAGATCATTAATAAAAATGTAAAGGCCAAGAACTGACCTCAGCGTGGCCTTAAGAATACATGCCCTTAACGAGGCCTCACTGTTCACAAACGCATTTTGACACTTGTCAACAGCTTTTAAAAATTCATTTTCTGTGTACCACATTGCTTTTGTTTTAATTATCAAAATGTTGTATAGTCCCAAGTGTAAAGTATTCTGACTATTCCATATAACCTCTGTTCCCTTTCTCAGTCACTGAATGAGAGCTTGTTAATTGTACATGGAGTGAAGGAGGCATCTGGTGGGAAAAAAAGATGTGATCCTGTAATTAAAGACTGCATCACAATACATTGATGTAAAACAGACGACTTAAGGATGCTCAAGCCATCATAATCCCCACATATCTAAATTTTTTTGTATGCTGGATTTTAGGTCCTAATTTTTCTAATATAAAGGGCTTCTTTGTGTGTGTATGAGAGAAAGAGGGTTTTGATGTACACAAAAAAGTGGGAGATGCATCTCACCACCTTTAAAAATTTACAGATGAGCTCGTCATACAGTCTCTCACTTTACCTAATTAAGGGAAATAGTCATTTCCAGAATATCACTCACCCATTCAAATGTGAATGTATAAAATAGATGGCATGAACTGCATTCCCTAAATGCATATTTCTTACTGCTCACTAGAGATAAGAGACTGTATAAGCAACTCAGATGTAAACGGTGATTTGAGATAGCCAAGGTTAGATGAGATGAATCCCGAACAAAACATGTGGACTTCTTGGTTTTCAATTTTGATAATGAAATCTATAAACAAATTCAATTTTATGGAAACTAAAGACGAATTCTGAATGTTTTGCTTTACTAAACAGCATTTTATTTGTTAATCCAACAACACCTTTTTTTAACAGCTGGATTAGCTAATTAATGACCGTTCATTTTAACTACAGAGTTTGGACATTTCTGATAACCTCCCTTGCAGGCTGTATAGCCCCAGGGCCCACAGCAAACAGAGGTGTGCCTATAGACCTCCAGCTCCTTTTGATCATTCAGGAACTTGGGCCAAAGAAAAGACCAGCTTAAAAGAAAGTTTAGGAAAAAAATCTGAAGGCCACAGGATATGTGCTCTCCTAACTTTTCTAAAATAACTCAGAAGAATTCTTGAGTGAGAGGTAAAAAAAAATAAATTTGAATTTGAAAATATCTCTCTTTTTGTCATATCTGTGGGGATAATTTCCTTTCTCTAGCAGGGTTTCTGTGTTCAGAAGCTTGATTAAGGAACAATCTCTCATGTGATGAAATGATTAGGGTATATTTGCATATGAATACTGGATGATGTGACATAGAAACTCATTGGGCCTCATCTGCCTCACATGCCTGGAGGTTAATGCTAATAGCACTTAGTACATTAAGATTTGGATTAAATTTGACCAGAGAAAATGAAGTGATAAAGTCCTTTGTGGAACTTTTTGGAACTTCACAGATTTTTTTTCTTATTCACTTTGGATATGAACATTTCTTCAACTTAGCTATGGCTAGTTTACAGATTCTTAGAAATAATAATCTTCTAATCACATACACAGTCTAGAAATTACATGAGGAGGATAACAGTGTTTATGATGGGAAAGTCTGTAAACATGTCTCTGACTTTTCCATTCCTATGTTTAGATAAGACAGGCAGTAGGAGTGAGGCTACTGATTTCCAACAAACTTTTCATTTTCATAAACAAGAGAAAGCAAGCTATAATTTTCAAGCCTTGACAAGGAATGCTGAGGAGTTACATTAAAACTTTGATATTGTGATCATTTGTTTCTGATTTAGCTTATACTAGAATGGTCCTAGCAGCTGATCCTGAGATGCTTACAGTACTTACAGATGCCATCAGGATGCTTTCAGAGTTTGCTATTTAAAAATCCACTGGACAGACTTCAGAAGAAAAAGCTCAAATTATGAATGAGGTCAAAATAGAAGCAGGTTTAGATTAAAATTAATCAAACACATTGAATTGCATATGATTCTCACCAGTGACCAAAATTTACCTCAGCAGCATGCCTCATGGTAAGGACAACCTGTCTTCAATGAAATGAGTACGTCCTCTGTGACCTCTGAGGCTCACCTCCTGAAGTCTGATCTAGTAGAAAAGACCTGGTAGCACTGGTGAATTAAACTTGGCTTGAGGTCGAAACACCGGATCTCATCACTCCTGAATACTCAAGCAGTTGAGGTACATGCCTGGCATTCATCCCTTTCTCTGAATGACCTAAGTCCTGGATGCAAACATCTTAGATATGAAAAGTTCAGATACAGACAAAACTCAGCTGCTCATTAATTCTAAGATTTTCTCATTTTCTAGAAGAGATGATTTATGCGTTGCAGCATACGTATGCCGTCTGTAATGCTCCAGTGCAGAAATGCATTGGTCTCGTCAGGGTTCTCCCACAGAAGGGGGAAAGGGTTATTTACATTTTACCTAATGCATCATTAATACATTTTACCTAATACACCATAATCAGCCACTGCTGATGCAGTCGAGAAGAAAATGCCTGGAATATCTTTAAGTAAAGCCTTGGCTGCTTTGTGAAACAGGAAGAACTAACATTTTTATAGCAGCAATTGGGTTATTTTGAGCATAAAAGTGTATGCTATTTATTTATTTTATTAATCTTTTGTAAGTCATAACAACTATAATGGTGCTTTCAGTTTTATTTACTTGTAAAGATTTCAAGTTTTTTCGTTTTATTAAACCTCAGTCACTTTTTGACAAAAATTCATCATCCTAAGTTAATGTAACAAGAACTAATATGGTATCCACAATAATGTAATAAATATCCTTTTTAATACCTTAAAAGGTGACAAGGATAGAAGTGAATGTATTTTATGAACGTTCTTTTCATTTAAAAGTATTACCCAGTCAAGGCATTTTATAACATAAATGAGGATGTGATCTTGCAATGTCACCAGCCGCCAAAAAGTAGAAAGCTCTTGCTGCACTTACGCTGTTATAGAAGGGCAGAACTCCCTCAAACACTTGTCTTTTGTTCTGAAACTCATCTGGTACTCTTTTGGCCATGAAATAATTTACAAATATTCCACTGGAGTGGGGAAACCCTTTCAAGACCACCATTCCTACCCAGTAGCCTTTCTGTGGGTTACCCACTGAGAGCCTATGGGCTGCCCAGATGAGTAGGGCAAAGCCCTCGTGTAGTATCTGCTGGTGTTTTGTTCCACTAGACCATGCTTTCACTTGGACCACCACTGTGTTGTGGCTCTGTTAGCAGATTACACAAGCAACAGCTCTGAGCAGCCTTCTCCTTGCTTGCTCACTCTTGTGAACAGGATGACAGGGGAACAGTAAAAAGCTATTACTGTACAAGTTTGTGACTGGGGTTTTAGACATGCAGCTGATGTGCTACCTGCCATGTGACAGAAGGCACTCTGTATCTGTATTTTCCTGTTGTCAGCTTAGTTCTGACAATACTGTCTTCCTCATGGGCCAACAACAATATATTTTTATTTCATTTTGTAATTTGAATTTGGTGCTGGGTTAAGCAATGAGTCAGTATGTGACAGCTGTGTAATAGGAATATTTTGTAATACTTTTACATCACAAAAAGAGGTAGGTAACGGTGTTGCCTGATCTAACTCAGAAATCCTCGTGAACCCAGGTAAAATGAGGAGGAATTAACAAAACAATCAAAACTGAAAATCCCCCTTTGAGGAGAATTGCAGTCATGCAAACGGAGACATGGCAAAGGAAAACACTCCATAAAAACTGCCAAAGCAGGGTTTGGTGTGAGACTTGCACACCTAAACATAGGAGACGTGTGAGTGTTGAAGCTTCCAGCAGAGTCTGTGGGATCCAGCCAATAGTCAACAGCTGGTAGTGGGCCCTTTGGTTAAGCAGACACCAGTGTCCTCTCACAAGCATCTAGTGCCCTGAGAGAGTGAGAGGGCACCTGGCTGACCACTGACAGACACTCCACAGCAGCACAGGTCTTGTGTAGGTTGTGCCTTAGTTTTGCTAGGCCTCAGCATCTGTCTCAGAAACCTCCGGGCGTCTCAAAGAGCAGGAGGTGGCTCTGTGCGGGCAGCAGAGTCAAGCCCCAGGCAGGGCTGAATCACCCTCTGGCCTCCACTGACTGGATCCTCGTGGAGCACATTGGGCATTTTAAGACCGGTAAGTTAACATGTAACATTTGTGTGCCACAACTGGAGGCTCATCCCACCTCCAAGTTCCTGTAATGTGATGGACAAAAATAAGAGACCTCACTGAAGTAAGCTTCACAATAATATAGGTTCTCTACTTAAATACACCCAAATTTGAGGGCTCTGCTCATCAGTATTAAATTGCTATGCATAGTCCTGTTGATATTGCTGGGAAATACACACAGGAGCTGTGAGGCTGTGCTGCCTCTCCCCAAAATGCTACCTTCTGGGACTACTACAAATAGAGAACCATGTGCAACTCAGTGCTGGGCCAATGGGTACATGTGTACTACAGTGACTAGATCTTGCTCGTGCTGAGTAGGAATTCATGTAGGGATTCAGTAAGAGTTCATCCAGGGATTTAAATGCAAACAAGAACCAGCTTTGTCCTGTGAGATGACTTCCACAAAGCCAGGCCTGGAAAATGATGGCAACCTGTGTGAAGCTACTGTCTGTGACAGGGTTTGTCTTCTGCACATTGACTCCTTGGTTTCTGCTGTTGCACACTGAAGCCCCATATGGGAAGCTGGATTCATGCAGTAGCTGGGAGAGCGGTGGAGCCAGGTGCGATCTGGTGTCTTGTTCAGCCTGGCCAGTGGTTCATTTACCTTAGCAAAGAGGCAGTCACTCCCTGAGGAATTTTGTATGGTTGACCAAGGAAAAGACAGCTTACATCTGGGGAGAAAGCTGTGCTTGTTCCAGTCACTGAATTCGAGCAAATGTCAATCACAGCATGTCACATATGGAAGAAAATGCCTTCAGATAGAGTAGTTGCCTTAAAATGGGCTGAATTTTTAAAAATGGTATTTTTTCTTTGTTCTGCAAGTCCTGCCTCGCACTCAGGATGCAAACCTTTCATATTAATTTGGATGATGTACAGGACACTAACATTTGGAAATACTCTGGGTGTGTGTCTATGCAGCCCTGACCCACAGCCCTGGAAGATGAGGGACGCGTTAGCCTCTCTGCTGGCAGCTGTGCCTGGGCAGAGTCCTGGTGTGATCTATGCTGCGCCTGTTGTCTCTTTGGCTTGAGGCAGTACTCAACATTTTGCCGTGCCTCATGCTGTGACACTACCATGGTCCCTGAAGGCTCCTTTATGATTTGCATCCTTGTTTTGTACCATGAAGGGCTGGAGAAGAAGCAGAGATCTCAGCGTGAAACTAAGAAGTTCACTTTTTTCTGTGTTATTTGACTGAAACTGTAGCATAACCAGAACCAGAACTGCAAACCGATGGCAGAATAACAAAGCTGAAGCAATTGTTCTCAAAGCTCAATAGCAGGACGTGAACTCAGACGTACCCTCGAGCCCTCAAATGGCTAGCAGCAATGGTGCAGGCTCGCAGAGTCGGTATATTTCTCTGAAGTCTGAGAAGGGTTGAGCATCCAGAAATTTATCGTGTTTAACCCAACCACAGCATTTTCTACATTTTCCTGAAAACTTGAGGTTTGGGGTGAACTAGTAGTGACTGACAGGAGATCATATACATTCTGTTTATACTTTTATATAATGACTTTTGTACACTTGTATATAACTCTCTTAACTGCAGCTCTAACCAAATGAGAATACTTCAGTGAAGATTCTGAGATAAACATACATATATATATAGAAAAATTGGAAAAGAGAGTTTCTGGTAGATGATAAGGCAATGAGAAGGTTTCACAATAGAAATGCAGACAGTGTGTGCCACCTTTCCATGACGCTTCTTTCTCTTTCCCTCCTTTCTTCTCTCCTCCCCTCACTGTCAAGGAAAGTAATTTGAACAAGCAATTGCAGGGACGTGCAGCTTCTCAAGGCTAATGAAGGAACTCTGAACAAGAAAACTTGCCCACTTTTTCCAACTCCGTCAATTGATTTAAAAAACATAATGTCTCTCCCTGCAAAACCTGCTTAAATGACAAGAAGCAATTTAAACCATACATAGTATACCCTATAAATAAAACATGTCGTGTGGTAAAACTGGAACTCAATTATGTTTGTGTATGCCATGTTCTGTCTCTCATCATAGCCACTGTGACATTTAGGGGATGCTACTCCACCTCGTAAAAGTGCTTCTGATGTCTTCAGTGCCCACTGCCTGCCTCTGTCGTTTCTGGAATTTGAACAACAGAGAGAGAGGACTGGAATCATCTTTTCACAGGAGGCTGGAAATACATAGGCATTTGTGAGAGAGATTGCCATCCGTCTTGCACCAGCAACTTCTAATGGTGTCATTTCTCCCAGAGGCAAAATTATCTGAGCAAAGCAACGGAAGCTCTTGGAATCTTCAAGAGTCGTGTAGAATCAGAAAAAACCCAACGTTTTGTCGATTTTCACATTTGCATCTTTACGCCCAAGAAAGTCCAGCAGTCAACTGAGCAAAATCACCCTTCTACACACTCTGGGGTGATAATTTTTTTCTGTGCTGGAAGGGACATGAGAACTTACCTGCATATTTAAGATCTCTGTATGAATCAGTTTCAATAGCAACTATGTAAATTATGGTGGTATAATGAAATAGCCCAAATCTGTAGTTAAAGCAGTAAGGTTTTGATCTCATGAAAGTAAAATAGTAATTTCTGGCTTCTTTTAACTCTTCCCTCTGCCAGAAGTAAGCTATGAAATAAATATTTACTCACCACCACTGAACTGAGCCCTTAAGGGGGTGATGTTGAAAAGACCTGGCTTCAGGCTGTGAGTTACATGGTTTTTCCATACGCACTGTGACTGACTGAGAGAATAGACCTCAGAGCCAAAGCCCTGATTACATGAAACCCACTTTACGTGGATCTAGCTGCAAAAAGTGGCCTCAGAATATTTGTCCTTATAGATTGAACATATTGTATTCACTAGGAAGCAAAGCAAAATTAATTAGAAAGAGGTACATTGGGCAAAAGTGGTGTCCAATGACAAGCAGCAAAAATCCCTCTAAAATAATTCCTGTATCGAAGGTATGTGTCAGAAACAGGCTAAACACTTTTTATCAATGCAGACAAGCAGGTAAGAGCCACATGCTTCCTCAACCAGACTTTTTCTCCCACATTTTCTCCAGCAGGTACTCCCCAGTCCCTCTGGGGGCACTAGGATTCACAGCAAGACCTGCTCTGCACGCATGGCACATTGTCCCATGCAAGCCTCTCGTCTCACCCTCTCTGAGACAGCCCCTTCCTCCTGCCTGCGCTGTGAAGTGGATCTGCATGGTGGGGCTGTCCATAGCTACGCGATAACGATGATGAAGGAAATCTTGCTTGTGGGAAACGTGTAACTGGTCTCTGTAAATCACCGTATTAGATGTGGAATTAGCTGCTTGTAGGCAATGGAGCTGTTCCTTTAGTAAGCACTGAATACAAACAACATGTAATTTAAACAACATATCCTCACTCCTCTTAATAGTAATGCAGCTGTTGGGAAAGGGGAACAAAAATAAAGAGCTTGATCCTTACCTTTATATTTAAGACACAGATTACTCGTTGGGGATTATGCCTGGAAGATCAGGTTGGTGTCTACCTCAAAATCTTCAGCGACCTAGTCAAAGTCTTCGACTACCACGGACTGCTATCTGCAGTGGAGACTGACATGCACTCTTTATCAGCCCCCATCCCTTGTTTGAGAAACACTGTTTTAGGTAATGCAGGCATGAATGATACACCACTTCTTTCAACTGGAGGATAAAAAAATTCTCACCCACCTTCAGGAAACAAATACTGGTAGACACAAAAAGTCAGACAATAATACGTGGTAGAGAGGAAAGGCAAGTAACAATAGTCTGGGGACATAATGGAAATGCAGTGATTCACAGATGCAGCGTTCCTTAGAACGAATTAGAATACTGTATAGATTTCTCCATCTTTTTTTAAATAGTTCTGCTGAATTTCATTATTCCCAGGGCAGTAAAAAATGTGCATTCTCAAATTCAATAGTAAATAAAATCAGGAAAATTGAGGCTATATCGTCAGCTGTGATCTCACTGCACTTCAGCATCTCATTATGCATTTCAAAACTGTGTACAGAAAAAGGATGCATACAAAAATGTGTGCAATAAAAATTAAACAAAGGAACAAATACCACAAAAGAAGGAGCATAGCATTTTGTGTAGGCTACATAAAGCATTAAGCATCATACACTGCTGCAATCATTTTCAGAATTCAGGTTAAATAAGTCAGAAATATAATTAGGGAATGAAGTGGAAGAATTCATGGCACTTAACACATTTGATTTCTACTGGCTTGAAGCATTGACTACCTGCTTTTCTAAAATTCAGGATTCAGTCTCCAGCTCTCTGCTCAGCAGTCATGTGCTGCTCATAACATCAACTGTACATTCATACAGCAGCAGCTCCGTTTCACAAGGAACATTGACCAAAAGTTGATACTAATTCCCATAAGCAGATTTTAAATATGATAAGTCTGGGCTTGATTCACACTCATCATGAGAGTTGACTACTGAAAGAGTTGCCTGTTGTATTGGGTTTGCATGGCAAGGTTTTGGTAGTGGGGGCTGCAGGTGTGGCTTCTGTAAGAAGACACGAGAAGCTGCCCCCATGTTGGACAGAGCCAGTGACAACCAGCTCTGCAACAGACCCACTGCTGGCCAAAGCTGAGCCCATCAGGAATTTTGGTAGCACCTCTGCAATAACATGTTTAAGAAAGGGTAAAAAATGCTGAGTAGCATCTGTGATGGAAAGGAGTGAGAAAAATGTGAGAGAACCAACTCTGCAGACATCAAGGTCAGCGAAGAAGTAGGTGGAGGCGCAGAGATTCCCCTGCAGCCTGTGACGAAGACCATGGTGACAGAGGTTGCCCCCTGCAGACCATGGAGGACCCCACACTAGAACAGGCAAATATGACCTGGAGGAAGCTGCAGAAAAGACTCCTGGCAGGACCTGTGAACCCATGGAGAGAGGAGCCCACACTGGAGCAGGTTTGCTGTCAGGACTTGTGACCCTGTGAAGGACTCATGCTGGAGCAGACTGTGCCTGAAGGACTGCACCCCATGGAAAGGACCCATGCTGGAGCTGTTCTTGAAGAACTGCAGCCTGCGGGAAGGATGTGTGCTGGAGTAGCTCATGCAAGACTGTATTTGGTGGGAGGGAACCCCCGCTGGAGCAGGGGAAGAGTGTGAGGAGGAAGGAGTGGCAGAGACAAAGTATTACAACCTGACTTCAACCCCCATTCCCCATCCACCTGCAGCACTCAAGAGGGGGGAGACAGAGAATCTGGGAGTGAAGTTGAGCCCGGGAAGAAGGGAGGGGTGAGGGGAAGGTGTTTTTAGATTTATTCTTGTTTCTCATTATCCTACTCTGTCATCAATTGGCAATAAATTAATTTAAATCATCCCCAAGCCGAGTCTGTTTTACCCATGGCGGTAATTGGTCAGTGATCTCTCCCTGTCCTTACCTCGACCCACAATATTTTCATCATATTTTCTCCCCCTGTCCTACTAAGGAAGGGGAGTGAGAAAGTGGTTTGGTGAGCACCTAGTGTCCAGCCAGGCTCAACCCACCATGCCTGTAGAGCCTTTCTCTCCTCACTTTACCATTACCATTGTCAGTGCAGGGCACAGCCTGAATGGTGTACAAGGGTGCCCTACCCCCGTGTTCTCAGCCATAGCATCGCTGAAGTCAGCCCTGCCACAGTTTCCAGAAAGTCATGAAAGTACGGAGCCACTAGGCACCACCGTAGGCAACAGTTAAATGTGTAAGTTAGAGGAACATGGTAGTCATGTACAATACCCTCATGAGTAATATCTGGAAGCTGTGTAGGGGGTGAATGTAATGAAAGTTTTGCCTTTGTAAAGATGAGAGGAGTTGGTTTACAGCGTCTCATTTGCCATTTTAAACTTTTTGCCAGCAAATCTAAGGCTGGTCTGATTTCAAGATGTTGTCAAGCTCTTGCCTCCATTTATGCCTAAGTTATTTTAACAAAATAATGGTTTTGGCCAAATTATATTTTCAAATATTGGTGATATGAAATAGTATTTTGTAACCTGAGTGTGCATAAGTACTATTCTCCAAAAAAAAGAGTAAAGATAAAGTACAATATGGTGACTCATTCCCATGCTTTTTTCATACTTCAATGGGAATGATGCAGCAGAAAACACTGCATGGTCTGATCAAAAGTACCAGAGTCTGATCAAAAGGGTTTGTTGAAGTATTTGTTAATGGTCATTTTACTGCATTGCAAAATGCCTGAAATCTGGACATACTTAACTGCCACTGTACTCCTCAATGTATACTGAGATCACTGGGCAGAGTAACCTGTCATTTATTACAGATGCAGGAAAGCTGCTACATTTGAAATCTTGTTCTCATGTAGCTCATTTATATTGAAATTGCCTTTCAACATCACACCATCCGTTATATTTATGTCATTCATTGACAGACAAAATATACTTTGGGGAAAATAGATGCCTGACAACATAGTGAAAACAGCACCTCATGACAGAAAATTAAAATTTTTTGTATCCACAGTTGTATGAAAAATGTGTGATGTTCAAGGAGACTGTGAGAAGGACAGGGCAAAATGAAACTTGCATTAAATGTCTTTAAGTCCTCCATGTCTAGCTCCCCAGCCTTTGAAAATGTCAGATCCGTGTAGAGTATTATCTGTTGTGAAGAGGAATCATTCCTGCTGGTAGTGGTGTTTTTAAAGAGATGGGACTAGATACATCACCACTGCAAAGTAGGAAATTTCCATTGACTTCAGAGAGAGTGGGAAGATAGGGAGAGGCCCCTTAGAATATTATACAGGAAGAACTAAAAGGATTTTTCTGGCTGTGTGAATGACAGATAAGAAGAGAGAAACTCAGACTGCAAGGTTTGTGATATAGGGATCTGGTATTTCCTTGACATGCTTTGCCTTTTGGACTGATGATCAAATATTAACTGTAGATAGTGATTGTGATGATTCTCAGTACCTCCTCTGATACTGAACTGTGAGTCATTATTAATAATACATAGCTTGAAATAAAACCCCTTTCTCTTCAATGATTAAAAATAATTGGCAGGAATTTTACATTGGGTGATCTCCACTTTCTTATATACCAGGTTGTCTTACTCATTTGACTGCAAATGCTACATTTCCTCCACTGACGTTGCCTTTGCAGATCACCTTGAGGTTCGACCTTCGTCCTGCCTTCCAGGTATGTTTTCTGTATGTGTAAAACTGCTTTTGAACTATAGCTGGGTCTCGCTTCTCATACAAGGATTGTTGTTAAGAGTGGTTGCCCCAAAATCTATGCTCTGCTCTGATTATTTTTTTGGAGTTGCTTGGCCTTCGTACCGAGGCAGTGCAGAGAAATGCAGCGATGCCTACGTTGGTAGCCGGCTTTGAGTCTGTGACGTGAATGCATTGCTATATATCTGCCTCTCAGTAGCATGTGGGTGATAAACATGTGAAAGAATTCTTGTATTCTTTTCATTCGATTGAGATAAAACCCTAAAGAGAATGCATTTTAACATTATTTGGTGAGTGAGTGCTAGTGAGGACATACCCATGCTAAAAGGTCAGTGTTTCCAACATGTCTGGAGGGACCTGGGGGTGATGGTGAGATGGAACGTTTAGGGGAAGATGATGGGGGTCTGGAAAGTTACACATCCTGGAGGAGCTCTTCCACTCCCCACATCTGAGGTGATGTCACCAGCAACCTTGTCTCAGAAAAAGGAAAACATAGTGAAACATCTCTTTGCAATGCTTTCATAGATTCATAGAATGGTTTGGGTTGGAAGGGACCTTTAAAGATCAGCTACAGGAATAAGTCAAAGGCTAAGGTGGAAGAGAAGTCTCTTCCAGCTTAGCACACTGCTTCAATGACAGCAAGAATATCCTATGTGGTCAAGGGTTTTCATTTAATCTCAAGGAAGCAAGTTTGAAGCTACACAGAGCAGCGTATACTGTAATAAAATTTTGATAATATTTGCGCTACTTCAGAAACAAAGATATACAATAGTTTTTTAACTCAATGAATTGGTATCTCAATAACGTCCTCATTTCTTAGGTATTTTGAAAATCAGCTGTTTCCTTATGCCGTACAGTATCTTCCTAAAACCAGGAGATGGAGCCCTGCAGCCAAAGGCTGCCATCAGTTCTCTACGCCCAGAAGCAGTAATGCTTCGCTTTAATTGCATTTGAGAGAACGTGTATTGGTTCTGCTTTCCTGTGATAACATTTGATGGGTGCTGTCGCTCAGCAGATTTGTGACTACTGGGTAAGGAAATGGGCTGATGGGCTTCTGTGCTCGGAAGAGGGCCAGGAACTGGAAGAGCGAAGGTAGAAAAGAGTCTGTGCAGTTTTATACAGGTGGCTACTGGCAGTGCTAATGAATGCTTCAGGTAACGTTAATGGGGCTGAGATGAAGCTATCTGCTGGGTGAGAGAGGGGAGTAGAGCAATCCCCCAGGGCCAGAGCAGCTGGGGGCCCAGGGCTCACCCCTGCCCCCCCTGCCCTGGGCCCCTGCCCCTCCAGGGGCTCTGGCATGGGATGCTTGAGGGGACACCACCCAGCACCAAGAGAGTGGCATAGGTGGGCTCAGAGTGTCTTCCTTGTCACCTCCAGGGCTTCAGGGGCTCTGAACACTGGGCACCAGCTGTTTAAGGCTCTGCTGCTCACATGGTATTTATATTCGGCCACTCCGTGACAGTGTAACCCATTAGCAGGGCAATCAGGCTGGGGGGACCTGGCTGGGAGCATCTGGCATGGCCTAAAAGCCCTCTGTGTACTCAGCGCTTGATTTACCCAGCTTGTCAAAGTCTGGCAAAACTTGCAGCTTCCTTTGTTACGTTACTAGTCAGTTATTAACGAGGACAGTGCTTAGCAACTTAATTCAGTAGCTTTAGCTGAGATCTTCCTGGAATACAGGTGTCTGAGTCCCTCTTGTTACCTACACCACTTGATTTCAATGCAAGTGAGGCACCGTGGTAGGAGTCTGCTGCCTGAACGGTGGGACAAACAGGGACGACTCCTTATGGCATATATATACATACACACACACACACTATGAATTTAGAAAAACCACTCACTTCGTTGAACAGACACATGCAAAAGAATATGAATCTTGCAAAACCATTTGCTCCCTGGACTACATATATACACGAAAAATACAGAGCAAGGAAAACCATTCACTGCAGTTATTTTACTTTGTTTTGGCAACACAAAAAGCTAGATGCTAGCTGGCTCTCTTGCCAGTTCAGACGAGTGCAGGGCTGCCAGAGCAGTGCAGAGCAACATTTACTATGCCAGTGACCCTCAGCTAATTCTGTGGGGGTGATTTCAGGGCAAAAGAGGGAAAGGACAGCCCCAGTGTCAGACTCAAAACCAACTGAGAAGATTTCAGCTAGCAATTTCTTCTGTTTGAGTAAGGTCTTCAGATTTGTGACAGTTTAGAAGTACACTTTGAAGATTATATTGCTACTGGTATTCAACTAATCAATTCCTCAGTCATACCAATTCCTTGAATGGCAGCTTCCATTGTGGTGTAAATAGAAAACAGTGAAAAGTAAATTAAAAAATGGAAGTTTGAATTGTGATGCTTGCAAGACCCAAACCTGGGGCCTCCTGAGCCTGATGGCAATGAGCACATTTTGTAGCTTTTCTAACACGGTAAGAAGTGCACACCACTGTCCTAACTGCACTAGGGTTTCCAGCTCCTGCAATGCTCATCAGCACAGCACAGAACTAGGGTGTGTGGTGCAGAGACTATTCTCGAAAACACTCTTTTAAAATACAATGAAATGTTGCATTCTGTCTGCGGGTACCCACGCTGGGTATGGAAATTGTCAGATAGCACCGAGTGGCTGCACTTCTCCACATGCTGCTTCCCCTTTCTGCAGCTGGTGAAGAAACATGGCATGGGGAAAAGAAGAAGAATGTCGTTCATCCACCGTTATTAATTAATATATCAATTTCTTGCCTCTATCTCAGTGAAAAATATTTTAGAAATTATTGTTGCTGGATGTGCACAGAAACAGACTTGATTTAATTGTTTGGGTTTGGTGATTTTACTTAACTTTATGGCCTGTAAAGGGCGCTTGCCCTGCAGACTCACTGTCAAAAACATCCTAAATATTTGAAGTGATGCTTCAAATTAATTTGGGTTTGGGGAATTGCCTCAAAAAATAAGGCTTAAAAGCGATCGGCGCAACAGCCTTCACATACCAACCTGTACCATCTGGCTGTAGAATTATTAACTCAATAATCAGCTCATGGCTGCATATGCCAGACTGTCATCCAGGAATGACAAGGTGTTTGCAGGGCTCCCTAGATGACTGTTAGGAACCAGGAGGAGTTTGTCCTCCTCTTCCCTGTTTATTTTGGCTGTTACAGATATGAGCCAGAAGGATACAAGTACCCTCAAAAATAGCCCTAACATATGCTGTTGTGTGTAAACTGTAAAGATTTATTGCAGGTAGAGGCTGAGATCATCTTTCCAAAAGTGTGTTTATCATATGTTTAGTGGGGTTTAGGTTGTGAGAAGTAATATCTTTTATTAAGTCATCTTATACAGCTGAAGAAAAAAGACGAACTTTTGGCATGCAAGCCCTTTTTCTCTTGGCTGTTCCTAAGTTTTGATGTGGCCCTAAGGAAAAAACAACAACAACTTATATTCTGAAAATACATACATCATGTATGAAATATATACTCTAACATTTTTAAAGAACATAGCCTCATGCTCCACTGCTGGACATATTTCATGGGAGTGTTAAAAGTAAGAGGATGCTTTCTCTATCGGTTTGCTGGGTTTGTGTCAGGTGATTTAAAGCTGCCTTATCAAGTGTGGGGTGTTTCTGTTAGAAATAATTGGTCCATAAATGCAGCTTCACAGCATATGGATTTCTTTGGAGAGTGTCAGCAGAAATTCACTAAAATTGATTGTTTTGCAACTGAATAATTAAAACCTATGCTTTGAAAAGTATGATCTTGTCATCACCCAAGACAAATAAACTGGCATTTTAGCTAGTTGATACCATGATCAAATGCTTTTCTGTTGCTATTTATAAAGTGCCTTTAACCCTCATTTGATTGTTATCAGGGATGATCAAAAGAAAGACCTGCCACCTGCTTTGCAATCCCCACAACTTCCAAACAAACAAAATATTCCCTTTACCTGCCTTGCTGTATTTTCGGCAACAGCACATTAAATTTAAGTGAATGGCTTTGGGCTGAAAGTTGTGGATTTAATGTATTTAGCTGCAATGAAATGTTCAAACAAACACACACCGTGAATAATGCCATGCTGTGAGGTGTTCTGGATTATCCCAGATATACCAAGAGCAAACCTCTCCTCCTTTGGCTAGGTGGTCCCTGGACATCAATTAACAGCTGTTTTGCTTCATCTTCAGAGTGAACTGAGTGGAGCTCTTCACCACCGCTTTTTTGAAAGTATGAAATACCAGTCCCTGAAATGATTTTATATTCATGATCATATTTAAAATGGATACATTTAGTGTATAAAGGATACATTTTCAGTACTACACTATAAATGCTATTATTGGTTCTAACTTTCTTGGCCAAATTCCTCCATACCTCTTTCTGGATTACTAATGCCTTTATTTGCATCCGTTATCAAAAGTAAAACCCAAGCATGAGTACTACGTTTTCACATAGCATTTCTGAGAGAATCATGCTAGGAAATAAAATGCAAACTAATGCAGCTAGTACGTGATGCTAATAACAGAGTGCTGTGACTTTTCAGAGCACACTGTCACTTTACACTGAAGGAAGAGGCAGGCCTCCAGCTGAGTTCAAGGTGAGAGCCCGCAATATTGAACTATGAAGGATTTTCAGTTTGAGAACTCATCTTTATTAAACTACATTAATTTCTCTGAGAGAAGAATGAAGGCATATTCTTACCAATATTAATTTGGCACAACAAACTGGCTTATATGTGGGAAGACACTGCTGGTAGCTGAAGGAAGGAGGGTGAAGAAAGGTAAAATTAGGAATGAATGGTCACAGATGTGGCTCTGGGTTGCTATATGTGGTCTCATTATGGAAAGACAAGTGTATTTTTTGGGTGAAAGTTTATCTGAGGTTATTTTTGTTTTAAAAAGTCTTTCCTTATTATTTCATTCACAACAAAGGTCAGTCTAAATTTTTCTCTGACACAAACTTGGGCAGAAGACATTTACAAAAAAAAAGATTTGTTAAATTTTCTTCAGTTTGTTTGTTCTTAAAAACCTCTTCCCCACACCCCCACCTCATTTCTGGGTGCTGGTGTGGCTACCTGGGCAGGCAGCTGCTGGTCCCAAGGACAGCTGAGGGACTTGTCTGGGTGATCATTCTCTCAGCTGAGTGAAGTTGCAGCTGAGACCGGGTTAGACAAGTTGCCTGGGTAGCTCTGAGAAAAGCAATCAGTACAGAAATCCCCCTCAAAGCTTGTGAGGCTGAATGCCCTGCCCAGCAGCTCCTGCCGACATGTCTCTGCCTGTGCATACTTGTGCTAAAACTCGAATAGCAGGTCTTTCAGGGGTGTTATTCCTTCACAGTTAAGGTTAATGACACAGTGCTCTTCCCTCCCTTTTTTTGGCTTTAATTTCTAGGATACTGGTTTTTATTCTGTGGGTAGTAGGGACTGTGAGAGAGCACCCAAGACGAAGGTTGGTCGCTCCACATGGCAGATGTTTCAGACTGCTTTGTCTACATGCAGACTTAAAAGCCCAAGAGCGTGTGTACCTGGTGCCCTGCTGCTGTGCAATATATATGTTACTGGGCAATATGGGATACTTAGCAACTCTTGCTAAAGATTTATTGTATACATTGAGGAATAATGTACACTCTTTTGGAAAACTTCTGAAGGTGAAAATGTTCTTTTCTCTCTTTTTTTTTTTTTTCTAATTATAAGAATAAAAGAACTATTTATCTACTGTGCTGTAGATGACATGGTTCAGAACAGTGTTTTTTGGTGATAACCAGTGTGGTATACATGGTGTCATTGTTATCAGTAATTATGCTGATATATTGGCTCTACTTATGTTGATTTCCTTCTTACTTTCATTTGATTTCTCAACATTGCTCAGGCACTGACTGCAGTACGAAGAAAATGTGCAAAGCAGTGATATGTGTCTAGGACTGAAATCTAGCAGTTTTCTTTAAAAATGGAGGAAAGGAAGAAATCTCTCTACCTCCTCTCCTTGTCATACCACACAATGCTAACCCTCTGAGTTTGGGAAGACAAATAAATAAACTCTGCCAGTCATGCTTTCACAATTCTACTGGCAAATTATAAAGACACACTATTGCATGTAGAGACTAGGGTGGTTTAGTTAATTGCCTTTTATACATATTTTATTTTCTCTATTTTTTATTGAGTTCGGTAGGTGTTAGATCAGAGATTTCATATTTGGAATTATTTCTTCCAGTCCCTCCTAGATGTTTCTTTGAAATCTTCTTTCTCATAGCGGTATTTTTCTGTACATATCGTGTAAATACTTTTATTACACTAAGGTAAGACCTAAAGGTCTCAGTGATGATTAGGATGGCACTGAAGGGTTTACAGGCGTTGATTTCAAAGCCCCAGAAGATCACTTAATCATCTGGCAAGCGTAGGTGTTAAGGGACAACAAAATTTCCAGCAGGAACACATGCAACAGTTGCAATAATTCTGTTGTGCTCTGAAAGTAAATTACATGAGCCTAATAGCTTGATGTTGAAACAAATTAAACATGTTATTACTTGATAAAATATACTAATGGTGTCCTTCAAAAAGTAAAATTGTGCTTCTCCTTTCCATTTGAATGTTCTATTTCATCTTCTTATGGTTGGATTCTTTTTTGTACCATATTATGATCAATAAGGCTACACAAAAAGAAGTATCCCTGTGGACCACATGTAAAAATAAAACAAATAGAATTTCAAAATACAGTTTTTGCTGTTTCCCACTATGCTTCCCATCAGGTGTCACTAGTTAGTGATAGACTAGACAGTGTGTAGACTAGAGATTATATGTATGTTTTTTATACAGAAGGCATTACGTATATGTATTTCAACATCAGCCCACGAAACACTATGCAGAAAAAAAATTACATTCCATTCCTTTCACCTTCTAAAAATGTACCTGAATGGTGAAACATCATGTCCTTCAACTTTGTGCATTTTTATGCAACTGTTATAGAAAGTTGTTAGGAAACATTTTACAGGGACAAATTGTAAAAACCAAGCATATATTGATATTTTTCGGTTTATATATATATATATATATATAGGTAAGATAGCATCAAAATATTTTAAAAGCATAAAAATATTTACTTTAACTGTAAAACTCTGTCCAGTTTTATAGCCCATTTTGAAAATTACCTCTCCCAAAGAGAACATACAGCATATTTGGATTTGCCCTGGAGTTACAATCTGACTTTCTCAAAGCTAGTATTAGCAAAAGGTTGTTAAGGAAACCCACAAGCTTTGAGGAACCACTGGTTAGCATTTATTCTACAGGTCAATGATAAAGGTAATTTGATTTTAAAATACAGGAAGTCTCATGGTAAGTGGAGAACAGTGAAAAAAGGTATTGCACACATGAATTAGGATGGTGTAAATTTTATGCACACTGTGATTAAATGCACTAAAATGCCACATAAATATAGAGCTGGTGTTGGACTGCCAGTTTTAGATGACCTTTCCTGAAACACTAAGAGTGGCATTTAAAGTGCAGATGGTATAAATAATCCCTTCTGTTTACTAAACTTGCTTAGCTTTCTTGTAAACCTGGAATTTATGTCCAGCCTGCAGCTGAAGCCTGGAGAGGCTCCCTGGTAACTGGATAACAGTGCTGAGAAAGCAAAGGAGAGGAGAGGTGAAATTATGGCTTTTCAGGCTCCCTGATGGGGATGTGGCCTGCAAGGGGAAGACCTGATAGGCAAGAGGGAGAAACATCTGTGGTCAGAGGGGTTTGTAGGGGCTGGGCAACACTGGGAATTTCCCCACCACTGGCGCTGTCCAGACAGGGGAAGCAGCTGAAGGGGCTTTCCAAGTCACTAGGTCAGACACCCAAGACTCTCGTCAGTCACTACCCACATATTTTTCCAACTTGGACTATTTTGACCAATTCCCTCTAACTACCCCTGACTCTGGCTGATTAATCTGGGAGATGTTCCTCAGTTAGGGACTGGTAAGGGTAGGATCTTCCCTATTCTCTCTGTTTCCAGCAGCAAAGTAATTTTACTCATTTCCCCAGCCTCAACATATTAGTGAAGAAGCTCAGAAAATGCATCATGTATGTTTTTAAAACACTATTAAAAAACCCCAACACAACAAACAAACCCACAACTGTACACAGCTTTTGTGTCAGTCATATTTTGCCATTCTGCTTATAAGAAATAGTGAACATTTGCATGCTTGCAGACACAGTCCTGGTTTTGGACTTGTCATTCACATTGTCACAGCTCCCTGACACTGACAAACATTTGCAAGTTGTCCAGAAGGAGGGTTAGGTGTCTAATGCAGATACAGATTGAGATAATCCATGGGGGGACTTATCTCCAGATGTTTTTGGCTGGGCAGAAAGACCCAATCAAAGGTCAGAATGGCAGGAGCTGTCACTGGTGGCTGCCAAGGAGCTGTCCTGGTGGACATCAACCTCTTCTGGAGCCTGAGTTGCAGACAGTTTGTAGTCAAGCATAGGAAATGAGCTTTGGGACATCTTATTTAATACTATCCTTGCTTCAGAGAGCCTTGGTCAGGGAAGAGACATGACTTTTCCTTCATGCTATAGTTGTTAATGTTTAGTTATGCATTCTGAATGATGAAGACCAGTTGAATTGTCTTTTCAATGAAACAAGAGAAATAAGTGGACATGCTAGAGGAGGTGCCAAGCTAACAAAATCAAGCCTGACGACTTTCATTCTTTATAAAAGGTTGTATCTGTTTCCTACAGAAAAAAAATCTGCAAATCCTTCCTCCGACTAATGACAGTACTGTGGAAGTGAAGCAGTGGTTCTAGTTAGAAGAAAGCTGTTCAGTTTCTTAGAGTATTCTTTTTATATTTTTATGGCACGAATCTAGCCACATGCATAAAAATACTAAAAAGAGAAGAATCAAACATTATAGTATGTTGTAAAACTAGTCTTGCACTTGTGAAATTTAACGAAGTTTAGCTACAGATTTAACGGAGCAAGAATTAGGTCTTATGTACCCTACCGAGAAGATGTGGATAATTTCTAATGTAATGGTTATGTTCAAATATATCTAAATTTCTGCACAAAGGAAAATGGATTGTATTTAATTAGTATCTTTGAGAATCAGCTTACTTCAAACAGTGATTTATTATTTAATCATTATTACTCAGAAACACGTTTCAGAGCTAATGAGGCGTTTTCATCTTCAAAGACATTTTAAATCATATTTTTCAAGTATAGCTTGCTATTTTTTTTTCTTAAAGGCATACTTCAACCAAATTAAAAAGCTGAAAGAACTGTAAACAATTTGTTTAATTCAGAATTCAACACTAAGCTCAAAAGACACAGATACGGATGCATGTTTTGGTACAAGTGTCATCTATCTTCTCAATTACAGATGGGAACATTAAAGCTGGACTAAACAGTGATTAGTAGGGTTGTGTTTTATAGAGCTTTTTTAACCCTAGAAGTTGAAAACGCATAAATAAAGCCCCTAAATCAAGACTACGTAAAAAGAGTCTGAAACAGCACAAAAACTGATGGGTTAATTTTGTTTGCTTGGGTTTCTAAGACAATAGGGTACAGTATGGCAATATTTGCAAATTACCCCATTCAAATACTATGATCTTCACTATACAGAACTGGTAACCTTTTCTGGGTACTCCATAAAGCCTCAGCTGTTGAATAAAGAGACTGATTAAGGATCTTAGCTTTCAGAGTATCCATATCCATATCCATAAAGCTGAGGCTTCATGAAGACTAGATGATATTGTCGAAGACTAGATGATATTGTCAAAGGGTAAAGATGCTACCTTCAGCAATGAGTCCTTTGAAATAATAATTAAGAAACCCACAATAGTCATTGGGTGTGATCTGGTTTTGCCTAGTTCTATGTTTATACTTTTTTGTACTAGGAATAAAACCATATAACTCTAGGGTAGCTATCTATCCATTGTATTTTTATTCTCACCTATGCTAATGGTGAAGTCCAATGCATCACAAAATTTGCTGTTTTGCCACAAAAATCCAATAATCAGTGTTTGGTCTGCTTTGACACTTAGGTTAGGATTGTCAATAGTACTTAAAGACTTTCATTGGAACTTACACATCTATCAGTCCAAGTTTATTTTGAAAATCTTGGCTGTAAAAAGATACTGATGGACAAACCAAGAAATAAATAAACTAGAAATTCATGTACTTCTTTTGAAGTCAAAATAAAAAAATGTATTTTTACCACATGAAAAGATTACAGCTGTGAGGAAAAGACAGAATAATCTCAAGTTTTAGAAGAGAAATTAAAGAGACTTGAGATGGGACAAAAAATAGAGAACAGTATTTAGCAACACAGATTTGCAGGTATGTTTCCTGACAGCTTATATGTTTATTTTCGCTAGTAAAAGTAGAAATCCACATAAACAGTTAAACAACTGTGATTTTTAGTTACTGACATGTACTAGTGCTATTTAGTACTACTTCAAAGGCATTGAACTTCAAAGTTAGAGATCCTTCAGCCCCCATTCTGACATCCTTCTTCTGCGCTGTCTTCTTCTTACTTGTTCTGTTTCTGAAATTAAAAAATAATTTAAAAAAAAAGAAAGATGGAAAAAAAAAGTGTTCAAAATGTTACTGTTTGGATGAATTTGTGGTCCTCTTGACAGCCCAAATGCAGTGTCTAAAGACAGTACTTTGCAGTTTTAAGACAGTATTTTGTAGCTCTTTGAAGTCACTCAGTCCATTCGGATTAGTAGGGTTAGTTACAAAGGATGAAAACACACCATGCATGAGTACTTAGAGACCCTTACTTTCCTTGATGAGCAGTTAAACTGCTCTTGCTCTATGCTGGAAACGCTTGCATAACTTCCTTTGCAGGTTTCGGTCCCTGTACAGCAGATGGAATGGGGTACAGATGCAAAGGCACTATCAGATGCAAACATATAACATGAAGATAAATAGAAACATGAAAGCAGAGAGGACCATAAAACTGAGATTTCTGTGACTAAAGACAAGTGTCTTCTCATGTCAATACAGATGTGAAACCCGGGACATTCGCTCTGTCCTCACCTCAAAGGAGAACTACGGACTATTACACTCCTTAATTCCCCTACATCTTATAAGGTATTTTTGTGTATGTATTTTTGTTCAGTACCAGAGACCAAATGAAACTCACAATGCTGTGACATAGAAGAAAAGTAGGACCCAGGTGATTCCAGTGCCTTAAATCCTCCTGTCCCTACAGATGTTCATCGCTTGAGTATACTTGGGTTACCATACTAATACTTACAACGTAAAGGGTGTTGCAGCAAGACAACTGTTTGGGTACACTAGGAGTTATCTAGGCACCAGGGTGGCTGTCTGTTTCTGAGTGAATGCTAAGGTCTTGGCCTTAAAATCACATAAAAATAATAATGCCACCAATTTGAATGGGATTTTGAAAAACTCAACATAAACAGGATGGAAAGAAAAGTTTGAGGTGTTTTTGAGCTTAGATGATTATAATGAAGAGGAGTATTTTAGTGACTGAGAGAGATTATCATTGTGCTTTGTGCTAAAGTCCACAAGGCCACTAGTTGGGATACTTCAGTCTGTTTGCAGCTTCGGATGAAAACCAAACCTGCCAGTCGTTCTAACAGCTGTTGCCTCCTGCCTCTGCTGTGGCTACCAACTTCACCTACCTCTGCTGCTACAAAGGCTTTCTGAGGAAAATGCCAAACATTTTTACTAATATTTAGATTAATATTGAGTTCAAGATTTTGTCTAATGCTAAACCAAATCCTGAAACTGCAGTACATTTTTAAAAAAAGTTGTCCCCACAGACTTCTCTCTGTGTCTTTTCTGTGAGGAGTTTGTGTTGGCAAAGGCCATAAAAGCTCTAGGGAGAGAGCCGGGCTAATGAAAGCTTAAGGCAAAAGAGGAAAGGTTTTGCACTTCCTTCCCAGATGGGGGAAGGTGCTCTAGGTGCTCCACAGCCCTTCTACACAGGTTTCCATTCTCCAGCAAATCTGTCAGAGACCAGTTTTGATAAGCAAGGATGGATCTGTCTGGGTTGGTGAATATGTATCCACCCAACAGGGGAGAAACAGTTCTGGGACAGACATGTCTATTTCCCTAAGAGGGGTAAAGCAAGAACAGAGGGTTGGGAAGATCATGCTTGAGACCAGGTGCAGTGACCACATCTTACTGGACAGATGCTCAACATCTGGGAGTCAGCTGAAGGTAAGCATGATGCCCTGGAAGGTCCTGTCCATGGCAGGGACTACAACAAAGGCATTGGGTTGAACTCCATCCTCCTACAGCCAGTACCGCCATAGATGTTGGCCCTGGAGCTTCTCTGCTTTTATATCGTAATGACACCTGTGGGAAAGTTCGGTCTATTTTTCTCCTCCTGGGGAAAGACTCAGTAACTTAGAACTGGAGACACAAACCATTACATGTACAAGATAAATAAAACAAGAACAGCAGGACAAAATCGAAGATCGAATGTACTCTTTCAAATCAGCCTGGTGATTGAGAAACTCTTCTTAGAAAATCTGTGCAGACTGTAATCAAGCTGTGGCTATATATTCCTCCATGTTGAGAAATTTTTTTAGACGAATGGGGTTTTCTGTTTCTGATTTTCTCAAAATATTAAGAAATTGTTGTGCTGTTGTCCTAGTCCCTGCAACGGATTGCTGCAAATTTAGTGCTTCTGTTATTGGAAATTGTCCAGGCATAAATGAAATAACAGTCAGTAAGGGATATTGTAAACTATTTATCTTTTTCTAACTGTCTCTAAGCCCTCCTTTTGTGAGACCAAAGGGTTTCTCAGTATGCATTAGCTGAAACATATCTTGAAAACATGAAGTACCCATCTTCCTTGTGCTCATGGCTTGCTATTTCTAAGGGGAGAACTTGTCTCCTAACTGTAGAGGTTCTTCATAGGAATCCAGCTGTAATCTCCCACCTGAAAAAGGGAAAAGGAAATAAGGAAGTGGAAGCTTTTTAATTTTAAGCTAAATGTTCTTGCATACTTTCACAAGTGAAATAAATTTGAATAGGTGATAATGCAAGTTTGATCTCTCCCATCCAAAAAAATTTCATGACCTGAGGGCTTTCTTGAGAGAAAGAAAGAAAAAAAAACCAACCCAAAAACCTGACTCTAAGCTGCTTTCACAGAATCACAGAATATTAGGGGTTGGAAGGGACCTTGAAAGATCATCTAGTCCAACACCCCTGCCAGAGTAGATCACACAGGAATGCGTTCAGGCAGGTTTTGAATGTCTCCAGAGAAGGAGGCTCCACAACCTCTCTGAGCAGCCTGTTCCAGTGCTCTGCCACCCTCACAGTGAAAAAGTTTTTCCTTATGTTATTGTGGAACCTCCTGTGCTCCAGCTTGCGCCCATTGCCCCTTGGCCGGTCATTGGACATCACCAAGAAGAGCCCAGCTTCATCCTCCTGATGCTCACCCTTTACATATTTATAAACATTGATGAGGTCACCCTCAGTCTCCTCTTCTCCGAGCTAAAGAGACCTAGCTCCCTCAGCCTTTCATCATAAGGGAGATGTTCCACCCCCTTAATCGTCTTTGTGGCTCTGCGCTGGACTTTTTTTAGTGGAGTAGAGGAGACAGTGGAAAGTTCAGACAATTTGTAATTAATCCTTCCTGACTCCTGCCGGGTACCGTAAGATGCAATATAGGTCAGAAGGCAATTTAGAGCGATCCATGAAGTGAAATGTAGAAAATGCCTCCAGTAGCACAGTTAATATTTCTTCTCCATTGCCTCTGATCTAACAGCAACTCTCCCAGCTACCCCTGGCTTCACAATCCCAGGCACTGCCAAAGAAGAACCAGAAAGGCCAACTCTGGTTTTAAACAAAGAGCTTGCTGTTAATTTCTGACAATACCATCGGACAAGAATTGTGCAAATTTCAGGAAGGGCCACAAGATGTGCAAAATCATCTGTAGTTACTGGTGGGACTTTACAGCCTGCTACATATCCTTTCTCCATCTATAGAAGACAAATCTGAACCTTCGAGAGTATTCTTGTTAGTCAATACATCAAATTAATTAAATGCTGCCTTGAAGCCCTTTACCTGGGCTTTGCCATGGGTTTAGAGCAGCTTCCAATTAAAAACACAAAGTCAACGCCGACAGCCTGTTCCATGCAGCGAGCATGGTGCGTACGCAGTTAGTTCTGGAGAGAAAGACAAGGTGGGGGCTGACAGCTGAAGATTCAGGAGAATTTGTTGATATGAAGAGCTTGTTAAACTCTGCCCCATGGGAACGAACACCTTTCCACTAAATATTTTCGCTGTTACCTCTAGGCAGGGTGCAGCTCTGCAGGCATCGTCTCCACTGGAAGGATCTTTTGATTTTGTTCAGTCTCCTCAGTTGCAAGAAAGGGTAATTGTAGTTAACCTTGGACTCTGTTTGCTCAAAAAAAAAAAAAAATTGGTTGAGGTCCCATACATTCACAAGAGCCTTCTAAATTCCATAATGATTTGTTTCTGCCATGGTATTTTAAATCAGTCACTAAGACAGAAACAGTCTTAAGTTTATGTGGAATACCATGAACGCTTAGCAGTCTAGTGGAGCTCCTGGATGTACTTACCTTTGGGAGATATGTTTCAGTCTGACATTCATAACGGAAAGGTCAAGTGGCTGTCCTGCAAGCACAGTCCCACTGGATACAAAATTTAGAATACAAATTGCAGTTTGATTTGATCGAAACATGGACACAAGTGAGTCAGAGTATTGATGAGGACAGACAGTATGTCATTTGGCTATTTGCTGCATTTATTTCTGACATTCAAAGGGTGGTAGTTTATCTTCCCACAAGGACCTACTAATATGTTAAATCAATCAGAAAAGGGAAAGCGCCAACCTCATTATTTGTATTTGCTAGAAATAGCTTGGCTCAGATTAACAAACCGGTCAGCTGGATATACAGTATCAATTTCTCAAATATTAATATTTACTCACAATTTCTAAATCCTGTGTGGGATATGGTAAGGTTTCTCTCTATCATTAGGCAAGAAAACAGCCATAATGTCTGACATACCAATATAAGTAGCAATAGTTAGGAAATACTGTCTTTACATCTTGTACAGCTAGGTAATTAGTTGAATAGTATTAATGGGCTAGTGCTTATAAAAGTCAGTAAGGCTTAAATTTTGAGTTATCTTACAGCATAACTGTGTGCAGACAGTATTTCGTGACTTGTATAGTCAGTGAAAACCTAAACCTCTACAGCTACAGCTACTAGAGAAATAAAGGCAGTTTCTGAAGGGTTCAACAGGTTGCACACAATATCAAAGGCTCAGAAAAAGCACCTTAGGCTCTACAAAAGAAATTAGTTACCTTGCTGACCGCAGAAGGAAACAAGATTCTGGATGTGACTGTCAGCACCTGTGTTTATCACCATGACCAAGAAAAAGAGGGACAATGCTTATAATTGAAACTCGGCTGAATCACATCCAAGGGCACAGAGATCATCCATCCCAGCACTGCTATGATACCCTGAAAAGATGTAAGTTAGAGTCTCTGACAAACATTCCCATTAATTTCAGAGGGATAATTAGGCAGAATATAGGCTCTATAATTAAGGGGAGAGACAAATATACACTTTTAAAATGCCTTCTGTTGCAAGATACAAGAATCTTGGTGCTCAGTGTGATCCTTCTCATAATTTTTCTAGACAAATCAATCAGTGAAAAGAAAATGTTAGCCTTTTTAGTACTACCTACTGCCTTTTAAAAAAGGAAAGGTGATATATTAACAAACTTCCTGTGTGTTGACTGTTTAGTACTGCACAGCTTTTTGGTGACTTATAGCACAGGGATTAGATACTTTGGGCCTGTGACTGGGGGTGGAACTTAGGAAATTTTTCCTGTATTAAGTAACAGTAAGAGTTTATAGTGAATCGGTTAAAGTGCGCTATGTTTTGTATGTCATACCGAAATGAAATGGCTATGTTCTATTTCCAATACAAAGACCAAATTAATTCAATTCACCTTAACTCTCACTAAAAGCACAGTCTCCCAAGAGGATTTGGTTCAATTTAATCATCCCATTCGGAAAACTAATTCTGATCTATTTAATTGAATGTCTTCATGTGAAGAAGACCTTTCTTCTTGGTGAGTAGCTATATAAAAATATAAAAGTGTATAAAATAAATTGAAATCAGTAATTGAATCTACATAAGTAATTAAAAGCAAAAAGTGTTTATCTCAAAATAATATTGGATGCAGGAATGTATAGGTAGTAAAATGTTGTAACAGTTCAGTGACTAACTTCTGCAGAGTTTAAGCCGTCACTGTCTCAATGACTGAATGCGGAAGAACCTTGATTTACCGGCAAAATCTCTCAGACCACTGTGCCACTGAGAGTCTCGATGTGCTCACCGTAACTCTGTGGAATGAAACTGCTTTTTCATTTGCTCCCTGAGGGTGATATCTGGAGAGATCACCATTTTTTTTTGGCTATGGTGGGAATGCCTGATCTCTGCCCATGGCCTGGAGGGAAGCAAACACGGTGACTTGTTCACTGACTGCCAACCAGTTCATTTGTAGTTGATCGGTTCAGGGAAGTTCTCTTTATAGAATCAATAATACTTTTTTTGTTTCCTCTGAGGTTTCTTTAGACACCTGCTACTGTTGCTTCATATGTCACTCTGCCTGCACCAGCAAACATCTCATGAGCTTGACATGCCCTTGGCTTGCATGGCCCCAACAGGAAAGTAATGCATTTGGCTATGGGGGCTGCTACTCTGTGGGCCACTGAGCCAACCAGGCTCTGCCACTGTACTGTATCTCAGTGATTAAAATATTTGCTTTGGCCCCCTGCACATGATCCAGGATCAACAACAGAAAATAGTTGCTTAATATAACCTTTATCGCTGTTTTCTTGAGAGTAACTTCATGAAAGTTTCCTAAGAACTATTTTCTCCAGTTAATTCAGAAGTCCCTGTAGTCATTTTGCTCAGTGTTCACTTCATGACTCACAGTCTGATTGATATTTTTGCCCTATGAACTTACTTGTAAAGACAAATGACTGTCGCATAATATTTTGCTCACAGTAAAATAGTATATCACCTGTTTTTAAGAATAACTTTGTTTAGGTTGCACCCTGGTGGATTTGTCCTTGCTGCTTAAATTTCTCCTTTGGGTGTAATATTTCCAAACTAAACAGCGTAACCTTTTCTTAGTTTGAACAGAATTTGAAACTAAAGAGAAAATGGCTTATAGCTAGAAGTTCACAAGTGTTTTCCTTCTAATGCCAGGGCTGAGGCCACTATAGCCATCAACCTGCGAGATTAATGCTCGCAACCTACAAGCATCATGATGACGTTATTAGTTTTCTAAAAGATCTGTTTATAAGATAAATGATCTACTGAAAAAATGGTAACTAATCTGTTAGAGTTATGGATATCAATGCAAAACCGTTTGATCAGAAACAACAGTTTCAACTTCAGACTTACAAATTATTTTCATATTTTGATCGGGGAAACATTTGTATAGGGAAAAATATTTGCATACTTGTCTTTTAACAGATTTTGGATTCTAAAAATTTCTGGCCAAACTGTAGAGGTCTTGTACCACTTTCTGCTAGGGTATGGAAACCTTCCAGAGACATGTGCCCCAGTTTTTAGTTCTCCAAGGCACACATGATCTGACATGGTCTTCGGAAGTATGGCCATGTCAACCAGTTAGACTTGCCTTCAGTAAATGACATTACTTTCACACCAATGAATTAGAAGTTCAACATTTTTTATTAAAGTAAAAGATTGAGCAAGACAATAACAAAGTTTGAGGAATTTCTGTTATTAGGATTTTCTGAAGTCAACTTGCTTTGGACTCTTGGGGGAGCTGCAACCCATGGTGGCAGTCTGAGTACAAAGCAGGATCGGTCCTTACCTGTGTGGCTCAGGAACATGCTTCAAACATCTTGGCTCAGCTCGGCAAACGCGCTTTGGTGATAACAATGAACGATCTGTATTGTTTACTTGTGTTGCTGAGCCATAAGCTGGATGTCTGCAATAAAGAAGCCTGCAGATATTGAGAAAATAATTGGATTTTAATTTTTCAGAATGTTTTCTGAATCACTTTTGTGCCTGTTGGGACCCCTGCATTGCCAGGCCTTACATAGCCTTATGCTCTTGTCCTATGTGAAGACAAGCAACTCATAGGTAATTACTCTTGCCATGGCATAAACAGTTGAGCCTTCACTGGGTAGTGCTCCACCCAACTCAGCTGAAAGGGCAGAGAGATTAAAGCAAACCAGGTGAGGAAAGAGGTGAGGAAAGTTCTCCCTCATGCTGAGCAGGGAACCAAACTGTCACTGCTGCAACACCGTTTGGTTTCTACCCTCTTCCTGGAGCAGTATGTCCTCTCCACTGACTTTGTTTGCAAGGGTTTTCACTGTAACTGCTCCTTACTTTTAGCAGAGAACAGCAAGCATGCTCCTGAAAGCCCTGCACTATCGCCACCAGTGCATGCCCCAGCTTTGCTGGGCAGCAGGCTCTTCTCCGTGTGCCGCAAAGGCCGCGTGGCCATGAGGACGTCCAGCTGCCAAATGCAGCACCCCGTGTATAGCAGCAGCACTGCAGAGATGCTCATTTGCAGTCTCAGATGTGGAGCTGTTATACTGACCGCGACCCAGGCAGATTCTTTTTAGCAAAATTACACCCAGTCTGATATGTATTTTTGTTTGCTGCTACTGAAGTCTCCAAGTTCTTCATTATTTGTTATTTTTTCCCCCCTCAGAAGAATAGTTCAGGGCATCACAGGCAGCAGGTTAGCAGCTATTTCTCATTGATTCTGTCCAAACTCAGAAGCAATCAGAATGTAGTAATCAAATTTATTGACCACCACACAACATAGAATTCAGCAGTCAAAAAAAGGTTGTGACAGTCCTATATACAGCAAGTACTCTAATACTGTTATTTCTTTTACAGCTTCTGGATGAATTGAGCTTCAAGAACTTGTTTAAAATAATGACTGTTTGATTCCTTTGGGTATCACACTGTGACACAACTGGTCCAAATGATGGTTCCAAAAAATTGTGTTATTTTTCTTTTTAGTGTATTTTAATGCAAATAGTTGTTGCTGAAAGCTTCAGGAGGTTTATTTTGTTCATGGCCATGAACCGAAAGAATAACACTGTATGCTGTTTTGTAAGAGACTTGAACCAGAGGTTAAAGTTAGTTATAAAGAGATTAATTTGGTGGTTGGATTGAAGGTATTCTGACAGAAATCTTGGTGTGAAAACTAGACAGGTGATATAGAAATTAAGGAGGGGACATGGAAGGTTTTATGACTTTACTATCGCTTTCAGGAACTGCTCAGGGTATATGCAAGGCATATACTCCACTTATGCAAAATAAACCAGGGTTATTTGAATTTGAAGACAGAGATTTTTGTTTATTAAAAACAGAACTGTCCAGATGTTTTGCATGAGGTGATCCATGTAGAGCATTTAAGTTCTTTCCTACCATTATTTTTAATGAAATACAGAGCAGTAGAAAAAAATATTTAAATTTAGACACAGCAAATCTTAAGAGCATTATCAGTGCTTCAGGGCTGATTGAAAGAGAATTGAGTGACATTACAAATGTCTGTTTCTGCAAATAGTCATTGATCTTAGTGATATCTTTTGCAAACTATCTTCCCCTCCCTTACAAGGTCTTCAAACATTTTAACTGGTAAATGATAATATTTATTATTATTTTGTTGCAAGCATGGTTCAATAAAACAGCCTGTGGAATCTCACAGAGCTGGTCATCCATAGTAACTTTTATAACGGAAAGATTTCTCATTTGTCTAAATAACCTTCCTGTTCTATTTCATATGTTTTCCCTCCCCTGAGAGTAAAAGGTGTATTACAGTAGTGGCATTGTAGCAACACCATATAATTGGTAACAGCCTGTATACATATTGACTTTGCAAACACTAATGAAAAGACAGTCTGGCGCCAGCACAAATAGGATGATGATGATGATGATGATGATGATGATGATGACCAAGTTTACTAAGTTCTAGATAGGACTTCATTTTCTTTTTTTTTTCTCCTGTGCACTACAGCTAAAGCAGATTCTCCTCCTTTGGTGGCATGGATTTTGGGGTAGGATTGTGGGTTATTATAAATGGTTTATAAAGAGATAATAAATGATTAATAATTGTTGATATCAGTCTGTGAATTTCGGCAGCATGTTCTACACACATCAGTGGAAAATGCTCAAGGTCTGTGGCGGCCAGCCTTTTGGCCAGGTGAGTATCAATGTTTTTGAGGGGCAGAAAAGAGCCACGTGCCCCTCTGCGGTCCCCTCTGTGGCAGGAGCAGGACTCCTGCACAATGGGGCTTGCTGGCTCCAGCGGAGCAGGGCTGCCAGCCTTCCCTGGGGCTCTGGGCAGTGGCACAGTCTGGCCTGGAGATCTGTGCTGGTGCAGCAGGACAGACACTACCTGGAAATGTTAGTTTTGCAGTATGGTTTTCTTCTGTACTGGCTGCACTGGGGAGGGAAGGTGGCTGGGGGGAGGTAGCTGCTACACAGCAACTTGGGCATTTTGCTCCTTGTCCCTGTCCAACCTGATGAATCTCCAGCAGTGAGTAGGATGGATGCCAGACCCACAGAATTGCCTGTGAACAGCAGCCCAGGCTGAGACACCATCTTTTCATAGATCCTTTGGGATTTGCAGTGGAATCTGTTGCTGCTGGTTATCCCCTAAGCAAAGTATATTAACTGGTTATTACTCTTTAGACTCAGTTTTAAACACACATATAAATAGAAACTTAAATATGACCCTTTGCAGTCTGTTATATTATAATTAACAAAATCACATGCCAAAATGAATAAAGAGGGTATACTTTTTGCACATTACACTTGATTTTTTAGTGAACTTTTCTTCATTGATTGTATGGCTCAATTATAGTGAGTCTACTTTTCCTTACTGTTAAGTATACTAAGATCCTAGTGTTCTTTTCCATAAAGAGGCTTCTTAGGGTAGGTGGTCAAAATAGTCTTAAGTGATATTTTCATATATAAGTAGGAGCAGCAAAAAAATCTTTTTAGCCCCTAAAACAGTGCTATGAATAATCCAATGAAAAATGTAGCATAAAATAAAGTAGTATCTGTACCACCTTGTGAATTATTGGTGTGATTGTAAAAAGAACTAATTTGCTATAAATCAGAATGAAAATGACAGTGCTATAAAATTTAGTTTTGAAATAAACATTTAGTTTCTAGCTGTGCCTTTGCACAGAGGCACCAGCAAGCACAGTTCACTTACGTGACAGCATCAAGCTCGGTCCTGGGGGTGTGAATTACAGCACAGGATCCTTATCAAAGAGCCGAATTCTGCACAGAGTGTCTAGACATAAGACCCATTAGCTGTATTTCAAAGAAAGAGAAAACATTGTCACAATATCTAGCAGCTTATGGGTGATAATATTTTTATATAAGTGTCTAAAATTTAACTTCCATATAGAAAAAGTCCCCATGCTGACGCATACAGAAATACATTAGAGAATATGCCTAAATTTAAGCACTTGCATAGCCCCACTTAAGCACATATAACTAAGCACTTATTTACATCCTCTTCTGAACTAGAGACTCTATTACTTTTCTATTTCATTGTTTTTCTGCCCTTTTTCACGCCATCTGTGGTTTCTCAAGACCTTTACTTGTTTTTCTGCTTCTTGATGGTATTTCTATCCAAACATGGAGCTGGCTACAAAACTACCTCCGTGTTTATTACACGTATAAACAAAACTGGTTATTTCAGATTTAACTGTGGATTAGTTTGGAACAACTGTGGCATAGGTATCAGCATACAGATGGGCTTACATGCTTAAATTCTCAAAACTAGAAGCTACAGGACATAATATGAATCCAAATAGCCACAACACAGCAAGGTATTAAAGCATGTGTTTAAATATAAGAAGGAATTTGATACTTCGCTGAACTGGCATCAAAAAGTAGTTGTACTAGATACTTGCCAGATCAATTCCTTTTATGGTGACTGTCTGGCTAAGACACATAAAGACAGTCTGATCTTTATATTATCTTCTTACTGACCTAGTAGTGCCACCTTCTTTTCCACACTAAGTAAGCTCTTCTTACTTAACGTTTTTTCACATACTTGGCTGAACAGCCCTCTTCATCCTTTCTTTTCTAAAGGTTTAGGGATTTTTCTCCCAAGAAAAAATTCCAAACCTAGTCAAAACCAGGGTACAATCACTGTATCATTACAATTTACAGGATTCTCTACTGCTGAAAACTATTTTGTGTTTTAATCATCTTCAGTAAACTTAATTTCTAATGAATGACAACATTAAACTCAAGGAATTATTTTCCTTAATTATCTGCATCTGTTTTCTAGATGGTGATCATTACTGGCTCTTGCACACCTTTTCAATTGGATGACTACATAAACTTCTTTATGGTAAAATCTTAAGAGTTTCTTTAATCCTTAGTGTAACATCATCTCAGTAAAAATATTACAGAAAACACTTTATAAAATATTTGTTCTGCAGTCCCACAGCTTGATGTTTTATTACACATACCGTAGTTTTTGCTTTAATCATCTGCTCCTTTTCTGTTTCAAATCTGTGAGTTAATTGTAGCTGAAACAGTTTGTTCATAGCTCAAGACCAGTTTTGAAACCAAATCCTACTCTCCATACACAAATAGTCCCATTCATTACACGGATATATCATGTTTTCAGCAAAATACCACCTTAAAGCAACTATGCTGTTGAAATTACTGGAGTTGCTCTTAACAAATTGGTCCTAAATAATTTTTGGCAGTTTAGAACGTTCTATACAAAACTGTGTGCTGAGCCCATGGAATTTTTTTTATATCTGGACAGGTCACTATGCCATATCAAGGACAAATGTGCAAGATGGTGAAGAGGTCTTCTATTTTATTATCATATCCTTAGAGGTGGCAATATCTTGAAATGTAATGATTGCTTCATTTCCTTCCCAGTGGATTAATTTAATCTTTTTCTTGATTATTTGGATATTAAAACTAAAATAAACAGCAGCAAATTCCAGTGTGCCCACAGTCAGACAGACCAACATTGTAAATCCTGGATTGGGCTAGTTCTCGAATGTAACGTTTTTATGAGTGATGACTATCTAATTCCCTTGGGGAAAAACTGAGTCCTCCTGATGTTGGGTGCAGTAACTCTGTTTTAACTCCCTACGAACCTAGGTGGATGATGAAATTAATGAAATATAGAGCTTCTTTCTTCTAAGCCTCAACAATAATTGGTCCAAATGATTACTTTGCTTTGAGCTATTGCAGAGAGGTGATGTCAGTATCTGTTGATCCTATTGCGCACACATAATGAAAGTCTTCACCCAGACTTCACACTTAATTATCATGCTCAACCATTGGAGTCCTTTCAGCTCAGCGGGTTTTATTCCGCTAGGTGGTCTCCTCAGTAGACAGCAGGGATGTGTTTTTAGGGTGGCACTTAGATGGTGCCAGTCTTCCCGTCTATACACATTCACAGGGAAAAGCATAGCGGTCCTGCAGGCTGATGAAAAAGCCATCATCAGAAAAATGGGTGAGGTCTTCCCTCTCCCTGTTGGCCCACTCCAAGCAGTGGAAACTGTAGAGGCACAGAAGCAGCCCTTTTTGGTGGAGGAAGCTGGACCAGCAGGTTCTGGTGACTCCTAGACCCAGCTGTGCACCCTATACCTTGGTGTGTACCAGAGATGGGCTTTCTGCTCTGACCCTGCACAGATTTATCACCACCCGACACCCCTCCCAGGGTAGCACTGAAAAAAGGGGATTCCTTTGCTCACATGCCACACATACCACACCAAACCTGGAGAAAGGAAGTTGGTGGAATAGGTAGAATGTCATCCCAAAAAGGTTTTATTCCCCACAATGTTTCTCTCTGATAGTCATTTTTATGTGTTGCTTTATAATATTGGAATGATGTGAGCTCATGATGGGAAAGAGCAATGTTTGTACGTCAAGTTAATAAAAATGTTCTGAGACAAAGCAGCTCTGGCTTGTTTCTGGTGTTTCTCATGTATCTTATTATTTATTCGTATATAGCCTAGGCTGAGGAATTTTCTAGGTTTCTTTCTTGGAATGTGAAGCCAGAATAATAAGACCATGAAAGTGCCATCTATTTTTTTGTTACCTCCTCTTCATGTAACTGGAAAGAATGGAAAAAAAAAAAAGCTTCATACCTTCTACCTTAGGAGTAACACTGTTCGGTGTGGGAGGGAAGCAGGGGTATCTGCTGCTCTGTGTTAGTATTGTAGGAAACATGAATTTTACAAGCAAAGCCAATTTATAAAGACTTTTCCTTAATTTCATTATTGCTATTGGTCATGATCAAAGCAAATCCTTCAGATGAGCACAGCTGTTTTAACAGAAGCTTTCAGGACTGTATTTTATGCAGTCTGAACATGATTTAAAATTAAGTAAGAGAACATTTCTAAAATGAAGGCTAGAAAAAAATCTTCATTGAAAAGCAAAGGATTACACACATTTACTAACTGAAAAAAAGATTGCAGAAAATTTTATCTGCTGTTCTATTGCTAAAGATATTACCTTTGCTAGTCCCATCTTCCCAGGCATTTGTAATGCCTGAGAATACAGCAGTAAAAAAGGGTAGATGGAGTTGGATAAACTAAATGGAAGACCAGAAGCTCATAAAAGAACTAAATGTTCTCCAGACACAGTGGTGAAATTTCTGTGCTTCTGCCTGTAACAGACAGCAGGCTCCAGAATTTTTAAAAATACCTGGGAGAAACCTTAACTGGCTTCGCTTGGTACAGTGACCAAATCAGTTGTTTGTCAAATCTATGTTTTCATTTCAAGTTAACATTAAACTTTAACTTGAAAGTGTGGTTGAAGCATATAGAAACTTTTGGTGAAATAGTGCAGCAGCCAGAGCATCTTTGTGCAAATGGGAGCAAAACCTCAGTCCAGGAGGCTTGAGTCAGTCTGACAGCTTCAGAAAAGGCCTCACCAAGCAAAGATTGTAATTTTTCTAAATACTATTGACTGTGAATGAACTCATATTCATAAATCTTTGCTTTAAAAACCTCAGTGAAATTTCTGTAAATGCTCAGCATTGGCCCAATCTTATTGCTGCAGCTGCTGAGTTCTCCCACTGAATGAAATCCCCACCGAGCAGTCTTGGACAGCCCAGCCCCAGAAAGGCAATGTTGCCTTCTTTATAAAGTCCTGCACCATCTGCCAACTTTCATGATAAAACGTTTATGACACCCTAAAACTGGAATTCTCCTTTGAAACAGGAAGTACAGGCTGGTGGGTTAAGATTTTCCAAGAGTTATCTGCTTCAGCTTTGTTCTCCATCCCTGATTTCCAGCACAGACTTTTGTGAATCACCAGCGTGCCATGCAATGGGGTCGTACTCACCTGAGCTGGCAAATCCCCTGCCCTCATGTAGCGCTGCGTTCAAGCTGTGCTTCTTGGCTGTCTCACTCATGCAAGTGCCGAGGTGATGCTTCCACAGCCAAGCGCTACACGTGGACACAGCTCTGGCATCTCAGTGTGGTGCTCCCAATGTGTAAGATCATCTTTCCAAAAGAGCAGACATGCCCTACCCTTTGGCTTCCTGGGGACTTTTGTGCACTGCATACAGAGCAGAGTCTCCAGGCTCATGTAGGGTGATGTTTGAATGATAGCTGCAGTAACAGAGCACTGTCCTTAAAGAACCTGGCCTGCACAATTGTTTAAAGGAAAGCAACACATTTTGGTAATGTCAAATGTCGATTTAACAGAATTTAATAAGCTGTTTGTGGATACACTGAATTTGTCAAAAAGTACTTGCTGGCTCTGACTATTGTATTACATTCTATTTGTAATGGCTGGAATATTCACAGGGGATGATCAGATCATTAAATAAACTCTTGTGCTTGTAACCATCACTTGTCAGAAGGAGATATTAATGAGCATCTGTGTCATCGAATAAATTAATACAAAATAATATAAACAATATTAATTTTCACTAACAATTCAGTAAGTCAATAGATTGTAGTCTTGCCTTGCTGGTAGATGCATAGAGCATTATTCAGGAATAATAAAGCAAACGAATAGTGGCTGTGCCTCCCATGTTTCCCATGCATTGGAAAGTTAGGGCAGAAAGAATATCGGGGTTTTTGGTTGGAATAGCTTCTTCCCAAAACATATTACTCACTTATTCTCAAAACATCAGACACATTAATTATATGGAGATACAGAAGGACTTCACATTCTTTAGATTATTACCTAACATAACTGTCCTGGTTTTGGCTGAGATGGACTTAATTTTCTTCCTGGTAGCTGGTATGGTGTGGAGTTTCAGATTTAGTAGAGAACAATGGGCATGTATGGATTTAGTATGAGAACAATGAGAACAGAGGACAATGACATAAAAAAGGACACTTTACTGGTGTTTTGTGGTGTAAATATTTTGACTGATAAGTCACATTCAGATTTCAAAATTGAACCAGTCAGAATTCTTATATCGCTTCCAAAAAAATTCTGTAATGCTAACTGTCTGCTGACCAATAGCAAGGAGATCAATGGGTCAGAGGACTTCCTGCTTTGTTGCTGGAGGACAATCTCAGGTAGCAGAAGTGAAACGTGATGCGATTCATTCTCAAACACCAAGTTTCTCTGTTGGATACTGCCTGGTTTACAGGCAGATTTGAGTGACATACCACTGGGGGTAGTGTGGACGACTCGGGGATCTGCAGTGAAACAGGAATTAAACCAGAACTAAGATCTAACAAGGATGTTATTGCTTTCAAGAAGAACAGGGATCTTGTATAAAAAGTAGCAATTATTTGCATAAAATTGTGATCTAGGTCTGATCCAACATTTATTCCTCATGTGGTAGGGTCTATGGTATTACTATAGCAAGATTTCTTGTGGTTCAGGTACATGCCGCACAGGGGGACAGAGAGCACCCTGCCAGGTACTTTTTATTAACTTAAATCCATTTAAGGTAATTTCACTCTCTAAAAGAGAAATTCTGCAGTCCCTGAGTAAGGAAGAAACTAAAATCCTCAACGACGTTTTCTGCAGTCCATGTACTTCACTGCCCATTCTGCTTGGTCAAAAGATTTTTTTTCTGCTTTAGGCAAGATTGAATTTGTGTTTACTATGCATACATCGATATGCTTTTGAATGTCTGGGATCAAACACCACAAAGATAGCTTATCACCCTTGTCTCAGTGCGTAAGAACAGGGTAAGTAGTCATGCAGACAGAGTCTAAAATACCCTGAAAGCTTTTTTTTCCTGAAAATTAAGTATTGCTCAAGGGTCTTTTTACTGCACTCCACAGAAAATCAGCAACCTACAATCCTGGTTTATCTGGCTGCACATAACCCTGATATACTTACTTTTCTTTATTTGCCAAACATATTGGCAAGAATTTGTCTGTCAACTTTTATTAATAAAACCATCTCATGTGGAAAGCAGCTAGTCCAATTTCCTTCCTCTTTAGGCATCTGAACCATCCAAGCTGCTATTAAGGAGGACTTGAGCCACTTCCCGCTGTTTGATTTTGTTAAATCAATAAATGAATGTGCACATTAAAAATAATGTAAAAGCCTGTCTCTCTTTTCTGCAATACGAACTAAGCAGGATTTATCTATCTTCTGTTTTTAAATAAAGAAAAGATAGGTCTTTGAGGTAGTAATTTTCTTTGCTATTCTATTATTGGCTTGCATGTTACTCTGTGATACCCAGCTCTTTGTAAAATTTTCCAAGGATGTTCTCTACCTCATCTGTGCTACTTATCAGGTCTCCCTTATCCCTATGGGCTCACCATCCTGTGAGATTTTTTCTTATGTTTCTCTGCCTAAGCTCTTATCTGCCCTCTTTACATTGTCATGATTTCATGGGAGATCTCATTTTCTTTGTCTTCCAATATCTTGTCATGAATTTGGGACTTTACATATTTTGATGTTTAATTGCAAAACTGAAGGAACTTTATTCCTTTTTACTTTATGTTTCATTTACTAAGATGAAAGCTTTAGTAATAATACTTCACATGATTGCCTTACTTTTTCTTATCTCTTGAGTCCTTACCATTTTTAACCTTACACTTAACTCCCGTCTGAATAATGCCACATATAGTGATGATTAATTAGATCACCTCACTCTCTTGAGGTTGCCGTTGAGTGATTTATAAGGTGCTGGAAAAATGGGGTATATTGATCTTGGAATATGAGTCATGTAGTTGTAGCCTAGTAAAGGCAGTCCTTATGTTCATAATCCTTCATTCTCTGACCACCATTCAGATCCGGTCCAAACAATCTGCTGCCTGTCGAAGTCTGCCTTTATGGCCTCATTGAAATTCTCTTCCTTTTCCCTTTCTGTTTCCAACATTTACTATGACACTCCAAAAATATTAAGAGAGTTGTCCTTATGTGTGGGTGCATATTGAGGTTATTCTTAGTGTTCCCTTCAAGGTACCTTTGATATAAACACACCTGCTATCAGCATCTAACAGCTCATCTTTTACAAGAAAGGGCAAATGACAAAATAATGGAAATTTTGCCCCTCTCCTAATGATAGTCCTCAGGATCAATATAAGGGCTGTGCATGTGTCGTCTTCAGGTATTTTCCATCACTGGTCTGCAAATTGGTTTATTGTAATAGGATACTGCTGTATTTATCTTTATTATTATTAATTACTGTTATTATTTTTAAATCCTCTTTCTTTCTGTCAGGGTCCCTTAGTCCTTCAAAGTTTATAGAAATAAATGTGTGTTGTCTGACTCACTACATTGGACTTTACCAGGCTTTCTACTGGTAGACTTCTTTGCTGTAGCCAGCTAGGATGGTTATACATTGGTGAATACTGTCACCTGTAAGTGTGCTGGTATTCAATTTCTTGAATAAAATGGCCTTTATCCCTTTAAATGATAAGAGATAATCAATATGCAATGCAGTGTTTGGTCTGTTGCAAATATTGAGATTATTCTTTGATTCTCATTTATTGAGTTGAAAGGAATGTTTCACTGTTCCTTACTGTGTAAGGAAGTTTTTCTTGCAATGCCACCCTGGGTTAACTTGAAGGAACCTGTCTGAATATTCATCAGAGGTTCGCTTCTCAAGACCCTTGCTTAGAGACATAACTCAGGTCACCTGAATTATTAACCCAGCAGCACAGGATAATTAGAGATCTTTCAAAAATGACATGCTTATATATCTTTAATTAATGTAATGTTGCTCAAGACAGGGAAACAAAGGAATGAATTATAAGGAGCAATAAGAAATAGAGAAGTGTAATCATTACATTTCAATCTATTTGAGTTATGTGCAGTGCTCAACCAGGTTCAGCTTCAGGGCGAGGAGAGAAATGCACACCATTCTGTGCTCTTTCCTTCAGACATCTTGGTTCACGCAAAATTGACTCTGGAGCTGGCATTGGAATTTCTGAAGTGCCCTGTAAAACTCAGCAAAATCCCAGACTTGACTGTTATTACTGAGAAAATGTGACATTGAAACATTCTTTGTTATGAAGGTTCATCATCCAAATGTAAATGTGGCCACGAAAATTTTGGTATTCAAGGGTAAAGTCCTAGGTACAAAGCTAACACTAAAGAGACTTGCTATCAGAGGACCCTGCAGCATTTAATTTAGCATCCTCTAGCCTCCAAAGGATGCAGAAAGAAATACAGATGTGAGTTAGCTGCTGGAGAGAGACTTAAAGCAGGTCATGTTACTGGAGGTCGAGGCAGCTCATAAAATGTACTTGTTTACAGCATCCCTGAGAATTGACTGAAATGCTAGGAGTCACGGCTAGACCTAGATCAGGTCTGTTCATCAGACTAGCCTGGCCTGGATCTTTCTTTGTTTATTGCTTACATCATTGTCAGGCAAGGTCTCTGAAGAGATCAGGCTCTGTATCATATGCTTGGTATGCAGGTGGTTGGTTTAGCAGCCACACAGCAGGAAGCCTAGCTTCCCGTTGATGCATGTGTTGCATTCAGATTCTCCAATGTGTTTAGCAAGTAAGTCCCAAAAAGTATTCCCCTGCACTTGGTCGGTTGTAGTGTCTGCCTCCTAGATGGATCGTTTCTTATTGATTCTCAATTTTTTGCCATGCAAACTGCTTTAAATGCTTAGCTACAGTTTACAGGAAACGAAGAGGAAGGTAGTATCTTTGAGGTCTCTACTGCTCTGCCAAACTTGCCATAATTGGCCCGTGGTTAACTTGGGAGATAAACAGGTAGAGAGGTCCACCACTCCTCATTTCCTTAGCAATCAGTGCTAAAGAGAGCATCTGTGCCAAGAAACGCGCCGTTTCATCTAGACAAGACAGGTCATATTCATTACTTTTCTCAGAAGTGGAATCTGAGACATCTTTTCTTCTTTTTCCCCTCAAAATCATTCTGTCTAAGACCAATCCTGGCTGCTAACCCTGCAGGGAGTCTGAGTGATCAGTGCTTCGTGGGCTGGCTGCACATCCAGCAATGCCTGTTTGCCGGGTCCCATGGAAAGACCTCCTTGGCACATCATCCATGAGCCAGCTTGAGGTGCATGTCCAGGCTGGTTTGGGAGCTGGCATGGTGTGGGGCATCGTCTCCTGGATCCTCCAAAAAGAACTAAGATCTCTTATGTGGAAACAGCTCTAAGGCCTAAACCCACACACATGGCACTTTGAAACAATCCAGGCTGTATATGCTCACCCTAGCTCTGAAGCACCAGAGTATCCCAGTCAAAGCAACAGAAGGAGCCTTCTCCAGGTTTCAGAGGCCTCTAGAGCTTCACATAATGCATAGTGATTGCACTGAGATCTGTGGGTGCTTTTTAGTTTTATCTGTAATTAATTGCCTACTATTTATGTGCATATACATTATTTATATGCATATGCACGATTTATATGCATTATAGGTGATAATATGCATACTGCATATTATTTATGTATCTCTTGTATTCACTGTTATGGGATATTCATACTGTTGTTACTACAGTCTGATGGAACTTGTGGTCAGGAGGTTGAGAGAGGTTCTCCTCTCACTCTGCCCTGGTGAGACTGCATCTGGAATATTGTGTCCAGTTCTGGGCCCCTCAGTTCAAGAAGGACAGGGAACTGCTTGAAAGAGTCCAGTGCAGAGCCACAAAGATGATTAAGGGGGTGGAACATCTCCCTTATGAAGAAAGGCTGAGGGACCTGGGTCTCTTTAGCTTGGAGAAGAGGACACTGAGGGGTGACCTCATCAATGTTTATAAATACGTAAAGGGCGAGCATCAGGAGGATGGAGCCGGGCTCTTCTTGGTGACGTCCAATGACAGGCCAAGGGGCAATGGGCGCAAGCTGGAGCATAGGAGGTTCCACATTAACATAAGGAAAAACATTTTCACTGTGAGGGTGACAGAGCCCTGGAACAGGCTGCCCAGAGAGGTTGTGGAGTCTTCTTCTTTGGAGCCATTCAAAACCCCCCTGGACGTGTTCCTGTGTGACCTGCTCTAGGTGGTCCTGCTCTGGCAGGGGGGTTGGACTAGATGATGTTTCGAGGTCCCTTCCACCTTCCAACCCCTAACATTCTGTGATTCTGTGAAATCCAGAATAGCAATATCTGTATTATTTGCAATCGGGCATCTGAAAGAAGAGAAAACCGAAAACAGTCTCTAAATAAGAAAATGGAAGCTCACTGTACCTTGTTAGTAATTCCACAACAAACTTGACTAACTTGACAGTCCTTGCCTATGTTTCATCTTTAGCTTTATTAACATTATTTTCAATAGACTACATATATTCTTCTTTCAGACACTTCAACCAAGGGATAGCAAGATAAGGCTTAAAATATCTTTTCAAGAATTAAAGAAACCACAGCTGTTTGCCTTACATACCTCACTGTCAAGGTAACAGTTTTGGACCAGCTATAAGATTTCTGATTTGATTTGTGTCAAGATGTGTCTGGAGGACCAGAGGAACGGGTGATTGTTATATGACAGTTTTTACTAGCTTTTGATTACATCAAACCCAGCCTAATAATTTAATTTAAGAAAACAGCAGAAGATTAGGAACAGCTGTAGACCCATACAGCTAGGACAGGTTTAGGGTGGGTATTCCAGAATTGTAAGGCAGTATGAAAGGAACTACGTATGTTTTGAGCTGGAGGTGAAGACACTAATATAGAAAATAAGGTTTGTAAAAGAAGGCAAGTTCATTGCTATAGACATATGTTGCTGCATGACAAGGCTTCAAAGCAGGGACTCTGAATTTGATGTACAGAGCACTGGGGAGCTGGCAGAGGTCTGAAAAGAAGGATGGGAGGGTGAGTTTGGTGCTGTGTGGAAAAAAAAAAGGACTAAGAATGTTAGCATGAACCTCTGGAAAATGTATTATTTTAGCATGATTACAATAGCTAAATAAGCAAACCTTCAGCATAATTACAAGACCTGGACCCATTTCAGAGGTGATTTTATGATAACAGGCTTCTGACAATGCACGAGCTAGCTCGGACAGTGTAGTCCAGTACTGCAAGTCAGGTTTTTTAATATTTGAATTATTCCTTTTAACCTGGCGAGGTGCTACAGATTTACCTTAATAATCCTGAGAGAGCTGTGCATGTTCTTAGCTGGCTGTAGAGCTTATGAACTACTATATATTGCATTCATTTTGTGCTGCAGTGTGGCAGGGAGTGGCCTCAGTTATTCCTGTAGGCACTCTCTAATTTGGAAAGCTCAGGCTTCTAAAACAGCCTTCCTTCAGGTCTGCGTGACGCTTGCACCAGGGTACAAGTGGTGTGGAGTGGAGACCAGAGGCTCTAATTAGATGCAGTACTGATGCAGAAAGATACTCGACCTGGTATGCCCTGTTTTTCCCATTTTGAAAGCTGCTGTTTGTGTGGGAAATTGCAGCCTTGTATTTACATAGTGGAAATGGCTGTTCCATAAAAAGCATAAAGCAAACAAGGATCTCTCAGGGATAGCTATTGTCTTCACAGCAGAGCTATGAGTAGGTGATGCAGGAAAAGTAGCAGTGAATGAAAAGACCCAGTCAGCTAGCAGAGCCTCTCATTGATCAGAAATAGTAGGATGAGAACAACGATGTTTGTCCAAGGACTGTGGTAGGAATGTATTTCAGAATTCAGAAGAGCCCTTTCTCCTCTCAAATGAGCTAATGGAAGTATCTCTTGGGATTATGTAAGTTGTGCAGACATTGTCATAGGAATTGCTTGTCTCTTTCCACCCAGTATCTCACTGCCTTTCAGTTTAGCAAAGCACTTAGTGACCAGAGACATGGAGGCAAGTCAGGAGAGAGGGAACTTAAGAACATAATTGCAGAAGCTTCACCTTTAAGAGGACTCAGTGCATTTTATGCTGTAAAATGCTGGAGAATGAAGACTGATTAATTCAGTAACTATAGCCCAGAACTGACCAAATCTGCTGCTGCAGCTGCAGAATAAGCAATACAGCATATGCATTGCAGAACTCTGTGGTTCTAACATGTCCAGCTCAATGCACAACCCTCTTTCTGAAGAATTTTCTTTGCCAGACCCTAAATCTTTCCATCTAGGACAGTTATAATGACTTTAGTGTACAATTAGAAGTAAAAGGCTCCTGACCAATGATGTTTCACTTACAGTGAAAGATTTTCTTGTGGAGGAGAGTTCTTTTCGAGTTAGGTCTGACAAGCCATACAAAGAGCTTCAGTTGGAAGTGCAGAAAGCATGGGCATTCAGGAGAGAATTTTCATTTACATTTTGGCAGAGAGAGAGACAGAGCAAATAGGAATGCATTTGTGGAGAAAGGAACAGCCGAGATCAGCTGGGAACGTCTAGTGCTTGTGCAAATGGAAATAAAAACTGGGAGATAATTTAACTTGTAAAGAACTGTCCTGCTGCTCAGTAGTTAGGTTTTTTTCCTTTCCTTCTTTTGGAGAAGCAACAGTTTCTTGCTCAGAAATTACAAGAACAAGGACAGAGGAGCAAGATCCCCTGGAGTCTCAAAAATACCAGTTCATATGTCTTCACCACAAGCTTTTTGTTTAAATTAATTGGCAGGTTTGGGGTATGGGCAGAGATTTTCCCTGAGGTAACGCAAGTATGTATCGTTGTATGTTTTTGTCTTGTAGAACTCATTCTGTAACTGGAGGTCTGGCTTGTTCCTCGGTATCATCTGGGAATATTTTGCTTGTCAAAACACCCACAAATGCATTTTAATAGGTCAAGAACCTCCCTCTCCCTATAACCTTGTTCTCCTCTCATCTGCTCCCACTTGAGACTTTGTGAAACTGTCTTGAAAGAAAAAAAAATCTTTTATTTCCGTTTAACAGTTTTTAAGACTCTCTCTAATGTGGCAATCATAATAACATCCAAACATCAAACATCCTGCAATGCTGTAGGGGGTGAGAGGAAAAGAAAAATGAGTCAGACAGAAGACAAGTGATGTTTCATACAGCTCAAGTTAAGACAGTCATCTAATAGATCACGACCTCTTCTCTAAGCACTTAAATGTTACTCAAGGATGTAGTATTTCCAAGTTTCTGGAGTCAGAAGGCTTTGGGAAATACCAGTGTTTATCGTGTTTCTGTTCACAAAAATTATTCCCTAGAGTATTTTGCTGACCTACCTGGCATGAACTTGAAACTACGTTTAAGTGTTCAAGGACCTAGCACCAGAAAACCAGGTACTGGAAATAACTGATTTATAAAAGAACTTTGCTAAAAATGTTAATGATGGGCTACATCAAATCAGTTAAAACCAGTTTAAAATTATTATCAAGATTACATGAAAGTGATACGTAACTAGTATAATTATTATAAGTTTATAAGTGTTCTGTATCGTGATTTCCGTTTTTTTTTTAAGTGTTGGAGAAGAACCATCAGATGTTCAGAATAAATTTCATCCAAACTTGAATTGACAAGTTGCAAAGAAGAAAAAGTTTTTCTCTATGGGTACGCTGGGACCTGAGCACAGACATCTGAGCACAGAAAGGAGTTCAGTATCAAGGCAGAGTCCTTCTGTCTAATTACTAATGAGGAAAAATAGATAACACAGATACAGCAGGGATGTATTTAATTTATCTTCCTACTCGGAGCAGATTAGAACTAACCTTTAGCCTAACTTCAACACCTGAACCAGTGTGATCTTTTGTGATCATTTCTAGATGTTGAGGTGAAAAGTTCACTGCTTTTATTGCCTACCATCCATGATCATTTTTCTCAAGTCACCTTTCTTTCACACTTTTTGCACCTAAATTACGCTAAAAAATCTAACTTATAAAGCAAGATTGTTATATATTCCCCAGCAGGATTTAGGAATAAGGTTTAATGCTTTGTCGAGTGTATTAACATCACTAAACCCCCTCTAACATTCTTTGTATATGTTTCCTCTTTGATGTCTAGGTAAGGAGCAGTCTTTTAACCCTGTAAAGCACCCAGAGCACTGAAGCCGTGGGGTATGGCTGGAGTCTCCTGCAGAACTCCAAAGAGCCTGAAGTACAGGCCCTGATGCTGGCTGTGGGCATCACTCTCTTTAATTCCCCCTTTGGTGTTCAATTTTCATGGTTTGCTCCTTTTACATTGAATGACACCTTTCTGGAAACACATTCTTTCACATATAAATGCACAGATCCTGAGCTGACTGTTCATGCCTGTCCAAAGTTTAGGAATTAATACAAAGCCTTCTGCTGGCTTCCCAAACTGCAGTCAGTGGGATGGACATCATTTGATCATCTTCCTTGCAGGAGGTTTGTTCTTTGATACTGCTATAAAAAACCCCAAAATTTGGCACAGTGGAGCTATCATCAAGACTTTAACAAGCCTTCTTCTCTGGGGAGTGAGTCTCACTCCCTGCCATGAGAAGAGTGTCTCCTATCTGCATTGCCCAAGCCTGTCCCTTCCCTGCATCAGAGAAAAATCTGTGTTAGCTGTTCTGCCCAGGAAGTACTACTAACTTCTCAAACCTGTTGCTGAGCCTCTGTGCTAGGACCAGGCGTGTTGCCCCAGGGTTGGTGCCATAAGGTTGATATATCTCACCAGCCTGTAGGCATTGGTTTTCTATGACATGGAGGAGACTGATGGCTGCCAAGTGATGGACCGGTGTGCCTGACTCTCTGTTCCTGAGGGACAGTCCTGGCCACCATTTATGGCCACCTCCTCATCAACAAATATGCATTTTAGCCCCAGATGGCACTACACACCTGGTTGAACAGCAGGGGGGCCAGTACTTGTGGATGTAAAGGCTCTAAAGTGTTCTGCTGGGAAGAGTTCTTGCTATCCTACAGCAGCATTGCCCCTCCTGAGGCCTGTGCTAGGGAACAGGAGGTTAACCATACCCTCTGGGGCCTCGTCACCTTGACCCCACAGAAGACTTACTGTGATGGAGGCCTCAGATGCTGCTGGGACTGTGTGGCTGTTTTTGCTTGCTGTGGGTTGCTGATTCAGGGTAGATGTCTGCAGGGAAGACCGAACCACTTCCAGGGATAGTGTTCGTACTACATGACAGCAAAGAGTATGTGTGATGTGCCCAGAGGCACATCGTGGGGCACAGAGCATGAGAATGCGCAAAGCCCCCCAGGATCATTTTGGAGGCCTGTATTTGGTGGAAGAAGTTAAACTGCTGTTATCTTGACCGTGCTGTTTATAAAGAACAGTTCCTGGAAGACCCCTACATTTGTGGTCTCTGACACAGCTAATTGGTTTGCTACGAAAGGTCCCAGGAGCAACAATTTGTCCTCGCATCTGAAGTTTGCTTTCTAGTGCTGACACGCCTTGTGGTATCACATTCTGATATGGATTTCATGTTTTTCTCCAGCTGATAAATCTCAGGTTGCAGCCATTACTCTCTCAGGATGTCTGAGCAGGTCCAACATTTCTGGTATGCTCTTCTAAATTATCAAGGACATGGAAGACTGGGAAAACGGACTAAAATAAATATTGTGTCGTTTCCTAGCAAGTGAGAATGCTGCTTTGCTAGACCAAATGCCACTCATGTTTCTTTGGTTAATAAATTTGTCTCACTGAGTGAGACAAAACTTCTTCTTGCATGACCTAAGGTTAACATAGCATTCTCCATTGCCAAGTCTCTCTGTCTTTTATTTATTTATTTATCAGCAATCTACATGTTAACAAACATCAAACAAATTTAAGACTAGTTCTCAAAGAGAAGTCAATTACCAGATCGACCCTTCCGGATGTAATTTGATTAACTGGCAAAATCCCTGCCATGCTTCTCTTCTGAGGATAATGTAACAGACACTAAGTTCATGATGGAAAACCGTAGACTTAATTAACAAGATAAATTTTATTTTTGCCATTTTGCCATTTAACAAGGACCCTTATCAACAGGAGGCACATAAGAAGCTCAGATGTATAATCTCAATCAGCTTTTATTTCTGTATTATGGACAATATATGCCAGAAAATCCTCTAGGATCCTACATCTGCTCTAATCTTTATGGTATTGCCTTTTCAAAGAGCCAGTGGCAGCTCTGTGTTGTCTATAACATGTCCCAAGTGACTAAGAGCAGTTTGAAGATGATCAGTGTCATAAGATCAGATATTCTTACTGTGCTGGAAAGATGTTAGAGCTATTACACAACTTGGAAGAAGATGGTATCAGCTGGACCCCAGAGTCCCTGAGGAACTTCTTGCTCAAGGGACTGCCCTCACACTGCTGTCTCTCCCTGACACTCTGGTTAGTCAGCACGCAGCTGCTAAAGCATCCTCCATCTTCACAAAAAGAAGTGAGCTCTGCTATGAATAGATGGGAGACAGGGTGACTTTATGTGTACAATTGGATCAGTCTGATCTGACTTCCTCAGTCTTTGATAACTATTTAGGATCATGCTTTCTCAAGAAAATAGTTGTAAGACTTTGGTCATAAATTCAACATGACGAGTTTAAAGCGTAGTGGATTAAAGAGAATTACAGATCAGAGGAGCAGCACAGCCATTTTGCTCCCAGCTCACGTGGGCTAAGAGATGGCCTCAACAGTGGTTTGCAACTCCTTCCTAAGTCCTCGTTTGCTATCCCAGACCGGGATGTGGTGATTTTGGAAAGGTGATGCAGCAGTATGGCAGCCCCTACATCATGGGGAGACAGGCAGGGCAATGGTACCATTGTACAAGTCAATCGTGTAGGGCAGCTCAACATACTCATGATAAATATGCCAAGCTGCACTTGCTTGGTGCTTTGGATCCCAAGCCCCTACACAGGCCACTTAAATTTTTGAAATGTGCTCCTGGACGGGGAATGGCCTGGATCCGCTGCCTGGAATGTGATCTGCCCATAGAAAGGATCTAGAAGGAACCTCCTGTTTCTGGGCCATCTCCTCTATGTCCACAGTGAAGCACATATCTCTTTGGAGCATCACAAAAACCTACAGTGTCCTTTGGACAGGGTTGCTGTTGCTAACCCTGAAATCTACACAAATAAGAGGAGGGCTGCTTTGCAATCCTCAGAGCAATGTTTTCATAGCGCCACATATGCATGCAGTGTGCTCCTCATGGTTTGAGCATGTGTATGGGAGGGATGTTGGTATGAGAGGCTGCCGTGCTTGTTGGGATTGCCAAGGGGAAAACTGATAATTTGTTAATAAAAATAATAGAGACTTTAAGGGGCACCATGTTCCTCCTAGTGCCCATGCAGCCATTTGCTCTTCCCTGGCTAAGAAACATCCCTGACTGCCCTTGAACCCCTGACAACTCCCTCTTTTCCTGCAAGAAGCCTGTGACGCCATGTTTCTCCCTGGGCTGCACAAGACAGTGGGCTGGGACATGACCCTACATGTGTGGGGCCTCCAGGCAGGTGGCTGCCTCACAGTGCCTTGTGCCTGCTGGGCCACCCACTGCCCCTGGCTGGTTGAGCTTCTGTGAGTGAGCAGCATGCCTCATAGTACTGCTACTGCTCGAGTGGCATGGTTTCCTCCTGTCACCATGGTTCCAGCCTGGCTCTACCACCATTCATCTCTGCCTCATAACAATCTCCCCATTGTGCCTTGCTGCCCACCTACAGCAATGTCTCCAAATCTGCTGGCCCTGCCCAGTGCCCCTGATTCAACAGCTGCAACATGCACATCAGCTATTTTCAGCACATATGAGCTTTCCTGAGGAAAAAACCAAATATATTTGCTGTTCAGGCAAAGAGATGGGGAAATGGGTTTATTTCCAAAACAATCTGTCTAGGGGCTCCTCAGCCGTGCGTGGAGGAGAGGTATGGGGCAGAGGCAAGGCAGAAGGGGCAGAAGACTCTCAAAGGACAGGAGGATGGATGGGGTCTGCTGGAAGGGGTAGGAAAAATAAAAGAGGCGGGGAAGTCGAGAGGGGCCAGAGAAGAAGGAGGTATCCTTCAAGGGCCACATGTGGGGTTGCTGTGGGCAAGCTGCCTCTGTCTGCCTCTGGTCCATGCAGCTGCAGCAACAATGGGGACCATGAGCCAAACTGCCCCCAGGGCCCCTCTGTGGGCTGAGCTGGACAGAAAGTGTCTGGACTGTGGTGGTGGGTGCTTCATTTTGGTAAGCCATATGGCTCTGTGAATGTGGGTATGTGCTGCTGCTTTCTGGGGTGGCAAGAGAGACCCCAGCTGAAGCAATGTCCCCCCACTTCTGACATGCAGACATCAGTGCCTCCTTCCTTCCCTGCCTCGTGTTGCCCTCTTAATGCTGCCACGCTCCTTTCCATGACCACAAGAGTGTTTCTGCATGCTGCTGAGGGTACATCTGACATGGTCTGGGGTGGGGTGGTAGCTGGGGGTTTGTGCTCCAAAGCACAGCCTGTTGCTGTTTTACTTAGCAGTGTGGAAGTGTTAACGCATGCAAATCTAGAGGAAATGTCTGTACAAGATTAGCTGGTTGTTTAGAGATGGTAGAGGTATTCAATGCTTGCCGTGTGGGAGGTCAAAGATGCTCTGGCTGGCTTCCAGACATTGATTTGGATATTACTTACCTCCCAGAAAGCTCTTTTGTAGTATAAACTGTGCAAGGTCTGGTCTAAGACCTCTAGATCATGGATAAAGTATTCTTAGCTACCAGTAGATGATGGGCATGGGGACATGGGATGAGAGGCCAACAGCTTGACTGGCATGGGGCAGCCGGTGAACTCCCAAGTTGAGCCAGAACCCTGCTCCTCAGGTGAGTGAGCACGCCAAGGATTTTGCTTTGCTTCTGCAGAGAGATGGCTACAGCCCTGGACTCCCTAGCAAGGTGAATTGTCTGCTTTTAGACAGTATTACTTGAGGAGTCATCTTCCCAAAATGAAGGGAGTAGAGCTGGCAAATCAAAGACAGAGGTTGAGGTAGACTTTCCAGGGACCTGTCCTGCCCCTTCCTAAGCATGTTGCTGGGGCAAATGCCGCTATTTGTCTCAGCTGCTCAGGGGAACTGCTCCTACTTGAAAATCGATTCCTGGACCTTGATGGTGCCCCATTAAGCAATATGGGAGACCAGGGAATAGAGACATTGTGGTTGTGTTTTCATTTTGGGACCAACTAATGCATAATGTCTCTGCGGTTCCTGTGCTGGTGCTATTCCCCTAATGGCATGCTGATTTAATAATGTTAATGCCTGTCTACCTAAAATAGGATTTACTGGGATTAAAGTCAGTTTCTGCTCAGGATGTATAGGCTATGTTTTGGCCACTATACAGGAATATATTGTGGTTGCCCTCAACTATGTTCTTAAAAGGGGTGTTCAAACTTTGCCTCTACAGACCAATTGTGTCCTCTCAGAATAATATAGAAAAGGGTACAGTTAAAGTAACATGTTTCAAAAGTTAATGACTTAAAAATGGAAGATCACATTTCCTTGAAAGGATTTTACAGTTTTGGCTGTACTTATGAAACATCCATGCAGTGTAAAATGAGCAAAAGAGATATTCCTTTGTCTCAATTGTAGGCCAAGGAGACATCAAATTATTTCCCTACTTTTTTTTAACTTGCTGCTTGCAACAATTAGCCTGGTAATATAAGGTTTCTCCCTCAACTTGCAAAGCACTTTTAATAACTTATTTCAATCACAAGATATGCACTCAAAATATGTTTATAAATTAGTTTTACATCAAAGTGTCAAGCTTCCTGCAATTATGTAGAGAAAGATACTAAATCCAAAATCCCAGTAGTGCTGGGATTCATCTCAGTAAAAATTACTTTGCTGGAGGACTCTACTGAGGCACAGCATAAAATTCAAAACATAAAGTTCAAAACAATTTAAAATTCAATTTTCTATGAACTGAAACATCATATGTTAAAATACTTTACTCCCCTTCCCTCAATGTGTATGTTTAGTACCTTCATAGTTTTATGCTGGCTGAATCAATGTTTGCGTATGGAAAAAATCACAGATGTTCAATTACACCTTGGGAAACACCTCTGGATTTTGGAGTAAGGCAAATGGTTCAACACGACCCTTTTTGCTGTTTGCTTTCTGGTTTTCCCTAGAGCCTTCACTTGACACTGCTGTGAGGTGGGTATCTAGTAGCATTTTGGTTGCCAGTGTCAGCTGGCAGGCTCCTACTCCTGGATTTTGCTGGCCTAACATTCCTCTCTGCAAAGCTACAACCAGCTATAAACTCTGTGGACAATGAGACGTGCTGTACTTCCATTTTGCTGTACGAGCCTGTCTGTCCTGCAGGCCTCCCTGGAAGAAGGTCACTGTAGGAGGCTCCAGCCGATTCTCCAACACAAATACCCTCCGACAGGGCTGGGACACTCAGGTGCTGTGTGCTGGAGATCAAAGCGCCGAGGGGCTGTTGGGGGTGAGGTGACCAGTGGGCTAGGTGAATACTGGTTAGCCCAAGAACTTTGTGTTGATGATGGTCACTATTCTTACAGGTCCCTACATAGGGAAGTTTTGGATGTGGACAGGAGAACTGACGCCATCATATGTACAAGGCATTACTCACAGTGGGTCCAAAAATTCCATATGGAGAAGCGCGTTTTAGGAACTTTTTTGAAGCTACTATGGTGAATGAGTCCATTCCTATTACCAAAAGAACAGCCACTGTTTTATGGAAACTTGCAAACAAAACCTGCTACAACTATAGCAACAAATTCATCTTGAGCTAGAGAAAGCTGCAATGACTGCAACTGTGGGATAAGAACTGTAGAGAAATATTTTATGGTGACTCTACTGGCAAATAATTTATGTACTTCAGTGCACTGTAAAGGCAAGTAGTAAACAATGCAAAGATTTCTTAGCCTTACATTTATAGGTTTTCAGTTCAACTGTAATATGCTATGTATTTTTTTCAACAAAAATGGTGAGGTGAATCATTGGTTATTGCAAAGCAATAAAAACTCAGCCTTGTTGTGTGTGGTCCTCCATGTAGCTGTGAACCGTTAAATTATGCAGACAAGACTGCTTAGTATAACCCTAACAATGTAGAAGCCTTTTGCAGACATCATTTTTATGTTAAAAGTTATTATAACTCCTTTAGTTGAAAACCCTGGAATTACTGGACCACATTATACAAATTTTACTTAAGAAATGTAGCCATCAAAAAGAGTGCATTTTTGAATAGGAAGTCTGATGGAGTGAAAAAATGAAGAAAACAATTTTTTCTAAGAGATTTTTAGATGGGATTAATCCACAGCAGGTGCTGTCAGAATAGTTCAGTACAGAGTTGTCAGAGAGGTCCTGGAGGCCTTTTAAAGGTGGCTCATATGTCTGAGTTTGGCAATTTCTTGCTGTATTTCTTGCTGTCTCCCTAAGGATGTCCATTTCTGCTCTTCCTTTTCCTGTCCCACCTTCCCCGCATCCCACACTGTCCCTTGGCAATGCCCTGCTCAGGAGATGACGTGCCCTGGCTGGCAATCTGGCCCTTCTTTGGCTTCCCCTTGTCTCCATGTTTGCCTGGTTGGCTGGAGGCCATTTTGCATTGTCAGAAGAAGACACTTTGCACTCAGGTAGATGACTTCATGCTGATCACCAGTGTTTTGAAATGCATCACTTCTAAATAAGATGCCTACAGTTTGATACTGTGACAGTTGTGTGGATTATACACCTGGTGGTGTCAGCTGTGCATGCTCCTGCCTGATGCTCAGGATCCCATCCTAGAGAGACTGTTTGGTTTAGATGGGACGATTTGGTGAGCACCCTCATGGGAAACCATGGATCTGTGTTACAGCCATGAAACTGAGAGAGAAGAGGGTGAGGTTCAGAAACTAGATGGTCCATTGGCACTTGCATTTGCTGTTTGAAATACAAAAGAAAGGGTCAACTCTGGTTTAGCAAATGAAGCTCTTGCACCATACGTCTTGCCAAATGGATTGCTAAGACAACTAATGACTTACGAGTTAACAGTAATAAAAATAGATGCAATACTCCAGACATCAGCACAACCTTCTCCTAGGAATGGAAAAAGAGTGTCTGTCATTGAACATAAAAATATTTTTAATAAGGCTGGAACATTAGCAGTAGGTAGTTGAAATGCATTTGAAATCCCAAACAAGTTGGATACCAATACCAGTAGGAAATTGCACACTTTAATGCCTTAATTGTAACTCACTGCCCACTAGTTATTTATATATCTCAAACTAGCAAATGCTTTACAAGCCTTTAGACATCAAGGAGTGTCTGGCTGAAGTGTCTGAGATTTGAAAGTTGCAAGCAATGGTATGGAAAGGCATTGTTCACTGTTAGTGCCATGGTAGATAAAAAAATTTTCCCTGTGCTTGCATTTAGGACAGATTTTTTTTTATGCTGTGTGATTTTCTGTAAAATTCACTAGAACTTATAGAAGTTGTTTCTTTCAATTTCCCCACAAGAGCTTATGATCAGAGATATTCCTGTTGCTGTCTTATCTTAATCTTCAATTATAAAGATAACAGCAACCTAAATCTGCTGTAATGAGGAATGGAAAGGAAGTATTTTCAGCATGAAGATGTAGAGAAAGAAGGGAAGGGAGAGTTCTTTGTGCTTTTTTAAATGGAGCACGCTGTGGCATCCTGAAGCGTGCCAGTGTTATGCAGGACAGATGATGCCTGCGCATATTAAATATGAAGCTGTAACAACTTCATTTGTCATGTATGAGAAATTTAAAACCATTCTAAAGCCTGTAACATACAGTCCCATACAGATGGGAGGTAGGTTTTACCCGTTGTGGGAAAATAACGGGAGATTGGTGAGAAGGATTGTAAACATGCTCAAGTGACTTATAGCTGAGGTGTAGAAAACCACATATACCATACTAATGGTTGTTTAGTCTTGTGTGTTTGACAAGCAGAACATCTGTGTTTAGATAACATAGGTCTGTGATAGACTTAGAGGCACCCTATCAAACATGCTTGAGATTCCTGCCCTACTGTGGGAAAAATCAAATCACAGTGGTAAACTACGCCTGCAAAAAATCCCTGATACACAGGTGAAAAGAGGAGGTTCAGTGATCCTCTAGCATGGACCGAGCTCCGTGATGCCTGCGTCCCTGCTCGTGTGCTTCTGCTGGGGTGCTGCTGCAGGGATCCCCTGGTTGGTGAGATAACAAAAATAAATCTACTCTTTGCAGTTTGTCTGTGGTTTTGTGGTTGTTCCTGCATCCTGCCTGTGCCGGTCACACACCTGTGAAATGGAATGAAGATTTTTGGCTTTTAACATGGTCTGTGGTTTAATGAAGAAGTCTGATTCAGTATTAATATATTCTGTGATCCTACTAAAAAATAGATTTGTATCTCCATAGTCTGACATCTGACAATGTCTAGACAAACTTTTATGTTCTTATTAACTTTCTCTCATATAATGACTGGAATTTGATGCTTGCACTGTATTAATTTTAAGCTAATTGTAGCCTGTCATAACTCAACTGTATTTGCTTACTTGATAGCTTCTTGTAAGATAAATACCATAATTTTTTATTGCTTCTAATAAAACCTCTGATTTCCACTTTTTATGGTTCTGGGTGACTAGCTGTTTTTGTCTGGGCTGAGGAGAGAAAGATGCCTGGGGGATACCGAGGAAATCTTGGAGTCTGAATAATTCTGAGGCCCTGCAGCAGGTGAGGGTCGAGGCCTGAGGCTCGAGCATCTACAGGGGGTGCCGCACAACCAGGAGGAGACAGGATCATGGGACCAGGTCTTCCCTATGCACTGGTTAACGGAATGGTAACTGGTGCAGTACAGCTTGTATTGCCAAGGGAGTGGGGGAAAGGTTGAGGAGGGGCAGGTGAAGAGTCCCCGTTGGGAGTTTGCTGGGCAAGGGACACGACAGGGGCAAAAATAGTTTGTTTTTTCAACTTGAATACAGCATGTGCTGCAGGAGCTGATGTTACATCATGTTTCTGCAAGTTGTGGCAGCCCTTGAGGAGTGTATGTGCTGGTGTACTTGCCTCCATGGCCAAAACCCAAATGCAGTGCAAACAAAGCAATCTGGGCTAACTCCAGCAGCCAAGACTGTCACAGCTTCTAGCAGTGGGAACTGAGTAAAAACAAACATCTTGCTCAGCATTTTAAGCTAACTGCAACTCTGATCAGGCCTGGCTAACGCTATTACCACAGACAAATCCAGCAGGCCACATTTACTGTGTGAAAACCTATAAAGGTAGATGTGTGGCTTCCTAGGGCACAAAATTGCCATGAAGTCCCAAATGTTTTGGAAGTGCTAAATAATCACATTCAGCTAGTCAAGTACCACTTGCACATTGGCATACTCCTTGCTTTCTTCCTGGTGATTCCCAGGAAACAAATGTCAGAAGGATTATCACTTCAGCTGCACAACCACAGTCCAGGTTCTGAATCTTGACAAAATTAACAGCTGATCCATAGGGCTTCATGGTGTTTTCTGGCTGGAATTCACCTGCCCTAACTTAGGCACCCAGACGTGGCCCCCTTAAACTGAGCCTCTGCATTTCTCTGCTGTGTGCCCTGGGATCAACAGCAATTCCTTTACCTGTGCACAGGCACCTGTCCAAGTTTCTCATCCCTCTGACACAACTCCCTTCAGTCTTATCTGGGCCTAGGTAACCTATTATGCCTGCAAAGGGAAATTACACACAGTTCATGACAGTGTAGGTCAGCAGAAGCTGCTCTTCACCCTGACCAAAGATATTCCCTCCACAGAAGAACCAGGGAGGTGATGAATTCTTGGAGATGACAGGCAGCCTAGACTGTATCAGTGTAGTGCAGTCCCAGAAATTGCTCAGGGGATATTTCTTCATTATCTCAGACTGCAGTTCACCACTACAACTCTTGCTGCATGATTGAGGTTGGACACAGGAGTATCTGAGGTGAAGGACATGGACCCTGTCTAGCTTCAATTCACTGCATGAAACTCTTTTCAGAATAAAACATGACTGGTTCATTGTCTGTGTCTGCACTTGCCTTTTTACAGCTGCTACTGTAAAACTGCAAACAGCAAAGTGAGTCTCTTTCTTTGGATGCTTGGTTTTGTGATCCTGGATATCTTCTTAGGGTTTTTTCCATACAGAGAGTTTTACTCGCAGGAACCCACCTCTCCCCCAGTGGTCTCCATTCTTATTTTCCTTCTGTCCCTTGTTATTGTCCATGGACAGAGGGGTTTCCCAGATGTCCCACAGAGTGTCTATTGTTTGTTGCATATCTGTGTCTTGGCTGAGGATGTGACTGAACTCTGTGGCAGCCACAGGACACACTGCTGCTCTTGGTCATGCCTTCAGGGCACTAGCCACAACCCTGTCAAGTTAGTAGACCTCTGTAGGAAGGTCTCCATTTGCACTGAAGTAGTACGGTAAGTAAAGTCTCAATCACACAAGCCAAACTTGCAAGAAAGGTGCTTACCATAGAGTCTGAGTAGGTCCATTATTCCTAGATGTAGTTGGGAATGCAGGAGGCACTATCTGAGAAAGATGAGCTCTGAGAAGGCATTTGGCTAATTGGCAGTGCCATGTTGTTACTGGGTTTGATTAAATTAAACTGTTTGGTTCTGAGATGGTTGAGCCAGGTAATTGGAAAGCAAGTGAAGAGATGGTCAGCTGTAGTGAACACTGAAAGAAAGGAGTGTGTATGTAGCCCAAAATTGTGTATGAGAAATTATAGTAGCATTCAGGGAAGGAAGCTGGTGTGGAGACTCACGAACTAGCTGAGGGAGGTCAAGGCAGAGAGCAAGGAGGACACTTAGTACTTGGTTTGCTATGAGCTGCATTGGACTAATTATCTCCCTCCAAAATGAGAGCTACTACTTTGTGTTACAACACTGAACTCCTAAGTATCTTAGTATAACTTCATGCCCTTGTTCTACTACTGGCAGATTTATGAGAACACTCCTTTCTCCCTTGAATCAACTTCAATATTTCTTGAATAATTTAGGGAGGTGGTCAGTGCTCCATTGATTGTGTGAATTTCTACTTGCTGTGTGATGGTTGTGCAATGGCATCTATTTTTTAAACTGCATTTCTCATACATTTTGCTGAAAAGCAGCATTCTGCAGCTATCTACCCCATTCAGAAACACTTTGGTGGTGTTAGCTGCAGTAAATCCTATGTTACCTAGGTGATTTATACACAGTTTGTCAAGTTACTGGATTTGCCCAAAGGAAAAACATTTAAATTGGCACTTTCAAGGATGCAGTTTTACAAATGGCCTAACTTAATCTAAGACTGCCCTGCTACCATAAGTGGGAGGTCCTTGTGTAGAAGGGCTGAAGCTGCCCCTTTTCATGGCAGACTGGTTCGACAGGGTAGTTTCATCATTTCCCTAAGCTTCACTGCACAGATGAGAACAGATTTAACTTCTCTGACTTCATTTATCCCATCATTCAGCTGAAGCATGAGAGGATTTCTTTCACATTGTGCTCTATAGACATAAACCCAATGTGCACAATTATTTTTTTTTTCTCTTCCAGGACTTGAGGTAGAATTTAATTTTATTATAATCAGCATGTTAGATGTAATAGCTTGATTATTTTCTGCTTCAGTCTGTGTTCCAAAGATTCTTGTCTGATCAAAATTCTGCATGATACAAGCATTCTTTTATCTGTGTATTATTTATCACACATGATGGAGATCCTTTTTAATTAGGTGCACTAGTTATGTCACTTAATAGACTTTAGCCATTCTCTATTTTGTCTCTGAAAGCAGCTTTTACTTTTATCTTGTGGATGAAAAATGTTATGCTTGGTATTATGGCTATGTGATGAAAACAGACTATGTGATCATATGGACTTTATTACATTTTATGTGCCAAATAGATTTAAATTGTTTTTTTTTTAATACATCAATATTTTACACTTCAGAAGTCAAAATACTGGAACTGTAGCTGAACAGCAAAATAGGGCAGCCAAAACTTTCAGTTTGCAAATATCTGGTTTTGGATTAACAGAGGCAAAAGTACTTAATGCTTGCCTACATTGCTTACAGATGAAGGCTTTTTTTTACTTTCTTATAAAAATTATTCTTGTAAATGTATTTTGTATGTTGAGTTTGTACACTGTTTATTTTTCCCCCAAAATGTGTCGATTTCCCACTGTTTTTCTGAAAGAACCGACTAAGTCACAGCTAAAGGAGAAGAGGAGAGCAATGTTATATGTTAGCTATTAGAAAAACTTGATTTGAAGAGGAAAGTTTTTATATTTTATGAGGCGTAATTAAATTTCTTGTGACTCATTTTCAGCCTGAATCTTTTTAACCAGATTGATCTGCAGCCTGACCGAATGCTTTCAGTCTTTCTCCTGGTAGGATAAAATAGCCTCTGTAACAAATGTGATACAGGTCATCTGGAGCCATCCCCTCACGCCTCTGCAGAACACCTTCTGCGTTAAACAGGGGCTGATTTCACTGCATTGTCCCAAACCCAAGCTAAAGCCTTGCTATAAAGTCAAAGGCCAGTTATAAATAAATTCCCTATTTTAGTAGGAAGTTAGGAGAGAGGGAGAGTTAATTTTCATTATTTCCCCCCCCCCCCCCCCCCCAGAGTTCCTGCTAATCTAACTCCAAGCACTTCAGCTTTAAAAGGAGTTGTTGGCTGCAAGCTGGTTAGTCAGGAGTAGTAAGTAAAGTGTAAGCAAAGTGACAATACATATAAGCCTGAAAGACCCCTCTAGGTGAAAAGCATTTTCCTATTAGTTTAACATTTTCCTCCTAATGAAGAACTGAGGGTTTTCTACACATGTCATTTTTCAGCTTACATGCCTACTTACCCACGGTAATCCCAAGAATCTAACAAATGATGAAAACAAGGAATGAATGCCTGTGTTCTGTTTCCAGTCATGCCTTAATAGAGAGATTGTGTGGTTGTTTATAAAGCCTGCTTTAATATTATTCACAGAGGTGCACACAGTTAAACAACCAAGATTGTTTCCACTGTCACAAAGTTTTCTTCCTCTATAGACTGCCACAGTTATCTTGAAGACTTAAATGCTGGGCCATAATGATCTTTTTTGAGCTGTGGCAACCCTTGGCTGTTGGCTCTGTGCACTGGTGGCTGGAGGAGCAGTTCTTACATGCATTGCCAATGGGTGCAAATTATTTTCCAGACATGAGTGGACAGGGAAATCAGCATGAAGGTTATGAACCAGAGGGAATATCTTGTGTATTCAGCATGAAAGGCAGCCTAGACAGAGTTGAGTCTGTCCTCCTCTGGGTGCTATTCTTAACTTCCAACAAAATGAGTTTGTGCATCTTCTGACAGCCACCATAGATTTTAAACTTTCTGCTATATGGATCAGGTTCTAACAGTATTCTCCTGGCACTGTGCACTTTGCCTGAATTACAGGCTATTGGGATGATGAGCCATCGCTTTTAATTTTCCTACATGCCTTCGTTCTCTCGCATAATAAATATGTACACATTGTCCATGGTATGCCTACTTTTCTGACATGCAACATGAAATAACACTACTTTTTCATTATGAATAGTTGATGTTTTATACTACATGCACATGATAAGGTGTAGGTTTACACCTGTATGAGTTTTCACTTTACAAAGTAGGGGCCTCCCAAGCTGAGGTCATAATTGACCTAGTACGGTAGGATGTGCACCCTTGACAATCTATAACAGCATTTCAGTGCTGCAAAGACATTAATATCTGGTGCAACAAGGATTATTTAGGCTCGAGTTCACTTATATACCTTTCCTGAGGGCGTATCAAGGGAGGAGTTGAATGATTCACCGGTAGGCAACTATCAATAAACACTAACGGAAAAATACAACAGTAGTGGGAAGAACAAACAAAAGACCCTTTTAAGGAATGTAAGTTGCCGAGCGAGAGAATATTTTTCCACAAATATCCAGCTTTAAATTGATGCTGATTCTCAACTGAAAGGTAGTAAACACTAGAGCTGCTGGATTAAACGACAGGTCTCAGTTTCAATTCACTGTAATGTATTTGTAGTAATATAGCTGGTATATGCATTTGCACAACCTAGAATTGCAGCTTATGAAACTTTCTAGGTTTGGTTTAATTAGGAAATGTATTAGATTAAAAAAGGAAAAGACCCTGTTATGCCTGAAACCATAGATCTCCTCCCCAAAGAGACACCCCTCCAAATGCAAGGTCTCCCAGTCAGTTACTGCATCCTATCTCTTGCTACAGAGATCTTTGGCCATGCTGTCTACAACAGGCTTCTACCAGATTTACCCTGTCCCTGATAGCCATGTTTTGCCAAACTCATTATGCCTAGGCTACCAGCCACTGTATCAAATCATAGCTAAAGAGGTACAGAACCCCTCGCCTGGGGGCTCAGAGGGATGTAGTTATTTGCTTGTTTGTTATGTAGACTTTCTGACCCAGTTGTTGCAAGAAAGAATTAATCTTAAAGCTTTTAAACATAACTTGCCAGATTCTCACAGAGAGGGAAAAGTCTTTTATAAAGCTTTTGCCTGCCCATGATTACGGCTATCTTTGTACTGATCATGCAATTTTCTTTCTATAACCCGGAACCTGACCCCTTGGTACAGTTGAATGAGCTAGGAATATCCTTTTTCCTTTGTGAAACCAGTGCATCACAGCAACTTCTTTTAATGGCTCCTAGAACGAAGCCTACACACCAGCAACCCCCCCTTCTGTGCTTTTTGTAACATTGATGTATTTTTCAGCTCCTGCTGCTGTTTGAGTTTTGAGAGGTTGCTGCAACAGCCACAGCTGAACTACCTCCAGAGAGTTCAGGGCATCTTCCTTTGGATCGTCCTAGTTCCCTCTCTCTGAGCCCATCCTGAGTTCACCCAAAACCACTCTTGACAAGTTTCTTCCAGTAAGGTGGGAAAGAGAAAATACCTTGTACTCACTGCACTCTTCTGTGATAAAACTGCCTCATCCTTGTAGGACTGTTCCTCCTGGTGTAGCAAATCTTGCATGCTGTCCTAGCCTTCTCTTGTCTCCATGAACCAGCCAACAGATTTTCAGGAGTATCCTCCCTCAACAGCCAGGCTATGTCTGCAGTTGTTACTCCAGTAACCTGATCTGTCCTGGCATCATATTTTCTCCAAAGTAAGGAGGGGAATGCATGGACAGGCAAAGAGGTCCACGTTCCTTCATCGGCAGATGAGGCCAAAGAAGGCCTTGTACATGTCACTTGAAGAGCAAGGAAAATACTTGCACATTTCTTTCTTTTTTTTGAAAACTTGCCTTTTCTCTTTCAGATTGGTTGGGTCCTTCCTGAATAGTTGCCCTTTTATCATTAATATACGTAGTCTTGATGATTCTTTCTGATGACATATTGAAGCCTGACAAATACAGACTCCGGTGCAACCCAACAGACTAAGATTTATTTGGTTCTCAGATCTGGAGGCAGATGGCTGAGCCTGGAGCTGAAGTTAAGCAAATGCCACTTGGGTGAAGATATAGTGATTGATTCAACTAAGGACTGGATTACTTGAACACTGAGGGATCACTATGTATATTTCACCTACTTTAATCTTGGTTGGGGAGAGAACATGCTTACCCTTGAAGCCAAAATTTTTCCAGAATACACAAGCAGAGAAATGCCAAAGCCATTGCAGGGGATCTGCTTGGTGAAAGCAAAATTCCAGACAGCAAACCTCAGCTGCCAGTGACAGATGATATCTGTACATAGCACTGGGGGACCAAAAGTACTCACGCAGAGCCTCATGGCTTGGCTGGATCTCAACAAGGTAAACATTCATGCTATTGCTGCATGCTTGGTATGACAAAATGCTGCTGAAGTGCAAAAGGGACAATTACTGGCTAGGCAGAGAGTAAAGTGGAATGTCTGGCTGTTCCAGGTCAGCAGGCAGACCGCAACTCCAACTATGGCTGAGAAGAGTACTGAAAGTGTTTTTAACAGTGGTATAGAATTGGCTGTTTTTCCTGGTGCCTTATTTGGGGAGTGGAGTTCGATTTAAATGCTTTCTTACAATAACCATTTACTGACCTGTCAGCAGCTGTGGCAGTAGATCTGTTGTGAAGCTGAACATTGTTGCCACATACAGGTAAAAGGGAAAATAAGTGGAAAGGGTAGTAAATGTTCTGGGGCATTAGGCAACTTTAAAAGTGAAAGGTGCTTGTTGGCTCTATGCTTAACACTCACGTGTGTACCCTGCTTTCCATCTTCACCCAGAAGACTCTTATGGATATCTGACATGGTTCTGCCTTGTGTCAAGGAAGGTATACAGGTCTCTGAAAACTAACTTGTGCATGGGGTACAAAATGTGCTGGGAAGGGGATATGTTTACTTCTGTGTGGTCAGTTTTCTGTTCACAGTGGTGGTCATTAGTGCAGGGGGAACTCAAAGCTCAGTCCTTTACAGAGCTGTGGCATGCCATGTGATCATCCCTGACCTGTCCAGAACGTGTGAAAAAGAGCTCATGTAATATATTGTGGCTCAAGCTTTCACTTTGACATTCCGCCCTTGATCTGGACCTTGGTTTAAGTTTATATCAGAGCAGAGGTGTAGGGGGATCCCAGGTACAGGTTTGGGAGTGGGTTAATTGCCACTGTTGACTCTACTACTGCCACCTCCAACAGTGGAGTTCAAGTTAGCACCAGAGTGACCATCACTTCAGAAAGCAGGACTTTATGGTGTGGTTACTGAAAGGCTGTTACAACCAACATAACTAATCCTGCCCTTTCCATCTTCCACACATGCAGCTGAGGCATTGTGCCTTTCTAGGAGGGAGCCTTGCAGGATATTGAGGTTATTTTTATAAGCCTAAATCAGATTTGTGTGTCTGCCTGTGATCACCATAGTTTCATCTATTTCCTAGGCCCTTCAAAGAAGATAAAGTCTGTGTCCACTGGGAAAGGTTCACACATTTTTGAATGTTGCAGCCCTAAAACCTAGCAACTGCTTTACTATAAAGGTAGCAGAGCTTCTGTAGCCCTTTTACAAAATTTTTAGCTAATTGGTGATTAGAATTAAAAAATGAAATGACAAATTTTAGCCAAAGCTTTTTTGTCACTAATTAAAAAGGCTTTTTTTTCCAATGCTATGTTTCTGTCAATCTATTTTGAGGCTTTTATGTCTTGGTTTTTCTTTTAATTCAGTACCCTTTCAGCAGAAACCACTGAAAGCATTGCCCCCTCCGATTTCTTCATGTTTTAGGCTGATCTTATTTTTTCTGAACCTTCTTTTTACTGACTGAAACAATTGAAGCGCTTCAGTGGGAAGCTTACTGTGTCTTGTAGCTCTCACCTCCATTACTTCCCATCACAAATGTCCTCTTCATATCATAAAAAATAGACCTTTTCTCAATAATGTCTTTAGTTAGAATATATTGCTTATATACAAAAATGTCACCAGTACATCAAAAATCCTTGTCTAGTGAGTGGAGGTGGGAGGAAAACCAGTCATGAACAAAAATCTAAATGCAAAAATGACATCTACTTTCCTGAAATGGTGGATGGCATAATAATTGAACAGCGGATAAGGCAGCTGACATAAGAATATTCCAAAGAAATACTTCTGTTCTTTCCAGTCCCCCTCACACCCACTCCAGCACTGCCTCATGTAGCACCAATTCAGGAATGACTGAACATCTGGCTGTTGATAAACTGCATAACTAGCGTTTGAGCTTATACTTCTCTTAATTTTGGTCATTTGGGTACTGCTAGGCATAAGTAGTTGCAGGACAAGGATTGTGTGCTCCAGATTCAGTGATTTTTTTTTTCCTCTGTGATTTCCGTATCTTCACTGAAAAGTAGGATTTTCCTCCCCTTCTGAGTAGCTTCTCTCAGGCTTTTGGGGAGGCCCCCAGCTAGTGAAGAGAGAAGGGTGGTTAGAGGAAGAGTGCATTAATTCATGGGATTAGACTAGAACAGATATTAAGGATAGGACTAGCTAAGGGGAAATGAGGGCTATGGATGGAGAGGTGTGAGGGAAGGAAAGAATTGGAACAGGAAAGAGCTTGTGGGGATCATCTTATCCCTGGGAGCTCTAGTGAAAAGACCAAAAAGTGCTGCTCACTGGACGTATCCCCAGAGGCTAGACCTACTACGAGGTATTGCAGCCGTGAAGGTAGGTCCTTACACAAGATAGTCTTCTGCGTTCAGGTGCTCATAGAAGTTTGAAGATTTTTTGCATGCTGGGCACTTAACCAGGCTACTGATGTATGATCTGCAGTTCCCTGGAGAAAAAGTGGTAGGAGCAGAGCTCAGAAAAGATGACTGCTCTGCATGCTCTGCCTTTTCCTTCAATTCACCTGCCATGTAACAGGAGGGATCTGGTCCAACCACCACAGAGGACTTTACAAACTCAGTGTCCACTCTTGATGGCCAGCTGCCCCATCCACCCAAGCTGCTCTGCCTCCCTCTCGTACAGCAGTGACTGTGGCCTGCAATGTCTTTCTTGCCACAGGCTGCAAGCCCCATCCCTCCTATTGAGGTCTTGTGAATCTAAGGTCTTTTCACAGCCCAGTGGTCAACTTCTGATCTGGTGCACCCTGGGCTTTTGGGTCCCTGGGCTGACCTGGAAGGGTCTAAATTCCCATATAAGCAGGGAGAGAACCGCAGCACCTCTCTAACCTTGTCACTTGCCCTGCAGCAAGCTGCCCTCTAGGTGCTGCTGGCAGTGGCTAGACACAGAGGTCGTGATTGGAGATGGAGGTACTCGGTGATAACCTAGCATTGCTTATCTAGTCCCAGTTTTCATATCCTACACTGGTTGTTTTTGAATGTCATGAATTTGCTACCTATTACTCTGAACACATTGTCCATCGCTAGTCACAAAGTTTATACTTTATATATAGTTTTGTCCAATGCCATGATTTCCAGTTTAAATGTCTATGGGTTTGGAGTAGTTTCAAAGCAGCATAGGGAAGGTCCTGTTCCTGATCCAGCTGCATGTGTCCAGCACACATTGTCATTAGCATTCATGAAGACACACAAAATCAACATGAAATTGATTGGGTTAAAATCAAATACAGGGGAAAAAATACCCTTTGCTGTTTCTTTTTTTCTTATTGCTTTTTGGAGGCTGGCAGGAACTGAGTGACAAGTTGTGCTTCCAAATGGTTTTAAAACTAAGACTCCGAGGAATAAAAGGGCAGGTTCTCACATGGATAAGTGTCTTGTTAAAAATAAGAAACTGAGAGTTGGAGTAAGTAGTTGGTTTTCCCAGTAAGTTATTATTGCAGGCCCATTGGTACCTTTATTGTCTCAGATATTCACAGTGGCCTGGAAAAAAGTGTAAATAGTGAGGTGGCAAAGGCCTCTGAAGTCATTATACAGGACAGCCATTACACAGGGATGGGCTAAATGTGAGGAATTCCAGAAAAAAATTGTGAGATTGAATGACTGTGTGACAAAAAGGCAAAAAAAAAATATCACTATTAAGTATTAGACTCAGTCAAAAAACACTTGAATGTTAGGGGTGATTAGAAAAGAACCAACAGAACAGCTACTCCACTGTAAATTGATGGTGTGCTTTTATCTAAAATGCTATGTTGTATTTCTGTTCTTCCATTTCAAAAGGGGTGACACAAATTGAAAAGTTACAGAGATAGGCCACAAGAATGATCAAAATACAGAATATCTTCTGTACAAGGAATGACCAAATTGACTGGAAAAGAACAATCAGGGTGGTGAGATATTACATGTTTCTGAAATCATGAGTAGCATTGGAGAAATATTCCTTCAGTGTCTGTTTTAGTACAAAAATGAAAAGCTCTGAGAGAAACTAGTCAGTAGTAGGTTCAACACAAAATAGAGTCCCGGGTTTATGTTCTTCCCACATAATCAAGCGGCAGATGCCTGGCCACCCTAGAAGTTTACAAAGTTCAAATGGCACCTGGACAAAATTCATGGAAGAAGAACCACTGACAGGCATTAAATATGTTCATCCCCTCTGGATCAGCAAGTTCTTATTCCTGAAACTGCTGGAGGACGGGAAAATGTTTGGAAAGTACCACTACACGTTTTTTCTCTTCTTTGGGTGTTGGCCACTAGCAGTGATAGTGTGTGGACCCAGATGGCCCCTTGCTCTGACCAGTAGAGCCATCCTGGCCACCATTTTTTGCTTAGCTTTTTGCAAAGAGGGGCTCAGAGAGTTGCAGAGAGGACCTGCTCTGTCAGAGTGTGGGATAAGCCACTGAAAAGGAACCCAGCCATTTGGCTGGGAGAAATGGCTTCTTTGAGAAATCAGCAGAGACCCTCTGGACATTCAGTGTAGGAGAGATTGATCTGGAATGAAAATGGGAAGATATTGCCCATCTTTCCACAGAATAACTACACATTAAAAAAAAAAAAAAAAAAAAAGGTAAAATAGAGCAAGTTGCCACAAAATATCTCCTTTAGCTAGAATGACTTTTTGTTCTCTTTCTGAGCTTATACGAAAGATACAGTACTTCAGACATGGCAGCAGTCTATTTTTTTTAGCACGATAGAAGTCTTCACTTCATAAGCTGCTTGTGCAAAGGACAAGGTGTTTTGTGCATACTAGGCCATTTATCATTACAAGTGCCATGAAGAGGAATTAAAAAAAATACTTAGAATTTTAACATTCTGAAAAGGGATTGTGGGGACTGGTGAATGTTCAGAACATCATGTATTTGCAGAGCAACAGCAAGTTATTTTATATAGTTTCTGTTTAAGGTGCTTGCAAGCTTTGCTTAAAATTCTTCAAGGTCTGAGTCTCATACAATGGAAATGACAAAGAGTTACTAGGGAAAAGATCATTACAGAATGTTCTTCTAGCTAAACGTTACCCAGCATTGAAAGCAGTGAAGGGACCTGTAAACAGGAGCAAAGGCCAGCAAAACTGAAAGATAAGAGGAGTCAATCTCTCTGCCACTAAACTACTATCAGAAAATCTCTTGTGAGCATTAGAGTTGGGGTTTTCGGATTTTTGGAAAAAAGCCTGACTTTATGGTAATTAATGCTTCTTCCAGCCTTCATCTGTGTACTGCTTCTGTGTCTAACCTGGGGAGAGCAGATGAGAAAACCTATGACACGTTCACTGTAAAGACAGAGAAATTGCAACTGGTCTGCCCAACACAGCAGCAGCAAATGAAAGAATTTAGCTTTGTTTTTGACCCAGAGCATACATAAGCATCCTCCCTTCTATCCTGCACAGTACTGCAGCTGCACACGCTCCCCACATGAAGTATTTGCAGTAAGGAAACAATGATGTTGTGTTGCCTTTAATACTCAAGATTTTTACAGTCAGTACAAGCAACTGGGGGAAAAATTCTTAAGATAAATGGACAGACCAAGGCAGAAGTCTAAGATATTTTAGCCTGTTTTCATAATATGCCTTATAATCTGTGCAGATAGTTACCTGGGACTCATAGACTGTTGATCTGCATGAACTCCTGTTGTGCTTTCACACAGGAAAGAGGACACAATATGTGGATAGACTTGACATAACGTGTGAACCTGCTGTCTTTCTAAATGAGCTGCATGTGTTAGTACTTATCCAAAGGAATCAGAAGCCTTTAGATTGAAAGAGACCTTTTGAGATCATCTGGTCTGGGCAACCTGGTCAAGCAGGGTCACCTAGAGCAGGTTGCCCAGGACCATGTCCAGTCAGGTTTTGAATCTCTTCGAGGATGGATAACTCCACAACCTCTCTGGGTAACCTGTTTGACCACACTTACAGTAAAAAGTGTTTTCTTGTGTTTGGATTGCAGCTCGTGGTGCCATGTCACGGGTTTCTCTGTGTTTTGCGTGTGTTTTGCTGCGTTGCATTTGTTTTGTACCCAGTCGTGCAGGTGTTTCAAATATAAACACTTATGACTGAGCTATATTTAGCTTTTGCATGCTTCCTCCTGTAATAAGTCAGCAGGTAACTCCTCTGCTGGCAGAGAGCACAGGGAGCAGGTGGTCTGGAGAGAAGGCTCTCCAAGTTTTTTTGCCAGGTAGATAGCTTAACACCTCATTTCCAAACTTCTCCTGAATCATTCATTTGTCTGGAGATTTTTATATATATATAAAATATATATAAAATATTCCCAGTAGGAAGATTCTTTCCCCCTGAAAAATTTCAAGTTAGTAAATTGTACTTGGTTTTGGTTTCCTTATCTGCTGAAAATAACATAAAGAAAAGTGATGGCTGTATCAGAAGTGAGTAGTGATATAAACGCTTATCCCGCTTGCTTGGTTTCCTTGTGTTGATAACAGAAGACCATGTGTATAATTGCACCCACAGCAAAGTCAAGGCAGAGTTACCTGGCATAATAATGTAACTTCTTGCTAAGTCTCACATTATGTCATACCATGGCAAAATAGTCTTCCTATTTTGCCCTGAGTGTAGAAGTCTGCTGTAATTTGTGGTGTGTTGTGCACATTTACACTTATACAGAAGTGCCATCTTGTTAACTTGGCATTATAAATCACTCTGCAACACACACATAGTTTGAACAGCTCAGCTGTGATGTGCTGGTTTTGTTTCTGCCACTGCCAGCTCAGTAAAGGCAGGTATCTGGGCAGGTCCACTCCACTGAAATGCCAGGTCAAATTCAAGCACGAAAGTCTCTCAGGAGTAAGGTATAATTTTTCTTCCAATGACTGGATCTCATAATTTTCTCAGCCACCTTTCTGAACTCCCACATCAACACCATTAGCCTTGAAACAACAACATACTTTTCTTTTGAGTCATTTTATACTGACAAAATTTAGAGCATTCAGGTATATTTTACCTTAGACACAAAAATTGTCTTTCATGCCAGCAGTGTAGTATCAAATTTACCATCTGCAAAGAAAGTGTTGAGAATAACTGTTGGCCTTTGGTTTGTAGGTCGTGTGGAAGCAAAGTGGGTTTAGTGCTTCATTCGTTTCTCAGAAGCTTCAAGTACTCTGTTCTCAAATATTCTGATGCAATTATGAAAATTAATTGTCTGCTGCAGGGTTTGAAAGGATGGTGCAGGTTTACTGATGGGTACGAGAGATCTTTGACTGTTTATGGTGTTATTAAGTGGAAAGTGTACATGAAATTCAAACAGGTTTCCTACATAAGTGAAAGGAAACTAGAAATACTGCAAGGCAGCAGAATAGTACAATTGCCCAGGGTGTTCTACATTTTTATTTTGATATTTGGATAAACAAGCAGAACCTTCAGGTCTGACAGGCACCAATACTGAACATGGTGTGAAAAGAATATTTTAACAAAATCCTGGATGAATGAGGACAGGAACGGTCCAGCATTTCTAGAGTTTCTTTTAAAGCCTGGGAAACTTGCTTTTACCATCTTTGATCACACAGAGAAACTTCAGCGCAAGATCCCCCGAAGCAGATAAAGACATATGCAAGGGGGAAGAGGAGAACACAGTCCCATTCACTGGACTAGGTTGGTTGTGGAGCTACAGGTGATAACTCTTCTTGTGAAGCCTTGATTTCACCAAGGGAAGTGAAAAAAAGTGTGATAGGCATGAACAAGAGCCGAACCTTTGTCTCCAACCAAATCAGCTGGAAAGATGTCTTCCATGCCAGCCCTGATGGCAGATGGGTAACACATTTGCTGAACCCTTGGTTGGCCACAGACAGAGCCCCAGGTGACATGAAGGAGTATCATTGCACCCAGGTCCCAATTGTTTCTTCAAGACAGAAGTTAGGAACATTTGAAAGAACGTGTATTTATCGCTCCTTTTACTCTTCTCTGTCACCCATCCACGCCATGAGCAGTTTCTTTGACAGATCTCCTGGTGCTGTACACTGTCTGGGGAGAAGCATCACCCAGCTCTTCCCCCTCAGCACAGCGCAGTGACTTCCTGCCTTTGGAGGCACTCCTGGGGCTGCAAAAATTTCCACCTGCAGGTGCATGGGAGTCCTGATGTTTTGTGAGATGCTGTTTACTGAGACCTCCAGAAGATTATTTGTGCTCTGTGATGTAAATATGTCTTCTGCCTAAAATCTGGAGCTGGGAGATTTCATCTTCTGGCAATGGTGCTAGTGACCTCTTAAGCCCTGTTTTTCTTTGGGACAAGTGTGAGAACCAGCCCTTGTGCATGCTGTCTCCAAATACACAAGGGATGGATTTAAGCTTCTGTTTATTGTCTGTTTCCTGGGTCCCAGCAAACAGGTCAGGGAATAGCTACTACTACCTAGTGGCAGAAGAACAGGCAGAAGAGGGGAATGGGTGATTTAGCCAGGAACTATAGACCAAGGAAATAAAAGGAGGAGGACTTCATTTTTTCCGATATGCACTTATAGCAGAAAACAGAAGGTTACCTCATTTCTGGTGGTGGAGAAGAAACAAGGAAGACTATTTTAGTGGAAGGAAATACAAGACTTCTTATGTGTGAAACAATCTGTATATCAGTAACAAAGGATTATGTTTCTGGTATTATTAATATGAAATTTTACTTAAAATCTTGTAAGTCATGCGTGTAAGTCTAGAAACTGCAGAAGCATCTCAAATCCCAGGAACCAGCACCCCAGGGGTTGGGGGTGCTCATGCAGAGCTGGAAGATGACCAAGAATACTGATAAGGGAATTAAAATATTACTTAGAGCTTGTCTGCAAAGTTATTTGGATAATGGATGGATCTGCCTCTCATTACAGTGGCAGTTATCAATCTTTATAACAAAGCATTTCGGTGAATCTGTGAAATTGAATGAAAGAAGCAATCTGTGTAAGAATTTGGGACATGGCAAGCATTGACTTTGCTATATTTATTGATGTTGAAAGGGGTTTCTACAAACAAAAGGCATATTTGATCTTAGTTCTTCTCTACCTAGAGCCCTGACAAATACTAGTTTTATTCCACAATGCAGGATGATTACATTAGTTTTAATTTAAATAGCACTGGCTTGAAGTATTTCAGCTTATTTTAATGCTGAGAAACTATCATAATCCTACTTGAACAGCAAATGAAGAGGATGAAATTTTCTGTTCTTGGCATAAGTATTTCCACTCTGATCTGGCAGAGTTGCTCCCTGTGAGCCAAGTCCTGCACACACTTCCATTATCAATGTGTCAAGCAGAAGAGAAAAGAGCTTGAAAAAAGTGTGTGGGTGCATGTTGTGTGCGCTTGACCTTCACCTGCCATTCACAAAGTATGTCCTTTTATTTCCCACTCTTCTTCCTTGCTTTTTGTAGGATCTGAAAGGGTAATCTGGAGTAAGGCAGCGCTTTCTGCTGCAATTGCTGCTATAGTAGTGCAACACTGTATGTACTTACATTGCTGTCACTTTCCCTCCAAGCTCTGCACTGACACAAATGGGATACAGAGCAGAGCTCTCAGTCACTAAGCTATTTTAACCCCTTTGCAACTGCTGAAGAAGGGACAAAGGTGATGAGAAGTTCAAGGCAATGCTTTTTCATAGGTTGTGATCCAGCAGAATGAGCTTGGAGGCCTGTATACAGGTGAATCAATGCAGGGATCTGCTGAGAGGAGCTAAAATCAGCCAGGTGGTGGAGTGGAGGGTGGTTCTTTCCCAGATAAACTCACTTGCCTGCAAGAGGACCATGTCTATAACTGTGTTAGTAACCAGAAGGAGCCTGTCAATGATTTCTGACTGTATGGCCAAGAGGCAAAGCTAGGCCCGTAAAATTGAATACTGAAAATTGAATACTGAAAATTGAATACTGAAAATTGCTGCCCCCAAATGAAGGCGGCTGCATCCAAACTATGTGTCTAATTGGCAGTGACCCTGGCAAGAGTCCTACAGACTTCTGAGCCCAGGCCACTCACATGTTGAAACTGGACCCTGCATCCTGCAGGGTCTCAGTGGAATGGAGATGTGGGCAGCTGGACACAGACATTGGGAGACAGACATGCCATGGTCACAGCTAATGTCACCTGTGGAAGCACCTCATAGAAAATTCACTAACACCTTTCAGGTCTTGTGCACCTAGTCTGGCCTGGCTGATGTGTTCAGCCTTGTTTGGGAGATCAATGCACCCATTTGTGTTTGTTCCGTATACACAGTGGGGACATCATCTTGGTGGCATACCTGGTCACTGTTTGAAATACTCTTCAGCAGCTGTTACTTCACTGCTGTAGTTCCTGTAAGAGACTCTGTAAAGCTGCAGTGCAGCTCCCACCAGCGGAAGATTCTCAGGGTATGTTTAGTGTGATTCCCATTCCTCTATACCTCTTTCTCTTTGTCTTCTGAGGTAGTGGTAGGAAATAGTTACAAATTAGTTCAGCAGTTAGGCAATAAGAAGAGAAGTTGTGTGAGCCAGGACAGTTCTAGGTAGAAAATTATCTCCATTGATTCAGTGAAATTAGTTGCTGATAATTTAATCTTTTTGCTTGATAAATATTGTCATTTTCAATGACACTCAATGGAAATTATTTTGTATTAAAATTATTCAGCAAAAGGGGATGTTAATCTTCAGTGATTTTTTTTGCTGCTAGTAGCGTTAAGTTTTTCACAGGAAAATGAAAAGGAACTGAGGGGTTTAGGTTAAAGGATTTTCTACAAAATCCTGAAAAATTAGAGGTGAACATTTCCTTAATATACTCTCAACAAACAAAAACAAATGGACAAAAACCCAAGCCAGCCAAACTTTCTGACAGAAAACTTTCAGCTACCTCTGGTGGTTGTCAGTCCAAGAGGCCATGCTGGTAGGCAAAGGTAATATAATTTATTAGACCAACTGACATAAATCATTAGTAATTATACCACCTACAGATCTTGCCTCTCATCTATCCTTTGACTATTACGGCTACAAAAACATAGCTATTTCATCATTATGGGCAATGTCTTCTATTTGTTTTTGATCTTCCCTCATTTCCCCTATTCTCTTTGCCTCCTTCTTGCCTGTTTCTTGTCTCCTCTCCTGTCACTCCTGCATTTCCTTTGCCGCAGCACTGTTCATTCCTTTCCTAAAATGGATTTCACCAGAAACAGCTTGTTATACCTTATTAAGATGATCAACAGTAAAATACTTGCATATTGCCCCTTAAGGTCCTGAATGGGCTTCAGTTTTGGAGTCTTTAAAGAGAAACTCTGTTCTCTCAAATCCACTGTTATACACTGTCTCCAGACTCAGGTTTTTAGGCAACTCTCATACCTACAAAATCTATGAATTTTTTGTTTGCAAATCAAAGCTTGAATTCTGCAAACTGTACATCACAAGCAGGACAGATTTCATTTGCTTATGTAAGTGACATTGGAGTTAATGTATTAGGCACAAGGAAGGAATTAGGATGTTATATTTCTAAATTTGGTTCAGTCCCCAAAATGCTAGGCATGTGTCATTCTGGCAAATAGTTCACATCTCTATAAGTGCATTTTATCTTTACAATGCTGCTTACCTACCGCATGGTGTTGGTTTAGAAAATAAACAGTATTTATGTAGGGGTTGGTTATCAGAGTTTCTAACTTGGGAAGCCATCTCTGTTCTACAGGAGCATTTAGACACCTGTCCCACTGCCTTGCTGAATCAGGGCACAAATGATAAACAACAGATAACAATTCTAAACTCTTGGCCTATTCCACACATTCTTCTTCAAAATGTAGGCACACAAGGAGGCTGCTCCTGTGGTACCTGCAATGTGCATGCAAATTTCTCCAAGTCCTTGTATGTTTTTTTACAAACCCACAAAGACAGGAAATCTGTGCAAGAGAAGCAGAGAGAAAATGCTGCATGCATTTTTTTTTAATGGTTGTACACATTTATTTTATTTGAGGAAATTAATTTCCTCAAGAGTTCTCATACAAAACGTTTGGGTGTGGTCACTGTATGACAGGAAAATCCGCAGTGTTTCTTGGCAAATGTTAGATAGCACCTACATGGGAGTGCTCAGTCTGCCTAGCTTTGTATCTTGTGCAACCACTTGTAATGCAAATGCTCACTTTGTACCCATAGATCCCAATGCACCTACAAAAAATTCAATTCACATTCTAGGAAGTGAAACAAAATCACCAAGACTTTAACTTACATTAAAACCCATTCTGTTTCTTCCTGTTGCCCTGCGTATCTGCTTGTTTCACTGTAATGTGCAATATACAGAACAGTTCCTTGGGGACTGTCTTATCGTTTGGTTCCAGAAAGTCTGAAGAGGTACATACGGTCCAACATAATTTTTATCTATCTTTATTCTTACTACAGAAGAAATAGCCTCATTCTGCAGATAAACCAAATGCTTTCAGAAAGATGTTTCTGTTACTAAGTCAACCTGGTAACGGACACCTAAGAGAGAGAATTTTCCTCTTCATGTGGAGTAATCAGGCATTGTTTTTGCATGATGCACTTCAAAATCAAACTTCTTGCATATCGATGAACTGAACTGCATAAAAGAAAAGTGCATTATAATGCTGAGAAGGGGTGTATTGCTTAATTAATCTACGAGCCAATACTAATTTGGTAATCTATCATCTTAAAAGAACATCTACAGTACAATCAAAGAAGCTAAAATTTATGAAGGCTAAACCAGTCCTTACTGCACATTCTGAATTTAACTGGAGTTGTTGTCTGCTGATTTCAATGGGAATTGTATTAAAGCTGCCAGGCAAGTGGAGATGTGTTAATGCAGTGCAGAGTAATTCTATTCAAAGCACATGCAGCAGCAGCATCCAGAGAAGCAAGAAAGAGCAGACCAAATTTCAATGACGTCTCTGAATGCCTATTCAGGCATGTCTGTCACTTCATTAGTTATAACTAGTGTTCTCCAAAGCATCTGTGGAGCTGTGTAAGGCAGTTGCTCCAAAGGAGACATTCAAAGAGCTTATTCAGCAAATTAATAGTTGCTAAGAACTTCTGCTGAGGTTAGTTCATGTCAGCTTTCAAAATATAATTTTGTTAATGGACATTGCTGTTCATGTTTAAATGAAAGTGACATCTTTTACATCATACTACAGTTATTAAAGGGAGTTCTTGAAACTAATTGTTGTACTCTGTTTTGGCAAACTCGTCTGTTTGCAGTTGTTGCAGTCTAACTGACACCTCTGAGCTAAAGAAATAGTGCCAGCTTAGGTACTTGGCTCATCTTGATGCTCTGTAGTAGTCCTCTTTTCTTTTCCTGCCTTCCTTGTAAAAACAGAGTGAGTAAAGAGGAGAAGGTGTAATGAAGCATCATTTTTTTATCTTCAGAGTTTCTATACCTTTTATTCTCACAGTATTTTGGGAACTGAAAGCTTATATTGATCTTATGGCTTGGCTTGATTTTAAGAAGTTCCTTTTTGTCCTTTCTTTTTTCCTTCTTTCAGTAGTTCGGTACCTCCATGGGAAGCTCATGAATATGCAGTTTGTTACTATACATTCACCAGACTTGTAATTTTACCTCAAGTTAATGGTTATACCACCTTTATGCTTGCAACAGAAAATTCTTAGGATGCTTTAAGCTTCACATTTTCCCTATTTTAGTCATTTGGAGTTCTGATGGAAATTATTAAAACTTGTAATTCTGGTTTAAGTAAGTCCAAATGCTTCTAGATTCTTCAGAAAGTATAGCAACTTCAGAATAATCTTCCATTAGTAATCAAGATCACAGTTTTAAAATTCAGTAGTTACTCCAAATTTGTAAAGCCTTTGAAAATGTGGCTCTGGCTCTCATCTTTTTGAGTTTGGCAAAAACCTTTGTTCCTACAGCCTTTTAAAATCTAAAGACTTTTCTAAAAAGTCTTTCCCTTCCCTATCACATTTTATTGACATAAGAAGCCGATAGTATCTTAAAAACCAGAAAAAGAGTGAGATATGTCTCTTGTATAAGACCAAAAGTAACTGATTTACAACCTACTATTTGCAGGTTGCATTCAGTTGGCAAATGAAGATCTCTCTTACATATTTTTATGAAGCCAATGTTCTCTACTAATGTATTTTTCTAAACAAATCATAAAAGAATATGATATGGAAAGTAGCAACAAAATGTGTCATAAAAGCAAAATTTTCAAGTCTGCTTATATCAATGAGTTTTATGGGAAAATGAAATGTTACCTTCCCAATAGTTAGCCTGTCCTAGTACAATACAAAGCTAAAATGTTTTGTATTATTCGGAATATAATAAGCAATCAAAAATCATGTAAATGCAAGTTATTATAATGTCCAGGCATCAGAATATTTTGGTACAGGATCATAGAAATGCAGAGCTGGGAGAATGTCAAGAGTTTGTATTTCCTAGTAAATGGCCCACAGTGTGATATCAAACCACAGAATACTATAACAAAAAGGTCTCAGTTCCTTGCTAAAGAGAGATTTTCCCAACCTGTACATGTGGACTTGCTATATACGCCTTTTCAGCGTTTCAGCAGTGCCCTTTAGTGCTGCACATCGCTGATGTAGCGACCTGAATCTATCTTGCAATGTAGTCACGACAAACATGAATTTGCTGGAGGAGACGCCCAAGTTGCAAACACTTTGGATGCTGATGTGGGCAGGGTGCTATAAACCTTGAACGCTCTTTCTGATGACACTATCAAACGCCATATGAGGATGAGAAGCAGATGGCATGATGGACCACAAAAAGCTGTGTGGTGTTTTGATTGTTGCTGGTCCTAGAGGATGAGAAGAAATTGAGATAGAGAAGATTTCTCAGTATTTTGGGTAGTTTTTTCCAGGATTTCTTTTATCCAAACTATGTGACTGGTGTTTTGTCCAGAATCATTCACTGGCGATGAATTTCTTTACATCGTTCATACACGTGAGTTGCCTGTCACATCTCTAGCTAGTATTTTAGGGTTTCATTGATGACTGAAACAGCACTGAAGCCTTGGGACACTTCCTGAATTTTGGATTACACTCTCCTTGCCTTTTTTATTCCTGAACTTGCTGCATACACCAAATAACTTGAGTTGGCTGATCAAACCTTTTTATACAGTTACCAGCTAAATTCGTGTGTGCCTCTTGCATTACCAGCTCTTAGTTCTTTAGTTTGCCACATTTTGCTCTGCTAATTTCACAGAGCTATCCAAGGCTTCCTTCTGAGAGCTTGAAAGCTGCAACAATTCACAGTTTGAAAAAAAATCTTCTAAAGCCCCTTCACTAATCATTAAGCCAACAGAATACAAATTTAAAGGATTTAATTACTTGTTGTGCCAGGTTCTTCTGTTTTATTAACTCAAAATTAATTTGGGCCATGATTATCTTATTGCTTCACTCCATAAGGTGGCAGCTTGACAGTCCTAAGTTCCTTGAAAACCCAATTTAAGCAACTTATCCTTTCTAATTGTTGATTTTGTTATTTTCTATAACTATCCTGAAAGTCTGGAGTTTTTCTAGTAAGGTGGCCAGAACAGGCTTCTCTACAAAGCTTCTGATTCCTGCTGGTAAGGTGCCTACTTGTTCCATAACTCAGAAATGTTTGTTATGCACAAGGTAATAATGAAGCAGCAGAAGGGGAGACTCTATTAAAAGGGCACTATGCTAAGCCAGACTCCAGCAGCGGCTGTATTCTTACAAGGGCTGAAGACATTGTACCATGTCCAGGAACTGAAAATGGCAGTCTACTCATCTTAATCAATTCAAGGAATTAATAAGTAACACAAGTACAAATCAACATGAATGTTAATCAGAAATTGTCACAGAATGAGTGATTATGGATCCTACACAACTTTGAGGTAGCAGCAATTTAAGATTTATTAGCACTATTACAGTAAATCACAAGATTAGGTTGTATGATTTTTAACAATACTTAGTCATCAGCCAATTATCAGAGTGATTTAATAAAATTTGCTATAATCAACACAGCAACTTAGTTAAAGATTCAAAAACGGCAAGGTTCACTTGAGACTTATTACAAAGTTTCCTGATCAAATTACACGCACACAGACACACATAGATACAGAGGTTAACCTATGATCAAGGTTCTTCTCTCTTTGCAAGTTGTAATAAATTATTTGTACCAAATGATCCTTGAAACCTCACGAAATCTAATTGTAGTGAATTACTCACTAGTCTCCTTTGTCAGCATTTCTCAGCAGACGATCTTTAAACCCTTCTTCTTCATCAGCATCTATCAGTGGACGATCTCAGAAATCCTTGTGAAATCTATTCTTCTAAATCCTCAGAAAATCTGCCCTGAGAGGCATCCTAACTCAGGGGGATATACTGGGTCACAGACTGCTGTGGTCCCAGAGAGCTCAAAGGGTCTCACTTAGGGTTGCTATTTATAGGATTGCAAGATGATTGACTTTAGTCAGTATTCTTTTCATTTTGGCCACAATTCTTGTCAGGTAATTCTGGTTCCTTCCAGAGCGGGCTACGATCCAGGCAAACCGGAGTTTCAGGTAGGTTAGGGAGTGCTTAATTGCCCCAAGTCACTGCACCTGTAGCCAAGACAAGAACACAATGTTGGCTGGTCCCGACATCGCAACGTGGCTCAGGCGGTCTGCAGCACCACAAAATACACTATAAATATTAACTGCAAGTTCTAATTCAATAGACAGTTTAATTACTTAGTAGCAATGGGCAAGAGAATAGGCGTGTTCTGTGGCAGCTGTAGGGACACACTTGCACCCTGAAATAACAGATTCAGCCTCCGGGGAAGATCAGATCATCTCTCTTTAACTGGATCTCCTCTCATACTGGTGGTGGTGGTGGTGACAGCGCCAGAAACACATGAAGGATGCTGACTTGTTCAAAACAGGGACAAGCATTTCCTTGAACTCACTTCAGATAATAAGATAGTGATGACCCATATTATTCAGGGTGAAAGAAGCAGAGAAAATCAGCATTCTCACAAGTAGGGGCATAAGTGTTAAAAATACAATACAAGGCTCTATTGCAACGTTGTAGACAGCAGACAGGAAGGACTGAAATAAAGCAACAGCAGCTGATTTAAACATGAAGTCCGTAATGTAAAACAATATTCTTTCACATGGCATATCCAACTTATTCAAGCTCTGACCTCTCTAAGGACTAGAGCACAAATGTGGTTTTATATCACATATTTTACTGCCATTACTGCAGTTGTAGTGTCTTGAAATGAACTAGTGCAACATTTGAAGGCTTGTCCAGGATGACATTGCTATTGTATTTGTACACAAACTATACTCTTCCTTATACATACTTTCCTGGTCATTCCCAGGGCTTCCCTAGATGAAATATGTAACTCCATAGCAGTTACAAAAGATTCAGAGAAAATCACAACCAGTATGAAATAGTGCCATTTACTCTTCAGTGAATGATACAGGCATTCATGAGAGGCCACTGGGAGCAAATACTGATGGAAGCCTTCCATAAGGATCAGTTCTAGGCAGGTTTCATTTTTAGTTTTGGACAAATGTAATTAAAAGTTTTTTCTCCTTTGCTTTTGAAAATGTTCATATATAAATCCTCCTAGAAGCCTAAGAAAATTTCAAGAAATCTCCATGTGCTGGCTTCTAACTTCAGAATTCGGTTTCAAATTGTCTTTACTCCTTTGCCCTATCTGTATGCAATCTGGATCTAACTACACTACTGCTATCACCCATCTTTCTCCCTGTACAGCTGGCAGAAAAATAAAATTATAAAACCTATTTTCTATAGTCCAAACAAGCCATTTCATATGGTTTACTAATGCTGCTGTTGACAGATTAACCATAAGCAATATAACGTCAAAACTTACCAAGAAATCATTAAAAATTATTTATTTACTGGACATAAAATTAGATACTTTGGCTTATAGCTTGGCTATACCTCATGGGAATGCTTTTCCTCTCTTGCTATGCTAGGCAGTTTGTTAGTACCTCCTATCCCCTAAAATTTATTGCTTTATTATCCTTCTTTATCCTAGAAGCACACAAATTTTCCTCTGGTCATAAAAAGTAAAATGTTATATGATATAGAGCTGCTAAATGTAGTGATGAGGACAGTGCAAAGAGAGACTGCTTAAAACAGTCAGGTAGACAGCTTGTTTGGAATGAAAATGATAAACCATAGTAGTTTAAAGTACAAAGTGAGAAAACCTCAAAGGGCCCTGAAGTTGCAGTAATTAATGTCTGGAAGTTCTCCCCATCTAAGTACTTGCTATGATACAATTTAACTTACAGCAATTTGCATACCTGCACAAAAGTCTTGCCGTATTTGACCTATGGCTGCTAAGTACTATTCCCCACCCACATGCATTTAAAATAAAACAATGAAATCAGCAGCCAAGATACTCAACGCACGATCTAAATACCATCATTCCCTCTTTTCCTCTCTGCTTCTTCCAGTCTTCTTCAACCCCCGAACCTACCTCATCAGTGTGAGAAACTAAGGTCAAGGCACCAGGGCACCTCTGCTGTGCCTGTGCCTGAGATGTAGGGCTGCCTCTCATCATCCTGCACATTCTCCTTTCACATTCTCATGCGTTAACCCACAGACTCTGCTTCAAGATCCATCCCTGCCCTGTATTTCGGCTTTCTTCTCTTTGACTTTCAATGCCCGGTGCTTCTCTGCCCTCCTCAATGCCACTATTTATTTTGTTTTATCTCTGGAGAGCACTGAGCAGAGGAGAGTCTGTGCTGTCTGCTTTGCCAGGTGCATTGCATCTGGCTCAGATGGGGACAGCAGATGTGGTAAGAGAAGACAGACTGGAAGCAGGTAGGGAATGTGCTCTTTGCTGCTTCTGCACGTTGAACATGCTGCATGCCACAGCTCAAGTTGAAGAGCGCAATACATCTGCAGCCTTCAGGATCCTAAACTTGTGTGTCAGGGTAGTGATGAAATATATTCTGTATTGCCAGGTGTCATCCATTCAAGGAATTTATCACACAGCTGTAAGAACTAGAACAGCCTACACATTACACACTATATTTGGATTTGAAGAAGCCTGTGCCAGTCCATCCAGTTATCAAAGTTTGGTGTAGAGCTGTGGCAACCAGGCATTGGAGTCCTTTTGGAGACCCACTAGAAGGCACAATGATCACCACGAGCAAAACCTGGATAACATCAAGTGTGAGCTCTACTGAGGGAGTTGGACTGCACACACTGTTCCTCCTTAGGGGTTTCCTCAGGCGGTGACACAGAGCATCATGCCAATAAAGTAGCATCATAAAATTCCACCTACAATATGGACACGATATGAAATTACTCTTGGGCATACCAATACCTCTCTCCTTCTCCCTCAATCTTTTAAATTTTGACCAGAAGTATGTGTTGAAATGAAGAAAAGGTTTTTCCCAAAGCCATTATGCAGACGCCTATGAGTAACTGCGATTTTGGAAAACTTGCATTCTAATGAAAAAGCATTTTGATGAAAACATTTTTAGTCAACTTTGTCCCAGAGAGGACTGGGCTTTATATGGAGAGGACAGTCTCACAGAGGATAGTCCCGTAGAAACTGGAACAATGAATATCCCATAAGCATCCATAAGGATAGGTGGCATTTGGACCTCCCCTGGTCTGTTAGAAAGACTGGATCCTATTTCCCAGTAATGCGGTGATAAAGTGACTGCGATGGTAGCGCCATGAACTACCAAGCTTGTGAGAATGCAGCTGGCACAATATTTTCAGTACAGATGATTTGAGTGGTGTTTTATTTACATTAATGGTTGTATCAGTATTCTGCATCAATCACCAATATTCCATATTGGCAGATACTTCAGAATGATCACTGTGAGAATATGGACATATACGGTTTCAAAACCAGTTAATTTTAAAATGCTTTAGAATGTGTTTCTTAAGGACAGCTACTAAAACAAATTTTGTCATAATCAGAGGCATTATTCCCTTTATTCCATAAATGTTAAGTGGCTCTGCCTTTCAATTAGAATTATGAAGCAGTAATACTTTGCCAGTGCATTCTCAAATACAGCATGCTTTCAGTTCTTGGCATAGTTCTGGGATAAATAAAGCAATTTTGTACAGTGACTACCTTTTACACAAATGGAGGATTTCCTAGAATCAGTTGATAGCTGATCAGTTAAAACCCTCAGAAAAAAATATGTTGGGCATAGATTGTCTGTATTCCTTCCTACTACTTTAAATCCCTTTTACTAGTATTAAATATTTTTGTAAGACAGTCACATCTCACTATGTCAACTGTTTTCTAAGAAGAAATCGCATGAATAACTATAAATGTTAATTTCACTTTGTTTTTATTGATTACTCTTGCTGCCAATCTTTATAAAATATTTTCCTTTGGTTTGGCTTAGTGTATGTTAACTAGGAGAGAACACAAAAATCATTATTAAATTGCCCCTAGATGAATCAAAACTTGTAGAAGGCATAAGGAAGGACAAGGTAGGTATTAACACAGTGATAGAAACAGTAGATTGCAGATGGAATGAAACTCTAGACAGAACTAATTTAAAAACTGGCTTAAGGCATACTAAAGATCATCAACGAGAGCCTTTAACATCTCTGAAATAAGAGAACTGAGAGATGAAACTACTGATTATATGCTTAAAGCAAAATCACTGAAGCAGTATCTGTAGAAGTGCAAAAGGTATACTAAATCTCTTTCAGGTTTCGAAAGTCTGAGGTTATACCATTTCATAAGGTAGATATAACATGAGGAAGCTCAGTTCTAAATTTTCCCTTTTCTGCCTATGACAGCATTGAATGAATCTGTGGATTTATGCCCTGATGATTTTAATCCTTCAGATTAAATGAGAGATTGCTGGTTGAGGCCCTAGTTAAACTGTCTCAGACAGATTTTATCATGCCTTGAACGTGCTGAAAGTCTGATCAACGTGACGCAATGGGGAAAGGCAGGAGCTTTCACTGTGCTTTTTTGGTATGTTCCTTCCACAAGGTTATAAAAATGCAGAGGCCTGTTGTCCCTCCAAAGGCCCTTCACTGCTTTGAAATCTGGACAGGCTGGGAAGCTGCTGTGTTAACACTTCTGCAAGGGAATGGTTGAACTCTCTGACTCCCAAAGGCCCTGATTGCTATCAGCCAGGTCAGCAAAGCTGCAACAGAGGAAGCAAAGGGAGAAGAAGGGCAACAGGCTGCTTCTTCTGGTGACGTTTAGCTGTATAGCCTGGTCTGCGGTACTGCTTTGAGTATCACACTCAACCTCCGTCATGGAAAGAAATGACAGTATGGCAGGGATGGTCAGACACAATTTCCTATGTGTACAAATACCAGAATCTGGACCTGGATGTGGTTTCAGCTAACAAGCTGTGCTGGTTTTGGCTAGGATAGAGTGAATTTTCTCCCTAGTATCTAGTATGGGGCTACTTTTTGGGTTTGCGCTGAAAACAGGGTTGGTAACATGTTGGAGATGTTTTCGTTACTGCTGACAAGCACTTACACAGAGCCAAGGCCTTTTCTGCCTCTCACACCACTCCACCAGCGAGCAGGCTGGGGGTGCACAAGAAGTTGTGAGGGGACACAGCAGGGACAGTGGACCCCAACTGACCAAAGGGATGTCCCAGACCATATGACGTCATGCTCAGCATAAAAAGCTGGAGGAAGAAAAAGGAAGGGGGCACATTTGGGGTGATGGCATATGTCTTCCCAAGTAGCCGTTATGCATGATGGAGCCCTGCTGTCCTGGAGATGCTTGAATGCCTGCCTGCTCATGGGAAGGGGTGAATGAATTCCTTATTTTGCTTTGCTTGTGTACATGGCTTTTGCTTTACTATTAAACCGTCTTTGTCTGAACCCATGATTTTTCTCACTTTTACTCTTCTGATTCTTTCCCCCATCCCACCAGTGGGGTGGGGGCATGGAGCGAGTGGCTGGGTGAGGCTTAGTTGCCAGCTGGGGTTAAATCGCAATACAAGCATATAAAAACAGGGCATAACCTTAAGGCTCTGTGTTTCCTGGATACCATTAGACATTTCCAATGAACTGGGCATTTGCAAACTAAATCCTGAGGGCTATTCCTGAGGACCTGTCTCTTACAGCAGGTTTCTTAATTCCATGTTTTCCATAGTGGGAGTTTGCCCTCAGTCTTACTTGTTTCTTAGTCTTGTACTGCAGCCTTTTCAGAACCCTGAATTCAGACTTGTAATCTGTTTTGAAGACAGTTTGGGGGCAGTTCTCCGCTTAGTTTTGCTCTGATGGCCAAAAAGATAGACCAATAGAGGTTGTAAACAAGGCATTTTTTCAGGAGGCTGCTTTGAGTCCCAGATGTCCTCCTGTCTTCCTTCAGGTGACATTTCCTCCCTGGGGATGGTAAATGAATGGGGTGTCTGCTTGTCCTGCTGGTGTCCCCAGCTTTTAGTAGTCCCTCACTCAGCACATGAGCTTTCTCCCATGCTTGGTTCCCATAGCTGTGATTTTAAAGTTTGGGATCTGCAGTATCTAAGTCTTCAGACTTTCTGGGAAGGGCTATCAAACTCAGCCTTTCTTACTAAATAGTGTCTGTAGAAGGGAGCAGTAGAGTCACTTCAAACTTGGAGACAGATCACAGGAGGCACCTGTCTGTGTCTATGTAGATTGTTTATGTGCTATTTAACAAGACAGCTGAATCCTCTACAAATAAAACAGGCCTCCTTTTTTTTTAGCAGTGCTTTAACCCTCATCCTGCATGAGGAATTTGTTTGATAAAAAAGCTTGACCTTTTTTTGCTTATATTGCTTTTTTGCAACTCTAACGACTAGAGCAACTCTTTACAAAACCTGGCAGACAATAATGTTTGGACTCCAAGTAGCTACAATTCAAAACTGTCAGTTTTCCTGAAGCAGATTATGCTGAAAGCCCCTTACTTTTTGGTGAAAAGTTATCTTGCGGAATACAAATCATCATCAATCTCCCAGGATTAAAATCCTGAGCCTTTGACTTGCTCAAAGCATTTCTTTAGCCATGGAAGAAGAGACTAAGGCTGTCTAAAGGCAGCAAAAGTCCCCACCACAACAGCAAGGGATGAATGGAAAGCAGCTGCATTCGGCAACAAACCAGGTCATGTTCCAATTAGTCTTTTGAGTATTTTATGGAAGCCATTCAGTCATCAATGAATTCAGCATACAGAAACTTATCTAGCAACCTTTAGGCACTTTTACAGAAAACTGTATGCCAGCAGAGAATATACTAGAAAACCTTACCATCCTTAGACATTTTTATAGAAACCCGCATGCCTGGTGAGAACAAATAAAGGCTTCTTGTAACAGCAATCTCAATTTTCTTTACTAAGACTTCAGCTCCAAGCTGAGCTCCAGGTGAATCATAGGGCAAAAATGTCCATTTTCTCTAGCAGCCTTCCCAGTGACAATTTTTCTCTTTAGAAGGCTATTCTACAAGTTTTCTGTTAACTGCTTTTTCCCCAAGTTGCTCTCCATGTTACAGCTTTCTGTGGCCAGAGGAACCCTCTCCATGTCTGGTAAGATAGGACAGCATTACTCATTCAGCTTGAGAAAGGACAACTACTTGGAAAACTGAAAACTATACTGATTAATTTGAACAACAGCATCTTATATAAGGCTTCCCCTGTCTACACACCAATACTGTTAGAATTAAGCAAAAAAGATCTGACTAGATGCTGATTAAACTAGTACAGAAAACTCGAGAGCCCTGAATTTACTCAATATCTAGAGCAGGAGAATATTCCTGAAGTACTAAATACAAATAAAACTCTCCACTGAATTACCTAGGTCTGTTGAAAGAAACAAATTTGCAACAGCCTGGTTAGATACATTATCTATAAAAACATCAATATTGGCTGATTTTGGAATTAATGGGGAAAAAAAGGTGTAAAGACTAGCTCTAGGTTACTTTTGTCTGACGGAGTACAATGCAGCAAAAAACAGTATCAATTTCATGCTTAACATTGCATGTAATCACTAGGTGCAGCCGTGTGCGACGATACTGAGGCAAGTTTCCAGCCCTTTGCTCTGGAAGCATTCTAACAAATGCTATTCAGAGGAACCAAGTACGGGTTGGAAAGAGATATTTCTGAGACGATGTGGGCTTGACAAACTCTCAGTACTCTGAACTAGCACAGCCACCCTTATCTTACTGTCCGGCTGTTATCAATATGTCTTGGTCACACTTGAAGCTTCACCATTTCTATTAACGGATGACATACCTAGTAGTGAATGATCCTTGCATTGTTTGCACAGCAGAAAGCCTGTTAGCAGAGTTCCCTGAGTAACACCGTTCATTTACGCAGCGTTCAGCTCCTGTGAAGCATGTCGGAGAGACAGGCAAGAAACTCTCCTCATGGCAGGGTATGATGCTTCGGATGTGGAAGAGGTCGTGGCAGCTGTGCGGTATTGTGAGATTTGTGATATGTAGCTTTAATTTCTCTGGAACAGAGGTCACCTTTAAAGAAATAACTTACTCTAACTTAGGACAGCCACATTTTTTTGTCTGTATTCCAGGTTTTGGGATATTTTTTTCCCCAGCTTTTTATGGAAAAGCTCATGTCAATTATTTGCAGTGTTGGAGCAGGTGTCCTCCTGGACTGCTGTCACTGAGCCCCAAGCAAAGGAAGTGTAGTGGCGGGCTGGCGTGGGTGCAGGTACCCTCTTACAGCCTAAGAAGTCCAGAAAAGGGCAAAAAGCCTGGGATAAAACCTTGCACAACTCTGGCATGTTCAGAAGCATATTGTCTGCTTGTATTTTAAACTGGAAGACTCTTCTGGAGTCAAAACGTTTTGGAAATGTATTTTTAATTCAAAGAAGTAAGACTTAATCTTTAATGCTTCACCCTTTTTCCTTCTCCCTGTAAAACCAGTATGAAAATACCCACATATTTTTTGCAACTAAATTTAACTGCAATCACATATGAGCAGACCCAGAGAGTTTTATTAAAAACAAAGTAGGATTGGCAGCTAATGTAATATTTCTTTGTTGTAATCTTACGAGTTTTCCTGTGACTGAAGGAAGGAGTTTCTAAACAAAGGGTCAAATCGAGGTTCTCGTGAAATCAGGGTGTAAATCCACAGTCATGACAATGGGAGCAGAATTTTCACCAAGTCCAACTCTACCGAGAGGAAGAAAACTTTTCAGCTTGAACATATTTAAAACAGAGATTTAACTGACCCACTGCCAGGAACTCTCTGGAAAACGAGGAGCTTTTGATTGTACTTGCAGAAACATGTGGTTTAGACCTATACGCTAATGTCTGGATGACTTTTATTGTCCTAGATGAAATCCTGAAACCGTTAAAAACCTTAGGTTTAGTGGGTTGCTTTCAAACTCTGCGCTATTTTTTCTAATCGTTCACTTTGCTGGGGGTTATCCCAGCACGACTGCGAAATGCCGAAGGCCCAGACAGGATGGCTCTTGGAGCCAAACCACCACTTCTTACCCACCAGCCCCTCTGCCTTGGGTAGAAGAGGGCTCGGGGGCGCGTAGACTGGTACCGTCAGACCTCCACCTCCTCTGCGCGGTTACGCAAACATTTTTATTATCAATTCCACTTCTCCGTGCTGCTTTAACCGCCCGTGAGGGAGCTCTCCGGGCGCAACGTCCCGGCCCGGGCAGCTCTTCCCCTGCCCCCCGCCGCCTCCCCGCCCCGCCGGGCTCCGCGCAGGCAAGGGAAGGGGCGGCGGACCCAGTTCCCTCCCGGAGCGGCACTTTTTGGGCGGAGCGGCCCCGGTCCCTCGGCGGGGCGCTCCCCTCCGGGGCCGCGGCGGGACGAGCCTCTCCGCGCCGGCGGGGGCGGGCGGGGCGGCGGCGGCGGCAGCCGGGGGAAGGAGGGGGCTGGCGTCAGGCGCTGGGCAGCCACTGGCACGGGCGCTCCCCCTTCGCCTCGCCTCGCCTCCCGCGGCGGGGGATAAAGGCACCTGGCCCGGCGCTCCGCGCCGCCGGAGCGGGGAGGCGGCGGGCAGCGGGTGGGCGGGGGTCGGGCCGGGCCGGGCCCCGCCGCGCAGCCCCCTCCATGCGCCTCGCCGGCGGCGCCGGCTCCCCCCGGGCGGCGCCCTCCCCCGGGAACGGCAGCCGGTGGCGGGCGGCGGAGCCCGGCGGCGGCAGCGGCAGCAGCAGCAGCAGCCCCAGCCCCGAGGCGTGGTCGGGGTCGCCCAACGGCAGCCTGGGCGGCTGGGACCCCTTCGGGCGGGACGAGGAGCTGGCGAAGCTGGAGATCGCCGTGCTGGCCGTCACCTTCGCCGTGGCGGTGGTGGGCAACGGCAGCGTGCTGCTGGCCCTGAGGCGGACGCCGCGCAAGGCGTCCCGCATGCACCTCTTCATCCGCCACCTCAGCCTGGCCGACCTGGTGGTGGCCTTCTTCCAGGTGCTGCCCCAGCTCTGCTGGGAGGTGACCCACCGCTTCCACGGCCCCGACGGGCTCTGCCGCGTCGTCAAGCACCTGCAGGTCTTCGGCATGTTCGCCTCGGCGTACATGCTGGTGGCCATGACCGCCGACCGCTACATCGCCGTCTGCCACCCGCTGAAGACGCTGCAGCAGCCCACCAAGCGCTCCTACGGGATGATCGCGGCGGCCTGGGCGCTCAGCCTGCTGCTCAGCACCCCGCAGTACTTCATCTTCTCCCTCAGCGAGGTGGAGCGCGGCTCGCAGGTCTACGACTGCTGGGCGCACTTCATCATGCCCTGGGGGCCCCGCGCCTACATCACCTGGATCACGGGCGGCATCTTCGTCGCGCCCGTCCTCATCCTCGCCACCTGCTACGGCTTCATCTGCTACCGCATCTGGCGCAACGTCCGGGTCAAGACCCGCCCGGGGGAGGCGGCGGGCGGCGGGCGGCGGGCGGGCGGCGGCGGCGGCGGCCCGCGGCGGGGGCTGCTGCTCGCCCCCTGTGTCAGCAGCGTCAAGACCATCTCCCGCGCCAAGATCCGCACCGTCAAGATGACCTTCGTCATCGTCTCGGCGTACGTCGTCTGCTGGGCGCCCTTCTTCACCATCCAGATGTGGTCCGTCTGGGACCAGCGCTTCCCCTGGGTCGGTAGGTGACGGGCAGGCCCCGGCGGGCACCGGCAGGGCTCCCCGCCGCTTCCTCCCCGGCCGCGCTGGCGCATCCTTGGGGTCCTCCGGGGGCGCCCCCGGGGCGGTGCGCGGTCCTGAGCCGAGCGCAGGGGAGACGGGGCGCGGAAGCTGAACGCCCTCCGCCCCGCAGGCACCTTCCAGCCGGCGATGGGGGCAAGCCCTCGGGGCCGTCCCGCCGGCACCGCTCGCACTCCCGGCCGGGGCGGCCCCGGGGGGCTGCGGCGCGGAGGCGGCGGGGCTGGGCGGCCCCGGCCCCGGGAGCAGCCGGAGCGGAGCGGGGCGGCCGCTGGCGGCGCCGGGGCCCCCGGGGAGGAGCAGCGGCCCCCGCGTTCGCAGCCGGAGCACAGTTAGCGGGTGGGAACCGAAAGACTGGCTGCGGTAATGGGAACCGGCACCGTTTTCTTCCGTTTGAAGCTGCCTATTAATAAAACTTTAGAAACGCTTTGTGTTGTTATTAAGCATACACACATGTGTGTCACGAGGAATTATATGCGCAGGGAACTTACTAAGCCTTCTTTCCTGTAACTGCCCTGCGTGTGCATTCCCTGCTGTCTAGTAGTGGGGTTGAGCACACCCTGAGGCCTTCCTCTCGCCAGGGCAGTCACCTCTGAGTAGCTCCTTTAGTCAGCCACCATCCTCATGAAACAGTGGCAATTTAGTGTTTTGGAGATACCTGTCCCGCTGTTAAATTGTCTGAAAATAATTGCTGACTTTATTACGTAGAGAATGGCAGGCAACACAGTGACATACACTCTGTTTCTCATAATGAGAAAGCAGCAAATCAAAATGTTGGAATTCATAATTTCTTGGGGTTTTTTAGCAGCCCCAAATTACCACTTATTGTAGCGAGAGCATTGATTGCCCCTAATATGGGACTAAAGTCAATCCTAAAATGCAGGTCTCCACAGAGAAATAAAGGCTTGCAGTAGACAAATGGCGATTTGTTTTGGTTTGTTTTGGTTTTATTTCAAAAGAACTACAAACCTAATTGAACAGATGGGTATTTGGTAGGTTTGTTTGAAGAGATTCTTTAAATCTATGGAACTGGCTAACACAGCAATTGTACTTCTTTGGAGATTCAATATTTGCACAGGAAGGTCACTAATAATTGATTAGACTAAATATATATGGAGAGTATTTGATAATTTAACTAGTTATTGAAAGTAGGAGACCATAACTGTTTTATGGCATGGGCTAACTTCCATTTTTCCCTTAAGTAAAATTTGTTCGGTCCAGATTTGATTCACAAGCCAGTAGTTACTTAAGCATTCAACACTTTTCAGCATGCAAATGTGTACAGCAAAATTCAGTATTCTGAAAGTGGTGGGAGTTTTGCCATTGCCTCCCAGGGTAACCAATTTTTAAAACAAAAGTCTGAATAAAAACTGTTCAGTATTTAAAGCATGAGCTTATCAACACATGGATAAACAGCAGTAGAAACGGGACTAAAGCGTTGTTTTGGATGGATTGCCCCACAGCTTCCTCTATCACAGCTTTTTGAAATCTGTTCAGACAAATTCCCATTGACTTCAATGGCAGCCTTACATAAATAAGAACTTGCCTGATTATGTCCTCATTATTCATTTCAAATGCTGCTGCTCAACTTTTAGGACTAGAATTATTCAGGAAAATAAATGCAACAGTTAACAAAGCAATTGACTGGGTGGTGTAAATGTTCTTTTCATGATTAAACCACTTTCTTCCCCTCTCCCCAGATTCTGAAAACACTGCGACTACCGTCACGGCTCTGTTGGCCAGTCTGAACAGTTGCTGTAACCCATGGATCTACATGTTCTTCAGCGGGCACCTCCTGCAAGACTGCATACAGAGCTTCCCTTGCTGCCAAAAAATAAAGCAAACGCTGAGTAAAGAAGATTCAAACAGCAACAGCAGGCGACAGACTTCTTTTACCAACAACAGGAGCCCAACCCACAGCCTGAACACCTGGAGAGAGTCGCCCCACTCCAAATCGACCAGCTTCATCCCCATTCCAACCTGAGATGGGCGCCGGGGCAGGCAGGGCTTGCAGCCCCGTAACAGCGCTTGGCAAGGTCACGGCATAGCACTTTATGCTGGTCAAAGGGACCAGTCATGGTAACAAGGAGTGACTAAGATGGCCATAAGACAAATTGTGCCACATTGCTCAATAAGCTATCCTGCAGCGTGTAGATTATTTTCTGAAAGGTGTTTAGGACTTGGGCAACTGATCAGGAAGGCGTGACAACAATAGAGCAATTATTTTTCTAAACAGAATTTATTATTTTGATTTTTTTTGTTGTTGTTTCTAAAATCCTAAGTGCATTGTTTGCTTGTTGTTCAAAGCAGTAAAAACAGCGGAGTTGGTATGGGTTGGGGTAACTCCACTGTTTAGTGTTAATGCCTAAAACTTCTCATGATTATTCAGTGAAGTCCCAGTGAAAGAAGGTGGTATGAGCAAGATCACAATTTAGTCTTAAACACAAAAAGAAAAGAGTTGGGAGAAAGTCCCGACTGTCCAGATAAGCAACATGGTTAGACAGGATCTGAGTTATCGGGAATTTAATTGATCATATTGCTTTATCTTGTAGTGGTCTAGCAATCCTCAATTAATGAAATTTAACAGCCCTTGTGAAGGCAAATCCTTCAGTGCTGTCGACGTCTGTATGTGTATTGTGGGGTTTCATTTTTAGGGTGACATTTCCTCTTCCCTTCATGTTGATGTAAGTTATACAGCATATTTTTTTTGTGTTGTTGCACCTAACTTGATTTTTTAAAACTAATAAAAAAATTGATAAGTAAGTATGATAAGCTGTGACTAGCTCAGCACTGTTACAAACAGGTACACCAAAAAAACCTCATCATGACTACTAGAACCACTTGCTTTATGGGTAAGAATTGCATCATTTCTTTTTTATTCACTAAGACAGCTAGGATCAAGCCACATTTGATTGTCAAGAGAGTGTGGCATTTGGTAAGAGGTGTAGAATCAGTATATTCTGAGACACAGATTTGAGAATCAAACTTACAAGTCTTCTGGGAACATAAAAGAATTGTCAAAGTTGTTGGGTTTTGGTGGGGTTTTTTTTCAGATCATGACAATATAGTCTTTGAAATTGGCAGTAAACTGCAGTAAAAAGTCATCACAACACAGTTTCTCATTATAAGGCATTCAAGGTGTGCTTGTTTTCACTACAATGCATGCCAAGTCAAATGTAGTTCCTACAGCTCTTAAATAATCCTGTTACATCTTTCTGTAGAATCTGTCTCTTACCTGGAGATTGAGTTCTGAGGCTCCTTGAATAAATTTTGCTGTGGTTTTAGAGTCCTGAGGATCTCTGTGAGAAGTACAGCTACCTGTCTGCTCCATTTTCCTGAGCTCTCTGGGTCCTGAAATCCAGGCGTTCCCCTGGCACTGCGCAGGACATCTGATACAGTCCCAGCTGGCTCGCTAGAGCAGTGGGACGTGCATGGCTGCATAATGTGCATGCTTATGTTTGCAAGGATGACCCTCTGCAGCAGGTTTCTCTCTTTCCCACCAAACCAGACAAACAAGATTGCTTTTTTAATTGATGGAGGAGAGAAAAAATTGGGGCTGCAACTGTGGCTTTCACTGAGGACGGTGCCGGCCCCATGCCTGTCGTCATGATGGCAGCAGAAAATAGAGCTAGATGCAGGATAAGATTGTATTCAACCTGTTGTCCACTCCAGAAGCTCCCAGACGTATCACTGACTATTCCAGGCAAAGAACAGGGAAGATTATAGCTAAAAAAAAGAAAATCAAAAATTGAAATTTTGTTATCACTAAAGAAAATCTTAGCCCTTCTCTCTACATTTCTTGTTATCATTTTCTGCTCTTCGGGAGAGCCATCTGGTCTAATGTTTTGTTGTTGTTGTTCAAAACACTAGAACCCACAGGACAGTATGGTGGAATGGCTTGTATTTAACAGACTGCCTTTTTGACCACCTTTACTACACAGATGTGACTACAGCTCTCACCAGTTCTGGGTGAAGGTTTGTGAACCTGAAGTTATATTTTAGTCAAAAAAAATGCATGCAGTGGCGTTGGGTATGTGTGTATTTGTGCACATTGTATGTAGTGCATATATTTTGCAAGTAGGTAGTTCACAGTTACTGCAATTGCAAATGTTTCAAGTTAAGTATGCTATCCTTTGAGTAGTTTTCTATTTGTGTTACTACTTTCTTTGTACATAAAATATATATTTAAAAGCAATTCATTGTACTAACAGAATTTTCATGTTTGCAGAACTGAATTATTTTTATATTACACTTTATATTCAAACAGAGAAGACGATGAGAAAACGAATGTAGAGTAACGATGATAAAACTAAGCTGCGTAATGACCAATATATATAAAAAAGTAAACAGGTTCGAAACTGTAATTTTCAGTTTCTTTCAAATATGTTACAAAATCTCAGCTTACACTTGGGGCTCGTCAGCATAAATGTACCCTGTGAGTGTTCTACAGTTTCTGTAATTAAATTGACAACGCTGTTTAGCAGTATTTGGATTCCAGGCATTTTTTGTAAATACTGAGCTTCGTTTTTTCACATAATTGTGACATTGGAAGATACAGCCCATATTTTTTAATTGTTCATCTGTGGAAATGTGTTGGGATTTTTTAACAGCTGCTTTGGGTTATCACGAGGGCACCATAATGAAAACAGAAGGAAACAAGAAATTGTGAAACCATTGCACATTTAAAACATGGAAACATGCTCTAATAAACCTGTATGTTTGATGAGAAGCGTTTTGTTTCTTCTGCTTGACTAGATTTTGCAGGGCCAGAAACTTGTTTGGTAATGCTCCATATATTTTACAAAATGTAAAATTTCTTCATTTATTTTAATGAGTTGTTTCCATGAAAAGCTTTAAGGAGTGAACAAAACTGAAATGGTTTTCTCTTACACATGGTGCATGAAGGACACGTACAAAGAAGGACTGTGCAGTCAGCTTTCCACTATATGCCACTAGTATTGTTAAAACATGTAACATAGCACTTAAGTTCTAGAGGGGTTATTTTGATATTATTGGTTTTGGTTTGGGGAACAAAATATTCAGCTTCTAATGTAGAACACAATCAAATGGATGAGCCTACACTCTGTTGTTTGTGCTGGTGTTACTAGAATTGCAGCATTTTAAAGACAATTAGATGGCAGAATTGGAGCACAAGATGATACAGTAGATGGAAAGGATTTTGTTCTTTTAAATCAGAAACATAAGTTGCAGAAAATATTTTTTTTTCATTGTTTTCTTTTAAATTTGTAGGTAAACATATTTTTGGCTCAGAAAAAAAGGTGGGTTTTTTTCTGTATTACCACCAAAGTCTACAAGAAGACACAAGTTCATGTGTGCCCAGTGCTGCAAAAACAAAGGTTTTGCCTTTGACAAATCTTATGGCTAGTTCCAAATTGAAGTACCTTATTAAAGTGCACGTGCACGCGTGCTCCTTTCCAGTTCTTGCATATGGGAACCAGGGCAGAAGAAGGAAAGGAGCTGCAGAGGTGGATGTCATCCCGGGACATGCACCCGTACCCCAGCTTTGGGAAGTGAACCCAGATCTTACAGTAGAACTATTACTGAAATACAGTTACTTGCTGTGTAGGGGAAGCTCTTACAGAGTTATCCTAGACTGAGTTCCCCACCTACCAAAAGGAATAATAAGACAGACATAATTAAATAAATAATTAAATACAATGTCCTCTTCTAAAAAGTGTCTGCGTGAGTTTTGGTGGTACAGTCCCTTCTGTACAGGATGGGACTTCTACAGTCCCTTCCCCATGTGAAAGACTGGGGAGGCAGAAAGGAGTTAAGTATGCTTAAACACTAGTTTGGAGCTTTAGTTACTGTTACAAGATAGTTTTCTGTGTTTTTCTTTAGGAATGGGCTTTACTGGGAAATGTAGCACTTGGCACTTGGGTAAAGGAATTACAGGTTACATAAATGAATGGGTTTCAAGGTCCAGGAACAGATCACAGCTGCCCCACAGGGAGCAGTCCCAACTGGTTCAGGTAACAGTTCCTCAGACGAGAGTAGGTCCAGCTAGTCTTGAAAAGGCAAGGTACTGGTCGAAGGTAATGTAAGTCATGCAGAGTGGTTTGTGCAAGTATGTAAAAAGCAGGCAAACAACAATCACGACTAGTCCCTGCTGAGCTTCGTTAGAGCCAGCCAGCATGGGTCTGCCTCTCCCAGGGCTAGTCCTGGATCGGTATTGTGCTAATGGATTAACACTGTGTCACTGTTTTGGTACAACTGCTCAGTAATTTGCCATGTCTTAATATAAACTTGCTTGGAGTAACAGTTTACATGCAAATTAGCCTTAGGTCTTCATAAGGACATTTTTAGCTGAATTCCTGACACAGTCCATTGGGTTACTCAGTTTCTGAAAAGCAAGGCTGTGAGGCGGCGTGAAGCTCTCTTTCCATTGGGGAGACCAGCAAGTCCCTCTAGTTCCAGGTGGACCGAGATGTTGTGGGTACAGGTGGACTTTCTTCTACTCAGAGAAGAATCTTTTGCACATTTCCAATATTTTGTACAATTCCAGCCCATTGCCCATTTCCAGTATTTCTTTTCAGGGTGGGTGGGAGGGGAGGATTAGGGATGTTGCACTTTCTTAGCGCTCTGTAAGTAAAAGATGGTTTTCAGAAAAAAAAATATCAGGATCAGTAGAAGGACACCTACAAATTTCCTGCCTCTACGTTGGCTTAGGTTTTTTCCTTTTGCTGATGAAGTAAATGCAAGAGTGCTTTCCCTTCCATTTCATGCCAAATTAAGTCATTCCCAAGAACAGCTTTGAACGCTGTGGTTCATTTTCAATTTCTGTAAGGTGGTAACATTGCTAACAACTGCATAAGCAGGAATTAAGATTTGATGCTCTCTGAATGCAGAAATAAGGACTACCATTTCATGACTGTTTATTGTTCAATCAGTTGTGCTCCAGCTCTGCCACAGGACAAAGTGCTATTGAAATTTCAGTACTCCTTCCATGGCAGTATTTTATATGCTTAGGACTATAACGTTTTGGTTTTTCCTGCTCAAATGTGGTAGGCCTGTGAGACCTGCTTAGCCAGATTTATGAGCTTTATTTTTGCCACTGGTCAAAAAATACAGCCTAACCAGAACTGGAGAAAAAGAACACCCACGGTTTGGATCCCATTTTTGACTTATGAGTGGCTTATTAGGATATGTTTCTTCTGTGTTGTGCCATTTGACATGAATCTTTCCAGGCTGTGGCCCTTGAACCAAGGAGTTCTCAGTCTAACTCAAAAAAAAAAACCCAAACAACAACCCAGTCACTGAGCCTTAGAACCGGGCTAGGAAAGGTTACTCCTGTAGGGCATGAATATCCTGGGCAGTGACATCATATGGACAAAAGTTTACCGCAGAAGCCATCCTACCATTGCTGTTCCTCTTTGTGTTCGCCTCTTTCAATCCTCTCTAGCCCAGCTGGGAGGCGCAGGTAGGGAGCCAAAACGTGACAAAACTGGCATTACAAACTACTTGGCTGTCCAGGGCACAAAGCCCATTCTGGAAGACAAGGAATAGGTAACCAGTGGCTGCCCCAGCCTCTTACACCACTACTGCTGTGATTGCTCCTGCCATAATCTCCCCCGTCCCTGGTAATGACGGCTGCAGCAAGAATGGGAACAAGGACCACAGGAGCAGCAGCAGACAGGGTTGTCATTAAAACACATTAATTTTAAACTCCTTTTGGAGGGAGGAATGTGGATCCTATCAATTAAAAAAACCACAGTGAATATTGGCAGAGAGATGAATTGATGACTCAGAGAGCAAATAAACACGTCTTAGACCAAAGATGATTTGAAAGTATCAAGATGCTTTCCATTTTGCAATTGTAAGGTATATTTAATAATTTTAGAAAAGGAGCCCCTTGTCTCCTGGAACTGTAACTACATGAAGTTCCTTACAAATCTAGTAAGTATCACTGCTGAGATGGCTAGCTACAAGGCTATGTCTAAAAAAGGACAACAGTCTGTTCAAGTTAAGAATTCAACATGTGACTTGTAGGGTCTTGGCCCCCACAATACAGACACGTCCTGTGGGAAATATGGGCAGCCACAGAGCTTTCAGGGAGGAGAAAGGAAGAAGCCTAAATACAAATGCCCTTTTTGGAAAGAGGTGATAAAGTCAGACTGAAAGTCATAATATATGCCTGAATCTTCAAGGTAAAAGGCAACAGACTTCCTAGTATTTTAGAAAGACGTCTTTTGATTGAAGATGTTGTAGAAGTGGAGCAGTGGATGAAGAACCTGAAGGAGTAGGAGGCATTTAGTGTAACATTATCAAAAGGAGAAACTTGCTTAGGCGTTGCTCAAAAGTTTTTCCAAGTAAAAATAACAACTGTACAAAATAGTGGCAGAAGTAAAAAAAAAAAAAAAAGGATAACAAATGCTCTCTCCTGGCTCACTGTAAAGCAAGCAGAGTTATGCAGTAGACATCTGCAAACCAGGGTAGGCACAGACAAATGCATCCTCTGAAATACTGCAGATGTTGGTCACCTCAGAGGAAACAACCGATAATGATTCACTCTATTGTTGGCTGAGATCAGAAAAACAAGGAAATCAAATCATCAGACTAATTTGCCATGCACTTAATCTGAGTAATTCTCTTCCAGAGAAGGAGCAAACGTTATTAAAAAGCCACCATAATGTTTTCTAAACGTGAGACATTTCAGTGTTTCCATGGGAGCAGAGGGCTTCCAGGTATTACATGAAACACTAGAGCTAAGTGTTGGGTTCAGTAAGACACCCAGGCATTCATGTGGATTTCAGTCCTTCTGGAGTTATACCCAGTACTCCAAACACTGTGAAGGCAGTCAGGGCAATAAAGAATTATATGCAGTAAACAATAAACAAAAGTAAAAGATACATTTGTGTATCTATATGTAATCTCTTTCTCAGACCAAATCATACTTGTCTTTTTCAAAAGAAATGAGTAGGGACTTGATTATGTATCTCTGATAATCCAGTTCACCATGAAGCTGATGTTCAGAGGCTCAAGAATCCTGATTTCTGATATATGGTTACAGATGTTCTTTATTAAATCAATAGGTTTGAAGCTTGTCAGTTAGCAACGTGTTATTAAATTGAATAGAAGCTGGGAAAATGAGGAGAGAGCTCTGGCTTTGGTTTGTTTTTGGTTTTGTTTTTGTTTTTTTTCCATCTGTTATGGCAATTCCCCTGAAAAGCTGTATTTTAAATGTGCTGTACTGGAGATGAGATGATCCAAAGCACCATGAAGAATCCCAGCTTGACTTGCTCTTTCAATACAAGATTTGTATTAACTGTCTCACAGAGATGACAGTATGAGGCATAGTAGACAACAGATTCCCATTTCTTCCCAAATTTATGACTCAAGTGCCTCAATATAGGCATTCAAAGCTGGAGGACACAAAGGTGGAATTCATCTGTACAAATGTACCTACAGTGCAGGTGTGTTCATCTGAGGAAGTCATTATTTTTGTAACAAGGAAGAGCTAGTCTTTTGAGTCCAGGGAGTCATCGTAAGGAGGATGTCAACATCTGATCAGAAGAACCCTTATGCCCATAGATCTATAGAGCAGAAAACTATTCAGATTGTAATGGCAGGTAGACAACTAGCTCAAATTGGTACACCTGTACTGCAGATAGCTGTCTACAAGTGTTAATGGTTTTCTTGTCAGATCTCAGTACAGACCTCCATGTTGCTAGTTCAGGATTTTACTTTATTCCAGGGCAACTACAAAACACTACCATCTAATAGCATCATATTAATTTGAATGGAGCTGAAGATGCTGTCCCAATAGTTAACAAAGGGTGTCTCATATTCCAAAGGTTCTGCCAGCTGGGTGCCTTTGTTAGTCATGTCACAAGAAAGACCAAAACCAAAACGAGCCTAAAGATCAATTTACCTCCTCACAGCCAGGTGACATCTCTGGCCTTACAAAGAGGGGATGATCTCTACATCTGATCTCTCCATGTTTCCCATCTGTGCATGCTGAACCTTTTCAGGTTTCATCTCCTTTGTTCTTAAAGGTGGATTTGTGAGAAAATCCTTAATTAGGCAGAACTCTCGAGATACCCAGATAATACAATCTTAAGGGTCATTGTACAACACAGAAAGTTGTATCTTATTACACAGAGAATTAGGACTGGAGAAAAAACTTCAGGATGATATCTAAAATTCTTGGTAATATTGTGTGGAGAAAAAAAACAATATTAAGGAAAGCAAGCATGGCATTTGAAGTATCTCTTCCACATACAGCACGTGAAGCCCTGCTTTCCTAAGAAACTGCACAGCTATGAAAACTTTGAGAATACGATCAGTGTAAAATGATCTGCACCTGATGCCATCAATGACTGTTTTCAACATGAGCAGAAGCACCGTAAGAAAAAAAGGAAGCAATGATTCTGATCAACAACTTTCCCTCCCAAGTGTTTAAATGAAAAGTGAAAGCATGTAGTCGTTTAATGGAAAAAACAGATTTGACCTCTTTGATCAAAAGTATCCTTTTTCCACAGAAGATGTCAGGTTCATGTAAAATAAAGAAACAAACTCTGTGTGCCTCCAAGTCCATTTTACCCTGTGGTCTGTGTGGGGAGGCCAGGGGCATCTCTGGCTTCCCGATTGCATTTCCTCAGTGTAGGGAAAAAGTGGAGCATGAACCAACCTTCCCAGGAGCCTCCTCAGCACACTCCAGCTCCTGCTGGGAAGACACTGTGGTTTGACAGTATTAACTCTGCACGTGCCGACATGATTGAGTTCCTGAGTGTATCTTTCCATTACTATTTTGATACCCTCCTGAAGGCAAGGATACAAGGAAGTGCAAAGACTCACTGGGACACTTGTTGGCTGCAGAGCACAGGACCCACACTTTCCTACACTCTTCCAACTCCAGGTTAGCAGGCTCTGGGAAACCTGGCAGGCTGTCTTCCCACCCTGGGAGTATGCTGGAGTACCTTCAAGCGAGGTCTTCCTGACCACCAATGTAGATACCCATCTCCCTTGCCTCTGTGTGGGCCTGGAGGGAACTCGGGTCTTTTTTGGGAGACAAGTAATTTTCCACACACTGCTATCTGGGATGGGAACATTTCCAAAAACCAGGGCTGAACTTTCTCAACAATGGGAAGCCAGATCATGGAGGGTTAGGTGTATAAAGCAGAAAAATGTCTTGAAGACAAGATGAGAACTAAAAGGGGTTTCTTTCTGGTCTTTTTTTTTTTTTTTAATAACACGTGTGGTACCGGAGACTCCTTTCAGTGAGCTTGTTAGAAGGAGCTGGGAAATACAGCTGCAGTAGGCCTGTCTCTTTATGTCTGGTATTTTATGGGAGAATAACAATTTTTCTGGTTCAAAACATAGCACTAACACATCTCAGTCTTGATGAGCTCTGTGCTTGACCTGGCATTTTGATGGTACCACCAGTTTATTACATTAAGAGCTGACTAAAAATGAGTCAATATATCTACACATATTTGACTTTAACCTTCTTTTACCAGCTCTAACCATGACACTTTCAATATAAGATTTTAAAGCATCATTTTCTGACGATAAATGTTTATCACAGAATAATTTGTTAAGACAACAATGTAAATGATTTATTTATTAATATTCTCCTTTAGTGTTAAATGATTTATGATTAACTACATCTTAGTGGTCTGGTTGCTTTTTCCTTTATTTAGATCTCTTCAAGTTGTTCTGGGAGTATAGTTTCCAGCAAGTTTGGAAATGTTCCTCTAACAAAAATGCAAGATAAAATAGCTGGTGTTTTAGCTGGTACAAATCCTCAAGCTCAGATGCCTGCTTTCATTTCAGTGAAAAAGCCAGAGCAAACCAACATATCACTAATTAGCAGAAACACTGATGATAACATATGCCAAACATTTGTATTAATCGGTCATAAAATATAAATATTTTAAAATGCACTTTCTTCAGACTCTGTGATTTATAGGTGTTACATGACAGAAAGATGGTACTAATTTTTCAAAATTGGATTAATCTGAAATGGAGAGCATTTGAACCTATTCGTTTTTTTGTCTTTTTATTAATCTTCTTAACTTGAAGTTCTTTGTGTCTTGCAATCTCGTACTAAGCGTGACAGAATGCTTCCATCATATTACAAAAATATTTTCCAAGCATAATACAGTGATCTTTATGCTTATCTGTCCTGTAAATTACAGAATCCTGTGCGTATTGGAGACACCAATTTTAAGAATCAAGCTATGCAAACATGCCTTCAATTAATTTACCTTTGATCTTTTGTGAAATTATGTCATCAGAAAAAATTAATCTTTTCATTTCAGCACTTTTCAGTGAAAGCATTTGCACAAAGAAGGAAGCTCACTCACGAGACAGACCCAGCTCTGCCGTCTCTAGTAGGCAGCCTTGTCTGCCTTCACTGCATGTCTCAATGTTCTGTGCAATGAAGCAACAGTGATGAAGGGATAAGAAATCACAAACACTCTTTGTCACAAAAGGAAATCACTGCAGTTCTGTTGCTTTAATAGTGGGAGAAGAAACATGTGAGACAGAAATAACACCAGCTCTGACACGACCCCAAGGACTAGAGAAGGCCAGCACCCAGCTCCTCCCTGCAGTAGGCTGTGTTCAGAGATCCAGCCCTAGTGCTCCTGGCTTCTCAGTCTATGCTATTTTGGTTTCAGGCAACTTGTGTACCTCTGGAGAGCAATACTAACACACTAAAGCCATGGCTTTACGTAGTAGCACCTTAGGCTCCCAGGATGGGCATCTGCCACATCTCTGGGCAGGGCACCCCAGCGCAGTTTGTAGTAGGTGCTCCTCTGCTGGGACTGTGGCAATCCTGAGACAAGGTTGGTTTTATCCTCTCTGCAACCACCATTTCAAGGATGGTGAGCTGCTACAGGAGCACCCTGTGGCTTCTCTGCCAGAAGAAACAAACCCACTCCCTCAGCCTCTCCTCACACCACTGAGTACCTTGGCAGCCTACCTGCCACCAGACCCTCTCTAGTTCCTCCACATCCCTCTTCTGCAGAGGGACCAAATGGATCACCATGCCAGCTGTGGCTCTACCTGCAGCTTGATCTGCAGATCGCTTTTCCTAGCACAGCTCAGTTCCCAATTTCTGCTTGTTCCCAGTCAGAGTGTGCTGTTGGCTCTGGCATTCCCTGTATGCAGAGGTCCTTTGAGCAGGGCTGAACCACCCCAGGCAGCATTCTGCACCTCTCCCTCTTGAACTAGCCTTCTCCCTTCTAGGGTCATGGCAGATCTCTTCCCCAGCAGTTTTAGGTAGCCATGATGACATTTCCTAGACACTGGAGCACAGTCACACGGCCCACAACCAAAAGTGGCTTCATCAACACTACTTTCCCACCAAAGGGCCTTTGCTCCACAGTGACACTGGGGCACAACCCAACATGGCAACGGGGCTGAAACAGGGCTTCCTCAGCCCACCTCTCTCCTGTCCCCCGTGTTGGGACATCTGTGTTCTCCCACAGCGTTGTCACCTGTCCTGCTTGGAGGCAGGGGGAAAGGTAAAGGGGTGCTCATCCTCACAGAGGCACCCAGGGCCGTGTTATAGCTTGGGGTGATGGGACAAGAAGTGTGGGGAAGGTTGTCTCATGCAGACATTCACCACGAAAGTGCTGTTCCTCGGTTCTGTTTCTACTTGCTGCCTTCAGCATTTGCAGGTCAGAGTATAAGTAATGAGGTTGCTGGGGGTACTAGGAAAGACCAGAGATTTTGCAAGCATGTGATCTGCTTTTCTGGCTTCCTCTGTGTCAGGAAAAAAAAAAAACAGACCAGGTATCTCTCTGCAGCCATAAGTCCTGAGGCATGGTGAAGTTCATACACATAAATCTGCTTTTCTTCCAAAACATCCAGCACACCTCTGGTCCCTGACTCTTGCTAACCCCTGAGTTCTTACTGGGGTTGCCACAGACCACAGCTGTGTCAAGGTCAATGGCACCGATTTCCCAGCACAGGTAACAGTGTGTCTGTGTTAGTGTCCCGGCACAAGTTGGCTGACAAGAACAGACAGGGTATATCTGCAGACCTGCTTGTCTCCTATCCTCCTTGGATGCAGCTGGTCTGTGCCACAGCACTGGCACTGGGATGGGAGCTCCATACCTGCCAGTCTCTCTGCCTGCAGGCAGAGTGTACGGGGGAGCTGTTGGGATACCCCAGCACCTCCTGCCTTCTGTGGGGTGTTTGGGTGGCCCTGCTCCTCACCTGTGGCCTCTGTGAGAAGAGCAAAGGTGTTTTGTGCTGGGCAGCCTCTGAAGAATTTTGTCTAAGGCCACAAAGCAAGGACGTGGTACTTCAAAACACATGGCTGATAGGGACATGCCGGGGGTGATGAGCTGAGGTCTGGCTCCCAGAAACAACCCCTGCTGGGCTCCCGCTAGGCTGGGGATGCCCGTGGGTGCTGGTAGCGATGGTGTGGGCATGGGAGCGTGTGTGGGTACCAGCAAGTGGGAAGGAGAGGGACTACACCAATCCAGTGCTCAGCCCAGAGGGATTTCTCAGTGTAGGCTCCCCCCTCGCCCCCGCCCCGCGATGGGGTCTTAAATGTGGATAGCTGGGGCATGTGAAAGAGAGCTGCAGCACTGGGAGGGAAACTAAGTCCTTGCCAGAGATGTGCAGGAAGTTTGTGGTTGTGCTGGAAACTAAAGCAAAGCATCTGCTTCCCAGTACAGTGCTTTAACTGTCAGACAATCTCCTCTCCAGAGAGCTAACCTGTTGGGAGAGAAAATGTCTGAGAAGTTACAAGTAGGCACTGAAGGATATTCTTGATGTTTCTCCCCAGAGGTTGGTAATTCTATTTTTTATAAGATGCTGGCACTTTGAGGACAAAATTGTCTTTCTTCTGTGGTGTGCACTCTCAGGAGTAAGTAAAACTTCAGTTCTGACAACCTGACAAAGAATCAAATGGATGCGATACTTGTGTTATTTTCATTCATTCTCAGAGCTGTTCTTGAATTAGTGTCATCTGAAGTGATGCAGTAGGTAAATATATAACTGACAGGCCAAAGGGCTTTCCAGTCTATCGTGTACCTACAGCGAGGATGGCATGAAAATTCATGTTTACACACTGACCCCTGACACTCGTGATAAAGCTGTGGCAGTGGTATGAAGCACAGCCTTCCCGATGGACTTCTCTGTTTCCAACTTTATTGCCTCAGTGCCATCTTTTAAAGATGTTTTGAAGAATCTTCTAAAGAATTCTCTTTGTATGTTACTTTTTACTGTACTTATTCTTTTAGCTAGGCTTGGCTTAAGAACTGAAAAAGAGTATATGGCCAAATGCAGCATTTCCCTTACCAGTTCCAACATGATGCGGTCTTATGAGCCTTTGTTCAGCTGTAGCTGTGAATTAATCACTGAATTTCAGTGCTTTTCTCAACCTTCTGAATCCAGGTATGGTTTTCTATGAACGTTTTTTTTACCTGATATTTAAGGGGGGTTATTTCCGTACCTAAGTCCTGTATGTCAGGCCTTTATCCTGTACATAGGCCTCTGCCTGAAGGATGTTCCCTAAAAGGCAAATCAGTCTCAGTCTTCTATATTAAATCAGTGGGGGATTAAAGAAAGGAGATAATTCAAGGATCATGGAAATGCTCCTCGCTTCCTACTGGTGAGTGTCTGGAAGTTCGCTGAGATTGTCTCTTCTGGAGTGAAATTCGTGGCCACGCAGAGCTGTGCTGCATGGTCCCTTCATCAGCCAAGGTCCACCAGGTCATATCGGCACAAGGCGATGGGGTGACATGCTGCAAACGGCAGCTGGCTGCACTCCTGGACAGGACACAGCAGCATTAGTGCAATACTGCAATCAAGTGAATTTGTAGAGCTTTGTAACAGAACTGTTAAGATTGATATGAGCTAATTATGGATATAAATGTTTGTACTAAAGCCACAGATGAAACAGTAGAACAGTTAGGAGAGGTAAGATTAATAGCTCTATGTGTGTGATTTCATTCAAAGGAAGAGGAGGAACAAACTGACCTTAAGATAAGGTGACAAGAAGATGAAGAACAGTACTGGAGCCATAAGATAACCAGATAAGGAAAGCAAGGCTTATGAGAACTGAGTTGACATACTGAAGCAAAAGATCCAAACAGCATCCGCTTCTAAAGGGTATGAAAGCAAACCCGCATCAGTTCCTCATTGCTAGCCCTGGACATATACATTTTAGTGCTTCTAAGCACATGGGTATGATCATGTGAATGGGTAAAAACCAACTTGGAGATTTTGTAAATTAAAATCACCTTTCCCTCCACAGTGAATTTCATTACAGTAATTTGCTACAGATTGGCCTTGCTGAGATGTAGGTGGAAACAGCACAGCAAAGCACTCAATGATGCAGTAAATCTGCTTTCAGAAGGATCTCTCTCTGGGCCTATGTCACATGTGAAGGTGTAGCAAGGCAACAGGTGTCTGGACAGGTGTCTGCAAGTCAACAGACCCTCAAGGGTCTGGACACTATATCCTAGTGAATCTGGTACCTGTGGTCTGAAATATTTGAAATAAGGCTTAAAAGGCTTTTGGGCAGTATCTGAATTTTGTTCTGGCTCACTGAATATTAAGGGTAATGAGAGCATGCTAATGTCAGAACAGGAGCAGATGCACCATATACAATTACAAAAAAAACAGGAACAAAACCATTTTAGACTTGAGAAATAACAAAGACATGCTGTCATCACCCTTTCCAGTAACCTGCAACTGTTCTGTGTCAAATGTAATCCAATCCAGCTGAGACACAGACCGAATTCTGATTTTGGCTATATATGTTCTAATTTTGCTGAAACCTGGAACGATTTTGGTCCCTTAGCTCCAAGTTTTAATCTTCCCTTAATTTATAATTGAACTGGAAATGTTAAGAAGCAGTCTTTTAAATTATGTCAGTTGCAGAATTAAAGTTACTGAAAAGGGAAGAATCTGGGGACAAGTAAGAGATGGGGCAGGAAGATTTTGGACCATGGACCAATAAACTCCTACAATGGAAGAAGGCTCAGAGGAGACAGTTAAGGGTGATGCACCCATGATGCTCAGGGAACAATGCAGAGTGTGACTGACCACAGCTGTTGCAAAGAAGTTGACTTCTTTGCAACAGGACTCCTTTGCAAAGGAGGGTGACCTTTGTTTTGGATAAACAGCTGTCAACAGTTGAGTGGATCAACTGGTAGTGTAAATGTTTCTCCCTGGTTAATTAAAAGACTGTGAATATCTCCTTGAGTTAGCCAGAACAGCATGGGGGGAGTGAATATGTGGCTCAGCCCAACATTGGCTATAAAAACTAGAGGACTAACAACAGTCTTTCAAAGCGAACAACGGGCTTGAGCTGGCTTCAACCCATGTATTCCTTTTCGGCTACTGGGGATGCCCAGCATCATGACAGTGAGCGTATTATAGAGACTGATAATGGGAATTACATTGATATTGAGATTAAACTGTTTATTGCAACTGCTGTAGGTATTTAGTGATTTCAATATATTCCGTATCACTCTGCTAAATCAGAAATCGCGTGTAACATCTTTACGTAACAAACATAACTCTCTTTAAACAAGTAAATTTTATATTAAACATTACACCCTCCACATGTGGAATATCTAAAAGAACCCGGTCAGGGAATATTGAACAGCCCATTCTTGTCTTCTCCCAGTACTGAGTTGCCCTGGGGACACTGCTGATCTCTGAGAAAGTGATAAGAAACAGTGTTAGCTTGCCAAAGCTGCAGTAACTTTGCTGTGAATGCAGTCCTGCACCCTCCTCTGTCTCAATAACCCCTGTGCATGGACCAAGTCAGAGAAATCATCGTGTGCTTGCTAATGCATATGATACTACTTTTAAAGGGATTTTTTTGCCGTTACAATATTTCTTTGCAGTACAATAATAACAACAACAACACCAATAGTAATACAATATATATTTAGTGCTTCTCTCTTCAAATTGATGACATTTCATGTTTGGGCTCCTGGGAAATCCTGGAACGGTGTATGTGGAGATACCTACTTCCTAAATTTTCTTGGTTGCTTTGAAAACTCCCTCTCATGAGTAAACTCAAAGGAACTCTTCTGTTAAAAGTTTGCTGGAATACAATCAAACCCTTACTCCCAGATATCTCTGAATCCAGAGGTTAGTGTCTCTTTTAAACTGATGGCAGAGATGCAGTGCAGCATAACTTTGTCTGATACCAGCCTTAGTACAGCTTATTGCGTGCTGTTCGTTGCAGTATTCCTTAGGTGAAGAGACAGTTTTACATGCTTGATCCTGCATATTTCAGAACAAGAGATTCAAATAACACATTTCTTTCTTCAAATACTGTAGAAGAGGCCTATATCCCTTTTAGATTATACAGTATTTTCGGTTTTTATTCTTAGCATGCACTGCGATAACTCATGCACTCAAATATCATGAGTGAGGTTTTTTTTTTCAGTTCCTATGATGAGCAGTGTGACTCCCATAACCTTGTGGAGTATTAAAAGAATCTGCCAGTGGAAGGCATAGGGGCTGTTTTCCTCTGGCTGTGGCTCCTTTATAACCACTTCCATTTTCAGTGGGGATAAATTAGAGAGAAAAGACTATTTTTAATCCTGTTTTCATAAAACCTTAGTCCTACCTCTGGGCCCAACTATGACTCCCAGTAACACTCTATCTTTGCAGTTATCAATGAAGTCAGTGGTCTTTCCCCCTCTGTTTTCCTCTTTAGTTTAAGATGTAAAAACTGGGGTAGAAATTGCTGAATTTAGTCAGGTTTTGGTAAGCACAAATGTAAGGGTAGATTTTCTTTCCTTACATTTTTTAAAAGTGAGTTTCCTTTACAAGTAGCAATCCAGTAGTCCCAGTTGAACCAGCACTGTTTGACAAATTACAAATGCCATGAAAGCAAGTTATAAACCACTAGGGAACTCCCCTATCCTCCCTGCTGTAAGGATATTTATAGCTAGATATAAAAAATGCAAGCAGAAAAAGATGATATAAATGGCAAATGATAAACAAGTGCTCAAGAATTCCAAGTCAGTAGAAATTTTTAGATGACCCCAAATGATTTCCCAGTTCTTAAAAGTACTTTCTGTTCACTTCATCATTTGACCAAGGTAAGATGAAATAAAGAATGAGCAAGTGCTCATATGGCACTTGTGAAAAACCAGGAAAGGAATGTGTGTGAACTTTTAGGGAGTTTTGCTATTAAGAATTCATATCTCTTAGTTAAAATACATCAGTCTTGAGGGGGGGTGTGAAAATTTATGGTCTACAGATATCTGCCTGGGAGGGATGCAAGTGGGAAATGGGCTGCAAGTCACTTAACTTCTGGTACAGAAAACACTGTAAAACATTTAATTTCGTGACATCTATGCTCTCATGCCGTTTTTGTTGACAAGGATAAATAGTTACTCCCTGTGTTGTTTGGTGTTTAGTGGCAATATGAAGCAGGGACCCATCTGTCTTGCAACTTGTCAGAACAAGTTTTAGACACCCTGGGAAGGCTCAGAGGTGGACGTTTGTGTACATGGGAAAACTGCAGTACTTCGTGTAAAACTTTAGACTTACAAAGACTTAAATATTTAACAGCTAAAAGTGCTTGATTCAGAGATCAGTCCCTTACTATAGGATAGGTAGTGCAGGAGGAAAGAAAAGCTCAGTGGTCAGGTTGCCTTCTCCTGTCTTGAGTAGCTAGTGACATGGAAATGGAAAGCAGAAGGAAGGCAAGGAGGGACGTTCACTACCACAGCAGTATAGGCAAAGGGAAGGGCAGCAGTAGAAGAACGCAGCCTTGAAAGGACACTGATTCCCCCTGCGCCGGGTGTGCCAGATATTGGGGTGAACTGAGCTTGTACCCAGTGAGCGCAGCACTAACCAGGGCACAGGGTCAGCATGACAGTGAATGTTTTTACACCATGCTTGGAAATGAATAGAGTGCGTAATGTGTTTTAAGGGCATGTTACAGAAATCGGTGCAATTTCTTCGTGCCGTACAGCACTGAGCTGAGGAATACATGGTGGGCAATGCTGTGCAATACAGGCTACAGCCTGCTGCTGGTACTAGGGTGGGTGGGGATTGACCTGCTGCCTCTGGAGGATCTCAGGCTCTGTGGATGCCCCTGCCAGCCCTAGTCCTAGTATGGGACATAATTTCTCCACTAGCTTCTGCCTCCTACTGACTACTATGATGCTGGATCCTGGTGTGGTACCAAAACATTTCAGTCAGGGGCTAGTGGAAGAGAGATGGTTATGTCCTCTTTGGATCTTCTCTGCAAGACAGGGATGGCATTCACCAGCATATGACTCGGGATACATGGAGCAAGTCAATGGGAAGCATTGAAGATCTGGGAATTACCTGCTCTGTTCACTATTGGCACACCAACTGTGGGTGCAACAAAAGTTTAAGGGCTGGAGATACATATAGATGTGGAAGGGGGGGAAAAATCCCACATGCCAGTGCTTTGCAACAGCAGGTCATGTGGCTGCTGGCTCACTGCAGAGGTAAGTGAAGCTTACATGGTCCCTGGTTAACAGAAGCAGCCTTTGGGCTCTGAGATAATATTCTTTTCAGGGTCCTTATATGAGTGAAGAGCCTTGAAGGAATAAGCCCATCAAAATCAGCGTGAGACTTTAAGAGGAATTCATCTGCTTTTGAAGCTGGGGAGATCTAAGCAAGCCTAAAAGCCCTGCTCATTTTAGCTCACTGCTGTATTTATTTTTTTTTTTTTTTTAGTTGGGTTTGCCTTTTAATATAAATATTAAATTAACTGACTCTCCCTAATTTCTTGGGTCCTGACTAGTAATAGGAAGAAGACTATAGCACAAACATGAACTTTGTAAACTCTCACCATGTGCTCTCCCTGTACTCTTCACCCTAGGGACAATTCGTCTCTGACTTAGGAGTATGGTTCTCAGCAGACAGCTAATCTGTTCTATAAACAAACTGATTTTTATTCCCTTGGAAAAAAACCCAACAAATAAATATACAATCTATGAAATCAATGTTCCAATCCAAAGGAGAAGCAAACAGACAACACATGGCACCTGGGCTGGTTTTCTTTACTTTTATGTCTTGATGATGTCTCCACAAATCAACAGCTGTTTTGATGAAAGGCCATGAACTTTTTTTTTCCCATGAAGGACAATGAAATAGTTAAATTTGCTCTTTGACAGTCCAGGAGAGTTACAACTTATCTAGCAGCTAAGGGCTGCATTTGTATCTATTCTAGTCAGTGGGAATGTTAGAAAGGAGCAAGAAAAAGTGCATGAGTGATACTTTTCACCTAAATAAAAGACATGATTCGCTCCTACTGTACAAACGCCAGCAGAATAATTATTTTACGAATGACTACAGCAACAAAAGCCTCCTGCCCTGAGGTCCTCCCTAGCCGTAAGGACTTGTAAACCCTATTTTGATCTGGGACCTAGAATTTCTCCTCACATTTTGCCACCTGTCCGAGGACTACAAACTGGGATTCAGTGGAGCCCTTTGTAGGTAAGATATGTCAGATAATCCCCATCAAGTCATCCTTAGCACCCCACCAGCCGTTTGGCTATCAAGGCAGTAGGCATCCCACAGTTTCTAGGAAGGCTCAGAGGTGCTGGCATGTGAGGAGTATCCTCTCAGAACTGTTTATGCACCCCTCGCTAACTACAATGATTTTCAGGATCATAGATATTCCCCTGAACAGTATTGCTAAGCCATCAATTTTGCATAATGCGATCACAGTGTTATAATACTGATGCAATATTTACTGTAAGACTGAGTCTACTGAGCTAGATGAGCTGATTTTTTTGATGCTTTAAGCCCACTATTATGCTGTGCTCTTGACAATGAAGTATAATCCTAAAAATGTTTTTGTTTAATTCATAGAAAAGGCTATGGAAAAAAGATTTTGTCAGATTTATTATTCTGTTTAGGCAAAGACTAACTAAATGTAAAAAGAATACTCCATGGAAGGCTGTGAATCATCAGACAGTCATGATCATCTGTTTAATAAACTAAGGGGTTTAATCCGATTCTTTGATCCACAGGTCCTGCTACTTCCACCTGAAAGGCTGCGTTGAGATCCTGGTCTTTGTCCCAGGACCACACTGTACAATTCAGTGGAAGTGACAGGATGTGATTTGTCCTGTGTAATATCTCATGGCCCCTGCACTGAATAAGCTGTTACTAGGGCTGTAGCCCACCCCATGCCCAGTACTGCATTTTTCACCCAGGAAGGGTGTTACAGCCTGCCTTAAAGCACAAATCAGGACCTCCCAGTACAGAGGACTGGTTGCAGAACTCTAGGTCTTCCCTAGCAGTGATGGGGTGAGACATATAATTTGGTTGTGAACAGACTTCGCCCAGAAAATGGCTTAATGACTGCGCAGGTATCAGCACCACTCCAGAAAATCCCAAGGTCATGTTGTTTGCTTCTGAGAAGTGTGTAACGTGAAGGGGGTGAACAGATTTCTGCACTATCCTATCAATACCCTGTGTGTTTGGTTCACTTTCTAGGATATCTTGCAAAGAAAATATCATGTCTGCAAATGTGCTGCTTAGGGACATGTTGTGGCTCACAGCTTCTGCCCAGCCTGTGTTTGGAGATGACAGCAGTAAATCATAGAGGCTTGTAGGTATGAGCCAGTCTGCAGATTTGGCTGCTCAGTTTACAGAGATGGGTCTGAATACCAAGACAGAATATATTCATCCAAAATATGGTCCATTAGAGGAGAAGGTGATTCTGAGCATCTGGAGACACTGCTGCACATTTTGAGATATGAGCTGCACAGCAATGTGCAGATTAAAAATCCCTTGCATAGTGAAAACTTTTGGTCCATAGTAAGGAACATACATTGATAGGAGGTAGTGACAGGTCAGTAAAATCCAGACTTACTGTCTCCTCTCTCAAATCTTTCCGCTACTGGATAAGTCTTCTGTAGGTACTTTACAAAGACTTTGGCTATAAATATATAATGTTTCAGGCAAAAAAAAAGGTCATGAGACATTGGATTTTCTCTATGTGAAAGTTCAAGAGGAGTCAAGAGGAAAGACAGAATGTTTTCCTGCTAATAAAAGGGAAATACTTTAATCAACATCGGGTTTTTCATCAAAGAGGAGACATCAAATCTCATTTAGATTTATTTTGAATTAAGTTGGCACAGGCTGGGCTTGAGAAATGTTGACATACGAAAAATTCCTTTCTCTATCAGCATTAAACAAACCTCTCAGGATCTGTATACAATGGGAATGGCATAGACTATCTGGATTTTAATTGCATGTCATTGTATCATCTTTGTTACAAGATTAGAAAAATAGACAGATAAAAGGACAGAAGGATAGAAGGATGGATGGATGGATGGATAGATAGACAGACAAATAGTTAGAAGATAGTTAGGTAGATAGAGGAGCTGGCAAATTATCTGCTAGACTCCATTTTTGGTCGGTTGCATGACACCTAAGGAGATATTTTCATAGGACAGGGAAATTCCTATTTACAGTTATACTTACAACTATGAAAGTACAAAATGGTGAATTTACTGAGTAGGTCACCATTCATTTTTCTGCCTGTTTAATGAAACCAAGGCCAGGTAGCTGATTTGAGCAGGAAGGTCCTAATTTCTAAAAGACAAGAGAGCTGACTCCGGAGCGCCCTTCAGATGAAGTACTGCATCATTAGGAGTATTAATAACCAATCCTGTAAAGGGAGATTCCTGCTGTCATCCTGAGAAAAAAGATACCTATGCTGACCCATCTTACTGAATGTTAGCACTTGGGACTTCCAAATAGCAAAGCAAAGCTATAGTCCTTTGGAAGCTGAGGTTATGACAGTCGCAAAGTCTACTTCTTTAGAAAGAAAGATAATTAATTTTCCTTTCTTACCCTGCTGTCAGATATCTTTAAGGCATGAGGAATAAAATGTAGCTGTTGAGCTGCTTTTATTTGGCTCTTGCAAGAGCATCCTACACCTCAGCAGCAAACAGGGAAATCTCTGTGGGTCTAACATTTTCCTCCTCTGGAGATGGGCTTTTTATGCTCCATTTGATGATTAAGCACCCAAAAAAAGTACTCTTTTTTGTTTTTTTCAAATCCAAATTAATTTACTACTCAGCCAAAACCCAGTAATCAGAGTCATAGATAACTGGTCCGGTAATTCTCCTCAGATTCTTTTAACAGCTGTTTCTCTCTTTTAAAACCATTCTTGTTCTACTCAGGCTTTTTATGAGTTATGCCACTTCTTCAGGAACCCAATTTGCAATTAGTCTAAAGGATATTTCCTTTTAAGGTATTGAGGCTATTTCTGAAATGGCTGATGCTAAATCATGTGAAGCAGAACACAGCACAGCTTTCTTCAGTTGCGTGGAGGACTGGACAGGGCACTTTAAAAGGTCATTTCCCTCTTCATTTTAGCCGCTCCTGTTCTGTTTTAAAGTCTTTAAAAAGGGTCTGCTGCTACATCCTCTCATTTTACAATTGTCATTTGCTTTTTTTCCTAAATGCCTACTGCGGTCTGATATGGTGAAAAAAAGCCCTGTGCTTAATCAAAAAACATCTACTATGGAACATTTCAGTCCTACACTGAGGATCCATACTACCCCATGGTAGCTCCTGCAGAGAAAGCAAGATGCTACCTGTATATATCTATTATATCAGGTTTGCAAACTACACCACCTGTATATATCTATTATATCAGGTTTGCAAACTACACCTTATTCCAAGTGTTTTAAATCAGAACCATATACTCTGAGTTTCATATACTGGCCTGTCCTTGATTTGGCTAGGATAGGGTTCGTTTTCACAAGAAGCTCAGGGGGCACAGCCGGGACAGCAGAACCTAACTAGCCAAGGGGATATTCCATACCATACTGATGTCATGCTTGGTCTATAAGGGGGGAGCGGGCTGGGGGAGTGGGTGAGGCTCAGGAAGGCATTGAGCATCAGGGTGCGGGCGGTGAGCCATTGTGTTGTGCATCACTCACTTTATCTATTATTTCATTAGTATTATTGTTATTGCTGTTGTTTCTTCTCTCCTTGTGGTGAAGTCTCTCTTCCTCCCTACAGCTCTGAGTCTTGGATGTGGAGGAACTGTCCTGGGAGTCCCAGCAATTCAAAGAAGATATGTCCTACTCCCCACCTGTACAGGCCTGTATCTCAGCTATTAGAAGCAGTTGCTCCTCTGCTCAAGAGAGAGTATGGAAGGTACACACCGTGTGGTATCCTGTGGTTTTACCTACAGGACCAGGGAGAGGAAGTGAGGAAGTGGAACAGAAAACCCACTTCGATCCTAGATGCACCGGTACGTGAGTTGCAGGGGAAAACAACCACAAAAGGAGATTCTTCCAAGAAAAATGTCACTCTAGTTTACAGTGGGAAATTCCCCAGGCAGAGTAGAAGGGCTGATTTTACTTCTGACCCTCTTGAAGGGACTTATAAGTCATTTTCACAAGAAGTGTATACCTCTAATCAGGATTAGAGGGACCCTGCCTCCAGCCAGAGGAAGGAAAGGGACAACAGGTTTTATTGGACTGTGTGGGTCCAATGGCCTGGCATGTCAGATCCACAGGAGTATAAGTCTTTAGTAGACACCGATGCAGAATGAACCCTAATGCCATCAAGCTATGGAGGGGCAGAACCTATCTGTATTTCTGGAGTGACAGAGGGATCCCAACAGCTAACTGTATTGGAAGCTGAAGTGAGTCTAACTGGGAATAAGTGGCATAAACAACTACGACTGGCCCAGAGGCTCTGTGAGTCCTTGGCATAGACTACCTCAGGAGAGGGTATTTCAAGGAACTGTTGGGCCTTTTGTATAGCTGCCTTGGAGACAGAGGAAACTGAACAGTGTCCACGGTGCCCAGTCTCCTGGAGGACCCTTCTGTGGTGGGGCTGCTGAGGGTTGAAGAACAACAGGTGCCAATCACTACCACAACAGTGCACTGACAGCAATATTCCACCAACTGAGACTCTGATTCCTATCCTATTCATCAACTGGAGATCCAAGGGGTGAGCAGCAAAACTCACTTGCCCTTTAACAGCCCCATATGGCCAATGTGAAAATCTAACAGAGAGTGGAGACTAACAGTAGACTGTCATGAATGAAGTCACACCGCTGCTGAGTGCTGCTGTGCTGGACATAGTAGAATTGGAGTCAAGGGCAGCCAAATGGTACATCAAAATTGGTAAAGCATTTTTCTCAATTGCTTTGGCAGCAGAGTGCAGGCCACAATTTTCTTTCACTTGGAGAGGCATTCAGTACACCTGGAATCAACTGCTCCAGGGGTGGAAAGACAGCCCCACCATTTGCCATGGACTGATTGACACTGCACTGGAACAGGGTGAAATTCTGCAATACATTGATGACATCATTGTATGGGGCAACACAGCAGAAGAAGCTTTTGAGAAACGGAAGAAAATAGTCCAAATCCTTCTGGAGGCGGGTTTTTCCACAAAATGAAATAAGGTTAAGGGATCTGCACAAGAGATCCATTTTTTAGGAATAAAATGGCAAGATGGGTGTCAACGAATCCCAATGGATGTGATCAACAAGATAGCAGCTGTGTCTCCACCAACTAGAAAAAAGGAAACACAAGCTTTCTTAGGCATTGTGGGTTTCTGGAGGTTGCATATTCCAGATTAGAGTCTGATTGTAAGCCCTCTCCATCAAGCGACCTGGAAGAAGCATGATTTCAGACTGCACCCTGAACAACAACAAGCCATTGAACAAATTAAACGGGATTTTAAAATTGTTATTACTGTTGTTTCTTCTCCCCTTGTGTTGTTCTATTAAACTGTCCTTATCTCAACCCATGGCTTTTTACCTTTTTCTTCCAATTCTCCTCCCCATCCCACTGGTAGTGTGGGAGAGGGGGGAGGAGTGAATGAGCAGCTGTGTGGTGCTTTGTTGACAGCTGGGCCTAAATCGTGACATAGCCTATTCATCACCAGCAGGATACACATGATACTCCCATCTTTGTGGTGTATGGACTTAGCAAAGGCTTTCTCGATATAATGCCTTTCAAAAGCACAATCCATCAAATAAGATAGAACAGCACAATTTATCCTATTGCTTAAAATCAGTTCTCCATCAGTATGTGCAATAGGTAAACTTTCCACAAAACTGGAATTTACCAAGAAATTCTTTATGCATCACTGCACATTTCTCGTGGTTGCAGTTGTTCAGTAGTACAAGATACTCCTTTCTGTTTTCTTTTTAAAATAAAGTTGCTTCTATGGCTGTTGTTGGACCCTGTGAGAATAAGAGAAAAGTCCAGTTGCTACCTCTATTGGTTTTCTAAAGTTTTGGGGGCACAATGTCACTTCTGTGACATTCTCTTGTTGTATAAAAGAAATTCTAAGAAAATAGTTGATGTTGTCCCTAACAATGAAGGAAGCCATACACGTGACTTTGGAGGATTACTCCTTCTAGAGTACAAGCTCAGGCTTGCCTGGGAGTGTTGCCATGCAACATGGGACATGGTGGCCTATGCTGGAAAACTGTGGGATGGTTTCTGGGTCTGACTATTCCCCCTGTCGCAGCCAACATGGCCTCACACAGCTTTCAGGCATGCTTTGGCAGGCACCATGCCGACCTGGGCCTCGCGGGCAGCTGCCCTCGTCACTGGTGCAGGCAGATTTTCAGCATTGCTGCAGCTTTGAAGATGGCCCAACACTGAGCAGAGGTCTGGATGAGGTGCCCTCCAGGAGTCCCTCCCAGCCCCTGTTTTTCTGCAGTTGTAGGAGCTGAGTCTTTTCACATTCCCAGACCCAGTGCCTGGCAAACTGAATTATTGGTACAGATATACCTAGAGGGCCTGTGAAACAGTCTAGAGCAGGGTTTTTTCCCAACAGTTGGCCATTTTCGGCATATTCCCCTTGAATTTGTGGAGGCCATTCCTCCTGACACCATGCATCCATCTGTTTTTAGACCTGCTGACACAAACTCTGGGGTGTATTTGGCCTGCTGAGATCTTGCTTGTGAGTTCTTCCAAATAGCTGTGGAGAAGAAAGGTCTGCTTTTCCCCACATCGCATGGGGAACATGGAGGCAGTGGCATGGTCCGGGCAAGTGTATCATGACCTGTGCAGCAGACAGTGTATTGCCAAGTGAGCCTTAGCAATGGTGAAGAAGACTATTAAAATTTTTGTAATCCCAGAGTATACATAGTAGTCTTTGGCAGGCTTTCAAGACACACAGGCTGTTATCGTCAGTATAGTTGCACACTGAAACCTCACAACCTGGGGAAAACGAGTCTTGAAAGAGTTACTCAAGGTTCTTCTCAGTACTCGTGTTAACAAAGCTTGTACTTTGGTTTAACTTGCCTCAAAAAGAATTTGAAACTGTTTTAGCAATTCCACACTTTGTGGATTTACCCTGTTCTCACAGCCATGGGAATGCACGTTCTTCCTGGCAGAAGGTCCTAACACTTTCTTTCTTTTTCTTTGGGGAAAAAAGAAGTTTCTTCAAGCTTCATGCATCTGGTAGAGATGTAATTTTTTGATCTCTGAAAAGTGTATTTTTCTGTTTTCTCTTCAAATGCCAGTGGTTGTAGATTTTAAACAACCTATCTCCTTTTTACTATAAACTGTGCTAAGCCAGGTTCCTGGACTCCTTTTCTGTGGTTGTATAGTTACTTGCCTCCTTCTGCCTTGTTTTCCCATGCTGTGGTGAAGTGGGAAAATGGGTTTCCATTCAAAATGACAATAATGTGAAAAAAGGGGCCCCATTAGGAGCATGTTTTTGCTCAGGTGGTCCCAAAGTTAACTGGGAGGGAAGCAAATTTCTAAATGTTCAATATTGTATTCCTTGGTTTTCTTGAAAAAATATATGGTTGTGTAAAATTGTAACAGTTTCTTCACCAGTTTTAATTTTTTAACACAAGGCGGATAGCACTAACCAAAGGAGCATTGCAAAGACAAAAAAAAAAAATTGTTTCATATTTTTAATCTTCCTAAAAATATTGAATTCTACACCTGCTTTTCCCATTAAGACATGGCCCATACAGACTAGCCAATAGCATCTAAAATTGTACACTACGAGAGTTCTACTCCAAGACTCGATCTCTAAATGTCTCAACAAAACTGAATAGATACTCTTTGCCCTTAAATTCCCAAGATTTTTTCTACTTCTGATTTCGTTGTGTTTTAGGCTCATAGCAAAACAAGTAAGAGAGACACATTGTTCTTCTTGCTTCACGTAACGGTAAAGATGGTATTTTAATTCTTTAGGATCTTTAATTTGGAATATAAAATAAAAGTGGTAGTACACAGAGAAAAGCTTAATACTATTTATAGCAGTTTCTTTCATATTTGTCGTTTTTGACCATGCAAGAGTTTTTTAGTTCAAATTCATCAGCTGCCTGAGCTGCACTTACATACCTGTGGATCAACAATGCAGTCTACAAGTAGGACATTTCTGCAGCAGTTCAAGCTAGACCATCTTGCACTCAAACAGAAATGGTTCTTGAATCCATAAACAGATTTGACTGTGTCAATGTCTGGATAAATTCACACCTCTCTCTCCAAGCAACTTTTTCAGATAGAGAACCCCAGAAAATGTTCACTGTGCAGAGAGTTAAAAGGGTTTAGGATACACGAGGATGTTGTGTTCAGATCCGCCTGAGCACTGAAATGTAAACATTGGTACAACAAATCGACAGCATCTTCTTTAGGTCTGATCATCCCAATTTCTAATGCAGATTTTCTTCATCCTTAATTTCTAAAGGAAATGTGAGGGGGTGAGAAAGGGTGGTGTGCGCTTCCCCAGGGAACCATCAGGACACAGCCAAGTTGAGTAGCCACACCTGGGAGCTGGGACACATTCTCACGTCACACGGTATAGTCTTTTTAACTGACAAATCATTTGTTTTCCAAGACTCTCAGTCAACAGGTTTTACTCAGAATTTTCAGAAAACTTCTCATTTCCTTGGCAAAAGTCGCCCTCTCTCAAACTCTGAATTATTTAGACATCCCACCTGTCAAGTAAGCAAGTCTGCTTAAGATTATTTTTTTTTTGCCCTGGAGAAGACAATTGTTTTCTAATTTCATGTTCATTTCTTTTGATCAGCGTAAAAAAACTTCTTATGGGGTACAAAAGTGCTGACACATTAAGGACAGCATTTGTCATGTTCTGCAAAAATAATAGCAAGGCACCTCTGCACCTTCTATCATGTGGCACATAGCATCCTTTCCTACAGTTTATGAATTATCATAACTCTGTTTTTCATTCATGGCCTCTGAAATCAAGCTGTGGATGCTTTCATGGCTGGCTGCTCTCTTTGTGATCCCCTCGCCTATTGGCGTGCCTGTGGCCAGAAGTTTCTGGGAAGATTTCCAGCAGAACTTCCAGATGTTGTGCAGCAGCAGACTTAAAAGGTTAAGTGGTGGTTTTCCTTCTTTGTTCTGTTCTTGTGCATGTGTGTGTGCTGCATGAGTGTAGGGTGTGGGTGTGTATATACATACACACGAAGCATGTGAACATAGTAAAGCTCAATAGATTCCAGTGTTGCAAAGTGCGGTGATCATCTTACTGCAATATAACAAAACAGATAGAATAGAGTATTATAAGTTTTACAACTAGAAAGAAAACCTTTACAACCCCTCTCATTATTGATCACCCAGTCCTCAACAGAAATGGGAATGTAAAAACATTTGAACAAAATATCTCATCAGCATTTACATCTTTACAGAAATGCATGTAATTGTCATCTTTTCCCCTTTATTGGAGCACTCATGCATATTTCATGCATTTTACCTCTTACTATGGGTTTAGAACTAGCCTTCCTTCCAGTTTTCCTCCTCTTATTTAATTAGTGTTGTTAATAAACACATGAAATGTTAGCCATATCAGCTTAATTTACTGTAATTTTTCAAGTAGCATCAAAATGCTTGATAGTTTAAAACCAGTTGCAAAGCAGTGTTTCTTGTAAAATCTGTTAAAGGGAAATTTATTGGTCCTGCATGATTTAAAAAAGATCACTGGCTTTCATCATTGCAGACAATTCTGTAAGCAAGACACAGACCATAGTTATTAAAAGGCATATGGCCGAAACAGAAAAATGTAAGCATGCTCATTTACAGTTATAAAATAATTTATATCTACTTCATGTCTGTAATTGCCACTCTGTGCAGGAAGCCAAGGGCTTTTTAGATGAAAAAAAAGTCTAAATTATAATGGTTTTATGTTTTGATTTCATTGCAATTAAATCTCAAATGTATAAATCGCATTATACCTCCCACCATATGCAACATGAAAAAGAACCATTTTGCAACATGATAATGAAACGAACGTGAGGGTGACAGAGAACTGGAACAGGCTGCCCAGAGAATTTGTGGAGTCTCCTTCTCTGGAGTCATTCAAAACCCTCCTGGACGCATTATTGTGTGACCTACTCTAGGTGGTCCTGCTCTGGCAGGGGGGTTGGACTAGATGATCTTTCGAGGTCCCTTCCAACCCCTAACATTCTGTGATTCTGTGATTCTCCAACACCACTCTTACACCAGCATACAACTGAAAATTTTCTCCTTTTGCTTTCAAACCACAAGTTTCCTTTCCTACAACTTCTAAGATCAAACATGAAATATAGTTTTTGGAAATGAGCCTCTTGTTTCGCTCAGCAGTTGTGAGACTGGATTTTCACTGTCGTCATGAGAGCTTGAATCTTTCTTTAAGAGAGGAAAATTGAGGTGCTTGAAGTCACAGGTGTCCTGAACATTTGGCAAAGGAAACCAGGCATTGATGACACTCCACCTGAAAACCTTAGTGGTAAAGCGGTGGCAGCTGGCAGTCCTGCAGCTGCTCCCTAATCACCCCTGCTAATTACCTGGGGGGATTGCATTGTGCTTTGGGACCACATCACAAAGCTCACATGAGCATCCTGATATACCATGCAGTGGCTGTGATAACTGGTTTTACATTTCCAATTAGCAGAAGACATACTAGAAAAGATCTCTGCTTGGCTTCCATTGCAAATCCTTCCCCACCAGCCCTGGAAGAGGATTCAAGGCCTTGTCAGACAAAGAAAAATGACAATTTAAGTCTGCGATTGATGACATATCTTTAAATTGCCAAAAGCATTAGAGTCCCCTGTGTCTCATAAGCTCATTGCTGTCTGCTTTCAGTTGTTCATTTCCAAACACAGTATTTTAATTTGATAGAGTTCTTCTACAAACATTTCAGTTCTTACTTCTGCAAAGCCCTTTCTGCACTGAAATTCCTTCATGTTACGCATGCTGCTTTATTGTTAAATTATTCCTCTTCACCTTTTCCTGCAGCCAACATCCATCCACACCTTTTATTACAACTGCATGTGGATATTGGTGTTTGTCACACGTGCCTTTATAATTTAGACAAAGTTGCAATGTTCTACCTATATTCTTCATATATTTAAAGGCCTTGATCTAGAATGTATCATCAGAGCTGAGTCGTGAATGATATAGGCTCACTTCTGTCAGACTTTAAATGCTCAGACTTTTATTGTTCCTACAGAAAACCCTCATGCAGCTACCCCAGTAACAAAAATATAAATAACCACACAGTAGATGTCTTCAAGTGATGATGTATTACTGCAGACACTTTTTATTATGTTACAGCTTGCATGAATTCCTCATTCTTTCCAATTTTTATTTTTATTTTTATAAACAGCTCTTTAGTTTAGAAATGTGTTGCAATTTATATCAGAAAGCGTTCATTCTTCACACTGTACTGAGAGGTTATCAGTCTTCTGGGTTACACTCATTAAGAATCATGAGACTTTTGCAGACTCTTACATTACATTTAATAGGGAAATGCCATGCACTAGATATTTTGAGGCCAAGCAGATGGAGTGTATTGTGTAACCGACAACTGTAGTAATAACAAATTAACTTTCCGAATGCACATCTGTGTGTGAGGTGGGGAACATTATGGTTCATACTGGTGGTGGCCCAAAGTTATATAATCCTGGGGTAGGGACACCCTCACTACAACTGTTACAGTCTCTCTTGTAGGCAATGATTAACACTGTAAATGAAGGTCTGGGAGGCAGAAGTAATAAGTCAGACTTTGCTAGTTACATAGGCAACAAGCTCCTAAAGACAAATAGCATTCATTAGCATTGCTTAAGATACTGTCTACAGAGCCTTACATTAGCTGAGGAAAAACAAGCTGGGACTCTTTCCTCTAATGTCTGTTAAACTCACTGTCAACGGTTTAACTCACTTTATCAGTTTAACTCACTGTCAGGGAGCCTCCAGAAAAGCTCATTCAGATCTGAACACATCCTGAATGAGAAATACCAGTAAGTCATTTACTTGTAGTTTGTTCTAGTCCCTGATGCAGCTGCCTGTTTCTTGCAATATGATTCAGCGGGTTGTGTCAGTCCATTCAGGTTCCATTGTCATGGTTTTGGCTCTGCAGAAGGTTTTCTGCACCATTAAGAACAACTTTCCTTTAGCAAAAAATGAAAAGGTTCTGGGGCTCCCAAGGCACCTCTCCACCTGCTTTCCCCTTTAGTCCTGAGGCTGAAGTGTCCTTAGGTAAAAGGTCTGTCGCTGATAGGATGCTCCTTAAATCACAGCTGAGTAACCTGCCTGTCCACATCATAGGGTCCATATCAATGAAAAAACCCAGACTTTGTTTTCAGACAAAATTGTGGTTTTCTGCAGAAAGATGAAACTTGTGGTGAAAGTATTTAGAAACCAATGTGGCCACCAGAAAGAGTCTGAAAACTCACACCCCACTTCCCTCCAGTTCTCCTGCAGTCACTGTTGGAAACAGGCATCCCGAGGGGTGGTAGCAGTGCTGGGGGAGGCCAACTTGTCCATCACCACTCACGGCTCTTGAACTCCACTTTTCCACAGGTTCTCACCCTGCTAAGGGACTGGTACCCAGTTGAGGTGGTTGAGCCACACTGATTTAGGACCACATTACACTGGGAGAGCAGAGACAAGTGGCCCTGAAAGAGCAACACCTTGAGCCGTGTCAGTATTTGGACATTCTGAAAAAGATGATCGTGTTTGTCTCAGTGTTCAAAAAAAAAATCAGGCACTGGCTCTCCTCAGAAGCTGTCACCATTGCCGGAGAAGGCCCAGATCATCATTACACTGGCACCACACTGTGGATATTTGCTACTACTGCAAAAGCACTTGTGCTTTTGAGACCTATTTTATCTTCTGCGTAAAACATTTTAAAAACACATATTTATCCTATGGGATAAAATAATCCAGGGGTTCAGAAATATCAGCTTGAAGCTGCCACCTGACCCGTCTGTGACAGGCAGTGGGTAAGCAACATTTTAGGTGCCGTGCCTGGGAGGTGGTAGGAGGCCAGTTGTACCCTGCCATTACCTGCCTTATCTGCAGTCAGCTGAGGAAGAAGGTGGCCTCTGAACGGTGAGAGAGAGCTCCACGAAAAGCTGAGTGCTTCCTTCTCTCCCTGATGGAGGATCTTGGGCCGGCACCTTCCTAGGGCGTTGCACTACGACCTTGGGCCCCAGCAGTGGCAGTGGCAGCCATCCCACGCTGGGCCAGGCTGGGATGATGGTGCCCCATGTTGCCTCCTCTCACCTCCCTTCTGTGCAGCACGCATCAGTAACCACTGCTGGCGAAAGCACCTTTGCTCAGTATCAGTTAATATGCGTGCCAACATGTGTTCACCTTCTCATTCAGACTGTGGCAGAACAGGGACATTTCTGGGAGTGTACCTGCGAAGATCTTCCTCATCTTTTCCAGTATAAACACAGGTTTTAGGGTGGGACAGTAAACAACCAAATTCAGCAAGATACAGTTTTCTGTAGTGTAGCTTCACAGACTTTGAAATGTTAAAATGTGTTAAGAAGTTGTATCTTCAAACTAAAAGTTGTTGTTGCAGAGCACGCTCCTGGTTTTGACTGGGCAAATATTATCCATCAAGATCGATTTGGGACCTATACAGGGTGTTAGCCGTTTTGCAGGTTTGAATATTTTGCTTTCCTCGGTCAAGATCCCTTTCTAGCAACAAAAAGGAGGTACGTGCTGGTAGGTCTTTTCTCTTTAATCCTTTACCTATTTTGCATGGTAGGCTGTGGGAAGGAAGGTCTGAGCATGCATTAGCAGCTGGTTTTGACTTGCTTTCCTGCCAGGCTAGTGAGGCTGTGTGAGATGCAGCCGAGCTCTGCTAGCCTCAGTCTCTCCATCAGGGCCCAAGGAGCTGGGTGTCAGTCAGAGCCTTCAGCATCTGCACCTGAGCCTGCAGAAACCTGAATGTGTCCGTCTGATTTTCACACTGCAAGCAGCAAAATTCAGGATCTCTAAAACCTGGGCACTTATTTGGAATATAAATATGCATTCAGACATTAGATTAATAATGTTGATTTTTGTAAACTTTTTTTGGTAAGATTCTGTTCTTTATGCTCTACTGTAAATTGCCGCAATATGACATTTTTGACCACAGCATAATATAAGTAAGATTAAAGAAAAATAGGAGGAGGGAAGCAGTAGATGACAGATCAAATCCTGTCAAGGTCTAAACCTTTCACCTACCTGTGTCTAGAGCCAATGGGTCTCCCCCTCTCACCAGGAAAGCACTCCTATCAGAGGGCCAAACGGTGCCTTGCCGGCTGTCTCTGTGGGGCTGGCAGATGAGACCTGGCTCAGAGGCAGCTGCCAGGGAAGAGGAAAGGAGCAAAACGCAGAACCAGAAGTTTCCAGGAGTGTTATGTAAAAGGCCTTAGGGCAGCTGGCTTTCCAAACAAAGATCTTCCCAACAAACAGAGCTCCTCGCCATCCATAGCATTTTCTGGGCACAGCTGGAATCATAATGATCCCTAATTCTTATGCCGTATGGCACATGCTCACCCACTACAATATTCAGATGTGCACTGGACCATGACTTTGGCTGTCTGTACAATAACTGTCCCCTCCCTGTAATCTTTACGTATCTCACAAATAGCACATGTAAGTAGCATACTGATGTCATCCTGCACACTACCACCAAATAGGACATCTATCAAGCATGAGTTTTACGAATTTCCTTTCTGTCTAAGGCTTGTCTTCCTTAGCTTTCTGTTATTGGCACTATTTCTACAGGAGAGAGTGAGAGGCTCCTTAATGTCAAAACCTGTTTTTTTAATATCACACTCTTATTTCACTAAAATTTATTAAAATGAGTTACTCATTGCTGAAATCTCTTGAAAGTTTAAGAAATAGCAATCTATTGTAAGTAAACACCAGCTGGCTTGTAATTTAGAAAACTTGTAACTGTTTCAGATCACATATTGTAACTATCTGTGATTCACAGGGGCTTTTTTTAAACAACATTTTCCAGTGACTGATCTTGCCAAGTACTCCAAGAGCCTTACTGTGAAACTGCAGATATGTCAAACACTTAATGTTCATATACGCTGTACTGCTTTCTGGTGGAGCAGATGTTTTATTGGTTGATATATGTTCTATACAACCGAGATCTTATTTCCCGTAGTTCTCATTTACTCTTTGTATTACCTAAATATCGATTCGAATAATGCACTGTAAGTAAGTACAACAATGCCCCCCAGATCAGTAACATCTGATTCGCCAATAAATCTGTTATCTCTGCATTTTACAGCTGGGGAGATGGAAGTGCAACTAACATAAAAGGACAACGATGTACGTTGATAAATGTATGAGCATCGCCAAATAACTAATTACTTCATCAATTTATGAAGCATAAGCTGAGGAATGAATTATTGATATTTGAGCAATTGCTGATCAAGTTCAGAGAGAAAACGTGGAGAAATTTCCTAGGATGCTGTTTTTCCTTTCTTGATGATTCCTATGCTCAGAGGCTGTCTTTGCAAATTTGAATGAGTGACAGAGATTTTTTCAACAGCTGAAGATTTTTTCCACACAAACACTGAAAGTGTCTGGACTGCTTTAAAAATGAAAGCTAACTGTGTGGAAATACATGTGTTTAGAAAGTGGGTTAAACTAGACTAGGTAAAACTTGCTGTCCTCTTGAGTGCTCACTTGCTCCAGCATGTCATAGGAGCAGAAAACTAAACATGCACAGGTCCCATCTACTCCAGCACCCTGTTCTGGGCAATAGCAATGGTAGATGACTAGGATAAGTCAGAAAAGCGGGCAAACATGTAGTGGTTTCTTCCCAACACAATCCCAAAGCTTCCCCCAGCTCATAGGCCTCTTCGCTGGTTCTTATTACAATGATCTATCACCTTGCTTACACTTGTTGTCTCTTGCAAATGTGGTTACATTCACTCAACGCACCTGGCTCATTTCAGCTTGCTGCCCCTGCCAGGCAACACTCCCCCAGACTAATAAACAAACAGTAGCAGGAAGACAGGGAGGAAGGAGAAGCAGCAAAAGGCCTCAATAACGTAATGAGGAAAAGCGCTCAACTCGTAATTGTTCATTCAGAGCCCTTGTAACAGGATTTAAGTATTAAAGCTCATTACAATGATATTGATAGAAAGCTGCTCCACCAAAGTCCTGCTCCCAAAGGAGTCTGTCATTTATGGTGAAGAACAGGGAAAACATGCACTGATTTATCTTCATGTTCTTGTTCCACTTCCAAACTGTCCAAATAATTATTGTTGCTGAACCAAAATGCTAAAAACATTTTGGAGGGGGCTACAGAGAAGAATTATATGTAAACTATGACAAGCAGAAAGAAATAGTGGTATTTAGTTAAAGAATTACAGCTCGCCTGTCACCAGACTACTTACTGGATTGATTCTCTCCCATTAAATACTGTCATTTGTTTCATATGGCTTAGTAATAATCTTTTATTTCTGTCTGTGTGAAATATTTATATAAATGTCAGCAAGATCAATAAAATTTTAGGTGATATTTCTTCATTAATCTATAAATTGCTCTATTTGTCTGTGATACACACTGAGATAAGGCTCACAATTGATATAGGAGATGTTACACCTAAATCCAGAAAAGAGTGGTCCCAACAAGAAACTGGCTGAAACAGCAGTTCTTTACTGCTTGCTTGTATTCCTTTTTACTTAATCCTTTTTTAAAGTCATTGAACAGTAATAGCCAATAACAGTAAGTATTGTTCTCACGTTGTAATTTTGGCAAGGTCCTGGCATAGTAAGGACCCCATGATTAAATAATGGAGGGCACATACCTGACTTGACAAGAGGAAAAAACAGACTTTCCCCACCATTTCTTATTAACTATGCGATCTCAATTTAATAATGTTTAATAATAAAATTACTTGGTGTTTTTGTCTGTAAATTCCCCATTCTTCCTTACACAGACAATCCTCGTGCCAAAAATGTTTTGCTGCTTAAAGAAGAGTGAACAGAATCTAAGATCGTGGTTTGAAATAATTGCGTCAGTCATCAGGGAATAGACTCATTCTGCTCTTGCCTCTTGAGATTGCCATTGAAAGCTGCTTATAGTCCTAACCACTTAAGTAGAAGAAAGATGTAAGTACCCTGAAAGTAACGGAAAGAGCAACAGGGATTAAGGGGCTACAAGGATTCATTTACAAAGAACTATTTTTAAATCATTGCACTTCATAGACAGATGATTTTGTCCTGGGTGGAAGTGCTTTACATAACCACCACTGCTGTAGTCAGTCAGGGAAAACCACTTTCCTCATGATCTTCTGTAACCTGTAGGTGATCCTCCCATTAGATTTCATCTATTTATTTTTACTTTGCTGTATTTCTGAAGTGTATAAGCCATAAACATCAAGGTAAGTGACAGATTGCTGGAGCTACAGGGCAGAGGGCACACGTGAAAGTCTCAGGAACTAGCTGGTGCAGAGATATATTAGGCTGTGATACAACCTCCCAAAGGAAGCAGCGTAAATTTTATAACTTAAGAAATTTTAAGTAGGATTAGGCAGTGCTTGAGGGAAGGTACTCCAGCTGTTTACATTTATGTAGTATCCCTCACAGATGGCTCTCAGAGTGCTGAACCAATAACCACGAAATAAAATTATCAGCACTTACTCTGCAGGGAACCAGTAATTCTTAGTCTTCTTTTAAGTGCCAAGATGCAGACTGAGCGGTGAATTTCATAACTTAATTCAGAGTGCAGAGTTGCCACATGCACCTGTATCCAACTGACCTGAATTAATAACTGAGGCAAAGCAAACATGGCAACCTGCTGTTTTGGACCTCAATGCACTGCGCTCGGGAACATAACCAAGGAGTGGACTAGCTGGAGACTGTACTGCAGCCCTGGCTCAGGGCTTTGAATGTGAATGAAGCAGACTGTGAAATCAGTATGTAATCTGGTGGTAAACCAATGAAAAAACAACAGGACATGTCTGGTAAAAGAAGAGCTGTTGTATTTTGACTGAAAATACATCTAAGACACATTGAAAAGTGGAAATATGTTAATAAGCATTACAGCTACTTACAACAACCTGCCCTCCTGCAAAGTTCTTTTTAGGGTTCACCTCTTTTCCTGAGAAATTAGCACAGCACTGGGTGGTTTTGTAGGCAGTAAAAAAGGACTTTTTAGAAATGGACCTATGTATCAAAAATCTGAGAATCATAACCAAAAAACCCCAAATATTTTCTTCTTGATGATGTAGGCTGTGAAACATGGCTGAACTACAGAAGGGACCACTTGGCCTAATATTTTTTTTTGGCTTATACAATGAATCTACTGTTTGACTTTGACCAATATAATTTCAGGTACATGTTTGCTTGAATGCAAGTACCTCACTGGAGCACAAGGTGGATTCTGCAGACTCTGCTTTTAAGTCCAGTAGCTGTGTAGAGTCTGCAATAGGCAATCTCCAACATGCAGAACCTTAGTGAACCTGCCATGATCACAGGTAACCAGAGTTGGCCATTGTTTAGAAGTGTTAAAACTGTACAAAGAGCTACCGAAAATCATTTTTTCTGTACTATGGTACTCGTCTCCAGGCGCTGGTCTTCTTTGCTTATCTTGATATGGAAGACTGGGACCAAGCTGAGGAAAAAAGAGCAGAATGAGGAAGTGCAGTGGGCTTTGCTGTGCTTGAAAACCCACGCTGCTTCACGTCCTGCTACTCACCATCTTATCATTTTGCTCCATCCAGGTCTGCATTCCCAGCATAGTAACTAAAAGGAGAGAGAAACACAGCACAGGCGGCAACTGATGGCTTCATAAGCTTTACTCCTGTGGCTCTGGTCACATCCCATATCACAGAGGGAAAATTAGTAATACTGGAAACTTGGAGCACTGAAATGAGTAACCCCAGGAGAAGCTATTTTTATTCAGCAATTTGAAAAGCACTTTTAGAAATCACAGACAAACCTCTACCCTGCTGACCAGAGGTAAGAAAGGTCAAGAAAATCAGCTATATCATCTTGCCAGAAAAGAAGACCTCTCTCACGTCAGTCCTCGGAGGCCTTGATGGCTGGCTGAGCTGATGACAGGCCCTATGATATCACTTTTTTGCACTGGGGGAGGCACTGCTTTAGCAGAGTTTAAAAATGCAGTGACCTAGCTGGAGCTTGAGAACTCATTGCAATACCAAAAGGACATTCAACTTGTCCCTACATATCATGGGGACATGGAGACAGGCCTATTCCACTGCTACCAATATCACACACCTGTATGGACATAGCAAAGGTTCAACACTCATAGCATGCATTGCTGGTCCCTGGCCACCTCCGAATGCTGGAGACTAAAAGCAGGTATTTACAGAGCAGAGCTGCCCTCCTCAGAGGAGGAGCTCATGTAGTCTGTGCATCCTAAAGCGGGTGTCCCAAACAGGTGAGAAACCCACATTCTAAAACTGCAATCTGTTGCCAGCAAAAAAATGCTAAAGACCTGCTCAGATGATGAAGTCTGTACTGTAGGTTTCTACAAGTTCTGTAAGACCATCACCATATGTTCACAAGGAAATTATAGTTCAATGAACAACCTTGAGGGCCCTTGCTAATGAATAGGTATTAATTTACCTGTGGGTAAGCAGAAATGTGTGAAATCACTCATCTGTGAAAATCTGATGCTCAGAGATGGGCAATATTCAAAACGTGATCATTTGCTCCCCTTCTTTACATGAGGATGACACTGGATCTCCAGAACCTTACCAGCATATTGTTGACTCTAAGAAGCAGTCTTAAACAAAATAACTAGTAACTTGGATGTATGATGAATGGTATTTTGTTAAAAGCAGGGAATTTTAATGTTAATCTATGCTAAACTGGCTTGTCATATGATCACAGTTTTTGCCAGTAACTCATTAATATACTGATGTAATAAGGCACACATATATTACACAGAAAAAAAAAAGGAAAATATAACATTAATGCTTTGTGGGGCTTTTTCATAAAAACAGTAAAAGCACATTGATAGTTGAGGGTAATCTATGATTGATTGTCTCATTCTGACTATGCAGTTAAACCTTCAAGAGGAAACACAATGCTTTTCTTGAAAAAAAACAGTGTGTATTAGATGGCATCCAGCTATGGTGCACAATCTGTTATTCCATTTTCAATAATATTTATCCATCTATTTTGTAATCTTCTCTGCCTGCTTCCTTGGTAACAGGATAATACCTTATGAGCCATCACCATGTGATTCTTTGAGCTAAGGGGCATTAGACAGCCGATGAATGGTGGTCCCACTGGTGGCTGTTTTTTAGTAGAGGGTAGAAATGGTGGACAAGGGCTGACCTGGCCTTTGCCTGACCTTGATGGGGAAAATGGAGCTTGCACTCAAAGTACTTACAGCTAGCTAGATCCTATAATGATATCAACCCTTATTTTTAATCTATTTTAATCCAAGCAGGTTAAAATGCCTCCAGGCTCCCACTAGCCTCATCCTTTGCCTGCAGCCAGGGGTCAGCAGGACACAAGGGCTGACAAGGCACAGCACTGAGCTGTCTGGGATTTAGTTTTGCACCTTTGGTCAGCAGAGGTCAGAATAAGCCAGAGCCTTCATAAATCCTGCTCGTGATACAAAACTCACTTCTTCCAGTCCAGATTTCCCACATGAATATTTTGTGAAACTGCCAGGTAATGTGCTCTTACGATAAAGCTAATCTGTCCATAGGTAAACAGTTTAAAATTGCTAAGGGGAACGGTTTCTTTCCTGTCACCAGGGCATGCCAAACTGATTAAAAATCACTAAACCAGGTATCCCAGCTTCTTATCTTCCCCTTATCATGCTAATTACAGGAAATGGGAAAGTGACTGATAATTTACTCGCATCATCCAAAAAAATATTATTCAGCCCAGTTGAAAGAATAGGTGATTCTTTACCACCAGAAGGAGGAGATACATTTTTGAAGCTGGAGCGTCTTGACTCAAAAAAGCAGCAGATCCTGAATGTATTTTTTCCTTTCAGTGGCACATTTAAACAAAAGGTGGAAGATTTTAATTTAGCCATTAGAGGTCAGTAAATCCCAGGTTATTCATCAGTTTGAATTCAATTATTGAAAAAAAATCAGAAACGATGGAAAAATAAAAATAATAACAGAATTTCTGAAGCTTTGGGGTTAGATGCTTGAGTGAAATAGAGTCCTGGAATAGAGATTTAAAGAGTAAAATTGTAGTTTTCACCTGAAAATGAACACAGCTGAAAATTAGTCCGCATACTTCAGAATTTGTTTTTGTTCTCTTTGTAAGCCTTACTTCAATCACTTAAACAAAAATTTAAACAGGCAGCTGCCCAAAACAAGATGCAGAATCAATCCAGGGAGCAGAGGGCTGGACCTAGAGAATGCTTTTCTCATATGTGGATGTGTAATCACTACACTATGCTGCAGATTTACATTCTTGTATACTGCTGCCCTCTCAGCCCTGGGATTCATGTCTCCTGCTCCACAGCAGCCCAGTTGTGAGAAGTGAGCAAGGTGCAAGGAAATACTGACTTCCACACACATACTGGGGAACAAGAAAATTATATTGTTCCTCTCATAGTACTGCTGCTAACAGGAAATTGTCTTAATCTGAATAAAGTAACTGCACATGATTTAATAATGTCTGGGCCTAATCGATGCAACTTATGTTGTTGTTTCTATTGTATCTATTGACCAGCTAAAACTCAGCTTGCTTTCTGACCCCTGCCAGAGAAAAACTTGGGCTTATTCCTCTCCTGAACCTTCTCCCTCCAATGTTTTTCTGCTACCTAATTCTCTGTTAGCCTATCTGAAGGTAACGTGATGTATGCTGTCGCTAATGATGGCTCAAATTTGCTAAAGAGCTCTTCATATTTTACTGTTCCTGGATGTCCAGGTGCTAACCTGCAGCCTGGAGGCATCTCCATCCTCCACACAAGCCCACCCCTCTTGACCATACATCTTGCTGTCCCAGGCTGCCATGTTACCTGGTATGAACCTTAACCTTGATGCCTAACTCCCCAAATACTTGAAATGCAAGCACTAGTCTGCTGAAGCACATCCCCTGACGTGTGCACTCACTGTCATTATGGAAACATGCCAGGAGAGGAGACAGACACAGGTCTCTTAATCAGTCACAGGAAAGCTATTAGGCTGCCAATGTGATGCCCCTGTCAAAAAGACAAAAGCCAACCTGAATGGAATATTCTCAGTGAAAAAGTGTTTATAACACGGTATAAGGCCGAGATGAAACTTCCTCTGGAGTTGCCTGCAGTCCTGTGTCAGACAGTCTGACTTCCAGGCAAAGAAGACCTCCCAAAAGACGAATGGATATAGATACGGCCACAGCAGTGATCAACAGAAAAGCAAAGAAGCTAAAACAGCACAGCTTGTCTAGCCTGGCAAAATAAAGACTGAAGATAGTTATGACAGTTGACTATAAATACATTGAGGGGTGAGTGTAGAGGAGGGAGACAAGCTATTCAGGATGAAGAATATACTTGGCACAAAAACAGATGGGTACAAACTGCCTGTAAATAAAATTTAGACTGGGACCTAGGAAAAGATTTCCAGGTCTCTCAAACATCTCTATTTCTTATGGGCAACAAATGATTAATTTAAATGTAGATCTTTATTAATTAAAGAAATGACAAGGCAGGATTGCCCATGACAGGAGGGGACTGGAACTAGTGATCCAGCAGGCCTGTAGAGCTAGCCAGACCGCTTTAAAAGTGCTTTACAAATAGGTCTTCGAAGAATAGCTCCGTGGGGCCCAGTTCTGCCACGTGTGCATGCACAACATTTCATGGGAATCTCTCACAGTGATGAAATTAAGGCTTCCAGCCACTGACTGACAGGTGATTGCCAAGGCCTGCATGCAAGACAATATGAGGTGACAGCTTGCAGATCATGCGAGCTCTATGTCAACAAGGAACACGAACCTTGGACGGGTGAATAAATCCCTTTATTTATGACTCTCAGATATTTGGGTTGAAAATTGTGGTCCTGGGACAAAGGGGGAAAAAATGGATGTCTTCTATAAACTCCAAAACCAGATAGGCACACAGTAAGATTTCTGCTGAGCCTGTGCTCAGCACAGGAGGGAAAGATATTGAGGTTATGTTCAGCATGTGTTCAGAAGCTTCTTCTTTTATTCTGAAGAAATAAAACTGAATCAGTAAAGTAAAAGGAACTGAATCCTGTGGTCGGAGATTTGAACTCGGGCTGGTGAGTCAGCCCTGTGGCATCCAGAAATAATCTTCTGCTTTGAATTGAAATGTGTGTCAGCAAGGGTTTCTTCCTTCTGAGAAGAGGTTGGGCCACCCCACTGCATTGGTGACTGTGGCATTGGTGGGACAAGGGAAGACTTTGCCATCAGCCTCAGGGAAGCCACAGGGAAGGTAAGGGCTTCCAGAGCCCTGCAATAGCAGGTCGTGTAAAAATTAGAGAATTGGGTTGTTGATCTCTCAGATTCACTGTGCAGACCCTGTCCCTCAGGGACAACATGCTAACACAGTAGAAGCTGAACTTCATACTCTTCTGTCCAGATTCAGGAACAGTCTGATTTATGCAAGTCTTGAGCATTCAAGAACATTCTTTAATTTCAGTGTGTGGTTTGGGTTTTTTTTTGTAAATAATGTACCATTCTGTGTTAATAAAGAATAATGCTGCAAGACTGTCAAAATAATAAACAGCTTGGTGTGCGTGACATTTTAATAATTCTCCTCCTTAAGTATCATGGCCCTTATCATCATCCTAAGTCATTGACAAATTATTTGGTCTTTCATTTTCTCTAATCAAGAGCTCTGGAACCAAATCATTTAACTTAATGGGAACAGCAAAGTCACTTGAATAATACAGATTCAGAACTCAAGTCGGACGTGACTTTTGAGCAATGTGCTATCTGGGTCAAACTGTGGATAAAAGAAGGAAGAGTAGAGACTAGGAAAAAAGTCAGAAATATAACCAGAGACAGAAGCAAAAGTTTCATCTGTTTCAGTTTAGAAGATAGCACATCACATTAAAAAGCTAGAAGATAAAAAAATCATCAGCTCTGTTTTCATCACTTAAAGCAGATATTTTAAGAAACTTCATCAACTAAGTAGGAAGTTGCTGTGTGGCTTATAAGGAAGATTGGATGAGATAACAGCACAAACAGCCTCAGGAAAAACCCCATGATATAAACTGATGACTACAGCTAAAAGCTGCTATTTAAACAAATTTTTATTGATGTAAGAGCTATCATGTGTTCTGCATGCTGCAGTATCCGCTGTGAAGGTCATATTTGAAACAATACATATTGATCTGAGCCTATGTAAGGGAGGCATTGTAGATGCAAAACAACGATTTGGTCGCTGCACCATGCTCTTGCGCTCTGAGACTGTATGTATGGGCAGAACGCAAACCACTTCTGACATTTCTCTGCAAACTGCCCAGCCTTTCACCCAGTGCTGTGATGTGAGGCAGGCTGGCAGCCCTGCAGGAAGAAACTTTCTGCTGGGGGTATGCCGCAGACATGATTCGCCAGGCATTCCTTGTGTCCAGCTCTCACTCTGCTGGGGCATAAGAAGTCCCACAGTACAGTGTAAAGCGGTATGAGCAGACAGCAGCAAGAGCTGAAATCTACTCTTCACAGCAGCATTCCTATTGATTTAAAAGCAATTATTTGCCTGAATAAGCCCTGCTTATCTGAGAAAGGGGTTACAAAGTCATGGCCAGAGGCTTCTGAAAGCTTCTGTTAGTCCCAGATATGTGTGTTGTGAGACCTGTGCTCTACTTTCACGAGGTGCTTACGGTCCTGAGTCTTTAATTAAGTTTTCTGTGCCCTCCTGCTTTCAAGTTATTCTACATGGCCAAAGCATTTCTTGATGTCTTTTAGAAAGATTTGGATGTGACTAAGTTTGGCAAGCTTTCTAGATGGTCCTGAAGTACATAGCCCTGCCAGGTGTCTTTGCTACTAGCCAACCCTTGGCATGGTCTCCCAAAATCAGCTTGGGCTTGTGAGAGGCTGACGGGAGGACAGCCTGTGTCCAGCTTGGCTGCAGTTCCCCAAAGATGGAGAAGCCCACTTCCAAAGTGCTAGAAGAGGGTCATGAGCTGAGAGGACTCCCTATTTCTGGACTCTCTGATCTGCACCATGTATTAGGTAGGACTCCCTGAAGGTAGAGGTGGAGGAGACAGCAACAGCCTCGATACACTGAGAGGGATGGCTAAAGAGGCAACCCAAGAACTGCCTGTAATCACAACAGCCTTCTCAAACAGACATGTCCAAGTTGCACCCAGCTCGGATCTGGACACATTCTAACCTGACTGTGCTACAGTCAGATTGCAACTGGCCTTCAGTTTGTCCATGCCTTACTGCCTACAGAGTGGAAAGAGCAACAGTAAACATGTTACTCCAAGCAATAATGAGTCTTTGATCTAGGGGGGAAAGTCTTGAGAAGCAATTTCCAGCATATGATTACTAAAACTCTACAGCTGTGGAGAGGCTGAGTGGCTCAGTGGACTAAGACCATGCAGGCAATAAAAACTAATTCTATTTGGCTTCTGATTTAATACCTAACTTTTGGTCAGCCATTTAATCTTTCCCACTCTCCCTTATGTGTAATACTGCAGTGGTAGTCCCCAGTTCAGGGCATGCTCTAATATTGTCTAGAGCCGTAGAGGTAATGTAACGGCTGAGTATCACTTGTGTCGTCTCAATTACATACCTTAGAGGCTTAAATGGTAGTGCTCACAGACCTTTAGTAATAGGAGTGTTACAGGCATTAGCACGTCTATAAGTACAGGTAAATCTCCTTTTCATGTTTATTTTGTCGTCAAGTGGATCACCAAAATCAGTCTTTTGCTTCACATACATTAAATAACCTGTCCTGAATCTTAAGAATTTGTGGCTTTCTGTAGCACAAATCCTCTGCCAGAGCTTGCAGATGGCATGCGTTAAGTGTGATTTGATTTGCTTTCTTTCTATTTCTTTTCAGGGGTACAGGTCTATATGCTGAAATCATGAAGCCACACTCTCATGTTGCCCAGTTTTTTCTTTCTTTCATATACTTGTTGTGTTGGGTGCCATTAACATTTAAAGTACTAAGAGTATGTTCAGTTAGTAAAGGAAGTCTTCACAGCTTTCTCAGCTACTATTCATCTAACTAGTACCGAAATATGAAGGATGCATACTGCTTGAGCTTTGACATTTGTTTTTGAAAGACATTGGTTCTGAAACAGCGTGATGGAAAATTCTGTAGGATTAGTGTCTTGAGTGATACATAGAAAAACAATGGTCATGTGGTCCTCCAGCACCTTTTTTCCAGCTGCTGAAACTAAGATGCTGATTTGTATCTCCATAACACAGATCATGAAAGAGAACAGAAGAAACAGCCTTGACAGTAGCAAAATAGCAGAGAAATAATGACAAAATCACTTAGGAGTTATCCACACTCTGGGTACATTTGAGAAACCCATAATAAACTCTTTTCATTAGAATGCTTGGTGTTTCACTGAGCATGAAATGAGCAGAGATAAGGAGTTTCTGGCTCATGCAAGGGAAACACCAGCTATTCTAACAGATTAATTGCAGTCCTACCACTGCAGAGTATAAAAAAGCAATTGATATGTAACCATAAGGTTCTTGTGCTCTATTTGAAATGTTGGGGGAAAAAATAAATGTAATTCTTGACATAAGTGAAAATTAAATATGCAATGTGAATCTTTGCATTTAGGAAGGGACCTTGAGTGGTATCCTAGCAAGACCAGTACAAAGCAAAACAGGTCTGTTAAATAACTTCTGACAGACATCTGTTTCATCTGTTCTTAAAATTCTCAATAAATAAAGGTTCTCTATCCTTCCATTGTAAACTTAGATTTGTTTTCCACAAAGAGAAATTTAGCAGTCTGGACCCATTTCGCTGGAACACCAACCTTTATGAGAAGAAGTTTCCTAGCTGTTTGGTGCTCTCTTACTCCACTTTGCTGAAGAAATTGCCTGTGTTCAAGACACTTTCCAACTTCATGAACCCAAATGTTGTGCCTCGTAGCACTGGAAAACCTCTTGACCAAAGTAGTCGCTGCACAATCCAGAGAAGAGTTATGATCTAGAAACCTGCACCAAATCAAAATCTGTACCAAACTGAAACCCAAAGCATATATTCCAGGTATTTAGACTCCCCCTCCCCTTGCCAGCATGCTGGCACCAACTCAAAACACTTTTCCTCTTTTTGCTTTGTCTGCAATGGCTTTCCTCTACTCCTTCCCCACTTAACTCTCTCACGCTGATAAATCTCTCCTTCTTCATGGTCCCTGCCCTATTGTAGCCCATTTAAAATGATATTTCTAGACCAGATTTTGCAAAAGGCAGCTGAACACTGTGAAGGATATTCTAATATACTTGGGTACTCCTTCAATACCTCAGAAAGTCTTCTGCCTATGCAGAACTATGGAGCGTTATTAGATAGATACATCCCTCTAGACATGGCAGTCCCCATGACCACAGCTAATCCAACAGTCAGCCAAAGAAACTGTCTGTTCATTTTATAACTTCTACCAACATAATGAGATTTTTCCTGCTGTGACAATGATTGCAGCCACTGTCAGATGCCACTGGCCCCACAAGTTCCCTGAGAGGCACCTGACAGACCAGCCTCACTATGATTTGTGGAAGCTGCAGTCTGTGTCTAGTCTCTGCAAGGAGGAGCTGCTGCGATGGACCTAATCCTCACATGCAGAGGGGAGCCAACATATGTGGGACTGCTGAGAGCCTCACTCAAAGACCATGCTTTTGTTTTCTGAAGGAACGGCTATCAATAACCATTTCACTTATGTTTTTACTTTTAGGATATTGAAAATCCCATCCAGGAGGCCTAAATCAGTCCACTGGTATGGCTGACTGAGAAAGCCAAAGTTTCAGAGCCCTGACGTCCATCGTGTTTATTTATGATGTGATCTACACTGGGCCCTCAGATCTAAAATCTGGCCCGCAAATTGCAAGTCCTCATCACCCATTAATCCCTTGATTTTTTTTTTCTAGACATCAAGGCATAAGACATTTGCTCCCTTAGCAAAGATTCCTTTGCTAAGATTCATACTGGGGTGGAAAAGATGATGCATTTTCTCCTGACATGTAAGTGTTACAGCTGACTCACAAGTGTTTCTGTTCCTCTAGGACTGTGGCTGTTCTGTTCCATTCTGCCTTGGAAGTACAGTAAGGTTTAGGAACGACCTTCCTTTATATATTTAATTAGCATAACATGCTAACTTTAACTTACTCGCCCTTGGGTTATGTCCCCCCAACATTTATTTAACTCCTTCCCTTTTTCACTACCACAATTTTTGTATCATGAGAGACTTGCGAACACAAATCCCTCAGGCAACTTCCAAAATATCAGCCTTTATCAAGACTGTTTATTCTGTTGATACAGCTTTTCTCTTATTCTATTTTTCCTTTTCTACCTTCTCTAGACTAATTCTGTATGAAGAAGGAGGAATGCGTTTTCCTCTCCTTCCCCTCCTTTAAGAATTTACAGATGGCCCTGGACTCACTGCACTGTAAAATGTCCTTGTCAGGAAAGGGCCAGGGATCACTTTGCTTGGGGCTCCCTGCACTTCCCTTCTATTCCTCGTCATCACTTTCTCTAAGGCCTTCACAGTCCTTCTTTCTATCTCCTTTACAATGGTTTTCCTTGGCTTCCTTGCTCAGCTGATACAGCTCTGCTGTGGTCTGCCTCGGACCCCCCACACCTCTTCTTTCCCTGCTCCCTCCATTAGTACTTTCTTTCCCCGACAAGCACTCAGAGAAATTCTCCCATTGCCAGCACTTTTAATCCCTTTGGCTGCCCTCGCACTGGTGAATTTACTCAAGCTCCGGGAAGACAGCAACTGTAGTTATGATCCCAATGAAGAGCATGCAAAAAGCACCAGTGTCCCAGGTCTGCTCAGTGGGGACCCTGCTGACTTCTGTTTATTATGGTTGGCCTTAGGCCAGGTCAGCCCAGCCAGAGGGCTCACTGGCAATGCTTGTTCTGGTTGCTCCCGCTGGATGAAGGATCCCCCTGAGGAAAACCTAGGGACTGGAGGAGCAGTGTGCCTGCATGTCTGTATGTGCACACATGTCCATCATTACCCTGCAGCAGCTCTGGCTCCCTGTGCAAGCTCACACATCCTTTTTATTGCTAAATTTCCATTTTCCTGCTACCCTGAAGGGGCCTCTGGCTCCTGCGTATCCGGCTGGAGCTTGCTGGAGTCTCCTCCAGCATTCCTCCATATTTCCTTACCAGTTCAGGGGGAAGAATAGCACTCACTGAATGGCCCATTCACACCCTGGTAGACTTACAAACCACACAGAAAACACGGAGTGCTCCTCTGCAGAGCCAGCTCAGGCAGGAGCACCTCAGTCAGCAGCAGACTTGAGGCACTGTTTCTCCGACTCAGGACTGAGCAGGCACCACCGAACATTGCGTTGGCACAGCTGACTGTGCCAGGGCAGCCCTGCACTGTGATGAGGCCATCACCCCCATTGCTCACTGCAGACCTGGCAGCAAATTAACAAGTGGCCATGGCCTCTGAAAGGAGGCTTGCACTTCTCCTTCAGCTCCAAGCGAGGAGCTGGATCATTTCCAAAGGCAATGTTATGTGTACTCATCTGGAAGTTGTGTAAACAAATCAGTTCAAGGAATTAACTGGGTTTTTCGAGTAGCTGCAGCTTCTTCCCTCTGAACCCTGGGCAAGGCAGTGATCTGTTGTCCTCACTGTGGTGCCAGCCGCTGTGCTCTCTGTGCTGGCCCCGGCCTGGGCAGAGCTCTCTGATGCCCAGGAAAAACTGTCTGTGGGGTTGGTGGCTTCGATTGTACACATTAACTGGGGAATATCTGTACCTTGTTTTGTTTGGGGTCCTTTTCGTGTATGTAAGGAATTTGCAACCTTAAAAAGGCTGGGAGTAATTTTCAGCCTCTCTAGGCAAAAGTTTGTATGATAGGCCTTTAATTGCATTTTCTGCTGGCACCGTTGTTGGTGACCCTGGTACCTGGGCTCTTACCCTGCTATTGGTCTCCAGAATCAACATTACCTTGCATTTTAAAAGGTACTTTGGGAACTCCCCAACGTGTGAAAACAGCTGAATGTAGCAATGGTGCCAGTATACTGGGCCCAGTATCCCAGGCTGTACAAAGAGCTGCCTTGTTTGCCTATTTTGACAACAGAAAATGTTGTGGAAACGTAATCCCAAGCCTGTTTGGTTGGTGCAGCATTCACCTCTGGAGTTCTACACCTTATACTTTCACATCACATACTTTTTCTTAGTTTAGCCGAACTTCAGGTTTTGGCAAAAGAGAATAGTGTTTTAGACATGACCCATCGCGAGAGTGGAACGAGGAACTTTCCTTTCCAAACCTGACTGGACTTCTGTGAATTTTAGGAAAAATCCCCTGTAACATTTTCATTTATAAAACTGAAACAAGGTTGTTTAGGTGCCCACCTCACAAGGGATTAGGAGGTGCTTCAAAGGGCTTTTGAGACTGAAAATACTTTAGCACTTTTCAGTCCTCTTGCCCACTTACGTATTGCTTAGAGGCTCAGACCACCAAAGATGTTGGAGTGACTCTTGTTATTAACAGAGATTAAGCTAGATAGGAGCAACCCAGGGGATCAGGGGGTGCTAGGTTCATAACGCTCCTGAGGCTATTGGCAGTAACTGTTGATCTTGACCGCAACTTCTCCCCTGTACATGCAGTTCAGCGAGGGTGCAGGTATGTCCAATGCACACATTCATAGGCACACAGATTCAGATACACAGATGCATAGATATGAAGGTAAAAGAGATTTTGGAATACCCAAGGTATTGCTGCTGTCCCTTCAGAATAAAAAAAAACAAATTAGTAGCTTGATCTTGCTGTCGTTAGGTAAGAAATTCATGAAATCAGTGTGACTAATCCTGTGATTAAGGACTGCAGACCAGGTTTGGGACTTAATCTTTTCTGAGAAAATCCCAATTTAACAGGAGTAAAATGAACCTAGTATCAGGCCGTGAGGGACAGTGTTTCAAGCATGTGGAAGAAGAAATTATAATTAATTTTCAGTTTGGAGGGATATTTTTGTGTTTAGGTAAGTATACATGTGAAGCAATTGTGTGTTCGACCGTGCATGCAGCTGTAAAATAATGATAATTTTTATTAGAAAACTAAGATCATCTGAATGCAAGGCCCTTTCAGGACAGCACAGTGATTCTGAAGCATGAAAGGAAGAATGAGGCTGTTTGCAGAAAATGCAATGACAGAGAATGGGTGCAGTGTCCTTTTTCAGGAGTCACATTTAAAGGGTAAGATTAAAAGTGCATTATCTTGATGTGGGATTACAGAAAGCCCACTTGCACAGCTGGTGCAACTGGCACTGAGAGGAAGACAATCTGCCCGCTCTCCGGCTTCTAAGCAGCAATAACATCACACTGTTTTCAACACATTGTAGGGTAACACTGGGGAGGGATCTTACTGAATTTTAAAGTAATTGCTATTTATGTATATATATATGTGTCTCTGTGTGCTTGTGTCTGTGTGTGGCTAACCATTGTCTTTTGCTATTTCCAATTTCTTAAATATCACACAGAGCTGTTTAATTCAGTACAAGGTTTGTTTTTTTTTTTACTTCCTTCAACTCTTATTTTTGAATGTCCTTCTTTCAGTGTGCTTTCCAGGAAGGGAGGGAAGAGGGAGCAGAATAAACATCCATAGCTAGGTCTTGTTTTCAGAGCAGTTCAGTACATTCCTGCAGGCCAGGCAGAAGAGGAAGAGTGTCTGCTGTGTTTCCTCAAAGTTACAGGCAGTCCAGACATATCAGAGGTTATTCTTTTGGGGGAGAGTGGTGCATTTTGCCCATCCACATATACTGAGTGGACCCAGAAAAAAATGAGGGCGCAGACAGATGCAGCCAGCACACCTTCCAGGTGGGACAGGGGGATCTGTGCATTGAATCATTAGACAGCACAGTTTGCCCCCACGGTTTTACGAGAGCATCATGTGCTACCTACAAAGCTGAGTCAGAGAGACCTTTGCATGTTTTTTCTACAGATGATAGCCTGAAACTTATAACCAAACACTTTATAGTCTTTGTCTCTACAATTATTGTGTTTGCAGGTATCTAAACTGCTCAAATAGAAGTTGTGTCTGTGATCAAGCATTTGCAGGCTCAGAGCTTCAAAGGTCAGGTGATATCTGAGCTGAAACCTTACCCTGGTTAGCCCACACCTCCCATCCCTAAATATACCTGTAGAAAATACAAACATTCAGAAACTCAGGAACCTGTTTTTGTAGAAACTTCCAAAGTGTTGAAGCCCATCTCTTTTGAATGGATGGATTTGAAGTATTTCTTGGAGATTTTCTAGAGTGCCGCTGCACCTTCATAACAGCACGGGTCCTCTGTGATGCTGCAATGTCAGCAGCAAGTCCAAGGCTGCTGAGGCAGAAGGACTCTTGGCCTGGTGTAGAAGGTAACTAATAAACCAGCACTGGCAAAAATAAGAGCTGACAAGACAGTTCAGATGGAGAACTGTTCCTCCTTTTGTCATAGAAAATGTTTTTCTCAGTATGTACATTATATTAGCAAGGTGGATGTTGGTCTCTTTTCCCAAGTAACAAGTGATAGGACGAGAGTAAACAGCCACAAGTTGCGTCAGGGGAGGTTTAGACTGAACATCAGGAAAAATTTCTTCACCAAAAGGGTTGTCAAGCATGTGGTGGAGTCACTGTCACTGGTGGTGACAGTGGAGGTATTTGAAAGATGTGTAGATGTGGCACTTAGGGATATGGCAGACTTGGTAGTGCTAGGTTAACGGTTGGACTTGAGGATCTTAAAGGTCTTCTCCAACCTAAATGATTCTGTGATTCTATGATTACTTGTATTCCATGCAAACAAACAACAACAACCTGAAAGTACCATTAGCAATGAGAGCACGTTAGAGCTGGTAGTCTGTCAGTGCTCGACTTCCTTGCTGCCGATTTGGGTTGCCCACAGACAGGCTCCCAGCATGCTTATAACCAATAAAGGGAGCTTGAAGAGATCAGAAGGCATATTCATAATCACTTATTACTTGGTGCCAACTGGGAACATAATAAAAGCTGCAAAGAAGGACGCCGCTGATTTCGCATTGCATTCAGCGAGTTACTGAGAAATCAAACCAAAAGTCATACTCCTGTAACAGCTAATGTCTCTGCTGAGCTCCAAGCTTATTTCATGCTCGCAATTTTGCAGAAACCGACTGGCTCAAATAATTATCGAATGAGTCAGGCCTCTGAGGAGCAGCATTTGACATCCTGGCAGGGAATATACAGCTTTAATTGTCAACATTTCATAATCTGAAATTTCAAATGCTAACTGATCATTTTAAAGATGTAGATCCATCCTGATAAGATGCATATTTTCCTTATAAATGGTATTTCTTTTGATCTTTAGGTTTTCCCTGATACCTCTCTAGCTGAGTTATCACTCACTTGCTCTACTATTTTTTTTCAGGAGTGCTCCAGCTGATTTACCTCTTACCATCTTCTTTTCTCTTGAAAATGCAACTTGTATTTGTTTAATTGTTGACCCACAATAAGCTTCCTCATTGTCCATCAATCACTATCATCAAGTAATGCAGAAAAGAAAAAAAACAAACAAACAAACAAAGAGAATATATCTTCAGTACCTTTTGATGTATCTGAGTCTAGTTATAAATAAAGACACAAGAGGGAACTATTTTGTGTAAAGAACCTGCAAATTACAGCGTTGCACAGATCCTGTTATATGTATCTGACAGAAATCCCTTCTCTAACTCCAGCGCTTTGTTATAAAGGAGAGGGAGTGAATATGCTTTTCTATATTCTCTCTCTTTTCTTCCCTAAATTGGATACTTTTGGTTGCTTTTTCTTTCCTAAGAAGAATTACCGGCTGGCCCAAACCTCTTTGATTTGTTCCACTTAACTTGACATGCAGAATCGTTAGCATTTCTCCTTTGGCTGTTAAGTAAAAATCTATCAATTACCAGAAGCAGTTTTTGCTAGTTTGGGCAGAAGAAACACCTAAGTCCTTTCTCCTCAGTTTTTAGAAGACTGTCATAGAAAACATAGCTCATTTCAGTATACAGTATTAAAGATAAAGTTTGAGCTTTTCAGCACATCCAAGGGAGGGTGAGGACCTAGTTGCACTCAGGCCAGGTCAGGGAACAAAACTCATCTGTAAAATTCAGGGCAGGTTTGAGGCAAGGCCATGCTCTTCAAAGCCCATTGTGTGACTGTTGCAGCAACCCCTGAAGGCTGGGGTCAAAGTCTCACATCCGTACTCCAGGAGCGCTGGGTTCAGACTGTCTGTTGGTCATGGAAGTGTTTGTTCCCAGCTCCAGCAGCACCAGAGGGACTGGGGTCTGCCCAGTGGTATCAAGCACTTGTCTATTCTCCCCATGGACAATGCCCCTGAGCTCAGCTGCAGCCTGCCCTTGAGCGCATGGTTGCACACAAATGATGCCAGTGAGAAGCGGGCCAGGCTTGGCACCATGGCAGATCTTCAACCATTTAGGGGCATTATGGCCGACGAGAGCTATCTGAAAGTCATCTAATGAAGAAATCCCTAGTCCCAGGGAGCAAACTGGTTGTTAGATGGCTCATAGCAACAGTAAGCGGGAGCGTGCATGCTCTGCCTCCAAAAGCAAAGGCCTCTGCAGCCTGACCAAGGGAATGCTTCCTCTCTGCATGGTACCACTCAACTCTGACACTCATCAGCATGTACCCATGACAAACTGGCTACCAAAAATAATACAGTAATCAATTGGGAGCCACCGGGTGTCTAGAAAAGTCACATCATCCAAAACACAAAGTGAAAGGATACTTACACCCGAGCAGCAGCTCTGTTTTAACACGCCATCAGAACTGAAGGTGTCATGTGCAGCCTGCTGTAGGTGAACCTGCTTCAGCAGGTGGGTTGGACTAGATGATCTCTAGAGGTCCCTTCCAACCCCTGCCATTCTCTGATTCAGGGGGTAACCAAGCACTGACTATTTCTGGTTTTCACAATCAGAAGGAAGAACCTTATTAGTCTGCTTACTTTCATACGATGGCGGAGGTATTATTTCAACAAAAGAAATTGCGTAGGTATATAAACTCTTCCAGTTTAATCCATCCATCAGGGCACAAGAAAGCAAAAGGAAGGTGCTCATAAATGATTTCTCTTTCAGTGATGTCTGAGTCCTTCTGGTAACAACAGCTGCTCATGGACAAGGCAAGTTTTGGTTTCCTAGCTCACAACATGGGCTCACTGTGGGCAGCCTGAGGAGCAGTTAACCTCTCATAGGCATTTTACTCACTGCAATTACTCTTCAAGTGTTTTATCCACTCTGGTAATGAAATGTTTGTCAGACATGACACTCTTGAAATATGTTTTCATTCTCCATAGGTAAATTGCAAACTTGAACCTGGTGTGACACTTCTGAGCTCTAATCACTCACTTCTCACCAACAGGCAGTCTTGTGGAAATGCGGACATCTGAAGTCCTGGAAGCAACTGCATCTATAGCTGAAATCACATTTTGGCAATAATTACTTGAGCAGCTAAAAATTATCTCCCAGTGAGTGTGAATGGCAAGGATGTGGCCCAGAGCATAGCACTGTAAAAAGGCATCTAGAAATGCAGCAGGATACAGTTTAATTCCAAACTGTTCATCACCATCTGCTAAGAGCTACATCCTAGAGAAGAAAAAAGGCACTGCGGTATAAATCCTTTTTATTAGAAACACTAAATTTAGGATCCAGAAATCCAGGGTTGTATTTTTCTCCACAGACTTTTGTGCTTTGTGTCTGGATGTGGCAGCTTTACCTCTCTGCCTCCACAGGTGCTGCTGGGGGAGGTAACATGAGGACATCAGTGGTGCTAAATTACGGCATCCATGTCGCGCTCGCCTGCATCAGCTGTGCTGCAGCAAGCGGTGCTGTGCCGCAGCAAGCGGTGCGCTGCCGTCCACTCCCTGCCATGGTTGCTCCGATATCCCTGCTGTCATCATAAATGAGGATGGAGAGAGGTGTTCCTGTTTGAGCTTTAACTTCAAGCAGACCAAAGAAACCACTTAATCCTTGTAACCTTGGGCACGAGAGTTCAACTATGGCACGTTGAGGCAATGGCAACACTGTAGTGAGAATCCTATTTTCTCATTAATATGTAGAAAAAGCATCTTCCCCTCTGTAAGAAAATCTCTCTAGCTGCTTTTCTCTACTTAATGAAACTGTTTAGAATGTTAAATACCAAACTCTGACCCAGTAGGAATTTGCTAGTCGCCACACTAAAAGATCCAATATTTCAGAATGTTGTATGCTAACAGCCCTTTGAAACATGAATCAAAATCCAAGTTGATATTAACTATTTCACAGTGCTCAGCAGCAGCCTGTACAGCTGTTCAGAAACTCGAGGTCAGTTTGCCAGGTAGTAACAGTTTTGACTTCCAGCGATTTGCCTCTGTATCTTTGCAGAAAAGAAGCTAGCACAGTTCTCTCCTACATGTATGTATTTGGCAATCTTAACATGAGTTTTCGGTATCTATGCTCATCCCAGCTGCCCAAGGTGCTGTCAGCTCAGCACCTTAACAGGCCTGCAATCTGCCTTGCCTGTATAAATAATAAAAAAAAGCATGGCAGATGATGACGAGGCAGGCTATATAGCAAATCTCAATTTTCGGCGAACATTCTGAGTTGTTGGGACCGGTTGTTTGGTCCCAGTTTGCTTCATCCCAAACAAGAATCAGACAGTAGCAGGAGGCAGTTTTGTAACCTTCTTACTTGTTCCAGTAGTGGTGAGATTCAGCTTCTGTCAGAGCAGATGCTGTACCCAAACCTGCATGTTAGTGTCAAAAGCTGTAAGAAACAACTCCACTTATGAGTGGGGACAGAGCAGTGCAAAACCAGTGAAAATGTAAGAATTAGGACCCTTTAGTCATGTGAGGAATCCCAGGCCACAAGAAGTCTGGGCTATTACTCCAAATTCAATTTCTACAGTACAGAGAAGTTGTTCTTGGGAGAGCTGGTTATCACACGGAGCTGGTGCTTCTCCTTCACCGAGCTGCTAAGTCACAGTACAAGCTACACCTTTATTGTGACTACTTGCTACCATTATTATCCTGTGTAAACAACTTCTGCAGCTGCCGCAGAGATTTTTATGCTTTTTATGATGGCTGTGCCCAGCTCTGTGCGGCACTGCCATGTGCTGGGGCACCCAAGGGAGTTGTTGGCTCCATCCACTTGGAAGAAGCAATTTCTCCCACTGTTGCTCTTTGCGATCCGCTCTGCTCAGTTCATTAGGAGGCACCAGGCTGCTCCTCGTGCTATGTAGCCTTCTTCTTCCAGCCAAGCAGTGTGGAGATGGAAAAGTCTGGCCAGTTCCTCTTTCTTTGTTGTCCTCTTTTACACTGGGAATAAGAGGTAACCCATGAAACCGTGAACAAGTAGAGTCTTCCTTCCATCCACAGTCCTCCCCAGCAATTAATAGGTGGTGGTAGTGTTTATCTTGCAGGCACCAGGCCTTAGAGCTCCATATCTAGTTGTGGGTTGCCCATTTGCTTGTGAGGTTCATGTCTGTTATCACTGAAACAAAAAGGAAGCCCCTCTGCCTTTTAACTGGTTTCTCTTCTCTGCTCAGAAAATGAAATTTAAAGTACTGTACACCTCCACATCACCGAAAAAGCTTTCTTCATGCAGAGGAAAAAGCAAATGAACATCTCCATTAGCTATTTTGATATAGTGAAGCAAAGAACAAAATAAAAAATAATTGAAATCGATTTTTAAATAGTGGTTAGATCATCCTCATTTTGAAATACTGGAGTAATATTTTAGCATAATAGCCCTTCCTTTTGGCAATTTCTAGGACTTGGGAAAGTTTAAGAACATAGCAGGGTCATTTTCTTTCACTTCAATATGGTGGATTTCCCCTGAGCATGGCCTTTGGTTTGATTACTGTATGAGAAGACTGCTACTGGCTGACAAAATACCAGTGGTCAAGGCAGTGATAAAAATGCTTCTTTTTCATTTGACTGACAATCTAAATGACTTAATACATTCCAAGTGAGAATGAGGATGACGATGGATCATGATGAGAAATGCTTTTCTGCAGTATATACAGTTTAATAATGGCCCCAGTTCAGCATCATGACTAATGTGAATTACTTCTGCTCATAACATTATATTAAACACCTGCTGAGGGATTCTGCTTTCACAGCCAGCTGTCCAGTAAGTGGCCACCAAGATGAATTTGGCTTCACAACACTGACATTTGTCTAGGTTATTCATTGCTCTTATTTTATTTCTTTATTTGTCTCAGGCAGGCAGCTAAGAAAATATGATAGAACGGACCATTTCAGCTAATGGTCTCAACCCTGCAAACATTTGCTTGGCACTGTGGCAAGTCCAAACAGTTCAAAATCATTAGTCGTAAAATTCACTTTCAAATAACAGAATTAAAAAAAAAAAAAAAAAAAAAAAAAAGACAAATCATAGTTCTTTCAATTTGCTGGTTTGCTGCTGAACTATGAGGGTGCACATTTCCAAGTTTCTTGCTGCAATCATAAGGAATCGCTCAGCTTTTAGTAAAATTTTGGATTCTCACATGATCTGAGATTTTCAGAAACAGGGTCAAAGAGAAAAACTGTTCAATACTTTGCAAGTTGGAATGAAATTTAGACTTGGTAATAAGAACAGTTTTGTTCTCACCTATGACTTTCAGGGTATTTAGTAGCACAATTTATTTTTTATAAAAGTAATTCTACGCATTGACATTTGTCTAGACTCAGTTAAACAGCAGGCATAAATTTGTCATTCAGGCGTTCATTTTTGGCTTTAGTAGGTTGACAGGAATGGTTTGTGTTTAGAGTTAGACATTCTGCTGAATTAGGGACATAGAAGTGTCCCCTGTTATAAAAATACTGTAGTGACATGACCTTTGGCAAGAAACCACTCTTGTGTTGATGAAAGCTGGAAGGGTATGGTGTAGTTATGGTGTTAAGGTGTTGTTGTACTTTGATAAGATACTTCTGGACAAGGTACATCATTATCCAGTCTCTGCCTTGGTACTGACTGAGGAATCGTCACTAGTAAGGTTTGAGGATGGTCATACTTTGTTAGTGTAAGATGTGCAAAGCTGCCAGTCTGCCAAGGAGTGAGGCTGAAGGTGAGAGACGTCCATTTGCAGATCTAAGAAGGGACAGTGACTCTCAAGAGCCTGAATCAGAGCTGTTACAAAACCTGTCCCATTAAACAAGCCCCCGGGGAAAGCTGACAGTGAGCACTTCGCTCTGGGACTTGGGGAGGAGGCATGAGGATGGATCTCCCTGGTCCCACCATCTGAGGGTGAAGGCTGGGGCAGCAACCAGTGTCTGGAGAGGATGGGGTGGCCCGGAGACAGGACTCAGCAGTGACTGCAGCTTCCCAGTGAGGAGGCAGTAATACCTGAAGAAAGAGAGAGTCTGTTTCATGCAGAGAAGTGAGAATGTTACCAGGCAAAGACTGAGCAAACTAGAGGAGGTTAATGCACATTAGTCCCCCCAGAAATGAAAAGGGACAAGAAAAAGAATAGTGGGATGACTGCCTTGGAGGTCTGTATGCTAATATAAGAGACATGAAAACCAAAATCAGAAGAATTTCATTCTCAATATGAGGATTATTACTTAACTGATTTGATAGGTTAATAGACATGATACACTTAGGATTTATTTTGGGCAGGGGAAGAGGGAGAGGCATTTTTTTCAAGGTGTGCATGGTGGTTGCGTATGCCTGATGTGAACGCCTGCAGTTGGAACCAACAGAGCTGCTGAAAGTCTTTGAGCATAAAAGAGGAGGGGAAGCAGCCCAATAACTGGAGATTGTTGTCTGGTTCTTGGAGAGGGAAAGGCTCCTTTAGATCTCATTTCTGCTAAGTGAAGAGGAGTTGGTCCAGGGGATGAAGGGAGAAGGGCATCTTCTGTGACGAACTCTGTGGTGGGGATCATAAAGAATGGTATTTCTGACATCTAGCGAGGGAAGAAAGGAAAGTAGTAAAATTAAAATGAAGGAGGTGAAGAAAGGGAGCATCACTCCACTTGGAGAACTGAGAGAGAAGTAAGGCAGAAGGAAAAAGGGTGTTTAAAGGAAATTCTTTAAAAGGCAGCTTCAAAAAGACAAGCACAGATCATTTATTATGAAGGGGGTACGTGAAGTATAGTAAGAAACCACTTTTGCTAACTCAGGAGTTTTTCAGTGACCTGAAAATTATTCAGTGTGGAAAGTAGGTCAAGTTACTAAAAAGATACACGTAAGCCTAGCACAAACCTACAAGGACAAAATCAGAAAGGCCAAGGCATAAGATATAATAGAATTAACACAGGAGGTAATAAGAAAAAAAGAACAGAAAAAATATCTTGAAAGAACATTTGCTAGAACATAAAGGCAAGGGAAAAAACGGTTCACTGCTAAGGGCAAAAAAAGGTTAATATCATATATAGATAGAAAATAGGGGAAGAAGCAGTAGGTTTCTTTATATTGGCTGTAGCACTGCTTTTGACTTTGCTTCCCAACGGAGTCTCATAAGCAAGTTAAGGAAACAGTTTTATTGAAACCACTGTGAAATTGTTGTACAACTGTCTGAAAAAACATACTTTTAGAGAAAAGGACAAATAAATCTGTGCTAGGATTTCTCCTGAGTCTGGTATTAGTCAATATTTAATGGTTTGGACACTAGACAATGTAGCTTTCTTGTACAGGACACAAGCTGGAGGACATGACTTAGATTCAAAATTATTTTGAAAAATCGAAGTGTTCTGAAAAAAATGGTTTCCGTAGTATAATTTATAGTATGAATACAAAATGGGAAATGGTGGACTAAGCAACTGCTTTTTAGTAAAGGCTCTGGAGTGCATAAGAACATGTGGGCGCATATGACCTAAGTCAGTGGTGTTACACTGCTGTGAAAATACAGCTTCACACCAGGATGCACAAAAGAGCGGCATGGAAGATATGTTCTGCCTTGTTTGTCACTGGTAACATCTCAGCTCTACTTTAAGAAAGATGGGGTCAGTTTGAGAGAAACCAGGGCAGAAGCAGCAAGATTAAAGGCCAAGAGTCCATGATCTCGGAGGCGAGACTGGGAGCACTGGGGTTGATTAGATAAGGGAAAGCTGAGGAGAAATATGATAACAGCTTCAACATTTGTAAAATTGTTCTGCAGGATCACAGGATGAGAAGGAACAGTCTTAAAAAGTGCCACATGGAAGATCTAGGTTGAACAACACAGATTTCAAATAACTTAGCACCAGGGCTGTCTGCCAGGGGAGTTGTGAGTTGTGGCCATGGGCATGGGGGGATCTCAGGTTAGAATAACCTCTGCCAGGGATGACCTGGCAGAGCTGGGCCTGCCTTGGGGCAGGGGGTGGACTACCTGATCTCTCAAATACCTGCCAGGCCTGTTTTCTGTATTTCTGCGGTAACTTAAACGTTCCCTGTAATGAGAATGGTTGTCACAGAGAGATTTCACAGAATTGACATTTTCCTGTTAGAATCATAACTGCATCTGCAAGAGGAGTGATCAGAATACCTAATGACTCATCGTGTTAAAAATATCTTAAGGAGCAGGAAAATAGGAGAACTTAGCATCATCTAATGCAGCCTTGAGGGGGCAAAGAGGCAGATTCATTTTCCAAATGTAACACGTGTAAAAATGGCCTATTTCAGACACAAACAATATGCCTGTTACGTCGATATTTCCAGTTAAATACAGACAATAATTAGAAATGACAATAATCAAAGCATCTGTTTGACGAGGCGTTCATATCCATGGGGAACTAAAAGTGGGGAATCCTGATTCCAGTGTATCAAACCCACTTCAAAACAGTGCTGCCTCTGAGCACTGAGCCAGGACTGTCTCCTGTTTAGGACCAGATGGGATGGCAGTGTGAACGTACTAGAAATGAGCTAGTTGGTTTTGTGCTTTGATTTTGACTGAAATTATATTTGACTCTCACAGTGAAAATTGACTGGAGCAAGAAATTTGTTCTGATGTCCTGTTTACTCTCTACGTGAAAAAAAAAATCCACTCTCTTTCCAGCTATGTAGTACTTATGCAGTATTGACACTTAAATGCTTACACAAAATATTTTGATAACTCTCTGTAATAAAGATCCACCCAAGAGTAGCGAAGGCAAGTGACTGAATGATCAAAACCAGTAAACTAAAGCTGAAAATGTGTCTTGGACATCAATCATGTGTGAGAAGCTCCTATCTCAAAGAAGGAAGGTTTTTTTTTTGTAAAAACAAGCTGGGAAAGACAGATGGAAATCATGTCTCTGCCTTACTATGGCATTCTGCTACAGGCAAATATTATTATCATGATTATCTATACCAAAGCAAAATGCAATAGCTTATGTAGTTTCAACAACTCAAACAGTATTCCTCATTAGGAAATTATCTGGAGAGCTGTTTTAGGAGATGAAAGCCATCATCTTAATCTTTTATTCTCATTCTCTTTTCCTCATGTCAGCTGTGTAGATGGATAACTTCAAAGATAATCTCTTGAACTATATCTGCTGCAAGTCTAGGTCTTATAAAAGCACAGTGCATTTGTAAGTTTAGGCACAGCAAGTATTCCCATTGATTTCAGTGGACTGTCTGGTGTATAAGGATAAGTGTAGCACAAATCCTAGTATGATTAGAGACTTACAGTGGTCCTCATCCTTACTGGAAATGAGAATAAGTCCTTTTCTTCCCAAAAGGTTTATCACTGGTCGTAAACAAGTTAGCCTTTTATTGCCATGTATATTCCCTGTCAAAAGAGATGATCAAAGGCTAGCAAAGGGCCAGAAAGCACTAGCTATAACCATGTGCGTTACTTATAATGTACACATGTGAGTAACCTAATAAGAGTCCCCAGCTGAGAGGAGACTGATTCTTTTTTTCCAAAGCTCTGGTTGGGAAATTATTCGCAGCAAATAGCTCTAAAACTCAAAAAAAAAAAAAAAAAAAAGTAGATGTCCTTATAAAATAGACGTTCGCACCTTGATGCCTGGCTAAAGGCAACCTCACAGAATAACCTTCATTTCTCAGACATGGAGGAGGTGCTGGCAGCCTCTTGGGAAGGCAGCAGAGACAAGGGGGCACCGGGCAGGCAGCATAAGACAGGGCCGGCTGCTCAAGGGGCTGAGACCCTCCATCCCAGGAAGCTCTTGGCAGAGCCATGGCTGACCTGATCACCTCGGCGTGGGAGTCCTGTCTCAAGCAAGGGCTGGCTGTGTGACACCCAGGGCCCTTCCACCCTACATTTCTGTCATATCATGGTGAATACTTGAACAAGAAAGGTAGTTTGAACCAGAATCGCAAAGGATATTACCTTTGCACTTGCAAAGGGTTGTGTGTTTGTGTGCTTAACAAAGTTACCAGCTTCCCAGGATGGCTGTGCGTGCATCTGCATTTTGAATAAATGCAATGGGACTATTACTCTGTGCCCTTAAATATGAGAAAACATTCGCTGATTGTCATGCAGATTGTAAGGGCTTCAGACAGCAGGACATGTTTTGACGATTGTTTGCCTCTGGATCACTTGTGGTGCTGCCAGCAGCATTGCTCGGTGGGTCTGTCCTCTTGCCAGGTAGTCAGTGAGGGAGGATAAAGCAATGACCAACGTTATCTTGGCCTCTTGCACCATTTGCAAGGAAAAGAAGCAATACTAAACCAAGAAAGTTTGGATATCTATTGAGGCTGATAACATCCCAGTGAAACATATGTATTAATTATTAATGCAAATGGCATCAGATAGCAAAAATTTGTGCATATAAAATTGACTTATATTTACATTTGAAACATTTTTGTTTTCTCCATCATGAAAGTTTATCTTTAATGGCCTATTAGTGTTTAGTTAATGCTACATTAGCTGATTTTTAATGTACTGAACTAGCAACAAAGAAATCACAATCCAGACGTTACCTCAAGAAGAAAACACAGAAGAAATCATGCATGAGAAAGAGGTGCTTACATTTTTTCTTTTCACTGTCACATTAGACAAAATTCATTAGAAATATGGCCTATAAAATAATGCTTAGCACATTACAGAAGATCATGTCAAGGGTAATTTTGTAGTGTGACAGTAAGGGAATTAAACCAGCCATTCACATTAAGAATAACAAGTATTCAACATCTAACCACCTATGTGCCATCTGAAAATTATCCTCTGAATGAGCATGTCAGTGTTTTACCCCTTTTTTGTAATGAGTTTGCCCACTCAGGAGAGAAAAAGAATTTTAATTAGATGCTAATACAGTACCTGTAGCTTTATTTGCAATTTTATATTAAGTTTTTAAAACTAATTGTTTAAAAGAGCTATACATAGGTGATATAAATATAGCAAACATTTATTTAATCCGTGGATAGCTCTAGATTGCATTGAACTATATAGGTCTCCGTTGAGATGGTTACATTAAAGTTATGTGACATAATAGCCTAGGCTAATGTAAGTCATGATAATAGAAATTGAATAAAGGGAAACTATAATGTTAGAGACAATAGGTATGAAAAGACTTTCCTTCACAAAGCCTGGCTAGAAGTACCCTGATCACAGATTAACAATCCAGGTAAACTGCTAATGGTGTAGGGGCTGAGGCAGTGCCAGAGTTGACATAAGACCCTGGCTGAGACCTCCCCCTGAGCCACAAGTGTCGGGAGCAGAGAGAGATGCCGCACAGCTGGAACACCATGGCCTTCTCCACATTGATGCCCAGGATGGACATCCTCTAGCCAGCGACTGAGCAAGCTAAGAAAGCAGAATCCCCTGGAAGCAAGATGTTTTTCTATCATGTGTACATATATGTACTCTGTACTCCTTATTTGCATGCTTCACTCTTTATTTACTTAATAAGCTGCATGCTCAAGATTTTCATTAACAGACTTTGAGGTATTATACTTCTTAATACTTGTTTCTCTGGGGAAAGATCCTTGATTTCACCTCATTTATATTTTATATTTCATTTTTCCTGTATGTCTATGATATGTCTTGAATGATATCCACTAAACACAGCCTTTGTTCATGAAAGGTAGGCTTTCTATCACTCAACTTTAGCCTCTTAGAGTTTAGCATCTGGTCTGTGCTTGTTGTCCAGGTTCCTTCTATTACCAGTGGAGGGATAGAGGCCTCTCCAGGGGGCAACTCATTTGATTTGTCTTGGATGCCTTCCGTAGACAACGATGAATCACTCAGCCGTGGGAGAGCTTACATCTTTCTGCTTTGATTTTAGAGAAAGCCTGGCTAACTCCTTTATACCCTGTGCCTAGCTTTTAGATGACCAAAGTCAGGGAAGCTGGATTTCATGTCTTCCTGCTATAATGATGTTCCTCTACAGAAATGATTGCTTTAGAAGGTCATCCCACACAATTGCTGACAGAAGCCATGATACGTGTTTGCTTAGAAGAGGACACGCAGCTAATTTGGTCTCCTTGAACTTCCCTGGCTGGATTAGCTTGATAAAATCTGTGTGGTGGTTAAAACCCTACAGTGGCAGGGCTCAGATCCTATTTAAAGGACTTCATCATGGCCCTGACTACTAATGTCTCCAAGCACACAGCCATGTGCAGATGCAACCCGACCTGCGGAGCTGCCAGGGCAGTCAGATATTTCTGTAGGAACTGCTCCTCTTCAGAGAGGCTCTGTGAGGGGCTGGGTGGGATGTCCCTTGATCCAGAGCCTTTCCAAATGCTTCGCTTTCAGCATTGTGCCACATGCACAGTAACACAACTCACGGCCTTTTCTGGAGGGGAAGACGGTGGTTGAAATTATAACCTAACACATATAATGAATGGGCTCGCCCGGCTGACAAACAAGCATAAATGAGTTGCAATTATATAATGATCCTTCTTATAGTGATTTCTGCCTGGCAACAACAAAGTATTTCATGGACTTCGGGGCAAAATTTATTCTGTGCAAAAGTGTAATGTAACTGCTTAATTTTCACTCACGCTTTCTAAATAACACTTAAAGAGCAAAGGTCCTGGCCTGGCCTTTTGACTTTCACTGACTAATTTAGGATCAACCTACTAAATGGAGGTTTTCAAGATCATTGCAAAGTAGAAGGAAGGTCTGAGAACAGAAGCCAGTTCTTTTCAGTTCCTAAACCTCAAGACCTTAGGTGCCCTTATGCATAAAGACACTCACTTCCTATGCTGAAACTGTTGAAAGTCTTCCATGCAAGTTTTTCAGTCCTCTTTTTTAAAGCACTTCTACAGATTTCAGGAGGTTCTTAATACCTTGTTAGCATTTTTGCAAATTGATCTCTGATGACTTTCTCCCTGGTTACATATTCCACAGCTGCTGTCTTGACAAGGCAAACAGCAGGAATCTGCTCATCTTTGGGCTCCCTTTACTCTTACAAGGTGCATTTCATTCATACAGAGATGTAATTAACAACCTCCTGGCTTCTCCACACAAGCACACCTTCTAACTGATCATTACCAGAAACAACAGGGTGTTCTCCCTAACAATTTCATTTGCATTTAATTATGCTGTATTAGGCGATATTGAAGGTGACATTAGAAAAGATAAAATAGCTCTGTATTGATTGAGGAAGATGGTAGCAGTTCAGTTGTTTTTCATGTGGATGTTTCCAAATCTGTACACAGTGCCTCTCCTGAGAAGCGGGAAGTTGGCTGGTTTTCACTTTCAGTGTAACCAGGATGTTCCAAACTTTCTAATTGGCAGGGACTTGCTCCATTTACTTTCCTCTAATTCCAGGTGGGGTATTTTTTCCAGCCTATCTTGTATTTTCCTAAGCAAACATTACTGTGTAACTCTATAGGAAATAGTTTTCATGCTAAATTTCAGTTGATGATGCTTTAGGTAAGATAAATTTCATCAGCAGAGATGTAAACTACAAAGTAAGGTTTCCTTTAAAGCAGTTTCTCTCTTACCTTCCCTTAATGATCAGTGATACACATTCCTCTTCTTTTGGAGCCTTATCCAAAGCCTGCTAAAGTCTTCCCATCGATGCCAGTGGTCTTTGTTCCCCTCAAGTCTTTTCCTACTTAAAAAAACATGAAATCAATGAGTTTGCATCAGCAAGTCATCCCTATTACTTACCCATTTCAGTGTCAAAGACTGAGAGAGCCCGGGTGATCCAGAAGCAGCATCCTACTGGGGTGCTGGAGTCTGTCTGCCCCACAAGAGAGGATCAGTCCTTCTCCACCACTTCCTCCCCGAGCTCCAGCAGAACTTACCTTACTGATAAACATTTGCCCCACCAAAGCCACAGATTCAGTTACTGACCTTTGATGTCATTCATGCCCCATATGATGTATGCGGAGTGAAAGGAGAAGCAGAATTGCACCCAAGGGTGTACAAGCGCTGAATGCAGCTGTAGAGGTATGGAGAGTTTGCAGGATCTACTGTTTTCTGCTATTTCTCAGACACTACTTGTTATGTATTATTCCCCATTCCTAAAGAGAAATAAAATAGCAAACTACTTTAAAAAGTAGTTCCATTGAGTATTGCTGTTGCAAGAACAATTTTTAAAATGTATCATCAGAAGGGTTGGGATCTAAAAAAAAGCCGTATTTTTAATGATGTGAATATGAATGAGAGCAGTAGACTTGTATTAGGAATATTCATGTAGGAAAACTCGGTATCATAAGTGAAACAGAAAATATTTTCCCATGTGAAACAAAGAAGAATTCTCTCACAGTTTATAATCCTCCCCTCTTGATAAGTCCATGATCAAGTGCATGACTATTACTCTGTACATGAGCTTTTAAATTTCTTCATACCATTTGCAGCAGTGCATCGGTTAGAAATGTGTTATCCTTTTGCTTTTATATGAGCTGCAGTGGCTCAACAAAGGAATCAGGAACAAATTCTATAGCTTCTTTCACACAATATAAGTAGAAGCTTTCTTCCAGCTAGTTCTGGCCTGACATTTACTTCAAGAAAGTACTTATCTCTGGGAGCATACCAGGAAGGAAATCATAAAAATACATTTGAGGATCCTGTCAAGTTAAAAGTGGGCGACGAAGAATAAGCCTCTGCTGATACTTCAGTGCATTCCAGAACCTCACCCTGTTGGTCAGTTTTCTGTTCCCCATACCAGAAACAGAGAGAGATTATTTCTGACTTTTATCTTTAAATTTATGGGTCTGTTTTCCCTGTAGCTTTCCCGTCACTGCACTTTTCTGTAAGGTTCAGAGGGAGAACTTCAGCACGTATTTCAAGAGCAGAAAAGCCATCCAGGTGTTTCTTGGGAAATATCTACTGACCTCTAGTTGGCCCAGACATTATGAGCACAGAGGCAGCAGGGGTTTACAGTGCAGGAAGTCAAATCAATAGAGAGTCTGTTTTGGAATTAACAAACAAAGACTTAATTCATATAAACTTCAGTTCTAGAGGCATTTGTAGAAAGGAAATGGAAATTATTAGACAGCTTCAATGACAACAGGAACTACTGTTTTCCTTACAGTCTTTGTATACCATAATCACATGTACATGCTTATATTTGTATACTTCACATTCTTGCTCACTTACCTTATTCTTTGTGTGGCAAAAGAAGGACACACATAATAACAGTGTTTTGCAATAGCAATGTGTGAACAAGTAAAATCTGCAGTCTAGCAACCACTCTGTGGCATGTAGCTAGAAAGCTGTGAGCTGCAGACTTGGTGAATACAGCAGATGTGGGGGAGCTGGGAGAGGTGCTCCGCACCTCCCGCACTGACTCATTATCCTCTGGCCACATGCAGCCCAGCTCTGACATTCTATGTAGAGGCTTTAAAGAGCTTTTAAAGAGGCTGATGGTGAGATGAGAAAAAATCATCCAAGCACCTAGGAGGCCACTTTAGGGTGACCAGATTGCTCTCTAGGCCTCTCCTCTGCACTGAATAAATGTCCACGAACTTCAATAGGAACTTACATACCTACAGGTCGATTCAGTTGCTTAAACATAGGCATCAAACGTAACTCATGCAAGATGCACTAGGTTATCCCACCAGGCTTCCACCTGCCATTCCAGAGGGACATGGGGCTCCCCTGGGTCACAGCTGCCCAGCCTGCATGGATGGGTAGCTCACACAACCACAGCTCAGCAGATGAGCAGCTCTGGTTGCTCCAGAAACATGTAGTCAAGCAACTGCATCATGCCCTTAGCTCACAGGCAGATGCTTAAATCTGGAAGTCATAAGTTTGAAGAGAATTAGATTAATTCTATATTTCGTTGCAATAACCCATACCCAATTCAGCCTGTTTCTGAACTGTACCCAGAGAAGTGCCAGAGCAGTGTTAACTAATGATGAGTTTTCATTTCAGTGACTACTGTGCAGAACTAGATTTGGTTTACTGAGGTTTCAATGCAAACAAAATGTAGGTGCCACACAGATTTCTGGCATGACTGCTGAGGTTTGTGGATAATGCTTTTTAGTCATTTTATAGACTAGAATGGATATGACATGATATTTTACAGGGACTTAGAGACAAATCCCTGCCCCAAGAGGCTTAAATGATGTAAGAAGTTTAAAATGGATTAATTTCCATCGCTTGTGGGAACCTTAAGGTGTATAGATTCTTCTTTCCATTTTCTGCTCAACTAACCCTTATCTTTCTCTGAGAGCTGACACATGATGCATTACCTGTTCCTGGAGAGCAGAAGCTAGTTGTAGCCTGCATTGCTGAAATCCAGTGCATCAAACTAAGCTGTCGTAAACACAAGCCAGGTGGTGGAAGGTTGTGGGGAAAAGAAAGTAAAGCAAAAACTGGACCTTTAGTGGAAAACAATCTGGAAAGTGACTGGGAAACAACTGCAGACGGGAGCTCTCACATGCTCATGCAGGCTGCAGTGCAATCCATTCCCGTGTTGAGCTGACAGTCCTCTGCAATGTCTGTAACTCCCGTTACTTATGGCTCAACATCTGCAGAGCCACGGGAGGAAAGTGCTTTCTATTCACCTGAACAGCTACAGAGGGCCTCAGCACGCAGCATGTTACTCTAAGGTCTGGGTAGCAGTCAGCTTTTTAAAGAACGCCATAAACAGACCTGCTTGTCAAAGCCATGAAAAAGGCACATTGTGGAGGTACAGTGCCTACAGAGATTCAGGTCAGGTGCATGAGAGAAAGCTTCGGCCAGCAGCAGCCAGTCACACAACCACTTCTCAGACTTGCCAAAATGGCAAGAGTATTGTAATTAAAACATGAATTTTCAACTTTGTCATACTCATCATTCAGATCTATATTTAAATAAATGACACAAGCAATATGTACCTCTAACTCACAGCAACTGCCTTTCCTCTCTCCTCTCCTTCTTAAAGCAAAAGTAGCCAAGAGCAGAAAGAAGGAAACATTACAAAATATTTCCTTATCAAGTATCCAAATGTCTTTAAAAGTCAATGTGATTAACACCCATTTTAAGCCACTTGCTGTTCAAGAACTCAAGGTTTTATCCCACAAAGTACTCATTTCAGGTCAATTCTTGCTTCTTGTTTCAGTAGAAAGAGAAAGCAAGTGTTAGGAGACTAGAATTCCTCACAAGAATTTGACAGCACTCTTCAGGACTGGAAACTGCCTACAGTCACCTTCACCTTGACAATAACCTTGAGAGAAATTTGCAAGCTGATGACAACTGTACTTTCAGAATATTTTGTGTGGAGAAACATACCTTTCACCAAAGCCCAAGGTAACCATGACCTAAGTTGTAGGACACCCCCACCATGACTACAAGTGCACACCCAATTACCAATTACCTTGTGTGTAAGTTATCATAAGAAATTAAAATTGGATAAGTAAATAAAATAAATATGACAATAATCTTCTTTATTTCAGAAAATATTATTCTTAGAAAAACAATTTTATCTAGCCAGGATTTTAGGGGAAAATGTTCTGATTTTTTTTTTGTCTCTCCCTAAACTGTCACCCTCTGAGCAAAATTGTCGTGACTTTTTCAGTGTCTTCTGACAGCAAAATCGAGAAAACGTGGTGTGCCCTTATCTACCCACACAACAAAGTAATGGCCCTAGAAGTGGAGTACTGCATACAAAATATATAGAATTGCTCATAATCAATCCCCCAAAGTCATTAACATTTTGAATATTTAATAAATTCAAGAAATTACAATCTGTTCAAACACAATCCATGAAAAAAGCCTGAGACTGCCAAACAAGTTATTAATTGTAAATTATTGCTCTGTTGATGCAATTACATCACATAAAATGGAGCACTCAACCCTTCAAGAACCAAATGTTTCACTACCCTTTCTAATGTGTGGCAAACAGATGAAATGAAGCAAGCAGAGAGAACTAACAGAGGAGAAACCTTGCAGTGATGGGAGATTATCCTCCACATATATGGCATTTCATATATCGGGAGCACTGAGATTCCTTCTAAGTAGAATAATAAAAAAATAATAAGGTAACACCAGAGCAAGGGGGATGCTGAGACCAGAACGAGTGTCAGTATGAATTTTCATTAGGCACAGCTGGAAGGTCTGAGAATGTGTTGTGTAACCAAGCCTATTAAAATTAAACAGTGTGATAACTGCTGACACAGCAATTGAGCTGCTTATAGCAAAGGCGGCCCCACAGCTGGTGTACAACAGCACACATCCCCACACCCCACTGAACACCAGTTGATTCAGAGGTCATCAGAAGCATTTTTTTAAAGAATCTTTAGAGACTGAAAAATGGGCAACATTGAAAATCACCACTAGGTTTATGAACCGCTGCCAAATCCTTTGTGGTATATGAATGATAGACTTCAATGAAATGTGGCATTTTCTTCCACAATATACTATCAAAAATATCTGGTATATTTTTATAGTAATAGAAAGTAATATCTGAGAACCTTTCATCCTACCAGTCTTCTGTTAATAAAACACAGACACTAATCAGATGCTGCCTTTTAAGTGCAAATCAGAGCAGAGATTCACATTCTTATGGGTATTTTTACAGTGCTTTGTCCTACTGTCAGATATGAAACGTGTGGAGGCTGTAAATGGGTAACTCAAGATACTTCTACGCTGGGATCATTTCAGTGTGTTTCTATTATTCAGACCAGATTCCAGACATACCTACCTATATCCTCCCCACTCTGGCTTTATGCATCAGAAAAGTAGGTATTTGCAGAGAGGATCAACGTGTTAGGGGTGGCCAAAGAGCGCTGTCCTCTCTTCACTGCCTGGTGAAGCTACAGCTCTGGAAAGCTCATCTGGCTTCTGCTGCCAAGAGAGCGGTGGACAGGATGGAGAAGTGTTGGGCTAGCTGTTGCCCTGACTCCTTCCATCTCCCAGTGGTAGCAAGCCCATCTCCCAAAGGTTCTTCCCCCTAACCCAGGTCACCTTCCATGTGAGGTTTATCCATAGGTTTGTCCACCCTTCTCCCCTGGGAAATGCCTTGGCCCACACTCAGATCACCACTCCTCCACTGTGCATGTCCTGCTGAGGAGCCTTCAGCGCTCTGTGGTGTTTAACTGGACAACAAAACAGATCTGGAAGAGGTTCTTAGGACTCCACTTCTGCTTTCAAATCATTGAAAAAAAAAAAAAAAAAAAAAAAAAAAGAACGTTAACAGCTACTTTTCATTCCCAAAGCAAAAGACATGATTTTTGCAGTGGACATTACCCCTGACTAGTAAGATTTCACCTACAGAAGTTTCTCCAGAACAGCATCAAATGCTAAAACCAAGATACCAAATATCAGTAGTAAATCCTTTATAAAATTTTGCATGGATATAAGACAAATGGTTGATTCTTCTGAAGGAAGAGAGCTCTGTGCAAGTTATGCTTCTGAGCGAAGGGAAACTGAAGTCAGAACTCAGCGATCTTCATTCATTCTGGTACTGTGTGGACCAGAAGATCTACTATTGTCCCTCATGGCTCCCTCCTTGTCGGAGTAACCAGATTTCTTTCCAGAAACAACCAGTAGGCAGAGAGGGGATGATGTACACCAAGGCAGGATGCCACCACAGAGGTCATATGTTGTCTGTACGTGCACCTCAGCACTTCACTGAGGACCACCCCACATGGCAGTAGGAATGCAACCAATGTATCTGTCCTATGTTTGGAAGCAGCAGCCATACAAGATAGTGTGAAGAGATAAGTTACAAAATCAGAGATTTCAATGAGCTCCAGCAGTCAAGCTGGGCAGTGAGCAGGAGCAGACAGCATCTGAACATGTCACAAACCCAACAGTGCTTTAATGTGGGTATTGGTTAGCAAGTTAGTTACCTTAATATATACAAAAAGGAAACCTCTTTACCTCATAGTATTCTTTATGTTAGGAACTTCCCTCAGCACCTCTCACCATCAGGTAGTAGGTGCCTCCATGGCCCAAAGACAGCTCAGTGTTGTCGCTGGAGGCTCCAAACCTAAACCCTTCCTGTCTGTATATCTCACAGAAAGGGATTTTCCACTATTCCTCCTCCCTGCCCCAATCATTTAGCACTAAGATGATAAACTGATATACAAATAACCTTGAGGTAGTTACATGTTCGAGACTTTCCTTACATAAACATTTTTGAGGATTTTAAATTATAAGAAAGCCATTTACCAGGCTGTAGAAAAGAAGGTATTCGGCTGTGAAAAGATGCAAATAATCAGGGTAAGAAACGCTTTGTTCTGCTGTACATCTCTCTCTTCATACATTGCCAGGGCATGGTAATGAGCAGTGAGTCATGAGTAGAGTTTCACTGGAACAAAGGGGGCAGAAACAGACCAGAAAGTACACCCCATCCTTTCAAGATTCCCCATCCCATAAATACCTAGATCTTCATTAATTAAGGCTTGAATGTAAATTATTGTGATTATTGCAAATTAATGCTGGGAACCAATCCAACAGGGTTGTACAACAGATGTCACTGAAACAACGAGGTACACATGCTTTTCCCCACAATGCCACTGGGAGCCTTGTCTCCTTCCATGGCTCCCGAGTATGTACGTGCTCCTGGCAAGGCATTTAGCATCATGCCTTCAGCAGATTTGAGGCCTTAAGGCATAGAAAGAATAAGGTGAATCAATTCTTAGGTTTATTCCAAATGTAGCAGATCTTCAGAGCCTTAGAAGTAGTTGTTTGATGCTTGGCAAAACCTTTTCCATGGGTATAGAAGACTCAGACAAAATACTATGAAAAGATTTGTCTAGTAATTGTTGAAAGAATAACTTACAGAAGGGTTTCTGCTGCAGTAAGATACCCTCTCTTTGCAGTCTCATCCAGGTGGTTCTTGCATGGACAAAGTCCTGTCTCTAGGGGATAACAGCAATTACAAAGGCCCACCAGAGGCTTTTCTAACTTAATTTTATCATTAACACTCATACTATCCAGATGGGAACACTGTAGCTACCTGAGTAACACTGAACGGCATATTACTCTCTACTTCTAATAGTGCTTGGATGTAAGTCTCTAGCTAGATATTCCAGAAGGACTCCAGGTTAACTGAAAGCACCGGCACCTGAAGTTATTCTCATTATTTGTGTTACGATAGCAACAACAAGCCAGTGATCCAGGATGCCAGACACTGTAGGAATAAACAGACTGTCCTTTCTCCATAGCTCTCCTTCCTGCAAGAAATAAAACGTACTGGTGTCATTGCATGAAGGTCATATTCTGTCTAAAAGGCCAAGAGTACAGAGGAGGCTGGGAAGCCCTGCTGGACAGCCGCTTGCTTCTCAGGCCCAGCATGTTAAAGATATCATCCTGGTTTGGAAAGAGGCACCCCTACTTCCAGAGCTCAGGTATTTTCTTGAAAGTGTCACACTGATCCTTGAGAGCGGGTCACATCTGAAGTATTCTTTGGGCCAGTGTGGGAGGACAGGGAAGACTGGATCTTTCTCTTTCCCTCTGTTCTGCATTCTTTATGTGACCTCTTTTAGCAGCAAGTTTTTCTCTGTTCATGACAATCTTTCTATTGCCAGAGAAAGTTGACATCTGGTTATCTCCTGATTTAAAAGACATACAAGACTTCCAGCCTGCCTTATGTTGCCATATGCACGTATTTTTGTTCAGCTATGTCACTGACAGGACAGTTAAGTAACCTGAGTTTTCTGCAAGGTATCTTACATACTCGGAGTATGCTCATCACTCTGCAAGGTGTCCTTCTGTTGCAAGTGCCTGCAAAAGCTTCCCAAGCTACATTTGTCAATGTCAGCTTCCCTGACCGCTTACATGACAATCTATTTTGTCTTGTCAGGACCCAGCACCACATCTCTATCTACTTCACCTACTCTTTCCCATCTCTTGCACCTGAGTGCCCCCATCTGAACTCTGTAATCATTCATTCCTCCTCCTTTATCTGTGTTTCCATCAGCCAGGACCCTGCCCCTTCTCATCCACATAAGTCCGCAAGCCGTCCTCCCCTCCTTGTCCTGAGCTGGCCCACATCTGGCATCCTGAACCAGAAGCACAAAGACTGACTTCAAAGTGATGTGTGTGTGAGGCAACAGCAGCCACAATGGCAACTCAGAGCTCTGGCTGTGCCCTTGTGCCAGTGGATGGAAATGCCTGTGTCACATCTCCTGAAAAGCTTCCACACAGCGAGCTGGAAGAGGTTATGGCTGCTGCTTCCCATTCAAATATCTCATACAACACTTGAGCAAGATCTGGCCAACTGTGATAGTTGGAAGAGCCTCCAGCACGTGGTCTGTATTTCCTTGCCTGCAATGAACATCTGGATGTGATCTGAGAGGAACCTCTGCCTCTTAATTCCGTGTAGCGATTACTCCCACCTCTGGAGGGGCAGGCTGAGAAATCCTACTCTGCAGCTGATCTGCTGGTCACCAGCGCAAGCATTCTTTTGTGCTTATAACAGATGGCCACTGTGAAAACACAACACATTTCATGCAGATTTGCAAATCTCCAGGGAATTAACAGAATGGAGAACCATGCCAGATTTGACCCATGCACTGGGTTCAGCAGCTTGCTGCCTGTGAGCAGCTGGTGGGATCACTTCAACATCTGGGGGTCGGTCCTCTGAGCAGGACGCAGTCAGACGTGTGGCTGATGCAGCAGCAGAGCTGCATAACCTGTGGCTCATGTCTCACTGGAGCTGCCGACACCCAGGCTCTGAGAGTAGGGGTTGATCCAGATGCCATGCTATGTCCGGGACTACTCTTCAGCCGTGCTAAATAGGTATCTTTGGCATCTGAATTTCCAGATGAGAGGAAAATTGGTAACTGAGGTAGGAGAGAAAGGCCAGTTGTCACAAAGTCAGACAAGAATTTGCATTTTTGTCTGTTCTGCTCTGTACCATTGCCTTTCTGAGATCAAGCTCATACCTCCCCATGTCTGCTGGTTAGCCCAGGAGGCCTCCTCCTCATGGGCTTCTCAGCAGCACATTCTGACTGCAGGCATGAGGCACCTGCAGGATGAAAGGGTTCAGAGCCTCTCTTGAAGACAAACAGATGGAAAATCAAGTGCTTGTTTCCCTCCCTAGTCCTGCATTTTAAGCTCAGCTTAGGTCACTTACAGAGGTGGACAGAGTTTATTTCTTCAGTAGATGGGGTACAATTTTTCTTTAATCTGTTTTTGCCTTCTGGTCTTATTTTTATCTTAATTTTGGTCTTTTCATACACCTTACCTATAAGACTTGTGCCTTAGATTCATGATTTTGGGGAAGGTTCAATCCCAAAGTTTTGCAGAACTACCGGTTAAATAGCACGTCCCAAAAGTCAGCCATTCATTGTGACATAGGAAATGCAGTCTCTTTCAAATACATGTTGCTTCATCATTTTGACCCATTTGATCCTACAATTGCCCTTATTTCAGTGTTATTAGGGAAACAAAAATTATGACCACGGCATGATGTGCTGTCAGTGTGATCCAGACATCCATTTGCTACTTCATTGTGCTAATTCTCAGTGTCTCTTATTATGTCGTGGATTACGACTGCATGTACGTGCTGCGTAACAATCAGAATTATAACAAATCCGAGTTAAGTCTTTAACTGCACTGTTCCAAGTGTTCATTAATCCATATGCTTATCAAGATATTTTTTTAATGTGCTCTTATTCTTCTGGCAGCAAGCACAGTTTACTTTCATATGGAGTGACAGATTTATCACTGTCATCTAATATAAAAGCAAGCAAATTACCTCCATTGCCATTACAGCCAAATAGCCACTTTGGCTCGCAGTCCTTGCCTAGGACTGTGATGGAGCAATTCATACTACAGCTGCAAAGTACATGCCTAAACGCACGATGCAGAACAGGGAGAGCTGGGAACACCACATAGCCTTTTGTATGTGAAATGGCTGTGCTCAGCCCTGCACTTGCTTGCTTGCTGGATGTCTGCAAGCAGATCCAGTCTCTTGGAGTAAAGGCAAAGTAACTTTAAGGTTGCTGTAATTTTCATCTGCATTGAACAAGTGCAGGACAACCTGTAGAGCTTCAGATTTTCTGGGATTTCTAATACAGGTAGGTTTTCTCAGAAGAAATAACAGAAGCTTAGTGAATCTAGGATCGATCAAGTCCCCTACCAAATCTCATATTCCTCCTCCAAAATGGAGGGCTTGCTACAGGTACTTTATAGTGGAAAAAACAATAGGCATTGAGAAATCTGCCTCCGATTCCTAGCATTCCTTTCAATGACATCTGAATATTTAAAAATCACATCTGACACTAAAATCCAGTGTGAGGTACAGATTAGATAGAAAGTACGGCTGAATCAGTTGAAGTTTCTCAAAGAAAAGCAATTGAAAAAGGAGGTAATAATAAAAGGCTTAGACAGTCCTAACAAAGGCATCTGAAAACCACAGTTTAAATAAATAAATGTGTGATGATTTCAGTACAAAATTCGGTCCCACTTATCCCATAATAATCAGTTTCAATTTTAATGTAACAAAATGTTTGTAACACCCCCACCACTGTCTTTAATTCCTGTGACACACAAGATCAGTTAGACTCTTTCCAGACAGTTGTTCTTTTACTTCATATTTTGCTTTAGAAGAAATCATTAATATCTTTCATATAAGCGTACGCTCAGTACTCTTATAACATTGTTATCTGAAACAGATTATGGAAGCAGGTTCATCAGTTGAACAATCTTGGGCTCATAATATCTTTTTCAGTCTAGGAGAAAATGGTCTCCTTTATTAATGGCTGCTGTTTACCCAGAGTTTTTCTTCAGAAAAAAAAAAAAAAATGCAGCTCTATTGCTATCTCTGTGGCAATATACAGTATTTTTTCATGGCGATATTAAAGAAAAAGTACTGTTCGTTTCTTTATCATTTGTTGTGTCTCCATTATCAAATCAAGTCAGTCCCAGCTGAAGTAAGAACCTTGGTGTACTGGATTACAACTATGCAATAATATCTGTCTCTCATGTATTATAACCACCTGACATGTATTTTCCCTCTCAGAATAAGAATTGAAAGAATAGATAATGAGGATGCATTCAATATCTCTGTTCAAAAGGGAGATGTATAAAAGAGCAGCTATCCCATTAAGTAGTTGTTTATTTCAAAGGGATGAAGACAAGTCTGCATCAAAGATATTTCTAGTTTCTTTTGTTACAACTCCATTTAGACAGAGACAAGAGCTTCTAGTAGTTTTTATAGTTAACCTTGCAAAAGCTTCTATTTTGGTTTGAAATCTTCATTCAACAGTAACATTTACTAACATACCCTGACGACCAAAAAGAATATATTTGAAGCACTTCAAGAAAATGTATTTTATTTCCTAATAATCACTGAAAGGTGATGGCCAGATTTTACCAGGCTGCGTTCAATTCAAGGTCAAGTCTGCAGGGCAAAGATCACTTCAGGCCTTTTTATATTCCTTTTGTATGAATATAGCAGTTCCCAACAGAAATTAAAACAGATTCAGGAAAAATGTTGAAAAACATTGCAAATAGACACTGATGTTCTCTTCAGTCTGCTAAGTCATGCTTGTCTTGTTGCTATTTCTCTTTCCACTAATGTTATTTACAGTTTCATTGTATAGACACTTGCAGGAGGGAGAGCTGAGCAAACAGCATTTTCAGTCTGGTGTGATTCAGATATTTTCATATTTGTCCTAAATCAGATTTGAACCAATTTTTATGGGAAGAAAAATCATGAAGAATTTCATTTGAGAAATGCAGAAGTGTTTGCTGAGTGTGCAGTCATTTGCCGGCTGGGATTTGTTATGGGACTCTGCAGGAGGGATGCCCTGGTGCATGATAACGAGGAAATTAATTCCAAGGACCTGAAGCACTGAGGTGGTAATTCAGATTAAGCAAACCCAAATCAAGCTATTTATCCCAGTTCTCTCAGTGCAACAAGTTTGCAAATTTAATATTTTCTTGTGAAATTTGCCATTTCACAGGACTTTATTAATGGTTAAACCCCTGTTTTTCTGGGAAAATCCCTAGTCAGGTCCAGAAGAAAGTGGATCTTAGAGCTGCACACTGACATATTCAAGGAAAATTAAGTTTTAAATAAACCCAAGCAAGTTAAGTATACTGTCGCCCAGGCAATGAATAGTAACTGTGAGTTGCCCCAGCAATGTCAGGTACTCCGCACCGTGTGAGAAGCTGATATTTCAGCCTGAGAACTCTTGTCATTCGCTCTACGGGATAAGGCAATTTGCAGAACAAAACAACCCAAGATATTTCACCAAATGAATCTGAAGAAATCATGACGCGTTCATAAAAATTTTGTGAAAAAAAAAAGGCTAAATCTGTCACGAAATATATATCGCTGCTATTCCTTCTATTGCCTTGGATATAAAGTAGTTTCAATTACAAGATAGTGAGGATATCACTAAACTGCCTTCCAGGACAGAAGTTGCTCTTCCTCAGCTCATTCAATCGGTTTTGTATTATCATTTAGGAATTCCAACACAAATATTTAGCCATAAGGAAATGTTGCAAGCAAAATATGATTTGTGCACAAAATGCTTCAATTTAAAATAGAAAAACATTCCTCCTTTGACAAGGTTAAATGCAACTTTTAACACTCTAAGGATGCCAGCAGTTAAAACATAGAAATAAAAACCAGGGAGCCAAAAGACACATATGGAGTTAACAACACTGTTTAAAACCTCAGCGGAGGGCTGAGATGCACATTTTTAAAATAGTTAAGCCTAAGCACGCATATCAATGTGAGCGTCTTGTGGCGTTCTTGCCCACGGGAGCACCTTCAGAGAGCCCAGCAGGGATGGGGGCCACAGCTCAGGTTTATGGGATGGGAAACAGCAGCTCCTTTGCCCTGCCTCTGCCAGAGGTCCTCCCTTCTGCATGGGCATTGGGATTTGTCCTTGAGGCTGGTGTGATTGGTGCTCCTGCATCTGGCCAGCTATCTGATCAATGGGTGTGCTGAGCCTTGTGCGACATCATGAGATGATACAGCTCACTCTGTACAGCAAATTTTTGGCCAGCACTCAAGGAGGCAGTACTGTGACCTTCGCTCTTCACCTTTCAGGTTATTTGCATCCCAGCAGGGCATGTTTTAGCATTCAGTCAGATGGGGAATTTGAGGGCTAAACACAGTTACAAGAAACTGTTGACATCTTTTGATCTCAAAAGTCTCCTTTGTAATTATGGCTGAGTCATTCCTTCCCACACTGGGGGATGCTGTCGTACCTGTAATTTTGAATCACAAAGGAAGAAGATGGATAGGGGCTACAAGAAACCAGGAGTGGACCCAATCTTCTCCACAATGCACAGCTGTGATTTTCGCGACAGCCCACACTTGTGGTAACTTCCCCTGCAAATCACACTGCTTCGCTGGCAATGATGCCAGGGGAAATTGAAAAACTGTGCCTGATTCTGACCTTCTCTATCCTTGTGCACCAACCCATCAATCCATTTGCATTGCTGGATGTAAACCGTGTCCAGTTAGAGGAGAATTGGTTTGCTTATTCAAGAGCGAGCTCTCTGCAAGATGATGTGTATACCAGAACAGTGCCTGGACTATGCTGAACGGGCATCTCCATGCCATCTGGCAAGAGACAGCACTGGGGCGCAGCCCTGTCCCCCCATGCACAGCAGTAAGGGGTGGCAGGCAGCCTGGAAGGCAGCCACGTCAGTGCAGGGGCAGATCGCATGCACGCGGAGATCTCTCGTTCAGACTGGGACAGACTGGTGCTGCCCAGAATGGAAATCTGCTTCTTCCACTTGCATCTATGTATGTTATAGTGTCATATACCACCTACAAAAGCTTAAGGTGTTTTATACAAACTATGTATGCAGGCACAGGAATGCATGTGCATAATACAGCAATTTTAACTTTCCTATAGAGAGAATTCTTTCCCTGCACTAGATAAGAAGAAGCTGCCAGCCTTGGGACAGCTTATTTTTCCTTATACGACATTAAAACATTGCTATTCAGATTGAATTTTAGTGTGAACCGTATGATCACATTGATGCTTCAGAATGTAAGTGCAGAATTCCCTCTTGACATTAATGGTGTTTATGAAAGAAACCAGAAGAACTTGTTCAAATTGAAAATGTGGTAATGTTTTGCTTCTGGCTATTTTTAAATTTTTATTTTATTTCTGCTAAATGAAAAGAAAAATCAGTCTGAAGAGATTTACACAAAAAAATATCAAAAGATCCACCACGCTGAAGGAGATTCTGGCATAAAGTTTCTCTCTGTTGTAAAGGCAACAGTTTTCCTCATAGATTTTGTTGTTGTTGTTACAGGATTAATCTCTATTTTATTAAGAGCACTCTGAGCTCAAACGTAATTTTTATTATACAAGACATGCAACTACTCTGTTGATGGCGGGCAGAAGTGATATGAAAAGACACTGAGAACTTGTTTGGAAGAGATTGAAGAGGGAGAACACGTGTGACTCATAGAAAAATGTATTGAGCATTGTGTTTCTACAAAACATAACTGTCTACAAGCCTGAGGAGCACAAGCTGCTGGGATCTCATTTTCTCTGTCACAAAGAGCCTGTGCTGGTTCTGCATCTGGGCAGTATGATTTCATTGGGGTAGCCCTAGTTGAGAGCACTTCATTTCAACTAGGGAGAAGCAATGGCCTGGGCTTCAGCAGAGGTTGTCGGGAGATTATCAAGAATAATGCTGGATATTTCCTCTGGCACCTCTGTCATGCTGACACTTGCATTATTTCATTTCATTGTTGACCATTGCTGTTACCTAAGCTATTAAAATTAAAACTACATGCACTGCAGCTCCCCTTCACTGCTATCTTTGATATAACAATTATCACCAAAAAAAGGACAGAAAATATTATTATGTCCTAACCCTGCCAATGGTGGCACATCACTAATTTTACATGGGTGGACAATTCTGGCAAATTGTGACATGAAAATTTAGTTGGGTTTATGCATTCTTGTAGTATTACTATTATAATACAGTAACCTGCTTTTTGCAAATCAGTGTTCAAGATACCATTGATGATGTATGTGTCAGGAAACAACAGGAAAAGATGAGTGTTGAAGGCAGGAATATGAGCCCCTGTTTCTGATGAATTACCATCACCAGGACTTTTTATAAAAATTACTATTTAATCAGAATGTCAAAGCCAAGTGCTTAACTCCAGATCCTAAATACAGCTGTGGGTACCTGATGGAAATGCACTGTTTCTCAGAGTTGCTATACACACACAAATTTTGCTTAAAGGTTGCTGCAACAGAAGCCAAGTGGAAGAACCTAAAAATCACATTTGCTTTCCCTGGCAGCTTCAGGAGCAGTTGGAAACAAGTTCTAACCGTGTAGTTTCCATGAAGCTCTCATGGCTGTGTTATGTAACATCAAGGTGGCTTAAACGGCTATGAAATTCCTGCAGCAAGGTCTCCATAACAATATTTAATATATGGCTATAAAATTACAATGTTCTTTACATCAATAGCATTTACTATGACCTACCAAATTACCCTTCATTCATTAAATCAATAGTTTCCAAACTTCATTTTCACCAGGGACCAAAGTCTTTGCTGAAACTTTATTATGGAACTAATAATGGCATTATTATGATAATAGTCCAAAACTATCATAATCTGTATTACTGAATTAATATCTTTATGATTCCTGGATGCCTTTTCCCACCTCACCAGACACCTCCTTTATTCCTGCCTTGCTTCAGCCCTCCACTACTCCATCTTAAAATCTCAATCATTTTTCCCTATGGGGTTGCTGGTACCCACTTGAAATCACCTCTCACTGTGTCTTGAGCGTCTCATTCCTTTCCCAGGAGGGGCAATATCTTGTGATTTCATAGGGGCGCTGTTCCCTGTTTCCATCCTTAGGAGGATTTCTGGTCATTTGCAAGTTTGTGCTCAGGGAAGAGACTCCACCCTGGGACAAACCCCTCCAGGCAGAGGTATCACATGAAAATCCTGGGGCATGGTCACTGCTCTGCTTGGGTGAGCCCCCTGAACGTTCCCAGAGAGGGACAGCAAGCTCAGCATACTGCAGTGCCAAAGACCAGTTTCAATCCCTTATTAAAAAAACCCTGGATGCAAACTCCTACAGAATGGCTTTAGTGCATCTAGAATAAAATGGTAATTGTACATGTGAGCTATAATCCCATGTCACAAAATCCCCCGTGAGGAGCACATGAAAACAACCCAGGGAACAGAGCAGCACAGTGCTTGCACTGTTTTCCTGAAACATGCTTGCTTAAACTTCAGGGAGTGGCTGGTTTTGACTGAAAGCACTGACAGATCAAACCTTCCTGAGAAACTTCTCTCAAAGAACTTCATCCTTGAAATCACACTACATCAACATAGCTGCCAACAGAGTCAGATACCTGTTTATCAGCATTTTTAAGTGCTTCTTATGCAGTTTATACAAGCCTTTCCTACTGGCTTTGAGTTTCAGGCTTCATCAGATTTAATGGAGCACCATAGCTGTCTTTGTGGTGTCAACACTTTTCTTCAGTCTCCTCTTGAGCTACAGACTCCCTCCCTGCTATCGCATCAACAAACTTTTTGACCCTGACTTCCAGACCTGCATGTCCCACTAACTGATGCTGAAATGGGGGTCTGCCCAGAGCCCTGTTGTTTCGAGCAAACTGTCAAGGGGAATATCTTACAGTGCTCCCCATTCATCTACTTCCATTATTATCACATAATGCATAAATAAAGCAAATAGATTTCCAGATTTTTCTTAACCACAGGTCTTTTTATGGGACTGCAAATGCCTGTAGCTCAGTAAGTCCTGTTATAAAAATGCAAATGGAGATATACTGAAATCCATGGAGGAAACCGCTTTTTAGTTTAGGATAGCAAAGTGCAGGTACAAAGGACAAGTGAGTGTAGCTGTGACCACAGTTCCTGGTTTTTGGCACAGGTAGACGGTTGTCTGAGGGCTGGAGCTGCTAAGCCTGGGCTGAGCAGCCCCCAAAACTTCCCCACCACCTTCACCATCAGCTTCACACTGCACCTGGCAGGGGAAGGCAGCGAGCAGCAGCAGAGTTATTTTGCTCTCATTTTCAGGGAGACCAAAGTCGTTTTCACTCAGGCTAGCACCAAGATTTGGACCAGCATGGGTTATGACAGCTGCACCACAGCCTCGGAGGCTGTGGGGTTTGCACAGGGCTGTTGTGCCGGCCGTGGGCAGTGAGCCCTCGGCACCTTCCCACTTCGGGCAGGGCTTTGGGCAGGGCTTCAGGCAGGGCTCAGCAAGCGAAGGGGAAAGGAGTCTGAAAATACGGGGTAAAGGGAACTCCCCTGCACCATAGCGAGAATTATTTTCAGTGGCTAAGCAGAGGGATGGTTGACAATAACCAGCATTAGGTTATGGCATGCTAATTTTTTACTCTCGTTACTTAAATGTTTTCTAGGTGCACATATCACTCTCAAAAGGGACCATAACTCCATATAAATCATTGAAGATTTTTTTAAAAATACACTTCCTATTAAAAAAAAAAAGTAAACACAGATGTTCAATCACAAATAATTATATTTCCAGAAGGTCAGCATATTTGTTCTATGTCAGCTATTTGGTGGAAGATTATGTTGCTTCCTTTATTGCTTTAAATTTGTTAAAAAGCATCTTTTCTCTCCAGTTTCTTAGGTTGTTGCACACAATAGTTGAAAGGCCATGACCCGAGGAAGTCAAAGGTTAATTTGATTTTCAGATACATCAGCTGGAGCAAGCAGAAGGTCGTGCAGATTGCCTATTGTTGTTGCAATGTGTCTGCTTAGGGCATTTCCCGCTGCTGCCTCAGCTGTGGAAGCAGAGATGTTCCGACAATCCTGTTTGCACTTTTTTCCCCATCAGCCTGCTCCAGAGCCAAACTGACTTCTCCCTGACGCAACCTTTTCAGACTGATTTTAGGCCTCCAGTTTTTTGTGTGGTTTTTTTTTTTTTTTAGAACCTCTGAAGAAGCCACAGTTTCTGCGATCTCACAAGAGCCTTTAAGTTAGCCCAATGGGTGAATCGCAACACAAGTGAAACGGTCCCAGTTCTCAATCACCGAAACTCCTCAGTGTCGCTGTACAGAGAATGGCCATAACTGACACATCGCTAATGCTTTCTTACGTGTCTGTCCCTCGGCTGGTAGCACTGTAGTATTGAATGAAGTCGTAAGTTTTACTCTCCGATTCAGTTCAAACTGGGAGAAATGAAGCAGGTATAACTGTCACATTTTTGTGCCTTGGGCAATCTACTATAAGAAGATGCATGAAAGAATTATTCCTTTTCCATTACTATTATTTTCAAATCCACTCTACAGAAGACTGTTAAAAGCCTTCTAGTCAATAAAAAAGCAAGTAGAAAACAAAGACAAGCAAAAAAAAAAACCCAATAAATAAAACAAGGTGAGGAAGCACCCATTTAAATAAAAATGTCATGAGCGTTAATAAAATAAAGTGGTTAAGTTATAAAACAAGGAGGGAGCAGGGGAAACAATGTGCTTGTCCAAACTAAAAATGGTTTAGAGCCCATGATACTGACACAGGTCTTCGCAGAAAAAGCAGCAGATACTATAAAAAGAGACCTTTGAAGGATGCTGTAGAAGAAAGGACAAAATTTATGGTATCTTATTACACAACTAAACCAGGAGAGCTCTTTTTTTTTTTACTGTACCACAGCTTAATAAATATTTATACACACATTTTTACCTCTTCATAAGAAAATGTCAATAAATTCTAAATACTTGCTTTTGCCTTGTTTGTTCTTCTTTCTTTGGCTATTGACAAGATTCTGCATATTAGATGTAGCAATCTGAATGACAGCATATAATATCAGAATATCATGTATTTGGGAAAGCAGATAGTCAGGCTGAGTATGCAGGGCCAGAGGCACCTCATGAGCAAAGCTGAAAAGAAAAAAAACTAAATGAGGAAAATAGTTTCCATATTCCTACTTACAGAAGATGAGCAGAAATCCAAGAGCTAAATAAAAAAAATAACAATTTCTTTAACTTTCTCTGCCATCATTCAGTATAACCATCAGATTTCTGACAGCATAAAACATCTGGTAAACTCAGCCTGAAGTCTATGAGCCTGAGGTTTTGACAACTTGCTCAAAAATCCCACTTCCTTCCTTGGCAAGTGTGGAATAATTGCTAGAGGTGACTTGGGAATGAAACTTGCACTAAAGACAGAACATTGTTTACACAGTAAGGAAAGGTACAAAAGCAGAGCGCAGCTGGTATGCAAGGAATCCATTCTACAGAAATTCCCTAGGCAACCTTAGGTGTTACCAACATCAGGGGAGCTTGATGTGCTGACTCTAAGAGAAAGCTGCACAGAGGGTGGGGCGGAGTGAAATCACTGCTGCCAGGCTCTGCGGTACCACTGCTGGGATGGGAACTTGATGGTACTATGGAACTGATAAGCTGCATAGTTGCTACCCTGGGCCAACAGTCTGTCATTTTTTGACATAATACTGTCCTTTGGGTGAACTTTGCTCACTATAATCTCATTATAATACCAAAACACACCTCCATCCCAAAAGCTACCCGCCTTCAAGGTGCGACCACCCCCCACTGAGCTTGCGCCCTGAATTTCTCTAGTCTACACCTTTAAAAGGGAAGCGAGAGAATATCACACCAGTCACAACAAAAGTATGTATGACTAGAGTCACTCAAGCTCCACCTGAAAAGTAAAAAATAGTATTAAAACAGCCTAAGAGAGAAGGACGTTAGGGAAGATACCATCAATGACAAGTCACAGACCATCTTAGACTTCTGGGATCAGTCGATGGGCTGAGCCTCTCTTCCCCCCATAGGGACACCTTTGGGTAAGACTCGAGCAGTTGGTTACACCGTGCCCTCCTGGGGAAACTTAGAAATCTCTATAGAGTTGCTTTTATAACTTAATGTGGTTTATAGCCAGGCTGTATTATTCTTGTTTGAAACTTGCACATGCTTTGCATACAGTGAATTTATCACCAGCAATCCAAAGAACTTGTGTATCTGTTGCTGCTCCATTAAACTGCACTACTATCAATCTAGCCAGGTGAGCTCTTTTGAATGTAGCCACACTCCTACATGTGGTTGTGCTAGTTTCATCGAGCACTGCTAGACTGAAGATGCAGGGACTCCATAATTGTGATAGTTCAACTGTTAGCCTAGCTGTGTGAGCTCTTTTGAATGCAACCACACTCCTACACGTGGCTGTACTAGTTTCATCAAGCACCACTAGACTGGTATTGGACGAAACCGGACTCCTAGAGCTGAATTGGGCATCACTCAGAATCTAAGCTCAGCCGCCCCCAGCCCTTCTGATATCTGAGGACAAGCTGGAAAGCAAGGGGGTTTATTTTCTGCCAAATTCCTTTGTGCTAGACTGATATTGGATGTGACCAGACTCCTAGAGCTGAATTGGGCATCACTCAGAACCTACGCCCAGCCGCCCCCAGCCCCTCTGATATCTGAGGACAAGCTGGAAAGCAAGGCGGTTTATTTTCTGCCAGATCTCTTTGCCCTTTAACGCAATAGAAGATTGGCATCACAGACAGGATCTAAGCCCAGCCGCCCCCAGCCCCTCTGATAACTGAGGACAAGCTGGAACGCAAGGGGGTTTATTTTCTGCCAAATTCCTTTGACGTTTAACACAACAGCAAGGCTGGCCAAGTATGAGTGCCACATAAGGCACCTGGGATTTTGTATGCCCAGGCTGACATTCAAACCTTGACATTCTGCCAGAACTGTTTGTTTAATTAATACTAAAAAAATGAAAAAGAAAAAACGAGCAGAAAAGGAAAAAAAGCAGCACTGCCTAACTCTAAGCAGGGCATGGTGGTTAAGGCTCAACTGTGCTGCAGACAAGACCCTGGCCAACATGCAGTTGAAAGCTGGTGCCTGGCTGGCCTGAGCTGCAGGAAAGCTTGTGCAGCAGAAGCCACAGCCCAGATGTAGGGAGAGGATCCTGCATGATCACCATCCGCTCCTGAGCTGCCATGGGCAGACAAGAAGCCCCCTCACTCACTCATCCCACTTACTCTTGAAAGAGCCCCATTTAAGGACTGTGTGCAGCGAAGGCAGCTAGCAGGTTACTCAAAAGTTCCCCGCCACTTGGTATATACAAATCACTTCCCTGAGTGTTTAACCCATGCTTAACTCAGCCATGAGTCAAGACCATCTTATATACCAAAACATGCTCTTACTCAATCTGAAATGTTGAGGCACTTAAAACACACGTGCCTGTGCTCAGCCAAGCTTTTAGTGCTGTCCTGTAACTCCAAGCACCTACAAATATCCACACGTTCTTTCATCAGTTCATTTTCCTGTTGTCTCTGCATTGCAACCTATTTGATTACTTTCAGGTTTTTTGCTGAGACCACCAGCAAAAGTGTTGCCATCACTGACACTTTGAAGCATCTCACAACATCATCAGAGCAAGATGTTTTTTCACAGGAGCCAGGGCAAAGGAGCCCCAGAGAGGATATAATCATTTTGCTCCACCTCCCCTATGAAAAGCCACCAACAGAAGCACATAAACAAGCTAATCCCTATCCCATCCCATTATTAGCAGATTTAGCTACAGGCATTAAAAAGGAGCAGGTAATGGAAAGAAGAGGCTGTGGAAGCAAAATCGTGATAACGATTCTTATTGTGAAATTAGAAGTTTATTTTCAGGATACTTGCACAAAGATTATTGTAGAAAAAGTAATTTTGTACTTTTTGGCAAATGTGAAATTATTACAGGCTTACGGGCAGCTTATGTTGAAATATTTATTTATATTTACATAGATTGCAAGGAATTACAAGATTTTGCGACATATTTTACTGTGATTACCAGCCAATTAAGATCCCTCCTTAGTGCCTTTTTCCTGCCTAGGTACCTAAATTAAGGCTGCTCTCACACAGGTCAGGCTGTTGCATTTATTAGTCCTCCACTGTGAGAAGGGATATGAACCCACTTATCTGGCATGAATGCTTTCACCACTCAGCTGTATAGCATATTTTTGAGTAAGAACAGGACTGTGACAGCTGCTTTGTGCTGCCTCCTAAATATATCTGGGAAGGGGCAGAAAAAATGAGTCTGCAAAAGCACAAGGGAGAGACTGCCAGGGAACAGGACACCTGGGTTCCAGCCCCTGCTTTGTTAATGCGAATCCTAATTCAGTGCAATAGTTGTGCTCTGAAAATACCTTCTAAATTAAGTCCTGGTGGTGAGAGGAATCGCTCACCTTCAGTTCCCTAAAACCGTAGTTTTTCAGCCATTCAGCATGACCAAGAACAAAGGTAGTTCTCCCCGTATGCTGAACTGGGGGGGGCAGGGATAGGCAACGTCTGGCTCCAATTCCAACGCGCCACTCCAGGGCTCCTGGCGTGTCCATGTTGCATATCAGCACGAAACCCAGCACACAACAGTTTTATCCCTAGTTTCACCCTAGTCTAAAAGAAACCCCAGACATTTGCTTGCCTCTCCCATGCGCCCAACCCACACTGCGCTCCAGCAGGTCTCTGATATAGGCAATGCTCAGAGAAGGACCCACAGATAAATACTTACGGGTTTTGGTCACCTCATGGTTAGAACACCAATGGAAAAAGAACAGTTTGCCCTACATTTTGTGCTTGAGAATGAAATATATGGGGGTTTGGTCCTGATACCATTTTGCAGATTTGGCCTTGGGACAACCACACTAACCATGTTCTGCTTGAGATGCTCTCTCTGAACTTCAGTCCCAGAAGTCTTTCAAAAGGAAATCCATGTGTGAAATTAAATTGACTAGAGGATGGTGCAACAGAAATCAGGTATAGCAGAGGAAACATAGCACTCCAAGCATTGCTAGTGTTTATTTATTTTTAAATTTATGTTATGCTCCTGCTTGCAAACTGGCAAGAGCACCACTGGCTTTGACCTTGGCAGCTCTGGTAAGCCTAGAAACACTGGAGGGTTCTGCAGACATGGACAGGAGATCTGGTATTGCAGGAAGTCAGATTGATGTCTTAGTAAGTGGCATTTTCTCCTCCACATCACTACGATGCCTCAGGCACTGCACTTCTGAAGGGCCTTTCTCCAGAGAAAAAGAGCTTCCTCATGCTTATTAAAGGTCACACAGTACTTTTGAAAAGGTAAGAATAACTTCATTGATCGTCACATGACATGGCGATCTCCATAAGCAGAATCATGTGCAAAAATAAGGCTCTAAATTTTTTTTGTTTGGGGGATTAACAGAGAAAAACAACCAATTCTTCCTTCAAAACTGTTTTTCCCCTGCAGATGCAGTCTCATCACAATAATGTGAGACACCTATTCTAACATACACTTTGGGTTCATTCGGCAGCTGAGTTCCCACTTGCGGATATTCTGCACATCTGTGATAATACGACACAGAAGTTCATGCCCACAGAAGTGGTGCATTCATCCCACATTAGACCTATTTCTCTCACCAAAGTCTTTGGGAGTTTTCCCATTGCTTTTGTTCAGAGCACGAAGAGCACAGGAAACAAAACTTAAAGCAAGTAAGCAATGTAAAGTATAAACAAGGTACAAGCAATTAAGAGTTACACTTGAAATAAATTCCATATTCCTGTGAGGCAGAGCCCCAAGTATTTTCATGTTCTGAAAAAGAAACAAAAAAGGGCCTGCACCAGGAATAATTTTTATGATCAGAAAACATGTAAACACATTGAGCCAATGCCCTTGCATTGGATATGCTTCCAGTTACTCCACATAATATACCCTCTGCTCAAGCACTCAAGAGCCAGGAACCAGAGTCCTCACAGCCAAGTGGATATTTCATCAAAGCTTTTCCTTTATTTTAAAGTGAATTTTGTTACAGTTCTTTAAAAAGTGGCTAGAAAGGCAGAAATAGGACACAAGGATATGAAATGAAGCTGTGTCAGGGGAAGTTCAGATTGGACATTAGGAAAAGTTCTTCCCTGAGAGGGTGGTCGGTCACTGGAACTGGCTCCGTGGGGAAGTGGTCACGGCACCAAGCCTATCAGAGTTCAAGGAATGTCTGGATGATGCTCTTAGTCATATGGTTTAGTTTTAGGTAGGAGCCGGGAGTTGGACTCCATGATGCTTATGGGTCCCTTCCAACTTGAGGCATTCTATGCTTCTATACAGAAATAGTACCTACAGAGAGCTTATGATAGTTGTAAGGTTTTTTGCTGACTGCATTTGTCTCCTTTCCCCCAGGTTGTGGGGGATAAGTTGATAGCTGGAGGGCAGGGCTGCCATTCAGAGGGATCTCAGCCAGCTGGAGAAATGGGCTGACAGGAACCTCCTGAAGTTCACCAAGAACATATGCAGAGCCCTGCAACTGGGATGGAGTAAACCCATGCTGAGGGCTGACTGTCAAGAAGACATCTTTGCAGGAAAGGACCTGAGGGTCTTGGTAGACAACAAAGTGAATATGAGCCACCAGTGTGCCTTTGCAGCGATGAAGGCTACCGCTATACTGGGGTATATTAGCAATAGTCAAGGCAAGTGATCATACCCCACTAAATGGCATTTGTGAGAGTATTGTGATCAGTTTTGGGCTCCCCAGTCAACATGCTGGAGTGAGTTCAGCAGTGACCCACCAAGATTGTTGCAAGAAGATGCTGAGAGATAATTTCTTCAGCCTTTAGAAGGCAAGGCTAAGGGGGAGAAATCTCACTGCTCTCTTCAACTACCTAATAAGAAGGTATAGAGAGGAAAGAGTCATATTCTTCTTGGAGATGAATGGTGATGAGAGGCAACAGATACAAACTGCAACAACAGAAACCTCAAATAGATATCAGGAAAAAAATTTTCACATGTGGGTGGTTCAAGATTGGAACTGGTGCCCAGAGAGGCTCTGATATCTCCATCCTTGGAAATACTGAAAATGCGACTGGACAAGATTCTGGACAATGTAATATAACTTTATAGTTGGTCCTGCTTTGACAAAGAAGTTGGAGCACATGATCTTCAGAAGTCATCTCCAATCAGAATTATTCTATCATTGTATAAAAGTTCAGAGTACTCTCTGTGTAAATCTGTTTTCATCATGATTAAAATGCTCTTGAATATGTCAAATGCTGAATATGATGCATGGCAAGGTGGCTTAACATAATTCAGATGCTTCAAAGAGCTTATATGAATGTGATTCTGGCCCACACACAGTTTCAATAGCTCCACAGTGTGGTTAGCCATTCAGAGAGAAAAGTATATTTATCCCAGTATCACAAATAAGTTTACATTTTTTTTAAAAATCCAACCTGTCATCTTTCCTTTGCATTAGTCATAGGATTGCAGAAGGACACAGAATCAATTTTCAAACATTTGCATAGAGAATTCAGCCTCAAAATTTTATTTGAAGTCAATATCAAGCTCTACCCACCACCAAAGAAAAATGTCTGGCTTGGACCACAGATGGATCACAGGCCGAGAGATTTGAGGAACTTGCCAAGATCTGCCAGGCCTGACCATCACTTCCCTTGAGAAGTGAAGCGTCATCTTTGACTCAAAAGCGAACAACATGATCCTCTTTCCCAAAGAGAACTGAAATCAAAGCATCTCTATACTTTTCAGTATGAAGAGGCCATATCATACCTGTGTATCCTTACAGCGTTCTTGTGACAGAGGAAACCATTCACAGGATTTCAAACGGCGCACAGATTTGTTTTGAGTGGTGAGCCGTTAAGCTGTCTCCCCGTATGTCTGATCTGAGCTTTTCCTTGTCATCTTGCAGAGATAATCATTTAAACACTAACAAGCCTACATATACTCCCTTACATTTCTGCCTCATGTTTTGTGCCAAATGGTGACCGCAGGTGGGGCAGGAGGACAAACACCGCATCCTCTCTGTTTGAGTTTTAGTGAATGGTATTTTTCAACGTCTTTGGGTCAAAAAAATTGCAAAGTTTAGTCTGCTGGCACAGCCTCTCCAGGAGTATATTTGATAACCTGTGAGAGGTTCTACTTCTACACAGAAAAAATAAGCCTCTCCAGGATACATGTCAAGTTCTGCTAATGCCCTTCACAGTCCTGTCTTCTCCGTTAAAGCGTTAGAAAGGGAAACAGGCGCTGGATTGCCTGTCTCATGAAAAACACTGGCCATCTAGCAGACAGAAGGTAGTATAAAGAGATCGTCCTCGAGTGGAAGGGATTGGACAAATCAAACACGGTTCAGGCCATCAGAGTAGCTTTGGGAATCCCACCAGCTCAGGTTTGCCTTCCCCTATAACATGTGAATGTGGATGAATGGCTGCCTGTTACAGCACTCAGACACAGGGCATGAGAAAAAAAACCCCGAATTTTAACAAGCCTTTGCTTTTTTTTGTATTTCTTAGCATTTTTCTTTAAAGTAAGAACCAGGAAACAAAGCAAACAGATATATATGAAAGGGAGAACTACAAGGTTTCCATTATATTGTAATCAAATGGTGAGTTATTAATGTCAAGTATTTTTTGACCTAAGAGAAGTTTATTATTCCTCAAAATATCTATAATATCAGCCCTGGAAATGACTAAACAAGAGATAGGAAAAATAACCACCTCCTCCCAAAGAAGGTATATCTGTAATGTTTAATTCAGGGTGAATATTTCTCCAACTGTAATTCAAGTAGCACTTACACTTCTCATTCACTAATCTACTTTTGGCTCTGTAGACTTTATTAATAGACAGCTTTATTATAAAAACTAGTAAGCGTCACAACGTCTTTACATTTCTCATGTCTGTACACAAGGAACCTGCAGCAAACCCAGGCATTGTTGGAACTCAGCTCTCAGGATGTTGTTTAATAATCAGAAATCAAATGAGCTCACGTGGCTTAGTCTCCAAGACTGTGTAACGGTGTGTTTGGTGGTACGCCGAGCTGGTTTCTAGTATAAGCCAGCTAGATGACAGCAAATCATCCCCACTAGCCATGTATGATGACTAACCAGCTTTTCCCTGCTAAGGCCCAGTACTGTGCTACTCTCACAGCTTGTTGTACCTACCTGCTCCATTTGGCAGGTCCCTATGCGTTTCAGTGAGGCTTACAGTTCCCAGGAGTACTGCAACATCACAGGGTACAGGCACAACCTTGCTGTAGAGGACAGACTTCCTAAATGCTCCTGCTACGTTCCCCACACCCCCACTTTCCTGAAGCTCAGCACCCCCAGACCTGCAACCTTTCCGTGCATTTAGGTGACTAGCACTTGCAGCAGATGCGCTGAATTTTTTTTGTGCAAGAGTATGACAGGGTTGATACGACGCAGCCAGGGAAGCAGGGGTTAAAACATCTGTGCCGTCAAATTTGAAGATACGCAGGCTTGTCCTTTCGCTCTTGCTCCGCAACAGCATCCTCAACGCCTGGCTGTTTGCGGAGGCCCCCGGGAGGCCGCCACCCGGCGGGCATGACCCCCGGCTACCCCGAGCAGGCAGGAGGAACCCACAGCCGGCTGGCTACGAGACTCGTTTTAGGCCACCGCCGCTGGGTGGTACCCTCACGGCGAGGGTACTTGTAATTCTTTTTTATAGCAAAAAAGGTTTTGTAGGAAACATACCTCTGACCTGTGTGAGGGGGACCAGGATGGTACACCCTTCAGGCGGGCGCCTCGTCCCACCACCCACAGGGTCAGAGGGCTCTCACGGGGGCCAGCACCGAGCGTCCCGCTTGGGCTGCGCTGGCTCAGCCCCGGGGGCAGCGGGGTCGGGCGCGCTGCGGGCGGCGACCTCCCGCCCACCGGTAACGGAGCCCCCCGAGCGACTCCGCCTCAAACACCTCCCGGTCAACTCCTCCCGGGGGCGGCCGCGGGCAGGACCGCCCGCCGCACCGCTGCAGGCCGCCGGGGGCGGCCCCGCCAGGCCAGGCCCCGCCCGCCGCGCACCTGCCGCGGGCCGCCCCCCCGGCGCGGGAGGCGGGCGGGGGCGGTGGCCGCCCGTGCCCGGCGTGTGCCAGGAGCCCGCCGGTGCCGCAGGAGGAGCAGGAAGCGCCGGGGCAAATCCAGCCTCGCTATCACATGACTCAGCAGCAGCAGCAGCAGCCGCCGCCGGGTTGAGTTCACCCAGCGCCGCGCCGGGAGGGGGAAACCTGCCGCCGCCGCCGCTGCTGCTGCAATGAGCCCGCGGCCCCGCGGCTGCCCCTGAGCCCGCCGTTCCCCCCCCGCTCGGCTCCGCGCGGCCCGGCGCCCCCATTGCGGAAGCGCGGCGGGGGCTGCCGGAGCCGCCGCCGCCGCAGCAGCGCTGCCCGTCGGCTCTCCCCGCTCCCCGCCCTGCGCGGCGGCTCCGGCGCTGCCGCCGCTGCCGCCGCCGCCGCCGGCGGGGGTACTATGCTCACGCGGGTGAAGTCCGCCGTGGCCAATTTCATGGGCGGCATCATGGCTGGCAGCGCGGGCGCCGACCACGGCAGCGGAGCGGACTTGCCCCTCCGCTTCCCTTACGGGAGACCCGAGTTCCTCGGACTGTCCCCGGACGAGGTGGAGTGCTCCGCCGACCACATCGCCCGCCCCATCCTCATCCTCAGCAAGGAGACCCGGCGCCTGCCCTGGACCACGGGCTACGCGGAGTGAGTACGGGCACCGGCCGCGGCGAGCAGGTGGAGCGCGGCCGGGCCCGCCCGCCCCGCCGGGCTGACCACGCTCCCGGGCGCACCGGCGGCGAGCGGCGGCGATGCCGGCTGATCCCCCCGCCCCCGCCCGCAGCGGGTGCCGACGTTGCGGGAGGCGCCGTCCCGGGCCTGCGCCGCGGGCAGCGGGAGCCGGCGGGGGGAGGGGGGCGGCATCCGCGGCACCGTGTGCCCGGGCCCGGCCGTAGCTTTGCACCTGGGTGGCTCGTTGCTGGGAGGCCGAGGAAGCCAACTGCCCTCGCAAGTCCCCGCGGAAGCGACCGGTACCTGGACAGACGGGCAGCACGGGGGCTCCTCCGCCCGCAGTGACGGCTCCGGGGGCGCTGCGGCCGGGACTGGGGTCCCCGCCGGTGAACGGCTGTCTCCGTTCTTGACCCGGGAATGAAAAGAGCTATTGATAGGAAACCCGGTTTGGTCTGTGTGTGTGTAACCGCTTCGCGCTGCCCAGAAGCGGTGAAACGTGTGGGCTTTGGGGCACCTTCCTGTGGACCTGGTAGCCGTCCCGCTCGCCGATGGTGGCCGGTCTCTTGTTCCCTAAGTGCTTTCCAGTTGGGGGAGATACTTGAGGAGCGTGAACTACCAACTGAAAGAAAAATCCATTGGCCTACCCCAAAACTGGGCTTTCCCAGCAGTTTGTTGCCCTGACTCGCTCATGTCATGGTATTTACGTTAGAGGGTGCCTGTTCGGGACTTGGTTGTAACCTTGAGCGCAATCAAACTAAGTGATTGCACGCAGCGCCTTAAATACCAGCCAGGCAAAGGGCAGTGTTCGCTTGGATGCAGATCCTCATCCTGCTGGCGGTGGGAGTAGCTGCGGAGGCAAGGCATGTCCTTGCACTTGATTCCTGTGTCAGTACACAAGTTGTTTTCTTTAATGATACTGGGAGCAGGACTCATATTCGGTTTCTCTCTGCTGCTGTCTTAAAGCCTTGAGCGTATCTGGCCATCCATGTTGCTACCAGCTTACAGATTGCAGAAGTTAGACTAAACGAGCTCTTCCAGCTACAAGCTGCTTTGCTATAAAGCACTGTCTCTTCAGGCATATGTGAATTCCCAACAAAGCTACTGCAAAAACTACAGTGAAGGCTTCACATTGTTAATGAGCGATCACTAGCTTTATTTAAAAGGTTGTTACATCATTCGGGACACTGAAATGGGAAGAGAGATTTAAAGAATTTTGAATTGGATTGTTCTCTTCAGATTATTAAAGAATTGAATAGACTACTGAGCCAATTCCCCGGGAACTATAAGTTTAAATGTTTAAAAGTAAGCGCTAATTGTTCTGTTAGTATAATAGTCCCTTAAAAAGCAGTGCTTTACCAAAGCAAGTAAGTGCTGCTATTTTTAGCTTACATGAGGTGCTATGGCTTTCAGCAAGTAACTGTAATTGCAGGTTGGTGACAAAGTAGAAGGGAGGTTCTCTGGCTCCCAGGTATGCGCATCCACTGCTGCTGGCAAGCTTTGTTTGAGACCAGGGAAATAAAATGTGGGTGCCAGAAAGTGAAAGCCCAGGTCAGCCCTGTCTATGAAACCTCTGAGGAAGTGTTTGGAGGTAAATGGCTGTGGTGATCACGAAAGGAGAAGAACATGCTAGGATTGTTTTCATATACTTGTTATTCTTCTGAGCTTTGAGCAGCTCAGTTAATGGGGAGGCACAAAAAAAGTCACTGGCTTACTCAGTTGCTATTGTTATCTGTGTGAAAAGAGGTTGGCCTTTTGCTTTATCTCGGGGGGTGGGGGTGGTGGTGTGTTTGGTGGTTTTTGGTTAGTTGGTTGGTTGTTGTTTTTTTTTTCTTTTGTCTCATCCCCTTCCAGTGCATTTACTGGTACTGGTGCTGGTAGAGCACAGCTCAGTGAAAGGTACTCCTTCTTAGAGACAGAGAGAGAAAACTAGTGAACGTGTTACCAGGCTCTTCCCAGAAGCATCTGTATGATTTTCCAAAACGAGGTTTGGTTGTGGCCAGAAGATGTCAAAAGGCTTGCTACACAGAAGCTAAGAGGAAAGCAGTGCTGCCAAAATTGCGTTGTCCTTCAAAGGCAAAGCAGTGTAACAGCCATTAATGAATAAAGAAAAAGAAGGAAATAAGGACAAACTTGGGTTTTGCCAAATATGACTTTTTATTTTTTTTACTGCTACTGAGCTATTAGCAGGCTTTCTGAAAATAATTGTGAGACTTGCTTGGAGGTATACATTCAAAATACCTGTTTCCGCTTTGGAACACATTTGAGGTATATAGAGAAAAGAAATGAAAAAATAGCAGGAAGGTCAAATTATTATTATACATATTCTGAAGTTTGTTTGCTTGGGGGGAAGTGGGGGAATGAAGTACTTTTATGCTATTATTTAGCATTGTATTAAGAGTCCATATTAAGGAAACTGTCAGAGCAGTGTTTGCCTTTTGTCACAGTACAAGTGAGGACTTGCAAGGATGTTAGGAGGAAGTCTGGTGTCCTCACAAGAAGCTTGTGACACAATACAAAGGTCAGCCATTTAACTCGCATGTTACTAGTTTGCTTTGGTATGAAGGAGTCAGAAAATACATGTCGTACCTGCAGTGCTGCAAGGTCCAGCTTCCTTGAGCTATTGCCTTTCCCGTGTTTCTGTGTTTTAACAAATCAGCAAAAGTGATTCCAGGGTTGTTGGCAGGGATGCCTTTAGGCACTGAGACTTTTACTTCTTGAGGTTAAGGAGAAGTATGTTGTAGACTTTGAAGGCAGGGATTTGGCCCAGAAGGTGTAAGGAGAGAGTGAGTTTCAGCTTTATTGTGTCTGCCCTGATGTCATGGGCTGTTTGTCTGGTGGGGTTTCAGTCAGTGGATTTATGCTCCACACTCAGAACCGGCATCTGTCTTTAGGAAGAAATTTTGACTCTGAAAACAGATCACCTGAAGGCTTTGGCTCAGGAAAGTGTTTGCAATGTTCGTGTTCTTTAATTGTAGAAGATGTGAGTTTAGAGCTGATACTGAAGCTCCTTGATGTCATCATGTCGGTGTCTCATCTGAGCTGGAGAAGGCATTTCAGGGTTAGACCTGGTTCCCATGCAGGACTAAAGCAGTTTGAGTCCCCAAATACGTAATTTTTTCAGGGACGACTTCTTGTTCCTTTGATTCCTGAGGATAGGGGTTTCTTACTGACTTAGGTAGTGATAAAGCAGCCCACTCTGACTTTCTTCTCCTTGGCGTCTGTGGTATATGCCTGTGCATCTGACTTGTTCACCTGGAATGAACACTTCTCCTCCTCTCCTTTTTCTTGCTTCTCTTGTACTGAACTTTTTTGTAAAGGGTATTTTTTTCAATATTGCTCATCCATGTCATGTATTTTAACTTATTTTTAAAATTGCCTACTTATCTCTATGATATTATGCAGTGAAATGTAAATTAGCCTTATTTTTTATTATTAACTTCCTCTCTTTTAATAGTGTGACCATTACGTTAGGCATGTAGGCAGGCAAATGAAATCTTCAAAAACATACTTGGTGCTGGGATAAAACATCATTGCTTCCTGAAATTTAAGTGGGAACCCATAGGGGCTCAGCTTTCCTTAGTTGGTGAGCAGCCTGAAAATTGTCTTCTAAAACCAGTGTCCTGCTGTCTCTTCCTTGCATGGGAGACCCAAGACCTTGAATTTCAGTTTACCCGATACTACCAGAAAACGGCTGGTAGATGTTACAAAGAGATACTCTTATATCACAGACACTTTTCTAACTGTCATCAAACTCCATAGAAGCAAAATGAAAATTTTGTCCCACATCCAGTTAGCTTTTTTAATTGTCTTTAAAGTTACAATTTTATTTAGAAATAAACTTTTTGCTTTTGATGAAGAGCATCCTTAACATAGGTTTACTGCATGTGGTTAGCTGATATGCATCAGGAATGACTGAGGGAGAGGATAGTCTGTTAACAAACATTCCTTTAAGTCTGCCTTTAATCCAGAGGGGTAAGGAGATTTGCTGCTCTCTGAAAAGTTAAGTGATTTATTTGAGTAAGGGGGGTGGAGAGGACCCTGCCTGACACTTTATTTACTTGTTGCCCTCCTTCCCCTCTGCAGGCAGCTGTGCTCTCGAGGCCACAGGGCTCTTCCAGGCCTTTCCCTGTCTGAGCCACGAGCTGTTTTTTTTCTGCTTGGGTTGCCCTGTCACGGGGAGGGAAGTTTCTTCTCTAGTCTCTTTCTGTGCTGTTTTCAGTGTGTTACGACCTCTTCCCCGCAGAGCTTCTGCTAAGCTGCCCTCAGCCCCTGCGTTACACTCTGAAAGTAGCTGACAAAGTAGAGGCAGTAGCGCAGATGGAGTGTGTAACATGGAATGACTCAGATGGTATTTACCTGCATCTGAACTCTGCCTAGGACATTATTTTTCACCCTTTGCTCTTTTGTTTTGTCTCATTCCCCCTGTGAAGGCAGAGGATGAACAGTGTGGAGCAGAGCATTCCTCTCTTGGTTGAATTCCCTGGACTATGTATGGCACAACAAAATAGATGCTAAATTTGCAAATGACAAAGGAGCAGCCTGCTGCTCATACTGATGGACTTGCAGGGAAACTGCAACTGAGTAGCATTTTCTGGTAGAAAAACAGGACTATTCATTTTCCATCTATCTTGAATGTATTCCTGGTAGTTCAGAATTCAGTACTATAATCGCTTTTCTAAATTGTCTGAACCCTGGGGATGGAACCATGGCTAGCTGCTTCTGTATAACATGCTTTCCTCTCTTTACTCTTATGTTTCTGCCATCTTTTCGGAGAACATCAAAAGGTGCTATTAAATACACTTAAGGGAAGTGGGAAAAGTCTCAATCATATGTGACTTTCTGTAAAGGACAGTTTTGCCTGCCTTCTTTTATTAATTTTTTAAAAATTTCTAAATGATACTTTAGTTATCTTTGCAGTTCCAAATTCTAATAGGTAGCCAGAAACTCAGCTTTTGTGGGGTGTGTGTGTGTGTTTCTTGGCTTATAAAGTCAATTTATTATCCCAGCAGTGCCTTTCGTTTGAGACACAAAGTCCGGGCTCTTTTTCCTATAATGTTACATTTCAGAGATACTGTGGTTTCTCTGCTCTGCAGTCCTGCAGTAGCAATTATATTTTCTCAGTGGTATGGTGACCGCTGACCTGTAATGAATGCAGAGTTGTAGGTGAAGTATGATGACTGTGTCCTTCTGCAGCATTACTACAGTTGCATGTTGTTTCAGCAATAACTTAAGCTCAAAATGAAGAGGGGGGGAAAGCTTATGGATTATTTTTTTTTTCCACTCTAAGTACTGGTTGTTTTGTAAGGCTGGTGATGTTGCATCATATTTTCTCATGCTGTGTTAGTTAGCTTGTAGGAAGTGAATGTATGTGAGAATTAACTGGAGGTTTTCAGTAAAATAATTTCCAGCCATTTTCAGTGATCGTAAGTTTTAGGTTGGCACAAGCAATGTAAAAATTGTTGATTTTGTGAGTTAAGATAACACAGAAGTGTTCTTCCACCTGAAGTACCTTTCATGTTCTGTCCAGATTAAACTATTTATACACATGTTAAGTGTTGCAGTAACAATCTGAAGCAGGTGAAAGCTTACCACCTCTGTGAGATGAGGTAAACCAAAGCACAGAAGTTGCTTGTCCTGAGTTGGACAATATGTTGCTGTCGGAGGATAGCATAGGGCTTGCAACTACTGATTGCTAAGCCTAATCCCAGTTGCCTCCTATTAACAGGAGGCAACACCTCAGTCATCCTCCTGTGAATTGAAAGTTACATTGTCGTTTCTGGGAGCTAGTCTTTCTAACCTTCAGCTGGGAGCATGACTCATGCCCTGCTGGTAAACACATTTCATGTATGTATCCTGTTTGGTACAAATTTCAGGAGGATGGTACACTTGGGAAAAGGAATACCTTTCTTGTTCTGTTTGTCTTTCTTCTCAGGTTAAGTACACAGAAATAATGAATCACTTTCCTTTTTAAAGATTTGTTTATACTTCTCTTTGTCTGGATAAAAATATGTTCCTTTCTTCTTTCTGTGGTTCAGAACATTAGACTGAGTAGGACCTGATGAAGGAGCTAAAAATTCAAATCCCATACATGTACCTAAAGATGACTAAACATTCTTCCTGTGTATGAATTATTCTTCTATACATAATGTAAAGTTAACTCTAATATTCATTGCCCTGACTCTTGCTTAAGCCTGTGCTCATGTAAAACAACCTACAGAAACCTCACGATGGTTTTAAGAGCTTCAGAAATCCCTTTCCTTGTGTAAGAGCTTATACTATACCATCTAATATTTGTAATGCCTCTAATCTGCCAAGTGTCTTTCAAATAATAATTTCAGAATAACCATGGAGAAAAATGTACATGTGTACATGTTCTGGTTCCTCAGGTGAAGAAAGTGAGGCAGGGAGGTTAAGCTTTGGCAAGCTGTTAGATACCAATGTGGAGAATGAATCCTGAGTTTAAGGTTCTGTGCTTGGACAACATGGGTTTTAGAACAAATGGAGGCAAAAGAAGAAAAAGGGGAAAAAAAAAAAAAAAGGTAAATTATGTGCTCTGTTATTTTTAACGTAGTCTGAGTTGCACACACATGATTCCTAACAAGGCAAATATGAAATTCATCCCTCTAAGCTGTCTTGTACCACTAGTCCCCCAGAGGCTTAAGGCTAGTGCTGCCTCATGTTTCTGAAAAGCTTGCTTGAGCATGGTCCCTGCTTTGGAAACCAGAGGGTGACTGTGTCCTCCCAGGCAGCCTTTCTTTGGCCGTTCTGCCCCAGCACTGGTGGCAGTCAGCAGATGTTACCTGCAAACACTTCAGCTTTGTTTGTACTAGATGCAGCTTCATTGCTTGGGAAAGGTGTGAACTGGAAAGGCTTGGCAGAGTTATCATCATGCTATAAAGTAATCTGACAGGGCTGTGCCCCTTAGGGTGAACCGCTTTGAGCCTGTGAGTGTGATCAAATGAAACAATGCTCAATTTGACCTTGAAAGGAAGCGGTGCTGCAAAGCACAGGTCATTCCTGCAATGGGATCCGTGTGTCATGTGAGGAAGAAATATGGTTTGTGGGTTTAAGGACAGGTTAAGTCAGCTCTGTGTTGAGCTGGGTCCCAAATAAGACTTAGAGTAGGGAAGCGCTGTTAATAGTGGAGGGAGATGTCTTTGGGTGGATTTGGGCAAAGCAAACACAGTAACTTTGCTGTGGCATGAGGCTGGAGTAGGAGTAGGTGCTCAGTGTGTGCTGGAGCAGCGTTTGCGGGGGAAGATGGAGGCTTCTGGATCACGTCTACACTGGATCTTTATCCCCTCCCTTTTGGATTTCTGTTCTGACTGAACTCACTGCCCTAAAATCTAAGTGGTCCTACTGGGCAGCAGCAGCTTGGTATTAATTGTGCATTTTGTTGTCTCTCATTTGTCTACGGATTTTTTTTGTTCCTCTCTGTTAAACAGAAGAAGAAGGTGACTTGTAAGACTTAGTTCCCATTTGGGCAGTTACATTTACCTGATAGAGTATATGTTTGGGATGGCCAGCTACAATGCATGGCTGGAGGCAGGTATGGTTCCTCCTCCTGGTACTGTACATAAGGCAAATATTTGTCTGCAGAGTTTAGTGTTCTCTAAATATCGACGCAGTATTTCTTCAGGGAGAAGTTGTGCTGGGGTAAAGCCAGTCTAAGGGACATCTCTGATTCTTGATCACAGCATAGTTTTAATTGCTGAGAGGGGGAAGGATAAAAACAACCTCAAGCTGAGGGTTGGCAAGTGCAGTGGTTGGAGCAGGAGTGGGTGTGGGCAATGCATATTTGGGGAATGCCAAAATAGGAACCCTGTACATGACTCAGCACTCATGCTGATTAAAAAAACCACCCAAAACCTTAAGTAAGAAGAGGTTATCCATGTGCTGTGGTGGGCAGGCCTTTCTGGCATGAAGCAGGATGGCAGTTTTAGAGCTTCACTCATTGTTTGGTATTTGTATTCAACACGGTGAGGCTTAACGAGAAGAGTGTCTGCTGGGGGAGTCTAGGGCTGCTGAAGTACAGGGTTATGGGCAATGCTGTGTCCTCAGAGACCCTCTGGTTTGACATAACTGAGAATGTATATATTTTTTAAAAGAGGAAAAAATTATAATGATAAGTTGTCAGTGCCATTCACTGAAGTGATTATCATCTGTGTTTAGCTTCAATTCATTTCATTCTCTTTCTTTTCTCTGGTACCAAGGTTGCTTGAACACCTGAATCTTGCGTGGCCCTGGTCTTGATGGCCATGGCAATGCTTCTCCTAAATGGTCCCCATCTCCAAGATGAGCAGGAGTCGAACGGGTCTGGTCCCACAAGAAGAAAGAGAGCAGTGTTATGTCAGCCTCTCTCTCCTGTGATATGGGGAGATCTGTTTGTCTATCGGTTTCACTTGTCATAATGCCAGGTTGTTGTTAACTCTACTGGGCATCTCCTCTGCTGAAGGAGGAGCAATATCAGATCCTGTAGGCTCCACATCTTTCCTTCATGTGAAAGCATGGGTCCTGGTGGTGACTGGCTGAAAGGTGAATAACCATTTCCAATCCCTTTTTTCCCTGTTTCTTCTTTTTGAAGTGCTACCGGTGTAGTCAATCTTGACTGATTGTTTTTTATGCTGTTCAGGCTCCTTTGCAGGCACCGATAACAACGCTGATGCTGATTTGGGGGTGGTTAGCTTTACCTGACTGTGGGGAGAGAGGGTGAGGAAAAGAGTGGGAAATCATGTGCCACCTGTATGCTTTCCATGGTGGTTTTCTGCTGCAGTAAGAAAAGAAGCAGATTGAGCTTTGTTTGCATCTTTTGCTACTTTTATTTTGCACTGTTAACAATTTTTTTTTTAAGAGGGGGACAACACAACAGCATATGTGTGAGCTGGAGTGCAAGAAGAGCATGTGCTGTTTGGGTGTGAGCTTGTGGTGATTTTGTGGATGGTGCTCTGTTGTCCTGCATACCACTGCTTCAGAAATCCTGTGGCAAAGTGTCCTTGGACTGGCATTAGAGGTCTATGAGATTGTCTAGGGAACCTTTCATAGGCATAGCTCTGTTGCCAAAGCCTTCCCAGTTAATTTCGCCTTTTATTAAATCTGCTGGTCCCATAGCTAAGTGTCCTTTGTGCTGTTCTCTCTGTGTATCTGTCCCATTGCTTAAAGGTACCAACAGAGGCAAGATCTTTCCTCTCCTCTGCTCGTCCTGAGAGCCCTTCTGAATTTCCCTGATATATTCCTCTGTCCTTTATAACCTGTTATGATAATTGCTGCTCTCCAGACTCCCTGCAGAGAGGCAAAAGAGATCCAGCTCTAGCCAAGCTCCACAGCAGATCTTTTAAATTTTTTTGGACAACATTGATTCATTCAGGCCAACTATGATTTGTCTATCTTTAGGTATGTGTTAGAGACTTCCTCAGAAACAGATGATACGTAGTGCGTGTTTGTAATGCTGTAAAATACTGTCAGCCAGAACTAACAATGTGGTCCTTGGTGGAGTCCGATGTTAGAGATGGGACTGAGTATGGGTGTCCATGTTGGTGGCCCATGTTGTGGACGAGTCTTGAAAAGTAGAAAAAAAAAAAAAGTTGCCCTACTGTTCTTCAGACATCTTTGTATTTTTCAGATTTCAGATGTAGCAGGTCATCATATAGACAGACATGCTGTGAGCTCTCATTCTTCAGTTCTTCCCAAAATGGCAGTTTCAGCCTGTTACCCAGCCATGAAACACTTGATACCCGTTCCTGGGGTAAAACAGGATCCTTTCCATGGCGAACTACCTGGGCAAGGGTTTTATCCTTTTGTTCAGGTGTGATGTTTAAAGACACAGCTTTCTGAAGGCTAAAAAATAGCATAGGCATTGCTGCTTTGATTTCAGATGGGTTTTGCTACGTTTTGATACACTTTGAATGAAAGGGAGGTTAGTGTTGGAAAAAGAAGTTGCCCAAAGTGCCCCTGATTTTTTTTTTAAATTATTATTATTTTAAATTATTATTCTTTTCTTTTCCCCTTCTCTCTTGAGGGAACTGCATTTTATCCTTGGTTGTGGACTCTTTTTCTTTTTGATTCATAATCTGTGCTGCCTGTCTATGAGGAAGAGAAAGCAAGAAGCTGTGGGACTTAATAGTGGGAAACAAAGCTTCCTTTACTTTCTGGTTGGGAAGAGTGCTCCTGAAATAGCTTCAGGCCCAAGTGTTGTGAGAGCAGGGTCCTCTCCAGCGGGTTCAGGGTTGCGTTGGATGATCATTTTCAAAGACGAGAGACACCACATAAAACCTCCCACATTCCTGCCTTGCTGACTGGGCTCACGAAGCAGCTGAGCAGCTCTGATGTACTCGGGAGTGCAAGGTGTTGGTTTTGGTGGCTGTGCAGGGAGCTTAGTGCCGCTTCCATGTCCTGTCCACCCTGCTATGAATTCCGCTGGCTCCATGTCTGTGCAAGTGCCTTGGCAGGGTAAGTGTGGGGTTTTTTTTTTTGTTTTTTTTTTTTTTTAGATTTGGGTATTTGGTTAGGCATTTTTTTTGAAATGGAAAATACTGATCATAAAGCTAACCTTAGTGAATGTTGTTGCTTGTATCATCATGTAGATCATAAAATTTTGTGGGTAGTTGATCTGAAATGAGTGATTTCTATTTGCAGAATGGAAATAGAATTTTTTTCTCCCATCTTTCTCCTTCCCTTTGCACAAAAAAATAATTGTTTTACAGCCATTTTCATGTGTCATTTGAAGGTGAGAACTAAAATCAGTCACACATGCTGTTGACCATAATGCAGGAATTGGTAAGACATTACAACTTACGCTGATACTTTAAAAAACTTAAAGAAAGGTATGTCAGCATCAGAGTTGGAGGATGATTCCCTCTCGCTTGCCTTATCACCTCTCTTGTTAGTCACATCTCCAGTCCGGTGCTTTCTGTTCACTTCTTTATTCTTCTCAATAAACTTTAATTAAGATTATTGTCTTCACAGCCCTTGCAAAATGTAGATGACAACTTCTTCAGGCTGGCACTCCTTCCAGCGTACTTCTCAATGTCATTTTAAGGTCTCTCTGTCCCTCTCCAGTAGTGCAAAGCTGGGAATTACAGCCCAGTGAGTTCCTTCAGCAACCTCTCCAGAGTAATCCCTGAAAATCCTAGGTCTGTGGATGGTAATTCTATTAGCTGTTCAGCAAGCTGAGTCTGGAAGAATGCATCTGGTGTGCAGAAACGTGGGAAGTTCCCCATCTCTGCCTTTAATCCTGCTTTTAGAGGGGGGAAAAAGTTATAGGCTAATGTGATTAGCTCTAATCCCATTCTTGCTTGGTTTTAGAAAAGTGTCTGATTCCTAAATTGCAAGCTAGTTCTGTGAAGTGCTTTCATGGAGGGGATGGGGAATTATTTTGGTGCTGAGCTCATTTGTCTTTGAAAACACACTGGAAGCAAGAGAAAAAGAAACTCTCATAGCTGCAGTGAGTTTCCAGTTTTTGTTGCACAGTGTAATTTGGAAATCTGAAACCAAGAGCATGTAAATGGAAGCATGAAATCAGCACAATCCTTTCAGGTATCTAGGTATATGTATAAACACAGGCAAGGAACAACTTACACATACGCTGCAAATTGCTCTTCAGGGCTTTGCAGGCCCAAAGGTTTACGTTGGGATCTTGTTATTTGCTCATACGTTGCTGTTGCTGCTGAAACTAGTGATGTGGTTGGTTTAATGCAGACCAGGGACAGAGCTGTCTGTAATAAAAGCCAAAGCTTCTAGCTGAAGTGAACGATCTGGGGACTTTTTTCCCCATGGAGGCACCTGGATTTCCTTTTAGTGCTAAGGGAACGAAAACACTAACTTCTGCGGAAGCACTAGTGTGAAGTGTTGGAAACACTGTTGGCTGCTGTCTAGGGGCAGAGGCAGGACCCTCCATGACAGGAATGAAACACACCGTGGCCTGCTCCTGTGTGTGAACACAAACAACACGCTGCTTTGGGGACAAAGGGTGTCTTGTGTGAAAGGCAAAGTGCAACCTGAGATCAAGGTCTTTCAATGCCATCATTTGCTCATAGCGGATTAGTTGCGTTCAAAGTTCGGTGCTTTCCACCTCCCCTATTTGGGAGGAGGAAGCGTTGCACTCAACAGACTTGGCCTGTTTTGTGTTTTCAGGGGAGAGGAGGGAGAAGGCAGAAGAATACCTTGTTCATATCTTGTTTGTTTGCTGGAGAAACTGGAAATAAGCATGTCTGGTCTTGGAGTCAAATGCTGCTTGAACCCTCTGGAGAGGGATGAGGTCTGAGGACTGAACTTGTTGCTTTTTTGTTTCAGCAGCAAATTTGAGATACTGCAATTTAGAGAAATTATGTGAGTTGAGGCTTTCTCCTGTTTTCCTGTCAAGTTCCTCCTCTTCTTGTGCCTTTCCTTGCCAGTGTGCTGGTGGTGGGTGACATCAGGACCCTGGGCACGGAGGTTCCCAGGGAAGGGAGGGAGCACGCAGGTGCTGCTGGAAGGGCTGCCTGGCCTAAGCTGTAGCACAGCTTTTTGGTTCAGCTCCCTGAAGGAGTGCAAGGTGGAGCACATTCACTGGAAAGGAGCATTATTTGCTTTTATCTCCTGTGTTGAGTTGGCCCCAGGTATCAGCCCTGTCACAGTAGTTCAAATGCTTGGGAAGGGCAGGAGGGGCAGGAGAGACAATGCTGTAGGGATAAAATACTGTGATACTAATCCTATAAACTTACAGGCTTAGTCAAGCTTGTGTTTCGAGAGGTTGTGTGGGACTGCCTTGTTTACAAATAAAAACTATCACTTAGTTTAATAACCGTGTAAGGCACACTGCCTCTCTCGCACTTGTTTAAAATCCTGATGTTTTGGTGTGTGGTATAACTGCTGTGCTCCCTCACAGCTTTCGCTAAGGCCTGAAAACTTCTTTAGGCTATCAAATAAATAACTGAATGCCTTTAAAACAACAAAAAACCCCCATCAAATCTCCCCCCACTATCAAATAATTGAAGGGGAAATTTTTGTTGTGTTTTTCCCCTTTGAAATTTTATCATACTCCCTGGAGAACTTGGAAACACTAAATGAGTAACTAGATGGACTTAATCTTGGAGAAGTGTAGTGGTGTTTGGCAAGGATAATTTAAACTAGTGTTACAGAGGTACACATTCTGAAATTACTGTAACCCCTCTAGTATCCTTCTGGAGAGCACGCCGAAACGGTTGCTTGGTGCGTAGTTAAGCCAAAGAAAGTGTTAGCGTACAAAGGAAATGGTATACGATAGTGGAAAATGTATTGCCCCTGTAAAAGTCTACATTTAAAACACTGTTGAGAAGACTGATCACCCTTAATTATGGTAAAAGGTAAAGAGGGGAAGTAATGACAACAGAAAAAAACAAGTAGGAAACATAGAGGAGAGAGAACAAAAAGCCTACAAAATCAGGAGAGAGTGCACTGAAGGCAGGCTAAATATTTTTGTATTGGGGGGAAAAGTTTAACAGGAATAGAAACCCCTATGACAGAAAATGAAAGGCTGTAAACAGTGATAAAAGATAATGCTTCCCTGTGTAACTTACAGTATATGGGCAGAATTCATTGTATGAGGACGTACCGAAGAAGCCTTTCACAACCATAGGTCAGGGTCTTCTGTTTCAGGAAGTCATGAGACTTTAGATCTAAAGGTATTTAAAGTTAGAGATGGGTGTCATGAAAACCCAGAGCCATAGTCTCTTTTCTTTTTTTTTTTTTTTTTTTTTCTTTTTTTTAAAATTCAAAATAAAGAAGGGAGGTCCTCTTGTGCTTTACTGCATGACAGGTCTCTACTGGGCATTAAGGGGATCACTCTGCTATGGTTGGGTTCATTCCTGAATTAACCTGGCATTTCTCATGCTTCTACCTGGAACACCTGGACTCACCTCTGCAGCAGAAAGCAGTGCAATTAGCAGGGCATAAACAGAGCTGCTCAGAAAATTCTTCCAAAGGTGTTTTTTTGTTGTTGTTGTTGCTGTTGTTGTTTGGAATGATGATCTATCCAGAGTGTCGTGGTTTAACCCCAGCTGGCAACTAGGCCCCACTCAGCTGCTTGCTCCATTCCCACCTGGTGGGATGGGGGAGAGAATTAGAAGACTAAAAGTGAGAGAACTCATGAGTTGAGGTAAAGGCAGTTTAACAGGTAAAGCAAAAGCCACATGCACAAGCAAAGCAAAACAAGGAATTCATTCACCACTTCCCATTGGCAGGCAGGTGTTCAGCCATCTCCAGCAAAGCAGGACTCTATCACATGTAGCAGCTACTTGGGAAGATGAATGCCATAACTCTGAACATCTCCCCCTTCCTCCTTCTTTGCCCAGCTTTTATTGCTGAGCACAATGTCCTGTGGTCTGGGATATCCCTTTGGTCACTTGGGGTCAGCTGTCCTGGCAGTGTCCCTTCCCAGCTTCTCGTGTATCCCCAGCCTAGTGGCTGGTGGGGTGGTGTGAGAAGCAGAAGAGGCCTTGACTCTGTGTAAGCACTACTCAGCAATAACTAAAACATCCGTGTTATCAACACTGTTTTCAGCAGAAATCCAAAACATAGCCCCATACAAGCTACTATGAAGAAATTTAACTCTATCCCAGCCAAAACCAATACATAGAGGAAATACCAAGATGTGGCAGAAGGCCCTTCCATGGATACGGCAATAGAAATTGAAAGTGTCAGCACAAACTATACGAAAAAGTGGTGTGTAGATTTTCCTTTTAAAACAAAAGCTCTTTTAAGCATGGGGAGTCTTTTCATTTTAGGAGTCCATATTTAAGTACTGCAGAAAGCAACTTTTTTGTTCAAGGGTAGATGTGCTTAAGAGCTTTTCCCTGGCTAAGAATTGAGGAAGGCTACCTCACCAAGAAGAAAAATAATTCTGACTGGCCATTGGTGTCATGTAACATCTTATTGGTTGTCTTTCGGTTCTTGTGTAATATTTTAGCCCATATTCCTGAAACAAAAAAGCAGAAGAAACACATGCAGATAGCTGTTGGGTTTTTTTCCTCTCTCTCTGGATCTCCTGTTGAGAGTGCTAGCCCTCCAGAAGCATCATGGAGCTGTGGGACTTTATATCACCTTCCCAGTGTTGCAGGAATATCGTTTGGAAAAGACTTCACAAAAATCAAGTGAACATACTGCTACAGTAAACGGTCAAGCATTGTTATAGGCAGGTTGTAAGGCACAAAATGCGAATGGATTAGATGTAAAGAATCACTGAACAAATAGCTCAGTCTGGAGGAGTGGCAAGGTGGTGTTGACTTTGAAAATAAGAATGGTGTTTGGAAATTGTTTCCCATGCAAGGGTTTTAACAAGACCTGAAGGAACTAAAATATCTACTGTGAAACAGTCGTACTCACAAGCAATGTGGAACAGGCAGGATTTGTTCTCAACGCGGGGAAAGGCGTTTGCAGCACAAAAACACCTGGTGCTCACAGTGCAGCATAGTGAGGGGCGTAAGTCCTATATGGAGCTAACAGCAGGAGAGCTTATTTTAACCAAAATTAAAAGGATGTTTGTGAATGTGTAGACAGAGATGGAGATTTTCATATAGGGGGCATGAAGTAAGCTTGTTTGGGAATGCTTCTGCTTGAACATCTATGTCTGAAACAGCGGAACAGGCATTGTGCATACCTGCAGATAAGAGCTTATGCAATATTCTTCAGCAACCTTGGCTGTAAATCGAGTAGAAAGTAAACCTGGTGAGCTGTGTGAGTTTAGCTATATAAAAAGTAAATCTATGGGGATATGGGAGGAAGCAGGATTGGAGACTCAAAAGTGAAAGTGAGATAGTTCCAATTTGTTGTTTTAGGAAACAGCGTGAAATCTGAACAAATACCTGAGATGTAAAAAATAATACACTTCTAGGTAGCTGTGTAAGGTGTGTGTACCCTTCGCATGGGACTTGATCGGCTTTGGATGGCCTGTAGGAAAGGCCCTCCCTATTTCCTGTGTCTGTTCACCTGGTGCTCTGCTGCCCTGCAGCGATGGGAGATGCAGAGCTACAAAAGCTTTCATTCTGCAGCAACAGTGTTAATTTTTGTGGACAAAGGAGCCTGTGGTGGCATGGCCATGGAGTGGGAGATAGACCTGTCTGTGGTGGTTAGCAGCTGGTGGGGAAAAAGGATTCGCTGTGGAAAGCATTGGCTTGTCACAGTCTCTCCATGCAGTGTGTAGGATATCTTCAGATCTCCTTTCAGTGTGAAGGGGTGATGTGACTACAAAGCTGACTTCTATCCATCTCGTCCTCCATGTTTCATGGGTGCAATTCCTATTGCGAAAGACTGAGATGTGGCCACCGAACGGCAGAGTAGTCTGACAAAGTACCTCAACCCGTGACAGTACTTAAGAAAATGTTTCCACTTGATCGGCTCTGAATAGGAATTTGGTCTAGAAATCCAAAAATAAGAATTTGACAACTCGTTGAAGTCTAGGACTATTCCTAGTGTTGCCCCATTACAAATAGATGCTTTCTGAGCAGCTGCCTTACCTGGTGTTAGCAGCTGGGGAGCGTGTACCGCAGTTGAGAGTATAGGTCTTATCTGTATATGTTGGCAGTGACCTATTGATGTTTTGAGGAAAGCCATTTTAGACAGGTTTTTAAAGAAAACAAACCCATGACCTTTCTCCTAAACAAAGCCTGTCCTTATTCAGAGCGTGCCCAGAAGGCTGCCATACTGGGAGGCAGTTGTGTTCCTGAAAGTGTTTTGTTTTCTTTTGCTTATTACTTTCCTTTGGCCCTTCTCATCAAATTGCTCACATGAAATGCCCTGCTGTTTGCAATAGTTGAATGAAATGGAAAACTTCTAATGATATCCTTATCTGAGAGTGCTGCCGCTCTTTACTTTAGTACTATTTGAGATAAAAAAAGCCACATTGCTCTACTTTTCAGCTGGACTAATCTTCCAGTGTGACAGGTATATTTTGTGAATTATGTTTCTCTGTGACCATTGATCCTTTTAATTAATTGTGTGGCAAATCAGCATGAAACAGAAGAGTTGTATCTAAAGAGAGCAAATAATTATTTTCCTCTGCCAGCTTGCCATCTGTGATGTCCAGCGTGGCTGTGTTTTCTGTTTGACCTGTGGAGTGTTAGGGGACAAGCAAATTGTGAACACACTTTGATTCCTCAGGCCTTGCCAGACCTCTGAAGTCCAGCCCACAGTCTGAGAAGCCCCCATCTTCAAAACCAGCAGGCATCTGAAACACACCAGCAAAGTTTTTCATGGAACTCAAGTGCCAGTGTAGCACTCTTGGGAGAGCCCTGTTTCATCTGAAGAACGCTCCATTGTTTCTCTGGGCAAGCTGTGTCCGTGTCTCCTAAAACATTTGGAACAAAAATTCCCATTAAATGTTCACCCCTTTATTTACCACCCTGTTCTGTGACCAGGATAGATCAGCACCTATTTTACAACTGGAACTGGAAGACCAAAACTTGAAAGAAAATTTTTCATAATCCTCAACCCACATTCCTTTTCTGCTGTCACTTCTTGAGGCTTCAGAATAGCCATCAGCCTTACCAAAGTCTTCACAAGGAACAAACTTCCAATGGACTAGGAAAAAAACAAAAACCAACTGAAACAAAGCTGTGCCAGAATAGCACATGTTTATAGTAAATGCTTTGGAGTGCAGAGCTGTAGGAATTCCTGAAATCTATGTATGCTTTGAATACAGTAGACTCTGTCCAGAGCAGTAGTGCCATTGTGTGTGGATGACTACATCCAGATGATTTTCTGCAGACAGTTGGTGAGGGGCTGGAACACTGTTTCAGCAAGAAGAATCTTTTCTTATCTTCCCATCATCTTCCTGGCCTTGATCATTCTGAGTTATTTTAAAACCAAAACAAAACAAAAACAACCCCCCAAAAAACCCAAAACAAAACAAAAAATCCAGAACAAAAGAAAAAAAGCTTTACGAAGATGAACCTGGGAAATCGAACTTGTAACTCTTCTGGATACGGATAATGGTAGAGATACACATAAGCATACTGGTGGGGATATCCCTAGATATGTGTAATGGCTTTGTGGCCTGGCTTGTAATCATACCCTGCTTTCTTGCTTTGCCCCTGTCATTCCTAGTGTGCCCTTTCTCCCATTGTCTCACCAACTAGTACCCTTCTGGTCTTATGACATGCCCCATGTTCTACCAGCAACTTGTTTCTTTATGATTTATCTGCATTTAGTTTGAAGTTTTCTGCATTTCTTAATTCCTGAAGAAGTTTGTGCATACCTGGGTGAAAGCATTGGGTGAAGTTTCAGCTTTGTCGGCTAGCCTCGTAAAAGATACTATTGCTCTCTGGAGACCTGATCTTCCTAATACTATTTTGATAGTGGACAATTTTAAGCCAGCATCAAAAACGAAATAAGCCCCTCATTTGATTGTTAAAAGAAAGGCATGCCACAGACTTTACAGTAAGTCTCTTGGAAAAAAGCCAGTAGGATTAAGCACTGTCTGTGCACTCCCAGATGGTGAAGCTAGCAAAAGATTATACTTAGAGATTTTGTGAAATAGTTATAATATGTGGGATGCTTGAGTAATATTAAAACAATTCTTTGCATAATACTGTAGCTTCCATTGTTAAATGTAATTGTCACATCTCCAAATTTTAATGATCCTTACTTATGCCGCATCTTTAAGATCATGCTAAAACCATCAAAATTTCCTAATTTCAGAATGTGGTGGTATTTTTGAGAGTCAAACATGAACGTGGTTCTTACAGGTTCTGCTTCTGCTACAAAAAGAAAATGGGTATTTTCCTCTCTTATTCCAGTTTCAGAGTCTGTTTCCAACCAGTGCTACTGTGCCTTCTGTTTTTCTCAGGACCTGGCAGAGGGATGGGAAGTGTAGGAGGACAGGCAATTGATGTTTAATCCTTCATATGTTTTCTAATTTATACTAGGGCTGATTATATATGCATCTAGAGCAAACAGGCACACATGCATATTCTAAATAGAGATACATTGTGATTTTCCTGCTACAGACAAACCCTGTGTCATCTTCCACAGTCTCTGTGGTTTGGGCCTGGTAAAACTCCTTATTATGTATTTTCACTTCTGCACTGTTCTTGCAGATGAGAAAGCTTTGACAAAGATCCAGAGCCTGAGAAGTCTTGTTTCTTAGGAGATTTGTCAAACTGTCACTTCTTAGATCAAATTTGGGTCTTTCTTATACTGAGTAATTAAAAATGCTGTATAAACTACAGAATTCCCCTAAGTGGTTGTGATAATTGGGTGGTTGAGTGATCATTTTATATGAAGGTTGCAGTGTACCAAATGGTCTGTTTAAAAGATAAAAATCCTGCTGTGTTGAGAGCATCGTTGCTAATGCAAGAGCATTGCTGCTGCTTCGTTTAAGGGCTGAATTTGGCCCTTGTATCAGTTTGGTCCCTATAGGCAAGGTATCTGCTTTGCAGAATTGCCCTTTATTCCAAGACTGAATGCCTGGACAAGTCTGATAGCTGCTCCCAAAGGGTGCTTCGGAGGTTCCCCTTCTCCCTGGTCGTGTTTGCCAGCACTGGGGAGTACTGTGCAGAGAGTTTCATGCAGTTCTTTTGTTTGGGGTGAAGGTTTCTTGATTTTCTGTTTGGTGTATTAAGAAAAGGGTAAAAAGAAACACACTCTGTCTTCATGTGAAAGATATGTATCTGTAATGACAGTGAATTATTTCCATATTATTGAGCGTTTCCTGCTTTGGTAATTATTGTTGTGTAGCGATGCTGTCACTGGAGTTGCTGCCAAATTGGTTTATAGATCTGCAGAGACTGCAGCTAGGAAGGGAAGTTATTAAAATAAAACAGACTTGGTTTATAGAGTTTCTTGCACATTTTTAAATTTCCAGGTTGCAGAGTACAGACACAGCACTTACTTAATACTGTATTTTGAAGCCACAAACCACTCTTCTTCACCTTGACAAAATTTAAGGTGGCCATTGTGCTTCCTGGGATGAGAAAGGAAAACTACAGGGACGTACTTCATGGGAGTGCATGCAGGACGGAGCAAGTCACTTCCAGGGGAGACTTTTCAGCTTTCCAGAAGCATAAGGTTATCAAGCTGGTGTGCTCTGAAAGAGGAAAGAGCGAAAGAGGAGACAACGCAGAAGGCTTTAGAGATTAATCGCTCTTCGGCATAAGCGGGCAGAGCTGGAGGCTTTGGGGTTTTGATCGTTTGAGTCTTGCTTTTAGGTTGAGAGGTCTATGAAAAGACACCTTGTGCTTTACAGGCAGCCTCACCATAACTCTGTTACATCTGTAACATGCCCCAGAACTGTAGGGTGGGTAAGGTTTTGCTTCTGCATATCACATTGTGGGGGCACTGGGTGATGTTCTGGTGTCAGCATCCTTTAAAGGATGTTGGAAGAGCCTGAAGGGTGAAGAGGAGGGCTGTGGGAGTTATTCCAAAGATGGAGAAAGTGCCTTACAGCAAAAGACTTGCATGTAATCTATCTAGTTGACAAAAAAAAATGTCAAGAAATGAGCTGATTAGAGTTATGAAAATATTTATGGGGAAAATGTGTTATGAAGGAACTCTTTTTATCTAGTGAAGAAAAGCAGAAAAAGCACTGAGGCCTGGAAGCTAAAACTGTTAATTCAATGAGAAATGAAGCACAAATCTTTTGTGGTGTGGTGGGTAATTCAAGGTTCTCTCAGGGAAACGGGAGAATCTCCTGTCTTGTGGTCCAAATTTGACAAGTAAATACTCCGGAGACATCAAATGTTTCTACAAACAGAAATGACTGATGTTGATCATGAGATATTTCAATCACATATAAGGATCTGTGGTAGATTACAGGTCTGATTAGATAAATAACTTCTCTCTTCTGGCTTCAGGACTTTTTGTAAATATACTTTTTTAGAACACCTGTATTAAAAAACGTAAGTGTTTTCATAGCAATTGGTTATATTGGTTATAACACTTGGTTAAAGTCTTTCACGTATAACTACTTGGTGTTGCTTACATGGCTCTGATTAGAGATTGTGATGGCCTTATTAGTAGCTATGGAGATGCTCTGCACTTTCACCCATTTAGAAAAGATTATCTCAGGTGGGGTTGTAATACCTGCCAATTAGTTGAGCAGTGGCTGAACACTCAAATGCCATGTGTGTGCATTCAAAATAACAGGTGTGCTAGGTAGTCTTTGTACCTGGTGACAGAGTTGTAAAAGCCCGAGTTGTAGAATAGCCCTGGAGAAGCAGCTGGGGAGTGATGTGGTGGCAGTGATGGTTGCAGCGTTGCCACTTGCAAAGGAGCAGCCTGCCCACTTCAGAGAAGCAGCAGCCCACAGTTTCAGACTAACAAGGCTGAGATTTAAATGTGGTTCTTGAAGAAGGTTTCTCACAACTAGTCTGCAACATACCCAAAAGGATTCTGCAAAAGCATATCTTTGGCAGTTTACAGTCTTGGAAAAAACATATTAATTAGGGGGTGCCTGTACTTGGAGCATTTCTGTTTCTGCTGGGTTATTTACTATATTTTCACATTTACCCTGGTGCTACTTTGACTGCTAGAAGAACACTGACTTGTATTTTGCTTAATTCTGCTTAATTAAAGGCGAGCTTTTGCGTCACCACATTTCCTTCTCCCTTTGATTTAATTTTATTCAGCCCCCAAGGAGTTATAAAATATCTACCAGCTTTCTGCAGTATCTACATAAATACTTAATTGTGAAGTGATTGTATTAATAGAATTTCTTGTTACCAAATGACATATATACATTAAACTAAACTAAGGAACATGAGCAGTGAGAGAAAAAGCCTGCTAAATTTCATGTATAAAGAAAGCAATGATCCCCTGTGAGAAACAATGTGTAGAGATCTCTGTGTCTGTGTCTCAGTCTCTAAATATATATATATATGTAAGTACAACTGTGCATTTATAGGTACACAATATATATCTGGGTGTGTAAATAGCTGTATATGTGTATTTATACATATAGATACACACATGTTCTAGAACAAGTTTCTGTCAAGATATGACAGACCATGCAAATCTGATATTTGAAGACCTCGCATGTGCTGAGGGCAGAGAGAAACCTTCCAGGACAGCTGGCTTAAGGCAGGGTGAACACTTAAACTCACCTGCTCTCATTCTTACCTTTGTGCTGTCATTGTAAAGACTAGTATTTTCATCACCATTCTTTCTTCCCATTATCTTAATCTAGGTAACTGGGGTGGAAAGATCCAAGTGTAGTATCCGTTGTATGTTTCAAAAATCTGTATTAAATGAAACTATTTTTCAAAACAAAAAAGCCCCACTTAACTTTATGGGCAAGGTGAAGCTGAGTGATTTTAAGGACAGATGCACACTTGTTTATCCTACTTCTCAGGGGTCAATCCATGGCTTGAAGTTTTGTAGAGGAAAATTTCAGCCAAACTTGTCCAAGGAGCAGGGCTGCGAGTTGAATACTCAGACTTCTTGAAAATATCTTGATTTATCTGTTCTTTTTGGCCAGGCGTGATTGTCAGTCAGGATGAGCATATTGGCCAGTGAGTCAGCACATGCTTAGCTGGGAATTGGGTGTAACACAAGCTAGCTCTTCCCCTGCAAGGAAGGATGTGCAGAAGGAGCTGGAAATAATCTTGTAAGATTAAGCGTTGTTTCATAAGAGAAGGGGAGAAAACAGGGGCTGTGGTGATGTCTGAGACAGAGACAGGCATGGCATTACTGTGCTTCAAGAGGCATAAGGATGTGAGAAACCAAGTTTCATTAGTTCTGCTGCTATCATTCCAGTCTTCTGAAACGTAGAGGAGAAATGAATCTGTTTATTGACCTTGGCGTGAGCATCAGTGCCCTGGTTCCTAATTATTGATGTGTTAAAGTAAGGGCCAATTGATATCACAGAGCAGAAATAAAACATATAGGAAATAAGCTTTTTTTAGTATTATGTTGAAGCGTAATCTATTCTTAATGGAATTCTTTTTATAACTTGATAGGCTGTGCGTTTAAAAATATTGATTATAGGACTTTAGTGGTTCTAAGTGAAAATATGCTTTATTGCTTTATATGCTACAAGATAAGGAGGAAAGAGTACCCGTTTTGTGTCCCAGTTTGTTTCATGGTGTTATGAAAATGTAGAGATTGCAGTCTCCTTTCTCTTTCTGCTAAAAGACTTAGAAATTAAGTTATAAAAAGGAAAAACAAAACATAAAAACAACCGACAGAAGCAAAAAGTTACTGATAATTGCTTATAATTACTTCTCATGAAATACTTTATATTGCAAAATGCTTTTTGGAGCGTTTATTTCTGAACTCGGCTAACTAGAAGCCTGAACAGTTTTGCTAAGGGTTTAATTTTTTCTTCTTCGTTCTAGTACTTATTTACTGTGGGGTGTGTAGATGATTTTGAACACTGGTATTTCAGTTGGTTTCAAAAAACAAATATCTTGTGTAGCACCCAGTGCCTTTAGGTTTTAAAAACAAGCTAACAAAATATGCAGTAAAATTCATACTGTCTTTGCTAGTCTTTTTATCAACATTTAGCAAAGGTGATGACATCTATCAGCTAACACAATATAGTAGTAAGGATTTGGGAGTTTAATGCTGCCAATCTTCCTTTGAAGTCTGGACATCATGGATGTTAGGTTAAATCTGGTCTCTTCCTGTGGGATTTGACATTCATGGCATCTCTAAATTTCAGAAAAGCTGCAAGTCTAACATTGCCTCTTAAAAATTTACTTACACCAGTGGAATTGAATTGGTGCATAATCGAAGACAAAGATGTTGCTGTGCTTTTCTACATTGTCTCTTGCTATTCTTTGCCTCCACACAAAAGAGCCGGGATATGACTTTTCGGGGGTTGAGGGACTAGCCTTTTTTTTCTGATAAACTACTGAAGTATTTCAGCTGGCAGTCCAGAAGAAGTATCGATTGTTCATACGAGTTGTTACCTTAGGGTTTAATTCTACTTCTGTTGAAGTCAGTTAAGTGTCTTCCCTTTGGATTTAGCTGTTTGAAAAATTGAGTCTTTGGGAATATATATGAATTGGAGAGGGAAGTTCTGAAATAATGAATCTCTCCTGTATGTGTATCATTAGTCTGACGTAAAGGTGGTTTGACTTCCAAATAGGAGAAAATAATTCTCTAGATATGTATTTATTACTTTGATCCATGCAAGTAAAAATTTTATTAAGAAGGGGAAACTTGGGAATAAATATTTTATATCTCTATTACCTGACAAATCAGCACAGGAAAAAAAGTGCTTCGCACATGTGGTAACATCTGTTCTAGTCACTGTACATTAATCCTCAGTGTTTTGGGTTTTTGTTTTAGTTTGTTTTTTTTTTTTACCCCAATGGATTGCTATTATGAAGTGAGTGTTTAATCTTGAATTTGGAAAAGGATGTGTGTGGCCTAGTATTAAACTCTCAAAGCTAAACTGGCACATAATGTTAATTTTTCTATAGGTGATGCGCTGTCTGGTGTCGCTGGACTGGCTAATGTGAGGCTGCTCTTTAGGGACCTTCCCTGTTGTTGGGGTGGTGTACCTTCCAGTGTGGGCTTGAAACTGGTCTGCTGTGCATGTTAAATTACAGTCTGGTAGTGCAGCATGCCATTTGGTGTGGGAACAGGGCGTGTGTTATGTTGCTAGAGGGCTAATTGCGGTTCTTTAGAAAGTTGGAAGCCCACCCTTCTTGTTTTGCCCTTGGATCTCTTTCGGTTTAGTAAAAGTGGTAGAAAGAGTCTCTTGAGTTGTGACCAGAAGAGCCACAACTTCCCTGACTTAGAAAGGGCAGTGTAAGGGCAGTGGTGCTGGGAGGTGTTTTGGAGGACCTGGGTGGCAGACAGCAAGCACCGTTGTAGCTGTTGGTGGCTGAAGACTCACTCATGGCCATCAGGAGCTGGAAATTCTCCAGGTAAGTGTATGTGACAGTTGTGCTGTTGTGTACTGAGGTTTTCCCTCTCGATGCATTGTCCTAGGTGCTGAAGTAAACGCTACTGTGATGTGAATGTGAGGGTTTCTCCTGGGAGGTGGAGAAGGTGGAAGGCTCTGGCCAGCCCAAGTGTTGTGCCCTGGTTGTGCTCAGTTGGAGAGCTGGTGAGAGGAAAAGCTTCTTGTCAGAGGCAAAACAAAACATGCTGAAAATCTTAACAATTGGTGCCAGAGACCAGAAAAGGTTCACAGGTAAGACTAGCACTGTGGAACATAGCAGGCCTGATGGGAGTGAGAGGAGATGATGAAAAGTGTGGCCTGAAGGGGCTGAGCCCCCTCTGTTCTCCCTGGGTTGCATGGCTGCGATGACTGTATGCCTGCATCATCCTTGCATGCACGTGGAGGCTGTGTTAGCCCCTGGGGGCCAGTGCCAAGTACTGTAGTAACCATCTGGTAAGCTTTAGGGGTAGAGGCTAGATTTTAAAAACAAACTCATGCTGGGAGGTATTCTGCTTTCTTTCCACTGCATGTCTAGCTAACCTGGTATTTTGTGTCAGAGCAGAGACGTGTTTTGAAATCCACAGGTGAACCATACCAAGCCCAGTTCATGTCACCCTTTCAGCTGGAGTAAGAGCTCTGACCAGGGCTGTGGGATGCTGTACACAACTGAACAGGAGGATGGGGGGAAAAAAGTTTCCTAGAAGAAATGGTCTGTGTTTCTCCTAATATAGAACGAAGCTAAATAGTTAATAATAACTAATATATAGAGATGTAAGTAATAAAAAGAAAACTGGGTGGCTGCAGATGGAGGAGGTAAATGGAGTGGCTTGTGGAAGCCTTGTTTTGGTCAGTAGTGTCTGAGGCTTGGGTGATGGCCACAGGAAGGATCGTGATGGCTGTGAGCAGTGGTGGTGGTTGACAGAAAGGTACTGTCAAGCATAGTGAGCAGATGTTATGTGGGGGTGATCCACAACCTGAGTTGATGGCCGGTCACTGCTGGATTGATTTACTGTTCACTGGTTTTGTTCAGTCTGTGCTGGAAAATTGTTTCACGGCCATTGCAATTCATTATTCTTAACGGCAAAAGAACTGGTTCATCCCTTAAGGCTTCCTCTGGAGTACCTTGCAGGTGCTGTGCCAGCTGAAAGGAGCGGTCTTGCTGCAAAGAAGTTCCATCTGTTTATCCCACCTTGCTTTTGAGGGTGGAGGGCTTGTCGTTCAAATTGCAATGCACAAGTTAAGAAGTTTGCCTGGCAACAGACGTGTGATGAGATAGCAAAAGCAGAAAGACAGAGGAGCAGTACAACGCAGAGCAAAATTAGGGGCAAAATTAGAAACAATCTGACTGAGATGAGGTGCCGAAAACTTGTCTGTTAATGCTATCGCAAGCCTCCAAGGCAGGCTGGATGGAGGAGGAGACTGGGTTTGCTGTCATTGAAGAGCTGGGGAGAGAAGAGGAGGAAGCGAGTGAATGCAGAGTGGGGAAAGAACAAGCGGCCATGTGGTATGTGTTAAAATAACTTGAAGGTGATGCACACAAATGGGGAGACAGCCTGGCGACTGGCGCAACCAAGTCAGCAGCGATGCCTTGCAGGCACAAGGCTTTTGCTGTAGGCGGTTTGTGCTGCTGAGTGGAGTGGTGCCATGGCATGGGCTCTGAGGTGAATGCCATGGTTGTTTGGACTGAGAAGTTTGGACCTTGCTGTCTCGTGCTCTCAGGCAATGCCTTGGTGCAGTTCTCTAAGTGTCTTCAAGGCTGTCATGAGAAGATGGCTACACAGCACTACAAGAGCTGATGAGCCTGCTGTGCTTTGAGATTTGCACTTTTCTGGGTTTCGTTTAGAAAGGCCGCATCCTCCTCATGCCTTATTCTTGCCTTGAGATCCCAATAAACCCTGAGAGTTTTGAGGTCAGAACAACTGCTGTGATAACATGCCTCGATGATTGGGGTAGTAGTGGCAAATAAACTGACGAGTGGAGGGACTCAAAAGTCTATGCTGGTCTCTCATGAAGGGCAGGCAGGGGCAAGTATTTTTCATACCTTAGAAGTCCAGAACCCAGTAGGATTTATCACTTTGCTATTGCAGAGACCTGGGACAGGAATTTCAGATTTGTAGTCTTTATTGTCACTTGATCTCAGTCTGGTTTTAGAACGTGTTTAAGAACAGATGTCTTTACTCATTCGAGATACTGAATAACCTTTTCAAATACTTGTTAAGAAGGATATAGGCCACAGAGAAACATTCCTCAAGCTGTGAATGAATTGTTTCTTGTGTAAGTCTAATAAATGCTTCAGTGAAGTGACCTGAACGCTTTTCTGGCTGTTACTAGAACTCAGAAGATCAGTTGGTCTGTGGAAGCAGGAATAAACTTACAATATGCCACAAAGTAAATCTTTGAGTGGGGACTGTTATTATAGAGAGGTTCCTACTAGATGACTTGACTTGAAAATAACCTGTAATAACTCTTTAAAACAAACAAAAAAAAGCCTTGTTTAAACTTGAGCGGTCTCATAGATGAGACTAAATCTGTGTCTGAGAGTTCAGTTCCTTCAAAAGGGTCATTTCTGTCTGTTCTCCAGCTGAAGAATTTGAAAAGCATCATTATGTCTTCAAAATGCTGTTAATTTCAAGTAGGAATAAGTCCGAGACAAAGAATTATAACAACCTTTTATTCTCATGAAGCAAACTAGTTATGAAAATGAATTGTAAACACCGATAAAGACATCGAGATCTTAGATGATCCCTATACTTGGGTCTATCTGATGACTTGCAGGGCTGATAACTCTTCTCTGCATTGACCATACACACACAGTTCTCTGCAGCCATCAGGCACTTGCCCTGGGCTCATCAATTGCTGATCATCAGCAGTTTTCGCTGAATTTACTTCTGCTTCCTTAAATGTATTTAACCAGTATTGTTAGTTTGTTTTTCTTTGACTAGAGTTTCTGTGCTTTCTTCTATAAAAAGAGGTTTTTTTGGTTGTTGAGTAAAAGGAAGCTTTGCCATTTGTTTCAATGGAAGCAGGATATGGCCAAGACTAGCTGTGTGGGTCCTGAATGTCAGCCTGCACGTGCAGTTGTTTCATTTGAAGGTCAATTTATGTAGTCAGCTAAAAATGTAACCTAATTATATGGTTCAGTGAGAAATTGTGTCGTACAGCCGTAGCTAGTGAAAACCTATGTGAAAGGAACATGCAATTTGAAAATGGAATCATATCTGTAAACCCAAAGTAAAAAGAGCTAAGGGAGGATTTTGATTTTCCTAAAAACCAGAAATACAATGATACAGCACTTCAAACTTGGACTCTGCATATGTGTTGTGGTTTTGTTTGTTGGGGTTTTTTTTGGCTATAGAGCAGTGGCTAGCTTATGGATACTGTCCCTTTGGTCCTGAGTTTCAGTTTGAGTGTAGCATTGCTGGGAATCAAAACCCCAGGAACCCATGCTTTGGGGAGAGCCTGAGTATAAGGCTTTATAGGAACTCTGTTTGCCAGATATCAAGGCAATATTGCAGGGCGAGACATGAATGTTCTCTAGTTTTGATGATTTTTGGAACATTGTCTTTGCCTGTTGATGTATCCTGGGAAAAATTTTTGTAGGATTAGTGTTTCTATGCAGAAGCTGTGGAGAAACTGATAGGCCTCTAGAAAAGAGGTGCCTTGCTAGATGCGTTTTCATCTTAGTATGTGATGTCTTTTGGAACTGAATAAATGGCTTTTTGTAAAGCTCCTTCTACTAGAACAATGATCTCCAAAATGGTGTGTGTGAGATGATCCCATGCAGTGCAGGAAGGAAAATACTAGAACTTCAGTAATAGAAGTATATAATTTATCAATAAATATACGTATGCTGTGGGTGCGTGGTCAAAGTTCTTTTTTACTAGTGGCATGTGTGATCAGGGTGGAGAATACTGTTCTAACAATAATGTATTGTCTCAAGTAAATACACAGAAATTAAAAAAATGAAGTCCTGTCAAAGGCTGTTTCTTCCTTGTGGGGAGTTTGCATGTTGTCCATCACCTTGATAGTCAGCTGCAGTTATATCAGTAGTTCCCATCTTGTTCTTCCTATAATAAACAAGCTCTGAATTAGAGGTTTATTATGAGCAACAAAAGTTTAATTCAGGAGAAGACTTTAATAGAAGTTGTTTGGAGTTTTCTTCAGTTTGATTTCCCTTACTCATGACTGATCACATAGCATGTGGCTCAGTAGCGTGAGTGGGCTTCAGCACCAGTTCTAGCATATAGAGACAAAGTCTTTGGTCAAAATCACTTCAGTGTTGGTCATGGTAACTGGAAAGCCCTGATGGGAAGGGGAGTGGGTGCTTCCTTGGCACTGGGGGGGGATGCTGCTGAGCACCTGGAATGAAGGGAACATCTCGCCCTGAATTATGTAGACCTTTATAAAAAAAACCTGAAAGAAACCAAAATGGCTATGTGGAGGTCAGCAGAGGTGATCTTTAATTTTTATTATTTATTATTTAATTAAATTTTATTTATTTATTTACTGGACCTGACAGGATCTCTTCTTCCCTTCTCACTCTGAGAGCATGTGCCCTCTGTACAGCCATCATTCTCCATCTTCCTTGTGAACGGAGTGTCTCGACTACTTCAGGTGGCTTTCACCTCTACACACGTTTATGTTCCAACCCAAGAACTTAGTAAAGCCTTATGTTTACGTTTTGGTATGTTATTGGTTAACAAAGTGCTGCTTTCTCTGTCAAGGAGGAATCATTCTGAACCCCTTTCTGTTGCACCAGCTAAGGCTATCGTCACATCAGGGCCACTCTTTTTCCTGTGTGTTTGCTCCAGCCCAGACCTTTCTGTTGTCAAGAATGGCAGGTGCGGAGAGAAGAAGCCTGAAATTAATTGCATTGTTTCACTTGCGCATCATCCTTTGGAAATGGAGCAGGCAAATGAGCCAAATGCTGCTTTTCTAAAGCTCCTGTTGTAATCTGGGGCAATGTTGCAAGTGTCCTGGTCACAGGTGGCAATCCTGTTACAGCTGGAAATTTGCTTGTTTTTCAGATGAAAAGTCCTGGTTCTTGCTTTTTGCTTTTGTAAGGTTATTTCCTTTACAAACTTGGCACCTTCAGAGTAAAGAGTTTCTGATCTAGCTCTTGTGCAGAGAATTTGAGTGCATTAGAGAAAGGACATCGCTTCAAAGGAGGTGCATCTTTGTACTTCTGAACGTTCTTTAAAGGTGTGGGAAACATCCATTTTCAAAGCCCTTTCTGTGGATAGACGCTTACTTCATCTAATGCACGTTTTTTCTTTAATGCTGCTCTATCCCTCCTTGCCCTGCAGCCACAGGCACCCAGCAGTTGCAGCCAGACTCCATCCTTGCCTGCTCCCGGCCCCTCTGGGAAATCACAGCCAGTGAGCTGTGCTGCACTAACCTGGGCTGCGTTTGTGATAGTCAAGAGGCTCAGATTATATCCTCCTTGGTAGTGTAATGATCTCTTTTGCCTAGGACTTAATAATAATGATTAATTACACTGCTGCTTCAGATCTCTATGTAAGACTTTTTCCTTTATGCTAGAGAGCGAGCTTGATAGCAGTATTTGAGACTGTTGACCTCCCCACTCAATTAGTGTTTGACACTGATTATACAAACCTTAATGCAGGGTCTCTGAAATTATTAGAAAGATGACTTTTTATCTGGAATTTGTGTGCTAGCAGATGTTAGTACTGTCAGTAGGACTGTGGCTGTAGATCTTTCTTTTCCGTGCTTTCAAGGGAATACTGTACCATGTATGGTTATTTCAGAAATCATAACATTTCCAAGGGAGGAACCTGTTAGCCTAACTGACATCCACTAGTTCCTTTAGGAAAACATAAAAGGAAGTGGTACAAACTAACATACATCAGTACTTTTTAAACATCTATTTTAAAGGCCATTTAAAAAAAAAGAAAGAGATGAGTTCTTCACTTATATCTTTAACTGGCTTGACCCTGTTTAACTGCAAGGTGAAGGACACATCAGAGGAACCAGAAAGCCTTGTTCGTTGTCTCTCTGGCTGATGTAATATGCTCAGCTGGGACCAGCTGGGCTGAAACACAGGCCACCTGCACCTAGCCTGCATTTCTGCAGAAATACAAATTTTGCTGCTGCTCCTTGTTTGATTGTTAGTGCTTTTCTTGACTAACTGGCATCTAGTAGTCTTCACTGTTGCTTCTGTTCTATGGTGATTACTGGCAATGATACTAACTTAGCTTTGAAGCTGAGCACTTCGTTTTCCAGCCTAACACCATTGGTTTTGGCACAGAGGCAGCTTGGGGAAAAAAAAAAGGGGGGGACACAGAGAACTCTGAGACAAAAACCTTCTTTCCCCCGTATTTGTTTTCAATTGGAAACTTGCAGATGTCCTCCAGCACAGCTCTTTCCCAGTGTAGAAGCCATCCCATGCAAAGCATGAAGGTTGCCTCCTCTGTTTGGCATGAGCTGCTGCTTATAGTCAGTTGCAGGCTTCCTGAGCTGGACTGAAATTCAAAGGGAATTAGGAGGCTTAGTGACAGATCCAGATCATATCAGCCCTCGAGAGATGTCTTCCTGAGTCTGCGTTTAAGAGCCCAGTTGGCAGAACTAACATCTTGTGACTGGGCATCTCCAGTGACTGAATAAAAAAAGTTGATTGAGCTGTGGAGAGGGCAGACAGATAAATTCTGTGTAGCCCAAACTTGAAAGAGTAAGCCCTGTGTATCTATTTTTACGTGGCTGATGCTGTTGGTTACCTCATAGGTCATACCCACCTGCAGCTGAGAATCCGTAGAATTTGGTATTTTTACACTAGGAGTCAGTTCTTGTGGTGTGACTCTTTGCAGGAATGCTGACAGTGACGGGTGAAGTGCTTGAGTGTCAGCTGCTGGCTGCTCCAGTGTGCTCCAGTGTACTCCCATATCCCAAGCAAGAACTGTTATACTGCAAGTTAGCACATTTGCAAAGGGCATTTTTCAACCAATTTTACATGTTCAGAGTGGGAATGTATCCCAGCAGGAAGAAGTAATCATAATGAACGAAGCTTCTGGCAGCTCTGGACTTGCATTGTGCCTAGGCCAGTGTGTGGGACAGGGACAGTGCTGTGGCAGTGGCACCTATTCCCAGGCACAGCTCGTGGACTGGCCCAGGGCACTTGCAGCTACTTTCTGCTTCTTTCCCCAACAGATATAGAAGGGGTCCTAAAACCTAGCACTGAAGTTCTGACTTGTAAGGAAAGTAGGAATGCTGTTCTAAATAAATTTTATTTATTCATTGCTTTATGTTTACCTCTCTTTTTGCCTGCTGTCCATTTACAGGTGGAAATGGTCCTGAAAATTTTTTCTCTGCTATATGTAGCTACTGTGTGGGTGGTGCTGGGAGGGACAGAAACATGGAGGAGGATAAATTATCCACAAATATTTGGTGGTGTTTTTTTGAGATAGTTGTGTGTATTGTTTGGCTGGTTTGGGGGACAGATATGTGGGGGTGAGTGTGTACATAGATTTATTTTTTTTCTCCTGCTTATACAGTATCTTTAGACATCTTGATCTGCTTTTAGCCTGTGAATAGGTCTCTTAGGTATTTATACTTATCATATGTAATTTATTTCTTGAAAAATCTTGCCTAACTTGATTATTTGAATAATATGAAAGATAGTTTCCCGTTCAGCTCATTATTCGTGGCTTATTACCAAAGCATTTACATGTAAGCGTGCAGAGTGTGTATGTGCATTGGGGGTTAGAGGGGCTTTTTAACAAGGATATACCTGCAAGGAGATACAGAGGTGTGGGTGCTTCTCTGTCTGAGCTCAGAGTGTCATGGATGAAAACATTACTTCTGCATCACGTGGAAGCGAGAGGGTGCTCATACAATTGCTATGGTACACTTATAATTGTCAAGGAGGGGCTATGTGGGCAGCTTCCATCAATTCTGCTCAAATTAATGAAATTCTTCACAGAGGACCTCTTGATATTTGAGTATAAAGTAAGAGCTAAAAGGCCTCTGTTCATTAATTTTTAACAGCCTAAATGCCTTCCAGGCTTTTGATTTTTAAGGCAAATCATAAAGCAATAATTCACCTGGGAAAAATTTGTCAGGTTTAAGCCGCAGCAGAAACTTGTGGGACTTTTCAGAGGAACACATTTCCTGGTGTTTGATGACTTTTTAAGATTGGTGTTAGGGAGGTGTGGTTTTCACTCTCACACTGTATAAACCTGGGACACCTTGATATCAGGTATGTGTTTACATATTGGAAAATGCTTTGTATTGTACTAGATGCAATACAACAGTGGTGAAATGGGGTGACTGCACTTCAAAGCTTTTTAAAGCTGTAATTTTTCAGGAAAAAATGCTTTTAGTTTTTGTCTATGCTGTTCAGCCTTATGGCTTTGTGAGATAGCTGTCCTGTTAGGTGAGGCTTTGGTGGTATAACCTCATGTTGCTTTCTAGTCTTCTAATATTTGTCCAGAAGCAACCCTGGGACCATGAAACCCAAATTCCCCGTGGTATGGGACAGTGAGAAGGGGAGCCAGCTGCAAGATTAATGCTGAATCTCTTGGACATGAGCACTGGAGATGAACTGCCAGGATATGTCATTCTCTACTGAATGTTTTATATTCAGTGATATCCTTAAGCTATTAATCAAGCAGTAACATATGTTGTGTAATCCAATATTCAATTCTACTGGAATTATATCCCTTCCTAATTTCTTACATGGTTACTTAGTACCAGCAAAGAATGGTTTGGATTTTGTGCTTATCTGTAGCTTTCGATGAAGCCTCTCACCTTCTTTGTGTAAAATTCCTGTAATTGTTAAGGTTTTTCTGATTATGATTTTAACAAATCTAAAGTCAGAAGGCTTTGTCTTGAATTTTCTTCACTCCTTGAATGTAGAGTTGAGAAAAAATCAAATTGTGAGATGATGATGATGGTTGGGTGATGAAAAGCAGCACAGATTGATAACCTCTTAAATGTTTGCTTCAGTACGTTGAGTCTTTTAAATGAAACTGGTATAATCAGGCAACTTTCTGCAATTAAGACAAAGCAAAAATGACAACCCGTTGAATCACTACGTATGCTTATAAAGTAGTTTGAAACTTTTTAAAAGCCATCAGAGGTGACTCCTGTGAAAAGCTTGAGGTTTAGAGGACTGTTTCATTCTTAGGACTGTAATCCTCCAAAGTTGTAAAGTCCACTTTAATTTTCTGCACATGCAGTCTGAATGGGCATATGTGGCTCCATGATTGCTGACCTTATAGAATCATAGAATTGTTTAGGTTGGAAAAGACCTTAAAGATCATTGAGTCTGACCATTAACCTAACACTTCTGAGTCCACCACTAAACGATGTCCCTAAGTGACACATCTACGTGTCTTGTAAATACCCCCAGGGATGGTGACTCCACCACTTCCCTGGGAAGCCTGTTCCAATGCTTGACAATCCTTTCAATGAACAAATTTTTCCTAACATCCAGTGTAAACACACCGTGGCACAACTTGAGGCCATTTCCTCTTGTCCTGTCACTTGTTGCTGACTCCCACCTTGCTACAACCTCCTGTCAGGTAGTGGTTGAGAGCAATAAGGTCTCGCCCCTCAAGTCTCCTCCAGACTAAACAACTCCACTTCCTTCAGCTGCTCCTTATAAGACCTGTTCTCCAGACCCTTCACCAGCTTCATTGCCCTTCTCTGGACACGCTCCAGCACCTCAATGTCTTTCTTGTAGTGAGGGGCCCAAAGCTGAACACAGTATTCGAGGTGCGGCCTCACCAGTGCTGAGTACGGGGGCACAATCACCTCCCTACTCCTGCTGGCCACGTTATTTCTGATACAGGCCAGGATGCTGTTGGCCGCCTTGGCCACCTGGGCACACTGCTGGCTCATGTTCAGCTGGCTGTCGACCAAGTGAGTTCTCACTTAGAAGTTGTAATCTCCTCAGGTTTAAAAAAGAAAAGACAATTGCTTAGAAAGTGCTGGGTCATGAAAGCATGAACAAAGATGAATCATTTACGTAGAGAAATGTTGGGGTTTTTGGTAGAAAACATGAGTTGATTTGTTACATGCAATCCCTGGATTAGAAGTTCGTTTTGGACTGAAATATGGGGTTATTATGCAGGGATGTCACAATTCAAATTAAATACATGCAAAGTATGTGCACTACTTGATCTCTGTTTTCTCCCCAATAATATTCAGTCATTTCATAGAATCTAGTTCCAACCTCCCTGCCATGGGCAGGGACACCTTCCACTAGACCCTTCCTTGTGTCTTGAAACAATGGGCTTTAAACATGCCCACCCCCCACCCCCCACAAAAAAAATTAAAAATAAAAATTGAGGGGTAAAGAAAATTCTGGAATGGACTTCCCTTTTTACCCCAAGACTAAGGTTTTATTGCATGTCCTCAGGTAATGTATATTTGTCATCTTCAGGACTGACAGTGGAGTGTCAGTGGGGCTGTATTTGCTTGTCTCTAGCAGTTTTACGATGAAAAAGCCTTTTTGCTGACAGGATAAGTGTCGTATGTTGTGTTACACTGGATTTCATGTAAGCTTGTCAAACTATTTTTGTTACATGTTGTAGGAGCAGGTCCTACTTTCTGAGAGCATTGACTATTGATACAATTTGCTTACTGTTTTTAAGTGGACATATACTACTTACAACAGTGTCATCTGATACTACCACTTATCTTTAAATTCATAATAATTTGATTTATTCTCTATTTTACCCATCTTATATATTTTGGAGCCACATTGTACTTCTTGAAATCTCAGAGTTGTGTTGTGACTCATGATAAATCTGTTCAGGTATGTTTCATCTGCACCCTCTGCAAATGGTTGTTTTCTCAGCCTGGAAGTGGAGATGGTTTTTCTGAATTCCTTCAGGGAGGAGGTCCTCCCACTATGGATAGGATCAGCCCTCTGCTGACCTTACTCTGCCATGTAACACTGCAGCTTACAAATTTAGTATGTTTATTTTAAAACAGAGGCAAGAGGTGAGGCGATCCAAAATCCTAAAATTTGGACTTGATTAAACAATCGGGAATTCAGGAGAGCGTATCTGTCCATTCTGTTTCTCATTCTCCTCCGCAGACATCAGCTGCCAGTCCTACCAGGCTGGGTCTGAGGTGGGACATGGTGAAAGATGGCTGCTGTAATCAGTGCTATCAGTCAGGTGGTTTTGTGCAACTCGATGGCTCTTTTTCTCTTCAGCTCCAGCTGTGTTTGCTTTATTTAACTAGAGGATGGGGGCAGGAGAAAGGTGGAGGAACATCTGTAAATTAAACTGGCACCCTTCTGGATCTGGGCATAGTTTCAATGAGTTCCCAAGAGCTCATGGTAGAAAAGGGTTGTGTTTAAGTGTTTCTCATGTTTGGATCATGGTGACAGTTTTGTCTCTTGTTTCTTCAGTGTAGATGAAGAAAAAGCAAACATAGCATCCAGGATAACTGCACAGTTCAACACTGTCATTTCAACACTGTGAATTCTTGTTTGGCTGGATTCTGTTCTAAACATTTGGCAGGTGGATGATTATGTATTGCCTTTGAAAGTCCTGGGGTTTTTAGCTTCTCATCAGATTAATCCATTATGACTTGATCTAACAGTGCTAATAGTTTCACTTTTCTGTCTGGCAGGGGGTTGTTTTTTTTTAATGTGATCTCATCAGTATTATCATATGAGTTTGAATGATGAAACTTTTTTCCCCTTTATTCTGATACCAAATATATTTATGTATTTTTAAGGTGGAGAATATGCATCAGAATTATAGTGCAGAATAAATAGCAAACACTTCTCAGCTGGCATGTGAAACTAATTCTAGTTTATAGTCTGCAATACGCGATGTCTTAATCATTTGAAGCACCCTATTTTTACAGGACAGATTTCAGATACAGGTGGCTGAAGCATTATGGCAAGTTCTGTTATTGTCCGAACAAAACCTTGGTTTGAAAGAAAGGTATATTGCTTTATGATTACTCCCCAGTTTTCAATGTTACTCCTGCAAAGAGTTTACTATACATAATTTGTGTACTAGTAATTCTTTTGAATGCAGCAATGAGGTCAAGAAATAGGGAAGACTGAAAGCAGGACTGTGTGCTTACTTGGTTAAAAGATTTTTTTAGTCAGAACTTAAGATCACCAATGTAGAGGAATTAGAATGAGATGCTCTAAAAAAACCCCTCAGTTCTATCCATTCTTCTTCCTTGGGTTTCTTATGCCTTCTCTGATTAATATTTTCCTTGGTTTTGTCCAATTAATGGGGCATGAACAGCCCTTTCTCAGGTTACTTGGCATTGCTCATGGGGCTCTGTAGACCAGGCCTTTGATAAGAATTAAATCGCGTCTTTGTGGTGGTACCTCCGTGGGAATTTGTGACAGTCAGGAACTTTGGTTGTCTCAATGATTTTACTTGCCACTGGATATTAGCCTAGGTTCTTCCCACACTGCTGCATACTGTAAAAATCTTGAAAACTATTTATAACTTCATCCTGGGGCATGCTTTAATGATGACCCTATTGCTTTTGTTTGGTTTTGTTGTGTTTTTTTAAGGAATGGCAGATGGTCAACACTCACACTCCTGTTTTGATGACCAAGGAATTTCTTCTTTTTTGATCTTTGCCTTTTATCCAATATGTATTGCTCTAACTCCAGCTTTTAGAATTCCACATGAAAACAGCTTTCAAGGTCATTGGGATAAGCCTTGCACCACATCAAGGCACAAGCACCAGAGGAGGGTTTTGACTAGCAGTGAGGGAATCTTCTTAAGGAGAGGAGGTATCTCCTCAACAGCTGGGATGTGAATCTGCTGTCACTAACAAACCACTGCTCACGTGCAGTGAGTGTGTTAAATGAGTGTTAATGTTCTTGCTTTTTGCCAGGCATGTGATATGGACCCCAAGAACAGAAGAATTTGGATATTTTCCTCTTCTGGCAGATTAAACAGTACACTGTGTTCAACTGGTCTACACAAAGTACTGGAATGTTTGATGCCAACACCTGTTAAGTTCCTCTAGAAGGTGTTATAGCTGTTATGGAGAGGAAAAGTGTATGTACTTGTTTTCTGTACCCCAGAAAGGAACTCTGTGCTGAAGACAAACATTGGTCTAAATAATTAGTAAAAAAACTTCTTGGAGATGGAGTGGGAAATCCTCCCTCGAGTTTTCCTGCTGTTGTGATTGCTGTGCCATTTCCCTCGTCAAGCAATTTTAAACAAGATTAAATATGACTAAAGAAAGACACATCCGCATCTGTCTCGTCAGTGTATGTTGATGTACTTTCATGTTTCTGAGCAGGCCCTGGGATGATTTTTTGCTACAGTCCAAATGTTATCTCAAAACAAAATTTTTCCCTTTTCCTTTTTAATTTTTTCTAAACTGACCATTATTTCTGGACTAAAGAAGCAACCTGTAGGAAATATGAAGCTATTCATGTTAAAACGATGTAGATCTTGGTCAAAAATATAGCATAACTTGCTATGGTCACCAAAGTAAAATGGCATCTCTGTCAGTTTAAGTAAGGCTGTAGCTGAATTTAAAAGCTTACTCCTGCCCTGTGTTTTGATGACTCATATGCCAACTTCATGTTCCTTGCAGAATTCCTTGAGGACTTTTGAGGTCTAGACATACTTAGAGTAAACTGCTGAGTACCAAGACGTGGCCTGCCCAAGGCTTGTCACACAAACCCCTTCTCTATGGGGAACCCTGCAATGACCCATGCAATCCCTGTGTGACCCATACAGTTTAGTAAAAGAGCATGCTGTTATCCTCTGAGAACCCTTGAACTCAACTGGAACTTGAGCATCACAAGAATTGTTCGGGTACTTGACAGTGGGATGCCTTGTTGTATACCAGATGTCCTGAGGTCAGACTGGTTCTAAGTAAAGGTTTAGGGTTAAACATATGTTTATTTGATCCACTACAGGAAAAGTTTGTTTTCAAAGTTGTAAAAAGATGATGCATCAAAATATATTTTTAGAGTTATGCTTAGACAGAAGTTGAGTGGTTGTGGTTTTGGGTTTTTTGTTGGTTTTTTTTTTTTTTTTAACATAAGATTCTTTCTTAGCAACTTCAGCATCTTAAGTAGCTTGTGGTGGTGGCTAATGAGCCCTGCAGCTGGGCTGGCATGTCCCAGAGAGTCCCTAAAGCTGCATCTTCCTTCTGTATCCTGTATCCTTCTTCCAGGTGTCTTTCTGAAGGCACTTGCTAAAGCTGGTCAGAATGGCTGCTCTTGAGTTTTCCCCTCTGTTCCTAAAACATGAGGAATCATAAAATCATAGAATCATAGAATAGTTTGAGTTGGAAGGGACCTTAAAGATCATCTAGTCCAGCCCCCCTGCCATGGGCAGGGACACCTTCCACTAGACCCGGTTGCTCAAAGCCCCATCCAACCTGGCCTTGAACACTGCCAGGGAGGGGGCAGCCACAGCTTCTCTGGGCAACCTGTTCCAGTGTCTCACCACCCTCACAGTGAAGAACTTCTTCCTAATATCTAATCTAAATCTACCCTCTTCCAGTTTTAAACTGTTATCCCTTGTCCTACCTTGTCCACACCGCTTGATAAAAGAGTCCCTCCCTACATTTCCTGCATGCCCCCTTTAAGTATTGGAAGGCCCCTGTAAGGTCTCCCCTGAGCCTTCTCTTCTCCAGGATGAACAACCTCAACTCTCTCAGCCTGTCCTCATAGGGGAGGTGCTCCAGCCCGTTGATCATCTTCATGGCCCTCCTCTGGACGTGCTCGAGCAGGTCCATGTCTTTCTTGTGCTGGGGCTCCCAGATCTGGACGCAGCACTGCAGGTGGGGTCTGATGAGAGCAGAGTAGAGGGGGAGAGTCATCACCCTCAACCTGCTGGTCACGCTTCTTTTGATGCAGCCCAGGATGCAATTGGCTTTCTGGGCTGCAAGCACACGTTGCTGGCTCATATTCGGTTTTTTGTCCACCAGCACCCCCAAGTCCTCCTCCACAGAGCTGCTCTCGATCCACTCATCACCCAGCCTGTATTTGTGCCTGGGATTGCCCTGACCCGGGTGCAGGACCTTGCACTTGGCCTTGTTGAACTTCTTGAAGTTTGCACGGGACCACCTCTCAAGCCTGTCCAGGTCCCTCTGGATGGCATCCCTTCCCTTCAGTGTGTTGACCGCACCACACAGATTGGTGTCATCAGCAAACTTGTGAGTGCGCTCAATCCCACTGTCCTTGTCGCCCAATACCAACCCCTGAGGAATGCCACTTGTCACTGGACTCCACTCAGACATCAAGTCATTGACTATGGCGCCTTGAGTGCCACCGTCCAGCCAATTCCTAATCCACGGAGTGGTCCATCTGTCAAATCCATGTCGTGCAGGACAGCATCAAATGCTTTGCACAAGTCCAGGCAGATGACATCAGTTGCTCTTCCCTTGTCCACTAGTACTGTAACCCCATCACAGAAGGCCACCAAATTTGTCAGGCACAGTTTGTCCTTAGTGAAGCCATGTTGGCTGTCACCAATCACCTCCTTATTTCCCATGTGCCTTAGCATAGTTTCCATGTGCCATAGGATAGTTTCCAGGAGGATGCAGTCCATGATCTTGCCAGGCACAGAGGTGGGACTGACTGGCCTGTAGCTCCCCACGTCTTCCTTTTTTCCCTTTTTAAAAATGGGGGTTATGTTTCCCCTTTTCCAGTCAGCGGGAACTTTGCTGACTGCCATGACTTCTCAAATATAATGGATCGTGGCTTAATAACTTCATCCACCAGTTTCCTTGGGACTCGTGGATGCATCTCCTCGGGTCCCATGGACTTGTGCACCTTCAGGTTCCTTAGACGGTCTCAGACCTGATCTTCTCCTACTGTGGGCGGTTCTTCATTCTGCCAGTCCCTGCCTTTGCCTACTGTGACTTGGGCGGTGCGGCTGCAGCACATGCTGGTGAAGACTGAGACAAAAAGAGTCATTCCCTACCTCAGCCTTCTCCATATCCAGGTAACCAGATTTCCCGTTTCCATCCGGAGAGGGCCCACATTATCCCTAGGCTTCCTTTTATCACCGATGCACCTATAGAAGTTTTTCTTGCAGCCTGTGATGTCCCTGGCCAGATTTAATTCTGTCAGGGCCTTGGCTTTCCTAACCTGATCCCTGGCTGCCCGGTCAGCTTCTCTGTATTCCTCCCAGGCTACCTGTCCTTGCTTCCACCCTTCATAGGCTTCCATTTTGTGTTTGAGTTTGTCCAGGAGCTCCCTGTTCATCCACACAGGCCTCCTGGCATTTTTGCCTGACTTCCTCTTTTTTGGGATGCATCACTCCTGAGTTTGGAGGAGGTGATCCTTGAATATGGACCAGCTTTCTTGGGCCTCTCTTCCCTTTATCCCATGGTACTCTACCAAGCAGTTCTCTGAAGATGCCAAAGTCTTTTAGCCTGAAGTCAAGGGTAGCGAGCTTGCTGTGCACCCTCCTTGCTCCCCAAAGGATCTTGAATTCCACCATTTCATTTTTACTGCAGCCAAGGCTGCTCTTGAGCTTCACATTCCCCACCAATGCCTCCTTGTTGGTGAGAACAAGGTCCAGCGTCACACTTCTCCTCGCTGGCTCCTTTATCACTTGGAGAAGGAAGTTATCATCAATGCATTCCAGGAACCTCCTGCATTGCTTATGCCCTGCTCTGTTTTCCCTCCAACAAATGAGGGTGGTTGAAGTACCCCACGAGGACCAGGGCTTGTGAATGTGAGGCTGCTCCTGTCTGTCTGTAGAGGCCCTCATCTGCTCAGTCTTCCTGGTCATGTGGCCTGTAGTAGACCCCCACTATAATGTTACCCATCCCTGCCCTCCCTTTAATCCTGACCCATAAGGTCTCGGTCTGCTCCTCATCCATCCCAGTCAGAATGTCCTGACTTTCCCATACTCATTTATTTCACTAGACACTGGCCTGTTACGTCATGGTGGGAGATGAAGTCATTTCCCTCTACATCCTCAGGCTCTTTTGATTAAAGTTTCTATAGAGTATTTCACCTAGCACATGTCCCTTTCTGGACATCAGATGCTTACGAGGTACACTGTGCATCTAAAGTTTGTCATCTATTACATTTTAACAGTAGAGAATGTAAACCAGTATAGTAGATATAGAGAAACAGTGAATATTAAACTCAGCTTAATATGCCTATAGCTGTTTTCTTTGTGAGCATCATATAAAAACCAAATGTGTTACTGCAGAGCTGAATTTGAGTGTTGATATTACATAACCCCCTCTTCCTGCCATGCGCAGTGTTAGTTTTGAAAAGAGAAGGAGGATCTTCTAAGATACTGTTAAGAGTATTTTTTTAAAAGTTGACAGTGTGGAAAAAGTGCAACTCTCAGGCGGCTTTTCTTAATGAGTTATAAAAATTTATTTTCAGTTGGGCAATATTTCTACTTTATTTGATTGAGGTACAAGGTAGAGTCTGTACTTGTTTAGGAGTATGTCTTCAGCAAGGAGGTGTGCAAATGAGTACCAGGAATTTAGACAAATTGCATCATGCTGAATCTGTTGTAGTACTGGTTGTGTCTAGCTGTGTGTGGACATCAGATTTCTGATTAAAACGTTTTTAAGCTTCAAAGGAAGCTGAAAGCAAAGCATTGAAACCTGGTGTTTTGGGCATTATCTCTGTATGCTGCACTAGAGTTACAGTATAGCTTTATATGAATCTTCATTCTGTAGTTATCTACTAGGTAAAACCACATTTTTTTCTCTAGTTCTTAACAACAAACAAACAAAACCCCAAAACCCACCACAAAGAAACCAACTGGCCATTCCTGTTGAGCTCTATAGTCTGGTCTGCACTAACTACTCTTTTTAAAATTTACTATTTGTCATTGTTCTGATCATTTACTGAGTTTTCTATGGAAACAAGGTCTGTGTGAATGCTCTGTATATATCTCCTTGATTGAAAATAGCCAATGGGTTTCAAACTAAGTTTGACAGTCGCTTCGTGTTTTGTAGAAATATTGACTGGGTAGGAAGTGTTTATTGGTCTAATACTCAGTGGGTATCAAATGCTGGAGATGTCACATGTCTTTCAACTCTGGGCTTTCCATGGCACCTACAATTTTTTTTTTTTTTTTTTTTTTTCAGTGTCAGTACAGCCTTTTGGGGAGATACTATTGTTTGGGCTCTGCTGATGAAAGACCCCAGAAAACAGGTGCAGGTTTACCCTGAGAAATTGTTCGAATTCCTTAGTTTGCAAAATGACAAAGCCACTTGCCATGTCACCTCTCCTCGATCACCTTTTCTGAAAATTGAAAAGTACCTTCTGAAGGAAACTGCTGCTTAAAGTGAGGACCAGGAAGCTAAAAAGATACTCTAACCACTTCAATATCTTCTGTCTCAAATTTGTTTTCTGCTATGGGTATATATCTGTCGAAATATCTTAAGAGTTGATTAGTATCAAAATTGCACATGAGAAATCTTACACAGTCCAAGACAGCTCTCTTATAACCATGTCTGGTGTCTGTCCTGTGCTGCTGCAGAGTTTAAACTCTCAACCTGTGTTTTGCTGAGTGGAGAAGCCACATCAAAGTACACACAGATCCCATGCAGAGCACAGCTAGCAGAAAGCTAACCAGGTAAATGCTTTGTGGTCAAGGCAGCCTGCAGCTTCGTGCAAGCTGTAAAACCTGCCGGCAAAGCTGGGACAAGGCTGTTGTTTTGAAAAAATCCCCAAAGCACTGCTGGCAAACGGGAAAGAGCTCCTGTGCCTTCGCTCCTTTGATTTACAGTTAAACATTTTAGCATAAACTTACTGTCATGGGCTGTTTACACTGAGCTGGATGTGAAACAGAGCAGCTGAGGTACTAGCATGTGCTCCATTTTTTGTGGACTGTAAAGTGGGAGATGGGGTAGCATCCAGAACAAGGGTGCAACAAACCTGAGCCTTAAGTTTCAGCTTAAAAAAAAAATAAAAAAAATAAAAATAAAAAAATCCCAAAACCAAACAGCCAGAAAAAATCCCCCCAAAAAACCCACAAAAACCCAACCCAAATCTGGAGCATCCTTTTCCTTTTTGTCATCTTTAGTTTCTCTTTCTTCATGCCTCTCTCTGCTCTTGGAGTCTTTGATCAGACACTGAGGTAACATTAATTCACCTTCTCACATCCTGAGATCTCACCAGAACAACAGAGGAGCTTTTGCTACTGAGTGCAGCTGTGGGAAATAACTGTTGAGACAACACATGGAAGTTATAGCTTCACCTCCTGAAACCATGTTATGGCAGAACTTCAAGGCGGAACAACAGTTCTAAACCACTTCTTAATTCTGTCTTCCTGTGGTACCTACAATTGTGTAACTGTCCAAAAAGACAAAGACAACAAAATGGCAAGCTGTTACGTTATCCTAGTGTGGATGTCTAGGCAATGGAAAGGAGACTGTTGTATTTGGTCTGCTGACACTTAAAGGTCTTACAAGTCCTCACTGGGAGGGAGACTTTTCTCGTGGCTGGCTTATCTAGGGCCTACTGATGCAGTTTTTGCCTATTTTTGCCAAGATTGTAAATTGGAAATTTGTCCTGAGGGAAGCAACTTTCTCAAAACCTCATGGCCAATCTATGAGGGAGCTGGGAATGGGAGCAGGTTTCTGAACCTGACCTAGCATTGTGCTCATGTTGTGCTACTTCGTGCTTTTCTGAGTGAGGGGAAAAGCTTTCAAGCATCTCCCCAGAAAAACTGGCATATCTAGCTAATGTAGTTTTAAGATAGCCTGCTTTGAGCTGCCTGCCTGTGCTGTCCAGCAGATTAACTCTTTTGTAACAGTCATCCAGGATAGTGTGGTGTCTGCAGCTTGGCTGTTGGCTGGCCATTTGGCATCAGTCACTGGACGAGGTCGGTTTGGCTGCGGGTGAGCAGGCAGAGGGCTGGAGGAGGGTTGTGGAGAGTCGGCAGGAGTCGTAAACCCCGTGGAGAGGATGGTAAAGACACCCGGAGCTGGGGTCAAGGCTCATCCGTTTGGTTTGCTCAGCTGATGAGTCAGGTTTGCAAGACTGGCTCTGCGAGGGCTTATTGCTTGAGCTGAACCTCGAGCCATTGGTTCAGCGTAGTTATTTCTTGATTTGATGGGATGATAAAAACTTGACATATGGGCTTTTGTTGACCAAAAATTACAGTTTATCTGATTCAATACCTGTGTTATCTCTTCTGCTAAAGCAAAAAAAGGCAGTTCCCTAAGACAACCAATACGTTCAGTGTGATTGCAGGTTGTGATTGGTAAACCTCCCTGGGCTTGACTGATATGACATTAAAAACGGTGTTGCCTTTTTCAGTGCAGTGTTCGTTGCAAGTACATATGCATTTTGCTGATGTTATCCTGCTTTCCCAATGTATGTTAAGAACATCTGTGATCTCCTAATAAATGAGATGTTGAGTGGGAGCAGCTCTTTCTTTTTTAAAAAAGGTGCTAATCTTGGTTTCTGATGCATTGGAATTTGTCCCGGTATGCAGATAGAGCTGGATATTGAAAAAGTTTGCTGTAATCCTTTCTTTCTGTGGTTTAACTACTACAGCTGAAGGCCAGCGGTGAGGGTTGTGAGGAGAAGTGCCATGTAAAACAACTACATGTCCTTCCTGGGGGTGCAGAAATGAAATTCCTGTTTGGAGGGATGAGGGGAAGCAGTTAACTCAGTTCACGTCTCAGGGATGTGAAACTGCACCCAGGAAGAGCACCTGCTTTTCCAGGTTTACTCTAAGTTACTTCCAGTTTCTTGCAGAAATAAGTCCAATTTGGGTACTAGGGACCCTTTGGAGCTTGGGGGTTCATTCTGTCAGTCCTTTGCCTAGAGGTGGTCCTTTTTGAGGTGGTGAACCGTCCCTACAAAATGTGACGATTTGAACCTGCCATTTATATTTAATGCTGTATTTGTAGTTATTTTTAGTGATAGTTGGGAGAAAGGAAACTTTTTGTAAATGGCTAAGCAGCTGTACACAGAGAAACACAAAAGATTATTCTTTGGTACCATGCAGAAAAAAGGCCTAAATTTGAAATACAAGTATCCTGTGTCCTCCTCTTCTTGGCTTTTCTATTGCTGCTTTTGAAGGTTTACCTCACAGTCCTCAGCAGCTTCATCTGCAAAATTGTCCTTTTAATGCTGACCTGTGGAACTGGTTTCCCCAGTCTTGAAAGCAGCAAACCCGGAGTTTGGTATTTGGGAATCTGCCATGGGCTGAGCATCAGCCCCTGTGTACCATTGCTTGGCTTGGGGACAATGACGAAATGTGAGACTAAAGGTTGCAGCTGCTATCAAACGGGCACCTAAGCTGTGGAGGAGCAAAACCCTAGTTCCCATCAACCTCCTTTCCTAACTTGGCTTTGCTGATAAAACCCCCAGGGAGTAGGAGCAGCAAGTGGAGATCTTCAGCCTCAAGAGGTATATTCCTGAAAGAGTATATTTGGCTAAACTGCATGTCTGGAGGTCTCAGCACAGAGAAGGGAAACCCCAGGTAGTCTAAAGCACAATTCCTAGTTTTGTATGGGATGTGAGGGGAGGAGAGGTGGGGTGGTGGGTTTAGAATAGGGAAATATTTTTCTGACCCTTCACCTAAGCCAGATGTCCTTCATGTAGGTGAAGAAGGCCAGTTGTTGGTCTGAAAGAAATGTGCATTTTACATGTCAGATGTGAGAAAGGGATTATTTTCTGATTAATACCACGTATTTTCAAAAGTAACGGAAGATACGCATTGTTAAATGCAAAACTGCAGTCTATACTAGTTCCTGAGATAATTGATTAGAGATGTACTCTAAATCAAAAACTGTGATTAAAAGCTTTGAAAGACTGTACTACTTAATTGTTGGGGATGCTGATAGATGGCACCAGTCTAAAACTTACTTTTCACTTCAGAAGACCTGTAAAACCTGGAAAAAATCTTTTAAACTTTTTTTTCTTCCACTCTGCTTAATGCATTATCAGGTCTTCAGGAGAGTGGATTTTGGCCTCTTCAGGGAACTGCTTGGTAGAGTACCATGGGATAAAGGGAAGAGAGGCCCAAGAAAGCTGGTCCATATTCAAGGATCACCTCCTCCAAACTCAGGAGTGATGCATCCCAAAAAAGAGGAAGTCAGGCAAAAATGCCAGGAGGCCTGTGTGGATGAACAGGGAGCTCCTGGACAAACTCAAACTCAAAAAGGAAGCCTATGAAGGGTGGAAGCAAGGACAGGTAGCCTGGGAGGAATACAGAGAAGCTGACCGGGCAGCCAGGGATCAGGTTAGGAAAGCCAAGGCCCTGACAGAATTAAATCTGGCCAGGGACATCACAGGCTGCAAGAAAAACTTCTATAGGTGCATCGGTGATAAAAGGAAGCCTAGGGATAATGTGGGCCCTCTCCGGATGGAAACGGGAAATCTGGTTACCTGGATATGGAGAAGGCTGAGGTAGGGAATGACTCTTTTTGTCTCAGTCTTCACCAGCATGTGCTGCAGCCGCACCGCCCAAGTCACAGTAGGCAAAGGCAGGGACTGGCAGAATGAAGAACCGCCCACAGTAGGAGAAGATCAGGTCTGAGACCGTCTAAGGAACCTGAAGGTGCACAAGTCCATGGGACCCGAGGAGATGCATCCACAAGTCCCGAGGGAACTGGTGGATGAAGTTATTAAGCCACGATCCATTATATTTGAGAAGTCATGGCAGTCAGCAAAGTTCCCGCTGACTGGAAAAGGGGAAACATAACCCCCATTTTTAAAAAGGGAAAAAAGGAAGACGTGGGGAGCTACAGGCCAGTCAGTCCCACCTCTGTGCCTGGCAAGATCATGGACTGCATCCTCCTGGAAACTATCCTAGGGCACATGGAAACTATGGGGGGCCTACAGGAAAGATGGAGAGGGACTTTTTATCAGGGAATGTAGTGACAGGACAAGGGGTAACGGTTTCAAACTGTAGGAGGGTAGACTCAGACATCAGAAAGAAATTCTTTACTGTAAGGGTATTGAGGCACTGGAAGAGGTTGCCCAGACAAGCTGTGGATGCCCCCTCCCTGGCAGTGTTCAAGGCCAGGCTGGATGGGGCTTGAGCAACTTGGTCTAGTGGTAGGTGTCCCTGCCCATGGCAGGGGGTTGGAACTGTATGGTCTTTATTGTTGCTTCCAACCCAAACAATTCTATGATCCATTCATCTGTCACTTTCCTCTCTCTAAGCTAGCCTTCCTCATGCTGTTTGTCCTCCCTACTGTGCTAGCTTTATGTCAGAAAGCTCTATTTAGAGGCAGATTTTACTGTAGCAAAATGGTCTTTTGTATGTTCTGATGCATTTTAGCTGACCAAGATGTTTTTGTTACTGTGCATCTTAGCACTGAACCATCGCTTAGCAGTGGAAACCCCTATAGATGTGCGTGCCGTAAGTAAAGCGCTTCTGTCGTGCACAAGCAAAGCTCAGGTCCAGCTCTGAGCTGTTATGTGGGCTCCTGCAGGAATCTCACCATGATGGATAGTCTTGGTGTCAGCTGTGCTTGCAAGCTGTGTCCTCTCGTGTTCACTGCCTTCTCTCAGCTGTAAGTATAAATGAAGCTGTGATCTGATTTTATATGTGAGTGATAGTTGGGATATAGTCTGAAATCGGGAATAAATTGGTGTATTCTAATGAGCAGCAGTCCTGCCTGTTTCATTGCAACCTGAACTAGTCAAAGTACAGTGAATATGTTGTAGACTATAGGCCTGCATCACTGGGAGGCAGAGACAAATAAGCTACAATGGGAAAAGGTGACACTTTGCTTCTGGTTCTGTTTATGTAGTTTCTTGTGCATCTGTTCATTTATATGATTGCCGGTGCCAGTTTGTGGGTTTTTGTTATTTTTACTTTGCTTCCAAAGGCTTGGAAAATTCATTATTCTTATAATCTGCCATGGCTGGAAAGAAAAGTTTTTTTGTCCCATTAGCCTGTTTCAGTCTTATGTGCAGTTTTTGACTTGCTTTTAAAGATATGATGAGCTGTGAGTATCAGACTGCCTGAAAGGTGAGAAATAAGCACAATGCAGAGATGACTCAAGCTCTATATGTATCTCTGAGCTGTTGCTTATTTCTATTAACTTCTGACCAAAGTGATAGTGCTTGAAAGCATGCCCACCCCTTCACTTGACAAGATGGATAGTCTCTTTCCTCACATGGTGACAAAAATAGTCCTTTTTTTGATTAAACAGGCATCATAAAATACATTGAAAGCAAAGGTAGTCTCCTTATTTTTCAAAGAGCAACTCCTCTGGTAGATAAGCTTAGTAGAGTCTCAATGCTTTTTGGAGACCCAAAATAGATGGACTTGAGTGTTCAGATTGTGGCATGTACCTAAGTGTTACGCAGAACAGCCCCACAGGAAGAGTATTAATTTGACTGTATTATAATCCATTGAGTCTGATAAATGCCTACAGAGAGGTGGTGATGCAGGGAATATTCTTAAAGCAAATAAGCTGAGTGTGATCCTCATGTCTGCTTTCTTGTGCTGTTCATAAAGTGATGCTGCCTTTATTACAGGAGATAACGCTCTTCATGTTTTGAAGACAGTTTGTAAAGGATGAAGCCTGAGATGATTAAACAATTTGGGGAGTACTGTTCCCACATCCAAACAATTGATTTCTATGTTAATATAGAGTAAAAATCATCAGTCTTAACCTTAGATATTTTTGAAAGTGTGTGTACTATTGAGAATTAACTATAACAGTGTTCTTTTTTAATCTTTTTATTGTAATGTTTAAAGCCCAGTTGAAGGCCACTGTGGAGTCATAGGCAGATAAAGATGCTTGAATCACAGAAGTCTAATGGATACAATTATCATTGTTGTGTTCTTTGCAGTAGTTACTGAGGCTATTCAAAATGTTAATTGGACACTAAGTTTCTCCAGAGAAAATGTCTTCTAAATGTTTGGGTCGCGTTCAAAATATGTCAGATCCTAAGAGAGTATTAGTTGCTGTGCTTCACAGCACGTTATACCAATGATCTCTTATCTGATGAAGGAAATAAAAAAACCAAAACAAAAACAACAAGCCCAAAACAAACAAACCACAACCAAAAAAACAACCCCCACAATTATACCAACTGGAATGGGTGATAATTTTAGTTAGGCATTTACTTTAATTTTTTTTTTCTTCCATGTAGTTCGGTTTGTGCTGGTAGGCAGGAGTTAAATCAGGGGTGGGGGAAATAGAACTGTTGTCGTAGAGGTAAGAAAATAGAGTGCAGTGAAGTTTTTTGCATGCGTATATATATGGGAAAGATGGGGTGCTGATCCTCTGGTCTCCCATTGATGTCTTTATGGCAGAAATTCAATTTATATTCAATGGGTAGTTATGGTCTAAAAAGTGAAGTAAATACAGAAGACTGCAAGGTTTCATGCATGTGGAAATAAGAGGATTAAACAATTTTAGTGGGGTTTTTTTTTTTTGCTGTAATTGAAAAACCACGCTTTCTTAAGCAGAAATACTGCTTGCAAAACCAAAAAAGACAGGCAATTTCCCTTTAGCATCCAGCCTCATGGAAAAGCCTCTTTTCATAAAAAGCAGGAAGTGCCAGCCAAAATAACTTTCACAAGAAGGGAAAGAGTCACATATGTGGGAGCTGTATTTATCTAAGCTCAAGTGATAAAATGTGATTAACTGAGATTGGAGCAACCATCATGTACGCTGTAAGACCATCGAGCAGGAAGTGGGGAATTCTTTTGGTTTTTACTTGGAAGTGTGTCTTCGTTTAGGCCATGTCTGGAGCTAAACTGTAGCAGTTATTCTATCACCCAGTGACCTCTCCCCAGTTGAGAAGGGGAATCAGAAAAAGGAGAAGAGATCCAAAGGTTAAAGCAAAGACAGATTTAATGAAACAGCAAAACAAAGTATACAAAGTTATAGTCAGCCTAGAATGTCTGGCCATGACAGTCCTTGGGAGCAGGAGGAACCCCAGCCAGAACTCCCCTTCCTCAGCAAGCCTTCCCACTTAATAGTAAGCATGACATTATGGTATGGGCCTCACCTGGTCAGCTAACTCAGGTCAGCTGCCCTGGCTGACCTCAAACTCCTAACTGGCTGCCTAGCATGGCTGGCCTATGGTTCTGTCCTAGCCAAACCAGGACAAGGCATCTGGTCCCAGGACTGCAGCAGGAGGGTAATGCTCCTTTGTGAAATCTTCTGTTAGTAAAGTGTGTAATCGCTCTGCCTGCTCCCTGCTGTCTACTCCAAAATGCTACCTCAGAGTCCTGAGACATCAGGGACTGCAGAGCTGTGCTGAGGCAGTTTGGAAGATGCTCCAGAAATTTATTTTTGTTGTTGGTGGTGGTGGGGTTGTTTTTTTTTTTTTGTTCCGGTTTATATATAGAAGCAGATTATAAGAACTGTGGGGCTGTCAGATTGAAGGTCAGCATCCTTTGTTTTCCCTTGACACCACCATCCTCCAGTCGGTAAGGGAGCAGAAAGACATAGTTGCTGCTGTTTGCTGCTGGCTTGTTTCTCTGCAGACCCAAATAGGCAGCCTGCTCACCACCCCTGAGTGTGTAATGCTGCTCTGGAGAAAGTCAGTTAACGTGCCTTCTTTCTGGTGCACTTCTTTCGCCTGTTTGACACCACAAAGCCACACAATCTTTAATTTATGCATTACAAGAGGAAGGTGTGGAAGGGCAGGTAATGTGGCAGGAGGGTCCTTTGTCCCTGCCACAACCACTGTCCATTCATCAGCCACAGAAGGATGTATTTCTTCTGTTCAGAAATGCATTACTCAAAATCTTTTCTTTGTAAGATTGAAGTTTGTACTTACTGATGTTATAACCAATATTTCAGAGAAATGGGAAATGTTTTGCTTGCCTTTTTTTTAATTTTATTTTTCTTCTCGCTAGAGGAAGTCTCCTCTGTGTTTTAAATCTTCCTTTTCTAATTGCTGTGCTGATTACTCCTGTATTCTGTGGGGCATTTTATTTCAACACTGAGAACTAGAGAGATTGGATTTCTTAATCTTTGTGTGGTAAATAAAATCTGTCCTAACCAGATAAGTTTATCCCTGTTTAAAATATACACGGATGGGGGTGTGTGTGTGTATCTCTCCAAAGAAGACCGAGATAGAGGGAGTATGGTGATTTAACTGGTCCCAAAAACCCCATTTAAACTCATACAGTGGGTGGTATGATTGTATTTTGTGGCTATTGGAGTCTGTGGAGTAAAGGATCTCCTTTTTCTCAGTTGGAAATATTTTCCCAACCCCTGACACACACACACTCTGATGGGAATTCTTAGATGATTGATGGGTAAAGGGAAGGAAAATTATATTAATGTCATGATCATGCTGTGTAGAAGTGAGAAATCCGATGCAAAGATGGCTGCTTCACTAGTTAGTCTGAAGATACTTTTATTTGTGTGTGTGTTTGTATATTTGTATATAAGATACAATACAACTCATTGGTTATATATAGATGCAGTGTTATTGAAAGAGAATATTTTTATTAAGCAGTTGTCCCTTGTGCTTAAAATACTCTTTTCTTTCTTTTTGTTCTCTTACTCTGTATGCGCTTCCACGTTCTGTTTGCTGTATATGTAAAACCCATTGGATGTTATGTCATTCTACTGTCTTGTACAATGCATTAAGAAATTTGAAGTCAAGAAGTAGCATGTTTTAGGCTACTCTATTGTCTTATATTAGGAGACAATCTTGTGGAGCTGGAAGATAATTTTGACAATCAGTTGAAGAGTAATGTGTATATTGGTTTGCTATGAAGTTCCTGTTTACTGCTCGTTATTAAACTACATGACTGGGAGTTTTTATTTTTCTTTCTTTTAGTGGCAGTATCTTTGTACCGTGTTGGCTAAAAGTAGGAAATACCTCCTTCAGCTTCCCTTCAAGAAGGGTGATGCAGGAATAGAAGGTTCCTGGTAACGAGAAAAGAGAAACAAGTTTTTTGGTGGTGGGACAAGAACCAGTTAGAGAAGGTTGAAGAATTGGGTCAGAAAGCTTCATGCCATCCTGACGATTAGGGGAAGGGATGTGGCCTCACCACAGCATATCCCCTTTAACCAAGGGGCCTGGCAGGAGCGGAGGAACCTGAGATGGACTAATTTAAAGAAAAGAAGAAGAAAAAAAGAAAAAGACTAGGCATAACAGTGCAGTTGTATCTAGTGGTGAAGAGAGCTCGGGAGTACTCCCTTTGAACCCTGAAGAATTTGCCAGGGGACTGGAGAATGTGCGGCAGGGTTAGGCTTTATCAGGTTTGATTTAGCTACAGGCTTAGAGAATCCTTTAGGCTAGACTGCTCATTATGTGGACACTTCAGCACTGCATGTTCTTGCAGAGGGAGCTCGGGCGCAGCACTGGGAGTATGATTGTGCAGAGCCGAGCAGCAGCCAGGAGAACGCCTGCTGGCACTGAGTTGGCGACAACCGCAGCTTAGAGCTGCCCAAGATCAAAAGGTGCTTCAAGCATCTGTGCCAGTATCTGCGATCCAAAAGGGTGGTGCTCAGAAAGGAATGGCTCTCACCCTGCCATCGCCATGGCACTGCAATGCTGGTGCCGTGTTGTTGTCTCTGCACAGAGTTGGGACTTGCCAGTTCATCGGCCTTCTCAAGTCGCTGGGACTCATCATTACCAACATCCCAGTTAGCTAGTTCAAAAACTACGTGGGCTTTTCTGCACTACAAAACAGTCTTTGTATTAGTAAATACTCTTGCTGCAGAAGAATGGTTAACTTTATTTTTCACTGAGTGCAGTAGAAGCCTTTTCAATGAGTAACACCAATGTGTTTGAAGGTGTGGAGAAAGCTCATTTGAAGGTGAAAGATTTTTAATTACGGTGTTCGTGGTGCATTACAGTAGCTATCTGTACTCCTCTTTTATTGCAGAACTATATTTCAGGTGGATCACTTGGTGAAATAAAAGTGGGTTTTGTTTTTCTTTTCAAGAGGAAGTGTGTAGGAAAAATTAATTCGGTTTTGTTTCTGTGAGGTTCCAGAGTACTTTTCAGCTAGAAAGGCATAGTCAAACATCCTGTCTGACAGTGTCCAGGACTTGAGACATTACGGGACTGTGCAGGAATTCCAGGTTGTGATAAACTGCCCTTCATTGCAGGTCTTGTTCTGGCTGCCAGGACAGCATTCGCAGTAGGGAATACTACTGAAGCAAATGTTGGCTTCACTGCTTCTCCGGCATTTGTGGATACTGTTTCTTAGTATGTCCCCAGCACAGCTGTGGCCTGTGCAGTCTGGCAGCTTTTCAGGTGGTACTCAGGAGCAGCCTGGGCCATGCCGGGCAGTTTGGATGCAGATGCTCAGTTATGGGAGAGGATGAAGAGTAGCCCATGCCCCTCAGCCCCTGGGCTGAAGAAGGCCCAGTTCTAGGTAGCAGTACAGGTGTAACCAGGAGCAGGCTCATGCAGTGGAGCAGGTGCAGAGTTTGCTGCCACCTGGCTGGGACAGCCATGGTGCTTCTCCTTCATTGGGCTTGAGGTCTCCAGCCTCCTGCTGGGCTGACTGAACTTGTGAAACCATCAGGAAATGGATCTGACAAAAAGTGGTTTCTGTTTGGGGTGCAGGGTAGTGGTGTTTGTCTGGTGGGTGAATGATCAAAACGTCAGAGCGATGGACCTGGTGCAGGGAGAGGACTAAACCTTGAGGTGGAGGATGGGACCAAGTGTGTTGACAAGCTGCCCTTGGAGCCTTTTGCAGCATTGCTTAGTCATAGGGATGGATGTAAATGTTGAAGAGGGAGCTTTGGTACGCCCTCCAGCCTACAGTTAGGGGAAGTTTGCGTTTCTTCTATCAGGCCGTTCTGTCAGAGTACTGAACAGATTTTTATTCTGTAAAGTCCAGATTTCACTTTTAAAATAATTTTTTTTAACATACCTTTTGTAAAGGAGCAGATGGAAGCTGCGCGCAGACTTACCAAGCAGAAGACTTTTGATCGCAGCCTCAAATCCTGGCACACCTTCAGTCTGGGTTTTGCAGGTTTTCAGTCAGGAGAGAAGCATGTTCTCAGATGGATTAGAAGGATTATTTACCCCCCCACACCTTGAAAACAGATTTCTTGTGTGCTGCCTTTACTACCCCCACCCCAGCTCTCATGAACACTGGTCTCCTTGGGACATGTTGATGAATGTGGGGCAGCCTGTGCACTGCTTTGAAGATCATGACACTACCTCTTTGTGGCTTTTCCCAGTCATTAACAGCCATCTCTGCAGCTCTGGAGGTATTTTGTCCTTGGCAAATGATTTACAAATCCTTTGCTGACACTTGTTGATCATTTTGAATTGAGAGCAGATTAATGATTGTTTCTCTAGTGGCAGTGTTGGCCTCTTAATAACAGTTATCCAGCTTTCTTATGCCTGTCTAAATATCATGTGCTCAGATGACTCCAAATGAACATATCTGGGTGGTGTGCAAATGTCTAAATATAGCAGTAATAATCTCTAGTTTTCTTCTTTTCAGTCAGCAGAAGAAATTACTGGATACACTTCTGTTTGTACAGAGTACACACTGAGATAAGTCTATGTTGACATCTGTTTCAATACGAACTTCTGATGTCTCCCTGGCTCTTTTAGAAGAGGAGAAAATATCTTTCTGTAAAAATCCCTGAACTTGTCTTTGGTCTCTGGTTGTGCGTTGGGTTTTTTGCCTGATATGCTAGAGAATTACACAGTTTTCAGCCCCTTTCCGAACTGCCAACTTACTGTTCCACTGAAGTTACTTCTGGCTCCATTCCCAGTATTTTGGGGGAACAATAGATCCTATTTTAGCCTATACAGATTTGATTGCTGTGAATAAGGTTGACAATTATCTCCTCTTGTGTCTGAGAATCCCACCAGCTGTTTTGGATGCATTTAAATTGCTGCACTGTGCTAAACTCATTTGTCACATCAGGAGCTATAATGCCAAATTTCAGACACCTGGTAATCTGTCCTTGGTCTTTATTTTAAAAATAATTTTTGCTGCATGTAATTCTGTTTCTTCCGCTTCCCCTTCAACCTTGGTTCTCTGCACTGGGTGGCATTATTAGTCATACCAAGGGACTACGATACTAAAGATAGATCGCAGAGATGCATTTTGAGGAAAATGCATTTCAAATAACAAGAAAAACCTATTGAAAGAGAAGTTGGTGGGCTTTTTTGTTGTTTTGTTTGCTTGTTTGTTTGTTTTGTGTTGTTTTCTCCCTCCACTCCTATAAACTCTGGCACCTAAGGTGGGAATCATCTGACCACATGCTGACAACCTGCTGTGTAAGTCTCTAGGCACAGTTTTATTGTCCATGAAGAGGAACAGACATTTCATGCTAATGTAAACAACTAAAATAGGTCAGATGAATCATGCCCCCAAATGTCCTCTTTCTCTTTGCTTATAAATAAAGTCTGGGTGATTAGCTCAGACTTAGCTGTCTGCACTGTAGACATCTGACTAGATCTCACCTCTGGGGACCGTACTTGTAGCAGCAGTCACATGTAGGTGACTGTAGACACTTGTAGACACCTAAGAAGATTAAAAGTACTTGGCTTCTCAATGCAGAGCCACTGCAAGTGCCAAGGTGAAGGTGCTTTGGGCTTGACTTCTCAAAGCCAAAGGCAAATCTGAGTGGATTTTCCCAAAGAAGAGACAGATCAGTATTTGGTGTCTGCAGTTGCACAGCACTAAACTGTGGTGCACCATCTGTTTTTCATTGCTAGCTTCCTAGGCTCGTAAGATAAAACTTCATAACTTTTTTTTTTCAGAAATGTTAGTTTATGCAAGACCTCTCCTCCCTATCATCTGCTATTTCTGCCTCCATATTGTCTCTTCAGTCTTGCTGTGTGGCAATATGTTGATTAGGGTTTAAAAAAAGAAATGATTTTGCTGTGCAGGTGTCCCTGTGGGATAGCACACTGACATGTGAAGGTGGAGGTTGCTTATACTGACAAAGCCAAGAGAGGGGATACTTGTGAAAGTTCACCCTTCATCTTTTGCCTGAGGTGTTGGCTCTCTTTCCAATTTTCCAAATTGTTCAACTGTTGAATTCTGCAGGGGTTTCTTTTCAGTCCACATACATCTTTGTTTAATGTTTACTTACAATCTTGTCAAGGATTAATAAGTTCAAACTTCCCATTTCTGTCACTGCCTTAGTGCATATTTTACATTTGTGCAACTGTAATTATTGTTTCTGAAAACAAGTTGTTCTTTGGTATAGCAGGATGCAGGGACACACTAATACTTTATTATTTCGTAATCCATACTTTTATAGATCTTGACATGATTTTTAATTTCCCAGTGGTTTGGAGGAATGGGAAGGGTTATGTACAAATTACTGTAGTCAATTGGTTCTGGTGTTGACTTTCTTCTTGCTCAGACCTCTCTGGGATTGTGTGTGCCTTTGATCATGCCACGCAGGATCCATCCCATCAGTGCTGCTTAGGTCTGTTCGCGCTGGGCTACCCCATCTCTTGTGGGTCTCTTCAGACACAATTGACTCCCCTTAGTTATAGCTTTTCTAAAAATAGTTGATGTTGGGCCCTGCTTACTATTTTTGTGCTAAGTATTTGCCAGTCTGTAGGTTTTCCGGTGTGCCTGGATGCGTTTGCATGTGAAGACTTGGATTGAGGTTTGATAGGAGGCAGTGGTGCTTTTGCTATAGACTTTGGAAGGAGTAAGGTTTGGAACGGAGGCAGATTTGCGGCATAAGTAGAAGGAGCAGTAGTGCTGGAGAAGCATGACCTGGTAGTAGCTGCGCTCTGCTTCTGCTCCCATTCAGGACAGAGCTGGGTCCCAGCTTGGAGCCGTTCTGTATTTCAGGCTTTACAAGGTGGCAGTGAGCAGCTCCCGCTCAGTGCCAGATCCTGTGCATGCACCAGGTAAGGCAGGTCTCTGTTGCTTTGTGCTTTGCTCCCTCTGTATTCCCATATCAACATGGTCCTGGACAACTTGCTGCAGGTGACCCTGCTTGAGCAGGGGCGTTGGACCAGATGACCTCCATAGAGGTCTCTTCCAAGCTTGACTGTTCTGTTTTCTGGTATTACACCTTCCAAAACTCCTCCTTAATCTTGCTGTGCCTCCTCTGCTCTTGGGTGAGGGCACATCTCTTCATTCCACCCCCGCTGCAAGGGCAGCAGGAGCCTGTGGAGACAATTTGCCCTTATATTCAGCCCCGGTGTCTACCCAATGCTCACGTCCATGTCATCTGAGGCACAGTGGGACTGGTTGCAGCACACCCCTACGATGTTGTGGCATACCATGGTAATAGGTGGTGTGCAGACCCCAGAGCTTGAGTACCTTCCTTCTGGACAAAGGTAACAGATGGGGCTGGAAAGGACACCCTTGTCTCCAAGCCCTGTGCATGCACACAGATGCGGTCACTTGCTCACTGCTATATGCCTGCTCTTGGGTAGAAATTTTGCGTTTGGCTGTGATTCCTCTTTTTACTGGTACTGATTTTACCAGGGTCCCTATGTTGTCTTTGGCTCCAAATTATCACTGCATTTGAAATTTTGCATCTGTGATGGCTTAACAACTGAGTAGAGATATTAAGCACTTTGATCTACAGTACATGAAAAATAGATGTTTTCAGTGATATAACATTTTAACTGAACTTTGAATAGCTTGCCTGAGAAATACCATAGATCTTTGTACATCAGTGCGTGTGTATGTGTGTATAAAATATATGTAAAAGTTCTGCAATATTTTCTTAATCCTGTTTTGCATTAAATACTGTGACTTTTCTTATACCTTAAATTTGGGAAAGCTAATTTTGGAGTTGGCTGCTACTCCCAAGCAGAATGAAGGAACACTCTACAAATGTTTTGATGGATCAAGATCTATCAAGATTAAGGTAGCTGCTGTTTTTTCTGCAGCCTTTTTTTTTTTTTTTTTAGGCTCAGTATTGCTGATATTTCATTGGCTTGCATTTAGCTTATATTTTAACAGCTTCAAAGATGAGGTCTAGGAAAGTAATCTTAATAATAGAGGTAAAAGATTGGAGTTTGAGGCACATTTCTATGGCATAGAGTCACTGTAGTATTTTTTGCACGTGACCCTTTCCTGTAGATCTGCCATTTAATGTTCTCCCAGAGGAAAAGTGATGGATGTAAAACTCCAGCAGCAGGGTGTAGTTTTTCTTTAAACTGTTCTTAAAAATTGCCAACATATGACTGGCTTTGAATTAATTTTCTACTTGTGGATTCTTGGTAATAAACTGTATGTAATATTTTCTTTTTTCTTTTTTTTCCTCCTTGCCTTGCATCTGTGTGCTTTCATGTGTACAGTTTGCTATAATGACTTTTAAAGAATAAATTAGCAGACTGACTTCTTTCAGGTATAGGGACTTCACAATACTTGCTGCAGTAGAGTGATATCGTGAATAAGGCATTAGTGCTTATCTGTGGAAATGTGTACACTCTGTCACACTTGCAAAGATTAGCCTGGGGCTAATTTAAGTTGACAGCTGTATAAAAGGGATTAGTACCATCACCCCCGAACTCTTACAGTTAACTTTTACACATGCTAAATATAAGAGATAATTTTTTTAAAGCTTGGACCAGTTTTGCATAAGCCATTTATCTTGATTTCTCTTAACCCTGAGAAAGCTGAAACTGCAGTCTACAGCATCATAGCCTAATGGTATGGGATTTGCTGAAGTACTTTAAAGACATAACTTCCTTCATTGTAAGCATGAGAGCTTTTATTTGCATATAATTGGCATTGTTCTAAGGAAGAAAGGATTTAATTTGGATGCGCTTTCAAAAGCAGAACTTTGGGAAGGAAATCGGGGGGGAGAAAGTAGCATTTTGTTTCCTTCATGCATCCTTGCCATATGTGAACACTCATTTATGAATCTACAGTATAACTAAAATACTTTTAATTCAAATCGAGCATTTGGTTTTGGGTTAGTTTTTTTTTTCTTTTTTGTATAGTTGTAGTAGTTGCTGTAGTAGTATAGTAGTATTAAGCTTGTAGGCAAAGTAGGTATTTGAGACCCAGATGCCCCTTGCTGTAGAGATTAGGGGCAGGCTGCTTCCCTGCCCTTTGACCATTTTAACTAGTGTGATTTGGGTATTTCTGTCACGTAACTGTGTGGGGACAACTGGACCTCATATTCACCAATTCTTTTTTCGATCAGGCTTGCGTGTCTACTGTGCCCTCCTTATGAGCAATGCTTGTGTTTGAGACTACCCTCAGCCTCACATGCACAAGAAGTTGTAGAGCTCATAGGAACAGGCATGGAATTGGCTACTTTCCCCCTGCATTAGAGGGAAAGGAGCAGTAGCACTTGGGTTCTTGTCTTGAATGTCAGCTCAAGGATAGATCCAAAGATGTTTCTCATCTAAAACCAGCTCAAAACCACTATCCATAGATGTACTTCTCAGTATGCAGTGAAAAGCCAAGTATTGTTCTTCAATGAACTTTCAGCATCACCCTTCAAGGCTAAGGCAGCAAAGTCACACGTGATAAAACGGCTGGGAACAAAATAAAGAACAGTCACTATCATGATGTGCATGGTATGTTTTGTTAAGGTTGAACCAGGTGCCTCAGTTTCAAGAGCTGTGGTTCCTAATGTGTAAAGTGAAGTCAAAGGACTATTCACAGGCTAATGAACCATGATGAAGTATATTCTTGTAGTAAGGTTCCTTTTTTTTTTTTTTTTCAATGCATCTTTTGGGTTTTAGTGCTTTCTGCTTCAATTTGAAGCTCTAAAGTTGTCATACTGGCCAAAACTGGTAAGCATTCTTTGCCTTATCAGTCACAAAAATCTAGAAAAATCTAGTGGTGTGTAAAAATCTCCATGTTGTTGTGCAAATATACTCATCTGAAGGCTGACTTCACCAGACTAAATATGCACTATTCACGTAAGAAGCATTATCTGAAGAACTTTTAAGGCAACTTCTTCCTGTATACCACGGAAATAAGTTCAGACCCATTTTTCCCAGAGCAGCAAAAAAGATTTCAAAAATTACCTGTTAAGGAGGAGAAGAAAAAGGTGTAAGACAGCGTGTTAGTGGAAATTGGACTAGAAGGACACTGGTCAACACCAATTTGTTTGCCCTCATGATCTTTTGATCTCTTGCTTAGTTTTTTCATCAAGTTTTGAACAGCCAGACAAAGTTCCTTTAAATGGGACGATGAGCAGTCTGACCTGGCACTCTCTGCAACATCACTGTGCATCGTGGGAAAGAAATGGTTCTCTTACAGCATCAAGTTCATCTTTGCTTTTGCAACCTCTTCTCACCCATGCTGATAGCCAGTACAGAAGGAGTTAGGGAGGAGAATTTGACAATTAATTTTGCCAGCTGTGGCAGAGATTGCTCAGCTCTGAAGTGAGATCATGCTTAACCACATTTGTGTCCCACCGGTCTAGCTCAGCATCTGCTCTGGCTCACCGTCCATTGCTTTTCTCATGTAATACCTGCATGCTAATTACCAAAGAGCTGCTTATCCCTGTGTAGCAATCACGGAGCTTGCTCCGTTACTGTGGCCTACAGCTGTCTTGTTCCTTTTAGTCACTTAGTATTTAATCTTTTTTGGACAGCGTAGCTGGGTGAAATGCCCCGCAATACCATTTTGGGAAGTGCATACAAATAGAATCAGAGTGGACTTCCCTTCCAAGATGCATCACCTTCAGTCCAAAGACAAGATGCGTTACTGGTTTATGTTCATTTACACTGAACTTGTGGCAGAAATTTTTAGAACTTTTTTCTTGTATCATTTTTGACTTCTTTAATGTATTTTAAATTTCCAGCATAAATGGCATTCTACTTTTGGATCTTACCTATTTTAATCCCATATATAGTCCTTATCAGGTTTGGAAGGTGCAGCAGCCTCTAGCTGGGTCCTAAAGTGGACTTGGACCAGTATACCAGTGTGGTTGCTGATATGAGAACCTGCATTTTCACACTGGAGCATTGCAATACTTGTCTTCATGGCTAAACATTTGCTTCCTCCTTGGTTGTTGAAATGAAGGTTTTATTCAGCCCCATGGGTTTAGAGAACTGATTCAGAGATGGCCTCAGTTTCTGCCCACAGTGGACAATACTAGTGGGTGTTTTGGTTTTGATGTGAGCAATATCACACTTAGAGTAATGAATGAATGGAACTGTTTAGTCTGCTTGAAAAGCTGCCTTTCATCTGCGGGAGGAGGTGAACAGCTAGGAGGAAATCTCTTTCAAGTTGCTTCCCGGTGCAGAAATAAATCTTGTGTGGGTGGAGGTGGGGAAACAGCCACCTACCTGGAAATCGAAGACTATAAATGAGATGTCACAGAAAAAGGCAGTGGCATCCACTCACATACAATTCCGGGGGGGGGGGTGGGGGAGAGAAGAAAAGCCAGCAATACTTGTATAAAAAGATTTTTTTTTTATGGTATCTTTAATTTCAAGAGTCTTAGATGATTATTACACAAAGCTGTAGGAACATATTGTCTGTTGTTTACAGGTATGCTGTTAATTCATGTGTGTTACTTCTGTATTATTAGTTGGTCTGGATGCAAGCTGGTGTCATAGTCACGGTTGCTGTACCACAGCTGGAATGAGGAGGGAGGCTGGCTGTAGCTCCTGTGAGCGGCTGGAGCCTGCCAGGCTGAGGGAGGAGAAGGGCTCTGTGCTGCCTGATGATTTGATTTATTCAGTGTCAAAACAACTACAGGTGCCCACTGCTACTCTGAACCCCCAGCCTTAAATGGAAAATAGCAATAAACCACAAACTGCCCATGGATATATCTGCTTTTGTCTGCCTCCTTTTTCCTAAGCCTTAAGGAGGAGATGAAAAGCTTTTGCATTTTCCTGGGGGTTAACAAGTTGAAGATTTTTGTAGATCAAGTGAGCCACGTTTCCACAAATAAAGACATCTTGCAGGACATCGTGCAAGCAACTCTCCTTCACCTCAGCTAATGGACTCTGGTTTAGTTTTCTGTTGTGGGCTGAATTTTCATCCAAGCACGTAAGGGCAACTACATAGGGGTGGGCTCTTTGTGGTTGGGGGCGGGGGGCAGGGCATGGTTAGGGCAGGACATTTTGTTATTATCCTTTTTTCACCTTGTGAACAGCAGGAAGGTTGATAGTACTTTTATTTCAGAACTTTCCATATGCCAGAATTGCAGAAAGTCACTTTTATCCACAGTAAATAAAGAACCTCAGCAGCAGCCCTTGGTTCTCATCATTTAATTATTGTGATTGCTGAACACAGCCAGTATCTCCTAGAAAAAGAATTGTTTACTTTCCCAATGAGTGGTATTACCCTTTGATACTGTAGTAACCTGAAAATGGATAATGGAGAAACAAGGAGCATGTTCAAAGTTGTGTAGTTTAACAAATGTTTAAGATTATATGCTAATTAGATAAATGATAGAGTTAGAAGATTTCCTTCGGGAAGAAAAATAAAAGACATATGAGAAAAATTTTGTTTTGGTGATTGAACTTTTTTTTTTAAAAATTCTATTTTTTGAACAGCAGGGATTATTTTGAGGCAGATAATTTGTTTGCAGGGCTTTTCTTAACATATTTTTAATATCTTATGGGACTTTCAGCTTTTGTTCGAGTAGAGCTGCAGTCTTTGCTTATCTTTACGTTCACAGAGAAAAGCATTTGACAGCATCTTTTTGTAAGAGATCTAACTGAGAAGGCAGCAACTTGGGACCATCAGCTGGTCTTTTAGTTACAGCTTTGCTTTCTGGTGCTTTATCAGAAGTGGCTGGGTCCCTTGCAAGCTGTTTTTGTGTTCTTTCACTCAGGCTCTTCCACTTTCAGCTGACCTTTCCTGCCAGGATGGCTTCCTGCCTTGCATGGCTGCTTCCTCACTGATAAATGCAAGTTGATGCATCTCCCCCTTTCTCTGCAGCACTTTCTTTTAGAAACATTTGTAGGTATTTTGATGTTCTAGTGTCAGACCCTGTGGGCTGCACAGATAACACGCACAGCCTCAGCCTTAACCTATAGGGTACAATCATAGGCCGCTCAGACCTTTGCTCTGGAAATGCTTGTATAGGATGTTTTGACTTTCGCAACAGGTCTTAAAACAGAGGTGGAATTGGGAATGCTCTCCACTACTGCAGAGAGGAACTGTGCCTTGGTTGGGGAGAAGCAGATAGGATTTAGGGTGTCTGGCCATGGTTGCAGGTCATTGCTAGTTACTCCACAGCTCAACTAAACTGACTGGGTAGGCCGGGCTCCCTGCTTACAGGTTTTATTTCTTAGCTCGGGCAGATCTACAGTGTATGTGCAACCAATTCCGATGCTTCTCCTGATGCAACACAACTCCCCAAGCTCCTGTAGCTCTCTTAGTCCTTAAATTTCCAAAAGCATTTTTTGTGCACGCTGCTCTTGTCATGCATCATTCAGAATTTCTGCTAAGCTCTTTGCCTTTACCTGTTATTTTTATACAGGTGTTGCATACAAAATGTTGCTAGACTTCTGAGTTTAAAAAATGCAAATACTTGAACAACTACTGTATTTTTTTTCAGGTTGAGATAGACCAGCGTAAAACTCTCCTCCTACAGGACAGCTTGAAACTTTTGCTGAAGCAAATACAACTTAATGTAATCTCAACAAGCATGATATAGGGAGGAGTAAAACAGCTGAAAAGTGTGTCTACTGATATCAACATGAAAGAGAGAGCTGAATAGAAATGTCTCAAAAGACTTGAGTTGGTTTTTGTCACGAAACTGTTCATCTGGTCTGTTTTGGTTCTTTTAAGATAAACTCTAGGATTTTGTAATCAGTGACCTCAGCACAGGAGTTTGAGCTCTGCTTGTTGAATGTAGAAGCACAGCGTGACCTACATTTCCATTCAGTTGGATGGGATTTGGGGTCTCGCGAGATACCAGCAGAATGCTAATTGTGAGCCAAACAAACTAGCCGTCTCCTATCTGGAGGATTTGCTTTCAGCTGAGGACATGTCAGAGATTAGTCTCGTAAAGTACTGAAGTGTCCATCAAGGTTGATACAAGTACCTCTTCAAACGTGACCAAAGCCCACCACCTCATTGTGCAGGCTTCAGGAAGCTCCTGTTTGCAAAGTAGGATGCATTTTCACTAGCACTGCTATACCGTGAACTAAAGCTCAGGATTATTTGGCTATTACTGAGCAATGTGCATTTGACACAAATGTAAAAAGAGGAGCTTCTAATCCAAATTCGATACGTTAATTTGGGTTGAATTCATAAAACATTGGATAGGAGATAAATGGATAATGGGGGAGAAAAGGGAAGGGATGGAAAGGCGTTGATCATGATTAGGTCTAATCAGACAGTTCCTTGAGAAATTATGGGGAGAGAAAACAAAAGCAAGAATTCCCTTGAAAATATGTCTCTGAGTAAAAGCCAGAGAATTATATAGGCCTCAGTCTTTTTTTTTAATTCCTTTTTCTCTACATTTTATTATTATTATTATTATTTGCATCCATGATAAAATGGAAGTGAGGACAACTGTCTGATTGGAAGGATTTTTTGGTGGGGGAGAGCTTTTTCTTTATGAAGTGTGAGAAGGCAGTGCTTTATCTCTGTTTGTTCACTTTACTGGAGGATAACTTTTCAAGGCAAACAGAAAAAGAGATATGAAGGGGAACTGAAAATCTTAGGAAGCTGAGGCACTTCCTCTGTGGAAGGAGGGGGATGGTAGATTTTCCATAAAAATTTTCAGAGGTCTAATTAAGAGTTACCTTTTGGGGATATGAACATCTTGTTAATTCTGCTTTTTTATTTGTATAAACAGCTTAGATATGGGTTTTGTCCTGATAAGTTACAGTATGGGAGAGCAAGGAGAAAAGACAACAGTAAAATCAGCGTTGGAAAGCTGGTTGAAAGAATTACTTTGAGGAGGAATTTCAGAAACTGCAGACAGAAATGGATTTCAAAAGGCGGCAAAGACAGAGATGTTTGAAGCTGAGTAGAAGCTGTCACCAGCTTCTGTGCTAGGCATCAGGCACCAACACATAGCTTTGAGATTGAAAATCACAGGGCTTCCCTGCAGCCCTTTTCCAAAGTTTACCCATGAGATGGGATGTGAGAGTAGAAGAGTGCCAGTATCAGGAGAGGGGCAGCTTTTGGCATCTAGACCCTGTGTTACCTGGTAGCACCCATAAGCACTGTTTTGACATTATGATTAGTTCAAGTCTTCAGAAGGATTGCCAAAATAAACTTAGTCCTACGCTGGAGAGAGGAAAACTGGAGCTGTGGGAGATAAAGTGAAATTCTGGGAGGGAACATACTGTTCATAGCCCCCCCTCCGCCTCAATACACTGACACCCCAACCCCCATGTCTTCTCAGTATTCAGTCTTGCCAGGTTCCTTTTGACCATATCCTCTTCTAGCAAGATGCTTGGTACGCAGGTTCAACTCCAGGCATTTCACAGTACCTGACTGCCAAGCTAGTCTGTTAGGTCACTTCGTTCTCATAGCCTTTCTAATATATTCAGTGCCTTGACAGATTTTCTTGGCAAGAGCTTTATAAAATGATACTGTATTGTGCATAATTTAACATGCCATTAAATATCAGAACATCTCCTACCGTTCCAGTCCTGAAAGTCCATCACTAAGCTTTGAAACCAGAGCAGCTCCAATACTTGAGTGATTTTTGTAAGGAATGATAAGTGGTAAGGAAGGTAGTGATTTTTGTAAGGAGTTGCTTTTGTCTCTATTTGTCTTCTGCTTTTTTTTTTTTTTTTTTTAGAATGGGCTTGCAAACAGCTAGCAGCAGCGGCGGGGAGACTGGTCAACTAAACTGAATATTAATTAGCTCTTCATATAATAAATCTACAGTTTCTGTGCTGCTGCAATATTTTAATCATGCTTGTAGCGTCTCACACTAAAGAGGCATTGGTCAGCTGACTTAAATTCTTTGGTATTTGTGCCCCCCCCGCCCGAACGTATGCTTCCATTTCCCCCAATATGTCAAGAAAATGTCAAGTTTTCAGACTACGAGCTTATTGCATCTCAGTGTTTGATCTCCAGTTGCTGAAAGGTTAAGCTCTACAGGGGGTGAGTGGTTAAACTGCTCCCAGGTGCCTTGCAACTAGATGTTCCTTCATCTCTGCTCTCTGCGTGTTTCGCAAAATAATTTTACCCACAGTTGGTGTTTATTTACAAGAAGTACTTGTAAACAACTGGTGGTATTGTGCATACAGATGTCAGACTGCAGTGTGTGACATTCAGCACTGTAAGAAAACTTCCCAGTTCTGAAAGCAGTTAATTGTAGTGGGTACACATTTTCTTAGAAGATGGCTGTTTTTTCTAATCAGAGGCAGGAACACTCATTTGTGTGTCACAGTATCATGTTGCTCATAGAAAATCAAAAGAATCCATTACCTTTAAGCAAGGCTGACACAGAATTGACATTTCGGCAAGAGCAGGCAAGCTGGGGCAGTCCCCTGCAGGCCTTCCTTCAGTTTCTGTTTTTGTTTCAACAACCTTTAGCAAGTGTTTTCCTGTTATGTAAAATTTTACTGTAATGAAAACATTAGAGATCAAGAAGTCAGGTATGTCTTGAACTTGCCATCAGGATTATGATGTGCCTTCAAGCTGGTTTACTTTCTGGGGAGGCAGTGGTTGTTTTTAAAGACATCATGTGCCTGATGTGAAACTTGGTGTTCGTCCAGTCATGGAAATGCTGTCTCTGACCGGTGGCCAACTTGTTTGGTGACTCAAACCTCATAGTAAAGAGGAATGGTTAGGTAGTGTTTGTGGAAGAAGACACACTTGCATCAAAGTGGCAATGTCCTTGCTTGGTTGGAACAAGATGTGGTCCTGGCTTGCACAGGTTTTCCCTGTGTGAGCCCAGAGCTGTCAAAGCATGTGTCTTACTGAACACAGTGTCAACTGATGCAAAATTAGTCAGGTTGTGGTAAGGTAGAAAGTGAAAAACATGTTTGAACTTGGCTATTCTGAGACGGATGATAGTAACCACAGTATCTTGGATAATGCAAACTTCTGATTAGGGTTTTTAAATGGTGGTTGTGGGATGGAAGGAAGATGAGCAGTTGTGGTGCAAGTCTCAGGGTACCCTTAGCTGTCCAAAACTTGTACTGAGCTCTTAGTGCTGTTTTCTGCATGCCTGCAGCTCTTGCTGCAAATCTTCTGCTCTCTGCGCTGCGGGTGGGAGAGAGGTGTGAGGTTTTGAGGGTTTTTTGAACGGGGAGAGGGGGGCTATGTTGTTCTGCAGTGCTAGAGGGGTGTATTTAGTATGCATCATTCTGTGTTGCTATGGTACAAGCAAGCTTGACTTGCATGTTGGAATACAAGGCAAAGCATTCCCTTTGTATTTCTGTCACAGCATTTCTCATATATGCCCTTTAAACAGACCAATAGCAGTTGCATATTTTTCTGTGCCTTTAGCAGTAACAGCTTTTTAGATTTATAGCAGGTATTTTTTGTTTGTGTACGACTAAGAACTTGACAGACTGTACGCCCTTAGCCAACAGATTGATTATTCACCGTAGCAAGAGAGGCTGGCAGGTACAAAAGCAACTTGGGATCTCATGTTTCAGTTAAGAGGTGTAATTGTTATCAGCTTTGACCATCAAGTAGCCCCTTTAAAGGAAATTATGGTATGCCTAAGGGTAAAATATGCTCATGATACCATTAGTTCTTATTCACATAGTTCTGTGAAAAATGCTTGTTATGCCTTGTGTAGGTGTATGGAAACAAAAAAGTATGCGTGTGTATGTATGTGTATGTACGTGCATAAGAAAGTCAGGTATTTTAATTAAGTTGCTATTTGCAATACTTCTGGGCTGTATATCTTGAGTCATGTATAAGATACAGATAGAGGCTTCTGTGGTTTGCTAACTTGGACACATCCCTTGTTTTCTTTTTTTGTTTTGTTTTTTCTTAGGGTAATAAATGCAGGGAAAAGCACGCACAACGAAGATCAAGCCAGCTGTGAAGTCCTCTTTGTTAAGAAGAAAGCTGGAGGCGCTAATTCTACACCAAACAAGAACTCTTCAACAAAACGGAGGTCGTCGCTGCCCAATGGAGAGGGTCTCCAGCTGAAAGAAAACTCGGTAAGCAGAATGTAACTTGTCAGTGGAGAAGTACAAAATAAATGTAAAAGGATGAGGCAATGTGACACTAAAAGATATTTACTGTTTCATGTATTTTCAGTTACCGCTTATTAATTATCTCTGCTCAAATACAGAACACAACTATATTTTTCTTAGCTCTACTACATGATTTTTGATTTCTTGTATTGAAAAATGCTCCTAGCATCTAGGACATTTTAGTGTAAAGATGGGGAGGGGAATACTCCTTGGATTTTCCTTTTTGTTTCATTTCTGAAAATATAATCCCGAGAAATTTACTGCTGGAGAATACTGTGAGTTTAATGGCTGTGGTTGACTTGTCCAGTGATGGTCACTGCAAGCATAGCAGTATCATGGTTTATACAGTCATACGATTTTGTTAAGATTTAGACAGTCATTTGGGTTCTTTTCACTGAAGCAGTATTGTGTGTAGCAAAGTTGGTTTACACAGGTAGAGTAAGGTCATCCAGCACACTGAATTCAGTGATTTTTGTGGACTATGGCTGCTGTCCGTGTGGAGAGTGATGTACGTTGTGCACTTGTCTACTGACAATCATCTGCTATTCTTCATCTGTCCTGTTTCCTGACTGGCTAATTACTTCATCTGCTCTTTAAGCATGAGCTCAGGCTCCAGCAATGATTGATAGTTTGTGTTAGATTCAGACATTTAGCTATGTACACTAAGTGCCCTGTCTGAATGTTGGAGTCAGACAATGTGAATATGCAGTCTTTCTGCTGCTGGGAGAATGCAAGTTCTCCCTAAGTGATAATTAGTCTTTCTGTGGACTATAAGTACCCTTTTTTGTTGTTGTTGGTTTTGTTTTAAACCAGGTCATGATTAGCAGTCTGCTTCAGTCTCTCTCCCAAAACCCCATGGCTTGGTACGCCTGATGGCTGCAGGGGTCACTGGGGACCTGAGCAACAAGCATTCCTCTTGCACTTTGTCTCTCCCCACCTCTTGCTCCTCCTGTTCTGTTTCGTGTTTCATTATTGCTGCAGTTTTTTTCAGACTGTGACAGATTTTCCAGGTTTGCAAATAGCCCTGTGCTTTCCTCTTTCATATCTTTCCTTAAATCCCATGTCCCCATTCCTGTGTCCTGATACTCCTCATTGTATTCAGACAGTCATGATTTTTTTTCAAGTACATATTTGCACAATCCTGGATAAAGAATTGTGCTCTGTACTTACTGGAACTGACTTCTGCGTACAGTCATGCAAGGTGAATCAGAATTTCTTTTAATACTGTGTGTTTTAAAACGTCTTTCCTAGAAAGTCCATGTAATGCTCTGCTATTGGCTCATCCAGACTCTTGGTTCCATGCATCACAAGAAGCGTGACCAGCAGGTCGAGGGAGATGACTCTCCCCCTCTACTCCACTCTTATGAGACCCCACCTGCAGTGCTGCGTCCAGCTCTGGCGCTCCCACCACAAAAAAGACAAGGACCTTCTCGAGCAGGTCCAGAGGAGGGCCATGAAGATGATCAGCAGGCTGGAGCACCTCCCCTATGAGGACAGGCTGAGAGAGTTGAGGTTGTTCAGCCTGAAGAAGAGAAGGCTCAGGGGAGACCTTATAGCAGCCTTCCTGTACTTAAAGGGGGGCTACAGAAAAGGTGCGGAGGGACTCTTTATCAGGGGGTCTAGTGGTAGGACAAGAGGTTATGGCTTTAAACTGGAAGAGGGTAGATTTAGATTAGATATTAGGAAGAAGTTCTTCACTGTGAGGGTGGTGAGACACTGGAACAGGTTGCCCAGAGAAGCTGTGGCTGCCCCCTCCCTGGCAGTGTTCAAGGCCAGGCTGGATGGGGCTTTGAGCAACCTGGTCTAGTAGAAGGTGTCCCTGCCTACGGCAGGGAGGTTGGAACTAGATGATCTTTAAGGTTCCTTCAAACCCAAACGATTCTGTGATTCTGTGATTTAATTTTGTATACAAAAAATTGATTATGTTTAATGAAGCAAGCATTTGGGCACAGTACTTGTTGGTGTATATAAAACATATCAAGATAAGCAACAATGTGCTTGGTCCAGGTGGTGGGTTTGTTTGACACAAACAGCATCACTATGTCATGCATGCATCACACTGCAGAGACCCCTATGCAGATACCAGCCTGAGCAGACAGATCTTGGTGCTGTGCAGAGGTACTAGTTTTGGTCTAACACCACATTTAAGTTCGAGGCCTACCATGTGAGATACTCTGCATCTGGGATGTGAGTGAATGTAGCTGTACTGAATTTGCCCATGTTTTCATATTTTTGGGGTGTGGATCGGACATAAAAAGCTTTGTAGCATTGTTTCACAAAGTCCAGTGAACTTCCAGCTTTGAGTAGTATGAAATGCTTCTCAAGAGCAAAAGGCACACTATGTTATGTATACTATACTGCATGGTTAATCATCTTCCTCAGAAGGAACTGTTTTCCAAACACTACATAGTTAATATATTTAGATTGCATTAAAAATACAGGGATATAAAACTATTTCATTATTGGAAAGGTGTCTTAAGTAGCCTTGTCGGTATCCATCACTGTGGTCATCAATACTGTTATGGTGTTATCATGGTAGGGTCTATAAACTGACTGCATATTTTTGAAAGCTATTCTTTTTATTCATTTTAGACTTGATGATTGTCAGCGTCGTTAGATATGCAGTTACCCTGTGTTATGCAAAATACCTCACAGAATTTTCTGATTTCTCTTCCTCTCTTCACTAGTTTATTTCCTACTTTCTAGCTTTCATCTCGATTTTGTAATAAACAGCCACTCCCTTTCAAGCTTCTTGAGAAACATTTTTATTTAAAATCTTCTGTTCTTTGTTCTATTTCTGACATATTTTGACCAGAAATGAGCATAATGTCTGAAGTGAGGAGCCAGCTGATCCGTATAATACAGTATACTGTTTTCATGCTGCTTGTTATTGTATTCTTTATATGTTCTCTTTTTATCTACAGATTTACTTCTGTTTTCTACGTGACACTTGAATGAGTGCTATAGCACTCATTATTTAGCTGTGTAAAACATATTCTACCATGTTACTAGACCACAGCTTGTGAATTTAAATTTGTAATGTATTTTCCCAAAACAGGCAGCATATTTCTGGAGAAAGTTTTCTACTAGAGGGCAGTCTTACACTAGCAATTAGTAGTATTTTTTCCTTGGTACATTTTTTTGCTAGTAGAATATATCCAAAAAGGAAAAAAAAAAAAAAGATGTGCACATTTCTATAGTGTCATATTTTTATGTTTTTATGTTTTTGCACTGTGAAGTATAATACTGTGGTTTGCCCTCACATAGCATTGGTAGCAAGTATTTTTTTAAGGAGTATATTAGTTTGCTGTTAAATGTGATGAGGCTGCAACTTATTCTGTATCAATAGCATGTAGAAGTACCAGCTTGAGACACTCCAGCGAATGGTGTAATATCATCCCAGCAAGCATTTAGTAAGGAAGCCAGAGGCTGAATACTGTAAATTCCTCGTAGGGAAATCCTACCATAACACACGATCTGAAATTGTCTCCAAGAGGTGAAGGACCTTGTAGAAGGAAGAAAAGGTGAGGGAAGCAGTTTATTGAGTATTTGTCCAATGAAAAGAAAGATTTCTTATGTTCTTGTTTAGTTTTTTTAAGTGTGGAGCACAAAGGAAATAGGAACTGGAACTTAAACTATCTCTTGATTTAAGAGAGTCCATTTCATCGTCCTCAGATTTTTCTGGTTTTCCACAGAATCTGTGAGAAGGCCACATGCCATCTGTGTTTTACTCTGCTTTCTGGGAAGTTTATGAAACTTAAATGGCAGCTGCATCTGAGGTTGTGTGATTATTGTTGTTTAATGCTGACCGCATCAATGCAGCCCTGCGCTTTGGCAAGGCAGCATAAGAGAGTTGGAGATCCATGGGTTGTCCACGTGGGTTGGGTGTCGCTGTCATGGCCTTGACTCTGCATGTGGACTCTTGGACTCTGCAGAGCTTCCAGAGGGGAGGAGGAGGTGGTAGGCCAGAAGTGAAAAGATGGAGAAGTGAACATTTGGTTAGCCCCAACACTTGCAAAAATCCAAGGAAACATGTTAAATAGCATGAATATGGTTTTCTTCCTTAAAGAGCAAGTGACAAACTGAGCAGAGCAGTGAAAAGAAAGACTCTGCAAATTCAACCCTAAATTAATTCTCTCCCCTTCCCCCCACCCCACTCCACTGCTGCTTGATTAATCATATTTGCCCTCTGTCCCCATTCAGGAGCATTCACTTTAAATTGTGCAGCTTTTTCACTGGTATTATTTTTAGATGCCTTTAATTAAATCATTGGTCATGAATACTGAAGACTGTCAGTGAGGGAAATGGGAATCCTATGCCAGGATATTGTCATAGTGACAGTCAGGTTGCAGGACTTAATGTGATGCATTATTAATTGTCATTGTAAAGTGAGGATACATAAATATTAATTCTACAGTTTTCTTTGCCACAAAGATGGGACGGCGTATTTGTTTTTTTGTGACACAAGACTGGTTGCCTACCACAGGTAGCTGAACATATCATCAGTAACAAGAGGAGGCTTTTCTCTGAGGATGAGATGGCAATTGCCACAACTAAAGATGTCCTCTAATGCATTTTGAGTGTAGTTCGTAATTGGAACAATAATAGTTGGGGTGGGTTGTGGTTTTCAGAATAAATCTTTAGTGGCGACACGATTTATTTGTCTGTTTGGAATTAGCTTCATAAAAAAAAAAATCTAAAGGTTTGCAATCTAGGACCACTGTCTAGGTAACCTGAAAAATTTGTCCCAATTTGATCGCTATATATTGCTAAGGCTGCCTTCCCGCCGCCTCCAGCGCACCTCCCCCCCAGATAACTGAGCTCCAATTGTGTATATATATGCATTTTCTTTCATGATTTCTTATCCTTTTCTTGACCCAAAACTTTGCATGTTTTAATTATATTTTACAATTACAAAACCCAGGAGACTGCTGAACCTTCCTGAAAGCTAGGTCAGCAGTTGAGGAGCCTGAAGCTTATTAAATTTCCTAGTACATTCTGAAAACGAATTGTAAGGTCAGTGCAGTGAAGGATCTGTTTGCTCTTCATGTATCTGGTAGCTATTCAGAATGTTGTTAAATCTGAATCTTTTGAAAGAAAATCTAAAATAAATCACTGTGTTGACCAATCGTACTTCCACTTGAGGGCTCTGTCCAGTTGAAAGAACAAATGGAGATTGATGTTTGAAAGACTGCTTTTGACAGAATACTGCCAGAGCTAGCAGAAGTCTATGTCTCTTCTCTGAGTTTTCAGAATGTCAGTGCTTTTGGGAAGAAGTTCAAGCTCCCAAATGTGAAAGAGAGAGAACAGCCATGCATATGCACACCAAAATAGGCAATCGCTTGGTGGCTATGGAGGTCATCTCAGCTGTGGGAGGAAAACCAAGGTCCCTTTTGTGGTTTTTGTCGTCTGTGTGCCCTGAGTGCTGGCCCTTGTTCGTTCTCTCGAGTTGCTGCTTTATTTGCACCATATTTTTAATTCTCATCGAATTGGTATGGCTTTGGAGAATTCATTTCTTTAAAATAGAGGAGCCATTTTTATTCTCGGGGAGGGGGAAAGAAATTAGCTGCTTCTTCCTTTTTTAGCCAGCTAATAGGTTATTCGTGCTTATACTTTCTTTGCTAGTTCAAAAGTAAATGAAGCTTTGTAGGAATAAACAGAATATTTTTGGAGACTAATATTTACGTTACAATAGCGCCTGCAGATCCCAACTGAAGTTAAGGCCCTAGAGCATCTCGACAGAACAGTGCTGTGGTAGTCATCTCCCCTGAATGCATATGCTTATAATACAGACCTCTCAGTTACCTAGGGTACTTTGATAGTTGATAGGGAGAAATAAATCTACTTTGGAATGAGATGAGCAGAATCTGAAAATGCAGGGTTTTTTTCTCTCTGAGTGTAAGGGCAATTTAGACAATTATCTTGGAGGTGTGCAATGTAGATGTCTGAACTTAGCTGAACTGGTAGCAACACCGTCTTGTTTAAGAATTACTAGTCCAAAAAGGGCAAGATCAGTGAACTCCAGAAGAACCACCATAGCTGACATGGCCATGCCGTGTTCATGTCAGTGATAGCCCAAGAACATAGGTGAGGCCCATGTGAGCTTCCCTGTCCTAATTTGTGCTGCCCCTTGGCTTACAGGAAGTAAGTGGAAACATTTCAATTTCAGTTTTTGTCATGGGCCATTGTTCTGGTCTGTTTTAAATCTTCCCAGTCTCTGATGGCACCTTACTTGGTACCAAGGTCACATGAGGCTTGTTCAGTGTAGGACATACCCAGTGTTGTGCTCATAATAATGAATTGGGTTAAGAACTGTTCTCCTTTATCTTCTGAAAAGCTCTAATACAGACTTTGGTGGGGGCTTGCTTTAGAAAACACAAGAAAATTAATTGGGGGGGGGGGGTGGTGTTAAACTTAAGTGCAAGTTCCTGTTATAGTTTGGGGGCAGGGGGAGAGCAATGACAAAATATCTTTCTCTTCTAGGTGGAAGGTAATATATTTCCATTTCAGTCAGAGGTGTAATGCCTTTATGCTTTTTTCTTGCAAAGGCAGCACATCTCCAAAGAAGTAGCACCTTTCAAATGACATGAGGACATAAGCTGTGGAAGCATTATCCATGGTGCATCATGAGGTGGATTTTGGCCAGGGAACCAAACCCAAAGAGAAGAATGGGAGCAGAAGTAGTTTGATCTACAGCTCCCAAGAGGCACAGTGTCATCATTTTGAGTAAATGGTTTTAGTTTTCAGCTGATATACTTTCACTTTGGGATACTTGTTTCTGTTGGCAAAATACATTTTGCGTGAATAGCAATCTATTTTTACAAACAGGTTTTTTAGTCAGTAATCCTGTTCTCCATTAAAAGTGGTTTAAGTAGAATTTTACAGCCAACTGTTGTGTGAACATGGAGGGATTGTGAGCACAGAGCAAGCTAGCATAACTGCCAGTCATGCCTTCAGAGGTGAAGTTTCACAACAGGTTTTCTGGTGAATTTACCAGACTGGGTAAGTGGGTGGGTCTGGCTAAGGAGCCGCATTCGGAAATGTGAACATCTGTTGGGTTTTCCACCCTTGTAGGATGCATCCTGTATGATCCTTGCTTTGGTATGTAATGCGGTACTGTAGGACAATACTCCTTTTTCTCAGCCTTTCAGTAATGAAATTAAGAGTGCACAAGAAACTGCTGAATTCAAGTTCTTGGAGGAACTCTTCACTGTGTATGTTGTTAATGCAGTAGTTAAGAATATGTTTGAACTTTACTACAGTAGCAATGCTATAAGCTAAAATAAAAAAAGAAGACTGTTATGTAACTCTTATAATCAAGGCTTTTAAAGTACTTTTCAACAAAGTAAATTATAAGTAATAATGATCGTCCAGCAATGAATTCTGCCCTTTGAACAGCATGAACTTGTAGTGATGGTCTATATACATGTTGCTAAAAGAGAGGTTTTGCATTAGGTTTTGGATGTTGTAGCTCAGGCCAACAATGAATGATGTCTTTTGGATCTGCAAGTGACAGTTCCTGGTGTGCTTACTCCAACCTGTCTGCCATATCCTACAGCTAGTGGTTGACACCTTTGTGGAGCAGCTGGAACAGCAGAAAGTAAAAGGAACTGCAGTCACAGCCCCATCCCTAAGTTTGAAATAAGCAGTGCTTTGGGCATGAGGTGTTGGGATGCAGGTGGTACCTAGACTATATGCTGATCTGTTGTGTAAGGGAGCAGTGTTCAGCTGAATGAAACAAATCATGTCTGTCATCTTAAATTACACCACAGTCAGTGTGACACACAGATACAATTTTTAAGTTCTTTGACTGCAGTGAGATCTAGGTTATGCTCTCTTAGTATGAGGGGTTTTGCAACAGTATTGCCTGATTCCTGTCCCATGCAAAATGATTTATTTCGAAGTCTGTATTCGTCCACCCACATCTGACTTGTAAGGCAGCCCCACAAACAGTTGTTTCAGCATAGCTGGGAGAAGGTGCAGGGTTAAGAAGAAATGGAGGGGAATGGAGAGACTGGAAAGACTCTTTTCTACATGCTGCTGCCAAATATGCTGTCATGCAAAGACAGGTATTGTTATGCCTTAAATGTTTCCCTGAGGATTTCTAGGTGAATTTCTCCCAGAAAAGTTGAGGTTATCTAGGGTATGGCTCCTTGGTATTTTTCAGGCAGATTGGGGCTCGTACTGCCCAGAACTTAGTCTGCCTCTGGCCCTGGGTTAATGGGCCCTATCAGAGTGACAGGGCATCCCACCATAAAAACATTGTTTCTGCTCAAATCAGAGTAATAGTGGAGCTGACTTATACCTGTCAGAGGAGGCTGTGGAGCAGAAAGGGAGAAATATTTGAAAATCACATCACTGATCAATAACTGATGAAGAAATGTGTAGCATTACCACATATACCTTAAATTTAATAATGAGATCTACAAAATTTACTTTTTCCAGATACTTTGCTTGTATGAGAGCAGTTGTGCCGACTGACACGCTAGGAGTTGAGCTAAGATATAAGATCTAAAAGCATACTATTATGCTGACAGCTATACCAGAACACTTGCATAGCTTTTCTGATCAGAGGGTATGTAACTCCAGTACTGTACAGGAAACTTTTCAGAGGACTGGGAAGAACTAGGGAGTGAATGTGCAGGCTAGGTCAGGTGGAGTGCAGCTGATTCCACTTGTGTCTGCCATCCTTGAAGACCTCTGTGCTGTTCTGCTTCTTGGGCTGGCACAGGCAGGGAAAGCCTGAGCTGTACCATCTGCCAGCACTTATGGCTGTGGAAGAGTGACCATCTCTCTTCTTTCCGTTTATTCCCCTCCTGCTTCTCCAGGACAGAGATGGAATCAATCTGTATTACTGGTCGCTTCCAAACTGCTGCAGCACTATATCCTGGAGCGGCTGCAGGAGATTGTGGACAATTACTAGATGTCAAATTGATGGTTTTTTGTCTCATGCCTAGTGACAAAAAAAAAAAAAAGTCAGTCACAAGTATCAGGTGTTGTCTTGTGCAGAATTTTGGTCTCCATATTGGTAGGTCCATCGTTTATCAACAATGTGATGTTTTGAATGCTTTTCTTCTGATCTACATAGGCATTAGGAAATTAATTTAGTCTTACAGTGGTAGCTGTGCTTGGTCAGTGCATCCTGTGATAGCTGTAAGGTGAGAAAGATGCCAATTTCAGCCTTTTTTTATTAGTTTTTTGAGGGGGTTAAGGAAAAAAAAAAAAAGGAAAAAAATGGGGAGGGGCATGTTGCAAAAATACGCATCTCTCCTTCCTGCCAGAGCTGTACTAACACAGTGAGTATTTCTCCATTTCAGAAAGGTTACCTCTGGGAAAGTTACCTGTGTTTTACCTGCTGCCCCTGTGCCACCAGCTCCATCGCTTCACTTGTGGCTGTGTAACAGTGACCATCTCTTTTCCTTCCCTTCGTTCCCCTCCTGCTTCTCCAGGACACAGATGGGATCAACCTGTACTACTGGTCCCTGTTTGATGGACACGCTGGGTCAGGGGCAGCTGTGGTCGCTTCCAAACTGCTACAGCACCATATCCTGGAGCAGCTGCAGGAGATCGTGGACATCCTGAGGAACACGGCCGTCCTCCCGCCTACTTGCCTGGGAGAGGAGCCCGACAACCCAGCCGCCAACAGCAGGACACTGACGCGGGCGGCCTCCCTGCGTGGTGGCGTGGGGGCCCCGGGCTCGCCCAGCACCCCTCCAACACGCTTCTTCACCGAGAAGAAGATCCCACATGAGTGCCTGGTTATTGGGGCCATAGAAAGTGCATTCAAGGAAATGGTACGTTTATCTCAGGGCTCTGAAGTCCTTGTTGCATACATTGAGTTGCATGGCCTTGAGAAAATGAACATGTAGGGATTTTTTTTTCACTTTTTTTTGTTTTTCTTCTCCTACTTAAACACCATCTGAGTGTGGAGAGAATTATTAAAGAGCTTCAGCAGGTTACCTGGTACATCCCTGTGAGGCAGGAATTGCATCTTAAGTCCACTTGACTTGTGTACAGCATGAATAACTGTGAGGAAATCATGATCCTATGGAAACAGAATATCCATCAATTTCCCTCTAGAGGGCTGGTTTTCCTCTTCTGTAATTGACGTGGCTGCTCTGCACCTTCCCCTTTCACTTCTCCACATTGTTAAAAATAATTCTTGTCAGGCAGAGGAGAGACCTGGCCTACCAGTGAGTACATGCAGATCAGGTCTTGGGAGATCTGATCTTGGTTTTTTTATTTTCTCTTAGGTTTTTTTTGTTGTTTTTAGAAAAGCCTCTTATTTGAGCAGAAAGTTTTTGAATTAATGAGTGTTTCCCAGAGGTTTTATTTGTTGTCTGAAAAGAAGTATTCAATCATTGTTTTTTCTGATATATGTGAATTTGTTTAGTACATGCATCTAATTAGAGACTACAGTTGTTGTTATAACAAAGTGGTGCTTCACTTTGAATTCTGAATAGCAGTTATCTTGCTGGACTGTCCTTTCTCCCCAAGGAAGTGCAGGCAAACAAACCCACCAGCTTGGTTTGGACTCCTAGGTGGGTAGGTCCAGGAGCAAGATCCACAGCTGTGGCTTAGGCATCATTCAACATGGGGCATGTGAGCAGATTTATGCACTGCAGCTAATGGGCTCAGTTTCTGCTAGCTGAAAAAAGGACATATGAAAATTTCCTGTCAGTTTAGCATGCCCTTTTCAGAAAGGAAGGACTAGCCTGCTCTCTTCTTTGCTGAGAAAGAAGGGAAAAGATGACACTGCCACTACACTGTAGTGGGTTCAGAGCATGCTTGAGAGAGGGACAACAATTTCATGCTTCAGTTGGGGCAAATTTCAGGCCAAAAGAGTGCCAGGCTCTGAGTGTGTGACATGACTTTCTCTCTCTCCCCCTCTCTCCTATGTGAAACTGACTCCAAGTGCAGGAGAGATGAGAAATGCAGTTTCATGGGACTGTAAAGCAAAGGTAAAAGAGCTACAGCAGGGCCGTTTAAAGTGCTCTACCTTTGTTATGAGAGCAGCGTGTGCATTACCCATCACTGCCTTCCTGAACACATCCAAGTGAGCAGGGCTGTTACCGCCCTGCTTTGGTTTGAGTTCACGCCTCTGTTTGGTAGGTGTTCATAGAGAAGACCATCTCAGCTCATATGCAGGCAGCAGGCACCTGACTGCTTGGGAGGGCTTTTATGGATAGAGAATGACAAATGCAGAAACCCTGGATAACTCGCTGCAGATACAGTGTCTGGATATTCCATGCGCAGGTCATAGTAATCTGTCCTCCCTTTTTCTAAACTGAGGTCCAGAGAGTATTCTATTTTCCTCCCTGTGTCTTTGTTCACATGCCACAGATCAGACACCGTAATTCCCACTTTTGCTCTTTATCAGAGGGCTGAAGTTTGTCGTCTGTCTTTGCTATGTAAATGACTCTGTGTTTACCACAATATAACTTCAGCACTAAGTTTTACATTAAAAGGAAGTCTTATGAAAACAGTCAGATTAAGAAAAACAATAGATAATTGTATCTACTTTAAGGTTTTGGGGGAGTCTTGTGCTTACAATTGGTTTAGGCAAAAGAGTATTTTCGTTTGTCCGTGTAAGGGAGCAGTTCATAAGATCAACACTCCTGAGTCTGATCTGTGCTTGCAATGATTTATCTTCCTCCTACCTCTGCCTAACCTCCTGCTAGCTTATACTCCTAGTGATTTTGGGCCTCTTCCACAGTTTGTTCAGCCCTAGTTTGTACAGGAACATCATGGATGTTGTTGAGTTAGGTCAGTGCAGTTGCAATGTGCATAATGTACCAGGGGTTTGTGCCAGCACAGTGTATCATTTTACCTGGCACTTGGTGAAAGCTCCTGTTTCCTGGACACATAGGCAGGCTTCTTGGTGGTTTCCTGAAACACCCATCACTGCAAAGGAGCCTTTTGAACCTGTGAAAATGCTGAGTTAAATATAGGTACCTTTTTTTTTTTTTTAATTTTAAACAGCCCAACTTGACAGATATACTAATGGTTTTGTCCCCTTTTCCTGGGAGCATTTAGCATACCATTACTTTTTTCCCCAACTGCCTTTTGAATTCTGGTTATGTTCTCCCTGTTTTTGCCTGAAGTCTCAAATAAAATGCAGTTCATCACTTTCAAAAGGCTTTTAAAAATTATTTTTCATTTATTGGGTGTGGCTTCCTTTGGGCAGTGCTTGTCTGACAGCTACATGCAGTAAAACACTGTGGAAAGCCGAGACAGACCAAGTCATTGCCTAACTCAGAATTTTAACAATTAAGCTGTCCCCTTTTTGAAGTACTTTTAGATGGTGTTCCCTGATTGTGTCGAAACTGGGATTAGCGAGTTTGTGTTGTGTTCTCAGATAATTTACTGTGCTGTGTGTTTAAAAAAAAAACAAAAAAAAAAAACAAAAAAAAAAACAACCCAAAAACCGGCCAACACCCCAAAAAAAACCAACAACCAACCAACCAAAAAAAGGCAAAAAAGCTCAATGCCAGTAATTGTCAGTGATCACAGTTATTCCAGTTAAAAGGAAAGTTCTGAAGTTTCATAAGTCAAATCCTCTGATGTTCATCTCATGAGTTTTAAGATGTGTATTTATACATTCAGTTCTAGGGAGCCAGGAGGGATGTTTTCATGTGCACCGGATAGAAGCATCAAACTATCATCCCTTCCCTGTATTTAAGCTTGTATATGGGTGTGGGATGTAGTACATATTTTGAAGAAAGATTAAGGAGAGAGAGTGCCGATTCCACACTGAACCCTGTTTCATTTTAGATGGGGAAAAAAATGACACAGAATTAGTCTGTAGGATTTATTGGAAGGTAGAAGTTTGTATACATTGTATCATGTTTTTCTTCTTTATTGAGGTTTGTGGGGGGTTTTTTGACTCAAATGAAATCTAGACAGGTGCTTTTGCAAGATACCATTTTAATTCGAGCAATCTTGAAGAGAGCAGCATACATTGGTATGGTTTTCCTTTTGGAAAGCTTCCTCTGAAGTAGAAATGAGGAGGGTTGAAACAGTGTTACAGGCATTTTGATGCTTTTTTGACAGAGGTGAAGCAGATTAAGGAGTTAATTTTGTCTTTATGCCTTCTGAAACATGATTTTTTTTTTTTAATTTATTTTTTTAAGCAGATACATGATACTGTGTGTGTAGGGAGTAAAGCTGCTTTCTGTCACAGCAAGACTGAGATCCTGGAGGGAAGGCCCCTACTCTGAGGAGGGATATAGAGGAAAAATAGTTATTTTAGTTGGTTTTGCAGTATGCTAACTTGCTGTAACGATGGCACTGCAATTCGAGCGCACCTAGTTCTGTTTCCAAGGCCCTGCATTTCTAAAACCTAGCACCGGGTGTAGCCGGCGCTCGCTTCCCGTGCCGACACGCCGTCTGCTTGCCCGGCAGCCTGTCCCGCGAGCCCGCCGGGCTCAGCCCGCCGGTGGCCAGCGGACCCGGCGCCTCCGTGCTCTGGGCGAGCCGGGCGGGAGGAAAGGCCGGGGCTCCGGGGCGGCCCGAGAACCGGCGGCCCACGCTGCGGCCCGGCCCGGCGCGGCGCCCGGGCCCCTCCGCAGGGCCGCCAGCAGGTGGCACGAGCAAGCCGCCGTCGGGGGCCCGCGGGCCTCCCAAAGAGCCGGTGTCGCGGCTGCGGGGCGTCATCTTCCTCCTCGTTCGGAAGAGGTGGTTAATGAGCGTGATTAGCCCGTGTTTTGGCCGTGGGGAGCGCAGGTGTGAGCGGTCAGGGCGGCGGGGGGTGCTCCGTGCCAGAGCTGCCGCTGGGGTCGGCGGGGAAAGCGGCCCGCCCTGCGAAAGGCCCCCGTGGCGCTTCGAGGTGTCCTTTGCAGGCTTCCCGCCATCCTGACTGCGCTCCCTCGCCCAGGGAAGGGGGCCGGGGGGACCAGGCGTGAGGCAACCCCTGTGGGCACCCTGCTCCTGCCTGCCGCAGCAACACCCGTCCTGTAAAAGGGGGCAGAGCACAGGCTGCATTATCTGCTTCCATGGCATGAAACGATAACCTTTTGAACGCACGATACAGAAATCCTTTTTTATATCGCTATTTTATTCTGTCAGACTCAGCGTGAGCAGCACACGCTGCCCTTTGGGCCGAATGGTGCATCGTGTGATTCTGCCCAGCACTGCTCAGCGCTTCCCCTGCCCGCAGATAGCGATGTGGGCGTGAGCTGCGTGCGACAGAAGAGGGGGAAAAAGGGAAAAAAGAAAATAGGTGGAAAATGAGGAGAACTTTGTATATACTCAAAACTTTGTCTAGAATGAGCCCCTTTATACCTTCAGAGGTATTTTGGGGTTTCTGCCTGTTTGTGCCGCACTACTTTCCCAGCAGCGCTGTTACAAAGTATTTCATTAAAAGCCAGTGTCTCTGCATCAGAATGAATTAATGGCAAAGGTGGGCTTTATTTATTTTGGTTTATTTTTTCCCCTCAAATCTTGTTGAGCTGTAGGAAAGCCTACTCCTCCTTTCCTCTCCCCCCCTCCCCCCCCCCAAAAAAAAAAAAAGTCAAACAAAGTATGTAATATCATAATACCAAGTTAAACATGGCACTGAATATACTCTGGCAAGTCATAGTAGTAAATTCAAGTTCTGAACAACAACTAGATGGAACAGCCTGTGAACAGTAATGATTTGAAAAAAATCTAGTACACAGATCTAGTTGAAGCCAAGGAAACTCTGAAAATGAGGCCTTAAGGATTATCTCTTTTCTATAATAGATGCTTCTGAATTCTGCTTCTTGAAAGAAATAAATTTTAATTTAAGCACTCCAGCACTTGCAAAGTGTACAAATGACAGAACTGAAACCAGGTGAGGAATTGTACATTGTTTGGAGGTCTCGGAGGATAGTCTGAACTGCAGAGATGAAGGGTTTTTTTAAAATTCTTGGCAGTGTCTGGAAAATCCACCGTAGTATTTGTAAGTTTAAATTATTTTGATGGTTAGAAATGTCTGCTTCCTTTGAACTGTTCTTTTCAGCTTAATTTAAAAATATATAGAAACCATGGGGAGGAAAATCAGCTTCTCTATGGCAAGATTAGATAAAGAGGCATTTATAACAGGCCCATGTCTGTGACCAAAGGTTCTACGAGATTTGATTTTTAGCTTGGAGGTGTTTTCCTCCTGGTCCTCACTGCCGTGTGTGTCCCAAAAAAAAAAAAAAAAAAAAAAAAAAAACCAAGGAAAACCACAGGTCAGTGAGAGCATGGGCTAAGCACCAGCAGTAAATCCCCCCTGCGCGCAGCAGAGAATGGCCTTGTCGGGCAGCGCTGCTCATTTGCCGGCCCAGCCACACCTCCCACCTCAGTATTGCATTCATGGCACTGATGGGACCAGGCCCTATATACACCGGTCAGCGAGGAGTCACGTTACTTGTCATAGACACCTCTGCCCAGCCTGCTCGGGACAGCATCCCCACCGCTGCCCCAGGTTACCTCCTTCTCCTGAAATTTGTAGGAAACAAATCGTGGTCCCTGGCTTCCTGCAACTCTGCGGATTTTCAGTCAAATTGCAGCTGTCATGGTTTGCATTTGTTGTGGTGCTTTTCCTCAGATAAATTTAGCTCTAAAATAAAGTTCTGAATCCCATACCCCAAGGCATGGACAATTTGAGCTGTTTGTTGCTCAGTGCAAATATGACAATGACTGAAGTATAGCTCTGTGTGTATGTTTGCGCAAACAAATATATTCATAATAAAAAACATATACAAGTAAGCAGGGTTTAGCTGAAAAGATCTGCCAGTACTTGCAATAGCCGTGTTAAATGATGCTCCGTGTTTGAATCCAGTATTACAAGGACAGACCCGTTTGCAACTGGATGTGATTCTGGATGCAGGAGAGGAGGGTAATTTGGAAGTAACGTGCGGTGTTATTACCCCAAACTAAATTAAGAGGCAGTAGAATTAATTCATTGGCATATACTTCAGGTTTTGTTTCAGATGTATGGAGTACTGGAAAATAGCTCATTTACTTGTGTCTTTTATGTTCTCCAAGCTTTACTGGGGGTCTCTGTGTGTGTGTGTGTGTGTGTATATATATATATATGTGTGTGTCTATATATGTATATATTTATGAATTTTTTCATTCCTGGGCTTGATTAATTGTTGATGACAGATGTGACCTGTGTTTTCCACTTCTATTGAGCAGGAGGGCTTTTTTATATATAGTATTTCTTACATTCAGAATCAGTTGGAAGCTAAACACAGGAAGAACTATTTGAGTAGGTACATACCTCCTTAAATTTGGGCGTGTGCACATGCATAAAAATGAAGTCTTTTCAGGAGTTCATAAGCACAGTAAGATGAGACACAGGGTTAAATACTTTCCAGGGTTTTCATCCTGGAAAGTCTATGAATGCCCAGTATTTTTTCAGTAAATACTGTTCTACTGACCTCCCCCTCCCGTTCTACTGACCTCCCCCTCCCGTCCCCGTCCACTCCCTTAACAAGTTTAGCAGCTGCCCATTCCCTATGTTTCTGAAGGGCAGCCTTGTGGCATGAGTGTGTCTTGCTGCTGTTTGTAAAGGTATATGCCCCACAATCTCGGCATCCCTTTTGGAGAGCTCATTAATTATTTGCTGTCTGTGTAAAGCACTCTTCAATTATACCACCAAATACCTGTTGTTAAGCTACATTTATCTTTGCCTTCATTCCCTTGCATCCCTCAGAGTTGCCATTTGTTCCTTGGTGCCTGATATTTTGGAATCTCCTGTCCTGATTTTTCCCAAACATCTCTGTATCATCAATAATAGGTACTCCTTGACTTTCTGTTCTTCTCCCTGACCATGTGGCCATAGCTGCAACAATAAAGAAAGCCAATGGGGCAGTTTAAGAAAGACTCTATTTTTTTTTTTTTTTTTTTAGGGGGATCTTCATTTTCTAAAATATTAATTGCGATGCTGTCTTTATAAATCTTGTTCTCTTTCCCCATAGGATTTGCAAATAGAACGAGAGAGGACCGTGTATAACATTTCTGGTGGCTGCACAGCCCTTGTGGTGGTGTATTTGTTGGGGAAGCTTTATGTGGCAAATGCTGGTGATAGCAGGTGAGTACGTGTGGCGTCTCCCCATCTATTCCTTTGCCCCAGACTCCCCTGGATCTGGTGTTATCAGGTTCCCTACTTGCAGACAGTATCACAAGAGGATTCTGTTTCTTGGCTGGACATTTAACTGTTCTCAAGGAAGTTAAAGCAAATGGCAGTGATAGGCTTCTGGTATCTTGTCGAGTGGTGGCTGCAATCGCGGAGGTTGATGACGCTTCTGGCCCTGTAGCAGTTTCTGAATGAATTGATGGTGGCAGAGAAGTGGAAAGATGCTAAAGAGCCATTGAAACAGAAGAGATGTTGCGTGTGTAGAATAGAATTGTGTGTTGAACACTGACAAAGTGACTGTATCTGGAACAGCTGGTAGGGCTGGACTGGTTCAGTAGGAAGTCCTGTGGCTCCTGTCCCTAGCCTTAGTGTTGGAAGGCCAACTGGCCTTCACAGTTTGATAGAATTGAAGATAATAATCTGTAAGCAAATAACTGCTACTCCTGCATCAGAGAGGATGGGAGGGAGAGGAGCTATCACACATTAGGATTTTTGCTGTGTCCTGTTCTGGCTCATGTACTTGTACATTTCTCAGAACTGGGTGCTGTCATTCAGGAGCTGTTATATTTAGAAGTTGGATGCTTGAAGGTTTGTGACGAGAAGTTTTTTCTTTGTCTTCTGGTTTAGTTAAAGCTAGGAGCGTACTGGAAATCTCTTGCTTGCATTCTTTTCCTCTCTCTTGCTCTCTGCCCATACCACCATCAGAGAGAGATAATGAAACTGTTCTTGCAAGACTTTAGACCTTCACATGTTTCTTTTGGCAGCGCTCTGTATAAACAGGCCGGGGAGAATAGTTCCCCACATGATACAGACTGCTGTTGTGTTCTCTCAGCAGCTGAGAATTTGAAGTCTGCAAAGGTACTGAACCACGTTGTCTTTAGGTAAAGACTGCTACGGTTACACGTTTGTGTTTCAGGTTTGTGTGCACATAGTTCATGTTTGTACTGTGCACGCACAAAGTATTTACAGAAAGCAGTCAACCACAAATTGTTTCATAGTCTATACCTAACTTTTTTTTTTTTGCCTCTTGCTGCTTTAAACTGTGTAGAAGGTCAGATAAATCCTTTGTGCATGAAGTTCCTATTCTTTTTGTGTTGGTGATTGTTCTTAATATGCTGAATTTGCTGTTTATATTGCAAACTGCTCACCCAGTTCCTCTTGACAAGTGACATATTTGAATCTCTTTTGCGTCAAATGGGTCCTCACAGAGGGTAGCTGCAAACATGTTTGAGTAGACCACCTGTCTAGTCATCAGAACCACTAGCTGCACTATATTTTAGCTCTTTTGCCATTAAATTAGAAATAATCGTATTTTCCTGTGGTACATGAATTACAGTTGAGTCTCTTCCATTGGGTTGGCTAAATTGCTTTACTGTCTCTTAAAAGTGTGCTGTGTAAAACTGACCATGCAGGATCTACTTCTGAGTAGTTGAAATCTTTGTTCTTAAATGACTGGCTGCTTCCAGTTCCTCCAGGATTCCTCCTCTGCTTCCTGAGAACAGCCTCAGCCCCATTGCAGGCTCTGACACCCAATGGTAAGAAACTCATTGATAGTGATCTTGAATTGGCCCAAGCATCTGCTGTAGTTAAAGCCATTAAGTCTTCAGTAGGCCTTGATTGTTTGTCAAGCCCATCAAAAACATCTCTTCAGAAAAGCAGGAAGAGCAGGAATTAGAAGGGAAGCCACCAGCAAGGCTGGGTCTTGTTTGAACCAGGACTCAAATTTTTCTACTCATTCCTTGCATGTTTAAGATAAGGGGGACCCTCCAGATCCAAAATAGTTTGGGTTTGCACTTTCCAGATAGACCTCACTGAAACCTTCCTCATGCTGAGGAGAGTTCTCTGGAGTCACAAAATCTTGCACTTTCAAATAAGCCCACTTCTAGATTTTCATAGCTCAAGAAAATAAAAGCTTTGAAGTGTAGAACATTAGTTGACCTGGGCCTCTCTTCCACCAAATCCCCACTTCCCATGTTTCAGAAAGGGAGAAAAACAACTATTGCAAATCATCTAAGTCGCTCCTTATCACTAAAAGGGCATTTTAGGACTAGAAAAGCAGCTCTGAGGTTGTCCGCCTGCTGCCAGGGTACACACTGCATTCCTGTATTTTTAAGAGCCTAGTTACGTAGCCAAGAAGTTTTTTTCATGCTAGTTGAAAAAATATATTAATTTTTGCTGTCTTTGTGCCTTGCATGGTCAACTTCATGGTTTGTACAGATGCAAATGAGGACAGTGAGAAATACAATAAGGAAACTATTTGGAAAAAATCTCTGCTCTTGAGAAGAAGGGCAGGGTTGGTTGGTGTTTTTTCACCCAAAGAGGGGCCTTCTGCTTCTTGCTGTTGGAACTCAATGCCAAAACCCTCAGTTCTTCAGTTGAGCTTTAGTTTCTTTGAGTTCACCTACTCATTGTGCCTTTTCTCCTTCTCCCCTCTCTGCTCCCCCACTGGAAAAAGCCTACAAATAAATCAAGCTACATTTCCCACAGACTAGAGTCTGAGGAGGTTTTGTGATGCAGTGGTGGGAAATAAACATTTTGGGTTCATGCAAACCTCATTTGTTCTGCCTCTGCCCAGAAGAAGGTTAGGTCTTTTAATTCCAAGCAATTTCAAAACAGCAGAAGCTTTTAAAGGTGGGTTTTGAACAGCTTCTGCTGTCACAGGACCAAGGTACATGCAACAAACTGTTACTATCACAATGAGACTAAGGAAACGCCAAGTGTGAGACTTGAATAATAATGTACTATGCGGTGCCAGCTATACCTCAGACTTATGTCTGTGGTATTCAGTTTAACCACCAAAGCTTCTCAAATCTAATCATTTCATGCCACGTACCCTGGCAGTGTTGTATAGCAGCTGTCCTTTTGTAGTTGATGTGTAATTACATCATGAAAAGACTTTAATTACCATATTACTAAATTACCAGCCAGCAATCCTTTCAGGTTCAGCCCTAGCTCGCTTCTGTATGGACTATTAGACTTCTCCAAGCTGAACTCTTTTGGTTGGTGTAAAAGGGAGGAAAAAATCGTGCTAATTGTAGGTTATGTTATGAACTATTATTGAGCTTGATGTTATGGCATCACTAATGTCAATGATATAATTAAACTTCTCCTAATGATGCAATCACAGTTCTGTAATAATTATACGTTAACTGCACATGATACCAGAACCCTACTAAAAATGAGGTGATGTATTCAGAGCCTGATAAAAACAACTTGGAGGGAGCTGCTTTCATTCTCTACTGGCTTGTCTGATCATTCTTGGACTCTGCCATAAATATACCTACTTGTACAGTCAAAATTCATGTCTGAATATTGGCCAAAGCTTTTTCTAATGTTTCTCTCTCTTTCTCTCAGTGGTTAGCATTGTCCATGTAAGGTTATCTAATGAGGGACTGATAGTGCTATAATCAGCTATCCAACATATAGTGCTTTTCAGATAAGCGTTGAGGTGCTGTGCTTTGCTTACCAGCTTGACATACACACTAAGGTAACTAGGCCAGGTTTTCAGAATATCTGCCTTTTTTTTTTTTTTTTTTTTAGTAAGGAATAGTAAATCCTCTCTGCTCATTCTTTTAAATAGTATTGTTCAATTTTGTATTGCTAAAGTGACTTTTACTTCCCAACTGCCATAATATGCCTTTTTAATCTCAGTTCTTTTTAGTTTTATGCTCTTTATTAGGATGTTGTTTTATAGCTAATGATGAAGCAGTAGTAAAACAGGGACTTAATGTATTTACTGATTACTGCCCAATTCTTGTATAGCCTCGTGCAACATAACACTTGCCCAATATCACTACAGTGACTGTAATGCAATATGATCATATTAACTCTCTTTGGCACAATAGTTCTTCTGGCTTTCATGTTGTCTGACTTAGTAGCTACTAAGAGACTGCAGGCGCTGCCATTTTGTGCTGTGCTTGCAGCCATGTAGGGTAGCTGTGCTTTTATTATTATACAAGAAGCAGAACACCACAAGTTGGTTTGATTTTTCCATAGGCCCTGAAACACTCACTAGATCTGCAAATGGGTTCTTGGGCTTTTTTGATTTATTGGCAGAACGTGGGATCAAAGCGAAGAGCCTGGTGTTTCAGAGGCTTCACAGACTTGCAGGGTCACTGGATTTTTTCCTTTGTTTCATCAGCTTTTTTAAATCATCTTTTTGCCTCCTTACTTTTGCTCACCTCTGCTTATGTTTTCAGGGCATATTCACCCTCTGCTTGAACATACATCCTCATGTCCAGAATAGATTTTTCTCCTGCTTTTTACAAGTGTAGAATTAATGCTAAGACATTTGGCATTGGTAAATGATAGGAGTTCATTGAGTGAAGGTTTTTGTGGTGCTTCCATGTGGGTGCAGGTTAAGCAACTTCATTGGTGCTTCAGGTGCCCAGATGTGGGAGAACATGTTTATAACACAGACTTCTCCCGGTATAATAAAATAGTGAATTGAAAATTTAATTCTACTTTCTTTACTGTTTCAGTTCTTTCTGGTTTTGCTGCTTGTGTTGAATCTCACTACACTTACACTTCCTCTTCTTCTGTGTCATGGTGCTTGTCAGCTGCTTCCCTCATACATAATTCTTGTTGTAGGAAGTCAAATTTTGGGGATTAATTTGGTTTTATGAAGTAAATGAGAGGCATGCAAACAGCCACACATCTGCTAACTGACACTGTAGCTTAAACAGAATTTCTGAGAAGTCGGAATTGATGATTCTGACCCATTTTTGTGGTTCATGGTATCTGACCTCTTCCTCAAGGCAGTCCAGCAGGGTGATTTTTTGCCAGAAGTGCTAAAACTGTAACAATAGAAACCAAAAAGTGTTCTAGTGTATTACTACTGTAGAGCTAGTTTGCTTTAGTCTTGGTTTACAGTATTTTTAAGAAACTCTAATTTTCTGATTTCCTTAACTACCCATCTTCTAATCTAAATGGTGTCGATTTTCTGGTTTTTGAGTGGTGTGCCTAAGCCCTCTCTGTCTGCTTACATCTGTGTCTGCATAAACAACAATAACTGTGCTTCATACTCAGTGCTTAGAGGTCTCTAGAGAAAAGACTAACTCAGTTCCTGAGCTTCTCCAGCCTGCAGTATTTGGAAAAGCATTGTTTTTCCTGTCTTCCCCTAAAGATGTGATAAAAAGAGCTGCAACTCTCTGAACCACATGCAAGGCCTTTTCACTCTGGGACAATGCAATCTGTGGTAACTCCTCTTTGTCCTCTGAAGTTCTCATTCCTCCAGATAATCAAAAGATGCCTCCCAAGAGGCAAGAGCAACACTTACGGATTATATTTTGGCCAATCTATGCACACATCCCCTTTTTAGATTGTTATTAATACTTTGACAGAATCACTTGAAACTAATAAATGTTTGATCATTTCAGGGCGACAGATAACCTAAGCCTGTTCTGCTTACGAGCCACTGTAGTGAGGAGAGACTGAATTTAAGATGAAGCAAGTCTCTCCCACACACATTCTCCTTCACTGGCTGCAGTTTGGTAGCTGGAGAAGTCTAGTCCTGACTAGCCAAAAATGTTGGAAAAGAGCCTGGCATCTTAGTCACACTCAGGAGATGTGGCCAAGTCCCATATCTCTGTTTCCCCTGCTGATTTTCCTTAGAAGCCTGACTTGCAGGCCTGCAGAAAGGACTTCTGCTAAGGGGAGCTTCCTTCCAGGGAGAAGGAAGAGCACAGGATTCATAGGAATAGAAACAACCTCAAATATTGCAGGATTTTGTGCTGGGTAAAGCTTTTGGAGGCACTTCAGGAAACACTTTAAGTGAGGTGTGGAGAAAAGGTGTTGGATCAGAAATAAGTTGTTGCACTCGAAGTGCAGTGATGAGGAAGAACGTTTTCTAGTGATCCAGTGGATGACAAGTTCCAGGGTACTGGCATGTCATATCCAGCACTGACTTGGCAAAAATGATTGATTTGTCAGTAAATGTTCATAGGCTTTTGAAGTCAAAACAAATGTTCTGCCTCTTCTCTAAACTCTTGTTTTTTCTCAGAGAGCATATGCCTTAGCAATGTCTATGGCAATCTAGCAGGTATGGAAGCCATTGTAAATGTTTGTGGTGAGTGGTACATTCAGTTAAGTCTTGGTCCTAACCACATGGACACTATCTACTCATGAAGTCCTGATGTTCCAGATTATGAGGAAGGAGAAGAATTTTGGCTGTTCAAGTAATATCGGTAAACTGGAAAGCCACAATTCATTGGTATTAGTTTCCAGGAATGGTGAATTCTGTTAACTTTAATTCTCATAGGTTTTCAGCCTTTAAAAAAAAAAGAAAGAAAAACCCCACAACTAGCAAAAACCGAAAAACCTAATCAAGCCAGGCAAAAAAAGCTGATTGCTGCCACTGCAAGTAAAAGTTACCCTGCTATCTATTTTGTTGGTGAATATAAGCACAAATGAAGGAATAATTCCCATTGTGATAATATCTTTGCATGTATGTTGCATGTGTAGCCTGTGGAGCTCATAGTGTCTGAGGCAAGATGGGCAAAGGGTGCCGAGATATAATTTTAATCACACTTTTACCAGTATTTTACAGATGCGTAAAGAGCCTGTGACCTCTAATAGAGGCAGCTTGTGGTATAAGCAAATAGGCCAGAACCAGATTGCCCAGTGCACTGCATTAAGCTCAAAACCATCTTTTTAATCTTTGCCTTTGTATCTCCACAGAGGGACCTGCAGGTTCTTCATTCCAGTGTTACAGGGCAAGGGCCAAGGCACACCAAGCAGACTGGGCACCTTGGACCTCTAGTTCCTGTCCTTACTATGGGAGGAGGGCTGGGGGAGCATCCCTGCTTGGCGAATGTTTCAAGACTGCTGCGGTCCTTACTGTGTTGGGAAGCTTTTCTCATCCTCTGAATTCCGTGCACTTCCCAGGCAGCCCAGGCTGTTCGGTCTCAGCAGCAGCTATGCAATGCAGCTTTAGCCCTGCTCCTGGGGCTTTTAGCGAGGGCTTCCCTTGTCACTTCTGCATGGGTGAATGAAGCAGGGCTTGGGTAAAAATTCACTGATGCAGAGAGAGCAGAGAGTGCAACTTTCAGTTTGCTTTTACTTCTCGGTCCAGCTAGTCCCAATATCCTGCAACTGCCACTGAAGGGTAGAAAAGCTGAGATCACATCTACTTTGATGCTCTAGGTGCTAAAAGTCATTATGACTTCCTCAGTGGTAAGACAGTGAAAACCAGGGGGGGAAAAACCCGTGTTCCTTCCATCTTATGTGGTCAGCCATATCCCAGCCATATTACTGGCAAAATAAACACTGACTTGCACAGCAATGCCTTCATCCACTAAGCCCAGGTTTAGTTGCCATAGTAACTCATCCTGGAGATGAATGTGATATCCTGGACAGCAGGGAAAAACACTTTGATTCCACAGATACCAGTCCTGAAGCTGAGAGCTGACCACAGAGATGTGACTGCACGTCTTTGTTCATTTCTCTGGCACGGCCTGAATAATTGGTGGCATGTTGTTCAGCCATGATACAGAAACGTGGTGGTGTATCATCATTGCAACCCTGGACTTAGCTGTGTTCAAATGAAGAATGCAGTGAAATTGTCACGGGCAAAATGAATCCCATGAGGGCAGCAAATCTCCAACCTAAGGATGCTGAAACTGATGGCGGGCAGTTTTTGTGTGCTAGCAGAATTGCTGTAAACTTACTGTGAACTGGCTTGTAATAGCTTCGTAGCTGCCAGCTGAAGTCCGCTCTGAAAGATTGGTGAGTTCGGATGTAAACCAATAGGAAAGTACACACAATTAATTACAGAGTGTTTTAGCTTAGTTCATTGGCTTTTGGTTTAGCACTACTAGAACCAGAGTAGACAATACTAGAAGTGTATAGGTAAATGTAAAGTCACCACTGGTTCAATAGCAAAAGGTACTTTCCTGATTAAACAAACAAAAATCACATACAGATAGCCAGTGCCATCTCATTAGTGATGGGGTGGGAGTACCAAAAAAAAGTATAATTATCCGTAAAATGGAACACTCTTAATGAAGCCAACTGCTAATAGTAACTCCATACTTATGTTGCATCAGACAAGCAATACATTTGAGGACTTAAACTACAGCAGGGAATTCATGGAAGAGTCCCTTGGGAATGGAGCTGCACCCCACCAAAGAGGCACTGAGAACCGGAGGCGTGCAGCTCTTAGGGTCAAAAACAACCAGGCAATGTGTCTTTTCCAAGCTATCTCTGTTGTGGACAACCTGCAAGCTCAGTATTATATTTAATTTGAAATAGTAGAGTGAGTAGTGATGCAGAAACAAGTGAAGTTATTTAGTTACAGTGTTGGTGACGGCCAAGTGCTTCTCACTGTTGGATGCAATATATAGGGCAGAGGGAGGCTGCCAGGAGTAGAAAATCCCTGTAGCTCCTGCTTACTAAGTTGTTAGTTGAATACATGGGACGGAATGTGAGATCAGTTCTAAAATTTCCGATTTTTATTGGGTTTGGTGGCGGTAAGGAAGATGCTGACTGGCTCAGGTGCTACCATAGATGAGAAGTAAGCCCTTCCATGGAAATCTATGAATATTATTTTGCTTTGAGAAATAGCTTCTACTTGCCCATTTGTGATCCTTTATTAAAAATAATACAATTCATTTAATAAAAACAGACCACCAGAATAGTGGCTTTAAAGTATATTAGCAGCCTCATTTTACCCGGAGGTCTTCTCCACAGGAATCGCTAAATAAGCATTAGAAATGTAAATAAGAATGAGTCAGGTAGCTGGAAACAGTGTAAAGCTCTACATGTGTGTGCACAGGACAGCTCGCGTGCTTGTAGGTGCCTCTGAAAGGTGACTTTCAGGGTTTCTTGCAGGGGCTGGATTTCATAACTTCTTTCTGTGGTCTTTTCAAAGGCAGGAGGACGTTCTTGTCTTGCCACGGGAGAGCTGTAGCACGCTTGGCTCCGTGGTGGTGTGAGGACATGAAAAAGAGGCCCTTGAATGAAATACCTGGGAACACCAGGTGAGGTGGTTTGGCCCTGGCCAGATGCCAGGTGCCCACCAAAGCCCCTCTGTCACTCTCACCCCCGCAGCTGGACAGGGGAGAGAAAATATAACAACAGGCATGTGGGTCAGATAAAGACAGTTTAATGAAGCAAATAGCTGTGCGCAGAAGCAAAAGCAAACCAAAAGATCTGATTCTCTACTTCCCATCAGCAGGCGATGTCCAGCCACTTCCTGGGAAGGAGGGCTCTGGTACGTGTAGCGGTTGCTCCAGATGACAAACGCGAAACTAATGTCCCCCCATTCTTCCTGTTTTCCCCAGCTTATATTGCTGAGCAGACGTCATGTGGTATGGAATATCCCTTTGGTCAGTCTGGGTCAGCTGTCCTGGCTACATCCCCTCCCAAGTTTTTACCCACCCCCAGCCTGCTGGGGAAATGTTGGGGAAACAGCCTTGGTGCTGTGTGAGCCCTGCTCAGCAGTAGTCAAAACACCGCTGTGTTATCGAGCTACCACTGCACAGCATGATGAGGGCTGCACCTCAGGCAGACCCATTACACCAGGTCAGTGTCCTGCGGGAGTAGGGCTGTACTTGGCAGTTGTGCTGCTGAGACATTAACCCTTGGAGCAGCCAGGGTGGCTGGCAGTCTGCAAAAAGCCTTAGCAGAAGTTCGGGAGAGTTCTTCATTGTTCCTGCAGGAAATGCCGAAGCACATTCCTGTAAGAGATAACTTTAACCCTGCCTTTGTGCAATACTTCACCAAGGCAAGTTCCCACACCTTTTGTTGGCTAGAGGGAGCTGAAGTTCCCCCCCAGTGATGAATGAATGTGTCTGAGCAGCCTGCTTTAACCACGGCATACACAACGAGACTACATCGTTACTGGAAGAGCCACAAGCAGGGAGAGTGTGTTCCCTCTTAACGTTGGCTTTGTTCGGCTGAAAGGAAAATGATCCAGTGCCTCTATTCTGTTCGCAATATTTCTGTGGACAGCCTGAAGTTTGTGATGAAAAGTGTTGAAGAAACCAGGTGGCAGGGCTGTTGAGTGTCAGTAGATGGAAAATGAGGACAGAGGCAATTTTCATTGGCTCTACCCCCTCCTTGGTTTGCTTGTTTTCTTCTTGGTAGCAATGCCAAGTAGGAGTTTGGGCATTTTTGAAACATCTCTTGGGTATTACGGGTGGGAGGCAGCCAGGGTTTTTTTCCATTGGCGTTGCTGAGGGTTGCTGCTTTCACTTCTGAATTTTATGGTGATGGATATGTCATCGCTGGGACCTGTTTTAATGCCAGCCAAACGTTATATAATGGTTTGTTTCACTATCCTCAGCCTGCCTTAGTGCATAAAATTAAGGAAATCATTTAAAGGCTTTGCACTATGGTTCCATGATTATTGCCAGTGAAGTGAGGTGTTTGTTCACCTGGTTTCTAAAGAAACATTGAGAAATGAGTCTGCGTGGGACTAAGGGAGAGTAATTCAGTTCATAATAAGTGAAACCAAGGTGCCAGGGCTGGATGTATTAAAAGTCATCAGTAATTGTAATGGCTGTAAGTTCCAGTACTTCATTTAGAGAACAGAGAAACGTTTTTTTGGAATCTTTTTATAATCACTACTTTCTCTTCTTAGCAATTAAGAAAAGGTAAGTAAACAAAACTGGTTTGAAGCTCACCAGGCATTAGCATTGGTATTCCTTGGCTTCTTTAAATATATGCATTTAGTTACCATAGTAAACAAGTAACCATCTAGACTGATTCTATAGTCCTAGGATTTACTTTTTTTTTTCCTCACCTATTTTGTGACATACCTAATTAAAATCTACTGCTTGGTTCCCCTTTGAATGTAATAAAACCCTGCCTTATTCTTTCTGTCAGTTTAATCCCTCTTTCTTTTCTATTGACACATTTCTAATACCTCTTCAGACAGTCCAGACACTTCTGCTTCGTCTGTGCCGAAGCCACAATGCTTAACACCTTTTGACAAAATGGATACATCTTCCCTGTGGCTTGGAATTGATACACGCTGTCAAGAAGGGTTTTCCAAATGGTCTTTCTTTGTCACCTTCACCAGATTTTTATCCTCTGTGGTAGAAATGTGCAGTTTAATGTTGAGTTTCAAATAATTTTTGGCTGAAAAGTGTGTGATGGAATCAGGGTGTCCCCTGAATACTCCTAACAGTAGGAGATGCCTCTTTGTTTTGAACACCAGAATCCCAACAGACCTATGACAGCAGTGAAATTACACTTTTGACCTTGTTCACTAAAGTGTTTCTTTCTTTGTATGATTAAATGAGAGTAACCAACAATAGCTTCCTCTAAAATGTGTGAGTGTCCCTCTGTTTGTTTATTATAAGAAACTCAGAAAGGATGCTGTGCAATTCTGTTGATTGTGTTCTCTACAAAGGAAAAAAAACCCAAACCTCTGCTTGATTCAAGGAGAGGTGGCTGTTTTAACAATATTAAAAATGCAAAAGCAATTGGTATATTGATGTTTTCTTAAGCCAGTGTTGTTGCTACACACTGAGTGTGAGAGCAGCAGTACAACGCAGTGGCAGATTTTTACCCTTCTGTTGCTTCATTCACCATACATTTTAAAAGGGGATATATACTAAAGCACCAAATACTCTTTTAAAGTATTGAATCTGAATGTAGAAAATAATCATATACTTAAGGTTCTCTGTGAATGCTGAAACACTCAAAAGATCTTTAGCTGATCACCATGGTGTATGCAGTTATGTCAGTCCAAAAGATAAATGTAGTAGTTTCTGTAGATTTACATGTAGCCTCTTAAGGTGTTTCTTTTCACTTGCGTGTGACCAAGTGGACATAACCTGCTGCAGGATTTGCTGTGACTGCCAGTCCCACCTTACGCACCGAGGTGTTGGCCCATCCCTTGCTCCACAGAGAGATACAAAATCAGAATTTTGTTTCTTCCATTTTAGGCTACTACAGCTGTGTGGTAGTGATTTCCTCCTCCCCCAACCCCCCCCCCACCCCCCCCCCCCCGGTATATTCCTGTTTTCTGTGTATGTTTACCAGCACTGGATTAGTGAACATACTTTTTGTTGTGCAGAGCAGGTATCTGTGAAACACAAGGGCGAGTATGATCCTGTGGTGCTTGTGGGTGGGAAGTTGTAGGTAGATGGTACAAAGAGGGAAGAGGACTCAGGAAAATATGTAGGTTTTTTTCAGAAGGGATCAAAATAAGTGACTTAATGGCCTCCATGGCCTCAAGAGCAGTTTCTCCTGTTTGCTCACTGTGGATGATGCTGCATGGAGAGAGCATCAAAGCCATAGAGTGTGGAGGGCAATGCACCGAAGGGACTGCAGGTCTATGACTTCCGATTTCCTATTCTGCCAAAAAAACTTTTGTTTTTTAATTACTACTTCATTGATGATACAAATTAATAATTGGTATGGGTCTGAAGCAACCTTATCATCAGAGAGTATTTGGTTAGTGTTGACATACTTGTTCCCTGCAAACATGAATCATCCGTCTGCTTTTGGCAGGCTCGCCCTGTGGCTCTGCTGTAATGTGTTTCACCAGTGTGGCTGAAATTAAAATGTCACTATTAAACATGGCAGAATCAGATGCTGTCTGGGCACTGCATCTCTTCAAGTTCTTCTTGCTTCCTGTGTAGCTATTTCTGACAGTTTAATAGGACAGCTGTATTCTGGTATAAAATAATACATTCATATTTCCACAATGTATGGGGAGCTAAATACTTTCAGAGCACAATGTCACTGCATACATACATCTCTCATGCATGGCAGAAGCAGTGATGCTCACGTAACGCCATGTTGCTGCTTAGCCCATTAGGAAGTGTAAAGTCAAAATTAATTGTCCAGCAGGACCGTATAGAGCGGGTCTCTAAAAGCAGTTCCTGGGCTGTTTGCGGCTGCTGCGTCAGCCAGGCTCCCTCGCCGTGAGCAGTTATTGACTTTGGGCTATTGAATTCAGGACTCTGGAGGCTGCTTGGTGGGAAAAGCCTTCAGTCGGTGGTGCTTGGCAGCTCTGTCACCGTGAGGTCACAGAAAGGGCAGTTCAGTCTCCAAACCCAATTAGGGCCTGATTCGGCACCTCTTCAATCACAGGGGAAAATCCCACTGAGCAGGGTGGCTGCCAGGCCAGGCTTTCGCACCCAACCGCCCCACTGAGATGGCTGATGAATGTGTCCGTTTTTGTCACTTTGGCCATCAGAAATACCCTTTCCTGTCATGAAACAGCTAAGCAGCTGGTGCAGAAAGGTAAAAAGCCTGGTAAGGGGATAATGAGCCCACCACAGCTGACAGACCAGTGACCTGTACATGTATGTCCGCGTCCCTCCCATTACTCATATCTAGAGCTGTCTAATTCCTTAGATCAAATCAGTTGACTCTTATGAGCAGCTGTAACTTTCAAGTTGAATAAAGTCCAAGTGCTGAAAACATTGGTGAAAAACATATAACTGAGACTCTGTTTTATCAGTTATCCACAGCATTGCTTTAATGCCCCACAGCCCCCACCACCCCCCAAAGTTTGTTGGTTTGGGGTTTTTGGGATGGGGTTTTTTGGGTTTTTTTTTGTGCTGGGTTGTGCTTTTCATCCTAGGTGGCTGCGATTTCTAGTGAAAATAAGTTGAGCCATGAAAGGTTGACCCAGTCACCTCTGAATTGCTTTTTATATGATGCGAGTCCCTCAGGGCCCAGTTCTACCCATAGAAGTGAGAATGATAGCTATCAATGTGTATGGGAAGTATGTCACTGTGCACAAAGAAAAAGGTGAACCCCAGGCTGTTCTGAGTGGTCTTTAAAACATGGATTTCCTGTGAAATAGTGATTAAAGGGGAAGCAAAGGATAATTAGAAAATTAGCCTGATGCAGTAGCAGTTACATCAATGTTTTTATATTAGCTCTTTCAGCCAAGCACGAGATCAGTAGATCCCTTATGACTCTCTTAAACTAGTGTGTAAAACTTGGTTAGTGTCTGATCAGCTCCTTTGATCAGTCTGGTCTCGACTGTTGCCAGAGTACTTGGTCTGTACTAAATCCACAGTCGCTTTAAATGGAGGCCTACTCAAGTGAGTCGAATTACATACAAAAAGGTTATAAAAACTGTTCACTGTCTTTGAGTAAGTGTTCTGGTTCAAAGCTGAATACCATAGGAATTGCAAAAATAAAAGCAAAGGTGTTATTGCAGAAAAGAGGTAGTAGAGTCATTTTTAAATGTCTGTCTCAGAAATCCGAAAGAAAAATTTTCAGCAAACCTTTATTATTTTTAATTGGACTGGCATTTTTGAGGGCCTGTAGTGTATTCAGATTCCATAAAGGGGAGAAAATTCCATCAGAAATTCTGGACAAATTTCTCTTAAGAAATTAATGAGTTACAACCACCATGTTTCAAGCACATGATATTGTTTTTAATTGTAGCAGTGGAGGACCAGTGGGAGCCTTCAGTATGTCAGTTGCATTCTTGCCACTTCTAATTTCTACACAGAGTTATTTGCAAGGAAGTGCTGGGAGTCCAGGAGCAGTAAATTTGTTACCTATCAAAGCAGAGCTGTATTCCCCTCATCACTAGAGCCTTTTCCCACCTCTCCCATTTTAGTGCCATCCTGTACCTGCCTGGTCTTTGCCATGTGAATCTCATAAATGCAAACACTTCCTTTCCTCTTTGGTAATGCTCCTCCTTTTGCATACTAGCAATACCAGATGATCATTCAGAGACAATTTTAGTCCAATGTCGTATCCAGAAGACTTGGAAAGTTATCTAGTGCCACTGATTTTACAAAGCTGGTTTATACCTGGGCTGGTTTTCTCAAGATGCCTGTGTTTTGAATTTAGTTGTTAAGTTTTCAGTCTTTGTGTGCCTACCATATTTGTTGGTTGCATTGCAGTGCCATCAGAATACCTGGCATAGAAGCAATGCCAGCAAATTGATCAAATTATCACGAGAAGTAAGCTAGCACATAAATATCACACCAACAGGATGGAAAGATCACAGAAATGAGACCGTTTAAAACATACAGAAACTGGAATCCAAGTGACAGTTGCTTGTTTTATCTACACCAAATTCTGTGCAGATTCAAGAGGAGAGCTGGTGCACTGCTACTATCCAAGCACTGAATTAATCTCCTGATGGTTGAGAGAAAGCTCCAAAACATTAAAATCTTTGGGATGATACATAGTTCATCCAGCTCTTCAAAAGAGCCAAGCATTACTATACTTACAGAGCTGCGTAAATAATGGAAAGATAAAAGAATGCAATTCTGTGGGTGAATATGTGACTGCAGAACGCAGTAGGAATACTGGGTAAATTCTTCCCTCTTGTGACTGTGTTTCAGCCGGTGGCATTACACCAGGGATGAATTGGGCCATATTTTGCATGCAGCATGGCAGGTTGTTAAGAGGCAACAGGCAGGTATTTGAGAGAATTGCCTCTCTGCTGTTTGCAGAAGTATATGTGAAATCTCCTGGCTGATCTATAGTCATTCCATTACCTGTCATCTTTCAGCAGGTAACTAGTTAAATTTGTGTTAAACAGGATTTGCTTTGCCATTTCCATTTGCTGTTGGAGTAGAAATGTTCTGACATGACATATGACCAATCAATAATTGGAAAGTGCTTGCATGAGTCATTTGAAGCCAGTAGTTTAGACAGTGTCAGCCACAACTGGGATTAAAGCCTGCAAAGAGTTGTTCTACAATCAGTGATTCTGCAGCATCTCCTCTGGGTGTCTGTATTTCACTTAATAAGGATACCCTGTAGACATCAACTGAAATAACTCTTGCCTTTGTTGCTTGGATGTTTTTGTGAGCTCTGAAATGAACTTGGCATATACAAATATACTTTGTTATCCAGCCTAAAGGATCCAGGGTAGGAATTATTATCCTGTTCTGCTGACAACTTCAGTAGAAAAGAAATGGCTTTATTTTGCTGTGACTGTGAAGAGAATAAGAGTGTGACTGTACCCTGTGGTTTTCTGCGTGTTTTTTTACTTTTTTTTTTTTTTTCCCTATACTGATGGTGTTTTATTGTTATTACAGGGCTATAATAATCCGAAATGGCGAAGTCATTCCAATGTCTTCAGAATTCACTCCAGAGACCGAACGCCAGAGACTTCAGTACCTGGTAAGAGACCTGAGGACCAAATCAGAGGCTGCTGTGCCAGGCATTGCCTGGTAATATCTAAGGTTCAGACACATGCTGCTGAGTTACTGTGGCTTAGTGAAGGACCATGTGTCCACTGAACACCAGTGACTAACCACATATGTCTTTTAGCCATCAGCAAATGCGGAGAAAAGCTTAGTGGTGTAAATGCTGATGAAAGGAGTCTTACCTCTTCTGTGAAGGCCACCGATTAGCATGGCTGGGCTTGTGTACCTTGTTCAGCTGCAGACTTCAGCAGCAAATTGGTGTTGGATAATGAGAGCTCAGACAAAGAGCTAACAAGCCACAGAGGTATTTCAGTCCATCCCAATGTTTACTATGTGACAGCATAAACTGCCACAGACTGCTCTTTGTGTGCGTGTGAACGATATTGCAGGGTGTTACTCATTTGCTTTAATAGTATGCTAATATTATTTTAATCAGCAAAAAGGTGTGCAACTTAGAGATGATCTCAGTGAGCATTAGTAGCTGTAGGATAGGATGGGTGAAGAAAGACTGGTTTCATTTAGTGTAGCAGCCCCCGTGAAGCTGGGAAGGGTGACTAGCTGAGGACATGTGGGGTTCTTTATACACCAAGTTGCGTTGGCTGATAAGCTGCCCAAGAAACATAAGTCAAAATGTATGATTTTTTTTTTGTGCAAACAATCCTGTTACTTTTTAAATTTTTATCAATGGCAAGATCACTTGGATGAAGTTGGTTGACTGTTTGTCAAAATGTCATTCCTAACGTGACAGAGAGATTTCTTTTGTGCTTCTCCTGGTCTCCTGCTTTTTTTCTCGTAGAAAGTTAAGCTTAAACCAAGGCAGACTTATTGTCAGCCTTGCCTGACGCGAGGCGGACAGGCCAAGGCTAGTGGCGTTTCCTAGTCTTAAGGTGTCTCTCATCTTCAGCGTGGCCAAAGCACTGTGGTTTGAAACTAGGCAAAATGCCGGTGCTTGAAGATGGGGGTGGAAGATATTAAAGAAAAATTGTAGATGTTTTTGCAGTTGTCACATTTGATTTTTTTAGTCAGGTTCACTGGCTTGAAGCTGAACATTTCAGAGGAAATACTGCTTTGGTAGTACTCTTATTCAGGGAGCCAAATGGAAAAAAGGCCTAATAAATATTTACAGTTCAGTTACATTTAAAATAGTTCGTTTGCCTTTAAAACAAAAGGTATCTTTAGTATCTAGGGAGTCTGCTACTTATGTAGGAAATAGGAGATAAAGCATTGCCTACAAGGGATTTTTTGTGTGTGTTTTGATGTCCTTTCTGGCTTATATTTGAAAACAGCAGCTGATCTGAAAAGCATTTCTGCTGTTTCCTTTGGAAAATTCCTTGACCTTTGTTTATTTTAATTCTATATGTAACAAATATGTTAGGGCTATGGGTATCATGTTCAAAGAAAATACATGTAAGATAGCAAGAGCGTGAAACAAAATTAGAGATAATTTCAAACATAACATTCCTTAAGTAACATTTTTACTCTAGTGTTCAAAAAAAAAAAAAACCCCCGAATTTCTTACAAGGTTGGCAAAAACATTACGCTCCAAAGGTTGCATCTGTCTTGTTGATTAAATCCCAAATAATTCTCCTTACTCACCTTAGCTGTCCCCAGGTTCTGCTATCAGTCTGTTGCACCATCAACATCTCTCTTCTGCTGTTCTTATCTGAAAGTTACTTACTTTGGATTTATATTCTTATTTGCAGTTTAAAGCTGGGTTTTTTCATTTCAAACATGTTGCTCTACTCTTCCTGCGCAATAGGAAGAAAAGCACTTAATCATTTTAACATTAATATTTTACTTGGTAAATGCAGAGATACTGCTCACTGTGGGGAAGTTACTGCACATGCAAAGGGAGGGTATGGATTTACAGTCTGCAGGCTACTGAGCATTGGTTCCCTGTGCAGTAGACACTGTTAGCACAGTCAGGGTGAAGGAGCTTTCCTCTGCCTTTAGTGCCTATTGATTGCTCCAGCCACACAGGATGTGGGATTAAGTCCTCTTTTCTGGGCCTTAATTTCCATGTGCAAAGAAATCTGTGGGATATCAAGTTGTTCAGGTCATGTGAGCACCTCTCTATGAAGTTTTCCTGCCTAGTCTTAGGCAAAACTGTGCTTCAGGTTATACTGGTTGAGTAACTGAGGGGCAGGGGGTTGGAGATCATAAAATGGTTTGGGTTGGAAGGGACCTTAAAGATCATCTAGTTCCAACCCCCCTCCATGGGCAGGGACACCTTCCACTAGACCAGGTTGCTCAAAGCCCCATCCAACCTGGCCTTGAACACTGCCAGGGAGGGGGCATTTACAACTTCTCTGGGCAGCCTCTTCCAGTGTCTCACCACCCTCACAGTGAAGAACTTCTTCCTAATACCTAAGCTAAATCTCCCCTCATTCAGTTTGAAACCATTACCCCTCTTGCTATCACTACATTCCCTGATAAAAAGTCCCTCCCCATCTTTCCTGTAAGCTCCCTTTAAGTGCTGGAAGGCCACTGTAAGGTCTCCTCCAGGCTGAACAACCCCAACTCTCTCAGCATGTCCTTATAGGGGAGGTGCTTCAGCCCCATGATTATCTGCGTGGCCACCTTCTGGCCTTGCTCGAACAGGTCCATATCCTTCTTATTTGGGGGCCCCAGAGCTGAATGCAGTACTCCAGGTGGGGTCTCACAAGAGTGGAGTAGAGGGGGAGAATCAACTCCTTCAACCTGCTGGTCACACATCTTTTGAAGGACTGGCTTTCTGGGCTGCAAGGGCACATTGTTGGCTCATGTTTAGTTTTTCATCCACCAACACGCCCAAGTCCTTGTCCACAGAGCTGTTCTCAATCCACTCATCGCCCATCTTGGGGTTTCCCTGACCCAGGTGCAGGACCTTGCACTCAGCCTTGTTGAATTCCTGAAGTTTGCACAGGCCCACCTCTCCTGCCTGTCCAGGTCCCTCTGGATGGCATCCCTTCCCTCCAGTGTATTGACTGCACCGCACAGCTTGGTGTCGTTGGCAAACTTGCTGAGGGCGCGCTCAATCCCACCGTCCATGTTGCCTACAAAGATGACAAACAGCACTGGTCCCAATACCAATCCCTGAGGAATACTGCTTGTCACTGTTCTCCAGTCGGACATCAAGCCATTGACCATAACTCTTTGAGTATGACCATCCAACCGGTTCCTTATCCACTGAGCAGTCCATCTGTCAAATCCATGTCTCTCCAATGTAGAGACAAGGATGTCGTGCAGGAAAACATGAAATGCTTTGCACAAGTCCAGGCAGATGACATCAATTGCTCTACCTTTATCCACCAGTGCTGTAACCCCATCACAGAAGGCCACCAAATTTGTCAGGCACAGTTTGCCCTCAGGGAAGCCATGTTTGCTCTCACCAGTCGTCTCCTTATTTTCCACATGCCTTCGCATAGTTTCCAGGAGGATCCACTCCATGATCTTGCCAGGCACAGAGGTGAGACTGACTGGCCTGTAGTTCCACAGGTCTTCCTTTTTTCTCTTCTTAAAAATGTTGGCTATGTTTTCTCTCTTCCAGTCAGCGGGAACTTCACCAGACTGCCACAGCTTCTCAGATATGATGGATAGTGGCTTAGTTCTCTCCGGGCTAATGGATGCATCTCATCAGGTTCCATGGACTTGTGCACCTTGAGATTCCTTAGAAGGTCTCAAACCTGATCTGCTCCTACAGTGGGCAATAACAAATGTTTTACCTGTCCAGCTCTCCTTTTAGTGCCGGTTTATTGCCATGTATCCTAGAGTGGCCATGGGCATAGGCCTCTGGCATGGCAACCTCAAAAGAACAAGCTGACTACCCAGTCATTCTGACTTTTGAGCAGCTCTGGTCATCGTCATCCCATGTCTCTACCTGCATCTCCTTTTTTTTTGCAGTGGGAGGAAAGCATACAGCTGCAGATTTCAGGCAGGCCATATGACAGAGGCAGACTTCTGTGTCAGAGGACTTGTGAGACTATTGCAGAAGGTAATCAATCCTTCAGTCAGAAAGCACTTCCTGAGATGTAAGGCGTGAAATCCTTGCACCACTACTCCCTTGGTCCTTTGGTTTCTGTAAAGGATTGGTGCACCATAGTTTCCCTTCCACTGGTAGGCGTTCATGAGTAGGATTGGCTCCCACTTCCCTCTTTGCTTCTACCACCACCTCCTTTCATTTTAATCTCTGTTTGGCTTAAACGTGTCCATGTGATAATGGCTGAGTAATTTGTAAAACTTCTGGATGCATTGTGCTGTGCCTGCTGTTGTGAGTGGTAGTGCCATATATAAGAATATCCTATTGGAGAAAATGGCACAATATGATAAGAGCATAAAGTTGTAAAATATACTTGACGTAGGGGAAAACATCAATTCTGAAAATAACACAGAATACAATGAAACCACTAGTGCCTGTGATGTCCCAGAGTAATGCGTACTGGAGGAGTTGGAAAAGGTATCAGCAAGCCTTATCGAGGTACGATAAGATGAATGCAATGTTCCCTGCCACCTAATTAACTGACACACTAGTCTGTAAGTCTAGGTTTATCTTAATTTCATGTTTGCTTTGCTGATCACCAGGAAACACAGCAGGAAGTAAATGGCCTTTTGAAAGGGACGTGACTAATATTTCCTTGAGCGGACTCCATTTTAAACAACTAATGTTGAATGTAATATATCCAGCCACAAAACGCACCATAAAATGACAGAGTACCAAAAACGCGTGATGTGAACTACGCCAGATTTATGCCAAAAAGCTGTAATAGCTTCTGAAAGAAAAATTATAGAAAATATTCCAGTTGCATGACACAGAATAACAAAGTTGCCTGAATATACCTTCTAAAGATACAGAAGTGTTTGATAGTCACTCTTCTTACTAAATTTTAAGTTCTCTGAATGATGTTTCTCAGCTGACGTTCTTGCAAATTGAGGCTAAACAAATGAAAAAATGGAAAATAGATTGCCTGATCACAGATGAAATTCTGGTAGTCACTTTACTTACCATTTTTGTTTCTTCTTTGATCACTTGATAGGATATCATGGTGCATGCTTGTATATCTTCTTGAAAGATCTGTAGATTTTTAAAGCGTTGCTTTTTATTTATTTTCTGATTCTGCTGCCTAGCGCAGTTTGATTGGGATGGAGAGGGAGAAGAGTCCTGCCTCACAGTAAACAGAGAACAGTTCTCAACAAACCTGACTGGAAGTTACAGCTGAGTTTTATAGTAGAAAGTTGTTCTCTGTAGAATTACCAGTGAAGCATCAAAAATAAATGTTAAAAAGAAAAGGGTAAAAAACGTAGAAAATTTAAACAAACAAACAAAAACTCTTCACATAAGAATTCAGCTCACAGGCACCACCACTAGCTTCCATATTGCTCTTTTCCCTCTCTTCCACTAACGCCAAAAATATTAGAATCAAGTTAAGATGCCTGGATCATAAATCAAGCATTGAGGCTTGGCTGCAGAAGAGAAATCTTATTTGAACGTTAGCAGTCCACTGGTAACTCTGCCAGCTTTATTAATCTTATTTCACTTGTGACCTCAGACTTTCCATCTGAGTAAATCTTTATGAAATGCAGTCTCTCCCAATCGCTTTACCTTTTCAATAAAGGAAATTCTTGTTTTCAAGGGGAAACATGCTAAAAGCCTGTAACTTTTTTCTTCTGGTCCTATGATCCAGCCTAATAAGTAATCTAATAATCTAAAGGTTACATAACTTCTTTTTTATGTCAGGTATGAGGATTTTTTTGCTTCAAATGAGGCTTCTTGTTTTGTAGGCAGATGACAGTAGTCTTTAGCTAGGAGTGGTTTGTAATGATTTAATCAAAATAAGCTGTGCATTTTTAAAAGTGAACTGAATTGCACTTTCAAAGCAAATTGACTTTATTGTTTACAATATCATACGCTCGAAAGAATTAAAAAAAAATACCAAAAAAAAAGTCCATCTCTGCTGTTAGTGTGTAACAATAGATGAAATAAATCATTAGGGACGTTCCATCTTTTTTGTGAGTGGAATGAAAATAATTTAAAATGTTTACATGTACTTTTAAGTAAAGAATCCGGAGTTCTGGAAGCATGAAAAGCCTCATCTGGACTAATACTGCTAGACCTCTCAAAAGTCACTAGTGCTTCTCAACCACTTCTGTAATGAGGAACAGTGATCCAATTAGAGGGTCCTTGAAAACAATATTTGGGTGGGGGAGGGGACCTCGGCTGACTGTAGATTGCAGGGAAAAAAATGTAATTCCCTTAACTGCACATGGAGAGCAAATTTGATGGAGCTCCTGTTCCAGGAAGGGATCACAATGTCAAGATCACACTTGCATGCTTGAAAGCCGCCTCTTGAAAGCAGAATCCAATCTTGTTGGCTACACACAGCAATCTCCTTCAGCCCCGTTTCAGCCGAGCTCGAGGTGTTTTCTGGAAGGATGTCTGGCAACAGGAACAGGAACCTGATGGAAGGTTAGCGTTGTGATGTGCTGAGCCTGATCCAACTCCTGTTAAATTGAGTGGGAGCAGGCTCGGCCCTTAAATGCAGGAAATATTTTATTGTGAACTATCTGCGTGATAGCTGCCAGGTAGATCAATAAGGGCTTCCACTGCTTCCTGCCGCTCACCTTTGATGAGCACTAGATTTATGACAAACCCACAAACTAAAGCCAGCTCATTTGGTCTACGCTGACGGCAGCTGCTGCTGGAGATAAGGCAGACTTTATTGCCTTAACTGGCTGGATAAGGAAAAAGGGTTATCTGCAGAAAGGTTAAGAAACACAACTTGTTTCATTTCCCTAGCAAATTTGACTGTGTCTTCAGAAGACCTTGCTCACAACATGGCTTTGGGGAGGGAGGGAGAATGACCGGTTTATGCAAATATTAAAGAAAAATGAGTGAGGTTTATTTCAGAAAGAAGAAATACAGTATGTTTAGGGTTAACCTGTCATGTCAGGTGATCTGTGTATAAATCCAAACCAAAAATTTGCTCAGTGGACGACGAGCCTCACGGTGCTCTTGAGTACATTCAGCTCTGGAGAACATGAGCCTCAGGCACAGCTCTGGCAAAGAGGCTTCCCAGCATCTGCAGAGCAGTACACCAGAAAGAACAGCAGCAGTGGCATTTGAACGCTAACACCATCAAAAACATGAGTTGCCTTTTGTGACAGAAGACTGCTGCTGCTTTTCTTAAAGTCTATTCTGTATGAAGGAAGTAGTTTTTAGAAAACAAGAAAATAAAGTGCTCTGCAACATGTTTATTTGAGGTGTTGCATGTGATGGGGTGCAGCACACTGAGCAGGTGAAAGGCAACATTTTTCTGGAGGCAGTGACAATTAAAGTGTGGTAGTGATATTAGGTTGTGTGTGGTGTTGGCATAGCTGAACTGGGAGTTAAAAAGCTTGAGCTTCACTCTACACATGCTCCACTCCTCCGAGTCTCTGCTTGTTGCATGGCTTTGGACTTTTATCATTCCCTTCTCTCAGGTTGCTGACTTATAAAAGGATATGTGTTCTGTTTTACGAAGCCCTGCAGACTCCTTCACAGTTAGTGGATGAGGCATACATTAGAGATCCCAAATGTTGAGGAGCAGGTAAAAGAAGTGAAGGATTTTGAGGGCAGGAGGACTGCTTCTTGATAGCAGGCAGTGTCGGATCTGGTGTATTTGCACATTGTTTGCTGAAACGGAGCTCATCATCTTCCGTGTTTAAAAACAGGGGTGGGGAAAGCGTGTAGGAAGGGAGCGGGAAGAGATGGTAATGCAACCTCATTAAAAATAGATGGTGTTTTGTTTTATGATGTTTGTGTGGTATCTGTGGCTTGGTTTCTGCCCACAGGCTTACATGCAGCCCCACTTGCTGGGAAATGAGTTCACACATTTAGAGTTTCCACGGAGGGTGCAACGCAAGGAAGTTGGAAAGAGGATGCTCTACCGTGACTTCAACATGACTGGCTGGTAAGAATGTGTCCTTCTCAGCATGGGGTCAGCCTTCTCCACAGCTGATGCCTGCTTTGTATGTGTCTTTGATTAGTGTAAACTGCATCAAACATGGAAGTGTACGCCTGCATACTAAAGGGAAAGGTATTTCCTTTTTTCAGATGTATTTTTCTTTTAGAAGTTTATGTTTTAAATAAGTTGACCTTCTTCCAGAGCCAGCAGCTCGTTCATTTTCACGTGTGAGCACCCAAAGTGGAGCAAACACATAAAGGGGAAGACGTACCAGGGGATCTTCCTGAAAGCTAAACAACTTTCCTGCCTTGGAAGTAGCTTTTTATAGAATCTGGATCAGTGGGCCATCATGCCTTTACATGCCACGGAACTCTTTCAGAAGGGAAGAGTTGCCTTCCATACTTCAGTGCAGCAGAGCCCTGATTTCGGTAGCCCTTGAGGAATTGTTTTAGAGATGGGCCTATCTGAATAGAAGTCATAACCAGCCTAAAATTAAAAGGCCTGAATGAACAGCATTGACTTAATGAAGTGAAGACAGGAAGAATGATGAGGGTTTTGTCTCTGGCTAAATGTCTTCATTGTTTTGTGTCAGTTTAAGAGGCTCCTTCTCAAGTGACTCCCACTCACTTAGAGAAGCCCTAATCCTTGCTGTTGTGGGCTCTGTGTGTGACCTGCAAAGGCCCTATATATGTAATGGTCTTCACTTCCATGCTGTTTGTGTTTTGGCATCCTTAGCAAATGTCCTTTCAGGAAGGAAAAGAATGGAGGGGATTAAAAAGCCTGAACTCTTGTAGGTTTGGAGACTTGGATGCTCACATGCAACTGCAACTCCACATGCTTCTGATTTGTCCCATACTTTATAGACCGTAAATATAATAATGTTTTAATGGCAGAATAATGATCCAAGTTTAATATTATCTGGAGTGTTTGTGCAGAACATGTTAATCTGGGAATAACCATCATTGTCCATCATCTTGAACAGCTGCTAGTAGAATATGCAGTCTCACCATGAGAATGATGACTTCACACTTTAAAAAGGCTATAGGCATGAGCAAAAGAATAGGAACAGAATGAGAACGTTGGATCAACTGAGGACTTAAACAACAAAACGTTTGGAAGATCGTGAGACACTCTCGCAGTTTCTGCAAAGGGAGTTTTCTTATTAAACTCCCAGATGTCTCTGAAGGCATCAATAAAGAATAGCTTCTTTATTTCAAAAGGCTCTTTTTCAAGATGTGAGATGCTGGGGATGGGGGTGGGGGAGCAGGGAAGGAAAGAAAAAACCCCAAAATTCTAATTTGAAGGAAAACTACAGAAGCATCATGGGCCCAGAACTTCCTGAAAGAAGGGTAAGAAAAGAATTCTTTCAACATGGTTGGAAGGCAAAGAGGTTTTCTCCAGGTTCATGGGAGTTGTTTTGTGTTTCCCTGGTTGATTAGTGGTCTGGAAAGGAAATAAGGTTAGAATGGTTGAAGTTGCAGCATTGGCAGATGACACCACAGCTCTTTTCCTAAAGAACAAGAAAGGCCATGAGCAACTGCAAAGAATTAAGTGATTTAAATGAATGGGTATCACAGTGATCAAATTTGCTGTTCATAAATACCAAGTAGAGCTCGAAGAGGGGAAAATAATTATTTGTACATACTAGAGGTTCCAAGTGAACTTGAGAGCCATGTCAAAAAGCTCAATGGAAGTTCTGCTTATTGTGATTTTTCCAGTCAAAATCACAGAACGTTGGGATGCATACATGCTTGGAATGGTTAAAAATCAAATTAACAGCTGAATCTGTGTATCAGTTTGTACCTCATTTGTGAATCTGTGTATAACACTTCACCTTATTCAAAATGATTATTGCTAATACTATTTGGCATTAGAAGAAAGATAAATAAGAAGGAACATAAATTTTAAATGTAGAATAATGAGTAAAGTAGATGGCAGATTTGATTGAACTTACTGTTTTTCAGAACTGTTGTGTGAACTCTGTTAACTCCAGCATGTGGCAGCAGGGAGAAGAGAGTTGCTTTTCCTGTTGATTTTTCTGAATTTCCTGAAGTGTAGGACATGTGTTGATCCAGTTACAGATTCTACTATGGTAAATGCAGAAATTACTACCAGTTTAGCACAAATATGCCTAGCTGTAAGCAGTTATTCTGGGATAAATACTTAAAACTGTGACTTGAAAATGCAAGTCTGAATTCACCTCAGCGTTGTCCCAGAAAGAGCGGCCTGTGCCAAGCGAAAGCATGCGGAGACTGGGATGAGGCTACCTTTCCCTGCTGTTCCTTTTGACTTCTGGCTGGAAGTGAAAAATGGGGGCTACATTTTTGTCCTGAATAAAAGAATCAGAATCTTTTAGCCGCTCCGTATCCCACAGCTAGTGCATCAGTTACCTCTTTGTTTGCATCAGGCCGATAAAATGGTAAAGGAATTGCTCTGTATCCATACATTTATCTAAATCAGAGCCCTTCTAAATAAGGGCCCATTTCTTTTTGCAGGGTGTTTGCCCAAGGGAGGCTTGTTTTCCATTGAATTGTGTGCAGTGATCTCCTAAGCAGAGGAGAAGCATTCTGTTTCTATTTGTCCAAAAGTCTGGGTCAATTTTAATGGTTGAGATTGTGGACAAGATGTTAGATTTCCGGCTTGGTGGGCCCTCAGAGGCGATGGTTTGAGGAGTCTGGTGTTTCACAGTGGTCGTTTTCCACTTCAAGGGTTTTGCTTCTTTTTTCTTCTCTTTCTAATTCCTAGATTTAACTGATGCATCGGGACACAGCGGCTGGGGACGTGCCTGTTCTGCATTTGTTTCTAAAGACAATATCTATCATGAGGAATAAATTAGCATATATATTCCTTTTCTAGAAAACGTCAGATGGAGCTTTGGCCAACCAGAGCTTGACACGCTAAAATGCTGCCAAACTTTTATCACTTAAAATGCAGATCAATTGTCTGAATCTTTTTTTGGTCAGTGGCTTCACTGTGTGTTGACATTTGCATGTACATGTAGAGAGGTGCAGGTGATGTTAGGAAGAAACAGCCACTCTTACACTTAATTACTGAATCCTTTAGTGAGAGGGTGTAAAACTCTCGCTGCTCTGATGTTTCCTCAGGAAAATGAACTGGTTTATTTTAAAATTCAGGACACACTGTGTTTTCTGTTAGAAGCTGTATAATTTTTTTTTCGTTGTTTTTACCCTTCTCCTGTGCTCTGGAGCTTTTCAGATTCTTAACAATGGCTTGGCTTGCCCAGCTTGTTTGGATTACAAAAGGTTATTGTCTTTGGGTCTGTCATAATGCATTTGGCCTTTTTTTTTTCCTTTTTGCTTTTTCTTTCTTTTTTTTTTTTTTTTTTTTCCATGTGAAGTTTCCACCCTGGCTTTGTCTCAACAGCCCACAGTGGTAGCAGAGCTGCCAAGTTTCCCCACAGCATTAGGACAACCACTGATCCAGCAATGTGTACTGCATCACTCGTCCAGGCTGCCTGTAACTGCTTTGAGACCAGCCTTTCTCCCTTCGCCTCTCCCACCCTTTCTCCTTTCTCTGCAGTGGCAGTCGGGATGAGAAATCTGCTGTATTACGTGTATCTAAAGTAAATCCCATTTAGGTGGGAGCTGACTGTGAACTGCCCCTCCTGCACCCTTGCCCCATGCGTGTTGTGGTTGAGCAACCATTGCAAAACGCGTGCTGTAGCTGGCAAGGCAACTGAAGAGCTGTGTCTTCTGCTGAACCAGCCTCTGAGCTGTCTCGAGCTGTAATTTGCTGGCAGACGTCTGTGTTACTGACAGTCTTTCACAGCTGGGTCTCTGGGCTGGGGTTTTCAGGCCCATGGCTTGCAGAGGTTAAACTCGTATTGGAGAGAGGGTGGTTCTGGTGGCTTTGACAAGCCTTGGCAACAGGAGCATCAGGGAAGACTTGGTGGCCACGTAAGCAAAGTGCTGCTAAAAAGGGGTGTGGGTAGCCTGAGGTAGAAATATATGGGGGGAAAGAAAGCAGGCCTGATGATAACTGCCCCTTTAAAGGACTTCACAGAATTAGTATTCTTTGTCTCTGCCTTTTATTTAAAAGACACGGTTGGTCAGGTTTTCTTTATTCGTGGGTGAATCCAGCATGAACAATTTTGAAGTACTTTGCCCTGATTACATCGTAGACACCTTCCCAAAACCTGGTTTTGTAGCTTATTGTTCCCTTACTGGCACAGTGGCTCCTTCCAGGGTTCCCCTTTCAGCCTCCCATGGGGCCGGAGGAGCCCTACAGTGCTGCACTTAACCAAAGGCACTACCGGCTGGCATCAGCTTTGGTGGTTTCAAAGTTAAATTTTTGCTCCTCCTTGGAATGCAAACAGTGGCCTTTCTGTTGCTCGCATTGGAGCTCTTTAAGGGCATGTTTCCAGTTCACAGCTTTAGCTTTTTGATTTGATTTTAGGGTAGCAAAAGAGCCCTAGATAACAAGTCCATTTTTGGACTTGATTTGTTGGTGGCTTCCTTTGCCCTCCAGGAGTGCACAGAGTTGAGCTGCATCCCATCAAAAACAGTCTGAGCTGGGGTGGTACCCACCACACATCACGGGCTGAAGCCCCAGCTGGCAGTGAGGGGGGAATTGGATGCTGCCTCTGAGCGGGGCAGCAGCAGAGCCCCCGCCAGCTCCATGTCCGTGTGTCTAGCGAGGGGGTGCTGTGGCACACTGTTAGCCATCCGAGGGTCAGCCCATGCCAGGGAATCGCCCGCCCATGTGATTTATTCCAAAGTGGGGAGACTGGTGCCCTGGGGCGAGGGCTAAGCAAAACCCATTTTATTCTAGAGTCAATATTGTCCACTGCCTGGAAAGCCGCCAGCCTGCTCTGCACTCGCCCTTTTCTTTCCAACAGGGAAAGTCTTTCAGCCTCTAAGCATCTGATTAAAAAAGCAACTTCACTTTTCAAGCCGTTTTATTTTGTTGGGATGGATGCCTTTTGCTTTCATTGTGCAGCTTGCCTTGCCGTCTGCGGTTCAGACTCCGGCTCACAAAAACCAGGCTCTCATTAATCACTTATTGGGGATCCAGAATACCCCAGTGAGAGCCAATGTACATGTTTTGCTTGATAATGCACAAGCTGATTTGAACAAATATTGCCAGTGCAGCCGCTATCTTATTCTTTATTGCTGCGCTCGATGTCCTTTGACAGCATGTTCAGGTAGCCTGCCCGAGGAGTGCCTGAGCAGATTGAGAAATGCCACAGAAATGCTTTATGGAGCCGGCGCCTGCGCTGCGCCCCCCTTTAATATAAATTGATTTATTGAATCAAGCACAGAAGCCCTGCTACAGAAACCTCGGGCTATATTCTCTGGAGAACCACCTAATAAAACAGCCCCAACTGACACTCCTCATTAGCTTTTCCACCGATCCCAAGGCAGTATTTAAAGTGACAGTGTCCCTCTTTTCGGCCTGAATTTATCTGCTGGCTAATGCCTGTGGGTCTAATTAGCTTAGCATTATTAGTCTTATTCAGATAAGCTGCATTTCCTAACAGCTTGATTCCAACTTGTAAAAAGTAATTGGAAGTCTGCAAACCCTGTGCCGTAACCTGCTTGATTGCGCCTTTTAGCCAAATTCATATAATTTACAAAAAGTCATCCTTTCTTCCCCCCCCCCCCGCCGCCTTTTTTTTTAATTGAGCTTTTTTGTCTAGTGAAACCTTCTGTGCTTCTTCTGTTGAAATCCTGGCTGTATTGTTGTGTTCGAGACCTCAGCCGTATCCTTTGTACAATCGCCAGGGAGAGATCAAATTTTAATTTCATAATTACTTCACAAGAAAGCAGCCTTTTCCCCAGTCATGCCTGGTATTAATTTCCTCCCAGCAACTTACATTTTCATAATTTAATGATTATGGGCCACCTTGGCAGCACTGGGCCTTTCTGGCAAAGAAAGAGATAGGGTATCATTTTTGCAGTAGAAACCGTAATTCGTGGCCACTTGCCTTGCTTTTTTGGGTCTTTGCTCTTGTCTCTTGTTGTGAGGTCGCCAGGAGTGGGACGGGACATGCCTCTTCGGTGCACACAACCAGAGCAGCTTGCTGGGTTGTGCCTGGGTGTCTGGGGCACAGCTCTGCGATGATGAATGGCTGTTTGCAATGTGCATGTTATGCATCTTTTCAAGATTTGCAGCCCTCACTGCAGAAGCAGCGGGAGGTGAGAGCTGACCTGCTGTGTACAGCACGTCTCCTGACAGTGATGAATGGCACTGTTTTCCCCAAGTGCACACATGCCACAGGAGCTGAGCCAGTGTCTTCGGGGCAGGAGAAAGCAGGAACAAGAAAGTAATAGTGCTGCAACAAAAGAGAAAACTTAAGGCTGGGGTAAAGCTCTTTGTAAATGGCCTTTCTGGGGCCAAGTGAGCGTGACAAGAATGAGGTTGAGGTTAGTCTGAGTCATGTCGTGCTGGAGCATCTCCTTCTGGAAGCAGTGCGTCTAAGGCCTGTCCCTGCATGGCTCTGCATCTCCACTTGGACTTTGCCTTGGCACAAGATCAGGTGCCACATATACAAGGGCAAACGAGAGGCTCCCAGTCTGTTTTATCAGAAAGAAACTAAACTGAAATGACATAATCTTCAATATGAGCAAGCAAAACCAACTCTTCCTCCTGGTAAGGTGAAGTCTCTTCCTGTACTCCTGCTTTTTCTGGCTTCCCCAGCTGCACAAATTTGGCATAACCTCAGCTGGGTCCCTAGGAAATCCTCTTTCTTTCTGTTGCCACCCAGGACTGACTTAGGGCTCTGTTTCTGGCTGAGAGGAGGCCCCTTGCTCCTCGGACAAGTTTCCAGCACTGCTGTGGGACGGGGAGGTCTCTGCTTGCTGCATCTCACTGCATGCCACATCCTACACTACAGAAGTCTCTCCCAGAAGAGTTTGCTTCATGATTCCTCCTTAACAGCAATCTTCTTTCCTTCCAGAGGATCCTAGCTAGCAAGTGTGGAGCAGGCACCGCGAGGTTAACATACAGTCTTTCTCCATCTGCCTCACTACATCCTTTTAACAAGAAGTACAGCAAAATGTGAATTTACAAATGGTTTTTCTATCCATTGCAGTGCATTAAGCCCATAGGGTGTTAACAGCCCACTTCCCTTACCCCTCTATCTCCAGGGAAAATTGCTGACAAACCTTCCTGTTTGTCTTTTAAAAGTCGAAGAGATGAAGTAAATTTTAGGAAGTGCTCAGGACAACAGATTCGCTGTGAAAATGACTTGACCTGATGAGACTGTTGCAGAACGTGGATCTAATGATGTGCAGCTGCGGTATCTGCACACAGTTCCTGTCACTCGGTAGTGGAAACTCAACCAGTCACAAGCAGTGAATGAAAGCACTCCCACAGTACGCTTGCTCTCTCCCTCCCAGCCTCCTGTGCACAAAAGTAGCAAGGGAGAGGGCTTATAAATACCCTCAGTTAATTTTTTTCCTGACTTGTTTTTGCACATGGACCTCTCTAGATCCTTGGCCACCCTGTCACCAGCTTTTCCTCCAATACTTTCTTTTAATGCTCTGTTAGAGGTGAATGGTCTAAAAAATCAGCCACACTCCAGGAAGCACCTGAGAGAAGATGCTGGTGCTTGAATCTTTAAAATGGGCTGGCCAAGATGGATAGAGTTTGTTTTGCTTAGGAATGGCTTCCACAGAAGTACGTGGTCCTGGGGGATACATCCTGTCCAAAGTCCAGACTCGTTTTAGGACTGTACATGACAGTAAAGGCTTCCTGGAGGTCCAGAGCTCACGTACCAGTCTGATTTGTCCAAGCCAGAGATCGTATGCGTGCACAAGTCATGCTGAGATACTTCAATTTTATTTTTTTTTTTTTTTTAATTTGTCATGGGATTTGCAAAATCAAGCACTATACAGGTTCAGGTTCAGAAGAAGGAGTTTCTGTTTTTCTCTTTACCTGAAAGAAACCCTATGAGAGTATTTTGGTTTAGAGTAGTCTTTCCCTAAAAACTGGTTTGTGCATATGTGCACATGCATCAGCCATCTTTAGTCTATTTGGGTTTGCCATCGTCTTTTCTCTTAACAAACATTACTATAGTTTGTGTGCTTTTATTATCTTTGTTTGTCATAGTTTTGCCGCGTTACACTATACATCAGATGAGTAATACGGGAATGATACTGAGGCACCAGAACATTAAAGCAAACTTACCTAGAGGGTACTTAGTATCAGACAGTGCTGTCTGGATTTAGAGATCCTGACTCTGCAGAGGCACATGTGTATAAGGACATTTAAAAAAAAAAAATGGCTGGATTGAGACATAAATTACATAATTTCCAGTGGTTCTGTCCCTAATCTGCACTGCACATCTTTTCTTCTTGGAAGTAAGCATGCACTTATACTAGTTTGATGCCTGTAGTTCAATAGACAGTACAGATAAACAGTTCCTTTTGGGTTGGTGATTTGACCTCTGTTATCCAAAGGGTTAGCTCAAATTCACTGATTCCTTGTGTGGGAGGAGGGGAAAAAAAAAAACCCAAACAGTTTCTATCAAGTTTTGTGTTGCTCAAAGATTAAAATCTGGTTTTCTATTGGTAAGACCAATGAAGGTTGAGCTTGGGGGAAGGGAGGTTGGTTGATTAGCTGGGGTAGTTTTGTTGGGGTTGTTTTTTTCAGGGGTGGAGGGTGTTCGGGGATGGTTCTGCGTTTGGGTTTTTTTAGAGAGTGGTAGGAAAGCAGTGCTAGAAATATACCAAATCCACAAACCTGTCTCAAAGGAGAGCCTTCAGCCTTGTGCTCAGTATGAACTAGAGCATTTCTCAAGCCCTAGTGCTTTTTCTTGCTTGCTTACCACAAGTGGGTTTTGCTCTATGCTTCAAGCTAAAGCCCTTTGGTGATAATTTTTTTTTTTATTATTATTTTTATTTTTGCTCCTCTTTAGGTTTAATTCTCAGTTTACTATCAGGTGTCACTAGCAGAGATGTGAAATATGGACAAACTTTCTAAAGCCAAGTGCTATGGAAGAGGAGAGCACAGAGTCTGGATTCCCCTGCCGTTCACAGAACTGAGCCTTCCAGGTCAGGGTAGATTGTGTTTGCACAACCATCTGTTGTGCCTGGGGATGCCAACGCAATATTTTTTATGACCAGTAACCTTACAGTTTTCTGTAAAAGGAAAGACGATGTAGACTTTGGTTTTGGTCATCAACAACTTCTACTCTTACGTGACTTTGTATGTGCTTTCAGAAGGTCAATTTTAAGAACAAATTATATGGCAGGAGAATGCATAACACATGTAAAAAATTATCTAGGATTTTGGCTCTGAAATCTGTATTTGGGAGCTGACCAGTTTTTCAAGTTCTGACCCAGCAATATGCGAGTAACTTTGATAATCTTTTATTTAAAGAGTGCCTAAAGCCCTGCGAATGACCTCAGTATTGTAGAAAACTTCTTCCATAGATTGTCTTGTGCATTTAGGAGCTTCTGGTGACTTTTTTCACCATGTATTTAGAGCAGATTCCGGTTAGCATAAGAGTAACATCATGTCAGTCCTAGTTCTTTCGTTCTGACATCTCTTTTGGCTCCTGGTGCGATTTGGCCCGGTTTTCCAAAATGTTGATCCTGAGTCCAAATGTAACTTTGTGGGTGGTACATATGTCAAGCCCTAGTTCAGTATTTTTGGACAGCAGTAGCATTTCATAATTCCTTTGAAATGAGAAGAAATGAAGTTAACTGAAAAAAAATACAGCTAGATCTAGCTGGGCGCAAGCTTGCCTTTTCTACTTCCCCGCTCCTCTCCTCTGTTTTTCCATTTGGAAAAATAGAGGTTTACGTGGCAGAAGTACTTGACGGGATTTAGGCTCATTCAGAGCAGCAAGCAATATCATACGTTTGTCTTTTTAACCTGTCTTGTGCTGTCCTCATGGCCACTGAGACCTCCTGGGATGCAGATGAGGAAGATGGGGAGAATGGAGGGTTGCAACCCTGTGTTTGTTAAAACGGTGAGCTAGGCTGAATTACGTAGATGGCTGAATAAGGCCACGTTGGCACTAAAAAAGTGAAACCGCCCCCTCAGGTTCTCTGTATGTCTGTGTTTGGTATACCTACTGCCATATTATGTCTTTATATACGGCACACTTTAAACAGCACACGAAGGTATAAATGCAACTCGATTACATAAAATCAAGTTAAATAGTCCAGAAGGTTGTAGCCTGTGTGAAACAAACACACATACAAAGTACAGGAGGTTTCACAGGGCATAAATCAAAATGAACTTCATAGCTTGCTTCCTTCATTCATTCTCCCCAGTGAAGTTGCTGAGCTGCTAGCTGAAAAGTTGTCCTTCATCCTTCTCTTGCAACAAACCACACACTCATATATTATTAATTCTATTTCACTAGTAATGCAGGACATTGGTACTTTTCTGGAGTGTCTCTGATTGCTTTACAGTGTGTCTGTGCCAGCTCCACTGCTGCGGTTGCAGTTCTGAGCATTGTTTTTCCAGTGCTGATAATTTTTCAGGCAATAGCAACATCAACAGAAAAAAGCATATCTGTGATGAGTCTTGACACCCAAGTTCTGAGCCCAAGAGGTGATTTGCTGTGAGAAACCACAAAACAAATCACTGTAGCCCTCTGGGCCTCCCTCGCTTAGTCGCATAGCTTCAGGAGGTCATAGGCTAGCCAGCTGCCCTTCCTAATCTGCTGATGAAACAAGTTAGCTTCAGCCCTTGCAACACAGCTTCTTCCAGCATCCTTGCACCGTTGTGTCACAGTTGAAGGCCCTAGGGATGATGGTCCTTATGGTGATTCCATAAAAGATGCTGGGCTTGGCAGTGGGGATGATTCTTTTGAAGGACATGGGCCTAAATGATGCCATTTTCATCCCTTCTCTTTTTTTTTTTTTTCCTTCTTCCTAAAGTGCAGTCAGTGTGAGGTGCTATGCAGGAGAATATAAGGAAGGAGGGGACAGAGGAAAGAAAACTTTGTCCCTATTTTTGGCTGCTTACAGGACAGTGTGCAGTGAGGGCTTCAGTCTTAAGTATTTGTAGTTATCTTGCAGATAACATAGTTTGTGGGTAAAGAATGTGTTTGTTTTTTCCTTTAAAAAAGGGGTTTCAAATAGTTAAGTCAGATCAACTTAGTCTTGTTTGCCATTTGCAACAAATACATACAACTTGAAAATCCAGTAGGCATGGTTGTCTTGTCAGGCTTGTGGTCTGATTAGTCGTTTGACTGATGCCAAACATGAGCTCAGCTGATACCCTTTTTCTTGGTGTCAGAGCACAACTGGCTCTATGCAAGGAATAGGAAGGAATTCAGACACCTCCTCAAGGACGTTTTGCCAGGCCTCCCAGCGCTGTAGGTCCAGCTGGAAGCTTTGGGACATGTTCGTGAGCAGACACGGATGGTAGAATTCTTCCTCCGCATTCAAACCAGGATATCTGAGTTGGTGAGTGAGGCAGAGACATTAGCTATTCCCTGTTGGTCATAAAGGAAAGAACAAGAGCAAAGTCCATGACTGACTCATCCTTCACAACAAAAATGCTATTCCAGGATTTAAACATCAGGAAATTACTATTATGCTGGCTACTTGTAGTGATTTGTGCTTTTTTTGTTTGGTTTAAGAGCTAATCCATTTGGCCTTCTCAGTACAAAATGCCGTTTAAGTGCCTTCACTGTATTGTCTTTCACAGAGATGCCCAAGTATCATAGTTATATACCTGAGATATTCTTGATTATGTGGTCTTCCATGAAGCACTCACCATGTTTTGCAAACCTCACCAGGTTCCATTTGGGGATTTCACACATAGTAATGTTTTGTAGTACAGGAGCAGAGTCCTCCACTGCTGTTTCTTCTCTGCATTTTGGTTGCTTTTCTCTGTTTCTTCCCCGTCCCCTCACCCCCAAACACTAATATGAGCCCTACCTGTGATTAATGGGAAATGTAAAGGTGGGGCTTAAATGTTTATGCTACTTTCTTTAAGTCTGAGACTTGCTTAGGTGATGCAGCATGTATAGCTGTGTAATACAGCACCATTTATTGATCCCAGATCTATGCTGTATTTTGGTGAAGCAGGGGGCAGTTCGATTACAAGATAGGATTTCACTCTTTAAGTTTTAATTTCCTGCTGGTTTGTGCCACACCCTTAACATTGCTTAAACCTGATCGAATGCGACTCCTTGGAGCTCAGGCAGCCACGTGGCAGAGGCTGGTGGTGGCTGGCAGGGGACCCGCCATGGCACCTTCCCCCCTCCTGCTTCTCCCTTCCACTTTAGCGGGGAGCGCTGACTCCCATGCTCAAGGGACGATTTTGGTATCACTCCAAGGGCTTTGGGCAGGGGTGGGCTGGGAGGGAAGGGCAGTGTGGAGGGAAAGGCTGGAGAGGGACAGCTTGTGGTATGAAGGGAAGCATGTCTCTCTGGGGTGACATACTTTAACCAAATAGGCTTCCCAGCACCTCAGCTCAAGCATGTGTTATACAAACCACAGGACTCTACAGCTTATAAGAATGACAGCCCTCTATCTTTTTTTTTTTTTCTCACTGACAAAATTGCTCACCTTCTCACCTCATCAGTGTCAACAGCTGGATGTGTAAAAGGTAGAGTGTGCAGGCATGCGGTAAACAGAATCAGAGCATGAGCATTTACTTCTCTTGTCTCGTGGCCATGGGAAAGCTGCTGTGAAACATGAAATCTCTGACAACCTTGGCTCTTGCAGTCAAGGTCAAATGAGCACTAAATATCCTTCTAAGAGTCTTCAGCACATGAAGCTTGTCTTGGTTTAAGCAGTCCTGAAAGGTGAGAACGGGATCGGAGAGCTGTTTCACACTTTGACTGTGTACACGTCCCATCGTTGCTCACCTTTCACGTTAATGGTGTGAATCTTGTCATTGGTTAGCTTCTTGGTGGGTTTAGGGTTTTTTGTTCGTGGTTTGGGGTTTTTTATGACACTGTGTTATGGTATAGCTGCTGCCATAGCCAACGATATCTTACCTGATTAGGATGTTATTCCAGTCCGTCTCTTTTTCCTTGCAAGCAATAGGTGCAGCTGGGCATGTTAGGTATTTCCTCGTGTTCACTTTTGCTTTTGGTGAAATGGCTAATTCTTTAGGGAAAATCTTTCCACAGAAAAAGAAATTTACATCTTGGTTCAAAGACAGAGTCCTTAGGAAAAATTTTTTTTTTTTTTTTTTTTTTTTTTTTTAAAAATCACAGCTGTTTGTTTCAGGGCATTGGGTCACTGATTGAGTGCAAGCTTTATAAATGTTGTTTATCCTCCCCCCCACAGGGCATACAAAACCATTGAGGAAGATGACTTGAAGTTTCCCCTTATATATGGAGAAGGCAAGAAGGTGAGCACATTTGCTTTCCTCAGACCAAAGCAAGAAGGAATTCTGTGCTGTTTACCACTCGGTTTAGCCTGTGGCAGTCCAGTGTTTTCCACTCAGTATCTCTTTATTTTATCGTTTTGACAGCTTGAAAGAGTATCTTGGTTCTGTCATAAATCAGTCTCCTATCTGGGGGGCGGTGGGGAGAGCTCAACGTACTAAAAAGCATTTTTATAGTAAACGTAGTCATTTGCTGTTCAGTTTGGTTTTGTTTTTCTTTAATTCTAAGTAGGCTACAATGAGACCATCTTAAATAATTGACTTTAAATGTTCCTGGTTTCTTTGTAAAATATAACTAGGCTGGATGAAGGTAGCAAAATACCTCATATTTGCTGAAAACAAAGCAGGAGGATATTTAATAGTGCTCTGAGATACAAAACTCTAATTGAGGAAGAGGAGGGATCAGGGCAGGATCTGGAAAGTATAACACCCCTTAACCATCTCTTCTTCAGCTGGTGTACGTGAACTCACTGTTGAATTTTTCTGATGGGTGAATGCTGATAGTTTTTCTTGAAAGGGAGAAACGAACTGTTCCATTTGGGTGTGCTTTGTTTCCAGGTCTGTGATTAAGAACAGTGAGATCATTAGTGCTGATCCCAGCAAGCTTAGCTGGATGCAGCAATAGGATCAATATAAGGACACAGTGGTGTCAGTTTGCCGATATTGGTATGCTCACTGTGTTTCTAAATAGTGCTCCCCTGCTGCATTACGTTCTTATCTCAATGCAAAAATACACGCTCTTCAAAATTAGTCCAAGTTTTGAAGGTTCAGACCTGCAGCTTATCTCTGAATTTGGTTAGGTTTATAATTATTTGCAAAATGTTTCATGCACATCTTTTTAATTTACTTTCTTACTGCCTTATGGAGCCAGGGGTTAGTGAGGCAAAATAACAGAGTCAGTTGCTCGCTGTTATTGATGCTGTGAGCTGTCTTGTTCAGAAGCTGCTGCAGCTAAACTGGAATTTGGGGGAAGTGATGTGCAGACAGCAGAAAGCGAGGTTCCTTGTGAGGCTGTCTGCATGGTCAATCTTTGGAGAAGCATTAATGAAGAGCCCAGCACCTCTTGGGAGACAGCTCATGTCGCAGAGGAAGGTGCTTGGGGGAGGGAGTGGTAGACCTGAGGTAACAGCAGACTCGCTCTAGGCTGGGTCTCCACAGAGGAAAGCACTGTGGTCAGTGCCACTGTCAGCTGTGTGTTCAGCAATTTAAGGTGGCCTTTGGCACTTTTCCTTGACAAGGAGAGAATATACGGCAATATGTCCATGGGACATATTTTTTATGAAACCTGTTTACTAACAGTATAATTTGCTGAAGGAATGCTCTTGTAGACTGGCATGGGACAGTGAGATGACTGGATTAGGTTTGCATAGCCTCAGTCCCTTACAGATGGTCACAGTCTAAGATGGATGTACACAGACTGGGATGTGGATGAATACAAAGCTTGGTATGATGAGGGAAATGGAGATGATGTGAGTGTGAAAAGCTTTGAAGCTGATTAACTGTGTTAAATTTAGAGTTTCTGGGAGAGAAAAGGGAATTCATCTCTAACTGTAGCAGTTACACAGTAGGAACTTTATCTCTTTCCCTGTTAACACAGTGCATGTAAAAAGACTTGATCCCATTGCTTTTCTTTATTTCCAGGCCCGGGTTATGGCAACAATTGGAGTGACCCGAGGACTGGGAGACCATGACCTGAAAGTGCACGACTCCAATATATACATCAAACCTTTCCTGTCCTCATCTCCTGAGGTAAAGCAGCCAAGGTTCAACTGTCTGATTTGTGGGAGAGGAACAGTTACACTTACTGTTCATTTTTGTTCTTCCCAAATAGTCCATTCTGCCTGTGGTCCAATACAGGTAACATGCTGCCCTTCCAAAAGGTGCAGCATGTTAGTAACATCCCCATAGTAGGAATGTTTTAAGTTCCCCAGCTGTGTGCCCTGGCTCTGGTTGGTCCACATCCCTGGCAGAGCATTGATGCCTTCTCACTCCCTGGTCTACAGTTACCCCATAGCCTCGCCGTTCAGTGTGAGCAACACATATCGCTCCCCACCTTCATGTACTCCAGCTCCCCTTGAAGCCTGGATCATGCTTCCTTCACAAAAGCTGACGTAAATCTGAGTTCTCCAGAAGGAAGCACTGGATATCTTCCATGTTAGCATAGTATCCTGCGTTACACAGACGATACCAGATCAACTCTTAAGCATGAAAATGCTAAGAGTGGTTGGAAGAGTGCTTTATGCTGCCATCTGTCTACACCTTCACCTCCCGTTCTTTGTGGTGCTTTTGTGCAAACACCAAATAATGGCAGGAATGGCAGTGTGCATTCCCAAATGATGGTATAACAAAGCAGTTATGCAGTATTTGTCTTAAGGGTAGTTTTAAATGCCTCCATCACTTTGACATGCCTTGCCACAAACAATTCCAGTTTTTGACCACCAGAGACCTTGCAGTGAAGGATATCAAGCCTTCCAAAGGGATTTGAATGTATTTGTTAACAAGGAACATGCAAACCTCGCTGCTTTTTTTTTCCTCTATAACTGCATTCCTGTCCCTACATCAAGGAACAGATGACACATATTTTTCATAAAATATTAAGCAAGGGCAAAACATCTGATGACGGCACAAAAACAGGAGGCTTTGCTTCCATAGCCCAAATGCTGTGAGCCGTCTACTGTCAACTGGCTTGCTGGAGTTTTTACCATATCCAGTATTTGACCTTGAATTTATTGCTTGCTATAGCAGTGCGCAAGAATGAAAATACACAGATGACATAATTCTGCTAGGAAGGAACCAAATTATTAAATTAATCTTGCTTAGAACATCTTTGAGACTTTAAAAATAAAAATTTTAAAAGTGCTGAGAGATTCTGGCCCTGAAAAAAAAGGGGAGATCTACAGACAGCCCCTTCTTCATGTTTCCTTGCTGTCAATCTGGTACCTTCCCTCTCCCCTCTTTGAATCTGTGGTATCCCTCACTTGGGACCTGCTCCCGTTCTCCTCAGCCAGACAGGCAGCAGCTTTGCCCTCATCACTGTGATAGATTTGTTAAATGCCAGCAAAATGATGCAATTCTACCTATTTATTTTCCTTTCTGGCATGCTGAGACCCAGTATTTCTGGGGTATGTAATGGCTGCAGCACAGTATCTCAGCAGTATCATCTCTGCCAATTGCTGCTGCAGTATTTGTCTGTGTGTATAAACCAAAGCTTCTCATGGGCTTTTCTGATTTGTGTGGAGTGTGTCTGTACGTGTTCAAATTCTGGAATATGACATCCAGTTCATATGCGATCCACGTTTCAGAATCTCTTAACTGCTTCGCAAAAGGGAAGCAAAATTGGCTTTGTTTCCACATTTCCTTCACAGCTAAATTCAGCACAAACGTATGAGGGCAGAAGGAGGAAGGAGAGCACCAGCCACCTCAATTTAGAGATCCTGGCAAAAAAAGCCTTGAATTTTATTAGGAAGTAACACATGCTCCAACTTGCTTTCCATTGCACCTCCTTCTCTTAATCATCTCTTCCTTCTCTTCCCAGAGAGAGACACAGTGCTTTATCTCCTTGGGTTTTTCCCTGACTTACTCTGTCCACACATGGACAGTGCACCTTACGCAGAAACTAGCATTAAGAAACAATGTCTTTATGCTGCCATCTGGGAAGCTTGGCACTTGGAAGTAAAGGCAGTGGCATCAAGCAGCAGTCATATTTGGCCTTTGTGCAGCATTGGATTTCAAATTGTTTATATAGAGGTAGGGAAGCACAATGTCTGGTTTCCAGACCTGGAAAAAGGGAGGCACAGGAAATTAAGGCGCACAGTGAGTCGTGACAGAGGGAGGATCCAAGTCCTCTGGCTTCTGTTTCTGTGCCATAATTACAGTGTCCTTTCCCAAGTTGGGGGCAACGTGGTGAGTTTTCAGAACGTTTTATTTCCAGCGTGACAAAGCTCTGGTATGCCATGTTCACCAAAATTGAGCTGAAGGAAAGGTAAGCATGCCTGAGCCTACATCCAGAAACAGGCATATAAAAGTAATTTGAGAGTGGTGTGAAATGATACTTTGATAGAGTGCCAGGCTATGGGAAGAGAAGTCATGTAGCCAAGACTGACAAATGTAATCAGGATTCAGTGGCTCAGCTGTTACGAGACCAGATTTGGAGGACTTCTGCAGGTTGGTGAGCTCTAGAGAATTGAGCCTTTTATGATGAACTGGAGTAGCACAAAGCGGGCAAGCCATGGCTGAGGCTGTCTGGCATGGAATTAAATATTTATTTTTCATAATGGAACAGTTCATTTGAAAGCTTTCAGCAGGAAATTCTGCTTTTTAAAGCTCGGCAAGAGCCACCTTTTTGCAGCTGAAAAGCAGAATTTCATCCTGAAATTTTTCTAATGGCAGGTCAGTGGTTTGATGGGGAGAGGTATGGCTCTGATGGCAGCGTTTGGCCCTTGCTAGCGACGAATGCAAAGCCAGCCACCACAGCAAATGATAAGAAGGTAATGAAAGAGAATTTTTCTCATTCCATTATGTTAGTAAAAATCTTTCTGACAACTCCACAAACATGTCAAAGGAGACAGTTTTAGATTCGCATCTGCCTTCTGGAGAAATCCTTAGGAATTACACCATTGAAAGGAGCAAGCAAGGCACATACTTAGAGAAGTACAGTATGATCAAAGGGAGTCAAGGTGGTTTCAAGAAGCAAACATCACACTTTAGTGGCTTGAAGTCCTTCAGGGTTATGTCTACCAGAGAATTAAAAGAAAAATAAAATAATAAATGCAGTAGATGTTCTTGCATGAGCACTTTGATTTCTCAGAAAACGTTTGAGAAACTGTTCTGCCTCACAGGTTATTAATATAAAAGATATGAAGCTACAGACTAAGTGGAAAGTTGGCACAGTCTACTGGAAATTGGCTAAAGGGCAGGAAACAAAGGGTGGCAGTAAAAAGCTAAAAGGAGATTAATTGGTGAGTGCTGCAGGGAGCAGTGTTGGGACCCGCTTTTTATTATTTACATATAAATTACTTGAAGGGTGGTATTGAAAGATCTCGTCGTTTGCCAGCGAAGCTGCACTGGATAACACTGCGCATAAAAAGGGACGATACAATTAAGAAAGGGCTTAATTTATTGAAGTAGCCGAGTTGATCAATAGTGCAGGCAAGTGAATGCGGGCTGTTGTTTGGCTGAAATTCCCCCTGGGCTGGCTGCTGAGGAGCACCTCAGGTGGCCGCAGGCTCGTGTGTCGCTCTGCTGTGAACGGTTTTCAAGCCGCAGGGACTCGCGTTGGCTGCCTCTTAAAAACAAACCTGGCAAACATGCTGCAGCGCCTTCGCAGAGCTGCTGTGGTCCTGTTCGGCAGCCAAAGGCAGGTTTTGTCCGGTGGGTAGATCCATTTGAAATGTAAATATAAAACCGGCCCACCTGTTTGTTCGTTGCTTGCCCAGAGCGTTTTTCTCAGTGCTCTTGACGGCATGTAGGTGAGCAGTGTGAGAAACTAGTATCTGGATTGAAGAAAGGCGTTACATGACAAACTGCATAACGCATGCTTGGAAAAGTCTTGTCTGTGACTATGGGCTGTAGCGGTGCATATCTGCTGTTGCCTATCAGCAGAGATCTGCGAGTACCAGTCAGGATAAAATAGAGTGTAACCCAGTGAGCATTATCCTGGATGTCTGTGCTACCGAGGTGCTGGTGCTCCTTCCTTACAGTTGGCTTTTTGCATTTTCTGATTACTAAAGTCAAGTCTAGCAAGTTAACAGATCAGCTGCTCTACATCAAGACAGACATCAGTGGATGGTAGAAGTATGGTGACCAAACTGGGCTCCTTTGAAGGTTGCCCTGGTGCTCCAGAGAGATGTTAAAGAGTGAGAAAGTTTGCCAGGGCAGCACAGAAGGGGTTGGTAGGCTGGGGGGAATTGCTGACAGCACGGGAGGCAGAGGACAGAGCACAATTAGCCCAAGGCATTTGGGGCAGAGGTCATGAGTTCTGTGGGACGCTGTCAGGATTAATGTCTGGCTGCAGAAGCAATGAGGGAAAGATTGAAGATTCAGGGTGAGATTGCTAGGAACTTTGCCAAGGGTGCAGCACCAGTTAAGGAAACCTCTGCACTGCCAGCCAGTGTTTGGCCAACCATCATCTGCACCAGCAGGGCCACGCAAGACTGTTTTGGAGTGTGTGCAGCTTTGCACAAACTTATGTCACAGGCAGAACATCGCCTAAACCTCACTGTGGTTTAGTTTCCTGAAATATAGCTGCAGGAAGGAGGCAGTCTTTGGGAAGGTTGGCTCTGGAATTGAGAGGAAAAAAAAAATAATTGTAATTTCCATTGGAGCCAATGAGCTGCTTTTGGTCACATAAGATTTGCAGGGCTGGGGGGTGTCTTGTTGTTGCAGGCACTTAAGTAACTCCCTGGATCCCTCTTCATCTTTCCAAAACTCTGGCGTATCACACTCTCTCGCCTTTTCTGTACAGCGTGTGTGAAGTGTGCTGTGGGGTGTTGCACAGCGTGGGGGGGTGTGGAGTGGATGTTCAGTGAGCCCTGCTGATCTGAGCATCCGTTACACACGCCTTGGTGGTGCTGCCCAAGCTGTGTGCCTCTGGGAGCTCTGCTGTCATGCTGCTCCGTGTCCAGCTGAAGGCACGTGTCTCTACTGCAAGAGACCCTCACTGACCCAAGTAAGAGCTAGAATAAAGCTTCTAGCAGAAGAGTGACGGGTTAGGAGCTGACTTGTTTCTGCGCCTGGGTGAGGTGGTTTGTGAGCATAACCTGAACCTACGATAGACTGGACAGCTCTAAATTAACTCATTTTGGTCAGCAACTGGGGGCACCTACAGCTGTATTTTAGAAATCCGAGGAAAGACAGAAAGAAAGAACTTAAGAAAAAATTAAGTATTATGTGGACATGGTTGCCCTAGTGTGTTGCTTCCATGGTAACTGGAAGGCAGACAAAGCTGCATTTTGGTGAACATTTTGGTGCATGTCCAACTGGTCCTTGTATACAAGAATCTTACCTAAAGTTGCTCCAAACTTGCCTGCTGTAACCTTGGTGCTCTCTTTCCCTTAGCCTGGGTACCAGTCCAGCATCCCTTATCACCCCACTGCCCTTCTCTGCATCTCTTCTCACATCTAGTTTGCTCTCAATAGCACCCCTTTCTGGACGTGCTCAGTTCACAATGCTTTTGCTTCTAGGAAGTAACTACCTTGTTCCCAGATTACCTGTGATTGCATTTTTTTTTCTTCTCCCCAAAACCTAAACACATTCTTGGTGAAATGATCTGTTCTTGGTGTTGCTCTAGCATTGTGCTACACAAGGGATTTGGACCTTTTGACCGTGGATTGGCTGCAGGTAGCTTTGACAAGTTTCTTATCCGCCCCAGTACCACTCCACAGTCAGACAAGATTGTTCATTTTGGGAGGATTCAAATCAGTGATGCATGGTGTTGGTTTCCTGCCTTTCTCCCCACCGAAGCTGCAAAAAAGGCTCTTAGGGTGTAATGCGTACTTTGCCTGGGTGGGAGAGCCGTGGTAGATGTGTTTTTCCCAGCGCTGATGTTCAAAGCTTGGTTATTCCTACAAGGGGCTTGCTCCTGAGGGCATCCATGATCATTAACCCTGATGTTCTTTCAAGTATTTTCCTGTACCCAAGAGATCTGACTAGAACATGTGGTGCTTACTGATGGCCATGTTGGCCAACTTACCTCCTACACCCTGGTGATTTCTGAATTGAAACTCTGGGCTGCTGGAGGCTGAATTAAATTTTGGGGAATAGAGGCTATGACAGCTACTGGTTTCTGTGCAATGGGCTTGAGGAGAGAGCTGTGCCGCGTATAGGGATCTTTTCTATAACAGTATTCTCACTCAGTCCAAATAAGAAGATACGCTCTAATGAAGAGAGTACCTTGCCTTGACTTTAATCCTCTGCAAAGTCCTTATTCAGCTGCTACCTTAGATAATGAAGTGAAGGTTACATTTTACAAATGACCTTTTTGTGCTTTTGAGTGAAAGGCGAACAAGTAAGGATTAGCAGTCAGGTCTAGGTGATTCCCCGCCCCCCCTCCAGTGCTGGTTGCAGTCCCATAAAATCATAATTACATTAAAAGGTCCAGGCATTTTATGTGCATTGCCTGCTCCATGGTTCCTAAGGGGAGAATGCACCAGGAGGGAGAATAAAACAGCTCATATTTTCTAGTTATGCCAAATGCTTGTTCCGACAAATTTCCTGACTGTTGCTGCTGTTAGTGGAGCCCAAGGCCGGAGCAGGGTGCGTGACAAGGTGCACCGTTTCCAAACTTCAGTACAGATGATCGTTTCCTCCTGTCTGCCTTGCCAAGGTTGTCACACTTCTTTCAAACTGTGGTTCTTGCTGCGGTAATTAAAGTGCTCTGTGAGTGCTTCATAACGGCTCCCCATTGCAACCTGGGAATCGCCGGCAGTTTGTCAGCTGGAATACAGTGTGTGCTGGAAGGAGAGTTGCACCCAATTAAAGGCTTGGTTTAAAACGCTTGCCATGACCTTTCCTCGTATTCTGGCTCAGCTGATGGTCTCCTGCCCACCCCCCCTCCCCCCTGTCTGCCCCCTCTGCTCCAAGCTTTCCCCAGCCTCATTGGGAAGAGGACATTGGAAGTTGTTTTAAAGGCAGAGTGTTACAGAGGTGGCTGCAGACTGACGAGGTGAAGCCAGTGGGCATTTTAATAGTGTGGATAAGCTTGGGGGTTCACTTTTGTGCAGTTCTTGAATCGGCCTCTACCTACTGAACTCCTTAGATACGCATAACTGAGCAGGTAAACAGTTTTTCTCCATTTCGTGGAACTGCTCACTTGCTCAGGCATAATTCTTGACTGCAGCAGCTGCCTCAGGTCTAGAAAAGTGAATGCGATGCCTTCTGCCACACCGGCATTTCCAAATGTGCAATTTGTCTGGCAGAGTTAAATGGATCTGGGCAAACAGTGAAAACAATTATTTGTGAATATTTTATTAGAGAATATCAAAAATTTATCAAATAAATTATTCAGCTTCCATATGACTAGTCCTAACAATGATAGGGAAGAGCCTCACATGCTGAAACCAGGCTGCTAGGCGGAGGAGGCTTCAAGTGCTGCTGGCAGCGGGTGGCGCAGTGCTTTACAGCCTGGCTTAGGAATGCTTGCATCCATCCCAGCTGGAGTCAGCACTCGAGCCGTGCAGAACTGGGGCGGGAAGGGTTGCCATCTCGAGGGCTAAATTGGAGACAGACCCCAGCAGTGCTGCGGGAGAGTTATTTCAGTGCCCTGGCCAAACCTGCTAACTCACAGCCACACTCGGCAACGTTTCCCAAACAGGTCTGACAGTCTCCTCCTCCATGGATGTCTCTTGGGTTTTTTGTTTTAGGTGAGAGTCTATGATCTCCTGCAGTACGAGCATGGGCCAGATGATGTTCTGATCCTAGCTACTGATGGACTCTGGGATGTGTTGTTAAATGAAGAAGTAGCAGAAGCTGTCACTAACTTTCTACCAAACTGTGACCCCGATGATCCCCACAGGTTTGTGCTCATCCCTGATTTTCTAGCTTCTCTGCAGAAGAGCGCTTTCTGGTAACGTGTTTTTGTAGAAAGTATAATATGAGTAACATCCAGTAAATATGCAACACTTACAATAAGACATTTTTATAAGTTGGATGGAGCCTCTATAGCAAATGGGTTTGGGGCAGGGGCATGGGAGGTCTGTTATAACTCAGAATTGCCTGCCTTCAAAGGGTTAGTTGTGGGACCATGGTGTCTTGGCATGGAATCTATTTTGTTTGCTGTATGAGGTCCTGCAGAAACTGTAGGAGGCCGAGGTCTCTGTCTCCAGCTGTCACAGGTTTCTACTTAACTCTCCTCTGGGTGGTCCCTTAATACTGACGATTTTTTTCGCACTAGGACATCAGCAGCATCTCTCTCACTCTGTATCTGTGTATAAATACTGCACAGTGTGGGTCCCACTCATTGCTGGTTGTGCTGTGACCTTTAAACTCACCTACAGTAGGGGATGCTCAGTGCTACCAGCTGCAAGACAGGTGCGCTTGCAGAATAGGTGGAATGTCTGACTCTATTTAATAAATTCAGTTGAATTCTGCTTCATTTCACAATTTTAACCCCGCATCCTCTTCATTTTCCTGTCTTTATCACCTCTTACTTGATCAGTTTTTGTCTTTAAAACATACCATCAAGCAAACAACTAGCTAGAGCGCTGTCTGCCTCGAGTGAGTCCATCAGTCTGTCTGCTGCCAAGTTTAGTGTCGCCATGAATTAAAACATTACACTAGAGATCAGAAGTCTCTCGCTTGTAAAAGGGAGGACTGTGAAAGTGGAAAGAGCTTTATCCTTCCCTAAGGACTGTTCAGGAAGGAAAGCGTGTGTTGCTTCTGAATTCAGGCCTGGCCATTGCTGTCTCCTGCCCTCGCCCTGAGCTGAGAGTGGGGAAAAGAGCTTTTTATGCATCCTCAGTTGGCCTGTGGAAAGCAGAGCTTCAGAAATGAGCTCTGGGGTATCTCGGCAGCCACGTGAAAACACACGGGATGGTGCAAGAGCTCAAGTTACAGTTGTTTGAATGTGGCAACTCTCAAGGACATGGGGAAACCCATCTCAAAATTCTAAGCGGTCATCTTCACAGGGTCAGCCCTGTTCTCCATCAGCAGACAAGGACGATAACTGGGTACGGGCACCCTGACAGCCACTGGGGTTTCAAAATGAGAGCAGCTCCAGAGTAACTCACGAGCAGTATTTTCTTGCCCTGACACTTACAGACACGGAATGCAAAAAGAGGTTTTGCTGCAAGCACTCAGTCATCGGCAGAATGGATTATTAGCACAAAGCTGCAACTGCAATATTTTGACCTTCCCCACCTCCTTGCACCGAAGAGGAGATGTGGTATGAATGACAGCCAGGGCTGTCTACTTCAGCAAGACATAGAAGTGTCCTCCTCTGGGAGGAGATCAGGCAGGATTAGCGAGGGGCATTTCCAGGGCATCCGGCACTGTACTATGCATATATGCCGTTAATTTAAGGTAGCAGGAGATAACCCACCCAATGTACTTTTGGTTAGTCCCTAGCACTGTTCAGAAGTGCTAGGGAGCTTTAGCTCTCATTTCTGCACCCCTGAGTCTCCTCTTGCAAAAGCACCTGGTAAAGGTAATACCTCTGCCCTGCTCTGTCTCCATTGTTATCTAGTAACTGGGAAAGGTTGGCTCTTCCTCGCTGGTTCTGTCTGTTGTGAATACAGTCTGGGTGTGTTGTGTCTGTCTTGTTCCTTTTGGTCTTTCCAAAGCTGGTGATGGCCACCATGTTTGCTGCAGTAGGAATGAGAATTCTTTGTTCAGTCTCGACTTGTTAGATGAGTAATTTTTCGTCTGTTATAAAACACTCATAGAAATCAGAGACACTAAAGGAAAAAAAAGATTGTTTCATTTAGATTTGTTTGTGCTGGTCTAACCACAGTAATTGTGGGGGATTAGTCCCTGTTTGTGCCAGCGTGAGTACCACACACTCCAGAATTGGGCCTGCTGTATTACAAGTTAGAACAAACACATTTATTGGTGTTTGACCTACTGGTCTATGAATGGACATCTGAACTGAAAATTAATTTGTTCTTTTAAGTAACTTTGTGCCAGGTCATTTAGAGGCTTACAAATAGTAGCGGCGAGACATTTCTCATGCCAGCTTGCAAAAGGTAATTAGAGCAGTCCCTCATATAGTTTACAATGATATTTATGAAAATTACCTTTGTGGAATTGCTCTTGCTGCTTAGTTGTAAAGAATATTTAAAAGGTTTAAAGTACTGTGTGAGAGGTTTTATGTAATTACTTCACAGTGGTCCAAATGAGGTATAACTAATGAATTTACAATAGCATAGCAGCTCAGACTGTGGAGCTGTGTTCATTCCTCTCACTAGTCAGTGACAGGAAAATCTTGTTTGCCGTGTTATCAGTGTTATGTTTAAAGGAAACGTTATCCCAGAAAATGTCAGGTTCTGTGATGGGTGTAGTGACATAGTCTGTGGTGAGGTGAATTCAGCTAGAAATGTAAAATCTCTAGGGATGTAGAAAACTTGTCAGAATGTATGAGACTTGCCCTCTGGGTTTGGTAAGGCTGTGGTCTTCTGGAGAACCTACCTTTGGAGCAGACCCTGGATCCACCTGACCCAGTAGCTTGCTTACTCCCTGACAGCAACATATTTTTAAAAACAAAACAAAAAAAGCTAGAGAGGAAGATTTTAGAGCTTTAAACTACTTACCTGTAATTAGCTCTTTGTGGGAACAATACCCTTCCCATTTGAATTAGAAGTCGTTTTATAGCCTGATGGGTAAGAGCTTACAGCCCTTGAAATGCTCTTGGGACTCTCTCCTGCTGGTATTTACTGTCAGAACTGTAAGTGTTTGTTACCCACAGAAAAACATCTTTGAATCCTGTCAAACATAGCATGTGCGTGGGCATCTCCAAGTGCAGGGAGAGCAAAGTTCTCTGGTCTGTTTTCACCCAGACGCGCAGACACAGCCTCAGGGGAGTTGGGCAGCAGGTGATGGGCACAGACTTGGTTAGAGAACAGTTCCTCCATGAGGGCTGTGATGGAGTGAAGAAGCTGGAATGGAGATTAATTTCTTAACCAGCTCATTTCTTATGGGTATTGTGGCAGACAAGAGCATGAAGGGGACCCTGAGTGAAGAACAGGTGGTAGCGACACACTGCTGCTTTCCATACGTCATCTCTCTGAAGAGGTATGAAGATAGAGAAGCATGACTCTTGCCCATTCCCTTCAGCTGCGCTGTATAAGGTTTACCCACTGACCTTGGGAATCTTTTCTTTCTCATCCTCCCTCTTGTCCTTTCTCGTTCCCTCTCAGTCTCTCTCTCGCACTAGCTAGAGATTTATGAGGATGCTGGGGAGTTGCTCCACCTCTGCTGGGTGCGAGAAGATAAGAAGCTACTCAGACAGCAGCACGTTTCCCCTGCTGTCACCATTTCTCCTGCAATACTTTCACTGATCAATACTGAAAGCTTCAGCAGAAGGAAAAAAAAACCCATATATATTTATTCTTAAAACACAAAAGTTGTATTCCAGCGAGGCTGTTCATTAGGAGGAAGTGGATACTTTAAAACTACTTCAGCAGTTCTCTAATGCTGTCTTGACAGCTGAATCCCAAGTTCACAGCGCTGGAGAATAAAGCATGCGGTAATGGACTGCTGCTGCTATTCATCTCCAGGTACAAGAGACTCACCCTATCTCCTCTAGGGCCAAGTTGAACAGCTTCACTTCAATTCAGCTCCACACAAGGAGAGGAATATGTTACCTCGCTGCTGCCTTCACCTGTTCCTTTTCCTTTGCTTCGATGTGTTGGTTTCCTTGTATATTTCACAGTCTGCCCGTGAGAGAATTTCTGGTTTATTAAAATTCCTTTTTTTTTTTTTTTTTAATCTGGCCCTCTCCAAACATTAAACAGCAAAAGCTTTACACAATCAAGAGCAATACTCATTCCTTTGTACTCTTTAGATGTGGGGAGCCCTTGTTAATTAGAAAAAGGAGGAAGGCAAACTTTGCTCGCAGAATGATGTGTATTTTCTTCTCTTAAATACTGACAATAGCTGAGAAATCTTTGGAAAATATGTTCTAGCCAAAATTCACTCAGCATCAGACAAGCTGTGAATAAATATTCCAGTTTCTTGCTTGCCACGCGGAGTCCTTTTGTTCCTTAGTCCTGCATCTGATTTGGGGATTTGGGAACTGGGGAGTGTAAGTATGTATGTTTGGGTTTTTTCCCCTTAGAAAATACAACTTCATGTTGCATTAGGATAGTATGGACAGTGCTTCTCGTTACATCCTGCCGTTACAGCGCGAGGTCGTTGGTACAGACCTGATCTCAGAACATGTGGACAGTGTGCACGTGTGTGTGCAAGCGTGTGTGTTCGAGTTCATGCCTTGGGCCCTTCTCTTATTGCTAAACATAAATCTTTTGTCAAAACTAGTGAGGGCTGGAAATTTCATCACTCAGTACCATTAGGAACAGGAGGTGCATTGCTTCTGTACATTACTTGGGTTTAACATCAAACCTTTGGGGCAGTCAAATGTTGGTTCATTGCATTGAAGAAATCTTTCTAGTAGAGCAGATAAATCTATTCCTCGTTCAAAGGAGTCATTTGAGTTTAAGGCACCAAAACAGAACATAATTGAGGTTTGTTCCTTCTTTTGTCCCCAGAGGGTGCATAAAGTCTCTACTGATAGAAATTACCATTTAATAATGCATTCTATGGTGAAAATCTCTGGGATTAGAACAGTCCTGGATACTCAATAAACTTCCCCATATACACTTCTGATCAATGGAGATGCTGTTCTTTCTAGTTCCTCAGATGGGATCTGGGCAGATCATTTCTGGCCAAGAATCCTCCCTAGAAAAGGGGGTCTTGAAATGCAAACCCTTCTTGTCCTTCGTGGTTTCTGGAAACTACAGAGGTGTGCTTTGCTTCTGGTGGCCTGGGCGTTTGGCTTCATAGAGCTCCGCGTCATCTTGAAGACTGATACTTATGCTTTAAATAAAACGCAGGCAGACACAATATTGAACTGTTGGTTTGGGTTTTTTCCTCTTGTCGGTCTTTTAGCTGTTGAATTAATTTTTAATTATCAAATTATAGGAAAGCTTGCCTCCACCCAAATTCAAAACATTTCAGCCAGGTGTTGAACTGTTGAAGAAAAACATGTGAAAGTAGCTGTTCACCCATAATGAGATTTCTTTCAGGGGAAACTTCCAAGAGAGTACACAGATGTGTTGGTTTAGTAACAGCAGGTAAAACGGTAAGGGAGAACACATTGGAGCACGTGACAGAGCCCTGTCATGCACCACCTTTTGGACTCTGACACCCATCTGCCCCCAGGCAGCATCTGTTATTTTTTCAGGACATAAAATAACTCCCATAAATCCAATGCCACTCAGCCCGGCGCAGGCTGGGAGTTTTGGCGCAACATGAAACTTGGTATTTCACTAAATTAAGCACTTGACAATTCTTGTTCACATAGTTTTCATTGAACTCATAAATGTTAAAGAAGTGTGGGACTCTCTTTTAATCTGACTGTATTAACTCTAGGTTTCCTTTTCCAGTTTCAGAATAAGAGAGATTTAATAATCATTCCTACGGTCAAGAAACACAGACAAGTTAGTCTATGTGGTTTAAAGTGTAATTTGCATTTTATTTTTAGTGCTTTATTACTTGCTTTCAAATGACTTTGTTGTAGTTTGTCTCTGAAGTAGTCGAGCCATGTTTACCTTCAGGTGTGTCAGTGAACAAGGGTGTAGTTTTCAACAGCAAGTAGTGTTATTTGGCGTCCTCAGTTTTTCAGACTACTCCTAGAAAGCCAATGTGGTAAGGCAAGTGTTTTAATATTTTTCAGAAAACTGGTGAAGCCAGGCACCCAAAATGACCAGTGACCTTTTGATCGATTGGTGCCTGCCAAATACCTTTAGATTCTGATGCAGGAGCCATCACTGAACGGGAAGGGGTTGCTTTGTGGGTATGCTGTGGTTTGCGTTTCTCCTGCCAGCTTCTAAAACACTGGGCAGCCTGTACTGGTAGCTCACCACAGTAAATCTGGCAGGCTGTGAAAACCCGCTTTCCTCACAAAGACGAGCACTCCCTGGCTGTATTCTGCCTTTTCCACAGGTACACGCTGGCGGCGCAGGACCTGGTGATGCGAGCCAGGGGAGTGCTGAAGGACCGGGGCTGGCGGATATCCAACGACAGGCTGGGCTCTGGAGACGACATCTCTGTCTACGTCATCCCTTTAATACACGGGAACAAACAGTCGTGAAAGTAGCATCAAGAGCGCTTATAGGATGGGGATCTTTTTGGGAAGGGCCTGTAAGAGACTTTGGTTTTGGTGATCTGACTAGGACACTTGCAATTGATGTAATCTATTCAAAACTAATGCTGGAGGGGTATTTTTCTGCCCGAAAGGTAGGGCTCTGCACATACGCTGTATATGATTAAAGATAACCCTTAAGGTTACAGTTTCCCTATAGAAATGGTTTTGGTGCTTAACAGGAATGGGATTTAAATGCTGCTAGCATATTATGGATTCTGTCGTCCCTCCAGGTGGGGAATTAATTTTTTTTTCTCAGTTTACTATGTAGCTTGGAAGAGCCATTTCAGTTGTGAAAGTAGAAGTGGGTATCAGAAGCCAAGGAGACTCCTGAAATCTACCCCCAAATATTCAGGAGGTGACTTGGGTCACTTCTCATTTAAAAATACCTATATATACATATATGAGACTGGAGAGTTTTCTTCTTTCAAAAAGTCACATTCATGACTTACCTATGGACAACTTCAAACTTGTGTAATCCTTTGAACCCTCATCTTCCTCTCCTGTGTCTTCTTCAGTAGACTATACTCCTGTATTTTAGTAGGAAAACTGAAACTATTTTCAGTGTGACTATGCCTGTTTACTGCAGCTAAAACAGCCACCTGCAAAATTGTCCAGGAGAAATAGGTCACAGTCCTGTATGGCAAGATTTATTCTGGTGTGAGGAGTTACTTGTCAAGATTCCCTGCTGTGTGTATACCATGATTATACAGAGCACGCAAACTCAGCTTTATGTGATGTTTACCTGGAGGCCGTGGTTTCTTTGGGATCAGAGATTTTCATTCATTGAACGGTTCTACCCACTTTATCCTGTTGGAAGGATCCCTGACCGTACAGCTTTTGCATCAGTTGGGATTCAGTAAATTTATTTGAGGTCCTGAGTGTATTTTTAGTTGGATTCCTACTTGAAGTGGTGGTATGGCTCTCATTATCAGTTTGGAAACCCAGATAGTGATCTGTTTAAAAGTCGTTTCAGTTCTTCCTGCCTCACTTACTGCTCAGTATACCTTTGCCTGCTTGATTTGGTGATCACAAAGCGACAGTTTATAACTTTCTGTCCTCTTGGTATTGAGGACTGTAGTCAAGGATCACAAGATCACTGTGATAGATACAAGCCCTTGGCTAGCTTCAGCAGCTTTTTTTTTCTTCGCAGTGATGAACCATTTTAAATAAAGAAAATCTGAGTAAAACATTACCAGAGTGAAAGCAATAGTCCAAGAGGGAAACAAGTGAGAAAACTTGCAGCTTAACCTGGCTGCCTGTTCTTCAAACAGGCAGCTCTCTTGCTTCATTGGCAGGAGTTGAAGAAAAAACAAAATCAGAAGGTTCTAGTGTATAGGCAGGTATATTGGCTGGGGAGCCAAGTTCAACCTAATTTGCCTCAGACCACATTCTTTTGGAGCTGCTCATCTGGTTTGCACTTCTTGGACAGCCAAAAGACAGGGCACTGACTAGGCAGCTCACAAATGTTGTGTCCTTTCCAAAGGAGGAGGAGGATGCTGTGCCCTTTGCAGACTTTCTCCTGAACAGGCGTGGCCTAGAGCTTGCCCGTTCTGTGATTGACAGCGTGCTGTGTGAACACCACGCGCTGTGTGTGCGGTGTAGCTACCCAGATCCTTTATTTGATTGCATCCAGAAGTACATGTGCAGCAGTCTCAGTGGATTTAAACTGCCCTTGCTCTAAATCTCTAGACCGAGTAGGAGTTTCAGGTTGAGAGCAGGCAATGCAGAGTGTGTAATGGCTCAAACGTGCAGCAAACTGCATGACGTTAGCCTGAAACCTCTTCCGTGCATTCCCCAGTGTCTGCATGTGATAAAGCTGTGCGGAACACGGGTGGTTTATATTCTAGAGCTTCAGCATAAATCAATGGCATATCTGATTATGTGTTGTCATGCTTTATCTATTCTTTCCTTGTTTTTTTTTTTTTTCCCCTTTACCTCTTTTTCTGTGTGCAGCTGGGTGAAAAGAGAGGTTTGGAGTCTAGAGTATTTTTCACATGGCCCCTCATATGTTTTACAGCTTAAGCAAGAGATATTCCCTTGCACTTTTTTTTTTGGCCTAATAAACTTGTAAACATGCTTTTCATGCTTTGTGTAGCTCCTGTTGTCTCTTTGCAAATGCAGTTGTGTAGTCCTCTAGCAATTCAGATCCTCTATCACAAAGAAACTAATGCTGGCACTTCTGGCGGAGTCGTCTGAACAGCAGAAGATGCTGCTTGCTGGTACCAACTACAAGCCCGAGTCAAATATTTCAGTGCTTATGCAGTGTTAGTCTTCATTATTTGGTAACATGGTGTCAACGCACATACCAGTCATTATAAAACCACTGAGTACAATGTGGTGGAAATAAATTTCCAGTGTAGCATTTGCCAAAATTTAAAAGAGAAACTTCAAGACAATGGAAAATGCACCTTCTCATTCAGGGGTGTTTTTAAACATACCCCTGGAGAGATGGGTTAGCAGAGTGCGTGACTTGGTGGGAGCAAACTGGCTGGTGGCTTCTCGGAGCAAAATCTCGCAGGTGCTGGTACGGCTTCGGCGATCAGCCTCCACGATGTTCGTTGTTCATCTGAGGTATCGCCGTCAGTCAGCCTGCTTCTCTGCAGTGACTGGGTCCAGGTCGAGTTGTGTCAGCTGTCAGCCCCTCTCCTGGAGAGGGCAGTACAGCAATTAATATCAATTAGCATCAATTAATAAATTCTGAGAACTTTAAGGAATAATAAAAAGTCTCCTACGCAGATGCATGTGACTGAAACTATGCTGTGATGCTTTTTGGTTTGCTTTTTTGCAAAGTGTCTGTTACGCATTTACATGCTTCCCCCCTAGAGTGTCTCTGGTACATCCCTGATACGCTGCGTTAGTACTTGGGCTTTCACGTCTATCTGCTTTCAGTAGGAGCTTCTTAGGTGCCTGCACTGTGGTTTGTGCTCTGCTTCAAGGCATGGTATGAATACATACACACACCCAGGCCTCATATAAATAGGAGGCAGGAGTCCTTTATTGGGGAAGTATTGTGTGAGAAGCAGGAATAATTGAAAGCATTTCCAATTCCCTTTATGGGTTGAATTATTTGGGGAGTCACAGTGCTAGAAGCCACTGATGGCAGGGAGGATCCATGGTGCACAACACCATTTCTCAGATCAGCACGGGATGGATATTGCCACGTGCAGACCTGCAGCTGCTCTAGGGCTCAGCAAAGCGGCTGAGTTAGGAGCAGACACCTCGCCTCCCCAAACTGGAGCAAGTTAGGCACCACGTCCAAATTTTAGATCTTTGGCACGTCATCTTAGTTACGGCCCGATGCCGGCAGCGCTGTGGGTTTTTACCGGTGAAGTTCCCTTAGTATCCAAAACTGTTCAAGCCTTAGCAGCAAGGAACCTCCGTCCCGAGTTACATCTCCATTCGTATTGCTGTTGCACAGTGCTGCGTCCTGGCCTGGACGTAGGCGCTTCTTTAGAAAGTCAGGCAAGCTCTTGTCCCTCCTTGGGCAATGGCAAGGAAAGGAGGCGGTATGCCTGTGGCTCAGGTTGGCTGACGGCGCAGGGTAACACTGACTTCTGGTGCCTGGTCCAGTCCGACTTCTAGAAACTCAAAACCAAGAAGCTTCTGCTATTCTCCTGTGAATACTGTTGCAGAAGGTAGTACAGCCATTTCGGACATTTTTCTCTTGCACTACAGCCTAGAATCTTCTTTGTTTAATTTGATGAAGAAAGTAGTTAGAAATTTCATTTACACTTTAAGTGAGGCACAGAAGCATCTTCTGGTACGTTAAGGCAGTGATGCTTCTTCCTTCGTGAACACAGAAGCGTAGTGTCTGAGAGGGCCGATGTTCAGTGGCCTCCTGCTGGAGAGAGAGAATTTTTTTAATAAATTCTAAACAACAACAGGGCTAACAAGGTAAAGGAAAAGTGGTCAGAGTCTGCTGTTAGCAGTGGAGTTCCACGTTCAAGTTTCTTCCGTGTTAAAATATGACAAGAGGGGTCCATGAGGTACGGTCGACTCTATGCCTCCAGGATATTTTTGAAGAACTGTGCTTGATGTTTGGGCAGATTTTGGCTTTGAAGTTTTGCTAGGTTTTTAAAGAACACTACACGCTGCAAGCAAATCAGCGGTGTTTCTTCCTGCCTCGGCGTTTTGCTTTTATTTTACATTTTATGTACAAATACTTTCAGCATTTTTGTATCAAACATGAATTGCAAACTGTGGGGTTGTTGTTCCTCCCCGACATTTTTGGTGTGTAAATAGTTTTCCTCCATGTGTCTTAGATGAAGATACAGTGATGTGGCTACCATAGAGAGAGTGACCAAACGATGCTGTAACTGTGCTGCTGTACTTCTACCTGTGATGTACTTGAAGGAGGATGTCCTTGTCCACCTCTGCTCTCATTCTTTTGGTTTGGTTTGTTTTGTTTTGTTTTTTAACCATTGCTGGTGGTGTTCTTTCATAGGTGTCTTTTGTTAGTTTGAGGGTTGGTTTTGTTTTGGGTTTTTTTTTAATAGCTGCCACCTTTTCCTTTCCTTCATTGGACGAGTCATCATTGTTTTGGGATCTGTACAACTGTCTAGGTTTTATATGTCCTGAAAAATGGAGGACCTGCTGGAGGAAGATGTTTTGGACCAATGTACTTCTGCTTTGTGACTGTGAAATGTTAATCTTTTTGTAACCTAAGAACAAAAAATGTTTAGTAAAGGGATATATTTTGTGTTTTTTGAAACTTTTCAGTGCAATGAACAAAAGAGGAGGATGCTGAAGAAGTGTATGCGCAAAGTTTTAAAATAAAATTTTAAATTATATATTATATATATATATCTATAACCATTATTATTCTGCCTTTGTCCTGAAGAGTATCTTAAGTCTCTTTGCATGTATTACTAATTGTACAATCAGACAAGTAGCACGCTCTGCTTTACAAGGGAATGGATGATTCGCTGACAAAAGGTCTCACTCTTGATTTAATGAAGTAAATCCCTCTGAGGTGTGCTGGCGTATGGGTCGATGTGGAAGAGTTCAGCTGTAGGATAACTGTGAGGGCTGCGTGCTGCCATCAGATGGTGATTCATTGCTCAGGCTGCCAGTTGCCATGTTCTGACTCAGTGAAGAACTACGCGAAGTGATCAGCTATCAGCTCTCTGTGGCATGAGACATTGGGTGTAATTTTTGAAATGACAACGTACTTGGAGTAAGTTTTGCCTCATCCCCAGTTCCTTAGGAATAACTGTCTCAAATTCTGCTCTAAGTTTATGTTGGAGTAAAATGAGGAAGGGTGAATTCATGGATTCCAATGAAGCAAGCTGTCATGGTTATTTGGTAACCAAAGATGTTTTTGAAGGTACCGAAGACGCAGGAGCGAACACTGGCCTCTGTGTTGTACCGCGGACGATGCCCAGCTGTGTTGCCAGCAAGAGAATGAGAGCTGGGCATGTATCTGCTGTCCATGTCTTCGAAGTGTTGCTCTGTCGCACAAGCGGTTCTCCCCATTCCTATTTCGCCTCACGCTTTGCAGAGCAGTGGAAACATTTGTTCTGGTGTTACCCCAGTTTTTAAAATGCTGCATGTGCCCGTTGTGTTCACTGAGCATAACGGGGAGCACAAAGAGAAGTGTTACTTTCACTCTGGTTCTTCTCACTCTCCCGTCAGGTCCTACAGTTTATTACTGCAGCCCGACCACTGTGTCAAGTTTAAAATTGCTGTGCAAATAAAACTTCAGCACAGCTTTGCCTGGCTCGCTGGTGTCAGCTGAATAAATAAGTGTTGGTGGCATGCAGTGACAGGGAACTGTTGCACGGCGATTGAACCTGAAGGAGCTTGCTCCACATCATCCTGTTCCTTTCGCATCTCTTATGCCCTGAATTGTGCAAGCTCATAGGTCAAGTAAGGCTTGTTATTTTTATTTTTTAGGTAACAGATACAACTCTTCAAATTTGGACATCAGTTTCTGTAATTCCTGTAGGCAATAAATCAGTGCTTAGCCAAATAATATATTCATGGTATTCTACTGAATGTACTCAGTTAACTGAAGTGACATAAGGGAATAATCTGACTAATTTATTGTATTTTGTACAGTTTCTGTAAAACCAAGACCTGAAGTTTCATCTTCTTAATGTATCCTCATAGAGCAATGTACCTTCACAAAAAGTTTACTTCTTTATGCTTTATGCTATTACACTGAAGCTTTTATTGATTCCAGAGTTTCTCTCGTGTTTTCCAGGAAGGCTTATATAAACCAAAGTTATTGCACATCCTGTTCTTGTTAGAAGGAAGGACGAAGACTTTTTTTAAGAATCCTCCACTTTGGGAAAAAAAAAAAAAACAAAAAAACAGACTGCCGTAACTTCTTAGGGACAAATGCTTTCAGGAGAAATTGTGCTTTGAGGACAAGGTTAATAAAAAGCGGTATGATCAAGGTAGACAGAACATGGCTACAGGTAGATAAAGAACACATGATTTGGAGACTCAGTAATTTAAGAACAATTAATCATAAATTTGAAGCTGCAGAAATAGCCTACAGCACCCTGGCACAAAATACTATACTAAGGGAAGAGGAAGGAAGCTGCAGTAGAAAAAAATTAGATCTTTACTGCAGCAATTTAAGACTGATTATTTAGATAGGTGAGATCTCTGAACCTTCATGAATTTGAGGCCACCTAAGATTAGAATTGCATTCTTTTCCTTCAGTGTATTAGTGCGTAATTTCTCGGACTCTAAAGAGTCAAAATGCCCCTGATCTTTACTCCTGAGTAGAAGTAGAGGGCAATCCCTTAGGGTGTTCTTCTGTAAAGCCATCGCTACAAACAGCTGTAATGGTTCGGCATCGTCCCGGAGCTTCACACTTGTCCCTGGATTTACCAATCGGTTGGGCTTTTTTTTTATTGTTTCTGTGGCAGATCAAGGCCTTTCCCAACAGGCTGTACCCCAACAGAGCATCTTTCTGGGTTTTATGCTATGGGTGGTATTCTTCCTTCCTCTTGTTATTGTGCTCCTCTTTGATTTAAATCATTTTGGAGTAGTTAACTGCTGTTTCAGATGTGCCACTGAGTCCTTGGCCACCCACCTCCCCCAACCACTCAGGTGCTGATACAGGCAGCATCACCAGTGGTGCAGGAACCTCAGGTAGCCACAGGGAAGCCCTGTAGAAAGGGAAATTATTTCTTCACTAACCTAATGTTGCTCATCGCCTCAAAACAAAAACTTACGTGCACACCATATGTGAATTCTCCTGTTTGAAAGGGGAAATTGTTGGTTTAAAGTTGATTTTAGAGGGTTCTACTTTTTAAGCTGTTGTTTCCCCAGCTGTTTGGCCCTCTTCTTCTCCAGGGAAACTACTTCTCCTCAGCACATGAGGAGCTGGCTGGAAGCTCCCAAGGTTATCGCACAAGCTCCAATGCAGTATTTAGCTTCTGATGTGACAGTCGTTGCTTGTTTCTGTAATTACTGCTACAACTTTTGGGGGACTAAGCAAACAAACCTGAAATGTTGCTATTTTTGTTTTGGGAAGGGAAGACTTAAGAATATGGAAATTCTACATGGTATCCATGAATTAAAATTACAAGAAAAGATATTGTTTCCCCATGACAGTAACTGCTGAAAACAAATTACTAGACCCTCACTTCATCGAGTAGCACAAATTGTTCCTAAACAGTATTTCTCTGCCCAGGGTAATATTCATTAAAACTCAGGGATGTGAAAGCAACTGACACACCTGCAGTCATTTCAGTCTCTTCAAAAATTTAGAGTGACTCTGCCCATACAGATCTCTTAAATGTGTATTAGTTTAATTTTTAATCCTGCAGCCCGTTGCAGCTGGAGAGCCTCAGCGGACGTGGGCTGAGGCAGCTGTTTCACGGTACAGTGCAGTATCACAGCACGTACTGGGATGGGGAAGGGGAGACAAGAAGAAGCCAAACGCCGTTGCAGTTCTCCAGGACCAAGAAGCAGACAAACCAATTACTCAAATAGGGAATTGCCAAAGAACGTACAAAGAACGGGGAACTGCTACATCCGCAAGCAGTTTAGACCTTGATTCTCAAAGATCGTCTCGTCCCCATGTTGTGCCTGTTTGCTTTCATTCCTGGGTTGGTATTGCAGCTAATTGCACCAAATGTCTTATTTCTTACCGTCCTCCAGCTTTCCCTAGAGCTTTGTCAGCCAAATGTCAACTGCATCTCATCTAGCTGAGATCAAGGTACTCCACGAACAAGCTCTTAATACAAACTTCTTATGCTGCATTTTCTGAGGATTGCGTTCACTTTGCTTCCAATTAAAAAAATAAATTTACTTTGCTGGTCTTTGCACCCCGTTAGTGCTTGTTTTTCACCAGCAGTCACGCAATTGAATTTTACAGCTGGGAATTTAGAATATGTTAGAAGAGCTGGAACATCATTCATACCCCTTCTCTGCTTGAGCACCAGCATAGAAGCAGTTTAAATGAGCCAGACAAGAATCAAAACACACCCTTCAAGCTAAGTCTCATGTCCAGACATACAAGTATTTTATGAATGGGAAAAATATTAAACACAATGCTCAGACAGTAAATCTTCCTGTGGTTACATTTTTCTAAGAATGGTGTTTTAGGGAAGGTCTGTTTAGAGCCAAAAAAAAAAAAAGAGGGGGGAAGGAGAGGAAAAAAAAGATTTACAGTTATGTAAAATTTCCCAGTAGTGCTTCTCTGCTAGTGCTCCTGCAAGATTTCCCTGGTGCTGGCTTCACCAGGAAAGCGGGTAACGTGGGACTCAGGTACTCGGTCAATTAGGGAATGGGGAAGCCAACACCCAACTAGCCTGCAGTCCTGAAGTTAGCTATGTGAGGTATATCTAAACTGAGCTCTGATAAATAAGCATTTGCGGAATACTGAATTTATACTATGTATTTGTATATATGGCTGTATATAGGAAAAAATGGGCAAGGAACTTTGACCAGCAACTAAGATGTTAGAAAACATGATCTGTTTGTGCCTGTTGCAGGAGCTGAAAGCAAGCAGTGGTCTGTATATACACGTATTTTAGCTGTCAGTTACCCAGAGTACACCTAAGTATGTGTTTGTTTGTGCTTTTGTTAACAATCCTTCTAACTTTTAGGAGGCTAGTGGGGAAGAAATAGCAAGACACCCCTTTCTCCAGGTGCCTCATCCTCAACGGGAACAAAACTGAATTGAATTAAAAAAATTAAACTGGGAATAACTCAGTTTTGTTCATTCTTTGGAGGAGTCAACAGCTACCTCTCTACTGAAAAGCTTCCTATATTGGCAAGTCCCAGGAATGCACCAGCCTGTGGCCATCAGACGGCTTGGTCCTGCAAAGCTGCCTGCCCCTGGCCAGCAGCAGGCGTCTGAGCCTCCCGGTAATTAGCGGAGACAATGATTCTTGGGGACCTGCAAGGTTAAGCAGTGGCCAAACGGCAGGACCCAACCATCTAAGTAGAGGGTTAAATCCTTCAGCATATATCTGCTTTTTTTTGCCTTTTTTTTTTTTTTTTTTTGGATGGAAGTTGGGTGTTTGCACACTACCCAAAACAAGGCTCAGGAGCAAGAACACCAACTCTTGTAAATCTCTGAGTAGATTCACTGCTTCTCCACTCAGGGAAACAGCAAATAAATAGACTCGTCTCTCCTTCTGCCTTGGAAGCGGGCAAAAAGAAAGAAAAGCATGGCTTTGCTAGCAGTCAAGAACCTGCGCTGCTGCTGCTGCACTTGAGGTCATGGTCTGCCTCACAAATGGAGCTTGATAGCGAGGCTTGAGGTTTTGAGGTCTCCTCCTCGTTGTGCTGCGCTGTAGCTGGCACTCGGCAATGTCGGTTGTTGTCTCACAACAGCTGAGGTGGATTTTGTTGCTTTTCACCCATCCTGCATTGTTCCTAAAAACAAATGTGCTGAGGTTTCTGGACAAATAGTTATTACTTTTATTTTTTTTTAATGCATCTAGGGCCATAACATGACGATTGCATGCCAGCTTCTCCCAGCAACTGTTCATACTCTCCCTTGCCCTCCCCCAGTAACGTAACACACTATGTGCAATGAGCCACTTGCTCCCAGGAAGGTGATTCATGTCTAAGAAGAGGCATTTTTGTAGGGGAAAAGAAAAAAAAAAAAAAAAAGCTTTAAGGGTGTTGCTGTGGCTCTGTGTGACCTGCATCGGGGATGAAGTAGAAACCTCAACATTGCAGCCATATTCCAGGGTCGTGTTCACAAGGCACAGGGAAGCAGTGGGGGAAGGACGCGAGCAGAACATGAGGAGCTCTGTTGCTTCATGTGAAAATAAACTCTAATAGCAATTAAGGGAAAGGAGTAGGAAATTAATAAGGCAGTAAAGATTTTTTCCAAATTGGTCACAAACCATTGGTTTATCCCTTGAAAAGCTCAGCTGACAAGGATTCTCTCATCCCTTTGTCTCCGTATCTCTTTCAATAATCATCCTTCTTCATGCAAATATAGATGGAAAGGGGAGAACAGTGAAAGGTTAAAATGGAAGCAGGCTATCTTTCATCGACATGGTAATTTTGCTGCTTGGCTCGGTGCCAAACGCTCACTGCAGCCACTAGCTGCCATTCCAACATGAGTGAAAGGATCTTTAATAAGAGTGTAAATAAAAGCCAGGCTGAGAAATGAGTTTTCCATCCCAGCAATCGCTGGCCTAACCTCTGCTGTAAATAGTCTCTCAGAGCAGCACAGATGGAGTACCAGCACCTGGGGATCAAGGCAATCTCTGCACAGTGCAATTTAAACAGCTGGGTACAATTGAAACACGAATTAGCAGGGATAGATGGAGGGATTCCATTTTGTGCGCTAGGTAAAAACAAATAATTCAGTCCTTTTTCCCCTTTAAAAAAAAAGGTGGGGTGGGGGGGAGAACTTTTGACATGATCTTGTGGGAGGTGCTCTTCGCTGCAGCTGTTAGATTAATTTAACCATGAGAATTTCCCACAAGGCGCTGTAAAAACAGAGCCCTAATTTATGATCATTGATTTAACAGCTTGAAAGTGATTTATCTGACCTCAGTAAAGATAGCGAGGACACCAGAAGAATGATCGGTCATTCTGGGCTTTGTGTGGCTGTGATTGGCCTTATTAATTTAGAGCAGAAGGTCTGTTTCAATGTCTTACTGAGACAGTCAAAGGCAGTTGGCAACTGAACCATTTTAAATACTTTTTTTTTTTTTTTTGAAGCATTACTAATGCTGCTAAGTACTAAGAATTTATTCCACATGGAAAAGATCCTCATTAGTTAAGAAATGGTAAGGCTTCATTTAGAACTGCACACAAACAGACGCCTGGTCTTGGATTTGCAAGTTGTTTTTTCTTAAGTAATTTTTTTTTTTTTTTTTTTTTGCTGTTGTTGGGAATCTAAAGCACACTGTGAAATGGAATTGTTAGGCATTACAGTAAATGAAAAATAGCTTTGGAAGAGATGAAAGAGGTTGGCACAAGGGATTGCTGGCTCTTGCTCTTTTTAAGGGTAGATTTCAGAAACACCTAAACGCTTCACATATTTTACTATTTTTATCATTCAGGCCTCTTGAATGGACATTACAGGGTGTATCTGCTGACAAGTAAATATATCTAGGTTTTATTTCAGAAGAATATGCTTTTAGTTAAAATTAGTGTAGCATCCACTACTGAAACATCACGATTGACTGATGCAATTTCTTCACACAAGTAAGAGGAGAAAGGATGAAGGGCAAAGGGAAAGGTGAGTGCTCTCTCCCCAGCAAGAACAACTGTTTTTAAGAGCGTGAAATGAAATAGAGATGCTTTAAGAGTTTTGCTACACGAGAAAATTTGAATACAGAATAAAGCGTGTTTGCAGAACCACGTGCACATCTACAAAAATCACATAGGAGGTGCCAAACCGTGTCTTGTATTTCGAGCACTAACCAGGGAAATGGGCTGGGAACAGCTGAGTACCAATTTTCCTTGCCACCTGGACTGACGTGTGGTTGGGTTAAATGTCACTGCTTTGGACGGTTCTGTATTTCATTCACCGATGGATTATGCCCAGCTTCAAAGCCCATCTACAAGAATCTCAGTAATTGTCTTGCCACTTTTCAAGGTGGAAGACAGAAATGCTCCAGGCTAGGATTTCATCCACAGGGGATGAATGCTTGCAGTCATTTCGCTATCCTGATGAAATGCTATCATCTGACCTGAAACTAAGGTAGTACACTTAATCTCCATACAACAGGGGAAAAAAGCAGAAAACAATATTTCAGCCCTCCAAAATATGAAATAATAACAGTTATTTTAAAAAGTGAAAAGACAACAGGAGACAATAAAATAAATTAGTAAATATGCAAAAACTCATACACGTTGTCAAGAGCTTGAAGAGTAAATGCATAAGCCGCTACCTATCTCACTACAAGGTTTGGGGGCCATTCAGTGGTAACTATAAAAACAAGCCCCAAGCCCCACACAAATAAAACAGCTGAAGCCCACATGATGGCCATGAAGAACACAGAACGCCGTATGTCAGCCTGCACATCTTCTTGCCATCATCTTGTGTTAGCACCAAGCTTGTGCTGTTCCTTGTAGCACATTATAGAGACATTAGGAGAATCTGACAAATTATGTGCAGTATTACTTTGCTTAAATTCAAATCTACAGGGAAAAATTAAAACGGTGAGTAGCCCTCTAAAATGTTTCTACGCAGTTTTTACCCATGGCAAGTGTCTCCTAAATAAATAAAATAAAGCTGCTTCTTCCGAGTACTGACCTGCATACCAGCAAATCTTTGTTCCTCCCAAAATAATGCTAGATATTTTTTAAAGCCCATTCTGGATGGGTTCAGATATAATTCTGGAAAATAATAGATAAGCATCCTCCACAGCATAGACCCCACAAACACTTCTAAAGAAACAACTGCTTTTTAGCAAATGGATCGCCTGTTTTTTTGATCCCTGAATTTACTGCTCACTTCCTTCTAACACTTGACACTATGGCATGCATACGTGCAAACAAGTCTTACAGGTTTGTTTAAAAGTACAACTATTTTTCATTTATCGTCACAGGAACAACAACCTAAAAGGCATTCTCTTTTAGGGGCTATATTCCACATGACATGCTGGAACAGTGTTCCTCTCAAGAGTTCTCTTGTTTAAAATTCCTGAGGATGGTTTAATTGGCATCTCAGGATCCAAACTATGTGACTTGTTTACTGCTGAAGCAACAGCAGCTCAGGACTAGAATATACAGAATCACATTTGGCTGATGCTTTTTTTTTTAAAAAAATAAAAAGCTTCAGTTACTACGTTCGCAAAAATATTCCTGCTTTAGCAAGAGCCAGAGAGACCATTTGAGATGCCTGAAACTGAAAAAAATTCTAATAACTGACGAGCCTAATGAGATGATCTTTTACACGTCCTCTCCTCCTCCTTTTCTTTGAACTTCTAAGAACCATTTGCATGAAAAAGTGTCTTTAATTTCTGCAAAAGCGATCTGCAGACAAAGATGCTGAAGTGTCAATGTGTTTACCATTAAAACATCCTCTGATGCTGCGTTGCCCTTCCTAGCTCTGGATCAACCCACAACCCTCCCACTCCTGCTTATGGTGTGCCTGCTCCCAAAAACAAAGACCAGAAGCAGGCTTCCCTTGAAAAACACTAGAAGGAAATAATTGACTGCCCAAGGCTGCGATTATAGCTACTTTTAGATGTTTACATCCAAAACACATCAAAAAATGGTGTTGGAAGTCTCTTAAATATGCCCATAGCTTATGAAAGGACAGTGCTTGGGGGGTTACTGGACTCAAATTATGTGGTGCGAGCAGGAAAGGCCCAGTTCTGCCCGAGGAGTGGACAGCACAAATACAACAGGCTTCGTGAGTGCCTCTCTGCAATCCTCTAGTCAAAATGCTTCACATCTTACAGCAAAGTATTATGTCCACAGAAACTCATAAAATGCACGTGAGAGTTAAAATCACGAGCTAAAAGTACTGCATTCGCGGGCGCAGACAGGACTAGAGGCACAAGGAAGCGTTCGGAGTGAGGCCGGTGCCTGCAAAAGCTGAGTGTGCGCCCAGTGACACCCACCGCTGCGGGACCACGAGCCGTGGCACGAGCCCACCCAGCACCACGGTGGCACAGGGAGAGGCGCAGGCAAATGCCACTGTAGGAGACTGGCCATCACTGCAGAGGACAGAGCACCAGCAGGAGAGGAACCGCACAAACTCAAAACAAATCTGCCTGTAGGGCCGGTCGGAGAGGCACTGCTCTGCGTACCAAGATCTAGAGCTAACGCCAACAGCTGAAATGAACACTGTCCTCATATTCCAATGCTGGGAACGTCACTAGAATGAAGCTTATGGAACTGAATGAAGACAGGGTTGGGTTTTTTTCTTTATGTACCTTCGCAGAAGATTTAACATTACTCAAGATCTCCTGGAGAAAGGATCAGTTCCAATAACATACCCAGCCTGATCTGGTCCTCATAAAAAAAAGCTGTTAATTATTAGTCAGGTATACAGCGTATTGCTTATAAATGCAGAGGTAAAAGAATGCCTCCAAGTAGAGTCTTGAAGCTGCAGGACCACAATGAGGAAAGTAATTTGTGAACCTCCATTTCGCTTCCATGGAACGTATCACAAAGTCACTGGCAATTCTGTTCAATACTGAGTGATGCCATCAATAGACACGTGAGAGGAGGGGTCACTGGGAGTTTTGCTGGAGGGAGCATTTATAAGTCACCAGTTGCTAGTGTGCAAACACGTGGTGTTGCAACAGCTGGCAAGCAGTACACAACTGGCTGGCGATTAGCAAAGGAAGTGAGGGTTTGTGAGATCAAAGATGTTTGATCAATCTTGTCTTTATCTTTAGGATGAAGGTGCTGACTCCACCTCATATGCAAAGAACTATCTGCTGGATTATAGCTGTTACCTCTAGGTATACACGTGTTGCAGAATATATGTGTGAGTTATGCATAAAAGAAGTATCTTAGATGGGAAGAAGGAAATAGATTGTTTACATGGAATGCATTCGTGCAACAGAAAAATGCTGAATACTGTATTTCCTGCTTTCACTCTCCTTCCTATGGAAAGGAACTAATTGCTCGTTATCATCAGTGGTAAATCTAGTCAGAGCTATTTAACTTAAATTCCAGTCTTTAATGGAAACATGCTTCATCTGTCATGTCAGTATTCCTACCATCACTGCATTCACAGTCATTTCTTGTGGCTAGCATTAGGCCACCTTCCATCATCTGCATTGACAGGCAAAGGCAGACACACAGGTTTTCATGAAATTACTCAGAAGAATAAACTCCCAAAGTCATAACATTAACATAATTACCCTATGTTCTTAAAAATTGCACTTCATGAAAGAACCACCATGAAATATTCTTGTTCTCACCATGTTCTTTTTTCTACTAATGGCAGAATTTTCATTTTTGAGCAGAGACTGTTTGGATATATGTTGGTCATTCACTATTACTGAGAAGCTCTATGCTACTTTTTAGCCTGCTTTCTGTAGATACTGTCTTCGGTGGGGACGAGCAGTAGTCCTTTAAAACTGGGACCAAGAATGGGTCACGCACGTATCCCATTAGTTTAGCAAAGCTCTTGGTTTCATATGTTTTTCTTACATTACTTTTTGTGTCTTCATCATGTTTTCTCTCCCGTCAGACTAATGAAATCTGGAAACTACAGAACAATGAAACCAGGATTTGCCAGGAAATAGAAGAACATTTTTAAAAGAGTATTGTTATAGTAGCAACATTTCTGAAACCAGGAGATGAAAACGACCAGAATCTGGGGGACAACAGGGACAGAAACGATAGAACAGCTGAAGAAGGTAACAGACACTCAAAAGCACAGTCACAAAGACCTCATTTATGCTAGCCATTTCCATGAAATGTCCCACCACCACACCATATCTACACTAACATTACAGTAACAGTTAAGTCAGGCATCTGGCTGTCAGCTGAGGTTTCTCAGCCATGTCTTGAGAACACCGGTTCTCCTAGGCTACAGCCCTATAAATGCAACCACCTGGTGCTGCCACGTGGCAGGGGCTGGGAAGTTTGAAGAATCTGAGGAGCTGAACAAGTCAAGCCTAGTTTTCTCTGGATCTATGCATATAGAATGACTTCTTGTCTGGATTTTAAGGTAACAAGAGTGAGCTCTTACGGCCTTTCCACTAGCAGGCTCTCTTCTTTATCCAGCTGTCTAGATAAAGGCATATTTTTTTCAGAAACTTAATAATTCTAATTTTGCTTTCTGTTGGTCAAATCCAGATGAAGTAGGCCCGTGGATTCAAGGTTCATAAGATTAGCAGATATGCAATCACATAAGCCTTGTTTTCTTAGAAAGCGAGGTTAAAAGTGTTCAGCCATAGCAAAGTAATTGGTAACAAAAGCAAGTGAAATTACCTTATAAAGCAGAACAAGCTGTTGAGAAAGAAAGAACAACAAAACAGTGTGACTATGGATTTGCTTTACCTTCCTGTTTCAAGAGACATGGGGAAGGCTGAAATGCTTAAAAAATACGTGGCTACAATGTTAGGTGCATAACAGCGGCAATGGCCCTACAAAACAACGATTAACAAAAAGAAGTTGTCATAAGACAGGATCAAGAAAAACAGTTAGAGACTATCTAGATAAAGATTTAAGAGCATACAATAGGAAGAGGCTCTTGGAAACCCAGATTTTATTCCTGGCTGGTTTTGCAACTGACTCACATAACACTTCTCACGAGTTTACAAAATGCTTTCTTAAAACTACTAATTCTTTTTTTTTTTTTTTTTTTTTTTTTTTTTTTTCCTGATCCCAGAAGCCTGTCTAGGCTGACTACTGCTCTAACAGCACTATGTCTGTCTTTCTCTGTGATGAGCCTTCATATCCTATGCCCTTCCTCCCTCCTTCTGTTCATGTAGGCATGGATGATATGTAAATACAGCTCTATCTCAACTTCATTGCGCCTTGCATGGGTCTAAATAAAATCTCAGAAAGTATCTTAGCATAACCATTAAGAAATATTCTCTTTCTGTACTGTTCTCAGTAATCCGTCAATCCTGGCACCAACTCTTGAGTCATCTGTTGATCATCACACCTTTGCCCTTCTTTCTTCAGGAAATGGGAAAATTCCACTGAAGTTTCTAGGAAATCTGTACGCTTCTGTTCACTGGATCATGATAGTTTTCAGATACAAATCTATAATTTTTATGTTAGCAAACATACTTCTGGATCCATTCTCATGACAGCTTACCCATTTTTCTTCAGAAGGGAGTGCCAATTACATACATGTCTTCTTTCTGACGCTAATTGTATCTTCCTTAGATTCCCCATTTTTTCTTTCTTCTGTCTGCAGACCATTCTGTCATCTGTTCTCTTTCACAGTCCATTTATCATGTTCACTGTTCCTTGGGCACTAACATCACATTCCTCTTTTCTGCTGATCCTGCCTTCTCTCCTCTACTCATCTGTTACTCTGATTTCTTCCTTCTTTCTCTCTTTTCTCTCCTTCAGTAAAGGAAACTTGTTCCACAACTTTATTTTTCTTTCACTAGCCAGTCCTGTCAATCTGAATCGTGCATCAGTTATTCAAAAGGTCACTTCCACTATTTGCTTGCCTTTTTTCCAAGACTTCTCTTTTGGTAAATACCTACAAAAAGTCACCCATCTAATCTCCTCCTTCACTCTCATCTTTCTGGTGTCTTCAAGAATCCATCTAAACTTCTGTTGTCACAAGCTGCAGCTAGAATTTCTCTTAGAAGAGATCTGTGCTTACAGAGAAGTAAAGGAAATAACAGCAATATTTAACTGGAATTATCCACCATTATTTCATATAATCAGGTTAGGTGAAGTGGGAGAGCTTTGGGAAATGGCAAGTACATAAACGATTTCAAAATGTGTGTATAAGGGCTTACAGTTCAGTATTTCTTTTGAAATACTAAGGTGACTGCCAGAATTTCAAGCACCAGTAGGGCAATAATTAAGGGACAGTCAACTTGATCATCAGAACTCAAGTGCAACTAACAAAACTTGCTTTCTTTGATGAGGAAATAAACCTAACGGAGAGAACAAATGCACTGGTGTTAGTATTAACTGGAAGATTTAGAAATGTGTTCTACTAGAATCCATTCCTGCCACACACTTCTCTATGTATTCATTAACAATTGTGGGCTGGTGTCAAGAAAATAAGATTCTTACCAGCATCAGTTGAAATGGAAAAGAGCAAAATTCTGATCACTATAAATTCAACATCATGTTGACAAATAAATAAGTCACCTTAAATAAACAAAAGCATCATGAGAGATCTGAAGTAGTCCTGATAGGAAGAAGTAAACCAAATTCAGAAAAGGAGGAAGGGGTTAAGTTATAGGAACACTGAATCAGCAGATATATTTTATGTTCATTACATAGTACGGTGATACTGTTCCAACAAAAATAAAACCCATGTATTTTATGCAAGACAAATGAGGTCATTAGTTTATGTTTGAAACTGGTCTGATTTCAGTCACAGGCCTAGGATTCTCTCTAGTACAGTGCATTTTTGGAAAAAGTTAATGAAAATGGTCACATGGGAATGGTCAAAATAATAATAAAAAAATGGAAAATAAGATCCATCAGGTAAAGTTGTAAAAAAGTGCCTGAATAGACGTATTCATTTAAAGAAAATTATTTTCCACATGTATGTAAAGATCTGTCCTTTTTTCAAACTTCACAATCACTTGAAGGAGAATGGAAGTTACTTTGTAAATACAAAAAGAAAAAAAACAGCAAAAATGGAAACTCAATAAAGAAGTGGAATTATTACTGGAGAAAATGATCATACTTTCATCTTACATTTGTGCAACTACTAAAGACTTGTTTATTTATATATTTTTTGATATAAAGTAGCATGTTCTTACATGAAGCAGTATTCGTTCACTATCAAGTCCATCATTCGCAAATATCAATATAAATGCAATGATTTACAACTCATCCTGCAGACTGTCAAATTCAGGTTATACTGGATAAAAAAAGGGAGGTGAGAGAGTGAGACGATACAACAACACGTGTTGCTTTTCAAGCAGTTCCTTCTCTTTTTTTTGGTAGTTGTTTGATTGTTGATTTTGTAGTTACCAAGCACAGGCATTTTGATAACCTCAGGTATGACAGTGAGACAGAGAGTTTGTTTACTCCTTTATCTTTTTTCCTGTAAGTTTTAAGACAAGTAGAGCTTTACAGGTACCTACCTACCCTAGAAATAAAAAGGCAGCTAAACCACTTGGATTATACAGCAATACACCTGAATTACAAACGGGAAACCACGTTCTGGGTCGGGTCAATATCAGGATTTCTTCAGAGTACCTACCGCCTGTTGTACCAGTCTGTGGTTTAGGTGACAGCACCGTGGCAGGTGGCTGCAGACTCCTCAAACGAGTACTTGCAGGTTCAATACAAAAGGTTATTTTTGGCATAGCTTCAGACTACTTCCTCCAAACCACCAGACCCATCTGTGTACCATCGGCTTTGAGTCCTAGGTCTCTCAGTGGTTCCTCAAGTTCACTTGGGGCAGCTAAAAATCTCAGGCCATGCTTCCTGAAAAATTCTGTAAATGGCTCCTTTCAAGTGTTGAGCAAGGCAGAGATTAAGTTTAGCTGGTTGTGCTGCAGCAGACCACAGAATAGTGTCCTTGGAGAGCAAAAGCAATTTCTCAGCCCTAGCTTAAAGGAAAAATCTGTTGGCACAAACACAGATGCTTAAAAATAAATATATCATCCATGTAAAAAAGAATGAGGAATCTAAGGAAATTAACCTTTATCACAGCCCTTCTGATTTTTTTTTTTTTGGTAAGAAGCAGACCATAATGTAGACTGATCTGATGGTCCATGTTAAGTGATAGTTTCTTACTGTAGCAGCAGCTCAGATGCTACTGTAAAAGGAGCGTATGGTCTGCATTACTTCAAAGGGATACTGACCATACCAGCAGTGGATCGAGCAATTCCCTGGTTGCCTTCTATAGCCGAAAAAGATTTACATGGAATATACACTGTTGAATGAAGAATGTTTCTCATGCTTTCAGTAATTTGGAAGACAAAACCTGCTGGAATTAAGATGAGAACAAAAAAAAAAAAGGTATTTGAGAAGACTAACTTTCCTGGTGCAGAGATCTTGGTTTTGGTTGGGGTTTTGGTGGTGGTGGTGGGTTTTTTCAAACCAGTTTAAAAATTAAACAAAACCTTTTGCAGTAGCAGTACTTGAATAAGCACCCAAAGAGAAGCAATGTGCTATTCACAACCAAAGCTGATGAGGATAGCAAAGGAAGCTAAGCTTCAGTGAAAGCGAAGGAAGTGTTCTGTTACAGCCGTGCCATGACACTAAAATGACTGTAACCCACTTGCCAACGCAATCCCACTGTCAAGCAAGCAAATTGTTCTCATAGCATAGAAACCCTCCATTTATAAGAAATGTGTTTTTAAATTATAACACAAACAACTATTTCCACTAGGTATTTGCCACTGACTGCTTAAAAAACCCGAAACCAACCAATCAAAAAAAAAACCACCCCACCACCAAAAAACCCCCACTCCACCTACAGCCCAATCAGTGGTGCAAAGACAGTGACTTGCAGAGTTTTTCTGTATATTTTTCTGTATAGCCCTTTTCCTTTAAGGTGGCAGCATAGCACCTCCTGAGCCTGCTCACACTGAGATGACTCACTGTTGTTGCAGAAAGGAGCGACAGGTTCCAAAGGCCGAAAGAATGTCCCTATGCTAGAGGTGCACATGTGCCTTGTGAACAAGAATCAGGAAGATAAGTTTAGCACGATTTCTAGGAATGGTGAAAGCAGCAGGAAGTGAAGCCAAGGAAACACTAGTGACAGGCATGCAATAACTGTATTTCATGAAGAAAACAGTAGCGCACAATACTGCAACAGTGCATTGTTACTGGTTTTCTTTTTCTTGACCATAGGAGAAGAGGAAGGAAATCACTGCCTTTGAATTGTCAATTAATAGCCGCAGGCATTCTGCAGACTTTTGCACTACAGAAAGAAGAGAAGGACCACTACTGTGCACATTGTCCTTCTGGACTCAATGGAGCTGAGGGATTTAAGTACAGTAAGGATGGCAGAATAACTGACTCCTAAGAAAAAGAGGTCCAGGGCTCACAGCACTAAGTAGAAAGGGCTGAGTGTTTGGATGACCAGGCTTTGAGTCCTGCCTTGAAATGTGAAATTGCAAAAGCTTAGCCTTTGCGTAGCCATGGAGCCTGATGCTGAAGACAGCCATTCCCAGGTATCTTTTTGACTTGGCAGTACCACTGTCATCACTTGCTCTATACAACAGCCATATAATTTTTTTCAAATGTCAAACATCAAACAGGGATCAGTGTGTGTGGTTTAAAGAGACAGTTTTGAGAACTGCAGCGTGTTTCAATTCTACCACTTTTCCCAGTCAATTGTTCAAATGTTTAATCACTCCTAGCACTCAAACTGTAGAAATTAATGGCATAAGATACAATGGCATCTTCTGTGCCTCCATATATTATTAAAAGCTCCACACAGTTTACTTTGCCATAGGTAAGTGCTATGTTACCGTCCATCCTTTTCTTTGATCTGCTGAATACGTATATGGCTTGTGTCTCCAGACTTTTTCCCCAAACACTTCATTCTTTGAATTCTCTCCAACAGTCCCATTTTCTTTCTGAATTAAGATGACCAGTCCATCAATACACAATAATCAAGTGCTGTATGATGGGAAGATCACTTTGTTCAGCTTAATAGCTTGCTTTCTGTATACTGAAGCTCTGTAGCAGAAGTCCACTTCAAGGGGACTCCAGTGACACCAGCCCCTTTTCTATGTCTTTGCCTAATGATGAGATGTAGTCCCTGTGCTGACTACCTTGGTCCATGTATACTGCCAAAATCAGTACAAAGTGGTTACCATGATGCTGTCTTGTACTGTATGAAATGTCAGGGTTATGAGCCTAGCAATCTCATCCTGCTTAATTCTATTACAGACAACCATACTAGAAATGTGCAAGCCCTTTATAAAGAATGTGGGGGAGGCAGTAGCAAATCCTACTCAGTTAAATCATTCAAAGCAAATCCCGTTCCTGTTATTTTAGATATACAAAATATAGAATAGAAAAAACACTCCTGTTTTGACAGTCTTCACAAACCAAAATGTTGATAATAGCATTAACAGTGGTTTTAGGGGTGGGAAAACAAATTGAATTAGCCTAGAGATTCACGTTGTGAAGCTGAAAGGGGTACAAACATAACAAGAGAAAGGAAGGAAAAAAAAATCTAAATGCTAAACAAGAAAGAAAATGCCATTTGGTTGTGCTAGGTTCTTCCATACCAGCCACTATTAATGAAAAAATAAGTGTCACCTTTGAGCCACTTCAGGCTCTTCCAAAACTATTATCACACCAAAGAGACTGCTTTTTACCTGGTCACAAGGTTGCAGAAGCTTTTGAGTAATTAAACAGGACTTGATTAGCATAAAGGCAAAAGTCAGGACTAGAAAAGAACGAGGGAGAAACTGAAGCACAAGGAGGCAATCAAAAGTAGCCAGGTCCTGGTATTTCAGGTAATGGTTGGGACTAGAGCAGAGTCAGTAAAGATGGTAAGACCACCTCAGTCCTTGCTGCCTTGGCTTAGTCCGAGAACTTTGTGATTTCAGTGCATTACGATTGAACCCAGAAGTCTGTAAGTGTGGTGACCCATACTGGTGTTGACTTGGCAGGAAAAAGCTGCACATCTTTTTACTCAAACAATGAATTCCAAAGGAGACAAAGAGAGGGGAAGCCCTCCCCTTCTACCATTTAGTCTTAATTTTCAAAACACCGGGTCCACCGCAATAATTTTCCTGTCAAACAATCCTATTACCCACCAGATATAAGCTCAATATGTTCTTTAAAGCAGCAGGAATTTTTGACTGAATTAATTCTATTTTTATTTTTTTCCTGACGTTTACAAATAATTTTATATAACAGACCACAAGTTGCCATCTGTTACCTCAAACTACTTTTAGGTTTCCATACAACACATCCTGTGGATGTAGCCTACTTTTTTGCTAGTAGATATGGTACTTCATGATTGACAGTATTAAATATGTTGGACTGTGACTAACAAAACATTTTGGATTGCTTTATAACGGTAAACGCTTCACGTGTACTGTCCTATCAATCACTGTGTCACCTTCAGCTATCATTATGGATGGTATTTTGCTTTCTTGAGCATTGATAACTGGATTGAACAATACTGGCATCCATATTAAGAATAGAAAACTGGGGTGCATGTGCCAGAGTAGCTGTGCCTTGGGAAACAGCCCCGTACAGAGCTCAGTTCTGGCGGTTCACTCTCTGCCTCTGCTGATTCACTCTCTGCCTCTGCTGATTCTTCTGAGGGTGGGCCCTGCTGCCTGCAAGCCCTCCTGCCACCCATGTCAATAGCAGGCTGTGGAGGGTACCTCAAAGACCTCGGAATTACCATAAAGGATTTTCTGGGCAAATGCCAAGTCCAGTCTTGGCATGAGCTGGCCACAGCCATCTGGCCAGCCCTACACCTGATCATCGTGACCAGCTGAGCCACCCGCATTAGGGCTTCCTGAAGCCGAAGATCCTAATGGCACCTGAACTGTTTGCATGCTGCCTCCAGATTCAATTCAGCTTCAGCTAGCTGCAGCTCATGTGGTGGCTGCTGGGGGTTGTCAGGAGCCATGTGATATCCTAAGCACTCCACCGTCGTGTTGTTACAACAGCAGGGCCGTAGGTAGTACAAGACTGGGGAAGGGAGGGGAGAACATAATGCATAAATATTTAAGGACCCCTGCTCCCACTAGACCTTACACTGATCATTTTATTTGGGTTTTGATTAGCATCACTACTGTTTATCTACTTCTTTAAGACTTGCACTTTGTTGCCTTATTAGACCATTTTTACTTTCCAACCATTAAAAAAGGCTTGGTAAACTTAAGCACTTGCTTCCTCTGCCATCCTTCCCTATTTTCTTTTCTACTCTAGCCTGTAACTGTGTGCTAAAGTAGCAAAGACAGCAGCTGGGTACAAGATGCATGACAGACCATGTACGACATCAGGGACTAACATGACTAGAAAGCAATCTTTCAAGTGCTGGAAAGAAGACAGACGTTCATGAGGCTGGGGAGTAGTGGAAAAGCTAGGTCACAAGAGAGGCAAGAAACCTGAGGGACCTGAAAAATAATGGCATCGTAGCTGGCAGACTGGCACACCTATAAACATTTAATGTGAGTAGTAGCAGTAGCTCTCATATTGTACATTTGTACGCACCACTTCAGACCTAGCTTACATCTAGGCATTCTAGCCAAAGCTACGTTAGGTTATACAAAGGCAACCTACTGCATCCTTGCTGACAGAAACCTTTCTTCAGTCCATATTTAGGTTTCGCAGCATGAAAGGCCACCACGATACTGATGGCACCAGCAATGAGCCTAGCTCAAAGGATTACAACTACACTACCACGTTAGATCTCTAGGCTGCCAAATCTCAGCATCTGACTGAAACCACTATGTAGGGTCACATGACACAGAGCAGCACAAGATAGATATGGACAGCGACAGTGCACGTGTACAGCCTGATAACGCTTACAAGTACCACCTTGGGAAAGAAGACCTCAGGAAGCACAGATATCACATATTCAGTACAGCCCATTGTGTATGCAGATACTGGCCGCTGACGAGGTAAGGCAGGTAGGTCAGTGGAGGTAAGGGAGTGATGTATTTTCTGCTTAGCCTGAGAACTCTAGAGAAGACATCACATCATAGTAAATTTTCGCATCACCATGAGACAAACCACCCAGTAACATGGATTCAGACATCAGATTTAACCATTCTAAACCAGAATGGGTTTCTTGGGTGACCAGATTTGGATGGCAAGGCTCCATAGAGGTTAGTTGCCCTCTTGACATGAGGTATTCTGATGCAGTTTGGAAAGTGATACCTCTTCACCCACAGTCCTGAAAACAGGCCTACTCACGCAGTTGTCCTCGATCTGCTGGCAATTTCTCCCTTGTTCACCTAAGCCAAAACCTCTCCTTAATGAGGGCTAAGTTGTTTGACCTAGACCTGTAAGGAGGTGCAGGCAGTTTTTCAGAAAGAAAAGCTTTTGAAAGCTAGGATGACAGAAAATGTAAGATCGAAACTCCAGCCAGATCATTGTAGACATCCTTGTTTCACCCTGTGTAACACAGATGGGCTTAAAGCAGTCCTAGGCAGATACAAGCAGCAAGAACTAGGTGCAACACAGCAGTGAATCAACTTTGCAGGGCATGCTGAAGGGCTGTAGTTTATATAATACCCTTATATAAATTATGCATGCTGGTGTAGCCCTTAAGTATGCAATAGATGAACAGTCTCCTCACTACAGCCTGCATTGCCAAGAAATTTAGGAATAGGTTTCATAATGTAAAGCATAGAGCTGCTGACCTGGAGTACAGAGGTGACCTGTTAATCTGGAAGTGTCCCGGTTTGGGCTGGGATAGAGTGAATTTTCTTCACGGTAGCTAGTATGGGGGCTATGTTTTGGGTTTGTGCTGAAAACAGTGTTGATAATACAGAGGTGTTTTAGCTATAGCTGAGCAGTGCTTACACAGCATCAAGGCCTTTTGTGCTCCTCACACCACCCCACCAGCGAGCAGGCTGGGGGTGCACAAGAAGTTGGGAGGGGACACAGCAGGGACAGCTGACCCCAAGTGACAAAAGGGATATCCCAGACCATAGGACACTGTGCTCAGCAATAAAAGTTGGGGGAAGAAGGAAGGGGTACATTTGGAGTGATGGCGTTTGTCTTCCCAAGTAGCTGTTACGTGTGACAGAGCCCTGCTGTCCTGGAGATGGCTGAACACCTGCCTGCCCATGGGAAGGGGTGAATGAATTCCTTGTTTTGCTTTGCTTGCGTGTGTGGCTTTTGCTTTACCTGTTAAACTGTCTTCATCTCAACCCATGAGTGTTCTCCCTTTTATTCTTCTGATTCTCTCCCCGCTCCCACCGGGGCGTTGGGCAGAGGCAGGGAGGGAGTGGCTGGGTGGGGCTCAGTTGCCAGCTGGGGTTAAACCACGACAGTCCTTTTTGGTGCCTAACACAGGGCTCAAAGGATTTGAGATAACACCAGGTTTGATTGGATGTGCTACATACAATTTATAGCTGTTATTGCTGTTTAGCTTTTAACTGACAGTCTCCTGTGCTTGCCATGGGGCTTCTTGCCGTACTGCATATTAGAGCCTAGTGCTTGTTAGCGGTTGCTTTTTTGCTTTCGCTGCTTGCTGTACTGCTTATCATCTGACTCTGCTGTGTCTGGGAACATCTTGATAACCGGAGGGGGAGCAAGCGAGCGGCTGTTGGTGCTTAGTTGCCGGCTGGGGTTAAACCACGACAGGAAAAAGCCCAGGGCTTCACAAACAAGTGTCAGCCTGTGCATCTATTGCACAGACACAGCGGTTCACAGAGGACTGTACTTTGGCCCTACATCTCCCTCAGCTTCTAATACATGGGGTCAATTTCGGAGTAGAGAGAAGAAAAAGAACACACACCATTAAACATCTACTTCCTTGGCCTCATCTTCCTCCTGGCATAACTCAGGGCTCAGGGGCAACACATCTAAAAATCATTCATGGAACAACACATCTAAAAATCATTCATGGAAACACACAATAGTGGGTACTGTCAAATTAGTACCTATTACATAGGTCATTGACACAGCAATGCATTTTTCAGAAGGTTCTGAAGGTCCCATGCTCCAATACCAGGAGTGGAAACACCACAGAGGCTCTCAGAGAAATGTCTCAGGTTTTGAGTTCACTTTTGGCCCCTCTGTGTTACTTCTGCTAGGCATACCACCACACTTGCCACGGCACAAGAGGTGAACATGTCTGTAACAGCTGCACACATCCCTACCTGATGGATCCCATGGTACCCTATCAAAACATAATTAATCTCAAGTACCATTTTACTGGGCAAGAGTGATAGAGCTTTCACTCACCTGAAAAAAACAGCACTAGTTCATACTTCAAATACTGAAATGTAATTCACTATCATAACCAAAACTTTTAATGTTAATTAAAATGTACTATTTTTTAGATTTATTTTAATCTTCCAGAAGCTTCCTTCAGGAGGCTCCACAACTGGATCAACTTCCCCTTTAAGAGCATGGTGTAGAAACTCTGGGAGTGACCAAGATCCATTTCAGACTGAAAACAGCTTCAGCCTGGGACACAAGGCCTCAGCAAAAACCACACACACAAACCACAATGATTTTTACCAGATAAAACCAGATAAAAAAGTAGACTTCAAAGCAGTTGGAAGGCTGTCACCATACTCTTTTCTTTGCTTCCACACCTACATTTTTCTTTGCACGTGGCAGGCCTTTCCAGCCAAAAGTCGTGGCACCAAAGTGACATACCCTTCCAGGCACGTGGTCCCACAGGTAATACTAGGTCACTGGGCTGTCACTTGAAAGTCGTCCTAACGCGGTACTTCAAAAGTTAACCAACAGCAAAACTACCCCCTCTTCCTTACAACGCACACAGGCCTCCCACAGAAGGGGGGATAAGTATGACCACGCCTCATTCAACGACAGCATTTTCATACCAATTCCTTTGTCTCATGTTTGCGACAACTAGAAGAAACGAGAAGCCCAGGTAAGAGAACCCTTTCTGCAGGTAAAGTCATGACCAGGGAGAAGAAACAGAAGTTCACTTCCACTCTTCAGACTCGCTTCCCAGACCAAACACAGCAGCTTTCGCAGTGATGTAGCACTTTCCATGTCCGAGGGCAAGCTCCAGCCCCTTCCCGTGAAATGCGAGGCTTTCACTTCAGTGATTCCACTAAATGCCCAGTAAAGGTAACTTTTTCTGTTATATTTCTCCAGTCTTTCCCCACCTTTAACACCTACAGTGGCAGGACACATGTTCTTTTTTGACAGAAATTCACAAAGCCTGTACCTTAATGCAGCTGAAAGGCTAAAAGACTCTCAACTAAAAACTCAAGTTGCTCAGCTAAAAAGACAAGTACTTTCTTAAAAATAAAATTTATAAATCTGTGTAAATTATGATCCAAATATGTATTAGAAGATTAGTATTCAAGGCATTCTAGATAACTAGAATCTGGATATTTAAGACAGTTTCCCAAACATTCACACTTCTGATTTGAATGACACTTCTGTTTCTGCTACAGAAAGAATCTCTCTAGAGGCATATACCATGAAAATATATATATATATTAAAAAAACCCACATATAAACCCTCCTCTGGAAGCAATGTTCTAGAACCAATTTCTATCATTTCATTGAGTAACACTTAAGCACAGGACAGTGGAAGATGCAAATAAACTATTTAAATATAAAGAATGAGGTCCACTTTCATTTATAATTACTAGTGTAAGCATTTCCTTATGTCAATTTAGTACTCGTTCTTACAAAGCAAAGAAAGCATCCAATGAAAAGCTGCACATATAACTAACTTGTTAAATGCATTGATGTATTTTAAGTAAGTGCTTATGTATTTATAGACATAATTCTCTAGAAACTGGCATTTCCTCTTACTGTCTTAAGCTGCTTCCCAGTATAAGTGGGAGGTCTCACTCATTATGTGCATGGCCCAGGATCTATTAAAGTAGAAGATCCAAGCCAGTCCCCAGTGAAGACAAGTTCTCAAATATCAATTTTGCTAGCATGGGAACACAGCACTCTCCTTGGTGACAGCGAGGGCAACTGCACCCTGCAGGGAAGCAACTATCTTGAATCTAAGGTTTTAGGTTGATGCATGCCAGTATCTTTAGAAGCAGCATTGACAGACAGTAGCTGGAGGGGTGAGCAGCTGGTGACTGTTCTTCACAAAATAGGTAAGACAATGGCGCAAAAAGACATCAAACCAGGGAATAAGAGCATCTAAAGCTTAATCGACTATGCCGTGAATCTCAATGGATTTTTATTATTCCGTGAGTCAAAAGAAGTGCCCGGAAAAGCTACAGAGGAACATTTCTTGCAGTACTTTCTCACCCAGCACAGCAAACAATACACAATAGGGATACTATAAACTAAATAACTTTGCACAGCAATTCCATCAACTCAGCCATGTGCCCATTTTAATGTTTCTATAACAAATTGACACAAGAAGTTTGACTGAGTGAAACCTCTGAAGAATGGGGGGGGGGGGGGGGGGAATTTCAGCAAGAGACAATGCCATAGACAGTAACGTGCCAGCAGTACGGCTTTTTAATTGGCATGATGCAACTTTTCTTTCCAAACTAATTCATTAAATCACAATAAGGGATCACTGAATTTACAAGATATGAGCTACTCTTTCCATTTTAGGTTTTCTCAGTATTTTCAGAGACACCAACTTCGACTGTTACAACATCACTAAGACAAGGCTCTGCATTCCACTGAAGAATTCATCTTTTTGCCTCAAAGCATGATGTCACAGCCTTCTTCACAGAAGTCAGCTATGTAAGTTGGACAGTTAAGCAGTAAGGACCGAGACTAGGACAATGCTAAGGATGGAACACGTCTGGACTAATTTCTATACTTTGAATGCAAGACAGAGATGCATTCTAAACTAAGAAATATATGGATATCCCTAAAGCTAAGCAGCTCCTCAAGGAAATAATTCACATGTACGCGCCTAAAACCTACCAAGCAATACGTGACCGAGACCTGTGTGGACAGGAGGACAAACCACCTCGTGCATTATACAACACCCCACCAGTAGTACCCCTACCTGCATTATTTCAGTAGCACTACCTTATGTTCTCAGTATTCTCCTGAATTCTGAAGTCACCATCCAAAGCACAAAAAACTGATTGCTCAGGTGGCACGTGAAGTTTGAGGGAGATATTTTACACAGGGGAGAAACGACTAAGTGCTTAGTGGTAGTATACTTGAACACATTTTCTCCCATTGATTCTCTCCCTCAAACCCAAAAATCTACAAAGGGAGCCAAGTTCTAGTTCTACTCCAGTTGCCTGAGCAGAAGAAGGGAAAGCAACAGGGAGGACAATTTCACACCACCCACCTACAGCCACTTAGCTTCGCTGAAGCTCCTTCACCTCCCTTACAATCAACAGAGACAGAGAAGCTCCTTGAAAGGATAATTCAGATCAAATAATGCTAAGGCACTTGAAAGCACGATCATTACATCAGGGATCTCGCTCTGCATTCTCCACTGAAGAGAGAGGGGGGGGCTCATGGATTAGCCAACTAAAATAGATACCTAAAGGTAGATGGTGAAAGTGCCACCCTAACTTCCAGCTCAAACCTCAAGTGGCTCTGTTTGAGACGTGCTGTTTGTTAGGATGTGAAAAGCAGGCAGCTATAGTATCCTTTTTGCCCCTTCCGATTAAGGTAGGGCAAAAAGCCAGGGTATGTTTTACATTTGTGGACAGTCAACAACTCTGATTGCTATTTTACTTCAAAGAAAACCTACTAGTAAGAACGCTTAATGTGTTAAGTTTATTAGTGAGCATGAGAATACCTAGCTTTTAAAAAAATTTAGTTTATAACCAAGCTTGAATTAACAGAGTAACGCATTGCACAGGGTAGAAATGAAGTATCATCAGATTAAACTTGTCAGCAAGCACGATGTTGCCTGTGTTCTGCAAGGCACTTCACATTCAGCAGAGGTGCAGGAGCAACCTTTGCATGTCTTCTAAACACATAATGAGTTCAAACAATTAAAAAAGAGAGGCAAAGTTAAATATTTGTAAGTTTGCCCAACTCTTCCTGATATTATCAATACACTGTAAGTGTCAATTAGAAGCAGTACTAAGGCACCAAGTTATTTTCAAGTGTTTAGCTAGAGCTTTAACTCTCACTATGAACTCAACCACATCTTTTTCATAGTTAGGTCTTATAATGACTGAAAAAATTAACTCTCATTTTTAAAAACGGTAAGAGACAGTTATGCGCATTTATTGTAAATGTTTTAATATCTTCCAAGTTTAAGCCATTGTAATAAGTGATCAACACAGTAAAATTCATATCAAAAAGATACCCTTAGCCATCACTGTAAGTATACTAACAATTTTAATTAATTCACAGTAGCAGATTCATAGGTTTGCTTTTCACAATAAGTCAGTCATGATACACAGGAAAAATATCTCACAAGTTCACCTAAAACATTGTTAGCACCAAGCAATACAATTAGTCAACTGTTATACTTTAAAAAGACTAAGGAAAGTGGTAATTACATATTTTCACTTTCGTTAGATAAATATTCAGGATCTTTTACCATTCAAACAAAAGCACTTAGTATCACACATACAAGTTATGCATATTCAGAACACAGAAAATACAAGTCCATCATTGATCTCTGTCTTCACAAAATAGAAAATCCACCTCTTTCAATGGTGCCATGTGAATACTAAGGTCTAAGCACGAGAAGAAATGCAGACACTTGCTCTTCAGCCCAAATTCGGGTGCCCTCCAAGCAGTGTGAAACTAATGGGTTTTCATCCAGCTCTGTGAAAGAAGCAGCATCCTACTGATGGGGTCGAATCCCACTACTCATCTCAGTGGCCAAGGCTAGACTCCTTCTGCAGAAGTAGGAGGAGAAGGAACTGTTGCCACCTCAGCATCATGCAATCCCGGGAAAACAAAGGGGATTCCCATTGTCATTGTCTTCATCTGCAGCTGATCATCACCAGCACTAGCAAGGCAGTAGCTTGCGCAGTTATCTCCACAGCGGGCAATGTCACAACCCGACCAACAGCACAAACTACTACCTCAGCCAGGGCCCTGGTGCACCCGACCCCTTCTGAAGGGGGGAAACAAGCAGACAGCCAACACAGCAACGATAAATGAAATTAGAAGGAAAAAAAGCTGAAAGATAAAAGGGCTCTGGGGTCTTTTGATGATCGTCTTGTCTCCTTTATCTGCTGCAGACATCAACCAGACTCCTCTCGCCTGACTGTGAAAAGCAAAGGGAAACCCCGCCCAGCTCCCTCCTCAGCTTTGCCCTTTTCCTTGCATGACCTGAAACCGACGGGAAGAGCTTCATTTATCAGATACATTACAGACCCCAGCTGGTACAGTAAAGATCACGTTTAATTTCAAACAGCCACATTTCTGCAAGCCTGTAACAGATGGGGCGGGGAGGGGAAGGAGGAAGGGAAGGAAGAAAGGAAAGAAATGGGGTGTGGGGGAGAAGAGAGACACAGCAGACAGGCACCCCCCCTCTCCACACACACACACACACACACACACACATACACACACCGATCCCCCCCGCCCAGCCCGCTTCAGCCGCCCTCCTTGCCCACCCTCCGCAGGAACCGCGGCGGCACAGGACCTGCCCGCGCCGCCCCTCCCTGCAGCACGGCTGCCCCGGCGCTGGGCTGCCCGCGGGGGAAGGGGCTGCGGGGCGGAGAAGAAGCCGCCGCCGCCGCCGGCTGCAGCCCGCCCTGCCCGCCCGCAGCTGACCTCCCGCCGCCCCCGCCCGCCGGGCCCCGGCAGGCCAGTCCGCCCGCTCCCCGGAGAGGCGGAGGCGATGGGCCGGGGCGCTCCGGACCCAGCCCCGCTCGCCTGAGGACGCGTCGTGCCGCCGCCCTGGGGCGAGGGGGCCGAGGAAGGGCCCCCGCCGCCTCTCCCGGCGGGAAGGACGGAGCCGAGCCCTCGGGCGAGGGCGTCAGGGCGCAGGCCGGAGGGTCGGGGAGGGGGAAGCGCTCGCCTTGCCGAGGCCGCAGAACAAAGGAGGCGCCGGGCGGGCGCCGCGGCCCCGCTCCCGCCGCGGCTCCGTCCCTCGCCGCCGCCGCCGCCGCCTGTGTGTCCGGCTGAACCATAGAGATCATTTAAGGCGGGGGGAGAGAGGGGCTCATCCGCTGCCCACGTGACTGGACATGTCACTCACCCGGCCGGCGCCATCTTGAAGAGGGAGGGGGAACGCTGCCCCCAGCTAGCATTCAAGATGGCGCGGGGCGGCGGGAGGCCGCTATTCACAGACGGACGCTGCGCCACTCCGCTGCGGCTCTCCTTTCGATTCCCGCCGGACTGCGCAGGAGGGTGTTACGCTCGTCCGGGGGGATGCCGGGAGGGGGAGAATCTCCCGCTCTCGATCCGGGGCTCCCTGACAGCCGCGGGAAACGCCGCGGCCGGAGCGCGGCCCACGGGAAGCGTAGGCGGGGCGAGGGGGAGCAGACGCCCTTAAAGTGGGGCTTTTTCACGAGAAACGCGTTCTGTGAGAAGCAGGGCACCGGGGACGGGCTTTTCGCCGCCTTAAGGCGGCGGGTGGCGCCCGGTGAGGCGGGAGAAGCTCCGCCGTCCGGGCCCGCCGCGGCGCTGACCGGAGCCACGGCCGGAGCAGGCACTGAACGGTGCAGGGTGGCACCGAAATGTCGTCGTCCTGCTGCGCCCCTGTGCCCGTCAGCCGCAGGAGCGGAGCGGCAGCTCGCACCGGCTCGTCGTGCAGCCCGAGGGTGCCCAGGGCCGCCGGGGCTGGGCCCGGGGCAGGGGGCAGGCGGCAGCCAGCGCGCCCCCGAGCAGCGTGCTAGGCACAGGGGAGGGCACCGGCGCTCCAAGTACAAAGCAAACACTGCATTCGGTGGCTGTGGGCTTCAACTTTTTAAATTAATGCGGTTTGTTCTCTAAAGCGCCTTTTTTTTTTCATATATATATATATATATACAAGTAGAAAACTTGGATACTCTTTTACTTCTAAATGTAAATAGACCCCAGGACCATTACTCCATACCAGAAACCGACCCCAAAGTGAACCGTGAATCTCGTTACAAATTCACAAAAGTTACATTTTTATCGTTTGGTTTGGCCTTCACCACCAACACGTCTTACGAACAAATCTATTGGAAAAACAGCTACCAGTGCACAAGAATAAGGTTTGCAAGAGTTAAAAAAAAAAAAAAAAAAAAGTATAATTCCATTTACAAAAACTGTGTATCAGTAATGCAGAATATGGAAATAACCCAGCTTGCAGCCAGACCTCAAATGAAACACAATAGTCTTGGAGTTTCCAGTGCAAAACTATCTACAAAATGGGTTGAGAAGAAAATGCAATGCCTTTAGTGACAACTTATGACAAATTTGTAGTTGAGAAAGTCACACTAGGAAAGCAAGCAAAACATTGCCACCCTAAAGAAGAGACAAAGATAAAACACTTTATGAATGTGTAGTTCCCTGTTTTTAAAGTTGCTCCCTGCGTTAGGCATCAGGTGCAGTACGATCACGGATGGCTTGTTTAAAAACACATTTAAACCAGTGACATTCTGTTAGAGAAAATGTGCCAAGAGTTTCTGTATGCTTAGAAAGGGCATGTGTTTTTGATACAAGTTAAAGACCATTCTGCAGCTGAGAAAAGGGAAGCATCCAGTAACTCAGAGTCATTTATTTCTGGTTCTGGGAGGGACTGCTTGATCTCCTTCAGACCACTTTCAATTCCTGTTTTCCTCAGTAAAGCCATGTAATACTATTTCTCACAGACTTAATTGTTCTGCTATTTGAGGTCAGCTCAGGAGAGGCAAAGTATTACAGAGAGATGGATACACCAAGGAAATGTATCCTCCATTCCTACTCAGTTAAGGTGGCATACACATGAAAACCCAATTCTCAAAAAAGCAATCTAAAATTGGGAGTTTATTTTTTTTAAAAAAAAGCAAAAGCTAGATATTTTCATACCTTTTCTCCTATCACAAATTTCTGACAGGTTTATTTAAACTAAGATTATATTACAAAAGGTATTAATAGTGGGGAGATACTTTGCCAGAAAAATGAAGTTCTTAGTTAATTCTGGGTTAATTTTTTAACTTTTTTTTTTTTTTTTTTTACTGTGCACCCTTCTGTTCTAAGGCCACTTCAACTATATAGTGTAAAGAAACTTTTACACGAGACTATCAGCATTTCATACCTCAGTGACTTGTTTTCCTGAATTAAGGTGTATCATATTCATTAATTAACAGACTGAAATCCATCTTAACATCATGAGTACATTTAGAAAGTTTCTTGGACAAGGAGTTTGCAATTTCTGTATGAGGAAAATCAGTACTTCTGCGTGAAAGTAAAACGTAAATTTAAACCACATCATTGGGATGAAATTCATTATTTATAAGAAGGGGCTGATAACAGTAGAATACAGTTTCCCCTTGGAAGTTTGGTAAGTTTATTAATTGAAATATTTGTAGTCTATCATATATAGGCAGAAATTGTTCTTTTTAAATTGTTATCAGAAAAAAATAACGGCAGATAATTGGCATACATCACAATTTATTATATGGCAAATCAGAACACCTACACTGATATTTGCTTTTTGGATATGCATTTATGTGAAAACTACAAGTCCAAGAAGTTATTAAACTAGATCCTGGAAGGCAATTAAAAAGGAACTAAATGGTCAGGAAATATGCAAGAATGCAGATGGACGCAGGTACCAACCTGCAAGCTTCCAGACCCTGATGTTTGTTGGAGCCACCCACCTTGCCGATTCCCTCATGCTGTCCCTCACCCTATAACGCAAAGCTCTGAAAGATTTTGAGGATTGGTGTCCTTAGTTAATTTCAGTAATTCAAGTCTTCTTTACTGAGGATGTAAACATGCAACTTGCTTTCAAAGAAGTCATGCTTACTAGCAAAGATTTTTTTTCCTCAGAAATGAGAAATTCAATGCTAAAATAAAGCATTCAGGCACCAAGTTACAGGTATCAGAAGCAACTGTAACCTCGCTGACCTGAAACAATTGGGTAGTAAACATCAGTTAAATGATACATAAAAACCCAAACAAAATAATTCTCTGAGACGGAGTGCACAAAAGCGTGGCAGGACTGGAAATGTTCAGTTCGGTTTACTGAGTTCAGGAAGACAATAATATGTACTCATCCAAACTGGAGAGCCTATGGAAAACCAAGACAGATCAGTAGCAAGGAGAACTTAAGGTTCAAGAGGAGCTCTATTTTCTACGCTAACAGTAACTGTTGAGCTGTTAAGTCTTCATCTAAGTAAGTAGACTAATGCTATGACTATGTCTCTTGCAGAGACAGAATACAAGTAAATACCTGAATATGGTCTCGACGAGGGAAAAAAAATAGCCAAGTCTCAAAGTGGACCCCTGCAAAGGACATGTAAAAACCAAAAAGCAAACAAAAAACCAGAAGAAAAATGTTGTTAGGGGAGCTCAAAAAAACTACAGCACCATTGACTCATTGTGATAGCCAAGTCAGTTGCATTTACCGCGTCTGTCTGAGCCACTGACAGAGATTCATCTTCCCCATTTTGAGATGTCTGAAGTAAACTGAAAAAAAACCCACAAAACACCAGATGCCCAAGCCTAAAGTGCTCGTCCTGTGCTCCTGTGGCAAGAACCGGCACTTCCACGTAACAATTTACATGCCCTGTTTTAGACTAGAATGGATCTCCTCTAGGCCTGCCTCTTTGTCTTCCCTAATTGCAGACGAAAGCCAGGCTAGTAAATCTTGGGTTAGACCTCAACATTTTAGATACCTAAATCTCAGAAGAGGAATCTTGTCCCTCTCAAAGCAAGTACTCTATACTGCTTTTCATAAGTTTGATTACAGGAGGAATGATTTCTGTCAAAAGTGACTTGTTTTTAATGATTTAAATAAACAGGGAACTATGTTTTAAACCTTATTTTGGATCTGTAATTATCTAAGAGATTATTTTTATTACTTCATTAGAAATTACTTAAATGTTTGTTTGCAATTAAACACAGACACTGCACTAAGATTGGCAACTTTTTATAATTAGGCAATACTTTTTACGTAGTTAATAATTCTATAGTTTATTAAATGCTAAATAGTTACATTTTGTTTTATCAGAAAATGGTTGAGTACTTTTTGTTCTTCACACTTCATTAGTTTGCACAGAGCTCTATTTGGATGCAAAGTAGAAGAATATGAAAAATGGCATTCAAAATAATTCTTTCTTAGATTGTAAACTGATTGTTTCTGGCTGGCACTGCCTTCAGATTTCAGATACAGTACATTTTACCTTCACAGATATATCCTACGTATGGAAGGGGAAAAAAACCCAAGCTTTTTCAGTTCCTAATCCATTTCCAACTTTGAACTAGTTGTTTGAATTGAGCTGGATAAAGTGAAATTGAACTGCAAGAAGCAGCTACTGCTATCAGACTGTGGTTTAGTACTTCAAAAACTTGCTTCCTGATTCTGACTCTATGAAGGGTTTTGTGCTACTCCAATCATCAGTTCAGTGCATTCTCTTTAAGACTTTGGCAACACATAACTGCTTAAAATTTTAAGATATTATAGTGCGTGCATACAGCTATAACAGAGGTTATTGATTTTATATTTTGAAAGTATTTCATTTAAGTTAGTCTTCTAAAATAAATGTTTATCTTTCCTCATTTGTTCTAGGGCAGTACTATGTGCAGACTCTGGGGCTCATTTTAGTGGTAAGGTAGTACCATATTATGCTACAACGCCATGCCCCGAGGCACGAACAGATGTTCAGTAAGTAGATCTGCAAGTAATAGTTGTGATGTACTCCAGAAACCAGTTCTTTGTAGATGTACATGCCAGCAGTACTATGCACATAATATTCCCATCTCCTTCCATGTTTTCTCATGAAAGAGGCTGATCAAAACCAGACTGCTCTCCATCCTTTTTAAAGGTCCTCTGTTGGTGGCAATACAGTTTTGGCTGGCATTTTTCTATGGAGCCTCTCAGTCCATCCCCTCGTGACTAGGCATTAGTCTGTGATGGGATGTGACGGGGAAAAAGAAGTGCGAGTCCTCTGGCAAGAAAGCCAGAACCATAAGCAATTCCTTGGCAACTTTAATAGTTCCAAGTAAGAAACAGTTAACATTAAAAACAACAGACCAGGCAGCGTCAAGTTTCAATTTTCCAACAGTCTGTCATCCTCACCAGCCTCTGCAGTCTTGAAGCTGTCAACTTCGGAAATATCGCTGGTCGTGGAGGCTCACGCCAAGTCTAAGGCAGATGCTCTGTACACAGAGAGCAGCAGTTATGATTCCAGTTTGAAGATCAGGGTCTTCAATAACAAACTGTGAAGATGCCAAACAGATACCTGTCTCGCGAGGGATTTTCTTTCTTATTTATCTATTGGCAATCCCTTCTGAGACCAAAACAGACCAAAAAACCCTCAACAACATTAAACTGACAGGCAGTATGGGCTGAGGCCTTTGAGTACGTTTCCACATTGAAGTATTTTTGATTGAAGAAAAGGATGGCAGCTGTATCTAACTTGTCCTTTCTGTAAGGAACACGCTTCAGGTGAAAAGAGGATTACAGCGCTGACAAATTAGATTCCTTAAGAAGTTCTTAAGGTAGGAATCTGGACCACCGGTGGGAATAAATGTGTTAACATGGAGAGAAGAGCCTATCATACTGATTTTAAAAATAAGCTTATCTAAGAACTCCTCGAAATGCAGATTATAAAGGAAACTCGAGCAATGAACACGCTCATCTCTTGCTAATGAAATACTGCAGTTAGCACAGTAAACACACGGGTATCTCATCCTTTTTAGCAAATCTGTTTCATAACCAAGACATAAATGCTTAAATAAGGAGCTCAGAAATAGAAGGATCAGTTTTTAGCATGTTACTGTCTAACTGATAGGACAAAAGGACAACTACATTCTGCATCAGAGAACTGGATAGTAACTAATGCATTGTAGTTCTTCTATTTGATGCATTCCACGACGCAACACAAAACCCCTGTTCTACTGGTAATACCACTCAGTACTATTTTTATTGCAGTAATTCCATCCTGTCTTTAATATACATCTTAATCTTTAAGATATAACATACATTGTTAGTTGAAATATTTTAAAACAGCGTGAATAGAGACCAGGTGTTTGACACATAACTGAAAAATGAAGATTTATTTACATAAAGTTTTGACTGGATGCTTTAAAGACAGCGACACAATCATAGTGTATAGATTAAATGTTATAATATAGAATTATGGATTATGCACAGAAATGCACCAGTTGAGAAAGTTGATCTAAAATTTTAATTGCTTAAAAGATGTTAAGACTTATTTTATACTTCTAGTATTAGAAACTGTTGCAAAACATGTTTTCAGATCTAGTTCTTGATGGCGTTAATGACAGCTGTTTGCACTGACAGCCATTTTAACACTGGAGCAATTTTCTAAGGAAAATCATCAGAACTGTTTTGAAATTCAAGTCTCCTATTCAAGAGAGCTGGCAAAATTCAACGGAAAAAGCTGACTGCTGCTTAACAGCAGCATCTTACGGTTCATCTTGACGAACTGCATGCTGGTTTTTGGGAGACCATTTTGCCAGGTGAGATGTTGTTATAATCCTGTTTTCTAGCATACTTGTAACACATCTGCCAGTTTGCTACGTAAGCACACTCTCTTATCCTTCTGTTATAGTCAGAGAAGCTACGTGTAGAATCCCAATCTGCACACTCTGACCCTGATCAACTAATACTTCCTTTTAGAATCCTGTCTGCTTGGCTGGATGTTGTTTCCCTGGTTTGCTTATGAAAGAGTCAGGGGAAACAGCAGCCAAAGCCTTACTAAAATCGAGATGTAGGAAGTAGTTCTTATCCCCATCCACAAGATCTGTCACCTTTTCATAGAAAGAAGTTAGGCTGGGTGCACGTGACTTGATCATAGCAAAGACTTATCAATTGTTATGCACGTCATGGATATCTTGCTGATGCTAACAGCACATTTTAATTTTTACTTGTCAGAAAGAAAAGAATTAATTTCATACCAGTTGATCTATAATTTTCATCTCCTCCATTTTGTCCTTAAAAAGTTAAAGCACTGGTTTTGCCTTTTTTCAGTCATCTGGTACTTCTCTTGTTTTACATTAGTTTTCAAACATGATCTTAAAAATGCTGAAGTTCCTCAGGTAAGTTCTTTAAATACCAGGAAGAAATTATTCAGACCCAGTTAATTTGACAACATATAACTATTTTCTATCCTGTTTTCCTTTTTCTAGGTAAGCTTCCTCAATCTTTGTCACTCATATCAATTGCACGAGCAATACACTGACAGTTCATTTTTGACTTTTGAATCAGTCATCACTGTAACAAACAAACAAACAAAAAAATCCAACATACAAACTGCAAATCTGAACCAAACACACCATCACTTGGTACAATATGGCCATCCTCTTTCAAGCAGCCAGCACTTTTGTTCGCACCAGTCGTCTTCTACTTATGTATTTATCCTCTGTCAGTTGACAGTTGTGTATCATCTACTCTCATCCCTATATGTTAACACTGTTCTTTGGTGGTACCTCAATTTACACCTTCTGTAGGCCTCCCCTCCTAGTGTTTGAAGTCAATGAAATTCCTCATTTAACTGAGTTGGTCTCTAACTACAGCTGGTCTCCATCTCCTGCACTGGGATACACTTGCAGTCATGACCTTCGCATCTCCAAGGAACTGCATTACCTCCTCAGTTCCTCTCTTACCTCAGACTTGTCTTCTGTGAGATCTTACCTAGCAATTTTCTGAAGTCTGCCTTCCTGAAGTCCGGTGATTTTTATTTTGATGTTCTCCTTCCACCCTAAGAATCATGAATATTTAATTTCACTATCTTTCTTACACAAGTTTATCTTAAACTATCAAAATTTTTTTCCCCACTTGCTGCTGATGTAGTCATTGTTGATCCCAGCAACTGGTTTCTAGAGGGTGTAACATCGTCTGTCCTAAATTAGACAGCAGTCAGATACTTTTAAGATGACATAAATCTGAACACTACAACTCAGCTATCAAATGTGATTTACATTGGATGAGTTCTTAAAATATAAAGCAACCTTCGTGTGAGGAAAGTATTCTTATCCGTGAAGCATGCCTACATGTTAGTGCACAAGTCCTGCTGAAGCTCTCTGTTTGAGAGGCTCCTTCCTGAGACTTGAGATAAACTAAATACTGCACAGACCTTACTCACTGAATTTATTCATAACCTGGAGCCAGGAAAAACTGTCCATATCCTGTTAGCCTTGTAATAGACAGAGTTATTTAGTAAGCTGCGGGAATCAGCGAGGCCTCAAACAGTTTGCATCCCTACCTAAGCATTTTTACCTCAAGATGCTAGAGAGGAAAATTCTGGATCTCGCCTGCATATGCAAACACTAATCATCAAGACAGAATCATTTTTTGTACCAAACCAGGCTCATAACAATCACAATACGTTATGTTAGAATATTCTATCGACAAAACTGGAAGGCATTCCTGAGAATTCTGAAAGCAACACAATCTCAGTTCACTAAGCTAAAGGCGAAAGAAAGATGTTATTCACTGGTACCACACAAGCCACATTTTCACAGCCGATTCCCTCACAACACTAAACATACACTATGCACACGTACACAAACTGACATTTTGTGAGACTCCCCTTCCCCCTTGAGAACTGACATGGAGAACAATGACAGAATGAAAGATCAGAACAGATGGACAGAAGATACACATAGTGTATTTTATTTTCTCAAATTTCCACATCCCTGCAAACTAGGGGCATTTCTGCTAGCAATAATTTCTATTGCAAGTCTGTTTTTGGAGAAAGCTATTCTCATCTATTCAAAATTTTTAGCGTGGGCTTTTCAGGTTCCTTTCCAGGAGTAGAGCTCTGGGACAGAGCCTGGAAATTCTCCATATTGCATTAGATTAGCCCAAGTTTAGATCCCTCAGGTTCTCATCCTTTAATTTTATTGCATTACTTTTTTCATTAATATTTTTTTTTAGCTACATTTTTAATAAAACACTGCAGCTTCTACTGAACCATTTATAATTATTTTTTTTTCCCAAAGAATAACTGTATCTATTTACAACCAATTCTTAGCACTCTCTGTGACAAGGCTGCTTCAAAACTTGGCTTTTTGTATTGGTAACACTTAATAGTAACAGCCAAGTTCTTAATCAAATGTTTCTAATGAACATTTGATGTTAACATAAACCTAAAAGACCCCACTGGAATGAAAAAAAGTTTTCTACATTTTCAAAACAGTTTGCTACAATGGAAGATAACTATGTTAATTCTTAAGTGACCTCAAAGGACAGAGAGGAGATAATTATTTTATTTTCTGTATGTCCCTTGTAGACTTTCTTCTGTAACACACTGCCCATTCACGTTTTAAGTACAAAATGCCACTGCTCAATCATCCAGTTCTGATTCAATTTGAAGATTCATATGATTCGCTCAGCTGATTTTTAAGCTTCACCTATCATATAAAGCTTTCTTCTTCCTGACCATTTCTGTTATTCATCTATCACCAGCTTCCTCCTCTAACTCAAAATAGTGAGATAGTATGAAAAGCAAAAGACTTCCATGTAATTTAAAATCTAAAGAGAGCCCTTCTTTGCACATCCCTGCCATCATCATTATCTCTGTATTGTCAACTGAATAAAACTTAAAGGCTCTAAGAAGCAAAGAAGTTTGAGTTCTATTGTATTTCTTCACAAGGAACGAGCAGCCTTGTCCGATACACCTTCCAATGTTCGAGAAGGTAATACAGTTATACCAGTACTGCAAAACACACGTTTACAACAAACAAACTTGTGAGCCCTAGAGTATTTACTCCCCAAATTAAAATCTATGTTCTACATAGACTATTACAATCATTTTTATTGGACTTGTACTTGCCCTGATATGCAAAATACTGTCTAGACAAATAGTCCCTGCCCGCGAAACTCATAACTGAAGAAAAGCACACACAGAAAAGTATTGTCAAAAAACAGGGGTGGAAAATCCAGGGAGAAAGAAGGAACACTGGTGTATCTGATTATTCCTCAATCAACAGTGTCTTAAAGTAATGATCAGATTGCAAAATGGTACGTGATAATGTGGCAGATGTTAGTAAGTGCTTACAGTTAAGTCACTTAAAGAGATCAGACAATCGTCGATGAACAGGAAATAAAATGTCTACCAGATTGCTTCTTAGTAGTAAAAGCTCATCATAGGACTGTTCTGTAGAGCTTAAGCAACATTCATGACTCAGCAGTAACTGACTGCTTTCTCTCTAAACAAAACAACAAAAAAAAAAAAAGAAAGGAAAAAAAGCAACATGTATCTTTAAATTTAGCTTAAAAAATCAGCAACTATTTGGTTGGAATGAATCCTTGCTTACATGCACAGCTCATTAAGTCCTCCTGATCTGAACAGTACAATGAAGAAACCCCAATGAAACTATTTTCTAGTGCTACATTTGGAAAAACTGAAAATGGTCTCAAAGTCCAAAGGAACAGCATGTATCCTTGTCAACAGACAGATGATGTTCATGCTTCAGTGGGGCTTTTTTTTCATTGCTGACGCAGGTGTCAAGCAGTAACAGTTCACTCTGTTTCCCCAATAAATGTTTAGTCTTCCACTAGATATCCAGTCATACCGGGTAAGTAACTGCCACAGGAGCCTCAGCTGCTTGCATAAACAAAAGTGTAACTCTATGGACCTCATCATTTTCATTTACTTTTTATTCCACATGATTGTAGAAGATGACTTTATAAACTGTAAACACTCTTAATATTTTTTACTTGATTTACACCTACATAGTTTATTTCACATATAGTAAATTTCTAAAATACTATTTTCAAGAAAAACAAACTAAAATTTCTGTAGATCTTTTCTTACAGCTACATCTAGATAGACAACATTAAGAACAAGGCTAAACAGTATTTTACAATGCATGTTACAATTTCTTTAGGGTGAAGAAGGAAACAAAAAGAACCCTGACTAGAGTTGCTAGTTCACTTTTTGTTACAATAAGCAAGGTCTTAATTAAATTTATGAGTACCAGGGCATATAAAGTGAACTATATATGTAGATCTACATTCTTTTGTCAGAACAAGTAAAACTTCAAAAACACTGAAAGAAGAATGTTGCGAGTACAGCGGCATGTAAAGGTACTACAGAAGAATGCTTTTGTCTCAACTCCAATATGAAATTATCCCGATTCTTCTCCTGCATTATCATGAAGTGAAAACCAAAACCCAACCAATCAGGAAACGAAGAGAGGATGACAGCAGAACTCACTGCTGTATGTAAGGACACAGCTGGAACATCCTAGCATTGTCATCATGTAACTTGAAGTTAGCTTCCAAGAATTATGAACATACTCTTAAGTTACTAGAGTCTGAGGCTATACAACTGAGGAAATTACAAATAAATAGACATGGTAGACTAGGGTCTTTTGAGACAGCACCTATCATTTTTTTTTCACCTTGTAAAGTCAAACAGTAGAACCTCCACTGACTACAATGAAATACGAGCTAAGCTAACGCACTGCTTCTGAAGACACGCCACCATACATTATAATTTATCGCATCTTTAAAGCACAAAAAGTCACTGGAAGTTATTATCAGCCAGTATTTTAGGAGGAAAGTCTTTTCACCTATGCAGAAGTTCAACTACTTTTTAAAAACTTGCTTTTTTCAGGGAATACAAATATTCTATAATTAATATTTTGCTGATGGAAGTTAAACGGCGTACATCCACAGATGTAGGCCACGTCTGTGCACTAGTTTGGATCCCAGTTCAAACAAAACCTGCACCCTAGCTGCCTTATTTGTAACTTTCTGACACGCTCCACTCTACACAGCCTTTAGGCATGGAGCAGTATCTCCAGTCCGAATGTGCTCCGCTCGCCATGCAACTGTGCACAGCGATTCCTTCTCTCGCTTGTAGAGCCTCACCTTACCCGGGAGGATTCAAGTTGAAGGCTGCAGAAGCTGCCTGCCCACACAGGAGATGGGTAGGAAGCTGTAAACTTGAGGTGAACAACTAGTGGAAGACACAGAACTGAGCTGTACAGAAACAGATGAGGAGAAAACATGTGCTTTTCCCCCCCCGCAAGAACAGTGGTATCCTGAACTTTGAAATTAATTTCTGTAGAATACATTGATGACTAGTACTTGTGTTTGCCATGTGCTGAGGAAAAGAAAGGCATTAACCTCACTAAAAATATCTTGCCTGAAGAGTTACAGGCCAGCTATGAGAAGGTTTGCATTTGGCAAGAAGAAACAACTCAACCTAGGTGGGGAAAAAAAAACCCCAAACATCTGCAAAATATGATGATAAACTACTGAAGTTTCACAGACAGACTCCTGCTTCTCTTGTAAATAACAGTGACCATGTATTTCACGTGGCTTAAAGTCCAGTAATGTTCCATAGTTCACCAGTAAAACAGCTGGGGAAGCAGGCACATGTAGTACAAGGGAACAAAACGGATGTCCAGTTAGATAAGCACCACTGATGATAACCAAATGATACTGCAGGTTACTTTGAAGAATAAGAATTTTTATAAGAAGTTCCCAGCTTGAAGCATCTATTCCTTTTTCTTAATCAGTTACTAAGTAATATTAAACCCTTGCGTACGTTAAGGCAATGGTCATGGCACTGAGACATACAAGTTTTCCCCAGTAATCTAAAAATCTTGATATGAACCTTCCAATAATCTGTAAGACCCTCACATTTTCTCTTTGCATTCCCAATCCATGTCTTTTTTAAAGTTGGGGGAGAAGAAGAAAAAAGGTGAAGACTGAGGTTACATTCAATAAGCAATTAATGCTTATCTTCTACCTTCCAGCTGACGTATTTCTGTACAGTCAGCTGTACCCCTTTTCTAGCTGATTTCAGTGACACAATGCAGAACCCAATCCTGAAAATGTCCACGTGTTTTACTTCTCATGACTAAGCAACCCTACAGACTTGAACAGAACTGGACATGGGTCTACTCAACAGGTAACACTAAATTCAAATACATTTATTCAGGAACAAGATTTACCTTGCCACAAACATGTAAAAATGTGAAATTTAAATATTCAAAAATGCTGTGTGCATCAAAGAAGCCCTTGCAGAAAGTACAAACAGAAAAAAGAATCTGATACTTCAAGTTGGAAGAAATATTTGAATGCTGGACAAGAAGGCACAGTAAAGGGAATAATTCTTATTCACAGACAAAATTAGTCAACAAAAAACCTCTTTTCTAAATTAAGTAGCTTTGTTTTTAGTTTCAAACTATTTATACAAAATACAAGAAAGAGGTTTGAATATGATCAACCTCAGCCTGCATGTCCAAAACAGACCTCAAATAGCACAGATAGTCATTTTATAGTTAAGAGGAAAGGAAGGAAAGTCAACTCATTGGTAGTTTATTTCAAAACCTTTTGAAGATTAATGTCCATAGGTGGTTAAAGTACCCTAAGCTCTAGAGCCAGGAAAGATTCATACACCCCCTTTAAAAAATACAGATAAAGCTGACTGTTTGCTTCATTGGACAGAATGCATCTGTGCTATCACTGAAAAACCAATTAGAAACTAATTAGAAACAAACCCACAGTTTGGTCTGCACACCTCTTTCCAGAAATTCTGGTTAAGATAGTATATTCTAAACTAAATTAATATGCTCCTTTCCTGTCCTAGACTTTGTTTCTTTAATGACCTCTTAGACCTTGACTTATCTTCCACTAATTAGGAGAGCAGTTGCCAGGATTTCACTCTCAGAGTACAGATAATGTTGTTATCTGCATGTGGGACCCAGTTCTGCAGCACACTGGAACTGCTCCTCTGAAGAAGCTCCTTTGACGTAAATTCTATTAATGAGAAGCATTTGCTTCCTTCATGTAAACTGTGTGTTCTCTAAAAACTATCCACGCTTGACAACTGAGTTCCACGCACCTTTGGTCACAGAGAAATGTGCAAGGTCTTGAAGCCTCTTTAATGTTTACTGTACTTTGAAACAGAAAGCTTTTAAAAAGGACCATAAACTGGAGCCTGACGGCAGCGAGCTGTTCAGAGTCGTGCTCGTATAACATTATTCACGCAGGGCATTTCTAACCCTGACCAGTTCATCACACTTTCACTTGAAGCTCCCTCAACTTTTACATCTATTCACATGCACCGATCAATGTTCCTTCAGCCAGTAAAATGTAAAGCAAACAGATATAATACCATTTCTTATGCATGATAATCTCTTTTAATATCTACAAAAGACTTTAAGGAACAAAAACCTAAAGGTAAGCTCTGAAATTCTGACATCCATAGAAAGGCACCTGTCTTTTTTTTTTTTTTTTTTCCCTCCTTTTTTACATTTGGCCTTTGTGCTTTCACATCACAGGTTAAAAATATGTGAATACAGGTGAAACATTATTGAAATAATAATGAAGTAAGACTTTAAATGCTAAGTCATACTTCAAAACCAATACTATTAAAAGTACTTTGCTTTGATTGTGTATTATGTGACAGTGAAACAAATTCAAGTTTACTTAATGACAAATTTTACTGCACTTCTAAATGAGTAGCTATCTTCAAAAATACACTTCTCATGGTTTTATATCAGACACAGTTTATAATTAAAAGATTAGAACAATTTCTGGGGGTCGAAAAGACATTACAAAACAAAGCACTTAAAATTACTGAACAAAATATTACAGCCAAGTATTTCAGATATTTGAAATCGCCTTTCTTGGGTCATGATTCAAAGACTGTGATTCTACCAAGAAGGTCAAAAAAAGGCCAACAACCCTCAAATATGTATTTGTTTTAAACCAAGGCTGCAACTACAAAAATGGGTAAGACTTCAGTAGAAAAAACATCTTGAAACAAATACATTATGAAGTGAGGTATGGTAGTGTTGAAGTGCTACAGTGGATTTCTGCATATTCAAACTTATTTCAGGTCAACTATGAAGTCTGAGTTCAGCAGGCTACTGACTGCTTGCTGCAGTCTTTCGCCATACGACCCTTTGTTAGATGTCCAATGGCCACAGAGAAGATACATTCAATTAAGCAAAAACTAACATGATCAGATATGAATGAGCATATCTGGCAATTTAGAAGGCAAACTGTAAGTAAAAATGCAAGCATACAACTTATAATAAATACATTTTCAAGCATTTAACATTATCAATATTTTAAAAAGAATTTAAATAATAAATGCAACTATTTTATACAGAACTGTACCATTTATTATACACACAAGTATATCAGTTCCCTTTGTTTACAAAGGCTGGTTACAGATATATGGAATGTTACAGTACCATCTTGCATAAAATTTTAGTACAATTCGTACTTCAAAAAAAGGGTGCAAAACACCAGCCTAATAAATCTGACTGAATTGAAATATTTTTAATTACATCATTAACACATACACAACAAGCTGTACATAAGCCCACTTTTCAATCACCACTTCAAGATACTGTAGCAAGTACATTAGATTATAAATGATTCCAACTATTCAGTTAAATTTATTAAAGGTTTGCACTGCTACTCGCTCTGGAACCTTTGAGATATAGCCTGTACTCATGAATTACTGAGCTCTCGTTAGTGCAGTTAAAAGGCAGTCAGCACTGGTTGCCAAAGAACTAGTCACAAGAGATTTCCTCAGAGAAACTTCACCCGGGAACAAACATTTTTGGATACTTTTTTTTTTCCTTCAAGAATTAAAAAAAAAAAGTTTTATGTGGTCAAGACTCTCCATTCTGTACCTTGGATGCTGGTGGATGCATGAAGTCCTTAAAGGGAACCAGTGCCTCTTTCAGAGCAGAGCACACTTCTGAGGACGAGCAGGTGATACATTCTACTAAAGTCGGGTACAAGGCAATAACCTGTGCCCATGTGTTAGCATCAACTGCAATGAAGAACAGAACAGACTGAATTACTTACTGCTGCCCGAACTCTCACAACAGATTTTTTCAATACCTGTATAAATAAGGGCACGTTCCGGTGCCTGAACACTGGCACCCAGTGCTATAGAGACACTACGGCATCTGGACGGGGCTCTCGGATACAATGGAGGATTTTTGCAGGAGAGCCATACTGCAGCGGCGGCAGCTGGAAGCCAGATGGGATATCCATAAAACGGCACTACACACCTGGGTTTCTACACAGGAGTCATTCACTGTGTTTTCTGGATGAAGAACTGACAAACTGAAGATAATACTTTTATTAAATCCGTAATACGCACACATTTTCTGCCTGTTTTTCTCAGCTAGTGACAGAAAGTTGAATTGGATGCACATTTCACTTTTGGAAACTTGTCACCAATGAGGCCTTCTATCAATTTCAAATCATCCCAGATTACGAGAGCAATAGAAAGCAGAGGGAGAAACACTGGGCCAAGACACAAAAATATCCATGGTAAAGTTTGTTAGTCCAACAAGTGAAATTAAACATTGTGGCATCAATCTTATTTATTACATCACTTCCTTGCTTATCTCCGGTTTAGCTCTGTTTTCAAAAGAGAACAAAACCCTGATTTCAGACAACGTTAGAAATTTTCTTAAAGAAATAAAATGATCAAAAGCTAGAAGTGGGAGTAAACTGATGCTCTAATTTGTCCAGTGGTTTTCTTTGCAAGAAAGCACACAGGAGGTTTGGCAATCGCTGCCATGTATGGACCAGGTGAAGAGTTTCTCCCATTGCAGGAAGAGGGGCATGGGGAATAGTCCAGCTGAGTTGGCTGCTCCACCCCTCTAAGAGAAAGGAGAAAGGCCCACCCAAGCAGCACTTCGGTTGCCTTCAGGGCTCGCCACAAGGCTTTACGTGTCCTGGCATAGTTCTGCCCTCGGGCTTTTGCCATCAGCCTTGGAAACCCCATCACCATGACTCTGGCTGCTCAGTGACGCTGCAAGAAGAGGCACTGCCCCCTTCAGGAAACCCGCCTGCCTGTGTTCTGGATAGGCTGGCTGGTTGGTTGGTTTGTTTCAGAACTGAAAGTTTTTTTCTGTTCCTCATAATCCCACAGGCAGGGAGGCAGAGGGAAGTGCTATATGCGCAATTCTGTCCGAGTTGCAGAGCTCAACAGAGCTGGTTTAACTAAGACCCCTGGCTGAGTTTTCTGGTGGGAACTCTCTATGCATACAGTAGGTGCAGCTTACAGGAGGAACAGGATGCAGGGATATAAATGTAGCTGAGGTCTTCCATTTAATTCAGCCCTTTAAATACATCTGCCAACCATTTACCTGGGCATCAACGAGCTAAGACATCTTTCTCAATATGGGGGACAGGAGGTACTAGAGCAGAAAGGGAGGGAAAGCAAGACCGCAGGTTTCAGTACCTAACAGCCTGCCCACGCGTTTCACTTGTGCACCCCTTTAATTGCAGAGTGCACCTACGTGAACGTGGTCCACACCAACCTACAGAAGTATCATCAGAAGAAAAAGGACCTAGCAAGACTACATGTATTTAAGAATTCTATTAACATTTTATGGAAGGGTTTTTGTTTTGTTTTTAGAAGATACCAAGCTCTATGTAATAAAAGACACCATAAATTGAGGTTTTCTATTTTATTAAACATATCTTAGGACCTCATACTTTTAGGTATACTGGAAATAATTTGTGGGGGGTTTTTTGGGTCTACCTGCCACTTACATATACACAGAATTACAAAATACTGAATCTTACAGATTACACTTTTCTTTCAAATTTGTGTGAAAATTACTATGGGAAAGAATAAATACGTCTTTGTGGCAGATATAATGTTATCTTGTTTAGAGCCACGTTGTTTAACAATAACTTACCGTTTTCAGGTTGCGTTTTTTTAAGTGAATCTATGAGAGTACTGACAGCTTTTAAAACAAATATGATTTCTGTTACTTGTTGCCTACAAAGGGAAAAATGCAAACAGTCAACTACTCATTTTTGTCTCAAGAATGTAAGTTTTCTATGAAACTCATAAAACATTAAAAAAAACCCAAACACATAATGGAAACGGCTGCAATGAAGCCTACCAAGAAAAAGGTTATTTAGAGATTAAGGTTATCATTTGTCTTTAACTTTCCCACCATCATTGCTGTTGTCTCGGCTAGGATAGCTGTAAATTTGATACTGGGAACAGTAATGGCATACACATCTCAATCTGAAAACAGGTACATGATTAACTAACATGAAAGTAATTGATTTCATCATTCATGATCAAAACCTTCAAAAGTTAAGTGAAATTTACGTAAGTTCCCATTTTAAAGAATTTCCTGGTATTTCGGTCAATTTTTCTGTTTCAAGAACAATTACTTGAGTAATGATTCACAATGTTGCTGTTTGGATACTTTATCTTAGTTTTGAGGAGACTCCACCTCTCAATTTAGAAAGTATACATAGCTCTGTTGGGAATAAAGGGAAATCAGATTTCAGAAATATTACGCTACAGGTATCAGAAACATTGCTTCAGTCACTGAACGTGTTAGTTACTAAGCCACATTCCTATTGTCTATGTAACAGCACTGCATATGACCATTATTATTTAAGGCTTTTTCAACAAAAAATCGGTATCAACATTTTCTTTGAAACGTCTTCCCTACAAACACTTCCCTGCCTTTAAATTTCACCCCCCTACACATTAGTTCTTTAGTGACCGATATTTTGAATGCAGCCTTCTTACAAAGTCCAGGTAATACCTTTCGTTTCCTACAGACAGCGTACATACCGTGGAAGAGGACATTTGCCACTCAATCTCTCATCTTCTATGTAGCGATGCAACACATCCTGTGACCTTTTCAAGAGCACAGAAAGTGCCATTCTAGAGATGTAGCCTTCCTGAGGAGTTGTGACTTTATTACTGAAGGAAAACTGGAGCAGTGTTTCAAAACACACCTTAGAAAACTCCTCTCTCATTCGAATATCTATTTCGGCTTCTGTCAAAGTAAAATGCCGTATTTAATTGCGCAGCATGCACGCCAACACACCAAATGCTGCATTTCAATCAGTTTATTGTATTTTGCAAAAAGGTTACCGCTCCTCTAGTATTAAAATGCTTAACGGTGATATGAACAAATATTAAGAATACAATCTAAGAAAAGGTGACTGTGCAACAATCACAATAGTTCCAAAAATAAAAGATAAAATATGCAACACATTCAGTAACGTTGCCACCTACTTGACACTTCTTTAATAATAACAACTATATTAAATCAATTTTTAAAAACCCAGCAACCCCAGTTCTACATCATAACTACTATTATTTGTACTGTACAATCAAAATATTTTTCTCTGTAATGGCTTATGTCCATTTTTTTCATCTTTCCCCAAAAAACCTGTAACTGTTGTTTCTTAAAGGCAGAGAAAGTGCCTGGTTAGGAACACCATATAGTCATGCTAAGGTCATTTAGTTTTTAAGAACAAGACATCGTGTCTCTCTCACAATTGTCTGAAATTATCGGTAGAACTATTTCAGCTGGCACAATGCGAAACAAACTATGTAGAAAGTATAAAGTAACACAAGCACAATATTGGACATGATACTGACTGAGAAGTAAGGAAATAATTTTTTAAAAATTGCAAGGAATGCCTGGCAACTTCCATGAAATAAAATACATTTTTCAAACCCCAGCTGGATATCAAACAGTCTATACTGAACACAGGCCGTGGAACTTCAAGTCTCTACCAGGAAAAGTACTTTCAACATTTTCATTATGTTCTAGTAGATGTAAACACCACTATTCAGGTACCGTACCTGTAAAAGAGGATGACTGAGAATGTATCGAGCCTTTATTGAGCATAGTCATTATTTGACCAACAAATTCCTTAGGAATAAAATTAGCATATGGCAGTATCTCTGTGCTGATAAGCTGCACCACCTGAAATAAATTAAATATATTTATATTGGTTTTCTGAATATTGAAGTTGTAATTCTACTATGAAGATTACAGAAACATTAAACAAAAGAGATATGCCGAAAGATCACAAAATCATCCAATGCTAGCTTTTAAAATTTGCAGATATGTCCAAAAATTGTGGTCTTGCACGTAACATTAAACTTGAAAGAACAAACTTCCCCCCACGCTTTTGTCAGAGTTTCTGAAGCAGTTATCATCCAGATTTCCACTGATACTTGAATTATATTCTTCAAATCGAATTTACGCATTTGAAGAGAGAAGATCTAACATTAGGAATCTCCCTCTCCCTGCGCCCAATTCAGTATCCTCACATGCTCGCTCACCATGTGACATCTGCAAAGCAGAACGAGTTAATTATCTAAACGAGCTTAAGGCAGGGCACGTTAACTGAAATGCTTTCTATCCTTGGTCTCGATGCTCCCATTCAGGCACAAAGTGGGTCTAGATCTCCATAAATTAAGGCATTAGATCTCAGAGTTCTGCTCACTGCAGGCAGAACCGCTCCTGCTTTTCATCCAGAAATCTTTGTGTCCCAGCTGCCGCTCTGGAGAGCGGGCAACAACGCCATTGCTGACTGAAAGCCCCCCCTCCAACACTGAAAGCACTCACTTCAGGTTTAATTGTCAGCTTCCTCTGTGGTTTACAGTTACCTGTGTAATTGCTTGGCAATGACATAATAAGTAAGAATCAGATAACGGGTTAGAGAGAGAAACACATTCCAGTTTAGCCACTCTATGCTGTTTTGGAACTTGAGTGGGTAAGAAGTAGCTTTTGGCATGCTGCTTCCTACTTTTGGCGTAACTCTGAAGCAACCGAATTCTGAGCCTACGAATTTCCTGTCTTGTTCTCAAAAAGGAAAACAGTATCACAGAAAAAAAAGAATGAATGGGTGACTTTTCAAAAAAATTATTTCAGAACCAAATGCAATCTGTGGATGTTCGACAGTATATTTGTTAACAGCCTCCTTACCTCAACATCAATACTCTCATTCTTCTGAAATTCTTGAATTGAGAGGTTATCAGGAGGTGTACTGAAAATAAACATACTACATTATACTTTTAAATTCACAACATTTGTGAGGAGGAAAGTATGGGAAAATGCATTACATTTGAAGTTATTATTACATGCATCAAGTTGGTACTATTGTATGGTAATGATTAACATTTTAGAAAAAACCTATGAATAACGATGATAAAAGTGATTCAAAGGAAAAAAGTAGCAAAATACTAAAATTGAAGAATTACAACTGATGGACCTGATTAAGAACTTGCATCACCAACACCATTTTTCATACGCATCTCAAAGTGATCTCTTCTGTCTTGCATGTGCGAAAGTCACATATCTGTTTAGATGACTCAGTGAAGGCTATCACATCAGCAAATCACAGTTTATCATGTTTTACATTTTCTCTCACTATGCAAGGATAAGAGACTTTATTTTCAGCAGTACATCTGTAAAAACCTTAATTTTAATTTTACATTTTCTTCTGCATTAGTGAAACACACTTTTCATTAATGGGATATTACTTTGCCTTTTTCCTTGATAACTGAAATGATATATTTGTTCTCATTCTTAATGAACTTTATGAAGACAAACCTATTTTACAAACAATAATTTTGAAGAAGTTCTGAACTTTCTCCAGTTCTTCCATTGTATATAAAAATTCATTTACAGATGAAATGTCCAGAGGTGATTTAGCCACAAAAATTACCCAATACTTTACAAGATGCCACCTTACCTGATTGTAAATTTGGAAATCTTGTATCATTTGATTGGAAATTTTATGCCAGCCATCAGTCATGCAGTTTTCTCTGGTGAACTTTTATCTCATTTACTGAGTCCTTCCTTGTACTTACTGGACTACCTGTTCAGTGAGTTCACATTCCTTTCCTTTGCTGGTTTATGCTTCTGCTGAGTTACTGGGACCACGTTGCTCAGCAGGACAGAAAGAGTAAAGGTCTCCTGCTTAAACAGCAAGCAACTACTTCAGCTGATGTTTTCGTGTTTTAGTTTGGATCAGACACGGGCTTTTCAAGTTAAACTTTTAGACATCCCTATAAACGTTGGTTCACGTCTGGTCTCAGAGTGCACAGAACTGGATTAATTTTTGGTGAAATGAAACCAAAAAATGTACTCCAAGCTCTCGTAGATGCTTGCGTGACAGAAAGCCAGAGTAGAGCTACTCTGAAATAAAACATCTAAAGTGAGCGCTCTGCAGGTGACGGGTCCTCATCATGAACTGTCTTGCTTTACAGATCTGCTTCTACTCCATTTTGGGGAAAACCAAACCAAAATCAAAGAAGGTACTCCACACAACAGATAAACTCTGAAATACCTTGCTTATAATCCCATAATCATAGAATTGCCTGCTAAAATCTACACAGGTTCCACACACAGTTAACAAAATCGTTTATGAGCCAATGGCAACCTGTGGTACAAGAACTTTCTGAGCTACGTAAATTGGGGGGCTGAAGGAGCTTATCATGAGAATATCACTACGTGGTCGCCTTGCACTCTTCCTTCAGTATCCCACTAACCAAACAGGAACAGCAGACAGGTCTAGGCATGTGACTGTTCTGACCTAGTTACGCTGTTCTTGTTTTTCTGACATAGAGCAGAAGTCGGAACCCTCATGGCTATGTCTCTCTGAAATTTAAAGACAGTTGTAAAACCCACTGGATTACGGGTTCTGTTTCTTCGCCGTGTCCGATTTGTACTTAAGGTAACACGTTACTAGAGCTAATGGAAAAACTAGTAGCATTAATTTAACAAAAATCAGAGATAAGGCACGAGAAAAGGTCAATATAATTTGATACATTAAATTCTCTCCTTTTCCCATAATTTTACATTTGTCTCTTTAAAATAACTATGTAACATCTTCAAGCTGAGGAACAGTTTGGAAATTTGATCACTTGAAAGGAACGGTTAGAAATATCGGAATTAAGATTGCCTGTGGTACTTCAACTCGCTGCTATTGTGCATGCTTGTGTGTTACGATGCTTCTTAAATTAGATGATGCTTTTTTTTTTTTGTCTCCAGAGAAACCATCTGATTAAGTACACAGGATGGTCACTACTGAGAAGGAAGGAAAATGATAGGGTCAATCTGCCACAACATTCCCGCCTAATTTATGACAGAATAGGCAGATGCAAGAAAAACAGAGCTCTGGATTGAACAAAGAACCAAGCTGTTCTGTAAGCAGAGGAATCAGTGCAGCACTGTAGTGATGAGCAGACTGGCATCCTTTGGCTTATGTCCAAACTCCCGCCCCAGCCCCCGGCTTTTCCTCTACCCCACATCCCTCCCCAGGAAACAACAGACATGCGGTGGGTAGTTCAGAGCTAAGCACGTGCTCACTGGCGAGGCAGCTGCCAAACATGCGACTGTGGACCTGTGCCAGGCACTCATCTGGGCCCGACTTCTCTAACCTGCTGCCCATTTTGATGAAAGTTTGGAGAACTTTGGAGGCTTCTAAATCTCATTCAAATCTGGTTAGTTTAGCTAGCAGGTCTGTGGGTTTCTTCCCAGTGCTCCTACATGATACTGACCACGTCAAACAAGATTTTTCTAAGATAAGCCTCCATCCCCATCCTGTCCCCGTCCCCCCCCCCATCTTCTGGGTGCTTAGCATGAGACACCTGAAGTTCAGCCTGCACACCTACAGCTAATTTTCAGTTTTGACAACTATGACAGTATGCACCAATGTTCCTGCCTGAAAGAAAAAATATATCCCCCTTCCTCAAAGGGACTTTATGTAGATAACTTCACCACTGTCTGTGAAACACTCGAGTGGTACATGTATGACTAGAAAAAACCCAAAGAAGAAAATATGGAATACAGTATTTATTATTGGTTTGTGTGTTAGGCAGCCAGGAAGCTTGGAGTTACATGTTGAAAACAAAGAATAAAATAAAATATTAAGTAGCTGTTCAGTCAGTGCCTTTTGGCAGACATAAAGAAGTTAACTATGCAAACCCTTTAGATAGTACTGTAAACTATTACGATGCATACCAACACAGGTCAGGTTGAAATACAGGGGAAGATTTCATTCTGACGCTTCCTAATTTATGACTGACTGACCTTCCAAGCTGAGGTTTACTCCAAAGAGGTGTTAAGACCTTTCTGTCCAGTCATCCATATCTGATCTGCCATGTATGCTACAGACTATGAGACATACTCGCTCATGTAGCAAATTACTCCGAAGTAAAGAGATATTTGTAAGGTGTCTATATGAAACATCTATCTAGGGGCCAAAAGCTTTGCTGGTCTGATGCCATACAGCCAAACTGTACCCAAAGGGTCAAGAGCTGGGGAAGGTAAGAGGCAGTGTGATGCAGACTGTTGCTATGTGCAGCCTTTCCTAGGTACAGAGCTCCCAGCCGATGCCCGCTGCCTAGGGAGGGCTTTAGAGCCTAACAACAAAGAGCTAACAGCCACCCAGAGTCCTGCTGTGCGCAGCAGCGCTCTGCTCTGAAGCATCTTTTTGGAGAGTATTGATTTAATTCCCTCATGCGAGCACAGACTTCTGCTCTAGTAAATTATATATACACACACGTTTGTTGAATTTTATTTTATATAATGGCTTGACATGCTTCCATGAAAGCCTCTGGGAAAGAAAAATGATATGAAATAATAAACAGACCAGTCTCTTACTAGAAGACAATTTTGTGTAAATTAAGTTACATGAAATTTATTAATTTTTAAATGTCATTTTGATTTATAATAAAAATCAAGAATATTGAGCCTCCTCAGCTGCAGCTTGCTTTAAAAAAAAAAAAAAAAAAAAAAAAAAGAAAGAAGCTGAAACTTATTGCTTGGAAGTTGTTAATTTTCTGTGACAGTAACATTTTCCTTTTTCATTTACCCGGGCTGTTTTGCCTGTATTTGAAATTTCTTGATGTACAAAGCTGCAGAGACCATTTCTGCTGTGCCTTGTACTTTTTAAACATCAATAAGCATCTCCTCTTGTTCAGCCCCATAGCAGGCTTGAAATCCTGTTCCTGTCCAAAAGAGGCAAGACCATGCACGGGAGGTTCACTGGTTTATACACAGAGATTCAGAGGTTTAATTTAACGCTTCTAACCACAGTGGCACTCTAACCAGTGCCAACTCAGTTTCACTACTGAAAGCAATACTAGGCTGTCTACACACGCAATTTCTAGGACCACAGTGATCAGAAGAACTATGAGTTACACTAGAAAAATGTTTAACATGTTGATTAGGAATGTAGAACACCAGCAAAACAGAAAGAGTTTTATCTTTCTATTCTATCCTCAGCCAGATAGAGACTTGGAGAACGTGCATACAAAAATGAGACAATATGCACTGGGATATTTTAATGAACAAAGCTAAAGGGAAAAACTAGCCCAATCTGTTATGCAGTGTTGCTAGGAGGACTGACTGCAATAAGACATTAGCGAGTTTTACAGAGATGCAGATGTTTCATTTTTAAAACCATCCCAGCAGTGCTAAGTCAGCTTTGAAGAATAAAGGTTTGACGAGGAGATTCCTTTGACAAAAGGAAGATATTTACCTAGCTTTGCATGAAGCCTGGACAAATAATAGCACGGAACACGTAGTTTGAATAGCGGAAAGTGTGGAGTACGAAAAGGTATACAGGAAAGGAGGAAGAAAAACAAGTTTCTTTGTGACAAATCATCGCAGTTCCCTTGAAGCAGAGAGCTTCGGAAACATCACAGAATGCCAACATAAGAAAGTCAATTTTCAGTTCTAACTGTATTCAGGTCTGAGTACATGTAACTGTATTTCTGTCACAAGGAGTGACATGTTGGATAATGTAAAACTCCAGATAATGCAGTAATGCTGTTACTCTGTCTCACCAACAGCCTCTTGGGGTGTTCTCTGAATTGCATTTCCCAAATTCTTTGCGCTCCAGAACCTTTTCAATCCATGCTGGGCTTCAGCAGTGCAGCCAGATTTGTACTCTTCTGCAACTGACTTAATAAAGCCCCTGTCCTGCACGGCATATTTGCAAGTTGGAAAGCCACCAGGGATGAGCGGCTCACAATCGCAGTAAACCAGAGTCATGGTCAGCAGGGTCACTAAAGCCAAGTCAAGTTTACAAGTCACTAATCTCCCTGTGCTCTCATCTCCTCATCTGTGGCTTGGTTAATTGATTTTGGCAATACAGAGAAAAATCCAAGTATTACAAACTTTTTAAAGCTTTAAAAAAACACAACTCACTGTTAACATAAATAAATCAGGGAACACACGAAAAAACATTTTTATACCACCTAGATGGCCTAAAATAAAGGACCAACGTGGACAGTTGGAAAGTACATTCCCATTGCCTTCTCCTATAATCTGAAGGTTGACATGAACCTCAACTCAGTGAAAAATTTTAGCTGTTACTTTCAAAACAGTGAACAGATTCTCCCAAATTACTGTGGAATAAGACACCACTGCGATTAACATATATTTTCTATTAGAACTATAACAAAGAGATAAAATTGAAAGAAGACAGTAAATTTGAAAATTCTGAATTCAATTTACTTAAAATGGAACAACTACAAATGTAAAAGACTGACTATACTGCAATTACAATCCACTAAAAGACGCAGTTTAGAAAATTTTAATACACAAGAGACACGTTGCCCTATTTCCCAAAGCTAGTTTCACAGCATCTGGCACAGAAGTGCAGAAGGACTTAACCAAAGGAAATCAGAAGAGAATTACCTCAACATGGGGGACTTCCACAGCTATCTCTAGAGCCCTCCTTGCATCACAGTGAGAGAGGCACGCTTCAGGAGCATTGTGGGGAGGAGGAGGAAGAGGATGAAGAAAAGGAGAGATGACTGCTATTACTAATTGTCCTGGCTAGTGGCGTGAGGCAGATGTACTCCTTTCTCAGCTATGGCTTTTTTTAGGACGACAAGGCTCAGGCTGACAGAGGGAACAGAAAGGCTATCTGTTCTAAAACTACTAAGGGACAGGGCTCTAACGGTGAGTAGGAGAACCACGCACGTGGGAAGACAAACTGCTATTTAGAAAAAGATGAACATTGAGGGGAGGGGGGAAAACCCCCAACCCCAAACCAGACATTCAATAGCCATACAACGTACAACTATGTAAGCAAAAATCATCTACTCAGATAGGAAAGAGTAACGACAATCGTCATTAATTATAATGACAGGGCAAATTATCCTGCTGTAGCCATATGGTTCTATAAACCACCAGCCTATTTTTAATATTTTAAATTCTTTCGAACCTTAAAGCTTCTAAATGAGAGAACAGAAATGTTTCATATAACTTTTCTGAGAAGTTCTTTAATTCTGATGAAAATGCTGATCCCCAGAACACATTTTGTATGTAAAATTATAGAATACACTCTGGCCTCTGAAGAGGCAAAACCAGAGCTAAGCAAAGAGAGACAAGTTTTAGGCCATCATAAATATTCACAGAAATACTATTTTTCCTTTACCTCCAGAGAATATTTGCCCATGTATGACAGCTGGCAGAAGCTATTAGAATTAACGCCAACGGTGATTGTTTCTAGCAAGCAACGCATTAAGATGGAATTTCTATGGTTGGAACAACTTTCAGGAAACGTATAAATCACTCGCTGTAAATTAAGAAAAACAGACAACATATTTGGCCGAAAAGGTCATGCAGATGATAGCGGATTATCTTGAATTACATTGAAGATCTGTGATAATCTTACTTCCCTGGATTTACGAATGATTAATATCCAAAAACTGTAGCAGTGCCAGTCTGGGCCAGCTAAAAACATGCAAAATGGTTACATTTCATCTGTTTTAGCAGATACTTAGGAATAATTAATTTAGAGCAAATAGTAGTACACATGCCCAAAGTAACTTCTAAGTGAACACACGGTTCTTCTACAATGACCTGAAAAGCCTTCATTTTAATTTTGTAAACCCAACAATGATATTGATTATAGGGTATTAACTGATCTGGAGTGCCTGCCTCAGAATGGAAGCAGGACTACTAACCACAGCTGAGAACAAAACCAAACAAGATACTGCAACAATTGTTTTCAATTAGAGTGAAGCATCAAAACAAAAACTGGGATGATTAAAGTCTCTTTTATGTAGTCTTGGTGAACTTTTTTATCTTAAGGTCCTCCTATTAAACATTATTCTTTGAAGTAAATGCAAAAACAAAAGAAAAGTTTTTCATTCAATTGTCATGCAACCCTATTGATGAAATTCCAAAGCCATTCGTTATTACAAACATTTTCACCAACTGATGTGTCTCCAAAATTAAGTTTCATTGGTATTTATTTTTTGTCTGTTTTGGACAAGCTGCTATTTATTCATCATTAGTAAATACAGCTGTGTTTGGTTACCGATTTTTGTGTGTTTGAAAACTATACACACACAAATACACAGCATATTAGTGTTAGGTACAGAAGAACCGTACTGTTTTCTACTAAAAAGAAAGACTATTTTGTTACTGAAATCAGCATACGCAGAGCATCAGGGAATTCAGTTTTTCATATTCCACATTGTCCTTTAATCTGAGGCACTATTAGATATACTTGAACTACTCCTAAAAGATGCTTACCCCCCGATGTTCACAGGTGATGGAAATGCCATACCGCTCCTAAGCAGTGTTCTGCAACACCTAACCTTCCTTACAGTAAAAGGTTTCCTCAATGTCTAATCTTTGCTGTACTGAAATTCATTTTTACCTATTCTCAAGGGACCACAAAAATTCTTCTCTGGAGCAATTTTCTACCATATTCTGAAGACTTATCATGTCTTCCTAATGATACATTCTTTTGGTTGAACAAAGTAATAGATCAGATTGTCTAAGTCTCTGTTTGTTCTTATTTTTCACTTCTGGACTTTCTCAACCTGCCCACATCTACATTGTTCCATTCTTGAGAGATTACACATGGACTTACACGTCTGCCTCTCTGGCTAATTATAGATCTGACCATTTAGCTACACTTTTCACAAAGCACTACAAATAAAGCATGGTTAATTATTAAGGTGCAGTCACTTTACCTTGGGTAGAAACAAACACAAGGTAACTACGGGCTGCTAAATGAACAGCGATGTAAGAAATAATTTTCCAAAATTCATAGTAAGTGGAGTATTTCAAGATGGAACTCAAGAGAAAGTCATATAGTTAATGGTGTTCATTAACTAAAAAAATTATTGTTGCAATTTGTTCAAAGTGAAAAAAGGTACAAATTGAGCACACATCAGTAACTCTATCAAATCTATAGTGAATGTCCTTGGGAGTCCATACAGAATTCCTTGGGCTGGTCAGAAACACTATGCCTTGTATTCAGAGGTCAGTTGAGCTCTTTCTTGCTCTGACATTTCACATTTTGAACGAAGTTTTTTCTACTACTTTCTGAAAGTATACTTTTTTGAAGTAGACAGACTGGTTACCTTTTTCCCTTCATTCACCAAAATAATTTTCAGATATCAAATATCTCTAAAGAGAAGGCTATTTTTGCTGAACTCTATTGACATATTTACTGTACAAATTACTTTAAATATTTTCCAGTTAAAAAAAAAAAAAAAAGAAATTTTGTTTACCTTTTGGTGAATAAAAAGTCTTCAAAAGTATTCGCTAGCTCTGGCCACATACTGTCAAATTTTCCTAAAGATGCATGCTGCCTTGCAACAGGTAGTCCAATAGAGAGAACTTTGAGAAGAGAGGAAACAGCTAGCTTCCATGTGCTTTCAGAAGGACAGGAATATTTCAGACTAAGAGGTATTCTTAGTGTCTGCAAAATTAAAAGTTAAAACAAAATTTATAGTTGCTCAGACAAATCTAAGAATACGACAGGTTTCTGCAGAAGATCTTGGCAGACACTACCACAGACGATAGTACACATCCCTACCTTCCCTGCTGGTATACAAAATTATCTTTTAAAAAATCTAATTCTAAAGCTGATTTACCATATACCAGCTGGCTAAAGCACAGGTCTGTTGCCAAGTACAATGTTATAAGTCAGAGCTGATCCATTACTAATTACTCTCTGAAATTACATACTAATTTTCTTTTTCTGTATTGCCACCCACCATTTCTGCTAAGCCGGACAAATGGACTTTCCTAACATCGAACAGATTGCGGGCAATTCGCTATCGTGAGTGTATTCCGGAGAGTTTAGTACTGTTCCTAAAAAAGATACCTCAAGTGCTTCCTCAGTAAAGAAAAAACACTCAAATTTAAACTTTTCCTAATATGCAAAAGTTGAACTGTATGCATAACCACTGCAAGACACTTGGTCATTGTTGATTGCTAAACCACAAGAAGTTTAAATGAGCTTAGTTAAAATAGTTAGTAAAATTCTAAGATAAAGGCTGTAATGCAACTCAAACATATAGCAGATGAAACACCGCAAATTTTAAGTCTTTCAGATAGACAGCTTCAGTATCTATAAAAGAAAGTCATTAATGAGTTTAAAACCATTAAGCATACTTAATATTACACTACATTAAGACTACACTACATTAAGACATACTTAATGTTTACACTATATGTATACCTTTTAGCATTGTTAGTCAAACTAACTAGAACCAGATACCAAGTTATCTTGGAAAACCAATGATTTATCAATGGTTTAATTTACATTTCAAATGCATAGTGACTAAATTCAGGTGTTACACATATACCCCCAATGCTTTTAGTTAAGTCTCTGATTTGGGGAAAGCAAAGGGTGGAAAGAGGAAAGACTCACTCTTAGGATTGAGTCAGTTGTAATAAACTCTATTGCCAAAAACTGAGAGCTAGGATCTAACCCTAGAGATAAACAGTATTTTCTTCTACTGCTATTGTTCATATGGGTCAAATCTAATTCCAGTATCAACATGGGCTTTAGAGATGTGAAAAATAATTTTAAAACCATTTTCATCTACTGCAATAGCTCACATTATTATCAACTATGAACGTTAAAGGAAATTGGTGTTTAAATCAGTTTCACCTATCCCATTAAACCAGAAATGGAATACAACTGCATTAACTTTGAAATACAAATATTTAATTCATGACAGATTCCAAATAATACCACGTAACTATTTTAAACACATTCAGGTTTCTAAATTTCTATACAGGAACAACCTGATGTCAGCCCAGTCATTACAAACAAACCTAGGTTGCATATTTTTTTTTTTCCCAGACATTTACTACTACTTCTACTATTTACCAAAATTATTTGCTAAAATGGAAACAAGGTCAAAAGAAGTTCGGAGTCTGGCACTTTCACCTTCAAGGCACATCTGTGCACCTGTAACATTTCTTAGCTACATCAATGACACACAAAGTCATTAAAAGCAATCAAAAGTAATAGGTAGAGCACACATCCCCAGAGTACATACATGCCAGTCTAGAGAAACTGGTCTTTGACCTTCAATGCTGTATTTACTAAGAGGTCTCCTTATCAGATTCAGGTGCTTAATACTTTCAAAGATTAATATTTTGTGGCCTAACACATTTGTTAATTTTTATCTTAATACTGAGATACTGATACTGACATTATCCAGCTGAAGAATGATACATATAACCTCTCAACAGCCTTGTAGCTTCTAAAGAAATTACTACCTGCTGCTCATCTTCATAACTGCTGCTCATCTTCATAACATATCAATTTGTTTACTAAAGTTTTAAGATTCCCAGAAAGTATTTATCAATACTAGCTCAAAATAAAACTCATGATTTTCAATACTTATTAAAGCTTATTAAATTCGGAACATATGCAGGACAAACTTTTACCTTAATAATGTTCTGAAGAACTTTCTCTGTTACCACAGCTTTATGGCAAGCTGTCTTTTGGTATAAGTCCACAACAACTTCCAATGATCTCTCAGCAAATGGTACATAATTCAATGCTACCCATTCCGCCTGGGAAAAGAAATCAGTAAATTACTGAACTATATGGGAAAACCTATTAATTAAGGAACAGGAAATTTATGTTTTGCATTGAACTCTCAGTTTTAACACATGCAAGGTTTGCTAAGAATATGGTCCAAGCAACAAAACTGCAAATACAACATAGTCTGTCTATGAAAATGTACTCCACATTGAAGTAAAGTACATTTAAGTAGGAGAAATGTTGCAGTCTAGGCAAGACAACTACATTAGGACAATCTTTAAGGAAATTTAACTCACCGGTGCAAATAGTTGTATCTAGTGTGATTCCATTGTGTTGCAGGACAAACAGAATAAGAAGAATTAATACATACATAATAGTTACCTCTTCGATAACACTGAATCAGATGTTCATGCTTAGTGAACAGCAGAGTACACAGATAAAAAGAATTACTGAACACGTCCCATCTCTCTACAGCATGTGCAATTCAAAAATTTGCAGCTTGAAGGAATTTTCTCCATTCAAAATGTCTTTCTATTAAATTTGGTATCACATGTAGGACAAATTATTTCAGATTAATTCACTAGACAAATTCAGACACATTCACTATGTCTGGTGTCCAGGCAAGACCCTTCCTACACGGAGGAATACAAAGTATAATAGCAAAGTAGAATTCAAAGGGAGGAAATGAAGATAACAGAAGCACACAAAAAAATATTAATAAATTAACCTATTACACAACATGTACAGCAAAGCTTTTACAGATGGAATAAATGCATCTTGCTAAACAACCTATATCTGAAGCTGAATTGGGTTCATCAGCCAAGTGAAACAAGTGAGATTTCTAATCAATTACCTGATTATACTTTGCATTTGCAATGTGCTTTGTTTCCAGCTGTCCATATTGTGGAGGCTTGCAGGAAAATTCTACAAAGGCCAACAACTGGTCAAAGATTGCAGGATACATTATCTGCATACTTTCTGAGCCCACACATATAGCCTATACCAAAGGAAAATACAAAAGCTTAATATATATCTTCAGCTTTCACATTCAAAAATGTGCATCAGTACAAGGAGCTCATAACGAAAAATTCCCATCTAAGACTATGCAAGAGTCATGCTGTAGAAAAGACAGCGTATAGTTCTAACAGTTTAAGGAAAGTAAAGTTTTGTTATTTTATTAAAGTAAATTAAGTGGTAAGATACCTGGGCATACATAGTTTAGTAAATACAGCTATCTCACTTCATCCTATAAAAGATACCTTTTCTTTACAAACTCTGCCTTGACATGACAGCAAAATATAAGTCTTACGTAAGTCTTGTCTGTTGATCTCAGCCACAACTTCAAGTTCTACTTCAAGAAGCACTTAAATCTCAGAAGTAACTCATACAAGGTTTTCATAAGTAGTTAAAATTGTGTCTTAGAGAAAGGAACATAAATAAAATGAGAATGATATGATTTTGATATAGCTGAAACTCATAATCGTGCTTTAAAATGGAAAACATTTCAGGAAGGGTGTACTTAGAAGATGCCAATGAAATATCATGTTGTCATAGGCTAATGATTTCCTGTTGCAATATAAATTGCAAGGCAATCTTAGGACATTTATTTTCAAAGCCAGATATAATGATTCTATTAAGTTACTCCGATTATTTTCTGTCATTTTATATGTCTTGCTTTTCCTCCCAAAGCCTCTCCTCTCAAATCTTCAAGAAACAGCCTATTTATTACTCCACAAAAAGGCCTTGTGCTTGTACTGTCACTTTTCTCTGGGGAGAAATCAAACCACCCTTTTGTTCACCACAGATCATCCATGACAAGTTGTGGCTGAACTCACTCAAGGTGCCAACAGCTTTGAAGCTGTTTGAGTGTAGCCTCCATGCTGGGGCTGTGTCATGAGCTGCGGTAGTTGACGGGCTAGCAAATATCCTGAGTCCCCAGCCATGAGAGGGAGCAAGCCAAGAGGGGCTGCAGGCACTGCCATCACTAGATCACCCTAAGACCTATCTGCACCTTCAGCCAATCTACAACCTGCAGCAGAGCACTCCGTGAATCATAAATGGCCTTTCCCTTTCCCTCAGCTTCCTGCAGTTCAAAATGTGTGTCCAATGCTCAAAAACCTTAATCAATTTTATGAATATAGTGCAGCACTCCTCCTAAGAAGCCATACTCCTTTTCTGGTACTCAAGTTCAAGACTGTACTGAACTCTGAAAAAGATGCTTTGATGCTAGATACTCACTTGTGTGGCAGCAGACTAAAAGGTTAATTGCTGATCTAAAAGTATTCAACACCATGTAAAACAATTTCAGCTGATATGCTGCTGCACTGAAGTCACTGCACCAAATTTTAACAGCGCAGTGTTAAAACCAACGCATGGATTAGAAAGGGAAAGGGAGAGAGGGCATCCACAAACGCCTGGGTAACGTTTGTACAGATGCAGCTTACAGTACCCACAGAAGTCTACCTTATCTATAATGGAAAAACTTGAAAATACGTTTGCCATTCACTCCACATTGTTAGATTTTTATCATTATTATTATTCATTTCAGGATCAGTGGAAAATAATTTCAGATGCTACTTTTTCTGTACTCACGAAGAAAAGCAGTAACGACTTCCTATTTGAAGTTTGTGCATGAGTAGCTTCTTATTCTTAATATTTTATGAAACTCTTGTAAAAACTTTTACTTTACAAATAGAATTGTTTTCTACCTAGTCTGCTGGGGTATTTTCAACTCTAAAAATTATCCACATAATATTAAAAAAAGGAGATTAGGTCACTTAGTTTTGAAAATTCAACTAACTAGAACTGCTTTTCAAGCAGGTTTAGACTTCTGACTGAAACCAGGTTACGTTTTAGCGAAGCACATGAAAAACTCAAAAATAGCCTAGCAAAGTGTGTGACGAAGGATGCTGAAAGCGTCTAAGAGCTGTGTATAAAACAGAGTACTATTTACTGCATTAAGTGTACTTACTTACATATTTAAGTAAATAGACATGTATAAATCAAAAAGTAATGGTCAGGCAACAATGAAACAAAAACTGCAATCATTGTTTGTTGTAAAAATTGACACAGCGCTTTAGTTTCAGAAATTTGTGCTTTAAGGCATTCTGGTACTAACCTTCACATTTTCTAATAGTTCACTTTCATCAAACAACTCCCAGTACAACCACTGTCATGAACTACTGTGGTTTTTACAGCTCTCCATAGCTAATGCTGTACCATCTCTGCCAGTGTATGTAAATATAGTCTTAGAATCACAGAATCATTACGGTTGGAAAAGACCTCCAAGATCATCAAGTCCAGCCACCAACCCAACACCACTCTGCCCACTAAACCATGTCCTGAAGTGCTACATCTACACGTTTTTTGAACGCCTCCAGGGACAGTGACTCCACCACTTCCCTGGGAGAGTTTACCACATCATAGCTCAAGAGGTTTGCACCCACGGTGCCTGCAGAGCCAGAATTCAAATGTATCTGATCCCCAGGTATGTATCTGTGTTCCTCTGCCCGACGAGCCAGCCGGCTCACTGTAGAGCTGCCCCAGAGTCAATGTAGGGAGGCAGTGAAAATAATCAGAAAATCTGGGCTGGAGTATGAACTTTAGCTGAGCTACAGTGATGAAGCAGGCACTTATATTACAGCACTGAAAGACTAGAAAACAAGTGCTAATAAGGAACAAAAAGAAAACTAAGAACAAAACAAATGGTGCAAAAATGGGTGCAACACACAGAAGTCTGAAAGAAGAACCAAGGTTCCCTTCCAGTCCCATGTCCTTGAGTTGCAATGTCCTTTGCTAGTGCAATCACATCATAAATGTCTTTATTAAACCAGTCAGGGGCTCTCTCAAAAATATCAGGGCTTTTTCATGCCATTGCAATTACAAAGTTGTTTCAGAACTTCTTAGAATACCAGAAGCAACCCAGATCTTCCTGTATCAGCAAAGAACAATCTTATCTTGCAATGGAAACGTAAGAAACATTTTGTTTAAAAGAAGGTGGCAAGTATTTACATAGTCATCCTTAACTGTTCCCCTAGCTTCTGTGTGTACTCCTGAGAGTATTAATTCATTTCAACAGAGAAAGAAGACACTGTGGCCTCCAGTAAAAACCATCTGACAGATGGCCTTTGCTCCACATCAGCACTGGCTGGCTGCCTTACCACGTGAATTGTGCTGTGCCACATAGCCAAGAGGAGCGATCATGTGACTTCACAGAACTTACTATGTCCAAATATACTTTAACTTATTTTTTTAGCTACTTTTAGTTACTTTAGTTACAGAACAGTGCTGTTCTGTTAGTAATATAGGTATAGATGGGGTGGTAGCTACTGTATAAACCGAGGTAACCTAAGACTTCCTACGTAAGTCTGTACTTGCAAAGGCTTGTAACTGCCATGCTAACCATTTCGACTGGGAGAAGGGAAGGGGGGATGTCTCTGTTTGACATGGGAAGTTATTGCTTTTGTTAGTACTTAAGAAAAATTCAGCTAAACCAGTTTAACATCTTGATAAGAACAGGAGTATAAAAAATATGCCGTTTTTCCTCATGTTAAAAACTCTGCTAACCCTTCTTCAAAAAGCACTAATGCTTGCAGCCTTTGGGAGCTAAGAACATCTGGATAAAGAAACCAGCAAAGAAACAGAAAAATCTGAGAGATTAATATATGGAGTGATTAAGTGGGAGAACAGGACTTGAGCAGGGCTGAGCTGTTGGAAAGGGAAGGGTACAAAAGGGTCAAGTCTGACTGGAAAAGGATGAAAATTTAGTGGATATGGCTGGTGTTAAAACTTATTACTTATATCCCCACATACAAAAACTAAGACTTAACACCAACTTCTAATCTTATACATCTGTTCTCAAAATACCCGAATATTTGTTAAACTCAAACTAAAGGAATGACTGCAAGATAATGATTCTGCCCTGCTTGTGGGGTTTAAGTAAGCATGAGATAAACCAACCCATACTACACAAAAAGAAAACAAGATACTGAATTGCTGCTCATTTAGTAGGCATCATGTGTTCCATGAGCTAAACGAGGCAGGATCCTGCCAGGGGTGTGGGGGGAGGTATGACCACATAGTTAAGCAAAGGCCTCATAACATGAAAGCCCAAAGCGAATGAAGTCAGGTCACATGGATAGTTTTAATTCTGGCATTTCTCCAGTAGGTTTTATGAGGGAACTTGGTTTTTTTTGAAGCAGCGCTTAATATAAATGCATGATCTCATTCATTATCAACTTTGCTTCTTTTGAATAAATAAGTTTCCTGAATGAACAATGTATTTTGCAAAAAGATATTTTACAGAATAGAAAGCAGCAATTGCTCCAGAAAGAAGCAATGCTTTTTTCTGTTCTTAACTATCCAGAAAAAGGGCACCCTAATTTGTTGCTTACAGATTCACTTGCATGAAGGGTGCTCTGTGAGGTTAAGTTCTACAGTAAGAACTTCCTAGGCAAAGATGCAGCATTCTCCTTAACCAACCAATTAACAAGAGGCAAGAAGGCAGGTGGTCTGCCAGGGACATTTTTGTATTTCATGTTCTGCATGAACTCAAAGTCCTCATGATCACTATTCTTCTAGACTTTGTTTATGGCAGTAACTGGGCAACATAAGGAATACTGTTTGTTCTCCCTACTCCATGTAAAGACCTTTGTAACAGTACAATAATATTAGACAGACAAATAGAGGGCTACAAACACAGCGCAACACTTAAGACATTTCTGCAATCAAGCAAAAAGTGCATTTCATAAATATTACACCATTCTGTTCAATGCAGAGCACCTAGGTTGCACCAGGAATGGAGACCTAATGCCTACACACTACTTTCCCCCATATTTGTTACACGAGTCTATAAAGTGAAACACACCCCAAACTGCTGCAGTTCTAATACAGTACACTGTGCAACTATAAATAATTTAAAAAATCATGTTTAAGTCACCACACTACAGTTCTGAGAAGAAGGATTGAGACACAGTGCAGTTTACCTTTCACCATGCATTTGAAGTCACATTATTACCTTTTGTAAAACATCTAAAGCTGTAAGAACCGCTTCCTGTAAACTTGTCAAAACTGCTTCAGTGTAAGATGGAAGGATGAAAGGGGAAGCATCAGAACTGATTGGAACTGAAACAGCACCGTGCAAAATGACACCCAGCTTTTGGAGATCATCCATGCTGAAACCAGTTTTGATGTGCTGGTAAAGAGCCGGGAATATTTGAATTAAAGCTGTAAGAAAAGGCTGGCTGGGAATGAAAGTCAATTTATCACAAGTAATCGGAGGCCTTGTACTTTCTGAACCAATCCTGTACCAGCTGTTCCAGGCCGCCCACCAAAGATTCAAATCTTCAATCTCATCTGTTATTACAGGTGGTTCAGATCCATTGTATCTTCCTATCCTTTCTCCAATGGAGTCAGTTCTCATGAATGACCTGCCAAGGCTAGTGGCAGTTGTTGTCCCTACCACCACAGGTACAGAAACATTGATAGCCGGTGGTGTGTCAGGCTTCTCTGAGTCTCGGACAGGAGAAACAATTTGTAAGATCTCCTGGAAGCTTTTCAGAGCAGCCAAGGAAACTTCATTATTTTTGCTGAGTGCTGCTGATTGGATGTGATCGAGAAGAACATCCCAGGCTTGGGAAAAGTCTCCTATTTAAAAAAAAAATAAAAAAAAAAAATCAACTTGGAACTGGCTTCCTATCCCCCTTTCCACCCACCCAGTCTCTAAAAGGCTGTTCATGTACTTGTTACTCTAATGCAGAGAAATTTCATGAGGTTAGGCAATGGCTTGAATGACTTTCAGAATATATCAGTTCAACCATAACCAGAAAGAATGAATGTGACGGAGAAACACACAAATATGAAGAATGAAGCAATATATCTATGTTTATGTCAGATTTGCCAGCGAAAAATCACATTCCACATCCCATATCAGAAAAATAAGTTTTCTTTATTCAGGATAGTGAAATCTATTCGTTCTTATACGTACCAGATGCCTGTTGATTTCAAACACTGTTAAGCGCACACAAGGCATTAAGGGTCAAATCTGTAGCCATGTAAGGCATTTATAAAGAATTGATTTTAAAATGCTCTGATAATTGTACTGTGGAGAAAGATTTCATTGTTGGGAGTTTGAGTTTTTCATTAAATTTAGCCTTAACCTTCAATTTTCTATGCTACTAATTACAGGGTTTGAATAATTAAAATAGCCCTGTAACGTTTTAATTTTTTATTCAGTTTTAACTCAAGTTTAACACAGTTTAAAATCTACTACTTTCCACACATGACCAACACTCTTGATAGCTGTTAATATGTTGATATCTGTATCACAAATAACCAAAATGAAATAAACCACAACTTATTTCTAGTTACATATATTCATTGCATACAATGGGATGGTGAAGGTATATTAATGTAATGGGGAATTTTCTTTGCAAGCTATACATTCCCTATTTCTTTTTCACTTTCTCCTTACAGAAATTAAACATTAGGTCATTTACAAAGCTATTGTAAAATATTACTAAGTACAATTGAACAATGTAAATGTTCGATACTTCACTGACTTTACAGGTGACTTCTCCACATTGTAAGAACAATGTTAAACTTGACACACTGATGCCATGGAAGAGTTCCAGGCAAGTGTTACACAAACTTAGAAAGACAAGAGGAAAAATATGTTCTGACAACCCAAAGAACAGAAAAGTTATTACTGTTATCAAGCTACTATAAATTAAAGCTATTTGGTACTCAGAGTTGTCACTAGTGAGATTTTATCTCAAGTACTGTGATACAGAAGATTAAATTGGTACTTACAATTTTTGGTTCTAAGGAGCATGAATTAAAAACTCCATAATTTTCATCACATTTGAGGTGAAACACAATAGAACACACTTTTAAGCTAAGATTGAGATTCTTGCCCAGTACTTTAACTGAAAAAATATACAAAAGCAGAAAGTTTATTACTGTATTTTTCTATAACTTTAAACCATAAATTTTACCTAAAGGCTGCAGTAAGTATCTTCTGGTGTTAAAAATTCTTGCAACTCCAGCCAGTGTTAATACCCATGTCTCAGCCCACTGTTTCTCAGCTGTATCCCTTGAATGATGGATGAGAATGTTGCCTCCTCCTGATTCAATCTTCTCTTTGTCAGCTGTAGTAGAAGATTCTCGAACCCTATCCAACAGGTGAAATAAAACCTGTAATAGTCAGAAAAAGAGGAAAAAAAGCAACTTTTCAAACAACAATTGTATTCAAGGTAAAATAACAAAAAATAGTAATTTTTCCATTATCCTTTCTGTCACTGTGTCACCTTGAGAATTCCCTTATTCTAAACGTCTCTGCAACAGCTAAGAATAAGAATAATCCAACTGATGTTCACCTGAGCACGATCAAAACCACTAAGGAGACTGTTAGCACCGACAGAAGGCTAAAACCAGTGGATCTCAGATACCTCACAGGTCCATCAGGCAGACTCAACTGCACCCTGATTTTTCCACAGGACACAACCAACATGACTGTGATCTAGAACAGGGCATTTGACAGATCCTCTCTAAGAGACCCAGAGTGCAAAACAAAGTTCAATCTGATATCAGATCAGTCCAATCACATGACCCTCAAAGTCTCTGTATTTTCACACAAAGAAACGAGTCATTCATCCTTGTAGGAAAGGAATAGCCTTTTTATCCAACTCCTGAGTAAGAAAGAAATGATCAAGATACAAAAATTACATTTAATAAGCGGCTTTAAGGGCCAGAGAAGAGAAAAACCACTCCCAAACCCCAAGAAATTAGACTTCTGCCACCATACGTTACTTTTAAAAAGTCTTAATAAACTGGCCAACTGGTGTTAAAATAGCATGTCAATGGATATTAAAATGTGAAAGCAACTTAAAAAACCTTCAGTGGAAGCTTACACACCATACCTTCCATATTACTGTGTGCCACGTTGAATGTTGCAATAACGTTCCATGAGCACCAATAGTAGAAAACAACGTCTGCCCAGCACTCTTTCTAACTGCAGGTCGGGGATCCACACACAGTTCTCCAAGTTTGGCATACAGGCATAACCAAAGACAGTCAAATGGTGGTGCAGGGTGAAAAGGTCTATTCAGCATCACTCCCTTTTCTTCTGCCTGTTTCTGCAACACTGCTTCTTCTTTGTTTAGTTCCTTTTCAATTATTTCACCTCTTTGGAAAAAATAATCTGAAATATTCCACTGCAAAATGAATAAGACATATGCTGTTGTACAATAGAAGTATTATAATGCTCTCCACAGTCATGAAACAAATTGTTTCTTGTTTTCACATTTAAAAGTATTTTGCTAAGTACATTAAGATACTAATTTTGGTTAAGTAATGGTTTAAAACTGAAAGAGGGTAGATTTAGATCAGATATTAGGAAGAACTTCTTCACTGTGAGGGTGATGAGGCACTGGAAGAGGTTTCCCAGAGAAGCTGTGGCTGCCCCCTCCCTGGCAGTGTTCAAGGCCAGGTTGGATGGGGCTTTGAGCAACCTGGTGTAGTGGAAGGTGTCCCTGCCCATGGCAGGGGGGCTGGAACTAGATGATCTTTATGGTCCCTTCCAACCCAAACCATTCTGTGATTCTGTGATATGAATTTCCCTACAGTGAAGGAAGATGATCAGCACATAAACACTGCAAGCTGCAGCAAATATTTTCCTCAGTCTCAGCTTTCAGGCCCCAGTTATACATGAAGGGAAACAGAAAGGGAATACATGAAAGGGAAACGCATTAAAAAGAAGACACTGATTCATCGTTACAATACAAGACTATTTCTTTAACTAACCCTGGAACCACGCAGATTGAAGATAAATTGTGCTTAATTCACATATATGATTCCAAATGAGAGCATGGGAGTTAAGTAAGAATTCAAAAAATAGGTTTTGGCTTTCGTTTGTGGAATTGACTATGGATTAATTTTCATTTAAAAAAAAAAAAGAAAGCCAGAAGCAGCATCGCTGTAGGTTAATATAAAACTCACCAACAAACCAATTGAAGTTAAGCTAATATTTAGCTCTTGATTGTGAAGTCCAAAGCTTCCTGCAACTTCAACAACTATCTGTAGACAAGTACATGGCATTGTCGGAAGAAAGTCTGTCACAACCAACTGAAGACACTGGAATGCAGTCCGTATTAAGGACTCTCTTAAAAAAACAAAAACAGAAACAAAGCATACACACACTCATTTCCAGTTTCTTCAAGAGCACAGGAATGTTTTGAATACAGGAGCTCAGGAGATAGCATTATTAGGAAAAAACAAAAAATAATCCATTTAATGTTTTTGAGATGAATTTGCAACATTTTATATGTTTCAACTACAGGGTTTGTTGAGACATAACATTAAGTTGAAGCTTCAAATCCTGATAAAGTATTTTAGTCCTTGTTAACAAGCTAGTGAAGTTGAAGTTTAGACTCTCCAGGGGTCCTCAGCTAGTTTTACACAGTAAAATCCACCTCTCTGTTCTAAAGTCCTAGGACTTGTTAGTTCAAATGTGCCAGCTAAAACATTAAAAAAAGCCACGACGGGCAAAACAAAGCTGAAGTTTAAGCATGACAATCTTCCAAAGAGTAAGATGTTCTGAACAAATTTCTTGTATCATCAGTTACAAATTACTTACAAGTATGCCAAATAGGTAGGCAAAATATCTTATTTATTAGAAAAGTATGCTGCCATAATGGTAATCTTACTCGCTTCAATACGGCATTATTTTAGACAAAATCTTTTCAAAATATCTGCCATTAAATGGATCCTTAATAAATACTTTGCCTTCAGAATTTAATTCTGAATACAACCTTAAAATAAAAGTGTACTATAGAAAAGGTTTGTGAGAAGGAGCTCTCAGAAACAGCAAGGTCACCTATAACTAAAACCTTGTTTAGTGAGTGACAAAATGAAGGAATCAAAAGGAGTGGTGGAGTGTAGATAACACAAAACAGGGAAGCTGCATTTAAATTTCACTATAGTTCTAATTTTTTTTTAAATGCTTAATGTTTAATGTACAAAAGAAAAAGTTCCAAAGGTTTGTAACACAGAAAGATAGTGTGCTTCAGAATATATATCCCACGAAAAAATAAAGAATACAGATATATCAGTTATGTATTTCAGAATCCTAAACAAAATAATATTTTTTTAATTAATTCAAAATGAAAGTCATAGGTGAGCCATTTCTACTGTATCATAACAGCCAGCAAGATATGGAAGCCAGAGGAATGCACAAGAAACTTCACACGGACAATAATGGTATAACTAATAATTCTCTAATATGATGCATACTGCACAGAGACATCCACCCTACCAAATAAGATCAAATGATTTATCATCGCTACACTCATGGAGGAAATGCCTACACGCTACTTCCCCCCATATTCATTACAGGAATCTATAAAGTGAAAGACACCCCAAACTGCTGCAGTTCCCTCACCACTACAAAGTTAGAGGTATGTGACCTTCAAGGACTTTAAGGGAGAAGAGAAGGAGGCAGGAAGTGAAAGTATAGTTATACTCCTCATTTTGAAGAGCTGAGTTAATGGGAAAGTAACCTCTCTTTCTGATCTTCACATGCAAGGCCACTAGAACAAATTAAAACTGTTCATTTCCCAATTAATGTTCCACACTACTATGCGTCTGGGGAAGGGTTTCCAAGTCCTCCATGCAAGTGGCAACAGCAATAGAAATGTAAAACGGTCCTTAATGTTACAGGTGGCCACCAAAAAGTAAATATAAACACAAGAAACTTAAGCTTAGCGCGAAAACTTAAGATCACATAGGACTTTATCGATCCTTAAAACAAACAGGGGCATCCCATTGAAAAATTCTTCAAAGACAGACTTCCTTTTGTTTGTTGGGCTAGTACCGTACAATCAAGAAGCAACCAGGTATCACTGGCTCGCAAAATAGCATCTTCTGTATTTATAACAGCCTGGCAAGAAGTTCTCCTGGAAGGTAAATGGATTTCTGTCCTGAAATCCAGAATGTTCACTGACCAGAGGGAATACACTTGGGAAGAAAGTCTCATGGTCAATAAGTTCATATTTAAAGTATGATAATAGTGCCCGTATCTTGTGCTTACAGCTCTAAGTCAGGTAAGAAATACAGCTGTTTCCTAAGGAAAAGGAGGCTTGATTTAATTTTTTTTCCTACTGCAGTTGACATGACGTGGGCAAACAGTGCTATGTAGCTGAAGAAAAACGGATATTCTACATGCATTGTAGGAGGACACCAAGATGTATCTTGAGATACCTGCCAGTTAGGTACGGATTTGAGATGTAAGGGGATCTGAAGACTGTCTTGAGAAGGAATCTGTATTGGTTCCCATCTATCAACCACAGCAATGAAAATCAAAAGGCTTGTAGGAACCACAGGACACATTACACCAAGCGTGGAAACAGCAGGTACCAAGGGAAGCATGGTTACCAAAAAGAGGATGCTCACAACCAAAAACGCCAACAACATCCCTGGGGATTTTGGTGAGTACTACCGCCAGAGCAAGCAATACTGGTACAAGAGCAAAATGCTTCAAGCATTTGAAGGGGCTTTAGGAGGTCTTCATAGGGCCAGAAGACAGAAGTTAAGGTAGGGTGAAAGGAGAAAGATGCCAAGGTGAATTTTTCTGATACCAGTTATTTGATAACCTATCCTGGTGCTAGTCAAGACTAGCACCAAAGGAGGAATAATAAGGTCTAAGTGTGTGCGTATAGTTCTTGGTGCTTACAGTTCCAGGGTCAGATGTTCATCTCGCTGTTCATTTCAAAAAACTCCTTGCAACTTCGCCTCTCACTTTCCCTTGTGGGCAAAAGGACCAGTCCAGTAATATTCCCCCTCTGTTGGCAACAGTCTCAGCTGTGTTAGTCAGTCAAAGGGATTCACCCACAGCACGTAAACGGTATTTCATCCTTGTACTAACAGCAGCCATTTAGGGAGGAAGGACTCAACAAAAAGAGAACGCGTTCAGAAGATGACACACACTAGAGACTACAGAAAGATTTAAGAAAAAGAAACAACAGAGGAACTGTGAGCAACAGCTGAGTCATACAGAATTATCTGCAAGCACCAGAGATGTGTCCAGCAGATGTTAAGATCAAATGAATTGGCATGACGAGTAGGCCTCAGTGTATACTGCACACCGATGACACGAGATGGTAGAGTGAAACAATATCCTGGTCTTCTGGAAGGTTAATTCAGTAAAATAGAAGTGCGCTACAGAAAAAATTAAAAACTATGTTTTTGTTGAGTAAAATTGTTCACAAGCTAAAAATGGCAATGAAAATTATGGCTATTAATGTAAGAAAGTAAAAGCAGAACTCTTTCTACTGTTCTTATCTTACATGACTTTAAAATCTTATTTCCACCACTTACCCCTGATCACTTCGGATTGCCCCCATGACTCCAAGCACCAATGGCCAACCAGGTCCTAAGCTGTCACCCTGACTTTGCAAAATCTGTAGTACACACTCCAACTGCTTGATCCTGATATCAGGATGACTAATGTTTGACAGTTCCTTTAGTGGATTCAATAAAAGCAACTGCAGTCTCTAAAAGTAAACAATAAAGCATTTTAAGGGTACTAAAATGTAACTGATCCTTAATTATTTTTATGTATAATAAGTGAAAACATACAGTACCAACTGAAGATTCATCAAGTTAATTCAGTAACTCATTCATTAAATGCTCAAATTCGGTGTCAGACTGGCCTTTCTAAAAAAACTGTTTATAAAGGATCTCAGCAGGAAATTACTTTTTTTTTTTCCTTTTTTCTCCCCCTCCCCCACCCCCCACCTGTTCTCCAGGTCCCTCAAGAAGTAGCTACAGCATGCTGTCACAGTTACAGAAAAATCATCATGCAACTTTATGCTCAACCAGCAGGACTAGACTGAGCTTCCTACTAAAGAGAGCTTGAAAAAAACTATCCATTGAACCTCAGTAAAAATATTAGACTGTTGTACCAATAATGGATTGAACATCTGTGATTTAGAAGGTTAGACAATTTATTTTTTACCTGCCACCACACCACATACATACTTCTAAACATTCTGGAATTGTTTTGCACTCATGCGGGTGATCCACAATTTCTTCTAACAAATGGACATAATATGCAAGCATCATCACTCATTGTTATGCATTTGAAAAAGGAAGGAGGGCAGTTCATTAGAATGCATGAGGTGATTCTCAATAGTTACATCTGAATGTTACAGCTGTAGGCTTTATAAACTCAATAGTAAAGTTGCTTTATGAATGCCTCCTATTCATTGACTGGTAGAAAACTTCCTCTAGGGAAGATTTTGATTTCATGTTCACTTTAAGTTCCAGAAAAGGAGGAAAGCAGCTGCTCTCAAATTTACTTTACCTGATTTTGAGATAAAGGAGGGTCATGGCTGAATGTCAGTCCGGCTTTAATAAGAGAAGTTAAGGCTTCTGCTCCCCATTCTCTCATTCTGGAGTTTGGATGCTGACAGACCTGCAAACACAGCAGTGTTTTGTTTAAAGTCACTTTTATTTAACCAAGATTTGAATATAAGTAGCGTATTAAAAATTAATTTTAATTATATTAGAATTTATATAAAATATTGTAATAAACTTTTTTACAACAATACAGTAAATCTCTATATGATAAAATTTGGTTTAATAGAAAAAAAAAGTTTGTTTTTTGGACAGACATACCTTCTGAATAAGGAAGCAATAGGAAGCAGTGAAAGACAGAAGGAAAGATAATGAAAAACACAGCAGTTCAAGCCAATATGTTTTCCAAAATGAATATACTAAGAGCTAATTCTGATAATGACTGACTAAAAAGGACTAAACAAGTCCTCAATGAATGCCTGAAACTCTCAGGTTTAACTTAGCCTTAAGCTACTACAAAATTCAAAGTTTCATCTTTCACACACTGCTTAACACAATCAAGTGAGGAAGCACGACAGCAGCCAACACAGAAAACGTCTGTTCTATATTCTCAGATACAAAAAGTAATGACATAGTTACTTTTAGACACAGAAAATAAGCCTTACATTCCAATATTTCAAAAACTTGACAAAACAATAGGGAACACTATTTCAAGCTTAAGTTTCAAATATGCGTCTTCATTTCCCTTTGTCTCCTAATTCTCTAAACCTAATAGTTTTGCTAATTGCTATTTTTTAGAACAGAAACATTAAAACAGTTATGTAAATGCATTGCATAGATACCTAGTGTAAACCATAGTCCCATATCTGATACATTATCCTCAAACAAATAAGATAAGTCTACAGTTTCATTGACCTCTATATATTTCCACCCAGACTTCCAGCCCCATGTCAGATGGTGTGAGAATTCAGAATCAAAGTCCAAGGCAGGATCATAAGGAAGGCTGATGGTTTTGGTTGGTGGACCATTCCCTTAGTCACTAGCCAAAATGAAAAGGAGGGCAACACAGAAGAGCCAGCTTAATGTTAAAAAAAGCAGACAACACACAGCTGCTCTCCTGAATTACTTATATTTTTGACACCTTATATTAAAAAAAAAAAAAAAAAAAGATAACTTGAACTCCTTCATGATGCTCTGAATCTGACCAGATAATCAGTTCCAGAGACAGGGAATGAATTCTTCCCTCAGGTTGTGTTTAATTGACTTTGCAGCTGGTGTTTTCTCCTTCTTTATTGTACCTTGGCGACTTCAGTTTAAAAGGAAACAAGGTGATATTTTAAAAAAGAAACAGTGTATTTCCTACAAAACAGTGGCAAATACCCACAATGGATAACAGACTGCTTACTAGATGAAAACAGAGTCTCAAGATGTAGATGGTGAACCTTATTGTCTCAGAAGGGGGGGGGAAGACTAGAGAAAGAGATACCTGTGCTTTAAGTCTTTAAACACCTAAGTATCTAAATTTCTCCTAGATAAAACATTATGTGGTTAGAGATGGCCAATCCTTAATACTGTTTGAAATAATGCATTTGTTCTAAGGAAGTGTCTGATACTTTCTGGAAAACGAGGAAGAAAAGCTTTCTCCTTTACCCACTTTAAATCAAACCCTGTTCTTGCATTTCACTCTTCTACTTATCTATGTAGAGAATTAAAACTTTACAGTTACATTCTGTCACCTGGCTTTAGTTTCAAATTAAAAATGTAAGGGTTTTTTTCCTCAATGAAGTGTATTTTTCATGTTGAAGTTAAAATACTTCAGAAATTGAAATAGGATTAAGACACGTATTTTTGTGTTTTTACAGTATTCTCATAATGAGACCATTCAAAATGTTACCTTAAACATTTTTAAAACAAACAAATCCTTTGTCAGTAAATCCAATGGCTTCAATCTATCTGGTAAGGACACATAAACATATCTTAAAATCATCCATTGTACTATATGAATCCAAAGTGAAAGCTGTTTGTGTTACCTTAATTATAACACATACATGAATTATAATTAATTGACCATTTTAAACATTGCTGTGTTTAAAACATACGAAGACTGAGGGCACCATAAAACATGAAGTCAATAAAAGATATTAAAATACTGGAATATATAAAATCACTTTTAAATTCAAATTGTTAACACATTCAAGTTGCAAAACCAAAGTGTATAAATCAAAATATGTAAATACAATTCAATTTTTTTTAAATTACACTTTAAAAACACATTTCCACAAGATCTTTATTAACACAAACTTAAGTTCTAGTACAACTGATAAAAGCCATTAGTTACCTCCAGAAGATGACCAGTCAGAGGTCTCCAAAGAATCTCAATCCTGTGCATGTTAACTAGTCCTGTTTCCAGTAATTTAGCAACAGCAAAAAGCGATGGCTCCTTAATAAAATGGAATTTGAACATATGACTTTGAGGTAACTCGGACAATTTCAGAGCCTTTTGCTACATTATAATTTATAAATTAAGGTGCAACTACTCTCAACGAAGTACTCTGTTTCATAGGCTGTGAACGCTGTCACAACAGCTTAGGTAACAGGGCCGGGAAGTTTTCACAGCATGTGCAGTACTTCATGAGAAGCCACAAGGGGGTAGCAACAGCATACCAGGAAGAACAAGTCTTCCACAATTTTTATAGTTTTCTCCAAGTTTGACAATAACGAGAGCATTGATAGTCCTTTCAAAACTCTCATTTTTACATAGTCCTCTCTCCAACCGGTTTTATAACATATTTTACCAGCAAAATAGCCTTTTTCCCATCATAACTTTTAAAGTTAAAATTATATATGAACAAACAATGTACAATATTTTATTTAAGAATCCCCTTATGCTTTATCTTACATCAGCTTCATAAATGCCCTGCAGAAATACAATAAATTTCCCACTCATCAAATACATATGGAAACATTTGTGACAAACTACTGGGTTTTTTTGTTGTGTTTGTTTTTGCTTTTTTAAATCAACATATAGTGAAAATGACCATTGCGCTAGAATTACTCTGTTCCCGTTTCTGCTACTTTTTTGTTCTCATTTTCAACTGATTTTAAACGCAAACTTTACTTATTTTAATTCATTCTCTGTTGCTGTAATTGTTGCGTATTATAAAGCATATTTTCTGTCATCATTAGTCCTAGCGTAATAGATCACAGAAAAACTTTCAGAAACTCTCCTCTGGGATTAGATTATGACTAGGAGAATAGATACTCAATCTTAACTCAATCACAGGGTCTTTAACCTTTCTGGGCTAAAAGTTGTTTACCAAGGCAGACGGAATACTATATTTTTCCAAGTAAACATGAATTATCAGGGGTTTTTTAGTATCTAAATTCTCAGGCTTTTTCTGAAGTATATTATAAAAGAAAATTGAAATGAAAATGAGTACCTTACAGAACATACTGTGCTATTCAGAAACCCTAACCTCTGAAATTACAAGGGCTTTTGAAAGTCTTATCCACCCACAATCTGATTAATGGAAACACATGACATTCCTTAGTTAACAAAAAACATAGCAGGAACACAATGAGCATGTTCAGAGAATTTAGTAGTTGTACGAACCATTTTAAACAAGACATTCTCTGGTTCATAATTCATTTTTTACTCTAGAGTATCAAATGTATCACTGTCTTAATATTAGAAATAGTTATCTTAAAGGATAAATGTTCAAGTCTTCTGCCTTTTTCACAAAAACATCTAAAAAAGAAAATAAAGAATTCTTTTTGTACCTTATTGTTTCCATAGGCCATATCCATGGCTTCCAAAGACAAGGAGCAAAGGGCATTTATTAAGTGATGTAAAGACACATCGTCAAGGTACCTGAAAAATAACAGCTATCAAAACACTGCCAAGTTTGATACACACACATTATTTTAATTATAAGATAAGGTTTCTTACTGTGAGCTTTCAAAAAGCCTTGAAAGTATGTTGGATATAACTGGCAGATCAGTCATAACTGCTGTCGTCAGAACCTTGAAAAAGACAGAAATGTGTCTCACAGATTGCAACAGAAAATACTGCATAATCACTAACTGCAAAATGACCAATCACACGCTTACCGTGCTGGGCCCTTCTACAGCTCTTCCAGGTTTTAATGCACCCCCAACACCAGGCTTCAGTCCCAGAATCCACACAAGATGCTGAAATACAAAAGTATAATTTTCAGCAGAAAAGCCTTTTCAGGCAGAGCGCAAGCTAACGTCGTACTCAAGCGAGCCAGCAGTCTTCCAGTCAAACAGAATTCAAGGGAAATGCTAAAGTACTTACTCAAGGCAATTCAAAGTACACCACAAGTAGAATCAAAGCTGCTTCTATTGCTCAAAAACTCAAAACCAAATTATGGCAAAAAAGCAAGGCATAAAAATTTCCTATTATACCTGAAGAGTAGCCAGGACAAGTTGCCATGATGTACCAAGAACGGCTCCGTGGCAATGAGCTAAGTTGAGTAATGTCCTCATACACTGGATATTTTTCGAAGTCAGCTAAAAAAAAACCCAAACAACAAACAGCCACACAATTTTTATTATTCTACAACAATAGCGTTTCTAGGAAACTTGGAATTTTTCACTTTTTTTTGCACCAGCGCAATGTATCATTTTTAGAGAAGTATTTCAGTATCTCTCCTTCTCTGAGTCTTATCTTGCTGGGGTTGAATAGGATTTGATCACTGCCCTCTTCTCGTAGTTTCACATTATTATCAAAGGCACACAAAGTTCAAGCACTCTAGCTTTATGCGCATCTTCTCCACAGAATCAGAGTCTATCTCAAAAAAACATATAAACGAACATTCACACACAGGCACATAAGACAGCTGAGACCTAGGGTTTTTCAAATGGAATAGATGGGAGCTGCTGAGCTAAGAGGCAAAACAAAAACGAAGAGTAAGTCTTCTTTACTGTTAAAGCACTTTGTGGTCCAGGGCTGATCCAAATTAAAACAGTATTTTAGATAACCATTATTTGTAAGAATGCTGTTTATCTGTTGCCTGGTTTTGAGACACACTGAGATGCAGAAAGAAGCAGTTAAGCAGGATAAGATCACTTACAAGTTGTACTTACCATTACTGTTCCCTGTGGCTGAAGAGCTAAGGGTTGCCCTACTGCTACAACTTGCTGATGAGACTCGCTTGAGGGACTGATCATTTGAACATTCTGTCCCTGAATGGAATAAGCTAAAGGAAAATTGAAAAGAAAAAAAAAATAAAATCTACATTTAAATCCAGTACATAATTGTAGTAACAACCAGCTTCTGGCAAACATACTCCAGAGAATTTTTTCACAGTATTAATTTTAAGGTAGCTCACTTTCAGACCTTTAGTTATATTATGTCATTGCCTTGCAGAGTTAAAGGAGCCAGTAATTACTACCTCTCAATAACTATTAGATATTGCTTGCAATACAGTAATACATTTTATGTCAACACTGAAATATCTGCACCAAGATACGAGCATTAAACTATGTCTTGACTCAGTTATCTGTGGTAATTGTGTGTGTGCTACCATTGTACTACTGCACGCAGAAAATGAAGATGTCATAAATGCTATGTCATGATGTCATGATGCAAATACAAGACTTCAGGACAGCCATTTTATAACTCACCTGTAAAAAGGAGAGTAACCTATATAAAATAACTTCAGTTCATTGCTTCATTTCTATAGAGATTCATGTAGCTCAGTCACATGTACTGCTTCACAGACTTACAATCTAATAATAAACTCACCTTGTGGGCTGGAGTGAAAGTGCTGGTCCTTGTTCTCAGACTAAGGTATTTTGTTTTATATTAAGAGGTTTAATGTTAGATCCATCCGTATATTCTCCAGGTAGTTGCATTTCTCAGTACACAGCAATTAATTTTCAAAATCAGAAACAGCATACACCCTCAACTGGCATATCCCATGAATTACAACTTTCTCTCAGGACATGGGAAGTGTCAATTCAACTTCATGTAAGAGCCCAGAACTAAATGTCTTCCATTTAAGCAGTAAGTACTACCATTACTAGACAATTGTAGAAAAGACCATAGTACACCACAATGCAGGATGTTCTAGACAACTCTGAAGCATCTGAGTTGCCCAGAGACTGTTTTATAATTTTCATACCTTAATCACATAGCCTAACAGATCTTTAAGATGACAGACAGATCTCCACAGAATATGAACTTCTGACATATGCTAAGCATTTAAGCTGACTAGAATGATACTCAGCAGATGCTGCAAGACTAACTAATTCTGCTAAGCAGGCCATCTAGATCCTGTCTGAGGATTCCAACATAATTTAGCATAGCCAAATACCAAGTTGCACATCTTTGAACCATGTCCTGAGAAAATCTGGGTTTAGAGGACAATACATGGAAACGCAATTAAGGAAAACCTATACACTTACACTTGCTGGACAGAGCTGCAGTTGTGCTGTTTAATACAGTAAGGGCATAGTGAGGAGGCAACGATCCTTTGCAAATGGCAGTGATAAAGGCATCTCTTGATGTTACAAGACCCAGTCTTCCACAAAGCGCGGCCATGGTCAATTCTGCTTTTAGAATATTTTCAGTGGCAGCTTCATCGGTGCTGAAAGAGTACACATCATTTAGCAAGAATTAATCCATGTCATGGAAGCAGGCAGCTAACCAAAACTGAAAGCACTGAGAACATATACTTTAAACCTGTCAACACTATAAATACTGAAGAGCAAGCACAACCAATCAACAAAATTATTCAGAACCATTTCTTATAAAATAGGTCTTTAGTTCTGAATAACTTGGCAAAGGAGACTATGAGGAGGTATTTAACACTAATTTCAGAAAATGGTGTTTGATAACAAAAGACTCTCTGAAAGATACAATTAAGTTACCAAAGTTATTACCTGCTAAACAGCTCTTCCACTTCAAAGACTGCAAAGCAGTAACAAGAACTGAGACACTATTTAGTCTCTTACCAACAGTAATCAGGACATTGGTAGAATCACGTCAACGTGTTGAAACATTCAGTCAAAGTAAAAACGGACAAGCAGTTTAAACACAAGCCTTTGAAAATTTATTTAATTGTTCTATAGTGAAATATATTAAAGGTTGATACTAGAGTTCTGCAGACTTCTGTGTCATTTACTCTTAACAGATCCTCACTTAGTCTAGCCATCACTAACCCACAAACCTGTCTGCTCAGGTGCCATGAACAGTGCTGCCTAATACAACTGTCAACTTGACTGGTATCAAGTCAGTTCAAAATACAGCTTGAAAAATCAAGAGAAATGAAAGACTGAATACCTTGCATCAAGCAGGAGGGATAAAGCAGCCAGAAGACCACACCAACAAGCATTCACCATTTCTTCCCAGACAGCTCTGCTAACTTGAAAGAAATACATATACTGGTTTATAGCAGAAACCCAGTATTTTACTTCACAATTTTCAAATATATCACGAACAAAATGCTTCCTACCGCATCTTTCAAAGCGTGTTTCTGTATGTTTGTGTGCATATACACAAACACACTCACACCAGTACGACTTAGAAGTTGCATTTGAAGTAACATTGCTGAAGTAAAAAACGTCACCAAGGCAATGCTTATTCTGAATTACACGGACACAAATCCTACAAAAGTGTGTATCGCTATTTCTAATCTTTGTCTGTAAAAACAAGCATTCAGAAGTGCCTAAGTGCGGGCCGAGATACTAACTGAAATTTTTGCAGGGAAGGACAACGACTCTCCCCCGGTATTTGTAATTCTCCGTAATCCGAGAGGCACAGGATCGCGGGCCTGGCAGCCCCACCGCCCGCCCCCGCCCCGCCCCGCCCCGCCCCGGGCAGCACCACGGAGAGCTCCGCCACGGCCCGGCCCGGCCTCGCCCCGCGCCCCGCACGCGCTGCCGCCGCAGCACGAGCCGAGCGCGCTCGAGCCGCGCGTCCCTCCGCGGGTGCACGTACAGCGCCCCGGGCGGCCCCAAGGCGGGCCCCGGCTAGGCCAGGGCTGCTGCTGGCGACGTTTCCTCCCCAAATACTTCAGCCTTACTTGAAACCTCTCCATCAAAACGCCCGCCTTTCCCCCTCGTTACCAGAATCACACCTTTCTGCTAAGGTGGTCGCGACTGACACGTCTCTCTCAGTCAGGTCGTCTCTCGTGACCTTGGATCTCAGTGTTAAGCGGAATTAAGGACACGGGAAGGCAGAACAGAAGTTCTGGAGAACAGACTGCCTGTTATCTCTCCCTCACATCCCACGTACGCGCATGTAAAACTGTATTAATAGACATAAGGAGCCTGTGGCTAAGGCACTACAGGACAGCGGCAGGACAGCAAGCGTCTTCTTCAGAGACTACTGCTGTTCCGTTACCAAAAACAACCCCAAAACCTACTTCGTTAGAAGTTTTTATATACAATTTAGAAACAATAAATTCAAGCAACAAAGCACAAACTATGTTAATCCTGCCTTATGTAAAACTGCTGCATTTGATACAGTGTTTGCATTCTCAGATACCTAGTTCTTTCTCCGACTGGTCAGACACAGACTGCAAGTCTTGCTGCTCTGAAGACTGTGCTGGTAATGAAGTTGCCTCTGTTGTGGCTTGACCGACTGTTTCTGCCTCTCCCAGCTCTCCTTCAATCATGGTAGTGATACCACGGACAAGATCCAGTAAACAGTGAAATGCCACCGACATGGCATAGCCTTCAGGAATCGTAGGTGGCTCTACTTTATCCAGCATTTCCAAACTAAAAAATTGAAAGCATGACAAGTAAGTGTGTAACAGAACCACTGTGATTAAAAACACAATAAAAAACAAGTTTCCAACCGAATGTTAACTACAAACAGGTCCCAAATACCATCTGCCAAGATTTACAGCAAATCAAGAAAAAAACCCTTCATGACTAATTAAGTCATTAAGACTAAATGAGTCACTACATAAAACAGTAAATGAGAGGGTACAAACCCTGAGTAGAGTATTTAGATCTGCAAACAAATATTTTTAGAAATTAACACATACAAGCAAGATCACCGAATGAATTATTCTACTTTTATTATTATTATACTTAAAGCACTGCAACAGAACCTACTCAGAAGAACACAAGCACATAGGAACAACAGGGGAAATAGGTCAGAAAGTCACAACAGTGTGAACACAGTTATAACAAATTAAGAACAAGTCAGACATTGCATTATTGCTGCCTCTGAGTCCATATGACTGGAAAAGCCTGTCATAGCTAGGTAATATAGGACAGATAAAATATTCACCACCTATATGCACAGGTAAACAATGTTTGCCATCACACAACTCAGCAAAAGACATTCTAAAATTGCTGTATACTGTAGTGAGTCCTAAAAGTGAAGAGTTAATACAGCAACAGTATGGTAGGAAAAAAAAAAAAAAAAATCCAACAGATGCTAAAGCCATAGGGGACACTTGGATCTGAATCCAGAGCATTCAGACAAAATACCAAAAAATCAGAGCACCTCATGGCACCAACAAAAAGAAAAATCCGTAATACACCTCAATGCCAGTGAAATGAAGACCTCAATAGTCACTAACAAGAAAAATCCTTAAACCATCAAGTTGGAAATAAAAATACTTGTTACATACATTTTCATAAAGACAGAGGTACTTACTAGGTAGCTTTAGCACTGCCTTGTACTGTTACATTCAGGATAGGTATCCAAGTGCCTCTGTACTCAAAGGCAGGTAACACAGTTGCACCTCCTCCCATTCCAAGCACTCCCGGGTTAGTTTGTGCTGAGCCAGTATTCCCCGATGCATTGCTTCCTGTTCAGAAAAAAAAAAGTGATAAAATTAACCAAACTAATATTTTTGTAATCAGCAAACACACTTTTTCCATATTTATTTTTTAAGTCAATATACATGGGTTAATCTGAGACGCCCTGCTTGATAATAAAAACCAACAACACAAAAGACTATTTTTGAGCTCCCTCTGCTGTCTAAAACACAATCTTGTATGTGAAGTAATTGGTTTAAAAGGCACAGTTGATTGATGCCAACTGCCTTATTTTCAGTCAGAATAAAGTGTTTCTGTGAAAGGTATAGCAGCATTCATAACACTCTATGAACGACCTAAGTTTACAAGGTCTCAATAAAACAATATATACTTTAGTGAACAGTCAGTCAGATATTTAAAAGTTAAGGAGTATTTGAATAGTTGCAAGTAGAACTCAGTAGTAGGAAAGAGAGGCTAATCATTCCAAGAACAAAGATCATCACAAACTTTCAAGATTTCAGAAACGCAAAAGCCACAAGAAGAAACTCAAAGAGAACCGCAGTGTTTGAATCTGTTCCGTGTCAAGGCAGAAGAAATCAAACCACATCAGGGAAGAGCTGACAACATGCCAACCAACAGCTAGGAGGGAACAAATTTTGGTTCCAATTTAAGAAGCCAAAAAAAGCAGATAAAAGGACAAGAAATACTGTATATATACACTTCCTACATATAGAGGAGTGTCTATACTTACTAGGAGCAGGTACCACAAGTTCAGACTCTCTCTGTATAGACAAAGGGGAGAGAAGGGCAGAGACCCCAGGGCGGCGACTCACAGCACCTAATACATCACTGTAACAACTGCCATTTTGGTGTGCTCGCTTTTAATATGTAGAGAGACTACGCTACTAATTTAGGCAATGTGAATACACACAGAAGCCTAAGTATGCACTTTAACACAGTAAAGCTCAACAGATTGAATCAACAAAAACATACTGCTAAACAGAAACGGTTATCCAAACGCTGCCACTAACACATACACAGTTACACTGGCGTCATTTTCGGAGATCCCACTGAGCAGTCAGACATATGCAACTATTCTTACATCAACATTAACTCCTTAAAGCGGTAAAAAGGCTTAACATTACACCAGTATAATAGTAGTGACACAAAACTAAGGCAGATGCAGCTTTCGACTGCCTCTGTGAAACAAAGGCAAACCTTGTTGCAAAACTGAGGCTCAAAAGCCAACTGCAGGTGTGTAAGAGAGCCTGCTACGTCAGGACTATCGTTATCATCAGGAGACTCAGTTTGAAAATTTGGCTGCATTGATCTGCTCTTTGTGTGTCAGACATGGCCACAGGAGGAAAAAAGGCAGAATGAGAAATACAAGAGAAAGAGACATGAGAAACACTCAGGCAGAAAGAAGTGAGAAGGTAAAGGAGAAAACAAACTGGAGCAATAAGCCAGAGAAGTAGCGACAGCACTAAGGGTATTATCCTACTGCAGTGCTGTTGCACATGAAGGCAAAATTTAAGTTTTCAGGAGAATGAGTATTCGGCTTCTCATCTGTGCATGTTAAATCATGAAAAGTGCTTTTTTTCTGATTTACCTTAAGTGGATTAAGCTAACACAGAAATAAGACTAATAGAAGTGTTCTATCAGCTTCCGTACGGACAGCTATTGAACAACAGCTACTGGCACAGATTTCCTCACGTAACCAATGCTAACACCAACCTGCATTCAGACTTCATGAGTGAACCCTGGAAGGTGTGATCTAAAGCCAGACTTTTCAATGTTCATTAGTTTAATGGTAGATACGATAGATAGTAATTACATTTGATTATCTGTTTGTTACCTCTTTTAAGAAGGCATGTCAAAAAGACACCCTTAGAAATTATTTTTATGTTGTTTGTTGCTGAGGCCTCTGCTTCCAGAACTATGGGAAGAAGCAGAGAGCCTTAACTCGGATGTAAACACCTGCAAAGGTATTAACACAAGGAGCATTTCTTCTTATAGAAATAAAAATATACCCAGTAAAATGCCGAAGTCCAGGCTGTCAGAAAAGAACAATCAAGTCCAGTTTCAGTAAACAACTGTTTTCAGCTTACAGAAAAAGCAAAGATCATCTGTAAAACACAGATCTATCTTTCTACCTCTTGGATTCCTCAGTCCAGTTTGCCCCTGAACACCCAGAACTAGCTATTGCCTCCCAAGAGGAAGCAAACACACAGCGTCTTACTACTTCAGTTGCATGCTGCCATAAATTACATCCCCACATAAGGAGACAGAAATGAGACAAATTCTATATAGTCAGAAATTAGAAATAATTCCCTCAGAATTTCCCTCAGGAAAGTTGTGAACCCAGGAGCTTGGTCACTGTAGAAGCAGATACAAACACAGGAGCACTTCTCTGCTGACTGGGGGCTATGTCTTCCCCACAATACAGATAAAGTCACCTGTTATAACAGACCTGAAAACACCAGTTTGTCTCAAGCTAGCTTTTCATCTCAACTAACATGGAAGTACAGAACTGTACTAAGCCAAATGTACACACTGAATCAAATCAGCTTTTATTACTACAAGAAAAAGGGGGAAAATGAAAATGATAGCAAGGACAAGGCTTTACCAGTTTGGTTTGGGGTCGCTGATGTGTTCCCTGTGCTTGGTACAAGAAATAGTGACTGGATGAAGGACCCCAGTGCATTCACAATATCACGGAAAACTTTAGTGGAATGTTGCTTCATATCATATGATTGACAAAAGGACCTGGAAAGTATTGTATAAAATATAATAAGTATTTGACAAATTACGGACTAAAAGCGTAGTTTAACAGCAACTTCCCCACCCCTGAACTGTAGACTCAAAGCACATTTTAACTGCAAATATTTAGGTAAATAATAATGTTTAGTTTTAGGTAATGTTAGGAAGACAGAGAGGGTTTGGAATACTCAAATAACTATAATTCATCCCTTCCTGGATAATAAGCATTGCCTAATGCTTTATAAAAAATTATCTTGAAGAGTATATTTACAATGTTTTAGAAAGCATTTTCCACCAGAGAAAAATCAAAAGATTTCTTAAATTTTATGTAAAAGTGAAACTCAGTGTATTTATATACTGTCAATTTGTCAATACCTTAATAGCTGAGGCTGCACACAGAGCCTGTGAATAGATTCTACTGCAACAGCTCTTAGCCACTGTGGTTTGTCTGCGTCCAGAAACTTAACCAGCAATGACAGAAAGATTTCACATTCTGTTACCTAAAAGATAGTTTATAGCCATTAAATTAAAAGAAAAAGCCTCCTACAAAATATTTTCTCAAAAAAATTTCTGTTCCATCTTAGGAGTCCTATCCCAGCAAGTTCTGCACGCTCCTTCAGTTAAGAATTTACTCAAAATGATATAAAAACCATACCTAATAATCACAGTATTTTTGCCAAGCTAACACCACATATGCAATTGTATCGAAGGAGCAAAATTCCTCACAGACATCGCATTAAAGTTCTTACATGTGCTACAGTAACAAATAAAACAGAAAAAAAACTTTTTTAGCAACTATCTAAATTTCAGGATGTAAGAACAGCTGAACATGTGTTTTTCATGCACATTCTGTCAACAGCTTTATGAACATGAGTCAAAAGCCTCTTAGCAAGTATAAACAAGGCACGGCAATCAACATTACCTAAAGCCAGGCGAACAACGTAAGATCAAAAGGCTCCCTTAACTGAAAGGCAGTTTAGCACAGAAAAGACAACATCTAATCTACTCTGAGCATTTATACAAGCCCATGTTTAATAAAATCACAGATACACATAAGAGGAAAATAATATTTAGCCTTTTCTTCCCTCAGTATACATACACAGTTCCCAAGAACTAATCAGGATCATAGAACTGATAATGAATACTATTACTGATCACTGTACTGGTATATACATAGAAAAACAGAATTGCATAAAGAAAATGCATAAAAACATGTTCTTACCAGCAAACTGTAAAACTGCTTAATCAAAACAGAAACTACTCTCAGCAAACGCATACAGATGGGGAAGTATGGTTTTTCCACTGGTGCTGGTGAAGATGACGTGCTGGAACCTTGCCTGAATTTGATATTTGGGGAGAAGAGCTTTATAACAAGAGGGCATACCCTTTCTTTCAGAAGAAAACTGAATTCCTGATGCTGAAAAAGAAAACAGAATCAATTATAAGCAGATATTCTTTAGTTGCTACCAGTAGCTCTGATTATGCATCTTATTTACATTTACTGTTACGATCAAGCACTCTGAAGTCATGTAAATGTCGGTATAAATTACACACTCAGGAAATGAAAAGGAAGAATGGCAGACACCACTGTAAAGCTACCAAAAAGCATGATGAAACTACATGGTCAGGTTTGTACCATGCACCCCTCTTCTTTATTTTGAAAATGGAAATAGGCTGCTAATATACCATTTATTATATATTTAACTTTTTAATTTAGCTACTGCCTGCTAAAATGTGTTACTGGAGGATCATGGTGCATTTATATGCAGTAGATCCACACAATTCATAGTAATATTTCTTCCTGCTTTGCAAGTGGGGTGAGGTTAATGTTTTCATAGAAATGCCACAAACTAAGTTACAGAGCTGTCATAAATCATGCAAGATAAGAAAATGCATCTTTGGAGGAGATACATATGGCAAAACAAAAACCAAAACAGAGTACAACATGCTCTACAAACTGCACAAACACAAGTAAAGTGTATGGGAATAGAAAAAAGTGGACAAAAAGCACACACTTTTCTATGATACAAACCCAACAGGTAAAAGCTACCAAGCCTTTTTGAAAAGCAGTACTAGTGCTAAATTAAAGAGAAGATAATGAAGTTTAAATTTTACTACCCAAGTGAACAAAAGTCTTCCTGTTTTCCCTCCAAGAACTACTCACTTGTAAAAACACTTGCGGAAAGTCATTGAGGACTGACTCAAGAAGTTCAAGGCCAAACGTCCGGGTCATTTCCGTCATACCCACGAGCCAGTAGGGGGCATCGGCATTAACTAACTGACAAAGATCCTTAAAAAGAAATATAATAACATTTACATTCTCTGCACAGTCCTATGCTGGCACAAGTTTTCTGAGTCTACAACAAAATCTACACTCTCTCCCTCTTTTGAATGAGTACCTTTTCAATTTCAACATCACTTTTTCCTCAAATACTTCTTTTACAAAAATGATTAAGCTATAAACACTTTTAAAAAGACATTTTAAACTTTGCCAGATCCTTGTAGCAATTGTGTTCATTCCTGCCCTCAAAAATACCTCAAGACCAATGAATATGCTAAGTCAAGAAGATTTTTATTGGTGTGACGAATACAGCTACTACCTTTCATTATACGCTCAACTTTAATATACCATACCAAGCACAAGAAGCAAGACTGAACTATAGTAGCAGTGTTTGGATCACAGAAAAAAAAAAAAAAAGAATCTTGTATTTAACGCAGACATGCATGCTTAGCTGTTATTTAAGATTTATAGTAAAACGTTTTCCTAGGCCACTTCGTCATCATTTTCCAGTCATCCCCCGGGATACTGCACATAAGAAAGCCTGAGGCTCTGGTTAAGGACCTCATTTGTTAATATGCCAACAGCAAGTTTCCAAAATTTCTTAGAGATGTAGAAGCACACAATCATAACTAAATGTATAAATACATGCTCCCCAACTACCTGAAAGAGCATATATGCATCTTTAGCACATGGCTTCAGTGTACTGACAGATCTTCTGTTACTGTTTCCTTGAACTGCAACTGGCTGGTCAATAGTATCTGTGTAAAAACAAAAACCAGTTTTGTGAACAAAGAAACTGTTGAAAAATCAGGTACATATTAAGTGTGCAAAAAGATTCTAGGAGAATGGCCAGGTTAATTCTTTTGCAACTTATCATGTCTACAGAAATAAACATTAGATTGAATAATAAAGATCATCAACGCCAAGCACTTCTTTCCAATAAATGCTCTCTTCAAACTACTGCTGCCACATATTTCCCTCTCAGTAATCTAAGTTACCTTCACCTTAAATGACACCCTCACCTCAAATCCCATCACAATAGTAACCTGAAGACCAGTTCTCACAGCCTGAAAAAAATCCAGGTTTTACATATTACTGTACTGACTTGGACTGACTCAATGGCTAAGGACTTCATCTCCTTTGAATACAAGTAAACGTATAAAAGACAGTAAAAAGTAATGCCTGTGATTCAGACTTTTTACTACTTCTTTATCTGAAAAAGATAAACATTCGATGTGTGTCCAAAAAACAGGTTAATACAAGCAAGCAGAGTAAGAAGTATGCCCACCTTTGTATCGTTCATCTTCAGCAACCACTCTCTCAAATACAACAGTAACTACCTGCCGCACTGTAGCTGCCGCAGTGTTATTTGTGATATTATCTTTTGTGAAGTGCAATCGAAAACAAAGTACAATTGCCTGAAAGGAAAAGAAAAAACAAACCACAACACCTTACAACAATATATTTTCATCTTTTAGCTAAGAGTCAAGACAGCCGATTGAGGAATGCTTTCCTCTACAGTTTGTCAAAAGGTTGCCTGAAAAAAAATTCTTTTAATCATTTTAAATCTGAAGAACCAGAATAAGTTTTATAAGATCGCCCTAGCCAAAAACCTCTTCAGTAATCCTCCCCAAAGATAATCTAGAAGTTTATTAACTGAAGACATTATGATGTGCGAATAAAACTACAATAATCATACAGAGAATACATAGTAATCAACCATATAAAAAACCTTGTATGAATATTAACATCAAAAGGACATTAGGATTATATGGTTAATCACAGAAAGGTCAGTGAACTCCAAAGCTAAAATGCCATTCCTCTCCTACGTTAAATCACAATACTTTCACAACCATGTTGCCTCGACTGCTATTATTCCTAAGGTGTGTATTTTAATTGGTCATTGTGCTAGCAGTAACCTGAATACTGTTTCATATTACCTCTAACACATAGCTTAATGCTTACTTATTTTATAACGAATTTTCAAAATTAACACCTATGTGCGTAACGAAACCTGTATTTCCTGTTCTTTTCTCTTATTCTGTGTCCTTACACTTGCATGAGCCTCAACCACACCCAGCCACAGCACTACATGCTCTAAGCCATGCAAGATTCAGAATTTTCTTTTGCTGCTTCTAGCAAATGATGTATGGACTCTGCTCAAATGGTATCTCCATGTTACTTTGAAATTTTACAACACAATTGTACACCTCTGGACTTTCAGAAGATACTGAATGATTCTCTAGGTTAACTGTAGAATCATTTAGGTTGGAAAAGACCTTTAAGATCATCAAGTCCAACTGTTAACCCAGCACTGCCAAGTCTACCACTAAACCATATCCCTAAGGGCCACATCTACACATCTTTTAAATCCCTCCAGGGATGGTGACTCCACCACTACCCTGGGCAGCCTGTTCCAATCCTGGATGACCCTTTTGGTAAAGAAATTCTTCCTAATGTTGGATCTAAACCTTCCCCTGGTGCAACTTGAGGCCATTTCCTCTTGTCCTATGGCTAGTTACTTGGGAGAAGACACTGACCTCCACCTCTCTACAATCTCCTCGGAGCCTCCTCTTCTCCATGCTAAACAACCCCAGTTCCCTCAGCTGCTCCTCATAAGACCTGTTCTCCAGACCCTTCACCAGCTTCGTTGCCCTTCTCTGGACATGCTCCAGAACCTCAATGTCTTTCTTGCAGTGAGAGGCCCAAAACTGAACACAGCATTCGAGGTGTGGCCTCACCAGTGCCGAGTACAGGGGCACGATCACCTCCCTACTCCTGCTGGCCACACTACTTCTGATACAGGCCAGGATGCTGTTGGCCTTCTTGGCCACCTGGGCACACTGCCGGTTCATGTCCAGCCGGCTGTCAACCAGCACTCCCAGGTCCTTTTCCGCCGGGCAGCTTTCCAGCCACTCATCCCCAAGCCTGTAGCGCTGCATGGGGTGGTTGTGACCCAAGTGCAGGACCCAGCATTTCGCCTTGTTGAACCTTGGCCTCAGCCCATTGATCCTGCCTGTCCAGATACTCTGTAGACCCTTCCTACACTCCAGCAGATCAACACCCTGGTGTCATCTGCAAACTTACTGACAGTGCACTCGATCCAGCCTGTCCAGATGATTGATAAAGATATTAAAAGAACTGGTCCCAATACTGAGCCCTGAGGAACACCACTTGTGACTGGCTGCCAACCGGATTGAAGTCCATCCATCACCACTCTTTGGGCCCAGTCATCCAGCCAGTTTTTTTACCCAGCAAAGAGTACACCTGTCCAAGCCATGAGCAACCAGTTTCTCCAGGAGAATGCTGGGGGAAACAGTATCAAAGGCTTTACTAAAGTCCAGGTAAACAACATCCAACCTTTCCCTCATCCACTAAGTGGGTCACCTTGTCATAGAAGATGATCAGGTTAGTCAAGCAGGACCTGCCTTTCATAAACTTTCAATTCTTACCTTGGACAGTGCTTCATCGTGCACAACTGTATTGGTTGTTAAAAGTACAAGAACTGTCTGGAGCAATTTAAGTTCTTCAAGACTATTTTCCATCAGTTGCCAAAGCATATTAATAATGTTTCCTGCTGCAGCCTACAACAAAATAATTTTTTGCCAACAATTAAGATGTTCATATACTGGTATATTATGTGTACACAGTAAGAATAGCACTCTTATAAATGCATAGCATAACTGAATTGGCCTGTGTGTCTGTACTGTAGGACTACATTGAGAAAATAGAGCAAATTTCATTGTCACAAGCTTCCCAAAGTATTTTTAAAGAACTGACAGTAGAAATCTCTTAATGTGCAGTCCAAATTAGACTGCGTACTTCATTTTCTAATTGGAAATATAGAAGAGAAGTACAAAGACATTTTACCATCAAAATTCATTCATATCTGAGAAAAAACAGTGTAATTTTACATTCTGCAAGCACAACTGAAGGCATATTTAAATAGTATTATTTTCACCAGCTTCTTAACACAATATATTTGCAGTACCATAACATAACATGTCATTTACAGTTGGAGGAAATGTGCATCCATTTTATCTTATTTTTAAAAGTAAAATGTAACAAAAACATTATATATAATGTTATCACACAGAGTAAATTTTGTGGATGCAACTTTTTTATATTTATCAAGGACCATTACATGTTCGGGTCCTGCAGCGTAAAGACGCAAACTAAATGAGCTGGCTTAAATTTTCATGTATATCCTTCTAGAAGTTACTAATGTTTCCTCATCTCTTTTTTGTTGTTGTTGTTGTTTCAATGGTCAAAAAAGGTTTTCTTTTAAATTACAATTTTTTAAAAACAGATATGAGTAAAATATTTTGCAGACTATGTTCACTGTAATATAAACAGCCTCCTAAAAAAAAAAAAAAGCATTCACCTTCAGTTTGAGGCCTATACTTCTCACACTGAAATACATATGTATTTATATAAAGACGATCTTACCTCTGAAACAACTTCATGGGACATCAGCCTCTGTATGGCTGCTAGACACAGCTGAGTGATCTTTGGTTCCTTTGTTCCACAACCCATTAGAAAAGGCTGAACTACCTCTGAGCTGTTCTCTTTCAATGCTTTCAAAGAGAGATACGGAAACTGTCAATGTTTAATACTTTGAAGAACACAAGCAAAAGTTTGTTAATCACACCTATTAACAAAAAGCAATCTCCAGTCTTGGAAATTTGGGGTTTAATCTTGCACCACAGGGAAAAGCCAAGTGAAGACAGACACTGGGCTGCCACAGCTCACTTCCACAATTACCCTGGCTGAGGCTCAAATCCCAAGCACCTTCTCCCTTACACGCTCAGGTGACTTTCCCTTTCCAAATCCAAAATGTCCACTTAAAGTCCATTTGGTTAGTAAGAAGCTGTAAGGTTCTGCCCAGCTTACTCTGTCTGGCCTTGCAGCGGTGACCAGCCTCAGGCTTGTAGCCTTCTGTTCTGCTTCACCTCAGCACCGAATTTGGAAGCAACACAAAGCGTGGCCCAGAGAGACATACCAAAGCACATGGCACAAAGGGGAATAGCAAAATGCCACCAACAGAACAGGAGAAAGAGACTGGATTGTTTGTGTCCTGGGTACATACACCTGACTGTGAATTTTTCAACCAGTGAGAAAGGGCAGCTTCTTAAAATTAAGCTTTGTCAGGAAAAAACCCCACAAGTTTCATGAACTACTATTTTTTTTTTTCAGGAGAAAAAACTTCTCAATGAATACATTCTACACTGACATTTTAAAAAGTTTTTCCCCATAAAAGTAATTCTAAAATCTGAGATAGACTTCATAAAATTAAAAAAGAAAATGTTTCTGAAAGATGAAAGGAAAGCACGACTGACCGATGAGTCTTTTTCTGTTTGCAGGCATGGTTGTTGATTCATGCAAACTTTTAAGATTTTAGTTGCTCATCACCATTTCAGATACTAAAAATTTCCTCACAGCTGAAAGTTCAATGTGTGTCCTTACACTTGGTGCCACACACCGTGTTTTAGTCTATGTGTAATAAATGTGTTCATGAAAAAAGTTTCACACACATTTTTAGAGCACAGGTCTTACCACAAATGAAAAATACATTCTCACATAAAAATGCAAACATGATTTATTGCATTTTTCCTGGTGATCAAGTTGAAGTTTGGCTCACAAGAGTGTTTACTATTAAGTATCACTACCACTAACTTGGAAAAAAAATGAAACATCAAAGTATAAACTACAAAAATGTATTTTAGTGATATTTTTCAACTGAAGCACTAACTAACGTGACTTACAAGTTTCTATAAAAAGATTAAGCTAGTATAAATTATAGATGCCAACTTGCTATAACAGGGTGATATTAATACATATACAGTCCATTGTTTCATCAGTTTCTTAAGAGCCAGTACAGGCTCTATACCCAGTTGACATAGGCTGACCTCGCACCAAATGCCTAATCAAAAGCAGTTAAAATGTCAGCATAAATGTAAATGAATACATAGGTTCACTGCCTACTTTAACAATTTGCTTTGATTTCAACAGTTTAACTTAACCACGAAGCAAATAAACCTGTTTTTAAAATATACAGTATGAACCATATCCATCAATACCAGGCCCTTATGAAACACTCCACAACTTTCAAATTAAAAACAAAACATTGGCTACTTCAAAAATGGAAGTTTGTTCCCATTTAAGACATGCAATTTAAGCATCTAACTGTCAGTGCCTACATGCGAGCTAGATGCTTAAGCTGCCTTTATAGTCTATGAACACCTGTAACACATGGCCAATAGAGCCTAAAGAGCTCACTCTGACATGGGCATAAATGTTTCTTCACTCATATAAATTTCTGAATTGTCACTACATTCTAACCATTGAGCAGAAAGAAAAAAAGTAAAATTTTTAAAAAGATACCACAACACATATATCCTTAACATAAGACTCAAGATAAAGTTCTGAATGGCGACAACAGTATGAAGGTTAAAAAATAACAAGATGAAGAAAAATTTGAACCTTTACAGTATTTTTCCATTAAAATCAGTAATCTCTCAACAGGATCTATACAAGGTTTTTTACTTTACGGAGCTGAAAAAATAATGTTTCAGATCTAGTTTGGTACTGATCATTATATTAGCTTCACTCTTAAAATACACAAAAATCTTCTTATATCCAGGTCTGCTTCCATTTTCCTACCAAAATTATGAAAGAATATATTAAAAAAAAAAACCTGTCATAACAAACCACATCAAAAAAGTTTTGGGAAAATAAAACTTACTCCTTCACTCCACCAGCAAGATTATAATTCTAACTTTTTAAAAGAATTTTGAAAACAAAAGTATGAATTGCACATCTCAGAGCCACGTGGAAATAATTTCTCACATTTATCTCCTGTGATATAAAGCACAAGCTGACTTTCGGAATTACTCAAACCCTCATAACTAAATTATAAAGCATGTATAGACTGCCAAGAACGAAGACTTTGAAACTGCTCAACTTAATTTTTCCAAGAGTAAGAAAGAAGTTAGATCAATGATCTCAGAGTTCTGGCAAGTTAAACACATCCCACCAGACATAATAAAGATTTTTTTTAAGATTTTAATAAAGATTTTAAGATTGCATCTATTTTCCTAAAAATTATAATCCTACACAGTGTGATGCTACAAGAAAGCATCAGATCAGCTTATTCAAAACAATCCGATACAGTTGTTCTCCTATATTTTAGTGAAATGACAGTTTGCATCAAAATATAAAGAAAAATCATATCCTGAGCAAAATATTTATTTGGATTACTAGAATGTCTCACAGATGTTCTTAAATCATCTAGCAGTCAAAAAGTATCTACTTCACTAGATTTCACAATTACAGTAGCCTTTTGCAGCTTTATTACCACTGAAGTATACTACATACTAACTTCCTCCAAAAAAAACTTAGAAAGGAGACAACAGAGATCTCGACATTAACTTACCTACAAGATTAGGTTACAACTGATACCTCAAAAAACACAAGAGTCCATAAAGAATTGGGACTGTTCAAGGGCATTAGGTTGAAACTGTGGAATGTTAGGATAATGTGCAGACAAAATATATGTTCCTCTCTGCTCTGCAGTTTCTTACTGAGAAAAAAAGTTATTATCCTATTAGCAAAGATCAACTAACCAAAATAATCTTTAGGACCTGCTGGTTTTCCAAACCTCGTAACAACAGCTAGGAGCAGTTTTTTTGATGAAAGAAACAGCTACTGGCTACATTCTAGTTTAAATCTTCCAAACGAAAAGTACTTACAAAATTTGACCAACTACCAAAAAGTGTTCCTTCAAAAAGACAGAAGTAAAGACTGCCCAAAAATCAATGATCTTTCACATCTCTTCACTTTGAAATGAAGAATAAAAACCAAAGAATTGTGCAGGATTACAAACTAGCTTTCTAAAATATAAAGTCCTTTACACAGTAATATGCCAAAGAATGTTGACAGCTTCCCAAATGGCTAACTAGAGATCTCTTTTGTTCATTTGTGTATTTTGATATAGCTGACATTACCTGGCATAGTTTTCCCACTTATGTCAGCATTCATGACAGCAGTAAAAACAAAGAAAATAAACAAATAAAAAAAGAGGCATTAAAGTGAAATATCGACGGGTGGGACTGCTACTTCAAATAATTCTAGAAAGTGCCTCCTCACCAATATCTGATTTACATACCTCAAAAGAAGAAATAGTTTTACATCTATTTCATTTGAACCTTTCAAATAATTTTGCATTTTAAGGGTTTTGACTACAGCTGGAATAGATACTTAAATATTAATACAGGGACATTCAAATCTGGTCAAGGGCTTTACCAGCAATTGGCAAGAAGCCATTAATTTACATGTTATTTAATAAAGCTGAAGAAAATCAGACATACTGTTTTTAGCACTTACAAAGCTGCAACTGACAAGATATCTCCTGTCCCTCAAGGCAATGTTACATCTTAAATTGAATGACCTTGTTTCAGATTAAGATGGATTTTTGCCTGCCAGGTACAAGTCTCCAAAGGCTAGACTCTCATATTAAACACACAGATGGGGATCATACTGCAGAACTCCACACAGAGCACTCAACAACAACTGTGGTGAACGCAGGCAGCGCATAAAACGTTGAGAATTTGGAGTCTAAGTATTTCACGCTATTTTTCTAAGGGGATGATTACTTTTGCAGAGCCACAACTGAAAATGGAGACCTTCCTCAGCATCAGTATAACACTACTATGAAACGGGAGTAGTAAAAAACTCTCGTGCTACTGGATTTTTTGCTAGGTGCCCAAAAGTAAAGCATCACTGATACAGCACACACTAAGAGGCATATCCAAGACATCTTTTTAACATTTTCATCTGTAACCCAAGTTTATTTTTCCCATTGCATTGCAAATAATTACCTGCCAAAATATCACTGTTCCGTGCAGCTATTGTTTTCACTTTTATTATTCCTGATTCAGCAGCCTGGAAGAGAAGAAAATAAGTAGTTTAGATGCTATTTCATACGTCAATATCTGGAAAGAAATAAGAATATTGAAGATAATAAAAAAATGTATAGTATCAGAGCAAAAATGTTTTTATAGTGTTTTCAGTAAGCAGAGCTAATGCAGAAGTGAAATCTTTGTAGTTTCTGGAATTCCTTTCCAGAATTCCACAGGAAGGGGTATATTCTGTAGTTCAGCACTTTTAGAAATCATGATTTTCATTGTATTACTTTCCAGTCCCACGAATGCAAAGAAATATCACTAGTAAACAAAAAAAGTGTTACATAGTCTCTGTACAGTTTCAAAAGGTGAAACAATTACCAAGATATATAATCTGTCACATTCATCGGGTTGAAATGCTGAAGAAACTGAGAACAGCAGTAATTACATCAATGCTTAATACCGAACACTTAAGCAACAAAATCCCGTTAATAAACTGGATGTGGTACACCACACTTTAATATTATTACTGTTCTTCCAGTCGGGTTGCAGTATCTTTCATTTGAAAGCTACCACTTTCACTATCAAGTATCAGAATGAAACCCATTTTCCCATAGATTTTGTCTCCCGAGTGCCCTACGCAAATTATCCCAAGGCCGTACCATGAAGAAGCCTTCCTAACAACACTCCCCGTTCTTCCCGACATGCCATACTGTCCACACCAACAGCTCCTCCCCTTTCCCCATAAGCCTGACCTGACAGACCAACAGCACCCCCCTCTCCCTCATGCACCCCTTCAGCAGGACCCAGGGCTGCAGACGTGGAGGTTGGGGGATGTGTGCGCACAGACGACAACCAAGGGCTGCAGAGCTGAGCAGCCCACCGAGGAGGCCACACATTGCTGCAAGGGAACAGCAGTTCTCCCTTCAGTTGTCCACAAACACTTCCCAGAACAAATCACTAAAGTCATGATCTCTAATGAAATCAAGCCAACCTGAAAACGTAACTTTGAGGCTCCGCATTTCAAAACTATTATTTCTGACAAGTTTTGTGTACAAAACACAAAAATACATTGCAAATGGCACCTTTCCATTTTTTAATTTCATTAATGCACTATAAACCACTGGGAACAATTAAAGAAATCATGCTTAAAACACTGTGCATCGAAAGAAATGCAACAGGTTTTCTCAAACACAAATTGCTGGCAAATACTGTTCTGCCAATTTGAAAGTTCATTTCCCCTTTTATTTCAGCTTCATACTTCCGTGTACTTCCCACACTAAACATTTCCATTTTTCCTCTGATGTTGCTATTTGAAGAAGCATGCCATCACTGTATAAAACAGAATAGAGAAGCAGACAAGCTGTGGCAGCAGCAGCATGAAAGCAACTGTACTTGAAGTTCTACCAAGTAATAATATTTCCCCTCCATCAAAACACTAGTCCAGCAAGATTTCCCAGAAAGTCAGGTTAAGATTACTGCATAATTCATAAACAAATATTTTAATTAAGAGTTGATATACATATCTCTGAAGACAGCCAAATTAGAAATGCAGAACTGACATTTTCAACTTTTTTTTTTTTTTAATTTCCCAAAACAACATAGAAAGACTAAACACTACCTTAAGGTCATTGAAGAGATTTGTGAAATTCTGGAGAATTATTTAACCTTTGCTGAACATAGTGTTTCTACTTTAAAAACATAAATACACTAATACCAACAGTGCCTGAACTAACATACAAGATGTTCAAACAAGCACAAAGTGACATGCAAATACACCTTTTGCATAATTAAAATGAGGAGTGCCAAATGCAGTTCTCATTTATTTTCAATATGCTAACTTAATGTGTTGAAGTGTCTTAAGTCAATCCTCCTCCTTCTTCAATTATAATTTGTCGGCTAATTAGGGAGGGTCTTGTCACAACAAATTGTTCCTATTAATTAGTATGAAGGATTTGCCACAGTCCAACTTCAATTATCTTCAAACTAAACTTATCACATCTACTGGCAATCAATTTATTTCTTGCCAGGAGTGACAAACTCACTTCGACTCAAAGAAATATTAAGCCTGCCCACATGTGTGACATTCCCAAACGCTGTGCTCTGCACAAAGAAGCAAAAATTATGCCCAACTTAATGTCTCCCAGTTAGTTGTTTCCATGCTAGCTTTATATAATATAGCATATATTTTTAAAAAAAAACTAAGGTAAAACAAAACCAACAGCTATTAGAATTGTTACTACTGCTCTGAATATAACAGGTAGTTTTTCTCCAGGAGATATAAGAAGTTCTGTGATCATTTGCATTACGCTACATTTTCTATTTAGAATCCCAACTCAAAATGTTTATAGTTAAAAAGTAATTATACTCCACATATCCTACAAAAAACCCAAACCAATACTCCACTAATATATGTAGAAGAGACCACACTAATATTTACAAAGACCTACCTCAGCTGATCACAAATAACCAGTAGAAAAAATGAGACTATAAAGAGTTATCTGGCTATTCTGTATACATCAATATAAAAGCGTATTTTGCTTGCATCAGTTTAACTTGGCAAATTAAAAGAGACATTAATAGATTTTAAGTTTACATATTTATGTCAATTAGCACAGCACTCTCCAGGACACTGCCCCATTAGCAAAGGATCTTATCAAAACACTAATCAAGGAGATGGCCAGCATCATACTGTGTATTTATGGGTACAAATACAATAATTTACTGTCACACAAATACAAGGCACTATGTTTTTAAAGCAGTTGCTGCTTTTAAAAGTAACATTATCAGTTTCCATTAGCATCACAGTTAACAGCAGTCTAACGAGCAAGTCAGTTAATCTCTTTAATTTTAAAAAGAAGCAAATACACATAATTCCTGTAATGTAACAAAGCTCAATCTGAAACCTTAAGTCAAATAGATTTCCTATTCTGCTTTTTTAATAACTGTGAAATGAACTGAAATAAAATGTCACAAACACACACTTGCCATTATTGAGTTTTGCTTCATTTTTCTGCTGAAACAACTAGAGCAGCCAGTTTGGGGAGGGAAAATATTGATGGAGGACAGAAATTAACTCTCAGTGATAGCACAAATTCCAGTCAATATCCTCCAGCACTTTGGTTTGGTTTTAATAAAACAGCCAATAATCTCACAGTAAAATTCAACAGGACCCTCCAGCCTCAAGCACTTGCCCCATGATCTTTCTGTTTCCTTGGAACTTACCAAGCATTTGCTGATATGTGGTAACCACTCTTCACAGAAATTACGGTATGGCAAATGGAGAATTTATGTACAGAAAAAAACCCAAAAAACCAAAAAAACAACCAACCAAGACACACATACTGCAGTTTCAAGTAGACTGAAAGGAAGCCTGTGCATAATATCTGCCTCCTGGCCTCCAAGTTCCTCTCATAAGGTACAGCCTGACAACAACATTCACAGCTCTCTGAGAACCTCACCCTAAAGGTACCTTACAGACAGAGGCTCTCCACACAAGAGAGACCAGGATGTGGAAATTCATAGACTTTCAAATCCACTTTTAAGACTTCCCCTCTTCGTGGATTTCTCAGTTCAAACAGGGAAAAACTTCAGCCCTGCTGTCATTACATGCTCCGTGCACATCTACCAAATTTTTGGAAATTCCAACTTGTGTAGGGCCAAAAGCACCAATCAGGTAACAGAGGCAGGCTATTTCTGCTCAGGCACTCAGCAAAGACTTAACCCATCCTCAAGCAGAATCAACATTTTCCAACATCCATTCCAACATTCAAGAGCTAGATTTCTCCACATTATAGCCTGTGCATACATATTTATAGTCTGTAACTCATAAATAGCATATGAAGGTATTAAGATAATTAGGGTATGCAATCCTACTAGCTACTGTTCAGGATGATGTAAAGGCAAGGCACCCACATCAGCAGCAGAGTGGTAAGTTCATCTGAAAGGCACTGGTTCCTCAAATCTGTCTTCCAGGGACACGGTGGAAGCTCTCAAAACAAACTGCTGCGGACAGTCGACCTTACTGAAAGACACCACTGTAGCTGTATTACCTGGCAGCCCAAGAACGGCCACGAGGAATAATGGCATGATGCATGCTTGAACATGTAACCATATAATTATTTAGTGGTTTACTTCTCACAGGCAAAGACATCACGGACCTCTATTGCTATGCATATGGACGGGCAAGCAAGGTAGCAGAGGGGTCAGCTGGGATGCGATCCGATAGCACATCAGCCGCTCCACAATAATCCCTACGGATTTGCGCTTACTCTGGGGTACATGTGAAAAAGCTACCCTTCTTTCGTTGAAAAATAACAACACAGGTAACTTTTCATAAGGGAAAAATAACACAAAATTCTAATCTCAAATCTCTCTCTTACCAGTGACCCTTTTCAGAAAGTAAAAAACCCACCCACCATCTCTGCCACATCAGCAATTTTTTTTTTAAGTTTCAAAAAAGGGTTTCTAAAAAGGTTTTAAAAAGGATCAACTGCTGATCTTCAAAGAAGCTGGTATCTCACAACTAGGACCAGAAGTCAGCACCATATTTTTTTTTAACCAAAACTTATATATATATACATAAAGATATTTAATGTAACAACCAAGCACATGCTAATTTCTACTAAGGATTGATCTAACGTTAAATATATTCTTGTACGAACTTGTAAACATGATAGTATCGTTACCAATAGCTAATAAAAAAAAAATTTTCCACTACTAGTGCTTTGAATGACCATTTGTGTTTTGATTGTATGTTCAGAGCAAATTGCCGTCTCCAGAGATACCAAAATTGCTGTAAGGTTTGCAGCTTTTACTACAGAAGCTTTTGATTTCTCTCTTCTAAAAAGAAAAGCATTCAGGAATGATGGTTGGTGTTGGTATTTACATTACATTGTTTGCCAGCCTTTTACCAAGATTGGATGAGAGTAATATGTGTCATGTATTGTCAGTTCCACATCTATTACATGAAATAAAAAGAGCTATTTTTTCCTATTAATCATTATCTGCCTTTCCAACTGGAACACTAACCCTACATCCAATAGTTTAGATAAGAGATCCTCCTATCTAAAGTACAGTTTCACTTCATTGTTATTCTGGCTTGCTTTGCAAAAGCACATTCTGGACCATTACTGTGCTGCTAAACTATTATTTGGAAAAGGACACACTTGCAAAAAGCTCTACAGTAAATCAACCACATGAAAGCATTCGAGAATACCACATTTGCGTGAAAAAGCACTGTACTTGCCTTCTGTATTTTTATCTTCCTCCCCAGGAGTACAATCCCTACTCAGACCCTTCTTTTATATACGCTCATTCTACCTGTGATTTAACCTGGTGAAATGCCAGTTCTGATCCGACAGCACTGTGCACTCACATAGATTTATTATATTGAATGATTTAATATATTTCAATTACAGCTTGCTCACATTTTACTGGCTTGGAGTGAAGACTACCAGCAGAGTCTCTGGGAATGGAGAACCACCCACCATAAAGACAGATACAGGCAGGGAGTACCTGAACCAAGTACTTAAGTCAACTGGGCACACACAAGCCCAAGCACGCAAGGGACGATGTCACTGAAAAGACACCCTCTACCACGGTCACAGTGACCAGGGAAGGTTTTTGATGACTGGGAAGAGGCAAGCACCACACACATCTCACGTAAGGGAAGGCAAGAGCTCTCAGGGCACTACAGGCCAGTCAGCTCCATGTCACTCCTTGGGAAGGTTATGGAACAAATCCTCCTAGAAGCCATTTCTAGGTATACGCAGGACAAGAAGATCATTAGGAATGGCTGACACTAATTTAGCATAAGCCTCACAAGCCTGACTGCTTTCTACAATGAGAAGATGGTTGTGTGGATAAGGGCACAGCACTGCATACTTCATACCTGGACTACAGCAAAGCCTTTCATGCCATCTACAATTGTATCCTTATAGTCATATTGGCGAGATACAGACAATTGGACAGTACAGTGGGTGGAAGATTGGTTCAAAGGGTCATTACAAATGCTATGAAGTCCAGCTGGTAACCAGCTACTAGTAGTGCTCCTCAAAAACAGATACTGGAGCTAATACCATTTAACATCTTTATCAACAGCCTGGATAAAGGCACAGAGTCTGTAGACAAACATAAAATTCAGGGTACTGTTCAACAGATGGGATGGGGGTGGTATATTCAGAGGAACCCAGACAAGCTGAGAAATGGGCTGGCATGAACCTCATGAAGTTCGACAAAGGCCAGTGCAACCCCCCATGCACCAGCAAAGGCTGGGGGCTGGCTTTGCAGCAAACGACTGGTGGATGACCAAGTGGAATGAAGAGCCAGCAGTGAGCCCTTGCAATAAAAGTGGCCAACTGCACGCTGGGCTGTATTAGCAAGAACATAGGCAGCAGGTCGAGGGAAGGGAGTCCTTCCCACTTTTTGTCTCCTGTGGGACTGTTGCTGGAGTAATATGAACAGTTTTAGCCTCCCCAGTGCAAGAAAGACATTGATGTGATGGAGCAAGTTCATTGGAGGTCTAGCAAGACAGCTGGGGGATGGAAGATAATAACTAAGGAAATGCTGTACGAGCTGCCCTTGTTCAGCCTGAAGAAGACAAGACTACGGGGAGGTCTTATTAATGTCCACAGCCTCCTAAAGGGAGGCTGTAGTCAACACAAAGGAGTTTGCAATTGCTGCTCAGATGTGTTCTCCATCCTGAATATATGTACAAGTAGAGAAAGAAAGCAGAGAACACTGAAAGCAACAAAGCTCCTTTGAAATCACTTCATATTCTGCAATCCCTACACAAGTTTCTCACTGTAATTTTTCTTCCACAGAATCTTAGCAATCACAGTAAAACAGTACTAACCTTCCTATAAATTAGAAATTGTATTTTGGTAAACCACTTCCGCTATCACAAAACCTTCAATACAAAACCAGCTACAGTTTTCCATTTTTTTAAGTTTGGAATGTGTGATTTACATGAATTGTTGAGCAGCCTGATTAACTTTTTTATTTTTTTAAATCAAGCTATTCATATATTTGCTGGGTTTTTTTGTATTACCTTTGTTTAGCTTATAAAGACAAGAAATTGCAAACAGTCAGTCTCTATTCATACACAAAGTAGATTCTTCAGCTGTTCACATTTTACTCGAGACAGAAGCAAAACTGCTCTGGTTTATTCTAGATCATGATCTACTTGTACTCGATGAAGGAAATAAATAGTGTACATTTCTGATTCAAACAACATGCACAACAACTATTGAAAATACCAAACTAATTCCTACTAGACTGGACTCTACTCAAGGATGGTGCCATTCTCAATTACCAAAGCTCCGATGCTTTGAGACAAAATAAAAGCATTAACTGATTCTATTATACACTTTCTCCATCAGTTCAAGATTTATGACATTGTAGTTTTGGGGGTTTGTTTTTTAAAAAAATACACAACCTTGTTCATTTCCAGCTTTAGGGTCACTATATTCATTGCCCTCACATCAAAAGTGCTCTTTCACTTGACAAGATTGACAACTCCTTTGGTCCATTAATCTTCTGATATTGCCAGTTTGCAGTATCAGCAGCCAATTCAGAATCCTGAAGGTTTATCATCAATAATGCCAGGAGAGGTGCCAGTGCTATCTAAATTGCTTCAGAGCTGTTGCCTCTAGAGGTACCTCACTCGACATGAATGTGGAGGTAAAGATAATGAAATACAAATATTTAGTATCAACAGTTTTCATTTGACAACCAAAATATTACATCTCAGCTGGAAAAACCATCACGTATAAATCAACAGAACAAATCACATTAAATAACATGAAACAATTGAAACAACTCATTGCCGAACAGCACTGATGTAGATAGCAATTCATAAGTTATGCTGCCCTCTTCCACAGTCAGGTAGAATCAGGATGCATCCTGTATTTCGTATTATATTATATATAAATTATACACATACACTATATTTTTATATATATGTAGTGTATGAACATCTTGAGAGAGCCCGTGTCTTCCATTAATGGATTTGTGAGCCTTCTGTCAAGTACAACACAACTGATTATAAATCACTGAAATAAAGCACTTGAATTTTCGTTACATACCTCTGTCACAACAAGCATTCTACATGAAAAAAAAAAAACAACAACCAACCACAACACTCTGTTTCAGAGCTTTCAGAGATTCACACTTGAAATTCAAACTAATTTTGCCTTCAGCTTGTCGATCAGAACAGATGGGACCAAGGAACTCCTGAGGCTTTGCCACAAATGCTACGTTCAGAGTCACCCAGTCAGAGACAACACCTGTTTGCCAGGCCCCTGCTGAAAAGAAACAACAGCCGACAGTTCAGGCGCTATTTGATCACTGGAGTCACCAAGAATTTCTAACTTCTGCTATAGGTTTCCCATATAATCTTCAGGAAGCCATAGGAGGCAGATGGGGATTAAAACAGAGATTAAGATGCACAAATTTAAATATTTAGACTCCCGTTACAATGGAGATTTAGTCTCTGCTGAATGCTCCTTAATTCTTAAAGCCTCTCCTTAAGCTAACTCAGCTGACCTGCTAGTAGGGGCTCACAACAGAGGTCTGAGCTTAGGCCTCTGTATCCAAGACAACTACATGCAGACAGCAGAAGACCCACAGTCTTCTGGACCAGCTGCTGGAAGCCAAGGAAGAAACATTAATGTACCTCAAGTGGCAAAGATAGATACCTAATGTGTAGGTGACAGAGTGAATCAATCCCTTCACTACAAGATCGTCTGAATAGCTACTCAGCTCTATTGACCGTATTTCCGTAACAAATCGAGCCTGCATAATCAACGAAAGGAGCTTAGACACCCGAAGTCAGGCACCTTAATCCCATACTGAAGTCTCACTTGAGAAGTTTACAGATAGACTGAGATACAGATAATTTTAGTCATTTTCCCATTCATTAAATTGCAAGGTATTACATGATGGAGAAATTTGGTCTATGTGCATTATGTGAATAATTTTTGAACACAAGGCATTGCTTATCAAAGCCTAAAATGTTGACAGGAAATTTAGGATTTACAGTAAATCTTGATGCTTAGAACACATTTGAATAGATGACGGTCCCCTAGAAGCCTAACAGTACACTTGAAAACATAATTTTGAAAAAATACTACTGTACACAGATCAATATTGAATAAAAAAACACTGAAAAATTAATGGATTCCAAACATCAATCTAGCAGACACAGGACCTGGTAAAGATCAGGAATTCTAAAAGGATCTCTAGGACAAACGAGGGACCACCCGTTTCAAGTTACGGGCTCAGCCACAGGCTGGCAACTAATGAATACTACAGAATAATCTCCAGTCACATGCACAAAACACATGCTTGAGTACAAGCTGCCTAATTATGACAATATGCATTTTACAGAGCATAATTTGTCTACTTCAAAAGAACTTTGAAATTATTAGTTAAGTGAATACCTATTAAAGTAAACTAAAAACTCTACAGTATTTTTACCCTTCCAAACTAATGTTGTAAAGACCTGAAAATTAACCAACCTGGAAAGCTGAGTGTAGGTTAAGCTCCCAGTAGGCTATATTTTAAGAATTATTTAATCCATTTTATTCAAAAATTAAAGCAGGAAACCCCAAAACTTGGTTACTCCTACAGAAAATTGTCTATGTACAAAAGTTTGTTCTTTGCCAGGTCCATTTAACTCATCTTTTTGCCACTACAGTACCATGAATGCAGAGCTCTCGGAAACCGTTCAATGCCAGTAACACATCAAGTGACTCCAATGCCCAAATGACAAGGCATTTCAGCAGGTCATTTTCTTTCTTAGCCTTCTCCGATTTGTGTACTGCACTACATTCAACAGATTTTTTGGAAATACCGTACTGTTACAGAACAAACAGCTAATATTCACACATTATTTTTTAAACTGTTCCTTCTAGTTGCGTTGGGAAACCTAATGATCACTTTGACACTATAAACTAAATTAACTGATCTGTATCTTTTTAAATATGAGGACGTATTGCAAAATTTAAACATACGTTAGTTTCATACAGCTCCCCAGTGACATCAGAGAGGTTCCTAAAAGGACAAGCTTCTCAACTAATTTTTTGGCATTAGTCTTAAGATTCAGGATCAGCATATCATTGCAAAACGAGAACAACTTAACTCAGGGGATGAAACCTATCATGTATGTCACTAAGTGCAGACAGGAGTGGACTTCAAAGGAAGAAATGTATGAATAAAACCTGTGTTCACAGAACACCACAGATAGCCCCTCAGAAAGGGCAAATCCTCCCTCTTGGCTCAGCTAACCCACACCACTCCTATAGTAATTAAATAATTTAAAGTTTGCTTTATCCAGAACTCACTCAAATCTGGATTCTTTAAATCTTACCCAAAGAATTTTGTACGGCTACTTGCCTGCAAGTAGAGTTACTTAGAAAAGGAGGAAATAAGATTGCAAAACTGAGTTCTATTATTTTTCCTAGATACAGGAAATTAATTTACAATACAGTTTCAAAAATATGTCTGTATGCCAAAGGCATGCACAACTCAAGAAACAGCTAAACAAAAGCAATGCTGCTGTTTCAAAGAAAGATCTGTAAAACCAGCAGTACAGAGAGGCTATCAAAAGCTACCTTTCAGGAGTCTCAAGAGAGCACTTCAACTGACCAAAGTACTCAAAGCTAAAACTGTGCTGCTCTTCCAGGTTGTGAGAAGTTGAATGTTATTTCTTTTCCAGCCCTAATATTCCAAATTACCACAGCAGCAAGCATCCTAAAACATACAGACACCTGAAATCCATTACACAACTGCTAGGCAGAGGGTATGCCCTGTCCCACAATGAGTCTAAGCCAGACCAAGCTGATCCTGCCAGAGGAGGATGCAGTCCCTGCCCGCCCCAACCCTCCCTGCCCTCTCCCAGCAGCACAAGCACACCTGTAACTGTGCAGGGAGCTGGATAAGACTGAATTTTTTTCATGTGTTTTTTTTTTAAGCTTATTTTGTTTTTATTGCTATTTAAAAGTCAAGAAAAAACCTAGTCAACGTAGAGACTACAAGCCTACTAGAAAGCTGAGACTGTTGGATTGGATCTGTGTAAACAACAAGGAGTTACATATGACTGGAATTCAGGCTGAGAAGAACTTTCTGGGTAACTTATTTTCCCTTTTAACTCCATTATTTCTGCTAATTGTAAGTACCTCCCCCTTATAATTCTAAGGTTTCTTATGCGGTGAAATTATCTACCCAAATACGATGCAACTTACAGAACAACATTCTCACTCGGTAATAAGAAACAGCAGACAACCTATTTAGCACACTATTTTCAATTTTGTGATAAGATAAAATTCTTACTCCAGTTCATTAAAGAGAGCACTGCCAGCCTCCCGCACACCCAGCACAGGCTACTGAAACTCCAGTTGCAAGCAGGTTAAAATAGTTTATAAAGCTCTATGCGTGCGCCACATCAGTCCAGAGTTAGAAGCATCACAATGCTCTCTAGTACAGAGCAAAGCTTAGAGCCCACCATATTAAAAACAACAGAATAATGACCAAGTAGCATTGTTTTCTAGGAGAAATGCCAGTTTACTTAAGATAACGTGAGCACGACCGATGCCTGTACCAAAGACTGCTTCGTCCTCTGTACTTTCAAGCTCCAAAAGATACTGTTTAATTTACACTTGTCCTGAGAGCTTCTATCACAGCCGTGGTTGGTGTCTATTTTTCTAACTGGGAAACAGAAATACATTGTGAAAATACAAATACATTTTTCAGCAATGTCATTATTTCTACGTCTGCCAATATAAACAGTTTTGGCATATCAGAGACATAACGACCAAATCACTCCTTGGTCATAAGATATAGCTTTCATGTTTAGTATACTACTGTAGTTAGTGCTGATCTGAGGAAGTATCAATCAGAAAAACCACCTAGCAACAAACAGATGTGGGTCTGAAGCCTAATAGTAACTGGTATTCCCCGTACCTTGAAGAAGTAAGTCCAGCACGTGAATGAATCCCCAAATATCATCATCAACACAATTTCAAACCCCCAGATCCTTTCTGCAGCTCCCATTCTCAATGTATTAAGCGGCACCACCTAGGAAAATCCTACTCGGGTATTATTCGTCACATGGAGCAAAGATGAAGTGTGGATTGCTTTGGGGCCAACAATACATTCTGTTATTTCTTAGTTAAAAGCTCTAACTAAGGGGAAGTTTGCCATATATTTGTGTCATAAATTTAACATCGTGAGAAACTCAGCAACTTCAATGTTTCTTAACAGATTATCAAAAAGTCATCAAACACCTCAGAATCCACCATTGTAAGTCACTGGATTTACACCTACATGATTCCCACATAAATGTGATCTACTAAGAAAACTTTACAGACTCAGAAGTATGAGATGAAAGCGCTTAAAACAGCAAATAGCTCAAGTTCCCTTTCCAGTAAGGTTTTAAGACCTTACTTCCATCTCCTAACTGAGGATAACGTCTGGATCCCACAGCTGGCTGTCCCCTTTTCTGCTGCATCCACCACCGGACAAAAAAAAAAAAAAAAAAAAAAAAAAAAAAGGATAAAGCTTTTCAGCTGTGTCACCTACCTGCCTGCTCAAAGAATCATTTAACATAGTTTTGGTCTCTTTGTACCTAATAGATACGGTATTGGTTTGCAATAACAGATGCATTAGAAAGATCTTTAAGAAGTAAAAACTATAAAACCCTATTTAATTTTAAAAAAACACGCTCTTCTTCTGATCATACTACTAACTCCTTACACTACTGGTTAAAAAAGGATTCACTCAAATTAATCATTTGAGCAACAAGTAGAATTGAGAACTACACTACTATTTTAATCAGCAGCAAACCTATCAGCTAAATTAATTTTGCAGAATTTTAACAATATTAAAATAAAAATAAATGAAGCAGAATAGACAAATTATTTTAGAAATGGCTGACGATAACAACTAGCTGTGAGCAAACCTTTAGATTACGTCAGAAATTGCAAAGATTATCAGAAGCAGTTTACCTTCATAAAGCACCTATCAAATCTAACAACTATGATACAGTTCATAACTATTAATTTTGGACTAGGAGTTTTTCAATAGCTTTATCACAGTTAGGTAAACTAACTGTGATAATAAGTGAGATTATAAGTAGTAGGAACCTGTTGTAAAAAGCCTATGTTTAAATATGGTTTAAAAAGCTGGTGCTGTTCCAAACCAGTAAGAAGAACATGCCATTCCTCTGATCACTCTAGCCAAATTTAATCACGATCAGACCAAATGCATGCAATCAAAATACCTGTTCAGCAGTTGAGATTTGACAGAAAAGGACACCCCTTTCCTTTAAAACTAGAACACAAAAAATGGCTTCCAGAAGTAAGGAAGTGAGATCGTTTCCTGTGACTGGATCTTACATCCTACTGTGGGACTGCTCTCACCTCAGACCTCTCTGTAACAGCCCACACTCATAGCATAAAGAGTCCCACCTCTTTATAAACACCTTCCAGTACTATTCCATAAACCTACCTAAACTCCAGGCAACTGTGAAAAACTTTAAGTGTTTTAAATGAAGTTACGCAAACTGCTGTCGAGAGGTAAAAGGGAACAACACAAAAGTCGTACTTACACAAGCATGTGATAAACATGCTGAATAAGTATCACGAACTGTGCATGCAGTAGCTACTCTAACCTTCAGCATAGCAAATATAATAAAGCGTTACTAAAAATGCTAACAAGAATTACATTGCCTATCTCCTTTGCAGATCTTGAAGAAAGTAAACATTAACACAACAGGGAAACTTGTTCAGACACCAAACAACTTGGAGCCACACAGTAATACAGATGGGAAAGTGGAGGCAGCACCCCGACCTCCCTCAAAACACACACACAGATTCCTGTTCAACTGACCACAACTTTTTCTTATTTACATATGACCACACACCATTCCTCAGAACGGATCACAACTTTCTCTTGTTTTTTTTTGTGACCACACACAACTTCTCAAACACACCAGCATTCCTCTGCAACCTACGATCGTACAGAACATGCTCTGCTACACTGTGTTGCTTCATGCCTTTCAAAACAAGCACAATCATTAGCTTCAATTCATCTGCTGAAGTGTATAATACTTCATACAATATTAAATTATTACTTAATGGGAACTAAAGTCACATTACAGACAGTTTCTTTCTTCCAAACTAACAGTCTTCACCGTATTTTCCCAGGTACCCTTTTGGTTCTGCAGCTTAATCTGTTAATATATTAGTATTTTTCCTCCCACTATTGCAAAGAAAAAGTATTTTTTCAAATGGCAAGTGGCAAACTACCAACAGGGAAAAAGTTAAACCGACTGTGTAAACCCACCAGAGAAACACACAGTTAAAATGGATACTTTAAATTGGAAGAAAAATTCTGACTGCCCTCGAGTAAAAGTAATCCTTCTCATCAACATTACTGACGTCTCAAGCCAGCCACAGAGTAAACTGAGGTTTGAAAAATAAAATGTACAATCCTACTGGCATGAGTTTATTACCGGAATTTTTAAAAAGAGACAAAAACTAAAAAATAACCTAAACTTCTGTGTTTCCCAAGCTTCCTCGGTTGCAACCATACCACTGGAAAGCCACATAACCCCAAATCACGGGGTACGCTAGCGATCACCAGCGATCCACACAGTTAATGCCGGCACATGCAGGTGTGCAACAGCGAGAAATAACGTGCGTGAAGGCGTGTGCGTTCGTCACACGGGTAGAACACGGCCCTAAAAGGGGAACTGCGAGCCCCCGGGCGCTCCCACGGCCCCGCCGGCGGGGCTGCCCTCCCCGGCCACCGGCCGGCAGCACTGCCCGCCAGGCACCCGCTGGGTGCCCGCCCACCGGTGGCCCAAACCCTCAGCACCAAGCCCGCCTCAGGCGAGTTTCGTGAAGAGATGCCGAAACGGCCAAGCCAAACTTTGTCCTTTTCCCCCCGGGAAGGCGCTGGGGGTGAAGCGGGGCTGCCCCCGCGTTGCCCCTGCTCACAGACGATCCAGCGCCCCAGCCCCGCTCCCTGAGGTGCACTAGCCCGGCCCACGCCCCCTGCCTCGGCAACGCATTAAAAACAATCCTCCACGGACAAACACGACAGGTGAAGCCGCGTCCCGGCACAGACAGCGCTCGGCAACCCGCGGCCACGGAGAACGGACCTCACCGGGAGCGGCACCGGGCTGAGGGCGCGGGGCCGCGGGCACACCGGCAGCCACCGCTGCGGCCGGGCCCCGCGGCGAGGGAGGCCCCTCCGGAGCAGCGCCCGCCGCCCGGCTCAGCTCAAGCCAGCCCAGCCCGCCCCTCACCTCCTTGACGGGGGGAAATTTTTTCCGGCACTCCAGGCTCAGGCCCCGCAGGTCTCCCTGCATGTTTTCCAGCAGCTTCTTCACGGCTTCGGGGCTGCTGGTCCCGGACATGGCGCAGCCGGGCCGGCCCCGGGCCGGGCGCTGTTCCGAGCGGGCAGGGGCAGCGCCTCTCCCTCCGCGGCCCCGGCCTACACGTCTGCGCCCGACACCGGAACCCGTCAGCCGCGGCCTCGGCCCCTTCCCTTCCCCTCCCCGCCGCCGCGGCGGCCCCCACCGCTCCCACAATGCCGGGCGCCGCCAGCGCCGCGCGTCAGGCCGCTTCCGCACACACGGCCCGGGGGCGGGGAGAGCGGCGGCCCGCGGGGAGGCGGCCCCCAGCCCTGGCCGGGCTCAGGCCGGAGCGGCGGGTGCTGCCCCTTCCCCGCGGTGTCGCTGACACCGCGCCGGGCCGACAGCAAGGGGTGGGAGGCAGCGCTGGGGCCCGGGCCGAGGCGGGCCGGCGAGCTGCCGGCGAGGAGGGGGCGGACTGCGGCGTTGGCGAAGGGTAGCTGGGGAGGGGGGAGATGGAGGCCTTTGGCCTCGCCGCGGGTCGACTGCAGGTGGTCTTCAGCAGCCGCCGCTCCCGCCGAGGGGCGGGAGGGGTCGCCTCTCGCCGAGCCCGGCTCTCGGGGGGAGGTCGGTGGTGAATGGGGTTTTAAAAAAAAAAAAAAAAAAAGCGAGGCGGGCTGTACTGTTTTCCTTGTGAGTAGTGAAGTTCTTTGCTTTCTTCTGCAGGAGTGAAGGGTCGGGCCCTTCGCGACCCGTGTGCGTAGGCAGCTCTGCGTGGTTTTCTCCAGGCGAAGCCGGAGCGAATCCTTCGTTGAAAAGTTTAAGACAAACCCAGGCAGGGCAAAAACAAGGGGGTCAGTCGGGTCCCGAGTGCCCTCCTTGTCACCAGAAGCTGCTCAGTAGGGACCCTCTGAAATCCAAAAGCTTTCCAACCAGCTGTGTTTTAACCCATTTCAAAAGCAGGCACCCGAACCACAAGCATGAGCTCTTCAACCAGTCTCTGTTGGTGGTAGTAACGCCCCCTGTGGAAATTCAGCCACAGCAAGGGCTTCCCTCCGGAGGCAGGTAGCCTGAACGCTGCCTGGGAGCTTCCTTCGGGGGGACGCCTTTCATCATCGAACAGTTAACATTTCACGAAGGTTTCGGTCTCTGCAGTAATTATTTTTCCATATTCTGGTTGCTGCAAATCCTATGCTGTGGTGGCTGCCCACCTGTGATGCAGCAAGGTTCTGTTGCCCTTCCATAAACATGCGGAGTTGGAAGACATTCCTGAGTCTCTATTTAAACTTGGGAATCTTGAAAAAAAATTATGAAGAAACAGAACAGCGAATAATTTTTTACTGCCTTATTATTTAAAATTAAAATTATTTTAAATGATGGATTTTCTTCAGACTTTCCTGAAAGTCTTCGGTCTTATTCAGAGAATGTTCTAAGATTTCTTTTTATCTTTTTGTGTGTGTGCCTTGTAATGAAAATGGGAAAAGAACTCATAAATTTGAGCATCCCTACTTGTATGTTTGGGTTCATTTACTATGAGATACATTGCAAATCATATAGTAAACAGGCTCTCACTGGCATAGCATTGTACCCTGTACCTGTAGACATAAATCTTCAGGTGTGCTTTATGAGGCAGAAAGTGCAGGATAGCTTTCTAAGCAATTTATTGTTTTAAGATCTTTGTTTTTACATCATTTTCAAATACTGGCTGTTAACTTGACAGTACTGGATAAATGGCTGTGAGTTTTTAAAACTGCATGTAATACTGGCACAATTGAATTAAGTGGTCAAACTTTATGTGCCATCAGACAAGGAACTCAGATTTCAAAATGCATTCTAAAAAGCTTTGATTTTTATATGCTTACTTTAAAAAAACACAACAAAAGATGTTGTCTTCATTAGAACTGTTCACGTGCTTAACCAATAAGCATTTTCCTAAGGATTTTCCTGTCTAAAGGCTTCCATTCTGGGCTTCAATCCTGATGGCAATTCACAGACCAGTCCAAATACCTTCATAAGAAACATGGATGACTTGCTAGGAGAATGAGTCAATTAAGTATCGACTGCATAGGTATTTCTTAGTTAAGCTTTAATGAATTACTTCCTTTCTGTTGTTTGGACTTTTCCACCTCTTTACTGTACTTGGTGAGCTGTGGGCACATTGGCACCCCCTGAATCTACTTGTCTGCCTAAACTAAACTGATTGAAATTTCTTGTGAAATGAAGGTCAGTAAACTGTTCTATAGCACTGCCTTTCTTTTACAAAAAGGGAGCAAGTATTTTAGGTAGAATTTGTCTGAATGTGCCATCTTGACTTAAAGCATCCCACTGTCATTATTATCCCTGTAGTCAAAATAAGGAAGATGAGCAAAACTGTCATATGGCTGTATTTCCCTCTTAGTGATGGTGAAACAAGAATTACTGAGATGAAACACATTTAAAACACACAATTTAGTATGTATTAGATTGTATGTGCATACTAGTTTCCCGCAAATCTTACTGTTTAGTTTAAGCAAACAAGACTACTGTAAGTATTCAGTTTGGACCAGGGGCTACTTTTACACTGTGAATGCCTGGTGAGTTAACGGATGTGAGAGATAGATGAGGTTTTCTTTGATCAAAGCCATAGCAGAAAATTCATCCCCCCTTCCTCACAGAGTAATGTCAACTTCTGAAGTTGAAATACTGAGGGAATAGGTGATTACTGCATTTGAGTAAAATTGACAACATGTTGGTTTTTTTATTAAATATGAAAACATGGGCTTTTTTAATTAAGGATTGTGTAAAAAATTGTAACAATATTTAAAACCAGCAGTGATAAATAGTGTTACTATTACACCTCTTAGGAAAAAATGTTTTGTCTTGTTTGTTTGTATTTAACTTATACTGTTTGTGTAAGATGATGGTTTCTTGAGAAAAAAACAGATTATTTCATGATGTTAATTATTTTTATCATATTACCTTGTACCTGCTGATTATCCGTCTTTTCTTATTCCAGGTGTGTACTGGCATAGAACTGTGAGCATGCTACGGGCTTTCCATATTTGAAACAGCTTGATAGCAACCCTGCCACCTCTATTAAGTGTAACATATAAAATTATTTTTTTAAAGCTGACGTGCCACCCTTTTCACTAATCTCAATTTGCTCAGTGCTCTGCTGTTTTTTAGATCAGGAAAAAAAAGGACCGTATGCTGCTTCTGTCATAAGCAAAAAAATATTAACATTCTTGATTCTTAAAACAATTTCCTCCTCTTATTGCATTATAGAATCTTAGATTTATTAGTCTGCTGAGATACATGAAAATAAAATTACAGCAGCTCTTTAGTTGTCTATTACAATGCCTGATGTTGGGCTTTCATCCACTGTCCTCTCTGCAGATTAACAGCACCCTTCTTTAATTGTGTCAGACAAAATTGGACATATAATTGTAATAGTAGCCAACTCACGGTACTGGAATGCAAAATTAATCTTAGCCTACTGTAACAATGTGTTCTGGAGAATTTAATCTGCACTTGTGAATTTGGTGAGACCTGCTGCAATTCAGCATCTTAGGAAACTGGGTGTAGAATTACTTTAATAAGCAACAAACGTCTATTAATTGAAAGGGTGTTTTAGGTGAATTGCAGCCTCCATGTTCTCTGAAGGCCATTCTGTGTTTGATACTTAAATCTCAGTGAGTGAGTTCACAAATTTGTTCTGTTTGCTTACTTCACTTTTTATCATTTACATTTATCATACATATCTTTTCAACTACCAGTTTTGACAGAGCATTGCCAGCCAGATGCGGCAAATTTGCTCGTGGGTTTGGAAATGAATCATACAGGTGGTGGCAGAATTGAAAACTCTTTCAGATCTGCTGAATATAAGAATTGGGAGCTGTACACGTGCCTCAATCTCAGGCGCATCTCTTAAATGCAAGGTGATCTTTCTCAGCGTTTGGATGTAAGCCTTTTGTAAATGCAGAAGATTTATTAGTTAAGCTAAACCACAGCAGTTAAACTATTTAAGCTAGCTGGGATCCTTTAAACTGACACTGATTTGATTGTGAATGGGACTCCCTGTAGTTCCACTTCGTTGCAATAGGTACTATTGCACGTATTCCTAACCCTGAGTAAAAGTGCTTGCCTATCTTTTCGTATGTTTTAAATGCCTCTGTTTCAGTTCAAGTTGCTTTTGAGTCAGAAAGTGGAGCAGCATATGTGGGCGTCTCTGAGGGCACATTTTTGACTATCAAGCTAAAAATGCTCGTTAGCTGTTGAGCTAACTTTGTGTTGCGCTGCAATGATGGTATTGTTGTTCGCTTTGTTATTTGTATGTTATTTTGTGATGGGCAGGGGGTGATTGAAGTAATTCCCTGTAGCTTTATGGCCCTAATTACCAACAAAAATCCTCATGAGACCTATTGTGATTCATTAAATTACCTCTTGGAACCAGTGTTCATATTCATTCCAAATGACGTGCATCAGGCCTTTTGACTCCATTAGACATGGGATAGCACTCGGCTGTATTGATTTCAGGTGTTCGCTCCTAGTTATAGTCCATCCCGGCAGATGTGGGCAGATGCAGGCTTTGAATACGAGAACAGAGGTCTGTTGCCAAGGCAAAACTACCAGATTTCACCGTGGCAGTGAATTGTTTTCGTGCTGATGGGAAGAACCGCGGCTTTTCCTCTGAGTTTGCTTTTATGCTCCTGTATACTTTTGTAACTGAAATGAATCTACACATAGTAACAGTACTAAACAAACCTCAGGATATGAAATATCATCAGTTGTGTGGTCAAGTAAAGGTGTTTGCAGACATCTCTGGTGGGTTTTTGTGCTGCAGAGTTAGACATGATGGAGAGAATTTTGCCTCATAGTAGATTGAACATAGATACCGATATCAAAAGGTAAATTTAAATTTTAAATTAAAAGAGAGTGAGAGATGGATTGATACCAAATACTTCCTGAGCGCTTTATAAAAGCCTGTGCATTGTACTGGTTTGCATAAGCACAAAGCAGCCCTACACACGTGCTTTACTAAGTGAACACTTCAGAAGCTCCTTCTTAAATTACAGACACAAGAATTGGAGCAAGAGAGTGTTTCTGTTGTGGCCACAGGTGGGTTAAAAGCAGAAGTAATAACCTTCCCTCTAGTACCTACCTGGTATTATTTTTTTAATGGAATAGAAGTGAAGCCCTTGTTCCTTTAGCATGTGGCTGTATGAGGAAGTCAGATCTACCAGCAGGTTGAAAAAGACTTTGTTTTCCAGTGTGAGCTCCTCTTCTCATGAATTTAGCCTGTGTTCCTTTCTGCATAGGTGTGAGCGTATATTTACGTGTTAGTACACATTTTGTTTGTATATTTGCAGTTAATACACACTTTATTTTGTTTAATCATTGAAGAAAAGCAATTCCAGTTGCTGTCTGTCCATGAATCATTCTCTTTGTCATTAGCAATCACTAATTATGTCACATTATCTTTAAGGTCACTGACAAAAATGTTAAGTAGCAATGCCCAAAATGTCAGACCTATGACATGTATTAGACCCTCAGCAATGATGCCCTGTTGGCTTGTGGTATGATCACTTCAGGGCCTACATGCATGTCTCTCAACCAGAGGCCTAGATGCTCCCATGACCCTTGTGTAACCAGCCAGCAAAGCTTTTTTTCCAATTTTTCTTGCTTGAATCTTGTCCAAACAGATTCTCAGTGGGGTTGTTTTTTGTGTTGCCCTTTTGAGTACTGGTAATTGAACCAGCTGAACCTGTTAACATCTTTTCTGAGAAACAACTGCTGTCCACTGCTTGAATTAATTTATTGCTGTCTTAGAGCTAGCAGTGTAACAACAGACAAACAGATACATGATATTCACAAAATCTGAGCAGCAACTCGCATATCCTTCATGCTTACAACTGAGCGTGAGTCAGGACAGGTTAAATAACTTTTCCAGCTCACACAGGAAGTGTGTGGCTGGCCTGGGAAATAGACCTTACTCTGTGTGTATTAAACTGAGTGTATCTTTCATTCCCTTTGACAATAAATAGTATTTGTTAGATAACGGAATTTTTATTCAGGCAGCACCTGTGATTTTTCCCTGCATGATATGTAACACGCTGCATTCATGATGTTTTTTTTCTGCCAAGTGTAGAAAATACCAAAACCATGATGGAGATTTTACTTGACAGTTGCTTACACTGAAAAACCCCATGCTGACCGTCCGTGCTACCATCCTAACAATTAGCACAGCCTGAGGTCACGGTCAGAGGATGAAGAAACTCCAGTGATCTTGCACTTCTGATTGGAATTTGCCACAGTCTTCATGTCAGTTATTAGGAATTTTGGTTTAGAAATAAAGGCATAGATGTGCTGAAGAAAAATAGTTGTGATTCTAGGCAGTGTTATCTGATCCAGAGTTCTTGCAGCAGACAGTGGATCAGCTGCGCTCCTGGGATAAGTCTTTTCCTGAGTATCTCGTTCTGACTGCCAGATGCATAACATAAAAATGCCCATCAAGAATGTCAGAAATACGCGTTGTGCTGCAGTCTCTTTATTTTGCTGCTCTCTCACCTATTTGCCAAAAACCTCCCTACATCTTTTTAATAATTTCCTTTTTATCTCTTCTTCAGCCTGTATGAAAATTACAGAGGTATTTCAGACACCTGGTAACCTACAATCTGCTAATCACAAAGAAAGACCAGAGAGGAGAAGGGTGTTCCCCTGGGTAAAAATAATACTTTTTTGGCTGCCACAGCAGAAAGGAGGAGCTGCTGGATGCTTTCTCCAGGCTCTGGTGAATCCTCCTTTAAGGTGGTAGTTCCAGATTGCAGCCCTGAGGCTGCCGAGTGATACTATTACTACAGGAGAGTTTCCATGTACTGAATGGATGTTACGTCCCTTGCGTTAGAGGTGGCCTCTGTCTATGTACCGAGCATGCATTGCAGTCATATCTATAAAATGTGGAAAAGAAATAATTATAAAAATTATATAATAGATACACTCACTATACTCACATAAGTAGCGTGGAGGCCAGCACGCTACATAAATATTCTTCTTTTCTGACAGTGCCATGGCTACGCTGCTGGCGTGACCAACTTAATTTGTAGCTAACTCAGACCAGCCTTGAAGAGACTCAGTACGGCCACGTACTTCTGAGAGCCTCCAGCACAACTGTTTGCAGAGGTAACTGGTGACCACTCAGCTGTTTTACAGGCAGTTCTTTCTATAAACCATAAGGATTGGAGATTTCTTATGGAAGAGATCTTGATGAAGAGCTGTTCGGTGTAGAGACCTGGATTTGCCTTGTGTGTTGTGCTCATCTTTGTTGCTTAATGAAGATTATAGACCTCTTCTTATTTCATTCAAAGGACTTTGCCCCTGATATAAATATTTGTATGGCTGCATCTGTGGCTGTGTTTATAAGCAGCAGCCTGAAAGAAATTATGTTACTCAGGTTGAGTCAAAACAGATGAACAGAATGAACATACTTCTCAGGGGATTTGGAAGACAGCCAAAGAAATCCAGCAGTGAAGAGCCAAATGCTTTCCATCGTAGTAAAATGACAGATCACTTCCACGTGTAAATATGTATTCCCAATAAAGCAGGGCTATACCATAGTATGTCCTGGTCATGTGCAAGCAGGTATGTCCATGTCCAAGGATGCGTACACATTGCAATTTCACAGTTCTTATTGGCATTTGGGGAACATTTCAAGAATTGTATTTTGCAAATGGGAGCCGCTTTCTGGAACGCACTCCCAGGGCACGGCGGATGAGCTTGTCCGTCTCTTCACTCCGGTGCGTAGAAACGCTCCCAGCTGGCTGCTCGCTGGAGCTTAGGAAATTCCAGGTCTGAACACTTGCTCTTCCAGCTGAGAGCTGAGCCCTGATCCATTGATCATTAGGCGGGATGTGTAAGAAGCTTATGTGAAACTTGTTCAGCCAGTCTGAGGCCTTATTTCCCATTGGCAGCAGGGTCATCAGTAGATTCCTATGGCTGTGTATTTCTAGGGGCCTTACTTTCTGCTTCAGTCTTAACTAACAAAACCACACCATGATCCAAGAAGATTTGATAGAAAAATTAATTATAAAATCAGAAATTAACATGTATTAAATATTGACATATCCTGTGCCAGATGTCTGTGCTCATGACCAGCTCACCTGCACTTCAGTATGGGGGATACAAATGTCTGGTGGGCTTGAATGTCTTCCTTTGTTGGAGGCAGGATCATAGAAAGCCAGGACTAGCTTTGCTGACAGAGTTACTAGTAGAGTTTCAAAGAACTTGACACTTGGGGTTTTTTCCCCTTCAGGACATTTGGAGTCTTCTTTTGTAAACCTGTTCCTCAAAATTACTAACACAGCTCCTGCCTTCAGGATGTTACCCAATACTTCGACACATAACTGCATTTTTGTAGATAATGACTAGGTGAAGACTCGTTAAAAAACAGTATGGCTCTTCTATTACTGTCTTATTTCAAAATGTCCTCATAATATCCTAGAATCACCTGTAGATTTTTTCCTTTCTAGTGGTTTTTGGTCTCTTTCAGTAAAGGGTTAAATCTATTGTAGGAACCAAGTTACTTTTGTTTTCTTTCCCTACAACGCAACATGCATCTATCAAAGATGTTAATTTTCATTTGCCCGTTAGTGACTTTTTCAGTATTTGCCTTTTTTTTAAAAAAAAAAAACAAACAATCATAGGACTCTGCTTTTTTTAGAAGGAATTAAAAATCCTCAACCACCTCCTTAGTTGGTATCCTACAGCTACTTTCTCGTTACATTCATCTTTTTTATTCCCGGCAGTATAGGCTTTTCCATACTCCTGCCCTTGTCTTAGCTGTGATTCATCATTTTTGCATGCATTCACAGTTCTGCACTATTTCTTCTTCTTTGCTATGATTTCTTTTGCTTCTGTCTCCTACTGGTGCAGGGTCACATTGGATTACTTGATACATTTGTTCTGGGGAGTATGGAAATTTAAATCTTAAATCTGGTTTGTTTCCTTTTAACTGCACATTTGTTCACAGAAATTTGGGGAAGATTTTTATTGGTTAAATAAATTAAGTTGGTATGTCTATGTGGGCTTTTTATTTCAATGAAAGAATATTATGCCTGTCAAATTCTAATAATATTGTCAAATTTTATTAGGGAAGATGGGGACATTATCACACTTGATATTAAGGGAACAATTTACATCATAAAAATAAGCTTTCTAAATGACAATCTCAGACTGAGCATGAAGTTAACCAAACAGAAATCCAAAGATTAGAGAGAGAGAGGATAACCAAATGCTTCCCATAGTAAAATAGTTCTACAAACTTTTTTGATTTGTGTCTTAATCTTTGCCACCTTACCTGAAAAATATTACAGAAATGCCTAAGGTTACATTTCCTGAGGACAACTTCTAAGGCATTATTTCCTATACTAAAAATCAACATGTACATGTAATTTCCTCAAAATGCGTAAAAATAAGTTAATTCAGCAATCCAGAATATTTTATGAAGAAAGTTCTATTGTCTCCATCCCATCAGTTGATTGTGATTATTATGTATTAGAATCTGCTCAATTCTCAGAAATCTGCTTGATCCAAACGTTTCGATTGACTTTATTGCCCAACTATAGTTCATTAATCTAAAATGTTCACAACATTTTTTTTAATTGAGAATTTGGAAACCAAAACATTTTTGTATATAAATGATTGTATTTTACTGTAAAACCTAAAAGCGTTCACATAGTGTCTGTAGTCAGAAACTCCTTGGTGGCAGAGAATTTTTAAAGCCAAAGATGTGAAAATCGAACTGCTGTTACGGACAGTCTTAGTACACTTTTGGAAAAATGTGTCTGAATCTAGGTCTCAGCTCTATGAGTTGTGTTTAGGATCCATGTCATACACAGCAAAGTTAGGCAGGACATCAGTCTCACCAAATAAATAGGTTATTTAGACACTGCATTTAACTCATCAAGCAGCTATTAAGTCATGCAAAATTAGTCAACATGACTAATATGTTTCATTTGCTCCAGCAAATGCAACTACAGAGCAGTAACGCTGTGTAAGTTTTATTGGTCTGTTGACTTGCAGCTGAGTTATTTCAGGGTTTATGGAAGCTGCTGTTACCCCGTTGGAATGGGGGGAGCAGAACTCAAATGGGATCCAAATACCTTCTCCTCTTATTCAGCAAATGGCCCAAGCAAACCAGTCCTATATGAGCAGTGGTAAACTGGGTATTTCTTGAGTACCACCGAGAAACATTCATCTGAGTCGACAGAAGGGATGTTCTTTGTATTTGCTTTTAATAAGTATAGATGATAGAAAGTTAGTAATTACTGTCCCTTCTCTTTGCAGACCTTCTCCTCAGCCGAGAGACACACATTCACAGAACACCCACAGCACAGTATGTATTTTATAACATTGAGAGATGTTGAAAACAAGCATGGTGCATATGAATTCTTTCCAGACACCCTTCATTGTGTTCTGGAAAACACTTTCATGCCCCCAGAGTCGGCTGCAGGCCTCGTTTCAACTGCATGATGTGTAGGTTTTAATTTTCGTTTTTTGAGGAGCCATGCACTTTTCAACAGGAGCACATCTGAACCGGTCATTGTGCTTTTCCAGTATCGCAAAGAAAGAGGAAAGGGGGGATGTGTCTTTCAGGTTAGGTGGTAACCAGGTGGAAGAATTACTTGGAGGAAACGACAATAAATTGAAGAGGTCATAAAGATGGGATTTGGAGCAGCTTCATGAGTTTGATTTGAGTTAGTAGCAATGGTGCAGGAAGGGAAGAAAAATCGTACTGTTTGCTATCCTGAAACAAGAGGATGGGTTTTATTCCCATACTAATGAATTCTTGTGACACCAGTGAGTGAAGGCCTTCCCTCAAACCATGCTGAGCCTAGAGCAAACACCTACAGATTCAGGCCTCCAGTCAAAACTTTCAAGTGATTATTAAGTGTTGCCATTAGGTCTGAAGAAGGAGGAACATTCCTCTGAAAAGAACAAGGTATTTATGGATTAGAATCACAGAATCACTCAGGTTGGAAAAGACCTTTGAGATCATCGAGTCCAAACATCAGCCCTACTCTACCAAGTACACCCCTAGACCATATCCCCAAGCACCACATCTAAACGACCTTTAAACACATTGAGGGATAGTGACTCAACCACCTCTCTGGGCAGCCTGTTCCAGTGTCTGACAACAGTTTCAGTGAAAAATTTTTCCCTGATGTCTGGACTAAACCTGCCCTGGTGCACCTTGAGTCCATTCGCTTTTGTTCTATCATTAATTACCTGTGAGACGAGACCAGCACCTACCTCTCTACAATGTCCTCTCAGGGAGTTGTAGAGAGCAATAAGGTCTCCCTTCAGCCTCCTTTTCTCCAGGCTAAACAGCCCCAGTTCCCTCAGCTGCTCTTCATCAGACTTATTCTGTAGGCCTTTCACCAGCTTTGTTGCCCTTCTCTGGACACGCTCCAGCACCTCAATGTCTGTCTTGTACTGAGATGCCCAAAACTGAACACAGCGTTCAAGGTGCGGCCTCACCAGTGCCGAGTGCAGGGGCACGATCACCTCCCTGCTCCTGCTGGCCCCACTATTCCTAATACAAGCCAGGATGCTGTTGGCCTTCTTGGCCACCTGGGCACACTGCGGGCTCATGTTCAGCCGGCTGTCAGCCAGCACCCCCAGGTCCTTTTCCGCCGGGCAGCTTTCCAGCCACTCATCCCCAGGCCTGTAGCGCTGCATGGGGTGGTTGTGACCCAAGTGCAGGACCCAGCACTTGGCCTTGTTGAAGCTCATACAGTTGGCCTCGGCCCATCGATCCAGCCTGTCCAAGTCCTTCTGTAGAACCTCCCTACCCTTGAGCAGACCAACACTCCCACCTAACTTGGTGCCGTCTGCAAACTTAACTAAGGTTGCATTCTATCCCTTCATTGAGATCATTGATAAATATGTTAAATAGAAGTGGCCCTAGTACTGACCCCTGCGGAGCACCACTTGTGACCGGACTGAGAGATCTCAAAGCAGGGGAAGGGCTGTTGCATGTCTGGGCTGCCTCCCTCCTTAGGCCAGGAAAGGCACCCAGCCCAGAATTCACGTAGCACCCACCACTTGTCTCTCAGCCTGTTGTTCCATGGTATCTTCTGTCTCCTTGTTAAAAAGTAATTGCATAAAAGACTCCCACACTTATCTCTATTTTCAGATTGTTTCAGCATTGAACCATTAATGCTTTGGCTGTTTCTCTCCACTCCAAACCCCTTGCATACAGTTATTTCCCTCCTCCTAAGGTATCACACACAAATCAAGGCACTTCTGTGTAGTCCTTCTGAGAAAACAACTCTTCTTTGTATCTGTTAGTACAAATGTATTTACTCTGAAGTTGTAACTTTTTCCTATAACGTCTCCCAGGTTAAAATCTGAGCTTTTAAAAGGTAGTAACTCAAATGGTGTATTTCCCCAGGATCCTTACCACAGACCTGGGACGATGAAGTAAACTGTTATTTCTGCTTATGTATCCAAGGACAAGTTCTCATGCCACAGTTTCACATCAGGAGCTCATGCTGAATTCTCGTCCACCAGGGCTGCGCAGGATTTAGGGGTACTCACTACTTTCCACCTTGTGTAGCTATGATCCTAATACTTTACACGGTGAATAAAAACATTAATTTAAGACCAAGTGCCACTAACTTCTCCAGTAATACCCCTGTTCCACAGTGATTTCCTAATGGAAACTATTTTGAGATTGTTGGATGGTTCCCAAACTTTGTGTCGGGTGATACTGAGTAACACTCATGTTTTGACAACAATAACGTGATACCTGAGGTGAGAATTACATGCCAAGCACTTAAATAATTCTATGTGCACCAATATTATAATCTTTGTCAACTCGCTTTGTCAATTACTGCCCCCCCTCCCAATAATGAAACTTACTTTACATAAAACCAGACTGACGTGAATTCTTTATCATCTGAGTCCTGCATCAGCTTTTGCATTATTTGGCCCAGGATGACTCTTAATGCTACCAGGCATATAGTAACTCAGTTCATTCCCTAGTTAACAGGATGAGTCATGAATTTGTCGCATTTGGACTCTTTTGGAGTTTCAATGCTATTCCAAGATTTAACTTCTTTTCAGTAAGACAGGTGTGTCTGCCTGCCTCAGGAGCACACAGTCCCAGTAAAGTGTGCAATGTTGGAAGTAAGAAAGTGGAACTGTTTTCACAATTTGTTTACCCCTCAAGGAAAAAGCACTAAAAAATCTGGAGAAATTTGCCTGCAGACTAAGAATGTACTTATTCTATCAAATACAGCTTTCATATTGTTTCACTACATTTATAGTGATTTTCTTCGTCAAAGTAACTAGCACTTAGATACAATGAGAAACCATACCCTGAAATTACAGAGCCTGACATCAAAGAAGGCAGCATAATTTTTGAAGAAAACGGGTGGGTTTGCCAATTAAATTCCTTTGCCTGCCACAATGACTCCCCTCTAAAGATTTCAAAACACCTAAAAAATACACTGCGCTCGATAACACAGTGCTAACTCGCTGGGAAAGCCAGAAGGGGTTGTGGCCTTCCCATTAGCAACTAGGTGTAGATGCAGGAGATGTTTCTACCTCATCTGGCAGGGTAATACCTGACAGCTTTTCTCGTCTGTCATCTCAATGGTAAGTTGCGAGCTTCACTTCAGTGTGCCGTGAAGGCAGGTAGGACTTTGACAATAGCGGAGATGAGGGAACGGAAGTATCCAGAACGCTGTCTGAAGCCACCTAAACCAAGAGGTCCTGGGCAGTACCTCTTCCCCTCTCCTCTCCCAGACAGGCTTTAAATGACGTATTGCTGTCACAAAATCCACGGAGTAACTGGGAATTGCAAGCTGTCTTCTGCCTCCTACTCTGTTTTGTTTCTGTGACTCGCCCATTAACAAGGTTAACTGTGTCTTACCACTTTGGGGTTTATGCTGATACTTATAGCCATCAAAAATCTTGCTGTTAGTATCACCGAAAAAAAGAGAGCATACTGTAGGTTTTTATCAGATCTGATTCATAAAAAGAGATGTTAGGACCCTCTTTCTTCTCTATATAAATGACTAGTTCAGTGACAATAACTTTTGATAGACACTGTGAAGAGTAATATGCTTTCTGTAGTTTTTAAGCATGTCCACACTGGATGAATTACGGTATCTTATGTGTGAGTATGTAATTGTTCTACGAAACTCACAACTTGGCTAAATTCCGAGGAACCTTTGAGACAGTCATGAAGAAACGTTACCGATTTTTATATCTGATTAGGAAGCCTATTACACAAACTCAGTGTGTGTAATCCTGGAAGCCAAATTAACAATAACAAAAAAATTAGAAACTACCTATATAATCTTTTCCTAACTAAATGTTACTTTGATCAATACCCTTTTAAACTCTATCTGGATGATCCAACTATTAGTAGGTAAGTACATTCCTTCAAATAAAAGATCCCATACACGTATATGTATCTGCATTTTCAAAGGGAGAATGAAGTGCGTCAGGAGACTGAGATGTTAAAGCTCTGATCTACAAACTCCAAAGTGAGACTTTCCTGAGTCAAACCAGATCCTTTGCTCCTTTGTGATTTTTCCAAGCAAGTTCTAGGCTAGTATGAGATGGGAAAACCAATGGGAGTACCAATGTAGCGGGGCTCTTCGTGTCTGTTACTCCAAGAGATGATGCGCTTCTCTAGGATTATGTCCTCTACTCCACAGATAAATCTCATCTCTCAAGTGGTCTCATTCAAATAAGCGAGTTGTACTGGGTTACTGTATTCCACACCTAAATACAAGGGTTTAAGCCAAAAGCTTGTAGCTTTTCCCCCTCACCATATCAGTTTGTCTAATCTTAAATATATTGCCTCATTTCATCAACCATCTCAGAGTTGGTATCTTTCCATTTGAATAATTATTGCTCTATCAGTATTCTAAAAAACATGTAATAGTTTTTTATGGCAATAAGCCTTTCTTTTCGCAGCCTTATAAATGTTTTTAGAGCCAGACACCGACAGGACAGAATCCCTTTTGTATATACTAACTTCTGGAAATACTATTAATCTTATTCTGTGTTGGTCATTAAATAGCCATTTTGTAACCGACAATGTAAGTCTCAGACAAAGACTACCATTACACAAACACTCTAAATAAGGCCTTGAATAGCTTTATTGAAATCTGTATAAATAAACATGCGCATTTCAAATGTAAACCCAAGTGAACTCAAGTGCAGACAAAATTTTAACCTCTGTCATGCAGGAGGTTAGTTTACATTTAAAAAAAAAAAAAAACAACCTCAAAGCAGCTTTAAAATACCAGGATGAAACACCAGTTTTAATATCAAGGTATAAAGCAAAGCCATGTCCAACATACCTCATTTATATCCTGGTCAAATGCAATTTTTTTAAACTTTAATGCTAACATAAATAAATAATTTACCAAAATGTGCACTCACAGAGTGAACTTTTATTTACAATACACAATTTATAACCTATTGTATTTGATTAGTTCAAGTGAAGAACATCATACTTTTTGCTTTTTTCTTTTTCTTTTTTTTTTTTTTTTTTAATTATTTGTTTAAACAGTGGGACACGAAGCAACTCTCCAGGTAGTAGATATGTGAAGTGTGCCCCCGCACTTAAAAGCCCCTCTCAAAGGCAGTATTGTATACAAATCAACAATACATTCTTCCAACTAGATCAGAGGGAAAGCAGCAAATTAAAAAAATGCTTCAAACTGTCACACTTATTTTGGCATCCTGGACCCCTGAACATAGTTAACTAAAATCCAATTCAAAGTCTGAAGCCTTATACACTGTACAGGTTCTGACTCGAACATGCAAATGCCAATTCTCTTATAATGAGTTACCTGTTCAGATCTGCTGTAAGGCTATGGTGAATTCCATCAGGAACACACGAAGAAAATTAACAGGCCTACCTTTAAAGTAGTTTTGTTCAATAGTTTAAAGGCAGGTTATATCGAAAAAATTCTCATCTAAGCCCAATACACAGTCATTACTATGGATACAGAATACTATTAACTCTGACCCTATTACAGAGTAGTTTGCAAGCTGTCAAACTACAGAAACTGGGGAGAGAGAACTTAGAGCACGGTTTTAAATTTTGGACTGACGCCAGATTAAATTGATGCATGTCTTATTAGCAAGGTAACAGGAATTATGTCTGCAGAGTAGATTCCAACAAGCAACAAAGGATACTTACATTTAATTGAGAAACTTTTTGTTAATGCAGCATGAAATCCAGAACCTGTTCCAAAGCAGCCGTAAGATGAACATAATATTCTGGATGCTCAACTATATCACAAAAGGTTAAAACACCTTTTCAAGCTATTTCTTCTATTGTGACCAAATTAAAAAAAAAAAAAAAAAAGTAGGGAGAAACATAAATTTGCTGTTTCAAGAAAACTACTGCTTGTATATTTATGACATTTTTACTTGTAGTCTGTGTGACAGCCTAAGGAACATGTATATATTCATCCAGAAACTAGACTTGGCAGTAGTATTCTTGCAGTACTAAGAAAATAAATGCCAGAAGTCCATAGATTTAACATTTTAGTTATTAAGTCACATCCAAAACAAAAGAAAACGTAATCCATCAGAACAGCAGCAGAAAACTTAAAAGGGGTTTATTTGTGATTTCCTATATATAGCTTGTGAATACAAGACTGTAAATGCATTAGAGACAATTTCTGTTTAAGTTTTTATTGTTTCACTTCAAGTACTGCACATGTTAAAATGTAATAAAGATTTACATTCTGTTATCTGAAATTCCCCATCTCAGATTTTTATTCTCAATTTGGTGGGCAATTTCACTCTTTCAATGGGTATCCCCAGTAAGAAAGTCTCTTTTATGGCTTCTAGTTCTTCCATTAGTTAGTGTGCATACAATTTTCATTTTCTATATCGTTATCATTTTCATTGCTGTCTTCATCACTTTCTAGTGGGATGCCTGTGGCAGCTGAAGCACCTTGTTTAGTTTCCCGGTCAAGAGGGAAAAAGCCAGTTCCACTGATTGTGTCCTGTCTCTGGTAGAAGAGCACATACGCCGCTTTGGACTGTAAAAGAGAGAAGTGCAACATGTTCATGAGGCTCCAGACAAAACAGTTACAATCCAAGCTGTCCTTTTTTTTTTTCCTGGTTCCAAGTCTACAAGGTAGAATTACAAAGAAATCCAACACCTTCATACAAGTTATTTTCAAACATCGGAGCAAACCATTTTTGTTTTGTACTGTCCTTTGAAAGAACACAAACTACTACCTATAAATTTACTGCAAGGTTCCTGATTTACTCTTCATTTTTATTCCCTCAAGGAGGAATCACCACCAACAGTCCCAATTTTAGAAATGCAAAAGCTACTTGCCACTATCTGGTCCTCACACGCAGTGGACACGCTACTGTCATCAAAGTAGTACCATTTTCCATCATCCTTATTTTTTGCAAAAGCAGTATCTAGGACAAAAAAAGTACAGTGTCTAAGGACTTTGTATTTTCATAGGTGTAATACAACCAGTTGCTAAAGCGTTACTGTCAAACACTTGACATTTAACTAACTAAAACCTGTTATCACTATTAGACTCATACTTTCACACCTTTTTTTTTTCTACGCAAAGCTTAACCAGTAACGTTGCCCTTCTAAACGTATAGTGAGAATGTACAGAATGTATAGTAAGCAAGGAGAGTCAAAATAAAATCCCTCAGCCACTTTTTCGTTTTTCTCTCTTCTTTCAAGGAGATGCAAAATGCACAAAAATACAGACAAGTAAGACACAATCAGTTGTAAGAGTACAGTAGCTCTTATGGAGCTCTTATGTTTTCTCTTTTCAGAACATGAATACCTGGAGGTATAAAAGAACCTGCAATTATCCTTGAAAGCTCATTTCATATAGATTTTTTGTGTTAGAATACTTGCGAAAGCATTTCGAGGTAATTAAAAAAATTGTCCCTCAACCAGTAAAAAATGTCATTGATTCCAAGTGATCAGTTCTTAAATCAAAATAAACATGGAAAGAAAGCTGACACGTAGAATGATGGTATTTGAAATGAACTTACAATGCCCTCCTCCCATTCCTCCATAGTGGTTGGAGACAGCAATCAAGTTGTAGCGGCAAGGCCCTGCATTGGGATTAATAAGGAACTCTGACATGTCCAAGTCACTGTTTAAAAAAACAAAAACAAAACAAAACCCACACACACAAAAAAAAACAAAACACAAAGAAACAACCAAAAGAAGGTCACGTTAATAATATTTTTAACCATTTTGCATTTTAGTGGTCGTTGAGCCCTTTATTTTACGTTCCCCACAAAAAACACATACGCCCGACTACACTGGCAGTGCATCTATTTCACTCTGTGAGGAGCGGAACAGGACCCAGTAATCTTAGCCAAAACTACTCACAGAGCTCTTCCATACTAATCTACTATCGTTATTATTCCAAGTTCGTACTTTTCACAAACAAGCATTTTGTCATCAGATTCACATAATTGCAGGATTAAACATGTGCCCTAGTCTCACACTAACTTTTGCAGTTCTAGCACCAAAATATTCAGGTTTCTTACTTTATTGGAAAGTCAACCAATGTATCCAATTTGTCCCTCATATATCTGCTGTAGGAAAAGCGTTTTAGATGAACTACCAGAACAGGGGGCAGTGACCACAAGTCTAACTTCTTGGTGGCTTGCTGATGTTCTTTACAGTTTGGACAATACCTAAAAGGAAAAAAAAAAAAAAGATTTTAAATAACTGCAGCAGGTATGTCCCTTAAAACACATTACCATAGAGACAGCCAGTAACATGGGAGGAACTAAACGAGCAAAAGCTGAAACGCACACACATGTTCCATCTTCTGTTACTAATGCCACTGATACCCCTTCCAGTTTAACACGTGAGGTGCAAGTGTGCAAACGTGCTCGCAGTGAAGCTCGACAGCTTTTTAAACACAACTGTGGTTCTTCCAAGTTTCAATTTCTGAATTCATCCATCTCCCATGCCATCCCACCTACCACTAAAACCAGGTAACAGTGACTACTGGAACTTGAAAAAACTCCTCACTAAAAACCCTTGCCTTGCTAGTAGGCAAGGACTAAACAGGCTGTGACTCAAAAACTTCCGCTCCCTGCAATGCATACTTGAGCCTGTCAAGAACTACGGCTTGGTGAGGAAGGTAAGAACGAACAATGGATGGAAGCAACTCTTTGTGGTCTGTGCATATTCTACATCTTGGTATCCAGCAGGTAAAGATCTAGTAAAAAGAGATGAGCTCTACTTAAAAAAAGACTGCACAAGTGTTTTTACATCGCAACATTGGTTAAAGACAAGGAATTAGGAGAACTGTAAGAGCGGGCTGTAACTGAAGAACTGTTTTCCCAGTTGGCTTAGAATATCTGGAATACAAATATTGTTGGACTAGGGATGATGAGCTCTCGTAGATTAGACCTGTGAAGACCTGACAAATGAAGAAAGACTGTGATAAATGAACTCTGGTGACATGTATCTGGTAGCCATGGCTTGACTCCAGCAGTAGTTGTATTTTGTAGTTTAAATACTCTTCATAAAATGTGCTGCAAAAATGGAAGCACTTCACCATGCTTGAATTATACGGTATCTCCAACAGCCTACCCAGTGCTGTATAATCTAGCCAACCCAGAAAAAAGCGAGAACTTCTAAGTCAGCCCTCTCCCCTGCCCAGATGAAGAGGATCTCTGGTGAAAAAGTTTGGAAGGCTCCAAAACTTTTAAGTATCCACAAAAGAAAAAGTGGCAGACCCCTTTTTCAAACTTCATTCTGAGCTTCAGGTATTGCTGAAGGATTCTTATCTGCTAGAAAATTCCTGGAGAAGGACCTTATGGGAACAGCCTGTAATTATGAATATTCAGATGTGATTTCAAGTCATAATTTGGAAGAATCATGAATCAGAATAAAGTCTCTGCCAAAACCTTAATGGTTGGAACATGAATTTGAGAGGTTCTGTTGACCACAGACACCGCCCATCCCACAAACCTGTTGTTTAAGCACATCCCTATTTCATATATCAATGTAAGGCAAGTTATGTTATTTGCATAAAAAAACTTCAGCATGCACCAGCCTTTCTCATCTCACAAAAAGGAATATTTGTTCAAATCGCTGCATACAATTCGGCACAGTATTATTCACTCACTGTGGATCACAGTTCACAGACTAGAATATTTTATGGATCTACCCTTCCTCCTAATTCTGAATGCATTAACTGTCTCCCATACAAACATAACCTTCTGTATATGGTAACAATTTTAGTTAAGCAATAGATCAAAATAGAAAACATTTTGAGAATTGTCAACTACGTTTGACAATATTCAAAAACACCATTAAGAAATCAATTAATCATTTCTGTTAATGTTCAAGTCTGTTTTTGATTACATTTTGAGAAATACACCATAGAACATATCCATTTTAATTTTTTGTCCTTACCATGGGTCTTCAGCACCTAGTTTTTCCTTTGTTGTGAACAGCTCAATGCAATCTTTTAATTTCACAAAAGGCTTTTTGGGAGGCTTATATTCCACACTTTCATGTTTTTCAAAATCCTAAAGAGAAGTATTTCTTGAGTTAAGAGAACAAATGAAACAAAACTGATTTTAGTGATGTCGTCTTACTACAAACAGTAACTACAAAGCTCCTATATATGGAAAAACTGATCAGAAACCATTCAAGCAAAAAAGTTTTCACAGCTTCAGATTTAATTCCAAATTAGTAAGCCTCAGATTTGCTAATTAATTAGATGTGTAAATGAAGTTTATTTATGACAACGTATTTACTACGAATAATGTGCGTGGGGGGAAGACATATAAGCTTCTTCTTTTGAAGACTTACAACGCCCTATGTCACATTAACGAAGTTGTATTTTTCACATTAAAGTTTTATTAGTGCTGGAAAGGGGAGCAACATAAATAGCTTACCTCTGCTGCACTGTCATCAAAATATCTCTTCTTCAATTCAGGATCCCAATCCAAAGCAAGGAAAGATCTTTCTAAGATTAAAAACATGTTTTCTCTTAATATTATTTCTTGCTTTACAAGAAATTGTATTAACTTTGGGCAAACACTCTCCAGAATCAAAAGCTGCCCAACCTGTTCCCCATGACTTACCGTCAAGCCTAGGTTGCCTATCATCAAATCTAATATGCCTGGTATCATCTTTGATGTAGTTTATGTCAGTATTGCCTAAATTATTGAACTGGAATGTAAACAGTCGCTTTTTGTGTCCCATAAGTGGTTGAGTTTTGCAAGTATCCTCAGTACATAATCCATTTTCAGAGTCATTGTCACCTCCAACTGAGTCTTCTGACTGGCTGTTTTCATTCTCTGAAGGAAGTTCCTGATCCTGGCTGGATTCGTCATCTTGTTCATCTGTTTCCATTTCACCTGAAACAATCGAAAGCGCAACAAGGAAGAAATAACAACAGTTGAAGACACTACTGAATTAGCTTCCGTTTCAAATTGAACACAAAACACTAAAAAAGTGTAGGCATCCAGTCTTACTTGGAGATCCTTCTTCATGTATTCCATTTGGGCCATTACCATTGATACCATGGTCCTTACAGCAGTGTAGGGATCCTTCAGTGTCTTCACTTTCAGTGCATGTTTTTACATATCGGCTGAACACAACAAATGAAAGCAACAGTTAGAATCAATGGATTTTTAAATAGTCACATTGTTCAAGGCAGATAATTAAACAGTTACAGCAAATCCTTTCTAGTGTACTGTATTCCTGCACTCCTTTTTATTCAGAATTAACAGTTTTATTGCCTAACATGGCTACTGTTACAGGCACATCTGAAATTCTGCTCAATGATCTTCTGTTTTTGGCAGTTACTAGATTTTATACAACTTGATTCTTGGTATTTGTCTCAGTTTGTCTGGAAATCACTTTAACTGTTCATTAATTATATTTTTACACAAAAAAATATATGGGTTCACTTACAGAGAAGTTCACATCAACAGACAATGAGGCATAAACTTAAACTTGAGGTTATGTAATTCTGATTTCTTCCACATAACGGCACTTACTCCAGTCCAGTTTCAGAAAGTGTCTACCATGTAGCTTCACAACATAAATTGGTACATAAACTTGTATAGTAGATATTGTAACTATACAGTTACGTAACTATATACAAGGTATAACTGCAGCAGAATAATTGGTAAAATGTTTCCATTTCACCAAGCCCTAACAAACACCTACGTATACAGCAGAATGAATTCCCCAAAACTGACAATACAGATTGACTCTCTACTGTCTTCTCAAATAATTTTTGGATGAGGTCATGCCAACAAAAAAATCAAATTAAAATACACTATATTCACATCTTAAGTGGCTAAAACTTTAATCTAATACACTTAACAGAAAGCAAATAAAAGATTAAGTACTCAAATCTAGCCAGTTCGCTAGCAAGGCATGTATAAATAAGCGACTACTCATTCCAACTATTAGCATTATTCACAACAAACATGCTTTTCTTTCAATAATAACCTTACCACATTCTTAGCAGCAGCAGGTTATACAATTTGTCTTCAGTGTTGTTTCTAGGCACTGCTATGAGAAAAGGTTGACCAAACAGTGAAGAACTACTATGGCTGTAGCTAGTGTGCCTGCACTTTTCCCTTAAACAAACAGGAATTATAACTTGTTCTGTATCTTCTGTTCTATTGATAGCAATTTCAAATCTAAAAGAAGAACAATCAGAAAGACAAAGGACAGATGTTATTTAAACGGCTACAAAGCGGAAAAATTAGAAATTAATAAACCCCCCAAGATTTGACTTTATCTTATGTCTAGGTTTTAATCTTTTGCAAGTAACTAAACAAACTGCAAAGAGACATCAAGTATGTTATTTGTACTTACACATAAATGTCATCACGCTCCATAATACTACTTAAATTTTCATCCATGCCAAATATCCTGTGGAACCTGTGATTGTATATATCGGTAACAATCATCTAAAAAGAAAATGGAGTATACATCATTAAATCAGGTTAATAGATGTTAAAATGTTCATCGTGGTGCTTCATACAAGAAATCACTCTTACCTTATCTGCAGCAACACCAGACAAAGCTGACAATGCTGTGCAAAGATCCAATATATTTCCAATTTTGGGAACAACTACTTTGTACTAAAAAAAGAAAATGTCACTTTAATTTCTTCAGAGAACAAATATGCATGAGAAAAAACACAAACAACTTATCACGTGTTCAGCACACTTCATGTACTTCTTTCAGATTCCTGAACTTAAGGTGTAAAGTGTGTAATTCAACTAATGCAAATTCCAAAAGCTGCTGAAAACGTAGTAGTTACCTTCCCTACTCTACCCATACAAACACACAGACTTTGAACACTACACTTATTAGTTTATACAATGCTTTTTAAAATGTTATTTTACTTTTTCCCTAAGACGACTAACAGCATCAATTACTCAGATTTATATCCAACAGCACCTACTTATTTACGCATTTAAATGGTATGCATGCTATTGACCAGATTCTGAAGTTTGGAATACAACACAAGTTGTTTATAAAGTACTACTGGGGAAAAAAAGTAGCAGCAGGCAATAAAGACTGAATTCTAATTTCACATGCAGAGAGAGAACCTGATGATTAACAGTCAAAAACAACCTCTCTGTGGCTCTCCTTAGTGCAGTACACCTGCAGTTTGTACTGCAACTCCACACAGGACTCTTACCTGTTACTTGCATAATAAATAAAGACAAGATTAATTAGAAATAAGGTATTATAACTTTGTAATTAATTGCCAAGTACAGCATGTGTTTGGTATCTCCTTAAGTCATATAGTTATTCAGACATAAAAAAGCTCTACTGAACTCATAGGGTTCTTCCCAAACTCTTAATTCCCGCATAAACATCTTGCAGGCCATACAGGGTCATCTTCAGCTACTGTGTGTCCCCTGTGCAAAGCTGTTCTCACAAATAATTAAATTTCTAGCAGGCTCATCTCCCTTTAGTTAATACATGTCCCTTTATCTTTGACTTCCTTAATTCATATTGCCTTTGAGAAAACTCCCTTTCCCCCCACTTTCCTTCTCATAGTACTCTGATTTAAGGTGTTAAAGCGTTTCTGCAAGTCTGTCTAACTGCCCATGTCTTACTTGTTTCACCTGCCCTTGCTTACCCCATACAGTAGAGCTAGAACCATTCAATCATGATTTTGTTACCATAACCTATGTCCATTTCTTCATGCCATTCTAAAGGTGTAGAATACCATCCTTCCTAAGAGAGTCAAGAGAGATACTCTTTACAAAGAAATTTCTCCTTTTGACTATTAAGTGATAGCACAGAAGAATTCAGGACTACCTAATATATTTAGTCATGTGGGTTTTTTGCATCACTTATTACCGACATTTGCCTTTGAGGCTAAGAAACCGAGGAATTAAGTCTGGCCTAAGTGTATAATTATTTGGGTTTTTGTTTACAACCATGCAAATTCATTATAGCAACACTAAAATAAAAACTGAGGACAGCATACATTTTAAAGATTAAGAACCAACCATAAAGAAGTGATAAATACCTTCCTTGAAACTGACAGAAATCTAAGAAGGTATACATAGTCTTCCCCAGGCTAAGTGGGAATTCAGAACACATACCGGAAAACTCAAGCTTGCTGGATTTGCTCATTGTATTTACACATTTAAAAAAAGGAAAGGAACCTAAGTTCATTGTTAATACCACATGAATTATGAGTTTTGTACATAAACTAAGAGGCTTACCTGCATAGGCTTTGCAAGTGGATCCATTCTAACTAAATAAACTTCCAAAGTGCGTTCTTTTTTCATGGGTAATGGAAGTGTCAAGTAACAAAAAGGATCAAAGGTTACAGATATCTTAGCACACTCAGGACAAACTAGGGTGGATTTAAAAAGGCCATGAAATATATCTACAATGATGGAATCATTTCTTTTTAAATGGTTTTCCCAGGCTTCTTCAGCAACCACCTGTAATTAAAGCATGACCTGGGTTATGACAAAGTAGTAGAAAATGAATAGTGAGAATTATTAGTAGGAGTACTTGATAGAACATTCTCAGTTACCACCTAAACACAGAAATCTCACTCCAAAGGACCCTGTAAGGTATGTTACTACTATCAGGACTGCAGGTTAAAAGTTGTATGCTTTTCCTAGGACAGAGATTCTATTAGTGGTATTGCACAGTCTGAGAGTGACTTCAAGTGTCTTGGGGCAAGATAAAAGCAAATAAAACCAAAAATTCCATCTGAAGTAACTCATACTCCTAACAACATTATCTATATCCCTGTAGCTCAATGCTAGAAGAGTTTCCCTAAAGTAATAGTACCAGAAAGCGACAGAACGCAGCATACTGTAGATATAAGAATAAAAGCACAGCAGAACGGAAATTGTTTTTCCAACTGAACTCAGCATTGAATTGAAGGAAGTCTTAACAAAGCTTTAACACCCTCCCACCCCCACAATTATCCTACAAATAAACAGAAATTCACACAGGTACTTGAACAAGATCTTCATTTTAAGGTCTTGGCTTATATTCTGAAATCTCTCCCAGAAAAAGCAACACATGATCAGTGTCCCAATCTCCCAGTGCACAATCACATAGAAATTATCTTGCAATGTATAGCCTTGACTACAATGAAGATGATCAACACTAAAAGCACTACCTTGTCTGGTCTCCCGTCTGCATCCTTTAACTGAATGTAAGGCTTTTTCCTAATTCGATTCAAATCCTCATGCAATCCATCCAAGAGAAAAGCCAGTAGCTCTTGACAATCTTGTTGCTGATAACCAGAAAACTGTGGTGCAAATCGTCCCACTTGTGTCTAAAAAAAATAAATACTTCTCATCCCTTAACTGTTATACAGCAAATACACTTCTGAGATGATGCAGCAGAAAGTTGAAAAAGTAAAACTTACAAAGTCACAAAATACAAGCTTTTCAATGGAGACAGGAAGCCAAAACTAATTCTCAAAGACCAAAACACACAAACAGTTGACACTTATTTAAATATACATCCAAATATTTTAACAGTTAAATGAATGGACTGCATACTGATGACTATTACTTCAAATTCTTACTCTTGCATATTTCCATAAGTTTTGTATACTTAAAGTACAAAACCAAAACCGACCGTGTACGTTCAGGTTAAAATTCCTTACTGACCTTAAATGCTCTTGGGGTAACATAGCTGTATTTTCCTGACCACATTTGCTTGATAAGCTCTGCATAAGATTTTGCGATTTCACCTCTCATTCCTAAAGGATTGTCAAAATTCAGCTCTTCTTGGTATTTATCATTGAGGAAGTATTCTGTAAGAGGAGGTGTGTTGCTCAGACACTGTAAACAGAAATACAGAATTTTTAGAACAGTGACTCGACTTAATTCTAAACAAAGAATGTTTGAACTTTGTTAGAGCAGCCACGAACAATACTTTTAAACTGTACTGCCTAGTGCCTGCAAGGCGGAAAAAAAAAAATAAAGTCTTTTCCAGAAACAAATTATGGTTTTACCCCAAGAGTGGCTGCAGCTATCATTACAAGTTACGCACAGATAATATTTTTCAAAAGCTTTATGTCAGAATTTATTTATTATTATTATTATAATCAGACATAGTAGTCCAGCCAACCACAGTGTGACAACACAACTGGTATCAAGGTTCAAAATAAACAGAAGAAGGTGGTTCTTGATACACCAGTAGTAGCTTTCTGCTTGCTGAAAGTTGTTATAGATGCATAAAGTTTACAGGGCCTCAAGGAGAGACTGCATAGGTACTCGGAAGGAGCGCCAACAGGGCTTATTAAATTAAATTACATCACATTCAGAACAACATGTGAGCAGAAAATTGCTGAAAACAGAGAGATATTTTTGGCAGGGGTGGGAGGGAAGGGAAGGTGAGGATGCTTGCCCTATTCCTTCTCTTCCTAGGCATCTGCTTATGGATGCTGTTGAAGACAGCAACCTATGCTAGACGGACTAGACCCTGAATCAGAATTGGTGCAGCCCTTCTTTAACGTTCTTTTAAATTCTGTGAAGCTGTTTAGAGCTGAAATTAGTTCAAGGAAAGCAAGGGCCTTGGTTTAGACTGAGACAATGACTTATCCGCTGTACTAGTCTCTTCTGTCAGCACTTAAGAGATAGCAGGATGTAATCACGAAGGATGATTTGCAATTTGAGGAAACAACTTTGAATTTGTGTGTGCCACTCCTCACTCTCCAAACTTTAAACAAAACCTTTTCCATCACTCAGAAACGATCCTCACACCTTAGCATATGGATTTAGCAAAGTTTCTTCATTAAATATTACAAGCTTTTCTGCATTCTTTCCTCTATTAAAGACTGCAAGAAAGGTCAAGTATTTCATCAGTCTCATCTGCCTCTCTGCAAACAAGGGGAAGAACAAGTATTTCAGCTCCACATATGCTACTGTGTAAGATGTAACAATTGAGACTGGAAGAATTACAACTTTACCAAATGGGGCAAAAAAGTTATTCCTATTTCTGCCTACCATATCTGTGTAATATTACAAGGCAAAACTAGTCATATGCTGTAGAGAGCTGAGTTTCATGCCTATATTGCACTCCTTTCTTTCTCTCCCTCCTAACGTAAAGCTTTCATGAGCTAACAACATTGCAAAAAACATCCTGATGTTACAGGCCCTTTTGGACACTGAGGGTTGAAGAATGCTCATTTTTCTCTTGCTACATGGCAAAGAGCTTTTACTCCTAATAGCGGTGATCTCAAGCCCTCCCCGCCTCACAGATCCATGTTGTCAGTTCTGAACTGATCCATGCAGCTAAGAGGAGGAACGCTCAGTCTCTTAAATCCATACTGAAGTCCCAATCAGTGTTTTCACGAGAGTATTTTTAGCACCAACCTAAATGAACGGATGGATGACCCAGTTCCACCAGATACCCAGAAACGATACAGTGCAAACCACGCTGAACTAACTATAAATAAAACTACACTTTAAGTAAAATTTCACGTTCACTCTGAGTGATGTGACAAATCCCACTGCCCAAAGAAGTCCTGCCCCTTCTCTGCTGATCCTCATCTGATTGCACAATAAACATACCTCACTAGACTGTCAAAATCCTATTTTTCTTCCTCACTTTTCTTCTGGATTATTTTTGGGCTGGTTTAGGAGATCAAACCAGTTCAGCTGATCAGCTTAGCATAAGGAATTTCCAGAACAAGGAAATAAATAGTGCAAAACTAGTAAATTTTTCTATAAGTTCTTGTCAAGCACTACACAATGTGCTGACAGTGTGTTGTTTCACCAAAAGACTATTCTTTTTCTAGTTTTCACCTGATATATTAGTTTTGTCACTTTCTCAGAATATTAATTTATATTTGTATATATAAGTCAGGAAGATTATTACAGATTATTTCCCATTTTCCTTATAACAATTTCCACATTCCAACGTAAGATGATACTGATGGTAGTACTGGAACATGCAAGTATCCACCTGAACACGGCAATTTCTGAGATACAGGGCCAACATCTTTTCAAAAGTATCAGATGCCACAACTTTTAAAAAGAGTAGTTGCTAAAGTAACTAACACAGTTGGCCACATACCCACTGATCCTTGCAGTGCAACTGACAAAGCGAAATAATTACAAACATTACAAATTACTTCTTGAAAAGGCTGACAATGGAAAACTATTTAAGGTCATGACTAAAGTCACAGGGAAAAAAGCATCCAGAAGCCAATTTGAAAGGAAGCCTACATTATTTTCTCATGATGTGATATGTTGTAGGTTATCAAGGAAGCCTTATGGAAAGCATCAATGGGGGGGGGAAGAACTATTAGAATGACGACAACCTACCAGACAGCAAAGTCATCAGATTTGTGTGTCCTGTTCAACCTAGTGTTTTTGGGTTTCCTTGTTTCTTTGTTTTAAAACACAGACCTAGGTAAACTAACAAGTACACTGACAGATGAAGAATAATAGAAACCAAAAAAGCTAAACAAATATGGTAAAAAACCCCCCGGAAAACCATTTGTGAACTAAAGAGGTAACAGAATGAAACTGCATTTCAGGTACTGCAGTCTCTGTAAGTTTTTTTTAACCAGCAAAACTTCTGTAAATTGCTCAAACTCTGAACCCAAACTGGTCGTTTAGCTAAATGATCATGGGAAAAGATGTAGCAAAGGAATCTGTGGGTAACAACTATTTATGCCATCAGTATCAAAGGATCATAATCAACCTTCAAGAAAATTGGACAAATAATGCAACTGGACGAAACAATGCTTCACACAATCTGTGCATCAACTATCATGCAACACTGCAGGTACTGTTGATGTACAAACACATGCACACAAAAACCCTGGAAGAACGCTAAACTACTGAGTCAAAGAGGAGACAATCACCTGTAAAGACACATATAGTCTACTGTTTAGAGAGCACAGCTATAACTAGTAGGGTGTCAGAGGCACTAATATGCACAGGAAGATGAACAATAAATAATCTTTATTTTTAGTGCCTTTTATATCTCAAAGCTGTAGCCTCATTGGAATACTGTAATTCCAATGCTAGGCCATGATCTTGTTAGAAAGTTTAATTGAAAAGAAAATAACATGAACGAAGAAAGAGGGCCACCAAAACAGTCAGTGGCTTGGGAGCACTCGCTCTGTGACAAAAGGCTGAAGCATGAGGGCTTGTTCAGCCTGCAGAAGAGACTGTTTCACAGAGACCCAACAGCAGCCTTCTAGCACCTACAGGGAAGTTAAGGAGAAGGTGGAACCAGGCTCTTCACAGTGGTGCATAGTGGGACGACAAGAAACAACGGGCCTAAGTTGAAACAAGAGAGGTTAAGGATATAAGGAAAAGCATTTTCACTGTAAGAACAGTCAAGCAGTGGAGACGAGAGGCTGTGCAGCCTTCCTGGAGGTTTTCAAGACCCAACTGGATAAAGCCCTGGGCCACCTGGTCTGACCTCAGAGCAGACCTTTTTTTGAGCAGGAGGTTGTACTAGAAACCTCTTGAAGTTCCTTCCAACCTGAATTATCCAATGATCCTACAGTAATGAGAAAATATTTATTCACATCCCATAAGGGATATTACATCAAAATAATGATAAAAATAAAATTTCAAACCACAGAAAATATCATTACCTATTATGCCAGTGAACTGGGGAAATGAGAAGCAGACAATAAGATCACAAAATTGAGTATCATGATCCTTCAGCTGTCCTACTTAATCACAATTTTATGCAAGGGACATTGAAATTTCATATTTCAGCCTTCTAATAAAAGACCAAGAAGTGACTGCCTGAAAGAAAGATCCAAGTAATAGGAGAAAAAGTGATTCACTTTACACCTGTCTATCCTACTTTTGTCTGAAGTGCTTAGTGTCAGCTGTGGTGAAAAGCACTCAGCTAATAAACCCCTTAACCCAAACTCCATATGCCTACGGCAATTGAAACAGAGCACTAAAAACCTTAATAATTTCACGTTTCGGTGAAAAATGTTACATTTCGTCTGGATAAACTCACAGTCATAAGTAACTGTAAAGGGAATGTTAATCAGCTTTCTGAAGAAAGAAAATTGCTGAAATACCCCATTACAAAGCTCTGAGCAGCTGCTGTTCAAAAAATCGAGAATATATAATCACACTCATGGAAAAAACACAAAAATGAAAATGTGGAGAAAAAAAAGGAAGTGTTTTTTAATTAAAACATTTACTTTCATTCTTCTATTTTTGAATCACAAAATGAAAACGTAGTGAACTCTCAGGTTTTCACTTCAGAAGAAAAAACATTTCCCACAGAGCTCTCAATCACTAGTATCCCACCAAAAGGGCAAAGCAATACTTAGGAAACATCCACAGGTGGCAGTACAGCAATACTTCAGAGTTATATTGTTTTCCTACTTTTTTTCAGCTTAGAACATAGCCATGTACATAAATGAATTGAATAAAACATCTACCTGCCAAATACTCTTGGTTTTTTTGCTTGATATAGGTTCAAGCATTCATAATAATATGTTTTCATAAAGTCCACAAGCTCCCTTTTGTCATTCGTGCTTTATTTTAATGCTCAGATCTGCAAAAGCAGACATTGAGGCCTTAATAATAAAAATCAAACCTTAGGTGTAAGCACTGAAGTAAATTAATGTTAGATACATGGAATATCCCTTCAAAAGAATCTGAAACATCTATACAAAAGAAAAGATCCCTTACAACCAAAACACGAAATAATATTGAATGATTGCTTTTTTTCAGTAAGAAACAGTGATAAGACAACTGCACTTGGGAGAAATACAATGGTATCTTAACCTTCTTGGCCTTACTCCTACCCAGCTTGCAGCTGCTTGTGGTACCACAGAGGATCTCACCCATCTCTTCACTGTCTCTCCTCTAGTTATTTTGAGCTTTGTAACACTGAAAGCTCCTACATATGGAAGAAGTCTCTCTACAATAATCACTTAGAAGAATGAAAGGGCAAGCCTAACCCTACCTACACTTTGAAGAACTATTAATGAAGTTGCAATGAAAGTTAAGAAACTGCCACGATAATCACATTTCTACCTAGTATGGTTACAGGGCGAAAACCTTCAGACAAGCCTGTCAGACTGGAGAGGAAGATGTGCAAGAACTGGCCCTCTTCAAGGAACACTGATAACAGTCCTGATGGAAACCATCCTCACTGTACATGAGATGAGAGCAAAGAGAAGTTGTCTGAGAAATGAACTGGTTTCTGAAGCAGAAATGGCTCTTATGTGAATACTACGGCATGTCAATGCTGTCTGGGGAGGATGAAGATCTGAGAAAAGTGGAATTCGGCAGGAAGGCATATAAACTAAACTCTGCTTCCATTGAAGGAAACCACGTCACAATGAAGAAAACTACTACTACACTGCGCACTAACTGAACAGAAGGAATCACAGCACAGCTTTTGGAATAGAGCAGGAATGGAACTGCAAACTATTTCAGAGTCTCAAACTCTACAGTAAACTATTTTGTTCGAAGAAAACAGATTTATCCTGACAAACAACCCTGTTGTTGACATAATTGTGAAGGAAGACACCTTAAGAAGGTAAATAAGCTAGAGTAGGTAACCAAAGCAGATCAGAGAATCACAGAATAGTTGAGGTTGGAAGGCATCTCTGGATTGTCTAGTCCAATCCCCTGCTCAAAGAAGGGTCACATAGAGCAGGTTGCTTGGGACCATGTCCAGTCAGGTTTTGGGCATCTCCAAGGCTGCTCCACAGCCTCCCCGGAAAACCTATTCGACTGATAAACCTTACTGTAAATCAGAATTTCTTATATTTAAATGGAATAGCCTGTGCTTCAGTTGGTCAGTTTTCTGTACTCGCCCCTGAAAATCATAAAATTGCTCTGGAGCTTTCTCTTCTCCAAGCTGAACAGCCCCACCTCTCAGCCTCTCCACATAGGTCAGTTGCTACAACCCCTTGATCACCTTTGTGGCCTCTCGCTAAACTTGCTCCGGTATATCCCTGCCTCTCTGATACTGGGGAGCCCAGAAGTGAACCCAGCACCCCAGGGGTGTCTCACCAGGGCTGAGTGGAGGGGAAGGATCATACCTCAGCCTGCTGGCAACACTCTTCTCAAAGTGGCCCAGGAGGCTGTTGGCTGCCTTCGCCACAAGGGCACACTGGCTCACGTTCAGCTTTTTGTCCAGCAGGACCCCAGGCGCTTCTCTGTCAAGCTGCTTTCCATCCAGTTGCCCACACCCTACCCCAATGTGTACTGGTGCCCGGAGTTATTCTTCCCCAGGTTCCTGTCTGCCTGTTTCTCCAGCCTGCTGAGGTCCCTCTGAATGGCAGCACACCCATCTGGTATAACAGTCCTTCTTTCTAGATTTGTGTCACCTCTAATCTTGCTGACGATGCACTCTGCTCCATCACCCAGCTCAAAGCCTAGAGCACCCAATATTCCCAAGCAGAATGCCCTAATCTGCCATTCACATACTATCCAGGCCCACCCCTTCATTTCTTCCAAGATTAGACAAGATCAAGCATGTTCAGAGTGCTTTGGCCACAGGCATTACACCTCTAGCCAGAACAATCCAGTGTTACTCCAAAAACAGTAGGAGGTGAAATTAATGGCAAATTAGTGCAATGAAATCTATACTTTTGGTGTAACCGGAAAAAAAGGGAGAAGTTAAGTGGTGGCAAGAGGAAGGAGACAGTAGAACTTGCAGTCTGCAAGACCTTAGTGTATTAAGAACACATCACACTTTCACTGAAAAGCACTTTCATGGATTTCTTAGATAACATTAAACTCTGAACAATACTTTCTTTGAGAGGTATAGTAGGTGGAACAGAAAGATACTTTACACTTCCTTGCTAAGAAAGCTGCCAAATAATGCATTTGAAAAAACACACCATCAAGGACATACTAAAGGTACCATGCCATACTAAAAGCTGCAATGATCAATAAACACCTAATATTCTTACCCAGAGCACTGCCTTGTGAATCAGCAAAATTGTATTTATTAATTTACACTACAGTTTCTCGGGACTTATTTGAACACTTGATTCCCTAGATATAACTGAAAAGCAATGAAGCCACAGCTGACACAATTTAGAATGCAGACCTCAATTAAATCCAGTTCACACAATGGGATACTGATGTGAACTGCAGTAAGTTTGTTAAGCTGTGCAAGGTTCCCAAAGGCAATAACCCACACTTATAATTATCACCTAAAAGGTTACTTTTAAATCTACATGTATGCAAAGTTGTGTATACCAGTTTAAGAAAAAGTTTGAACAAGTAATCAAAATTATCCTTGTTTTTAATCAGTCTAGCCTGATGAACAGTATAGCATGATAAAAAAAAATAAATTAACTATGTACTAAGAACATTCTTTTAATTCAACTTTTCAAAGACAATTCTGGTTCACACACTAGACACAAAAATATATTCTTTTTTCTTTACAATAGCATAATGATGCAATTCAGTAATCAAGAGAGGTTACACATAGCATTTTTATTTAGAATGGACACTGCAAAATGTGTGTGTCTCCCCCTTTCAGTTCAGCCACCTTTTGTGCAGCATGCTTAAAAAAAAATTTAATTACTTCCTTCACTGTTCAACTCCTCTTCAAGGATCCTCATGAAAACAATTTTAGAAACAAGAATAAATTGAATTTTATGGGTGCCTTACATAAATAAGCATGGAATAACAACAGAATAACCCCATATACAACTACAAGGCTGGGGGCTGACAGGCTAGAGAGCAGCTTTGCATAATATGACCCAGTGGTCCTTTTCTGTGGAAACAAAAGCCAGCAGTGCATCCCTGTGGGAAGGTGGCCAATTGCAAGCTGGGCTGTATCAGCAACAGTAGCCAGAGGCAAAGCAAGTCTTCCCCTCCATTCAGCACTTGTGAGGCTGCTGCTGGAGCACTGCCCTGTTTAGGGCTCCTCAGTGTAAGAAAGTGTGGATGAGGGCCACCGACATGGTTAGGGAGCTGGAGACCAACATTCAAGGAAAGGTTGAGAGCTGTATGCATTTGTTCAACCTGAAGATGACAAGGCTAAGACCTTGTGGCTGTCTGCAGCTACCTAATGGAAAGGTACAGAGAAGTGGAGCCAGACTTTCTCAGAAGTACACAGTGACAGGACTAGTGTGATGGTCACAAACGGGAGGTGGGACCCATGATCATTCTGGGTTTATTCTCTTGATTCTATATACAAAGAAGGGATAGAAACAGACTATGCACAGACTATGAAACTCTGGACTATTTCTTCTTTTGAACAAATTTCAACAACCTCATAAGCTTAGCTTACAAATGTATCTGAAACTACTTTTTTCCTTAACAAGCTAAAGAAGGAATTCAACATTTTTATTTTTTTTTTAAATTTCACCCAAAGAAAACACAAGCATAAGTCAGGAACATTCGTGATGATAGAGGAGGAGACTGGTTTATGCTCAGCAGGAAAAAAATGTAAACGAGAACTTAAATATACTTCACAGTTTTTTGACATAAGACTGCTTTGATGACAAAACATGAGTTCCAGAACTAAAGAAAATGAAATTAAACTACTCGTTCTTTCTGATCATTAGTTAACCTACCACTGCAGCTTCCAATCAAAAGGACTAAGTTTTTTTTTGTCTTGGCAACAGTAATACCAGGTATCTTAGTATTTCTCTTGCAATCGTAGTAAGGAAACAAGCTATCACATTCCTGTAAAATATCTCATCCATGAAAGAGCATTCCCCTTTCAAAGGGGAAAGGTCAAAGGTTCCCTGCATGCTAACCCGCATACTAAAAGTAAATGACAGTTAGAAATAAAGGCCCAGTAATCCACTGGTGTCGTGGTTTGAGCCTACCCAGCTGACAACAAAAGCATCAGGCAGTCCCTCACTCACCCCTACCCCATCCCCTGAGGGACGGGGAGGAGGAAATACAACCAAAAAGGTTTGAGGGTCGAGACAAAGGACAGGGAGGTCTCACTCACCAGTTATGGTCACGGGCAAGACAGACTCAACTCGGGGATAACAACATACATCTAATACAAACCACCACCACCATCAAGGAAAACGAGAGGTACAACCAGGTCTTAAATACAACACACCTTCCTCCCCCACCCCTCCCTTCTTCCCGGGCTCAGCTCTGCTCCCTCTTCCCCCTCAGCACCGCAGGGGGCAGGGAATGGAGGTCACAGTCCCTCCGGCACAAGGTGTCCCCACTGCTCCTTCCCCCTCAGGGAGAGGGGCCCTCGCAGCCCTCCCCTGCCCCACCGCGGGGTCCCTCTCCTGGCAGACATTCCTCCTCCCGCCGCCCCAACGCGAGTCCTTCCCGCGGGGCCGCAGCTCCCCAGAACCCCCCAGCCGGGTCCCTCCCGGGGCTGCCGCCCTCCCGCCGACGGGCGGCTCCAGCGCGGCCACAGTCGCGCTCTGCTCCGGGCCCGGGCCCTGCTCCTCCGGCCCGGGGCCCTCCGCGGGCTGCAGGGCGACCTCTGGGCCGCCGCGGGGCTCCAGGGGCTCAGCCGCCCCCCCACCGCGGGCCGCGGGGGAACCTCTGATGCGGCACAGCTCCCCCTCTTCTTCCCCACTGACCGGGGTGTCCACAGGGCTGTTTCTCTCCCATCTCCCTTCTCTCACCTGCTCACCAACACCAACACAGACAGACCAGTCAAAAAGACAGCAAATCAACCGCTTCTTTCACTCTTAAATAGTTATTCCCAGAGGTGCCATTGGTCTGGCCTTGGCCAGAGGCGAGTCCAAAATTGGAGCCAGGGGAGGTTCTCAAAGCCTCTTACAGGAGCCCCTCCGTAGCCCCTCCCCCACTACCAAAACCCCACTAGACACCACCACAACGGGTCATCTGCTTTTCGACACTTCAGCACTACAATCTGTCCCCAAGCACATCTCAAAATGAAAAAGTGTTTTTCATGACATGTATGCATGGCAATCATTACAAAAAGCAAAGAATCCCATGGAAGGGTTCATTCATGTAGAATGCCAGTCAAATCTCTTTCTGACATTCATCACTGTGCAAAACCAGGGTAAACAATGAATGTAGCTATGTAAATCAACTTTTCTAGTACACCAATACAGATGTATTATTTCCTCACTTTTAATCCTATCCTGCTACTTAATGGAGTCTCTTAATTAGTTTCCAAACATGACAAATATAACAAGATATTAGTTTCCAAGTAGTAAGACCAGCTTATCTTACTCTAACGTACGTACCTGAATTGCTGAATTCATGAAACATGTATTCCCCAAGTTACTCAGGCCACATAGGCCTGGCTGCTCATTGTGTCTTCCTGTCTCTGAATAATCATAATTCTTATAAGCAGTGTATGATGGGAGACAATAGTTTGAATTTTTCACACTGTAAAAAAACAAAACATCTTTCACAATGTAAACATGTACTCTATAGTACTTCCATACATACAAGTACTTAAAAAACTTAAATGATTAAAAATGTTAAAAGTAACTTCTGTGAACAAGAAAGGATTTAAAACAAGTATTTAACTTCGGTAATAACACTAAATTAAATTTAAAAGTCACCTGTGCAAACAATCAAAATCTAACGTACTGCAATAACCGTAATTATTATATCCCTACCCCTTTTTGATAGGAGCAGCTTCACAGCTGACTCTATTCTTCATTGCTCCATCAAATTTAATACACTCAGACTTTAGACACCACCAGCAGCAATCAATCATTTACGTCCCCTTTGCATCCTGCTACTGCAAGAGTGAGGTCGGTGGGAATGGGAATGCAGAGTTACAGGTGAAAGCTGAGATTTCCAAGGCCACTGTGGCATAGCTGCCTCACTGCATCAGAGAGTCTATTTATAGCTTCCCTGCTAGGACAGCACAATCCAGCATGCAAATGCAGGAAAGCCTTGAGAGGTAAAAGAATGCGCAAAATGCCTTCTAACAACTTCATCATAAATTTCTATGATGCATCTGTTTGGAGAAACTGGAGAAGACTGAAATAGGCAAAATATTAAGATTTAAAGCAATTCGTTTCCAGATGAAATCATGCAAATACTAAATATAGCGTAACCCTCAAAACAGTAAAGTAAGCATATCCGAGAACACTAGAAAGGCAAAAGAATCTCGTAAGAGGATGTTCTGCAATATTACAGATGTTACGAAAAAACAACCAACCAGAAAGGTTAAACTCTTTCTTAAAATATTTCAGGTGCTGATCATAATGAAATCTGCACGATAGTAGCTTTGGCTAAAGTTCAAGAGTATTTCTGCAGTCACTAAGCATTATTCACATCAGAAGCAACTTGAATAAAAATTTGAAAGTCAATTGCTAAGAATGACAAGGAAAAATATGCAGTGCAAAGAATCAATCCTGATCAAAAATTGAGATTTATAATTGTAAAAGCCTGAGGATACAAGTGCCCAATGATACACTCCAGCCATCACTCCTGAATAGTATCACACTCTTTACATCCACCCAAATTCCAGCTGTCCCCTCAGTGCACAATTACTCATTTTTCATGAATAACAGTTGTTTTGTTCCAATCACAAGAGTTATTGAAAATTTCAAAACAGAAGGGCAAGAAAATTTCTCCCTCTTTCAATGGCCTCAGAAATCTGTGTAGTTTATAGCTCCACTGTCCATAAAGCTGCTGTTCTCAATCTTTTACATCTGACCATCTCTTTTTAATAGCTGACTTCCCTATCAGTCATTCCCTTTTCCATACACATGCATTTTCACTACACTCCAGCTTGCCCCCAAAGCAGCTAAGTGGCATTGTGTTTACTGGTCATTCTCCATGAAAAAAATCCCTGTAAAGTTAGTTTTGCCTGTTCAGCTTAATCCTAACTCAAACGCTTCACCCTAGTTTACACAAGATGCTTTTTGAACTCCAGGGCCCACATACCCTTCAAGCTTGCTTCTGTGGTCAATCCTTCCCATCGTTAGTCCCTGAACCCTCCACGCATAAGAGATGCCCAGGGAACATGACCTGCCATCCCCCTTTGCAGCTGCAGTCCAGCTACTGTAATCAAGCCAATTCCCTTAAATTGGCAAGCCTTAGTTCCCCCAGGAAGAGAAAGCACAAGCTTGCCATTAGTGCTACGGGCAATACAACCAACCCCCACCCCAGCTCAACAGGGCACAGCAGCAACAGAAATGCGCACATACAGGGTACACAATAAGCTGCTATTTTCAGTCCTTGCTTCCTGCTGCTTTCGTCACCTAACTGAAAGATCGCACTTTCCACATGGCTAACAGATGAAGAATGTCTTTTGGAAATTTAGGAGATGTAGGAGTAATAAACAGATTAAATGTAATTTTCCTGGGGATTTTCACTGCCCTTCTTTTTCCTTCTCTGCAGCTTTGCCTCCCCTTCATGAACTGCCACCTTAGAAGGGACACTAGAAAGCTAGGAAATGCAATTGGTGTCTTTTGGCTATAGTGCATTCATGTAAAAAATTTCCTCAAATCAGCTAAGTAACATGGTGATAATTTAATTCAAGAGAATTGTAATGAGTATAGATCCCCAGCGCTGGTTTGTTCTTAGGGCCAAACTGTCAGTTTACTTCTCAAAAAGGAAAGCCATTTCTGAGCTCCTTCATCTTCTGTACTGGCCAACAGAAATACATTTGAGGGGTTTAGAGAATATGGTTACCACACTCATGCTGTGAGACAGGTCTATCCATATATTTTTCTTTCAGGGTTCTGTGATATTTTATCAAAACATACCCAGCAAAATACGGTGCCTACTATGCGCAGGAGACTAGGAGATGTCTCTTTACAGCTTTATCAGGCTGCAAACTTCATTTCTGCTGGAAGAATTATTTTTATTTAAATTACATTGTGCCCCTGCTTTTCATGCTTTTGAGACTGGACAAAAAATAAAGTATTAACAGTCAGTAGTAAATGGCTAACAATGGAAGCAAGTAATGATGCAAGGCAAGTCTACAACTTCATTCAAACAGAAATGCCCTAGAAAAACTAACTTGTGCTAGCATGTCCCCACCCTCCATCTGCTTTTCCTGCAAAACCTTCACAAAGTCGTCTTTAATGAATGAACAAGCGTGGAAGAGCAGAGGGGTAGTATTAGAATGGGGTAGTCAAGTAAGGGTAGTAACAGAAAGAAGATACTGACAGCTCTTAGAAGAAATTGCTGCTCAAAAAATAAGGCAAGACTTTAAAAAATGAAACCATCTTCAGACCCTTGAACAGCTAGGCAGAGTTCTTGAAGTAGTGAAAATGCTAAAGGGAGGTTTCCGAGTAAGATTTTATTATCCATAAATCTACGAATCTCGAGTTGCATGTGCCATACTTGAAACGACTTATACATACTGTCTGTATCCTGCCTTTAAACCTCAAAGCAGCTTTCAGATGATGATTAACCCAGAGCGTTCATTGTATAGTTGGAGTTCTGGGAAGCACTGATTTGGAACACAGACATTTGGAAAAGCACCATTAGCTTTGGAAAGGACACAATCTGACAGTGGAATGCTATATACCAACAACAGGTCCTGAAAAAGGAATCAGAGTTGCAAGAATGAGCCCAGAAAATTAAAAGTTTGGAACAGTTCCTGAGCTCCATAATATTTCAACCACTTTAATGCACTACCAGTGTGTTTTTGTGACCAGCCACTTTAACAAACCCGTAATTGGGTTCCATTAATTTTTAGAGATTCCTGAAGCATGAGGAGAGGCCCATGTCACTACACAAAGACCACTGTCTTTGTTATTGTTCATGATCATCTTCTGGAGAGCAAAAGACAGTATTATAATCTATTTAAATAGTTAAAAAAAAAAAAATCACTTTCCTCATAACATTTGCCTGTGTGCCAGGTGCAATGTCAAGAATCTGTTTCTACAGGTGACCTAATTAACATTCATACTTCTTGAATTAAGCGTATTGAAATATACCAAGCATGTGAGCAAAGCTGCCAGCTGTCTGTCTTCTGACAAGCTGACACTACTGAATGATCAAGTAATTTTAGAAGCCTAAACAATGGTTACAAATGAAGAAAACTTTTCCCTAAATTCTTCAAGCAAAATCCCTGTTCAACTGTTTTTAATGCCCTCCCCCCAAAATTTAAAAAATATCATATGTGACATGAAATGCATTGCTTTATAACAGCAATAACCAGAAGTTCCAGTAAGACCTAAACGATGCGTGTTTCCCTGCTCTTCTGAATCCACTAATACATATTATGCTAATCCTTCTATGTTATTCTTTCAACAACATCACCTGTAAAAGCAAAAGAACATCAATGATCAATTATTTGGAATCCTCCATTTCATCAAATGCAAACTTACATTCACAGAAATGAAGGCTTTGGACCTGATAAAATTTGCACAGGCTGTTTCTATTATCTAACATACGACTAGCTCAACAGAAAATGAGGTATTTACCAATTTGAGGCCTACTATTACTCAGAATGCTTCCTGGATTAAACAAATATTACAGAAATGTGTATCATATAAAGAAACATGATACTTTTCAGAGTTTTAACATAATTTGAACTGTATAGCCCAGCTATAATAATTGTAAGAACAGTCTTGCAATGACTAGCATTTATGACTATTACTACACACAACCTATTGTTTGCTTTTTCTGCCTTATAAATCAGCTTTGTCAGCTAAAATTATCTTCAAATGTTGATATTTCTTTTAGTGTCACAGCATCTCATGTGCATATGGAGGTGCCAATTGATCCTAGAAAGCCACAAATGTATAATTCTCCTATTGTACTAAAGATAATGGGCAATATAAGACACAATAAGGCAGAAATACGAAAATAAATTCCAGGCAAAGCTGACATTACATAGTTAAGAAAGCAATGAAAGGAAGATAGCATTAATTAATAGAAAATAAGTGCTTTCTTAGACAAGGAGTTATTTGCAGGAAGAGTAGTAGAACATAGGAAGAAATTGATCTTAACCCAGAATGACAGAATACAATTAAATCCATAGATACCTCTTTCTGTTTACTTTTTGAAGCCAAAAATTAAGCCATCTTAATGCAACAGTATGTACTTTAAAGTACATAGTGTATTAATGGATATGACTTCTCTATCACTGAACTAGTTCATCTTGAACATGTATTCTGACAGAAGTGCTGCTGAAGATTATCCTATATTATATATTGTACCAAATTATGAATTTGTGATTTAAAAAAAATTTATTTTAAACTCATCATAATTGGATTATTGCATTGTAAGGAAAACCATATACTTCTGCACTGAGTATCTGCCTTACATAACATCCAGATATACGGTGGTTTGAATTACAAGAGAAAAATGGCTGCTATTTCATTAACACTATAGAGAACACGTACCTACTATGTGATTTACAAATGTTTAAGGCACTTCAAAGAACCAATTCCCTATCAAACCTGAATTCTATATCATTTTTTTAAAAACATGTATTCCTGTTGAAAATCCTCAAATTAAAAAGAAACAAACAAAAAACAGCCCCAGAATTCTACCTTAAGTTATAAAAGCTCCCATTTTGGTTCCAAAATAAATCAAGAAATAAAAATAAAATCAGCTGAAGCAAGTGAAGAAACTACCTTTAAAAGCCGCAGGAGCTGGCAACAGGTTTCGTAAGTACTTCCTAAAAATAACTACAGCATCACAAGGGAGAAGCTAACCAAAAAAAAACCCCCCAGAACCCTCCCCCCTCCTCCAGCAAAACAAACAAACAAACAAACAAAAACAAATTAAAAAAGGAAACCAAGAAGAAAGCTTGCTGGCTGGATTTACAACACTGGCTCCCTAGGAAAAAGTAACTGTTAAGCTTTGGTTTTGGCTCTACAACTGTCTTTTGCATAAGCAATGGGGGAAGGAGAGATTAGTTCTCACCTGGAGGCTCAGCTCTGGTCAAGTAATTTTTCACACAATCATAGATACAATATACTTTTTATTTACTACACATTCAAACACAGAGTACAATAGACCGCAGTTAAATACATGGATTTCAACTGTTTAACAGTGAGAGTTGGGGCTACTCACAATTGGTAGAAGCACAAGTGACACTTCAACCCTTAGGAAAAATCACTTCTGATAAATGGAGTATTTAACTGGAAGATATTGTATAAGATATTCAATATTTATGTCACCTTTTTAATATTTAACATCTTCATGTTTGATCACAAAATGCATGTTTGGAAAAATATTCTAAATTTGAATGAATTGTAAGAATAAGCCTCTTCAATTTCCCCCAGCTTGCATTAAAGATGAGTGCTCTCTGGTTTCAAGCATTTGAAAGATGCTCCATTATCTGTTAAAGTGAAATAATTCCATGTTTTTCTATATTCACCAACTTTTTTTACAGTTGTGTACAACAAAAAAAAGATTACACACAAAGTCGGCCACTGGAATATGAAAACTGCTCTTTTAGAATTTTATCATATTCTTTACTAAACTTCTGATTTAGAATATAAAGGAGAAAACCCTTAAAAGTGAGAAGCCTCTTTTACTAAGCCTCTGCTCATTGTGATATTCAAGCACACCTATCAGACTGATCTCTCAAATCTTCTAGCACTAAGACATGGAAGCTAAGCTGCTGACAATTAATCAATTGCTATAATCACTGTGACAACCATTATAGCTAAAACAACTCAGCTGTAGTGGTCTCAGATCAATGTGTGATATCACATATGCTGCTGCAATACCTTAGCATCAAGGAATAAGGGAAAACCTGACCACCATAAATGTAAGTAGTTTATACTTTTTGGTTGTCCACCTAAATTCAGGCAGGATAACAACAACAATGTATCTTTAGCAGTTAGGCTCTGATGAAGTCTTTATATATTTTCTTACAAGGCTCAACTTTCTTTTTAATGTCTAATCTACTGAGGACTGTTACCAAACACCTGTAACTGCTTTTAATTTCCTGATATCATGCTTTACAATACCTACATTATGAAATAGTGACCAGTAACAATTCACAATCCAAATATGGCAAAACAAATGAAAATCCTTCAGCTAGGAGTTAAAAAACATCAAAATTTGTTTATGTCACACTGGGGCGATTAAATTAAAAAATGGTTTAAGGTATATTGCTTACTTTCTGTTGTTCATGTTGTTATAATTATTTGATAGAGATGGAGAGATCTTTGGTAAAGTTGAAAAATTTGATGCACCTGGGGACCTTTAAAAATATGAAAATGATAAATTAGATAAAAATGCTGAGATACCAAAAACTATGAAAGCAAGCTAACAAATGAACAATGCATATAAACAAGCATGGAAAAGAAATACTTTTTTTAAAAATGGGCAAAGCACTGAAAATACCCAGGACATGCAGCCCTCAGAATCTATCTTTTAAAAGTTGAAATGCCTTCACAGTACTTGAAACTTTCATATCATATTGAAGAAATATGAGCTACTAAAACCAGAAAGCAAACAAACAAACAAATCAGAGGTCACTGTGCTACAAAAATTGGTTTTGGTTTTTTGGTTTATAGTAGGACTATAGATATTTTGATGTTCTAAAACCTAGAATGTAAAGCCTTCCATGTAGCATGGAAATTTTATGAATTTTTCATTTAGCCATAAATAGATGTTGAGACAAGATACAAAACCAATTAAGATACATACTTCAAGGTTAGTTTAACAGCAACACAAACCCATTTGATTAAAACTCTCTTAGCAATATTGTTAAAAAAAAATCCAGGATTTTATGCACAATACTAAATAACCTTTAAAAACCTTTTCTTTACCAAAAGTAATAGCATTATCACTCGTCCCCATTGTTTAAGACTTTTTAATTATAAGAGTACTGATCATTTTAATCACAAAGACCCTCTGAATGTAACAATTAAATACAATATATAACTATCTTGCAGTGTATTTTTCTGATCATATATTACAGATAACCATGGAAAAGGCTCTGAATACTCAAAGGAATGGTTTTCATGTTTTGTGGGCCCTATGCAACTCCAACTCGTTTGCAAAAAGCTCCAGCTGTCACCAGAAAGCTTTGAAATACATATCACAATATTAAGAAGAAATTCTGCACGCTCAGGATTTTTTTAAGCACCTTTCAAGAACTAAACTCTACAAGGAGAGAAATATTTTTAAACATAGAATTTTCCCAAACATATGTTCACATTAATTTTCAACTTTTTATTAATAAACCTTTTCCAAAGAGAAGATACATCACCATGTGAAAAAAAAGTTATTTAATTTTTAAAGTATTCTGACCAACACTCATAAAGCTTTCCTGTAGATTTCCTTTATCAATCTAAATCTTCTTCTTTGAACATCATCTTCAAAGAAGTAAAAGACAGCATCCACAAGATACAAAACTGAGGTCATTTTAACCCTACCTAAATTCAAGACAAAAGTTAAATTACGCACATATGTATATGTATTTTAGAAGAAGCTATTTGAACTGAGTAATTTTGAACTGAAATTGAACTTTTCAAAACAAATTTGAAGCTTTTATATAATTTAAACCAAATTCAAATACAATACAGTTTTAAATTTAAAACTCAATGTATAATTGTTGTCTGACAATTTAAAATAAACCTGAACAAGCTACATAAATAAGGGTCTGGTTTCCACCAAAAAACTAAAAATTATTTGTTTCTTAGAGGAGATGTCAATCAGTAGTCTTACTCTTTGATAGCATTTGCTATCGAATGCAAAGTGATAGTAACAGGTAAAACAGTAAGACTCCTACTACTCTGAGGTGCGCAGTCTTTCTGTTTGCTTACGGCTGCTCACATTGCTAAATCCTGTGTACAGAGAACACGATTCATTCACAGCTCCTACAGTTTTTAATCCATTTCAATACTTGTGGGAAAACTTGGTAACAACATTAGCAGGAACGCCCCCATCAATTAAAAAAAAAAAAGATCAGAACAAGGATAATAGAAAACACTGAAACGACAGTAAGTGCTAAGGCTGAAACGTATCGCCACACCTCAGTTCTGCCTTTAAAACTGTACAAAAAAGAATGATCAAAACTATGTACTTGTAAAACAACTGCAACGACTTACAAATCCCAGAAGACAAAATGAGTAATCAAATATGCAACAAAAACTCAATTATGTTTTAAATGCAAGGTTCTAAGACAAAGTATATATATCCTTTTAGTAGTATACTAGCTTCAGTATGTATTAATGTTACTGTGGTGTTAAAACACTACAGAAAGATGTCCAAAGAATACAATTACTTGCTTGACAAAAATAATCAATTTTAAACTCTGTAAAAAACCCAATAATCAGTAAATGGCCTTGTTTCTCACATGCAGGAGAAGAGTAAACCAAATTCTCAACATAGCTAGAAGAATATCAGGAACTATGTAAAAGGTAACTTTGAAAGGTAACTTTTTATGATCTAACAAACAAAACCCACAAAAATATTATAGTTTAGCATTTTAACAGTCCAGCAAAAGACAGGTTAAAAAACAACTTTACTGCAATCGTATGCCAAAATAGACCATAACTCACATTAGATATTGACTTCCCTACACACTTCATTAACCCTGTTGTTCAACTGCTCTATACTTTAGCTTCCGTAGTGATCCACATTAGAGACATAAATATGGACATCAGCAAAACCAACTGCAACCAGAACAAATCTTTTCCTCCAATAATCCATGGCTATCTGCTACAGATTGCCAGGATCAGGATAAAAAAGAAAAAAAGTGGAGAAGGCTTCTTCAGACAACTGGAAGAAGCCTAACATTCAGAAGCCCTAGTCCTTATGGGGGACTTTAACCATTGTGATACCTGCTGGCAGGACAACACAGCAGGGCACAAGCAATCCAGGAAGGTTCTCGAGTGCATTGATGACAACCTCCTGACACAGGTTATTGAGAAGCAAACAAGGAGAGGTGCTTGGCTGGATCTGATACTTACACCAAGGAGGGACCAGTTGGGGATGTGAAGACTGGGGCCTTGGCTGCAATGGCATGAGATGGTGAAATTCAAGATCCTGCGAGACAGCAGTGCAGAAAGCAGTAACACAACCCTGAACTTCCGGAGAGCAGGCTTTAGCCTTTCCAGGGATTTGCTTGGAAGAGTCCAGTGGGATACAGCCCTGAAGAGAAGAGGGGCCCAAGAAAGCTGGTTGATACTCAAGGACCATCTCCTCTAAGCTGAAGAATGGTCCAACCTTACAAGTAGAAAATCAAGCAAATGCAGCAGGAAGCCTGCATGGATGAACAAGGAGCTCCTGATCCGACTCAGACATGAAGAGAAAGCATCTGAGTGAAAGCAGCAGCAGATAACACAAGAGGAACATAGAGATACCAGTCAGTTCTGCAGGTATGAGGTCAGGAAAGCCAAAGCTCACCTGGTGTTAAATCTGGCGAGTGATGTGAAGGGCAACAAGAAAGATTCCACAAGTACACAAACAGCAAAAGGAAGACTAGGGAAAACATGGACAACTGCTGAATGGGGCAGGGGCCTTGGTGACAAAGGATACAGAAGGGGCCAAGGTACTCAATGCCTTCTTTGTGTCAGTTTTTACTGGTAAGACCAGTTTTCAGGAATCCCATGCCCATGAAACTAAAACCTGGAGCAAGTCTGCCTTACCATCAGTGGAGGACAATCAGGTTAGGGAGCACCTAAACACACTGGAGATGCACAAGACCATGGGGCCTCAAGGGATGCACCAACTGCTAAGGGAGCTGGTTGATGTTACTGTTATGGCACTCTTGCTTATTCTTGAAAAGTCCTGGCTATTGGGAGAGGTTTACGAAGACTGGAAGAGAGCAAACGGCACTCATATCTTCAAGAGGACAAAAGAGAGTATCTGGGGAACTACAGGCTAGTCCACTTCATCTCAATCCCACAGAAGCTGATGAAGCAACTAGTCCTGGCAACCACTTCCAGACACATGAAGGACAAGAAGGTGACAAGAACTAGTCAGAATGGAACTATGAAATGGAAATGTTGCTTAACCAGCCTGACGGTCTTCTATGAAGAGATTACTAGCTTGGCAGATGAGGGGGGAGCAATGGATGTTTATCTCAACTTCAGGAAGCTTTTTGACACTGTCTCCTGTGACATCCTTGTAGACAAGCAGATGAAGCATGGATTACATAAGTGTACAGCAAAATGGACTGAAAACCAGCTGAATGGTTGGGCCCAGATGACTTTGGCCAATGGCACAAAGTCCAGCTGGAGGCCAGTTACTAGTGGTACACTCCAGGAGTCAATACTAGGTCCTATGCTCTCTAACATCTTTATTAATGACCAGAACATCGGGACAGTGTGCACTCTCATCAAGATTAGAGATGACACAAAACTGGGAGGAGGGACTGATACACCAGATGGGTGCGCTGACATTCAGACAGAATTTGACAGGCTGGAAAAATGGGCAAACAGGAACCTCATGAAGATCAATCAAAGGAAATGCAAAGGCCTGCACCTGGGGAGGAATAACTCCAGGCACCAGTACACACTGGGGTGGCGGGGGGCAGGTGACCAGATGGAAAGCAGCTTGGCTGAGAAGCACCTGGGGTCCTGCTGGACAAAAAGCTGAAGACAAGCCAGCAATGTGCCCTTGGGCCAACAACCTCGTGGGCTGCACTGGGAAAAGCACTGCCAGCAGGTCAAGGGAGGTGATCCTTCCCCTCCACTCAGCCCTGGTGAGATACTTCTGAGGTGCTGGGTTCACTTCTGGGCTCCCCAGTATCAGAGAGACAGGGAAATACTGGAGCAAGTTGAGTGTGAGGCCACAAAGGTGATCAAGGGATTGCAGCATCTGACCTACGTGGAGAGGCTGAGAGCTGGGGCTGTTCAGCCTGGAGAACAGAAGGCTCCAGAGTGATCTCACCAACGTGTATAAATACCCAGCGGAAGCAAACGAAGAAGATGGAGCAAGACTCTTCTCAGTGGTGCCCACTGAAAGGACAAACAGCCATGTGGTATAAATGGAAATAAATTAAATTCCATCTGAACATAAGATCATGTTCACAAAACCAAAAGTGATAAACTGTGACTTATTTTACAGTGAGGGTGGTAAAAAGCTGCAACAGGTTGACCAGAGTGGCTGTGCAGTCTCCATCCCTGGAGATATTCAGAATATGCCTGGACGTGGTCCTGGGCAACCTGCTCCAGCTGCCCCTGCTTTGAGTAGGGGGACTGGATGAGACTATCTCAAGAGGTCCTTCCATCCTCAAGTACTTTGATTCTGTGAAGGTATTGTTACAATGAGCCTAACATATAATTTAGTATTTTAAGGCAAGCTTTAGTATGTTTAATCTACTGCAATGTAGACTATTCTCTTCTTACAAAATCCAACTAATTCGGTTAATTATACTTCTTGGGGGGGGGGGGGGGGGGAGGGTGTGTGAACTGTTGATACTTTAACATTCAGCAATCAAAAACAAATTTAATGTTCATGGCATGCATTTGTTAAGAGTTTCTCAACCCTGCATTAACTGATATTAATGAACATGTTTTTTAAACTACTTGAAAACGTCTGCTGTACATTACCAATATTTGATGTTTACCCACAGGGGCTCAGACACATGGTTACCACAGTCTAACAAGTTATTATGCATCAGCAAATGGTAGTCCAGCTCTTGACTGGCAGACAAGCTCTGACAGCTCTTGCTTTTACAATTTAAGACATCAGAGTAAGTCCGCAGTTAGCTCTATTCTCCACAATTACCTTACAGCAAAGTCAGCAGAAAGGCACATCTGTCTGCACATCAACTGCTTCAGGGAAAAAAACCAACAGATTTTAAATCTCTTGGTTAAAGATTATACTTTTCATTTCAGTAGACAAACACAGCTTTTCTTTTGAAGACCCATGGATATTTATTCCAAATAAACTTGGATACACAAGCATTAAATTATTTCAAAAAGGATAGCTAAGTATCTTTTATTCGATTTTTTTCCCTCTTAAAAATATTATGGTATCCAGGTCAGAAACAAAAAGAGAGTCAAGTAAGAGCCTTTAGTGCTTTTCCAAGATAAAAAGACATACAGTTTCGAATCAGAAAAAAAAAATTATGAAAAAACTTAGCATGCGACAAATATTGCAAGAAAATATTCACTATTACAAGAAGAAAAAAACCCCTACGAATGTGTACAGTCTCAAATTTTTGTACGGTCAAAAAGAACTATTGATGCATTCCCTTTTACATGCAAAAATTGTTAAAGTTAACAGCAGACCATCTGTAAATTATGCAAAGTAGGGAGCTATTTGATTAGGATGATTTATTCCACAGTGAAGACTAAAAAAAATAATCAGAATTAAACCTGATACTTTTATTATACACATAGATGTATACTGATAGATTAATAAAAAAAAATCTTAGTTTTTTTTTACCATATAAGAAGCATTTTTGAAGAATATTATGGATTGATAGATTTAATACTTGTTTATTAAGTTTTCTAAGAAAACAGCAAACAATACTTCTGTAAAAATAGAAGGAAATAAGTTCGTAGTTAATAGCTTCTTCATATGTTTCTCTAACTTGCTTTTATATTTGCACATAAACAGGTAACACCTTCTCAACAGAAAACTAATATAAACCTTGTCCTGGCTATTCACTTGGTAATTCACGGAACTTCAAAACTTAAGCTCCTTCCTTCTCGTTGTCTCAAGTTTTATAATCACAGATTGGATGAAAGTTTTTTATTGTTGTACAGTTTTCCGTAAACACAAGTAATTTGATTTTGTAATACAGTTGCTTAACTACAATCTTAGATTTTTTTCATATCTTTGTTTAAAACATCCTCTTAATGACAATAAACCATTCAAATAGGGTCGGTTGGTTATTTTTCTGACTGTGGAATGATGTCCTGCAAAAGGATATAGATATGAAAAAAAACCCAAAACTCTCTGTACACAGATCACAAGTCTTTATTCAAGGACTGGCATCAGCAGCAACTAAGCTACCAAAGCAACCTGGATCTCCATGTTTGCATGAGTTTGTCACACGTATGACATTGACAGTTACTCACAGAAAAGTTAGTATAAGAAAATTTTCTGCAGAACTGCCCATTAATGAACACTGAGTAATATCTATTTTGGGAGTAAATGACAGTAAAGACATTCCAGGAGAAGTCACTATGAGCTCTCTAGAAAGTTTCACAGAAGCCAAGCTTCCTGAGCCACAAACATCACAGCACCTGATATGAACAGTTGGTATAAACAGAACCTCTCAGAGAGCCAAAAATCCAGCTATTCCTAAGCCTGGCTGACCATGTGCACATTTTAAGAATGTACACCACATTCAGAAACTTTGAGACAAAAAAAAACCCAAAACACCACAAACATTTTAAGCAGCACTAAGAGACAATAGTGTATATATCATTAAACTTTAGTGGGTTTTTCTACGGCAAATGTTACAACTACTTCCAAATTTAAGTAAACTCAGAAGTTAGAAAAACAGTACACATAAGAGAAATCCAACCACTGACAAGCCTGGACATAGAGCTGAAACTCTAAGTTGCACAGAAGAGTCTCTGCTCCTGTATAAAAAGGATGTCAAAATAATTTCTTCCTAGCTTCTTCTTCAGAAGACACAATTATGATGATAACTGATCTTTTCACTTGTATCAATTCTTACACTTTTAAGAGAAACAGAACTGTAGTTTTTTGAAAGTGTTTCTTCCTACACTGAGCTGAGGTCCCAATTTGGCCAAAGTAAATATGCTCTTTTCTTGCAGCAGAAAAAGATGCTCATACCTTTAACATATTTCTCATAAAAAAATGCCATCTTTCATCACCTGCAGTAGGAAGAAAGAAGAATTGCCAAAAGCAGTCTTATGCTTCCACTAACAAAAAAGAGCAGGGAAAATGTGCAGAACATCCCTCTCTCTTTTTCAACTGTGACAACATAGCTTGTGCTGCCATTCAGACAGAATTTGACAGGCTGGAAAAATGGGCAAACAGGAACCTCATGAAGATCAATCAAAGGAAATGCAAAGGCCTGCACCTGGGGAGGAATAACTCCAGGCACCAGTACACACTGGGGTGGCGGGGGGCAGGTGACCAGATGGAAAGCAGCTTGGCTGAGAAGCACCTGGGGTCCTGCTGGACAAAAAGCTGAAGACAAGCCAGCAATGTGCCCTTGGGCCAACAACCTCGTGGGCTGCACTGGGAAAAGCACTGCCAGCAGGTCAAGGGAGGTGATCCTTCCCCTCCACTCAGCCCTGGTGAGATACTTCTGAGGTGCTGGGTTCACTTCTGGGCTCCCCAGTATCAGAGAGACAGGGAAATACTGGAGCAAGTTGAGTGTGAGGCCACAAAGGTGATCAAGGGATTGCAGCATCTGACCTACATGGAGAGGCTGAGAGCTGGGGCTGTTCAGCCTGGAGAACAGAAGGCTCCAGAGTGATCTCACCAACGTGTATAAATACCCAGAGGGAGGAAATGAAGAAGATGGAGCAAGATCCTTCCCAGTGGTTCCCAAGGAAAGGAGAAGAGACAATGGGCACAAACTGAAACACAGGCAATTCCGTTTAAATAGAAGTATTCTGTTTTACAGTAAGGGTTAAGAGTGGAATATGTTTTCCGGGAAGGCCATGGAGCCTTCATCCTTGAAGATGCCAAACCCTGACTGGACATGGACCCAAGCAGCCTGCTCTATGTGACCCTTCTTTGAGCAGGTGGGTTGGACTAAATCTCCAGAGGTGCCTTCCAACCTCAAGTATTCTGTGATTCTGTGAAAAGCTTAGCTGATGTTCTGAAATGATTCTGCCTTTTTCAAGCATTATAAAGCTTACATACTTTCCAATATTCTATATTTTGACCTTTCTAAACATGGCATTTTATTTCCTGGCCTCAAGATTTACGTTTACAATTTCTACTCTTCTAAAACAAGCGCTACAAAGAGGTGGTCTCAGGAGGAAGCAGTGCGAGACCAGTGTGTGACCAATGAGAAGAATGTAGGAAGGTATCCGGATGTATACTGTTTGTGATGATAAACTAATACTACTGCGTCTCACACAAAAGACTCAAAAGAAGGTGTTTAATATTTCTACCACTTTAAACATTTATTAGATTTTTCATGAAGTTTTAAACAGGTGTAAAAACCTGTCCCCGTTACTGACTGTATAGTTTCTATTTGAATCCACTAAATTTTGCAAACCTTCCATTATTACAGCGCATTTGAATACCAAATTTCAGCTGTCTTTCTGATAGCTGCCAAACCTCAAAAACATACCCCAACTTCGCAGTAAAACTATTCATCCTCATTTGCTTGTTTACGTACAGCCTCCTCATACACCAGTATTCTCAATTACCATTTCACTTGTCCCCAGATCAAACATTTTCCAGGAGATATTCTGTAATTTATATATTGCTCCTGAATGCCTTCCATGAAGTAGCATGGAAGTTTGGCAAAATAAAAGCAGGTAACATCACCAAAAATATCTTCCTACCAAAACTGCCAAAAGAATCCACGACACTGAGTTATCTAAATTCTTTTAACCTTCAAAATCTACATCTAAAATTGTCTCAATTTACATTTCTACTAGATGCTTCTTAAGGTCAGAGATTGAACTTTAAGTATCTTGCATCCCATTCTTTCTGCTACTCTACATTCTCAATTCTTTGTGTCATAACATCTTGCTAAGCAAGATTATACTGTTCATACTAAGTTTAAATTGAACCCAGACTTCATTAAGCAAATTAACAGAAGCTAGTGCTCCTAATAAAAGTGCTTGAGATAAAATACCAAAGATAAAGAATCTCTGTCCTTCAAATGATAAGCAATGATACTACAAAAATGTTTTAAAACAGCAGTGAACCTCAATTGTATGAATGCAGAATACCAAAAGGAATAAAAGGAACTTTAAAGAAGTCTTTATGAAAAATATGCTCAAGACCTAGCAATAAAGGGGAAAAAAAAAGTGTTAACTATTTGTAAGGCTGAGAATGTGTCAGTTTACTAGTAACTAGTTCTAAATGTTCTTCAGAACGAACAGAACATGATTTAGATTCTGGAAGCAATACTAAAAGAAGTTTGTCCATCCAAATGAGAAAAACCACACTCAAGTCTTTCTACTCACTTGCCATTATCAAGGTGCTGTTGATAATGTCAGCAAGAAGAACTGAAAAGAACATTGTGCTCTGTTAATTGATGACAGCCCAACAAAGATCAAAAGCAACAAGCTGGTAATGTAGACTGCAACTTAAATAAATAATGCCTTTGTGTAAATGTTACCTCCGGAGATAAAAGGACAAACTATCCATGAAAATATTTACATCTAAGAAAAATTCTGATAAAATACATATATCTGTGTTCACCTAACAGATATGCTACACTTTGAAACAGAAATCTAAATAAAATAAGCTGAGTTTTACAGTTTTCTACTAGGGATTTTTTTTTTTTTTCTGTTTTTAAGCAGGGTAACATATATCACTGGCTGAAATCAACAAAATTAAGCAATGTATATGCAGGGATTCATCATTATTATGTCATGTTCTACAATGTGCAGCACTTAGAACAAATACGCTATTTGGCATATTTTCAGCTAAAACACCTGAAGGCCGATTTTCAAAATAAAATGCCACTTTTAAAACCAATTTTTAAAGAAAAATAACATGTGAAAATAGTTAAGCTATAGTGAACAACATGACTTAAATTCACAACTTACTTAGGAGTTGAAGGACCTCTTGGCCACGTTCCATCCTCATTCTTCTGTTCTATCACCAGTACCTATCACAAAAAGTGTAATGAGAAAACTGAAATAAAAGTATCAGTAGACTGCTTTCTTTTCCAATCTTTTTAACGCATTTTCTGACATGTGATTGAGACAGAAAAGACTGATGTTTAAGCTACTGTTCCCCAAGGTTCAAGAATATTCCATTCACTTACTCTGTACCTTCCTCTTGCTCTATTAACTTTTTTCTCCCCACATCTTAATTTGTGCGATTTTGGGCAAGCCACTTAATATGTCTATGCCTCAACAATCAATGGATAAAATGGCAAGACATTACCTCTCAAAGAGGTCAGAAGATGACCTGCAATATCTAAATAGTATCTATGAATCTACAGAAATCACGTGTCTATACAACAGCCCTGTCAAGGAAGAGGTATTCCTGAAGGAATTTTGCTTTGCACACAACACAGATCAGTAGAAAAAAAAAACCCAAATCAAACAATTTTATGCCCTGATAGCCTTAAAATCATACCTGTCTGGTTACTCCTGTATGTTTTGCAAAATCATTCATCTAACATTATTTTCCCAATGGGACAGTTGGCTAATTAAATTAATTTCATTCAAGTTGTTATTGGTACAAAAGGGAGTACAGAACACTCAGTCCTAAACACAGGCATCAAGTGCCATTTGAAATGCCTTTGGGTATTTGAGATATCTGCCCTATGCTGGCAGATATGACACAGGACCCACAAAAAGCTCATGCCTTTCTGGACTGACAGCTGGGATACCCAGATCATTTGAAATGGCAACTAGACTCCAAATTTTAAACTGAATCTAACTCTTAATTTCCAAGGCAACTAATTCTGCATAACTGCACACTGCTGTTTCAGGATGCTAACTAGCTGCCATGCTATGCCTGTATTTGTCTACACAGTGACATACATTCACATACGTACTTATGCTCAAAAAACCTTATACATAAGTCATGCTGCCACTTCAAGATGTAATCACATTTCCAGTCTGAATACACTCAGATGTGACACTGAAAATCAGCTTTCTGTCATGACCAGCTTTCCATCTGGACAAGAGCAGTCTGTTATCTTTGGTCATGAATGCTGTAAGACGGATTCTGCCCTATTTCCTTCCATTGGCTCTCAGAGACTACTAAATAAAAGGAAGATTGAGACTTAGAAGTTCAATGGAACCCCTAAAGGCTCACTTCAGAAATCAAATGATAAATTCAAAACAGTTAAGTTACTCAATCACATACATACTTCAGAATTACACAGTAAAAAATAACTAATAGGCTAGATAGACTGTAATAGTCACAATAACTATTATTAGATTAGGAGGGTCACCGAGAAAAACAACAACCTTGTGTGTCAGCAGGTGGAACTGACTAAACACACATGGTCTACCATGACATTTAGCATTTTCAGAAATCATGGTTAAACTCTGTTTCGAACAATATTTGTTTTGCTGAAAGTACAGATGTCACCTAGAGATCTTTCTATGGCTCTATTAGACCATGCTTGCTTCATAGTTAATGTTTCACTGGGATAGAAGCAATTAGCAAGTTACATGTTTGACACAAATCTTTTTGGGACATGTGGGCTCTTCCAGCAGGACCTCTGCATTGTTAAAATTACCCGTGTGAGGGTTTAACCGCGTGCAGCATTGAAACTAAAGGGCACAATAGTTCAAGTTGTTATTTTGGTGCACTGTTACTTACCTTCCATGCCATAAAAGAAAACTGAAGCACAGCACAAATACTGCTGGTAAGCAGGTTAGAGTCAAGTATTTCAAGGCAAAAGGAAATACTTTAATATAATCTTGCCTACAATGACTGCCATCAAATTTCATCCATTCATATTTGTAGCACGACAGCATGAACTACAGCTGTTGAAAAAACATCCAACTCTATTTGAGGACTAAAGAATCAATGTAATAGTCTGAAAAGTTATTCTAATGAAGAAATTGTCCAATCAGTTCACATTTATATTTGTGTAGCTTTAACATCCAATATTTGTTCTTTATATCATCTGGAAAGGCAAAAAAAATATCTTGTAAGAAATCCTCCCATAAAGGGATTTTAAAGTGATGATACTGTCTCACACTAAAGCAGGTTTTCAAGCCCTTCTGTCTCTATAGTTCTTATCTGAATTTTTTTCATTTTTTCTTAACTTCTTTCTGAAATCTGGACAGTGGAATTTGATTAGAAGATGTTACTCTTTTAGAGTACCTAAAATGTTCTCCAAATTTTGGGTTTCATTATAGGAACATATCCCAGATCCTAGGAATATTTTTCTATTTAATTTTTTACCAAATTCAAGTCAGCCATGTTACGTTCATTCGCTTTTAATTCACCTGGAGAGTTAAACTCATCTTTAATCCTGAAAAGACACTCAAGGTCTACTTTTATTTCAATGAATTTGTTTATAAAATTTTCTATCCCTACCACAATCTCTTGTGAGGAATTTTTATTTAAAAAGAAGGAAAATTCATTGGGTACAGCTACATTTTCATAAGCAAAAAAATAAACATATAAACCCAAGAAATAATACTACACTTTACCTGTCCCTGGTATAAACCAGCATCCTGTATGGTACTGTCTGGTTTATTCAAAGGTTCAAAAGTATTACTCATGTATTTGTTCCACAATCTGGTCTCTTTTTCACCTGGAATATTGAAGATTTTTCTTATCTCTTTTTCAATTGTATCTGTTTTGAAAGTGAGAGAAGACAAGTTTAGCATTTCACTACATAAACAGTATAAAGCCAAATAAAGCACCAGAATCACCTACTTTTTTCTTAAAATATGAATGAAACTCTAGAAACAGCCATGCAACTACATCACGTTGTAGGACAAGCACGAAGTTGCTAGTTTGCTTGCCTTTAAAATGGAAACAGTCAGAGGACTATTTTATTCCCTCCTGAATCTCTTGCAAAGCAGACCGAATAAAGACAAGGTGATAAATAACAGACGACAGAAGGTACCTAGGTACCCATCTACTAATTTCTCAGAGCGTGGTAACACAGGAATGTGTGTGGGGAGGCAATTATTAGAAGTGAGACCGACAGAAAAACAAAGTGGAGGGAGTGCAAGTCATTCTGTTCCTCTCCCTATGTCAAACCCTTTTTGGTTTTCACTCTTCTATTATCCATATCTCAGTGCAATTAGCGCTAACCAAAATATATTTGCATAAAGTTTAATTTTCACACTCACAGAAATTAAAGACTACTCTGCAAAACTAAAGCGCATAAATTTATTTTAAAAGGATGATTAAAGACTTTAACTCCCCGAAAGATTTAACATAAAAAGGTCTACCAGCGCCTACTCTACCTGACAGAAATTTAATCGGTGTTACGTAATTTTAAAGTAGGATAACTATTGTTTACAACTGGAATTTAAGTTCATACTTGACTCCGTTCTCCTTATGCAAAAGTAGAATTTATTAAAGAGTTCTTTAATTTGAACCAGTATGTACGGTGCTATACCATAGCAACTTCAGTTAGTTGTTTTTCTTTTTAATTGATGCACTCATAAAGCTCCACGGCAGCCAAGTCTTGTAACAGCTAACGCAGAGAACTAAAAAGGAGTTAAGAAATGTACGGTTTATTCCTGATGATCACTGAAAACACAATTATAAACACAGGCATTAAGCTCTTGGAGATACGTTCCCCTGAAGTCTCAGGATAAAACACCAGTGTGTCAACTCCTCTAGCATTACCCTTGCTTTCTTTTACTTAAGATTATTATTTTCTCTTCCACTATGTTAAATATGAAAAGTCAAAATGAGACCTGAAGCTTAGAAGTACCTTGTAAAAATCCAGCCGTTGGCTTGTAAAATGCACAACTGGCCAATACAATATTTGTAGATATTGTAAGGCAACTGAATATAATTTCCTTCTATACTAGTTAACACACATTTTACTATGAAAGCAAGTGTTAGACTGGATCATCTGCTTCTGTAATAGAGATGATATGTAGGCAAGGTGGGTGCTATAAACAAAGCACCAGGCTGTTACTTGATTTGTTGACTTTTTAAAAAAAATCATGTACTGTCTGAATCAACTCTCAACCAATTATTTCAAATAACTATATTTAAATGTAAAAATGAATCCAGTCTGCAATAATCTTAAAAAAAAACCCAGCCAGATTTATCAATGACTTTCACTAAAAGAATTCACAAACCGTAATTTTTCATTATCTTATTAATGCCATGACAACTAATTATTTGAGCATTGCAGCTCTTATTCTTTGCAAGTACTAAGTTAACATTCATTATGTTAATTTTTAACATATTCCAGCTTCATTAACAGAACAGTTATAAGACGGGAAGCATCAACCCTGTCAGATGACCACACATTATAGCTAAGACTTTGGGAAAAGCATGTTCCACTTGACTATTATGCTGATTCTGAGACTGTGTTCTTTCACATACTTCCATGAACGTAACCAATGCACACTTCTTCCCCCCTGCCCCTCAGCAAGCAAGGGGCTTGCTTATGATCTGAAGTGCTGGCTTATGATCTGAAGTGAAAGTGCCCGTTTCAGTATAAACAAAAACATTACATTCAAATAGGTATGGTCTGAGGCATACTGTGCATGGGGTTCTTATAGGGTTATAAGCGTCCCATGTATGAGATGACTAGGACTAGGATGATGTCTAAAGGAAGAACTGCCCTTTAAAGATGCCTCTCACTCCATCAGCTATATAGCCACAATTGGAGAGGCTTCAATTCAAGAGTTAAAGGTTATGAATCCTGTATAGGATATATCCTGTATCATTAAAAACCAAGGTAGCTCCTCCAAAAAAACAGCTGTATGATTTAAGTATTATTTTGCAAGACTATTTGGAAGAGTCTTGATGAAATGTTGGAGAAGTTCAGTGGATCCTAACAGAAGCAGACCCTGGCTCCTAAAGGCTAGTGCTATCACAAATACTGGCTAAAGAAACAGTAGTAAAATATTAATCCCAGCTTCCTAAAGAAGGGAAAGCCTAGTCACAGAACCCAGAACAAATCGTCCTCAAGGGTGGCAAGTTTTACATTCTTGTATTCTGCAGCAAATCAAAGGGAAAGCCAATTCAAAGCCATTTGCCTAAGTACTTTACTGGTAAAAGTCCGAAAGTCCATTAGATGCAGGGCTGCTGGTAAAATCTTCTCAAAGATTTATCTTTGAGATAAAGTTTATCAGCTTAGTTTTTGAATTCTTTTATGGCACTGCAGACACAACCTGACTCCTATTCATCCATAACAGTGGCTATAGACAGTCTTTCTGGCATTTTATGGCTTGTAAAACTCTTGAATAAAGGTAGAAAAGGCCTACACATTAGCTGATGATCTAGTTTTATCATACCTCCATATGATTAAGACTCCTGAATGGATCATTAACTTATTTTCACTCAGAAGCCCTGATGCTTTCAAGGACCACCAACAACAACTAGACTGAAATGCTGCCTGAACTACATCTATTGTCTAACTCATTTTCTTTTTAGAATTAAAAACCCCACCCCCATCCCCCCACAAAGAGTTAGTCATCAATCAGTCTCAAAGTTAATATGCACTGGCTTCAAGGTGAGAGTACTCAATTCTAAGAGATTCACACAAAGGTCCAAGGAACACATTAGATGTCTCCAGTACTACCCCAAGAGAATGACTGTCATTATTTTGCCTTGTTTGAGGACAAATTTCACCATATTTAACTTTTTATTCTAATACAAACACATGATTACGTGTTTAACTTAAAGACTAAAATTCAATGAAGTAAAATGATTCTGTTTTTAAATCAAGCAGTCTGCAAAGAATTAAAGGGTAGCAAGTGTAAGTCACTACCCATAATGTAAAGAGAAGCAAAACCTGAGAAAAATACATTGTTGTCAAAGAATGTAAACAAAGTGTAACGGCTGGGCATAAAGTACAATTCTAACTTCACACATACAGTTGATTGAAAGACTTCTCGGACATACATGCACAAATACACCAAAAATTGAGTTTATATGATCAGCAGTATCATTCTATATGTTTCGATTGTCATTTTCAGTGACAAATATGTTATCAAAATATGGTTTCAAACAATGACATAATGCTCAAAGAGCAGGCAAAAACCTCACAAATAAAGATAAGTTGAAGGTTTAATACAGGACTTAGTTACTGAAAAAAGTGTGCCTTGCCTTGCCTGCCACTTCGCAACCCAAAGAATACTGACTTTGTAGGTCACCTTTAGCCAGTAATTTATAAATTAAATTCATTCTTGTGTTTTGTAATATACCTTTCTCTTTATACATATGATTAAAGTGCTGGCAAATGAAAGACATGAATGGAAACACATGAAACAAATATATTTCTTACACACCAAAACCCAAGAAAAAGTACTATGGAATCCAATAAAGATAATGAAAAACATCACACTGTTCGCTTTCTGAAAAGCGCAAATCTCTAGAGTTAACACACATGCCTAGGTACCGAACCGCACAATTATTAGTTTTTAAAAATTGTATTAAAAATCCTAAATATTTCAAATTGTTTAACTTTCAATTTTGACCTAAACAAGACTAGTCCCATCCTTTTTAATGGTTACAATACCCATCTATCATTTTACCTAGAGACTTATTTATTCAGAACTTGCTACCAAGTACTATTTAAACAAATAACAAACATATATTTTTAAAAATAGTTGTGCATACCTATTGTATCAGCTTTACTAAATCTTCGTGTGACAACATTGTTCATATTTCCATTTTCACAAAGCTTTAATTCTGTTAGATAAACTTCTACTTTGCAGTGCTTTACAAACATACCCTGTTCAACGACCTGAAAAACAGATTGGGATCAGGTATCAGTCCAAATATGTTTTCATATACACACTTCAAAATATTTTTGAGAACTCCTCAAGAAACTGAAGTTCAGGGAACGCAAGACACTTAATAAGTGCCAAAAATTAGAACTAAAAATGCTCCTATAACTTTTTAGAAATACAGTAAAGCCCCATTTTTTTCCCATGATGATGATGATGATGATGTATAACCTGTGTATAACAATAACACCATGATTTTCAAAGTGTTAAGTACAGTGGAAATCACAAAAATGCATAGTTAACCAAAAGACAAGATTCTTGATCAAAATATAAAAAACATCAGAAGTTATTTTTATTTCAAAATACATTTGTTGCATGATACTTCCTCAAAACATGAAGAACTAGTTTTCAGTTAAAAAATACTTATCAAAAACAGAATACATGCTAATAAAATCTGGACATCACATTTTTAAACAAAACCTACAAATCTTCCACTTATATTCTGATAATGAATACATTCATTTGAAATTTCACCTACTCACTACAGTTGTTCATTACATGTTCATTTTTGTAACACCTATTACAAAATAGTTAAGCATATAGGAATTTTTTTTATAAAAGTAAAATGTAGAAAAAAATATTCAGGGTCACCTCTTAAATGTTTTTCCCTTTGATCCTCCAAAGTGTAACTGCAGTACTTAGTCATGTAGACTGTTCCAAAAATAACCATTGGCCTGATATGTGATACATCTGACAAATACGGTAAAAAAAAAGCCACCAGCTAATTGCTAGGAGAGATCTGCTATCTGCTGTACAAATATAACTTGTATGCATGTGCCATAGGAAAACAAAAAATTAGTGAATGATTTCATTGCTGTTCAGTAGTTTGCCTTAGCTTTAACGACTACCAGCCACGACAATGAAATAAAAATGCATCTTAATTTAAGCAGCTTAGTAGGGTTTTCAGCTACTAGAGTAACAACAAAATAGTTGCAGTAAACAAACCGTGCAGTACGGTTAAGACACCTCTGAGAATAAAACTGACACTGTAGTGGCAGTATTACCACATCCTATTACATAAAGGCATAACGTTATTTGACATGGATCAAGCACAACACTGTCAATTTAAAATTTGGATCCACATTCCTAAAAAAGTTGATGCAACAAAGGGGACAAAAGAAAAATATCATCCCACTTCTATTAAAAACAAAATTAAGGCAGGCAAGAAAAGAATCATAAACAAATGACAATAGCATCAAAAAGAAAAGTTCTGGACCAGCAATGCACCTCTTGGAGGATAACAACTGTTCATATCGGCAGAAAATAACGAAGCTATGGCAGTTTACCTGGCCACTCATAGACTCCAAATTACTCCAGTTACTTCCTTCCAAGTAGAAGGCAAGTTACTCTAACTTCCCTTTTCTCTCCTTCCATTTCCCCCCCAAAGTGAAAAAATTACAGAACTTTTACTTTACCATGATGATGGAAGAGCATTCAGTTTACTGTAATCTATCTTCAGGAAAAGCAGTAACAAGTTGATAACATATATATTTAAAGAAGGAGAGTCATTTTAATGTATTTCAGCTCTTACAGAACTAGAGAAAAAGAAAGAGACATTCCAGGAATGTCTCTTCAAAAAAAGATCTCTTTTATTCATTAAAGAGAACCTTTAAAAAACCCCCAACAAACTACTTCTATTGCTGACCAAATAAATCTCGAAGACACAAAATTTCTTCTGTAGCTAAATCTGGCATTTGTTTGAAAGGAATGCACTTCAAGTAAGTGGCCAGCATGCACCATACTCATGTCATAGGAGCAAAAAAAAAAATAAAATTGTATTATACCAGAAATCATATCAAAATAAATTCTAATCATAATATTCTTTCAGCAGTTTTTCAGGAATTAAAATAAAGTTCCCTGCAACTGAAAGTTAGGGCCCTAATGGTCAATTCAAAAATGGCAAACATACCAAAATGTATTTTAAAGGTTACGTAATTCAGTCCAGCGAGGATGCAACTGTAATTACTAATGTGAAAATCTTAAGAAATAATGCAAACAAAAAAGATTCTATGATCGTTAAACTGTTAAATGTCATATCTCCTTAATAATAAGGATGGTATATGCCGGAGCAAACAAGAATTTAATTTTTTAAGTATCTCATACTGACAGAGGGCCACAGTATTCACCATACCACGGATTTGTGTTGAGGCAAGCTTTTTGCTTAAAGAAAAAACTCCTTTAGCAAGCTGCTGAACACAGAAGACTGTGCTTATCAGGAAAGGAACTACCAATTATTCTGCCAGCGTTAACATTATTAGAGCTAAGCTTTCCACTAATAGTCAATACACTTTTAGGGTTTTATACTTAATTACAAAATCGTTTGCATTAACAGGCTTACAAGCTTCTAAAGCAAGTTCTTCCTGACACATCAGAGGGCTTACTTTCAGGAAAAAAAAAAAGTATTTTATCCTTTGCATCACTGTTTCTCAATATTACCAACTTAAGCCTCTACAACCTGAATAAAAATTAGGTATCTATAAGTAACTAAAGTAAGAGTTGTCTGTATGATTATCATAGGCCAGGACTTGCAATCTGCTAACAAGTTCTTGTGCAACTCCTATACATTTGCAGGAACGTATCTGAATCATATTCAACCCAGTAGGCAATGTAAGAGTACCTTGCGTGCTATGGGCTCTTGACCTTCCATCAGTGTGTACCAGCTAACTAGCCTATTCCAGCCTTCAGTTGGCAAAAGGATGTAGTCCAGCTCATCAATGAGATGTTCCTTGAGAGACTGAGAATCACCATCTACAAGAGGAAGATATTTTTACTTGAATACAGTCATTCTGCTACTTGAGATTTTAATGTAACATTTTTCATATAAATAGCACACAAAGTATTTTCTGAGTCACAGTTATGTTATCAGTATTATGGTGTTCAAAGCAAAACTCTTCTGAAACTGTTTAGGCAAGCTACCCATTTTATGCACAGCACACCTATTACAGGTAGTAATCCTACACTCAGGAACCCAAGTGACAACTCCATATCCTCATGCAATCATAAGCACCTCACTTGTTATCACACACCATCACAGCCTTCAGAGAAACCAATCCATTTCTCCCCACCCACTTCGCACATATTTCCACATCACCATGGATACTTCCATTTCATGCTACAGTTGCATCCTTCACTGAAAATGCAGGAATGGGTAGTTACAGTAGATCCAAGACAAAGTTCAAAGTCATTCACTCCATGTCAGTCTGGGAAAATAACATGGTACAACCCTCCTACTTAAAAGTTCCTATGTGCTCTGGAAACACAGTTCCCACAAAATTCTTCACAGGGACAGCAAGATGCAGCACTTGAGAGAAGTACAACTTGGCAACCTCTTTACGTAAGTAGCATGCTTTTAGCTTTGGTTCAATCCTTATTACAGCGGAAAGATAGTGGCTCTCCTGTACGTGTAAGAGGGGATTCCAGATCTGAGCCACTGTGAGCCTCAGACAACTAGGGCATCTGTATTTCCACTTGGAAATACCCAACTACAGGTCAGCAAACATCCCTCTGCACGGAAGGAGACCCAAGCATTCAGCTCCAAAGAATGAATCAGGATGATAAAGTATGAAAATAAATAGACTATGTCTAAAGAATAAACAGACTGTAATAAGTAATACAGTCTACTTATTTTCATTGTCCTGTAACTGCAGAATTACACTGCACAATTAAAACTGAACATAAAAGTAACCTTAAATCATATCAAATTGCTTCAAGTATTGGTCTTCCTCTTGGATTTAATTGTTTTTGAAGTAATAAGCAAAATGAATAGTTACCTTCATTTTTCTGCAAGGACAAAAATAAATGCACGCTACGCGCATATGAAAAGCATTAAGGTCCTCTCATTAGATCTTATTTCTGTATTTCTCGTTTCTCCTTTGTACAGATTGAGCAAACACAACATAATGTGACTTCAATACAAAAAAAAAAATTTTAAAAAAAATCTATCCTGAGCATTAAAAAAGGCACCCTTATAAAAATCGTAAATGATTTCGTAGGAAGAGCTAAATATAAAAACCCTCACAACAACAAAACCTCCAAAGTACAGCCAGCTAAGTATTAGAATTATGAAATTATTTTAGAAAGAGGGGATAATCAAGTTCAGAATCAGCCTAAGTATTTCTTGCAATTTTATCAAGCAAAAACACAAGCACAACACAGAAGGCAATAAAAGAAAGTGGAAGAAAACCTCAGGCTTTGGATTCCACTTCGGGAGCCATAATACATACATTTCTTCAGCAAAAAGTAAAACGGAATTTCACATGAATTTCTCAGTGAACAGACAGACAAACAAGAATTCAGTTCTTCATGGAGATAAATATAATTAATGCAACCTAATAAATGAGAATTCAACCCAATGCACCTGTTTAAAAGGTACCTTCCTTTTTTTCCCCTCAGGTTGTTTCATCCTAGCTGTGAAAGTAACAATTTTCAAGAGTCAAACTTTGGTTCAAAACTGTCTTGACTGATGAGGAAAAAAAAAAAATCTGTATTCAAGAGCTACATACAGGAAACATTTCCTGAAATAACTCATGACTTGCACTATCAGTTCTTACTTGGCCCACACAACACTATGCATACGGTGGTTCCACTGTAACTGGGAGCAAAGTGTGAGGAAAAATCCACAAACACAACTTCAGGTCCATGTATCTCTTTAAAAGGTTCATACTGTATTTCTGCACTGATCTGATATTGCTACAGGAGTTTATAGTGACAAGATATAATTTGGATTCCATTCTGTCTTTCCAAAACCCCCAACATTTCTTCTAGAACAGTTTTTCAGAACCTTATTCCACCAAGCAAGTCCCCTGACTCTGACAACTCAGTCCCTCATATGCAACACTGTTTTCTATGACCATCAACTATTCTAAATGACTACTTTCTTGTGCTTGCTTTGCTAATCTGAAGTTGACTATGTATCTCTTCATTTGAAGATGGCCTGTGCGCATTCCATTACATTCAGCAATGTTTTTCGCATATGTTGGGATTAACTGAAACCTCTACCTGCTCCTTTTCACTACTCTCACTTCATTCAAATGTTCTGGAAATAAGGGAACAGCATTTAATTAATATAAGCACAACATAGTGCTTCAGTTTCCTGGAACTAGTCTTTCTGGAATTTAATAATAGTTTTCCTTCTCACTGCATTACACTGCAGAATATCTGAGAAAGCATGCCCATTTTAGAATATTTTATTCTTTAAATTAGATGCAAATTTTCACTTAAGGAAAGCAGTATGAGAGCAACTAATGCATACTACGTGCCAAAGACAGGATTAAAACCCAAGCATTTTCAGGTTCAATTTATGCTACATAGGAAACCTAGTACAGAGGACTGCTGCTTTGCAGCAGGTGAAAGAGACAGCTACCATTTGCTGAGCACTAATGCCTTTAATTTTAAAATTGCCTTCACACAGGAACAGTAGATGTCAGACAGTAATTGGTCGCATGGTATCACTGCCACTGCAGAGCCATAGTTTTAGAACCATGAACGTGCAAAAAGTGAAGTTCATAAACCTCAATGCTGTGTTTATTTTGAAAAGGGTATTGACAGTGCCAAAATGATAGAATACAGGTTTTCATGAGCTTTTAGCAAAATAGCTAACATCACTTCAGATTTTGACAGATAACCCTAATATAGACTTCATACCCACAGTAACTTTAAACATAATCTGAGTATTTACATAGATTAAGTTATAAATAATACAGATCAACTAACACAGTGCGTTGCACACCTCGAAATAACTTTTTTTTTTTCAAGTGGGTTGACACAGAAGAGAGAATAAACTGATGCTGCCTCACTGAGGATAAAAAAGGTCTTGCTACATCTGATTTCAACTCACAAGAAAAGTATCACCTGAACATGCCCACCTCACTGCAAGATTTACTACAAGAACATACAAAACATCTAGATGCTCACATTTCAGAAAACAAAACACATCACTCACCTGGAGCAAAAAGACCTTTAAGTTTGTGGATGGAAGAGAACACATAGATGCATAAGACAATACAGCACCTTCTTCAAGGGCACTGATGCTAGTCACTGTCAGACATGCACACTCACACTGACAGCTAGCGCAACATGGTATGACAAGTCCTATGAAAGAGGCAATTACCTCTAACATTTAACTTGTAAAATAATGAGATACTAATTATAGTTGAGTAAGTTTTGAATGAAGAAAGTCAGAGTTCATCATAAACCCCATGAAGTTGTAAAAATTTGTATTACTATGTGCAAACAAATTGTACAGTACTAGTACATTACCTGTAACTGCAAAGAAGAAAACGAATTATCCGCTAGATTTTGTATGCACTAGATTTTGCAGATTAAATATTAATGGCTCTAATGGTGTCTGAATACTGGAAATTAAATCTAGAATTTAACCGAAAAGTTAAAATATTTGGGAAAGTATTCTGAGACCTGTGTCCACACCGCTTTATATTATCACTGAACACAATCCACAACCGGTATTATCCACAATCGGAGTAAGGTCATGGGGCTCATTTACAAAAAGAAACTTTAGAGTTCAACTTAAAATTGTTATTTTAAATCAACCAATTCAGTTGAGCTAGCTATTTGTCAATTTTACTAAATTTCAACTCCTAAGGTATTCCAAAATATCATTATAAACAAGTAACTTGTACAGTATTAAATATTCTGTCACCACTGCAAAGAAGTTCCAATAATTTTATTTATAAAATTGTAACTTGTTGGGAAATCTATTCTAGTTCCCTTGTCACGGTCTGAAAACAAAAAGTTTCACCTTCACAGATGCAGATTCATTTACACTATCAACTACAAAAGATGAACAATCTGTGACAAATTTGCACTAAATGTTAGTATTGGCTTATTACAGAATCAGAAGCAGTTACCTTTGAGAAGTCCAGAATTATCAATAGGACCAGGGTACACATTCTGATCTCCCATCTGGTATTTGTCCCAGCTGTCAAAACCAACATATTTTTTCCACTGTTTGAACCAGCGACTATCCACTAGATACCTTAAATGGAAGAAGACATACAAGTTAATTATTGGCATGCTACTACTTCCTACAGTACCAATTATTTCATGGTAATGCACTTGTATTCATCAGGTTTGCAAAATGCAGAACGTTTTTCTGTCTTGTCTGCTAACCATTATCAGCATCTCCTACCAACAAGGACTTCAACTGTGGGCAATTAAAGATCCCACTAATCACAATGGGCAAGAACAGTTTTGCAAGACGACCAATACATTATATCAGAAGTTGAAGAATGGCAAGTTCAAAAAGTATCTCCCTTTTTAGCATGAAATATCATCGGTTTTAATTCCTGTTCTCCATTTGTAAATTCAGGAATTAAATCTTTATAATTAGAAAGCTCTTTAAAAAAATGCTAGAAATAACTTCTAGCAAAATATTTTATCCTGATGGAGTTTTATTTATAACATTCACATGCAAGTTGAAGAACTTTAGAACTCTGACGTTCTGTCAAGAACCAGAGAGTCTAAGTGTTTTCTTCCTTTGAGTCAGCATCAGCACATACAGTAAATGTTCTGCTTTTGAGGCAGTACTAGATGTTCCTTCTACACATAATGATCAACTTCTCACCCAGCTCCACAGTACTTCCACCCAGATTAAACTTGCCCATCTGGCTTTTACAAAGTCCAGCGATACCTACATTTTACATCTTTTTGTCCAGAATTCCTTTAAGATAAGCAAATTCATTCAGTGATCCTCAGATTTTATTTTTCAGAGGACACCACTTCCATTATTTCTCTTTCCTAAAAGTACCCATCTCCTTCTGTCTGGTCTGTCCCAATCCTTTTGCTACTACCCTAGTTCATGTCAGAATATCACTATCATGATGAAATGCTAGGTCAAACTAAAGACCACAGGTAATCCTTGATCTTTTCTCCAGTATTTGACTCCTGAACGCTTTATTTGTAGCATACCAATAATATGCTATTGAATCTTTAAGAGATCTCAAAACATCTTGGTGATTCAAATACTAGACTGCTAACACATATAGCTTAATTAGGCAACCATTCTGCAGGCGTTACTCATGAACACCATGGAAAAAAAAACCAAAACAAAACCCAAAAAACATTAGCACCCACAACTCTCATAACTGAAGTAGTACAAAAACATTGCTTGAGTATACATTTTCCTGAATAGGTTTAAAACAATACATTAGCGGGGCCTCAAATTTGTGCTTCTAAATGATGTAGCTACAATAAGAATTAACAAACCTAAGATACGTAAGACTTGACTTACTTCTTCTCAAGTACAGTTTTTCTCTCTTACACACATAGATCAAGCCTGGAGTCAGCCTCCAGAAGTACTGGTAGCAAACCTCTGGTAAAGAAGGAATCGCTACTGAGTAGTACTCAGTATGTGGGATCCTTTGTAGCCAACTTATCAGATTCTCTTCTCAATAAGCCCCAATTTTTCAGTTTCTACAGAATGTACTCTTTAGTGTTTGAATCTATCAAGTTAAAGCCCTTTGGAAAGTAAGAGGAAGAAGGCATTAGAAAGTTATATGTAAGACCACTGCAGGCTTTTCGATGCTTACTTCCCCCACCTTCCTTCAAAAACATCAAAGACTAAGGTCCCAAAGACAACTTTACAACATCTATGACAACAGCATCCTAATTCACATGGTAAACAGTCTTGATTCAAAACATGATGACATCAACAATAATAATGAGTCTGTGAACAAATGACTCCCAGCCTTAGCTTGTAACTACCCCAAGCAAACATAAACAGAAAAGGCAGAGCTGTGTTTCAACTGCCACAGACACAGTTCTGCCAGTGCAAGAACTTTGGTTAGAAACAAAATTTTGCCCTTACTGCACCAATGCCAGCTGTACTCTGGAGCATGTACCTTTACCATCTCACAGTGTAACACCTGGTGTCTTGTGTCTATTCTATCACAACCTGTTACTACTTACTGCTCAAGAGTCATCAACTACCGTGACTTGCGCTCTCTTACGAAATTGTTCTGTACGCAACTTTGTCCTTGAACTTGCAACACAATTTCTTACCGAAATTTTAAACACTTCATCAAGCAGTCAGAAAATAGCATCAAACTGCTTTTAGAACCAAAACTATACAGAAAAAGTTTAAACACTATCAAGGAAATGTATATGAAAAGCATTTTCTGTAAAAATACCCTTTTCCAGCCTTACCCACCAAATCAGTGATGAAACAGCATAGCTGAAGTCCTGTTCCAGAAAGATGAGATACTTAACATCATTATGAATTTACAATATTCAATCATTCTAAAGTAGCCTGGCCCAGCACTGATCATTTCAGTTTTGTGGCAGAACTCCCTTTACATGTTTCGTTTTGTTTAGAATATGATAGGAAACAAGACTGGACAAGGCTGAGCTTCATTAAAGCTGGTGAAATTTGGGGTAAAACACAGTAAAAAGACAAAAATGCAGGCTATTGCAAAAACCAACAGATTTAAACTTTATTAATGCTGAAAAAAAGGTAAAGCTTTAGTTCAAATCTGAGTAAGTTCCAGTCCATACACATTTCACACTTCAAAAATCAAACTCACTGTTTTCTTGACCACTTTCCATCATCTATGCTGTTCACTCAGTGAAGTTATAAGAACTACCTAACAAAGCAATGAGCTCCTCAAAATAATTCAGATCTTTGTTGACTGAAAACCTCATTTTGTAACACAGGACAGTACCCAAGTGAAGCCTTACTATCTTACATAAAAGCTTAAGTCTCCAGGTTCACCCAACACAGTAGCAGATTTAATGATCACTGCAGCAAAACCTATGAAACCAAAACCCTCAAAATGTTGTGAAATTAAATGAGAAACAACTTCAACTATCAAAAACGTCCAGCTTGTGAAAACATGCATAACGTGACTATCTACAGGTAATTTAACATTTGGCATTATCATTTGTTTTTTTTAAAAAAAGCATTCCAAGTAAAAAAACCACAAAACATAACTTTTTCTAACTATCAGATGAAAGCAAAGATACAAACTTTAAAACTTGCAAAGTCCCTTCAAAACACTATGTTTGCCATCACACAACAAGGCGAGGAAGTGAAGCAACATCGTAACAAATTCTCAGTATGCTGTAAAACATTGTGTTTGTCACTAGAAGCTTTCAATTGTATTTTTACTATCATAAAGTCCTCCTAAGCAATGAAGCAACAGGAGAGAAAATCTTAAACAAATTAGATTTAAATTTTACAGAGATAACATGTGCTTCCTTTTCTACGATCAATAGTCCGATGCAGATGTCTTCAGACATGGTTTGGGTCAATGAAGGCAAAAATGCTTTCGGAGGTACAGACACAATAGTGAATGCAAAAAGTGTTTTCTCTAACAGATTCTCTATCCAATTCACGCCCAAGGTATGCCGCATCCATCTACGACCCAGAGATGGAGTGGAGGGGGGAAGCAACTACAGCAGACAGAAGCCTGTAACAGGCCATTTAGCCATTTAATTTAAAGATCACAAGTAAGAATTTGAGAATTCAGTGAACACCACAAAGATAGTCCACTTGAAAATTAAGAAAGAAAAATCAGATCTCTACAAACAAATTTTCACTAAACAATAACTAACTGTTGCAATTAAGTAAGTGTTATTTTCCATTTCCCAGAAGAGAAAACCAGACACTAGATTCTACCATGGAAGTCTGAATTGGTACGACCATGTTAAATGGAGTGATTTTATTTTACACAGTGCATATATAATTGGATGTAGAGTCTGATATTAAAGATAATTTTTCCTTTACCCTCAGTCTGCCAGCACAAGTGTGATGTTACTGTAATTGAATCATTGGTATTTGTGTCTTTTTCTTTTTAAAGTACAAGTAGCAGCAGTGCTTCCCACATTTGCAAAAAGCCAGTTCTTTCAATCTGCCTGTACAAATCCCAATGCCTTTTACAACAGCCTCTTAATACTTGACTCATTTTTCTTTAATAAATGGGAGAAGGAATATCGAATTTGGTTAATCTGACATGCCCTCACATTTTGCTTTATGCACAAAGTTTTCAGTCTTTTTAATGTACCCAAGGCCATACTCACATTTCTGTCCCGCTGTGGCCATCCGGCACCATTCCCTACCAGTCATAACTGTGTGTGGTTATGAATGCAGTCACCCACAGGCATTCATTCCACCACCAAACCTGACAGCCTTGTCCCCTACTCCATCCCACGGCCTCTACTTTCTTGATCGAAATTTGAATGAACCATGAATCTTAAAGAAAGAAAGCTATAATTTTACACTGAAGTGAAATTATCATATAGACAAACTGCCCATTGTTTTAATTAACACTTAAGAAATTACTGCTCCTGTAGAACCATATTACTGTTCAAATGCTCCACGTTAAATGTCTGATCATACATCAGTAACATAGTGATTAACAGAGTATTTTGATAATTGTACCTAACAATGCAAGAAAGCTTGGGGTCCACTCTTCTAGATTTTGAATGTTCACCATTACCTATTTCATCAACTTTATTCTTCTACATCAAATTAATTTTGCCACCAACCAAATTTTGCTCTACAATGTCTCTTTATGGTTCTCCCTAACTGAAAAGTTGTAACATTCCTGTTTCCTACCACGGAGTGCAAAAACTTACATCACTTCTCTTCAAATTTAGGAATTTGTACTTACACGCTCAAATAAGAGATCAATATTTCTAGCATAAAAAAGTTGAAAGGCCACCTATAAATCATGCAAGTATGTAAGTGTGCTAAGAACTAAACAAGACAGTCAAGTTCCTTCCCTGGAAAGAAAATGCTGCAGGACAACCAAATCTTAAAATATTCACATGACGTTTGAGACTCTCTGAGCAGTTGGTCCAGTCGTACAATGGAGAAAAGAAAAATGGACAATACATGAACAGCAAATATTTGAAAGCTCCTCAAATTACTTTGTCTTTACATCTTCCTCTTGCCTGTTTTCTTACTTGAATTCACTAAGTAGTCCTTTGGTAGACTAGTGTATTTTGGACATATGGACAAAGCTGCAAGGAGCAACTAAAAAAGAGAAGTTAAATAGGTGCAAAAGACTATTCCAAGATTGAATTCTGCAACTGTAAAAAAATTAGTTAACCCTGCTAAAGCATAACTAAAACTGATTACTTTCAGACAAATAAAAGCCTATACACATTTTCTGCAAGATGCATTCTACTGAAGATTCATGAAAAGGCTGAAAAGGGAAGACCATGAAATCCGTGTGTACTCAAGGGCAAAGCTTAATGCTTTGGTTATGTCTGCTTGTAATATGAAGCAGTATATATCTACCTCTGTGTATTAATTTTTACATAGAGTGAACCAGAAAGATCAACTTATTAGGATAAGGAGCAAATGGGCCACTGCCAGGTCTCAGGATTTCTTACAGACAACATCATACTCTAATAATCAAACCTGAAACAAAATATTATAGATTAGATACAGCACTATACGTTTTATCACGGTCTAGAGAACTACCTGCTGACCACAGATTATAGCTTAGAAAGTACTTCCTTACTCACTATCCCAATATTCAGCTCTTAACTTACTTTATAAACAAGGTAAGCAAGATACTTATGTAATTAATTTATTTTTATTATATTTTATTATATACAGCTAACAAAAAAAATTTACAGACAAAGATTTTGAAAAATGCTAACAGACACAGTGTTCGTGAATTCTCACAGTGAGTTACTGGGTATATGTATGTATGTGCATACATATGCACAGGTACATATAAATTTTATATCTATTGGGCATTTTAATGAGCATTCTGTTTCTTCAATATTAATCCGATACAGGTGAGAGAAGTTGAGTTACCACGGAATACAGTCACAGGATATACCAAATTAAAGATTATGCTGAAAAAAAAATTTAATGTAATTATACCACGCTCAGCTTAGGGGATCAAACTGCTAACGTTTACATAGCTAAAATCTAGACTTAGCATTAACGGAAAAATTAAAAATCAGAAACGTATAGACTAGAGCTTTTGATCCTACAAACACATTTGATATAGCATTCTCACCAAGATCAACAAGTCTACCATCTACACAAAACAGAGAAGGCAAACTGTAAGAAGGCAACTTAATTTATTGTTTCATGAATGTTCTAATGTCCATGATATAATCAACCACCTGAAAACTAAATATTATCTACTAGGAACATTCAGTAATTTAAGAGGAAAAGATATACCTCAAGTCAATAGAACTACACCTGCTAAAACCTCATTTCTTAAATAAGATTTTGTCACTTTTTAGGGGAAAATTATTAAAAACTTGTAGCATGCACTTGAGACAGATACACTTCACTGAATACATGCTGTCGCAGATACAAAATTAGCATACCATATCTCAGTAAAACAGAGACATAAAATGTCTGTACATTAAACTCCGTGCAATGTTTTGCTTTTATTTTTGTTACTATTGCCCAACGCAGGAAAGAGTTCCAAACCAGCCTAATGTTACAGTAGGTTTTTTGAACTGCAGACCTGACTGAGAAAGCTACCTGAGGACACCACAGCAAAATTAAAAAATATGGCCTATCCATTTTTTAAAACTATGATTAAGAAATGTTTGTTACTTAACTCTCATGGAATCAAGATTTCACTCAAGCACGAAACACAAATTTTGTGCTCTCATATGTCATGAGTCAAGCTACTGAGCAGAATAACCAACCCATCTTCCGGGGTAAAACACACTTGGAGGATTTGCAGTTGAGACTGAAGGACAGAACTGACTCAAATTTCTAGATATCCTGTTTTGAGGGGCAAACTTTAAAAACTAAGACAACTTCACAACAAGGTGAACTGATTAAATCAGCAAATGCTTGGCATTTATAAGCATTTCAAATAAATCAGTCACCTCAAATTGCTTGATGAAAACAGTACAACCAAGTCTGATTACACTGAAGTCGCTTAGAGCCAACAAGTTTAACAGAAATACATAAATATTGGAACAGTCCCAAACCTTTGCCTAAAAGTAAAAAAAAATACGCATGTATGATTTGCTGAAAATTGGGGTTTTAAGGTATTAATAATATTGGAAATATTTGTACAGTTCAACTAGTTTTACATGCTTTCTTTTAGTTGTATTACACATCCTTAGATATCTGAGTTTTCCTTGAGCAAGTAGAACCAAAAAACTATAGAACATGGTTGTGAACATGCCCCCAGTTCCAGTCTGGCCTCCTTCAGTACCCAGCGTTTCCTTCTAAGTGGGGCTTCAGATCATTTCATAGGATACATCTGCTCTCACCTGTACAATGTTTCTTGCCTGAAGCAACTATAATATACAAGGGACAATTTATACTCCCAAGTCCCCTGAACTGAAAGATATGGAATAAAACATGAGGAAATGGAAAAAAGCTGCATTAGGGGAAGATCAGATTGGACATTAGGAAAAGTTCTTCACTGAGAGGGGGAACAGGCTCCCTGGGGAAGTGGTCATGGCACCAAGCCTGTCAGAGTTCAAGGAGCATCTGGACAATGCTCTTAGTCATATGGTTTATTTCAGGTAGTCCTGCCAGGAGCAGGGAGTTGCACTCCATGATCCTTACGGGTCCCTTCAAACTTGAGATATTCTATGGTTCCATGAAAACCTCATATCCCTCCAGAGCACAACAGGAGCTTGTGTAACTAAGGTCTACACTACCTTTGCAGACATGCAATGTATCAAAATTTGCAGGATATCTTTAGAACGTTACAACAGCAGAATTTGTCCTGATAATAAAGACATGGAAAACCCATGCAATGACAAGTGGAGCACATAACATATTTTACCAAAGTGTATGTTCTCCCTTTGATACACAACAGGTTTTAATACTGTATGGATTCAGTGTTACCACTGCAGAGGATGCAATAAAAGAGAAAATCCTGAACCTTGCAAATATAAACTCCAACAACATTCTCCTCCCAGCATCTGATGAAAGAAGGCCTTATTTGAGGTCTGAGGTTCTTCACAGACTGCACTTGCTCATCTTCCAATCTTAACTCAGGCTAGTGTCAGTCTATAGATCACCTAAAAGGCTTGAAATACAGAATTAGAATGTTCCTTGATATCTTCTGATTTTATGTGTCACTTCATTTCCTCAAAAAGCAGTGACAACTGTTGGCCATACCCAGCTCATTCCATACAAAAGCTATTTGCCAATACTATATTCCATTTAGGCATAACTTTTCTTTAAATAATTCTTTTATTTGAACAATTTCTTAACAAGTATTGACAACTACAAAGCACAATGCATAACATTTCAACCTGCTTTACTCCTCCTGTTTTCCTATGCTCAGGTTGTTTCATAGCACAGATCTCTTTTGACCTTAAATTATTTTTAGTTAATACTATTTTCTTGTAAAAGAATATGTTCCTCAAAGCTATGTAACTTGTGATCTTTTATTTCATTCTCATGGTTAGAAGCAAATAAGCTTTGTTCAGATATACTGTAAAACAACATTAAAAAGTTAGGCATCACTATTTTAAACTTGCTTTAGCTGAATACACTAAACTGACTAAATCTATCTTTAGGATGAGTTTAGATCAGTAATTTCAAGATCATACAGCCCCTAAGGACCAGCGCCTCTGAGAAAACAGTTCGCTGCAGTTGTTATTATTCTTTGGGTCCCACTGAAGTTGGACGAAATTATGACTACTTCTGGCATGTACAACGGACTGCTCATCTCTGTGATTAGGGGCAATTAGTTTGGTTCCTAGTGGGGTTCTCATCAATCACTGGACCTAAAGTTTCTCCAATATAATCTACAAATTACAGAGTATTTCTTTTATTATCTTTCCCAATATAGGCATATCAGCAACAAATATTTTGGTTCATTTACTCCTATACAAAATATTAAAACGCAATTACCAGTTGATAGCCATGCCTTAAATCCAAACATATGTTCATATTGGGTCAGTCAATTAAAATGACCCACAAAAGACTGTGTCCTTATGAGTGATCAAGTGTAGAGACTTCGGGCAGCCCAAAATGAGATTACTTACAGGCTTTGTACATTAACTTATGGGAACAGAAGAATGACGGCATTACATTTACAACACTTGTAAATGCACCTTAATTTCTTAAACAAAAATTCAACAAATAATAAAAATCAATAATAAATTTAAACAAGTTTTAAAACTTTGCAGCTGCAAGACCACGTATGGACATTGTTCACTCAACAAAAGAAAATAATAGTACTAGCAGGAAAGTTGCTAATTGATTTCTAAAATTCTGTCACGGTCTGCAACTTTTGCATGTAATTTAACTTCATTTGTAGTTTACTGCACATTTTGTTTTAATAAACCTTATTAACACAGTATCAACATCACAGAAGTACAATGGTATTCAGTCCTTACCTTAACACCCAGGCTGACAAATATTTGAACAGTATGACTATGATCTTGGTATCTCCCATTGCTGTCAAAAGCATTATGAATGCATCCCTCAGTTATATATAGCCAGAATTAAACAACACGTAACCTGGATTTATTTACATTGACTGATAGGTCAGCTCTTTGACTCCAAAATCAAACCAGTTAACTTTAATATGCAATAAAGACACTTCACAGAGAGACACTCATTCCATCACTGCGTACTGCTGGGACATCGTATCTTCTGCACACAAGCTATTTCACTTTTAACAGCAAAACTGTGCAAATTGTCCAGAGGGATAGGTGAGGACTTCTTTTTTTACCCTCCTAACTGTGCATGAGTACAGATTAAGCAATACTGAGGACAAAGTGGAACAACTGTGTTGCTGAAAGCAAACTAGGACTCCTGTTTAAAGGCACAGCATTCAATTTTTGTTCTTGCACAACTGCAACTATAAAGGTGAGAACCTGTATTTCTACTCTCATTTGGCCAGCAAAAAATGCTTGACTAAGTACACTCATGATTAATAGATGCCTTCAAAATTAAATTTTCCTTCAGAATTAAGATGATCTTGAAAGTTCAAGATGATGATAATTATTCTACTCTATCACATAAAAACGAAACCATCATCTTACTTGAAATGTAGATAAATCCACAGAAAAAACCCAAAGGTCAAAGAGAGAAAAAAACCCAATCTCACTTAGCTTCCATTTTTAAGAAACCTTAGTCTAAATGCTTCACATTCCTCTTCAGAAATAAAAGCTTTGTTCAATTAAATGCACTGAGGTGATTTCAAATCAACTGATCAGTCAAATTCTCCCCACAGCTCCCCATGCTCAGTTCCCACAATGTGCTGCAACAGCCTAAGCAGCACTTCACATATACCACCAAGGAGCCTGATCCAGCCAAAATTAATGGACTGCGTTTTTATGTTACAATTTCACAGTGACTATTTCATTAACAATCATGTAAGTATTTTGTATACAGTTACAAATTTTCCATTTAAATAAAGACTTTTCATTAAAAAATAACCTAACTCCTAAATCAATGTTTGACTTCCAATTTCCAGCAAAAGCCTGACGCAAACATTATTTTGAATTTAAGATGCTCTCACCCTGTCTAATCAATTAACAGAAGAAAATTGCATCTAGACATTTCCATTGCAAGCGCTCTTGCAGAAGAATTTAAAACAGAACATTTTTGTATATCTTCATAAGCTGTTGATGAAACACTGCACCATTCCCCATGCAATGAGACAAATCTAACACAAAACTTCAACCACAAGGTCTCAAAGTCAAAAATCAGCAACGTAAACCTGAAAGAAGCAGCAGACAATTCTCAATTCTATCCTTGGAACACTAACATAGCGTTGCTTGTTTCTCATTATATGAAGCCATTAGAACAGTTTAGGATATTATTCCAAATGTTACTGAGGTGCAGGTCCGTAACATCTCATCATACAGTCAGTGAAATCAAGTAAAATCTTCCATTAATGTTCAATCTAGATTCCGTTCATGTACAGCACAATGATGGATGATCAAATGTGGAATACACTGAGAAGACCACAGCGTAAAATGCTATTAAAGCTAAGCACTTCAGCATCAAGGTTAACATCAATGACGGGCACTGCAGGGTTTTCAAGTAGGGCTAACATGCCTGTTCATCAAGATTCATGAGTTTGCATTGCAACGAGAATGAAAAGACTTGTACATTTTTGGTGGGGAAATTCTTCCTCTGGAGGAGAAATCCTTTAAGATTGAACTTTTCATATCTACTGATCATTCACTGGGAAGGATTTTTACCCCACTTAAATTTTTGCTTATTCTCTTCAGTGACCGAGTTTTACAAATAGACAATAAAATGCTCACATGAAAAAAAAGAAAATATTTTCTTCACCTTCCAAGGAATGTACTCTACGGATAACAACAGTACTCTCTCTGTACTCACCAGACCTTCACAAGATACGTGCACCAGAGACACATCTGAAAGAACTCAAAATACTATACATCTGTAGTTTTTGTAATTTGCAAGTCTTAAATATCAACAGATTAAAAGCAGATTAAGACTCTATTTTAGGACTCTGTAAAGTGATGACTGGCACCAAAATTCATTGCCTAGCAGGGCTGGAAATCAACATCTTCCTTCTGGTCCAATCCTGACTCGCTTCAGTTTACAGACAGTGTCTTAAATCTTTAGCTCCTCATTTAAAATTCCTTATCCTAGAAGACATCTTCTTCTTATGTAAGTACTTCAGCACAGGACACAACATTCTGTCAAAATAGACAAAGGCTCTCAAAGCTCTCCTCTGAAAGGTAAAGCTTCCACCTTCTCTATTAAATTTTGAGATTTCTGAACTCATCCCAGACGAACACCTTCTGTGACACGTGGACACCAGAACTGGACAGTGTGAATGGTTTTGCTGATACATTACTGTATAGAGTACATCTTGGTACTGCTACTCAGCGTTCCCTATTCAAACATCTAAAGATTGCATTTGTTCCCTGAACCACCAAACCAAATAAACTCATGATAGTTATTTGTCCAATGTAACAGCCTAATTCTTTTCCAAGGTACTGCTTTTAAAAATACAAATAACATCTATATTCTTATCTGCTCACAAATTGCTACAGCAACAGACGAAAGCAGCACAGTGGGGAAATTCTGGAAGAGAGAGAAATTGGTGAAACTGACTGCTAAGGCTGTGCTGTTAGCCATTATAAGTCATTATTGCCCACCGTAAGTGAACCTTTTATTGGCAGATGATACTTAAAGGTGAGAAACATGGTCTCACATTCTAGACCACGGAGGGCCAACATGCCTAAGAGGTAGCAAAGCAAAGAGTATGAAAGCATTTGTAATGTCACATTTAAGTAACTGAGAGAACTACTCTGACTAAGCCACAGGAGAACAGGAACTACTGGGAAAGCAGGGCTGAAAGTGGTCTTAAAGAAAAAGACAAGAAATTACACCTCAACATGGGGAGGAAATTACAGAGATATTCACACAAGAAATCACAAACAAGAATTGACAGAGTCTTCATCACCTCTAAGAAAACTGTTCCAAGATCAGTAACTTTCAGTATTGAGAAATGTACCTCAGTGACACTATAAAATCAGAAAAACTTGGCAAGGTTCTCAAGAACACCACTGCAGCTACAAAGGCATTAAGTAACACCACGGAGACCAGTTGGTCATGAAAATTATACAGTGGCTAAAAAATGGATGAACATCAACAGCTCTTCAATTTCTGAGAGTAGATAAGGAAGACAGTGATTGAGGTCAAATTTGTCTGCAGCTGTAACAACCAGTATTTTTTGTCTTTCTAAATGAGAGGTTAAAATCTCCACAAACAATAAAAATTCTCCTCACTTGCCAAGCATCAGCTGAATTTTAAAACACTGAAAAGTAATCATATCAGTTCTTAAAACTGAGAGACAGACAACGAAATACAGCATTTATTCTCTTCCAAAACAGAATTCTAGGTCTTTCAACAACAGAACCTGAAGGTCCTTTGGATAGTATTACGAGAAGAAACACTTATATACAACTCAAATTCCGTGGAATGACAGTGTGTTTTTTATGCTGAATTCACCAACAAAAGTAGTCAACATTATTTAAAACATCTGATAAAGGAAGGAGGTTCTTGTTTGGAAAAGCTTAAATTTGATGTTTATTTAATGTATGTTTAGAAAAATAAGATAAATGGAGAGCTGGAAGAGTCCTCAATCTCTCCTAGTTTAGTAATATAATTTATTAACGACACATAAAAGAATGCAAAAAAGACCACTGGGGACAAACTAGCCCAAAATCTTGTCCCCAAGGACAGAACAGTTAAAAGACACTAGCCCTGTCTGTCCACTGAAGCAATATATTTCAACCTATACTACCCCCAAGCTACTCTTAAATCCAATGAAATTACTAAACTGCCTGCTCAAATGTTTCCCGATTCTATCAATTCTTTTCCAATATCTAAAACAGTTGCATTTCAAGCCAGTTTCATTTATTTCTCTCTGCAGTGCAGATAAAGTACTAATGAAGAAATTCAGTGCCCTCTTTATATATAGATACTACAGACTTGCCTCTTTGTGCTATTCTTTAGTTCCTTTTTTCTTAGAGGAAACCCCCAAAGCTTTATACAGCTTATTGTTCTCTACACTGTAAATTCTGAGAGCATGGACAAGACTTGTAGTATAAGTCAGTAATTTTAAAAGGTCTGTACTGTTCCAAAGCTCAAACAGAACAAGCTGATATGGCATTGTTTACATTTTTTCAGCAATATTTACTACTGAATGAATGAAAATTGCAATTCTGAATCATGACTTAAGAGCACTTTAACTGTTCTGTTTCCTTCCCAAAGCCCCAAAAGATTAAAAAGCTGTTGACAAAATACCTCTGAAAAAAAGCATTTGGACTAAACATACCCCTTAATTTGAGAAGTTAAATACATAACTCTAAGTATTAAGCCTATGAACGCACATGTATACACATTTAGGTAGCCAGATTTAATAGTTCATGAGTCAAAGCTAATACGACTTCGCCATAGCTTATTCAGTCTTTAAACACTTGATTAACATCAGTGTCACAAACACAGCTATATTTATTTTCAAAGAATTTTAGAAGCTTTTTCCACCTAACTGATTTTTTCACGATTAAATATTTAATGTACTAAAAAAATTACATCAAACTTACTGGTTTAGTCATCATGTAAGCTTGTCATAAGTTACTTTCACTTTGAATAACATTAACTGTTTGAGATGCATTTTTAGGTATTGGGAAATAACCAACAGAACCATAAAAAAAAAATTCTTACGCTATTACAAGCCTGAGCACCCTTTTACTACCACTGGTCATTTTCAACACTACCATGCAAAATGATTTCCTTTTGCTAGTTGCTTATACTTTTCCAGTTTAAGAGCAGTCTGTTCGTATGCCAAAACTGAACATATACTCAGCAGTATTTGAATAATGCATCAGAATGTATGCTTCTGACACATGCTGCAGTATCAACACTGTTAAATATAGTCTTTTATAGAACTGGAACAGTGAGTGATGACAGCTGAAATGAGGTGGGCAAGTTCTACTTTTGTGTATTCATACTTAATTTCCAGTAAGTTAATGCTTCAGCCTTTGTCTTTGGGTGACAGTTTCACACAGGAAGAGATGAAGAGGTTGAGTGGTGCAAAAAGTGTCAGTTCCTTTTTTTTTTTTCCCCTCCTAAAAAAAAGTCCCATTTCCTAACCTCAGAGAGCTACAACTACAGAAGCTCAATTACCAAATACACGCTAGAAAGGTGTTTATTTCACCTAACTCTTTTCAACCATGGATTATCCTGTTGACAATCTGTATAGCATACTAATAAATATTTTCTGAGCGACTAGGAAAATACATCTTTTTAAACGTTTGTTGTGGAACAGGCACCGTAAGGGCCCGTTTGCACCTTCGGGGGCTGTTTCTTAGGCAGTTAACCCGACCGCAGTCAAAATAAAATCTAAACTTAAGGCTTATCACCGCCGCGGACGGGCTTCAGGGCACCCCATCCAGGGCACAGATACAATTTCTGACAACTTGAAGGTGACGCCAGGGCCGCTTCCTCCTTTGAGCCTAGATAATGGAAGAAACGCCTCGCAGCGGAGCTCTCCACCCCCGCCTCAATCCCTGCTTCAGTACTCCTCCCCGCGAGGCCAAACGAGCCCCCCGCGGGCTCCGGGCCCCTCGTCGTCCGGTGCCGCCATCCGGGGCTGCCACCCGGCACCGCGCCCCGCCAGTCACGCCGCTCCCTCTCTCCCCTCCCCCTCGCCGCCCGGCGGGGAGCTGACCTCGGTGCCTGCCCCCACCGGGCGCCCCAGCGGCGCGGCGCGGCCCTACCGGCCGCCCAGGCCAAGCCGAGGGCCCGCCGCGCCGAGGCGGTCCGTGCCCTCCCCGTTGAGGGATCCGGGCGGCGGGAAGCCAGGGGGAGGGGGGGGGGGGCGACGGGTGCTGCCGCCCTTCCTCTATCACCCGCCTTCCCCCCCCTTCCCCCTCCCGGCAGCTCCCAGCGCACACGGGGGGCCGCGCCGCGCCGCCCCCGGGAGCGGGAGAGGCTGAGGGAAAAGGAGGTCGGTCTCTCCGCCAGCCAAGCGGCACCGGAGGCGGAGGGAGCCGCCCGCGTCGATCAGCCCCGGGCCCCTCCGCCCCTCCCTCACCAGGTGTCGCCCTTGCGGAGGGCGGTTTTGAGCAGCGCCGCCACGTCCGTGCGCTGGGTCTCCAGATCCGCCGCGCCTCCCTCCGCCATCTTCTCCCCACGGCAGCAGCAGCGGCGGCGGCGGCGGCGGCAGCGGCGGCAGGGACAGGAGCGCGCCGCGCTGCATGCTGGGAGTGACGCCGACCGGGAGACGCCCTCACCCCCCTCCCTTCCCAGAATCCGCAGGGCGGGGACCGCGGGGAACGTGGCGAGGCGCCGCCGTGCGGCGCCCCCTCGCGGCAAGGAGGTCTTTCGCCTCGCCACCTGGAACGGACGCGCATGCGCGGGGAGCCGCCGGGTGTGCGGCGGGGGGGGCCCCTCCTCGGCCTGGCGGGCGCTCTCGGGGCGGCCGCCTCCTGCGGGCGAGGGGCAGCGGCGCGGCGCTGGGCCGCGGGACGGTGTCCCGGCGCGGGGGGGTGCCTGAGGGGGTGCCTCGGCGGGGGGGGGGGGGGGGGGAGGGAGGGGGGCCGGCCGCGGCTCAGGCGGGCTGCGCGGCAGCGCCACCTGCCCGGGTGGGCGCTGCGGGGTCCCCTCGGGGGGCTGCGCCGGGCCGCGCTGGGGGCAACGCGGCGGTGCCGGCCTCAAGCCCGCTTGGGCGGGCCTGCCTGGGTGGCGGGGGCCGGGCTGGTGCCGCTCTGGGGCCTGGCGGCTGCTGGGCCCGGCCGGGCGCCCGAGGCCATCCCGTCCTGGCCTGGGCCGTGTCTTGTGAGACCGCGGTCTGAAATGTGTCAGAAAGGGGAGATTGTATTTATAAAATAAGGAACTGTCTCCTTTGCGGCGTTCTCTTCCGTGTTCTCATCTAAGCGTGTGCATAAGGAGATGCTGTATGCCCTGCTAACAAACGGGTGGTTTGGGTGCCCGTAATTCATGTAATGATACAGCCAGCATTATTGTGCAAATACTGTTGGGAATTTACGCAGGCTGTGTGACTCGCATTAGCTTTCCCAGACCTTGGCAGAAATCAGTGGATGATCTGTTGTGTTTGTTTCAGGCACTCTTGTCTGAAGCTTGTACAAACAGTGCAACCTGTCATATGGCCTTTCACCAACAGAACAAGTCCATGTGTTACATTAACAGGGTTCCCTCTGTCTTCACACTTGCATGTAGATTTCATAAAATCAAAATTGTATAGAAGTTTTGGTCCGGGGTGCTCATTACAAACGTCTGAAAACAAAGTTTCACAGAATGTGAAAAGTTTGTTCTTGTAGATCTAGCTGGTGTATCTATAATATATGCGATTGTTTATCTGGCCCCCTTCCTCCACCCAAGTCATAGCATGCTGAATTGCATGACTCACACTAGAAATGTACCATTGGCTGCCAGTCATAAGCTATTAGGTGTTACTGGCTATTAGCTAATTAGCAGGAGCTAGTAGCATGTACCTGTCACAAAAAAGCCCTGAAGATTGCTCTTTAGATACACAGCAAAAGAGAGGATGGAAAGAAGGCTCTTATGCAGCCATGGTAGTCCAAAGCTAAGTAAATATTTTGCCAGGATTATCAGCAAAGATGATGAAGTTGAAATAAAGGCAAAATCAGGATTTGTGGTGGGAAAGGGAATATAAAACTTGTACCGAATGTGTGAGTAAAACTCACAAGGGCTCAGAGGGACTGGTGGTGACACTCATGGCTTCTCTAACAGCTGGAATATGAAATTCCAGGGGGAGGGGCAAGCAAGTTAAAGTTATATGGAGAGTTAATATTGAGAGCTAAGGATCCAATGGCTGCTATTAATGAGAGGAGAGAAAACTGAACTGGACAACAAGAAGAAAGTTTCCAGTCATTTTAAGAATAAATATCTGGATTAGAATCTCAGGGTCTGGAAAGAACCATGACACCACCCACACACCAGGTCTTGACAAATAAGGACAGTGTTTTAAACCCTGGAAGTTATCTGTGAGCCAAACAATTTTTGTAAATTTTTACAAAAATTATATTTTCATGGAAATTTGGGGGAAAATTTTCACAGAAATTTGGGAAATCCTCGATCCAATATGCTGGTAAACAGCTTCATTGTTCAGCAGTCTGTAGTAGGACCATCAGCAGTTTGCTTTGCCAAAAGATTCTCCTGGACCCGCCCATGCCCCTACTTTTTTGGGTTGCATAACTGCCATTACTAGGTGAAAGACCTCCTGTTCCTGAAGCCAGTCTATCCATGGTACAGAAACGAATACTAGACAGGTATTAGGTGCTACAAATATTAGACAGAAAAGCATATAATGTGCGATCTGAAGCAGAGCTTTGTTTAAGGATTGTGAAGGAGAGACAAGAGTAACGCTTTCTGGGGCTGTCGGTGCTTCACAAGAAGCCATTGTGCCTTTCATAATGGAACAGCATCCTAAGCGCGAGAAAAACTTTCCTGTACACAAAATTCCTGGAAAATGCCAGTGTTAAATCTATATTTTTAAAAAAGCTTTCTGAGCTAGCAAGGAATTGTTTCCAAGTACCTCTATCCTAGACAGTGCCTGAGGATATTCAGATTTTAAACCATCTGATAGAAGAAACAGCACTGGAGATACTGATGGATGACCTACCCTCTCTGATGAAAAGCAAGCATTTGTAATACAGATGTCTTACTGCTTTTGATATAACTGAATGCAGGATATCGTAAAGCTAGCTGAGGTGGCAGGCTTTCCAGTAAACATGCAGCCTCCATCCTTACCTGACTTCGTTGCTATAGCATGAATTTTTATAAACATGTTTTTTGTGGTTCTAAATATCGATCCTAAAAAAGGATGCAATTAATACAGCATATAGCAGCTCAGACTTTCAGCAAATGGGCTGCAGATAACAAACTGTGTACACTGATGATTCTATTGATTCCCAATACAACATAAAGTTTAAGCTCTCAGTTCTTGTTCTCAAGTCAATTAGTGGACTTGGCTAAAGAAACTTAAAATACAACTTGTTTTTTTGGGATATGAGAAGCTCTGCTTCTCAGCGGTGGAAACTTGTGGACACAATAAACTCTGTAGAAATGTCAGGGAACTGTAAGTCTCACTCTCAGATGCTACAGAAAAATGCACTTCACCACTTCTTACTGTCTTCCTAAACCTTCCACACCACATTTGTGAATTTATGGAGGGGGAAAATAGGGGTTCAGATTCCCCTCCCCAGTGGTCTGGCAAGCACTTGTGTATGTGGTGGGCTTACAGCCACCGGCGGCTGCCTGAATTTGCTTTTTAGTTTGGAGCTGCGTCAGACACAGACCCTGACATATCAGAATGGATACGATGAGTGTGTATTTTACGTGTAGCGTTCGCACACAGAGTTAGGAAAACACGGGTAATTTCACTTTCGGTGGAGAAATCTGATGGAAACCCTTTTGGAGCTAATTTTACTAGCCCAATGTGTTTCCACAAATTTAAAGTGGAGCAAAAGGCAAATTAGCAGTGCCACCACTGCTGATGTTGTTCTATATGCTACTCATCTGGATGTATGGGAGTAGGTTGTTTTAAAATAATGATAGGATTGTAAGCCTCTCTGAAACAGTTCAGTAACAAAAGCAAGAAAGCAGAAATAACAGTGGACTATGATTATACAATGACAAGATAAAGCAGGTCTTCTGTAAGGTAAACGTAGGAGGGGAAGACAGAAACAAAAATTCAGTGCTAAACGAAGATGAAGGAACCCAAGGCAGCATGGGATGAATGACGGACAGAAGCAGATAAGAATATACATTTTTTTAAAGAGAGGAAGAAATACAGGATAAATTTGAAAGACAGAGAGGTGGGGAAATAACATTTAATTGAGATACCCATTTCTGTCCTGGATGTCAATCCACGTCTGCACTGTAGTTTTTGAATCATATTGCTACTAATCCAGTCTGTACATGGCTGGCCTCATGCACATAGTCTGAACATAACCGTGTTAAATTCTTGTTTGAGCTAGGTGGAATTGCAATTACTAGATATTACTGCGATAACACACTTCTGTTGAGATAAGAAAAAAACCCCCAACATTTAAAAATTGATAATTTTTTTCATTTAGTGGATTTAATCAGACTGTTATGTTTTTTCTACGTTTTTAGTAATTAGTATTACCAAGAAGATCTTTCAAATGAGAGAACAGGGGTATAGACTCTTGGAGAAGTGACTGTAACATGACATGCTCAGTCTTCTTGTACCTTCTTGCCTTCATGTACTAAATCTAGGACCAGGCATCCTTGGACAAGTTAAGTCAGAAAGTTCATAGATCTGAATATAGGGGAATGATGATAGAGAAAAGTTCTGTGGGATCAATGAAGGGTGTCCCAGAAATCTTCCTAATTTAATGACAATGGAAGAAAAGCCAGTGTTTTCCCATTACTCCAATGTAGAGGTTTTATATATTGGGAAACATTATTTTTTAAAAATTTTTTTGAAGAATGACTTCTTAATAAACTCTACAAACAATTAAAAGAAGTAATGAGATAAGTATGCTATGTAGGAATATTAAAAAAAGTTTAAAATTAACAGATGTAGTTAATAAATCGTACTTTTATTGGTTAAGCATTTGTTTAACATACACTGCAATATTCAATTCTAATAGCCTGGGACTTGAAAAAAGAACATTTGAAAAATAGGCCTTTTCTATGATCTGATTTTAATCAGATATTAATTTGAGCAATAATTGCCCATTTTCAACAAGATAAAATTACTTTCCATGTCCTTAACTCAGTGCTATTATCTACACACAAAAAAGTCTATTTTCATATTATAACTTAGTTAATCTTTGTACATCTCTTTCAAAAATGTTTTTCCTTCAAGAATTTTAAACACAGAAGCTAATTTAAAAGGTATGATGGCAACAAGTTTTAGCCATGATTGGCAGATATGTCAAAACTGTTATCGATTTCTGTATTTGATTTGCACATCAGAATGGGTCCAGATTTTCTCCTGTATGGTTGCTAAATGAACTGTTTGGTTTTGAAGGCAAGAGGTAAAATTAAATGTATTAACCATGCACAAAACATGTCAGCTAATATAATTGAAGAGACATGAGTTTTAAAAGGATGATTCATAATGTAGAGTTTAAGTAGTAGGTACTGAAGATGTATGAAATCTAAACACAATGTAGAAGTTAGGTTTTGTGAGGTTTGCACTTCGTGTACTAAAAATAGGCTGCTGTTCGATAAAAACAGTTGGTGCTTAAGTGGAAGGAGATAACAGTGAGATTTATAGCAGGACCTAATACAAACAACAGACAAGTTGCAGAAATCAATGTTGTTGGCAAAAGTACGCTTGATTCAGCATATTCTTGCTGTTTGGCTATCTAAAGTATGAATAAATTGGCATTCATTTCGTTAACTAACTATTGCTGAAATCCAACAGAACATGCAGCAATGTACTGACATAGGATGTATTGGGACAACTGCAGATTTTACATGCACAAACATGTATGTGTATGGACAATATCCATTAAGGAAATATCTCATTTAAGTTATATTTTTATATGTGGCGTGTAAAATCACATAAAGGCGTATTTTAATACTGTACATTTTAAATATGTAGTTTCTGCTTTCCTTTTCTAAACTTCCTTTAGCATAAAACATTAGCGTTACTGTGGAATCTGATGAGACTTACTCTAACCTGAAAAATGTATGAACCTGATCTTGACGAAGTGAAAAACATTCAAAGTAGAGTGTCGGTGGATCTATAAAAGGAAAAATAAAATGTTTTGACTGAAATATCTCAGACATAGAGGAGTTTTATAAATTGGAAAATTCTTGAGTTGCTGCTCTGGCATTCCGGAAAAAGCTGCAGGAGCTTTTGGTGAATAGCAGAATAAGTGAAAAAGTACACTAATTTTTATAAATGTCAATGTTGTCCCTTGCTGGGTGCATACAGGAATTAATGAGAAGAAGCAATTCGTGTCAAGGTGTGGTACACAAGATCCAGCCATCCTGGAACCTGTTGCACAAAAAGCCTCTTTTACCTTCTGCGATGTGATCAAACTGCCTCTTGTAATAGTACAAGCGGAAGTGGTTTCCACTTCCAGCCTGGTGTGAAGTGGAACAGTCAGTGGTGGTGGTGAACAGGGCTTTGGTCAGCCAACGTGTGTGCTGGAGATCGGCCTCACCAACACTTAGGGAAAATGGTAGAGAAACTGTTCAAACCCGTCTGTGTTTCCTGTGAGAGCAAGACACCTTTTTACAAGTCCATTCTCTGCTAAAGCAATAGGGTTGCTTCACTTAGTATCCGTAATTCAACATTTAAAAAGCATTTCCCTTAAAAATGGTAATATCTGCCCCTCATAGGTATACATTATATACTTCAACATGATTTTGAAGTGTGAAAAATTGAAAGCATGTACAAGTTATAGGTCTCAATGAGTATTATGCTACATTTTAAATAGATTTAAGTAATAGGCAATATATAAAAAAGAAGGAAAATGAGGACTTTTGAAAGCCTTTTCTTGATGACTTGTGTGATGTCTATGCCCAGACGTGGGTGTCAATCTCCTCCTAGCAGTGCCGGTGGGTTTCCTCACCAGCTGGTTTGTATCCTCAGCTGAGGGCCTTCCTTTGCCAAGAGGGAGCAGAAGAGTCGTCCTGCACAGTGAAGAGGGAAAGGAAGTTTCTGTCACCTCACCTGGAGAAGACTGCATGAGTTACAAGAGGCGTTTTCAATGGGTGATACAAATAACACCTAAGGGAACATATTTGTGTGTGGAGCAGGTCTTACTTGTTGTGTTTGTGCCTGGGAACAAGCACAGCATCTTTTTAGTATTTGAGTTGAGGCAAAAAGCACTATGAAAATATTTAGTGTTAGCTGTTCTAGATACAAAATATTCTTGAGACATTTAAAACTCTGTTTTCAACTCCTTTTTAAGTCTTTTCTGGAGCAGCAGGTATACTTTAATTTACTGTTTTACATTAAAAATAAAATAATTTGGATTACACTTAAAAAAATCAAATGTCTCTAATATTACCAAAAGCTATATTGTGCTAAGGAAAGAAAGTATCAGACTGACACAAAAAGGATGTAAACTGTTACAAATGGCTCATGGGCTTCAGAGGTTTTTATATTTCCTTGATTTCTTTAGTGTAAGTTACTAGCGATTACAAAGTTTCTAGCTATTTCCGTACGTCTATGCTAAAGGTTTGTTCTGGCATATTTTTGTAACCAATCCATGATGCTAATTCATATATGACTTAAGCACTCCTGGAGCACTCATTAAGCTTTCATTTAAATTATGATGCCAATTCTGCGTGACCTTGTGCAACCTTGGATAACTTTTCTGATGATCAGTTCAGTACTTGGCAGGAACTCGAAGCTTAACTACATGATAATACCTATAGAGAGATACAAATGTATAGATATAGGTGTAGTTAGCTGTTTTAATTTCTTGTACACAGATGGGTTTAAGCGTAAAAGTGCAGTTGCATGGCAGATAATAAAAAACCTTTATTTTGTGTTCACAGAATAGAAACTTGTTAAGCAGTGCCTTTTCTGTACCCCGCAGAGGTGTGTCAGGCTACCAGAAATAGTGTTTGAATCGTCGATTCCATTCTACAATTAGACAATACAACCCAGAAGTTAGAAGAATCCACAACAAGATTTTGAATCAATGGCAATTGTAGGTGTTTGGTACCTCCGGAAGCTGGCTTGGAGCTGTAAGATGTAACTGATTTCTCAGCTCCTTTTCCTACAAATTTTCAATTGACTTAAAGGGCAATGAAAGAGTAGACATACTATGAAAATCACCCCCCACCCCCCTCCATGTATTAGTATGAGGAAAAGAAGTATATTTTGGTTTAGTTCACTGTGTACAGGATTCATCTGATCTTACTTTAATATCTAAAGGTTACTGTCTAGTCTTAGCTAGTTGGATAGGGTCCTTCATTGGTCAGTAGAGAGATGGCCTGTTCTAAAGTATGATTCATCCCTTCTGTGTTAAGGCAAGACAAACTGCTGTCTGGAGGTGTCTTTCCGTTGTTTATAAAGGGAAGCTAGAGAGTGAGTTGTTAGGCAGGTAATGCTTGTGAGTGAGGTGAATCCTGCTTTAAGTGCCATCTGAATTGTGAGATCTAAATTTGAGACTGAAAAGTAGCAAGCACTGTCAAGATAATTCAGAAGTTCCTAAGTAGTGATAGCTCCATGATGGTATTCTGGTTTGCATTCTTTCTGACATAAGGTCATTGTTTATTTTAAAAAGCAAGCACAATGTAGTATTTTCCTATTAATCATTAAGTATCCTCTCAGAAGAGTGGAACATCTCTTTTCTATCTTTGAACACCTAAACACCCTGGATGAAGTGCTGTCTCCTGGGAAAAATCCTATCGCCACGAAGACTGAAGTAGTGGCTTCACTCAGTTTAATGCAACTGGCTTATGTGCTTGCATTTTGCACCAGGATTATTTATTGAGGATTCCAGTCCTTTTGCTTTAATAAGGGGCAAAAGATATAGTAGTGTCCATTTGTAATCAGCTCTGGAGAAATTAGAAACTGATCATCATTTATATCAGCTTGGAAGTTGTTTCTGGGTGAAGGTGATTTAAATTTACAAATAAGTTATTTCTAAAGGGTAAAGGCTGAAACAGTGACATTAGGCAGCTGCCTGATAAATTCAGGTCAAAACTCCTAACTAAAAAAGCGTTAAGTATCTCTTTGACTAGAAACAAAAATTATTGAGAACAGCCAAAGCTACCTCACATAAACTTCTGGAAAACATTTGGAAAACCTGAAAATTTAAGCTTAAGTTAGGGACTAACCTGTGCAGTCTGGAAAACAAATGAACTTGCACACTTTCATAGTTTAGTTACTTTTAGTAGCTACCAGCTGAACTTCAAATATGATGTAGGCAACTTTTGTTTGTATAGTTATCTACTGGGAAAGTGAATTATTAACTAATAACTTTCGTAATAACTTTTTTTGAGCTCTGTTCTCTCTCATGTAGTATTTTCAACCCTCAAAATTACGAAAAGTGTTGGGGAGAGTTCACAAGAACACATCAGTGGCACATCAAAGACAGAAGCTACCTCCAATGGGGAGGGTGTAGCCTTTGCTGTGTCTGTAAAAGGGCATGTATCCACTGCCCATGCAGAAAAATCCAGTTAAATGGTGAATTAATGAAGTATTTTAAAAAATAATTCCATTCTATTTCTCAGGGATTTTTTCCAGCATTATAGCTTGTCAACTATGTAAAGTACTAATCGTTTTGAGCAATAAATTGAAATCACTCAAGGTGCCATTTAATTTCCTAGGTCTTTTTTATAACATGCCCTTACAAATGTGCTGTTATTGAAAGATTTAAAATGTAAAGGTATAAAAAGTTGTATTTTGGGGAAGTATGGGAATCCCAAGGTACATTGTATGGGCTTAGCATCAAGGTTAGGTCCTCAGCCTCTTACAAATATCTGTGGAGAATTGGCATCCAAGAAAAGGAGCCTCAGAAACCCATGGCATTGAAAGCATCCAAAATAGCCTGGACTTAAACATGAAAAGTGATCTAAGTAGAAATTAAATGTGGAAAATATGGGATGCTCTGACACACAGCCATTTCAGATTTCCTTTCCTGAGAATCCTGAGCGTGAACATTCTCCTGGAGTAACGCGCTTAAACCAGATCGTCTTCTTAGTCAGATTTTTTTTTTTTTTGATAGGGCCCGGGGCACTAGCTCACTGTTGGGGAATGTGCCTCATGCACTCAAAGGCTCCAGCAGATTTAGGATTTGCATGTAAAGAATTGGAGGGGAGAAGTGGCTTACATGGTGTCACAGAGTCTCTTAAAGTAGATGAGAGCAGGTATCCAAAATGAGATTTATTCTAATAAAAAATTGTTTAGCACTCTGACAAACATTAGTAAACTAGATTCAGATGTCTGTCAAATGGACCTAATACCACACAGACAACTTAAGCTTATGTTGTAGGGATGATGACCCAAAATATGCAATCACCCAATAAGGTGAGGGCTCTCAACCTTGAGGAGTTACCTTGGGCAGCGTCCTGATCCAAGGGGAGAGTCCCTGACTGCAGACCTGCTGCTCCTAGGAGGACTGGCTCCATTTGCCCTCCGATAGGGCTCCATTAATACCCTCATCAAATCTGGTCTGTAGTGTCATGTATAGTCAATGGTCTAGAAACTTCTCTCAATGGAGGTGTTTCATTGACTGAGGGCCTTGTCTATCGACTGGAGAGCCTTTCCTGTGACCAGTCACCATGTTGTGCAGCTGGGCAGCTCACCCCCAAACTGCAGCTTCGATTTTAACACTTTCAGTGGTCGAGAAGTTTTGGTCTTTATTGGGGCAGGTGCACCTGCCACACATGGAAACGTGAAAGGAGAATAAGGGGGGAGTCAAAACACCAAGTTAGGCTCAGCAACTGCGACTTGGCAGGCTCTTTCAGCTTTGCGTGTCCTGCCTTTTAGCCTAAATTAAACCTCTCAAGAGCTTGTTAGCTTGTTAGCCACATCACTTTCCAGTTGCTGAGTGGCAAAATGATAAATGTCTAGGGCTTTAGACATCCAGGAGTGTGAGCTGTGCCTAAATGATAAATTTAGTAGAGGAAATCCAGCTGAAAGTGAGAATGAGGTTTGGAGTCCTTATGTTCTGCAGGTATTCCTACACTGAGAAGCTGATCTGCATGTACCAACCAAAGCCCCTGACTTATTTCTTGCTGTGGCCTAACAGAGGCTTGGGCTTAATTTGCCACAGTGTGCCTAGGAAGAACTAATTCTCAGGTATTTCCTGCAATGCACATGGCTGATCCAGGCTGAAAGCAGGCCCAAGGCACAGGATTGAGGATTTATGTGGGAGAAGAGGGAGTGGGAATGGGAAGGTCTGGCTTTGAGAATGTCCTTGCCCATGTATCTAGACTTCTTGGTATATATCAACAGAAATGCTTAGGTACCTGCTCTAGCTCTTTGGATACCTCGTTGACTTTGGTGCTTTAACCCCAGTCTACTCCTTATCCTTGTGCTTAGGACAAAGTGTATTCTGGCGCTGCACTCTGCTTCAGCTGCAAAAATCTGTATTCCATTTTTTTGTTTTTGCTAGCTGACAGTAGAATAAATGCAAATTGTTTTAAAATGAGACACATTAGCAATGGAAATATAGATATGCTGGCTTTTATTTGGGAATTTAATGTAAATACTGTAGATGATTCAAGACTTCTTTTGAAAGAAGCAGCATGAAGTACTTCAAGAGATGGTCAGTCAGTGTAGGTCAGACTCATATGCCTTGTTCATATACTGACAAAATTATTTTACTCTTGGCATTTGGAATGACCTTCAACCTATAATGTAATAAAAAGGATCACTGATTGACAACCAACCCTGTAAAATTAAATTCTTTCTTTTTGAATTCACAAGGATCTTCAAACAAACACATAGAACATCTTGTTATATTTTTTTTCTGAGGTGGTGGTGAAGCAGGAGAGGTGGTTTGAAAGAGCTTTGGGACAGAGCTGGCTCAGAACCAGTGAGGGGCCCCGATGCTGCTCCCACCCACCCTGCACTTCCCCATCCTCACTGCCCCATTTCCCTGCATCTACATACACGTGCTGGCGAAAGGCAGGACAGTTGCTGGGGAGGTCTGGCCCCTGCAACAGCTGTGGGACCACGTGTCTGAAGTGGACAAAAATCCAGAGGCACAGCACGCTGTTATTATTGTCCTGCAGCTTTTGTGTTCACACATAATTTTTCATTTATTTATTATTTTACAGGTATTATTTTCATATAAAGCAACACAGTTTTCCCCATTTCAGAGAACTTCCCTTGGTTATATCGCTGTGCAAGACAAACTAGTACTTTGGCTGAAGGGATCGGCTGTGTGTGCTTCATACAAAGGGAAGGTGGGCTATGCTCGCAGACCACAGGACCCATGAGTGTGGTGTGAGAAAAAGACCTCTAGGATGAAGGTATGCTGGATATTTTTTTTCCCTCTTGAGATGACATTTTCAGTGTATGAAGTTCGCAGGCCTCACAGGAACTCTCTCTGCCTTTCTATTTGGGGTGATCTGTGTGAATATATAGGAGAATATACAGTGTGAACAGGTGGTTGAAGCTAGAAGCAGCTAAACTGAGGATGAGGCATTGGTTTCTTTGAATTAAATGTGTATTCAACCTTTTGTTATCCAGACTTCTGCAGCCTGGCCCTTTTGGTAAGATCCTATGTGGCATACTTTTTCTGAGAAGGTGGTGAGTTTCCATCTCTCCAGCTACCTGCACCTTTTATTGCTTCAAACAGGAATACTGGCACATGATCCACCATGGCCTGCTCAGGACAAACACACGAAATTCAATTAGATTTAGCAGGATCCAACAGCCTACTGAATCACAGACGTTTGCTTGGTATAATTCAGTGTTGCTTTTGTTCAAGAAAACATCTTAAGGTCTGGGTTTCCATACATTAGAAAACCACTATACTTGTGTGCTTTCCATCAGCTTGGACTGGATGAGGTAATTTAGCTTATTACACTCACAGGAGCAAAACCGTTTTGCTTGATCATTTATTCTTCCCTCTCGATCTGTGACAGCCCAAGAGCCTTTACTTTCGGTTTGTGTTGGAAAACCTGTTTCCACTATTTCTTGTCCGTGTATTTATCTGTTTGAGGGTGTTAACAGCAAGCACGGAAGCTGCTTTTAATGTCTTGAGATAATTCAAGTGAGCTGGTTTCACTTTTCTTTAGAATAAGCAGGATGTGCATTTGGACACTAGTGTAAGTACTTTAGAAGTATTGTCATGTTAAACTATGACATTAAAATTTCATATATTCTGTCAGTGTTCATGATTGAATTTAGATGTCTCTGTTTAGTAAGTGGACCCATGGACCTCAAAAGATGTGTACCACGTAATGAGAGTGTGTGTTACCTTAGAACAAAGACAGTTATTATTGGACACTAGGATGAAAGCTGTCCTTGCCCCACAGTTACCTGCAGTATTGACAATACAGGAAAGGAGTGAAAATGAATAAGCTTTCCATGACAGAGAAAACTTGGACTGGGACAGGGATGTCAGAGTGGAGGAGAGCCGACTAAAAGCATATGCTGTGCCAGTGGGGTGGGTGAAGGGAGGGCTTCTGTTAGGTTGTATTATATTGATATTACACTGTTCAAAAAAAACCGAACCAAAGAAAGCCAACACCAACACCCCCAAATCTAACTCCAGGAAATCAATAAGGTGTATGGACTTTGTTTTTGAACAAGTGTCATCATCATTTCTCAAACCTGTTTACATAAAGAGTAAAATGGCTCATGCTTATCCCTGGGTGCAATTTCCAGGTATACCACCATGAAGTTTTGCTAGCTATGACTCCAACAACTGATTTAGGAATTGTATAGGTATGTTACCAGACAGTGAAACGGCTCTGAATCTGTCTGCTGAGGATGATATTTTAAGTGTGAAGCTGTTAAAGTTTGTTTAACATGTCAGTCATGTCAAAGTCTGTTTAGATACATTCTAAGTTTTTATAGAATTGACCCATTTCTGTAAAAATAGCTCAAAAGGGATCATTATTATAGATTAATATAGATGACTTTGCATGACTATCATCCATGTGTCCTAAAAATTCAATTTAATTTTTAATAATCTGTTGCTAAATTTTTATGATGCAATATAATCTTGGGTCAGGAAGGGTAAGTAATCATTGTAATGCAACAAAAACAGCTTCACAATACAAAGGGATTAATTTAAGGGTGATCATTTAAATAATAGCTAATAAAATCAAACTCATGTACATTTTAAGAGCTAGACTAATCAAAGCTTAAAATGTGATAGGATAATAAAGCAAAGCTCATTAATTTGGCATTGTAAAAATACATACAATCAAAAAGAGCTGGAATAAGCACAAGCTTTACAATAAGAGAAAAGTGCTGAGCGTTTAATCTTATTCTGCTGAAACCATTGTAGAAATTCAGAGCAACTTCAGCTGGAGTCACAGCACACTGGTAGAAGGCCAGTCTGCACTTCTCTCACTGTTATCAATGATGCCTGTTTGGATGTGCTAGAGGGATGTGGAAACTTGATGTAAAGCATGGCATTTTGTGCTACCCACTCTCTGTTATGAAAAGAAGCGAGAAATAAGGGGAAGAGGTAACGCATCAACATGCAGTCATAGGAACCAGGGTTTCATCTGCAAAGACTGATGAATGGTCAATCAGACACATTTCTGCGTATTCCATAAATTCATAATCTAGTAGAAAAATGAGGAATCATCAGGATATTAAATGGAACATTTAAATTACTAGTGCAAGTTCAGGTGTTTAAGTAATTCTAGCAGAGTTATACTCTAGATTAAATGGCCTCATTAATCTGAGTCTGTAATAGATTAAGCTGTCCTTGCATTTTCATTTTCTAGGTTTCCTATAGAAGAAAGCCTTGTGCATTTTGGAGCCCCATCTGATTTCAAAAAATTTTGAGATGGGTCGTAGTCTTAAAGCTATTCAACTACAATGAGAAAAGATGCCTGGGAAGAAGAGAGAAAAGCCACAAGTGCATGTGTCTGAAAAGCTGTCCCTTGGGATCAACCTTACACAAAAAAGAAAATTTGAAAGTTCCCCCAGCACAGGAAAAGCTTGAATCAACCATGAGGTAAAATCCATTGGAAACGAGACTTCATTAGTTCCAGAGCTCACAGAAGTTGTTATTATTCAGCTTGTTTAGCAACTTCAGATTTTAGACAACTCCTTTTCTTTGATATGTCACGTGAAGCTTAACAGGGTATTAGATCTCGTGCTTTTTACCTGTCGAAGGCTACAATGAAAACAAAAAAAACCCCCAACCCCGTGTTCCCCAGGGTATTTTGTTTCTGTGTGTATATGCATATATGTGACAGGAAAGGGGGAGAGAAGACGGAAGGGGAAGCATAAAAGTACTGAAATGTCCTTTTTCAAGATTTGGTAAGGCAGTGTGTTAGCCAGTCTGCGTTCTGCCTTCTGACATCTGGTGGCAAAATCTCTCCATTACAGTGCTTGCTCTGAATTGTTCAGAACCCCCCCCCCCCCCCCCCCCCCCAACTCTACGGGCTTCTGTGACATTTGTGGGTGCTTAAACGCCAGTGAAAATCAGGGCACTTGTGGGTAAGGAGGTAATTCTAGTGTCTGGCAGGCACTAGCAGATATGCCATGAAGCTTAAAGTGGGAGGAAAACAAAGATTTTTGTAGCGGGTTTATTGCTCTAGCAGCAGCAGTATCTCTCTGCATCCCAGGCTTTGCCTTCCGTGCAGCGCGGAGACATCTGAGATACTTCTGAACTGCTTGGAAAAGCAATTTTTTTTCCATGCCAAGCTCTGAACACTGAGCCTGCTTCCAGTTGCTAAATCCAAGCACACTTGCCTGACACTGCAGCTGCTATGGATGTGTGCCCCCAGACTACAAGTGAAAATGCTCATTTTGCTCATTGTGAATACTGAGTTTCAGGGCTGCAAGCGCATACAGAAATGATTGTTCCTAAAACATATTTTTAGAAGAAAACTATAAGCAATTAAGCATTGGTCAGAATGAAAACGTCAAAAGGATTCTCATGACCGTACAACATACATCCCCAAGGACCTAGGGCTCCTTTGGTTATTGCTTACTGTCCTTACACTATATTTGGGCTCGGTTTCAGAAAATAAGGGTTACCTGCATCCAAAATCAAGCCAAAATGTTTATGTTATGTTTATCATGCCCCAGGGGTGAGAAAGAAATGGAAATTTGAACGGACTTGCTATGTGAGGCAGTCTGGCAAGTGGTGAAGTTCTTCAGGTTGGCCAGAGTTGAGGAAGTCAGTCCCTCAGGGCAAAAAGTTTTGGCAGGATGATGGATGCTGGGGCGCTGGGGCGGGGGGGCATGTGGGGTTCAGGGATTCAGGTGGTGACATGCCTGTCCATCCACGCGTGGCTGTTCAGCCTGAGTAACCCGATATTAATTTCACCTCAGTTACTTGTAACTCTGGAGAGAGGCACACAGGAACTCTTCTGACCAGGACAAGGGCATCACAGTGCCCTTCCATCACACAGTCCAAGCTCTGAGTAAGACAAGGTTAATCTAAAGGACTGCTGGCTACTCCCTTCAAAGGAGCAGACAACAAGAGCCACAATAGCAGAAAAACTCAAAGGTACACATCCTTTAGCGTTTCCAACCATGTGTTTGATGAAGAAGGAAAGGCTTGAGGAGGAAGGCAGAGTTCAGTCAGCCTGACTTCCTCCTAGCCCTGCAGATCCCGAGATGTAAGTGGCAGTAATCGTCTCTAGGTACATTCAGTTTTCTTTCATATTTATACAAAGAGAAATTACTTATATTCAGACTATTAACTATGTGATCCATTAGCTCCACAATTGTAATCTCATTGAAAGGTGTAGCTACTCTAAATAGAAAATGTAACTTTTTATATGGAGTGGATTTTTTTTGATTCTGCATTCATCAGAGGCATATTTTCATGCTGAATTAGTAGCTGCTTGTCCTCAGCCAAGTTGAAATGATCTTTGGTTCTCTTTTCTCAAAAAAAAAAAAAAGGAAAAAAAGAAAAAAAGTGTTTCTTTTGGTCTTGTGTTTGAAAATACCTTGAGATCTCCAACTCAGAACATTTAAATATGACTATATTCTATTCTTGTTTTGTTGTCTCTCCCAGTTTCAGGCTGTTTTGGAATAAATACGGTAGAGAATATTCTAAATAATAGTACTTCTTTTGCTCTTGACTCTTAGAAAGCTCTACTTTTTTTCCTGTATTCAATATGCAGAAAGGTGATATCAAAATACACCTTTTTGCCTTACTATTAAAACACCATAAAATGCAAAGTCTGTAACAACCTTTAGGGCGTCTTTTAATGTTTTTTAATACAAATACACAAGCCTAGTACATTCTTGAGTGCAATTCTCTTTTATTTTTCCTTCCATTATTAAAACATAGGTGGTTAAAATTCACAGGAAGAAAGACTTAAAATCAGAAAGAAATACTGAGGAACAGAACAACTTATTCCTATTTAATGCACTGTACCTTTCACTAAACTTACTTCCTGAAATTTGGATGATATTATTTGAAAGAGCGTGTTGTAACTATAAAACAGGTGTAGTATTATTTCTCTAGGAAAAGTAATTCCAGTTAAGTTCGCAGTGGCTTTCTTTTTGCAGCAAACAACACATCTGACAACCCCTTAATTTATCTCCCACCATGAGGGAACTGAGTTACTGGGCTAATAAGCTTTGACACCTTTTTTACCAGAATTTGCGATGCCCGGTTTTAAAATGACACTACACAGATTAGAAAATGCTATATCATGTGATAATAAATGGCTCCATGAATCTCTACAGTGAAGTCTAATCCTTCTTGTAGATGAGTTCTCATGTCTGCCAACACATGTTGCCCTCGGTAAAGAGGTTTCAGAAAAAAATAAGTATGATTTGTTTTGTGAGATCAACTTGATCTTTACTTACCTTTACTACTCTTCATCTGCCTAACCTCCTGTTTTCACAAGGTCTCCTTTTCTTGAATATAATTTAATTATGTAAACATAATTAATCCATAAAAATAATTCAAGACATAATTTTTGAATAATTACATTTATTTTGAAATTAGATTAAAATCTCGTTAGGTAAGAAGATCTGCTTTTTTTTCCCACATTTTGTCCATAATGCAACTTTTAATGTAAAATCAAAACAAAATTAACATACATTTAACCAAGGATGAAATATTTATTAATTTTGGAGTTCTTTGTAGCATGGCTGCAAGAGCTGATGCTGGTTGATACGCAGGAAAATAGGAACTACCATACTGTGTCAGGTTAAGACAAATGCACGCACGAATGAGTTCTGTAATACAGCAGGCCAGATGTGTGTGAACGCTTTTTCTCCTGGTGTTTTTTGGGGTTTTTTTCCCTCCTAATTTCTTTCCCTGGATGCCTGATTTAGTGATTGCTTATATCTCCTGCTGAGTCCCACAGATGCAAGTGGAGGAGTAGTTGGATTTTTTAAAAAAGAAAGGAAAAATAGCTATTTTTTTTTCCCCCTGGATCTAGTTTGGGGCTTTTCCCAAGCTCATTAGTAATACTTACTGTACCTCCAATAAGAAACTAGCACTACACTTAATATTGAATTTACACCTTTGTTGTGCAACAGAGACCTGTAGTTACCCCCAAATATTTGGCCCATGGACTCTTCCATTTTGATGTAATCAAGCACAGATGTGTTGCTTATTAAATACAAAATATAACAAAGAAAATTACTTGTTAAAAAGTAAATTTAAGACTATTTCCAAAAGTTGTGGAGGCCAAGTATTGTTCTACTTTTAATCTGAATTCTTCTAGTGTTTTTTTTTTCTGCTTTTCACATGGATCACAGCCTAGATTCAAAAGGAAATTTAGGAGCCACAGCTCGAAATATTGCAACACCTAACTTTTTGGTACGTGTTTCACCCAGAGCAAGACTCAGAAGCTATGCCTGGCAGCAAACGGTCTCTAACGCATAGAGAAAGTAAAGTGCCTTATGATGCTATATGAAAGATCTAAAAAGCTCAATAGTGACTTGTCAAGAAGTAGCAAATGAGAAATGAGGAGTGCAGGTTTTTAAATCTTTCCCCTTTAGGGAGCTTAGGTGCTTTACAAAGTATGAGAAAGAAGCATCTTTATATTTCAAAATAGCTACAGTTCTCACAGCCTGGGGGATTTTGCTCTTTTTGATGAAATAGCGTAAGAAGAAAGATCTGTTTGTATGATATTCTGTGGGGTAGGTCAGACAAACAGCATTCATCCCAGGGTTTTTTTCATTTTTGTTTAACTCTGCTTTGTTGGTGAGTTTGGGGGAACAAAGTACAACCCCTGATAGGGAAAGATCAATAGAGACCACTTAAGCAGAGTGGACGTACAGTAGTCTGTGGGACCAGGTACATCCAAGTCCCCCCGGGGGAGTGGGCTGATGTCACTGTGAGACCGCTCTCTATCATCTGCAGATGTTCACGGTGACAGGAGAAGGTCCCAAATAATTGGAAAATGATAAATATGCCATTTTCAAGAAGGCAAGAAGGAGGATGTGGAGAACTACAGGTCAGTCTGCAGGAAGATTACGGAGAAAATTCTCCTGGAAGTCATTTCCACATGCATGAAGGACAAGAAGGTGATTTGGAATAGTCAGTATGGATTTACTAAAGGCAAATTCTGCCTGACCAACGCAATTCCCTTCTGCAATGAAATGACTGGCTGTGTGGCAAATGGGAGAGCATGGGTTTTGTTTATCCTGATGCTAGTTAGGCTCTTGACATGGTCTACCATAACATCTTTGTAGGCAAACTGGGTAGATATGGGCTGGACAGGTAGCTTATAAAATGTGTTCGAATTGGTTGAACTGTGAGGCTTAAAGAGCAGTGGCTGGTCAGTAGTGGCATTCCTCGCGTTCGGTACTGGAGCCCACACTGCTTCCAGCTGTCACCAACAATCTGGGTGACAGTGGCAAACAGTCACAGCTGGTGACACCAAAATGTGGGGAGCAGTCAATGCACTGGAGGGCAAGGCTGCTGCTCAGAAGGATCAAAACAGGCTGGAAAAGTGAACTTACAGAAATTTCATTAAGTTTGACAAAGACACGCAAGTCCAGCACCGGGACAGAATAACCCCGTGCAACAGTACGAGTTTGGCACTGACTACCTAGAAAATGTCTTTGCAGAAAAATGCCTGTAGATGCTGGTGGACAAGTTTAATATGAGTCAGCAGCGCGTCCTAGCAGTGGTGAAGGCACAACATCCAAGAAAACTGAAAGCTGTGTTTGTTCAGCCCCTTTAAAGAAGGGAAAAGGGAGATCTAACTGCTGTATTAAAATACTTATGGATGGTTATAGGGAAGATGGAGCCAGAGGCAATGGACCCAAGAGGCAGAAAGAAATTCTGAGAGATTTGTTTGGATGTAAGGAAGAAAATCCTTCACGATGAGGGTAGTCAAATGCTGAAAAAGAGCCAGAGAGGCTGGTAAGTAGAATCCTTGTCCTTGAAGATATATGAAACGACAGGACACAGCCCTGAGCAACCTGATCTAACTTTGAAGTCAGCCCACCCGTGACTGGGGTTTGGATCTTCAGCCCAGTCAGACCTCCAGAGATCCCTTTCAACCCATTTCTTTCTCTGATTCCTGGCTTTCCTCTTAAATGAAAGCAACAAAATCTTGCGCCCAAAATGACATTGAATATGTACATGTATCTGGGTTTTTTTTTTCATCCTGGAAGACATCATTAGTCTATGAGCAGCATTTATGTTAGCGTGCATAAGCAATCCATATCTTAGGAGAATGGTTTTAAACGGTAAAAAAAAATCATCAAAGGGTTTATTTGTATCACTTACGTGTTGTAAAAAAGAAAGAACGGTTGCTTCTGTTATTTTTTGCAGTCAGTTTTTTCATTTTATGTGGAAGCTTTGAAAGATCAGTGACGATTCCAGTATGCTAGTTAAAAACCCCATTTCCTTCAAAATCCAATAACCAGCATGATTTTAATAAATGCCTGTGGGAGACTTATTAAAGAACCCCAGAGTAACTTTGCTCCATTGCCTTTTCATTTTCCATCAGCTTTTCAGTAGTCAATTACCTTTATTTTTGTATGTGAATACTTGGAATGTACCAGAGCTTTTAATGAACTTTAAATTCAGTGGACGAGATTCTCACCTGTGATAAAATATGCTGTGTACCTGTATGCACGTTGTAAAGGGAACTTTTAGGCACTGTTGGACTGTCCCAGCTCACAGAGCGTCAGGATGAGAACCACAGATGATTTCCAGCAGCTGGCTTTTGGAATCCATACTTCCTCTTCCTCAGCTTTAGGGGTTGGCAATAGAGGAATATGGTAGGATGCTGCTGCATATCAGGCTCTAAGCCACAATAGGTCTCCCGACATTGAGGTTTGCCTGATGAGAGCTTATTTTAGTACCTGAAGTTCAATATTAAGAGAGATGGAACACCCAAGTAAAAACCTAATCTTTATGAACAAAATGAGAAATCAAGAACCTAACTGCTAAACTGAAGAACAGTGCTGCAACCAGCACTTTTAGTTAGTTTAGGTTACTAGCATGGTGGCTGATGGGAAGAGTCTCTTGGGGAAGATAAGGGAGCAATATTGTTGGCAGACATTAATGACCTCATCAGTTCTTGGAGACCAAATCTACATGTGGTTTCCAAAATAAGAATTTTCTTTGTGTAGCAAGTCAGAATATGCATGCCTCTGAGGAAAATTGGTGTTTAAAAAAGGTACATACCAGACCCACATATATGCGACTGTTCAGAAGCAAGTTTTTATTTTCCTCATTTTTATGCTGCGCTGTTCACCTTGAAATGGAAATGCTGAAGTTGTTCCAAACAGCATACCTGTTGCAAGTGCCAATGCCCATTTTCATGTTTTATGCTTTTCTTTCAGTGAGTGGAAGAGCCCTGCAAATTGATGAAAAATAAGAATTAGCGACACTAACTCAAAAATTAAACAAGCTGAAGGAAGAAAGATAGAACATTCATATAATAGTTGTGTTCCATAACTGTATTGTTTTCTAAGGCCACAGTATTCAGCTGGGGATTTTCCAGTCAGGAAGATATAAATACAGGCTGTGTAGGACAAAGACTGCCAACCTGGTATTTCCAGAAAATGGTAAATTTATCATATTGTGCATGTGCAGCGTGTACAAACGCACCTTTGGACATGAGTCAGGCTCACTAAGTTAGCATCTATAAACCCAGCTGCACTGTATAAGTGCAATGGATCATTTCAGTTCTTCCCAGGAGCGTTGGCCATGCTTGTGAAAGCACGTAGAAAAGCTTCCTGAAAGCATGTCTTTCTGTGTGGTGTCACACAACCTGCGTGTGGGTACTGCAGATATGTTCAGATTTTCAGATGTGCAAAGTGATCTGGAAGAACTGCTCAAGTGCAGCACCATCACGCTGTAAATAATGATCACATTTGCCAAGATTTGCACAGGCAAAACTCCTAGGTTTCAAAACAGGTCAGCTTAGCTGCTGCTCTGTCTAGTGCTTTTTCTTCTGTTGCTTGCATGTGACTTCTTTGTATTGTTTTAACTGGGTCATAATAGTCCTGTGTCTTCAGATGTGTTTGCCTGATTTCTGTAACAGCAGGACACCGATATGAAACTACCAAGTATCCTCTGGTCTCACGATACACAGTGAACTTGAGTGCAGTGATACATGCAGCTAATATAGGTGTACGTGCTCCTGTAACTACAAGGTGTTTGCTACGTCCAAAGTGCAACAACTGCTGTAGTTGCATTTTAGTTGCTATAGTTGCATTTTCGGTATGCTTTGACTGCTTTTGATCAGGTAACAATACTTGTGGTCCTACACTGACCCACGCAACAGGAAAGGTTGTATGCCGGTTATGTATTCAGGATCCCTGGTTATTTTGCATTGGTGGGGCAGGAGCATCCAGCCCCTGTGGATCCACATCAGTTTGGGTCTGCCTCAATGTACTGAAATTACGCTGCTGAGAGCAGCACAGTCTTGGTTGTTTCAGTTCCCTCTGCTGTCTGCAAATGTAGAAATACAGTTACTGACTGGGAAAATTGTGATATTGTTGTATCAGCTTCCGATAGATGAGAGAAGACCACGTTTGTCTTTACAACCAGCAGCCTTTTAATTTGGCTGCAGCCCGCATCCAGGCGTTTATGTGTACTGCAGTGCTTGCTGCAACAGCGGTTGTGACAACCACATACCAGGCTACTTTTAACTTGCCCTTTCCATACCAGCCTCTTTGTATTTCATCCTACAGCTGTATCACTGTGTGCAGGGTAGTCAATATTAGGCCTTTTCCTTTTCATTTTGCATTTCCTTTTTTTTTTTTTTTTTTTTTTTTTGACCTTTAGATGTGTATTTGCTTTGAAAAAAATAATTCAGTCATTCTACAGATCCTTACTTATATGGAAAGACTCTAGCATGAACAGAAACAACTGGGGAAGTTGTTCTCACAGAGTTGACTATCAACACCAGGTAAGATGTGACGACAGTCAAGGACTCAATGAAAGCTTCTCTTCAGAAAACTTGCTTTATACTAGCTGGTATAAATTAAAAATAAACAACAGATGATTAAGTATATTAGTACTTCTTAATGCTGCACGCATTCATCCCCATTTAACCTAGAAGTGGACAAGAATCTTAGGAAAAAAAAATGAGAATTTGACTCTATTTGCTATTACTCTAATGAATGAGGGCCCTTTCTCATCTTCTTTGGTTCTCTCCCCTCCACTTCTCTGCACCCCCTTTCGAACAGCACAAAACACACTGAAATAAACGAGCAAGCTGTGCTTTCCCTTACCTTCACCCACTGACATTTCCCTCTATTACCCAACCGCCGTGGCAGACGGCCGCGACCCACCACCCGTCTTTAAGCAGAGGAAGAAGAGGCCCTCGGGATCACCACGTCGCGAGGGCAGGGGCACGGACCGAGCCCGCGACCCTCCGCTCGGGCACCACCCGGGGAAGAGGGGCTCGGCCGGGGCCGCGGCTTTCCCGCCGCCGGAGCTGCCGTGCGTGACTCCCTTCTCCCTCTGGAGGGAGACACAGTCCAGCTTTTGGCTGCCGGCGCCGCCGCCTCCCTCCTGCCCCTGCCCCCCGCCAGCCACCGCGGCCCTGGCCCCGCTCCCCCGGGGGAGCTACCCGGCCCGGCTTGGCCTGGCCCGGCCCGGCGGCTCCCTCCCCGCCCGGCGCCCAGCCTCCCGCCCCAGGGGAAGGGGGGTCCCGGGGAAGCGGCGGCGGGGCTGCCGGAGATCTCCTGCTCCCCGCGGCCACGTGCGCCTGTGCGGAAACTTCGCACCCCGCCGCTCGGGAGGGGAAAGGCGCGGAGGGGAGGGGAGGGAGGGGGGGAGAGAGAGAGCCGCGCCGTGACACGCCGCGCCGTGCCGCGGGGGCGGGAGGCGGCCCAGCCCCGGCGTGCGCGGGCCGCGGGGGAGGCGGCGGGCGCTGCCGGCGGAGCCCCGCTCCTCGGTCAGACAGAGCGGCGGCGGCGGGGACCTGCTGCCTCGTAAAGGGGCTGGGGAGGAGAGCAGCGAGAAGCCGGATAAACACTGGGGAGGAGAAGGGCGTCCCTCCGGGCAACCCCGCAGGGCGCGCTTGGAGCTGCCTCTGCTTGTCCGGCCGGCTGGGGCGGCTGCGCACCCCTCCGCGGTGCGGTGCGGTGCGGTGCGGTGCGCGCAGCCTGGGCACGGAGCGGCTGCTGCTGCTGCTGCTGCTGCTGCTGCTGCTGCTGCTGCTGAAGGTGAAGCTCTCGCTCTCCAATTACTTTTCCCAAGAGGGAGAAGGAGGCAGCAGGAGGGGGAAGCCGTGCTGTGTGTGAGAGGCAAACCAATCAGAGATGCTCTAACGGAGGGATTGCTGCAGGACGCGCCGGCTGGTCCTCCCTTCCTCTGCCGGTGGGGCTGAATCGGGACCGCACGCAGCTGGCGGAGGGGCCGGAGCCACACCGGGCTGCAGGACTTCCTCACCCTCCGCTTTTCCGATAGCTGATCTATACTTAGTCCTCTTTGATTTATTATTATTTTTTTTTTAATACTCTGAAGTCGTGCACGAGAAACACTTCAAGTCTTCCCTCCCTTCCCACTCACTTCACCCTTCCTCTAGCGTCTCCTAGCCGGATCCCTGGTGTATTCCCAGAGAGGCGGGGGCAGACCCGGGCCCCGGAGGACGGCTGCCTGCCCCAGCCCGGCTGAGCCGAGGGAAGCCGGGCCGAACCCGAGGGGAACCGGGCCGAGCCGAGGAGAGCCGGGCCGAGCCGAGCCGAGCGCGGCGCCGCTCCGTGCCCCCGGGCGCTGGCGGGGCGCGGGGCGTGTGCCGGCGATGCCCGGGCGGTGAGGCTGGAGCTCCCCCTCGACGGGAGGCGGCCGATCGCTGGGTGTTTCCAGCAGGAAGCGGGGCTGCAGGTAGGTGAGCGGAGCGCTCCGGCGGCGCCTGTCTGGGCATCTGCCGAGGCGCCGGTGGCGGGGCCGGGAGGTGCCCTCGGCGGCTGGCGGAGACCCCGCGGGGCGGCGGGCGGCGGGGGGAGCGCGGGGCGGCTGCTGCGGGCTGCCGCCCTCCCCCTGCCCAAAAGTTGCGGGAAGCCGGGTACGAGGGGGAGCTGCCCTCGCCGCCCTTCCGCGGTCCGGCCGGGCGCCGGGGGCAGCCTGCTCCAGCCCTGCGCCGGGCGACCCGCGAGGGGCTTTTTTTTGTTGTCGTTGTGGGGTGGGGTGTTTTCCTTTTAATTTTATTTGATTTTATTCAAACGAACATTTCAGCGTTTCAGCAGAGCTGGGCGGGGGGGGGGGGGGGGGGGGGGGCAGGGGAACCCACTCGTTTTTCAGCCCGACTACTGGTACAGGGGGGGCGGCTGGTGAGTCGCAGCACCCCCGGGCACTTGGGGGTTTCCTCTGCTTTGGAGCCCGGACGCTGTATCGGCCGCCTTCGAAGAGCGGCGGAAAGAGCAAGGGGGTCCCTTTATGAATCCTTTCAAAAAAAGAGCTCTAAAGAGAGGGTTCATGGCTTCATTTCTTTCTGTGTGTAACGCTCCCCAAGTTGTGGTGTATGTAGGATGAAGCATACCTTGTCCGTCCACGCTGCTTTCTTTGCATTTCAGTGAACTCATTTACCTGCTAAATATGTTGCCACAGTGAGAGGGCTTTTCCCTTATTCCTCCCGTTCTATAGCTTTGCAAGAGAAAGTTTAAAAATAGTCTGCTTTCTTCCTATGGAGCTGTAGGATCGGACAGCAGGTTATCTGTGTAAAGAATAAAGAGCAATAGCTCGCACTGCCCTGTTAGGAGTTGCTGTGTATGGCTCTTCTGTATGTTCATTCTTACTGGGAGTTAAAATCATTGCTTAAAGCATTTTAAATTATATGTGTAGTTACAGTTGTCTCTTTATAGCTTTAGCTTGGAGACTATCAGTATTTATTTATTTATTTTTTTTTTAGAGCACTAAGTACTTCACTTCTACCACCCACCCCCCAGTAGACACCGTCTCAGTATTTAAAGAGCTGTGCTTGACTCCCACAGAACTGTCAATTCAAATAATAAACATACTCAACCCCTATCCCTGAAAGCCCCGTAAAGCATTCAGGGTCTTGGGGTCTTCGCACAGCAGTGGATACATTTAAATTGCTATTGACTAAATGATAATTGTTATCTGGTTTCTCTGTCTTCGCGACTAGTTTCAGACATTAGCATTCAGCCTGCTGTATGTTTAACACTTTAAAGCTACTTTATGGGCTGATCTAAGTGAAGTCAAATTGATAAATTAAGATTCTTTTCTGTAGCGTAGGGTAAACACTAGAAAAATAGTAGTTCAATGGTACTAGGAATATAGCTTAGCTGAAGTTGGGAAAGAACATACTAACGCATTTTTATTCAGGGGTGGCAAAGGTTTACACTTTTTCACAGTGATAGTGCAGTTATTTTGTACTGATGCCTAAATTGTTTTGTGAATGTATAATTAACAGTAGTAAAGTAATTAATATAAATTTCATTATTAACATTTTATTTCAGAGAGCTGATACTGCTGAGGCAATATTGAGAGCTTTGTGTTTTTTCGTTTCATGAAGTCCCAATTTCTGAAACTACAGTACCGTTATTCCTATAAATGTAAACTACCTAAGTGCCATAATTTCAGTGGCAAGCTTTGCTCAGTTGGTTGGTAGCAAATCAGGATTACTATTCACTGGTTCCACATGTTGTTTGAACATAAGGGGGCTTTCAAAAATGTGGTATTAATTTTAGATATGCTGCTGGTAGTGGGTGACTTTGAGATAAAATCTTGATTCCTGTCATGCTGTTTTAATCAGAGAATGACGATTAATCTGGCAGTATCTTTCATCATACTGGACATACGGGGTAACCTTTTTACCTGTCTTTTCTTATGATCTGAGGGATTTCAGCTTTACGTGTAGATGCTTGTAATGCACTTGATAATTCTGGTGGGGAATACATTAAAAACTTGTTCTGAATGGAAGTAAATAGATGTGTGTACAGACGGATATTGGAGACTGCTTTACTGGCAGGTTGCAAAGTGATGATTCATTGAACCCTATCTAGATTTACATAAAGCAAATAATCCTTTCCACTGAATTGTGGTGGCAGAGAAACATGTAGCAGCCAAGAAGTTTTGTAATTTCATCTTGGATGATGACAGACTTGATAAAGGACATGTTTACAAATGCAGACTATATGTTTTTGGTGAGCAAAACATACCATGGAATTTTTCAGGTCTGAGCGTCTTCACACTTAAATTTACTGCTGGCTGTATTGCTACTTACCAACCTGTGTAAAGCCCAAATAACGTATTAGAAATATGTATGCGTTCATTATGTGGTATTTTTTACTCACTATAAATAAGTAATAGAACAATGCTAACGTACCACACTAAAGGAAATCACTGACTTTGGAAGACAAAAAATCACCTAATACTCATCTACACAAAAATGTGATCACCATCTTGAAAAATTATTCTGAGTGATACAACTATCAGTGAGCAAGCAGTTCTATGCCCCTGTTTTAACTTCTGCAGGATTTTATTAGAAATGCTTCATTAAGTCACATTATTCTGCAGCTGTTTGTTCACTGAAAATTAAAATAAAAATCAGGAAGTTTATCCAGCAAAGCAGTATTATTTCCTTTGTTAAGTACTGAAAGTTCAAACAAAAAAAAAATCCTTTAGCATCACTGTGCCAGAAACACTGAGTACATCCTATTTTTGTGATATATGGATGGCATTTAGTGATGCAATTCATCAATGTATTTATTAGTCAAACGTCATTAAACAAAGAAAATAAATGAAAGTAAACAAAGACTGCATGATGATACAGAGGCTAAACCAAGGGAAGACCCTACAAATCTAATTAATTAATGTTCATTCTCATGTTTGCAGTCTATATTTGAACATCTGATTTAAATGTCTTTCTCTCATTGATTTTTTACTACAGCTCCAGATAATTCAGGTAGCAATAACTTTTCATTGGAAAATGCATTTTCCATTTACCTTTTGAAACATAGAATTTTAAAGGGGTTAAGGCAAAAGTTGTGTTTGGATGAATATAACGGAAGGGTCCTATGCCAGCAGAGCTGAATAGTGACCTGTCCCCGTTCACGATCATTTTTATGTGTTAAGAGGGGCATCCTCAACTGATGTAGACTTTCATTGCTCCATTGGAGTAGTTGAAGCTCTGACATTTTAAACCAGCTGGAGATTTGCTCCATTATCCTTAGATCACTGAATTTAAGAGTGCACTTTAAGAGGGTTTTGCTTGCGCTTTTTTTTTTTTTTAGGATGAGAAAGATTTACATAGTATACTGAGCTTCACAGAATCCGTTGTAAGTACACACCCTCACATTTCAAGTACTTTTTAAAAACAGAGGGCCACTCTTGAAGCTATTTTAACAGGAAATTTGCCCAGTGAGTTGAGTTTGTGAGCCGTTAATATATACTTCAGAACACTCCTCCTTATAACTCAGTTCAGATTTATAAAACTCATAAGACACAGGAATGAAAGTGGAAACATCAACAGTAATGTTGTTCATTTTTCCTGGTGACAGCTACAGCTATCTCCTTTCGCTCTTGGTAGAACTTGGGAAGATAGTGATTTTTGTGTGTTGATTCTTTCTACACCCTTGCCAGCCACTCTTGCTTACCATATGTAGTCAGTTATTTATCAAAAGACAAGACAAAATAATAATGGCCACCAAATGTACTTTTTCATACTGCTGGTGCCAAACGGTAACATTTTTTAAGACAAATAATTCAAGGCATTTTTATAGAGCTTCTTTCATGCAGTGTGTTTTGAAAAACGCTTTGGAGGTAGAAGAGAGAAAATAAAGACATCATGCTTTACAGTACTAGTTATGGCAGGACACTATATACTTGTATAAAATAGGATGAAGTCACTGCAAAAAGCTTTTTTCCTTCTGTTTGGATACATCAGGACAGTGATTTGTAGAATGCATTGTAACTGTAGCTGTTGCTTGAAGTAGCACTAGAAAATGCTTTGTATGGATTTGATCGTTGTGTGAGTAAAATAGGAGTAGCTCCTGTATCTTTTGCGGTATGGAAGAATCAGTTATGTAATTGCATATGTAAAAAAGTGGGAAATTATTTTTTTTTTCCCCTTGTTTAAAGCTTATCAACCATCATAATCCATACTATGTTAATAGCTTTCATTTTCCAGTAGCCTCATTTCACATCTTGCTGATCATGTAATATGAAACTTGAACACAGGTCTCTCGGCACCAGGACAACATTGTATACAGCCACCTCTACTGTGAGCATCCCTTCAACAACGCCAAGGGGAGAGCCATAGCACAGGGTAGCACACAGGTGAAAGCACACAGAGGTTTTGTCAGACTTGTGGTTGTTTGATAATCTTCTATGCTTAAATCACGAATTGAAACTAAGGCTGTGTAAAACGCTTTAGATTGCTAAACTTTGCAGGTAAATAAAAGCGCAAGCACCATTCAGCAAACCTGTTTGGTTGTATAAACAGCAAAATACGAAGAAATGTGTTGGCGAGTATGCAACGTTTTTGAAATAGATAACCAAGTTTTTACTCTTGGTTGTATGCTGGCTTCTGTCTGTGTGGAAGATTTCTTGCCTCTGTTGTGATATTAACATCCACTATTTGAAGATGAGATACTGGACTAGACGAACCACTGGCTTAATCCAATAAAGCAATTTCCTTCTTGAAATGCAAAGAGGCGGTATTGCAGTACTGTATATTTTAACTGACTTACTAGAACCAAACTGCAATTGTTTAGTGTACTGGTTTTGCTTTATTTTTCCCTTTTAAAAGCAGAGTATAATACATTTCTAAAATAAATCTCTCAGAACATGTGGTCTCATACTAGCTCTTTTAGGGACAAGAGCACAGACCTGACAAGTCTCTCACATTCACAGTGATACTCTCGTATTGGATTTTTTTCTCTCCCCCACTGCAGTTTCTGCATCACATATTGATAAGACAGAACTGTGACCTCTGGTCCATCTTGCCACAAACCAGTTACCTCTGTGGCTTGTGGCCTTCTACTCGTCTCTGTCTGACATGTCGTGTCGTGGAACAGGGGAGAGGGTACAGTGCAGCCTCTGGATCGCCAAATGGCTTTTCATGCTCATCCAAGTGTCTGTATGCAGGACACTCTTCCTGATTACAGTCTCTCCATGTGGCTTCTCCCTCACCGCATGAAACTATACATATGAGAGAACCTGTCCCAAAGCCTCTGATGTGCAGTCTGGGTGTCTCCTCCTGCCTTGTGACTGTGCAAATGGGAGATCTGTGAGCACTGCATTAAAACTATGCACTCTAGATCCCCTTTCAGTTGAGATTTTTCTGGTGTTTGATCCCATTGAAGGTATCTTTGGCCTTTTGAGTTCTAGACTAAATTGTGATTTGTCGTTGGTTGTTGTGTCATTGCACTGCAAAGTAAGGCAGAATGTCTCTGAGGAAAGATAAGGGCTTTCTGAGCCTTTTGTATGTAGGAAACTGTTTGAAATTTGGATCTTTTCCAGTAAGGGATGAGAGTCAGTACTGTCTGAAGCTTGTCTCATAGTTTATCTAAAATGACTTAGCAGTCGTAGTTCGGTTCTTACTGTAGAAGTGTCCAAGTCACAAAAGTCACCACTAGCAAAAATTAGGATGTGTGCCTGCTATGTGCACGGAGAGTCAAAACCTGAGGTCTGATCACATAAGGCATTTCAGCTGTAAGCGTGTGGCTTCAATGGGACTAGTCAAATTAATTACGTGCTTGAAGACTTTTCTGAAGCGAGCCTGAATAAACGTTGTTAACTGCTTAGAGTGATCCATGTTGATGGCATGGAGGTGGGGTGCTGTTGAGATGACTATGTTTGTGTCTTTATTCTGGATATTACTTAAGACTTGAGCTTTGTTTTGGTGACTTGTCAGTCCTACACCTTTTATAAACATTCAATCCCCTTAAATTTAGGACGGAGACTATATAACAGCAGGTAATTTTTAGAAAGATGGTACAAGTAGCTACCTTGTATTATAATTAGAAACTACAATTACAATCACGTAAATTTTAAAATGTGATGTTACTGGTGTGGCACTAAAGTAAAATACCACTTTCTGACAAGATGTATCATGCTGTGGTATTCCTGCAAGAAATGAGGTCATGTTTAAAGCTTAATTGCAGAAAAAAAGATCTATTTCAGCACCATCACAGGAGAAGAATACCCTCTCCGGATTGTGTTACCTGTGTTTATTTAGCTTTGAAATTTTTTTAATCTATGTATTGTAACAAATAAGGTATACTTAAATGAGATTGGAAGTTTTATCTTGAGGTCTGGTAGCAGCATGTCTTGGTTTGAAAAGACAGGTGTCTGTGGAGGAAGGCAGGAGCCTCCCTTGAAATGGAAAGTGCAACCCCCTTCCCTCCAAATTATTATAATTTTGAAATTAACGGGCCTTCATGCAAAGATATGGGGAATAGGAATAACAGTTCTTTACTAATATATATATATATATATATATAAAACACAAGGCAGGGAAAAACAAACAACCCACTGGTTTACACTGACAGAGTCAGGAATACAACCTGACACCCTGTTAGGATGGCGGTAGCAGTCCGATAAGATGCTGGCTGCAGTCCTCCTGAAGTGATGGATGTAGTGCTGTGGAAGCAGCAATCAGGTAAAAGAGTCTGGTCTTCCTCCGAAGGTCCAGTGGTAGGTAGGTAGCTCTTGTCCTCTGGAACTCCAGTGGGAGGAAAAGCTCCTCTGGGAATCCAGTGGAAGAAGGCTGCTAGGGTGTTCAAAATCTCCGTTTTTATTTGGCATGGACTGCTTGGCTCCTTCCCCCCCCCCCTCCCCGGGCGGAGCATCTCACAATGGGATGGGGAGTCGTGAGGCAGTTCCTTGATGGGCCATTAACAGGAGATAGCCCAGGAGCGAGTTATCGATGGGTCAGGCGATAAGGCATTGTTGTGCCCAGTAACAGGAGATAGTCCAGAGGGGGGAGGCAGGGAGCACCGCCCCACCTGGTCTCAACAGCTCCTGAAGATGGTAATAGAATATATTTTTTTTTCCTTTTGGCACATTTTACACTGTAACCCAGGACACAGCACGAAATAAAGTGAGATAAGTTCTGATTTATAAGCATACTGGAATCAAGACAGAAGAAATACTGTATTTGTATGCTAACATAATGTGCTGTAAATTCAGATATGATATTATCAGCCAATATGCTTAATGTTGCCTGACACTTCTCATTATATGATCCTGCTTTTTTCTGTTCAATCTAGAATCACTAGGGATATCACTTGCATTGGAATTAAGGTGATACTTAAAACACGTTACTGCAGAAGTGTCCAAACCTTCATAATCAAGGCATTACATTGGTATTTCTGCAATGGATATTCAAAGAAACAAGTAGCCATGAAGCCAGGTGCTGGTTGAGCTTCAGACCTAGGAAATTTTTGTACCCCCCATGCAGATTCATTTCCTTTATGGCAACAAGACTTCATTGTCTTTTGTTTTTAAACATTATAATTTGATTGTTCTAGTTTAACCCTAGCCAGCAACTAAGTCCCACCCAGCTGCTCACTCAATCCCCCCCCTGCCCTGCCCATGGGATGGGGTAGAAAATCAGAAGGGCAAAAGTGAGAAAACTTGTGGGTTGAGATAAAGACAGTTAATAGATAAAGCAAAAGCTGCATGCGCAAGCAATAAGGAGTAAGGAATATATTCACTACTTCCCATCAGCAGGCAGATGTTCAGCCATTTCCAGGAAAGCAGGGCTCCATCGCATGCAATGCCGTAACTCCAAAAGTCTCCCTTCTTCCTTCTTCCCTGCAACGTTTACTGCTGAGCATGATGTCGTACGGTATGGACCTTAGGTCTGTTGGGGTCAGCTGTCCTGCACTTCCAGTCTTCTCACTGGTGGGGCAAGGTGAGAAATTAAAAAGGGCCTTGAGGCTGTGTAAGCACTGCTCAGCAATAACTAAACCATCTTTGCATTATCAACACTGTTTTCATCACAAATCCAAACCAGAGCAACTTACAAGCTGCTATGAAGAAAATTAACTATCCCAGCCAAAACCAGCACAATTTTCACCCTTATTCTTTACCATTTACATTATGCTCAGGTCCCACACTATCCCATACATCCTCATTAACCATCCCCTCCCCTACCTGCCCTTTGATATATACCCAGATGTCACTCCCTTGGTCTATGGACCACCCCTGTATAACGTCCATAAAATGTCCACTGAATTCATATAGTCTGGCTTGGGTTCTATCTGTTATGGTGGTCAGTCAGGACAGGAGACGTGGTGTGTTGTGTGGGGCTATTGGGGACCAAAGCCAGTTCAGTTTGGGTCACTGCTGCAATTGAACTGCTTCTTGTGAGGCTCATCCTCCGTTGGTTTGTGTGGTTCCTGCTCTAGTACTTCCTATAACATGCAACTCAGATCATGGGTTACAACAATTTAAATGTGTATCCATTACGATCTCCCTCCCGGCCCCTTTGGACCAGGCCATAGGGTTTAATGTTGTGATGAACTCCCCTTGCCCCTGCTCCAACATGGGCTTGTCCACAGAGCACAGTCTCTTCACGGGTATGCCTGCTGTGACATGGACTTACCCACAGCTACAGTCACTTCGGGGTGTACCTGCTTTGCTGTGGCCTTATCCATGGGCCACAGTCCCTTTAGGGATGTATTTGCTCAGGCATGGCCTTATCCATAGGCCACGATCTCATACAGGTGTATCTGCTCCAGTGTGACCTTACCTGTGGGCCACAGTCCCTTCAGGGGTGTACCTGCTGTGTTGTGGCCTTATCCACGGCCACTGACACTTCAAGGTCACAAATCCAGAGCACAGCACCTTATGAGCTACTATTAAGAAAATTAACTCTATCCCAGCCAAAACCAGTACACTGATAGAAGTATTTTTGGTGATTGTATCCCAGATTTTGTTTTACCATATTGATTGACTTGTGATTAAAACCTAACAAAATAAAAGAATGTCAGTCTGGGTAACTTTCTTCCTGTTTTAAGCTGCTTGTGCTTCATCTGGGAATCTGAACCCACATACTGCAGTACTTCATACATCACTTTGTGCTTTTAGATGACTGTACAAGGTTTTAAGGGGCTTTAGCCCTCATATTTGTGCAGGCTGGTGTGGCATGCATCTAGTTGTGACCATGCAAATACACAGCTGCCTTGTCCCATTCTGCTCATGTTTGTGTCCTCTCATGTAATTGTTGGGGCCACTGCTTATGTGAAAACATACTAGGAGAAAATTTAAGCTTAGCTCAGCTGTTTTGAGCTTCTTTCGCTTTGAGGCTGTAGTGTAATGTTTTAAGTTTTTTTTTTTTTTTTAACAGTATAATTATTCTTAAATGTTTCAGGATTTCTTTGTAGTTGCTTTGATTTGTTGCATTATTATAAATGCATATTTGACATCTGGTAAATACACACTTCATGCTTTAAAAAATGAAGTATGCTTTTAAAATCATACTCAGAGCAATGGGTACATAACAGTTACTGTTTTCTTATCAGAAGGGAAATTACAAAATTGCTAATTATTCACCTATATGAATTCTACATAAACCCCTTCTGTGAGAAAAGTGCTGAGACAGCTATCACTATAGTTGCATGAATACACTGAGTCTCTTTAATATAACATCTTGCTCCCATTCCCACTTTAAAATTGAACTCCCAATAATGGCATTCATATTCTCCTCTTCCTCATCATCCTTCCAGCTGCTCATAACCTAACTTTTTCTCCTCTATCTCTCCTTGCCCTTCCTTTTCTCTTCACTGTTCACCTCATCTGCATTGGTGTCATATGATCTTTCAGAATGTCAAGTAAATGCAGACTGCAGTCAGCATTACCAAATTGCTTTCCTGCCAAAAAAGTCTCTTTTCATGTGCCATGACCCATCATCTCACAGTTAGCTGCAAGTCATTCTGATTCCCAAATTTACAATATATTTTCTATTTAATGAGCTATTAAACATTATGCACTTTTTAACTTCATCTTTTCTGACTAACTGCATTCCTCCTGATAATTATAGCTTTAGAAAGAAACAATTAATTTGAAACCAATTCTGCGACAGAAGTGACATTATTTAGCTAGCATTCCTCCATATCCATGCTCTAGGGATTATCCCATTAGAATATATTTATATTTGGAAACTCCTTGAGACCATTATATCAGTCCAGTAGCCACCATGTTGTCATCAGTAATATAGACAAGACTACCACGTATGCTATTTTAATAAAACACAAAATGAAGGTTGATACACAGATGAATGAATAGTTTATTTTTGCTTTGATGAAATAATAAAAAAATCAGTTTATGCTCTTTCTCCACCCCAGGAGAATGTTTTGAGTAAACTTAGTTAAGCACAAACACAAATAATATTCCACATGTATTGCATAGATGTGGACATTTTGGAATTGGTATAGTATTCTCATGTGTTCTTTTGGTAATGGTAATACTTCAAATTAAGTGCTTGTCTAATAAGTTTGCAAAAATTGCGGATAACTCAGTAACAATGAGTGGCTTCAGGTTGCTCACGGGTTCCACTACATCTGTGTGTTTATTAAATCCAATAATATCTACTAGTTCAGGCTATATAATCCTGGTTTTGTCATTCTGGTTAATTGTATCTAGTTAATGGATACAAACTAAATGTATATGCATTCTGCCAATAACTTAGCTTGTGGTAAATCCCGATTACCTTTCCGTGATTCTAATAATTTTTATTTTTTCTCTGCTACTTAGAGTTCCACTTTAGCAAAATACGGAAATGATTGGCAGAAGAAAACTTTGTCCATGACCCTGCCATGGCAGTAGGTGGAAATGTACATTTTAAAATGTCTTCATCTTTCAGGTTTGGACCTTACGTTCAAGCTGTAGTAAAAGTAAGTCTCTAATAGACTTCCTTCATTTGTTACATATTGGAGCTCGTGCCTAGTTCTCAAAGTTACTTTGTGGGAACAATACTGAAAATGTTCCTGGGGGAAAATTTCCTTTCTCTGAATCAGTACATGTTGAATGCTGATTTTAAATGAGTGCGGTATACACATGATTGAAAAATGTGGTGAGGGTTCTGGAGCTACGCAGAATCCTCATCACCTTCATAGCTGAGGGGTGTGATGTATATCCTCTGCTCTGTTGGATACTGTAAGTTCACAACTTACCTGTGCTTTAAGCACCTTTGCACTCCTGTTTGAGTAGATAGCTAAGTATACAGGTAAGTAAGTAGTTAAGCAGATAGCTTCACTTCTCCCCTCATCTCTCTTGAAGCTAGGACTTTTTGGTTCAGCACTGCTTCAGCTCAGTAGCAATCTTTTCTGGTTTCTTGGCATAGTAACATGATAGGCCTAATTCTGTCAGCTGAAATAAAATATTTCTTGCTAGTGAATGATTAAGGTGATTCAAAGCCAGATTTTTAAAGCAAAGTATTTTTTATTCCCACAAACTTCCTACCCATTAAACAAAGAGATAAGTTTGTGTTACCCAATCCTACCTAAACTTTACTATTTTCTTGGAAAAAGCAGGAAGCTGTGATTTAATGCTATGTCCACAGGTATTCTGAGTTGCATGTTTCAGTCTCTGTGCCCTTCTTTCAGTGCCTTAACTCAAGCAATTGTTGGTAATTCATGGGCTCCTTCCTGGAGAGACAATTTGTAGCTGTCTGTTTCTTTTAATTTCTGTATGCATTCTGGTCTTGACCAGAAGATCTGTGTAACTTTTATCTAGCACCTGGAAAGAACATCTTTCCAATTACTGGCCAAGCTATTGTGACTTTAAGTTATTGTCTCTCCACAGTTATATTTAGTTTTCTTTTTATTTACAGCTAGTACTTCCACTTGCATATGAAGTACATTTACGTCCCAATAAGTATAACAATCCTAAAAAACTTATGAACTAATTCTATATGAATAGCTATGTGATAGTCAGAAAATCGATGTGTATCACTCTACATTATCAACAGAAACTGTGAGGTAAATGTGCATAATTTTGCTGTGTATAGAGGATGTTCCTGGTTCAGCAGTAGGCTGTGGAGTTCAGATCATAGTAGTGACACAATGTAAGGATTTAAAGTTACATCTTTCTCCGTGTTACCACTTTTGGCTTTGTTGTTTGTTGGCTAATTAAGATTAACATTTTCTCAGCTGGTGTTTGCCAAAGGGTGAGTCAGGCCTACCATAATGGTTTTGGGTATTTGATTATGAGCAGTTTTGGATGTAGAGGGGTTGTTGGAGCTCTGTACATAATGATATATTGTCTCCCACAATGTGATTGCTTTTAATAGAAATTATTGTTTGAAAATCCTTGTTCTCTTTAGTCTCTCACCTCATGTCAAGAGAATTTTTGAACTTAATTAATTGTCTATGAAATAAGAAGTCTGTGATTGGAGCCCACTGGAAAAGGCAACAGCGTAATGGACAAATTATTTCTCTGTTTTGTTTTTATCAGCTGTTGCTGAGACTCTCCAGTGACTGTGGTCTTGATAAAGACATTTGTTTTTCATCCAGTAGTTCCCTTTTGTGAGGGAGAACAGAACTTGCTCTGTTGAGGAACTTCAGTAATGGCTGGAGCCAGAGAACATGTGGGACTAGATTCTAACAAAAGAAGGAAATGAGAATGTGAGGAAAATACTGCTTCGTACTTTGACAAATGCTTTGTCATATTCTTTCTGTTAGCGGTAGCCAATGTTTGATGTAACACTGTTAGAGGAGGATTTACATAACGCTAATTCATGCAGGGATTGAACAGTCTTTCGGAGGAAAGAAACTGTACCTGGCCTCTGCCTGCTGTCTTATTTTTGTTTTGTGCTCTTTTCACATCTGTGGAAGACATTTCATTAGTGTTTCCCAGTAGTGTCTAACCATACATTGGAGAAAGGCATGTCTGCCTATGACTTTCTATGGAACCCTGGTTTGTAAAGCCTTTTCATTCTTAACTAATGTAACTACTTTCTAGCATTGAAGAAGACAAAACCATAATTGGGGAAGAGGAGAATGATGAAGAGATTATGCATGTCCTTCCTTTTTTAATTTAAACAATCTTTAACTTAGGCTTCTGTCCAAGAGACACTTTCTTTGAAAAATGAAATGAAACCTCTTGTTCCATTAGATTTTTTTGCCGCTGTTTTTTTTTTTTTCTTTTTAAAATTGTGATTGCATGAAGTAGTGTCTTTGATTAGTAACTACATACTAACAATTAGGAACTTCTATATACTTATAAATATGTTCTACAAATATTAGATTTCTAAGTTAAATGTCCCTCACCGCAGTGAATAGTAATGGCAATTGCTTCAGCACTGGTGTAATGAGAACACAACTCCTCGCTTTTCTTTTTACCAGCGTAACGGGAAGAATATTTTTACAATGAGGGTGGTGAAACACTGGAACAGGCTGCCCAGAGAGGTGGTAGAAGCCCCGTCCCTGGAAACATTTAAGGCTGTGAGAAACCTGATCTAGCTAAAGATGTCCCTGCTCACGGGAGGGGGGTTTGACAAGGGACCGTTGAAGGTCCCTTCTAACCCAAAACATTCTATGATCTATGAATAATCTATGGTAGTAATTTTCCACAAGGGTTTTAATTTACCAATTCAGTTTCCAATGAGCTTGTCGTGATTCCTAGACTAGGTCTCCTTTTTTCCCTTTCTTTGCCATTTGAGGGCACTTCCTCCTATCTCTAAATGCTTTCAAGCCCCATCCCTTTCTCTCCCTTTGGGCATAGCCATAATTTTGCTATTCCATAGTACACACTGATCTTCCAACACCAGGCTTCCTTGGCACATCTAACTGATTTGTGACCAGGGTTGAACAAAACAGCCAGAAAAAATTTAAATCCAAAGTTATTTTTGGTACTAAGAATCAAATATAGCAAAATATAAAATGGATTTTAAAACTGGGGCTGCCCTTTCTATCTTAACTGTTCAGTTTATCTGTTCCATTTAATAGTCCAGGTTGGTTTGACTTCTGCAGTTGCTCGAAGATCTGTGTAACACAGTAGCTTTTTGAGAAAAAGTTAAAGGACTTGAGTAACAGGCACTACCACAGACACCACAGGACAGAGAAGCAGCTAATTTTGCAACCGCTAGCAGTGCTGTCATTAATGTTGGTTATTAAAACATCTTCACATCCCTTCATAGTTAACTCCATGTGTTCAGTTTCTCTGCCAGCTTTCAATACTATAAATCTTTCAGACTGAGTACTGCATACCTTCTTTTTAATTTCATTCTCGGAGGTGATGAAGGAAGTTTAAAACCTGCTCAGATGGCCTAGATCTGTCAAAGAAAAGAGAGTCGAGCCCTTCACATAACCATTGCAGATACTCTGAAATTCACTCTGTGAATCTCATGTAACAAAAGCTCTTTGGGTGGCTGATTTTGATTGAAAAGGTGAAGGTGGAGCCACCTTTCAGCATTTTCGACACCAGTAAAAACTGTAGTTGCAACTTATCTTTTTACTAATATTAGCAGGTCTGGGAGCTGGAAAACAGCTGCAATCGTGTTTTACCACCATCTTCTGTTACTTGATTTACCCAAGTATCTTTTTTTCCCAGCAATTACATGTTATGATTTGGAGTGATACAGCTAAGTGCAGCAGTATTCTCATAGGTCTCATAGTATTATATTTCTTTTCCTGTTCAAAAGTATGGTAGTAATTTTATTTTTTGAAGTTATTCTTTTTAATCTTGAAGCCTCTGCTCAAAAATGTATTAAATCCCCTGGTATTTGGAGAAGAGTAATAATGGTGCATCATCAAATAGAATTCCTGAGCCAGCATACAGAATCTGAAAAGAACACCTTTTTAGACATCTACCTCTCTTTCTCAAAAAAGCCCTCCCAAAATCCCACAAAATGCAAGCTACACAAGATTAAAAGTAAATACACCTTTAATTGGGATTCATTTTGTTGTTAGATGGTTCTAGATGGTTATGTTTGGGTACCTGAATCCTGTTCCTTATCAATAGACCTATACAGTGATTCTGCTTGCTCTAAAACAACTACTTTGGATCAGCTGAATTGTACTTCAAGTCGCAGCAAGTTGGTCAAGTTGAATAACTTGCCTTAAAGGTGCATTTTAAGTATTTGTAGTGATCATTTAAAATTTGTCAAAGTATCTAAGATACTTGGATGGGATTTATAGCACTGTATCAGATCTGTGACATGTCAGACATCATGTTTAGTCAACTGAACGGAGTACTTATATTTCAATGCCTAAATTTAGGTGTCTTAATCTTGAACATATCAGTACCTATGTTACTGGTAGAGAAGAGGAAGAATAATAGGATCATATACAACTATTATGAAATTAATTAACCTTCGAGGCAATTTCTGCTGAAACTTTTATTTTCATCTTTTTTTTTGTCTGTCATTTAGTAATGTAGTCTACTGCAAAATCCTAACGTGTGAAAAAATACCTCTGCTCTCTATTCAAAGGCTGGATTTTCAGCTGAGGACTGAAAAAAATCTCACAAGATATGAGCCTGTTAGTCAAACTGGGTAAGCTAGATTTAATGTTTCTGATAATTCTAAAAGGCAAATAAATAATCAGAGAATGGCTTTTTAAAAGCAGGTCTGGAAAGGGTGATTTCAGCTTTCCTTCTAAATCATAAAGAGTAGATAGCTATTAATTAAATTTTATTTCTCAGGTCAACTTTTGTTGCTGAGAGCATCATCTAGAAGGATAGTTAACTTCAGAACAAGCGTTTATGGGACTATGGTGTAATAGGGGGCAAGGAGAGGAAGAGTTTCCACATGAATGAATAAACACATGCTGAGTGTGTGTAGAATCTACTTATGGAATTTCAGAGCAGTAAACCAAATGCACAGTCCTGAAAGAGGTATATTCTTTATTAATTATTTTTGTGACAGTGGCACTTAGAACAGCCAGTCAGGAGTGAGGTGCTGAACAAAGATGAAGCAAAAGATTTTTCTGTCTTTTACTTTGGTTCACTTGCAGGACTGACCCCTGCAAGAGAATCTTTCAGTCCTTAGTCTGTACTGCAGCTGCCTGCCATTGGGTCTACAGCTGTAAGTCAGAACATTGTCCTAGCTGTGGCCATGGTCCATGTGCCTTGACATGTGAGGAGTGGGAAGTGTGTGATTTCTAACATCTACTATCAAATTGAACAATGAGAAAGTTAAAAAGATTTTCTTAGTGGTTTTGATTTTCCCATGAGTGGCTCAAATGTGATTCATTAACTTTCTTTAGTTTTGGCTCTTTGTAGAATGTAGGTCTACTGGCATCAGTTCCTAAACTCCCATTGTGCTCATTGGAACTGGATAGAATCGATCTACAGAACTGTAAAAAAACACCAACAAAAAAAGCAAAACAAAGCAACTCTCATTCCTTTGTCTAATGGGAGTGAGTAATACAAGAAGTACATCTGCTTTACTACTTCTTAGATTATTAAACTCTTGACTCTAGAATTACAGACAATCTTAAACATAAGCAGTTTTGCTTAACATTTGTGTTGTGAAGCGATTCTTAATGTAGGCAGCAACAGTTGAAGTCACTAGGTAAACAAAATGCTTGGGCCCCAACCCTGACATGATTAGACAATATACCCTCTCTCCTCTTCTCATATCCCTCTCTTTTATAATTCCCCAGAATTCCTCTCGTCACTCCTCACTATCAGCAAAGTAATTTTTGACTGGATTTTAACTTGCTGAGGGTCTTCAAGGCTCTTTACTGGGTTTAGACTATGAAGAACCTGCCTTGATTCCTCTGATACCTGTACTTGAGAAGCTCTTGTTGCAGGACACGTGTATTAGCAGAAATCTATATCTGACTAATTAGAGATGAAACATCCAAAGGTAATTGAGTGATGCAGTTTTCTAACTTTCTAATTAATTGCAAAACACGTGAAAATGTTAATTATGGTTGGAAAGATCCTAAGTATGATTTTGTGAAGAGTTCTTTTAATTTTGATTGCAAGAAATGATGCAAATAACCAAAGATAAAATCCTTGGAAAAAAGAGGTTTCTCATGCTACTTATAATACAGACATAAAATATTTTATGTCAGGTAAAATTGTAAGCTTCTGCAGGAATTTGAGGATTATACTTCTCTCAGTGAATAAATATTATCCTTCTTATGTACTTAGCTGCCTTATTTTATTACGAAAAAAAGAAAAAAAGTTTTAAAATTTGCTTTTAAAAAGCTTATACAATGAAAAAAAAAATTCCTACTACATTATTTGTGATAACTTGTGATAACTGTTATTGCAGGTTTCAAAACTAATGACCTAATCTGTCTTTAAATGTTAGAGTGGATAGATATACTTAGATTGATGGATAAAGTTTAAAACCCTAGGGCCTGTCTATGATAGAAAGAATTAGCATCAGCAATTTGTACAGCTGAACTGATGGTGAACGCTGAAGTAAAAATGAATGAAGGATGAGCTTTGTTCAGCCCTGGTTCAAAGTGACCGTTATGTATTGGACTGGGTTTTGACCAAGCCATGAGCCTGCATATGGCTAGAATGCCCATGAGCTGTGTGATAATGTCTTTAAAGCAAGACATCTCATGGTTAGCAGCAAGTCAATACTAAATCTGTGTTGGGCCTTTTTTTTTTTCTGAATTCATACAAATGCATTTCACAAAAACAAGTACAAACAGCTGTCCAGCAGCACTTGTGCAAAGTGGCACATTTCTGCTGAACCCATTTAATTCCACTGTCTATATCCCTTAGATGGGGTAGAAGTACATGAAGGCTGTGACGCAGCATGGTCTCTACATCCTTATAATCAGGATACACATATATTGTGTTTGTAGTGAATATCTGTCAAGAGTCATTAAGTTCTTTCTCCATATTAAGCGGATTGCGTTATTAACTTGGGTTCACTATTTGCATTGAATTTGAAGCATCACCTTTGTAGCTTTTGGCAGGTTTTATTTCGATTGCTATATAGATGTATTTATAATCACCCCCCATTTTTGTAATAAAAAAGGAGGGAGATAATAGAACTTTGGAAGCCCTTCTGAATTGTTTCACCATTCGTTTCCTCACAAGCCTTCCCAAATGAGTGTATTAGCATCATTTCCTAAAAGAAAATTTTGCTACTCTTACTTAGTTCTTCAGATGGTTTCATTTCTTTTACCTAGCAGCACAGAAGAGAGCATCAGAAAAACTCTCAGTAGAATCTTGACTTTCATCCTACTTCCACTCTAAACGTAGACCAGGAAGTCTGCTTTCTGGGGAGCTCACTTGATTCTTTGTGGTGTCCAGTTGACCTGCTGGGCTACATCAGTGCTGCTTAGTGATTATGGGAGTGAAACTTCAACATGAGAATACAGCAGATTTTTACCTTGGGTGATGCAGATGAAACCAAATCTTCCCACTACGGCCAGGCAAAGCATTTTTTTGAACAGCAGGTCTGCTTTTCAGCTGAAGCATGCAAGTGGTACTTGATGTTATGGATGTGAAGTCCTTACAGTTTCCGTTGTCTTCAGTTACAATTTGCAGTTCTGCAACTCCAAGGGGAAAATTTCTATAAGCACAAATTAAGATTCCATGTGTAAATTGTGAGACAGCCTGCATAATTTACTGTCATTTGTGCATGTAAAAAGATTATGTGCATACAGTTCAGCCCATATGCTGAAAAAACAACACTGTATTTTAATCAAGTTCCCTAATTAAATCAACTTTAAACTACTTGTTAATCTATCTGCCCCGAGGAGTCTTGATTCAGATCTGTATGAAACCCTTCTCTACACTAAAGAAGCAGGCACTGTCAGGTCAAAGTTTTGAAGAATTTCCGGTAGATACAGCTTGCTTCAAAGGCAGTCAGGAAGTCCTAGAAAAAGGAGATGACCCTTGGTAAGGTTTGTATTCAGGTAGTCAACTCAAAGAAACTAATCCCCATCTCCAAACAATCTTCCCCTAAATAATATTTTCACATACCTTTACTATAATGATATCTGCAGTGGGTTTTATTTCCAAAGACTTCTGCAAAACATTCCGAAGATAAAGTAGTTGGCTGATTGCAAGTAGTGTGTCATGCGTTGAATTTCTTTTTTCCCCTTTCTTTCACTAACACTTAATTGAAATTTTTGGCTTCGAGCCAGATGTGATTTAGAACATTTTTAGGTCTTGATCACTGAACAAGCTGTGGTAAGAACTTTATTCTTATTGCACAAAGGATGAGTTGGCATTTCTAGTTCAGATTAGTTAGTTCAGTGATTGTAGCTGTTATGCAGTACAGGTGACAAGAAGGACCTTTGCCTTTTTGCTTTAGTTAGAAAGCTTAGTTAGCCTGGAGATGCTGTCATGTCAGCTACAAAGTTAGAATCACCGTGGTCTTTGGATGCTTGGGAGAGCTGTTTAAGATAAAAAGATGTGGCTCTTTAGTGTGAGAATTGATAGTTAATGCATTTTTAGTCTGGCATTCACTGTTTCAATCCCTAGTGAAACAACCTTGAAGCAATAATCACATTAGCTAATCAAACCAGAATTTGAGTCCCTTTTTCTGATCTAGATAAGCTGCATGTTATTCTGAGGACCAAATCTGAGTTTTCTGCAGGTTCTTTTGATTGGTCCATAAATATGCCTAAGATTGGGCTGCAGGCAGAAAAATGTCAGCTGATCAAATTTGCGTATTTTCCTGTAGTTCAGGACTAAGAGATTTTGGCCCTTGGTATGTGTAGATTTTTCAAATTCTTCAGAGGAATGGTTTTATGACATTGCCTGTAATAATTATTGAATATGTTCTATTTCCACATCATAGTTTGGAGAGCGATTTTCAAAATTGTGGAAAATGAGAGCTTGAACAGCTATGCAGTTATCTGTGATGACCTGGACAATTTGTATTGACCTCTTTTAATTTTGAATGAAAAAGTATCTCCTTTTACAAATCTTACCTCACTTACACATTCTCTTTGATTTCATGGTAGTGCTGTATTGTTGATGCTTCTATATATAGGAAATTTACCATCCTCTGTCGGGGATATATACTGTGTGTTTCATATCAGGTGCAGTAGAGCATTATTGAGCCCTAGTGATCACTCAAATTGGAGCACCTCATCTTGAAGGAAGATTGGTAAATCAGGCTTCATTTTTCTTAGGTCTAGGCTGAAAGTACTGTTTTGTAGCCCTTCAGTTAGAAGGACTGAAATTTCTCCAGAAACAGTACAGAGAAGTTGGGTGTGAAACTTGTTCTTTGACATGGGACCAGTTAAGGTTGAAGGAAAACATACTCCATGGGAGACAGCATCTTCCATTTGGGCGCTGCTTGGGGGTAGCAGACTCTTGGAGAAAGGACTTGGCACTCTGAATAAACACCTAACATCGATGACTACTCCAGCGCAGTATGCAACTCTTGTGCTCTGTCTGAAACTGAGTAGGTGCTTTCAGAATCTTTATGTAGTCAATTAAAATCGCCCACTTCGGTTATGGTGTGTCCTTCAAAGGGGTTATGGAGAAACAATGTTCATGAGATGGGAATTCTGTGGAGAAAGGTCATCTTCATATTATCAGAAAGTGTTTTATAGTAAATATAGGGGCCAAGCAGTTGAACCTGTGCATCTAGAAAGGAGTACTAGATAGAGGAGTGTGACAACATCTAAAAAAATAAACAATCAAAACCCATATCATTTTTCAGTTCAGAGCTCAAGACCTATTTTTAGGATAAAGTCTGTCCTTGATGGTTAACTTTAAATAGAAAACAATAGAAAACAATACGTTAAGGATGCCTTTCTTTTTTTTGACCTTTCCCTCTTCATACATCTCAGCATAATGTTGTTTACAGAGTAAATATGTTTAAGTATTTTAGGAAAAAGAAGCAAGAGCTCAAGTTCTGGAAGGAGCTGAAAAATGAAGCGAAGCTATTGGCTGCCCTTCAAAATCTTCAAATCCACAAAATCTTAGATCAATGAGCTTCGCTCATCTAGAGACTTTTCAAAGAAAGTGTTGTATGTACGGATCTATGACCTAAGCATAGATGTTTTCTGAACTGAACCTGTGAAAAATGGATCAAATACTAGATTTTATAATCTGCTTTCTTTGATTGCCTGGAATAGAAGACTGTTCATAAAAAAATTGTTTCCTTTCTGTCTTCAAAATAAATTGGCTGTGATTCTAGGGAGATTATTCAAATTGAGATTTTTTTGGTAATGTCCTTGAAGAAGAAGTAATATCTAGCTCTTTTGGGTATTTTGAGGACTTTTAGATGTAACTGTCAAAAGAAAAGTAACATGCTAATATGAATGACCAATAATAGGCTAATGTTGATTAGATTTTTTCTTGCCTATTAAAATGCTCACCTGTTTTGATTGTTACAGAAGGGGAAAAGAGTCAGCTTCTCTTTTGAGTGCTCTTGGGATGTTTCTTTAAAATTCAGCATCTATCCAAAATTGTAATTTGGGGTGTGGGAGAAGTGATTTCCAAAGTGATGGATGACATTTGTGTGTGAAGCCAAACAGATGACAGAGTCCTTTTCATTGTCACATTGAGAACTCACTGGGAGCTGTTGCAAGGGCAGTATGACAGAAGCAACTCTGGCACTGTAAGTGCTGGTGATTGTGTCCAAATTTAACTAACTGCTACCTGAGATGTGGGACGCCCAGGACTAGGTTACTGGTTTGAATAGGAAATGCCAGCAGCTGGAGGGAACACAAGAAGGTTAAAAAGGGTTGTGGGGGAATGAGCAAGAAGGCTACAGGGTCCAGCATGTCAGTAGTATTTGCTTGGAAGTGTGTTTCAAAGTCAATGAAATTTATTAGTAGATAGGCTGGAAAGGGGTGACAGAAGACCCGATTTCTGTTTGCAGTGCCTTTATTCCTGAACACATAAATACCTAAGACTTGTATTGACATGTAAAAGAAAATTAGTCTGAAGTCATAGCCGGCTGTAGAATTTGCTGGGAGTTGGTCCTGCGGAAGCAGAGGTGTGTGTGGCTGTTCCCTTCTCCCTCCTGTAGACCACTCACGTCAGTGGTTAGCTGCTTCTCTCACTCCCCACACAGAGCTGACCTTGTTCTGGCTGGCCTTGTACTTTCTCGTTTCTTTGTCTGTGTTAAAGCCAGCTGGTTCTCTCTATGGAAATTCACAGCTAGGACCCTTTCAGCAGATGTCTACATGGCTTCAGCAGCTCTTTTCCTCTGCCCTTCTGTGGCATCATTAGACTTTTACCCTCACGTTACAAAGTGAAAGCTGGGTTACTCAACTTTCTTGAAATGTGTAGCAATTTGAAGGCTATTTTTAGTTGGACTTGAGAGCATATGGAGTGAGCATAGCCAGAATATTTATGACCTCCAGATCACTGCCCTTTCTTCACTCAACCCCCAGATTTACGTAAGACATTGTAGCCTTTTATTTTTGAACCAGGATCTGTCCTCCTGGTGCATATTGCGATTATACAAGAAGGTTTTCTCCTGGAAACTCTGCAGATAAGTTAGGCTGCTTTCCAGCAGCATAACTTCACAGAAGTTTTCACACAGTTTATAACAAGATTGTAACTGTGAGAAAGGCACTGTTTGTTCAATGTGAAAAGGAGACTGAAGTTGGGCTTGGGAGATGGTATCACCTGCAAGACATGCTGAGAAGTCAAATAATAGCATTGTCAAGGGGGCGCAGCAAACGATGTCTCTGTCGCTGCCAGCTTTGGTAAAAACATTTGACAGTATGTACTTGCTACGCTTCTTTATTGCGAGAGAATTCTTGCTGCTTTAGGAAAAGGCAGGCTCAATTTGCACCAAACCAGGTGCTGAGACCTCTTTTAGAACACTTTGCCTGTGCCAGTGAGTGAGCAGAATTTTGCATGGCTGTTCAGCCTCTGAGAAAGGCTGGGAAACTTGCCCTGTGACGTCATGAGGAAAACAGTGGTCTCGGCAAAGCTTTCTACCTGTTACAGCTCAGATTTTTAAAAAATGCTTTCTGGAAACTTGTGCCATTCTAAAATACCTCAGACCTATGTTTGAATCCTCAAAACCTCCATCAAGGGCTTTCTAAATGTTCTGTTTACAGAAGTGACAAGACTGAGATCTTTGTAAAAATACAAAGCTGGACCAATCTTGTTTAGACCTGTATTCCCTTGGAAATAAAAATTTTGTTTAAGATTTGTTAAAGTTAGCAAGAATCTTGACAAAGCTTCATGTGGTAGTCTTTCTCTGAGTACTTACACTCTTCTGAGAAAAAAAAAAATCTTTGTAAATGGACAATAAACCCAACAGCATGGTATAGTAGTGGCTCTGATTTTGTTGCTGAGCATAGGATTTTGATGGGCATTTTGGGTGTCTTATCCAGCATTGACTAGAAAGTATCTGGGTGGAGAAATGATCTATATTCAGGGCTTCTAATGAGATCTTGTTTGCCCTGAGTACGGACACATTCTTGAGAGTATTTTTCAAATAGAAAATGACAATTGGTGAAAATTGCCCATCCTAAGTGGGATCCACATTCCTCTTGTGGTATAAATCAACTGAGATTCCAATGAAAGTTAAAAGTGAAAAAAAATCTAACAACTACCACCAGAGAGTATCAACTCTACTTAATTTTCATGCTTTTGGAATTTGTCAGTATTCTGGTAGGGAACTGAATAAAAGCCTTTTCCTTTAAGGTTTCCTCCAAAGTCAGAAATTTGTTTTGGACTTCAGCATGAGCTTTTTGAGAAAACAGGTGTGGTGACTAAGGTGGCATTTTGGTTGTGGAAGGTACTTAGATTCAGGTTCAATTTACGTGATCATTCTGGAATGGGAGACTCCGTATGAAATTGTCAAAAAGGCATTGTGGAAGGACTTCTTCATTCCCTGGTTAGTTCCTTGCCATCTGTGTGCAGTGTTGTGACCATCTCTAGTTAATTATTCCTTCAGGCTCACACAGATCCTATACCTTCCAAGGTGATAGCCTGTGCAGGTTATGATTTTCTTCAGACACTCAGCAGAGCATGTTGCCTTAGCTGGGGATCTCACTCAAACTCCAGTAATTGAAAATTATGTCAAAAGTCCTAGGTATTTGTCTCACATGCTTAGCAATGTGCATTGTAGGGAATATATTACAACATGCTTCCAAGGCTTTTTTTTTGTGTTCATAATAACAGGTTTGGTGTTACGATTCAGAGTGGTGCTGTTGTTCTTTGTTTATGTGAGCTTGCATCTTTACCTTAGAAACCAGTAAGACAACAGGTGCAGCAGATTGCAAACATTCTGCCCAAATAAGATGATACTGTGACCTCCTGTTCTTCACATAACAAAACTAGAGAAGAATATTAAGTACAAAGATGGGAACCTTAGTGGTCTATCAGGAGGAGCCCTGAAATGTCCTTTATCTCAAGAGGAATATTACAAGTGGCATATGTAATTCATATGGTTTGGAGGATTCAAGATTTGTAGTAGATCCGCTGTCTTCCATCCAGGACTGATCAGCGAGGGATAAGGAAGTTTTAAGGTGCCCGAGATTGGACAGAGTGTTGAAAGAGAGTGAAAGAAACCCTGAAGTCCATGTAGGAAGGAGGAGAAAGGAGAGGAGAATCGGGATGGGTCTTGCAGGGAGGTGGCAAGTGTTCTTTCATGGTTTGTGGCTGAGCTGCAGAACTGCTTGTTGCAGGATGTTGTGGACTCTAAAAGTTTACGTGGCTTCAGAAATGGTCACTTCCATGAAGAAAACTCCACCAAGTTTTTACTAAAAGCAGTAATGCCCTCTCTGCCTGAGGAATTAACTGAGATGCAAATTGCTGGAGATTGGGAGCATGTTCTGGGGAAATTATCACTGCATGTTTACCCTGTTAAAAGCTCTGTATAAACTTCTTACAAGGCTCCTGCTGTTGATGACTGTTAGAAACTATTTACTGGAGGAGATGTGCTTTCAGTCTCATCCCATGCAATTGCTCTCATGAACAGGCAGACTGAGTTTCAAGAGTGGGAAACCTGTGAAGAGTAGATTGCTCTCTGGTAAAGGGAAGGACTCTCTCATGTCAGCTTTCTGTGGATTATGAAGTAAAGCAAAAGTCCTCAGAAGAGATATACATTGTGAATGATGCCTTTTCTTGACAAGAGAGGGTGGCAAAATGCCACCTGGTAAGGATGACTCCTGGTATAATTTACAGGTCGCTTGGACCAAATTGACTTCTCCATAACACCTCAATCCAAGATTTAACTCTGTAGGAGCTGTCTCATTGGAGGGAATGGGACAACTCTGCGTGGGTTGGCAGATTCTGCTGGTCCTCCCCGCTGCACCGTGCTGGTCCTCCATGCCGCGCGGAGAGTTCTGCAAGACAACACCCCGAGAAAAAAAAGGCCAAGCCGAGGTCAACAAAATGGCAGACTCTTCCACTAGGCAGTGCTCAAGCGGCCGGCATCGCCCCCCACACCTGGAGATGTGCCCGAAGCTGCTCCCCACAGTGCTTCCCCTCCTGCCTCATCTGCAGCTTGCCCCCTCTTCACCCTAATGTCAGGTGTACTGCGGACATGGCACGAACGAGTTTGCAGGTGGTCACCCCTCCGCCTTCTCTGAGAGACCACTCACTGCTGGGCGCTCAGGGCTCCCTGTGGTGCCGTGCAGAGCCCTCGCTGGGGGGGGAGCGGCGTGGCGGGGAGGACTGATGCAGTGGGGGGAAACCAGCACGGCGCTAAGGACTGGCAGAATCTGCCGACCCATGCAGAGTTGTCCCCACACAGAGCTGGCCGTGCAGAACTGTCCTAGACCCCTCATTGGAGGACCTGTGAGCTTGTTGTTTGGGAGAATTTTGTGTCTCTGATTAAGTGTGAATGTGAGGAATGATACGGAGGCCACACATGACCTCACCACAAACTAGGATAAAAAGTGTTATAGCTCTTTATTGATGTTTCAGTTGTTGGTTTTCTCTAGTAATAGAAGCTAATATTGAATTATTTTAAAAGAATCATGCCAGGCATTTCTATTTCATGATGGATTTTAACACAATTTAAGATGCCCATTTAAACTGACAAACCCTTGCTGTTTCTTTGCTGTAAATGTGATTCACATTATTTACAATTTCTTCAAGACTTCACATTGATTTATTTTTCAAGGTTCCATAACTGAGATCAAAACAAACTCAAATCAGAAAGTATCAGTGACGATGGTGGAAAAAACCTCCCACTCTAGACAGAGGTCCTACTTGAGAAGTACAGGGAAACCATTTTTTTAACAGAATGTTATCAGTCTCAAAAAAGGTCTCACAAGCTTATGCTTAAATTTCTGTTGTGCTCAGTCAAGAGTGGATGGCACAAAGTTTTCAAAATGTTTGCTCTTACTGAGTGGGTTTTTAAATTTTGGATTAACTTTTACTCCTTTTTTTTTGAGAAGCTGTTACTTTTTATGTGTTGCATATAGTTTGTCTGCATACAGATCTAAGATTTCATTATATCTGATGAGACTCAAAAGTAAGCAGTCTTTAAATACTTTAAATGTATTAAAACTCACATGCTTGAGAGTTTTATTGCTGTCTCTGGGATTTAGCCATGCATCTCTTGCAGAAATCTTCCAGTGGATTTTGGAAATGAATACCACAAGAGCGACCAGAGCATGCAGGTGTGCCTATGTGCATTTCTTATTTACGCATACCATGATAATATTACTGGAGTGGAATGACTTTTTCTCATCTCAGCTTGCTGACTGTGAGTTCCCTTCAGAGCTACATTAGGCCGAGATTTTTAGTCTTTTTACTGTTTTCAGTCATGGTTTTGGTTTGTCAAACATAAGATTACCAGTGAGGTTCCTCTATAGATGTCGTCACAAGAGTGCTATTTACATGTGACATTTTGCTAATCTTTTATGAGTCGTTACACTTGTTTTGACTTTCTCTCTGTATAATCATTGCAGAAGAGAAAAATACTGTTGAGTATAATGTTTGCCTCACCTCTTCTATAGCCTTTGCACGCAGTCCTTCAAGAAGGGAATGATAGAAAAGATCAGTGAACAACAGTATGAAATAATGTAGCACCGACATTTGGAGATTGTAATTTACACAGTGTAACCTTTTTATTTTACATATTCATATTTTATTTTCACCTGATTTACAGGTTCAGTGGTGTTGTAAGGAGAGGCTGAAATGTGAAATGGGATGCAACCTGAGAAACAGATTTGGCTGGGGATAAAAAGGGATTTTTGAAAACACAAAATGTTCTTAGTTTTTAAGGCAAACATCCGTGTATGTATTTTCAGGAATACATAGAATGTTATAATGTTATAGAAATGAAATTACTTGATTTTTACTTTGAAATGACATTTTTCTTTTGAAGTGACCTGAATTCTAAAATGGTTGGATAACATGACACCAGAACTATAAAAAATGTCCTTTTGAGCCAGAGGAAATTTAGGAGTTTAAACAGAATTTTTGTAGCTCTTTTTGTTTGCTGAAAACAAGATTATTTTTTTTTTAAACTATTTTATTACCTCAGCTGCAAACTCTGGTGTTTGTACAGATCTACTGAGGGATGCTTTTTGGTATGTTATGTGGGGCCTGGCCATTTCATCTTATCTTATGCAAATACAATGGGATTCTTTTTCCATATATGTGAAAATCACATGTCATTCTTTTTCTGTACTTGTAGGTAGGGATGCAGTTGCTTGGGAACTAGCTTATTTACCCTGGTGTTACTTTCTAAATGAGTTCTCTGGTTCAGATTATCAGCAAAATCTCTTTTGACATCTGCTACTCTATTTCTGGAGGAGGAGGGGTCAGACGTGTCTCTTTCTTCCCAAAAAGATGTGCAGCAGGGTGAAAAAGAGAGGTTTGGGGGAACTTCTCTCCCTGTTCCTCTTCATTCACTCTGCAGATAGGCTTGCAATATGTAATACCTTGCAGTGCACAGTACAGCCTTTCCCTCAATGTCCCTTTCAATAGTTATTAAAAATAAATATATAAGTCATGGCACTGTACTGCATTGCACACCTATGATTGGTTAGTTAATTGTCTTACCTCCTAAATTCTTCAAAGTAAAGTTTCTCATACAATAAGTATGATGTGAATAATTCAACCCTGCTATACAGTTTTCTGTTAAAAAGGACAAGTAATTTAAATAAGCCCAAGTTACCAAACCATCAAGTCACTTAGTAGAATCCAGATTTTTCTTAGCATTATCTCAGATTAAGAAGAGTTCCTCAAATCTTATGAACAATAATTTTACACAGTAATATTTTTATATGTGATCAAAAATAGATCCTATGGGATTCCATTAGAAACAGCATCACTGGAGAAGAATTATTTTATGAGATCTCTCATTTAATCAGTTTTTAATCCATTTAAGATGTCCTGAATTGATTTTGTGTAATGCGTTTTCATCAGAATGTCAGGCAGTGCTGTGTCAAAGGCCTCATAGATGTCTAACTATGCTATATCAATTGAATTTGAAAATATCCAGCTTCTAAGGATACATTTCTAATCTCTAAGAAATTTAATTTGGAGTTATTTAATAAGATTGAAACTAATAAAATCTACTTTCTGATTGAGAACTTGATCAAATATTGCTTAATCACTTCCAAGCAGACACACCTTACCATGGCAGCTTATGAATCGTGTAGATACCTTATCTTTTATACAGAAGTTGTAGAGAGGCTACAGACCTTTTACTTTTCTACGTGCATTGCTTCAGCCTAACTCAGTCCACCTTAATATGAAATAGCATCGTGTACTGAAAAACTGTTATTATTTTTGGTGAGTGGCATGCTAATTTTAAACGTGGCTGTAGGCGGGAGTATTTCATATGGTGTGCATTGGCTAACCTGTATTGCATGTTTCTATCATCTGCCTGTTTTAGCAAGCGTCTCACCTAAGACTACTTCGAGCCTGGAAGATTTTATGGCAGACTCCTAAATTTCCTAGTATTTCGACATTCCCTTGCTTTAAGCTGAGCTATCACTGATTATTGATTGCTCTTCTTGTATTCTGTTTACAGAAAAAATGATTGAGGAACAGTTATAAATTATGTTAATTTTATAAGCAAACAAGTCACCTAAACGCTTAGAGCTTCCTGTACAATTATTTTCAAACATGCGCATGAGTGTATTTATGAACAGATTTCAAAAAGGCTTCTGCTTGGGTACATATATTTACTGAATGACAGAATGAGTTGCCTCCATAGAGGGGAGAAAAAGCAGATATATTCCTCTGCAAATTATTCGAGCTGACAGAAGAATCACTGAAGAGACGAAACCTGTCACATCTTATATGAGTTTAGACTGATATCTATCTGACCCATCTGCACCCATATCTGTATTAAATGATTCATAATACTTATAGACATTCTGTTTTTAACTAATCTGTCTTCAAAGCTTTCTGGTTCCTTGTTCTCTAAACTTGAGAAATTCTCTGAATTTTCCTGACATAATCCTAGACATTTTGAAGAGTATAAAGCTGTTGATTAGAGAGGCTGTATTCAACTGCTCCTTTTGTCTACCTTCATACCGAGGCATTGCTGCCAAAACCTGAAGAAATATGTTTGTAGTTCAGTACAATAGATGAAAACTATCTGCAGACTAATGTTTTTCAATGATAGCTTCGATATTGTTGTGTCAGCATTGCTATTCTAGCATGAAAGATAATCTCATGCTTCCTGAAACTTCTGACATATTAATAAAAGCAAACAAAGAGAAAGGAAAAAATATTTACTCTTCAGAAGGCTCTCTATATCTTATAAATTCTGTTTAATTTATGGGACACTTTACAAATAAAGTTAATATGCATCTGTATAGACCGGAAAAGTAGTTTTCAAATAGTGGCTTGTACAATTTGTTTGAATAGATCTGCATAGTGTGCGTTCTGTTGCTAACATAACCTGATTATAGTTTTCCATGGGGGGCACAATGATTGTTAAAAACTCTAACATCTGAAGTTGTATTTTGTTATTTAAGGTAAATGGTTAGATTATTGTTGTGATCTGTCAGGTTGTTTTTTCACTCTTCTCTCTCCTTAATTTTTCTGGTTTAGGATGTGGATTTGCCGCATAATCTCCTGTTTCACAAGAGTGTGGAAAGCAATTAAGAATACTTTTGGAATGGTTTGGCTCACAAAAGCCTTCCCCTGAGATAATTTCAACATGCTGAAAGCAAACTCTGATTCTTGGCAGCAGAAAGAATTGAACCTTTTAAAAAGCAGGCTCCCAGTAAGCACAATTAAGTTATTCGACCAAGCGAAGGTTGAATTTAGCCTCTCAAATAAACAACTCTGCCAGCTGCATCAGTACTGCACTGGTCCCAAACTCCCACTTCTTTGATCTGGCATGGCAAATTCATGAAGAGGAAAAGGCAAGATTCTGCATTTATTTTATAGTCTGTCAGATGGAGTATAGACCGAGGCCAGCCTTCACAGTTCCCTGTAATGTCAGGGGAATTCATGCGGAGATCATGGGGAGAATAAAGCATTTGTCCCTAAATTTATTTGTATTCACTTGGACTCTCTGCTTCTTACCAGACCAGTCTTCTTTCTGCCCTTTGCTTTCTTTTCTCTGTCTTTCTCTCCTTTCTTCTGTGCTGAAACTCCCTCCTCACACACCTCTGGTGTTTTTTCTGCACCCTTTTGCTGGATTAGCTCATGTGAAAGTATTACAGGCTGTGTCTGTGTGACACTTCAGAGGGAGCAGTAAGCAATGAGATGGTAGTCCCTGTCACCAAGTCATGGTTTCAAACTGTGTACAGACTCAGGAAGCCCAAGCTCATATGGGGTACATGGTTCTGCTGGTGTTTGGCTGTTTATTATACAGTTGGAGGAACAAGAACATGGATGACGATGTCCCCCATGTATACTGCAGCACCAAAAACAGGCAGAGGAGGATGCACTGCTGCACTGAACTATCCCGTTCTGAATTTTACTGATTCTAGTAATACTGTGATCAGTCTGTATGTGATATAGAATCGAATCAAATTGAATCGAATCGTATCAAATCATTTAGGTTGGAAAAGACCTTTAAGATCATCAAGTCCAACCGCTAACCTAACACTGCCAAACACTTATTTGTAGAAAAAGAGTAGCTATGAATGAAATAAGCAGTTTGTGCATAGTATTTCTCCTAATGCTAAATTCTCACTAAATAATTCTCACTGTTATCAATGTTAAATACTCACACATAGTATTATATTCAAATATACAAAAGAATTGAGCAATGCTGAGGCTTGCAAGGCTGCGGAGGTGTAGGAGAGGGTCTTGGTTCTTCGTTGGTTCCTTTCAAGCAGCACTCATCTTGGACAAAGAAATTCCATTTTAAGTTACAGAATTTTCAGCTAAACTAGGAGAGAGAGAGAAGCTAGCTAAGATGAAAAAACCAAATCTTTATTGTTAAATGTAATCTTAGTAACATTTAGTGATTTGCAATTTTGTTCCATGCCTGTTTCCCAGTAAACATGCTCATTTTTCTTGAATGCTATGTAATGGTAAAGCTAGGTCAGAGTGAACGGGCATGCAACAAAGCTTTCCACAGAGGAGGCCATGCCAGATCTAAGCCCCTGTGTACTGGGACACCTTTATACATGCTCTGTTCCTAAAATGTGCTTTGAGAGGAACAAAAATTCAGTGGCATATACCTCCATAAAAGGTACACAGAACCACTGTGAGAGAGTGTGTCAGTGCAGCAGAGGACAAATTGTCACTGAGTACTTCAGAAATCCAAAAATAATTACTATATTTTAAAAAAATTTGTTACTAGTCCTTTGCTCCAGACAGCTATCTTCGTCCTCCCATGACTTTTCCAACAGTCAATAAGGACCATAGGGCACACCCAGAGGGCAGTTCAGAGCATCCACATTAGGTGCTTTGAGGCATCCTACAGGTGATCTGTACTTTATCCTCAACAGTCTTCAGAAATAAATCTTTTAGTTAAAGGCAAGCTGCCAAGAATGCCTTAAGTTTTGAAGAGGATTTTCTGTGTCAGCCTTGTGCCACTCTAGAATAGTGATCACATCTCTCTCTGTAAGGGAATGCCCCTCATTTCATTTGTCTTTTGCATGTGTAAGAGGAAACCTGAAGTAAACAGTCAAACTTCTGCAGAGCAACACTAAACAGTATTACTGTGGATTGAGTCTTTTTCTGTAATTCTGTTTAAGAATCAACCTAAAGAAACCTTGTATTTTTTGAGCTTTGTGGTGAAGGTTTTTAAAAATACATCCTATTAAAACCTCTCCCTTTGTATCATTATAAGATGCACCAAGTTGCATGCAGAAAATAGAAGTTATGGTGGCATCTTTGTAATTCAGATCTTTCTTGTTAGAACTTGGTATTACACCAGGCCCCTGTTTTTTTTTGCACTTACTACCTTGATAAGGAAATGCAAGGATAAAAATCCGGGATTTTTTTTTAATTATGTAAAAAGCAGAACGTTGCTTGTATAGGCATCTGTAGGTTTTATTTCAAGTATTCAATGAACCTTTTGAGCAGCATGGAATGCAGTAGCAGGCCATCTTCTTCTGATGGGACATGGAAATTCGTATTTAGTGGCCTTAACAGAGTCACTGATGTTTCCATTTGATTTCTGCAGCCCGTAAAAAGAAGCTGATCTCATCCTCTCTTCATCTTCATGGCTGTGTGTTTCTCACACTCTGAATTGCTGAAATAACCATTACAGGGATGCTTCAAGGGCACATGGTAGAACTGGGAAGAGAAATCGGATCCTTTTTCACTAAGGACAAGGATTAGATGAGAGTTCCAGAGAAGAGAGAACTGAGGTAGAAGATCCTCCAGATCCTATGCTGAGGTTAATGGACCTCACCAGCAAATTAAGAAGAACTTAGTGAAATATTATGAATAATGACTGTATCATAGGGGACCTCTCAATGGGAGCATCATAGCAGTCTTGTGTACTTGATCTGAAGCATCAACAGCTCACATCTACGTATCACCTACCCAGGAACATGAGAGGATCTCACATTTAAACAGTGTACAGCCATGAGGGAAATGGAAAAAGATGTGTTTTGAACTGTATTTCCAGAATAGGTATGATCCACATAAGAGTGCTGCAAACTGGATTACATATGTACTTAAATATTTTGTGTCCAAACATCATTTTATTCCATGTTTTTGAAGTGGGGATAAATGTTAGACAGAGAAAAATGTCTGAGGTCTGTTGGCAAGGATTGAAAGGTAGCACAGCAAACAGATTGTAATGTTGAGTTCAATGTTGTAATTTTTTACCTGGTTGAATTTATTTCTAGGTTGTGATTATGACGGTGATTGTGGCGTAATATCTGTTAAAAAGTCAGAATGCTCTAGATAGCGGGAAGAAGATTTGCAGTTTCCAAAATGAGTAAAAAAATGTTTTCCAAGAATTAATGAAGATTGCCATAAAGCTTACTGTAGTTTGTGTAGAAGTAGTTTCTTAATTGCTCATATATAAGATGTGTAGTGGGGCATATAATTCTAACATGCGTTCCAAGAATTCTTGAGAATTTTTAGTTGCTAATAAATGTCATAAGGAAAAAACCAAGATGATTAATGAAGTAAAATCTGTAGTGACTAATCGTTATGAATACAACAAAAAAATTAAAGAGTATTTTTTGGTCTAATCTTGGAACAGAACAGACGTGCACCTTCATAGTGCAAATGTTTGTGTGCGTTCTTCCTCTTCATTAGTTAAGAAAATAACCAAAGTCGCAGTTGAAATCAGTTTCTTTGTGGTCAGTGAATCCTCAAACTGTGGAATATCCAGATGTTTTTGAGGGTTATCATTACTGTGCAGCTGAAAGGGGAGTAATCCATTATCTGCATGACTGTACTCAAAATAGCAACAAAACTTCATTAGGAATATTTGGCAATGCATAAAATGCCAAAATGGAAGTATTTGAACACTGATAGTGTATCCTTATTTGAATTTATTAATGCTAATTTGAACACGGATAGACATCACTCTGCTTTCAAACTAATGAAAGTTATTTGCTCCTAGTTATTTAACCAGCTTATGTGCTGCATCTTATAGGAAGGTATGAGAGAGAGGTTATCACTTAGTCTTAGGACCACAGTATCACAGGGTAATTCAGGGGAAGGGGCCCCAGAAGTCCACTCCTACTCAAAGCAGGGTCAGGTCTGAAGTCAGACTGAGTTGTGCAGAGCTTTATCTATTCTTGTCTTGAAAACATCCAAAAGAGGAGACTATACAACCTCCCTCCACTGCCTGACTACCCTCAGGGTGAAATTTTTTTCCTTAAATCCATTCTGAACCTCTCGTTTCAGGTTATGCCTGTTGTCCCTTGTCCTCATGCCATGAACAGCATGGTTTCCCTCTTCTTGTTAACCTCTCTGTAGGCACTGGCAGGCTGCTATTAGGTATCCCCAAAAGTTTTCTAGGCTAAGCAATCCCTGGTCTCTCAGCCTGTCCTTGTAGGGCAAGTGCTCCAGCCTTGACCATCATGGGGGCCCTCTGCTGAGCTCCCTCCAGTTTGTCCATGTCTGTGTACTAACTGTACTGGGCACAGTTAGATGAGGTCTAGTGAGTGCTGAGTGGAGGATTAAGGGAGGATGATCCCTTCCCTTGATGTGCTGCCTGTGCCCCTGCTAATACAGCCCAGGAGGCTGCTGGCTGTCCCTTCTGCCAGGGCACCGGGCTGGTCCATGCTCAGCTGTCCACCAGGACCGATCTTGCAGAGCTGCTCCCCAGCCTGTTCCTTCCCATCCTGGACTGCAGCAGGGGTGGTTCCTTCCAGAGGGAAGCACTTGGCTTTTCTCCTTGCTGAATTTCCCAAAGTTCTTTTAAGCCTATTTCTCCAGGCCACTTGGGTTTCTCTGAAAGGCAGCTCTGCCCACCAGCATATCAGCTGGCCCCTCACCCTTAAGTGTCATCTGCAAACTAGATGAACGTGCACTCCACTGCCTCTTCCAGGGCACTGTTAAAAATACTAAGCAGGATAGGTCCCAGGCTAGACCCCTGCAGTACTCCGTTTCTTACTGGCCAAGATCTTGGACCCCACTGTTGCACGGTCACTACGGCCACGGCTGCCATAGACTATCACATCCTCAGCCAGCTCTCACTTGTCAGTAAATAGCAGATGCTGGAGAGCATCGCTCTGCTTAGCTCACCGAGTACCTGTATCAAGAAGTTCTCCCCGACGCCTTCAGAAATCATGACCGCTTGTGTCCTCGCATGATGCCCTGTCAGCAGGTGTCAGGGAATCTTGAAAGCTGTATAATGAAAATTTTCAACCACTTCTTTTAATCTACTAAAACAGTTTCAGAATTTCATTTGTCAGTTTTTAAGACAGGAAAATATTGAGGCATGCCCCTTCAAGGAAATTTTCTCTACAATTCTGTAATAAATCTCTGCAGATATGGAGATACAAATGTTTTCCTGTTCAGTATTTGCTTTTGTATGCTAGGCAGTGATTGGCCCATTGCAATTTTTGTCTTAAGAATTATGAAGGTGGGAATGATGGAAAGCTGCTTTCCATGATTGAGTGCTACTTCTAGTGCTTCTACAATATGCAAGAAGTTTTTTATGATATGATTGTAACAATTACGACAGTCTGGTGTTGTGTGCGCTGAAGTTTATGTCATAAGGTATTCATTTAAGTGCAACTAACAGTAAAGAATCAATGACAAATTGTTTGTAAATGTAACTTTTTTCTGAAATGAAAAATGAATTTCATTCAGTGGTATAGATTAGCTCTGAGTCCTGGCCTTAGATTTTGATTTCATTGAATGAAATTATGTCAGCCAATAATCATTACTGACAGGTTGAAACTTTGTAGAGACCTGTGTACAGCTTGTTGGTATAAGGAACAGAGTGCAGGTGGGCTGAGCAGAGCAGGTATTCTGCTTCAGGAATCTTGTGCCAGCAAGTATTCCGTCTTCAGATCCTAAGTCTCTCAATTTTTGAAACCTTGAGGAGAGGAATATGTCAATTCCTGCCTCAAATTCAGTGGTAAAACTAATGTTTTAGCTATGTAAACAGACTTCAATAAATTACAGATACCAACCAAATATTGATTCTGTTAAGGCCGATTTTCAAATTAATTTTAATTGTTCATGCAAAGAGCTTTAGGAATAGATTTAAAAAACAAAATGTTATTAGAGCTGATAACTAACATCTAAAATAATAAGTGAAAGCTCATGATGATGTAATTGTATGTTTGAGGGTGGCAGAAATATACATTGGAGATGTATATATACACTGCATGATGTCAATGGCGTTTCTGTTCAGAATCTCTTATAAAACAGAAAATTATCCATCATTTTTTATTCATAAGAGGCTGTCAGCATGTTCCCTTGTTAACATCTTAACTCTTAATAGTGTTCTAAACAACTGTTGGATTCATTGCTGTTGCTAATTTGCCATTTTTTAATAGGAAGTTGTTATTGCTGGCTAATAAATGTTTCATGTTTGGAAATTTGCTTCTTTTGCTGATCTTTTCATTAAGTGAAGTGGCTGCTTAAAGGAGGTTCTGAAGAACATCAGTTTTTCACAAGGTGATAGTTACATTATTAGTCTTGTTGAATTTGGTAATTAAGGGGTTTTGAGTGTGAGAAAGGCAAGCATTTAAATAGTTTTCGGGATTCTTGGATGAATATGTATATTGCAGAAAAGCAACAGCTCCAATGAAAGTTTGAAGAAGGCTTCTAGACAGTCAAGTTTTGTGAAAGCAATTTACTTGATTTTATAAGAACATATTTCCTACAATAGAGGTTTTGTAGAATGTCCTGTTTCACTATAAGCCGAGCTTTGTAGCTTGAAACAAATGGATCTCTATGTAAGTTGGTAGGGTGCATGTTTAGTATTTTCTTTTTCCTGAGTATAGGGGTGTTTCAGCTTTTGGGCAAAGCTAGTTCTTTTTGAGAGAGAAAAATTCAAGAGGCCAAGCTGATGACAAGCCAGACTTGTACAAGGCACTGCTTTATGTGCCGAATTGTTCCTACAGCTTGAGTATTGACTTAATTTGCCCTTCACAAATATGCACTCTCTGTTAATATGTTGTTTACAATGTACTAATGTTCCCACAAAGCCCACTGAAGTAGAGCAAATTGTCCCATTTCATTAGTACAGGATTCTAACTTTGAATAATTTTAGTTCTTGTCAAATAGCTTTTTAGCTCTGCATTATCAATGTAACCAGTATTTATTGTTTTGTAGAACAAGTTGTTGCTGTTTCCCATTTGTCATCTTTCTGCCTTGCTGACTCACTTGAGCCTTTATTCTGCGATCTCAAACCATTCAACTCTTTCCTAAAGGGACTGCAGCTAAATGTAAACTTTTGCCTTCATGTTCAATTTTCACTCCCTTTAGATATCATGGGTAAGTGGAGTCATGCAAAGGAGGTTGATTAAGGATACCGCCTGAATACGACTTCTGCCTTTATGCTTTCCTATTTACTCTGTTCAGAACAGGAGAAAATTGTGTTTCTTATATTATTATGTGGCATACAGGAGCTGTGGGCACACTGTTATTCCGGGATTCCAGATGTGTTGTTTCACACTGGTAACAGGTAATGCTGTGCTTTGCAATGACATTAAGTCTGGTTCTGTTGCTCCTTAGGTGATGGTTTATGGCATCAATATGTTAATACCCTTTGGAGGGGTACAAGCTCATCTGATCTACATGGAGCAAGGCATGTGCTTAAAGCTAAGAATGTGTTTAGATGAAATGAAGAAGTACGAATTTGTTCAGGTGCTGGGCGGAGATGTGTGTGCTCAGGCAGCGTGAAGAGACGTTTTCTGCCAGCCCTGCTCTCCGTCTGTGTATCCGATGGTCCTGCAGGAAAATACGACAGATTCTAAGTGTAATGAGTATATTTTACCACTAGATGGTATTGTTATATGAGATTAAGTATTTGCTTTGCGTGAGGAGATGCTGAAGGGGAGAGGACCTTTAATGGCTGTTAGTCATGTGGGAAGGTGCCAATGGCTAGTTGTGAGCAAAATGTAGATGGCCCTAGGAATAAGTCTTAGCAGTTAATTAAACAATGACTTAAGATTTTTTTTTTTTTCTGTAACTTGTAGGCTTGTTTGAATAATGCAAGTCTTTGCAGCAAGTAACCTCTGTGTGTATGCTGACAATACACTGGAAAGTGGGGAATGCCTTCAATTGCTATAATAGTTTTCCACGATATTTTAGATGTTGTCATCCACTAAGGATTTGACTTTGATTAAACACACATCTACTTGACAACATTTTTGAGAAAAGGTATGAGAAGGGAACATACCTGTATGAGCAGGAACATGAGAAGATACAACTTTTAACCTGTGTGAGGCAGTGATACTCATGCACTACTCATCTATGAGTGCATTATAACTTCTTAAAAATCCAGGTGAGGAATGCGTGACATATTCCAACATTTAGCCAAGTTATTAAGCATCCCATTTCTTAAAGAAAAAGATAACAAGAATTATAAGCTGTTAATTGTTTGGGTTCTTAGGATGCTTTGTTCTGCAAAGTACCAAGGAAGTCTGCATGACCAGTTTTAGCTCACTGTGTGCGAAAGGCATTATTCACTTACCTTGGGACAGGGAAGCAGTGCTCCTGTACACAGCAGAACAGACTGCTGCCTTCAGTTGAAAAACTCTACATAAAAAATGGAGAAACATTTATATTTTTTTGTAACGACTTTGACACTGCCTTACAGCTTTGTTTTCTTAAAAATATTGAAAGCATTTTATACTTCAACTGATTTGGAGTTTATATTGCTTTTTCATGCCAGGCTTTGTTTGAAAATCTGTTGATTTCTTGTTTGAGTCACAGGCAGATGTATTGCGGGATCTCAGTGCTGTGACTGATGTTTGTGTTGTTCCCATGTTGTTGCTGTGGCAGTGCTACGCCGCTGCACTTGTAGACCAACCCCTGTTTTCCTGCCCCAGAGTTCATACTAGTTCATGTATTTAGAAACAGCTTTCAATACAGAAAAGTGGCAGTCAACTGAATATTTTTCGGTCCCGCTGAGCCCTTCCTGAGTCCTCCCCAGCCACCAGCAGTTCACACTAATGTTAGGGGAGACACATGTACAGAACTGAAAGTGTTGTAAAGAGAAGGCGGAGCTCTTGGTGCTTGTTTCTCAGTGATGCTCTTTGTTTTTATTGGACTTGAAGGTGTAGCGTGTTTACAGTCTATTCAAACTAAAGCCTAGCTTTTCAGAGTGCCTCCCTGGATGGATGGCAGCAGGCTTGGGAGCAGCCGTTTGCAGCATATGGCTGGTCTTCTTTCCCTTCTGGCATGTGGTGCTGTCTTGGAGGCTCTCTCCCATCTGCAGTGAGCATCTGCTGACAGGTCAGGCAGGCGAGCCCCCGGCACTTGTCCATGTCGTGCCTATGCTGATGCCAGCTTCCTCTCTGCACGGCAGCCAGGTCTGATCTTGAGAAGGGCCTCCAGGATGCTCTGAGAGACATAATGACCTAATGTGTTACAAGCGAGGTAAAACATGGTTTAAAGGACTCAGTTCCCAGCAGGTATAAACTACTCTAGTTCTTATCACAATGAAAGATCTGGCAGAGGAAATTTGGTATCAAGCTCAGAATAATTACTAGGCTAAGGTGACCTGCAGATAGCAAAGTCTGAAACAGAAATGCTGCGTCATGCAATGTTGCCCACCAAGAGAGAAATATATTTCATGTAAAATGTTATCAAGAGTATTGTAAAAGAACATGAAGGCTACTGGGATTGTAAAATGTCATCATACTAATTTCCTACATCAGTTTCTTCTTGCATTTTCTTCCTTGTATAGTTTTTAATCAATTGGATAGTGCTGCTTCTTTTCCCCTGCATTTCATTTTGCCTCTTGTTTCAGTTAACTTCATGATGCTGTTTATAAAGATGTGAGAGCAAAAATGAAATCTGTTTTTTTTTTTCTGTATTTTACCAACTTCTGAGATTAGTTGGTGTGTTTTCTTTAACAGTTTTCTGGCATGAACCCTTGGAAACTGGTGAAGCAGTTTTATTTTCAGTGAGGGTATCCACTATCTGAGATTTTCTTCTACTGTTGATATCGGAGGTAGATTGTAGTTGGGGAGGAATGCCTGATCAAAGTCTGTAGCTATTTGTGAATATATATTTGTTCTTTAAATGAGTGATTTTTGGATTGACATTTCTTTTTTCTCTTAACTTTGTGTCTCTGACAAGAAACAGCAATAGGTAAATTTCAACGAAAATAACAACTAACGTAGTGAGTAATTGCACTTGTGATTAATATAATGGTACAGTTCAGTTCTACCAAAAGGCTTTCAGGAGCACAATTATTTTACGTGTGTTGCAAAAAACCCCAAACAAACTAAAACCCACCCAGAATGATTTTCTTTTATTCTTTTCCCCTTCTGAACTAAGTTAGACAAGCATAGTTGTACATGGTAAGCATGAAACTGATAAAAACATGATCTAAGAACGTGCAGCACAGAATTTCTTAATCTGCAGGGAAGTGCAGTGCTTTGATGTTAAACAATACTAAAGTAGACAATAGTGTAACTTGTATGTCATCAATATTATTTTTAAGAGATATATCTCAGGCATATGTAGTCCTAGTAATTACAAATTAGATTTTCAGTGACCTGTGGGGAGTTTAACAAAGGGGTTAAGAGAAAATCCAGCTATTTCAGTGACTTGCTGGCTACCCTGATTAATTAAGGCTGCAGAGCACATTGTAACTGAAGAAAACGAAAGGATATTTTCCCTGTTCCCAAGATTTGCTGGCAAATGCTGGAGAAAATGATCAAGAAGGACAGCAATTTTTACAAAACATACTATTTTGTGGAAGGGAAAACTCGCTTGTAGCCAGTCTGTCCTACAGAAGCAGTAATGACCCTCTTGCACACAGTTCTTGGAGATGCTCACTATCATGTTTCTGTTTTACCACTCTGCTGATGGTGCTAAGCTGTGCATATCCAAAATGTAAATTAAAACTATTGATAATGATTCAAATAATCTTTCATCTAAATAATCAGATCGACTGTCGGAAGGACCTCAGATGTTGCCTCTGACTTCTATTTTGATTCAAACCTTGCATTTGCTCTTAGTATTTCATAGCCCTTTTGCTCAACCTGCCAAAAAAGGAAGTTGTATTTTCCTCTAGTGCATGTGCACTTGAAGTGTACCATGTATTCCCTCTGCAGGTTTAGCTACTGTGTTATTATAGTGATAATATCAACAGCTTTGATTTATATTCCTTTAGCAATACTACCTAACTTCTTGTTTGCTTTCTTTACTACAACTGGATACTTGGCTAAAGGCTTTAAAGGATTTTTCTGTAATAACTTCCAATCTCTTTTTATGCTGCAGAATCTTTCTTTTAGGTGATAGTCTGTCAGTTTGGTTCTTTGTTCCAGGGCTTGTCAGTCTGCATTCATCTACATTTGCTTTTGGCAAGACCAGGGTCTTAAATGATAGAAATCTTTTCCTCTTCAATTCTGGTTTCCATATGATATGTTGTGGCTCCTCGTCTAATAACACTTACAGACTTTGAAATATTCCCCTTTAACACTGTTATTTGGGTCTTTTAGCAGGAGAAAAAGACAAAACAATAAAAGAGAGGAGAAAATAAGGCATTCAAGGACACATCTTTGACTTCTGTAACATCTTTTTGCTATATTCTTGTTAACCTGTTTATGTCCAAAATTTGACCAAAACCTTAAAATTTATATAGCCTTCTGGTTATATGAACTTTGTCCACTAGATTATCCGTGTCCTTTGTTGTAAAAAGCACATCTCAGTCAAGTATAATTTTTTGGTCCTAATTCAACGTAACATGTAAGTCCGTTCCTGGCTGACTAAAATGCTGAAAAACTTTTAACATTTCTTGAATTCTGTGGAGTGAATGGAATTGGTTAAAAAGCTGAACATTTGCCTGGAAGTCCTTCTGGTGACTCCTTTGAAGCCTGTTTAGTTTCCTGGCAGAGACATGCTGTGGCTGCTCCAGGCGTGACGCCTTGGACTTTGTGGTCCTCGCAAAATGTTCACAAGGATGGCACTGGTGTCCCTGTGTGGTGCCCTGCCCTTCAACCTGGCCCATGCTGTTGAAGAAGTCTTCACCTCCATCAGCCCTGGCACCATTCCTTTTCAGGCAAAATCTCTTCTGCCAAACAGTGGGGCTTTGGGGTGATATAGCAGGGTGGGAGGCAGAAGCTAATAGGGAGCTAAACACCTCTGATTTCCTGAAGAGATATCAGTGCTTGCTTGGGTTCTCTAATGCTTGTTTTGTGGATGCAGCTCTTACTGCCAGAGCCATGTAAAACAGAAGTACAAAAAAACTGGGTTAATTTCTCACTGTTTGGAAATGTTATCTTTCTTTAACACAAGATGTTAAAAAAGTTTGCTGAATGACATGTCCAACATCAAGGGTGAGACAGTAATTAGCCTTAGTTTCTGGAAAGGTATTTTAGAACACCTAGGAACAAGAATGGGTATAAACTGTGAAAGGTCTCTTGCTCAAAGATATTTCCACTTGAATCTTTTACAGCCCTTCTGATTTCTGCCCTTTGGCCTCCTTCCAGTTCGTTGGATGTCCTAGTCCCACACCAGGGAAAGCTTCACACTGTTCCATCAAACTTTTGTCAAATGATTCTCCAGATAAAATTTAACTGACATTTTTTTCACGGCCTCTTTTTCACCCTGTCAGAACAGTCAGAGCAGTGATCAAACTATCAAGCCAGTGGCGTGGAAACACACCATGCTGGTATTTTTGGCATGGCCTAGAACATCCTTTTCTAGGGAGACACGTGGAAGGGACATCTAGGGTTAGAGATTTCTTTCCATACCTTCCTGGGGACATGTCAAGGGCATTGAGGGGGGCTGCCCGGAAGTGAGGTCTCATGTCTCCAGCACGACCTTCACATGGAAGGCCTGTCACAGTTTGGGCCATTTCACTATGTTTATCTTCCCCCACCATGCAGCTCATTGCTTACTTTAGATCGTCTGGCAGATCACCTTTTGGAGAGAGCTTTTTTCATCAGTCCTCAGTGGGAGCATTGAGCAGAGCGTGGACAGTGCCTAAGGCCACCTTAGTTTTTTCTATGTTGCTGGTTTGTGCTGTGCATCAGATAGACTTTGTCCATCCTGCTTATAGCTCCACTGCTCAGTTTAATCTCCTGTCTGTCACTGGTGTCACAGGACCACATGGACAAGACTCCAGGGATTGTGGAGGTGGACGTGCCACCAAGTGTGTGATGAATTAATTGTTTTGGCTTGTGTCAACATTAGTTCAGCATGTGGTGTGTTTTCTACTCAATCTGTTCAGCTTGGTTAACCTAACATGTCTCATTTGTGACTTTCCTTTGTCATAAAGACACTTACTCCAACTCTTTCTTGCACTTCCAGGGTTAACTTTTATTTTTAAACTAGATTTGAAGATATTGCGTTACATGGTGGGAGAAGGTGGTTGATAGCTTTGTAACAGACGACAGAATTGGAGAGCAAGGTTTTCTCAAGGACCCTTAAGAGTCATGTAATCCATCCTGGCCCAAGACAGGATTAACTGAACCTAAAGCACCCTGGGCGTTTATGCAGCCTGTTTGTTCATAAAAACTTGCAGTATTTGTATTGGTTGTCTTTCCTAGAGTTTTACTAGCCTTTATCGCAGAAAATGTTCCTCATGCCAACAAAAAGAGGAAGGCAAACAGCAGGGTGGCTTTGGGTAGTTTAGACTGAAATGTGAAACTTCCAGGCATCAAATGAGTACTGAGTTACTTGCTTGGCCGAAAAATTATCCCCTTACTGTGAACAGAAGTCCAGAGAAGCACTGGTTGTGCTCATAGTTGAATCAGCATGAGAGCTTGGGGGTGTGGGAGTTGGAAAAACGGTGGGATTGCCCTGGTGCCTGCATGCTATGGCTCTGCAGGGTACACTAGGGGTTGAGCAGGAGTGAAGTGGTCTCATCCCATTGCAGTCCCTGCTGTGCAGCATGGCACCGCTGCTGCTCCAACACCTTCAGGCAACGGTGCGGAGCACACCCTTTCTCCATGGACCTGCCCCCCTTTCCCACCCGCCACCATTTTGGAAAATCAAAATGGTATCACTGCATCGTATCACCTTCCTCCTGCCCCTCTATCTCCTCTGCTTTTCTAGGTGTCTTGGAGGGGGGTCCTCTACCCCAGCAAGGAGGGGATTGCTCAGCTTTCCTTGAAGTGCCAGTGGTCTCTGGGTCTCCGAAGAAGTTAGCTAGATGTAGGAGTCCTGGGGAATGTTAAACAGATTTATGCAGCACTAAACTGCCAAATTTTGCAGGAAGGGAAGAGCTGGAGGATGAGGGTAAACAAGCTCTTCTCTTGCAGTCTGTGTTGTCAGTAAATTTTTATAGAGTTGAGATTTATTCTAGTGTCAACCCCGAGTGGCTGTATATAGTGGGGGCAGGATGCAATAGCCTGTTTAAATAAAAGCTGTTTGGCAGTGTGTAAAGTCACTCTTCCTTTTTTAACTCTTAATGAATCTTTTGTCTCTTCATACTACTCTTTCATTGTTAGCCCCTCTCATGCTGTTCTTCATCTGAGTGATGTTGTGCATGTTAATTTTTCATAGAGGGAGAGAGTGGGAGGCAAATATTTAGTGAGAACTCCCTTTGTTTGGCAATGTACAGAACTGATGTGTCAGTTATGAGAGAAAAACATTACAGCTACCAGTCCATTGCTCTTTTTTTTTTTTTTTTTTTTTTTTAGGTACAGTCTTTGCTCGCTGATTGATGTCTGTTCCCAAAGGCAGCTAGAGAAAAGCCCACACAGCCATTAGGGTGCTTGGCATGTTGCTTGGCCATGTGCTGCGGCATATCCCCCCAACAGCCTGGCCCAGGGGCAGCATCAGGGACCACTGGGGAGGGAGGCAGAGCAAAATGTCTGATGTGGCATCCCATGACCACCAGCAGCAGAGTGCAGTTGCTTCTAACTGGTCACATGAGGCCGTGCAGGGATTTTCTGCGAGCTGGCAATTGCAGAAATTATTTCTTACAGAGTGCAGCCCTTCTGCTGGTGTACAAACACAGGGTGGGTTAAAGGAAGATACTTAAGAACTGAGGCAAGCTGTACTGCAAGAGAGAGCTTTCTTTGTGAAAACTTACATAGTACTTGAAATAATACAGAGGAAATGCATAAAGCAGCCAGAACTGTCTGAATGAAGAATCTTCAAACAAGGAGTGATGTTTGCACATAATTAAGTCAAATCTGCAATGTCAAATGCAGCCAGAGATTTTGATATGTGCTGTAATGTACTAGGAAGAAATCTGAGATTTTGAAATATTTTCAGTCTAGAATAAGACTGCATAGTGTAGAGATACTTTGTTTCTTAAGACACTTGGAAATTATGTCATTTTTTGATGTTTATTTCAGAGTCTCTGCGGAGAAATGCTGTAACAGAAGGTAATACATAGTTAAAGAGTCAAATTTAGTGAGAAAAATAAGAAACATTACAAGTAGAAGGGCTTGATATTTTAGTAAGAAAATCTAAATATGATATAATCGGAGGAAGATACGATTTGCTTAGAAGAGGAAAATTTATAATTTTTTGAGAAATGCAAAAGAGAAAGTAACTTCAAATTAAAATCACCATTGTGCAAGGCAGAATTACAAATAGAGAGCTGAGAGGAAACATCCTGATCTGCTGAAGTCCAAAAGGAAAACCATTAGCAAAACTGGCATTACAGTGGTCTTTTAAATTAGCTGTAGGCTCGCATAAGCTGAATTATCAGACATGATGTTGAGAAGAAAAAATAGCTTCTGATTAACTTGTGTTGATGCTATCTCTCAGCACCACCTCCAGAAAATATCTAGCAGTAGTGTTAGAAGGCATCCTCAGCAAGTGTAACTAATTTGTTTACTCATTTGCATGATCAGAAGATCAGGTCTCATACTATGTGTGTGTGCAGTGTTTGTGTGCATATATAAAGTAATCATTCCTTTTATAGGACATTGATTTTTCTCACAGTTTTATAATGATCACAGCTTTTATTCCTGGCAAAAAAAGTCTGCCTTGCAGAAAGTCAGATGGAGTAACTGTATCAAATAAGATTTATTTCAAGGAATATAAATGCAGCTGCCTTTACTCACACAAAAGTAAAGACTTAAAAAAAAAAAAGAAGAAAAGAAGCTTTTACAAACTCCTTTTTCTTGCTTTCTCGCCTGACCAGAGCTCAGAGCCAGCCAAAGACTCCCACTGATTGAAGCAGCTGCAGAGGCTAAATGAAGTTTTTAGGTGAACACTTTAAATTGAAGCTGTCTAGGAGGTTCATGAAGTAATTTGAACTCACAGTGTGTGCATGTGTAGTACATAGGTAACAGTGTTTGACCCATTATCACCTCAGAAAAAAACACTGAGACTTGTGGATGTCTGGGAGGTTTGTTCAGACATGTTCTCATGGAGGATTAGAGCATACATATGTCTGGATTTTCTTGTCTGTATTCTCTAGAAATCTTGGCACATTTCAAATACTTCATGGACACCTAATAACCCTAGCCTAGATGCACCTGATCCAGCTGCTGCACATCAGCATTTTGTATCAGTCTCATCTGAACTCTGAACGTAGAAATGATCTTATTTGGCGCTTCTGAACATTTGTGATGTGTTGCAGAGGCATGCATTATAAATTTGACACATCTGGAAGGTCTTCTGGGCCTGTAACATCCAGTCAGTTTATGCAAGTAAAATGGTTCTGATCCCTCTCTGAAGCCAAAGGCTTAATGTGCATGTGCTTTACAGTGCACTAACATTTCAGCCCAGGAAATTTTGTATACAGAGGTTGATCCTGTCCCCACTGGAGTCCTCAGATATTGTTGTCAGCTTGGAGGATCAGATTCAAGTACTGTACTTTTCCTGGATAGAAATATGTTTTTTCAGGTTAGTCTCTAATTTAGTATGGCGTGACAGTCCTGCTAGCTGGGCACTCAAGTTAACTATATAGTTTTTCAAAGAATTTCTAGTCAACATAGCTTGTACATTTATTTCTATAACTGGATCATACTTTCTGGTCAGCACCTTTCAGATGCCTGATCCCATTTTCTAACATAAAACTGATCTCTTTTTCTGGTGTTTTCTCATCTGACATGGGTGCTGCCAGTAATAAAAAGCATTATCTTTTTGCTGCTCAGCCTGTCCTAAGTGGCCTGCTTTTTTCTTGACCTGGAAAGGAAATACTAAAAAAAAGTATAATTCTGTAATGACTTAATGTGCTGTAGATTCATTACTATTTTTGCAGAAATTATTCTCACTTCATTAGCTTTCTCTCCCCTTCCACTCATTTTTATAAGAATTAATATGAAGCCAGAACTTGATTAGTGCTGCCTTTGTCAATTCAAGTTATTAATGATCAGTTAATTCTCTCAAGGAATCTATTTTTACTGTGGCAGTATTCATTTTAAGCCATTGAATCTCATGTTTAAACATTTTTAGTACTTACTTTTCAATTACGTGGTCACAGTAGAGTAAAAAAAAAACCCCTTTAAATACTTCCTTAAAGGTGACTTGTGAAACAGGAATGACTTATGTCTGATTTTCACAGCTCTAAAAATAGCACACGATGTTACACACTATGTGGTGCAACTTATGTGCAAAGCAAGAGAGAAATAAATGGGATTCTAGTCTTTGCTTTGAATAATACTTCTGTAGAGGACCAAGTGACTGACTTAAAAAGTCACTAGTGGTGGAAGTGCAAAATTATTAAGGTGCTTTTCTTGTTAATAGTTTAAGTCTTGTCAACATTTTCTCAGCTCTTCATAGTGATTGAAGAGACCTTTTCCTTCCAAAATTTGCAGATAAGCTTGTCAATTGTATGTCTAGAATGACCTGACCTGGTACATAAAAATAACTGTACTGTACTAAAAATGACTGGAAATTTAAATATGAATCAGTGGGTACAAGTTGTAGGACAAAAGAAATAGAACAGTATCTGGTTGGGTTGTCTTTTTCTTACATCTTTGTGGAACTGCGGTCAAGAATAAATAGGTAATGTGTGCTTTTTGTAAGTTTAAGACTGCCCTATTTGCATTTTGTATACTGTGTGTGGATGTGAAGAAGAGAGGAGAAACAGAGCACCCTGCAGAATATGCGTGAGAATATGCGTCAGGTCTCCAGGGAGTGTTTGTGTGGCTGTAGCAACACACTGCGTAGTCTGAGGAGGTACTAGGACTGATGTCTCATGAGAATATTTTCTTACTAAGCCTTTGTATTGCAGTGCAGAGATACCAGGAGTGTCTCATGAGGATACTGTACAGATGAGAGCGGTTGGAAGTGTCTTTGCTCACAGCACTAGGGTAAGCAGCCCTTTAAGAGAACGTGTAGTTGTATTTGAAATACAGTGGTGTCTTGGATAGTCTGCATAAGACTCACTACCTCTTGGGCAGCCTGACTGAGTAAAAGATGAGGAGACAGCACTCACTATGCTTTAGAAGCTCCATCATCTGCCCTTTCTCTGGTTAAGTTAAAGTCTCATCAGAGCTGAAAGCTCCAACTAGGAATCTCTGGAGTCATTCTCTGGAGTCCCAGGACTCTCAAGCTCTGTCATTTGGCTCTGTGTCTCGCACACAGAAATTAAATAAGTAGTTAAGTGCATATTTTTAGTTGCTGACTTGCAGGATCAGATAATGAGAAGTTGCATGGTGTTTTAGGAGATTGTCTACTTACTGCTATTGTTAAAAAACTTGATTTCCACAATTTTTTCAGGGTTTCTTATATGCTGTCTACAAGTTACATGCTCACAATTCCACCTCATAATTTTTCATGAATTAGTACTCAATGTTAAGAATATTCTGCTGGGAAGCTTCGTTAGTCTGGTAAGGAGTGACTTTGTAATTGTTCTCCAGACATGGAACATGTTGTTACTTAGTGGGCTGATACACTGCTAATATGTCCTTTCGGTTCATTGCTTGCTGACTGTTGATGTCAGATTTTTGTATATGCCAGCCAAATTAACAGAATTCCCTTCTCACAGCAGTTGAACTCCAAGTACTTATGTAATCTTCTGCACCTACCCTTCTCCATGTGTTTTGCTATTCACGTGCAGTGTATCTAGTATGAAAATCCATTAATTCGGTCAAATTAAACACCAAGTTTCCCATTCAGAATTTGTTAGCCTGCTAGACTCCCTGTGCAAGTAGGACTTCTGGTGGTATATTTGTTACAGAGTTGTGGTGAAATCCAATATGATTTTAAATTTCTGGGGGGTTATGTAAATCCATTAAATACATCTAGGCAAACTTAAATTATTTTGTCAATTTTTAAGAACATGGTGTTAAAACCACTGCAACTGGGTTGACTGTTTCTGTTCCATTACTTAACTGGGCTCTGGAGATTGTATATACTGAATGGCAAATTCTTTTTCTTTTTCTTTCTTAATTAATTTCGGTTTCATAGTTAAAGAGACTATGTGCTGTCTGAATCAATTCAGATTTTTCAAGTATTCACAATATGCTTTCTTTCAATAAGCATGCTCTACAAAGTTACCACTGCTTTTTAACTGCTTCATCACTTTCTTTCTAGTTATTAGTTGGGATAAAGTTGTTCCATGTTGAGGATTTGTCTTGATTCTGTCTCCTTTGTAATGCTTGTTGTTTTTTTCCCTAGTCATATTTTTAAAATAACTTGTTCCTCCCCTTTCTCAGGGATTAACTTATTTGGTTTTCATTCTCTCTTTTCATTTCTCTTGTGGATATTTCACAACTGTGCATATAATTGTCTATATAAATCACCAGTTCCCATTTTCAGCAAGGTTTCTTTTTATCCTCAAACCTGCAATCAATCTCTCTGAAGCTGAACTGGCCTTCTTGTTGAGCTTATAGAGTAAAATCCTGTCCCTATTGAATTCAGTGGGAGTTTTGTCATTCATGTCAATGACTTCAGTGCTTCACTCACAGTTAACATGCATTAGGTTTTAATTATAATGCCTTTTAGGCACCTCCAGCCTTCTTCCTGCTTCATGGTTTTTAATTACTTCCCAGTGAGCACACTATTTACCCCTCCTAATTCCACTCAGCTTGTTTTTTCAAAGCGTACTTTTTCTCATTGCTTGTCAGTACACAAGAGAAGGATGATACCTTAGAAAAATATACAGATAGCCAAAAGGGGATTATGGTAAACATTAAGCATTCCTTTTGCAAATAATTCTGTGAAGGCAACATGCCTATTAATTTTGATGGGCTTCATGGGAAACATGGACTTCTGCATGCTGCCCAGCGAGGGAATGGAGCCTTACAGAACATGATTATCACATCTCAAGCACAAAGTGATAACCTGTTTAGGAATAAAGAAAAAAATGAATAATTGTCTGTGACATATCTTGTGGTCCTAAGATAAGGAACTTATAATCTTTTTTGCCCTAGGGAACACACAGTAACAAAAATTATTAATAGTGATTGCATATCAAAGTAAGACAAACTGAATTTGTGGTCAGCTGCTGTTTATCAAGGTGCTAATGGCAACTATAATGCTTACCAAAGTACTGTGGCTTTCTAGTATTTACTGGCTTGCTTCTTTTTAACCTTTTGAATACTGGTTAGGCTATTTTGCTAACTACATTCGTATAAAAATGTTCCATGTCCAAAAAATTCATGGCCCCATAACCTCTATAAATGAAATAAACCTGAATCACTCTTATTGTTTGTGAATTTTCTCTTGCCTGGTCTACAGTTCTGAAGTTGCAGATTAATTAAACAAGTAAGAGAAAGAAGATGGTTTTCTATATTTAGAAATAAATATAAACATTTTCTATATTTATATGGTTTTGTGATCGTGTGGCTTATTTCTCACATGGGACAGTATCTGTCATTTGCTGCTTGTTTGTGTAACACCTTGAAGAATAAGACCTGGTCTTACTGTTTTTTGCGTGCTCTTACCTCCCAAGCTCCTTCTTTGCTGCTTGCGATGATACTCTGTTGGGTCATGAAAAGGACAGCAGTAACAGTGCTAAATTTCTTTGAGCAAGATGTTCTACTAAGAAACAGAACTACTGGGAATAGCGGCTCAGTATCATGAGCTCTGGCTTTTTGATATGACTTGCAAAATGTGGCTGGTCAGTAGTATCTATGAAGAGACTACATGTGCAGCTGCAGGCTGCTGAAAGGGAGATCCTCATACTGCACTATGTAGGTGCATGAGTTTCATGGTAGAAGCATGTGAAGTGGAATACAACATCATCAAATCAAATGCTGAATATATGAGACTTAAAATGTCAGTATGCTTCTTCAGGAATAATGTTAAATAAAAGTACTAAAAGCAAAGGAAGAGAATACGTTGCCTGTAAATGTCTAAGCATTTGACTTGTAGTCAAATAATAAGTATAGTAGTCCAATGAGGTTATGTTCTTTCTAGAGAACTGAGCAGTTTCGAAAGGTTTTGTCAGGATCAGAGAATTGAAGGGGTTGTCTGAAAACAGCATATATTTTTCAGACTTCAGAAAACAGCGAAGTAATTCTTGAAGAAAAGTTTCTTGTGCAACAATGAGAGCAACTACCCCCTTGTAGAATTATTGTTTGTCTCTGAAGTATTGCTGGTAACTAAAGCCGCACTGCATGCAGCCATTCCATCATCATGGGGTGTCCTGTCCCTGTCCTGGCCACATATTTGAAGTAGAGAAGAACGTACTCTGACAATTCAGTCTAAAAATAGTTTTGACAACAAAAAGGTAAAGATAGCTAGCTTAGTATTGTCAGGGCAAGAGTGTATTTTCATTTGTTTCTTACTGTGGCTGGTGCTCCCAAGCTAATTCTTTTTTTAACAAAACTAATCCCCCCTTAGTCTTCTTGTCTTTGCAGAATTCAGATTTTGACAGTCTTGAGCCATACATCAATCACTTTCTCTGTTAAGTACTAAAATGTCAACATCAACATTCTGAGGTTTCAACTCTCTCTTTGATGGCTTTTCTGATTGGTAACACTAGCTGAGTCGGCTGAGTTGAAGTCATTCTCTAGTAACTGCTAGAATTAGGTCATCGCAGAATTTGTAGGTACTGTTCTTTTTCTGACAATTAAGTGACATTGTTTCTTTTTTTTTTTTTTTTTTTTTTTCCCTAGTATTGATAAAGGTGACATAGCCTCTTCATCCTTCCCTTCAAAACCTAGGAAAGATAATCCTAGATTGCTTGAGGCCTGTTTCCTGGTACCGAGACCCTGGCACAGAAGTTTGTACCAAATATCATGGCAAAGAGATTCGGGTTAGCATTGTGGGAATTGATGCTGCTCTTTGAAAGAGGTACAAACCTTTTCAGATGACAGAACATGCTGCTGCTAACAGTAGCACTTTCGTAGCAGGTATAGTAAGTGACACTGGAGGTGGACAGACATTCTTAGAGGAGATACTTCTTTTGGTAGTGGTAAGAACATTTTTGTCACTCAAACAGCTTATACTGAGCAGTTGTCTTATCCCTCCCTCTTACATTCTGTCTGGATTTTTGGCCATCAGTACAAGAAGGGCAGTCAAGAGAAGCTTGGACTATGCTGCTGTTACAGGAACTTATTGCTGCTCTGTTTTCTTTTGTGGAAATCAGGTGCTTTTCTGTCTTGATGCCAGCATGCAGGATGGGACCAAACACAAAAAAATCTTGTTTGCTTTCAACGTGATGGTTGCCTCCTAAGTATTGCTCATCCAGCTCCTCTGTAACAGGCATGAATGTTTTGTAAAGAGAAAAAAACAATCCCAAAGAATTTCAAACCACCAACTCAACAAAGCTGCCTCCTGATGGAAAACACTAATGTAATTTCTATGAACTTAGCTATAGCTAGTGCTGGCTGCTTTGTGGAAGCAATTCTGAGGCTTTGACATTCCTATGTTTGCCTCCTCTAAAGTCTTTCTGGTATCTGCTGTTGCTGTGTGTGGTAAGGCAAGCTGCAGATCCACTGTTGTGAACAGATCTGCTGGGGCTTGAGGGAAATGGGAGGAGACTTAAAGCCTCTAGGTGTTGCTCTCTGCTTTAAAGAAGTCATATGGTCCTCCATCATCAGCTAGGGGTGGGCTGTATTCTCCTTATGGGGGAGCAAGGGGGAGGTTGTAGTGCGATGACTTGTTTTTCAAAGCCTTTCTATGCACTTTCTAGAGTTTAGAGTGACTCACTGCTCTGATTGTTGCCTTCTGGGACTTGAAGACCTCAGAGTACTTTCCAACTGATGGATTGCCTAGAAATCATTCTTAAGAGTAGAAAAAAATACTTACCTTTTGCAAAGAAGAAATTTGTTGCACAGAAGTGAGATAGGGCAGGTATAGACCAACTAGTCTAGTCTCCTGCAATGACTGGGGATTATTACAATTATTACAACAGATGGCTTGTTCAGATGTTCACAGAACAGCTGTCTTATAGGATCCGATGTTTGCAGAACATCTGCCGCACAGATAGTGACATATCATTGACCACAGAGTGATTCCTACTGTTATGTGACAAATGCTAAGGCAAGACCAAAGTAGTGAAAGGCCAAAAAAGAGACAACTACAATGTCACAGTAAAGAAAGTAAGAGAGCTTGAGGTAGATGTCTGTGTCCTGTGTCTCTGTGATGACAAAGAATTAGCCGGCTACAACTCCTGGATGATCCCAAGAGGCAATCACATTGTCAAGAAGTCCAGTAACCCCAGCTGATTTTTCTGGAGGAAAAGTTCAAATTCCTTCTAATGTGAAATCTGAGAGTCATTTGAACTTGCAATGAGGCAGTAGCATCCATGCTCCTGGATTCTCTCTGTCTTGCTTTTACCTGCGGATAAACTCCAATGCTTCATGAAAAAAAAAATTAAACTGTCCCTCAAAATGAGTCCAAAGTCATACAAGAGTAGGACCCAGCTCTCTTGATGTACAGTGTTTTAACTTCCCACCATCTCTCTGCTAATATAGCATCCATCTTCATTAGTGTGAGCTATCTGTGGTTGAAAGCTGTCAGAATTACCTAGCAGCACAATTCAATTTGAGAAATTACTAATATCAGCTCTTTTATACTGTTGTTCCAAGTCTAGATCCTTGTTGATGAAATGAGAAAAACTTGTTGGAAATGTCAGCACTTTAGTTTGTTTATTATTTGTATTTTTTCCTGAAATTTGTGAAGCTATGTGCACTAAATTCTGCTTGTAGAAATGTGTCTTCAGAAAATGATCTAGAAAAATATTTTGGAGAGTCCCATCTAATGTCAATTCTTTGCTTGATGAGCTAGGACACTACTGCATACATATAATTCCATATACTGCACATCACTTAGCATAACACTTGGTTCAGTATCCAATTTGTCTTTTGCATGGAAACAAAGTAGTATATTGAAAGATGTCTATCCGATTTTGTTCTTTAGTGTTCTGAAAGTTTAAATACATTGAGGAGATTTATTGTAAAGTATACACTGGGGAAGATATTTAAAATTAAAATAAGCAGTTCCATGGCCAGTCGCAGACCTCTCTGTTAAATTGTGTTCTCTTGGTGAAAACTAATAAATCCTAAATATGTTTTCAAAATCTAGGGTTTATTTCTGTTTGCCAAGTCAGCAAAAGAAAGTTTCCATGTTGATGGCACAGCAAATGGGGTCATGTTGTAGTGAAGTGGCAACTTCTTCCTGTTCGGGATTTAGATATGACAGGTGTGATGATTAAAAATATAAGGCAGGGTTTGTTCAGGTCTCAGATGATATTCTGGTATAGGAACAGGAGTTAGACTGATGTAAGGCCTCTTATAAGATCTAGGAATAGCTAAAATTAGTAAAACTAATTAATTATATGTTGAGTTCCTTTTTCAGTAGTGGGGACTAATCAGGTGTTTTGTTTGTGTCTTTTATATGCCACTCCGTAGTAGGAAGCAAACATTAATTAGTGCATAATTTACAGTAGGAAAAGCAAAGGCTTGGGTAGTTAATACATTTTAACAGAGGATTTTATCTGGAGCTGTTTGTGGGATTTCCCAGTAGTGCATCTTTATGTGGTATGTTTTTACTCTCATCTCAGTTGATGCTGTATTGAAAGTGTCCATAAAGAATTATTTTGGTGTCTTTAAAAGTCTGACCTGAGGTGTATGAGGCAGCACACAGATGCTTTAAACAAAAAGACAGTTAATACCAAATTCAGAAGGGCCTTACCATTGTCCAATTCCAGGTGTATAAGCCATGCACCTCAGTGATTTTATGTTCCCCAAAGATACCGTGTTGCCTAGTATATTAAAAAATTCTTTAGGACAATGTTTTGTTACAGATTTTTAAGAAGGACATGGGATTTTCCCTGTCTTTCCCTCCTAAAGCATCATTCTACAACTAACACATTAGTCACGTTGTAGATGTTTTTGCAGGAAAGAGGGCCACAGGTGCCACTGTTGTATCTATTGATATGAGAGAGAAATGCTTCTGGTTTCCTGTCTTTGTGACAGGTCACACCACCCGATACAACCTGGGGCCCTGGTGGGCAGCTGAGCATGGACCAGCCACATGTCCTGGCAGCAGGGACAGCCAGGAGCCTTCTGGGCTGTATAAGCAGGGGCACAGCCAGCAGATTAAAGGAAGGGCTTATCTGCCTCTATTCAGCACTTCTTAGACTGCATCTGGATACTGCATCCAATTTTGAGCCACCCAGTGCAGGAAGACATGGATAAACTGGAGTGAGTTCAACAGAGGTCCATGAAGCTGGTTGGGGGCTGAAGCATTTGTCCTGTGAGAAGATGAGGGAGCTGGGTATGTGCAGGCTGGAGAAGAGCGAGCTTCAAGGGGACCTCACAGCAGTCCCTCCATACCTAGGGGGATGTTAACCAGAAGACAGACTTGGGTGGTGACTTCACAGTGGTGCATGGTGGGATGACAGGAAATAATTGACATAAGTTGCAGCATGAGGTGTTCAGACTGGATATAAGGAAAGACTGTTACTGTGAGAACAGTCAGGCAGTGGAGCAGGTTGCCTGGAGAGTCTGTCCAGTCTCCATCCTTGGAAATCTTCAAGACCAGACTGAATAAAGCCTTGGCCAATGTGATGTGACTTCAGGCATGACCCTGCTTTGTGCAAGAGGGTGAACTAGGCGTTTCCTGAGGTTGCTTCCAGCCTGTGTCCTCTGAGGTGGAGGTAGAGATACACACAATCCTTACCTGGACCTAAGCACCTTTTTTATCCTTTCCAGGACTAAAAATTCTATCAGTTGCTTATTTTAAAACATAGGCAGACATGTTGTTGGTGCCATTTTATGTCACCTTTTGTAAGACACTTGCCTAGGAGTGTGAGACCTTATTTCACGTCAGTGGTCTCCTCAGGCTGAGGAGGTTCAAAGTCTCTGTCTTCCCAAGAAAGACTACCCATAACCTCTAGGTCACAGTCTGCATGTACCATGCACTTTCTCTCTTCTTGAAGCAGTGTAGCTGCATAGCTGAGAATGCAAAATCCAGGGGCTGGAGAGAGAAGCAGCAAGAGTGGGTAAGATTTGCAGATGAGTTAACACTGCAGGAGCTCTCTGTTTGGGTTTGGTCCTGGGTTCCGGGCTCTTTCTGTAATGCTGCATCTGACTTTTAGCTGATAGCCATTTATTTCCATATACATGAGCATTCATGGAAGAGAAATCCACATCTTCTAGTCCAAGTTAATGTCTTAATTGCTCAGGCAAGGAATTATGCTTGCTTGTTCATTCTCTTCTTCCCCTCTACTCTTTCCAATCCACATTAATCTTACACTCCTAACTATACAGCGAGAACAAAAGGGATGTAGTGTGTCTTTTGCATAATTCCCTCCAATTCCACAAAAAATCTGTACTCTGAGGGCAAAAGTCTTGTCCCTGAAACATGGAAATACGTTTGTATTTTCTCAGGCTGCAGAAGCCTCTGAACCCATCCAGTTCTTGCTGATACCTCCAGCTATGAGGCAATATGAGTCTTTTCACACTCCAACTTCAGTTTTTGGACAAAAATGCTCATGTCTCTTTTGCTTTGGGAAGTTTTCTCCCATTACTGTGTATTAGACTTGCTTTAGACACTTCCCAGATCACACCTCTGACAGGAACATGAATGCTGTCTTTATAGAAGCCCTGCTCCTGCCTTGCAACTTTCATTCCAATTATGAATTTTATATCCTGAATTATTTATGGTGATCACTAGTGACTAATGGTCAGGCTATGCTTTTGTAAGTATTGCTGATTTTTATCAGGAAGGACCCTCTCCTGGAAAATATACAACTTTCTTAATGTCTTCAGCAAAAGTGGCCTCCACTCTCAGTGAAGTCACCTAAATCCAGCTAGCAGTTTATCTGTATTTTCAGTTGTCAAACACTGCTCATGGCTTCAGCCCCTGCAAGATCCATGGGACCGTTTGTTTTGCTTGGAGAACAGAAGGTCACCATTTACTGAGAAGAAGTACAAGCTGGAAATAGTTTCATTAGAGGGTGTTAAATTTTATGGTTCCTTCTTCAAATGTGTCAGATTAATAGGAAGAAAGTGTTTTAAATGGTTGACTTTAATTAGAAGAACGGAGAAGTCTGCCAACAACAACAATCGATTTTTGGTGACCAAGTGTTTCAGTCATTTAGAAGTTATTCCATTTATTCTTAATTATGCTCTAATTTATTGAAGTTTAATCTGTTTGAAAAAATAGCAGTCCTAATGGTATGCTTCACAGAGCATGAATTATGTTTCAGAATATTTAAAATAATTATTTATTTTCTAGTCTCTCCCTTTTGCTACTACATTCTGTAATGCTTTTAGCATCATTTGATACATCTAGTCACGAAGTGTCATATTGCTCTTAGCTTTACCATTTTGTGAGTATTTGCATCTGTTACAAAAGCTCCTTTTTACAGTCTCTGTATCATTGCCAAGCTGAGACCTTGATCAGCAGTAAAGATACAGAGATGCTGATTAATGCTTTTGTCATCTCAAGGGCTGATTACTGTAATTCACTCTTTTAAGGACTTTTAGCCCATGCTGTTAGGAAATTGCAACTGACACATTATGCTGCCACGAGGATTCTCTTTGAAATGAGATTATTTGAATGTATCACACTGATTATTAAATTAAAAAAATATATAATTTGTTAGTAGAAAAAAATTAATACTAATTATTACATGTATTTGGAGGATCTTAGAGCATTACTAGTATGAGTGTATCATGTGAGTAATCATTTTGCTGTTCTGATCTTTCCTATGGATTATCCAATTTATTGAGCTGTCCTGATGAAGTCTATTAAGAATTGTACATCATCAAGAGGGTAAATTATCTAATGATATTCTCTAAGCTGAATTTGTGTTGGTTTTCCATCAACGTACAAATGCTTTGTATTTACCTGAACATCTGAATTGCAGGTTTTCCTATTCCTATTTTCAGTTTGCAAGTGTATGATTATTGGCTTGTATGAGTTTTCCTGAAAGCTAATTAATCACAGATATTGAAATTCACCAAATGACAGTCCAGATTTGACGATAGTTTTGAATATTAAAGTTTCATAGAAGACATAAAAAGTATTATTTTTACAATTTTTCTCCAGCTATTTTAAATTTTGACAGAAAAAGGAGAAATTATTTTCTTTCTTCTTTTTTTTTTTTTTTTTTTTTTCCTGAGCAAATCTCTTTTTCAGTGTTACATAGTTGAGAAATACCCAGGTTTTAGCTGTCCTAAGCAGAATAATCAGTGGTTTTAGCAATATGGGCAATAGTGCTAACCTGTTTATGTATTCCAGTCAGTACTGTCTAATTAGCAACTTTATGTTAGTGGAGTCTTTTTCCCTCTAAGGGGAAGCCCAAACCTCCAAAAAGTCCTTTTTAAAGGTCAGTTTCAAAGGGAACAGCAGCTTATGCTTTATATTATGATGACTAAATGAAAGCTTTCATTCTAACAGACACTTGCATACATATTTTTTTGTCACTTAAAAAAATAAAGGTCTACAGCAACATACAGACTTTGGAAAAGCTGAAAAAAATCAACTCCAGTAGATCCACTGGATCAAACATATTTCTGACAATTTAGATTTTAGCCTGGGCTGTATAGCATTTCACTTCAGTCTATTGTGCCCAAAGAAGGCATCTTCCAATGCATTCTCTTGCTATTTGAAGCATATTGTGTCCTATTCTTGAACAAAGAGAATACACAGGCAGATGGGCTCCAGAACTTTAGAGCTGAGACCTGGTTTATGCTGAGTAACTATTACCCAGCCTTTTTTTCACCTGCCCCAGATAGCGTGAAGTGAGGAACCAACAGAAAATGGTGTCTGTTTATCAAGTCTGTTGCCTGTTGAAGAGAAATACATTATTGGCACTGAAAGGGAGAAGGAAGAGAAGTGTAGGAGCAGGGTTTGTCTTTGAGAATGAGACTCAGAGAAAGGGCACAGGCTCAGAGCCACACTCAGAAGATGAGGTGTTGCTGTACAGATGTCTCCTCCAGCTTAAAGCTTTGAGACAAGCTAAAGGATTTTCTACATGAGATGCTAAAGTAGCCAAGAAGGACTCTAGAACATTTCCTTTTTGTAACCTGATTTCCAGCCTTGTAATTAAGAGGATGAATTGTCTTGTTAAAATAAGCGCATTCTATTTTGTAAAGCACTGTAAGAGTCTCAGGCTGATGGATGGGATATATTCTCTCTGCAGGAGTAATTAATATAAGTAAAGCAGAATATATTGGCATTTTCATCTGCGTAGATGTACGTTAGCACCTTGTGAGCTGCAAGGAGCTCGGACCCTGGATGTGTCCCCTTGCCACGCACCATGGGGTTGTGAGGCTGGGTTAGTGGAGCCTGGCTTTGGGGCAGAGCCAGCCCCTGCTGCTGCTCCTCCTGCGAGAAGCTGGCGGCAGAGAGACAAACCCTGAACCACGGCAGTGAGGACGACAAAATAACTTACTTCAAACCAGATAATCCTCCAAACACAACAGAAGGATTTTCTTCTCTTTTATCAGACTTATTTAAAACTTACTGCAGAAAGTAAAAATGCTCCTTGGGGTGCTCTTTTGACTGGGTGGTTAGTACTTTAGTGCTTGCCTGCATTTATATTTTTGAGCTGCAGATTCTTTAGGGCGGAGATCATATTAATTTAAATTTAGTTAAGTGCTATGTGCTTTTCCTGGAGTTATCAAATTATGATATTTGCAAGAAATCATCTTTTCACTAGGGAAACCTCCTGTTTTTCAGCCAAGTTAATGTGGAACTTGGCCTAGATAAGAGCTGTGGGATTTGAGCTGAGGATGTCATGTTTTGGTGAATATCAAGATTTATTATCATAGATTTCTAATATGAATTATTGATCTCAGATCCACCTTGGTCATTACCTGTTTTGGGAAGTTAATGCCTTTTGATGTATTTGTTTTATTGTTTTCTAATTTAACAACATTCCTGAAATCATCAGAGTTGAAATAAAGAAGTTCCCATGTCCCAACATTTTGAAAAAACTTTTTTTTTTCATTTTAATAACTGTTTAGAAGGGCAGGATTAAAAATGGTAAGAGTTTCTGCATTATAAAGTTATTTTGCTTTACATTACAAACTTGGAAAGCAACATCTTCCAGTCCTCAGTAAACCTGTCATATTTCAAAACATTTTTGTTGCTGAAATCTGTTAATGTTCTGTCAAAATTCTGGAAAAAGTTTGAACCAAATACCTGACATCATTCTATTTATTACAAAATATTTCTTAATGTTCTTTCTTTATTCTATAAATGTAATCTAAGAAAAGGTAACTTTGTAGCTCGAGTAATGCTATGTGAGAAAGTTGGTTTTTTTTTTCCCACATGAAAAGTTTAGATACTAAAAAAGTATGATCCATTCAAAGTTATAATACATGGCTGTATAAATATATACAGGATAATCATCGTAGAACTTGTCTCCTTAAACATATAATTTGAAGGTCTGTTCAAATACACTCTTCTTTGAGGTCATATTTCTTGCAACTGGCTGACTTGCTAAGCTTCTTAATCTCTGCTTCAGTTCATTAGACAGTAATGTGTGTTTCCAGTGACAAAAGCTGTAGGCTTGACTCCTGCTGACAGTAGCGGTGTATCAGCACAAGCTGCTGTTGCTCCTTACGTAAGTGAATGAGGCAGCTGAAGCAAGGGCAGAGGATTGTGGCCACTAACTTTTCTTTAGCATGCCCAACTTTTTACTGTTTAATCTTGATAGAACTTCTTCTATATTGCAGTTTATAGCGTTGAATCAAGGACACAGGACTTTGCTCTGATATGCTGAATCTCACCACTTTGGATATTGAAAAAAACAGGTAGGGAATTACAATGACAAAAGAGGTATGCTTGCAGCTGCGTAACTGAAGCGAAATTCCTCTTCAGCTTACACAGCGTCAGTGGTGCTGAGAAATCAGTTTTATACTGATCAAGGTGATGTTTCCTGAGAGGGAGTTGCTGTAACAGGTAATGTACAGCTGCCCCTTTTTATGGAGATCCCTGTTTTGGAGGGCTATCTCCCTAAGCTGAGGAAGCAGGTGTGGCCCGAATTTTACTTTTCCACAGTTCTCTGTCTCATTAAGAGGTTGTTCTTCCATCTTCTGAATGTAGAATATTTTTTGTGTAATCGTTGGTGCCTTTGTAGATCTGGTAGGAGTCTGCTGTGTTTCACTCAATGTTGAGATTAATTTAGAGTATATTCAGACAATTAGAAAGGTACAGTGTGCAGCAGTGGGCTTCTTAAAGAACGTCTCAGCGTTTGCTATATGAGACTGACAATATTCAGCTATTAGTTCTAATACATGAGACCACATTTTATTCTAAAATCATACTTTTTAATCCTTGTGAAAAAGTAAGTCACTTCTTAGGGACTGGCAAAAGCAGACAAACTGGATCCCGCTTTGTTCCAGTGCAGAAGAGTTGGAAGGGTGTTCTTCAGGGAAGGGGTCTCAGTTCACTTGAAGCTGTTGAATTTCAGGGTATGTAGGGTAGTCTAGTTGTTTTTGCAGGTATAATAAGGGTACAACAGGACAGGGGAAGTCCCTGTTTCTGTGGCTGGATGGTTTTATTATTTGTTTAGTCTTGGATTTGTTTTCTACAATATTATATTTTAATTAATATAAAGGCACCTTATTTTATAGTAAATATAGTTAAAGTTACCGTTTTTCTCTAATGCTCTCCAAATATTTATATATCAAGTAAATACAGCTTTGAAATATCTTCAGAGTAACTTATACATAAAAAAAATTTCACTTCATTGCTGTAGAAGTATGAAGTAAAAGCTACTGAAGTGTTTAAAAACTTTGTAGTGTTTTCTAATGTGCCACACAGTCATTTGGATCTTGGTGTCCTTAAAGTAACACTTTTTTGCATCTTTCGTTTTTGCCATATGTTATACACCAGGATCTGGAGTTTAACCATGGCAGCCTGAGGGTTATGATTGTCATTGGGCACTATAGTTGAGGTGATGGGGTTAGGAAGTTTGGAATTTTTAATAGCATTTAAATTTTTTTCATACTAAAAAAAGAAAAAAAGGCATTGACATATATGAATAAGGTTGTGATTATGAGATATTAAATGATTGTGGATATAAAATGTTCCTGCTGTTAAGTCCCAGTGCTACAGAGTAAGCCCTGGGTAACATGGTGCTTTCTTAGGACCAGCACTTCAGAAATTTCTTTCATTCCTTTTCTAAGATGATCCTGGTACTGTAAGATGTGTCTTTATTTATCCATTTTTAAAGTTTATTTCAGAAGTTTTAGGTGTGGGTATCTCTGGTAGTGTTCTTGGAGAAACAATAAGCTAATATTTTGGGGTGTAGATCAGACATAACATCAGAACGTCCTGTTCAGTTTTCTTTCTTGAAAAGACATTCTTGAATGTTTGTGTCTCTGTTTATCTTGAATAAAGTGGTTTTGGAAAACAAGGGTGTTAATTCTTTTATCAGTTATCTTGGATTCACTAGCACTCTCTTTTGTAAAATAAATACTAATAAAAAGTGACTTGGTATTGAGACTTCTGACTGTTCAGTAACCATTGATTAGTCATATGACAGCTATCAAACCTGTGACATGGAAAACATTGGGAGGTCAAAGAGATGTCAAGCTTCTGAGTGAGTTGGCCCATTATTAGCAAGTGTACAGTAATTCGTGATGATGTTTCTATAAATACCTTAAAAATGAATGAAGACAATCAAGAGAAACAGGTTTTAAACACATCAATATTACATACTGCTCTTTGAATGGAAGATGAATCCGAGACAAAGAAGGCAGGTAAATCTTACAACTAACTTAATAGGACTTTGGATCAAATCCAGTGAGGGCTTTGAAGCTGTTCCTGTAGAGATCACTCTGAAGCTTTTCATTGACTTCCCTGTGATCAGCAGCATCCATAGACTTTATTTTGAAATATTTTTGGGATCGCAAATATAACTGGTGTATAATTCTTAAATCTTATGTCATTAAATTTCTGCTGCCTCATAAAAGTCTGTAGATCTAATGGTTAGAAAAGCTCTGCTATCAAAAATAAAAGCTGTTTAAAATATTTGATGGGAGGAGTCCATTAAAATTATTATCTTCTAAATACTTGCTACAGTTTGACTCTGTGAAGCAAATAACTACAATAGATGAAATATGGTTTCAAAGCATATGCTGAAAATATAAACAAATAAGGAACATGCATAGTATGAGAAAATTTCAGGATTGCTTTACTTGTGACTGTATTTTCTAAGGAACTCATGTACTACTCATTTGCAAAATTGAGCCTTATGGTTGGAGTCTAACTGCTTGTATCCCATGAAATCCTTCATTTGCATCACCTCTCTGTGTGAGTATGGGGCTCACATGGAGGAACTTATGAGTTCTTAGTAGAGTTGACATCTGAGCAGGGGATATAAGAACAGTTACATTTTTTTAAAGGTGCAATTTCTCATACCCAGTGGTTAGCTTATACTTAGCTTCCTTGTATGGAATAATAATCATGTTCTAAATACAGTTCTGACCTTTAGTAATTACAGTACCTTAACATTACATTCAGCACAGTCAAATCCTTGGCCAAACAGATCTTATATTAAGACAATGTGTCTGAGTCTGTGTGAGAGACAGAAAGAGAAATAATCCATCTTTGTAGCCCAGGTAATCATCTGCCACAGCACATCTGAGTGAATGTTTAAGAGATTGCAATAAGTTCTTGTTATGATTTTTAATTTGTTGTTATTTACTTCACAGCAGTCCAAAGTGTGATGATAGACATTTTACACAACAAGGTCCTTGCTTTGGCAAAATAAGCTAAAATTATACCATGAGGTAGCCTGCTGAGTGTTGTATGGATGAAGGGAAGAAATACTGAATGAAATGACAGTAAATTGTTTTTTTTTTGTGATGAAGTAGTCTCGTTTGGAGTTGAAAGTATAAGTTATTCTTTGGCTAAAATACTTGACTAAGACTCAGGAATCAAGCCCAAATCCCCCAAATCAATGAATTTATTGTAGTCCTTGATGTAGGAAAACTGGACATGAGGAGGGCAACTGGATCATCAGGCAAGCTCCATAGTACAGCATCCTTCCTGTAGATTGTCTCATCTCAAGTGGAATGCCGAATTTCCCTGTTCTTTGACTCCTCAGCTGTAAAGTAGGATTAACTTTTTCCTTTCTTATAAGAGGAAGGGATGTGGGAGGATACAGTTATTAATTACAGCATTATGCTCAGCAGAAGAATGACAAAAGTCAGACCAATAAACAAATTAGTAAGACCTGTTAATAAAAGCTGAGTTCAAACAAGTCAAACACATATAATGTCATGTCTGACTGTCACAGTTCTCCTCTCTGTGCCCTTTACTGAATTACTAGATTTGAGTGGTGCTTTTAAATTCATCCATGAGTCTTGCTGTGTGTTGAGAAAAGGAGAACAGCTGTACTGGGTCAATCCAGCCTGAGCTTCCTCAGTGGATGGAGATCTGTGGAACACTAGAGAACAGGACAGGCTTTCAGAGGTCCTGCCTGCTGGTTATACCCTTGAAGCAGTCTGCATTTAGGGACTTTTTGAATCAGAGGTTGCATCTTTGTGTTTAATAGATTGTGATAGTTTTCTTGCATGGGTTCACCTGACTGAACCCATATAAGCTTCAGATATCTACATATCCCATAACAGTGATTTCCATAACTGTATGCTCTGTCCAGACATTGATACTTGTATTTAACTTTGTCTTCTTTAATCTGATACTTCTTAATTAGCATTTAGTATTTAGTTTTTATTATGAAAAAAAACAATGGATGATAATTCTCTATTCACTTTTCCGTGCCACTGCAAGGCCATGTTCTTATATTTTAACTGCTATTTTTCATAAATTCATGCATTTAATTCCCACTTTCAGTTTCACTGGAGAGAATGGAGCATTCAGGAGCTATAGAAGACTATCCTGCTAAGCTGCACAACTTTTTGACACAACAGAGGAAAACGCAGTTTTAATATTTCAGTAGCTGAAAGGAGATAGTTCAAAGAGGGTAGGCAAAAATGATGAGAATGTGTTGACAGTGCATGAAATCTCTGATGTGGATTGCTTTATAAAATAAAATGATTTTTCAGGGATGCAAAGGTGGCTGTTAAAACCTCCAGTTATAAGCCCTCAGGAGAAAAAAAAATCACCCTTTTGGTTTTAGCATTGCTCCCCAGCTGAAAGAGTGATGGATGATTTTTGATAAACATCTTGTAGTGCAAAGGACCATAACAGAGGCTATCTTGATGTACTGTTTTTTTTCTGATCCATTACTCACTCTTTGTAAGAAATTAAAATAGATTAGTAGTAGGGGGGATTTTTAGAAGAAAGGAGTAGGATTCAGGAAACAGGACTGACAAAATTTATATTTACATGGTTGTGTAATATTTGCCAAAGAAGAATAGAGTATTACAAACTTTTTCTATGCCCCACTAAAGAATGGTTATCTGTAGAGTGAGAGCCCCAGTGGAAGCAATGGACTTCTTATTTGTTATGCACACCTGAGGCACAAATAAGGAATGAAAGTGTTCAACTTGATTCCAGCTTATAGACACAGTTCTGCACAGGTCATGTTGTACTGTGTGCTGTAGGAACATAAGAAAGCACTCTGCCTTGCAGAAGTTGAGGCTTACTCTTCTGCAAATAGTGAGAGAGGAACTGAAGTCTGTCTGCTGCACACTGAGGCCCTGGATGAGGTCTTCTAGCACTGCAGAGACCATGGCCTGTGAGGAACCTTCCTACTAGGCTTTGGAGGGACAGTTACGTTGCCTCCTGCCTTCTCAGCTACTCAGAAAGCTAGCGACAATGTGCTTTATCATGATGAGCAATTTGTTTTCTGTAAATAATCTCTTGGCTGAGGGTCATGGTAAAGAGGGAATTAAGTAAGCCCCCATCCCTATCAGATTGCTTCTGGCACTTAACGGTTGATGGATGTTTGTGCTTCCTTTCATAGAGTGAAGTGCTCAAATAATGAGCTCTTCTTTGGTAAAATAAATAGGCCAGATACTTGAAAGTCTTTGACTTGAGCTTATATTTATGGCTGAGTTCCCTAGACAGAGAACTAAGCTGAATGACTTTCTGATCTTCTGGGAACACCTCTGGAAAAGTAGGAGTAAGATGGGGGCATGGACTGATCTTAGAGTCTGATATTCTGTATGGAAGTCGTGAGAATCCTCCTTGAAATATGGTCACACACAAGACCTCACAGTGTAGCAGCCAACACAATCAACACAATCATCTCCCAGCACCTCCAACTCCAAACAGGAAATAACTGCCTTGGAAATAATCATGAGTGTTAAGAAAGTGCTCTCGGAGGAATAGCACTGATTGTGTTTACACGTAGGCGTGTATAGGAATGTTACTGCAAGTGATATTTGAATGATAGTCTCTTTGGAGTAGTAGCAGTGCTCGGTCCCACAAAATTCACTGCAAATCTCCAGAATTTAATGCATGAAGATGCCATTTCCATTACATAGTCATTATTTTGTTATCACCTGCCTGGTTTTCCACCCCTAAATGTTGCTCAACATTATTAGGATACGGCTGGTGAAAATGGTGAGAAGTCTTTTTACAGCGTCATGCACAGACAAGCTCTGAACCAGGTGTCTTGCTCAATATGATGTCCTTATTCATGTGAGTTCTTTAAACAATACTAGCCCTTCAGCAAACATCTCAGAACAAACACAAATACTACAGGGGACTCAGCTCCTGATATTTCTAATGTTAAAAACAAGCCTGTAAAACATTCTTAGCTCTTGGAGATTTGCTTTGCAGCAGACTCATTTTGCCACTATAAATAAGTTTGATTTTCTTTTCCTGATTTCTCAAGATTTACCTGTCTACTTCCCAATGCATCACATTTGTATCTTAACTAAATTAGAAGATTATACATTAATGGTACTTACATGATCCACCTTTGTTAATATGGTATCCAAGTGTTTCAAAATTTTACTTTATACTGTAAGACGATTATTTATCTTACTATGCCTTCCAGTTTTAAGGATGCAGTCTTCATGTAATAATACTGACTGGGTTCCCTAAGGTCCTGTAGGAGACTTACAGTAGTTTAGAGAACTGAGGCACATTCTTCTAAATTTGCAGCTGTTGGCCCAACCACTGGACTCTCTTTTCTTTCTGTTTGAAATGCTGCTCAAGACAAAGGAAACTGAAATGGCATAGCTGTTACAGACCACCGTGCTGTACTGAAATTAACCTACGGAGAAGGATTCATAACACGTGGCTCAAATTATTTCTGAATCTGTATCTCTTGTTCACAAGGATGCAGATATTCTTGCTTTTGATAAAAGACTACTGAGATACAAGTACAGAAGCATTTCCTTTCAAGCACAAAACAAACATCAGGCATCCAGTACCTCTGAACATACTTGAATAGTGAACACTTAATTATCTGAAGGAAAAGGACATTTCACAAGCTGAGAACCCAAGTAGCTGCAACTGGCAAAATCTCTTGCTGAAGAGGTACTGAGGAATCTTTGGATAGAAGAAACAGGAATTCTTTGAAAGGTCTGGATTTCTTTGAAAATTAGTGATTATAAGGAGGTAAGGAGGTAATGTCCTTGATGCATACTTTCACTGCAAAGATGGAGAGGCTGGGAAAAGTGCGTGTGCAAGTGTGTGTGACACAGAGAGAGAGACAGATTGTTAGGTGCAGCAGTACACTTAATTAAAACACTGCAGCTGTTCCATTATTATTTCACCTTCAGATATGACTGTATTATATAATACCTATTTAAAGGAAGCTTATGGCTCCTAGGATCATAGGGTCACAGATAATTCCGGTTGGAAGGGACTTTAGGCAGTCAGCCAGTCCCTCCCCAGCCTGGGCTTCTGCGAGGGTTCTTCCTTCCCAGAGGCTGTGCTTTGCATTTCTCCTCATTGAATTTCATGAAAGTCCTTGAAACTCCTGTCAGCCTGTTTCTCCAGCCTGCCTGGGTCTCTCTGAATGGCAGACCTACCCTCCAGCATATCAGCTGGCCCCTGCAGCTTGGTGTTACCTGCAGACTTGGAGAGAGTGCACTCAATTACCTCCGCCAAGTCACTAATAAAGATGTTAAGCAGGACAGGTCCAAGGATAGACCACTGTAACTCTGCTTCCTACTGGCCTCCAGACAGGGTATGACCCATTAACCAGTCCTCTCAGAGCTCTATCATCTCAACAATTTTCTGCCCATCTGGTTGTCCACCCCTCCAGAGTCTAATGTCCTAACATTTAGAAAGGAGTACTGTGGGAGATAGTATTGAAAGCCTTCCTAAAGGTAAGGCATCCACTGCTCTCCTGGTGTACTTATGCAGTCATTTTCATCTTCATTCTTTATGAAACTTTAATCAGAAAACAAAACGATGATGGAGTTAGTATGCACACCTGGACAGAGAGAGGACAGAAGCAGTGAGGACATAGCGATGGGCAGCTACTTTTGCCAACAGACCCATGAGTTCTGTTGCCTGGCTGTTTCAGTTCAGCTGGAGAAACCATGTGTGGGTAATGACACTTAGCACTTAGATGTATGCTTAACTGTTGTGCAGACATTAAATGTATAAGCTTAAGGGTTGTGCAAATATTAACGCATCCTTCTACTCAATCTCGTTGGCTTCCTGAAGGCAATACTTATGTTATACAATGGCCACAGAATATAATATATAGTGTGTGTACGTGCAGAAGACCCAGTAGTAGCTTTACAACTTTGTTAAATTAGGAATCAGGCTACAGCACTACTGGAGTTGTGGTAGAGTGAGATAACCCACACTCAGAGAACTGATTAGCTACAACACTACAGGAATTGTCGTAAAATAGAGATAAACTGCACAATTGATTAACTTGTTTATAGCTGATGTGATATTTGAGTAGCAACTGATACAACATCAGTTCTCTTGGCATATGCCTGAGGAGATAACTTGCAATGGTAGTCCCAAGATTTTTTAAAAATATTCAATTAATAACAAGGAAAAAGAATAGTTTTCCTGGATGATTGCATTTTCAGGAAACAACGTACAGAACTTTTAACTAGAACATGGATTTCTCTTAAACAAAAAAAGTAGTCATTGTGTGAAGAGTTGTCTGTGTTACAATATATTAGGATTTCAAAGATGGCTTTTGTTCTGTACCAAGAGTTTTCTCCTCAGAAATGGTGAACCATTGAATACTTCCCAAAATGTTAAACCCTCCCAAAATAGGATCCATTCAAAATACATGAATCTGACACCAATTGCTATGATATTTAACCTACGCAGACTCTTAAAAATAACATGAGAGGGAATCATCTGAGGGAAGGGATTGTGCCTGCTGATTCATATGATGACCTAGGTTATGGCTGAAAGAAACAAGGGATGATTTCTCCTTTTACTTTCCTACCTGAGGGGCAAAAATGGATGATCCTTACAAGAACTGGAACGGGATAAGAAGGGAGAAGTGTCTTGTTGAAAGGGGTCTGGTTTGCATCATTGGGACTTGCAGATCTCTGCTCAGTAAACAGCAGTGCTACCTCAGTGTCAGTCCACAGTCACTTCGTATCATCTAGGGAAAATATTTGAGATTCCCCAAAATTTTTGGGTAGCCTTCTATTAGTACACTTAATTTTTATTTTTCTCTGTGCTGTTTTTGTCATGTGATGCTCATTTGCTGGCTTAAGATGAGTTTTCCATTCAAAATGTCACTTTTATTGTGCATAGTTATGCTCCCAAGGCGGTGTGAGGTGCTTGTCAAAGAGCAGTGTGGTGGCTCTGCTTGGAGAATGTGGACTTTGCCACACTCCCTTGCTAAATACCTGGCTCTTGTGTTATTCTTCACAGCTGACTCTGCATTGCTATGTGTAACGATATCTTAAATTTAGTACAGGTAATGTGTTTTGAAAGGAAAAATCAAACAAAAAGTTATACTTCCGCTAATCAGCCTGCTGCAAAATTCTGTCTCACTGGGACACAGATATGTTAAGAGGGAGATTAAAATGTACATCCCCTGGGCAACACGTGAGTGTGGCATTTGGAAACTCTTGTATGCTAGAAAGGTTAGTGCTTATCAGCTGGAAATGTTCTGTATGTCCTGATGAAAGCTAAAATGCTGAAGTAGTGACTAGGTTTCTTTTCACTGTGTCTGAAATAAAGAAGATTAAGAAAAAATGTAATGTGGGTTGGTATATGTGTGGAGAATGTCATTAATTGTCTTGGTGGTGTGCAGACAGTACTGTACAGTAATTCTAATACTGCTAGTAGAATATTAATGGCATGCTGCTTTGACCTGCTATCAATCATTGCGATTTCCATATAATTTGCATAATACTTTGCATATCAGTCACATATTACTCACTAGATTTTATACTGCTAGAATGGCAGGTTAACAAAACGATTGTAGTAACATGGCTTCAGAGAAAGGGATCACCTTCTATGTTTCTTTTTTCTACTATTTTCCAAAATAATTTATCGTTATGTTTTTTAGAACATTATTATTATTTTTATCAGGATTAGTAGCAAATCCCAGATGGATCACATCAATACTACCTAACAGCTCCCTGTTAGTCTCTCTCATTCATACTTATTCCACTTTATTTAAACTTACCATGACAGGTTTCCTTTGTGGTCAAAGCTGTGTGCTTTGACTATGACTATTAAAATGTTTAGCGTATTTAGCATTGACAACAGGAAGCTTAAATGCAATAGTTGAAAACCCGAAACTAGAAATGAAAGCTATTGATTTGATACCAATAGTTAAAAAGTATTTGAAAAATATTGCAATACAGATGTATTAAAAATGTTACGAAAGCTTCTTACTTGATTGATAGGTGGCACAGGCAGCAGGGAAAGTTTCCAGGATAAAAAGTGTGTCCAGTGTGCATCTGCAGTGATTCAAAGTGCGTAGGACTCAGATCAGAGGCAAAAGACAGTCACAGAAATTGTCAAATAAGGTGGGTTATTTCTGGCCAGGAAGGGAACTTGCTGGTTGTATGCCTTTGCCAGACAGCTCAGTTGCAGTTCTAGTGCACTATTCAACCACAAGTTGATTATTCTTGAAGTTCATTTTTATTATTTAACTTCGGCTTTCTCTGAAGTAACCTCTTGGGATAGAACTGTGCTCAGAAACAAAGACTGAACTTGAGAGTTTTCAACCTTGTCTGGCCTCCCAAGTTGCGGGCACACTGCAGGTCTCTGAACACTGAACCTGCGCTTTGGGAAAGCTGAGCCTGGGCTTGCTGCTCATGGGCTGATCCTTGGTCTACTTGGTCATGACCCTGCCTCATCTGCCCAGACCTCATAAATAAGAATCTGGACCTTTTCTAGCTGTATTTAAGTTATTTCTGTCTCTCTGTTGGTCTGAGCAGGGTTTTCTTTTGCTTGACAGTAGAAGTAGCTGTTTGTGAGAATGGGTTCAAACCTAAATATAAGGGAAAATGTCACCATAGAAGCTTGATCTTGAAACTTCAACCTCAGTAACAGCTTTTACACTGAGTTAAGTAGTGACAGAGTGAAAGCTCAGTGTGTAGTACTTTGCTTTGACTCCATGCAGCTAGCTTTTTATAGAGATATGTTGTGGGTAGATACTTCATAGAAATCCAGAATGGCCACAAACTTTCTTCAGCTTCAGCATGAAGGAATATTATCACTTTCAGAGTCTCTGTCTTCCTAACTCAGAAGAGTATAATGTACAGCAAATTTGAATTCCATTGGCCCATAGTAAAATTCCCAGTTGTGCTAGGTCACTGCATCGAGTTCAAAGAACGTATCTGCTGAAGATATTGCCTATGAAGTATTTGTTTCTCTTTAGTTGAAAGGTTACGTACATTTGCATTGACATGGCAGGGTTTGAGTTAGTGTAAGTGCTGCTATAATGTCAGTAGACTTTTTTTCTCTTTTTATTTATAGATTCCAAAAGAGCTATTACAATTCTCAGTAGAGCCGTCTCCTAGAGTTCCAGTGACACCGAAGCTGTTTTGTTGTTAATAAACATTCTTCACAGCCAGGCTTTGACATCATGAGAGTTTCCGAAGAGCCTTTTTGCTTTCAATGGAATATATACAATTATTTTTCAAACGTTTACTTTTTTAACCAGATTTTTCATCTTTGTTTAAAGAAATAATATTTCACGTATCCCGAAAGACCTCTCCTCAAGCAATGTCTCTGCATGCTTTGAGTTCTCGGAAGAGATTTGTTATGTAGAACTTTGCGCTACTTGATAATAGACATTTTACAGTGTAGTCAGCTATTTTTGGTGCCTGGTAGTGACGGCACTTTTAGTAGGCCAAATGTGTATTTCTGCTGCCCTTATTCTTAACTGCTCCCCATTAATTGGGAGCTTGCCAACCTCTCACCTGTCGGTTTCACACTTTCTATAACTATTATTGATATAAGAAGAATTCTGGGGGAAAAACAAGTAGATCTAATCCCAGCGTACATGTATGAATGGAAATATATGAACTATGCATAAATTATATGAATTCAAATAGCCACTGGCTAAGCATAACTTGCAAGAATATTGGATGGTAAAATATTTGCTAGATGGGTTTAATCTAAACTGTAAGTTCCCAATAAAGTTATGTTACATATCTATATAAAACTGCCTGTTCTTTGAATGAAGGTTCATCTCAGAAGCTTTAGTATAACTAGGGACTAATCTAAGTAAGTCATAGAAATTAAAGATTGAATTTCAATATTAACTCTAAAATTCTGGGATTTTTAATGTAAAACCTATCTTGGAAACTTTTAAATACACTTACCCATATACATATATATATGAAAATTAGTTCAAAGCAAGTATATTTAATCTCTTTAAAAGTCTGTAAAGGAAGTACTCTGGATGCTATAATTTTCTGATATATACATAAGGAGTGAATGAAAAATATTTCTCACCAATTACACTGTATGGCCCTTCCAAATACCAGCTTCTATTTCCAGGTGTTGCAGCTGTTACTGTTAGGGAACTGGGGACTGCTGTGATGGGGCTACCCAAAGAGACTGAGGCACCAGGCAAATCTCAAAACTTCAAAAACTTCAAACAAGCCTTTACTTAGGCTCAATAACTGGAAATCAAGCATTAGTCAAAGAAATTAGCCAAGCCTTGGGTACACAATATTGCAAATGTAATGTTGTGTTTGGCCTTGATGGCCAAAGTGTTTGGTGGTTCTCAGCTGTCTGAGGTTAAGATGTCCCGACTCAAGGGCTCTTCAATGAGTGAAACTGGAGCTGAAATGAGTGTCATCTTTTTGTTCCCAAGCTCCATGTGCATCACTGGCATCTGGATAAGCATTTTCCATGGATCAGGACAAGTCTGGTCCAAAGGATTACCTCATCTTTTCTTTGCTTTACAAATCCAAAAAAAGGGATAAATGGAAGAAAAAAAAAATTACAGAACATATGATTTTAGAACATAAATATGTCTTTTTTTATTAATCATTAAAAATTCAAAAGGAATGGGTTTATATTTGTATCAAGACAGATTTTGCATTCAAACAATGATAAATAGTTTTTTAATACAATTATGAATACTGTAATAGAGACTGAAGTAATATAAAATTACATTTTTAATGTAGATTTTCACAGAATTCATACTATGGATTTGCAGAGCTCTACTTTGCTGACATAATTAACTTTAATTCAGATCCAGTATTAACAACATTTTAGAATATAAATGCTAATTTAATGAAGAATGATGGATTCATTTAACTCAGCATGGTCATCCTCTTCGCTGAATTTTCTCATTTACTTTCAGTTTGCAGAGTCTCGTGGCACAAATCAGGAATAGGTCATGCATGGTTCCTTAGTGGTTTCTTAATTAGTATTATAACCCATTTGCTTGGTTAACAGCTTTGCGTTTGCAAATATCATATCCCGTTTTGCTGAGGAATCATCACTGCAGCTATTCAAGAACAGGCCTGTTAAGGAACCAATAGAAATGAAATCCTATATAATCTTGCAAAACATGTTTATCATGTTCTGTGATCCAAGTGAATGTTTTTTGTTGTAGTTTTCTTGTCTATCGTTCTGTGAAACCTGGGCTGACCTGACTACTAGACTGTATCTTTAAAGGTGATGCCGTCATTCATTAGCTAGAATATGTTAAATGCAAAAGTTCTTGCTACATGTAGGCCAAAGATATAATCTCTCCTGTTTTTTCATTTCTACTGAGAAACAAAAACAGTGCGTTATCAGAAAGAAAACACCTGTAAGGTGGAAAGATCACTGCATTGCTTGCTGTTTAGAAGCTTTTTTAAAATGCCTCGCATTGCCTTGCTGAGAAGTGCAGGTGTTGATTTTGCACAGTAATGAGAAGCTAGAGGTTGTGACATGCCAAGTCATACATCCTGTGGGGAAACATTCACCATGGCTTCATGATGTACAGCCGTGCCAGATTGGTGGGGCTGGCAGCACTGCAGAGCTCTCTGGCAGGCAGGCAGAGCTGACCCCTGTGCTCTGTGCAAAACGAAGGGGGCTCTGAGGGTCCCTTCAGCTAGTACTCCTGGGCACTGACACAGTACAGTGAAAGGCGGTAACTATCTGCTTCTGAAAATGACAGCCTAGTTGCACAGAGGACACAGTTACCAGTTTAAATGCTTTAGTGGATTTAGGAGGAAATCTTATTTTAACATTGAAAATTACTGTTATTTATTAACTAGGAAAAAATTATTTAATTTCCTCTTTTCTTATGGCAGAGAAATAAGTAAAGTCATGTTGTATGATTAGAACTAATGTCAGTCTTGTTTAATGATTATTCACCAGCATGTGGAAGAGGCTACGGAGTATAACAAAACCAGAGTACGCTCACTCAGCACTTGGTCGGAGGTTTATTTGCAGTTCATGCTGCACAGATGGGTAATAGTTTGAAAGTGCAGATGGAGTTTAAGGAACAGCAAGTTCAGTGGGAAAACTACTGTATTGATGAGAGGGAGAAAATGGAATGAACCAACAGCTTGAGAGAGAAATATTGAGATCCAGCTGGTTATTACACAAATTATTTAAGCCTCTCCTAGCGTATAAACTGTGAGGACAAATGGCAAATGTTTTGTGGGACTTGGCTGCTTCCTCACTATTCTCTTATACAAGAAGTGCCTCTCAAACCTAATTAATTTTTTTTTTTAATTGAATGATGTTTTATTGGGATTTAGTGGAAGAGGCAGACAAGGATCTATCTAAAAAGGAAGGCAAAGGTAAAGGACATGAGTAGAGTAAAATCAAGTGGCTGGAGATTTTAACCTCAGGGTTTGTTAATCCCAAGAGAGGGATTAAAAAGCCAGCCTGGTGAGGAGAGAAGGACCAGTGGGAAAGGCCACCTGCCAAGCTCACCAGTCTGCAGGTCCTGCTTGTGTTGAGCTTCTGCTGCTTGGCAGGACTTACTTCTGTCTGAGTCATGCATCTTCCTGGCAAAGGCAGGGCACAGAAGAAAGTCTTGCTACTCTTTCCCAAAAAGAGTAAAAGGAAGAATACTCCCAGTTAGGTTTCATCCACCTGCTTCTTTCCCTGAGCTGTGTTCACTTGTCTCTCCTTTCGCATTTACCTGCTTCCCACTAATGCCAAAATGAAGTTGTGTCTGCAGTGATTTAATCTCATGCCAGTGCATTGTAGACTTTAGCTCTGGACTAATTTTGTTACCTGGGGATCTGTTTACTCTAAACCTTCCAACTGTAGCTGAGCAGTACAGTCTCTCATCATAATCAAGTAACTGAGCTACTCTTTACTTTCTGATTTTCACATCACAGATTTTAGAAAAGTTTCATTCAATGAATGAGATCTGATAAGCAAAGAAATGTAAAATTTGATGAAAACTAATTTTTGTAGAACACTTACATATTTTATATTATTCTTTCACTTCACTGATTTTCTAATATTTCAGTAATAAGTATGTGGCAGATGTTTTTAGCTAAGTTATAAAACAAAGAAAATTATTTTTGAAGTACTAAATTCCATATATATGAAATTCCAAGAATAATGTGAGATCCATCATTCAGAACAGGAAGAGAAGCCTCAGCAATAAATTCATTCCTTCAAGCATTGATTTAAAAGGAGAAAAAGAAGACTAAAATTATATAATCAGATGAATTAAGACTATAATTTATTGCTGTGCTCTGATTTATCTCCTACTGTTAGAGATTGTCTCATAAGTGAAGACTCTGTGGTTGAGCATTTAAATTAAAATTTTTTTAGGTCTGAATTTTTTTTTCCCTCAAAGTTGTATGTTTCTATATATTTAAATACTAGTTTATTAAAAAACCCAAAATAACTTAGAGCTTTCAAGGTTATTTACTGGGTAGAACTAATTTCGTATGCAATTTCCATAAAATAGATATATAATAGTTGTAAAAGCCCCAAACAAATAATTCTGCATCGTAGTGTGGTAATGCTCTATTTAAAACAAACCTTCTCCATGACAATGTTTCTGTGGAGCCCTGCTGTAGAAGTTGAGAGTCCTTCTTCATAAATAAGAGGAAATGAGTAGTAAGTTGTTAATGATTTTTATGTGTGTTTATTGGATCAGATACTCAGGAAACAAAAACATTTCTGGTTTCTCTCTTTCCGTGATCTGGGCTATTTCTTCCAGAAGCACATTGAGATTTATTGTGCTAGCTTATCATTCTTTTGTTTCTTTAATTTTATAAAGAGTGTTGGTTGTTTTTTTCAATTTTGAAGTAATACTACTTTTGTGGGTTTGGTCTATTGGTAGCATCGGTGCCTTAATTGATCTTTGATGGAAAAAAAGAAGAAATATTTTTGAATATAAATTTTAAGAAGTCTTTCTTTCTTTTTCCAATCTGTTGAGGATTTTTTTTCCATGGAGTTTATACTTCCTATCAGACAATAAAGAAAGTGAAGGTTTGTCTTCTTTTTGAAGGAAATCTTGATGCTGACAGGATCAGAGAAGAGCTTCTTTTCAAAAGAATTGCAGCATGTGATTGTACCTTCCAGCTAAGAGTTTATGATTGAAAACAACAGGAGAGCACCTTGCAAGGTCATCTTAAAGGATTTAATAGGGGAAGATCCAAGCATTTTTATCAAGGATCTGTTGATTCATCTGGACGTAATAGTGGTGTTTTCAACTCTCACATATGAAGAATCCTCTGAGCTTCTAGCAGGAATCTGAAAATGAAAAAGAAGTGCTCGTGCCATTTAGGGAAAGAATATCAATTCTCCAAGGTTAGCAAGTCGCATCTTGTGAATACATGTCTATAAAGCAGTGAACTGCCATGCACATGTCCCCAAGAGGTGCCAGCAGCCATACAGAAAGTGTCTTTCACTCCCCAGCTAGTCAGCTTTACTGAGAAGCTGGGTATGATAACTCATGGAATGCTGTGCTAAGGGAGTTATGTGCCTTCTAGTACCTAGGCTAGTTTTGTCCATGCTAACCTCAGTAATTCTGTGTGGGACTGCTCAGAGCTCTGCAGACATACCTTTTGTTAGTAAAGACAGCTTCCTTGACCACTTAGAGACACCAGAATTGTCTGGAGGTAAACATGGACAGCATTAGACCCCAGTGCCTCCTACTCACTGTGTTGTGAGCAACAACTCAGTGTTGCTATGGAAAATTTCCTTCTTGTACTGGTCCAAGCTGGACTTTCAATGGTTTTTGCTGCACTTTGAAAGAAGTGGGTTGTAGGACAGTGGTTTTGACGACTTAGAGCAGAAGTGGTTTTACGTTAAACATTATTGTGCCTTGCAGAGGAATGCATGGAGGTCCCAGAGTATGAATCTGTTTAGAGAACAGACACTTGCAAATAACATTCTTTAGCAGAAGGTGACTGATCTAATCTCATTAGTAAGATAGCACCATGATTTATCAGTTCCAGTCATCAGCTCATAAGGAAATACCAAGGAATTTCTATCTACGAGGAGGTGACTGAAACTGACTGTTCACACTGGTAACAACTGAAGCAGCAGCTTTATAGAGAAACTGTTCTCCACAGACCTCTGCTGTATGTATCTGACTGTGAGAAGGAGATCAGGTTGAATGAGGTTAAAATCTCTTAGCAATGCATTTATGTTGCTGGGCTTTCAGCACATCAGGTTCCCTGTATAGCTGATGGGCAGAGTTAAGCAGCTTATAAGGAGAGTGGAAAGCACTGATACTGGTTAGCCATCAGTCTTCTACCCTTGGTGCCAGGGACTACAAAGAGCCAACCTTCACTTCTGGTCATGCAGCTCTGTGAAGGAGCACAGGAACCCAATATTAGACAGCATGGATGGACAGAGTTGTTCCTGTCTTGGCTGCTGTGAACACAGCACTTGGGACTGCAGCTCTCTTGCTCTATAGGAATACGGGTCGCCAATGGTGAGCAGTGGCTGTTTCTGTAAACCACATAGCCTTCCTGACTTCTGTGGTTATTTATGAGTTTAATTTCTTTTTTATGAAGAAGAGAATAACATGAGCAGTTTCTCTCCTACTTCTGGCCTTTTGCTTCAGATTTTATATATCCTCTTATTTTTTTTCACAGTCTTTAGTAATAGTGGAAGACTTACAAAAGAAAAATCGATATGCATGAAATGTAGAGGTACATTCTTTGACCTTTTCCCCTCAGTGCTACAATATCTCCTAGCTTAATTTCTGAAGTCCTGTTTTCTCTTTTCTGTCTCAATCTGCAAACAGAAAATAAGTCTGTGCTTTCAGCACAGTTTTGATGTGCCTTTAAGGCCTACTAGCCCATTGGAACTCAATTTCAAAGTCTTAATTCTTATTAATTTCTTTAAGCATACAAAGAAAAGGTATTGACTCTCCAGTTTGAGTGAACTAACAGTTAACAGGACATGTGAGAAGCGTAGATGTTGACTTGTCCCTGTCCTTTCAACCTAACGAACAGTTTCTGTCACATTCGATTCAGACTCCAGGGCTATGGAGAGGCAAGGCCTCCAATGGAGGGCATGGCAAGGCACCCATTTTTGAGGGCCTTCACAAGCAGTGTCAAAATCCTGTCACTTCAATGGTCCTGTCTTTGCTAATGTCCCCTTTGAACACCGAGTCCTTTGGGAGAGGACTTCTCTGTAGGCCGTTAGATTTTTGCCTTTTCTTCCCGTGGAAAAGGAGAAAAGGGCAAAAATTTTTCAAAGGGGCATCAGGGAAATACTGTGTATCTTGTTCTGTCAAATTTATTTTTATTATATAGTCTGCGTAGCTCAAAACTTAGAGTTTTTCAATCATTCTTTGATTTCACTTTCTACAGAAGAAATAGGTGCATCCCACTTGAGCTGTGTGGTGTCAAGCTTCTGCCAAGGCATAGAGAAAAAGATTAAAAACAAAAGGGATAACTTTTTTTCCTCATCTTCTCTGATAAAAGTGCCAACCTTTTCCTTTTTAATATTTCAGAGATAAAATGATGAAATGTGAAAATCATAGCAAAATTTGAAGTATTTTAATAAGATTAGCAATCCATAGGTAATTATATGTAAAATAAATAAAATGTGTTACAAAGCAGGTAACTTGTTCTTTTAAGACTAAATTCAAATCAACACTTACCTTTAGCAATGGAAATTCCGTTTTCTCTCTGTATTTACAGTGTTCTTAGGGTTCTGCTGTTTTATAACTGAAATACTTGGATTTTTTATCATATTCTGTTCCAACAGATTACATAAAGAACTTTAGAAAATAAGTTTATTTCTGCCTGATTTTGGAAAGGAGCAAGAGGTAGATAGCTCTAGTGCATTCTGCTTTCCTGCTTTTTAAAAATTTTACTGTGTAAAAGTTTTTGCCACCAAAGCTACAAAACTTTTAAAATATGCTTTGCTATTTTATTGATCTTTATAATGTTTCTGAAACTTCAAATCATTATAGTGCTTATTGATATCATATCATTTAAGTTCCCTTATCTACAGAGAGTTTGATTAAACAGGGTAGTTTTCATTACTGGCAAATCCTTCATAAATTCCAACTTGCTATAGTATTAGAGATTACTGGGAGATTAGTGTGAGAGAGCTCAGCTTTTCACTGTTTATGGCAGAAAATTTTGGTCCCTTTGAAACAAATCTCGACTACTGATATGTTAGGCATGTTATAGCTGGAAGTATTGTACTGTCCAGCCTCCCTGAAAAAAAAATGGGCTAAATAGTGTTTGACCAATTTATGCCACCATTCTGGTGTGGTTTGCTCTTCTTTGATAATCCCAGAGGTTGTAAGAAATCTACAACATAATTAATAAATGTAACATGATTATTACAATTATTTATATGACTCTTCTGCCAGGTACTGATTTGCCATAGCAAAGACTAGATTCAAGGGGTTGTTAAGACACTGCATTGCCTTGCACTTTACAAAGCTGTGAGATGCTGAGACTTGGGAAACTGAGTAACACTACCTGAGTGTTTGGTGAGATATACTTCCCCAATTACCGCATTAAACAAGCTTATACAACGAGTATTTTATTGGCTAGAGAGAAAAAGGAAACAAAAAATCATACTGTCTTGGAAACTTCCAAAAGATAAAAGTGAATCCTTCAGCACAGAATATGCAATAATTCTGCCCCATCCTCCTCCACAGTGGAAGTGGCTGCTGCCTCATGGAGCAACCATCTCATGGCTCTGCAGACCTGGGTTTGGGAGAGTGCCGGTCATGGTTTTTGAAGTAGGCTAAGCTAGTAATCCCAGCCTACCTTTAGTCAATGGTGAAAAACATGCAACTCCAGAGAATGATTCATCATCTGGCCTATTTTGAAAGTATATTTCCCTGTGATCTGGCAATTTTTCTTCACTGGTTGGATTCGTTGGTTGTATCTTGGTTACATCTGCTGTCCATTACTGACCCTTTCTCTCCAGTCTGTTGGGTATTTTACATGATCTAGATCTACTTCTCCAATGAATCTGTGCTGCTCTGTGGAGAGGGATATATCATAGGACCAGAACCAAGTCAGTAGCCCAGCAATAAAGCCCACCTGAGTAGAGGGGAGGTACTGTAGGATCCAGTCTCTCTTTCTTAAGTTAACATATAAAACTACTGCTGAATAATATGCACTGGAAGCTGAGACTGAAATCCAGAATTTGTACTTGCTGATTATTTTCTCACTAAAGGATGGCAGGAATTTGGATGCAGGGATTTTGTAGATGGCCCATTTTGACTAAGTTGATTAAATGGTGCCTAAGTCCTATTGTTGACATGGCCACCAGCCTTTTTGGGAGATTCAAGCAGGCATTTCCCTGCAGGCTGTCTGCATTTTTAAGTAATTAATCTTCTTAAAATCTTATGTGCCTATGTTATTACTCATAAGGAAATTAGTACATGATACAGTTTTTCTGATCCAGTTGTGGATGTATATGAAAAAAGACATTTTCTAGAAAAATATTTAGCTGGAGATACCTATTTTCCTGCAAATAGCTTCTGAACGATGCAATAAAAGTTATAACTCCACTGTCTAATCATTGACTTGCTCTTACAACAAAAGGATTGTCCATCCAGACATGACATCTCAAGGTCAGCCAGTCTGCATTTCTGGAAATAAAGTATATGGTGATTACAAAAGGGGTCCAGTTGTCCTTCCAAGTACCCAGGGCACCACTTGTATACATATTGAGGTCAGTATAGTAAGTCCTAGCAGCAAAGCATATTTATTTTCACACACAATCTGATTCTGCTACTCCATCTTTAAATTGTTTGTTTTTATTGACCCCATTTTAATTACACAAATAGGATCCTCATGAACTTTTCTGGGGTGATTCCTTATAAAGTACTGTAAATAAGATTAATTTTTTAAACTACAACTCCTGGGAGAATGTTTTGAAACAATTTCTGTGAACATTGTTATTTTATAAGAATGAAGAAAATCATAGCTTTTATGTAGGCTAATTTATTTGTAGTCAGAAACAGTTTTCCCTAATCAAAGAGCAGCTTTACTTCTTAATGCAGTTTTTAAGTGTGTTTTTGACAAGCAAAATGTGTTAAAGGAGATGGTAAACTATCTTGTCTCTCAATCTTATGGAAAACTATTTAGAAAAAAAAAGAGTGCAATTTACCAGTTGGAGACATGAGAAACCCAATCATTTGTATTCACACTTCCTCTGCAACCAAAAGAAAATGGCCACATTTCTCAAACTTTGTTTGAAACAGTACAAAGTTGAAATGTTTCATAAACTGTGAACTGATAGCAGCTCAGTTTTTACTAGTAGATGTAAATAGTCTCATATTTCTGATTTATTTGTTTATTCCATGCCACCTAAAATAATCATGGAAGAAACTGTTCCTGAAAATATTTTTACTGTTGTTGTAAGACTATATACCACTTCTTAGACCATCTTGAAGTTGCTTGGGACAGGACATCAGGTATAACTTAACAGAAGGAGATCTAAAGCATGATAATTTGTGCTGTGCAAATGTAAAATTTGTAGGTCCAAAATACTTAAGAGACTCTTCATAATAATAGTTTTTTACCAGTAAAGTGGTATATCTTGCATGTTAATAATTCCTTCCTACATGTTTGAGAGCAGTTCTCAGAGCCTGTTTCATTCTCTTGGAGGTGTAGTTGCAATAGTTGGCAACTCAGTATCTTGTAATCCCACTAAAGCAAACTTTAAAAAAAAGTGCTTGGTAGTAGAGTGTAGAGGTTTTTCTTGAGTTATTTGTTTCTGTTGACTTTATTTTCATCTACACAGAAGAAAACTCCAGTCAGAATTATTTCAAAATGTCAAATACCTAACAAAATAGTATTTAATCATTGCGGAAGTACAACTAAGAGACAAATATGTCATAATCCATTTGCTGAATATTCAGTGTAATTAAATCTTCAGTATTTCTTCTGTTTAACTCTGCACTGTGGTCAATATGTAAACCTGTAAGTGGCTCCCCCGTGTTTATGGAGATTGCTTTGTACTAGCCCCCTTTGCAGCACTGTATATTACTTTTGTACCCCAATTGTTTAAAATACCTTTCACAAAATAAAACTAGAAGAAACACCTGACAAATCCTTGCCCTAGAAAGGTTAGAAACCTATATTCATTCAATTTTCTTAGCATGCCTTATCCTGACTGGATTGTACAAATGGTTCTTGCTGACTCCAGGGTGCCAGAGTGACAAAACAATATACCAAGACTTAATCTTTTTTTCTTATTATGAAACAGTTATAGCTATTGCACAGTTAAGGTTGAAGCTAGCTTCCATTACAAGCCTGATCTACAGCTCGCATCAACCACTTGTCCCGAAAACAAGCCATTCCCTGTGAAATTTCACATGTCACATCTCATGCAGAGTTAGATGTTTCCATGAAGGCTACAGAAAAAATACAGAAAAGGACTTTCAAAGTTACAAAGGTTGATTCTCTGCTGCCATGAACTAGTTTTAGTCATTGTAAACAATGAATGTGTCATACTGTATATGTGTATATGTTACTAATGAGTTTGCTAGCCCTGCTTATTGTCAGATACCCTAATAAGTCCTGCCATAGGACCCCATTTTCAGTTTCTTATAGCTTTGATAAATGTTTACTGTCTTGGGATTTTATTTCAGCCTGATGTTTGTGTTTATGCATGGAGGTATGTGTAAAATGTCAGCCAGCTCAACACAGTTATTGAGAAGAAAGATAACTTATGCAGCAGATTAGCCCTTAGTTTCTGTAAAATATTAAACTGTGTATTTTAGCTTATGAAATGAAATGCAAATGAGAAAAAAGAATTGCAAAATAAGATCTCAAGAATTGTTTTAGAAGAGGAAGAAATTTATAGTGATCCTTAGGTTTGTAGGTAATGTCCTGTGTTGACACTGGCAGAGAATAAGCATTGTGTTCTACTTGGTGAAGCTGATGGCACATTTCAAGAGGCCTAAATACGTACCTGAAGGTAAACTAGCTTCAATAAATGTTCAAAATTTTTAATAGTTTTCTGTTTAATATCGCAGTTCTATGGTATGATAGTAAGTTGCAGAAAAGCTACTCCCTCTTTCCCTACAGTATGCATTGGCATTCTTAAACAACATTTTTTTCGATTGCTTGATCAAATTATTCTTTAATTTGATTAGGAACCGGTTGTGCTAAATGTGCTAAAAATGTAGTCAAATGTAAAAAAATGTTTTTTAAAATTCTTGCTCATCAAATAATTTGCTTTTGTAGAATAATCAAGACTTATGCCTTGAATTCAAAATTTTCAATATCCATGTTAATAACCTTTACTTTTTCATAATGACATAATCTAAATATAAACATTTAAATATTTGTCAAATTTAAACAAATATGTGTAAGAAGTGTTAGACCTATTCACTTGATCTTAGATGCCTTACAACATTTTCTACTTCCTTTTGTAACTCATTAGACAGAGCCTATTGACAATTGAGAGGCGATTATTTTGTGTAGGAGTTTCCCATGTAACTGAGTTTTGCCCTGGAATAACCTTCTTTTATTTCAGTAAGATATAGCTATAGAACAGGCTATCAGTTGTGACAAATTGACGTTTTCTTCTGAAGCTTGCAGACTTCCTTCAGATTAGCTGTGCGAGAACAGTAAAGCTTATTTTCAGTCTTGACTTAAACTCAGTACCAAAGAGGTTTTTCATTTAACCCTCTGTGCTACTGATCTTCTCATGAACAACTTTTCCATAGTGAATGTATGAATAAAACTCTCATTCTTCAAAATCTATTCTATGTTGAACTATCAGAGTCCTCAACTTTCAGCTACTCAAGGAATATTGAATATCTATCATCTTCATACTTTTAATAACACATGTAGTTATTTTGCACTGAGGAATTAAATAAATCACGTTATGTTGTAGTACTGATGAAAAGAAATAGCAGAAGCTATGTCTCCTGTTGTGCTTGGAATGGATATGCCATGAAAATTATCTAAAGCAAATAACAATAAATATAGCAAATTTGGTCTTTTATACAACTCAATGTACGGCTATACTGTGGAAGTCTAATTACTATGATTGACAATAGAAGCCGTTCATTGCACATCTTAGGGCAGCTGTACAATGTGTAGTGCTTGAGTTTTGGTTGGCCATATTAATTATTAAGTAGAGCTCCCCACTGATTTCTTTGCACTGTTCTATTTAAAAATTGATGGTGTGAAAGGAGATGGTCTTATCAGGGCTGAGATAAAACCGGAGCTCATAACTTTGTTTAAAACTGTAAGGTGTAACAGACTGTGTGATCTTCTTGGGATGAGACCTCTGTCAAATAAATGTCAGACTGTAGTTCCTTGCCTGGGAAATTAAGAGACCTGACTTTTTCTCCATTAACTTTGCTATTCATGTACATTAGAGTTGAGTGGTACGCTTCTAACAATGGGAACACTGCTCTTTTTTTTTTTAATTGGTATTCTTTACATTTATTGAACTAATTTATATCCTAAGAAATGTTTTACCATGAAAAATTCTTGTTCCACTATGAAGTCAAACTGTGAGCGTATAATAAAAGATACGTGGGAGTATGGATCTTGATTTCCTTAGTGCATTCAGAGATCAATGTATCTTCCTCAAGATTTCAAAAGTTTGAATTAATTCAGGATTTTCTTATAAATTGTAATCTTTGTTAATTTACTGTCCTGTATTTTCATTGCTATTTGTAGCAGATAGTCCTGGTGAAGCCGGTAGGTGTCCGACAGTGAAATGCAAACATTCAAGAATAGGCTTAATTTGCTTGACAGCATCTTTAGATAATCTAAGCATTTCCTTTCAGAACATGCATAACTTTAACAGTAGGGCCATGAAAACCTCTTGGGCAAAGAATTAATTTGCAACATTTTAATAAAAAAGCAGTGTGTGTGTCAAGGGTATGTAGCTCTTTTGTTAACTGGTAAAATTTTACTGCAGTGTCTGTCTGCAGCAGTATACTTGCAAATCTGTTCTGCAGTGAAGGTGGAATCCTCTCTTCAGACTACTTTTTGAGGCTCAAGGATATGATGAAGAGGAATTTTTACAATACCTTTCTAAAATAGAACTCAGGGTCTCTGTTTATTTTTCACTAGTTGGGGAACCTCTCATAGTCTTCAGTAAAGCATTTTATCTAAGGGAATATGAAGAAGGGACTGATGTAGAACTACTGAAGAATGACATAAATACAGCTCATTCCCTCTTTGTGCAGGGAGAACATCTAGTGACTTTCCAGTCTTGTCTTTTCTCTGAAAAATGGAACATTTCCCAGTGGGATGCAGGTCAAGATTTGTGTTTGTAATGAGTTGAGGTTTTGGCTACTTCAGTATTTAGACAAGATTATTTCAGTCATGTTTTGGAAAGGAAAAATACAGGCAAGGCTGTTGTTGGTTTTGGTATAGGGTAAGCTGTAGTCATTGGTTTGAGAGGCATCAAGATGAATGTATACAGGAAAGCAGTTTAAAGGGTAAAGCATAAAGGAAATTAAATCCCTTTCATATAGTTTTTCTCCATATCTGTAAGCTGGAAACAACATGTGAACTGACCTAATTTTAAATGATTTTTAAGAGCCTGTTTGTGTGGAATAGAGAGAATGTGTGCGTATAGACATATAAGCTTGTATACATAGGTATACAAAAAATCTTTAGTTCAGATAACAGGCTCATTTTTGAAGAAGATGTTTGAGAATTTTTGAATATTGAGTAATCCTAGAATCACAGAATCATAGAATAGCTTAGGTTGGAAAAGACCTTTAAGGTCATCGAGTCCAACCGTTAACCTAACACTGCCAAGTCCCCCACTAAACGATGTCCCTAAGCACCACATCGACATGTCTGTTAGCATCTCAGTTCCTAATATTTAGGCATATAAACCACATCTTTTTCTATGAAGATATTTTGCTGTGGCCTAAAATTTTTTCGTATCTATCTAACAAAAAGTGCTTTTAAATTTGTTCATTCAGCAGAGTTCAGCTACTCAGTGCCAGAGAAGATTGGCCCCAAAATGTGATCCCAAAACAATGAGGGCTCAGTTTAGTTGACCTTTTGCTGCTTTCTTTTCCTCCATGCAAAAGAAGAAATGTTAATGCTGACTGAGTATATCCACATTTAGCAAATAAACGGCAACTTCTATTAGTCAGCTTTATCATGCCGTGCATAAAAATGTGATAGAGAGGTGACTGCTTCTTGATCTATCTACATGTTATGGATTCACGCTAATGGGACATGCAGATGCTCTGTTGAAGAGGAACTTAGTGCAACAAATTCATATACAGGATACCATCCAAAAGTCTCCTGTTCTTTCAGTCCTTGATTATTTTTGTTTGACTCAGTGACAACATAAAGTCAGCTTCCCAGCTGGGACACGTCAGCTGACAGCAATACACCAAGCCATACTATGAAACGATACTCCTGAGGAAATAGGAGCTGACAGGGTAGCATCCATGAAACACCTAGGGGGAATAAAGGGATGTCCCTCTAAGAAGGTGTCACAGCCAGCAGCCCAGCTGAAGTGCCTCTACACCAATGCACACAGCATAGGCAACAAACAGGAGGAATTGGAAGCTGCCGTGCTACAGGGAGGCTATGACATAGTGGCCATTACTGAAACTTGGTAGGATGAATCCTGTGACTGGAGTGTGGCTATTGATGGCTACAAGCTGCTCAGAAGGGACAGGAGCAGAAGGAGTGGTGGAGGTGTTGGCCTGTATGTTAAGAAATGGAGAAACTGTGAAGAGTTGTCCCTAAAGAACAGCCATGAGAAGGGCGAAAGTTTATGGGTAGGAATTAGGGATTGAGACAACAAAGGGAGCCTTGTGGTTGATGTCTACTACAAGCTACCCGATCAAGGGGAACCTATTGATGAAGCCTTCTTAGTCCAGTTCCAGGAGACATTGCACACACAGGCTCTCATCCTGTTGGGGGATTTCAGCCACCCTGACATATGCTGGAAAAGTGGCACAGCGAGCTGTAAGCAATCCAGGAGACTCCTGAAGCGCCTAGGTAACAATTTCTTAAGGCAAGAAATAGACAGCCCTACCTGAGGGGATGTGGTATTGGACCTGATGGTCACAAATGCAAGTGAATTCATCGGGGATGTCAAGATTGGAGGCAGCCTGGGCTGCAGGGATCATGCACTAGTGCAGTTCACTGTCCTAAGGGGTATGAGACAGATGAAAAGCATAGCCAGGACCTTACATTTTAGGAAAGCAAAATTCCAGCTCTGCAAGGAGTTAGTCAACAGGACCCCCTGGGAAATGGCCCTCAGGGACGAGGGAGCAGGGCAGAGCTGGCAGATCTTTAAGGACGCTTTCCATAGAGCACAAGAGCTCTCAATCCCCAGGTGTAAGAAATCGGGCAAGGAGGGCAAGAGACCAGCATGGCTGAATCGAGACCTACTGGTCAAACTAAAAGGTGAGATGGAACAGCACAGGCAGTGGAAGCAGGAACAGGTACCCTGGGAAGAGTACAGCGATGTTGCTCGGTTGTGTAGGGACGAGGTCAGGAAGGCCAAGGCACAGCTGGAGCTTAACTGGGCAAGGGATGCAAAGAAAAACAAGAAGGGCTTCTACAGGTATGTCAACCAGAAAAGGAAGGTCAAAGAAAGTGTACCCCTCTGACGAGCAGCAGTAGTGAACTAGTAACAACAGACGAGGAGAAGGCTGAGGTTCTCAACAACATTTTTTGCCTCAGTTTTCACTGGCAACCTCTCTCCTCACAGCTCTCAAGTTAATGGCCCACAAGACAGGGACCAAGGAGACAAAAAGTCCCTCCCACTGTAAGTGAAGACAAGTTTGTGACCATCTGAGGAACCTGAACATACCCAAGTCCGTGGGACCTGATGAGATACATACCAGAGTCCTGAGAGAATTGTCTGATGCAGTTGCCAAGCCACTCTCCATGATATTTGAAAAGTCATGGCAGTCAGCTGAAGGCCCTGGTGACTGGAAGAAAGGAAATATTACTCCCATTTTTAAAAAGGGTAGAAAAGAGGACCCTGGGAACTATTGACCTGTCAGCATCACCTCTGTGCCTGGGAAGATCATGGAACAGATCCTCCTAGAAGACATACTAAGGCACATGGAGGACAGGGAGGTGATTCAAGAGTCGGCATGGCTTTGCTAGGGGCAAGTCCTGCCTGACCAGCCTAGTGGCTTTCTACAATGGAGTGACTGCATCAGTGGACAAGGGAAGAGATATGGATGTCATCCCTCTGGACTTCTGCAAGGCCTTTGACACGGTCCCTTAGAACATCCTTCTCTCTAAGTTAGAGAGATATGGGTTCGATGGGTGGACTATTCAGTGGATAAGGAATTGGCTGGATGGTTACATCCAGAAAGTAGTGGTCAATGGCTCGATGTTCAGATGGAAAACAGTGACAAGTGGTGTCCCTCAGGGATCTGTACTGGGACCAGTGTTGTTTAATATCTTCATTAATGAGATTGACAGTTGCATTGAGCGTACCCTCAGTGAGTTTGCTGATGCACCAAGCTGGGTGGTGCAGTTGATATGACAGAGAGATGGGATGCCATCCAGAGGGACCTGGACAGGCTGGAGAGGTGGGCCCAGGTGAACTCATGAGGTTCAACAAGGCCAAGTGCAGGGTCCTGCACCTGGGCTGGGGCAACTGCTGGTATCAATACAGGCTGGGAGAAGACATGTTAGAGAGCAGCCCTGTGGAAAAATACTTGGGGGTACTAGTCGATGAAAAGCTGGACATCAGCCACCAATGCGCAACTGCAGCCCAGAAGGCCAATCGCATCCTGGGCTGCATCAAAAGCAGCGTGGCCAGCAGGTCGAGGGAGGTGATTCTGCCCCTCTACTCTGCCTTGGTGAGACCCCATCTGGAGTACTGTGTCCAGCTCTGAGCCCCCAATGCGTGAAGGACATGGACCTGTTGGAGCGTGTCCAGAGGAGGGCCACGAAAATGATCAGAGGGCTGGAGCACCTTTCCTATGAAGACAGGCTGAGAGAGTTGGGGTTGTTCAGCCTGGGGAAAAGAAGGCTCCGGGGGGACCTTATAGCGACCTTCCAATACCTGAAAGGGGCCTCTAAGAAGGCACGGGAAGAACTGTTCACAAGGGTTTGTAGCGATAAGACAAGGGGTAATGGTTTTAAGCTAGAAAAGGGTAGATTTAGGTTGGACATTAGGAAAAAGTTCTTTAATATGAGGGTGGTGGATCTGGGAACAGGTTGCCCAGAGAGGTAGTGGAAGCCCCGTCCCTGGAGACATTCAAGGTCAAGCTTGATGGGGCTCTGAGCAACCTTACCTAGTTAGAGATGTCCCTCCGTATTGTAGGGGGGTTGGCCTAGATGACCTTTAGAGGTACCTTCCAACCCAATACATTCTATAATTCTATGATCAGGACTCTTGACAAACATCATTATTAGAATTTGCCTAATATAATTAGTTAAATTATTTGACATAGCATTATGCTGGAAACAGTTATTGAAATAAGTATGTGTGAGGCAGAAGAGATAACATCAGTAATGGAATTATTTCAGAAGCATAGTTATCTAATCATATTATTTTCCTGTAGATTTTCCCAAATCCATGTCTTCTGTGCTGCTTAATATGGGGCTTAAATGCACGGCTGTCAAAATGAAATATTTTGAAAAAAAATCCGACATACTCCAACTTTTTTGTGCAGTTTGAAAACATTTGTGTGTTATTATAGTGGAAAAAAAAAGTGTGGAAATTGCCTGATTTGTGATAAAATTCTTAGCGAAGAGATTTTCAGAGCAACACATGAAAATCAGAGATGAGTTTCATATCTGAAAACTTGGGCAGTTTTTGTATTTTCTTTTGTTGTGCCTACATTCTGTCTTTAAGAATGTTTCTATCACACTTGAGCTTGATCAAGAAATGCCAGTGATTAATAAATATGTATTTCTGTATACATAGTTTATAGGTAATGTTGTAAGAGTAGTCTCGCATTCACTAGCACACATTTATAGAACTGAAATCCACTTATTTTCTCTAGGGCTGCTTATCCTCCCTTACTTTCAAAAAGTATTATCCTTTTAGTAAATTATCCTAATACTTATCCTATCCTATCTACCTTAATGTCTTCTAGGACATTATCCTAATAAATATCTTCCAAATATTCAAGGTGTTTATTTATATATAGATGGGATTAACTGGTTTGGCAATGCTGATATGTCTTAAGGCAGTATTAAAAGTTGTGAAAGAAAACTGAAAAGCACAGCTTCTGCAAGCACATTTGCACCATCGCATGTGCAAAACAGCTGTGCTTGCTGCGGGGCTCCCATTGTGAGAGGGAAGAAAGCTGCCCTGCTGCAAGGCAGTGCACGAGGTGCCCTGGCTGCTCTTTCCATGATCCTGCAGAGCGTTTTGCTTTTGACATGACCTAAAGAACCAGAGAGGACCAAGCTGGAAGCTGGAAAGGTTGTTAGCAAATTCTGAGCTCTTACATGACCACCTCTGCCAGCAGCACACAAGTGACTGTTGCTACAGCTGAGGTCTGAAAATGCAAATTCTTTTAAATGCAAACTATAATCATTAATTGTATTCATAAATAAAAATGCCTTACTGTATACTAGACAAGGCTAATTTCTGTCACACAGTCAATTTGATTTGATATTCTAGTTCTGGAATTATTTTTCAATATTTCAGTTTTTCTGTCATTTTTTTCTTTAACTATTAATAATATTTTGAAATATTGTACACAGAATATAAATAGAAACAGTAACTTTTTTTTTTTAGGGCACACAAATTAGTGGATGTCCCTTACCTTTATTTTATTTGGTTGGATGACTGTGGTTCTTTGAGCCTATCAAAGCCGGACGTTTTAACAGAGAAGTAATGCGGTGGTGGATAATTTGGACTATATAGAGCAATGGGGACTGCCTGGCAAGAGGTGTGTTCTTGATTGACCAGGGCTACTGAAAATATAAAAGAAGAATCACAAACCAACACACTGTGATTTTGAACTAAAAAACTACTTGTGTTTTGAGGAAATATTTTGATTTTTGAATGTTTTAAACTTAAAAAAAAAAATTTGGGGATGCATTTTGAAGTGGGTTAGTCTTTAAAAAGTTATAAATTGAAGTAGTTGTTTGTTTAAACCTTTTTGATTTATTCAACATGAATTCATGAATTGGCTGGCTTTCTGCTTAGGGAATGCTCTGCAAAAAAAAGTTTTCCTGGGAAGTTTCTTGCAGTTATGCTTCAGTGCATTTTTCATCCTCTGTACAGCATACATAGCTGTCACATTCCAAAGCTCATGGTAAGAATAGACTCAGTCTAAATAAAGTGATGAGATTTTTATAGCTGCCATTAATTTTTGTGAACTCTTTTTGCAGTTGGATGGCCAAATATTTCTTTCTGTTTGATACGTGCAGACAATCTTAATAAGCTGACCACTAGAGGATACTAAAGGATGTGTGAAAATGTGTTCTTCAATCTAGGTTGTGTTATCGCCTTGTATTTACAACTTCCAAGGATCCTTAGGATGGGAGAATGGATTGTTTAGTGAAATAGTAACAGGATTTTAAGACTTTCACCTCTAGGATGTTGATTTATGTCCCAGGCTAGTTTGGCACTGTCTGAATGGAGTTATCCCCTCAGAGCTTTTGTTTGGCCTATGTGAAATGGAAGTCTTAAATTTGTAGTGAATAGCTGTCCAAATCGCAAAAATACCATCTTGTCTCGAACTAATTATGGTCTTTCAAGTTTCAATAAAGAGACAAGAATTAAGTAGACATGAAAATTTCCCTCATATCCCCGGTGAGCGATCTTCCTTGTTAAGGCACTTTGTCAGGATATCCTTGACAGTCAGATGCTGCTGTCACCATGCCAAATACCTGTTTAATCAGTAATGAAAAAAACCTTCAAGACTCGAACAACCACAACACTAACTTAAAAAAGCCATACAAAAGGTTCAGGATGAGAATTTCTACTGTATAGAAAACTGTTTCTCCTCAAAGACTTGGGAGGCCAGCAATCTCAAACTCTCAGTCACCTCAAATGGTTGATTATCATGTGTCTGATTTCAGTGAAGAAACAAATAAAAAGTTGCATGCATGAATCACATTTATATATTTGTTTCTGCTGCACTGCAGACTGATGCAAAATAGAAGGTTCACCAGATGGATGCAATTCATGCTGAAACATGGGGAAAGTTCTACTCCAAATTGACCAAGCAGGATATTAAATACAAGAGTAGTACCTGGTCCACTGAAGAAGCATTTGCATCTTGTAACAGGTAGTTCATAACTTAGTGGGAGGAATATTACATTTTTTTCTGGATTTGCTAAAAATGAGTCAGCTCAGGGGGGTGGGGGGGTGAGGGGAGAGAAATAGCATCTAACTGCATTTATTTTAAACAACACTTTTTAGTCCACATTCATTCTGTCATAGATTTCACTCATTCCTACTTTCACCCCCACATACTCAACGGGACTGAGATAGGTCTGTTGAAGTGGTTTGACCAAGATGACTAGCTGTGACACAAAGGACATGGGATGCTGGCTGCTGAATCCTCATCACAGCATTTGGGTTTTCTTGTTTGGTGATGACAAACAGGGTTTTGACCAGGCCTTTGATGTCCTTCAGGAGTCAGCAGTTACTATGGCATGATCCTTTTGCCTCAGAATTTTTCTTACTTGAGCTGTCATAAATTTTAGGCAAGTTTGCTTGATGTTGTTTATGTTTCCTGATTTTGGGTATCTCAGAGTTGTAACCTATCTTCCTGTTGGGCTTGCAAGAAGAGGAACAGCTCATCTGACGTACTATAACCTTGCTGTCCTCCTTCTTTTCTCAAAGCGTAGGGTCTTGAATGTTGAGTCATCTGTGCTGTGGTCTTAACAGGGTGCAGGCGCCAGTCTCAATGTCCCTGAGTGTTTCATTGCTGTTATCTGTGTCCTTGGGTGTCAGTACAGGCTATTCTTCTTTTAACCCTATTCTTCTGTTTCCTCTGGTGCTTTCTCATGTATATTTGCATTCCACTTAATGTTTGCATTCAATGTAATATTTCAGTTCAGGGTACATCAATTTTGTTGGCCAAGAAGGCAAAACAGAGGAAAGGATAGGATAATGGAGTTTTGAGAGGTCTAACTTTAATTTTAATATGTGCCTGTGATATGTAGAAAGGGATTTTTACAACATGAACAAGAATTGTGAGCATTTACTGAATACAGGTCTGGGGCAAAAAACTCATTAGTGCTCTGCAAGGTGAATTGATTACGTATTTGGGACTTGACAGGCTTCCAGTGGACATCTGTGACATTTTTTTGGTAGAATGGGAACACAATAGCAATAATGTTTCACGTTCGAAACCAGAATTTTTTCACAGTCATTTCTCTAGTTGATTCATTTTACCAATTAAATCACATCTTGTAGATGCAGCTACACTATATTTACATCACCATCTCTTTTGATTGTGTAAGCTACTAAATTGGTGATTGATTCTTTGAAATTGATTGTTTATTACCTCGTTTGGGTATTTTTTCTTCATCTTTCTTATTTGCCAAGTCAACAAATTGCCTCATTTTTATGAAAGCTAGCTTTTAACATAGGCCGGTTTGTTGGTATTGTTAAATAAAAGACATTAAACGATTACTGCAGTTGTAGGGAGTTACACAGTGTAGTTTCAACCTTTAGTGAGTAAAACTTAGTACATTTGCAAAATTTGCTACTGAAATCTGTTACTAGCTTCATCAGCTGGCACAGCAATACACTAGAAAAAAAAAGAAACTCGTTCTCTTGGAGTGGTGCAGTGATAAAGTACATGCCATTGTCTTCTGGAGAAAACAAAGCTCAAAGGGAAATACATTGTGGCTTGTGTTGCACTTGGTTCTCTTTTCCTTTCTGGTTTCTTCCAGGTTCAGTGTTAAATGCTCAAGTGGTTGTTTATTTTAAAATGCCTTGAGGATCTTTTGGCTGTACAGTTTGTATAGATCTGAATGGATTTTTCCCTGCAGATTTCCTCTTCCATAGGAGCTTTCTCCCTCCCACTCCGCCCACTGAGAAACCTCTTTTTAGAGGCAATGCAGGAGGCGGTAGGGCCAAGCAGGGCTATAGCAAATGGTTGCTGCAGCAACAAAATAAACTTGGCCAGGCAGCTGGGGTTCCTGTAAACTATTTCAGCTGGGTTGGGTGCATTCCCCAGGGCACTGGTTGGCAGAGGTGACGGGCAGCTTTTCAGGCTCAGTGCTGCTGCCGCTCCTTACGCTGCTGCTGCTGCTCACGTGCAGTTGCCTCCCTGTAGGGTTGTGTCTGCACTGCCAACTACGGTCTCGGCTTCTGCTTGGACATGCTGGGAGGGAGCAGTGCAGTAAGGGAAGGGACAGGGCTGTGGTCCCGTGGCTCAATTAGAGCGGGAGGGATCCACTGGTTAGCTGCCGCTTGCTGAGCAGACATGAGCTGTTCTGTGTGTGCATGTGAAGGGTGTAACACTAGGTCTGAACCAACATATCCCATTTCTCCATAGGACTGGTTAAGAAAATTTGTCAATAGGAAAACTCCAACCACAGTTTGTGGCTAGAGAGCCTGCATAAAGCATGAGCAGGGCCAGCCCTTGCCTGCTTGCAAAATAGGTGTTTCCCTTACTGAGCTTACTGAAGAAGCACGTACCTGTTTTGCAGGCAAAGACCTTAATCTCCTTCTGGAGTTGTTGTCAAAACATTTCCTGATTGCACAGAGGTACCTTAGAATAACTGTTAATCATGTTCAGCTCTCAGGATGGGCTCTGTGCTGCTCTTGTCAGATTAAGGGCTAACAAGATGATTGCTTTCTCCCTCAGCTACTCATTGGACTCTGCTTATTGAGACTGCCATTGCCACTTCATTTGATAGCCTTAAGCAAGCCTTTGAGTTGCTGCCGGCACCCATCTTTGGTTTGCCTGGGCCAGCAGGCAGGCGCAGGGACAGCAGTTGGACCTGGTTGTGCAGGTGCTGCTGCTGCAGCTGCAGCAGGGCCGGTGCCAGTCCGACAGGCACAGCAGCTGCTTCTGCTGCTCTGGCCCTGCTAAAAGTGTTTCTGTTGGGCAGACAACTATTGCAGGAGGTTCAGTTCCTCCTCTTGGTGGTGGTCTCAGTTACCCCTTTTAGCAAGGTGTTTAGATCCATATTAATTCAATGAGGAGAAATGCCCAGTGCTGCCCCTGGGAAGGAAGCACCCCTGCAGCAGCCCAGGCTCTGTTGCGGGGGGACTGTCCGGGGAGCTGCTCTCCTGAGGCCCTGGTAGGCAGCTGAGCATGGGGCAGCCTTGTGCCCTGGCAGCAAGGATGGCCAGCAGCCTCCTGGGCTGCACAAACAGGGGCACAATCAGTAGACAGAGGGAAGGGATCATCCTCCCTTATTCAGCGTTCCTTAGACCTTGTCTCACTGTCTCCAGTTTTGGGCCACCCCCAAAGAAATACACAAACTGGAGCGTATTCAGCAGAGGGCCCCCACGATGGTCAAGGCCTGAGCATTTGCCCTGCAAGGAGAGCCTAAGGGACCAGGGCTTGTTCACCACCTAGTGAAAAGACAGCTTGGGGGGCACCTAACAACAACAGTTTACTGGTACCTACATGAAGGTTAATGAGAAGGTGGAGCCAGGCTCTTTGGGAGACTGAGGGATGATGGCCATAAGATGAAAGAGAGGTACAGACTGGACATAAGGAAAACCTTTTTTTCACCATGAGCAGTTGTGCTCTCTGTCTTTGGAGTTTTTCAAAACCCGACCAGATAAACTGCTGAGCAACCTGCTCTGAGCTCAGAGTTGACCCCACTTTGAGCAGGGGTCTGCACTAGAGACCTCCTGCCTCCTGATGTCCCTTCCAGCCTTGCCTGACTAAAATAACCTTTCCTTTGCTGGTGGGAGAGGAAGTGGATGAAGGAGGATGAAGAGAGAAACTGTGCTTGTATATCCCTTTTTTTTTTTTGCCCAGGCCACCAGATACGGCTTTGACGCAGTATTGCCATTGCCTGTGGCTTGTACTATTCTGCTAGTCTGCCAGACCGATGCAATCCCGAGGGATTAAACCTGTGGCTGGTTTTGTGAAAGTCTATTTCTCAGGGGATTATTGACAATCCAGAGGAAACCAGGCACTAATGGACTAATATAAAACATGACATGATTTTTTTACTTTTATCCTGCATCAGTGTTGCAACCTTCAGGTCAAGCAGTGTTTCCAGGATAGGCTGTCTGTTCTCATGCCTGGGACGGACTGTCTCTGTGGCTTTGCCACAAAGATGGTGGTGGTTTTTCTGTGCAAGAATTTGCCTCCAAGTCAGACTGTGCTTTTGTTCTGTTATTTTATTACCTGACTGTGCCGTATTCTATTCATTATATGAAACATTTTTGTTCTCCAATATGTTCTTTTGCATGCCTGTGGCTCAAAAATATACCTTTTACCTGATCAAATACTTCTTAGCAGTTCCTTTAATGCTTATGGGTCATGGAACATTAGGTACCAAATAAGGGCTGTCTCTAACAGTGCAGGATGAATGGTCCTCCTGCTGCCAGGCCTCACTTATCACTGTCATAAAAGAAGGAAAACAATATAGCACAGTGGGCACTGGCTTTTGCTGCTCAAAGAAATCAGCAAGGCACTTGGAGAGATCCTTGCAGCTGTGTCACAGGTGTTATGGACTATGTGAGGAACTGCAGGTCTTTTTGCAGGGAAATGTGAGTACAAGGCTTTGGCAACTGTATCCTTGCGAAACCTCAGCTGCTATCGCTAAAGGCCAGGATGAAAAAACAAGAGGCTAGGAAAGAAAGTGGCTTTATTTTTTATTACATAAAATCTCTCTGCTCAGAAGCCTTTTGGTTTTGATAAAAGAAGAGCTCATCACTTGTAGATTGCTGTCCTGAAATTCAGAAAACAAAGTAATAGGTTAGATTTGTTGTGGGGGCTTTTAATTTAGTAATGTTTTTCATCAATCCTAGGAAACAGGTTATGCCATCACATGGATTTACAGTAGAGGATACTGAGTTCATCTGCATGTATTCCAAATGTCTAGCCTGTAGATAACTTTCTCTAATTTCAACAATCTACATACAGAGCAGAGGAAAAAACCAAAGTTATAATCGTAAGCTTGCATCTCAGTGTTCATTGAACATAATGTAGACACTAATATAATTTTGCAGTGATCAGTTGAACAGATTAACTCATAAAACCAGCAATATCTAGCTATGAACCATAGTAGTGTTTCCTTTGGATTGCTTTCATACTGTTTTTGAAATCAACTTTATTTGAAAAAGGTTTTGTCGATACATATCATGTTAAATGCAAGTGGAACTGCACACTTACTGTTTTTCCTTTAAATTAATTTTATTTATATGAAAGGTTGCACAATTTTGTAGATATCTCTGTAGGTGAATTTTTAATCTCTCCTGCCAATTAAAGACAACGTATTCTGTTCCTTTATTTTGAGAAAACCCACGATTCATTATATAAACCAGCAATGAGATACCCTTATCTCAGGAAAAAAATCTATCTTTATCAAAATGAATTTTTAGCAATGAAAGTGTTTATTGGAATTGCCACTTGCTTCATCAGAAAGATTTTCTGCTGTTATTTATTGTGCTTTCGTAGACACACACTCACACATTCATATATTCTGTCCAGACTCTATTGGCAAGATTTTACAGTCTAAAGAGCTGATACTAGATGGTGCTAACTTCCTGAATTGTCTGTATTTGGAGTTGATCCCTTTGTAGGATCTGATTTTCAGGAGAACATATGTTATAGTTCTAAGCTTTAATTTATGGCTCAGTTCTCCAAAGCACTAGCATTACCTGTTAAGCTTTCACCAAGCATGGGATGTGAAGTATAATAAAAAATAAATCTTTTACTGTTTCTCAGATTTTTTTAAAGTATAGAGCTCACTGCCTTTTGTGTTAGAGGTAACGTTTGAAAACGTTCGATTCTTTGAACATCAGCTTACCTTGTATAAATTATGCAATTAGAAGCCTAATATAAGATTCACGTTGCATTCTAATACACAGCAAGAAATACCAAGAGTTTCTTAAGTGCTATACACATCAAAATAAGAATTAATTATCTGAAAGGTAATGATATTGCATATCAAACTCAGTTATGACTGTACTCTGGCCTATGGATTGTGCATGTGGTGAAAAAAAAAACTTGCATTTTAATCAGAAAAAATAAATACTTTGCTTGAATTAATATAAAATTTTTAGAACAAGCAAACTGAAAAAATCACATAAGAAGACTTACATATCAAAACATCATCAATAATGTACAACACAGAGTAGATGAGAGCAATTTTTGATTAAATCATTTTTAGTTGGAAAACATTGATGGGATAGAACTTGAACTACTTGTGGGAGATAGCTTTTTGATTAGTTTCCTGGTTTAAAATTGTTTTGAAAAAGTTTCAAAATTGTGGGAACAACCCACTTTGCCATTTTCCAAATGAAGATTTTAGTCTTTCTTAATTGAAACAATTGTTTTGAAATGTGTTTGTTTATCAGCAATGGAATGAGAATTTAGAAAATGAAATATTTTTGGCTTGCCAAAGTATGTCTTCTGTTGTCATTTTTGAGTTGCAAAAGATTGGAGATTTTGACCTCTATTCTCTTGTCTATGGGAGAGGAAAGCTGTTGAAATTGTGAATATTTTTGTGGAGTAGGAAATTAATTTCCCACTGCGATCTGTTACAAGACATGAAAAGAGATAACATGCAGCTACCCTAAGGAATTCACTGAGTACATAAACATGATTGGAGCTTGAGGCATATGTGGTCAAAAGAAGAGACGACCTTCCCAAACTGCTTGAGCCTTCCTGTTTTAATGTGCCTAGATGTCTCTTGAGCAAGCATAAGGAGAATAGGCAACTGATGATGGGAAACAACCAAGGGGAAAAAAAAAGTTTTGAGAGTCAAGGGCTCCAAAATGGATTGAGAGGGCTCGGGAAAAAGGCATAGAGCAGAGCATGTCTGGGAGAGGCCATCGCTTTCAGAAGACATCTGGTGGTGATTTGCTGGTGAAGGATCCTTGCCATTATTTTCTTCCTCCTTATGGTATTGATGGCCAGCATGCTAGAGCCAGAAGGAGGACAAGGTGGTGCAATGAGTTTGTGGGGCCTCAGAACATAAGTGGAAAAGGTGAGGAGACCTATGCGTGGAGGAGCTGGAAAGGTGACACTGGCCTTTAGCTCTTGGGGTACATGTGTGTCAGGGTCTTCCCTTCTCCACTGATGGCACATGAATCAGGAATCTATGAACCGCTCCACAAACAGCATGTCTGTGCCCACTGCCCTTGGATGATTTGGCAGATGATGTCCTGGCATGCCATGGGAAGAGGTCTGAGCAGACGCTGGCCCTCCTAGGGAATTACAAGTACTCTGCCAGTAGAGAGGAAAACAAAATAGGAACTTATGATAAGTTGGTGTAGTTCGGGAGATAGGAAGGGACAAATGTAGAAAAGTTAGGAATCTGCCAGTGGGGTAAGCTAAAGGGTATGCCAGGAGACAAACATATTGCAACATAGGGAAAGTAAGGAACATAAAGAAGGTGGGGACACTGTAGCAGGGAAGAGAGATGAGAAATGAGAAATACAGGTATTCCAGCTAAGGTAGGACTCTCTAGACCTACTCAGTTAAGTACAGAATAAGAGAAAATAAGAACCAAAAGAGGTCTGCTAATCCAAACCCCTGCTTCAGTGCAAGGCTGCTACCTAACCGTGCATACTTAAATCATTTACACTACTGTATTTCTGGTATGATTTCATGAGAAACATTCAGCATCGTTTTAACAAGTATTGTATTGCCTTAGGGGTCCTTCTCCTTGGAGAGGCACAAAATAACTGCCTTTAGACATTGGGTTTTCCTTGTCTTGCAGCAGCCTCCAAAATTATCTCTCCAAGTGAAGGTGAAATTAAAACAAACAGATATCAAATTCCTTCACTACAAATCTTGAGAAAGAATACTTGTTCAATATAATACCTAGAGAATTTAAGCTGTGTAGGTGATCTGAGTGAATAACTGAGAGCGCAAAGAGGATTATAATACCACAATGGAAGTGTAAGCACATAAACTGTTTAGAATGAATTCTGCTTAGGCAGAATATTACTGTTTGTTACAAAAGAAAAACTTTTTCTTCTTTCTGCTTTTTATTTTATTTTGAGCATTTCCACTTTTTTGATTTGATCTTCATCAAATGAATTAATATAGAATTTATAAAGAAATAGGAAACGGTATCAAGTTTCATTGTTATATATGCCAGAGAGATGAATCAATGGTTATCACAATTTGCAGATTATTTTGTATTCGTCCGCTGACTTGGTCTTTGGAGGAACAGATTATCCCTTGATTACTAGGGGGTGAACAATTCACAGTGAATAATTTATTTGGCAAATAACTTATGATTTAGAATAATTTGTTTCCCTAAATGAATTCATTGTATGTTGTACAGGGCTTTTAGGTGAACAATTTTCATTCTATAGATTATTCATAATTGGTTATACAATTTCTATAATTACATAAATTGTATAGTGAAAGCAAGATAACCGATCAAGTTATCTTAGTCTTTTTACCCTACTACTGGATGCCCTGCTATGTTAGAGGTTTAGCAAAACTGGAAATCTGCAAGAATCAATAGAAATTCTTCAATCTAGGGCCAAATTACACAATTTTCATTAACTTCTTGCTATTCCAAGTATGTGTTTTTGCTAGCAAACATTACTTTCAACTTGTGTCTGGTCAGCATGGACAAATGGTTATTGCAACTATGGAGCTGTGTGATGCATTTGCTGTTTGTCTGCAGATGGCTTAAATACAATGTTTACTACCAGTATCGAACAGCTTTTCCAGTAGTTTTGGCAGCTGCTTGTAGTGGCTGAAGCAGAAATAGAGTGATGGAGAGCAAGCACAGCATGTGGAAGAGGAGCACACAGAACAACTGTGTCTGAAAGACTGTCTTAGATCAGTTTTATTCAAGACAAAATACATGGCTGGAGGCAAGCATGGGTTGGCGGGTGACAATAATGGTTTAGATCTGGAATGATTAGCAGTGGCTTCCAAATTTGAGAGTAACAAAGGCTACTTCTTTGAGATTTATGGAGCTCAGGTTAAGGCCATATACCACTATGAGAGCTCTTAAACTATTTAGGAGTATGTGGTAACACTGTCCAGAATTGCTGCCATTCGTATTACTCTGTAGGTAACAGTTACAAGTATAGATAGATAGACTGTTTAAGCTCTTGGGATGGATATATATACACTTATATAGAACCCAGTACTCAGGCACTGGCTCAGGCATTTGTAGATTTGAAAATGTGGGATTGCAGAATCACAGTAGCTGCTGATAAAATCTCTTTGCTTCTGCTCCAGACATCTGAGTTTGTTAACACAAATAATATTCCATTGAGCTGCAAGGACTAGCTGATCACAGTAGAAGACTGAGTGGCCTGATCTTTTTTTTCTTCCTTTTTTTTTTTTTTTTTAAGGAATTCATTTCTTTGCTTGACAGACATTGAAGTGGTGTGATTATTGCTGTTGTCCTGGGAGACTCAGTTAACCTTTCACTATCCTAACTGGGAGGTTCTCTTGTTGCACAATTGGATTGAGGAAGAGTGTTGTTTAACTGTTACCTGCATCCTGAACAACTGTAAGGGAAATGGTGCTATCTCTTGACAAAGATAGGGTTTGCTGAACAATAGTTCCTGGAATTATGGCTGTCTGATGTGTGCTGCAAAATATCTGTCAGTGCAGAGAAAGCCTTACTGCAATTTGAGAAATAATATTTGGAGACTTTCCAAGATTTACAAATGGCCAGTGCGATAACTAATGCAAAATGACAGTCTCTAGGGATATCTCATCAGAGATATTTTGTATTCCTATTGTGATAAAAATTAAGTAAAATTTCTTTCATTTGTAGTTCAGATTACTAAAAATTTCAGGGTTAGTTCATGAGTGCTTCATGGACTATATCATAAATTTGTAACACGCCTACATAGATGCAGTTGTCTTACACAATCACTAGATGCCATTCCTTGGTGACCCAAATATGATTGCAATGTGCTACAAAGCTGAATCTTGGATTTCTCTGCTTTTATTGACTATCATTCTTGTTCCCAGTATTAATGCAGTCAAGACTAGATCATAAATGAAATGGACTCTGCAGGTTTACAACAAAATTAACCATGAAAATCATTACTACTTTTAAAATTACTTCTTGAAATCAACTGAAGAAAATATTTGATGATTTTACAGATATAAACATGTGTGAAGTATTTATGTTTGTGCTTTGGGGCAGAATTAAACCACTAAATTCTAAGGCATCCTTTTGAGTATTTTTTTTTTCGTGAAGAGAAATTTAAAGTGTTTCTTCCCCTGTTGTTATACACAATGTGATGATTTGAAGCCCAAAGGATTTTCTCCCTAAATCACCTATTCAAGTCTGCATGATGGAAATATATTTGAATATAAAATTTGATCTTGCTTTGCATTTGAACTTTTAAACTCTTTTCCAGGAAGGCAAGTGTCTCATTAGTCCTTTTAACCATTCAACTATACTGATCTGCAAGTAAACAAGAGTCATCACATTATCTTTCTTTTTTAAAAGGATTAATTATATCTACATAGTTTTTTAACCCAATATACATCTAGTCTGACTGACTCTCAGCACTTTTTAAATGTTATACAATAATTCATTCATCAAGTGTATTGCGATTTGTTAATGTTCGTTCTGCGGTTGGACTCGATGATTTTAAAGGTCTTTTCCAACCTAAATGATATTATGATTCTATGGAATTGTTCAGTTGTCAATGATATATTTAAGTAAGAGCACAATGATAGAATGGGAATTGGCATAGCTGACACTTAGTGGCTGTATTCGTAGTATTCTCTTTACCCTTTACAGGACTTGAAAAAAGAAACAAAGATGATCACGACATGTTGCACAGTTTGGGATATGAGCTTATCATCACACTTAAAACATTGTTTGTTTTTAGAATGTTTTGTATAATTTCTTTTACTTTGCTCAGAATATTTAACGAAAAAAAATCAGGTGACGTTTCATGTACCTTTAAAAGATTTTTAAATGAAAATTCTTTAATACAGGATTGTATTTTCCTTCTTAGGGATTTTTTCATGGCACTTTTAACAGATTTTATGGACGTTTATTAGATTATTATTCTTTAAAATCAAATTTAAACAAAAAGTAAAAATTAAAATACTTTTATTGCCTTAGGAACCTATGCAAATCTACTGAATTAGAATAGGAAGAAAAAAAAATGTGACAACAGAGCTATAACTTAAACAACAAATGTCTAGTAAAAAGTCTGAAACTAGCAGCCAGACACTCAGAGAGAGAATAGAACTTGCAGGGCTGAAGACTTTCAGCTCACAGCAAGGAGTTGCCGTATGCTCTGATGCTTGGCTGCCCCTGGAGAAACTGAAGGTCCAAAAAGCTTTTAGGTTGGTTGACTGCTGATGCTGGGAGGCATTGCTTGGAGGGTCTACATAGGTTACTGATTATATTTTGCAAAGTTCCCTGCATTCAGCAGTGCAGGACCTGAAAGCAGTGCTGACACAAAGCAGACTGAACTGTAGTTACGGTTTCCTTTGATTCATGATAATGCTTTTCAAATTTTCTTCATTGTGTTATCTCATTTTATTTCCTCATCTCTGAGACCCTGGCCCGCCCATCCTCACCTCTCTGTGCTTCAGCATGGTTTAGCCTTGTTTCTTTGTAATTTGAGGAGTCCACCCCTTTTCATTCCTTTTCTGTTTTTTTTCTTTCTTCTCCTAAAACTGGCCAGATACTGGGAATTTAGGTGCCATGTCTCTTCGCTGTGCTTCTGGTGGAAAGCAAGAGAAACAGGAAGGAAGCAAGTCTGCTCTCTGTTCTGTTCCATGTCACTAAAAATATTTCCCCCCGGCCCCCCATTTTTTTTGAGTGCACCCTCAGTTTCCATTGTCTACAGCCTTTTGAACCTTGTTTATGTGAGTTACTGTCTTTTTTTTTTTTTTCTTTTTTTTTTCCTTTTTTTTTTCTGAACTAAAGTACCCTGAGGTGCATGGTTCATTTTTATATTGAGAAAACTGAGCAGTTAAGATCACTGGTGGTTTGAGGGGAACAGGTGAATAATTGCGCTTGAACCTCTTCCAGTCTTTTGTATTTTGGTCATATACAGCTAATCCCTGTGGTCTGAAAGCAAAGAAGACACCTCTTGAGGAAAGCAAAGGGAAGCTTCGGCACTGATGTCGTTAACCAGAACAATTCTTCCAGCTTCCCTTCGTGGAAGGGAAGTTGGAAAGACTATCTGTTCTGGACTGAGTGACAAGGTTAGTTTGCCCTGTAGTGTATTCAAGCACTACAGAATAATTTCTATAGCTAAAAGTCCTGGATTTACTGTGAAGGAGCTGTCTTGCAGCAACTGCTGGTTAGATACTTGCCTCGTTATGAAGAGTGCAAGACAGCAAGCTGACCAAGCTCAATTTGTTTATTGATTAGGACTATAAAGCCTGTGATCAAGCAGAGACATAGTGTTGTACTACCAATTCATCTTTCCTTTGTGACGCTTCAGTGACTGAAACAGAAATCTCTGCATCCAGTTTTACAAATCATATTTATATCTAGTTTATAAAACGTAGCACTACAGTTTCCAGCCTTCTTCAGCTGCTTATCTGAAAAGCAAAAGCTCAAAGAACTGTTACATTCACAGATCATCCATGTTTGGTATCTGGCAATCTGGAAAAGGTAAATATGAAAGCACAGGATGTACAAATCATCTGACTAGTACCAAATGGAAAAACTAAACAAGTTTTAAAAATTCTAGAAGACTAATGGTCATAAAAGTTCAGCTAAATCTCTTGATAAAAATCCTTCAGTGTTGTGGGGTTCATGTTCGTAATGTGCCAGCATAGTCTTATAAATATTTGAATTGTACTTAATTAAAATCAAGTTAGCATAAAACAGCCTGAAGGTACAGGACTAGTGAACATTTAAGTCATAGGAGGTAACACCGATCTGTGCTTGCAGTTTTTTTAGCAGATTACTATTGGTGCATTTTCTTGCATTTCAGAGAATCAATTTATTTGTTACTAAGGTTTACTCCACCTCATTTCAAAAAAGATGAAAGGAAAACTGTGTCACTGCTTTGAGAAACTGAAATGTTAAGATAGGTAGTAAATGGTCTTTTGAGTGGGTGCTGAAGGAGTGATATTATCATTGTGGAGAATTAGTCTGGAAACTGACTAGTAGCACCTTGTTAAGGCAACATTGTGAGTATGTAACGCAAGAAGTGGGCATGACATTATGGGACAGAGAAGAGAGACACCAATCAGTGGTATGTTTTCCAAGATCAGCAAATAGCCAAGTAACCACTGAACCAATAGTTCATGACAGATTTCCTCTATAGCATGATTGCCATTTTTAGCAATAACAGGAACGTTAGAACTTGGACAAACTACTAACTCCTAATGTAGCAGCATTCACCACACATGAAGAGCAAGGGTTATAATGGTATGAGTCCAGAGGGGACTAATTGCTGGCTGTGACTCTTTCCTTGAGCTGCTGGGCTGTGTGCATATGCCAACGTTTTACATTTCCCGCATCTTCTTGGATTCTCATGTAATGAACGAGCCTTGCTTTCTTAGTGATACCTTTTGACTATTTGGATTCCTGTTGGTAGGGAATCCTTGCCATCCTCTGCTGACTTGGCATTTTCTCCAGTAAACTTTAGTTCTCAGCGATATCCTGTGAAAAAAATCCTGATACGCTTCCTGTTACAGAGAGGCCAGTGCCATAAGCGTTGCTGGTTTTAGAACTTAGCTAAAGCTAAAGCTTGTAAGCTTTTCTGCATTCTTTGGTCTTTATCTGGTACTTCCACATGTCCTGGGATTTGACCATTCCATGCTTTGTCTTTGATAAATTTTAGAAAGTCTTCTCAACTATGATCTATCTCACTAGTAAATTACTAAAAAGAATGATATTGTATGGACTGTGATCATTTCAATGTGTGGAAACTGAAAGGACTGAGAACTTGCATCCACTGCCATGTAAGCAAACCCCATTTTTTGGTTTTTATTACCTCACTGCTTGGTCCACTTCATAGAAATTTAATTCTTGTGAAGTAGTTTTTTGAAGTTCTTAATTGAATAGTACCACATATATTCTTAAAGTTAAGCTCCATGCCAAGTAAAGACCAGAGAACTTTCAAAGAGGCCCCTGGAGCACTTCCAGAACACATATTATTATGAATATGGCCTTATCCTTGGATTCATAATGTATCTTCTACTTTCCTTGAATATTACGAGAAAGCTTTACTTACCAAATTTTCAGGGAAAAAAAAAAAAAAAAAGGAAAGTGGTGTAATACTAGTGACATGAATTGCTAGGGTACAAAAAGACCCATAAGTGATTTTTGTCATATTTGTCCATCTCACCTATTGGCCAGTGTGATTCAGCCGTTTACTTGCAATTAGTTCTGTTACTTGGCCATCATAAGAAGGAAACAGAACATTTTTACTGGCATAAGATTTCTATTAGGGAATTGGAAAAGACTAACTGATAATTATTCCTGTTATTAGCACATAATGAAATCAGGATTATTTGATCCTGTGTTTTGAATTGTTTAAATGTGCTTGTACTGCAATGCATAAAACTTTACCAGAAGATCATTTTGAGGCAGCAAAGTAAGCAAGAAGAAAACAGAAATTAAAATGATCATAAAAATATTAAATTAACTTATGTAATTTTATGGAAAATGCATTTGGTCAAAAAATCAGAAGTTCAAATTCACAAATAAATTTTCTTTCACTAAAGTCACAGAAAATATTTGCAAATTATTTCTCAGTTGCATTCTGAAGAGGGGTTTCTAGGAAGATTGTTCATCAAAGCTATTGAGAAATTAAGCTGCAATGAGATAAGAAGGACTTCTTGGACTAAAATGGTTAAATGGTAGGAAAAAAAAATATATTAGGGAAAGATCATTGGTGGAGTCCAGAAGAATCTGTGCTAAGCCTGTCTGTTCAAGATGTTCATAAATGATCTGTGAGACCACAAAGTGTGCTGATACTAATCTATTCAGTGAGGTGAAAATGGAAATTAACTGAGGAGAGTTGCAGAAGATTTCACAATACAGAGGGACTGTGTGATAAAGTGCCAGATGAAATTCAGTGTTGATAGTGATGCACACTGGGAGAAAAAGCTAACTTTACATACATAATGATAGGCTATGAATGAGTTATTTCCATGCAAGGAAGAAATCTTGGAATTATAATAGATCGTTCTATGAAAAAATCAGCTCAGTGCTTAGAAATAGTCAATGATTCAACAGTGCACAAAGGCGGCACATAAAAGGAAAAGAATGGCTAGGAAATGAATAGAGAACAAAGGCAACATCATTATGGCATTGTACAAATCTCTGGTCTGTCTTCGTCCTTAATAATTTGTAGACTTCTAGGGTTCTAGTCCTGAAAACCATATAGAAGAATTGGAAAAGATAAAGAGAAGGAAGGTGTGATTCATGAAAGGTGTGTAATGATTTCTTTAAATACAGGAAGAGTGACTTACTATGCCAATCTACTTCAACCTGAAAAAGAGACACTTGACCAGCCCTGCGCTGAAGTTTTCTATAGGTAGGGAGAGTTTATTATGACATTACCATTATGTGCTTTATTTTATACTGTTCCTTAGGTATCATTATTCATCATTGCCAGAGACAGGATATTGAGTTATATGAACATTTGATCTGACATATATGCCTCTTCTCCCTTTGTTATGTCTTATTCCTATGAAGGGAAATAAGATGAAATGTTTTCTTGTGATTCCATGTTCACTTGTCAACTAAGAGCAGATCAGAATTTCTGGACTGAAGAGTTGTATGTCCTTCTGTCTGTCTATCTGTCTATATATCTGCACAATAGTTATCTTGACCTTGACACTATAATCTGTATAATCAGTATAATTTGATGTATTCTTGAAAGGGAGACTTTTCTCCTCCTAGTATGACATGAATAGCACATACTGAGGACTGAAAGCCAATGAAGTGCATGTGTAATTATTCAACCTCTGGAAGACAGTTTGAAATGTGGTGTTTGTAGTATAAACCTACACTTCCATTTTATTTGCCTACCACTTCGCTATTTTATGTGATTAGTTTCAGTTTGACCAGCTCACTGTTGTAATTGAGATTTGCAGTTGAGATATATATTCAGTTAGAAGATTCAACATAAATTACTATTGCACAACTTAAACTGGGAAGACGGAGAAGGAGATACACAGCCTTAATTTTTTGTAAGTACACAGCAGTCTGTACAAAGCCTATTTTAGTGTCAGTAAAGTGTTTGGTTACATGAAATGAGTTTAGTTTGTATAAATTGTTAGAGAAAAGTAAAACCAGCTGCATTGAATATTTATGAACTAAGAAAATTAAGAATTTGGCTGATGAGAGGTATTTCTGAAAAGTTGTTTGCAGTGCAGTCTTTCTGATTAATGACATGTATACATTTATATACTCTTTTTGAAATAAACTATTTTGTAATAAGTCCTTCTTGTTTTAGAATAAGAAGGTCCACACAGGATTTAATCTCATATAGTTAATGTCTTGTAAATAAACACCTTTTCCCAGTTAATGTTTGTTCATAGCTTTTGGAATAACTGTTTAATGATCTTGCACATATCTTGAGTAATCAGCAAGACAGTGATATTCCATATACCTCCCTGTGTATGTCTTCCATGTTCAGTTCCATCTCTACAGTTCAAGAATCAACCCCAAATGGAGAAATGAAAATAGCTAGTTTTAAATGAGCGTATTGGTATAAAAGGCACCTCTGAAGTAAAATAGAGAGAAGATAGTCAGAGAGACATATATACTGCTGGAGTAGAAAGTAAATAAAATAACACAGTAAGTCATGTTGTGGATGAGTGGGAGCATTAAGTCATATAACATATCTTTTTTAAAATAAATCACAGTTTTGCTAGAAGCTGACTTGGCATGCCTAAGTAGGAAAAGGTTTATTATAATGTGTTACTGAGCACCTAGCCTAAATGCTGACAACGAATTCCATAGTCCAAAGAAATACTGGATGAAAAGGGTCCTTCCCGTTGCCTGTTAAGTTTCTACTTGACAATTTCACGTGGATGCCTGTACTTCTTGTACTGAAGGAGATGTAAACAGGCATTCCTTAGATGAATAATCAGAGAGTACAGAATTTGTAAAAGCAGAAAACACAGTAATGTTTAGAGATTTCAGTTGCCTCCAAATATGTTGTACAAAAAAAATCTTAAAACTTGTACTGTAGCTTTGAACACTGAAAAGATGGATTGTGAGAAAGGTAAAGTGTAAAGAAGCTAATTTAAGGGAGCAGCAACAAGGACAAAAATGCTTGCAGATAATCTTGATACATTTAAATGAACTGTAAACTTATGTACTCATCGGAGAACAATTTCAAAATACTAAAAATATGTTAAATAGCAACCAGAGAGAAACTGTTAGAACTCACAGACATGTATGTCGTGTCCAAATGAGGAAACTGGAAATGAATGTAAACTTAGCAGTATAAATGTAAAATGGCAATGAAACAAGCCAAAACCATTTTGAGGGACAACTTGCTAACAGAAAGCTACAAATAACTCCTGCTCCCCCCACATACATCCAAATTGGGAAGTCTGCCAGAGAATGTCAGTGATAGCTAGGTAAGTAGATAATCAAAGTCATTGAGTGTAATAAGCCGTTGTGCAAATATCTGAATTAATTGTATGCATTTATGTTCACTGCAGAGAAGGTCAGGAAGGTCATTGTTTATGGATGATAAATCTGAGGAACTGTCTCAAATTAAAGTGTCAATAAAAGACGTTTTGGAGCAAGTCAATAAAATGGCTTTCATCCTAATGTTCTAAGGAACTTAAATGTAAAGTTGCTGAGATACTAATAGTAATATGCAACTTACAATTTTAGATGAGGAGAAGGTGGAAAATGTGATGCCAGTTTTCAAAATGAGGTCTCAGGATGGTCCTGTGAATTACATACGAAGAAATCTGACATTTGCATTAAGCAATTTGATAGACATTATTATAAACAGTACAATTAGTGGTCACACATATAAATATATGCAATAAGCACCAAAAAGGCTTGGAAACGAGATAAAAAAAACAAATTTGAAAACAAATACCCGTATTACCAACTTATTAAAAGATTGCTAGTTAGAAATCAAAGGTTTGTTTTTGTAATGGAGTGTAGTTACAAATGAAGTCCTGCAGAATTCTGTGTGGAGCCTGTGCTGTTCAGCATATTCATAAATTTGAATTTCAGGAACTCATTAATTATTCAGAAAATGTGATGAATATTGTAGCGACAAAGTTTGCAGACAAAACAAAGGAATGCCTAGGATTTAAAAGTCTGTGATGAGATTCTGATGGTACAGTACTGAATTACTGGGTAATAAAATGGCAAATGAATTTCGATGTCAATAAATACCAAGTGATGCATGCAGAGGAAACGGTCTTAACTACACATACAGAATAATGACTTCAAAATTACCATTACTATTATCATTTAGGAATATTAGACTCATAGCAAATATTTCGTACAGAACGTCACCTCAATGCTGAACACTGAAAAGAAGTAGGTGTTGGAAATTTAGAGGTAAGGTTTTGAGAACAAACACCAGAACTTCGTCAAACTACTGCAATTACATGTTGCTCAAGCTAATTTGAATACTACATGCAAGATTCATTCATTCTATCACAGAAAGGTGTGGCAGAGCTAGAAGGGGTATAGGGAATTTAACCAAATTTGAAACAGGCACATGGAACATCTGTGCTATTAGAACAGACAATGTAAGTTAGGACTCTCTCCTTTGGAAAACAGACAGCTGTGAAGAAATGTAAAAATATGTACGGAATCATAAATGATCACTCTTTCTTGCTACACTACAACTAAGGAGCACCAACTTAATTTAGCAGTTTAAGACAAAGAAGTGGACGTGCTTTTTCCTACAACTGATAAGGAAATTATAAAACTCACTGCTATAGGATATTTTGAAAGGCAAACAGAGATGGTTTCTGAAAGTGATGAAACTAAATTGTGGAAAGTAGGTCATTTATCGTTACTATTTGTTATGGTCTTGGTACAACATCAGACCCAGTGACTCCCTACACTGCTGGCTGCTGTATGAGGGAAACATTCTGTGTGACCTCTGTCCTCTGTTGATGATTTTTTAATACAGGACAGCGGCTAGACTTGAGCAGTTCTAAAGTTGACTTGTCTGAAACTTCACAAATTAGCATGGAGGACCTCATTCTCAACAGCTTTGCGCACCCTTCCCCTGCAGTCATCAGCACTTATGCAAAGAACATCTAATATGGTGCCACTCTTCTTTGGAAGTGTACATTTTTTGGCTGGAATAATGTTAATTTTCTTCACGGTAGCTTGTAAATTGCTGTGGTTTGGATTTGTAATGGAAACAGTGTTGATAACCCAGGGATGTTTTAGTTAATAAAAGTGCTTGCACAGTGTCAAGGCTTTTGGGCTTCTCATACTGCCCCACTAGCAAGTAGGGTGGGTGGGCACAAGGAGTTGTGAGGGGACACAGCAGGGACAGCTGACCCCAACTGACCAAAGGGATATCCCAGACCATATGAGTCACGCTCAGCATAAAAAGCTGGGGGAAGAAGAAGGAAGGGGGCACATTTGGGGTGATGGCGTTTGTCTTCCCAAGTAGCCATTAACATGTGATGGAGCCCTGCTGTCCTGGAGATGGCTGAAACCAGCCTGCTGATGGGAAGAGGTGAATGAATTCCTTGTTTTGCTTTGCTTGTGTGTGGCTTTTGCTTTACCTTTTAAATTGCCTTTATCTCAACCCATGAGTTTTCTCACTTTTGCCCTTCTGATTCTGTCCTCCATCCTACTGGGGGGAAATGAGTGAGCAGCTGGGTGGGGCTGAGCTTCTGGTTGGGGTTAAACCACAACAGGCAGTTTTACAGTACTGACACATGTTATCATGTTTCCAAACAGCAGTCTTGAGTCCAGTATCTTGTTTTCAGTGATCGTTCAGGTATTTAGACACATTGTTCATTGCGTAGGAAACCCTTCAATAATGAATCCTTTTAGCATTGTGCAAATTATTTTTTAATGGTTCATTGTACTGAAGAGCAAACACATTCATTTTAACCAAGAATATCTGACGGCAAGTATAGGTTTAGATTCAGCATGCATTTTACAATTTTACTCCAGCTAACAGAGTGTATATAAGCAATGTTTTCTCGCACATTGCAGAGATACCGTGTACATATTGTTTACTTATAGGGTGATATTAATACTTAATTATGTGTGAAGCAGTGACAAAGCTGGGTAATTATGCTGAAAGGACAATGTAATTATCCAGGCTCAGCCCTCTCCTCCCTTTGAGGAAAGAAAGGGAATAGAAAAACTGGAAAGTTTATAGTCTGACAGCTGTATTTTATCTGCAAGCAATTTCCTCTGTGCTTGGACTCTCTTTAAAGTTACCAAGGGACTTGGCCTTCAGCCTCCTTTGTGCAATGTAGAGATACTTAATCTCCTGCTAAATGAACTAGCTGGAGTAGCAGAGGCAGTCCAGCTGCAGTGGCATGGAGCTATATTTAGGCTGGCTGCTCCATTACATACAATGTACAGGTCTATCCCAAGCACTGTGATTGCTAGTTCCAGAGGGACAAGTGAGACTATAGGTAAGGTAATTATCTTATTTTTTGAGTGTTGCTTCAGCAAAGCAAGGGATAATCACTGAGATATATATTTGTAAATATATGACATTTAAAAGGGAAAGATTATGTTTAGAAACAATTGTGTTTCATTCTTTTATCTTAACATGTGCCCAAAGCTTTGGCATTCTGGAGCTCTCCTGGAAGGATATCTAAATTACACATTCCAAGCACAGAACGGATAAGAGGCTGGAAGCAGGGGAACATGCAGGAGGAATGCTTCAGGTCACCACCACTATGTGGGGTTTTGTCCATTAGAAGTCAAATACACCTGCTGTATCCCTGTGCAGATAGTTAGATTAATTTGAAAGAGTTTTATAAGGTAGATTGTGTGAAAGAGATTTCAATGAATCTTATTTAGAATTGTTTTTTCCTAATAATAATTTCAGAATTGAAATTTCTGATTCATACACACTGAAAGAAAATGTTTAACTTCATACCTGAAACCTAAGTGAAACAAAAACTGCACTGCATCTGTCAGTGTTACAAACTGTGATAAAATATCTAGGAAACAGGACTGATTTACATGTGGGTGCTATTTTGCGTTGCTTCTGTCTCTGAGTAAGAGGGAAGGTGAATTAATTGAATACTGTTCTTGAAAAAAAACAGAATTGTTTATAGTAGCAAATGAACCCCTTCCAGGTAATGAAACCTGATATATTTTAAATCATAACGTTGTCTGGCCAAAAAACTGAGAAGAATATCGCAGTGCATTTTTCTTCTTGGCTCAGGTTCAGGTCTGTGTTCCTGGAAGGAGTGTTTTGGTCTGTAGAACTTGCTGGTGGTGGAAACTTACTCCCCATGGATTTTGTCAAGGTAGAATCAGTGATGTTTACTAGTTTAGTGAATAAGATCGACCTTATTCTTACACAGTAAAATGAATCTTTTTTTAGTATGCTGACTATCTTTGCAAAAAAAAAAAAAAGTCAGCATTTAAGAAAAGCAGTGCATAAGTGACCAAGTCCTCTCTCTAGAAGTGTCTGGTTTGTGTCCCAAATGTCATTTTCAGTTCCTGTAGACTGATCTCCCTGAGCTGTAAGCATTTGTATTGTCATTGTTATTGTGGGAATAAAAAGAAAGCATTACCTGCCGGACTGCCTCCATTGATAGCCATGAGAAATGGAGGAGTCCTGGCTTGTGTGCATATTCTTTGTGTGTCCTTAACAGGGCAGAAGAGGAGGCTGACCAGATCTAACTGTATTTCTGGAGAAGATGGATTGTGCTCCCTAAGCTTTTTGGATGTAGTGTCTTTGGCCTTCCAGGAGAGAATGATCAAGAATAACTGAAATGTTCAGATGTATTGGTCAGACATAGAACCGGTCCACATCCATTATAGCTCCATTGCAGTGTTACGGTGGCACCGAAAGAACAATACTGAAAATGAGAATGCAATTTGCCCTGTGAGACCAAAGTTTTGGTATGTGAATTCTCAAAACTATGAACTGAGGTTTGAACTGCAATCTGACGTAACAGACTAATTTCCATGTTGTGTCAACCATGGACAGCTTCAAATTCTGTGTAACTAGAGGGGACCTGAGTCTAGGCAGAAGGTATGTTTTCCTGTTCAGGCTGCAAAGGTAAAGATTTCACATTTTGAACTGGAGATGGTGGCCCAGAATCAACCTGCATGCATTTCTTTGCATTTAATTATTTAGGTAATGTCTTTAATTCTTTTCCCCTCTAATTTTAATGTTGGTATTTCACCTGGATTTTGCTGAGGTTCATATTTTCATCTTTGATACTATTTCTTACTTTTGAATGTTTCATTCCTAAAGCAGAAGCGGTGAAATCAGTTACATATTAAAATCAAGAATATTTGCTTTTTTGATTTGTCAAAATTTTTTTTCCTATGAAGTCTTTCATTTTTTATATTTTTTTGTAGGTTACAATTTTTTGAGCCAGTCATAAGTCCAAAGAACCATTCTAGGCATTTAGGAAGGAACCAGTACAGTTCTTTCACAGATTTGCTTTGCCACTTCTGTAGTAATGGCCTGTCTTGGTTTGAAAGACAGGTGTCTGTGGAGAAAGGCAGGAGCCTCCCTTGAAATGGAAAATGCAACCCCCTTCCCTCCAAATTATTATAATTTTGAAATTAACGGGCCTTCAGGCAAAGATATGGGGAATAGGAATAACAGTTCTTAACTAATATGTATATATATATATATATATATATATATATATATATATATATATATATAACACAAGGCAGGGAAAAAAAGACCAACCCACTGGTTTACACTGACAGAGTCAGAAATACAACCTGACACCCTGTTAGGGTGGCAGTAGCAGTCTGACAGTCTGATAAGATGGTGTCTGCAGTCCTCCTGAAGCGGTGGATGTAGTTCTGTTGAAGCAGCGATCTTGTAAAAGGGTCTGGTCTTCCTCCGAAGGTTCGGTGGTAGGTAGGTAGCTCTTGTCCTCTGGAACTCCAGTGGGGGGAAAAAACTCCTCTGTGAATCCAGTGAAAGAAGGCTGCCAGGGTGTTCGAGATCTCAGTTTTTATTTAGCATGGACTGCTTGGCTCCTTCCCCCCGGGCGGAGCATCTCACAATGGGATGGGGAGTCGCAAGGCAGTTCCTTGATGGGCCATTAACAGGAGATAGTCCAGGAGCGAGTTATCGATGGGTCAGGCGATAAGGCCTTGTTGTGCCCATTAACAGAAGATAGTCCAGAGGGGGAAGGCAGGGAGCACCGCCCCACCTGGTCTCCACAGCTCCTGAAGATGGTAATAGAATACTTTTTTTTCTCTTTTGGCACATTTTACACTGTAACCTAGGACATGGCCAAATTTTAACTTTGTGCCCAATGAATACCTTCAGTGAAGCTGCTGGCAACTGGTTATTAAAATCCATCCCATAGGTTGGAAATTCTGTGGCAATTCCCCCAAATGTAGAAGAAATCACTTTCTGGTGTTGCTGTGCCGAAAGGCTGTCAGAGCCTGCATGTCACAAACCATGCCATCCTCTACTGCCCAACTGGGGCAGGTACCAATTGCGTGAAAGTTTAATAATACCATTTAGATGACAATGGAGTTTGACTTTGTAAATAATGGGCTTGTGGTGTTCTGTGGTTAACAGGAGGATGAAAGCATGTATCACTGCACTTGAAGTCCATACCTGACAGTTCTGAAGACTGCAAGTCTTTCTCAGGCAAATTATTTTGATATCCTATTCCCTCTGGGTGTTCATATGTAAAGACGTGCTGTAGCTAAGATGGCATTGTTCTGTGAACAAGTAGGTTGTGGCCGAAATCTGGCATTCGTTAGATCTCCTGACAGGCTTATGCACGGCTGTTTACATTTACAGGACATGATGCATTCTGAGCATTTAATTGGCTGTACGGATGTTCTGTCTTTAGCATTATTTTCATATACAGCTTTCTGTTTGACAGAGTATTGCTATTGTAACTGCTAGGGAAACTAACCGGTAATAACTGATGCTATTACCAGGCAGTTAATTTGCAAAAGGCCAAGAATTAAGAGGTTGGCTATTTATGTGGCACACCAGTTTTTCTGCAAAAGGAAATCCGCATTGATGAATAATTTAAATCCCAGTCTCCCTGCAAGTCTATAATCACGTGCCCTACAGAGACTGAAGTACATTCTACTGTGAGCATTGTGCAAAAGATTAGTAGCTCCGTGGTGGCAATGCTGCTATAACAGTGTGAATTGCACTTTTAATTTGTCTTCCCATCTGACAGAGCATCTCATTATACTTTACAAAATCTATTTTAAATTATACTTTTTAAATTCTCAATTGAAGGATATTTACATAAAAAAGGTGAAGATTAAATAAATTGTTTTAAGTCATATCAGCAAATCATTTTTATGAGAGCGTCCTTTCTTCTTGCATTTGGAAAAGAATGTGCGTTTTATTCCCACCATGTTTAGTTCCAGTCAGTCAAAACTAGCAATGACTGGATACAATTTTTTTACAATACAGTCTAGATGTGAAATGTGTGATAAGCCCTACTTTGTGTCATAAAATTATGCAGACTCTCTAATAACTAACTTGTTAGCTATCTTGTGGCTGAAAAGCATTTTATACAAAATCTTTATAAGGCGAAAACTTTTTTTTTTCACAAGTAGCACTGAGCAGAAAATTATTACTTTTTATTAATCAGATTAAATTGTGAAGGATTATACACACAAGGTCCTTTTAGGCACACATTTTAAATAGCAACATTACATTCTTTCACTCCTTTTTGCCCTATTTGCTCTTCCTTAACTACATTATTGTAATTTAGGAAGCATAATGGCCGATCTATTTAATGGCACATCATTATCTTCCCATAGCATAATGCATACTATTCATTCTCTCATATTATTCATTAATCCATTATATTTATTCTCTCCGAGTCTTTACGTAACTATGTAAGGAATCAGACTCTCACTGTAAAATTAATAACATTTTGCAATATTCAAAGATCCCAATTAATATCAGTGACCTGTTAATTTGATGGTTTGGTTGTTGGTGGGATTTCATGTTACTTGGATGCTATTCGTTACAGCTCTAGTTTATTTCTCTGGGCATCAGCTGTTAGAGTTAGTACTGTGCTAAGCGTGGTGCAAAAGCCGTGGATTGACAGTCTCAAAAATATTGCAAACTCACTGAAAATAAGTGTGATTTGTTAATAACCAATGGACATTTACATGAGGTTTCTGTGTGAATAGGGTTTTGTTTCTGTGAAACAATTGTATTTAATACTTTCTCTTATAAAATATATGGGCCAGGTCCTTCAAAGTAAGGGGAGGTTTAGGGTGCTGTCACCGGGGCACTTTGCTTCTAGCAATTCTTTTCCAGCAGAGTGCACCTCGTGGACTGTAGCTGCTGATGTAGCCTTGGCTGAGGGCTGCTCATGCCTTGGTGGGGTGGCAGGAGCTCGCTTTGTTGGGGGACAGAGCTCTGACATCAGGTCAGGGCAGGCTGGCTGCTCCAACTCATGTCCCTAGCTGTATTTCTGTGCTGTTGGCAAGAGGTGGTTCTACTGCTTTTTAAATTCTTTTTTATTTGCACACAAGTTTTTCTAAAATAATACTTTACTGTTATTAATGATTGGCAAGACATGGTGTTTGGGTTCAGATCCAGACTTGAACTTCAGAGAATGCTGGAAGATACTTGGACCTACTTTCTGGTTTATGTCACCTACTGTGCTTTTTCATATTTCTTATTTGCCAAGTTACAAAAAATTAGTTTATGTAAATTTATTTTTTACACCATTGTTTTAGGTCACTCTTCATTTTGCAGCACCCATAGATTTAGCTTGGAAGTTAATGTAAGAGAAACTAGTGAGAAAAGATATGTGTAATGAAAGGGTAAATAATAATAATAAATTCCAAAATGGGCACCAGTGTTTATTAAGACCTCGTGTCTCCCAGGAAATGAAAGTGTAGTCCCAGTTCCACAGATACTGGAACATGTGCTGAATTTTAGATACAAAAAGTTGTCCCAGTGTAGAGTTCCAGGCTAGAGTGCTCAACACTTTGCATATTTGGCCCCCAACTGCATACATAATCATGAGCTGATCTTCTGTGTGTATACTGAACAGCAGTTAGGCTTCATGGAACTATGCAAGCATTTTGGAAAAGAAGTCTCACTACAGTTTTAAAAGCAACTTCCACCATCTGCTTGGGAAAAGCAGTGGGTCAGTTTCTTGTGAACTTGACAATTAAATATTCTAAAATATTGTAGTAGCAGGATAAAATGTTTGCCATACCTATTAAGAACAAAAACTAAAATCCAGCTAAATAGCACCAAAACCTCAGAGAAAGAGCTGCCATCTGGTTACCAGGTAAAAACGAAACTCTTGATACTTGTAAAACACCCTCATTGGAATAGATTTTTAGTGAGGAATTTTAAAGCAACAGGAGTTAAACTGATTCAAAAAGCAACTTTCTTATTTCAAGTCTTTAAAAGGCTGTAAAATATATATGTCCGTATATTATGTGCTGGTTTATTTAGACTGCTTTTCTGGCTCTAAAGAGGATGGCAAAACCTGCAGAAATTTCATCAGTTCTGTGATCTTACACAGGTTCAGGTCTGCACAGAGACGCAGTAGACTTAGTGCTCCAGCTCTTGGAATAGTGAAATCAGAGCTTTCACTGACTGAAATGTCATTTCTGCCCCTTACAGTAATAAAGGAAAGCTAGCAAACATAGAATACTTTCTAAGGATATGTCAGGACTTCAGATATTCTGGAAAATGGTGTTGAGGAATAGACTCTCCTCTGAATCTCAGTGGGGTGTTCAATTTCCAGAGTCAGTGCCTTGGGGTATTTCATCAAGAATAATTTCAGCGGAGAACATTGTGTATAGCAGAAGAAGAGTATAGTGAATGTAATGTTCTCAAACAAATAAAACTCAGTAGCTGGCATAGGTGTGCAGTTCATTGCTGCTGCTCCTACCAGGAGGAGGCAGTTGTCATCACCCTGTGAAAGGAGGAGATCGCAGCTGTTTAATATACTCTTGCTGTCTAAGTAAAAGACTCCATGAGTGAGCTTCATCTCATCCAGCCTTAGACTTCTAAAAGGTAGATCTGTCTGTCTACAGTAGTTTCTCTAACTCTTTTTATAATGAATGGATGGAAACTTGCAATTTCAGGGATGATTCAGCAGCCCTTAGAAACCTGTGTTAAGCTGCTGTGAACCAGCTCCTGAACCCGTCTTTTCCCCTCCATCAACTATAAGAGAAATGTAGACATTTGGAATCTTAATCTTGAAAATGTTTTAGCTAGAACAGGTGAATTCCAGCTTATGTGGCTAAAACTATGTTGGCTCTGTAGTCAGAGTGGTCTAGGGAGTGGTTGAGACTGCAGCTACTTTTCCAGCACTGTGCTTGCAGACTATTTCCAAATACCCTTTCCAAACTTTTCTTTCCTGGATAAAGTTTAATTGCTATGATTAATATGGCAAAGATTACTTGTACATAGCTTAACTTGGTGACATGTCCTTAATTGTTCTGAACCAGTTTGTCTGAAGGTGTTCTTGCCAATTCTAAGCTATTGATCCTTTTTGGTGGTGTGACACTCACAGTTTTATGTCCCTTGGGGAAGGAGGTGGAGGAATCTGTTATTAAACTCAGCTTTTCTTCTGGATGTTCAGCCCTTGAAATATGCTTCTACAATCTCTGGAGTGCCAGATGCATCCGCAGTTATAGGCTTGCCTTCCCTCTGACTTATGAAATTCTGATGTGACACTGAGATCAAATACCTGACCTTGACTTGACTGGGAGAGAGTGGCAATCTTTGCAGTCAAAATGTTGTTGCACATCATAGTCAAGTGTGTCAGCTACTGAGCTGAAAAAGTCCCCTGATAATCTCTCTTGTGTTTCAGAGATTATCTGCATTTTCTCATTGGATCCAGAAATGATTTTGTTGCCCACAATCAGCAATGGATCTCATTTCTTTACTTAGAGGTGATTTCTTCAGTGTTTTGGGGATCACTCTGTGCTTAGCTCTTCAGTTTAGCTGAGACAAATGTCTTATAAATACATCTAGTTGCATATTTACAAACATTGCATCAACCTACTTCACTAAAGACACATGGAAAATTTAGATAATTTAAAAGTGACTACTTCCATGGTTTTGATATACTGTGCATTGGAGTCCACAGCCATGAAGCTCAAATAGATCTTTGATAATCTTTTATTAAAGAGCTGCTTTCAGGGGAATAAACTTGCAAGTAATGTCTGGGTGCTTATTTCAAACCTTCAGTGTGTGTCTGCCGTGTAGTTTCTATGAAGCCTTCTCAATGGTAATTTTTCTCTCATCTCATGAAGTGTTGAAGATTTCTGCAATTTTCATAAAAAGGTGACAAGCTTGTAGTCACTGGGTATGTTTTCAATTTGTGTTAATACTACTCTGACATTCAATGGCACAATCAGAAGCAGTGATTCCATTTCCCAAACTACTTTCCTCCAAACTACTGTCTACAAGATATCTAGATGGACTTTCAGAGAAATGCTAAACATATGCGTCAACCATTATGGCACATTCAAAGATTTGTTGTAAATGCTCTCTTCTTGCTCAATGGATGTACAGAACAAAATGTAAGAGCAAGTCAAAGTATTTGCAGAAAAGTTGAAAAATTCATATTTATTTAAAGCATATTGACAGCACTTACGTATTATTCTGGAGAAGTAAAGGATTATAGAATTGAATGTTCTCTTCTTCAAATTGTGACAATCCAATATATTGTCAAATTAAATTTGGCCTGCCAGACAAAGGCTACATATGCAGTTAAAACTTTAAAATGAGAGATACTGGAATTTTGCATGGCATAGTCATCAGAGGTTTACTTTACAAGATGTCAACTGATATGAACAGAGTATCTGGTTAATGAGGACTCTTCAAGTCCATGAAGAAAAGTCTCATTTCCTCCATGCCTCACAGTGGTAGTTATTATGGTGGAAGCAGGATCAATGTTGTCTCTTTCCTGGTTATGTTGTTCATAAATTCTAAGCCATTCCGCATTGTGAAGTAGTACATTTGAGAGTGTAGGTAGATATGCATGGCTCAGATTTCCTTTTAGTAAGTCTAAACACTTGGGTCACCTTACTTTGATGCTTTTGGAAAACCTTTTTTTTAAAAAAAAAAAAAAAAACATAGAAAAAATGCTAGCGGTATAATAAATATGATTTCTCTCACTTTTTTAATATAATGGCCATTATAAACTTAAATACTTTTTGTAATCACACTGAATATTCTTCAGGAATCAGAGTTTGAAGAGACATTGAGTAGATTTTAAATCAGCATTGCACAGTACACCAGCTACATTATAGGCTCATAAATAGAGAGATGAATTATTTCCTTGATTCTTGGGTTATAATGTCATTTTCATGTGGTGTCTTTTTGTTGAAATGTAGCTAGGTGATTCTTTTTCTGATGAACTGTGGGATAAGCAGTCGCTTTCTACTGATTCTTCTATTGATAGAAAAATAGTACTTCTGGGAATGTCAATTTGAATAATTTCTAATCATTCTGATTTATTGGCATGCATTATTGACAATATAGTTAAGGGATATTTTTCACTTTAAATTTTTTTTTTTATTATTATATAGCTGTAACACCTTTTCTTAGTACTTGAAGTGTACTGTGCACTGACTTCTGAATTGTATTTCCAAAATTTGCTTAGCTTTAGCCCACTAATTCATATTTCTACAGGTACTCTAGAATTATGCAAAAATAGGGGAAACTGCATATGGAATTTTACAAGGGCTAGATTAACATGTATATAGAATCATCGACTGTTTGGGCTAGATTGGTCAAAAATTGGCAGCTGGAACTTAGTCTTTTGAGTCTCGTTCTGAGAGGTGGCAGTAGCTTCTTTCAGCATTATCTACTGCTTTCATGGCATGGGTATGTCCCGCCTTCTTCCTTCACACATGCTTAGCTACAATGTCCATAGCTAAGACTATCTGTAGATAGTAGAATCTGGTCCCCAGAAGTGCTGAGAAAAGGAAGTAGGACAGCTAAAGAATCCTGCAAGACAGATTCATCATAACGCTTCCTGGTTGCACCATACAGATTAAGGTTTTTCTCCAATTATGCAGGACCACTTTCCTCTTCTATGTGAAGGGATTTGAGTTCACTTTTTCATGATTAAGTCATTATCTTAATGACTGCAGCATATAGTTTTCACTTCTGCCTTGCACGAGGCAGAGTTGAACTGAGTCTTTTACCTGAAGTCAGTGTTATAACCACCAGAGCAGAGGGTCTTCTGAGATGTCTCCTGCAGTATGTCCTCATGGTGTTAGTACACTACATATATATTGAATAAGTTTTTGAATTAGGAAATGGCTTTTTGGTGTGATGACTGCCTTACTCAGGTCATTCAAATTTCAGTGGAATACAGGTTTTTTCTGTCTGTCCTGATGAATATTTAATCATCTGCTCAGACTGGAACACCTTCAACCAGAGATTTTACAAAACTGATGTAATTCAAGAACAAATTGCGACCAAAAGCTGAACATGAAGTGAACCTGTGTTTTATTTCTAAAACTTGCTTCTTCCAATGTATAGAAACCATATTCTGCAGTATGTCAGGACATTCACATATGACTCCAATCTAACTGAAACTAAGGCACAGCTTCTATGACAAGTGTTTTTTTATCACTTTGTGTAGATTTTGAATAATGTTTTTTTCATAAATGGCCTGAAAAATTAATTTCACCTGCAGTGAAAAATACTACTTTGGGGATTATAAGAGTGTAATATTTTGTATTTAGATAATTTTCAGAATCAAGGATTTAGATGCACATGGATTAAAATAAAATGTGGAAACACTGAAACATTTTCACATTGTTGACAGTCTATCTACTTGCCTCACCAGTCCCTCAGCCCTGCCAGGTGGAGGCAGTGACCATTACACACCCAGGGCATTGCAGATGTAGATATATACAGGGGAAAGGGCAGAAAAGGTGAGGTTCTGTGGAAGCTCAAGATCTCAAGATTTTCATCAGTGTTTTTCTATTTTGCTGTTGCTGAAAAACTTCTTTTGGGTTTTGATGCATTGTGTTTCCATTGACAATATTTGACCAGAAGAAAATATCATTTATTTTACAGATAGTATAAAATCTCAAAACAGAGGCCTAATCTCAGTCCTCAAAAATCAGAAGAAACAGCTGCTTCTGTACAAAATTCCTTTAAGACATAGGTCACCTGTGTTTAGATCTCTCTTTTTACCTTGAGAAATTTGATAATACAGTGAAGTTGTGAATGGCTCGCTCCAAAGATTATCCCTTGATACTTTCTCTGGTTTGTATCACAATTATTCAGAGAAAGAGTGACTGCAGTCTGGTGGGTGGGACATTCACCTAGGAGGTGAAATATGTATTTTTGATGTTGCAATGAATATAAAGGTTTCTAGGGGCAGCATTAGCTAAAGAATCGGAGAGTACCATACCCTAATGCATATTCATCGGGATATTCTTCTGGAAGATGAAGGTTCATATTCTTTCAGCTGCCTTCAAGGACCTGAATGTGGATTTTCCATATTCTGGATGAATGACTTATGCAGTATTATTAAATTAAAAGTTCCATTGCCCTGTCCTTCATTTTGTGTATCTAGTTTGTTTTATTTTTTTCTTTCTCACAGCTGTCTATGTGACCTCAGTGCAAATTTTTGCATAATTTTTAGTCAAAGAAACTGTATTTTCTCAGCAAGTAAGCTTTAGAACTTCCTCCTGCTATAAAGAAATAGATTCCATCCCTCTTTAGTGCATTTCACAAGCTGAAAAGAAGAGTTAGGGTGAAGTTAGTTTGACCTAAAATTCTCTTCTGGATTTGAACTTGGCTAAAGCACTGTGGTTCTCTGATCTCAAGTTTTAGTGTAGGCTCATATTTAATTTATCCCCTGCTTTTCAGATTGTTAATGCATATACACCTATTGGCATCACTCAAGTTAGAAGACAACAATAATAAAACATAGCATTTAATTTTTAAACCGTATTTGGCCACAGTCATATTTAGAAGAACAGGCCAGACTAGGAAGAAAAAGTTATACTGCGGGGCAGAGAAGAACTTTTTGGTGTGGAAGCTCCTTCTCATACTGCCTGTAGATGAGTATTTCTGAATTACAGCAATTATGAGAAATGTCTCATTTATCTTTTGCCTCACGTAAAAGATTTTCATTATAGCTGAACAAAGAATTGGTATTTGATGAGCTTAATCTGGCTGACAGTATGCTGCAAATATATAGTGGTTTATATTTATGGGAGCAATACATTTTGGGTGAGTTGCTTTCCCACTACATTCCATTGTTTGTTCATGTAAATGCTTTCCACATCTTGCAGTTAATGAGATGATGAATAGTTTGAATGAGATGATGAATAGTTTGAGATGACTGCTAAACTTTCAGGTCATGGCATACAACTTAGGTTCATCAGCTCTATTTTATCTTAGGTGAAGTACAATGAAAATGTAGGATTGGAAAATGAGAGTGGTCTCATTTAGTGTGCAAAGAAATGTCCTTTAGACACTTACTTTCTTTCAACTAGAGTTTGGTCCTCCTTGTTCTACTGAAGAAGCTTGAATTGCCACTAGCAAATAAAATATATTAGACTGGATATACAAGAGCAACCCAGCTACCACTGAAAATACCTGAAGACAATAACTACAAATTCATGGCTCTTCATTTTTCCAGAAATATGTCTATGATAAATTCATCCTCATTCCTGCCATTCACAGGAGACTGAGTCTTAGCAGCATTTGGTTTGACAGTGAAAACAAAGTATGTATTGCTGTGATACCAGCAAAACCTATTAAAAAACCAGAAGAAAACCAAAGATGCAGTCTTATTTAATACACTTTTGTTTCCATTTATCTTAATGGCTTTTGGAAAGATAAGTATTTCTGTGGTAAGTAATTTTCATCGTTTAGGCAGCATTTTTAACTCACTTGTGGGCTAAGCCATCTTGAGATTTCAATTTCATTTTTTTCTGTGAAATTTCAAAACTTACATAGGGAAATAAGGGGAAATTTTCCCTTTCCAGAATTTGTGACTTGTTTTATGAAAGTTCTTTGTGTTCCCAGTTGGGCATTTGTATTAATTAGACATGAACGACAATGATGTAAGTTAATTTATCAAAGTTAATGTAACTATTCAGAATAAACTTCCATGCAGCATTTGTAGATAATTTGAAAAAAGAAACATAAAATAAAGATGTAACCTCCAGTGATTATTTCCAAACAAAATAATTTGTCGATACTTGCCAAATCTGATTGTCCAGAAATTTAGGTTCGTCTCTCTCAAGCCCTGAAAACTTTAATACATGAAAAGGGATCCTTTTTTTTTTTTTGTTGCCTTTAGAAATCATATTTTCTCTGCAACTACAAAGGATAATTAAAATTGCAGTTCTTATCTAATTATTGTACTCTAGGAGCTTTCAGAGAATTGATGCAGAAGGAAATACACATTGGCTTAGACTGTGCTTTGTTTCTCTTCAGGTTATGAAAGCTGAGGTGATTTTGCAAAATTAAAACAGCACATAATGAACTGCTGATCTCAGTATCATACATACCATTTTCTGTAAGTCTGACAAACACATAATCATTTCCTTTGGTAGTGGTGGCAGTGCAATATCTATAATTGTGGCTGAAATGGTATGTAAATATTATATCAGTTTTTTCTTAGCAAGTATGTACAGTATTATACCTGTGCTTTAGTAAATTATAATGCTTACCTATTAAAATTAAATCATGATTTCACAGATACAACATTCTAAACTTTTCTATCTCACCATTTATCTTTAGAAGTTTGGGTAATTTTGTGCTGTCTTTCATTTATGGCACTTCCTATGTTGCACTAGCTAATTCTCATTCTTATCTAAAGACCCTTTTCAAGTCTTGCACGTTTAGAGAATAATGCTTGCTTAGTAGAGAAGACACATGGAAAACTGTTCTAAGACAGCGCTGAAAGAATCTTAGTGGACCGTACTGCTCTTGTGTGCTACAAAATTTAGATTGTTACTGACAGCAGAATACCCATTACTTGGCTTAGTTCCTAGACAGTTCCAATTAATCATTATAAAATGAAGAATGAAAAGAAAAAAAAGCAGTCTCTTTAACTATAAATACTACAAACACTGGCTGTAACCCATTCTTTTGAAACAAGGTGCATGGAATCCTAAACATCCTTGTGTCTAATACTGGTTCTGTTAATGCAATTGTTATGAAAGTATAATGACACAACCCTCTTTAATAATGAAATACAAATGAAAGTAAATAATTTTTTTGTTCCACTGAGTATGCATAAGAATGCAAATGCAGAGTTTGTTAGAAACAGTTAATCCTGTTGTAAATATAGTAAGATCTGAGGATTTTCTCGGCCAAATCTGTATTAGGGAACAAAATACCTCTTGTGTCAGATTTAATTTACTCTAATAAACTTCTAATTTAAGGACACTTTACTTTGCTAGTCTGGAGTAAAATAATTTTAATCTAATTATGAATATGACCATTTTTTTTTTTTGATAAGGTCAACTGAAATGTACTTGGGCTCGGTCATTAACTGAAGTCCTGTCTGACAGAGCAACGCAAAGCCAGTGTCTTCCCTCTGGGCCAGGGAATATAAGGGGATATGCAGGGCAGGGCCTTGCTGGCCAGGTCCTGTCCCACCTGCAGTCAGTAATTTCTTAGGCTTTCCCTTTTGGCCTGTTGTTTTTCGTTTTTTACCTAGAAAGGTCAACCTACGCATCTTAAAAGCGTGGTTATTGGTAGCATGGCTACAGACTTAGGGAAAAACTGCCAATAACCCAATGACTGAGAATGGCAAGTATGGAGCCAGTAAAGTATCCAATTTGACAATTTTACAATGGGTTGTATTTTCTTCAACAGTAGAGTTGCTTGTAGATTAGGTCGTACTCAATGTGAAAAAAGACAGCAAAGCTTTTGTCTTTAATTTTCTGCATTGAAAGATGAGGGGTTTGCTGTTACACAAAAAGAAACAATTCACTGAGTAATTTGAAGTAATTTATTCTGTGCTCTATGTTCTCAATTAGTGGGATATACTGCAGGTAGCTGTTCCCTGATTTTGGCGCACAAGCTGTCCTTCCCTTTGCTGTGGTGTCATGGTAGGAATAATGGCCTTAAATGCAGATCAGAACTTGTTTGAGGGCCTGCTGAGTGACAGTTCCCTTTCAACATGCCGTTGAGGTTTGCTGAGGATCTGAAAATGCTTTTCAGATTAATCACAACCAAAAGGGCATCTTACCCAACTATAAAATAATGATGACAATTACCTCCTTCCTCATGAGACTATAGGGCTGCCAGGTCTTCAGGTCACTAATTGTTTAGGTCATTGAAAGTCTTCAGGTCCAGTCCTTGCTGCCAGGATCAGTGTTGTATTTTGCCAACTGATTACATAAAGTGAAATATAGAGGTAATGTGGGGTCCAGGAGCTGCAGTTCGGGTTACTGCAAATACTAGAGCCTCTTTCTGGTCCAGCACAGATACCTATTTGCATTCCAACACTTTCTGAATGTGTACTCATTTTTCTATAAAAAGTTTCCGGTCAAGCTGAGTAGTACTTTGATTCTGTTCTATGTACTGGTTTTGGGTGAGATCGAGCTAATATTCTTCATAGTATCTAGTAGGGGCTATGTTTTGGACATTGGGATAAACATTAGCAAATAGTTTATCCCTGCAGAAGTGATTTTGTAGACCCAAACTGTTGTTGCTGAGGGCATGTTGTCCACATTATATTCATTTAGTGGAGAAGGAGGTTGTTTTCGACTAGCTCTTGTCCCCTGAACTGAACACCCCTAAACTGCTGGAGTACATTAAGTGCACTCTCAGGCTCATCTTCTGCTTTATTTTCATCTAAAAGGGATTAGTTTCTTGTCCTCCAGAATCATTCCATGATGTGATCCAGATCATAGGAAATGGAGACAACTTGAAAATTTGTTTCAAATGTGAAGTCCAGCTCCAAAATGAAATGCTAACATAAATGCACTTCTGAAGAGTCTTTTATCCAGGGCACTAGAGGAACCGAACACTTATTTATTGATTTATTTTGTTACTCAGCCTCCTTTGTGCTCTACCTGCAAATCCCAAGCTACATATCATGCAGCAGGAAGCTGGGTATAGACTTTTAGGAGGTTCAGGGCATGACTGGCTATTTAATGAGCTTCTGACCATATTAAAATGCCATTGCAAGGCTGGCATAGTACATGCCAAACTGAGTGCATTGTTTCTGGAGGTACACTCTCTTGGATGAAACTCAGGATTGTATGGTCAATATGGCTCTTATATAGCTGCTGGTACGCTTCAAAACAGGGTGTTTTGAAAGGGACTGGGAAATTGATTTGATTTTTCAAGGAAGACTGGGTGCCGTTTAGATACTCCAGCCATCGTTAAGCAAATCCTCATCTGACTTGAATCCATTCCTAGCAAGCCATCACAGGAATACTCTGAATTTTTGTTAGCATGAGCTGGTTATAAATAATTTCTTACTGTTTCAGAACACTGATGAGGAAATAGAGACTGAGAGAGGACTTCAAAATTGTGTGGCATATAGCATGATTCTCAAGACAGCATTAGTCATTATAGTCTATGTGACAGATTAGATAGCATGCCAGGGCCAAAAACCCACGAATTTTTGATAAAACCCTGTGCATAGACAGAAAAGCCACTGTACTTTTCTATGAGTAAGTTAAAAATTCAGATTTTTCCTTGTGTGCCTACGTGGGCATATCTCTGCTGAGTACAAGGCTCTGTATCTGGATTAGCTGCTGGACTTCATGTTCTTTTCCCCAGCTGGTAGCTGAAGGTTGTTTCTGCAGCCTGGCTTCCTTTAGCATCTGTCAGAGTGTCTTCCTAGTGTGTTATCTCAGCTCTTAGAGCTATTTTGGTCATTGCACAAGCAAGCTTTGTATTTTTCTGTGATTTGAGCAACCTGTCATTTTTTATTTACACTTGAACCCTTGCCTTCAAATGTGGCCCAAAATGTGTAGGAGTCAGGTATAAAACATAGATTGGGCTCAGACCTATCTATTATTTGTCAAAAGTGTTATTATGCCTATTGACAGATATAATTGTCATGAAAATAACAGAAGGAAACTTAGTCTGAGTCTTTGCTTCCCTGTTCATCTGCAGAGGTCTGTCACAGTGTTTTTTGCCAGATGAGTTTTTTTGAAAAACAAAGTTTAACCTTCAGTAGGGTGGTAATGCAGTAGAACCTGAATGGTTTCTGTGAATATACTACATTTCAGGTCTGGCAAGATCATGTAATATAGCCATAGCACTTCATTCATATTCTTACATCCCAGAATTAGTCCTTCAGTATTGCTTGAGAGATACTATGTTTAAGATGGCAGTCACTTTAAATGGATTTAATAATAACATAAATTTTAAAATTTGTTTATTCACACTCTTAAAATACTTCTAATGGTATTGTTTCTTCTGGTTTTATCTTAAAATGCTTAATTAATTTTTGAAAGTACATGGATTTTTTTTTCCTTACATTTGGACTGTTGTGATAAACAAGACTTTTATGTTTCCATGATGTCAGTGTTAAAAGATGGGATGACAATGGGAAGATTTTCAATTTAAAGCAAGAGTGATAGAAAAGAAAGTGAGTTCTATAAAAAGTGAGGGAGTCTTAAACATGGAAAGTCACCCATGCTCAACAGTATGACTTTAATTCACTGAAGTTAGTCAAAAAGCAATTTTATTACTGAATGTGCACCAATGCAGTACTGTGACTGTTTTGGGTCATCTTAAATTTTATGGCATGGAGATGGCAGTTAGGCCTTGAAGATGTTGAAAAATAAGGAGGAGTATTCATTTTAATCAGATGTTCATCAGTATGGCCATTTTTTGGATGGAACCCGGTGTGGGTTCAGGTCATTAGTGAGGAGTCTCACAGTTTTTTTCACATAGGATGTCACAGAGAGAAATGCTGTGACTTTTGTTTTTTTTGAGGAGAGTGAAATCACTTGGAAAAAACCACACTGATGCACGTGGAAAGAACTCGCTTATAGTTTTCTTCGCGAAAAAAAATAGCATTTGTCTTCCTGTACTAATGTACGAAAAAGGAATCATGATATTGATGTAGAGCCAAGACTGGAAGAGACTTCCTGAATCACTGAACTGAATGTCCTGATCCTGCCTGCTGGCAAGATATCATCTAATCCATTTCTTGTGGATATGTTTCTTGCCCTCACTGTGGTTGTTTCCTTTGCTTTGCTCCACCAGACAAGCTCTTTCAAACTCCTCCTGTGGTAGAGTATTCATTCCTATGACCATCATGGAAGACTTTCCCCATATGTTTTGTGGGTTCAGTTTTTCTTCCATGAAGATGGTCATCCAGATTTGTATAGATTATTCTGAATGATAGTTTAAGAAAATTCATACTTGTCCTTCTGTGTCTTTATTAGAAATATATCATTTAGTTGTTTACAGGATTTGCCGTTTTCACGGCCATCTCATGTCACATTGATACTGATGTGCTCCTGGTGATCAACTAAAATAAACTAGTTTTTTAAATGTGTTGTTTCAAATGATGAAATCTCAATTCATAGCAGAAATGCCATTAATCCCTGATACCCCCTTTCTGTACTACTTGCTGTTATCACACCTGGATCCACCTTTCAATTCCTGTAGTAATCCACAGAGTCTTCGGATTAATGTGTAAGTTCCGGAGTGCCACTGTAGAAAATGCTTTATCTAAATCCAGACAAATTATATCTACTTCATTTCTTTGTCTGGAAAATCAGTTATCTTATCAAAAAGGCTGTCAAGTTAGTCTGGCACAATCTACCCTTGGTAACACTGCTACATTTTATCCTATGTTCTATTTATTTCTCTGTCTTTAACTTATCTTTTTCTTCAAAGCCTGTTCTAAGCTCTTGCAAACTGAAGAGGTCAGACTAATAGGCTTATGCTTGCCCAGATCATTTTTGTCCTTGCTTTTAAACACGGGCACTTCAGTTCCCATTCTCCACTACTATTTGATGCTTTCTCTGCCTTGATAGACTTGGAGGCTTGTCTCTGCCACTGCAATGGCCTTTATGAAATCACAGTATACCTAGTGATTCAGGTCTCAGCGAGACATTTGTTCGAAGCCCATTGAACTGTTATCCTTTTCAGTTAAACTTTTCATTGGTTAGTGAGATATCAATAAAAAAAATTAAATAACCATCTGCAAGAGGATCACATGTAAGATATAAGCAAATACTACTGCCGTGATGATTAAGTGAATAGAGAGTATCCCCTACTATTTAAAGCTCCCTTAACCACAGAAACTGGGAGAGAAAGAGTTTTAAGTGGCATAATAATGTCAGAGAAAATGATGTGAATTGGAGCCTAAGTACATTCTAATACTGAACACTTAACTGTGAGTGCTTATTTCACAAGGGCGTAGGACATCATTGAGCAGATTAAAGATATTAGAATATCTCAGATGATTAAATATTCTGTAATGTTTTATGTTAGCACTTAAAAGGGAATCACACGTGTAGGTCTAATGCTATATTATTACTAGTAGTTTTATCTTTTCATAAATACGTAGAAATACAGAATCTAACCCCATAAAAATCCTTGACATTTTCTTTCTGTGTACTTAGTAATGTGTCAGCATCAATGTTCATCAGGTGAACACTCTTTTGCTGGTCCTGATGAAATGACCAAGAAACAAATTTAGTGTATATACACAGCTAAATACATCTGTATTGTTTGAGTTGAGGCTGGCTAGGAGGACAGTGCATTTCTTGTTTATACTTTATTTGCTTTCTTTATTGCATTCATGTGGGTGTTGCAGCTGAAAATTAATGAAGGTGAAAATTACAGTCAATTGTGTCTACAAAGGACGGATGTTAATCTGGAAGCAGGGGAGATTATCATTGGTAGCAGTTTAGAGGGAAGGCCATTCCTGACTAACATCTGGGTTTTCAAGGCGGTATCATCACAACCATACATAACACTTTTGGAACAAAAAAGATTTTGCCATAATCTCTCAGCGTTTCTGTGTGTGAGGTGGCATGCAGCTAGGTGGCTAAAGCATTTTATGCTTCTGGCAATTTAAGCATCCGTGCTTATCAGATTTTGGAAACAATAATATATGTGTAAATTTCATATCCAAGTGTTATGAGATACTGTTGGCAAATGTAATTACCTGTATGTGCATCTGTCTCCAGTGTTGCGGTACTGGGAAACTAATTGCAGTATGTAAAGAAAAATGTTCTTTCGTTTATTGTATATTTTCATATATTCCATAACGTTTTCCTTTCCAGATGTTTGAGATATTTTCTTTTCTTGAAACTGTCTCTTCTTATAAAAGCTCACTTGCTAATCATTTTTCAAGAACTCATGTTGTGTACATACATCTCTGGGAAAATTTGGGCTTAAATTTAAGTATGTGCTTAAGTCACACTTATTTAAATAAAAGACAAGTATGGGCATGCATGTCAATCATATGCTTAAGTACTTCTGAGAAGAAGAATTCATTTGCTTCAGTGTCTTAAGTCTTAGCACAGTAGCCTTTCAAAAGCCTTCCTTATGGCATTAAGCCTAAAATTCTGCAATCTGCTTCCACTGGTACACTTCAGCTGAAAGTGACAACCTTACTGTATTTATCTGCCAACAGTGCTTTAACTATTTCCAAATATTTCTCAATAGTGGGGCTAAGCTCTCTAGGGCTACTTATTCTGCTATTGAAAGATCCACACTTGAAAAAGACAACTTTTTTTTTTTTTTTTTGAAAAAACCCCACAAAACCTACCCCCTTTTGCTTTGCATATAGGGATTTCATGTGGATTCCTACGTAAGACCTGCGTGCTTTGCTAAGATGAATGCCTATTCTCTTTCTTTCCTTGCCCACCTAGATCAAAGAAAGTAGCTTATGAGAATGGGTCTGTGTCTTTCCCCCAGCTTCATTTCAGAATCAGAATGCACTTTGTGTCTGTTACAGGCTGTGATGTATGAAGCAGAAAGAAGATTGATTTTCACAAGCTACCTTGTACCTGAAGTAATGAGAGTGGCAAATTACTTGTTCACTGAGCAAACATGACAGGAATGTCATAGAGGGAATTTATATATATGCAAACACATGGGGGTCACATCTATGTTACTTTTACAAAGTGACCTTATCCACCAGAGGGGCGTTTTTAAATCTGCGCTAGCTTACACAGGAAAGGCTAAATAAAACTGCAAATTCCTGCATTGTGTGGGATGTAGAAACTAACACAACTAATAAATAATGTAAGATTCAACACAGTACAGAACATAATTTAAATGGCTGCATTTTTTCTGTACAAGAGACTTGGGGTCAGAAGTGATTTCTACTATTCATTTAGGGTTTCTCTGAAGTGCAAATAAAATATTTGTCATAAAAAGAAAAGTAAGAGAATGTGGGATTAATTTTCTATCAGGTTTTTCTCTCAAACATTTCATCAGGATTCAGTAGAGAACTAGGCTTATGCTTCTCTTTATGAACACTTGCATTCACAGGGTATAGGTGTTTGCAGAAGAAAAATGGATCTTACTAACACTGAAAGTTTCTACATATGTAAAACAGGAACGAATGAATTTTGAACAGCTTCACAGAAGCTGATGTTTTAAAAGAAAGGAATGAAAAGGAGCAACAGAGAAAAATGCTGTTACTCCTAGGAAACAGATGAGAATTTTATTTGTGTATAAGCTCTTAAGGGAAGAAGGAAAGCTATTATTTCTTACCTTTTTTTTTTCTCCTCAACAATAAAGATTACATGAGGTTACGCTTCACTTAAAATAGGAAAGAAAGGCAATTTAGCACTGGTCATACAATGTAAGGTAATTCCCATGTGATTCTGCTCTATTTCTGAACTGTTGGAAAGGTGGCTGATCTCAAGCCCAGAAGCAAAGAAGGAAGAAAGTAGAAACTCAGAAGCTTATGGATGCTACATTGCAGTGAAATTCAAAATATACATCGGCATGTGGCAGTTTCAGTACAGCTGAATACCTGCGCCACATCTGCTGTTGGGAGGGGGCTGGCAGTGAGGTGGAGCAGTGATGCAGAGAGCCTGTGCAACCTATGGGTCTATTTAAAGTTTGCTTTTGATGAGTGACGGAGGCCAAGGGAGAAGGATTTCTGCTGACACAGCAGTTTGTGAAGCTTCTCTGCAGCATCAAATGTGGTTTCACCCTGAGGAAAAAATCCTACAATTTCTAACTATTTTTGTCACTAGTCACCAAAACAGTCTGTTCTTGGGTCCGTGATACTAGACTGGTGATGGTCTCATGGAGTGTGATTCAGGGAAAAGGAATCTTATGGAACAGAAGTAACAAATCCTATGACTTTATTCATTGTGTTATGGTGTTAGTGAAGAAATGGTCATGACAGCATCATCTCACATTCAGCCCCTGCCTGTCTGAATTATGGGGATGACATCTTTTTGTTTGATTTTTAATGTGTCCCTGGAACACAAAAGGAGCTCTCTTTCTTTTTCCTTGTCTCTAAGCGCATTGAAAAATAAACTCAAACGTGGCAGCCTTTCATGCCCTGTTTTGTATGAATCTCTTTTGTGTGAACCGAGAATTCCTTGGGTTTATGTTGGGGTTAGAAACTGAAGGAAATTTTTGTTACACATGAAGTTTGTATTTTTTGTGTAAAATTGATTTTTAAATGTGGGCATGTCCTATAGCATGGCTGTTCTCAGTTTTGACCACCTTTGGCTCATGTGGCATTATTGAAGGCTGTAAGGATCACAGCAAGGGAGAGGTTCTGCAGAAAGGAAGGTAAATAGAAGCGGAAAATATCTCACAGAGAAAACCATTCAAGTTAATAGCTATAGTTTGTCTGTGGAGCTCTGCACCACCTCTAGTAAAAGTAGACCTCATTTCAGAGCTCATTTGTTCTATTTAACACAGCCTGTTATGTTAGTGTAGTAAGAGTACGGTAATGGACTGAATTTTATTTCCTGAATGCACTTAACTTGACATGGATCAGGGTTGCAAGAGGCTAATAGTTATGTTTCAGAGCTGAGGCCAAATGCTGTCTAGTTCCTGTGTCTTCTCAGTGCTCTATCATGGGCTGTTCTGGAAATCCACAAAAAATAACCAGTTTCTGAGCCCAGGTGATAATACATGCACTCAGATACTGAGCATATCTCATGACCTCTCCTTGTTATCTAGCTGTTTGCCTGCTTTGCTGATGAGATACATCCATCCCAACCTCCTGAGTTTCTTGGACTACGAACCCCTCATTTTTTATTTCTAGGGCTGTGTTTCTACGGATTGGCTTCTGTGTGTGTAGCCAGACTGCTGGGAGCATAGTGCTTCATACCTTGTTTGTGCTTGTGCAGCCACTTGTCTGTCCTTGGACTGACCGTTGTCAGCGGCCAACGCACACCACTGCAGGTCTAGTGTTATACTGCATAATCAGTTTGAAACTTACCATCTTACAACTTTTTCTTATTTGAGCTGCTGCATGTTACGAATGCTTTAACTGCTGAGATTTTTTTTGTTATACATCTGCTGATGGCCTCTGAACTATTAGTCCCAAGCTAGAACTGCTGCTTGCACTGACTTTTCTGTTAATTGTGCCTATTATGGGACTGCTGTAAGACAAAGTTAGGATTTTTGTCCTTCTAAAGGTGAATACCACAAATAAGTAATGCAGAATAGTGTAATAGGCTTGTGGTACAGAAATAGTGTACTGTTTTTCTCATGATTGGAAATCCTGGCAGTGGCATTGAGCCAGAGTTTCTGTGTCAAAGCTGAAACCCTTCCTTTACTTTGCAGAACAATCTCTTCTGTATTGAATGCTGGCTTACTCCTGTTTGGTGTGCTGGGCTGTGGGCAGAGGTTTGTATCATCATTCTGCCATCTACCCTGAGGGGCTGCTGTTCACAGGCAGATAGGTTGGCTTCCTCTCTTTCCCCCTGCTGCTACTGTTTTCCCTTACGTATTTGTATTTTCTGCTCTGCATTTGGTGCCAGCCTTGCAGTGAATCTGGTATCAGCAGAGTACAGGAAGGATCTGTATTAGATTCAACTTTGCTTAATGGTGCAAGTCCCACTGGATTTTGAGCAGTGTTGGGCAGGTGAGGAAGAAAGATTTGATTTTAATGAGAGATGACTTGGCACCAGCATCATAACAGGTGCAATATGAGAACCCAGGAGTGAAAGAGTTAATTCATATTCTCCTCACAGAGATAGCTGTGAAAGAGCATATGCTGAATGTGCATTCCATTTTCATTTTTTTGTTCTTATTTACAGTGACAAATAATGTATTTCCCTTTAGCTTTGAGTGCTTCATAAACCTGGAGCTGATGATGAATATGCAGTTTTCACTCCAAAGGCACTGGAATCAGTGCAAGAAAGCAGAGCTTGGTGTGGTTCAGAGCACTCTGTGACCTCCACTGTGATTATTAATCAGTCAGGCTTTCAGGGGCACAACCACCATTCTAGAGGTAGCACTTGCTTGCTCCTCTCGCTTCTTCACTGATGAATGTGATATTTGAACCTCTGGGAGACACACTGGATTTGTGACTTCTGTCAAAAGATGCTGAGTTCTGTTTGCTCTGAATTCAGGTTTAAAAGGATTTGGTACACTCCTCAGTGGGTTCTTAATTTGAGTTGTAGTGTTTTGTTACACACAGCCTGGTCTGGAAACTTACTGGCGCTTAACAAGAACTCATCAATCTCCTGGAGAGCAAGATTGGCAGTTTTGGGGGAAGGGGCCTGGTTACAAGTCAGGAAATCATAAGTGGAGTTGTGGGGTGTGGGAGGGGGTTGCCTTATCAGCATGTGGTGTTCTGTTAGAAAGCAATTTGCTTGGAGGAAAGGAATTGCTTTGAAGGAATGGAAAGAGACTTGGGACTTTGAACATGCTACTGATTAATTCTGTATTAGAACAATCAGCCTTTTGCAGAATTGTGGTTGCCCAAGATAGTGTTGAAGAAAGCAAAAGAGATGCTCTTAAATTTCTTTGGTCTTCTTATGAACATAATAGGAAATAAATGTGCAACAATACTGAAGCAATGCCATTTTTTTCTGCTCAGAAGGGCACTCTAGATCCAGGCATTACAAAACAGCAGTAATTTTGTTCAAGTGATCAAATTTGCAGATTTTCTAGTATAAGTGATTTGAAATAGGACTCATCATCCTATTGACCTGTCATCAGAAACATGACCGTCATGCAGAACTGTTTCTTAGCCAGCTCCCTAGGGCTTTTCTACAGAGAATGAAAAGTGAGAGAAGGTTTCATTATTATACCTCTTGCCACTCTCTGCACAACTGTAATCCTTAAGCACTGCAGCCTATGTTCCTGAACTTGTCTTTTTGGCAGGTGGAGGGGTATTTTGTCTTTGGAGGACAAAGTTATTGAGAAACCGAGTTATTACTGAGAAATAAGTCATGGGTTACCTTGTGCTTGAACCACCATGGTGGCTTGCTGTCACAGTGAAAACATCACTGAGCGAGATGAGGGTAGCTGTGTGCAATTTCCATTGGTGCACTAAATCAAATCTTTTCATTACCCAAAGATAGACAGGAGAGAGACTAGTGAATCTGCCCTGTGCGAATCCACGTTTCCAAACCACTCATGTCTTCCTGACAGGATTTCTCCACAGGAGGGTTGGTATGCGTGCTGGAGATGTATTCAAATCTTTTATCTCTTTATGACTTGTGAGCAGAATCCAAGAAGAGTTGCAATCCCAATAGCTAAAAACTCCACTATATGGTCAAATAGGACCACGTTGACCATGACTGGCCCCAGACATGCTAGCAGAACTGCTCTGTTCATCAACCTGCAGCATAACTGCATTGATTCATCCTTGCCAGCTTTGGAGTCTTCAGTGGTTATGAATACTGCTTGTGCCTTGAGAGAAACATGATGAGTGGACATGTTGAATTCTCCTGGTGCTGACCAGGGTGGAGGAATGCTGGCGGACCAGGGAGGGAGGTTTACTGATGCTCTATGTGATGTATCTCATTTACAGCTAAGCAGAATTTAAGACTTAAGAGTTGTCAGCCAGACACTTATAAAAAACTTCTTGAATTCTCCTTAAATTAAGATAAAAAAATATTTTTAAAGTCTTAAAATAAATACTTATTTTCATGTATTTTTGTTTTCAGGATGAATAAGAGATACTTACAGAAAGCAACAAAAGGAAAACTGCTAATAATAATATTTGTTGTAACGCTGTGGGGGAAGTTAGCGTCTGGGGCAAATCATCATAAAGGTAAGAAATTTTGGTTTGTTCCATTATACTGTTGTAGCTGTGGCCTCTGTCAACAAACTCAGAAAAGTCCAGTCTACGCGACCTTTTTTCCTTATGTGTATTTGTGTCTCCTGATACTGATCCACTAATCAGTCCCAAAGGAGGAGAGTTTTGAATGGATAGACTTTTATTAATTTCTTGAGAATTTAAGTGTTTCAGTCCCATTTTCAGCATTCTCTGATTTTAGGTCATTTTGTAATGATAGTACAATTGAAAAGATGGTAAAAAAAAAGATGCTAAAGAAAAAAAAACCAAATAATGAGTACTGCTTGTCTCATAAAAACAGTTATATCAGATAGCATGTATGTGTGCTACAAATTAATTCCTGGAATGAACCTTAGAAAGAAACAATTTTTAGTAACATGTGTGCTCCTACTGTGTGCAGTTATCTGTCAAGGCTGACTTCATGGATATTGTGTGCTGAATGTGATTTTTTCATCACCAAAAAAAAAAAAAGACCATTGCTTAGCAGTGTTGTCTGTCTTTGGTACTTCATTCCTAACACCAGACCAGGAACTTCAGTAGCTTGTGACAATGTGATATTTGTTTCCTCTTGGTCATTCCAGCCCTTAAAACGTAAACACACTAGCAGACGCTGTGATGGTTTACTGAAGCTTGTTAAAAGGTTTCTTTTGTGTGTGTGTGTGTGTTTCTGTAAAACCCTAATGCAAGGAACAAACTCTCCAGATTCATGTACCAATCTCTTCTTATAGGCTAATATAACTTGAAATGTGATCTGCAATATAATACAATTTTGAAGTCCACTTCTTGCCTTCATATAGTGTCTGTTGTCTGTTTATCTGTTTATTCGAGATCAGAATAAACAACTTGGGTAAAGTAAGGGTGGGACATCAGCATTACCAAGAGCTAAGGAGTAAATACTGGGGAAGGATTCCAGTAAGACCAGTCAGTTCTTCTCTCATGTACATTTTATTATATTCCCTCTGATGACAGGATTTCATGAGCAGGTATTTTATATATCTAACTGCTAGATAGTTTTCTGCTGTGTGAAGATACCTTACTGATTAAGGACTTCGGGATGCGGAGGCACTTTCTGCGAAGTCTTTTGTGAATTGCAATTTGGTGCAGACAAAAGATTCTGATGTGGTCCTGCGGGCCACCAAAGATGGGCATCGTGACAGACAGGAACTGTGCTGACACCCTTTGCTCAGCCTTTGTTCCCACTCTGAACTAGAATATGGGTTGGTGCTGTGGCTTGCCAGTTTAATCAGCTATTGGAAAAGAGCCAAGATATCGTAGCCTGGATTCATAATTCTTTTGTCTTTGATTATCTTTCTTTAAAAATATAAAAATCCATCTCCAGATCATTTTGTTTACATCTACAAAAGCTGGTCAAGCCGTGTTTGCCTTCATCCAGTTCAAACTTTGCCAGAGTATGCTTGCTACTGTTTTTGAAAAAATGATGAGTAAAACCTTTCACCAAGTATTTAATGGAAACAATTTATAATCCTAAGGACTGTGTGGGGAATTAGGGCTTCATAATTGAGAACCAAATGATACCCCACCAGTTTTAGCTTTCCAGATATATTCATGCAAGGGAGATGCCAGCAGAGCTATACCATTAATTATCTGGACAGTACTTCTCATTTGAGAACAGAAATAACTTGAGAAATATTGAATTTGATGTTTTTAGATAAAAACAATATGCACATGAGCCCGCTGCAAAATCAGGTTATTAGCTGTAGGGACTTCTTTACATTCCTGCAAGTTAACAAAAAGCTTTGATTCTTTTTCTTTAAGTTGTAACTTTTCACCCCTTTAGCAAAATACATGGAGTCTTGCAGGGAACAATAATAAGAAGAAGGATGACTTGGTTGTTTAATTTAGAAAAGGAACTATTGTATATGTTCAGATTCTTTTGGAAAAAAAATATTTGGAAGGATTTTGGCTTGTGGATTTAGTAAATCTGCAGATCAGCTGCACTCACTGTATATGGGAGATTATTTTTAAAAGCACAAATCAGAGTTACACAGCTCAGCTACTATTGATTTCCAAAGAAACTGGGAGTTTGACTTCCCATTGTGTTAAAGAAAATCTTCCCCTTACTCTAATAGCAGAAATGGAGCTAAGGTGCAGTCATGGAAAACATGACACTGTTCACCTTTGCATGAGTTTCCAAATACTGAGAAATATGTGAGTTTCTTCAGCAATAATTACCCCTAGCACCGTTAATCTTCATTTATGGAAGTCCTTACACATTGACATGACAAACCCTAATGACTTTGAAGAGCCTTTACAATTTCAAAGATCGATAATCTCCATTTTAAAAAATCTTTACTTTCCTGTTGACTTAGTCATATTATGCATCAGTTGCACCAACTCTTAAACCCATCTCCTTTTCTGAAGGCTATTGTAAAAGAAAAGAAAAGGAAAAAGCAGGAGAGATCATCAATGTGTGAAAAATTGTTTAATGAGCCTTCTGCTCTCCAGACAGACTTCATCAAGGATATAAACAACTGACCCTGAGAGGCCATCTCTAGGCTTGTTGTGCTTATTTCAGGGATATGCCACAAATGAGAACCCGTCAGCAGCAAGAAAAGCAGAGGCAGAGGCAGGGCAAGGGGAACCAGGTTCTGAGGTCCAGTTGAGCAACCACCAGGGTTGCAAACTGGTACAGCTTTTCAGTTTCAGGTGTGTGGGCACCAAGTCCATCCTTTTACTTGAGAAGACTGATTTGAAGATACGTCTGCTTCCTTTATCTTGGCTGATTGTTACAGTTTCATCAGTCTGGACAAAAAATCCAAGAGCTAAAATAGATAAGCACTCGCAGAGTTTAAACCAAAACACAAAGCTCACTTTTTTGCTGCACACAGGATTACGAGTTCTCCCTAGTTCCTGGATGAGCGCATACTTATATTCCATTTATCCTATCTTCTGAAAAGAAACAGGAACTCTGCTTTTGCTTTTTCATTTTGCTGGGAACTCCAATACTCTGGTTATATGTGCCTTGCCCAAGCACATGCATGTGTGGATCAGCCCACGGTACCAGATGCATTTGTGCTGCAGTCGCTATGTATGAGAAGAAAAGTAGAGAGTGCCATATAAATCTCCAAAAGGGTGTTTTCAAGGTTGTGAGTCTAAAAACTGATATACCTTGAGGGTGGCTGAAAGAAATCCATAAGGGTGTTTTATTATAAGACTGATCCTGATCCTCCTACTCATTGCTAGCACTTGGAAAAGAAATAAACGTGCAAACATGTAGTGTTCACTGATGGATACAGCAGGCAGACATCAGTTCAGCATCACTGCCTGTTTGCTACTTCTGTCACAGGGAACATGAATTGATTTGGCAACCATTGCATCACGGCCTGTGTTTACGGTTTCAAGTGTTGGACTGGTCCTCTTGAGAAAGAAATATACTGATAGCCCCTTACAAGCACTTGTTTGCAGACAAGAGGCTACCATGAGACACAGTTTCTACCCTAAAACTAAAAACTCTTTCAAAATTCGTGTTTCTTTGAGCTTTTTGTGATTACTAAGTTTTTTTACATGGATAATGCAATAAGATAATCTAAAATAAATTAAGGGTACTTTTGAATCTGAGCATAGTTTAATATTCCTCAAAATACAAACCAATAACCTTTATATTAGTTTTAAATCCCTGGACAAAATAATGAGTTGTTTAAAAATATGGCTAATCATGAATGCTTTCTTGCCAGAAGGAATTTGTTATGGAACCAGAAAACACCCCAGGTAGACAAATAAAGTAATTGAGTCTTTTTGGACTTACTAGATGAAAAGGCGTGATAATTTATATTTGTTTAAAAATTTCACTGAGAAGCTGAACTTACTAATCTGATGCCTATCATATAGTTAAAACAAACTCGACTCTTCATCGTTTGTGATGCAGAATATCTGCTGCTACTCGTCTGAGAATTCACACTAAATTAGAATCTGAGGGAATGTCTCGCTGCTCACAAGGAGAAAATGAATCTTGGTTTCTCCTTGCAAAGGAGCAGCTGTTCTGAAGACCAGCTGAATGAAGTAGCCTCTGAGCCTCTAAAGCTACTGGTTAGATTACCCTTCCTGGATGACTCTGCCTGTCTCAGCTGCCTTGCCCGGGCAGAAGCACTGCTGGCACCAGTGTGGTGATGTAGGATATGGCCTATGCAACACGTGTGTCTGGAGTTTGGGAATGGGTATGACTATGAGAAGCGAGAAACCCAGTGTTTATCAGTGGCATGCTTTCATGTGGTATTGATAAGTTTATGTCCATGGCTGTACTTTCATTAGCAGCTGGTCATCCTCTTCCCTGTTCACCAGGTCGCTTTCCTTTTTGTTTTGTGGAAAGAGTACAAATAAAATGTGCAGGACAGTCCTGGAAAGCCCGAGGAATTGTCTACAGGACTGAAGTAGAAGTGCAGCTTAATTGTAATCATTGTCCTCGGGTATGTCATTTTCTTTGGATAACTCATCATTTCTGTTTGCTTTGGAAGAGCTTTTGTGTCTAGATGTGTTGTGTTTTCTGTCAGGAAAATGAACCAAAAGGTGGCAAGCCCTGAACAGGGATCCATATGCTCTTAACACACATCCCACGTGTGTATCTTTGAGAATGTAGACATTTTTTAGGGGAAGAAATGTCATAGTAATGAACAAATTTAATCAAATGTGATACTGTAGGCCAGTATGGGCAGTAGTATGCCTGGTTCTGGAGAGCGAGTGGAAGGACTCATAGGCCGTGCAGACAAACGGAGTGGTGCAAGTTTGTTCTTTTGGCTTGTAGCATTCAGCGGGGCTTTCTTAGCACATGCAGTAATGCTAACACTGCACTGAATCAGCATGTGACAGGCTCCTGGCTCTGCCTGACCCCTGGGCTGTGGAATTGATTTGTTCTGAGGAGAGATAATATAGCACTTTGTTAAAAGCTATGGTAATGGCCTGTGTGCATTGCCTCAATGCCCTCATGCCTGTTTCATGCACAGGGGGTAAAATTCACTGGTGAGTTAGGACAGCTGTTTAGATGGCTTAATAGGTGATTTATGCCATATTTATAGTTCTTTTGTATCACTAGGGCAGTGCGAGGGACCTGAGGCATGCTGGTGAATTTTGTGCAATGCTTTCCAAACTCTTACTGTTGTGAATTGTGCCTTAAAGATACCGTTGATACTCTGATTCTTGCAATAGATTTTCCTCTAGCCAAACTTTCTCCTTACAGTTATCCAGTGACATTTGTACAGAATATATTCATACATGAGACTACATGTTCAGATGTCAGTATATAAAGTCCAGTACTGGCTTGCACTCCCTAGGTGCCCAGGACAAAACTTTATTACCAGAAGTATTGTATATTACAGACATGGGTAAATGTACCTTGAAGTTTACTAAAGACAATGATGCCTAAGTGGAGATGCTTCTGAGCACCAATGATTAGTTCTGCTTGTCTTCTTGATTGGCTGTTTGCTGTATGTTTAGATCTGAAGCAGCAAAGCAGAAGACATTGCTTTTCTTCTGCTGACTGCTTGCTATAGGCCAAATGAAACTGGCTTGAGTGGGCTGGGAAAAAGCCTTCAGAGCACATGGGTGGTCAGGTAGATAAGGGGAGAGACTAGCTTGCAGGAAGTCTACAGCAGAAGCAAAGCCTCGGGGACAGCTGAGAAAACTGATGAAGAGACAGACAGCTAGCCTTTTGAGGTGAGGGAAACAAAGGGACTTAAGGAGCCAGAAGTGACTGTGTCGAAGGATTCTAGTCTGAGGGCAGACTTGGAAACAGGCATCTATCCCACCAAGGGCAGATTTGTTTATAAGCTCTTTTATTTTAATTCAGCTTTATTCAGCAACAATGAGATTTTTCTGTTTTAAAATATGTTTGTGTCTAGTTTATAACAATGATTTTGAATTATTAGTCCTGAAGTTTTAGGGTACTCTGTAAGAAAAGATCCATCACAGACCTCTGACTGACTTTGGTCTCATTGCATTTGGTATGGAAAATCATATCAAAACTTCTTGAATGTTATATCAGCTGGAACATTGCAGAATATATGTAACAGCTTCTACTGCTGGGAATCACACTGGAGGTACGATTGTTCAGAAGGTCTGGTGAAGGACTGTATCAGCCCTTTACTCTGGTGTCTTGTTATTGCATTAAGACTGTGCAGGTTAGTAACACAATGTTCAGAAGCTTGGGTAAATATCTACAATGCATTACAGCTAAATAATGCTGTCCAGGTTACTTTATTCAGGAAGATCAGGGGGTTGCCTATCATTTTGGTGTTTGAGATATACATTCCTAGTGTTTAGAGTCACTGTGTCTAGATAAGAATAGCCCTAACTGATACATTTGAGACCTCTGAGTATTTCTGTAAAGTGCCTTCATCATGAAGTTATAGTGTTTTAGTATGAATGTATCTTTGTCCTTCCTGTTGAGAATTTTACAGTGTGTAGAAGACAGCATTCGTAATGCAGAAATAGAGGGTGTTTGTATTCAGTTTTAAAAGCAGTAAGTACCTTTGGTGAAGGGGACATAAACCAGATAAAAGACAACCCTCCTTCCAGCTAAGTAACCACTAGCTAGCCACGTGCTCCCTCTTGTTCTCCTTCGTTCCTGAAGGAGTCCTATTGGAGGTAATGGCATTCTTTGGGGTCATAAGATATGTGGTTTGAACCTCTTTGAGCTGAAGAGGGCACCAAATGTAGATCTCCCAGTTCCATGAACTGGGCTCTGATACAAAGGATAGGCAGCAGCAGTATTGCTTTTTCCTCACCTTGCAGTTTTTTGAAATGCCTGTACTGTTAACATTCGGTGAGGGATCTGACCCTATGGGTAAATTGTATGTGTTCAACATGCACTTTCTGGATGTGTGGGCCTGTCAAAGGATGTAAGAGTTGTTCTGCATATTCCTAGGTTCTTTATTGGAATTAGGTAGGAGACACCTGCCTGAACGCAGCCCTGTGCGACCTGCTCTAGGCGAACTTGCTTTAGCAGGGAGATTGGCCTAGATGATCTCCGGATGTTCCTTCCAACCCTTGCCATTCTGTAAGTCTGTGATTCTGTGAAAACTGTCTAATATTCAGATGAGGGAAGTTGCAAACACGCAGAGAGATGGGTGTGGATGGATGCCTTAGGAGCTACGAGGTGAGGCTAGAAAATGTCAGTGGGGTCTGTCCGAATCTTAGATGGAGGCATCCACCTCTCTCTTCTTGATCTGTCAGTCCTGCTTCATCAAACTCTTTTGTCATCTTTGCTAAATGTCTCAACCATGGATAATCTTATCTCTTGTGGAAGTTGGTCTCAGTGATAAATTCTCTTAAATGAGAATGCTTTGTGTGCAGCTTTCACTAACTTAATTCTGAGTGTAATTAATGTTTAAATATAGAAACAAAGGAAGATGATAGTTATTTTAGCAGACGTGGGGAAGAAAGATATTAGATGTTCTTATCTAGCTTGGGCATTAATTGAAAGTTTCAGTTATATCAGGATCAGAACCTGATCCCAAAATTGCCATTTGCTTGAAGATAAAATAGGACAGTCAGTCAAACACTTTCATATCAGTATCTGTCACTGCAATCTAAAGTGTTAATACAATATCTGCTAGAATACAGTAGATAACATTCCTTGGCCTTCTGCCAGGACATAAAGGAAAATAATTTTCTTTGATTGCTGAGGCCAATAGTTCCAATGGTTCACTGGGACATGGGTGCAGAAATCATAGCAACAGCAGAGTTCTGCCTGTTTCTTCCTTGTGCTGCCAGCTTCATAACAGCACATGGCTGCCGTCATTTTTGCCCCCATTCCCACCACCACCTTGGCAATGAAACTTGGCTGTCCTTGAGGCAGCCATGGAGGGAGAAATTGGAGAGTTCCAATGAGATATCACACATTTTCCTTTATACTGATCACTTAAAAATATTTCTGTTTGTATTTGGCAAGTATTATGATTTCTTGATGTTTTTCTAAGACAAGTATAAGGGAAGTTCTTAGCAGTTCTTTGTTTTGGGCCTGATCTTGTAATACCAATGTCAATTTTTTAGTAACTTTCCATGAGTGAGTTAGATCTTTTCCTTAAATACATTCAGATTTCGTGTTGCAGTGGAAAGGAGATGATTGCACAAAAGATTATATTCTTGTAAAAGTTACGTAGTTAATTTTACAGTCAGAAATGCCAAACTTTTTTAACATTTTCAGCCTTCTCATTTATTACTAATGTTTTCTTCCCTTGGATAGCTGCCCTGCCAGTCATCTGTTTTTTAGCTACTTTCTGTTTTGGAAGATTAAGCTTTCCTTGACTTTTTTGTTAGTAAAATATTGGAAGATGTTAGGACTGAAAAAACTCTGATATTATGCTTACCCTGCTGTTACTTTTTCCTATCATGAGTAAATGTTGACATTTCCCTAATACTGGAATCAGATCTACCTTTCCAGTTTTATATTCTTGGTTTCAAATTAGTCCTGTTGATTTGTAATATATACTAAGTAATGCATTCTGCTAGATTCCTTCATCCTTATACCTAGGAAAACAGAGTGCTTATATTTGCATGCCCCAGTTTTGACTAAACCCATAAAAATAGTGTGAAAGAAATCGTTAGCCTCCTAGATAGTCGTCTTTATTCAATTAGTCTTGATTTAATAGTACCGATCTCTTGATCAGAATTTTCCTTGTTGTTTCATTAACTTGTTAAGTGCTCAATTATTGTAGCATATAGTAGTATATATTTATGTTAGCATTCTTAGATTTAAAAAATTATTTTCATTTGCCTAAATGTATATCATGTCATAGATAATTTCTTAAATAAACTTTTCCTTAGAGTAGGAAAGGGAAGCAATGGATGTTAGATGCAGCTGTGATCAGGGAGGAAGAGAAAGACTGTTTAGTAACCCGGAGAGTCCTATCCTAGACCGTAAAGCAGGGTGGTACGCCACAGTGAGCCGATGGGGTTGCTGCAACTGCCTGTGCCCGCTCCGCAGACCCTTCTCCCTTTCTGGAAACATTCTTACTCATTGACTATAGTGGCTACGCTGTCTTTAAAGAGAATTCTTCCAGTACAGACAGGTAGTAATAAAATGGGAAAACAATTACAAAATTTTCATGGTAAATATCAGAGTGAGTTTACACAAATAAAACCTTTTGAGGAAATGCCATTCTCTGTCTATTTATATAAATACTTAATATTGATAACAAGAGTCTACTGAGTTACTGCAAAAGTGTGAATCCTTATGTGCAGGAAATCTCTGAATGTGCCTTCTGGTTGAAGCTTCCAGCCTTGGACTTTGATACACATTGTAGAAGAGCTGTGTCCAGTTCTTCTGTTGACTTTGGAGCCCAGGTGGTAGGATTATCTTGAGGTATATTGGAAGGTCATGGCTAGTACAAAGTTTATGTTCAAGACCCTGAAAGCATCTTGCTTTATCAGAGAAACGAAGCAGATTTTTTTACACTGGTATGACAACATTGTTTTTTCTGTCTTTTTCCTCAGAGAAACTCTCATCAAGTTTTATTAATGTCCGTGACTAACAAACAAGAATGTAATTGAAAAGAAAATCTGATTAATATACAGTTTCCCTTATATTATGTTTTCTCCAAATTCAATATGTTAAGATTGTGTCATTTTCATAGGTCAAATACAATGGGTCAATACCACACTATAGTTAAGAGTCTGGTCCTTAACAGTATCCAGATATGTAAAATTAGTATAATGCCAGGATTACGTCCAATTCTATCTTCAAAGTCTAGATCTCTTTTCAGGTATGGAAGCCATATACCCCAATGCTGATCTTAGGGTTTTCTGCACTAACCCTCAGGCTTTCCAATACACATTCCATACATCCAACATACGTTCCGTACATGCAGTGATGACTGCCCCATATGTATGCTGGTATCAGCTGCACATCCCTGTTGCCTGACTCAGGGGATTTCACATATTCAGGTTGGGAGGTTTGTGACTGGAAAATCGCATCCCGTGTGGAGATTATTTCTATAGCGTTCAGGGGATATGTTAATCTAAGTTTCATCTGCATTAATTTTCTGCTGATAATGTCTAAAGTCTATGCCCTTCTCTCTTGACACTCTTCACTGAATTTACTCTATAGCAGTGTTAAGTGATTGCTTGTACAATGTCATATTTTAGAACAGCTGTTCTTTAGTCATGTAAGTGCCAAGAAAATGTTCAGAAACAGACAGCTATTCTGGGGAATAGCAGGAGAAAAATTCTTTATATGTTTTGGATTACAATTTACAAAGTTTCTTTCTGAACAAAAATTTTTAGTTCTGTTTTTTGTGGGGCTGAGAGGGATTTACCATTTTAAGGCTCACTGGGGCAGTCTGCCACTGTAGTAGAGACTTTGTAAAAGAGTCTCATCTTTTCAGAAGATCAGGGAATTGATCTGAGCCCAAGTTGCACAAAACGACAGCTCCAAAGCAGCAAAGCGTGTGTCTGTATGCATGCATATGTACATGTGTATGCATGCAGAGATATGAGAACCTTGGATGAAAGAGAAAAATGCAAGGTCATCACTGATGAAACAGCTTATGTGGACCATTTTAGTGTTTTTAAAATGCTTATCATTTATTTATGGGAGCTTCACAAAATACTAGGTGCTTTTCAAACATAACCGAAAACTCAGGGAATTTTCCACAACATTCAGTTTTAGACATCTTTCTTAGGTGCTCTGAAACACCTTCAGAGCTCATTGTTTTCACAAAGTGGGAAGTCAAGCTTTCAGTGTAGATGTGGATATGTCCCTGAATTCATATACCAAGAAGTTTGCAACCTATTGAAAACCTTCTGGAACTTTTGGAAAGTCTCTTAGCAGGAGGACTCAGTTTGGATATTGTTCTTTTATCTGCCTAATAACTCTTCTCCTGTATGAGGGTCATAATGTCCAAATAAAATTGTAAAGGTCTTATTTTATTTCTGCTGTTCAAATGGAGTCTTGTGTTGCAGTTCAGAAGCCATTGAAATTTGGTCTGTGACAGATTCATTTATATCTGCATATCATTCTGCAAATGTCATTCCATTGTGTTAAAAAGGTTTGGTTGTAAAATCTGGATTTGGTGTTTGCTCTTTTTCTCCTTGTTGAGCTAAAATACAGAGAAAGTCAGGAAGAATTCTTGAAATTTGCAGAGGGATAATACAGAAAATTTGACCTTCCTATTAAATTGACCAAGAAAAAAAACACTTCTCCACATAGATGGGAGCAAAGCCACGGCATACTTACTGGAGAATGGAGGCTGGCTTGGGGGTTTAGATGACAGAAAGCAGGAAAATGATAAAAGAGCAGTCTGCTTTGTGCAGCTCTCTTTTACCAGGCTGAGCAAGAATTCTGTCTGTAGTGATGAGGAGGCTGAGGCAGGAGCTGCCAAGTCTGTCTTGTTCTTTTTTTCCCCATAGATTTGTATAACTCTTGTACTCAAATTGTTCTCAAGCAAATGCAGTAGACTTAGAATTCTTTTTGCAAAATACTTCTGGCTTCAATATCAAGTGTCCTTGAGTGACTGAAGTATAAAGCTGAATGCATGGGTTATTCCGGGTGAATGCAGAGCTGCAGAAAGGATATGCCTGAGAAAAGTGTTATGTTACGACCAACACAAATCTTGGGTGCATTCTGCCATTGTATTTTTAGGTGCAATTTATTAGAATTGCTTCAGCTGAGTCTGTGCTCCAGGACGATGTGTGGGAGGAGAGCTAGGGCTTGTAGGAGACTGTCAGAGTTGCTGGGAAGGTCAGAATTGTTCTGGATCCAGAATTTAAACCCAAGACTATGCATGTGTCTGATGAGAGGGGAGCAAGGATGAAGCAGTTAAGCCTGTAATTCAATCTCAGTGAAAAGAATGAATCATAGAAAAGACTGAAATCATCATTAGATTCCTTCAGTGAGCTGGAAGACTAAGGAAAACCAGTTTTGAAAAGATGAAAGAAAGTATTGTACCTATGAACAACAAAATGAAAAGATTTTAAAAGTGAAATATGTATTTAAAACTTTGCTGAGTTTTATTATGTTATGTAAATTTATTACCGATAGAAAAAAAAGATCGCTGCTGCTAAACATTCATCTAAGATGCATAGGCATGTGTCAATTTAACTGTGGAAATTTTGTGAAATGGAACCCAGAAGGTGTGCTAACTGCTAGACACCGCAGAGTGGAAAGTAAATATATTTCCAGTGAGTGAATATAGAGAAAATAAGCATCTGGAAGAAATGAGAATTTTGGATTCTTAATTGCATCATTCACCCCAGAACATCTGCCAGAGATATTAAGAGCAAATATAACTGTATTGAGAGAAGATACAAGTTTAAATAAGGAAGGAGGAAGAGTAATATTGTGCCATCTTGTTACACTGATGCACACTGTGCACATGAAGGCTGTGTAAATCTCTCTCCTCCTTCTAGATTTGGTTCACAAACACTTTAGGAGATTAAAAATACTGTTTCCATGCCTATGTTTACCTTTTCAGGACATGGGAAAATTCAGAAAAGCTCATTTAAGTAAGTAAATAATCCATACTTTTACATATTCTGTCCTTCATCATAACAATATATAGTGTACTAGAAAGCTGAGTTGCAGAAGGCAAAGGGCATCCTGCAGAGGTTGTGCCCTGGAAACATCTGAGAAAAGAATTAACTTTTCATCCTACTTGTGCCACTCTTGTTCATAGTATGGTTTAGATGAGCGCAAAAGCTTCTTTACTCTTTGCTGTCATGCCAGCCCTGGAAGCTGCTCTTTGGCAGTTGCAGGAATCAAGTGCAGTCAGGCCCTCTGCCTAATGTTAGGGAAGAAAATGGGATGGGATGTAAACAGCTAAAAAATGGGGAGTTAGGAGGATCCCCATTACACAGGTGCAAGGACAGTGCTCAGCAGTTTCTTGACTTTCCAGTTTTTGCCCTGCCTCATTAGATGCATGTTTTGCTGAGCAATTTGACAGTACATATTTCCCACCCTCTTTCTGTCACGATGTTACTGTCATTACATTTTCCTGGGTTTACTCTGAAAAACAGCTTGTGTAGAGTAACATGACTGAAGGAAAGAGCTTAGCTACCAGAGAGGGGTTAGTTATATGGTACTTCACAAATCTGAAGTAAAACCTATGTGTTAGAGAAAAAGAAAGAATTTTTAAACTGGTGTAATTTTAAATTTTCTTTTAAAAAATAAATACCAGAAGGACCACTGCATATTATTGCCTGTAAAAATGCCATATTCTAGAACAGCTGTTCTTTAGTTATAGAAGTACCCCAAAAAAAGTTCAGAATCCATCAGGTATTTTTGGAAATAGAAAACCACAAAAATAATTTAATTGTTTTGGATTAAGTTCTCCATTAACGGATTATCAAGATTTTATCTTCATGTTATAGGCATTTAGAACTTGAGGGTTTTTTGCTGAAAGTCAGAGACAAACTAAATTAGAGTAGTCTGAATGGCATATGGAAATCATACTCTTATTTTTTGCAGTTCATGTGGTTTATTTCATCATGGGCGACATTTTACTCTCATTATTTTTTCATCTTTCTGAAATAAACAATACTAGTCTATTGGGTACTATTGACAGTAAGTACTGAAAGTACTTAATAAAAATAATGAATTTGCTGAAGCAAATACCTTTCTCAAGTCTAGTTCTTGCTTCTATTTTCAAATATAATTTAGTCTAATGAGCATTTTTTAACCTGGGTATACAATAAATCCTGTGAATGGCTCACATTTAAAAGTATCACACTGAACAGTGGTGTAAGGAAAAAAATTAAAAAGTCCCACTTGTCAGACTGATCTTGGCTGCCAGAAAAGCTCTCCTAAAAATATGTTCTATTGTCTGAAAAGATTTGTAAGAGTGATTATAAACGAATTTGTTCTTCTGCTGGGTGCTAGGAATACAAGAGTCTACACTTAAGCAGCATTATGACCCGCACTAAAAATATGAGAAAATGCCAAATTATGGCTTATCCTAAGTCATTGTAGGAGGAGACAATGATCACTAAGGGGTAATAATTTCAGTCATTTTTAATGAAGTTTTTATGTTTGGCATTTATTTAGTACTATATTTATTTAATGGAAAAATCTCCAAGGTTCATGCATAGCAAAAATGAATAATTAAGAAGGATATAGGTGGGACACATGAGATTTTTTTCTTGCAGACAACCTGGAGAAAAATGTGGAAATGTTATTTTAAAGCTATAGGGTGGGATTTATAAGCCTCAGACTATTTCTGTGTCCCTTTATTGAAGTGAATTGTCTACAACAAGGAAATAAATCAGTGATGTATTTTAAATCCAGGAAGTCTGTCTGAGTCCTCTAAGTGTCCCAGTATTTTTTTCTTTGAAGGAGAAATTTCACTGTTTAAAGAGAGCTTTGAAAATCAGTCTAGGTATGCTGCTACCATAACTAGTAACATTTTAAAAGCTCCTGAAAGACTAGCTAGGGGAATATGTTCCTTAAATGTCCTTTTGCTTCATCCTCCGACTTTAGTGTTATATTTGGATCTGAAAGTCACTCCTCTGCTGAGTCCTGGCAAATATCTGAGATCTTAAGAGGTCAACTTTATGGTGGAAGACAAATCAGTGGATGTATTTTAGCTTAGTTTAGTTATACATATATATTATCAGTCCTAGCACAGACATGGTTGTGGAGCACTGACTTCTGTTAGGCCTGTTTCAGGATTGTGGTCATGTTAGATTCATGAGGGCAATCTCCCAAAAGAAATGACTAGCCGGGGACCAAGTAATGTCTCTGCTGATGTAGCTCTTTCCCTTAGGGATGGATCTAATCTTGCATGCTTAAAATTCAGGTATTACCTCCTAGGGGTGCTTCTTTCTCTATCTCTGCATTGGTTATACAGGAATGTCCAGCTTAGATTAGATGCCAAAGCTGTAGACATCTAATGTATGGTGACAAGTGTCTTTGCTTTTGCAGAGAAGAGTGGAAACCCCACTTTCTTTATTGTTATTTATTTATTGTTATAATAATATAATAAATGATGGTATAAAGATTCAGAAAATGTCAAATGTGTTAATATTTTGGTTCGTTCTACTTAGAGATGCTTTCTTATGTGTGCTTGACTGTATATGTATGCATGTATGTATGTATGCATATGTATAATACTTGAACAAAATAAGCAGGGACAAAACTCCAGAAGTCTCTCCAGACTGCAGGTTCAGACACTGCCATACAGAGGTGAGACAGAGGATCAGAAATAAGCAGATAGCACCCATGTTATGCATCATATTTACTGAAGTAAAAATACAAATGAAGAGCAGTCACAAACCACAAATATCAGAGTAGTTGTGTGTGAAATTAAAGGAAATTCACAGTGTCCATGTTTACTTTTTTTATTTTTCTTATTCCTTAAAAATTATAGGTGCCCGATTGCAATATAACTCCTAGGCAATGCAACACTTTCACATAAAAGAATCAGGTGTTAAAGCAAGGCTGTACGACTGAAGTCAGGAAAGGCTGGCACACTCCGCTGCTTCTTCAGTTTCTGATTTCCTCATCTTTTTATTTTGTTTTACAATGCTCTGCTAATTACAGCTGCACGTGGATGATATGCACTAGGATTATTCTCAAGATTTCCCTGACTTGTGAGCCCCGTGAAGATAAAACTCCCACTAGATTTGTGTGTGTGATCAGACAAGATATCTCATGAATGGCATTTGTCAAATCCTACGGTGTATCCCCTTGCTGTTCAGCTTTTAAGGTGGTGAATCGAAGGGGAAGGCAATTCTTGTTTTGTGACGGTCTTCCACACACTAGAGAAGATTACACTTGGCTCCCTTCACAACATATCAATGCCACGGACCTGGACAGTTACTTAATGCTAATCTTTTTTTTCTGGTGAGCATTTTAGAACTAAAGCAGTAAAAATATTTGTCATGAGTCAGTGTAGCTACTTGTAAGGAACTGTGGGTAGTTGGTTATTTCCTCATAACAATGTCATCTAACCTTGAAAAGAGGCATGGCTCTATGGCTGTTTCTAAATGGCCACTCTTCTGTTGTCACTGTTGACACGTTGTTAGCCACTGGAAGACAAATACACCTCACTACTCTGTATTGTACATGGCATTCAGCTTTGCACTTGGGACTTTTGAAAGAGTATATGCAAACTAGCCCACAGATAACAACTGCTTCTCAGTCTACTGATCTTTCAGTTATTTAACTAAAATTCAGTCTTCAGAGTGATCTGAGGGTTGAAGTTGTGAGGTTCTAATGTTGACCTCTGTGAGGAAAATTCTACATTAAAGTAGCAAAAAGATCAAAGAATATGCAGCCATAAAAATATGTACAGCTAGTGTATGGATGCTATCATTTTATGTGCAGATGGTAATTTTCCCATATATTAAGTGCTTCCTTGCAAGTTCCTGTTAGCAATATTTGAATTAAAATTTGACCATAACAATATATTTTTTATTTTTTATTTTTTTTTTAAATTTTCATTGCTCCCTGAGGTCCTACCCCTTTCACAGTGGTGAGAAAAATGTGAGAGCTGTGGACACTCTGCCTTTGGCACGAGCAGTCTCTGGCACTGACACAACACGTTGGAGGGTGCCTTGTTCCCAGCAGGTGAGGGAGCATTGGTCCTGCTCTTGTGGGGGCAGGATGGATCCGGGTGTTAGGTAACATGGCAGAGGAGGAGCTGTGGGAGCTGGACCTGGTGAGGGGTGGGAATTTGCCTTGAACTTGCTGAAGGGGCGGCCCCTTCACCACCCCTTGCAGCAGCAGCAGCACAGCACTGTAGCCTTCCTCCTGCTCCATGGTAGGAGGCATAGTTGCTTGGCTGGTCTGTGAGTCTTATGTCCGATGCAGGAGGCTTGACCAGTCTGGGGTCATCTAAAATGTGTTTAGTAATAATTTACTTACATCCTGCTTCAGCTGTGCTTTTTTTGGTCCTGGAAAGCTCCTGCTCAAGAGCTGCCCAGCAAGCTCTGCTGTGTTCTGCGCTTGCATCTCAGCAGTAGTCTAGATACAAAAGGTGCCTGGCTTGTTTCATAGATGGACAGTAATGAAAAGGGATCATGAGCTGGCCTGGCATGGCCTGTTGCATCCCTGGATGCACTGTATGAGCTTCCGTGGACATACAGGGTAAAATGCGAAGCCTGAAGCCATGTCCTCATTCTCTGAATAAGTCCCTGATAATTATGATTTTTTTTCCTATATCTTGTTTTTTAATAGGTTTCTCCTGAAGATGTGAATTACTTCAGATGCTTTCATTACCTGACAGTTTTTACAAAGCAGGATTCCGGAGTTCCAGGAACTGTGATATTTTCGCGGCTTCTGACTTTGGATAGCAATGAGACTAGTATATATGTTTCCTATCAACAGCTTCTATTAACCAGAGTTCCTTCAGAAACAAGTGCCAGGGATTCTGCTAGGAGCATCTTAAAAGATACCTTTTCAGCAACAGTCTGAAATCTGAAAAGACTCTGAAAGTATTATCTTCTGGGAATCCTTGAGCAAAAATATTCCTGATTGCACAGCTCTAAATGGTTCTCCTGGCGGTTTTTCCTCTTATTTTGCTTGTTGAAATGTGCTTTCTTTTCCTCTGTCTTGAAGAATAGCCAGCCTCTTCCCAGGCCATCCAGTTTCAGTTCATAGACTGTCTAGATACTTATTGATTCATCATGCCCATGGCTTAGAGACTGGCTATTTATATGGAATCAATAATGTAGTGGGAAGGTTGTAGCGGGGGAGATCACTCTAAAAGAGGGGATTTCACAGGAGCAGACATGTGCCTTGTTAGCATTTTTTTTCTAAGGGCCTGAGTTAAGTTCCTCCCCTGATTCTGCACTTCAAAGAGCTTGCCTGGGGCTCTACAGAAGCAAGCTGAAACTTAAAATTAAGATCTTTCTTTCAGATGGTGAACTGTGTGCTGGGACATCCTACAGAGTTTCTCTTAACACATGTGGGGGAGTCTGAAGCACTGTGGGGAAGTCCTAGAAGGCTGGGGTGGAAAAGGAAAAAGAAAAAACCCACACAATTATGTAGCTTTCAGAAAGGCGAGTACGGATATATGTGCCTGCAGTTTGTGGAAGGAATATATCAAGGTATCTTTGATAGGTTGGCTTAATTGACAGATTAAGTAAAAATGCACTACAGAGCTGCAAAAGGGAACGTTATGTATTAGAAAAATGTTACAGAATTAAAGAAACTTTAAATTAGTACAGAGATACCTTTCTATCCAGTCACGACATGATAAAGCAAAGCAAAACAAAGCCAAAACAAACCCTAAAAGAAAAAAATTGACTCACTGACTAAAACTCTGTAAAAAACAACTAGCCAACCAGCCAAGCAAGGAATCAAGAAACAAAATCTTGGAGAGTTTTAGAAATGTGGAATTTCAAAAATGAAATGCTTTTTATAGATAAGTTATGTAAAATTTCACCACATGTTTATGTGATTAATGTATGCACACATATGAATGTAAAAAAGTATTTTCAGAATCTTATGGTACATTTTCATTTAAATATCCTTTCTAGATGAATGGGCGCACAGGTGTCCATAACTGCCTTTCTGTATGGAAGAGGGATACAGAGGGACCTAGTATATGAATATTACATTTGGAAAAATTTTGCACAATGGGAATCTTGGAGTTGGCAGAGTTTTTGGAAGTCCATCTTGACCTCACTGTGTGGTTTCTACTATGTCATCACTAATGTCTCAGAGTGCTTCTGTTATAGCGTGTACTCTAGGTTTGATCAGCTTAGTAGTTCTTCAATACAGATGTTAAACAAGTGATGTTCATATCCATCCTTACAGAAAAATCTTTGTGCTTCTTACTTTGAAAGTCATTGTTTTCTCTTTGCTCTTCTCTTTTTGGTGGAATTTATTAAAGACTTTCCAAATAAATTGGAGGTGCTGTTGCTTTTCTAACCTGAAGAATCTAAGCATGGGGTGAATAAGGGACACTAAGCATAATTTTTTAAAAAGAAAAGCAGAATATAAAACATAAAGACTTTGATAATGGAATTCATAGTGACATTCAGGTGTTTAAATATGAATTGATCTTCTTATTACCAAGATCTATTCCCTAAATAAGTTTCTGCACCTTAATAAATAAGTAAATAACTTAACTGTGGAAGCAAGATCACATGTAAGGAGCCAGATGTGTGTTGGGCTGGAAATAGAGCATAGGGTTGTCCTTCCCTTGGCTTCAGCTGCTGTCTTCAGAGGCACCTAAAGTCCACTGAGGTCCTTGAGCTGTTTTCTAATAAGCATGAGAAGCCTGAAAGCAGACTGTTGAAAAGGAATATTGAATTTACCTCCTCACCTTGTTACATTAATCCTATTTCACAGAGACTCCCATACACAGCACTTTTCTTAAGATGTTACTTCAGGTGAGGGTTGTATGCCAGAGGGTCCTTGAAATATGTGGGGGTAGAAGAACCTTTCATTTCTTGTTTCCTGATGTGTCCCTGAGAACATGTTAATTTGTCGTCTAGTACAATGTGCCCTGAGACCATTTGGGTCAGCTGGTAAGAAAATAAAATTAATAATGAGAGTCATCTAAGGAAACAGGGGAAACATATTCCCCATAAACTGTGTAAACTACCGGCTTCTGAAGCCTTGAGACTGAGGAAAAAATGTGGGATTTTTTGTATTCTGTCAGATGCTGAAGGCTGCTCTGAGACATGTGCTACTGATTCTTGCTGAGTCGAGATATTTGGCAGAAGGCCCACAGAGAGAGTAGGAGAGAATAAAATGTCTTTGTGCCAAATGTTCTTTTGAGTGCCTGAGAGCTGGATTGGTCTTTTTTCTCTGTGAAATCATATAATTACTAATCTCAAACCTCAGCCTGTTAATTTACAAAATGTCTGCACACTTTAATATATCGTTTGCTTAACATGTTTGATAACAACCTTGGAGATACTGGGGCTTTTTACTTCTTGTAGTGTTTATAAACTGCGCCTTGCCCTGGGTGTTTCTCTGCCAGCTCTATACAAGCTTGTCTCGTGGATAGTGTCAGCCTGCAGCCGCTAGAGAAGAAACGTGGGAAGCATCTTGCCTGTGAAAAGCAGAGCGGCTCCATTTTGTCCCGCAGGACAACACACAGCCTTTGCTGCTGTCGGCCTCCTCCCCTGTCTGTTCTGCTGCTCAGCAAACAGGGTGGCTACCGAGCAGCCATAGCCTCCAGGGCCACTTGCGGTGGTAGGCTAAGAGAACCCTGGCAGGCCGGCTGCAGGTGGGGAGCTGAGGTTGCTGTGAGGACTGGGCGAACATGCAGATGCCTCCTTTTCTCCTCCTCTTCCAGTGGGTGAACATATAAAGAGCTGCAAGATCCTGAATGATCGCTGCTTGTGATCTTGTCTCCAAATGCTTTGTGATTTCAAAATTGAAAGCAGGACCTAGGGAGGGCAACAACCTAGGGGTCATATGAAGAAGATTAAATTGTCCTTCAGGCTACCGGAAAATTAGTTGTGTTTTGAGTTCCTGTGCCTTTGACTAGAAGTTTGGCATGAAGGTGTCATTTGTAGTCGTTGCCGTAAAAAGGCTCTGACTTTTGTGAGAGAGGAGATAAGCTTGTTTGAGTAAGACTGTCTTACTCCTGCCAAAGGAGTGATTGGATAAAATTAGCCTCAGTAAGGCCAGGAGGATAAAGTCAGATGGCTGTGAGCTCTCCAGGTACAAGAGAGCCTACAAGAAGTGCTCCATCTGTGGTTTTATGTTTGTAAATTTTGTGTGACCAGCTGGGATCATGCCAGCTTCTTCCAGTAAGTCTCTTTTAGTGGGGATAACTCAATCCTTCGGTCCATTTCAGTGCATAGGTTTTGCTATGGGAATATCTGAGGCTTAATCTCACAGGGTCATTAGTGAGCTCTTCTCGGGGGAATGCTTACATTGTAGTTTTCCTTGATTTTTTTTTCGAAAAGGGAAAAAGTTTTCCCACACAGATGGTTGTAACTGGTGGCTGGCAGACAAGCTGATGGATGAGATTTTTCTTTGGCACTGTGCAGAAAAGTATGCCAGGCAATGTGACTGTGGCAAACTATTCATTATCTCGTTTTTTAAAGGCTACCAGAGATGCTGTCTGCATAGTGCTGTCATATGAACTCTGCTTACCTTCTTTCACTCAAGTGGACTAACCGGGTTAATTACACGGTAGAGGCAGCCCAATGAGAGGAGCTGAGCTAACATCTGCAGAATAAACACTTACCAAGAATTATTCTTGTTATTTTAAAATGTTTCTCTCAGGAGAGAAAACACCACACTGAATCCAAGAAGCCTGGGAGGGGCTGCAGTTAGCAGGATCTTTTGTGTATGTGTTGCCTACAGGTGACACTGCAAAAATAATCTGTCCAAGAAATCAGCTCTGTTTTTTAACAATTCACCTGAGAACCTGTCCCATGATGCAAGAGACATTAGAGTAAAAGAGAAATTAAAAGCAATGCTGTACTTTTAAGCTGAACTTATTCTCCACTGGTGTAAGTAGAGCGTAGTGTGTGCTTTGTCTGTCTGGACTTTTTCAATACCCCAGGCCCAAGGCATGGAAATGTGAATGCAGTAAATAAGACCTCAAGGCCCAGTCAATAAGGTGTGTTTGTAGGGTTCTCTTTGCATGGGAAGGAGTTGTCCACATCACAGCATTACCCAAATCAAGGAAAAAAAGAGATCTGCATGGCCTCTGGCGCGGGATGGACTGTTATGATTGAATAGGGCAACTCTTCCGCTTGAGTCATTGCGGTGTTTTGGCAGGTGCCTCTTGACAGCTATTGATCTGCTGATCTAGCAGGTAATCTGCCTAATATGAGAGAATTGTCTCGACAGTCTGTACATTTCTTAGAAACAAAGGTTGAGGGTTAAATGTGATTTTGCCAAACGCTGCCTCTGCTTTCCTTGCTTATTTTTTCTTTCTAAAAGGTTTCTAGTACTCACATCTGTTAGAGGTTGCTGAATACAGTAGCTGAGTAGATGTGAAGCTGCAGCTCCTTATCCTCAGGTTCTGCCAATGGTGAGGCTGAGCATGTGTGCTCCTTAGACAGATAGATGAACACATAGACAAGCGGACTCACGAACGCACAGTAGACACAGAGCCGGACGCACAGATCAGTGCAGACAGAACAACATGCTTTTCCTGACACCCACATTAATGCACACAGCAGTCACACCATGAATGGCCCAATGCTCTTGCTCATCCCTGAGTTCACCCACAAAAAAGACAGAAGCGGGATTTAATGAGAATGTAGGCTATCTTGCAGTTTTTGAGCACAAGGCTCAGCCAGGCAAGTGTAATCATCAGTTGCTCTTTATACCTCACTGGCCCTTCTTATCCTGCCCCCTTTATTCACTCATGGTTGTTCCTTCCTAGTCTGCCATGAGCCCCTCCCTCCCATTCCCTGCCCCTGGTCCTTCCGCTAAGCATCCCATGATGAGTCTCACACATTTGCACAACATGTCTGGTGGCAAATTTTACACAATCTCAAAATTCTGTTCCCCCTTCATCTGATAAGAGGTCATAGACCCCTTTAATTTCAAAGGCTTTCTGGGGGGACAGTTTCTTGTGTTAACTCATCTTCGTGGGTTTCCTACAAGTCCCAGGGGCTGATGATGCCCTGTGGATGGTGCTAGGAGCACCAGGTCAGAGTGCTCTGTTGATGCTCATTAGCATCCTGGGGCTCCTCTGGAGCCCAAGGGTCTTTGTGTTTAGCCCAGGGCCACGCTAGGGTGAGGGCGGTTTGGCACATCCTCAGTTCTAGGTGTTTGGAAATGGGATCATCAAGAGACTTAGCAAGCAGCTTCTCGCTACAGAAAATTCTCTCTTTAAAAGTAAAATTTCGTATTTGTTTTTAGTACACTACTTTTGAACTACGTGAATGTTTTAAATGTGTGTGGCATCAATGGAATAGATAGCTACATAAATTTTTAAGTAGCTATGTGAAATGTAATGATAGTGTTGAATAAGACAGCACAAAATTATCATTTTTTCCTGCTGATTCTATAGCGCAACTCCACATGTCATCTGGAAAATTAAACAGCGTGAGTGCCTTTCCTGAGATGCACCACAACTGTGGCATGCCTCATTGTCGTCACTGAGGACACAGGAATTACTGCTGTGTCTGTAATTGATTTTTCAGTTCACTGGCCAAACAGGGGGATAAAAAAAAAAAAGAAGAAAAATATCAAGTAGGGTTTTTTCCAAATAAAATAAAATATTTTGCTTTATTTTGAGAACTTTTAAAATTTTAAAAATCGCTTAAGTTTGTCGTCACAATAAAAAAAATTGTAAAAAACCCCTAAAACGTAGAAACAAGTTATTTTTTGCCTCCCCTGAGGATGCCTACTTTTTAGGTTCAATGTGTAACCAAATTTGACTAGATCTCGAAAATAGTCACACTGCTTGGATACTGTACTTTTAGTAAATGAACTGTTCAATGAAAAACCCATGACAACTCTAATGGTGGTTTAATACATGATTTAATAATCTTAATTCATCGTACTTTTCAGTCACATATCTAGACTATATGTCATCATTTGCTCAATCACTGTAATAGGTGCTACATATGCAATCATCAGAATAAATCTCAGTTGCAATCCAGATGTCACCTTTATTGAAAATAAAAAAAAAATAACTCTGTCATTGAAATTCTGATCCAAACACACTGATTAAACCAACACCATTGATTTTGAGGGATTTTGAATCCGATCTTAAAGACTGTGTTCAGTAAGGTTCCTGTTAGTGTGTATCTACCAGTGCTTCTTTGGGAGTCAGTGGCATGCTGCATGCCAGAGGTAACGAGATAATGACTGATATGGGATCTGCCTCTGCTTTTCCTGATATCTGTGCTGCCAGTTTTCCCTCTAGCCCATGGAGCTGAAGCAAAGGTGTGCTTTATTTTGTGTTCACACAAGCAAACTGAAGCTTGTGTTCCCAAAATCTGGTCTGCTTTTTTCCCAGTTACACTAATGGCTGGTCAAATCAAAGATTTTATCTTTAACATAAAGCGTCACATTGCTTATGTTCTTAGATCACACAATTGCAGCAATATCACCACCACTACTGATAGAGTATGAATAAACTAAATTCTAGTTTTCCTCTGCAAGGCTATTAGGTGGATATAACAGAAAATATTGAAAAAATTGAAATTAATTGAATGAAGGAACTGAACAGTGTATTTCTTTCCATATATCTTTGTCTGATGTTTAAACAGAGAAAGCTTAGTGGAAATCCTGGCTTAGCTGTGGTTGCATAAGCTTTTGATTGCTTAGATGTGACAGCTTTTACAGTTATTAATGCAATGATACTGTGTGTGAGTGTGTGTTTTTGTGTGTAAGAGATTTTGCAAGTTTATTTGTATCCTTCCTATCTACAGTGGCACATTGAGACTGATACGACATATTGAAATTGCTGAAGTGTAGCAGAAAGATAACCTACATTTGTTTTCCATGTCAATCAGTACAAACAAAGCAAATAGACTATGTGAACAAGAAAACCCACTTTTTTCTTGTTCACTTAAGAGTAGGACAGTAGTTTAGAGCCTAATCTGGAAAATGGTACTTTTTAACCACTAATTTTATTTATTTTTCTGGTATCAATAACCCCCCCTCACACACTTGTTTGAATATTGTGGTATAGAATAGAGACTAATTACTCAGGGAAATGGATGAATCAGGTTGATAATCTGCTAATACATTGTTTGGTTTTCCTTGCAGATAGTTATTAAAAAATGTAGTTCCATTATAGTCCTTCATGCAATTACTCATGTGGATATGGTTTACATGAATAAAGACTACTTATGTGCCTGCTTTGAAAGACTGGGTCACTATAGTATTTCATATGGGACATCTTCCTTATGATACCCAAGATGACAAGAAGGCCAATATTAGATGTAATATGAATTGAAACTCATGGCTAAGAGTAATTTCCATTCCTCTCCTTATTGCTGATCTGTTGCTTCTTGTTTCAACTAAAGCTTTGTTTTTGTGAAAAGCTTTGAAAACCACACAGACACAAGCAAACAAAGCTTTGCACACTTTACATAGTCTCTCTGAGCTCAGAGGAATTACCTGAAATGGAATAAAATAACATACATTTATTTCATGTAAGAGTGCAGAGCTGCAGTGCTCGTAAGCAGATCTAGGAGCTGGTTTCTGCAGAAGGAGATAATCATGTACCCATGGCTGCCTGCTCCTGCTGCTTCCCTATGGCTGAAACTGCTTCTCACTAGTCTCTGCACCTAGTTTTGGGAGGTAAACCAGTAAAGAACTAACCCTACAAAAAAAAGGGGATATTTTTCTGCCGGTCTAAATCCCTGGCTTACCATTGTCACTGTCAAATGACAGTGTTCATGCAAGCAAGGGATGAAAGAGTGCGGGAAAAGGGACAAAGGATCTTCTTTTTCTTCCAGTAGCTGTTAGTCATTAGATGGGTTTAGCTGTATTACCCAGTTGTGCCAGCATCTTTGCAGAGAGTGTATAATAGAGCCTTTTTGATTTATTTTTTCACTGTTTGTACATGGCTACTGCAATGATGGGGAACCTGAGGACAGAAACAGTCTGTGACTTTATTTCATCTAGGCCATGGCAACGTGATTTCTTCCACTTTGTTAATGGCCAGTGTATGTGTTAATGCACGACCTGTGCAACTTTCAGGAAAGAAAAGATTCAAATGGCGGAGCAGATGGACATCAGAATTGAACATGAATGTTTGAGTGGCGAGGGCAGGATGTGGCGATCGTAACGAACAGTGGAATTCAGAAGACTTTCTTTGATTTAATGCTGGGTTTGTGTATAACACTGTGTCTATGCTAAATACCTTATATTCTTATTTGTGAGTTGCAAAATAATAATCTTGAACAGTAACTTTCTCCTCAGCAAACTTCCCACAGAAATAGAGGAGTAAGGGCCATAACTTAGGGCTAGATGTACTTTGCAAATATGACTGAAATGTCATTCCCCTGAAGGAAAGACGTTTAGAGTTGGAACAAGAATAGGTAGCATTTATAGGTATTTAAAGGTCTTTGCTGAGTATGTTTAAACATACTCTTTAAATGAATTCAGTTTTATGTAAAATGAGGAATAATAATTACTTAGCTTTATTTTTTCCAGGAGCATGATTATGAACACTTAAGTTTTTGGTGTACCAATATCACTGATTTATGAGATAGCTGTTCATGATTTCACTACATGAAAAATGCCATAAAAGTGGCAGGTTAATTACAGCATATACTGTTAATGGGTGAGATACGGTTATGTCTGTTTTCCAAGTTAAGCTTTCATAATACAGTGTTACATCTTCTGGAACATAAAATATACATATATTAAGTTATGCGTAATTATCAGGAAAACTTTACAGTCTGTACACATAGATATTGCTGAGTCTCTTTCTTCAGTCCTCCTTCACATTGATTTCTGGAAGGATTACTTGCATTAGCAGAGAATGGAGGACTGAGTGTTTGCAGTGGTTTTGAATAATGAATTTCTGTAGGATTACAGAAATGACATTCAGTTCCTCAAACATTTTCTGCAAAGCAAGCAGCATACTTTGAAGTCTGTGCTAGGAGAAAAAGAAACAAAACCAAAATGTGAATCTCTTAAAGTACTATCCTCCTTTCGTGGAATGGTTCAGTGGCTTAATGAGGTTAATTTGTATTAGGTTGTGGGAAATCCTTTATCTACTGTATAGAGACTTTCATTTCACATGAATGTGACAGATACTGTACTTACTGCAATGGAACTTAATTATTTGATAGTATAAGGAGCTGAAACCCCTACATTTCCTCTCAAGGAATATTCATTGCATGCTCTAGATGGTAAATAAAAACTAGGGGATGGCTGGCCTAGTTTTTAAATGTTTGAAATATCTTTGTATACTTTTCTACATTATTTCGGTTTTATACCTAGAAAAATCCAAAGCAGCTTTATTAAAGATACCCCAAATACTATCAATAGTATATGATTATTTTTCTCTTTCTCCCATTTTTCACGTATCTTTTCACTCTTTGAAATGCTTTTCTATATTGTACATGAATGTGACCATTTCATTTAATTGCACTCTTTTTCCATTTTCTCTCCCTAATTACTACAAAACAAGTCTTCCAAAAGTTTTATTCCACTGTGAACATTTCCCTTAGAGAATTGTACAACAGTGCTTTTATCTGGCTTCCATTCCAGATGGCTTTTGGTGCACATTGTACTTTATTTTCTTTTAGCAGGTATATTATGGCATTTCTGTAGACCTGGTAGAGCAGTGTAAAGCTATTTAATAAGATAGGAAGGAGACAGAATTTTGGGATCAGTGATACACATCAGAATACAAATAAGGACTGAAAACTAATAAAGTGAAAAATGAAGTGTGATGAAGTTCACATCCTACTACTAAGTTACTTTTGTAGATTCAGTGTCTGGGTTTTTTATGTACCTTTCATAAAATACACATTAGTGAATTTGTGTTAGCATGTGTGAGTATAAGATGTATAATGGCCTATCAAAATAAAAATTAATGTGAACTCACAAAAGCATCATGTGTTTGCTTTAGTATATATTATACTTTTGAAATATATCCTAGAATAATTTTTTACCATATTCACAAATAAAAAACCTTTATAACCATTTTATTGAGAAAAAGGAATGTATTTATTTAAATTGTTTTATTGGCATGTATACCAGTGAAATTGTTTGGAAAATAATTAAAAGTAATTTTTACAGCAGACTCTACTAGTAGCCGTAAAAATACTTGCTCGTCATCAAAGATATGAAAATACCAGAGATTTCAAAGGTCAGGCTGATGAATTGCTTTCTTCATCCACTATTGAATTAAAATGAGAAATAGTTAAAAAAAAAAAAAGAAAAGCATTTTTATGAAAAAAAAAAAATTCTTTCTCCTAGATTGCTGATTTGAATGTAACATTTCAGCATATCACAATATGGTCATGGGTTAATTGTTCACATTGTGATATATCATTTCAACTGTAGTACAGCATGATGTGATGGAGTATAATCTAACCTGACATAGTACAATGCAGTGAGTGATGACAAAGATCACAGACTGTTCAGTGGACTTTGCTCTACTGAAAAATGCATAATTGACTGAATGAAATGTTTAGTAGTTTATGTTTTGTTGATGAGAGCCCAAAGTCTAATTGCTGCCTGTGGCTTTTGCCTCTAGGCATGTTCTTGGGGTCCATAGCCTACATCAAGTTTGGTTTCCTTGCTCAGGTGTTTTGGGAGCTGATACTGTGCAATAACAACTGAGTGGATCCAGAGATCAGTGTTGAACTCCTGAAAGCCTGTTCGTAGAGCCTTCTTCTCATGGAAGCTGTCATTTATTGTTTGCCATTAGGGATATAAAATGTAGCTGAAGCATTCCGTACATAGGCTTTGCATACAAATGTTAAACAGTAGCAGGGATAAAGGCCTTAGGGGTAGTATTAAAACACGTATTGCTTTGCATAATTAATATTCTTCTCTGTATGAGGCTGTAGGTCAATATCAGCTAAAGTTCAGATTTATTTCTTTCTTTCTTCTGATAGAAATGAACTATCCCCAGAAATATTTAGTCTTGTATCAGTAACCAGTGAAAGTTCAGTTAATGTGACTACAGGTGCTTTGGTACCTGGATGCTGAACCAGAAAGGGTAGTCTTGTAGCTCCCTCTTACCAAATTGGTCCTCTCATAGGACTCCAGTAGCATGATTCTGGTGATCAGTTGGAGTAGCATGGGTGGGGGTAATGGGTATTGGATATGGGATAATGGAGATTGTCCTGTTGCCTCCCATGTTTGAAAAATTTGGTTCCCTGTGCTCCCAGACTTACTTTGCAATGCTGGCAGACAGATTTAAAATATGATTCCTTAGTAGATTTTTTTTCTGGGTTTTGTGTGAGGGCTGTCCCTATATCCTGCCAGTTCTTCTCTGTCCATCTGTAGGAAGGTTTTGAGATGTCATATTGAAAACTGCATCTGCCCTGGACATAAAGTCTGGAGATACAGATTCTGAAAATATATGTATGTATGAATATTTTAACATGGATACACTTCCATTTCAAATTTTCTCCCTCAGGGAAAAGAAAAAAAATCTTGGTAGAGGTTCACATCTGTTCATAGGAGTCCAGAAATTAATGTCGTTTCTAGGTTAGTTTTGTAATGTTCCTGCTTCCCACTGCACTGTAACGGTCCTGTATGCAGCCTTCTCCAATTGTTCTGTTTCTGCCTGAGATAGTGCTACTACATTTGGAAAAGAAAGCAGCTTTACATTCTAGTGTTAGTAGTATTGTAATTCTAGTTTCATGCATGGCAGATTGCTTTACAGAGCCAAGTTTAATCCATTTCTAATTAAACACCCCCACCCCCCCCCCCCCCCGCCAACAGTATGATGCTACCTTGCAATGTTATCAAATTGCTCATCTTCTTATTTTCGCAGCTCACCATGTTAAAACTGGGACCTGTGAAGTGGTGGCACTCCACAGATGTTGCAATAAGAACAAGATAGAAGAAAGATCACAGACGGTGAAGTGCTCCTGCTTCCCTGGGCAGGTAGCAGGTACCACCCGGGCAGCTCCTTCTTGTGTTGATGGTGCGACTACTTCTATTGCTTCCTTTCATCGCATGTTCCTAGGGGTTTTGCTGGCTTAATGTCATCAGGGAGAACCACTCCAGTTAACTATTTAAAATAAGAGTAGTAAAGCTTCTGCATTTTGAAGGGCATGCCCAAGGTGAATGGGAGGAGGATGAGAAAAATTAATTATTTGCTATTGCTCTGTGGAAATGCTGAGCGAAATTATTAAATGCCAGTGAAAGAGACCTCTTGAGAAGCTAAATTTGATCTAACTAAGAGACTGCCCTCAGTGCTGTGTGAAATTCACTTAATTAAAAATGTTTACGCAAAATTTATGTAAGCGTATAATTTTCATGTCTTAAATTTTATTTATATATTCATTTTTATCCTACAGGAACAAGCAAGCAAAAAAGCAGAACACGGTTATGGCTGTTTCTTGGTCTTTTTAGGCCAACACTATTTTTCCGAGTCACAGTGCAATATTAATGTTTTACTTAACAAATCTAGTATAGGCTTGTGTGTTTTATTTGGGAAAATACTAGCTGACTTTTCACATCTTTTTCTCTGAAAGAGGAGCAGAATGGATTCCTCCTTCACGTGATCTCTTTACTGTTGATATGTTGGTGAGTGTCAGAGAAGCTATAAATGCGTCATCGTTGGGGAATAAATTTAATCAGGATGTGCTAGACTATATAGTAGATCAGGCAAAATATACTAATTCAAAAGAAGAGATTCTACTTAAAACTTTGAAATCTGGCTGAGCAGGAAAAAATGAGGATTGGAAAGAAATGCTGTGAAATTAGTTCCTGAACTGCAGTAAATTAGAAAAAAAACCCAACACAGTAAAGAGATTGACTTTGAAGCCCATAGCACCTTGAACAAATTAAGACCTAATTTCTTATGAAGGTTCTGAGCTGGCTGGAAATCACAGACTAGCAGTCAGTCAATGTATTTTTAAAATTTTCCTGGAAAATAAAAGAAATGTTGCAAAATAATGACATATTAAGGTGTCCATTTCAACAACAAGCAAATGTTTTTGTTTTCCTCTCTTTAGCTTCGATAGTGGAGCAGAAATGGTGGTGCCACATGCAACCGTGTCTTGAAGGGGAGGAATGTAAAGTTCTTCCAGATCGTAAGGGATGGAGCTGTTCCTCTGGGAATAAAGTGAAAACAACTAGGGTAGGTATGATACCAACCTGACATGTTACCAACAAGTTAAAAAAATAAGTGCACAGGAAATTGGGTGCACATAGAAGACCTGAGAAGACTAAACAAGTGTGGGAAGAGAGTCATACTGGGATTGGACTTCCTGGTCCTGCACACTTTTCTCAGCATACTTTGCAATTGCTTGAACATGGTAAGCAGTGTGCCAGACCTTCTCAGGTAAGCAGTGGAGATAGTAGAGTTGCCCCTTTTTTCAATTACCAGTGATGATCAGATGTATTATAATCTGATATGTATTTCTCTCTGAAACCTGTTTCACAAAGTCTATACGCTTTGCTAAGCTCTTCATTCACAGGATAGCAAGCAAGTGCATTTTTATCAGTAACATGGAATTACCATGTTTCTACATAGAAACTGCTGAGTGTGGTAAGCATTTGATGTGTCATTACAGGATGATCTGTTTTTTTGTGTCTTGTGTGACTGGGATTTACTAATAAATTTTGACAGAGTTTCTGTGAGTTCCTTTTCTCCATTTGACACTCTTTATATTATTGGTTCAAAATTACATTAACAGAAATACATCTAACATTCATCATATACAATGCCTGAAAACAAAGTAAACGTGCTGTCATCTTTGCTTTTTAATGACTGAGAGAAACAGAAGAATAACAAATTCTTCAGTTAAGCATTAAACACTCAAATCTTCCTAGAACTGTAGCGTTGTATCTCTATAGGGTCAACACAGTTCTTCATCAACATAAAACAGATTAAAATGTGCTCTGAAGACACACATGCCTGTGAGTCAGCATAAACACCCTCACCCCTACACCTCACCACACATACTGATGACTGGTTTTGCTTGTATTTAGTAATTGTTCGTCGTGTCAGGCCATAATTTGCTAGTGCGGTGTTTACTCTGTGCAGGTGTTTGAGTGTCCATGTCATTTGATTGAAGTTTTCCTTGCATAGGCACTAAATTTCTGGTACACCTTGATTGTAGCGTGCACTGGCTGAATTATATTCCTTCTGTTCCACAGAGAGCTCTACATGTCTCAGTTTCAGTATGCATAAGTCTTTAAAACATTTTCACGTTCTTTGAAGGAAAGGTACTTCTTAAATGTTTGATATACAATTCCACTCCTGAATCCTCTTTCAAATGTGTTTCTTCTGAAGCTAACCTAACTTTGTACATGCCAGTGCAAATCTGATTATATGCATGTAAAATGTGTGTGCATGTATAATATTACCAAATGGAACTAGATAGAATTTAATAATAGTAATAGAAATAGAGAAAGAATTATGCATGTGTGTTTTGAAATTTGTCCTGGCTACTACTACACGGCGCTAGTAGTGTTAAAGAATGCATACCATTTTATATTTATTGTGAGTGTTTAACAAGCAGTAAATAAAATATGGGGTTGGATTACATTTCTGTAGGAAAAAAAGAGGTCTCAAAAAGGGGAGATACCAATTAGAATCACCTTGAGGAGATTTTTTTCCTAACGCTTTGTCAGAAGATAGGTTTTTCTACATTGGTCAAGGTTATGAAGTTCTGTCCACTTACAGGAATTTAGAGAAGCCCGAGGCTCTGGTCCTCAAGGGCTTATGCCTCTGTTGGTCTGGCTCTTTGCAGGAGTTGGACTTTTCTTGTCCTCCATGGATGGTGGCAATCCTCAGGACTCATTTCGCGCCCCTTCAGAAGTGATGCTATGAAAAAGCCAATCCTTTTGTCTATTATTTGCTACCACAGGCACTGATTCACTACAATGGCTACCATAACCTGCTTGCAGACCTACCACCACTGAAAGGAAAATACTAATCCTCTTAATTCTCCCACTATTTGTTCTGCCTTCTGATCTGTCCAGATACTGTATGTTGTTGCCCCTGCTTTCTTTATTTTCCACGCGGCTGCAAAGCTGTTTTGAGACAATAGCAAGTTTGAATTCAAATTTCTGACTGAAAGTTGGTCTAAGTCATTGAAACCAGGTGGCAGGTGAATGAAGATCACTCTCTTTCCAGATGCAGGGGGCTGAGATTTTAACAGATGTCATTCTGAAGCCCAGAAAAATATACATTGCTATTGGAAAATGTGAGTGATTCTTTGTGTTAAAAGAGTAGCTTATTATCACAAAGCACATACTTTTACCTAATATGTAATGACTCCAATATTTTTGTAGCTCCTCTTTCTGCTCCCCAAAGTCTATAAAAATAAATGGAAAAATTCTGAAGTGCTCTGTGGTTTGAACCTCCCCTTTTTTTGTGAATAGTAGGTTTCTAATTGTCAAATGAAATAACCTATATGTGTTTATCATGTATAATGTAAAAGCATAAAGAAACAAAGAGAACTGAACAGCCTGGGTGATTTAAGTGTATTGCAGAAAAGCCTTATGAAAGCTTTCCTGAAAGGCATAAGAAAGTCTATATTCACGTCCAAACATTTTCTGTAAGTTTGCCTCCTTCATGTGCAGAAAAAGTAACCAATTAAACGCTGAAGTACTGTCTTCTCTGCTACAGGATACCAAGTTCAAAAGCGGCACCTACATTTCCACATCTCAAGCTGTTAATAGTTAAGCATTTTGCTAGCGATAAAACCAGTGGAGGAAGGAGGTATTTTGCCTGTCCACGTCTGTTAGCATACTTAATCACACTGTTGTAAAAAATGATGATACTAACTTCTTAGTACTTATGGTATCAGTCACTAAGCAAAAAGGCCAAGTGAATAATGGGAGAAAGCGAACTGATTTTTAAAAATGTGGTCTACTTGAGGTTTTGCCTTTTGTTCAGATATGGAGATCTAATAAGATAATAGATGAATAATGAATTAGAATTAGCACTAATGTTATGGTACTCAGAATTCAAATGCTGAGAAAAGTTAGGTGGAAATTAATTACCCTCAGATTGCAAAAACAGGTATTATGGAAAGATTAAACTGTTTTTCCTAATTTGCCTGCATATTAGTGGGAGAGGGCTGACATTAGGAGTTAACTGTGGAAAAGGAATTAATATGGGGAGGGAAGTGTGTATGAATAAGCTGAGTACTGAGTTATGTTGTGCTGGTTTAGAACTGACTACTTGGCTCTATGTAGCCTGCAGGAAGTGGAGGGGAGAAAAGGCAATGACAGTTTAGCTAAAACAGTAATTTTTTTGAATTTATATAAAGAAATGCATGTTTGCAATCCTAAGCATTATACCACAACAAAAGAGGATGTTCAGGAGCACTTTAGGAGAATTTTGAAATGATTATGTGCATAGCTGAGATTTACCAGGCACATGCTGGCATTCTCCTCCAGACTGAGAAACTGTTGTGAGAGGAAGCAGTTGAAATTTTTTTTCTATATGGCTAGCCTCAATGTTTTGATAAATAAACACGAAACTTTTGTCACATTGCCCTCTTTGAATGATGACAAAAGTTTTAAAAAAAAGGAGAAATCCAAAGAATTTTTTTTTAACCTTGGAAATATTTTTTCTTCCAGCCTTTTTCTAATATAATTATTTTCATTCAAAAAGCTGTCTTAGTTGTATTTCCTTTCCTTTTTGCAAAATAAGAAAAATGTTTAAAACAGGAATTTTCCCATCAGTTGAAAACTACAAAATATAGCAGTATTATGTATAAAATTGGCAATGACATTAAAAAAATGCTATGGGTTTGTATTAAACAATGGAGCCCTGTACAAAGACTGGAAAACAACATTTTGCAGTCAGAAAAGAGCTGAGGAGAAAGAATTTAGTATTTCTCTCAGTTATGGGGCACATTCCACATCAGAGGACTCTGGGTAGGAGTTTTTCAAGGGCAGATCCCAATGCCAGGCTTTACTTGTATTTTTAAGAACAGTACATTACATGTTATCTTTATAGTGGAGTCTGACTTTAAAGAAGAGCACCAGAAGGTGCACGTAACCTGTATGAAAGTGCATGCTGCAATGCCTCCTGGGGTCCCAGTTCCCCAGGCATCAGCTCTGAGACTAGCTTGGAGCATTTTGTGACTTCTGGGCAGCCCATAAACCCATCTGCCTTTCCTGCAGAAACTAAAGCACAGGAACACAAGTAAGGTGATGCATCCTGGGTCTCATCTTGAGATTCTGGAGCTGCAACATGACTGAAGAAGTGTGCACTTGTGCCCTGGAGTGGGGAAGTGTCCCTGGACTGATGTTTGATGGAAATGTAGAGAAATATGCATTGATATTTTTCATATGAAATAGAGTAGAATGGAATGGAATGGAATGGAATGGAATAGAATAGCATAGAATAGAATAGAATAGACTATTTCAGTTGGAAGGGACCTACAACAATCATCTAGTCCAACTGCCTGACCAATTCACAGCTGACCAAGTTAAAGCATGTTAATGAGGGTGTTGTCCAAATGCCTCTTAAACACTGACAGGCTTGGGGCATTGACTACCTCTCTAGGAAGTCTATTCCAGTGCTTGACCAACCTCTTGGTAAAGAAATGCTTCCTAATGTCCAGTTTAAACCTCCCCTGGTGCAGCTTTGAACTATTGGGCAGTAATGAAATGGTACCTTGTTCTTAAGCTTTTAGTTTGATTTGGTAGAACTGTTTGTGGAATGAGGCATAGTTTAACACTTAAGTTCTGGTTCAAATACGTGGAGTGGAATTTACTGGACTTTGCTTGGGTTAGGACTCTCTAGAGTGAGATGACTATCCTAAGCTCTAGGCTGTCTTTTTAGTCTTGGAGGGAGTTGTTAATTTCCAGAGGACAATTAATTTTGTCCTAAGATAAGTCAGATTAATTATCTTCTTATGTCTCCTTAGTAACTCCAAGTGCTTATGTCTCCTTAGTAACTCCAAAGGAAAGCTATAATGACTGCCTTAGCACCTAACATTTAGATACTTAATGTTGAATAGGAAGATGCTGGCTCGGAGACTTTACTCTCTTTGATGTGGTCTTCAGTAGGAAGATGATCAAAAAAGCCCCTTCATTCATTATCAATTTGGGAAGCTTTGGACTTTGACCACTATAAAATGTGATATAATATAAGAGAAGTTTTCAGAATGTACATGTTCTGAAATATACAGCTATGAGCTAAATCAGTGAATCATATTGTGATGAGCAACACATCCAATATCATTCAGCAAAAATTGGCAACCAGTGCATGTCCTTTTAGAACTGACTCATTGGTATAATAGTTATAATACTACTAATACTAATAATATAAATTAACCAAAAAGATCAGATGTAATGTGCAGCAAGTATTGATTATTATCCTCTGAAAAATCTCTAGAAGCTGGTAGTGAACAATGTTTTCCTATAAACAAGTGAAAATAGTTTTTTCAAACAGGTCATACAGGGCCATCTTTTGGAAATGAGTATTCAACTTCTGGAATAGCTGAGCACCTACACTTTTATGAAGGCCAGAAGGATCTGCAATTGTCACTCTGAAAACTGGCTATTATTTTTAATATGTGGGGAAAAGCACACTGCAGAACAGAAAGAAATCAATATCTAATATATTACTATGTAACTATATGCCAAACCAATATTAGAAATAGAGTACTGCAAAAAAATAAAATAAATATTACAAGGACAGATAGAAATAAAAAAGAAATATTACAGGCCCCAAAATAAATCCGTATTGAGTATATTTATCTACATTCCAAATCCAAATCTGCTTTCCAAATCAATACCAGAGATAGACGACTAGTGTGAAAAGAACAGAAATATTGCCAGGATGGAGAGAAATCCATACTGAGACTGTTTATCTACATTCCAAAACAATATTGGAGAGAGCCTGAAGTCAGATATTTGTAATACTCCATTTAATCTAATTTTACATTATGGCATCCAGAGTTTAAAAGAAACTAAAAATTGAATAACATTCTTGGAAGAGGAGAAAGTGTACCATCCAAGCACACCAACTGGCTGCATGTGATGCCAAATGGTGTTCAGTATGTGCATGCCACTACTCTGAATCAATGCAGTTCTGCTGCTATCTATAAATACCGCTTACATTTTTACCCTGTCTCCTCTTGCTCACTTGCAGATGCTGAATTGTTTCTAAATTAATTACAGCTGCAGAAAGGAGAGGCAGTAATTTTATTTATGTTTCAATTTGTAAAATATGCTGTTCATAACCGTTTCAGCACAAGGAATGAAGAGACCTCTGTTAGGTACCTCACATGATAATGCTTTGCAGTTGGCTACTGAGATTCCCAGTATCAGGAGGCAGCATTAGTGGTGACTCTACTACTACCAGTGCTGTAATAACCGCTGCTCAAGTTAGACAACATAATACAAGAGGGCTAAAATGTGTCCCTGGATATGAAAAGAAAATGGCCTTTTTCTTGTAACTGAGCCCCACATCAGTGTTAGGAATGCAGCTGCGTTAGTTGTTGATATGTAATTCTCCGCATGAGCAACAGATACATAGGCTTTTTCAGCAGCAGCAAAGGGATAAAAAATGGAACAAGTATTACTGGTTTTTTTCTGCCAGAGTTGAAAAGAAATACTGCCATTGTGGTAGCCTCTCCCCTCATGTCTTTATTCTTCTTCCTCCTCCAGGCATTTCAAAAACAGCAGTAGTAATGATGCATAATCAGAAAAAGGAGAAATTCATCATATAAATGTTGTGTATAGGTTATTCTAGGATGTTTCCAATAGGCCAGATGTATGGTAGTTGTGGTCAGTCAGTGCTAATAAGGCAATGTATTTCTTACATGACATTGTTTCAGTGTAAAACTGCTACTAACTTCCATCACATGAAACAATTTGCCTGTTGTTTTGACCACTATGAAACATGAAATACAGGATAAATCAATGATCTGCCATGTGTCAGTAGTAAATAATGACAAGGAGTGCTTTTCCAAGTATTGTTTAAGGGGTTGTATGAATAAATTAAGAAACAACCTCACTGTAGGTTCAAAACTGCTCTATTCCCCTGACTCACTTCAGAGCCTGTCTATAGACTCCTCACCTTCTACCTTAATTTCAGATGAAGATTTATAGCAATAATACACATATATACAGTGACTAGCAATACCAGTGGTTCATAAAAAGGATGTGATTACAATATAAGTAGAGTGCAGAGACTGTAGCAAAATATTACCCATGGAAGAGAGTGATTGCACTTGTGACAGCCTCTTTGTTGCTATGGTATCTCTTACCATGCCTTTGGCTAATCTGTCACTAAGAGAAATTTGCAGCTGTCTCAGCATGTTTCTCATTGCTAACTTAGAGACCCACTGTATCTAATCTGTCATTAAAATAGCAATAAGTGGTATGTATGCATTTTCCTAAAAATACATACAAGTTTCAGTGGGCAAATGAGCTGGTAATGGAAATAGGATGACGTCTTCTGGGGTCAAGCTGACTGTTTGTATTAGTAATTATTGTTTTGATCTAGCATCATGATTTCTTTCATATTGAAGCTCTGTATTTTCTGTAGGGCACCAAAACACTAGTCTTTTGGGTCACTTGGACATTTCAATGAAAAAACTTATTCCAGCCATGTAATTGTAACACGTGTTACAATTCAGTGTTTTTCTCAAAAATAGCTGCCATATACCAAATTTACTTCTTTAATGTGAAGTTGGTGTGCCTAGTTCTATCCTATGAAAAGGTTCTTGTTGCAAGTCTACATCTGATATGAGTTTAGTCCTACAGCTTGATGCTGTACATTCGTAAGTCACAGAAATCTAGTCAAGGCATAGTCCTTTCCCCAAAGGGAAAACACAAGTTATGGTGAAAAGGATTAAAGGAAGAAGTGTTGTGGTGTGAAATGTTATAAGCAAAGTCATAGACTGAAAGGTCAGTAAAACTTGTTGGGCAGGTGAAGATAATCCAAACATTCAACTCCCAAGACATTTTCAGTCTCAAATTTTGTTTAGTTCTGTTCTGACTTGACTCCTGTGGATACTGATGTAAAGAACTGAAAGTGAGAAACATCAAAAGAGAGAATGGGTTAAAGGTTATATTTATAGGTACAACTCTTTTGGAAAGAGGGAACCTGTTAATGCATTACTTGAAAGAAAATTTATAAAACCAGAATAGTGGGGGTTTTTATTAGCAGCTTTTGCCTAGAGGGTTTGCAATTTTTCCTTATTTTTTTCTGTCCCTTGCATCTGCTTGTGAATACACTGAGTCTTGTCTCTAGCTATTCAAAAGGGTAATTTTTTTTGTGAGTAGACACACTGTACGAATCATGAGAAATGAAATCTTTTGCAATTCCTTCATCACGCTCGCAGAGTGTTAGTAATATATGCTGTGGTTTATACATTTTTATGAGGGAATAGTTTTTCCTAAGGTAAGACTGCAGCTAGCATCCATTGTAAAGCATAAGTTTAGCTTCTGCAGAACCTGAGAATTGACAGAATTACTCTGAAATCAAAGGCAAATATTTCTGCAATATTTAAAGAAAAAAGCAAATGGATTTCTGTTGCATGTCATTAATTAACTAATCAGTGATTTTTGCAAGCATTACTTCCTTCCACGTGGGAATCCTCCACTCCATCATTCCGGCCGAGAGGTTTTCTGCCTTTGTCCCAAAAGATTCAACTTGTGATTTATTTTTCTTTCTTTTCTTTCCCCCCCCCCCAATTTGTCCTTTGCTGGCATGTTTGAGATATTGACCTCATGTCTGAGGAATAATTTTCTGCCTGTTATGGAAAATAAGAATGAGCTCTGAAGGCTGTATGTAAATTACTGATTTTCTCCACTTCTCCACAAAGTGGAAAAGTCCTCACACCAAAATCAAAGACGTTTCCACTGTCATTTGCAGCTCCATTCTTCCAGTATCTTTGCCCTTTCACAGCCTGTGCAAGAAGGGCTCTTTGAATACCTACCAGTCTTTTTTTAGTTTTTCTGGAAAATCTATCAGCTTCTACTACCTCACAAGTTACCATATAGGAAGATGATATTCAAATGCCAGTATCATGTGAGTCATGCTGGCATGCTCTAAAACTAGTGCTTCTTTCTTGTCTCACCCTCCTTTGCAGTCTGTAAGGGCTTCTTTGGATCATTTCTGCAAGTCAAAAATTATGTGTTTCAGCTCAGAGGGACTGGAGTGTTCTGATGCCTCACATTACCTACTAGCTAAATAGCTGCAGGCTATTTAAAAGGTATTACTTTTCAATTCTCCAATATCCCATAATTTTCTTGAGGTATTTCCTTGCTGTCATTAGGGCTGTTTATAGAAAACCCCAGAAGTACTGCCCGACACAGCTCTGCTTTTCTGCATTCTAACAGGGAAGGAAGGAATTGGATAATAATCAATACCAAGCAGAGAAGGTCAGTCCTACAGAGCATTATGCGCAGTCACCATTGGAGGAATGAACAACTCTGAAACCAGTTGAAATCGGATTACTCAGATATGATTCCCTTGCAGAGCAAAGTGAGCATGTTTATGAATCTTATTTCTCTGTGAGAATAATGAAGATAATCCTTTCCTATCTGAGAACTGTTCAAAATGAAGAAAAAAATGTATTTCAGACAAGAATAAGTGGAAGACTGATGTCTAGAACTAAATTAAAAAAGAAGAGGACCAACATAAAATTAATTTCCATAAGAATTTCAAAATTGTTCATTTTTTCCTTAACTTCTAATTTACTCCTTCTTCTACCTTGGTGAACACCACATTCATCTTAGGAAAGACACTACTGCTGCATATGGAGAAAAGACTCCAAAGGAATTTGTATGTTCTATGAAATGGACTTGGAGCTTTCTTCTGCTGCATTATTAGCAAAGACAGATGATTTCTTCTCAGATCTTATAGTCCTGACTGTCATTCATCCCCTTCCATATCTGCACTAAGAAATGTCATAGAGCTCTGAAGTGGAGATTCTGCGTGAAGCTACAAAATATCCAGTTCACCATGACTTATTTATATGATGTGACCTGTAGAATTATATTGGCAAGACCTCTAAAACCAGCAGTGCACACAAGTGTGTCTCCAGTTTATGAAGATGGGTATGATGGCAAGTAAACAATAGATTGTGTCTAATCAATATGTATCTCCAAACTCAGTAGTAATAGAAGAGTTGAGAATTTTAATGGAGCTGCATATTTTAAGAGGTCCACAACATCTTTGCCTCTTCAGGTCCAAGAATGCCAGAAAATATCTTACTGATGCCATCCAGAAAAACAAAAGCTTGTTTCTTCATCTTGAATTCAAGCTTTGTGGCTCAGGAACATGTCCCTGCCAAAAGGAGACCAAAGGACTTTGCCTGTGGTTGTGCTGTTCCAAATTCAGTCAAAGGCACTGAAAAATCAGAGTAGTTTTTCTAGAATTCTGAGATTCTTCTTTCCTGCCTCCTTGTTATCTTTTCAGACTGACCTTGGAAAACAAGAGCATAGCAATTTATCATCTCAAGGCATCGTTCTAATTCTAGTTGTTAATAATTATGTTGAACATTTTCAAAGTATGAAAAAGAAACAAAAGACTTTCTCCTAGAATGCTACTTGGCAAATTTGAGGCTGATTACTTGCAAAGCCAATTTCATTTTGGAGGGTCATTCAAGAAATTAATTCTTCTTTCTATCTTTTGGCCTTAAAACACGTATTTGGTACTTAGCATTCCTGAAGTTTGAAGGCAACAAGCTCTTCAGAGCCTTTTGGTCTTCTTTAGTTGAGATTTTAGAATACCAGTGTCTAATTGTGATTAGCTGCTCTGATTCATTCATGCTTACCTTTTCATGGGTCACGTAATCAGGAGATAATGAGAAGATGCAGGTATGAAGACAACTGGCCAGATTCTTTAGGAAAGACAAATGAAATTGAATACCGAAGCAGGTTCTTAGTTAAATTTCTAGAGTTCATGTTTTCCTTTGACAGGATACATCTTTTCTGTGTACTGTGAAATTCAAAGTCAAGATGATCCCCAGTACAGAGAAGTTACACGAGATTGTAACTTTCACCTGGAAATCTCCATAATGCTCAAGCAAGAAGACATTTCTAATCCGTTCAGGAATGATGCTAGTAACGTGCATCAGTTTGTTGTGAATTCAAGGCAAATGCCAGGGAAAAGCATCAAAGTCATCATTTTCTGGAATTAATACCAGCGTGTTATGCTATCTTCTTCCAAGAATGCCATAGGAACCTAGGACCATTACATGTAAAAATGCAAGAGAATGACAGTGAAATTTTGTCATCTATACGCATCTTCAACATGGATGGTGGATATACTCTCTGTTTTGTGTTTAATTTATTTACTTACTAAATTGACAGTACTAGTTACTCTTCCCTTCTTTTTCTCAAAAAAGACTACAACTAAAATGACTACAACTATTAGTTGGGAAACAGCAACTGTAATCTTGACTACTTCTTAGTGAACCAGACTTTATGTGTTGGTTTTTTTTTTCCTGGACAATGAGAAATCCTTCTAATTGTTCATCTATGACAGCTTTTAGGTGAAAATCCCCAAGTCTTCCTTTTCCCTGATTCTACTAAGACTTGAGACGGGGTGACAGGGATTTTTCTGAAATCCTCCAAATCTGCCACCTTTCTTCTGTGTCTTATATGTATTACAGTGATGGCGTGATGGGTACTCATACTGGAGAAAGTTAAAATTAGAATCTCTTAAAATAATTTTATATTCTCTGCATGGGTATCCATTACTCTGTCGGCACCCACTACTTTGGCTAAAATTTTTCCAAGCATGGGAAAGTCTTTTCTTCATGTGGAGATTCTAAATGGATGGAAAGAGAGAGGAAAATGATCCAAGGGTTTCAAGTTGATGACTGATTCATTGTTTTTAAACATTTTTTTTTCCTGCCTGGATATTGCTCTGCTGTTTTCTAACTTGTTTTTTAGTTGTCTTATATTCCCTCAGCTGTGGCAGTATTCCTGGAGCCAAATGTGAGTGCACTACCTCAAAATGCCAGCAGTGGAAGCTGGTAAGCAAGTGGGGAAAAATCACCAGAGGAATCTCTGAAGCTTGGGACAAAGGCAGAAAACACATCAGTACAGCACTAGCAGAGCAGCAGGTATCCTCATAGAGAAGATAAAATTACAGGTAAGGAAATAATTTACATTTCTGTTTTGATCTCATCCAAATGGTTTGTTACTCTCCATTCAAAATCCCAGAAAAAATAACACACACACCGTGAACATCTGAAGAGGAAAAAGATATAAAATGTGATGAATTTAGACTACTTAATTTTTTAGTGGGGATAATTTGAAGTTCAATCTTACCTAATTTCTGGAATATATATTTAAAGACAAAAATCCATTTTACCTATTAGGCAATTTAAAATCTCAGCCTAGTTTTAAACCAAGGCTGGGGTTTTGTTTTGTTTAGTTTTTCATTTTTAGAATATTAAACACAGGAAACTGCTTGTTACAGTTTTCCTTTCCAGTCAAGAACAATAGTAGGCTTTTGTTTAGGTAAGTGAGGTCAGATAAAGCCAAAGACAGAAGGACTCCGTTCCCATCCCTCCTTCTCCATTTGCTTTCTCACAGTTGGAAGAGTAGCATGACTCTTTATAATGCTTCAGTTTCCTCATCTGTAAAAGGGAAAGAGGTTGTTTTTATCTCCCACTTGAGATGACTAGATGGAATAAGTAGTGTAAAAGAGAAGAAAATTACATTTATTTAATTAATTGTCTTGCAGTCTTTTATGCCGCCATGCTGCAGTCCCACTATGGAATTGTGATCACCTCAAAAACCTCAAGAGGATATATCCTTGTCTGAATTGCTACAGTTATTATCTGTTACAGAAAGTAAAATAAGGTTTATGTTTAAGTCTTCTTTTAATATAAAACTGTTGTCTGTAAATGAAATATTTTGTTAAGTTAAAACAATTCTACTATAAACTTCTCTGCTGAGTTCCAGAAACATTGAGAAAGTTTAGGTATGTGGATTGTAGTGGCATTACCTTTTGGAAGAGAACAGTAATTAAGTAAATTTGAAAAACTAATGAATTAGATTTAGCCTTGACATAACTCATATGTCTCCATCAGATATACACTATGATAACTGTCCCAGTGAGTTGTATCAATTTTTATTTTGTAAACTATCAAGCTCAAGGAAATATGAATACAGAGCCATATTAATGTGTTTCATAGCATTTAAATGTGTAGACATTTTATTAAAGCAACAAGTTATTGATGTTATGAGTTTAATATTGTATGTTTCTGGTGATCTGCAGCATAACATTTAAGTTACAAAGTCTAAAGAAAAAAAAGGGAAATAATAATAATTTTGTAAGCATTATTTAAAGAAATTCAGGTGATCTTTTGAGGTGCTGTGTAACCCTTTTCAGAAGCAATCATTATCAGCAGGTCCAAAAACTACCTCAAATATCTGAATAACGAACTAGCTGTCTGAATTGAATATTGTCTTTTGCAATGTGTCATCTGATCTTTTATGGTGTTTCCTGTAACCTACTAACCATAGAAATGACTGTAAGTAGAGTTCTCCTCAGAATGCTCACATTTTTCTATAAGCTTTTTTTTTGGGGGGGGCTGGTATTTTGGTTTTTTTGTTTGGTTGGTTTTGTGAGGTTGGTTTTTTTTGTGGTTTTTTTTTTTTTTACTTTAAACATCTATTGAAAGAGCACACTCAAATCTTTCATTTAGAAGGAATTGTATTCTGACTTCATGGCTCTTTTCTGTGTCACAGGTCTATCCATGGACTTATTTGCAAGGAACTTTTCAGTTACTGTTTTATCATAGTTAAAGATTGCTGATATACTTGAGAAAAATAAGTGTTATGTATCAGTTTCTGTTGCTTTTTGGTGACAAATCAATGAATTTGCATTTGAATATGTTTAAAATTTTTCCTTTGAGGTTACTGTTACTGCTTTGGGTTGTTTTTGAGACCATGCTCTTTTGCTAAGAAAGTTGCTTATTCTGAAATATGTTTTTTCCTGTCATTTTGTACTTTTATGTGTAACAGAAAATTCCGTCTTTCCCAGTTTTGTTTTCTGTAACTAATTCCGTAACAGTGTAGTACTTGACATGTGTTTGTTTCTTAGGCAAACGTGTAAAACTCCTCAAGTCCGAATGGAGAAGTAGAGAAAGGAGGTTTCTGCTGTGCCTGATGACAATTTTTGATTTTTCCACACACACAAAATATTCTGGCTCCACGTTGGAGCACTAGTTGTGATGAATCCTAGTCTTGGTCGGATTCTAAGGAAGGGCCAGAACGTTCGTTGAGGAATAAAGAGTCAAACCACTCCAGAAAATGTGTTCCAGCCCTGGTTTATTTCCAATCACAGAGCAGCAGGTGTGTACAAATACAGGTTTACACAGTATTAACAGGAATTGTTGTACCTTACTCCTCATTGTAGTTGCTTAGTTTGCTGTAGATGCCCAGTAATCATGGCTTATTTGAGCAGAGCCTCAAGGGGGTGGTTGGAGAGGCTCTGCATTGCACTCCTAAGCAGCCTAAGTGTGTCAGTCAGATGCTTCTGGGAGCCCTAAAACATCTTTCTTCACTCACTCTCTTTTCAAAGGTAGACCCAGTTGATGAACTTGATTTACTTACTATCATGTGAAAGCAACAGATACTCCAGAGAAGAGAACAGCACTTAGAAAGGAAGTATGTCTTGGTACACTCAGTTAGGTGTGGCTTAGTAGTTGAAAGCTCAGCATCCCATACTGGATTACTTAAAAGGAAATGTTGGGAAAGGGGTATTTCCACTATATTCCTGAAATATGCTTGATGTTGTCCGTTTAATCTTGAAAACATTTAAGGTGAAGAACTCTGCCATTTTCAGGAACTTATGTCATGCTCTAAAGTATTTTTCCTATACCCATTTTTCAAGTCCTAACTTTAAGATTATTTGGAGCAGGTGGAAAGTTCAATTTACATGTGAAAGGTTTCCAAAGCCTTTTTTAACACTGATTGTCTAGGTCTTCACTTTAACACCAAAAATCTCCTGCTGAAATCATTAAGAGCAGTGGGAACACAAGAAATACAGAATTGTACTTCAAATGGCACTGTGTGAAATGAGTTTTCAACATGTTTGTTTCTTTCTAATGGAAGGTCCTAAGCAAAAGAATTATCACAAATGTAATTCAGATTAGTCACAGTGAATAAAAGTATGAAAGAATTAAAAGCTTTAGAGTCTGGTGATTATCAAAGACATAGGAAACTTCTGAGCTGTTGAAGTGTACTGAGAAATGTTCTGTTTAGTTAATAGAATGAGCTAGAGATGTTTGCCAAAGGGCAGACCTGAGGATCTAGAATTCTAAATTGCTCCATTAGAGGCTTGGCAACATGTTTAGACTAACACTTTTCATAGTGCAGTGCCTAAAATAAAATTAAGGGAAAAAGTTAAAGCTCTTGAATCTTGCTATCGAAAGTTAGGTAGGACCAAAGTTTTATGAGCAGCAATGAAACATCTGAAGACTTGAAAAAATGTCTATTGATATGTAACCTTCTCTGAAGGTAAATAAATCCATATAGTTGTCATTAAATATCTGTTTTCCAAACTGCTCACAAATCACTGAAATATTGCCTTTTGTCATTAGCTCAAGTCAAATACCAGTCTGTGATCCTGAAACAAGGACTTGTTGGACTTGTTTCCTAACTCACAGTTCTCGGCTGCAGTTACTTTATCTAGCATACCCTTGAAATACGGTTGAATCACCTTAACGTTTCTTGGACTATTGAAATGGTTCCTGTGCCCCCAGAAACTGAGTTATCTGGCATAAACACCAAAATGCATGCCTATCTGCTGTTAAGTGCGTATACATATAGGAGCCCTGTTGCAGAAAGGTCCTTAGCAGCTCTTTTAGTCCAGCTTGCCCACTTCTTTAGAAAATAAATTACAGGATTCTCAAGCTGTGACAAAATTGTGCGCCTGCCGTTAGTTAACGTTTGCGAAGTACTTTTGAGTGTCACTGGTACAAGGTAGCAGTATTAGATCAGAAGCACCTTCCGAACTTACAAGTTGAAATGTTTTAGTGAATAAATATGCACAAGTGGCAACACAAACTGTCATTTGCTTTCATAAGCTGTGTATGAATGATAGCGCATGGCAAACACACTGTATGGATTTTGAAGTTCCAGGAAATAGTGCTCTTCCATCTGTTCAAAAGATTCATTTCCAAGCTCGACCTCATTCGCAGAGGGCATAAGTGGAAAAAATGTATTGGCAGATGTTTGTTTCTGGTTGTATGGGCCCTTCTGTTTTTGCATTGTAATATTCGTATTAGGTTTTCACTACCAAAACAAAGTTATTTATGTCATGGAAAAATAAGACTGATACAGCCCTCTTCAAGTCCATTCCTTATTAGGAAAAGTTTGCTAAAGAATCACTTTCTTGACCATGCTTTATTATTTTTTGTGTGGTCTGTTTGCATACAGTATAAGAAAAAATACAAAAATAAAGACACGAAATGGATGGAAATGTGCTGCGTACAGGCTGTCTTGGTACGAGATCTTTGTCTTATCTCCATGTCTTGGAAGACAATCCATAGCTAGGCATTTCTTCAAGCCATTTCTTAGGCCTCTTTCTTCAAGCATTTATTTAAGGGATTCTTGTGGCATTCCCTGTGTTTAGCTTGTCTCATTTTGGTCATTAAATATATTTGTGACACCCTTTTTACTTTTGCTAGAAATTCCCACACAATTTTTGTTTCCCACGGGCCTTTAGTATTTTATGGAAGAATGCTAGGGGTGCCAAGATGGCTCTTCTTTGTCTTAGAAAATTATACTTAGCTTATAAAATTACACTTATAAAATTACAATTAGCACTTAAATAAAAATTACACCTTTAATTGCTTAAAAAAGTAATTTCCTTTCTTTGTCTTACGTATCTCGGGAAAAAAAAAGAAAAAATATAGCTTGATGATTCTTGAGTATGCTCAGACAACACTCAGTCTGTGACCACACACGCAGTCCTATATAGTTGATGGAACAGTTCTAATTAAAAAGAAAAAAAAAATAGTATTAAGTTCTTTCTGTTTCTTGTGTTTATATTCTTTGGTGAAAACCTGGAACAGAGGGTCCATCATACTGCTGAATCATCTGTGGAGAGAAGAAACACTGGCTTAAAAATTTGCCCCTTTCTGTATTTGCCATTGATACATAGTCCTGACAACATTATAATAGGCTTCTCTCCAACACTTCTCCCCCACTAAATTATGTTCTTCACTGTGCGTGATGGAGAAGAATTAGAATTGGAGTTGCAAGGGCACTCGTGGAAAGGCAAGATGCTAACTTTCAAGTGCTTGACTTTACAAACTCAGGAATCCTGTTTTAATATGGATTTTGTGTATGGTTTGAGATAAACATAGAAAAAAATTGAAAGAGCTGCCGGTCAAAAAAATAGTAATGTACAAAGTCGTGTTATGAAATGTTCCAGCACACATGTATTTCAACATGCCATATATTGTTATCTGTTTTCTTCTAACATTAATAAATAATAATTAATTATGTACCTCATTTGCATGTATAAACTATTTTGTAGTTAGCAAATAATTAGTGATATATTTGTTTCTCTGAAGAAACAGAAGATTTGTACTATACTTAATTGTGATTCTGTAGGAAAAGTGCTTTACTATTCAGGGAATATTCACTCAGCCATTCTTTGCATCTTATAGTCTTGATTTTGCTCCCTTTCTTTTCTAAGGAAGAAGGAAGTCTTCAGTAAAGATATCAGGTCGGGTTCTTATTGGAAGTCTTTTCTTATGGAACAGATGGTATTATCAGCTGTATTCATCAGCTGTGGGACTTTAACAAATTAGGATATTTTTTAGCCATTGCCAGCAACACTGGAGTGGAGGCTGTCCAGAAAATCTCTTGAGCTGGTACCTTTTCTAATGTGCTGCCTTTGAGGTCCTTTAATCTCTGGTTCATCCTGGGTTCCCTTGGCAAAAATGTTCTACCCCAAGAATGAATCTGTTTTGAACATTTAGTGAGCAGAAGAAATGTGGAAAACTTCAGCTGCATTTAATTGTATATTGTTGTTTTAAAATAAAACATGTGAGTTCACATACAATTACAGCCAATTTACAGCAGCCACTCACTAATTTAAATTAAAAAGTCTGCAACTGCAGAGTAATTATACTTTAATTGCACATTTAGTACAAGAAAGTGAAGAGTCTAATGCATTGCATTTATGATATAACAACCATGTGAAAAAATATATTAGCATAAAGGGAGTAATTATGTTCCAAGAATGAACAAATTAATTCAAATCAACACCTAGGATGCTAAAGATTTTATGTCCTTTTTTCATTTGTATTGTTAAACAGCAGCAAAGTTAATTTTCCATACATATTAATTATTAACTGAAAAATTGATTAGACTTGATTTGTACCCATTCAGCATGTTACTGTTCTCTTAGGATTTTAAAGATCAGACACATATTGCTATCAGTCCCCCTTTTCCTATAAAGGCCTTTGGCACGATACCTTGCTTCCCAGCCACTCAAACCAAATAGCTTTTACTGTATAAAAAAATAAGTATTTCTGGGAATACCATCACTAGATATTAGCTAAAATTTCATTGTTTCTTTATGAAACTGCCTTTAGCAACCAAGAGGTCTATTCTCTCCCTAGTGTATATGGATATACGACTTCCATTAATGTTAATGTCTGATCTTGCTTGCATATAACAAGTATTACCTTCTTACATAGAAACAGATGTGGACCACTGTGTGTGTTACTCAGAGTAGGATTTTTGTGACCTGTAAGTTAACAGAAAAAAGAAAAGAAAAAAAAAAGAGTGCAGGTGGAATAATAAAAATTCTGGCAAGCAGTTAAAAACTCCAGTCATGTAATCGTGAAAACTAGGAATATGCAACTTGACTTCCTGTGCAGTTGGTATAAACAAAATGACCTTTCTTTGTATATGATTAGTCACCTGTTATAGAGCAGAGATTTGAGTGGCTATCTGATTTTTTTCTTCTTTATATCACCTATTTATTCTATGTAACAGTTTATGTTTATTTTCACCACACAGTTGTAGAGCTAGGTGAAGGGAAGCAGATAGGCCGACAGGTTATGATTTTACTGAGTTTCTTTGTGACTGAAGAGAACATATTTGCACTTCCAAAGAGGTGTGTATCAGCAGTCATGTATGTGTGAAAATACTTTTCTTCCTAGCTGCAGTTTGTCACCTTAGCCCATGCATTGGCAGAGCTGGATGTAATAGAAATAATGAATCACAGAGTGGTTGAGGTTGGAAGGGACCTCTGGAAGTCCAGCACCCCTGCTCAAACAGAGCTACCTAGAGCTGGTTGCCCAAGACCAGATGGCTTTTGAGTATCTTCAAGGATGGAGACTCCACAACCTCCCTGGGTTACTTGTGCCAGTGCTCAGCTGTCCTCACAGTAAAAAAAGTGTTTCCTGACAGGAGACCTCCTGTGTTTCAGTTTGTGCTCATTGTCCTGTCACTGGGCACCACTTTAAAAGAGCATGGCTCCATCTTCTTTGCACCCTCCCTTCAGGTATTTGTACACATTGATAAGGTTTCCCCCCTGAGCCTCTTCTTCTGCAGTCTGAACAGTCCCAGCTGTCTCATCCTTCCCTCATATGAAGATGCTCCCGTCCCTCATTTGCCTTCACTGCACTGTCTCCAATACCTCTACGTCTGTCTTGCACTGGGAGCCCAAAGCTGGACACACTGCTGCAGATGTGGGCTCACCAGTACTGAGCAGAGGTGAAGGATCACCTCCCTCGACCTGCTGACAATACTTTGTCTAATGCAGCCCAGGATACAATTAGCCTTCTTTGCGGCAAGGGCACATTGCAGGGTCATGATAAACTTAGTCTCTCGAATGTCAGCTGGCACTCTTTAATAGCTAAGGTCTACTCTGTGGGTACGTAGGCAGAATAGAGAATTCAGCTGAGTTTCAGTGACTGTGCCTGTCCAGTTGTGCTTCTGAGGAAACTGTCCTCTGATTCTGCTTTGGTTTTGGTCTACTCTGTGCTTCCGAAAAAGTGAGAAGCTTTGACCCTGCGTCTACATGGCCTCTTTGGGAGTCTCACATCCTTTGATCTGTCTTCATTGTGCTTTGCATTAGTTGATTTACCACAGGTTTTTATATATATTTTTTAATATATATGTATCTCAAGTGAAGCTAATAAAAATTCACCTGCGGATAGGATCAGAAGATGTGTATTTTACATTATGTAGCTCAGTGGCACCCGGGTCCATGAGTAGAATTCCAGCTTGTTACAATAAAGCAAAAAATAAATAACAATAAGATGCTGTGTCAGCCTTTTGAGCTTTGGTGCACGGCGTAGAAATATGTTGCCTGACTTTTAAATTAATTCTTCATTATTTTTTCAGGCAGTTTTCAACTATAGAAGGGGCCACATGAGGCTGTTTCCAACAGCAAGAACAAAACAAAACAGGAGCAGTGTAATAAATAAACCCATGTCTCATAAAAAACACAAAGCACAATTTTATTATTGCCTTCTTAAGTGCAGTTCCTAGAAACACCTTGGTGGAGAAGGCAAACAGAAGTAATGAACTCCTTGAACAGTCCTTTTAATATTCTGCTCTATGTTCGTGCTCTGCAGAGCCGACAAGAGCTGTATGCAAACAGTTTTGCTGAGGGCAAAAGAATGCTTCACCATTAAGGAGCATGACCCTTCTCTCTGTGATCAAAATGAAAACCATATGCCCCTTGATGTCATAAAGTATTATTGTGACCATTCCAATGGGTTGTTCCTCAAGAGTTGGGATGTTGTCCCCTGACACAATTTGGTATTGAAATGGTAAATGATCATTAATTGTATCCACTGACACAGCAGAAATATTCCTCAAAGTTGTGTTTCTTTGATATGATGGAGGTTTTTTTTTTCTTTTAATGTTTAAAATCAAAATCAAACACAGGGAAAGTCCAATTACTGTGAAATGCTTTGTCTCCCACTCTTTCTCTGTGGTCCTTCTGTTCCACTCTTGTTTCATGTTAGGCTGGGTGAAACCAGTCTAAATGAACTCCTTGGTAGTTATTTTATACCTTGTGAATAACAGGATATATCTCACTCTTGTTTATGTATGCATGATATTTGTCCTGTTTCTCCAGTAAGTGATTATTGCTTGCTAAGATGCATTTAGCCCTTAACAGGACAATGCCTTTTCCAATCGAAACGATTCCATGACTCTATGATTCTATGGTTGTGTTTTAAATTAGCATGCAAAGAATGGAAGAATGCATCTCCAGCATCAGTCACTGTGATATTTAATGGCTAACATTTTAAAAGCAGAGTTGTTATCATATCAAAGTTCTAAATTTGAAAAAAAGATGAACAGAATACAGAAATTTTCCTTGAAACCAATGCTTTTGACATTTGTGGGTTGGTAATTTGTGACCTTCAGACTTTTTTACTGTATTTTTAAGTATGGTCACTTTTTAATTTCTCCTTGTCAAGTCCAATTGCAACAAAACACTTAAACGCACAATTTAAGTTGGGGAGCAATCCCATCTAATGCCATTGGGAGTTATTCACCTATCTAAAAACAATTGAAAGGGCTTTGCAGGACAGAGATCTTATATTTCAGTCTCAGTTTCCAGTACTTTGGAAGTAGATTCTCTATGTACAGCTTTGATTTTCTGATTTTCTTTTTCTTTACAGGTAACCCGATAGCTAAAGACAAATCAAGTCAGTCTCAAGGCTGATAACAGTAAATACAACACATAGGAATTTCATTCCTCCAGGCAATCCTTGAAGTGAAATTTTATACTGCTGGGGTGTATCCTTCAGAATCAATTGTTTCAGTGAGAACCTGGCTTGTAATCAGCAACAGCCTTGAGATCAAAACTACTGGAAAGTTTTTCTGAACTTCTGTGTCACAAATATTTTCAACTGATTGAACTGTGTACACTTGTAAAATTGCACTTGCTGAGGAATTTGCAGCTGTAATCACAAGCGTTGATATTCAAAAGGTGCAGAAAAGCAGCAAACTTTCGGATTCTCCATTCCAGACCTGTGGCTTTTCATCTCGATGAAGTCAACCTCCAAAATGTATTAGTTTCTTCTCTCTAAAATGATCCCTTGTCCACCATTCAGATTGCTGGTGGGACTGCATACTGCTTTAATTAAATTTCTGTTGCAGAAATTGTCCTCTGGCATGGCGCAGTTTTAGACATTTTTATTTGTATTCTAATCTTGGAGCTCTCAAAGGTACATATTTAAACATCTGGAAGTTGCTTTTGTTATAGGAATGGAAATATATATCCATTGTTAATAATTATTGTTGACAAGTAATAGTTATCTTAATACATCAGTCATATTAGAATGTATAGTCAGGTTGACATGTTTCCCTGAGGCTAACCAACTACTGCAGCTCTTCGGCAGTTAAAAAAGTAGTGGTCAAAACTCAATTACCACTTCCATTGTAAGGCATTTGGTACCTTTAAGATATACATTTCCATTCAGTTTGAAGGACATGGATGTTCTTGATATGTACTTTACTTTCCCAACCTTTAATGCATTGAAATTCATGGTAAACAGTCTATGACAGTATTTCATCCCTTTTTATGAAGGTAGGCAGGGATGTAAATGAGTTTTGCAATTATGAAATTGGATGGTAATCATTCAGAATTTTTGTCTTTTTATTAAAAAATAAAATCTCTTGCTTGACCCTAAGTACTGTTGGATGCTTATGTAGACGTCTGCTCAGTCTGTTTGCTATAAAGGAAAAAAGTCCTAGTGCACTCCCAGATTTACAGTTTGTGGGATTTTGCTTGCTTACAGTCATCCAATTCAGATCTGATCCTTGCCAAAATCATATTTACTTTTTTATTTTTTGTTTCAGTAGCAATTTTTGAACTTTGTGATGTGCTGTTACATGAAAAAATCCTCAATATTTAAAGGCCTTAAGCATCTATGAGCTTTTTTCTAAGTTATTACAGAATGTATAATTTTATACTCCATTTAATGTATATTGTACCATCTGTAATATTGATAAACCAGAAATTTGGCAATTCCTTTTAGCGACACTGCATAAGCATGCTGACTGGAGAGGGTGAGGGGGTTCTGACTGTATGTCTTGATGGACTAAAATGAAAACCGCACACACTTAATGGTAGTCAAAAATACATAGAGGCAAGCTTATTTTAAAGTCTTGTGTGGTTACCAGACTCCCAGAAAAAGGGGGAAATTACTTTATCATTACAAGCCATTGACATGGCTAGGTAGTTATATATTAAGTTCCATGATGGATGAACACCCTGGAGTGCTCTGCCTGTCACAGTAGCCCCTGCTGTTCCAAAACCATTTCATTATGTCTGCTGTATTATTGCACAGGAGAGCTTAAATAAAATAAATGACTGTTGGGAATAAATAGAAGTATATTCTGTCATTCTGTTGAGAAATAATAAAAAATGTTGGCAGGGAAAGATATTATTTTCTGATTAAAACTTAATTAGGATACACTGTTTGTAGCAGCAACTAGGTATCAGTATTTTAGGATGGATTAATATTGTATGGATTTGTGCTAACAGGTGCAGGACAGAAGGTAGCATCTTAAAGAGATTGTCTGGGACAGTGCAAAGTGTAAATGTGCTGTTTTGTAAAATCTGAATATGGCCTCTCTTTGGTCAAAAATCTGCATCATGCTTCTCAATATTTGTTTTCTTTGTTTCTTTGTTCTTAAACCAACACTGAAAATACTGTATTATATACAAGTGTAACACATGCATATCAATAAGTGAAAATAAATGGGTTTTCAAATATACTGAATAGATTATCTGCAGTAGATTAATGTTGTGAATATTCATATCCAGTGAATAAAATTGTAATATAAAATAGAGCTCCCTGTATGGATGTGCGCCTTGGAGATCTGTTTACCCATGGTACAAAATAATTTTTTTATTCAGTGAATAAGAATCTCAAGGGTTATATTGATTTTGTATTTCCTCAGTAGACCTGGGAATATCTCCTCCCTCTTTGAAGGGTCATTTTCCAAAGGAAACTGATATCCAGCACAAGTGTTCTAGCATTGTCATGGGAAATTCTGGTGGGCGTACAGTTGTTTTCAGGCCAGACTGAATAAAAATCAGTTTTTTCTTCAAAAATGGGAATCCTGAAAAATTCTCATTTAGACCTTTCAGTAGCAACAGAACATGGTAGATATTCCTGAAAAAGTAATGTTTCAGGTAATTTTTTGAACTGGTTAAAAAAAAAAAAAAAAAAGCCAGTTCAACAGTGAACTCTGCTTGTGCATCTTAAAGCAAGCTGGGAACTGTAGTTCAGCTGTCCATAGTGCCTGTTTTAGCACTGCCTTTGAAAAAGGAGTATAGATGACTAGATCAGCTACGGGCATTCATGTTGTAGGCATGTGAAGATTAATCATGCTTCAGTTACACCTTTATTACTTATATACTACTTCCCAGATTATTTGATATACCCAGCTTCCTGTGATTACAAAGACGATCAGGCATTATGATCAGTGGGAAATCCATATTACACTTTGGATTCAGTAATCATCAAGAACTCTGAACTGCAGGAGAATGTGGGTTCTTATTCAGCAGTTCCATGTGGCAGTGCTTCAACAGGGAGAGAAAGCTCACTGCTTTGTTCAAACCTTTCAAAATGAAATATATTGGATCAGTTCAACAAAACATAAAGGAAATCCTGATATGAGTCATAATGAAAAAAATTTCCAAATCAGATCTAATCAATCCGAAATAGAACTTTAAAAACATTCAAGACTGTATCTTGGTTGTATCTGGCTTATTGGTCATAAGTAAGTGCTAACCTTTGAAACAGCACTGCTGCAGATACCACTGTTACTACCTTTAAATCCACCTGTTATCCTATATGCTTTTAATCTTCCTATTTACCCCCTATCTTTAAATCTTGGCTCCTCCAGCTCTGCTCAAGAACGCTACTGGTGTAGCATTTCAGTGCTTCGCCAAGCCAATGCTGCTCTGTTGCTCGTAGAATCTATACGCTTTAAAACTGGAGATGGAGTGCATCAGATAGGTAGATTTGTTCTGAAACTAGAAATCTACTATAAAGCATGTTATTTTGTTAGGTTTCCTAAAAATATATGCAAGGTGGGTTTTTTTTCTCATTATAAGTGTACAGCTGGCTTTTATAGTTTCCAAGTAATGCATCGATGTCTATAACAACCAAACAGAAAGATGTGATTGGCATCCTTTCCTGTTGATTTACTGCCTCCTCCTTCATGCCTTGAATTTTACACATCTGTTGTTAACCAAGATATTGGCAGGGAAAAGGAGCATACTTTTGGTTTGTAAGAGAAGTGTTGCCTTAATCTCTAGTTTCTTTTTGACAGTTGTTAGATAGCTCTATATCAAACATGTCACACCTGAACAATCTGATGGCATTAAATGATTTCTCATGGTTTCAGCATTATTAAATTGAATGATAAGAATTACCTAGTCGCTTTGTTAGTCTTTATAACACAGTTTGTACCCTGAGAAACTTTTCTGTTTATTCTTTTATAGAATGAGGAAAAATTTCCAAATTACATCTTTGATCTTGTTTCTGTAAGAGGTTATGTAACTTTCTGATACCACTTTACAGTCAGTCATTGCAAATACTTTAGCAAAAATGTCTTCCCTGGCTGTTATTTTGCATCGTCTGTATTCATTGGCACTACTTATGCGGTGATTACAAGAGGTAGTATATGAAAAGGCTGAATTTCCCACAACTTTGTTTTGACAGGTGTTGACAAGTGTTGCCAACACCTCTTAATCCAAAACTAACTTAAGACCATCTGGCAGGAGGACCACTGATAGTGACAGCTGGAAACTGTTGCGTAAGGGAATGGCTGTTCTTCTTTCTCAGACTGCTGTTATTGGGATGCCAGGGTGGGCAAACCCATTGTAGTACGATTGCGTCACCAGGGATGTAGGTTCTGGAGATGTGGATCCTGCATGGGAGCGCTGGGGTATGGTCGGCATCCTGAAGCTGGGGCTGTGGTGGTGACAGCAGGTCCTTCGGCCTGTTCTCTAGAGTGGTGGAAAGGTCTGTCTCATGTGTCTCTGGGATTTGCTCCAAAGCCAGACCACAGAAATGACAAAGTGCTTTGATGATTTCAGTGGGGTTTGGATAAGACATTCAGCTGCAGTTGTGAGTATTCAGCATTTTGCTCAAAAAATTCTGAATGAGGAAGTTCATTAAAGTTCATATGCCCATCCCTATTCAGGTTAGTGGTTAAAGAACCTTCCCTCTATTTTCAATATCTCCTTTCTACTGTACAGGTAATTCTGTGTGACAATGGGAAATGAATCCAGTTATTCCTTGATAAGAGATTATCTTTGTTAAATATCACTAATCACATCAATATTTGCCATGACTGAAAGACTTGAAATATATCTGGTTTTCAGTTCTGAAAACCAGTTTATTGCCCAACTTCATTCAAGAAATAATTTGTGTAATAGAAATATTATTGCCCGTATGTAAACTTAACTGTAAAAGTTCTACATTAGCTCTTTAAATTATGTTTATATCTATAACTGTGAAATTCTGGTTAGAACCTCTGTAACAGCAGGGCCATTCTTTTCTCCCCTGAAAGACTGAGGTAACGTAAAGACCCTGTAGTTTGGGATTTATGGCTTTGTTTTCACTGTTTCAACTGCACAGCTGGGAAAACAACATGTAAAAGTGCTTATGTTACTCGGATTGCTGAGACGTTTTTCTTGAATATGATGAATAGGTGGAGTTTCAAGTTTACCCCATATCAGCATGTTGGTTGAATCTCTTGATCTCTTTTCTCCTTACTGTCATAACAAACGTGACAAAAACTGAACTTGAATTCTCTAGCCTCATGTCTTAGTGTTTAGATCTGATACCTAGAACTCACAAAATGTACGCTAGTTGTTTTAGTCACTATGTCTTGATATAAAAGAGGTTTTTTAATCCGTTTCTCTCTTTATGATTAATTCTGGATGCCTTGCCAATATTTGGATGTAGAGAATATGATCCTTCCATTTACTGACTTAGAGTTTGGGTCTTTTTGTTGTTCTTTTTACTTTTCTTTGGCCATTTATTCTTTTCCCGAGATCCAGTCAGTTCTTACGAAACTTCAGTATTAATGAGAAAAGTTTTTTTAATAAATAGTGGAACTGAATGCAGGCACTTCATAGTTCTTGGAGAGAAAAGAGAGAGTTGATGTGCCTCTCTCATTTTCTCTTAAAATGGTTTCCAGCTTAAACTATTCTGTCTGAATAGAAGCATTTTGTCCTAACTATAAATGGTTTGTATTTCAATATGCTCTCTGATCATAAAGCTGATGAAATGGTCCTCTCTGTATGGCAGATTACCTCAGCAGAATTTACAAATGGAAGATGATGATTTTGCTAATGTCCATGGGCAGGTAGACAGAATTTGGTCCCAGATGCTCTGCCTAATGTTCATGGCAAAAGCGACTCAAAAACAATGCCTCCATATGCCGTAATTGCTGGAATTATTTCTCAGGCATATTCCCTTGTCATCCCTCATATGTAGAACTCATTAGATTCCTAGTGGGAGAACATATGGAGAGGAGAGATGATGGAAAACATTGTAAAACAGATTGTGTATTTAAATTTATATTATAAAAGACCTGTGTGCACAGGCAAACTTAGTGGAGAAAGTTTAAACTCTTCCTACTTCATAAGGAAATCACCATTTATGGAGCCGTTATCTCAGTGCACTCAAAGACACTTAGAGATGATGGGTTAAAGCCTGGCTTTAGGGATATTAGTGGGAATTTTGCTGCTAATTTGAGGTCAGCTCTGTGTCTCCTACATTATATTTCCATATATTTAGTTAAACTATAGCTGTGTAAGATCTTTTCACTAATAGGAATGACCAGAAGTTCCACCCATACAAATCTCTTGGCAGGATCAGGCCTTTGGCTGTGGGTTTGTGATTTCAGTGTCAATGCAATGACTTTTATGAATACCTTGGGTTTTTTTTCAGAAAAAACCCGATAAAATTTCTTTCATCCAACTCAGCTGACTGATGGATGGGGATCATATCCAGTGCACAGCTCTTTTAATGACTACTGAATATTAATATTTAATTCTTTACCCTTTCTGTAGTTAAATAAAGCAAAAATAAGCTGATCATACATGAATTCCAAATATTATACACTGACATCTGTGATACTTTTTTAATTACGCTTATGACTCCTTACTGGTTTATGGTAAATTTTTTCTCTTCTTACTTTTTACTCAATAGTGACCATGTAGCTAGTTTCAACAGGGAGCATTTGGGGTACTATAAAGAGTCCCAGTGGTGGAGGTGGGCAGTAGCAGAAGTTACCCGGTGGACAGGTGTGAGATGGATAGACTGATGTCTGCAAACACCATGACTTTACTGCAGTGGCTGGTGAAGTATGGCCTGCCACCTAGAGAAACACTTCTGCAGACATCGTTGTTGCCCAGCTCCTAAAGAAACAATTCTCTTATTTCATGGACCTGAATCAAATGTCATACCTAAACGATATTGGAAAGACACAGAGAAACAGTATGGACATCTCTTATAGTGTGCCTCTACAAGCCTTAAAATGTCAGATATGTCCACAGGTTGTTTCCATCTAGGTCATTGCCTTTCTAAAAGGAGCACAAAATGGCTGTTTAGGTAGCATTTGAGGTAGAGCTGTGTTTGTATTTGCTGGCAAATATCTCTTTCTAAAGCCAAGATTTGGTGTCATGTCTTGAGAGGGGGCCTCCAGAAATGCAGATCCAACCCACCACGATTACTACTGAAATTGGACTGTGTTACTGTAGTGTTCTTCTAAGTCAGGGTTGCACAGTATGCTGCTGGCAAGCTGCACCACTTGCTCTGCACCTTTCAGAGCAGAACAGTTGCTCTGACAAGCCTCAGCAGGAAGGAAAACATGCATTACCATACATGCTTTTGTCTTGTATGGGCAACAGTGATTGTTCTATACAGGTTCTTTTTGCTGACAGCTACAGGATAAATATTTACTATTAGGTGAAAGTTTAAAATTTTATTATTTTGCATCAGTCTGAACAATGCGCTTAAAAGATGTATTTTGCAACTTATTTGTTCATTCTGTTGCAATTTATTCATTTGTGCTATATATGTATTAGCCTCTCCATCAGCTGTTGGTGGCATCTTTTAAAATAGTGTGATCGGTTAGTGACTTTTTAGTCACTGCAGGAACAATACGCTTTGGGTTGTAAGTAATTCATTAGCATGTTGTGGTTTTTCCATTCTGTCGGTGCCAGCATCAGAAACTAGATGACAGAGATGTAAAAGAGCCTTGAAGATGTACTGATTTAATTACTCTCAGGCAAACAGCTAGACCTTGCTCAGTGAAGGAAGTTATAGCTCCTATATGTAAGATTGTGTTCTGTCATTCAGAATATCCAGCCCTCTGCTTTGATTCAAATTTGATTATACAGAAATTCATGCAGTAGTAATATTAATATGAAAAATTAATAGCTACTTGAAAGATGGATCCTTAAGTATTGATGTATGCAATGAAGTACCCAGGACATCTCAAATTCAGGCCTTTACGTAGTGTTCCTAATGGATAAGGCAAGTAACAAATATTTTCCCCATTTTTATGTCTTTGGAAGGAAACATAGATATACCAGAAGACTGGGAGCTAAAATGCTGACTGGAGTTCACTTAATGATGTGTTTATTGCCCAAGTCCATATGGCTTGGATCTTACCTCACATTTTGTTAAAGTATGTAACGTAAGGACCTTAAACCAATCAATTTCTGCAATTAGCAGTTCTGAAAGGAATTACAAAAGGCAGTACAAGGTAGTTGTGCCTCCACTGTCTTTAGTGAAGTTATTCTCCAGGTAAATCTGGTCTTAAGCATTCTAGCTAAATAGTTTAGAAAATTAAGCTTCAGTTAATTTGAACACCTAGATGAAAGGACTTGGGTAAGGACAAAATGCAGGTAACAAAAAATCTGGATCTTTACTGTTTCACCAGGTATCATATTGCTGTATAATTGTGGGAGTTATATGGTCCTGGTACCACCTCCAACAGAGAAATATGTGAAATTCAGTCCTGCTCTTAGTACTGCCATAAAACACATACCAAAGGCAATTTATGAAAGGCATTTGGCATAAAACTTTTCCTCTCAAAGCCCCAGTGCAAGGTCTCTACTCCATGTCTGTGGTCCTTAAATCCTGAAAATAGAGCTTTCTGAAAACCTTGCTGGTTGCTGAAACTTCTTATGGGCTTCTGCTCAGGTTTAAATTTCTTACTGACTGCCTCTGCCAGCTGTTCCAACTTTATCATTGCTTCAAACTCCTGCCTGTCCTTTGTTGTTGGTCAATATAATAAAAAACCCCATGCTTTGTAAATATTATCCTTAAATTTGATGTATTTGGTCATCTGCAGCAATTCCAAAATGGCATTTCTTACTTTATATCAAACTTGAAAATTATTACAATATCCTGAATAGTCATAAACTCAGTCAACTCATTCACAGTAAAGCACTGTGATGGCTTAAGTTACTTTTTACCAGTCAGAGTATTGTCAAGGTGACCTTTCATGCTGTTTCGATTGCAGAGCCTTGCCATTATTTAACTATTAAAATGATGGAAAGCTTGCACTTTGCTATTTGAGTGGCAGTGCTTCTAGACACAGGGACCTGAAAGAATGGAACATACGAGGAGCTATAATTAATGTGCCACATTAAGGAGTTAAGGGTAAGCAGCCAAAGAAAGACTAAACCTGGTGGAGCAAAGCAGCTGCAGTCTAGTCTTGAAAACTAAAAATCCATTTGCAATGCTTTCTAGAATCCTAATATCTCCTGCTGGTGTCAAGTCATTAACAGTAGCTCATTTTTTCTGCATTGTGTCTTGACCGCCCATCATTATTGAAATGTACAGGAAAATGCAACCTCTGGAATGCTATTAAAATTCCTCTCAAATTTAAATATTAGTGAGGTTAATGCCATATTATATTTTTACCTTCTATTTAAAAAAGACAACATTAATTTATAGTTTTAAAAAAAATTTACATATATATATTTATACAAATAGTAAGAGAAAATAATGAACATCTGAAAGCTCTTTGTGTGTAGAAATAATGGGTGTTAAAAAAGTTTTAAGCTATGTAACAGACCACTAGGAACTAATATACTTGATCAGAATTAGTGTTACAGTAATTCTTGCCTAACCAGAACATAGCCACTGTTTAGAGAGGAAGAGTAAGCTAAAGCAAATAGGACAGCAACAGGAAAGCAAATGCTGTTGGGCATGACTCTATAAATTTTGAGTATGTATGTCTGTGTATGTCTTCATTGTAAGGCAAGAGATTTTGTATGATGTAAAGGCAATATGAAGCAATCATAGAAGGAAGTGAAATACCCATCTTTTGGGGAGCAGAGGGGTAAAATAGGAAATAGTCATCTTAGTTAAAATGGAAATTTAGGAAAATAATTTAGGAAAATAATTTTTCTTTTTTTTTTTAGTGAAAAAAAACCCCAGTTGTTAGTATACGATAATTAAGAAATAATAATCATTTGCCTTCTAGGAAAGCTGCAACTTTAAGTCTGTTCATTACCAAGTTAAAATATAATTGTTTCATGACTGTGTGGTTAAATGTATTCTATCTACATGAAGCTTGACTCATGTTGACAGAAAGCAAAATCATTAGAAAGATGTGGCTGTTGAACAACCTTTTGTCTTCACAATGCTATCAGAGGAGGATGAACATCACAGACTGTGGAAACTGTGTAAAAAGCAGAACAGAAAAAGGTTTCTTTTTCCATCAGCGGTTAGGTGATTTATATACATGACTCTCATTAACATTAATGGGAGTTATCTGCCTCATTTTTTATGAGCCTGATGTGAAGTTAATGGCAGTCTTCCCATTGTCTCTAGTGGGCTGTGGATCAACCACTAAGTGCACAAATGAGTTTGGTTGAAATATTGGTGCTTGTAGGCTTAGAATTTTAACGTGCTTCATTCACAGTTACAACAAAAAATACTGTGTGGGTGCCTAAGACTGTAAGCTGAGGAGTTTGATATTGCAGAATGTGCTGATCTGTGTGCACTTCGGGGCGTCCACACTCTGCAGACTGCAGAGATGCCTGAGCCAGCTCTCAATGAGCTAATGTGAGAAGGAGCAGTAATCTGCCCAGCAGCATGAGCTGATTTACTTTTCAGAGATATGAGCAGGAGTAGGCGTAATGGGGTCTGTGGTGTGGACCATGTGGTGGCAGAATTGCGGTGCCATGCAATGCTGTACTCCCATCAATAATATGGTAATAAGCAACCCTGCCTTTCTGAAATCTACCCTGGGATCTGTCTCTGTGCTGTGATCTCCTCTGTTTTTGTTTTGTTTTGTTTATTTTAATAGAAGAATCACATTTTCTTTGCAATAAACCTTTCATTGACTACATATGCTTTGCAGTTTTAACAAAACTAGACTGTACTGCTTTTTCTTCTGTGAGGAAGGAAAGGAGTCCTGACATTACCAGCAGAAATGGAAGGACTTCTGTTCACATCGATATTCTTTACTATGAGCCAACCACTACAGGGACAGATGACCAGCCTCGCCATCAGTGAAGAAGACTTCTGGTGACACGCAGACTAGCAAGTACAAGATAGCTTGCCTGTGGATTGGGAACTTCTCTTATGGTGACCCACATTCATGCTAGAGTATTCCCAGCACTGCCAGGTTTCTCCTTATCACAATGTCACACTGGTGTGTGCTTGAAAAATGGGCCTCCAGAAGAACTTGTATTTTGAGTCTGAGGTTCTAATAATATTAACAGAAGCTAAATCCTGAGGGCTTTCAGACACAGAGGGTTTCTCCTGCCAGTCTGCCAGCCACAGCCACTGATTGTCCTGACTCCAGGCCCAGGCTGTAGCAAGGCTGGGCATGAACTTTGAAGATACTAATGTATCCATGATACAACAGAGATCAATACAGGCAAGAGACTGGTGCCTTTATCAGCACCTACTTAAACACACAAAGCGTGCACATAGCCACATTGCTACACAAACTGCCCTATCCCTTCCTTTTGAGCCGATTAGGACTGCAATTTGCCAGAGGGGCCTATGAAAACCCCCAGTCTCCCAGTTCCCAGGTGCTTCCATGTCTGGAGGTCCACTGAGTCTTCACAAGCTATTGAACAGGCATGCAACTGTCCCATCTGGCTTTGTGGTGGAGTGGCAGTCAATCACCATGATAGTGCAAAGTCAGGCCTCTCAGCTTAATCCATCTGGCCCAAAAAACTGGCCTAATCCAAACAGCCCAAATGCACCTATATAGCTTGCTGCAGCTGAAAGGCGCAACAAAAAGCAGTTAATTTCCACCTCAGTCTGAGATTTTGCTGTGGTCTTTCTATCTGTACAACAGTCTGAAATGTCAGCTATTGCAGATGGATTGGATTTTCACCAGCTCTGGGTTCCTCACAAAGTTTCAATGTATGAGCAGAGAGAATTACGGAAGGTGCTGTATGATATTGGTAGTCCGTCAGGTAGGGAACAAGCAAGTACCCAAACATGGGATTTACTAGCTACATTCATATATTTTAGGGCATGCACAGCTTGAGTAACTGTAGGAGGAACAGGGCAAATACTCCTGACTTGTTCAGCTCTGGTACGGGTCCACACTGTGTGTAAGAGAAAAGGTAGGTGTAGGGAAGAAAACAGAGGTCACTGCCATTCAGTTTGCCTGTAGGAAGTTTTAAAATGTTATTTAAAAACTGTGAATTAATTTTAATTAACTTTTTTCCTTTTTTCCCTTTTAGATTAAGCATTGTTTAATGATTTAAAAAAGCACTTTTATACCTTGGTAGCAGTCAGCATGTTGGACTGCACTGCTGTGGAATTTTTTTATTGCATATATTTGTAAGTTTAATAAAGTTCTGCATTTGTATTAAGAACTTGTTTTCTGCTTAATTGTGAGGAAATGGGAAAACACAGCAATGCCAAAGGGTTTTATTAAAGCATCAAAAATCAGCAAGCAATCTACATAAGCCAATTAAATAGCACTCTATGTCCCTGAAGTAGAAAGCACAGAGGCTTGCACTTAAATTAATACTTTCTTTGACAAAGAAATCAACCCTTATACAGTCAAACCCATAAAATTTATCAGATGCAATGTACTAAGTGCAGATTAGCAGTCCCCTCACCATAGAAATGAAAATAAATTAAACACACAGTACTTTAAAACCCCTGTGATGTATCAATACATCAGGTTTTCAGGTATTTCGATTAAAATATATGCATTTGCAATGAATGACTAAATCTAGATCACCATGTGCACCACAGATATAAGCATTCACAGAGATGCCAAAGTTTTCTGGCCTGCATTCAGCCCTGGAACTGTACTGCTTCTGGGGTGCTTTGTAGGTGCTGTGATAGTGCTGTGGAGTACACTGGGGTATGTGAAGACCACTCCACAAGAAAAATTGCTGCCCTTGGTGATGCAGATGCTTCTTTGGTGCCTAAGAGCTGGTGCAGCCCCTCTGAAAGGTGGTTCTATATGATTAATGTTGGAGTATACTTACAGAAAGCTCTTCCGGTGGTTCCTGCTTTTGACTTCACAGAGGAGACATAGGACTGGTGAGTGTGCTTAGCCAACAAATATCCCTGTCACACTAAAATGAGTCCTTCTCCACTGTGCGTCATGTAGCTATTCTTTGTACAGTTCCATACCTTACTAGTAAACCTGGGATGGCCCTCAAAGCGTTCTTGTGCAAGAGGTGAGAATCAGTAGGCATATTTGAATGCATGTACTCAGTGCTGTGTGCTTTTTGGACAAATTTATGAAGATGGTCTATAAGTATTTTGCTCACTGTCTGTGTGCTGGATGTAGTTCCAGTAAGCCTTTCCTGGACCAGGGAAAAGCCTACTATTGAGCTAATAACCATTACAAATTAGACTAATTCCTTGAAGTCTGCCTCTGAATCAGAAAGTGCTTTTCATTTCATGGGGATTTTTTTCCCCCAGTGGATCTTGGAAATCTGTTAATCTGTTCATTGTTTCACTCATTTCTATTGGAAGAGTGTTGATTTGTATTTCAAAGTCATCATCATTAACACCTTTTGCAGGCAGCTTTATCACAAAGGGTAAGGGTGGAATGATCATGAAGTCTTCTGTCTTCACTTTCAAGATGACTCCGTTGTAGGACAGAAGCATGCAGTGTGATCTGTGGACACTATTTTTCTAAATGTTACTTAGCTCTTTAGTGGATTGTCAGATCTTTTTAGATTCCAGGACCGTTAATAATACACTGTATAACCAAAAGCATTACGGCAGATTTTGCTCAAAATGCTCAGCAAACAAATGAGGATTTTTTGTTCAAATCACCACTTTCGTCCTTCATGAAGGCATAAGAAATGAGGCTCAGAGGGTTCATTTGCCCCACAATGGTTAATCTCCTCAGTCCGCGAGATGAAGTGAACTGATGTAATCTAATATATGTTAATGGAAAATACTAGCTAAAGATGTTAACAATCATCACATCTGAGCAACAAACAAAATATGTGCCATTATTTGATCCATGTGTATTAAATATAAATTTTAGATTAGCTAAAGGCAAGCTTCCAGAAAGGTGTGAAATTGTTTATACAGGATTTGAAACATGCAGCAGATTCTAATTAGAAGTTAATATACAAAGTCTGGAAACCTGTGCAGAAAATAGGCTCATGATCGACATCCAGCTGTATTTAGTGTTCTGTATGTGCATCTTATAATATTTTTAACCCCTATTCTGTATTTATCTTTGCAAAACAAATTATAGTATTATATAAAATGTAATAATATATAATATAGTTTCTTGGAAGAAGGGAAATAAGAATCACTTATTGACAGACAAATGTAAAGACATTCCATACCATTGTAGGAAAGATCTGTACCATTATAACCACCTTACTGAGAAGGCAACTAATAAGACAAGAAAGAGTCTATACACAACTTTTTCATGGCTTTCCAAGTAAGGTAGTGTATTTATCCTTTATTGGTTCTTGTATGTCCACCAGTAACAAATACTTTGTCAACTGCTTCGTAGCTCTCAATTGCCATGGGCATAATTTAAACGGAAAGAATAACTTTGTTCTCAGGACAAATTTAGGAAGTGTAAATCTCCCATGCCACAAAACCTTCCTTAACTCTGTTTTGCTTTAAACATATTTACTTTTCAATAGTTTCATGTCCTCACAGAGAAAGCATGACATTTGAGTATCCCACCAGTTGCTGCATGTTCAGCATAGTGAGAATTTTCCCCAGTGTTATGAATGACTGCTTTTAAAGGGCATCAGTTTCTCGCCTGAATGGAAATCAGAATCTTGTACACAGTAAGTTTTCTTGTTCTTGTCAATACTCATAATGCTATATTTATGGAAGTGACATCGTTTTGTCGGTAATTGTTATGATTGCTCACAATTCTTGTATTATTGTGTATCTTTTACGTTCTTTTCTACATTTGCAGAAAATTTTAAGATGGGGTGAAGAAACTCAGAATAAAAATATGAACCATTCACAAGCAGGGTTGTTTGAGCTAATCAAATTAAACAGGGACAGCAGGAGCAGAGTTTTAGCTACATCTGAGCTTTACCCAGGTGCAGTGAGATGTTTACCACTTTTCATTTTTGCTTCCTATTTCTGGTTAAACAGTTCCCAAGCAGCATGTCCAGTTTATATTTATCAGCTGACTTTATGCACTGTTTCAGCACCATTACTGTGAACTTTTCCTTCCTATCCATTACACAAAATAGGAGGTGGCAACTCCGCCTTCGCTACCTTTCTGCCAATGTAAAGATCCTTGGCATAGGAATAATTCTCAACAGTTACCAGCAATAACCCTTATGCTGCTTGAACAGTGGAAAGTAGCTGACAGAAAAGTCCATTCCATTCCCAATGAATTGAAAAAAATTGTGCAAACATGAACTTTGTAGCAACACTATTACAGCAGCCCAGAAAAGTAATTACTTCATGAGTCTGCTCTTAAGACAGTTGTCACGAGAGGAGCTGTTGGTACAGGTCCAAGATCCGTTGCCTCATCCCTGCGGGCTAAAGAGACTGACAGCTCCTCTGAGTAGATGGCTCCTCCCTGAAACTCACCCGCTTCTTGTGTCATCATTTGATGACATTTATACTGACAGATGTCACAAAATGACCTTCTAAGAGAATTTGAGTTCAGGCTCAATGGACTCTATGGTTTGAACTCAAAAGTTCTCGAGGTAAAACCACCCCAAACTATGCCATGCATCTATCCACAGTTGTAACTGGTAGCCTGTGGAAAGAGACATCCCTAGATATGACATGTTTACAAACTTTTCAGAACCTGCCTGCTGCCTTGGCTGCTTTCAGATAAAAAAAGGAACTTTCTGAAGTACAAAGGTTTTTAGGATTACAGAATTACTGGACAATTCAGGCTGGAAGAAACCACAGGAGGTCTCTATTGTAACCTGAAACACAAAGCAGGGTTGTCTCTGAGATCTGACCAGGTTACCTGGGGGCTTCATCCAGACTAAATCTCCAAGGATGGTGACTGCACAACTTTTAAAATAAACCTTTCACTGGTATTTTCATAAGAAGTTTAATTAGAAAAAAGGGTTGTTATTGTATCTTTGTGCAGGGTAGATTAGCATAGAGAAGGTTTCTGACAAAATGGACTTGACATCTTTTCCCTATTCTCTTACTCAAAATGTCCATTTCTATTACTCTTTCTTTTTTTTTTTTTTTTTTGTCTTCCTCTTGTGCAGAATTCTCTTCCATTACATACAAAATGCCGTGAAGGGCCATGGCATGAGGCATGCATAAATTGGCAAACATCTGGCAGGCTTTCTTTGTTGTGAACTGTAAGGCACCTCCCGTGTTCTATAAATATCACAGTCCCAGAGTTTCTTTTCAAGTCATGGTCGAGAATTTTATTTTTCACTATGTCATTTTGCCAATCCAAATGAAATATTTGTGCAAGTAACTGGGATGAGTAAGTAGCATTCCCAAACACTGTTTTGAGCTTCTGTCCACTGTGTGCTTTGGCAACATTTTATTAAACAAATAACTTGTCCATGGTATTGCACATTGTTGCATTTGCAGTTTTGACAACTTTGTGATACAGCAGTAGTGAACAAGCATGTACTCAATCCATAACTACTTTTAGTTGGATACATGTTTTCTCTTCTTCCAAAACCAAACCAAGTCCATAAATTCTCATCTCTTTTCTTCTGCTTTTATTGAAGAACCCTGTCCCATCAGTTCAGAATTCACCTCAATTTTCTGCAGATTTCCCTTCCTTCTTTTATAATCCTGAACGGGCTTCTCTCCTGCCTAATTGAGTACTTCGTTCCCATCTCTAGATGTGATTCCTGGTCACTGCCTGCCTTCTTGTTAGTTTATGTGGTAAAAGATGGCCTGCACACTATGGGAGTCATGGACAGATTGTGTGTGTTTGTGTCTGTGTGAGGGGAATATGTTCCAGCAAATGGAGTGGGACTGTGGCCTTGGGGACTGATCTGTACCCATGTGCCAACAACTGGGGAGACCAGGGTGTCCAGGAGTGAGCCACTGTTCAGAATGAGTATCTGAGCCCACATGTTGGAGGGGTCCACATTGCACCTGCATGTATCTCCCTCTCTATGTGTGTGTGCATATATATATGTGTATATGCCTCTCTATATATACACATATATACAAAAATACACATTCTCACTAGTGGTCTCTCATTCTGCTTAGCCAGAAGAGGGAAGCAGGATGAGGCCACTGTGCTGCCTATGTTTGTGTGAGTGCCTTGCATGTTATCTTTGTGGTTAGCTGTGTATATTTGTATATATTAGGTGCATACCTGTGCTCTGTGTGTGCCTGCTGGGAGTCCATGCTCAGATGCGCTGCTAGCTGGACCCACGCTGTGGAGCTGCAACAGATTCACCTCCCCCAGGCTGCCAGATCTGGCCTGGTTTCTCCTAATATTATCCCTTTTACTCTGGGCTTTAAGCCTGGGAGCTGATAGCACTACATTGTTTCAAGAGTTTTCTTACTCCTTCATGGTGAGGCCGCGCCTTGAGTACTGTGTCCAGTTTTGGGCCCCTCTCTACAAGAAGGACATTGAGGTGCTGGAGAGGGTACAGAGGTGGGCTACCAAGCTAGTAAAGGATTTGGAGCATGTCTCATATGAGGAACAGCTCAGGAGGTGGTGTGGTCACTGTCCCTGGAGGTGCTTAAGAGGCAGGTAGATGTTGTACTTAGGGACATGGTTTAGTGGTGTTGGTAGCAAATGTTGGACTTGATGATCTTGAAGATCTCTTCCAACCGAAACTGTTCTATGATCCTGTGATTCTATGATATGTTTCAAATTCTTATAAAATGTAGAGCTTGCTGCACTGGTACCTGTGAATAGGAGAATCTCTGATACAAGAAAACAAGGGGTGTGATTTAGGAGCATTTATAATCTGTGCCTTCTTTACCACCACTCCCACCCCCTACTAGAAGCAATTACTTTACTGCTTTTCTCTCTCTCTTTATCTATCCATCTATCTGTGATTTGTTAGCAAATAATTAAGACTTTGTGCTGTCATGTCAGATTGCAGCCCAAAGAGGAAACAAAAAATACTAGAAAACCAAAATTCACTGCTAAACCAAAATAACTTTCCAATGTTGTAGTGGGTCATCACTCTGTCTTAGTCAGATGTCAGGAAGGCAGAAGAAGTCTTGTCTGCAAATGAAATAGCTGTGAAATCTGGAGACACTCTCTCCAGCAATGGAAAACCAAAACTGAAGAGGAAATACAAGTTTACCTTAAAGTCTCTGAAGGGAAAAAACATTATTTGACTGAGCAGTCATTTTTGTAGGTTGTGCATGTCTAGTAGGGTTTAGTCTGCAAATTTTCCAAAATTTTTTTGATACTTACCTGAAAAAGAAAGTGAAGGTTTTTTTTTATGTTCTCCCTACTCAAAGAAAGGTTCAAGGCTACATCTAGCTCATCACATACACTATGATTTAATGTGGTACCGTTCCTTCAGCTTCACCTTCCAATGTAAACGAGGGAGTATGATCTTCTGGCTGAAATTCTTTACTTACTGAGCCAGTTGATGTAAGGGTTGTTACCATGTACCTCAAGTCTTGTAAGGAACTTTACTGTGCTCAAGTGCCTCAGATGAGCTGTTTCCTTGAAAATGCATAATTTGTTTATGGTACTGTGGGAGCAAGGTAGGATCAAAGAAGCAGAAATCAGCTGAGAAGTGTCATTTCAATTGATATGATTTTGGAGCTGATTTAGAACGTCTTCCTGATAACAGGCTGTATTTTTATCTTTATCTTGCGTATTTTAAGGATTATGCCTATTATCAAGCATCTGGTCCTAAAAATGACAGATCAATTAATGCTCATATATGTCCCAATTAATAAATCGTGCACTAAACTAAATCTAGTTGGTGATGTCTGGTTGCACTTTTTCAAAGACGCATTAATTTACATACTACAGGCACAGAATTGTAAAGAAAAACTCACAGGATTATTAAGAAAAGCTGAAAGAAATCAGGATTTAGGTAGGGAAGTCTAAAGATGGGACAATTGGCTTGTCAAAGTAAATTGGCTGTTTCAGTTTTAATTCACCCAGCTATTGGTTTGCTGGTAATATGGAAGAATTTAGCCTAGATGATTTTATTTTTTTTCCAGCTGACAAGGAAAAAAGACACACGCAGGAGGAGTCAGCTGAGCCATAAAGATTGTGACAGACCATGAAGTGGCCTAAAAATATTCTGTTCTTTCACCCTCTTTTTACATTTTGCATTTTCTAAATTATTTCATTGTTATTGCTGTCTTCTGCATTTTCTTTGGCTTGTTTGCATCTTTCTGAAAGTGTGCTGCTGAAAACTGGACTCCAGTGGATGCCGCTCTAGTGTCTTGTACAGCAGGATGGTTACTTTCTATTTCTTATATGCTATACTCCTACAAGCACGTTTCTTCTTTGCAACAGCAGCACACTGTTGACTTATACCCAGTTTTGAGTCCTTATGTACCCCAGGTATTTTTTTTTCAGGGTAACTGCCTAGGCACTTTTTTCCCATGTTGTGTGTGTGCACTTGAGCTTCCTGTTGTAATTCATAGGTGTTGTTGAATTTTGACATATTGATCTCAGACCATTATTTTTGTTTCTAAACCTAGTCTCCAAAGTGCTTGCAGCCCCTCCCAGCTCAATTATCCACAAATGCCATAAGCAGCTTTTCCACTATTCATATTGTTCATGAAAACACTGACTAGAATTATATGTAGTGCAGCCTTATGTTGTCTCCACCTAATGTGAACTTCCAGTGTGATGCAACCTAGTGGTAATTGCCCTAAAAATGGCACTTTCACCTACTATGCATCTGTGTTCAGGTAGAACCAAAATGCCAGACACTGATCATTCTCATTAACTCTTTCAATGGCTGGGTTGATGTCGTGGCAGATCATTTCCTCCTGCTTTTTCTCCTGAGTGACTATGTCAAAAACATTCCCTAGCACAGTTCAGCTTCTGCTTCTTCTGTGTTTACTGAGGGAGAGACAGCCAGAAAAGGCCAACAGGTTGGTCACTGAAAAGGTTTTTTTTCTCAAGAAATGGATAGTGGATGCTTAGTGTTACTACATTGTTTTTAGGAGCTTATAAATTGATTATTTAATCATTTGCTTCAGAATCATTCTGCATAACAGATTTATGTTTACTGATCTTTAATTCACCAGGTGTTTATTTTTCCTTTTCTTAAAGGTAAGATCAATATTTATCCTTCCCTACCCCTTTCAGGTTTCATCTATTCTCCATGAAGCGTAGAAGATAATAACTAACAATTCGAAGATTGCTTTGCTCTACGATAAATTTTCTCAAGCCTTGTGACTTGAATATATATAACTTTCCCGAATACCTAAATATTCTCTGAAGTATTCTTATTCTAGTCTGGCCTATGTCCGCGTCCCTTTGCTGTTAATAGCAATCCTGTGAAGCATTTGATCACTATTAACCATTTTGTGAAAAAGGAAGTGAAAAAATCTGGGTCATTTCTGCCTTTACTGTGTCATCTGTTAATAGCTCACCTTCTCCATAAAGCTCAAGACATTTCGGTTTGCTTTGCCATGCCCTCTAATGTTTTATATATATATATATGTATGTATATATATTTTTTTTTAACTGTCCTGTGCTTGCTTCTTATCCACTGCTGGATTTTACACATTTACACTTATTCAGTCCTACTTTTATCTGTTTGTGCTTCTGTACTACTCTCTTAATAACTCTAAGCAATTTTTCCCTGTTTATACTTTTTGGACAATCCCTTTTTGATTCCAAAATACCCAGATAGCTCCCTGTGAGCACAAATTAGTCTAGCTGCATTTCCTTTTTGGAATTGTTTGACTTCAATACTGTTTATTTTTGCATTGGTTGCGTCCTAAAAATAATTTTCCCCATTATTCCGTTGCCCATGACTTTATTTACCAAATACTGAATTTATTTAAGTCTCCTTTTGTTTTACACTCGTTGTCAATAGTTTCCTAGTCTTAGTCTTGCTTACTGAGAAATCATGAATTCTAAAGAAATGAAAGCTACTGTTGCAGGAACTATGGTTTTGAAAAAGCTGGTGTGTTTTTTTGTTCAATGTTCCTGCTGGGGCGTCATGCTACTGAACAGGATTAATCTGCCATGGCATTTTGTGGTACCAAACATAAGAGAGAAAGAGGATATTCTACAATATGATATGCTACCATATGATAGTCAGCCAAAAAGTGCTAACTCTGCATTATGAAGAATGATCTGGAAAGGGACCAATTATAAAAATGACATATTATTCTAGTTTTTTTGGCATATGTATTAGGAAGAATGTTATTTCACCTCTTATTGAAATGCAACCATTCCAGAGTGGGCAGAATGAGACAATACCATATATTTTAAGACTGAAAGCAGTAGAGCCATTATCAGGAAGGATGAAATCCCTTTTGTGGAGAAGTGTTATTTGCAGTTTACAGATTATTACCTTTGAAACTGACCAGGAGTTCAGCTTCTTCTTCTGAAAATGGATATTGTTTGTTGATAATTTGTATTAGAAAATAAGTTTTGCATTCAAATGTACCATAATTATATGTTGAAAGCAGTGTAATTTCCTCTAAATGTAGAGTAAGAATTCATAACTGAATCTGTAAATGGGGGTATTACTGCTGGCAGGAATGTACGAGCTCCTGGAGAACTCACATTGCTTCACTGTAGTTAAGAGAGGACCATGTAGCCTATGGCAGTCCATGTGCTTTAGGATATGACCAGGCTTTCTCTCTCACTATGCCCCAAATTCAGTTATGAGCGAAAGGCATTAACATCATATATACAGAGCTAAGAATTTATTGCTAACCCAGTTAATGTTTTAAGTCTAATAGTCCAAACCAACGCAGAGGATCTTCATCAATACTGTTAACATATTTGTATTAAGGATTCCCAGTATCTTCCCCTTGTTCATTGGTGTTGTGCTAACTCTTTCAATGTCCCTCTGGGTCCAAGGTTGACCCTTCAGTACTTCTGAAGAAGAATGGAGAAGGGAGGTCTATAGCAATTCGTCAGACTCCTGAGGTCTTTGTCAGACAGAGTATGTTGTTCATGATATGGGTTTCTCCCTCAGTTTTGCATCTGCTTAGATTTGTTTTTATATTTTCTTCACAGAGACTTCTTACATGTTGCTTATTTTAATTGTTTACAGATTATTCAGGTTTTATGTTTGCCTTTTTTTTTTTTTTTTTTTTTTACAGCTGGTGTCATTACTCGTGAGGCTGCACTTGTATAGTGACTGCTTGTTAACCATTGTCACTGGTATTTGCAGTCTGGGACCTCAGATCAGCCTTCCAATTTTTGCTGTAGAGTCCTAGATTGTCCAATCCACATAGAATAACTACTCGTTATTATGAACTAAAACCAAGCTAAAGCAAATTTTGACAATAGTTACCTCACTGCTAGACAATTGAAATCATGGCTAAGCTGTGCCAAGACAAGCCCTGGCAAGTCCTCAAACCCAGCACTGTAAGGGCAATACAAAGCCTGTGGCCTTTTGTCAATAATGGCAAAATTGTATTTGCTGGGCTACTCTCTATCTCAATGGAGGGAATGTAGTCTGACTATCTTGACCCAGTTAAGTGCTGTGAAATGAATCTGTGTCACTGTTTCTGTTCTTTCATGTCTTATAGGTGATTCACTATTTATGTTTTGCCTAATAGCATTTCTATTCCTCAATTTCCTCAGTTCAAAATGCAAATGATGCTATTTTCTGGACTGTCATTTGTAAAGTAATTTAATAGCCCTTGAGGATGTGTGTCTTATTAACTACTAATGTTACCAAATTGCTAGTTTAGAGAAGGTCTTAAAATAAGTCTGTTACCTCTGTTTTAGACAACTTAATTATTTGGTATGGTATTCAGAGGCATTAATATAACCTTTCCCTTTCCTGCAGTTATTCGTGTTTAAGGTATCAAGCGAAATAATGGAGCTCTGGGACACAAAGCATACATTGCAGCTGACTGATTTTATTTAGGAGTTCTGAAACAGGTAATAATAACAGAGCAAGTCTGAATCACTTTGTCATACTGTATTAATTTATCTTGGGTAATGGAACTGCAAATGGTTGTATGTGCTATAATTTTTTTGGCAGCTATAAAATGCATTTTATCTAAATTTTCGGCAAAGAAGAGATGAGAAATCTTAAATCCTCATCTACTGTAGAATTAGTTATTGCTTCTCATCTTGCCTTTGGCCATGAAAATCAGCCAAAAGTCAGATGGGCACTGTTGTATTGCTATGGCATAAATTTCTGCTGAAATGTTTCTTATAACTTTCAGTGGTGCCATGTGAACAGTTATGTAGACATGCTGCTGGTAAACATAGGATTAATGAACTGTGATGAGATCAAGCAGTTCTACCCCAACATACCAGTAAGAAAATCAGATTTATGGGAAGGAAAAGGAAAAGAGAATCCACGAGCAAGTGGAACAGGGGAGGGCACAGGCTCAAGACCTCTGTGCCCAGGGAGGACTCTAAAACAACTGTCTCTGCAGTGACTGTTTTCGTGTGTGCTTTTGCAGAGAGCAGAGGGGCCCTGTGACCTGATCTGAATTTAGGCTGGAGAGTTCCACCAGGGAATATCTAAGGGAAAAGTGTTTCACTTTGCGTTTAGTTCTGCATCTGTTTTTCCTTCTGGTCACTAATAAACCCAGAAAGGAAGGACTTCCATGTCGATAGCAGGAAGGCTAACTTCCTACAGTAAGTGTAAAACACCTTCCAGATGCTGCAGGCTCAATTCTGGGTGAAGATAAAGCTTTTTTATCCCTTTAAAGCTTCAGGAGAGGAAACCCATTAGAACTGTGAAACAATTTACAGTTAGTATGTAATTGGACAGGGAGCAAAAAAATGACTGATTTTATTCATTAAGGCAACCACAAGAAATGATGTCATATTCTCTGTAGAAACAAATGTCTCCCTGACATCTAATGGTTCCAAATTAGAGTCTGACTTATAGGACATATCGTTGTACATACTTATATGTTGTGTTATTTATTGTATACATGTTTACCAGTTATACTAGTTTGTTGTTATATCCGTAGTACTATATAGTTTCTAAATTATTGTATGGAGTAATTCTGTTCAATGTGGCATGTACAAAAGTACAGCAACTTTTCTGATGATGAACATCAACATTTTTAATAAAAGAAGCAATCAGAAAAGGGCACATGAGGACATTTTAAAAAAATGCTTGAGATCAAACATGAAAAAACACCACCTCTGTAGCTATAAATGCTGGTTGAAACATTGTGTGCTCTCCTTCCGTCTCTTCCCAGCCTCCCCTGATTATGAAGGCAGTACTACTGATTCATTAAAAGAGAAGGGCTTAGCCTCTACTTTCACACTGGTAGTTTGTTAAAAGGAAGGTCTCAGCTAGTGTTCTTACACTAGTGTTTAATGAGCTGATATGTCTATAATCTGAGGAGAGAAAGGTACCAAATGTACCTGTAACATTACATGAGTGAGTTATTAGCCATTTTTATCTACTGCATTTGGTACATTGGAGTAGAATCAATGAGATGACATACACTTAGCAATAGGGCATTTATAGGAAAAGCAATCCTGAAATATAATTGGTAATAAAAGATCTATTAATGTCTCATAATATGTTAACAGGGTCTTCACACCGAGTTGGTGAATGATCTAAGTAGTAGGTAATAATTAAGAAGTCAGAGGTTAGAATGGTATTAGCAGCCATATGAGTGGATATGGAAACCCCCCAAAAGTCTGACTGCTGGCAGTGGACCTACACATGCTGACTCAGAGTGAGAAGAAAATACTGTGTCATGTCATGGGCAATTTTAAAGGATATTTTCTATTTTATTCTCTACTTTCTGCAGCAATAGAGCTGGAAATTTTAGCACATGCTGCAGTGTTTGGCAGCAGCCAAATACATTTCTAAAATATTCACAAAAGAGAGGATGAGAAACCCTGAATACTCATTTACTGAGGAGTTTGTTATCACTTCTCAGCTTGCCTTTGGCTGTGAAAAACATCCAAGAATAAGACGGCTACTCTTCTGTTTATTACAACCCAGCTGTGATAGGTTGTACAAAGTTCATATCAATCAACACAGAGTTAATAAGAAGCACTGGCTCACTGTAACAGTGTGTGGCATCAAACCGAGAGGGAGACTCTAAACCAGGAAAACACTACACAGCTGGAAAGAGACCAGATAACAGTCCCTAAATCTTGGGAAGGGCACCTGGCTCTTGGAGACTGGTTTCTAATGTTTCTTCAATGTCTAGGTGCTGGATCAATTCTTTGGGGATGTTAGCTCAACTGGAGACTGTGCCAATTTTGCTTTCATTTCTAACAATTTATTGTGTGATTTCAAAATTTCTGTACTAGCTTTCCAAGGAAGTTGTGATGGGAGAAGCTAAACTGATGTAACCTGCACATGGGGCTGTGATATCTTAGCAAGCTCAGTGGTATCTCTATGTGCAAGGGTGATTATAAGCATCCAGCAAGCCTCAGTGTTACCACCATCTTCATCCATAATGCCCTGAAACCTAAAGCAGAGGGCCACAGGTGTACACTTGCTCCTCAAAAACAACCAGTTACACCCCAGACTTCCTCTGAAGCTAGGATCACTGACAACCCTTGATTAAAACCAGAGTGCAGAGGAAGGTTTACTGCTGCCTGTTGAACTCACCATACAGATTTTAACTGAGGAAAGAATACATTTCTCTTTTTTCTGGATTTCTCTTGACTTTCCTAACTTCTGTCTGGACAACATTTAGGGCACAACTAAATGTAGCTTAATAGATGTCAGGCTGAATTTCCCCTTTTGCCACCAGGGGAATCCTTTTGGTTTAACAGGTCAAAAATTGCCACTAGATTGGAAACACTTGTCACAGAATTGCAGCCAAGAACAAAAGCCAAGTTCCTTGCCAACGTTTTTAGCCAGTGAAGATTGCTAATAAAAGCAAGCACAGCAGCATTAGTGACTTCCCCAAACTACAGTTTAGAGTGCACTCTCCTGGGACACTCTTGGTTCTTGTCAGGCTGGGACAGAAGGCTTAATAGGGGGGAACATATTGCAAAAATAATCCACTTGACTTTCACTAAGCCATTAAAGCAGTCAGCCATAAATGAACGTTTTTTGAAATGCTGTCGTATTTATAATAACATGCCATACATTTAAGTAACAGAGGAGTCGTAAAGCAAGCTCAGACATAAGAGTTTTGAAGCAGAAACTAAATTAGGCTTAAGTAAATTATTTCCTCCTACGATTTTTACATGGCTCCCCATGACTTCTTCTTTTGCCTGCGGAATTTCTCTCAATCTCAGGATTGTATGAACTCACCTACCTAAACAAAACCTTCCAAAGACAATTCAGGAATGATACAACATCACCTCACAAACAATTATGTTAAATGTATCTCCTAGTCCTGTAAACAAAGAAAATTCTGAATATGTAAGACTTAAAAGCCCTTTGTCCACAAAATCCGGTTGGTAAAGATTTGCAGGTTTAGGAGTTCCTTTTGAATGCCAGGTGGATATCACTTTTAGGAAAAATAAAAAGAGGAATTGACTCTGGATGCAGGCAAATTAATTCAAAAGTTCCTGCTATTGCAGTCTATCATGTGATAGATTTAATTAACTCTGCAGTTTTCTACTAAAGTACTCTACTTTGTGACAGCCTTTTTTTTTTTTTCTTTCCACCCTAAATTTAGACATGGTCACTTTATACTAATTTGTTATCCCTCTGTTCTGCTAATGCATACCATTATAGCCTCTGTTAGGCTAGGCTACACAAATCTCCTTTTCCCTCATCATCCTAGTGACCATGCTCTGCAACACTTCTAGTCTGAATGTATCTTTCTTAAGCACGGCTGATTACAATTACACAGGGAATCCAGATTTCTCATTTTAATTTAGTTTCCCTAATTAAAATTTAGCTGGCTCAATAGATCTAATCTTCTACAGGTAGTAATTTGGAGTCCTCCAAAATTTAGATAACCCAACATGAGAAACAGATCTTAAAGATCTTTTCTTCAGAAAGCTCCAGGAATTTCCTCTCTGATCTTTCTAAATGGTGTCAGTTTGAGTACTCAATGGCCCTCAGTTCCTGCTACTCTGAATTATTGTATCTATTTAAACATTTATATGATTGATACATGCCCACCTCATTAATAAAGTGCTTTTTTTTATATATATATATTGCCTTCTGGAAAAATAATGCAATTCTTAGTTTATAATAACACCGTATATCTTGGTAATGGCAAATGAAAGAAAAAATAGAGGAACCCCATGGTTTGGAATGGTGTTAGCTAGTTGATTTACTGGCTTAAAATCAAACCAGTGCATTCTAGCACAACACATGGACACTGTGAAATAAAAGCCTTTGACTTTTTCTGGTCAATTTGGATTGAATTTTATTGCACCGTGGGGAGATAGCTGAGTGGTAAGCTGAAGATTTAACTCTTGTTCTGCAGAGATTGACATATTTAAAACCTTGCCTGGGATGGACAAAGTGTGTATGAAAATGAGGAAAAAGGGGGCTGGACCAGAGAAGACAGGGTTTTTGCCCAGGAATGTGCTTGCTCTATGACCATTGATCCAGTACTTGCGAGCACTTAACAGCAGTGGCAGATGTTGCTGAGTGCCAGTCCTGCTCACTTAGTCCTGTTCCTTTGCATGTCTGGGTGCGATACCTCTCTTCTGAGTGTGTGCGTCCCCCAGGTGGTGCTTGGATCCTGTCCTTAAAGGGTAAGATGAGGAATGACTGTATATTGGGACAGGCAGCTTGCCATGGTCCTTGCTGGACAAGGGCAAGAGAAGGTGCAGGCTCATGTTCTACTAGCCAGGGGACACAAGAATTAGCTGTGTGCAAACAGTGGATTCTGGAGTCTCAAGCTGGAATTAAGGAAAAAGAGATTTCCCAGGGGCAGGGTGTTGTTGTGTTCGATTTCTAGACATGTAGTCCTGAGCTCTGAGCTGTCCCAGTTTCATCAGTAAAGGATGGAATTAAGATCTCTCTTTCTTTGTATATATGTATGGTAAAACTAATGGTTAATATGCTATTATTTAATAGAATTGTAGAATCATAGAATGGTTTGGGTTGGAAGGGACCTTAAAGATCATCTAGTTCCAGGGACACTTTCCACTAGATCAGGTTGATTTAATTGTTATTTATTAATCATTCCGTTTTCTGTGTTTCCTCCCTTGGGATTGGCAGTCCCAGCTATTAGACTGCATGTTAGATTACAGCATAAAATTCATCATTACATCCTACACTTCATAGACTTTCATCATGTCTTCTGTGAATTCTACCTTAGAATCTAGGGTAGAACGCAGTAGAGGAGATTCTCTCTTAGTATTCACACTCAGACCAAATGGGAGAAAGTTATGACAAAATCTAGATGAGGACTTTTTAGTGAAATGAGCCCCATAGAATAAGAAGCAAACCCAGACTGCTTTATTTGTGTGTGGGGAAAAGATAAATAGGGAAGAAAAATATTGCCTCTTCTTCATATGCAATTGGTCTAATATTGCCTCCGTTCTGAGCAGATGAAATCCCAGAACATACAATTGCGATGGTAATGATCACCCTGAGCCATCCAAACCAAGTAAATCACTTGCTGTGCTCCATTATTTCAAATTAACTATCTCTAGAGAAGGTGCTTCTGACAAGTGGATGCAAAAAACCAATTGACAAGTTCTTGGAAGAGAGGTACACTGTACAATGGCAAACATGCTGACCATTGTACCGTTTTCAGAAGCAAGGAAACCATCCCAGGAGATACTTTGTAATGACCTGTAAAGACGCTGGATTTCAAGTTTTTTTGATGCAACAGAGTTTTATTTATCCTTTCAAAATTTTTTTCTTTGAAAGTTGCCTCCTCAGACATAGAAGGACCACTACATAGACTTTGAAGAATTGACAAATCAGTTAAAAAAAAAGAGCGGGTACCTTTGCCACATGATTTCAAAATCGTTTATATTGATATTGTAGGAAGGAATGAGATGGAGCGATAGGATGTGTTTTGAAATAGCGAGAAGTTCCCCACTGAAAGGGGATTAGCAAAATTTGTTATTAAGGGTGAGACAATTAGAAGCAATCTTCATTGTTTTGCTCAAATCGACTGGATTAAATAGAGTTGAGGAAAGTATGGTGCTTCACTGAGCTCTCCTTTCCTATTTCACACTTATGGAGGCATATTTTATAAAAAAAAGGAAAAGAAAAGGAAAAAAAAGGTCGTTTTCCTTTCCTTTATGGTCGCAGAATTTTCAGACTGAGAGCTGATGATAATCACTGGATAACAGCTGGGGAAAGAAGCCACCTTATTATGACGCTTGATAAATTATGCATGTATTAACTGCTTTCTTTTGTGTATCATTAATGTCACCAGCTTTTGTATCTAAACGGATAAATTGTTTTCACCACAGTTCAGGTAAAGTAATATCTGCTGGTTTCTTTCTGGGATTAATTTTGCGGAAATAGTCCTTTTTCTCAGAGAATTTTTCTTTCTTTTTCCTGCTTTTAGAAGACTGTAGGCTAGAAGGAGCCTTACTCTGTGGCTCCTCAGATTGCTTGTAGAACAAGAAGGAAAAACTGCTCAAGTAAACTGGCTGGCCCATATTCCCGCTTTTGAGCTTGAAAGAAATTCTGTTTCAGTCCTCTCTTCCCCTCAATTTTGTAAAATTGAAGAAGAAAAACAGAGAAGGGAAATCTAGATTATGCAGGTGTTAGGTAAAAGTCACATGTTGCTGCTTCCTACAAGAGGATGGTGTGACAACTCCTGTGGATATGGGGACTTAAGAAAGGAAACCTTGCACTGTTTTGAGATGCTGGAGGAATTATGCCTCAGCAACAAATAAGTTGTTCTCCCTGTTTCTTTCATTGAAGATGTAACCACAATGATACAGAGATAAGGACCAATGTAGCTTCAGATAAACTTAAGTGGCCTATTTGAAGTGTGACTTGGAGGGTGACTTGAAGTGCCTATCCTGAGCTGGTCAAAACTGAAAGCAGGCTTACCCAAGGAGATAATGAATGGGGTGATGTGGAACTGCAAAGAACATTTCTATCCTCTGGTGGAAACAAAGCCACACAGCTAGTCAAAAAGTTAAAATGGTGTCAAATCAGCAGAGGGCTTTCCAAGTTGCCACACAAGAGTCTTGCCGGAAAAGTCATTAAACGTCTACGTTTGACGGATCCAAGTTTGGTGGAAAATGGCATGTTTAACATGGTGCAGGCTGACGTGCTCTAACCTTACTGTTTGTACCATGTTTTTTAAAATTAAGCATTTTTTGTAGTAAGCCAGGATCAAAGACAGAAACATATTGGAGATTAGGAACTTCTTTTTCCAAAGTGGTGTCATGAAAGATGTGACCGCTTATCAAAAGCTGGGGTCCAACCTGGAAGACCTTGAGCTGTGGTGGTGGAACACTCACCATCGTGGGAAGGGGGCTCACACAGGGAACGTGGGGTGGGCCAGGCCAGGATGACTTCTGCTATGGCAGCTTCTTAGCCACATGTCTACCACATGCTCCCTAGGAGGAGTAGCATATGTGGCATTACAATCATGTAGGAGATCTTTCTGCACAGGGACTAAGATTCTGCAAGATTGTCAGTGTATATCCTTAAAGTCTGTTTGCTGTAACACTTTTAAAAAAATGGAACTGGTTTAGAAACTGCCTTTTCATGATCCCCCTCCGTTGTGAAACTCCAAGTACTGCTTCTCTTTTGAGAAATAGCAGTAAACCTGAACTCCCTCTGTTGCCTGTCTGTAGCAGTCTGTAGGTTTCCAGTGACTGACATCCTAATAAACTATTAAAGCAGTTCTCCAAAGGATGATAATGGAATGACTGTTTGCTGTATATACAGTCATATCATTTGTTTGAGTATACTCCTCTGTGCATGTCAACATTTTATTTTATCACTTAATTACAAAATCAAGTAGTAGGTTTTTGCTGCTTTAGTCCACATCAGACACATGCAGCTTTTTGCTGCATTTTTGTGCAAAAGAACATCGTTGTTAGAATGAAGCTGAAGCTTTGTCAATCTGGGTAAGAGAACAATCTATATTACACATAGCTTTCTTCAAAAATGTAATGGAAAGATACCATGCTGTTACTCTTCTGGACTATTCTAATAGTACAAATAGGGTAATGACTAAATTACAAGAAAGAATAAAATTCTGTAACTATTAATGCAAACAGAATAGAGTTAAACTACAGTTCTATTTGAAATGGAAAACTATTAATGGCAAGAAATTTTCTCTTACGATACATTACTAAATAAGTTTTTTTCATTCTTGCTCTTTTCTTTGAGTTTACTAAATAGAAAACAAATATTACAATTTTATAGGTGTGCCCCTGTGTAAGTATTGATGGCAGGGAAGTAGACTACAAACAAGACACTGTTCTGGAAGGAAACAAAATTATATGATTGAATATATAATGAATGATAGTCTTCACATAAAGTTTAACAAAAATATGATCACTTTAATTAGAAATGCATGTTATTATGCATGTAAGATTATTATGCCTTCTAGTAATTTTGCCTTTAGAGTAATTTACCATTTTCACTGTACTTTTTATGTATATAATAAGTATATATTTTTATACATATATATATCCCACTATATTTTTTAATATATATTTTTATATATATATATGTATACAGCACTATAAAAAAATATTCTGTGCAAACCGGCCAAATAATTTATGGTTGCAAACCTTGCTTTTTAAAAATAGATAGTAATTTATACTTCTTCCAAAAAAATGTGACTATGTTTATACCAATGACAGATGATGAGACTGGTGAAGTGCTATCCTCAGCTTTCCAGATTGCATTGAGGTAGAATTGCCTTGGACAGCCTTCTCTGCTGGTCTTCGTTTTCTCCTGCTTCTGCTTAAGAAAGAGCAGGGGTGTTTCCCACTCCTCCCCACCTGGAATGTCTCCCTCTCCCTTTCTCTGTTTTTGTTTGTTCATCTAGATCTATGAACTCCGTTGTGGGAAATCCTACTTGTCAGACTGCACAGGCGCCAGCCTATGCTGGTCATTTCTCAGGCAAAAAAAGCTGCTGATGGGTAGTGTGTTTTTAGCAGGGCTTTTCTTGGCTTGGTAGCCCTGCTAGGAATGCAGCACAGCTCCACAGCTTCTCTACTGCTCTAGAAGATACAGATGCTGAGTAAAATGTTGTCGTGCCTTGCTAACAACTGAGGAATATCAGTGTGCAGTAGGAGAACATAAATGGGAAAAACTGCATTCATCACAGAAAGTGTGAGACTTGATATACCCCTAATACACTCAAGCAACCAATGCAGAAAACATTTGTGATATTTGCAAATCAACACATTGCCCCCCCCCCGCTTATACTGTCTCCCCCACCTTCTGCTCTAAGCCATTGTGTTTTGCACGAACTAGAAGATCTTTAGGGAGGACCTCCCTTCATCTTTGTTTGTAAAATCCTTGACCTAATATTCCTTCTGTAGGAAGGATGATATCAGTGATAATAATTGATAGCATTGATAATAATGTAGAAATATGCACATGAACATAAGGTTCTAACTGTCCTGAATTTATCTCATAATGCCTTTGTTTCCTAATTCTCTCATATGTGAGCAAACCCACCATTAGTTACTTATCTTTTTCTTAGTCTAGTTGTTTGCCATCATGCTGTTTAAATAGTTATCTTGGTATTCTACTGTTGAAAATGTGGAGAAGTAACTAAATCTTGGTACTGTCTCTGCTCTGCCAGTCTCCCAAAATTTTAGATAGGTTTAAAGTCCATGTGACTGAAATTCCTCAGTGTCTCAGTCATCAGTAACAGATGCTGTTCTCAAGTCGCATAAAGGTTAGCCAAGACTACTCACAAGTAGTCAAATTAGACCATACAGTGATTGATAGAAATAGTGACATTAGAAATTATGTTGCCCAATTTAGGCAGTCAGATATGGGTCCCCAAAACAATGCCATTTAAATGCCAAAAAACCCACCATAATTTTTTTTTTTTTTCCTTTTTTTTATTAGCTGGGTCACATAATAAACAGTTTCTGTGAAAATGTTACCAAAAAAATCTTTTTGTAAAGCAAACATATTTAAAATTACTCTTTGGACCCAACTTTTAGGTATTATATAAAAATAGAGTTATTGTTTCTATATTTTCAACTATAATTGCAAGAAAGGAAAATACTATCTAATACATAAAATAATATTTTGTACAATAATAATGCAACATCGTGATACACAATCATATAAAATGTCACGGTCATAAATGTAAACATCTGAGAGTTGAGGCATAAAGTTCTCCAAAGACATAAGGAATAAGATTCATGACTATTAAAAATCAAATGGAGTTGCATGAATTATAGAGTAAGAATCAAGTAGAAAACACTTTTATGCCAGTATTTCATAACAGTTTATGGGGTGCTCAAACTTCACATACTAGACCTAGAAGAAATGTGAATTTGGGGAAGAACAGGCTAAGAAATGTAAGGTTATGTGGAAGGAGAGAGTATCTTCTCCCTTGAGAGTATCTGATCAAGGACATTTTCAATACAAAAGGAGATAATAAGAAAAGGAGGAAGCCGTAAAAGGAATATACAGGGACACAAACCTAACAGATGAGAATAAGTGAGGCAAAGAGAAGAACAAACCTCCTCAGATACACTAGTTGATGGGCTGTGCAGAACCTGAAGGCAAACTGGCACTTTGCATCTCATAAGAATGCAAAGCTGAGTGTCCAGGGTGTTGTGGGGGGGAGAGGTGTTGGTGGGACTGTAGATTGATGGGGGAATGAGCACGGGAAGGGGATCAGGGAAGAACAAAGGGAATAGCCAGAAAAGGGCCGGTCACCTTCAAAACAGGGCTAGTCAGTACATTTTTTTTACTAAGTCTGCAGATCACCACAGTCCACCCTGTCTTCTTGTTAAATCCTTTCTTATCTGTCTTTCTGTGTAATCTCACTTGCTATGCCATGTGTCCTGCAAGGACTAGGTGCCAGTTACTGAGGGGATCATTGTGAGCAAATTGGGTGCCAGCAGCTGGAGTCACATTGGGGGTGTGGGTGCCCCGCAGTCTGTGGTGTCAGCTACTGGAGCGAGTGGGGTCTCAGCTGCAGCAGCAAGTGGGAGTCTCCGCCTCTAACCACTGGGGTGGGAAGGGTGTGTCTTCTAAAAAAAATAGCTACTGGAGGAGACCATCGTGAGTGAGGTGAGTGAGTGGCTCAGTGTTAGCAGCTTGAGCGGGACTGTGGTCACAGCCCATGTGCCTGGTGCCAGCTGCTGGGGGAACCAGGTCTGCATCTTCCCCAAACCCTGTGTTGTGTGTGCCATTCACTAGCAAGCCTCAGGCTGGAGCAGCCAGTGAGCGCAGGGGCCTGCGTCTAGGCAGGGAGATCAGGTGGGTAGAGGTCTCTGCTGGTATTCAGGGGACTTGTAAATCTGTGTGTATGCGTCATTCTGGAGAGTGCCATGTGTGTGCCTTCATTAGTGTGTCAGAGTGTTGTGCATGTGTGTGTGTCTGGGGTATGTGCTCAGCTTCACTACTGGTTGAACCTGCAAACCCAGGCAGAAACTCTGGGTCCTCAGGTATATGGGTCTGAGATCCAGTGGTCAGGCAGGAGTAGTCCCAGACTGGAGCTGCTAGAGATAACATCTGCTCCTAATATCCCTTAATAAGAACCACAAAAAAGCTTCTAATTAAGGAGAAGTTATGGGACAACTCCAACTTGGAAAAGGTATGTCGTAGAGGATTATAAAGCCATGAATTGTTTGGAGAATGTGAATAGAGGCTGATAACTTCATCATATGAGAAGCAAGGAGCAAACAGTTTCGTCTGGCGAAGACAGACTTTTCTTTCACATAATTAAAATGATTGCATTTGTTGTCACAAGAAGCTGTGGAGGCCATGGGTAAAAATGGATTCAAAGACAGATTAGACAAGCTCATGGAAGGCAGTTCCCTGGGTAGATATTAAATGTGATGGCCAGATGTAACGTCCAGCTCATGAAATCCCGAAACACTCATTGCTGGAAGCTGTGAGGCTATTCTTGGATCACACTATTCCTACTCTTCCTGTTACAATCTTTCCCAAAGCATCTATTAGCAGACTACTATTGGAAGCAGGACTGACCTAGTTTGGCAATTTTTATGCCCTTGTATTACTAAGGCCTGAGCAAGTTGGCAGTTCTGAATTAATCTTGACTCGCCCTGAGTATTGCTATAAAAGCTTCAACTATAATCCTACAGTACTGAGAACAGATGTGTCCTCCAGGTCTTTTGCCAGGGGATAACGTTTACCTGGTTTGTGACAGCCTGTGTTTAAATTTGTTTGTTCACTATGTGCTGTATCTAATTGTTGAATATATTTCTTTAAAAGGCTGTGAATTAGGAAGTGAGAGGAGGGCTGGCTTTTTCCTTTGTCAGGTGGAGTCCTCTGAGGGCAGAAAATCAGAACCCTTTCCTAAGCAGCTGCATATGGAGGTGAGCAGAGGGAGCTTGCAGAGAGAAACTTGCACTCTGCAGGATGCTCTGATGGGACCCAGACTGGGAGGTTACTGAGAAGTGAGGTGGGCTGAAGCACAGCCAAAACTGTGATGGAGAGTAGGTTTTTTTCACCATGGGCCAGAAGAGAATCATAGAACCATAGAATATTTTGGGTTGGAAGGGACCTTTAAAGGTCATCTACTCCAACTCCCTGCAGTGAGCAGGAACATCTTCAAATAGATCAGGTTGCTCAGAGCCCCATCTAGCTTGACTTTGAATGATTCCAGGGATGGGACAATGTATTGTAGAATGGGGAATGTATTGTAGAATGTAGAATGCAGAACTGGGGAACATATTGTAGAAAGCCATTGCAAGTTGCTGGGCTGAGAACAAAGCTGATCTATGAAGTACACAGGAGATTAAGTAATTTTTTCTCACTCAGCAGGTCAGAGTTTTTCTATTTAAAATGTAAAATTTTTCTAATTTGAGTTCAAGTAAAATGCACCTTTTGAAATTCAGATTTGGTGGGGGACCTAGGTGTGCTTACTTTAGGAATAATATGTAGGAAATTCATCTCGAAGCTTTAGCTCCATTGGAGGCCTGTCACATGGTCCAATGTAATTTGAATACAGTAGAAAAAGATTTGCTGAAGGAAGCGAACCTAGACCGTAGTGAACACAGCATTTATTAAATCTGCTGTTGTCTGAGCTAATTTTTCTTTCTGTTGGCTTCAGCTGCATCCAGAGCATTACCCTTTTATGGTAACTGACCGTTCAAGCTGTATTACAGTTAAACTATGAATGACAGGTTTTTGGTGCTGGCATAATATCATTTAGTTGAGCTTTGTAGGTAAATTCCAACATAACAATCAATTGGAATCAAATTGTTTTTCTCTTTGTAGTCTTAATTTGTGGGAAGAATGAGTCTAGAAATGTATCTCTTTTGTACTTAGCGGCAACTTAAAGTAGGACAAATATCTCTAGAAGGATGATCTTGCAAAAGGAAGAGAAAGCTAATATGTTTGTGCATGGGTTGAATGCTGCCTGCAATTACAGCAAATCATTCTCATACTAGGGAGTCAGTTTAGTTTAGAAGACCTTTTCTTTGATTAGGCTGCATGTATATGAAATGTAGTGACAGTCAGTCAAGTAAGAATAACAGCAGGGAGGAGAGAGGTATGAAAGAGAACAGCAGCTACAAAGAGAACAAGCCAGCATCATTGGAGGAATGATCCTCAAGAAAAGACAGTTTTCTGGACAGAAAGTCCCACATAAGATTTTAAAGCAACGTAAGCAAAAACTGCATCAGTTTGCAGAACTGACCATTGAAAATAAAGATAGGGAAAAAGAGAAGGCAAGTTATCATTGCCAGGGATAATGCTGCTGTTCTGGGAAAGACTGATAACAGTATGTGTGTATTGGAACGAGACTGTAGAGAGAGAAGTTGCTTTGATTTTCATTTTTTTTTAACCTGAAACCAGGAAGTAGAAAAATGAATCAATGCATTAGAGAACTAAGCATTCTGGCATATCTAATGCTTCTCTGAAACCTCGTGCTCCGTAATTCCTTAATTAGAAATAGACTTGATGGTGGAAAGCTGATTCGAGGTTGTGCAAGAAACTATTTAGAGGATGAGAGCTAAACCTGGGGAACTAACCCTAAATAGCAAGGTTTTTGAACTACTTAAGGAAAGGATTAGGACAATGATAGCCAGGAGTGGAGGCCCCTGGGTCTGTTGAAAGAAACCTTGGATTCGTATCAGGGACAGACTGTGTTGGTGTTCTTACTTCAGCTTTTCATGAAAGGAACAAAGTGGAAAGCTAAGATTACAATAACATTGCCAGGATTATGGGATGCGAGCCCTCTTTCTTTTTTTAATCTCGTAGTATTGCAGGAAATTCATAAAGAATAGAGGAAACTGATGCAATAACTGAGAGCAATGGTGTTTTTCACTGAAAGTCTGCAGCTGCAGGATGACTTGACAAATCCAAAGGCTCTTGAAATACACAGAAGGCAGAAGAATGCTTCTGGCCTTTACGCTGTGTTCACGTGGCTCTACATCTGAATTTATAAGCCCCACTGAGAAGGTGAACTATGTGGATTTGCTGAATGTCCGTTAACTCAGAAATATTTGCACCGAGCTCAGCTACAAGGTGCAAACACGTCTAGTAGCTTTCTGGGTGGTGAAAATGTCTTTGTCGAGGAAGTAATTTAAATCTTGCAGGAAACAAGCTACTAATTAGAAGATAAAGGCAGACAAATTCATGGAAACACAACTGGGCTTATTTTTAGTTAACAGCAAGAATACCTTATTACAGAATATGATGGCTTGTTCATCATGCAAAATTTTCAGATCAAGATTCAACATCTTTCTGAAGGTACAGGAAAGCTTGCCTGGGGTTGATTTGATGCAGAAACAGGTGGGTGGAATTCAATGACATGTATTATGCAGGTCAGATTACATTAGCCCATTAATGCCTGTTGGCTTTAATATCCTTGAATCTATAGAACTTTGTGCAGTGGAGTAGCTAACAATGCTGACATTTTAAATTGTCATCTTCAGATTTCAGAGTTGGAAAAAATGGGGCAGTTCATCCATGTGTTTGCTGTTTTCCTAGCAAGCATGAAGGTCAGAAACTTTTTTTCTCAAATATAAGGTCTTTTATTATATAGCAAGATGTCCTTGTTCTACAGAGGAGAAGGAATTTTACCCTGGTATTGTTAAGTCTGATACTGTGTAAAAATCCATCCTATTTTTTGGAGGGAAGACTTTTATAAGAGTATCGTGGCTTGTTAGTTGTATAAAAGTCATTATATAATAAGTCAATAAACCCTGTTGTGCCTCTGGTCTATTAGGGTTTTGCAGCAAGCTAAGTCCATCATGGAATGGTATACGCAGTTGAATGCAGCCCTGAATTGATAGAGCCTGTGTAAATATGGGGCTCCCATCCAAAATGCATGTGGCCCTGGGTAGGGGTAACTCCCTGACCTTTGATGAATCATGGGAAGGATATGGAGACATGAATTGGAGATAAAATCATTCCAGTCAACCTAGTTGTGAATATATGTTACAAGGGTTTGGTAGTTCAAAGCAGACAGGAGCAGTCTAACATAGCAGTCTGTAGTGTATCGATGGCAAAAGAAGCCAGTGTGCCTTAGTTAGGCTAGCAGGGTGGGCTGTATAGGGCTGTGCTTCTCAAATACGGCGATTAAGCGATATGCATCCACTGCTGTTTGGCATAGCTGTGGTGTGGCACACCATTATTCCCTACAGCAAACAAGAAGCAGGGCAGTTCCCCTGCACCCTCCAGCCTCACTTGCCCTGGAATTAAGGGAAAGTTGTATTCATCCACCAAACACATCTATCTTTTGACAAGTAATAAAATCTCTGCTCCCTGTTTCTTCCCCATATTAAAAATTATTACATTAATTCAAGTTTAATTTAATTCTTTAAGCTGTGGTGTAAATTGTTAATATCAGAAATAGACATGGTTATTTTACTTGATTTTCAGCACAGCTGAGTCAGCTCTAAAGCTGTTTGAAAACACATTGGTGACTTTGCTATGTGTAGCAGACATTGGTGGCAAGTGGAGATCAGAATATTGTGTCTAAGTGTGTCTGTAGGTACACACATCTAATGAATCATTATTTTTGTAGAGGTAAACTGTTCAATGCCCCTAAGTTATGCTAATAAAACTTTAAAGTGTGTTATCAGGAAGCTGCAGCCCAAAGGCCATTGAAGAGAAATAGGATTGTAACATAGGCCTACAGAAGAACAAGAGCAGGAAAACAGCAAGAGCTTTAAAAGTTGAAGCATGGACAGATAACAGAGGTCCCTAGGCTATAAATACAAATCACAGTCAATTACAGGTCACTAAAGGAATGTAACCTTGGGAGCTGGGTAAAACTGGTTCTAAGGACAAAAAAAAAGAGCAAAGAAGTCTCTACAGACCGTACAAAATGAAACTCAGATATAACATGGAATTAGAGCAAATGGCCCGCGTTAGCAAGCATAAAAATAGCCACAAGCAAACCCAAGAGCGACAAAGAACAACCTCACACCCCCCCCCCCCCGCCCCACCCCCCCAATCTCCCAATCGCCTATCAGTTTCATACTCCTGGTGAAGATCTTGGGGTGCTGACAGCTCACTGGAAAACTTTTCACCTTCTTGAGACAGACTAGTACTATTCAACCCTAACACCATGAGGGACTTAGGAAAGTTTGAGCATAATATGAGAAGAAGGTGGAGATAGCAGAAAGTTTGCTTACATCATTTTGACTGTATCATTACTAGCAATGAGCTGTAAAAATTTGAGTTGTGTTAGTATTATTGTAAGTGGATGGATCTTTGATTAGATTGCCAGTACTTTAATTAGCCTGACTAACAAGAAAATCTTGGTTCTGCATATGATGTATGTTTCTTTAGCTTACTGAATGACATGGGATGTTTAGTCTCGTACTCACCCACGAGGCTTGGTTGTAATTTATATGCAATAAATATCATGGGGTGTTAAACTTAGGCACTAACATTTTCATGTTTTCATTCTGAATGAGAAAGACTATTCTAAATAGCAAGAAGGAAGAAAACAAAAGCAGAGAAAGTGTGGAATGAAAAAAAATGGAACACAATCTTCAATTGATTCTCCATTGGAAAACCCCCTCACACACTTTGATTTAAATCAGGGAAATAATAGAGTTTTCAAGCTTGTGGAGAGTTTACATTACCCTAAGAGTACTGTATGATATACCTTCTGAAAGTGTGTTCTCTCGTGCCCTTTGGTATAGATACGAAAAATTGTGCTTGCTTTAGAGCTCTTGTCTACATTGGAATGTAGTCAACCATGATTGAAAGTGATCGAATTAGCATAGCTTAATGAATCAGCTGAGCCTTGGCAGTTAATGGTGAGCCTATTGTTAATGGCACCTGCTGTGCCTGTAAAATAAAACCTGCTAAGTTTAGCCATCTTTTTGGTGGACATGATTAGGAGCAGAGGAGAAAAGAAAGATTTAAATGTGTTTAACTTCTCAAAAAATATTTTCACTTTAACATTTCAATGCATGTGTTTTCTTTGACTATTTCCTTATTTCACTTAGACTGTGAATGTTTAATTTTTATAGAAGTATAATGAACTCCTGCTAACTTTGCATCTTAAACTGCAATGAGAAGTCTAAGGGACTCAAACAAGCAATTTATTTGGTATAAATATCTCAGCTTTATCTTGAAGATTTTCAGCACAATGCAATGTGGCTAGTTTCTAAACAAGAAACATTTTAATTTGCCTTAAAATATTTATGCAATGATTGCACAATATTAATAATTCTCTGGGAATCTGCAATAAAGTGCTTATTTTATAGTTTTAGTGTACCTAAGCAGCATCTTCTTATCAGAAATTCTTGCTTACCACAATAGACATGCAATAGTTTTATTATCCAATTAAACATTTCTGAGATAGCATGAGAAGTGGAAATGGTGTAACAAAAGCATGTTCCATAATTTTTAAACTTGCAAGACTTTATGAAAAAGGGAAAGAAAAGGAAATGTCTAGAATTGTGTGTCCATAGACTAGCTTATGGATCATTTGAAAAAACGTGTTTTTCTGTTGACAGACCAGTCTTGGATCAGCATGGTGAGTTTGTGACCTTTTTGGTGAGGCAGACTGGGTCTCTGCACTTAGATGTGAAGCAGTGCTGGGAAAAAGTGACAGAGTAGGTGAAGTTTCCTGTTTAGGGAAGACCAATGCCACTTTTCAGAGTGATAATTTGTGAGATACATGTCAGGGGCTAAAGAGGCAGATAGGCTCATTTAAATGATTTTTTAGAGCTGACGTCCACTAAACTCAATGGGAGTTACTACATATTTGCAAATCTGGTGCCTTTGCTAGACATTCAGATTCTTCCAGTTCTTTCCTTGAGGGTTTTCTACCTGGCTGCCTTTTCTTGGTTTGTCATTGAAGGATATAGGGAAATTGCTTGGTGTAGGTGAATTTAGATATGGGATAGCAAGAAATCAACATCTTTTTCTTGACAAAGATAAAATGGTTTCCAGCAATTTGTTTTCTAAACTTCAGAAAGGATGTCCAACAAAACACAACCTGAGAGATCTCATTTCCTTTAAAAATTTACAACCCAACCTCCTATTCTGCCTAATTTGACCTTAATACCATTTTTCTACCCCTTCAACTTACTTAAGGCATTTTCTCTTAATCAACCTGGATTTTTCATACTCTAAGTCTTTCTTAGTTTCCTAAATTATTCTCTCCACACCCTCACGTTACTTTCATGTTTTTGGTCCCCTCAGTTTTCCAATGTCTATTGGACTATACTTCTTGGCATTGAATACTTAGTCTAAATTCTTTGCTGTAAGTCAAGATGCTTCTGTACGTGCAGCTCAAAGGCATATTTGAGTCCTTTCTGTGCAACACACTACTGTGTAATTCACAGTTTACTATCCTGAAATATTATTGCTGTTTTAGTTTCATTTTTCATGTTTTGAAAAACAAGTTCATCTTGTTTCTTCATCTTATCCATTCAGCTGAACCTAAGGAAATTCTATACTGTATTTCTTTGCCTTTGCTGTAGAAAGGTCATTTACTACACTTCCCGATTTATTATCATCTGCTAATTTAATTATTTTGCTGTTTAACTTCTTCCCAATTGTTAATGAAGATGAATCTCTAACATCTTTTCCATCTTTTATGCTCATGATCAATTGTATGTTAAAAGAGCACAAATCCAAAACTTACTCACCTTCAAGCTCATTCCATTGATATTATTACATTATTGCTCTTCCGCTTGTGTTTTCTTCATTTGGTTTTCTGATGATGACCTCTTTATATTCAGGCCAGACTGACTGAACATCAACACATAGCCCAAAAATACTAGCAAAACTTTTGCAAAATTCAGAATTGCCTCCTTGTGCTTGTATCCCATAACACGTTAATTTCATCCAGCACAAGAGACTTTTAATAAAGCCAAGGTATTTATTTCTTATTGTTCAATTAATGTCTGGAATACTGTTCAGTTAGTGTCTGGAATACAAGCACTTTTTAGGTTACCTACTACCTCTAATTTCTAGACCTGAAGTGATATTTTCTAGGCAATATCTGTCAGGCTTGTGTATTAATCTTTGAACGCTGGTTCTGTATTACTTGTGTGTTAGATTACTCAGCACCTGCACATTTCTACATGTGTCCTCCAATATCTTTGGTAAGATAGGGAATTCATTCACTAACTGGGTGTCTCAATGATTTGTTAATTTGACTGTCTCCCTATTTTCTTGTATTCCTGTTCTTGCCCTTTATTTTGAGATAAGCTTATTTTGCAGTTGTCAGTTTTCTCTTACTAAGGAAATCAAGAAGGATACTTAAAGGGTAGTTCAGCCTTTCTACTGTGAAGTGTAGTTTTTAATTCCCTCACCCTGACAGCGCTCTCTAGAGTATTTTGGTGATGTCAGTTCACACACTGTGACTTCTCTTGCGGTAATAAACCATTGCTCTGGGCTGTTTCCTTCACAGGTTTATCCTCTTCCTTGTGAAGCTTTCCTCTTGCAGACCTCTTTCTCAAGAAAATTACAATGCACTAATTATATGTGCCAAGTAAGTTGAAAAATAACTAACCTAAATTCTCTGTTGGGCCTAGGATATGAGAAATGAGAAGACCCTGTTCCTAAGTAGCCTGCTGCACACAGTGAACCCAGAGGAGGAAGAACAGATGCAGTTTTCTGTCCTTGATGTGAGAATCAGGGATAACAGAAGCTACTAAAAATGCTTTGAAGCAATGCTTTTCTGAATTCATCCAGACCATGCTAAGATTTGTGATGGTGTCAAAAAAAAAAAAAAAAAGGATCTCTCACAGTAGTATTCAAAACAGGACCCTATCTGAGATACTGTCTTTGGAAAAGCCTAGTTTGTTTTATAATGGACATGGAGCCTATGGAACCTAGCAGCTGCAGTAGATGGTATGACTATCCCACTGCACCTCTAGCAAACCTCAAATTTTACAATATTTCTAGACTCACAATGAATTAATTTGATTTAAAAACACAGTATAAGATTAGCTCTCAGATGCAGTGTCATAAGTAGCTTCAGCTTATGAAGAAGTGTAAGCTTTCACCAGCTGCGGGAAGGCCTTGAGTTAAAAATAATCCAGAGAATGAAAACATTATTTGCATCTACAAATAGAATCACATCAGAAACAAAGATTAAGTTCTTAACACAGAAAAATCCAGTAAACTTAAAGATATGACCAGAAAGACTGATTTAATCAAATGTCTCATTGATGCTGGCAATAAAGATTGCTGTCGAAATGCCTTACAGAACTTCATCTATGAGGTTAAATAGTTATAGAACATCAATGAAATCAAATGTTAAAGCAGGGCATTGTCTCTGCTGCTGGTTGTTCATGAGCATTTCCGCTCTCATTACTACATTTCCTCTGGTGAGCAGTTTTATACGGACTATGGGAAATTAAACAGTGCCACTCAGAGATCAGTATCTGCTGTCTGAGGTTGATGGAAGTGAAGCTAGGTCTGTTAACACTTAAGACATAAGGATGACAGTCCTGCAGGTGTTTCTGCACCTAAGTTGAAAATCACCGTTCTATAGTAGGAGGATGATGAATCATTTTCAAGTCATGTCCTTTAATTCACCTGCAATGTTGCAGAGATTAGGAAGTCGTGTTACAGCAGCTTTAATTTTCAAAATGTATGTTTCTATTTAGATGACTTAACAGAAGCATTGTCTATTTTCCAAAAGCAGCCACAACAGCAGCTTTTGCAAGATTTAGAAGCATTTAATAGAATATGAAAAGCAGGGATTACTTGTATATTAGAGAAATGTCAATTACACTTCTGTTTGGAATAGTAGGTAAGGATTAATAGCTGATTTTTGCAAATGCTGAAATGGGACTGAAAACACAATCTGATAGTCAATTAAAAGAAATTGGGTCATTTTGAGGAACCATCAAGTACCACTGAAACTACATGCCTGACTGTTCTGTTAAAGCTTCCCCTTCAATCAGCTCACAAGATGTGCCTTTTGAACAGACTCAGATATGCTAATAAGCATTTCAGCTTAAAAGTGTTTGTCAGCAGTTTTAAAATATTCACAATTCAACTCATTGAAATTGCTTTCCTAAGGTTCAGCGGCATGCTTGGGAGCATCTGTCACAAAGCTTTTCCATAAAGGATCACACAGTGTGGTAGCTTAGTTCCTAATGCAGGTGATAAAGCAATACAATAAATAGTACGCTGTGAAGTGATTTTGCATTAATTTCTGCTGGTGAACATTCTTCCTATAGAAACAATTACTCCGGTACGCAGCAACAGAAGGTGTCCTCAAAGTGATTGTCCAGCTCCTCAGCTTCTGTAAACCTGCTGGGGTTCACTGACTGCAAATTCAGTGTAGTTCATAGACTCCTAAAGGTGTGATACAGTAAGACAGTCCAGACAGTTAAACATATATGGATCTGTATTTTTAAGTAGGGTTTGCCCTAAATTGTCTCCCACAATAGCTAACCCCGCATTTATTACTATCAATAGGGAACTAGAGAAATACATCAATTTTTGAAAAGTTTTGGAATTACCTGAAGATGAAAACTGTTATTTACCCCTCTCTGCACACAGGTTCAGATGAAAACCTGGGGTGTAATTCTCTTGTCAAAGTTTATGTTTGGTCATTTCAAATTGCAAGGAAAGAATATAAATCCACTAAGTATAGTAAATTATTTATTAAAAAAATGGAGAGAAAAATATTTTTCCTACCGTTCCTTGCACTCCAGCAGGATTGTTTAGAGTGACTTTTAGCCACTTTGTGTTTATTTCTGAATGGGATGATGATGTTAAGAGCTGTAAAGTAATTTAATTTATATTTCTAGAACCCTCCTGATAGATCATAGGTACTATAAAGTCAACTGGACAAATAGCAACAATATGGGAGCAGATGTAATAAATGTTTTAATAATTAAACATAGTGGAGTAAATAAAGACTAGATGCCCTCCATTGGGCTGAAACCTTGGAAAGTGAACGCCAGTTTAATTGGTAATGATGCTCTGGTGTAAGGTAGTCTAAAAATAGTGTAGCTGGTCAACTGTGAAATAAATGAGAAAGTGAAGAGCAAACCACTCCTACTGCAGTGTGGGAATCCTCCCTCCAGATAGGGGAGGTGGTATAGACATTTCTCTCGTTTGTCTCTAATCCCCACAGATAGTGTACTAGGTCTGGCTGGGGTGGAGTCCGTTTTCTTCATAGCAGCCTTTGTGGTGCTGTTTCAGATTTGTGATTAAAATGCACTTGCTTTTTGGCTATTGCTGACCAGTACTTGCACAGCATTGAGGCTTTCTCTTTTTTTTCTTTCTGCCAACTCCCGTCCTGGTGAGAAGCTGGGGTGGGCAAAAAATTGGGAGGGGACACAGTTGGGACAGCTGACCAAAACTGGAGAAAAGAATATTCCCTACCATAAGATGTCATACTCAGCAGTAAAATGGGTAGGAAGAAGAAATGTGGGTTTTGTCTTCTAGTTGTTGCTTGGAGACTAGCTGGGCATTAGTCTGCTTGTGGGATGTGGGAAGGGATTGCCTTTGCGTTACTTGTTTTTTCCCACTTTTCTTCACTTATTAAACTGTCTTTATCTCAATTCATGTTTTCTTTGCTCTTGCTATTCTCTCCCTGTCCTGCTGGGGCAGGAAGTGAGTGAGCAGCTGTGTGGGTACTTAACTGCTGGCTGGGGCCAACGTGCCACAGAGAGCAAGCTGCAATAATATCGAAAATGTCACTCTTTGACCCAGTTCCTATTAAGTTTGCTAGTAAAATGGGAAACGGCTAAAGAATTGTGCTAAGGTCCCTCCTGCCCCACTGGTAGGTCTCAAACTATCCCACGTTCTCGACATGCTCTGTCTCTACTGTTTTCTCAGCACAGCACAGGTCTGGTTCTGAAAACTGCAGTTGGTTCATCTCAGTTGTCTGAGCTCTGTTAAAATCAATCTGTGTGAGAATACTAACCTAGAATACTAACCTAGATATTTTAATGCAATTCCTTTGCGCTTGGTGAGAGCAGACAAAATCAGGAGGGTGAATGGTTCCTACTGGGCTCAGCATGGGAAAATTTGGCTTTCACTCTCATGGTGTTGCTAGTCTGGATTGACCAGGTATAACATATATTCAGCCTAGACAGCAAACATGGTGGCAGGTACAGGACTGAAGAGCATGTTACTTTACATGGCCTAAGAAACTATTATCTTGATGTATAGATTGGAGCCTCTGCATTGTGGTTTTTTAGGGGAAGAACAGATATGGAGTGGGGGCAGTACCACAGAGAGAATGGAGAAGAGCTGATAAAGGTAGTTAGATAGGAACAATGATATGGGGATCTCTAGCTTCAGATGCCATAAGTTCAAAGACAAGTAAGAACTAAAAGATTTAAGTGGTTCGTTTCTTAGAGCATGAAGGCAATGCCTTTATGAACTCAGTTAATTCTCTAGAGAGGGCACAGGTCACCTTTGGTGTGCCATCAGTGGCCAAAACAGGAGGAACTAATAAGAAAAGAAAAGAAAAATCCCAGCTTTCTTTTATAATAGAACCTTCTATGTTTCAGAGGTAATCTGATCTCTACCAGAGCAGCAGTAGCTAAGCCTTGTATCTAGTTAGCAATATGGTTATTTAACTCCAAGAGTCTCCTGTGACTTATTTAAAAAGCCCCTTTTATTCCATCCATGCTACTTTTCTCTGCTACAGTAATCCTCGGGGAAGCTGTGTAGTATAAGACTGTATTCAGTCTATATTACCAGCAAATCACTTTCACACTTGGTCAGGTCTGTTTGGATTGATTGCATTTACACTCCTGTTTAGAGCATCCTCTATTTGGCCTCGAGGCAAAACAGTGAATCATATGCCGACAGCATCAGTCTTAAGCTCTGTGATGGGCTGTTCCTGCTTGTCTTCTGAAATGAAATCCTACGTGTGCCCAGTATGCTGCAATCACATCTGCTACGAGGAGGGCCCCAGCAGCTGCTGTGCAGCCTGTGGAGGACAATGCTGGCATATCTGCCTGCATCTGGCACAAGGTGTGATGGGGCATGCAGGCTGCAGGATCTAAACTGAGTGAAACCTGCTTGCTGTAGGGCTGGATCAATCTCAGGAGCAGCCTGAGAATGAGTGCTAATGAGTAACATGGTTGTAGCCACCTTGCAGGTTTCTCTGCACTTTGAAGTTTTTCTGGCATAGTCTTTAGCTGATGCATAACTATGCTGGAAGCCCCCCCAGATAGATCCAGTGGTATAGGCAAGCACTATTCCTCCAGGATCACTTACTTTCTTGAAAGGAGAGTTTAGTGAGGTATTGAGATTATTTGTTGGCCAGTGGATAAGTCAACCATTACTATTTCCTCTTGGCAATCCTACACTTGTAGTGTATTTACCTGGTGTACTTTCCAATGTCACTATTTAAAGTAGTTTGTAAACTAATTTCTAGGTAGTTTCCATGGCCCCCAAATGGGGAAATACTGATTCTATGCCCTTATTAACTGCAGTAGCACTTAAAATATAGCCATATCAGCAAAATTCTGAAAAGTGTAGATTAACCTTAGATAGCTCTGTGATGTCTTAATAGACCAACAGCTCTGAGAGACAAAAAATAAACAGCAAATCTTAAAGCCATCAAGTTCAGACTGGTGTAGATTACTATAATGGGTTCTGCATGTGGCTGCTGGTAAAAACTGAGCACAAACTGGATATCAACTTGCCATCATGACAGGCATGACTATGCATAGCCAGCTCATCCAAATGGAACCACTTGTTTTGTCCCTGTTAGCTTGAAGAAATTAAGGTACATTTGTTGACATATACAGCACTGGAATAAAATTGCGATCATAGAATTTACGTTGCAAGTGCTACAATTCCTACTCTTTATCTGTTCATTCTGTATATCATGGACAAAATTTAAGATAATCTCTCCAGAGTGAGAGAATGCTGTCCGTTAGAAGTGACAAAGATAAGGAAAAAGTACCATTCTTTCAGAGGGGGATTCTGGTCATGGAATTCTTTCTGCGCTAAGGCACAATCTTCTACCCAGGAAAAAAGTACTATATTACTTAACCAATTGCATATGTTGTTGCTTGGTGTTAAAGGGACTGCAGACGAAGAAAAGATAAAACAGCTGTAGATTAATCTTGTGTTCCACTTTTTTTATCTGATCATAAAACACATGCCCAAGTGTGATGTTACCCTGTCCAAAGACTGTCTGAAGAGTTATTTACAGACAAGCTATGTTAGGGCTTTGCTTGTTTATTTTGCACTCTTTAGGGGATTCGTATTCAGATTTCTGAAGATGGATTTTTCATGTCAAGTGGTGCATACCAGAAAGTCAATTTTTTTTTTTCAAATTTAGCACTAGTTTTCATCAGCAGAGTCACTCATATGTCCTATTAAAATGTGGATTTATTATTCTCAGGTGCTTCTTGTGTGAGGATTTATTTCAGTGATTCTATGAGCTCAGAATAGCTGTGCAGGTACATTAGAATCTGCTGCAGAAGCAGGTAAAGTGCTTTCAAATACATGATTTCTGTTTCTGTCTTTGTCTCTTTCTGCTCTCTTCCACCCTCTTTGGCTCAGATTCTGATTTTTTGCTCACCTTGAACAGTGCTTGGCACTCCACTTGATATTTGCTGGTCTGCTCAAAGCCCAGGCCTTCACTGTGAGGTACTTCCCTCTGTGTTGCAACACATGCACATTTGGAAGAGATTTTTTTAGGTTTTTGTGTGGTTTTTTTAAATAGGTTAACATATATCTATATATGAAAAGTGCTAAAAATAGTATTTCTCTGCTTTCTCAGAATGAAACTTTGTGTAACTCAGTTGAGCAGGAGAATATTTGAAAGTGCTCACCTTTGATATGCAACATACTCCAGCTGTAACACAGGACTAGTGTGCCCTTCACATTGATTCTTTGTCACCATGATGTAGACATATCTTGCCGTGAACACCAAATCCTTATGCTTGAGCTTACCTTGAAATGTGCATATTGCTTGACCTTTTGCTCCTGAGTTAATTCTCCAAACTACCCTGTGGTTTCTGAGATGTTGCCTGAACCTTAACTTGCTCATTTCTGCTTTATGCAGACTGTTTACTAGCTGATCCTGATTATTTCCTGTAGCTTTCTCTATTCTAATAAACTGAGAATGTCCAATCAACATGTTCTTAACTGGATTGAGTACCAGGTTCTGGTTAATCTTTGGTATAGATCATGTGGGTCCCTGACTTCATAAGTAGTTGGAGAGACCCGTGCCTATACGAAAAGGTTCTTCCAACTGGCAGAATCAGAGGATGAGCTGAGTTGCTTCTCTGCAGGGGGAAGGTGTTAATCACTTGTGTGGGACTAAAATTGAGATTTAGACTTTATGGATATATAAGTCAGTGAGGTCCAAACTTCTGTATGGTAAACAGATACCCAGTCAATGCAATCAGTGGAACCTAGGGAGATATTTAGGTCATCAGATGGTAAATACGAACTTTATGATGAGCTGAATTGTTCCACTGATTGTATTGATTATAGTAGGAGTTTAGACATTCATTTTGTATGTAGACATTAACATTTATATCTCTTAATTTGGAGTTATCTCAGCATTTAGATGTGTTCCAATTGCCTAAATATAGATGTCTTAGTGCCATTGGAGATGGCCCCATGGTAACCAAGGCTCCACACGGGTCTGCCATATAGGATGTAGCATCTACAAGAGACTTCTATCCTCTGGAATGGCAGCTGGAGGCCTGCCATTGCACAGTAGGACACCTGAAATGCCACCAGACATCTGTGTTTAGGCAGCTGAATCCTACTCTTTATCTATTAAGACACAAGTGGTGGAAATGGCAAGTCTTCCTGGTGCCAACTTGCACTGCAAAGAACTGGGGTGTGCACTATTTTTGGTATAATCAGAGTAGTTCTCTGAGATCTTCTCCTACATGGAGATAACATGTTCTTCAGACTGGAGAAAATCAATCCAGAAAGGTTATGAACAGTAAATCTCAGAGCTGAGCAGTTTTCAGGGTGACCCTTGACTGGGTAATAGGGCAGGATATTCTAGATAGGTGTCATGACCAAATGGAAAGTGTTTGAGTGGTTTTCTGTTTTCAAATTTTGTTTACTTGGGACTGCAGCTGTGTTGGTTGCCATATTGCCATCATTGGTCTATAGCATGTTGTGCAGAGAAATAAATTGAGTTAGTGCATTATCATTTTCTGCTACAGGCAACAGAAATCACAGAGAGGGAGGAGGCTAGAAGTTTCTCTGCAAATTTCCCCATGTGCACTGCCTTCTACACTACACTATATGCCTGTTTTCCTAAAGAGCTAAAGGATTGGCCAGCATGGAATATTTACTTTTCAAAGGGAATTTCTTTTGTTCTGTTTGTTTTATATTCACTCTGAATTAGAGCAAATAAGAAAATTTCAGACTTCTTCAAACCTTTGAAGTTCTCTGCCCCCACAGCTAGGAATCTGCTGGCTTTTTTCAGTGTCAAGGCCAACGTCATGCTGTTCTCCCATGAAGGCTCTGTGGTCTCAGAAGCTTTCGAGGCTCTCTGCACATTTTGAAGTTTTTGATTTTTCAGCAAAACCAGAGCAAATAGAAGGTATTAGAGCCTTCTGTCTTGGGACATGTATATCCATGTTTACGGTTGGACTTGATTGTCCTAAAGGTCTTTTGCAACCTAAACGATTCTATGATTCTATGTCTTCACAAAGATAAAGTTTTGAAGCTATTACTAGATTATTAGGGTCTTAATGGCAAACCTCAGGGTTAAGAAGCCACCTCTTTAACATTACTTAGCTCCATAGCATGCGTATGGTAGATGCAGACAATGTTGTCCAGAAACCTTGCCTTCAGTGCAATGAAATTACTTGTCACCAATACTTTTAGAAAAAAAAAAATTTTGGGCTTGGTGAACACTATATTTTTTTAAAAAGTTTTTCTCCTTTACAATTTCCAGGCACCTCTATTCCCACATCAATACAAGTTTTCTCCATTCTGATTCTGCACTGACTGCAAGCAGCAAGCTCACTCTTAGTTATTTCCTTGGAAAACAGTCATTGCAGTGGAAGGAAATTTTAACAGAAACGTAACAAGACATTTGTTTTACATGTTTTCCATATTCCTAGTCAGGCTTTGCAGATGCGTGCTGCTGCTTCCTAGCTGCTACAAATAATAACTCTAAATACATTTTAGACTTTTTTTCCTCTGGCATAACCCTGGTATAGTCCAAGAGAAGAGACAGGGTGGTAGAGAATGTGTAAGGATTTATGTGTCTCAAAGATTGCTTTGCCGTACCAGAATAAACACTTTTCTGTGTGCCATTAGCTTTCAGAAGTTTAATAGGTGAAGTATTTGAAAAATTAATGTATAATAAAGTCTTACTGTTGGCATAGGTAAAGCCCATCAGATATTTAAGTCCCAGATGCTTTCTTCATTCCAGCAAAGAGCTACGGTGGCAGTTTGCTACGTCAGTTGACTCAGCTCCTGGCATCATCAGTGCCACTGTTATCAAATATGCTAAACACTATAGCAGATCCCCTTGTGAATGGCAACTGAAAATGGAAATTGTATTAAGATAAAACCCTCATGCTATTTTCAGATTAAAATGAATTTTTTTTGTTATCCTTTTTGCTGCTTCTATAATCTTTGACTGTTCCCAGAAGAGTAACTTAAAGGCAGCGGCCTGAAATTCAGAAGTGTTTAGGAACTTGGTGGTTTACTTTCAGGAGGGCCAACATCTGCTACCCAAACCAGGCTGAATTTCTGGGAGGTTATCTGCCTTCCTTGTGTGACACTGGCTTTCACTAACATGTAATTTCTTTCAAGCCTAGAGCTTCTTGGAGCAGGAGTTTTTGGATGATGTTTTTTAGAATATTTTCTATCTTGGGATCCCTATACACCAAAACCAGACAACTGGGCACACAAAATCTCTGATGGACAGAAATGACATGACATTCAAGAAATTCCTTTATGTTTAAAATCCTTGGTCCTCCCTTCCCACTTGAACCACCCTATGGCCCCACTTACAAACACAAGCTGTGCCATCGATGGTTTCTTTTCCATGCTAGCCCATTACTGTACATGTGGGCATAGTTTCACTGTAATTTTTGCCCTCATTCAACTTCCTAGCTGGAACATCCCAGCATTTGAAAAGCCCCGCTAAAATACATAGTGCCAGCGTCTAAGGCATACTCTATACAGATGCCTGGCTAGGATTATGAGATTAATATTGACAGTGTTTATCCCAGTTATTCTTTAGGCCCTAGAGCTGTAACCAGTGCTGTCCAGATGAGGGTCCGCACTGGTAAGCTTGGTTCAGTCACATAGTTGTACATGGCCCCTGCTCAAGGCCTTTCTGGTCAGATAAGACTCATGGGCTGCGGGAGTATGTGGCTGCAGGTGGGCGGAATGAACAAGCGGTAGTGAAAAAGGTCACTTTAGTTTTTCTGCATGGAGAGCCCAGCACAGTGAGGAAGGGGAAAAAGAGTATGGAGGAGGAAGAGGCATATTAGTGGAGTGTAATAATATAACTGAGGGCTAAAGCAACTGAAGCTGTCCATTTAATGTTTGGAGATTTCATAGACCAGCTTGAAACTAATGCATGGTTTGCCTCAAGACTAAGAAATTTCAAATGCTTCTTTTGCAATGTCTTTTATCAGCTAAGCAGAATGCCTGGTAACAAACCTTGTAGGGCTGGTGTAGATTGCCCCACAAGATGCTCTGGGGCACTGACTTCTGAAAAGATCTATAAAGTGCTGTATTTCAGTCACCGCACACCTTGCAGTGCCCAGAGCTCTCGTCCAAAATAGACCCATTGTGACTCAAGGTAGTCCCTATGTCACAGAAATTATAGAGAACCACAGACACCAGTTGTAAAAAAAAAAATAAATCTAGTATTTACCCAGTGTCAAGGATGGAGAGTAAACAGTACAGCTCATAGTGAATATTTCTGCTGCCACTGACAGGTTAGACAGGAGGATGGTTTGCTGTAACTTCCCTCTAAAGCCATTTCAGAAGGGAGACAGAGGACAGATAGGGTATGCTTTGCTGGTCGTAAATTTATCTTTTCATGTCCTTGGCAAATATGTTGGTATGTAAGTCTCAATAGGACAGACATGCAGGAGCTGCCTAAGCTCTTCTAAGATGAAAGATAGTAAGCCTTTTATGCATCATCTAACTAGTCCTTTTTCAACTTTGTGGTTTCTGACTTAACCTCTTCCTGATCATAGATGTAGTTGTTATCTGAAAGAGCCTCCTGTGTGACACATATTATTCGTATCCAAACTGAAAATCTGACAGCTTCTCTTTACCCTCCCCCTTGCCTATTCATATTTTTTGTCTGCTTTTCTGGGAGTGTCTGGTATTTGTTTTTTGAATAATCCATTTCATTTTCAAGGCACTTAGGGGAAAAGAAAAGGAGTGCTAAGGAGCTTCAAAACTATAGTGACAAGAAGAAAGGAAAGAGCTGTAGTTCCAGCTGATATCTGGCACTTTATTGTGTTTGGAAATGTTTGCTGCTCTGTGCCATTTGACTGACACCACCAAGGAAGCAGTATTTTTTAATTGCCAACTGCCTGTCCTAGTTTTGTGCTGATGTAAACCACTGACACTAATTATCTTATTTACAAGAAAGTTTTTTTTTCTCTCTCTCCAAATCCCTCCCTAATTAAGACCTGTCCTTGTTAAAATCCACCCTGCATCATTTATTTCCCTTGTTAGTAGCTTGCTGTCCCCTCTTTTATTCTGCTGTGCTCTTATACCTTTTGCGTTGATGTTGACAGTATCTTAGGTTATAAATTGGGGGCAGAGAGGATAGTTGGCTTTTTTTTTTTTTTTTTTTTTTTTTTTTTTTTGCGAGGATGCTGAAAAGCTTGCTTTTCAGGGCTACAAGGACTTTGAAATATGGAAGATTTTTCACAAGTATGACTCTATAAGTGACAACTGTAACAAAAATAATCAAATGCAAAAAAGCCTAGTTCCATATGAACTGACTTTTGCTTCTCTCAAAAACTAAAATCTGGACAGAATTGTTTCAGGAAGAACGCAGAAAAGTATATAATATGTCTTTTAGAAGTATTAAGTGACTTCAAAGCAATGGAAACAAAATAATGAAATATATTTATATAAACAGTAAAGAGATAAAGGTGCTACCCTTTATACACAAGAAAACATTAGTTAGGACAACAGAGACTCTTGATATTGAGCAAATGCTGGTTAGTACTTGGTGGTACTTTCATTACACAAATGAAATAAACTCTAGTAGGTTCCTCTGAGAGGATGAAGATGACCCAGCCTACAGCAAGGCTCCAACAGCATTCTGAAAAGGTAGTGCAAATTTAAAGTTTCTGTACCTTTGTAAAGAAAACACCATTAAGACTGTCTTACTCTAGAGAAATGGGAAATTGACAGAACTCTTTGCTAGTCAGTGAAGTAGATATAATCTTGAGTGTAAAGAGACAGTGCATTATGATTACTTTTATTTTTCACTGTGTTACACGGAAGTCCACCTATGACATGCTACTAATTCCATGTACAGTTTCTCCCCTTTGGAGTTACAGGGGGACAGATCACCATCTGATTTAAATAATTTTCAGATTTCATCAGTATCAACCTAAGTATATTGCATTTACATGGCAAGGTTTTGGTAGCAGGGCAGCCACAGATTGGCTTCTGTGAGAAGACACCAGGAGCTACCCCCATGTTGAACAGAGACAGTTACAATAGGGTCCAAAATGGACCCACTGTTGGCCCAGGCTGACTCCACCAGTGATGCTGGTGGCATCTCTGTGATAACATATTTAAGAAAGGAAAGGGTAAAAAATGTTGCATAACAGCTGTGAGAGGAGTGACAAAATGTGAAAGAAATGACTCTACAGATGCCAAGGTCAGAGAAAAAGGAGAGAGAGGAGGTGCTCGAGGCACCAGAGCAGAGATTCCCCCGCAGCCCATGGAGAACCTCATGCCAGTGCAGCCATGGTACAAGCTCTTCCCACAATGCACTGCGTGTAATCAAACTTTCAAAACACAGATAAGTTTGCTTGATGGAACACAGTGTTTCAAAACACAACCTTTTTGGTTATTTAGTTTTAACAATCGTATTATCTTTTTCATCATTTATTTGGGGCTGTAACTTTTAATTTTCGCTGAAACTCAGTCACTGAGAACATTATGGTGGTAACATTGTGAGAAAGTGTTTGTAACATTAGTGTTTCATATGAGGTTCTCTAGGGAAAGATTAGTACTTCTATTGGAGAGCTAATGCATCTTTCTGGCGGGAAAAAAAAAGACTATTTGAGTAGCAGAAGCCTAATAGAAGCATAATGTAGGATTTTTGCTGGTTTTCAAGATGAGTACCTTTTACATACAAATCATTGACCAGCTGTAAAATTGATGTACTTGGACTCAAAGGAGTTAAAGCCACCAGTAGGAACCAAGAGAGATCCAAGACTTGACAAGGAGGCGTAATATGTGTGTACAGCGGCTTTAGCCTCTTGCTAATCACTTGGGTATGTGAAAAGTTTAATTACTCCTGTCATTTCTTCACCTGTACTCTGATCCTCCCATTTCTCTTCCTTTGTGAGGGACAAGGATGATGAATCAAAGTGTTGGTTTTTTCATTTTGCGCATGGGGGTCAGTAATGACTCTCAGGTAGCCTTTCATGATTAGGAAATGTCAGGTTTTACTTTTACTGAGGATTTTATTGTTTTGATTAGGTGCCTTCTAAATTTTATTGAGTATTCATTCACTTTTTGTCTCTTTTTTTTTTAACCAACACATTAACTTTTTTTCTTTAGGCAAGTTTCTTGGGCAAAGAAACTTGAAATAAATTGTTAAACCAGTCACAGGTTAGTAGTATGTTTCTTGATGTTAGCAGCAATGGTATTAATCTATCAGCAATACTACTTATTTCTGATGGCGCAGGTAACTTCATTAAATAGAGGGAATATTTATTGCTTCCTTGGTACAAAGATTTATTTGAACCTCGTATGAAAGTGGTCTGAGTGGTGTGTTCATCTCATCTTTGAATATTTTTCATAAAGAATATTCCAGGAAATTATTATAGACATGTATTTTTCAACAGAAAGGCTAAAAACCTTTTCCCCTCATTTTTGAGCTAGGTTTACATGGTGGTGGGATAAAGACTCTGGTGATGCAAATTTTGCTTGTGGAACAGGAAAAAAGGAAATTAGTATCAGAAAATATCACCTTTAGTCTCTTCAGTCAGATTTTGAAGATCATTATTTTTGATGTTATGTATTTTTCAAATTAGCATTTTAATATTATATAGCTACTTTTAACTCTCCAAACATCTGTAACTAATTTCCTCTTGTTAAAAAAACCTGCTAACATCTGTTTATACAAAATTACAATTGCAGGCATGTAGAATATTACCTCAAACTTAATATTTGGCTAAAAGCTTGGGACTCTAGAATGATATTAAAATTAGCTTGCAATTTATTATGTTTAGACACGGGGTTAGAAAAGCACATCTAGTTAAATGATGTCTGTTGACATACTCTTAAATCTTAAAGGCACATTACTACGTTATTTTAGTTTTAGCATTTTAGACACTTAGTAGTATACAAAAAAGTAATGTCCCCCCAAAAAGTAAAAGAAGAGTAATATTCTAAATTTGTCTTTGTTATCCTAATTGAAAGAATTTTCCAAAACTTAAATCTAGTTGAACTTCTGATTAATCTCACTAATAATTCAGGCTTATTTTGGTAATGTTTTAGTTCTAGGAAAAAAAAACTCCAAAAGGGAAAATATATAGTGACTGAAGAACAGAATTTACTTTAATTCTACAAAAATGTTTTATTTTGTATAAAAGGATTCCTCTTGTAAGGGATAAAGGTTTAAAACCAGTGACAGGTCTATGCTAATGTACAGAAATTACAAACTGGAAGTGGCTCATGAGGTCTTATTCTCTGAATTAACTAAAGTATAGAAACAATTTTTTCCTCCATAATTTCAGTTCGCATAGCCTAAACTGTAAAATGTAACCATGGTAAAAATTCTTTATGAATTTTATATATTTTAATTAGAGTGTTCCTTTGAATTAATACTCAAAGGTGACTATGTATGTTCTGTCCCATCATAATATAGCACATGAAGTGTCAAAAAAAAATAGAAGGAAAAAAGTATTTCTGCAGTTATGGAGGAGGGTAAAAATAGATGCTACTGGGGATTGTCTTGCATATTAAATGTACATCCTTGGTAGCAATGGAGTGTGACTAAGGTGCGGCAATTCTTTCCAGTAACATTGGCACTTACATTTCTATTGACGACAGTCTAAGCCTGGTGTGACTACATGGCATGGATGTAGGTACGAGACAATGAAGATGGCAATGTTAGCTCATGAGGTAGAAATTCAGTTAATTACTCCATGTTCTTTAACTTTGCCATAGTTTTGGATTATTTTAATCACCCGGCTGTTTCAGCTGTCACAAATTGCTTTTGTCTGCACTTGGCACGACTATGATGATAAAATGCTTAATTTTTACCCTAATTTAGAAAAGGAGTTTGAATTCCATCTATAACTAGGTGATTGGTAGCTTGTGAAATTACACTGTGATCAAGTTAATGCAGTCGTCAAAGCATGCTTACTCTTGAATTAATAAATATGCTGTGCTGAAAAATCTTTTTAGCTGTATTGTAATTTTTCATCTACATAATATATTCACATATTTGAGCATCTGTTCTTTATTTATTAATTCAAAAATCAGCTTTTAGTTCTTAATTCCATAAAGATCAAGAATACCGACACTAGATATTTGTTCTTCAACCCTGTAACTGAACTCAGTAAAGCTTTTTGTAGTTCTTTCCTAAAATATCAGTGATCAACTGTCTATGATTAGACATTCTGCATATTGTTCTTAATCATGAGGGAAGAAGAGCAAGAAACTATCCCGAATCTCTCTATTAAGGTTCAGAAACAAAGGCCTACATTTTGCTTTACTGATTTCTCAGGTCTTCTGCAAAAGTATTCCTTCAAATGTATTGCAAAGGATTTCAACCTGAGAGGTACAAAAGTATTTAATCTGTTGTACAGTAGCTGGGATTTGGGGACATCATGCCTACACTTCTGATCATCTTTTCTCACAGAAGAGGAATTCTGGCTAGATTTGGGGCAGAGAGGAAGGACAGCTAGGATGACAAGACAACAGGTATCTTGTGAAGAGAGAAAACATTTTTCACTCTTTCATTTCTTAACATAGCAAGAGAGACTTGAAAGGGATAGAAATGCTTTCTGTCAAAACATCAAGGGAGTTCAACAGTTCAAGGGAGTTCCAGTACTAAACTAATGTACAAGATTTGCCCCAGGTTCAAAGGAGTTTAACGTTTAGGCTGAAAATGAGAAGGCTTCTAATCAAAAGTTTAATGAGGTTCTGGAAGAGGCCTTGAAAAGACAACTCAACACAAACAAGACCTTAACTTATGTTGAAACAGAGCTTTGACGAAAGAGACTATGTGAGGCAATTACTCTCACTTGGGATTGTACCCTAAAAGCATATTGATGGCAGAGACCTACATGAGATGCCCTATAGGGTTGCACCAAGAGGTATGCTTTCTTGTGGAGGGTTCATGGGAAATAAAGTACTATTCATAAATAGTTAATAATAGATAATAAATCGCTTTTCATAATTTCTGTGATAGCTCTTCGGTGACTGGCTATAGAAAGCAGCCAAACAGCTGCAGAGATGTTTTTTTTTTTTTTTTTTTTGCAGTCTGCTTGCATCCTTTTTTATTGGTATTAAAAGATGCCAATACTGTGGAATAGAGACTGGTCATAGAGGCAGTGCATATGTGGGCATATTTAATTATTTTCATTTAACTGTGAGTGAAACTCTCTTGTGAGTCACTGAACTTTGGACAGATGTGAATGCAAGCAATTCTCTTGTCTTCTGTCCTAATCAAAGTCAGTCTGATCATGTTAAATAAATCTGGAATTGGAGAAGGGTGAGTGTGAGAGGGTGGGGAAATTCAAGTCAGTTCCCATAGTAAATGACACTTAGCACTTAATCCTTAAAGTGCTGATAAGGCTTTCTTCCCTTGAGCCCTCTCTAGGATGCTTAAAAATAAAGCAGGTGCATGAAAAATGCAGTTAGGTTATTCTATCTCTGTCTTAGTGTCTTTGGTGTTTTAAAAACAAAATAAATATTTGAATTTAAAAGTGATGATCTGGGATTTTTGGAGTCTTGTTTTTTCAGTCCTAGAAAATTTCTACTGACATTTCAAATCCTTTGGAACTCCATCTGAAGAACTGTAGTTTAGGAGTCTTAAGCCTCTTAAAGGCTGCATGGCAAAAGAATCTGAAAATGTTTGGGTTTTCTGTTTTAGTAACAAATACGATCACTGGCAATTTCCTTTGTGGTTTTTTTTTTTTTCCCCCAGATGAGGATCTCATTCTCTGTATGATGTGATTCAAACCATCACCTTCCATTCTCTCTCTTTTCATTCCTTTTACCTTCTGTTGTTTCCACTCCTCTAGTCTGTGATAATTTTTAAAAAAAATGGTTAATACCAAGAGTGATACAAATCCTTCTTGAAGAATTCCACTCAGTGATTTTACTAAAGATCTGATTTTTTCAAACTGAAGTTTATCTCTCACCACCAGTATTGAAGGACTATCATGACTGATTTATATTATTGTTGATGAGTCATGTTGCCTCCTTTCATTGACTTGTATAGCATCCTGTAAATAATTTCAAATATGGAGTAGAGTAATTCTAAATACACTTCTATAAATGCATTAGTGAGGCCCCAAAGGAGAATACTGCCTTCTGAGGATGTTATTTGTAGTAATGTGGTCACTAGCTGGTGGAGGAAAACAGACATCTTTCAAAGCAGGATTTCTTCCTTGGTTCCTCCAAAGACAGTATGTCCTGTGCCATGGTTTCTTACTCACCATTAGAGGCAAAAGAAGAAACTAGACTACTGAACTTAGTAGGACTGAGTGCACATCTTAAAACACAATCAATGCAAGAGTCTGCGCTGCAGGTAGGCTGAGCTGAATTACATTGCATTTGCCATAAACTAGGAGAGTGCATGTGAACAGCGTAATACATGATAATGTATTCAGCTACAAGACCCGAGCCCTGATATTGTGCATTGATATGAAAGGAACGAATTTTTTAGCACTGTGTATTTCCTGTGTGTATCCTTCCTTGATATTTACTACATTACATTTATAATGAAAATATCTAAATGTACTTGGTTTCTAAAAGCCTGATATTAATGTAAATGGTCTACCCTCAAAATACATTTAATATTACAGATACAAGGAGACTTGGACAACAGCTCGCTATAACTGTAATTGCTCTTAAAGTGAGAGAATATAAAAGGCAAATGTAATTAATTTGGTCAAATCTTGTAGGATCTCAGATGAACTAAAACCTAACTCTGTTTCTTCACCAAAATCAATGAGGACTGTTGTGGTTTATCCAGCAACACCACACAGCCGCTTGCTCATTCTCCCCCACAGCTGGGTGTGGGACAGAATTGGGAAAAAAAAGTAAAACTTGTGGGGTGAGTTAAAGACAGTTTAATGGGACAAAAAAGAGAAGAAAATAGTAATAATAATAATAATGATAAAAGAATTACCATATACAGAACAAGTGATGCACAGTGCAATTGCTCGCCACTCACTGACCAATGCCCAGCAAGTTCCCAAGCAACAGTCCCCGGCCAGCTTTCCCCCCACTTTATATACTGAGCATGACATGATATGGTATGGAATACCTCTTTGGCCAGTTTGGGTCAGCTGTCCTGTCTGTGTCCCCTCCCAGCTTCTTGTGCCCCCCAGATTTCCCACTGGCAGGGCATGAGAAGCAGAAAAGTCCTTGACTTGGTATAAACACTACTCAGCAACACTAAATCATGAGTGTGTTATCAACGTTATTCTCATACTAAAACCAAAACACAACACTACACCAGATACTAGGAAGAAAATTTAACTCTATCCCAGCTGAAACCAGTGCAGGAACCTATACCCTTTATAAAACTTAGTTCGGCTACAAAGTAAAAATGTGTAGTGGAGGACTATCATTAAGCCAGTACTTTCATACAACAAAATTGCTCAGTCATAATATCAGTTTTTTCATGCACATCAACAATTCACAAATCTACGTAGAACTTCAGTGTAATGCTGATGTGCAGGAATACAGCCTAAGGAAAAAGGCCCCGCTACAGCAGTACATATGCTTGAGTACACTGTTTGAGTTAAAACTCTAGCAACTGCTTATGTGCTGAGTCAGAGCCTTAGAAATCAATACAAGTATTAACCAGTTTCTATAAACTGACACAGTCTAGTTCTCTGCACACAGTCCTTCAGACTTAATTAGGCACGGATTGAATTGCAATGGTGTGTTTCTCCCTATTCACTTGCACCGCTTACCTCTGCATGGTTCTCATTGCAGTCTCTTCTCATCCTAATGTATCCTGCTCTAACCATATGCTGCATGGGTGTGCTGGCTTGGTGTGGGGAAGAAGTCTCCAGAAATTGAAAGAAGATATAAGGGAGTTGAGGAAAAGGCGGACTTCAGCTGGATGAGTTTAGTGATTAATCAGTTCCTGTCTTATATCAAGGGCCAGTTTGCTAATTTTTTGAGTCAGGTAAGAAAACATTTCAGATCTGATAGGGTTTGTATACCCCCATATACTTTCAGCATGCTCTTACATATTAAAGTCTGTAATTTTTTTATGTTTCTGAGGGCGTATTATGCATATAAAGCAACATGTAAAATCGATCTTTCTATTTCTCGATGTGAGTGAATGTTTCCTCTCCTTGCTATATGTGTACTTCCTCTGATATTTGTGAAACCTTTTTCCTCTGTGTTATTTATTGTAGGAGAGAGATTGTCCATTAAGACTTCTTAGGCCAATTCAAAAGCTGTTATTTAGACTCCTGATTCCATTAGTGCTTACATCAGTTAAAATGCCTAGAAGATCATGATGAGCAGTACTCCCCAAATCTGCACTCTGTTCTTTGAAAAACTACCATGTGTAAACTCTGTTTTTTCTCTTCTGATGACAATTTTAGGTAGAGGATAAAATGGATGAAAGACCTGTAGCAGTGGAATGAGATAACATTGGCTGAATTATATAATGCTGCATAGGCAGGTCTGTTCAGCTACAGAAGGGCCTATATCCTCACTTGATAAAGTGCTCTGTGAGTGTGCTATTTTTCAGAAAGGTATGCTGTGTAGGCAGAATAAATAGTACTCAAATGTGGTGAAAAGGATTGTGCATGTATATGAAAATGCAATTACTTTCCATGAATGCCGCAAGAGAAAGTTAAATACTGTACACTACGCAAAGTCAATAGAACTAGTTTCTAGTGACTTCCTTTACTTTCCTCATGCTGGAAGGAGAGGTTGACTTTAGATCTGATGCCCATACACTTCACCAAAATATCTGATATAAAAAAAAAAAAAGAAATGTTGACAAGAATCTAATTCATTTACTGGATCTGCTATTCTACCTACTCACAGTTATTAAAAAAATCAGGAGTCCTAGTGAGTTCATCATGGCTTCTGATTAGAAAGCCCTAATTAAAAGGAGGCATTATCATGAGTTTTTGGTGACCAGTTGCACAGTTTGAATACTGAATTTCAGTACTGAGTTCTAGTGAACACCAGGCAATATCCTCAGTCGCCAGCTCCTAAGTTCTGTAAGCCTCTATATTTATTGCTCTCTGCAATTTCCACCCTTGACCTTTTCCAGATTGGCCACTAACTCTAAAAATGCTCTTGCCAAAAATGCTTAAAGATACTTTCAAAAGCATGGCAATTTAGGATGTTATACTGAGATCATCTCCTAACATCCTGACCAATACTGTCTCGTTGTTTCCTGTGATATCCCTGCCTGTCTACATTAATTTTTATCTCTTATATTTAGATTGATGCAAGGACAGTGACTGTCTTGCTAGTCTCTTTTGCACAGTGTATAACAGATTATGATCCTAGTTTAAGAATAAGAGTACCCTGAAATATGGAAAAATAAATCACAATTATTAAGAATTAGGGGATATCTTTTCAGTGGCGTGCTCACATGATTTCTAAGGGATTTTGGAACCTTTGGGGACTGAAAGGCGTTTTAAATTTGAAACCTCATCTTTTTCTCTCTATGTTTTCTGATCAAGTGTATTCAAGAAGGTTTCATTTTGGTTTTGTGTTTTTGTTTTTTTTTTTTTCATTCCAGTCATTGTTCTTGTGTTTTTCTTTAATGAGAAAATTGCGCTAGTTTCAGCCAGCACCTGAACTTAACTATGTATTACTAACCTCATGCTGGAGGTCACAAATGACTTCAGATAGCTATACTCCAGTGGGTTATTAAATTGTGAAATGTCCTCAGAATATTTTGTTCCCGCACACATCACTGGGTTGTCCCTTTCGGTTAGTAACATCCTGTGAGTGAAGACCTGGTGAGTACTCGGCTTGCTGCTCTGTGTGCAAGGGCCAGACATCAAATCATGTCTTTGAATTATCCCCTGAATCTTCTGTGGAATTACACTCTACTAGGCTGAAAGATTTGGGAATAAATATTAGATGTTAAATAATTCCTAGGACCTGTCCTACTGCAATGTAGCTTCTTATTGTAAGAATGCCTTACCTATTGGCAGGAAGAAAAAATGCATTTGACATATGACATGGAATAGAATAGTAACTAGTGGGTCTTATTGCCTCTACATGTATTTGTTGCAATTACACCTGAAGAATCACAGGAACAGAATGGAATTCTTCCTTTTGGCCTTATGAAAAAGCATAATTTGATTATTCATTTATCATTAGCATGATTCCCAAAGAAAAAATATCCATGAAAGAACTATCTATTAGTTTTTTTAGACAGAAAAGAAAATAGCACTAAAAACCACCTGGAGTGAGCATCCTTAGACTCTCAATGATGTAATGTTTCCAGGACTGATACTAAATTTCAGTATTCTGGTTTGTTTCTTGCAGGAATGAATGTCATCAAGAACTTTCTGGTACTGGTGCTATATAGATAGTACCTTGCCTACACAGTTTGCATACTTTTGCATTTGAATATTCTGTACTCAGCCTTTTTGAAAAATAAAATATTTAACAGAATCAATTCATTTTAGTTCAGATATGCCAGCCAGAAGGATGCAGATGTAATCAACATTTCCCATCTCCCTGTTCCTCCCCTCCCTTTCCAAAGAGGAGCAATGTGCTGTAGTCAGCCTGATCATAGCTCACGGGGGTCTGTCCGTTTAGGAGAAAAAGAATCTATCTTGCCTGCCAATACCTCTTTCAGCGTTGCAATGGAACTGTATTGCCACAGTGCTATTACCTTATTTGCTAAACAAACCAGTGTGTGAACTCCATGCTATATGTTGCTATCCTACTGGAATTTCAGTTGAGAAAATTAAACGGATATGGTAATTTAACAGGAAACTGAAATGTCTGAGAAATGCCGAAAAGGGTCTATTCAGGCATGTCTTACTTTACAATGAAGTAATGGCAGGTTTCAAAAAAGGATTCTCTCTCTATTAGAATGCAAATAAACACTGTTTTCCCCTAGAGCTCCCTGTCTAGCTATGGAATAATAACTCTAGACGAAAGATGCGTATCGTCATCTTTGACATTTTACCTTTATTATATGCTTAGTTTTTCCATAAATTAGAACATTCTTCAATTATGATTAGATGTGTGCAGTGGTGAGTCAGGTATTATTAATCAAAATCGCTTTAAACAGTCACTTATGAGAACAGGTATCAGTGCAATATGGAAAAGGGCATGATGAGGAGAATATCTGCAGTCTAAAAGGTTCCCTTTAGCAGGATGCCATTTTAAACAAGGTGTTAAAAGAGGTAATGTGGGTGTGTGTATTAAGCACTGTGGCAGAAATTGAGTTCATAATGATATGAGCTTCGATGAGCTGACTTAAAGGTTGAAGAAGATATAATAAGCCAATCTGACAACTGAACATTTTGATGCTGCTCCTTTTAACTGTAATATGAGAGAGAAGTGGAAGGGAAGAAAGAAAAGAAGAAAGAAGAGGGGTGGGTGGGGAGGTGAGTGGGAGAGAGAGAGAACTAATGAACCCAACAAAAACATACTGAAGATTTGAGATACCCAAGCATGCCATTCCAGGTACTCAGCTGCACTAACACAATCTTCACCAGTTGAGGAAGGAAAAAGTGAAAGTATGACTCAAAACCAGTACTAGACCTTTGCTGAGGACCTTGGTCTGGTGGGTGACCCCTGCCAGGAGAAGGGAGGTGTTTTTAAAGCAATTTGTTTTAACTTCAGCTGAATTTCACTGGCTCTCATTGGCTATACAGCTGCTGACCTTTAGCCTGGTGTCTCCCTTATCAAATGCAGTGGCTATGGTCCCAGATCTTTACTACCTGAGAATCCCCTTAACAAAAAGGTGTCCCCAGATAGCCAGTCTGTAAGTTTTTAGGTGCTTTGCATCATCAGTGTATGCCAGTGCATACAATACAGGCTAGAACACTAAAAAGAGTGATTACAGTTACATTTTTTTAAAATCAGGCATTTCAATGAAAAAATATTTTTCATTAGATCTAATTTTTTTTTCAGTATGATAAACATTACACACTAATCCTAACGGATTTTGTGAGGATTTAAATTTCTTTATACTTGTCTGTGATCCAGTCAAATGATAGCCATCTAGAAACCTTTGTTATTTCTTTGGAAAGTGGCCTCTGATTTGGTCCATATGAGTTTGCTAGTAAATAATTCATTTAAACCCTATCTGTGGGGCTCTGTTACACCTAACATCATGTTCATTGTTGTAGTGGCACATCTTAGATATTGTTTATGGGGAGCAATCAAGAGGTTGCTTTGTTGGCACACTGGTTAACCTGTGAGCTTGGGTTCAGTCATTCTGCTTTGTATACATAAGAAAGTCCTATTTACGAGATAAAGCAGTCAGATTAGCACCTTTGAAGTTCTCCGTTTAACTATTGATGAGTGTTAAGCACACATAGTTTCCCAGCATTCTCTTTACAATATGTCCCAAACTCCAGCTGTAGGGAATTGTTCTCAAAGTATGTATCTAAGCAGTTCAAATCTGTAAGTCTTTAGCTATGATTTCCAAGAAGATTAACAATTAATCAATGATGAAAAATTCTGTTCTGTGGGTTTTGTTCCATGCAGAATAACCAGATTCTAATGTCACTTAGTTGCTTAAATATCTTCACAAGGGAGTTAAGAGCTGAAATACCTTTTGCTGATGTGAAACTGAATAGAGCCTATAACCATAATTTTGTATAGTCCAACAAATCTGTATGTTTTTTCAATATTATGATATATATATAAAAAACCATAGCATGATATCTTAAATCAATACATCAACAAAATTTCCAATAAGCGAAAACTATATGGGCGTATGTGTGCTTGATTTTACTTGTATGAAGGTTTATTACATATATTCATCAGAATGAACGACATTTTCTTCCCTATCTGCTACAAATTGGAACCTGGTGGTTGTCAGAAGCCTTTAATGGAATTCAGTCCTGGGTTTAGGATCACTCCTGAGCCTATGTAAGCCCTCCAACAGCTTTTAAGTGAGGGATTGGACCTGTGCTCTTAACTCCTTTAGCAGAATGGAGTTGAGTGCCAAATCACCCCGCAGATTTGGGAGAGCTTCCCAATGAAAGGGGGAGCAGCTGATTAGTGGGGAAAGCAAACTATCCTTGAGTACAGAGACTGTCAGTTGCCGAGAAAACTTAATCCACTTCACTGTCAATAGTAACAATGCTGAAATGACTCTGCTAAGGCTCTGCTAAGACTTTGTGACTTGAAAATCGGTTTTCAGGCAAGCAGAGAACTTGAGCAATATGTCCTCATTTTAGTTTTGCACATGCAGCGTGGGTGCAGCTGCCAGATACTAAAGAGGACCTTAAATATTTCCACTTCTCTTAACTGATTAGAAAATAAACACCCTAATACAAAGTAGTTTACCTTCACCTTTACATTTTTCCTGTAGCAGATCACACCACAAAATTTGTGTAGAAAACTAGTTTTAATTTTGAATAAAATTTTGATCATAGGCTTAGATGCTTTTCTGTGGTTATGTGTACTTGTCTCAGTCTGTGTAAATACCTCACACGGGGTTAGGCGGAGGTGTTTTAAAGCTTTTCACTTCAGCCCTCCTATCTTCCTGGACAACCAGTAGACTTCTGCTGTCCAAGGTGTGAATGAGGTATTGATTCTGAGGGAATCAAAGCCTCTGGGGTGCTTCATAAATCAAGAAAACTTAAATGAATCAACAAAGTTTTTATGGCTGGAAGAACTCAAAAGAGAAGTTACTCACTCCATGAGAGCTATTCTAAAGAAGTAAGATCAATGCCAATCTTAATAGGAGATCTAAGGACTGTGGGTGAAATCATGGTTCACTGCCACTAGCAGAGCCAGGAACTGACCTGTGTGACAGGCTTGATAATAACACTCAACTGCTAACATTTGATTTAATCTGCCATTTGGGTTTACCATAGTAGTTTATAATCCCCAGTGACCTCCTTAGTGGTGTCTAATATAATTATGATTTATTTAATTGTGGCCATCATTACTGGTGATTCATTTATGCTTCACACAAAACATTGCCTGAGATCTTTCAAACTGCTATGCAAGTCCTTTAGGAAGCTTGCACATAAGGTACCTGAATATCAAAGTTCAGATATATAAGGCTTGGAGTAACAAGTTTCATTAAGTGTATTTTTAGGTCTGCACAACTTGATTATTTGGCACAGCTCTCTTACATCATTTTTATAACTGTATCTTAAAACTCTGGTTACAAAGTAACTATTAATTGGGATGCTGGCATTTTCCATGCTGCCAGACAAATGAATGTTTAGGAAGATGTAGATGCCTCAAGTCACCAGAAGCTTAATTAACTAGTGATTTCCATTCCACCAAAGTGCTGAATAGTAACCTGAGGAATAAAAATGTATTTACAAAGAAAGCTAGAAATCAGTGTTATTTCTTCTTACACTGTGAGAGGAGCCTCTTTACAAAGCAGACTCATGCTAGGGGAGCAGAAGGAATGCTGTTCAAGTGCAGTGGTGAGTTGTCTGGCCATTGAGAAAGCACGAACGACTGTTCACACATCAGCTTTTTCTTTAGTTTAAGTTAAGGACACATCTAAGCCAGGAATACAGATGTTTCCCTCAAATGGAAGTTTATTGCTTTTGTTGGATAATCCTTTTCAGCACAACATTTTATTCAGTCATTAAATAGTTGAAAATAGTACATAGTTGGTTTCTGTCTGGTTGCACTCCCAGCCCAGGCTTCATGGTCTTGTGTGCTGTCCAATCAGTGCTACACATGGTTACATTTGTTAGTAGCCATCCTACCTGAATAATTGAATTTGAGAGACTGATTTAGTCTTGAATGGTTTGTGGCTACTGGGTGCTAGGGGCAGAGGTTGTCTATGTGCAGCTGATCTTAGAAAATCCCTGAGTACTTTAGGACTCTTTTGAGACAGTATAAGAAGCAGATTGTGCCAACAGGAAGGAAACATTATGGATTTGGGACTGCGTGCATGAATGTCATTATTATCAGTGTATGTGTGTCTCCCTCTCTGTAGAGATACATTACCTTCTGTTCTCATTCATTCTCTACATTGACTTTGATTTTAACTCTTCTCTGGATTTATTCACACTCACCATAAACCTGTCATCTGAATAGCTAAAATAATCCAGACAGGAAAGAAGAATGTAACAAGTGACTGATATATCCAATTAAGCCTTCTCTGGAGATATGAGATACTCAAAATTTAATGCTGGTAATCAGTCCAGAGGGCGGAACATAGTTATATGAAATATGATTTTAATAAACGAATTCATCTAGGGAACACTTTTTTTTTTTTTTTTTTTTTTGGTCAACAGGAAATAAAGTTGGAAAATATAATTCCTATTTAATACATTCTCACGCATTACTTGCTGGTCTTAAATAACATATATTACATTATTTCTTCTGTGAACTTAATTTTCCCATGAGTTGTTTCTTCCTTTTCTTCCTGCTCTGCAGGTTTAATTTACGTAGAAAAAAGGTGAAACTTCACAGTTTCCTCATGTTCTTTTCAAGCTAGGCATGTTCTGTCTTTGCACTCTCTATGAAGAATGTCTTGAAGATCTCAGATAATTTCTTAAGTATTCATTAGTCTTTAGTAGGTGTGTGTGATATAGATAAGTGCATATAGAGCTGCTACTGTGAAGAGACAGACACCTGTGCCATTGGCTTGCAATTACCAATTATATGGTGTGGAAAGTGTGAAATTTAATTTCTGTGTTGCAGGAAAATTAGACTTTGAAAAATTATTTGTTTTGGAACTTAAAGAAAATCAGTCTTTTCAGCAGTAAACAATTTTGAGACATTGAAAAACGTATTAGAAATAGAATCACCTGGATTTTCCTTTTAACAACAACAAAGAAGGAACTTCTTGTGTCATGCCTAAACAGCCACCAAATCCTCAAAGACTCACTAGGTTGCCTGAAATCCATGGCAAATGATCCACAGGAAGGGACAGCTGTAGGTACACATGAAGCTGGGAACATATATGTCCTGAGGAACACAGTTTTAAAACTCCAGTTTGGAATTGCTGACTCCTGACTGTCTGTAGGAGCCTGGGTCTCTAGAGGTGTGCACACAAAGACCAGGCCTCTGAAGACAGGCACATAAAGCTGAGGGCTGCCATGTGTCATACACCTCCAGTTGTTTGGTGAACACTACTGAACATGCTGATAGTTCCAAGCTCATGATGTGAAAGTTGCAGAGCTCCTATTTGTGAAAGAAAACCTTAAAATCATGAAGCCTGGGAGCTTCGAGGCAATCCTCTTTTTGAGATTGTGGACTGTAAGTGATTAGGCTTTTGAGTGCCTCACTAGTTGATCAGGTTGGAGCTCATTTTTCAGCACCCAGGCTGTTAAAGGGGAGTTCCATTCACATGACCATGCTAAAGAAAGTCTGATGCAAAGTAGCCTGAAATGCCTTTTTGTGGAACTCAGTCCATCGGTACCAGTGATGCAGTCTTGGCCCAGCTGGGTTTTACAATTACATTCCTTTGGTATAAGAAATTCCTCAGTAAACTGATAACCAGCACCACTCCAAAGTACCTGTTGCGGAGGGTCAGAATTAAACAGTATTTTCTGATAGCAATTTTAGGAATTATTGCAGGAGTAAATATTTCAGATCCAAGTGCTGAGTACAGGGACTACAGGAAAACTGTTCGACAGTTGTAGAAGGATCTGAGATTGTGGGTTTTCCCTTTTAATCTTAACAATATAAAGATCAGTTAGGTGTGTAATCTAATCCAGTAATCTCATCTCATAGATAGACACCTACACAAAGTTTTGAGGTCTTACTCAGCTCATCGTTATGTATATCTTCATGGTCAACTTCCAGTTCAAACTGATGTAGATTTACAGCTTCTCTTGAAACTGATGCAGATATTTGTGTAAAAATAAAAGAATAAATGGATAGCACAGGAAAAATAAGTGATGTTTAACTTGTTTTATTAACCATTTTCACTAGGAATGTCTTCTTAGATAGCTGCTGTTCTTCAGCTTTTCTAACAGATTTACTAGCCGCTAGAAAAAGTTAGAGAGTGGAAAGATTGATTGACAGAGGATGGCCACTGAAGTAGTCTCTTTATAATTGGCTGGTGTTGGCAGCCTTCTCTTTCTGTTATGAAGAAAATCTTTTCCATTTTTCCTTAAATTTCCCTGTTACCCCTGAGGACACACAACATTTACTAATAATATTTGCAAACAACTGGGGAAAAACATTCTTATGCAGTGGAATTGAAATAAGTAATTGAAATTCTTCATTTTCTGGTATACTTATGGAATTCTGTATTAATTGGACATCAGGTATTTTATTGTAATTTGATATGCACTGATATGTCTTCAAAAAGAAGATTATTTCCTTGAATGGATGTTTGCTCTCTTTATCCTCTCTAGCTGTACTATCCATGGTAAGGTACTTCTGTTTTCTCCCTATCTGTGCACATACTTTCAATTTAATGTGAAAAAAAGAAATAAAAAGTGCAGTGAGTTAACTGTAACTGTGCTTGTTAATGATTTGGCATATAATGATTAGATAATAATTCATAACTTCATTCAGTTATCAGAACATTCTGACATACAGAGTGTTGGTGAACATCCTCTCCCCATCACCTACTACTCTTTATGTATTTACTGTTAGAAATATGACAGAACTAAGCTGAAAATGCTGTCGTCAGATTTGTATCTGTGTACGCAGCATTTGTAATTCTTACTTAGAAATTGGAACTGCTTTTGCTTGCCTGGGCAGCTCTTGAGTGTTTGTTTAAGACTGTAAAAAAAAGCTTAAAAAAATCTTTATAAAGGCTTTATAAGGTACATGTCTGGTTTTGAGGTTACATTTATATATAATCTATTTAATGCAACATACAACGTGATTATAAAGTAAAAGTTACAATTCCACTACTCTAAATATTTTTTTTATGAAATATTCACTTGTTGCATTTCCAGGGAAACAGGAAGTGGGACCTTCACTTAGTTTGAAAAATATTTATGTAGCTGTTTCTAAACTATGTTGTCTGACCATTATTTTCATCATTTGGATGCTATGTTTGTTGTCCTGTGAGAATCGTGCTTCCCTTATTTCACTCTCAGAATTTGTTTCAGAAACGTTCTTGTAGCGGAAGGAGTTACTGGTAACATGACTTAGATGAGAAACTTTCAAACCTGTAATATGAAATGTAGTTTCTCTCCATTGCTTCTTCTCCCTGAAGGCACATGCAAGTCTTGATTTCCATACTGAGTTAACTATGAGGACAAATTCCTTGCTATATGCCCAGAATCATTGCCACTGATCAAGGGGTTTGTCAAAGTCAAGGAGAAACAAATTAATCTTAAAAAACCCTTTGTTGTTACAAACACAAAAAATAGGTACATTACTAAAGCTGTTTCCAGGTTTCTAACCTTGTTTTTTTTCCATCTATGTTCCTCAAAGTTTCTGCTTTTTTGTTCATTTTGTTATACAACTTTCTATTTATGCTGTCTTACAAAGTTACACTTCTCTGATCTGTTCTGTTTTCTGTATCTGCAGATATGCAACTTTTTCCTATTACATTGATTTGGGAATTCAGACAATCACGTTCTCTGATGAAAAAAAATCACTATTAGTTAGTGAAAAGTGATAAGGCGAAATGACAAGCAGTTACTTTTATGGGCAGGGGAATCTTTTATGAGTCATTTTATGAGCAGATGAATCTTTCTTTCTTGAGGGAGTCCTTGCAAACTGTTCTCAGATGTTGGTAGCAGGGCATTTTTTGGTAAAAGAATAAAATGAAGATGACATGTGGAATAGCAGTCATTTTATTTTTGATTTTAGGGCAAGATAAAAATGTAATCAATAGCTATGAGCATGTGAAAAAAGAAGTAAAAAACCCAACCCAGACCTAAATTAGGTTTGTTTTACTTCAATATTAATATTGTGTATTTACACACAACTGTTACTGTAAGGTTTGTTTGACTTTTTGTCCAAGCTTTTTGTCTTCTTTTTTCATGACCTTATGCCTTCAATTGTCGGGTTTATATTTTCACTTTAATTTTCTCTATTAATCACTTCCTTGCTTCTTTCTTTGTACTTTAAATTCTGTCTTCCCATGTTTTAGCTTGGTCTTTTTTCTAAACATCTTTTTGCTACTGTCATTTACTAACCTCCCAATTTAATCCATGGTATTCAGCACATTTTGTTTATACAAAGGTGCTTTTGTCTTCTGTGCCAGTTTTGCACAAGATGGGAAGCTGTTCCTTTTTTGTGCTGATTCCTGAAATAAACTGAAAGTATCAGTGCAATCATTTGAAAAAACAGGTACTGAAAATAAAGGAGATCTTGACTTAATCAGAACCGTGCCTGAGCCCCCCGTTTACAGTCAATATACTTTGGTAAAATGATTTCCTCTACTTCTTTTAGAATGGCCTTTGGCTTTCCAGTAGCCATGGATAATGACTGTCTATAACCGTAAATTGATACTTACAGACTGGAGATCTCAGAATGCAGAACAGATTTCTCAATGCATATCTGAAGTGGATATGAGCTAAAAGCTCATATCAGTCTCTAATGTGGCTGAGAAAATGCACATCAGGTGTACATAAATATTAAGTTTAGTGCCTAAAGAATTTGGGCCTTCTAGATGTTTTTCCTTACAATGGAAGTTGTATTTTTATGATCTGATCTTAAACTAGTCATCATGGTCTTCAAGAACAAATTTTTGGTAAGCATAACTGTTCCCATGAAGTACCATGTGCTTCAAGCTAATGCATCCAGCAAGTGCAAGCTTGGCTACCATTGAATGCTTCCTGCTCCTGTATTTTTTGGTGTTCACCATCAAGTTTTCTCTACCAAACAGGTGAGTATGAAACGAAGAGCACTGAAAAATCCTTTTGCATGAAAGATGTGCTTTTGGCAAGGTTTCCACTGCTTTTGTTTGCTTGAGGGCTCATATGCAGAAGAGAGTAGGATAATGCTAGAGATAATCACCTGCCACAAGTCCAGTTCTGGTGTGGGATGGTGAGTTGGAGATGATTTTCAGAATTGAAGGATATAGAGGGTGAAGGAAGAGGAAGACACTTGCTTGGCTGGCTATAAAATGTCGCAAATGTCTCACAGAAATTGATGTAGACTAAACTTTTAATGTCATCTTCCTCTACAGGAACCTCTTGTAACTCTTGCCTGTCTGATTCCTGTCCTTCAGCACCCACTAGCTGTTTTGGAGCTCTTTGTTCTGTTGTAACTCAAATAGTCTCATCATGGAGTTGCATGAAGGACTGTCAATTAATTTCCTCCTTCACTTTCTCTTAGGAACAGGCACCCTGGGGAAAAGAGTTATGTGAGCAACAGCAGCTATGCTTCCTTCTGACTGTTGTGGAGGCCACAGTGGAAGCCAGATGCTGCCCCTGGAGCTCTTCAGATTTAGCAACCCTGATGAAATACAGACAGAACAGTTTAAAGCACAGCGTTCCTTAGGCCTTGAGTGGTTACCAAAGAACTAGTCAACAATTATTTTTTTCCAAATCTGCATGAATGTAAGTTCAATCCAACGAAGAAGCCTCTTCACATTTATGAAGTTTTCTTCTGTTACAGAAAGAAAAATGTGTTTGTTTTTCTTTAAATAAATAATAATATGAAGTTAGGAATGAAGTGTCTATTGGAAAACTCAATAGTTCTGTATTTTTGTATTGAACCCTGAAGTAACACCCCTTTAATTTTAAAAGGTGCTGTGTTCTTGGGAGCTACACTACTCCTTTACAGCTTCTTCTTTGACAAAGTCACCATTCCTCAATTCCTTTCCTACACAGGTTGCTCTCTTGAAAATAAGCAGAACCCTCTCTGTTTAGTATTTTATATCTAAGTCTATATTAGTGTCGATGAGATATCTCAGAAGAGATGAGCCTTCTCGTGAGATAAAATGACAATCAACTAAAGGTGTCTATATCACAGAAAATAACAAATGAGCAAGAACTAAACCAGAAACATTATTTTAGCTTGTCTGTTGCAATTATATTAATGACATGAACATGTGTGCTATTAACAGTTTCTGTAATTCATCAAAAACTTTATCTGAGTTTGATATTTGACCAAATTTACCAGCCATTGGTCACTATATAATTTCTAATACCAAAATCATTATGCCTTATGTGATTTTTGTACTGCATAAAAATATGTAGATATGATAAACCTAAAATGCACTACAAGTAGTATTGAGAGACAACTAACTACTATAAATATTCCCAGAGAATAATGATCTGTCTGAAATAAAGCAATATTTCTCTGAATTATGGGTAAAAATCCAAAGAATTGGGTCATGTGCAAAAATAAAATTAATGGTTTTTTATTTTTTCTTAAATTTTTGGAAATGATCTTTCATTTCCACTGAAAAGCACCAGTAATGAGGCCCTCAAACATATGATATTTCTGTGACCTTTCCAAATTTTGTAATATGTACTAGATCATTGCCTTGAAGTAACTATTACTACAGCTTGTGAGCAGCAAAATTGTGGCCTCCTTCAGTGTAACCCTCAGGGTATTTACTTAAATAAAATCTTCAATGGCACAGAGTAAGACACAAACTCTGGAGAACCCAGTGGTACTAGCCTCTCATGAAAGAGGTATAATTGGGCTGCTGGTCACAATTTCAGAGGTTGTGTCGACAAATTTCACCCTTCATGTTCTTCCTTCTAGCTTGCAGGAAGCATTTGTCAGAATCTGCAACTAGACTTACATCCATAATGCTCACTGTAGCCTAGATCCCCTACACATCTCTGTCACACAGAGCTACACTGCTAAGTTACAGCCTAATGTCACAGTAATGAATTATTTCTTAAAAAGTGTACAACATTGTATGTTGCTGTTTTTTTTCTTGCAATCTACTTATATGCTGATACGGTAACTGTAAGGCCAGTAAAGCTCCTGGTGAAAGAGAGGAAGAAATATTTTGAGTCTGGCTTTGTTGCCATAGATAGCAATCAGTTAAATACATAGCTCATTATATGTTTGACTCACTAATATCAGGAGAAAACAGTGTAACTCATTCAAAATAAACATGAGGAATTTCTTATGGGGCAGAGTTAATTGCTCACAGCATCAATTAAATATGAGGTGGAAAATAGTCTTACCTATTCTGTGACATCTCTAAGAATCCCGATTCAAGAATTCTGAGATCTAGGTTTGTGTAATTTTTGTTTTCAAGGATCATATTTCTCAATGTCATGTTCCATCACTTATAGTGACAACTTAGTTACATCTTTCTTAGCAACAGCTTAAAATGGTGGATATTATCAACAAAATCCTTCTGATGATGATGATGATGAAATATAGAGCTTTTCTTCCTCTTTGATTCTTCAGAAACATAAGGACAAAATGTCCTAGTAAAGTCAAACTAAACTTCTGATCCTAAATTGCTCATGTCATGTCTTAACTAAAGATTGTGCTGAGGCTCAGGTTATTTGAATCAGAATTTCTCAATGTCCATGGACACATGAAGATTTTTCATCCTGAAAAACACACGCTGACATTGGCTGCTTCCACTAATCTCATTGTGGGACTGAGTCCCAAAATTTGTATCTGTGTCCGTATCTAAATTTCTGTAAGTCACTTTAGAATAAACATTTTGATTCACAGCTGTCTTTGCTCTAATGTACTGTGAAGCCCAACTTGCTTCCCTGTTGTAGTCTATCAAAAATAGTGCTGCCAGGATTACCTCTACTTGTTTTACTGACCATATCTCTTCCTGTTTTTTTTTTAATCCCTTCACTGGCTTCCAATTTCCTTTTACATCATGTTCAATCTCGTGCTTTGCCTTCATCTTCAATACTTCAGCTAGTTTTTTTGCTCAGCTTATTTGCCATTCTCTTATCTATAGCTCTTTGCACTGAAGAGTCTAAATGCTTCTTATGTAAGCAAGAGCTGTGTAATGTGCAACCTGGGAATGATTAAAACTTCTTACCTGATTTCAGTTTATGTTTGCGTTATAATGCTTGTAGTAATGACATTCAGTTTAAAAAGTGCATTGAAATCTAAATATGAAAAGACTGTAACATCTGTTAAATAGATAATTTTGGTTGAAGATTGTTCATCAGAGTGGTTTAGGCTTGTTCTATTCAGGGTTATATACAAAGAGGCCTGGATGAGAGCAGAATCCCTTAATGAATTAATTTCACTATTTCTTGTTTTTTCAAGTTGATATGTTCTTTCTTGTTGTGGGCTGCTGTCATAGCAAATGATCAGTGAACACTTGGACACTGAGAGTACTGAGGCTTCCCAAAATGAAGACTTTGAAGGCCAAAAAGAGAACAATAAAAAGTCCTGTATTTTTGAGTGAGGACATCACTCTTCACTATCTAAGTCTGACAGGAGGCTGGCTGCATAGAGGATCATGTCTCCTTGAAAAAATAACCAGGAACTTCATTCATGTTTTAGTATATCATAACAGTCTTCTGTTTTGTCTGTTTCCCTCAAAAGGCTTGGCATTCTGGATATCTGCAGTGACATTTTTATGGTACCTGTATTCTCAAAGGACTTCTTTGTTGATGTTACCTGGGATTGCAGTACTGATGGACATTGGAGCCTCGGATCACTTAATGGAATTGGAAAGTTCAGTTTACAAATTCCAAGCACCTGATTTCAAAGTTGGGTATGCTTAGCTATGCTGGGGAACTGAGCCTTTCAACTAGTCCTCTGAAATCAGCACTTTACCAAGGCAAGGTACTGTTTCCCCTCCTTTCTATGATGCAAAGTTTTACTTAATGTATTTAATTTCTCTTTCTGATCTCAGAGGAATCTGCATATTTTTGTGAAATATGGTTAGTGGGCCACAAAGTGGAGAAACCACAAAGTACACTCCTTTCCTCCTAATAAACAGTGCTATTTTGTGAACAATTTTAAATGTAAAAACACATCACGCACTTTGGTTCTTGGTATCTGCTGTGCTCTGCTTGTCAGTTTCTTTAGACTGCAAGGTCTATGGTATTGTAAGATACTACCTATTCAGGTACAGCTCTGATGTTAAGGATAGTATACAAGGGCTGCATTAAAATAAAAAAGGGGGATGGAAAGGATCAGGAGGAGGAAAAGAATCTGCAGTGAAATAAGTCTACGACACAAAGAAAAATAGAACTGATTTTCTTCTATTTTTCTAAGAAAAGAAAAATATTTCATAACAATAACCTTTCTAATTTTTTACCCTAAAATTTTTTAAATATTTCATATTAATTCTTCCAGTATGCAATTAATGTTCAATACTTTTTTTTTTTATGTATAATTAAACTGCGTTTTTTCCAATTTCCCCTGCATATCATATGTTTTAAGTACGATTTTCAACACATCTGTATGTCTCTGAAAGGTATTCACCTTCAGTAATCTTTTGTTGATTCCTATGCTGAAATGGCTTCACAAATGCAGTACCATATGGGCCATAAGTCTCCAGGGAGGTGACACATCCCAGGTCAATATTATGTATGCAAAACATTTACACAATTGACCAAAATGATTCCTTTGGTCCCCTTATGGCATCTTAAAAACCCTTTACTGCATATCTACACAGCTGGCCAAAGCACCTCTGAAGCCAGGGTTGATAACTGAGTCAATAATTACTATTTAAAAAAGTCATTAACTAGAAGGTATCTGAGCTTTTGAGGCAATTAGATTTTATCCCTTGTGTGCAAGTTCTACAGGAGATTTTGAGCAGCACAATGCTCATAACAGTTAGCAGTACTGATTTTGATTTATTACAACTGAAAAATATGTGTGCTTTGAGTAAGAAATGTCCCAATCCTTGAACCAACCCAACGCTGTTTTTTAATCAGTGGTTAATGATTCACGCAACTACTGAACTGAGGGTTATAAAAAGCTTCTTCACTGGCTTTGATGAAGAATAAGCTGACCAATGCACATGAATTGCATGACATTTAATACAAATGGACATCTGGAATGGAAGGGAAGTGAAAACCCAGTCCCCTCTCCTTGTGAAAGCTGCAAAACATCAAAAGAACAGAGATCCATAACTGAGATGAATGCATTTTAGCTTATCTTACTGTATTAGAGCTGAAAGGATCCTCAGTCAGTTAATGAAATTGAACTTACGGGGTTTTTTTATGGATAGAAACTGCTACTACTAATCAAAGGTATATCTGTAGTTTTTTTAAACAGTTTTAGCAACACCTTCTGTTACTGATGAATTTAGTAGATTGATTTCCTGAGTTATAAGCATTCCTGTTTTGTTATATATTATTCTTTGAGGTCATCCCTGACCCAAATACTCAGTTTATCGATGTTAGTATCTATACCAGGTTATGTGATAGAACTTCTTAAAACCTTGAACAAGAAGAACTGATTTACAGAATTTACAGAATTTACAATATATTTGTGAACTACATTGTGGAATTTGTAATCATCCTTATCCAGTTTTTCAAATTTTCAGTACCTTGGTCCATGTAATTAGAATTGCACAGCTTAAAACATGGGTCTTGTGCACCTGCAGAATTTTTGATTTTTTTTCTTGAACAAACCTTCTTGTTTTATTAAGTTCTTATAAACCCTACAAATTGTTAAAGAAAGCTCTTTTTTAAAAACTATTTTTTAGACATCTTGTTTCATTCAGATCCGCTTCATTTCTAATAATGTCCAAGACTTTCATAGAGCTCACAAACATCAACAATATCCACTTTCAGTAAATCCAGCTTTGGCAAAAATGTGGTGATGTTATTCTCCCTGTTGGAGAATGATAGATAAAGCAGTCTATTACACCAGCATTTAAAAAAAAAAAAATGGAAAGAAACTGGATTTTTTGTAAGTAACAAAATTTTGAATAATAAGGCTTTGAAAAGAAGAAGGCATGACCATTTAGTCAGACATAAAATTTCAGTTTTGGTCAACAGGTCACATACAGATGTTTCCAAGGGAAAGGAGGTATTACTATTTTTTCTTCAGAAACAATAATTAAATATGTATGGAGATATCAAAACAGACATAATGGAAACTGTGTGAAACCATAGACCTTTACTTTTCATAGAATCATAGAATCATTAGTTTGGAATAGACCTCTGAGATCATCAAGTCCAACCGTTGACCTAATACCACCATGCCCACTAAACCATGTCCTGAAGTGCCATATCTACACATTTTTGAACACCTCTACTTCCCTGGGCAGCCTGTTCCAATGCTTGACAACTCTTTCAGTCAAGAAATGTTTCCTAATACCAATCTAAACTTCCCCTGGCACAACTTGAGGCCTTTTCCTTTTGTCCTATCACTAGTTACTTGGGAGAAGAGACCGACCCCCACCTCGCTACAACCTGTTTTCAGGTAGTTCTGCAGAGTGATAACATCTCTCCTGAGCCTCCTCTTCTCCAGACTAAACAACCCCAGTTCCCTCAGCTGCTCCTCATAAGACCTGTTCTCCAGACCTTTCACCAGCTTCATTGCCCTTCTCTGGACACGCTTCAGCACCTCAATGTCTTTCTTGTAGTGAGGGGCCCAAAACTGCACACAGTATTCAAGGTGCAACCTCACCAGTGCTGAGTACAGGGGCACGATCACCTCCCTGCTCCTGCTGGCCACACTATTCCTGATATAGGCCAGGATGCCCTTGGCCTTCTTGGCCACCTGGGCACACTGCTGGCTCATGTTCAGCCAGCTGTCAGCCAGCACCCCCAGGTCATTTACCGCCAGGCAGCTTTCCAGCCACTCATCCCCAAGGCTGTAGCACCGCATGGGGTGGTTGTGGCCAAAGTACAGGACCTGGCACTTGGTCTTGTTAAACCTGATACAGTTGGCCTTGGCCCATCGATCGAGCCTGTCCAGATCCCTCTGCAGAGCTTTCCTACCCTCGAGCAGATCAACACTCCCACCCAGTTTAGTGTTGTCTGCAGAGTAACTGAGGGAGCACTCTATCCCCTCATCCAGACCATTGATAAAGATATGAAACAGAATTGGCCTCAACACTGAGCCCTGGGCGACACCACTTGTGCCTGGCCACCAGCTGGATTGAACTCCATTCACCACCACTCTTTGGGCTCGGCTGTCTAGCCAGTTTTTAACCCAGCTTAGTGTGCACCTGCCTAGGCCATGAGCAGTCAAAGCCTTTACTAAAGTCTAGGTAAATGACACCCACAGCCTTCCCATCATCGACTAGGCAGGTCACCTGGTCATAGAAGGAGATCAGGTTGGTTAAGCAGGACCTGCCCTTCATGAACCTATGCTGGCTGGGCCTGAGTCCCTGGTTGTCCTGCACATGCCATGTGAGCACCCTCAAGATGAACCACTCCATAATCTTCCCCTGTACCAAGATCAGGCTGATGGTCCTGTAGTTCCCCGGTTTCTCCTTTCGGCCCTTCTTGTAGATGGCCACCACGTTTGTTAGTTCTATAATGCAATATGGGATATTCTTATCTGACAGTTCTCAAATTATATATGTAGTTTAGTAAAGAAATTCTTAAGTTCTAATAGCGTATAGAGATTTAATGTATTTACTTGTAAACAAGGGAACATAAACCTGGGTTTGTAACTTAGTCCCACAAAGGAAAGGAGATCTTTACTTTCCAACAGAATTTCTAATATTATCATGCGATGGGAGATTCTGTCTGCAACTGTTTTGTTAGTTTTTGTAATGGGATAACCCATGTTAATATAATTAGGCATAAACACAATTATCTACAGTACTGAGGGCTCAGTTTAATTCGTTATGGTTAAGTAGTGGATATCATCTCTGGGTTTGGATAAGGAACACATTTTTATAACATTTTTTTTGCAGAAAATAAAAAGATACGCAGGGAGAAATCAGTTTAGAGTCAACCAAAACAATAAAAGTAAACCCTAATGACTTAAAAAATAATTTCCATATTAGCTACTGTTCTTTTCTTTCCACATTGCTCTTCATAATAATGCTTCATTTAATGGTTTTTGTTTGTCCTGTTTTTTTTTCTTAAGTATAAACCCCTTTCTTTCCTTTCACCTTAAGCAGTTTGTAGCTTGTCACTTTGAAGTAGCATCTTTTATTTAAAATTTATATTTTGAAAAAGGCCAGGCAGAGAAATTCAGAGATTTTTAAAATTGTTGTTTTACTTAAGAAATATTAAAAAAAATCAGCTCTTAAACTTTTCCTTTCCTCCTATCCTGTCACTTCCTTTCAATCAAAAGATTAGAGAGAAATATCCAAATAAGTAAATAGCTTTGATTTTCCTGAAAATATATTCTCTAACAAACCAATAATTTTCTTCCTTCTCCTCCCTAATTATGTCTGTATTATTTTTAGATAATTACCTCTCCCTGAAAAGAACTTTTTGCCTTCCTAACCATTATTCCTAGAAATGCTGGATTCTGGAGCATGTCTCCTGTGAGGAAAGGCTGAGAGAGCTGGAGCTGTTCAGCCTGGAGAAGAGAAGGCTTATGGGGATGTCTTCAATGTGTACAAATATCTGAAGAAAAGGTGTAAAGCCAGGCTCTTTTCAGCAATCCCCAGTGACAAGGCCAGAGGCAATGGGCACAAACTGAAATACAGTTTCTGGCTGAAAATAAAGAAAAAATGTTCACTGTAAGGGTGACTGAGCAGTGATACAGATTACCAAGACAGTCTGCGGGAGTCTCCATCCTTGGAGATATTAAAAAACCTGTCTGGATGTGGTCCTTGTCAACCTGCTCCTGTTGACGCTGCTTGAACAGGAATGTTTGGCAAGATGACCTCAGAGGTCCCATCCAAACTCAACCATTCTGTGATTCTGTGAAAAGGGATAAATTTACATAACTGTATCTGTTTTTCCTGTTATCTTAATGCTGCCTGTTGGACTCTCTTTATCTTTCAAAATATTGCCTAACTCATGTGAATTAAAAGAACTACTAATACAACTAACTATATGATTGAAAGGTGGTGGAGATTCAGAACTTTTCTCATGTTGTTATAATGAATTTTGTAAGGGACTGAGTATGCTGGATTACATATCCCAAACATGGGATGCAACAACTTGAAATTTGGACGTTTCCAGAAAATACACTTGCAGAATACCTTCAAAAAGCAGTGCCATCAAAAGCTGAAAAGGTAGGGGGCTTTAGTTCTTAGGAGTAATAGTCAATTCGAAGTCTTATCAGCGTAGAAAAATCTTTGTGTCTGTATACCTATGTGTATACTGATTTTGACAATAACAATCTAAAATAAAATAAAAAATGAAATTGCCCCAGACCTAATAGAAAATAAAGAAAAAACCTGCATGTGTTGGTTTTGTATGTTTAAACTGTCCATACACAGATGATAGTTCTTGCTTTATACTATACCTGCTGTTACGATACCTGAAATATTTGTGTGATTAAGACTGCATGCAGAGATAAATGAGTCATATAGAGGAATACATGTTGAGGATGAATGACCCATTTACTTAAAAAATACAAAATGTGAGCAGAGCTGACACACATCTGAACACAGGAAAAATTTCAAGAATTGAAATATGGGCACTATCTGATTTGTTGAAGAAAACAAACAAGCAATTCCATGAAATGATCTATTTACAAACAGGCAATTTCTCACGCAAAAGCTGAGTTACTAGCCATGGAATTTTTGCATAATTAAGGACTACTGGACTGTACACAAAGGTAAGTCCAAGAAACATCTCCTTCATTCATACTGTGCTTTGGAAGACTATAAATAAATTACTATCCTGTGTAGGTTTGGTCTTTGCAACATTGTCTAATTATTTCAGCAAAATTTGTATTTCCATGGGGCAGAGTCATGCTGACTATCAAATGTCAAGTAATTCATTGAAACATTTTAAAAGCAGGAACAGTCCTGTTCAGAATTGTGCATTATGAAGAAATTCTTTGTTGAGTTTCTTCATGTAACAAGTGTATGGTTTATAAATGAGAATTCACACTCATCTCTTGCTTTCTTTCATATTGATCTTTATTACCACTGAGGTTTCATATACTTCTGCCAGTGCATTTTTTGAAAGAACTACAAGGATCTTTCAAGTAACAAATACTAACAAATCAAAGTAGGATCGTGTGGTCATGAAGAATATCTTCTAAAAGCCTATTGGTATACATGCCACTTGTTAATATATCTTCACTTTTTATAATGGCTTCAAAATCATGCTTTGGAGCATGATTACCACCTCAGCTCTTTTTTCTTTGTACCCTTAAAGTGCAATTATTGGTATCATTTCTTTATGTAGCATACCAGTACAGCTGAATGCAAGTTTTTAAGATATTTTTCTCGATTAAGTTGTGTTGTAGTCCAAGATAAGATTGAGAACTGTATTAGCTTGTATGCAAATTTGGTTTAACTCAGTTTATCTGCCTGCTATTACTCTGCCTGAACTCAGAGACCTACATTAAAAATGGCTGTTTGAGGAGACGACAGTAAGAAATGAAACAGAGACAGAGATTCAGTACTTCTGGTGTGAAAATTAGGTCCTTAGGAAAATGAATGGGTGAATTAGCCATGAATAAACCCACCCTTTTCAATCTCTAGCTTATTTTTTTGCCCTGTGTCCAGAGAATAAGCTCAGGCCTCTTCCATTCAACAACTCCCCCAAAAACCCAGCACACCAAACCCAAGGTGACTAAAGTTTCTGCTTTACATAAAGATGCAGAAGGGTAAGCAGCAACTTCTCAGGAGACACTCTGATAGAAGTAGAAGTGTGCAGCAAGCATAGCACTAAACCAGGAGAGTTTGAATGCTTGCCTGTAACAACTAGGTTTGAAAGACCTGTAATGAGCAGTGGGCAAGCCGCAGAATGTGGGTTTGGGGTTTTACCCTTTATATGTGCGTGTTTTTTGCTGTGGAATAAACAGTGTCGTCCGATTTCAGTTCCTTGGTGTGCTGAATATCAAACCGTAGAGGCTCTTGTGCTCTGCCCAGGTGTGTCCTGCTGTCTCAGTGGTGGCTGTGATGCCTTTTAGGCAGTAGGCATCTCAACAGCTAGCAGACTTTGACCACATTTATGTGTGCACATATGTAGCACAATAGATGATTAAGAGAACAATATTGCACAAACAAGAAAGGTCTTTGCAAGTTATGACAATATTCCAAATACTGTCTTAAGTGATCAAGCTAACACTAACAAGATGAGAATACTTAGTTGGAAAATTCTGGAAAACAGAAAGAAAAGATAATTTTTTGTCAGAAACCTTGCAACTTTCTCCTATATGCCCTTATTGTGCTGAACGCTAGTTGTCACATACTTGTTTCTGTAAGCTTAGGGAAAGCCAGTAAAATCCTTTCTGAGGGCTGCTACACAGGTGCTACTCAGGTGCACAAATGCATGATAATTCTTATATTTTAAGATATATTTAAGGGTAAAAAGCAACCCTGCCTCAGTCCCTAAGGAAAATGGGTCTGTGTTGTAACTCTAAATACCTTCTAACAGGCTACTACAAGCCTTGTAGATCCCACTTGCTGCACATTGGACATAAATCTCCTTTGAGCTATGCTGCTGCAGCAAGTCACTCTCTTAAGAGAGTGTACAAAGGAAAGATTTTAATGAGAGTTCTTAGGTTCTGTTGGGGCTGGGCACCCTCTCTCCCAAGACAAGAGCATCACCTGCTAATGCAGGAGCAGTAACATCTTCCTGGGTGGCAGGATGAACATCTGGGAATGTAAAGGCCGTGACCATTCTGGCAGGGGCATCTTATAGTCCTGAGTCAGAACTGCACTAGGAGAAATATGACAGTCACTGTTGGAATGGTTCCTGAGCTGCTCCTGAGTCCTAAACTTACTAAGCTTTTTCTTAAAAATCTTATAATTTTGTTCTTGCTCCTTCTATTGAAAGTTTTTTTTTTCCAAAGTCTCACTCTTTCGATGATTAGGATCTCTCTTCTAATTTCTATCCTAAATCATGGATAGCTTATATTTATTTGTGTCAGTTAGCTGAAATATTTGTACATCTTTTCACCTTTCATTTTGCAGCATTGAAAGGTCCAAGCACGCCCTGGGAATAAGCATATCTTCTCTCTGCAAACATATATTGCAAGAATAGAACTGAAAAATAAACATAAAAATACGATGATTAAACAAATACATAAGCCTAAAAATTAGGTTCCTTTTATTTTGCTGGTACATAGTTATTGTATGTATTGTAGACCTTATGGATCCAGAAATGAAATAAAATGATTTCTTAAAGGCTATACTGAAATACGCTTGTGTGAAATAAGAATTTTGACCTTACAATTTGTACTTAATGAAACTTTCTCTTAGTTCCAGTATAGATGGATCTAGGGCGCTGGTTATGATGGGTCCAGAGCAATCTTCAGCTTGTAGACTTGTGGCTTAATGTGGGGCCAAATGATGCTATGTTGAAGCTGTGAAGTGGAAAACAAAAGCAAGCTGTCAACAGCATGTTCCCCTTGACCAACGTTACGTGCAGCAAGATACTGTTACACAGCTCCAGAGGGCCGTTTGCTTAACCTATGAAAATAACATCTCTCCTTAAAAGGACATGTAGTCATACTGCACTAATCCTGGACAAAAACCCCCAAACTGTTGGCACTATTGGAAGATTTATTTCATCAAGTACTGAAATGTACAGTATTAGACATAATAAAAAGAAGACCTTGCATTTGTCAAGGTGTTATTTCTGACTTCTAAAGCTGTTCAGGGAGCACAAAACCAGCTCAGATACAGCCTTTCAATAGGTCAGGACTTCTGAGTTTTGAGGTTCAAGAAACATCTCTAAAAGTGAAATAACTCCTTTAAGCTTAAACTCTGAAAATTTAAGAGAAATACTACCCACTAATTTCAGACACGTGAAAAAACTCCATTCTTCCATATGCAAGTTAAAAGCACAAGAATATTTGAAAATTGTCTGTCATAAATAAAACCTTCCAGTTTTCCCAGTGAAAATATTACCTTAAAAAAATGTAAAAAAAATCTATATGAATGAGAAATTAAACTGAATGACAATCCATCTTTCCCTTTTCTTTTTTAGGAGTTTGGAGATAAAATGAGAATTTAAAAAAAACCAGCAAAGGTTGACTTTCTATTTCCTAAAAGAAATCAAAGTAATAAGTAAAGTTTTCTTAGCCAAATTAATAATATAGAACATGTAAAATGTGAAGGTGAAGAAAAATATACAGATGACAGGCCAGAGGTTAAAGTTGGAGAGAATGTTGAGCCACAGGATAAAATAGTTACTTTTCTGTTTTCAGTACAGTTTCAAAGTGTGGGAGTGAAAGCGGAGCTAATTAGAATGAAAACCAGAAAAAAGCAAGTAACACATCTGAGTAGCAAAGCTCTAAGAACTTGTCACAAGAAGAACTGGGGATCTGGCTCAGAGTGAATCAAATTGTAGGTCAGTCAGAATTTTTGCCAAATCTGTGAGCTTGGGGACAGCTTTTATTAATGAAGAATCTCTAATAACACTGCATCTGCTGGAGAAGGAAGCAGTGACTCAGGCAGCTAGAGAGACTCAATAGTTTATTTTCAAAAGAGGGTGTGCCTTTTTTAACAACACTTTTTGAGGAAAGAAAATTGAAGACATGGAAGTGAAAAGAAAGTATAGTAAAACTGAGCATAGTTCATCAAAGACAGCTCATATCTGAATAATAGGATGTCCTTCTTTGATTAAAGTAAATTGTTTCCTAAAAGGTAGGTAGTATATCTAATTTATCTGCTTGTCGCTAAAATGTTTGATCTGTGTCTTCACTGGAAAATGGTAGTCAAATTGGAATAGGGTCTCAGTATAATATGTGGTGCAGCAGAAAATGCAATACATGCTGTGATGAAAAGTGAAATCTCAGGCTGGAGAGAAGGATCCTGGGATCAATCTCGATCAATATTTTCACAATTGTCCTAAAGTTAAAGTTTTTAAAATTAAGTTATTATATTGCCTGATATAAAATCTTTTGGCTCATTGTTGATAGAAATGAAATTCTAAGTAGAAATAAAAAAGAATAATGCTAACAAAAGGTAAGAAATAGAATTACCAAGGACCTGATGCTTACACAGGAGTTTAAGTATGCACTGTGAGAATCAAGTGGAAGGTCATGTCTAAACATATAACTCTAACCTTGTAAATGTGGTAATCTTGGTACCTAACCCATAAGTGCTATAACTATATCATTATTTTGCTTTGGGATCTCAGCATTCCCTAGAGTGCATTCATTTTGGTTGTGCTGAGCAGCTTTGTGCTCACTTTGTGAAAGAAGCATCATTAAGTAAACATGCAGTAGTTCCTTTATTGAAGCACTTCCACCTTATACATGATAGCACTCACCAAGAAAAACAATTTACATAAATAGTAAAATGGCTTCCTTATTTATGTATTTATTTCAATATAAAGTATAGAAGCCATACAGGGAGGAAGGCCTGGATTCATCCCCTGGGGAAATACCATACTGTATGGTGTCATGTTCTTACTTTTCCTTATGCAGCTGTTTTTCCTCTCTGACTCGGAGAACTGTGAACATTTTGCTGCACAGCTCTGCAGAACTATTGGAGAGTGAGATAAGCCCTGTTATGGCCTTGGTGGCAATGGCATTCTCCTGGGAAAGGAGCAATGGACATCAGTTTGCTCAGCCCTCCTTTCCTGGCTGAGTGTTGCTCTGGGAACTGGTGAGCACTGTCACACCCTTCTCACAAAACTGTGCTTCGGAAAAGAAAGACTGAATGCTGCTTAGCTCTTTAGATAAACCTTATAAGCACCATACCTAGAAAGAGATTCCAAGTCAATGGTTTTCAGCTGGATACCAACACATCCCAGCAACTCTGCATGAGAGCTATCAGATTTAAAAAAAAAAATCCGTGTTCTCAGCAGTTCTTACTCATGTTTTGGTCTTTGGCTCTCACTTCGGATCTCATTTTGATCTTTTTATCACTTCCTGGTGTTAACTAAAGAGTCTGACCTTTTAACTAGGTGTTTCGCCTCATTGCAGGGTGTTTTCAGATGCCTCAGGCACTTGTTGAATCTGGTCCTTATAAAGGATTAACTGTAATATGAACAGGAGTGGAAAACAGCAGGGAAGACGATCTGGATATTATTGATAGTAAATATGCTATTGAGCCACTAACTTGATTTAAAATGTAAATGCAATTCTAAGTAAGATATATTTCCAGTAAGGAGAGTAGTATAGGAACATTAATGCATTTATATATTGTACTGATAATATTGCATGCAATGCTGGTTACAATTTTCATGTTTCAAATTTTTTTAAGATGGAGCTTCAGCATTAGGTGAAAATCTCTATGTGCATGTTTACCTCTCATCCCAGGAACAGAACAAAGAAGCTATTTTCTACAAGTCTCTAAAACGTGTTTCAAATAGGTAGTCAGAGACATGTATCTGTCCCTCTCAGAGTCCAGCAATGTGCTTATTCTTATTAAAGTAGTTACGATGATCATTATAAGCTTGAAAATTATTCAGGAAGTATGTATATATGTGATGTAAAAAAAACCCAGAAAAAAGGAAAAATAAAGTGCAACAGCACTTACCATGATGAAGTTCAAAACAAAATAAGCTCTTTATCTTTTTAGTCTTCAGAGCAAAAGAACATTTTCTAATATCAACTTAATTTTTTGAGTACTTTTTTTAAAAAAAACATTACAGACAGATTAGTGCAACTGATAGAATGAAACTAACTGAGAATTACCAAATTAGAGAAAAGTGGATGGAATTTGCTTAGTTAATCTACAAAGTTTTAATTAACCTCTCCAGTGGCCCAATTAAGGTTCAGCAGATATATCAGAAGATATCCTTAAAATAAAACCACAAATTATTTTAAACTGCATATCAGTTGATTCCACCAACTAATTAGTTTCATTCCTGGTTTAACAAGCTAAATTAGAAACATCAAATATGTGGGGGAAGCAAGAATAACCAAAATATTGTGAAAGCAGCTTTGACTAGAAGAAAATATGCATAAGTTGCTCCAGCTGGATAGAGGCACATTGAAGACTATTAGAAAATATTATTTTCGGAAGCTACTTAAAAGAGAGTAATAGTAAAGTCCCCTAAATTTGGAAATGAATCAGCATGATACCTGTTCCCATGCTGACTGGGTGATGTTAATATTTTGTACCTACCAGCCATTTTTAAACTTTGATTTCTCAAAGAATGAGACTCTGTTCTAATGTTTCTGAAATCTGGCCTAGTGAGCAAACTGTCTTCAATTCACTGCTGCAACTGAAATAGCTCCAGTGGATTTATTTTGGATGTGCTTTTGGGAAGGTGAGTGTTTCTAACCCCGGGTGTCATGTATCCTAATACGATTGCTTCTTAAAAGGCTTTGACCTCTTCCAGCTCTTTCCTATTGGATGTTATGATTGTAGGTTTTGGTCATTGAATTTGTTGTGAATTTGTTATGTGAGGTCAGGAAAATGTCCCTTGGTATGCTGTCTGTTGGAGTAGAGAGTAGAAGTTGAGCACAACCTTCTGCATTAAATGTTTATTTCAAAATGGACTTCAGCTATGGGGAACTGGACTCATAGTCCCAGGAGCCTAGGTAGTTCCTATGCAAAATCTACCATATAAATGATATAGCCAGGCTAGCATCCTCATGGTGATACAGTCAGCTAAACTAAGGTAAAGGAAAAAAAATCTTTTGGGACTGGATGCAAAATGTTTGCAAGTCTTCTGAGTACTCAAAACTATTGAAAATTTTATTGCTATTATATGCCACATTTGGATCTAGGAGATTGACTTAAAGTTGTAGTTTTTATAATTAACTTGTAGGCTGGATTTCTTCATGCTAGAAAAGGGGTAATAAATAGTAAAGTTTCAGGAACTACAGGCCAAGGAAAGCAGGGATGAAGATAGAAGTAGGAAGAGGACGTATTCTGAGATTAATAATTTTACACTATATTTTTATGTTCTGGAAGTTTTGTTAATGTTAGATCTAATGAATTCTGTCTCAAAAGGATTGAGAAATGCAATTTCATTGGAAATTAAATATTTTATGAGGTCAGGGAGATCTCAAAAACATTTGTAACAAAATGAAATAATTTTCTGCTTTCTCCTTCAGAAAACGTCAGGAAATCTGATAACACTTAAATAATTTGTATGGGAGTGATCACATGTAACTATAGCTATCTAAAATTCATTTATCTATCTTGCTAGTTCCCTAAGATCCCTTAATAGACTGAAAATGTGAAGGTAGAACATGAATAATCTTGCTTCTCTGAGATACAGTTTTCAGAGTGACATAAATGATTCTCTGAAAAAGCCGATCACTTTCCAGTTCATGTAAAGGGAGCCTATGTAACTGGGTTTGATTATTTTTGTCATTTTTCTTTCACTAGAAATAGAAAGACTTTTTTGGTTATTATTCTTTCACTAGAAATCCAAAGATTTCTGGGTTTAGTTCTGACAAACTCAGTCCTGGCCAACCATAAAAAATGTGGGGTTTCTTTTAAGAAAAGATTGTCCCCACACACTGAAACTTCACAGTGCTATTAAAAAGTATTAATTTTAAGGGAATATGATCAGGGAGATAAGACATGAGGAAGTAAGAGCTTTGTGCATCACAGATGTGGAAAGTAAAAGGTGTTGGTCCCTGGGGCACCTAGAGGCCAGACTGGCCCTGCCCAGCCACCTGGGGACCTCCACCTCTCCCCCTGCCCACATCCTTGGGGCCCTGTTTCAGCTCAGCCCTGATTCCCAGCCCTGCCCCAGCCCTGTCTCGTGGCAGGTGGGCTGGGGGCTCCCCTCTGGGAAGGACCCTCAGAAGGATGCTGTCTCCAGTACTCTCTCCTGGTCCTTCTTCTTCTCCTGTCCGGACCCAGGCCCTGGTTCATCACTTGCCCTGTCTGGAGCTGTTGATGCACTCTGTTAGTAGTCCCTGGCTCTGCCTGCTGTGGTCAGTCCCCACAGGATGGAAACTGTCAGTGAGGGCATGGCAGGCATCAGGGTTGCTCCTGGCTCATGGCTCCACTTCACCGACGGATCAGCTGACCCTCATGGTGCCCTGGTTGTGACTGGGCTATGGATAAATTTTGGCATCCAGGACAGAGCTAGGAACTGAAAAATAAAAGACATATGAAAGTAGACATGCAAAAGCAAAATAGAAATGTTGGAAGTTGGGTCATGAAATTTGAAAGCCTGTGCAGTGGCCAAGGATTGAGCCAAGAGGCTGAAAGGAGCAGAGCAGGCTCAGCACTTGGAAAAAAGATCATCAGTGTGCTCATTAATTAACTCATTCAGAGCTGCAGCAAGTCCTTTCTGGCAAAGCTTGCAATAGTTAACAGCTATGAGTTTTGCTTCACTTTGTGACAGACTAACAGCTGCTGGTCCCAAGTGAGCCGTCACAGGGTGTGCACATTTTCTTTGAGGCACAGATGTAGGGTTGGAAGCTTCTGAGTGGAGAGAAGAAGTCAGTATAACTCTACCAGAAATGACCTGACAAAAAATACCAGAGTTTTCCTGTGAACAGATAGCAGAAATCCATGCCACCAACTTGATTGCAGTAAAGACTTCCCAATATGTTAACATCTGTTCAGAAAAGATCACGGTGAAAATATCAGGCCAGGCAGCAGATATATAATCTTACACCTCCTACCTTTTAGTTGTTTACCTAGTTTATCAGAAAATTAGAATTAAATTATAAGTATCTCTGTGGTCTAGTATAGAAAGGAAAAGTAAGGGCAGTATAAAAAAATATTTTGGAGAGTCACTCAGATACTCAGATCTTTTTGTAAGCTGATCTAACAGAACTAGAAAGCTGTTAGTTTTTGAAATAAATTACCATATATTAAGAAATTTTGAAATAGTTAAGATAGAAATGCATTACGTAATGCATAGTAAGAGACTCAATGTGTGAAACAATCTTTCAGCTGAGATCTTTTAAGCTCTGCAATGATAGTCTTGCATTTAGATTTGGACCCATGCAACCCCCTTCACTTCAGGGTTGATTTGTGTTGCACTGGGCTGTGGGTCACATCGGCTAGCAGAAACTTGTGATTTTTTTCATAGAGCTTTAAATCCCATATACTAAATTAATATTTAAATAGAACGTGTCTATGGTGTAATGGATAATAAATATGTGTTTATTGCATAGCAATGGTTACAACTTCATAGATTTTAATTGAATTTATTACATAACAGTATTATTAGATTAATGGGATGGGCCTCAGTGTCTTTTTGAGAGGATGACATCATTAATCAATGCCTTGTTCACCAAGATGCAGCAAGTGAATATCAAATTCCAAATTTTTGGCAAATGGAGTTGTGTAAAGGAGGTAGTTGTGCTGGAGCTCAACTATTCCATCTTAATTGTTTCTCTCCATGCTTCATGATGTGTGAGTTTAAAATCTGGACTCTCTCAAGAGATACAGAAAAGCTCTTTGCTTGTCAAAGACCTACCTGAAGGCTCCTTCTCCCCTTGTACGACTAAGGAACAGACAGCACTACTGAAACATCAGCATCGCTCTAAAATACTGTTACCCCTGAATTATACACTTTTCTTTTTACAATATAAACCAAATTTTAATTACAATACAAATTATACGGTACAGCTGTAAAGCAGTAAACAAAGAACTAATTTGTGTTCCTTCTGCCCTTATTATTCGTTGACTAATTACTTTCTCTCTCAGGTTCTGAGTGACTCTTACAAAGAAAAATCTCCCGAGGATACAAAGGTTAATTTTGAAGTGATTACAAATATTCAACGAGCATTATAATTAATAGTAATACTTAAAACACAGCAGTCATCTCCCACCCCAGTAAGGAACATTTTCTAATTAGCCAGACTATTGGCATTATTCAGGATATTTAACTTTTCACTATTCAATCAACTGAGCTCATGAAGCTGGATAATACCTCTTTAAACTGTGAAGCTGATAGAAAGGTTAAACCACTTCAAATGCTTGAGCATCTAAACAAATAAATCTTATACTTAATGTACTTAATTTCATCCTTTCAGATCCTCAAATGCTTTATAAATACTGGCCAGATCATACCATTACATGAATATAAATCTTCCATGGACTCACAAATATTTTTATGCTGTTAATGAACAAAAAAAATTAGTTCCAGGCCTACAGATTACACAGAATAATTTATCCACCAAGGAAATTTAATTTCTTAGTAGCAACAGAAATGAGTACAAAGTAAAAGAAATTGTGGTATTAGGCATAGTTTAATATAAAAAGGTACTCAGTGTTTTAAGATGGAAAGCATTATATCCCATTAAAATGAGTTGCAGAACTGAATAAATTTGCTTATTAATATAAAATATATGCATTTTATGGTAGATCATGGAAAGTGCTATGAGAATTTCTGACCACGGTCAGATTAGGATACAAGATTCAGCTTAGAATAATTCTATTGACCATAGACCAAATATGAAGCAGAAACCCTGTTTGGTTCATCACGGTGTTCGAAAGTCTTGTGAATGGATGCAGGTAACCCTAAATGTGAACTCTGCTCTTAGTGGTGTTAATAATTCAGCCTCAGGTGCTCAAAAGTCTTCGGCAAACAAAAGTATTGCAAATTCTCATTACAAATTATGACTCTTGAAAAAGAAAACCTGTACCGCCTTCTGCTGGCCATTGCTTGTTCACATTCCTTATTGAAGAAGAAAGACTTATCACAGAGTCACAGAATGGCAGGGGTTGGAAGTGATCTCTGGAGATGATCTAATCCAACCCCTGTGCTAAAGCAGGTTCACCTACAGCAGGTTGCACATGACTGCATCCAGGTGGGCCTTGAATATCTCCAGGGAAGGAGACCCCACAACCTCCCTGAGCAGCCTGTTCCAGTGCTCTGCCACCTTCAGAGTAAGGAAGATTTTCCTCATGCTATGATGCACCTGCTTGAATTTGCAGACACATCACAATAAAGCAAACAGCAGATGCAGCTGTAATTTCTAGGTACTTAACGATCCATTCAGTGTGTGTTTCCAGGAGAACTTGGTTTGTTTTTTTTTTCCACTGACTATCTTTATTAAAAATACTCAGTTATGTATTAGAGTTAATACAATTTATTTGTCATAATTTCAATAACATGTTCAAACTGGTAAATTTTTATTTACTCTTTTATTATTTTTTTTTTATTGTTTGGATAAAAGTTATAAAAGGAATGAGTGTCAAAGGTTGCTCGCAATGGTCTTTTTTTCACTTTTTATGTCCTTGGCAGAGTAAGAAATGGGCATGAAATGTGTGCATGCTTGACTAATATGAGTCTTATCGTAACCTTTGTGTGGAAAGGTCTTTTTCTGATTAAAAGCAAACCAATTTGAAAAGGTAATAATCTTTTTTAATGTCAAACAGAAAGGCAAAACTTGGGATACATATTTTTTTGTAACATTCTAAAGTTCAACCAAAAGCTTCAATAGAAAAGAGGACTGCATACAACATAATTTCTTAAATTAATTTTTATTTTTTTATGAACTCATACTGTGTATCTATTTTGTTCTCATTTTTATTAAGTGTTTTTTTAAAACGGTCATAAATTCTTGAGAACTGAGTTAAAATTTACATAATATGAAAACAGAAGTTGAAATGGCTGCTTAGAGAAATAATGGCGTTTGTACGCCAATTATTTTGAATGTTGCATATATATGGAGGGCATTCGCTGGAACCTGACCTTTTCTGTAAAACTTGTTTTATATTATACCTTCAAACATACTGCATGGTTTGTTAATAGTACACACAAAAAAAAATTATTTCCACTGGAAATTAATCGTTTGCTTTAGGATTGAGGTACATCATTATAACTCCTGAAATATCTCTTCTATTTGTTTAGGTTTGCACTGTTTGGTGTCTTTTTTCTTAAGTGTAGGAGCTGCTGTGGAGCATGTGAAATTGATATCTTTTAATTGGTCTTTAGCTTTGAAAGATCATAAGAAAGAAATTGCTGTTCAAAAGAAGACCAAATACCAGGTTCTATAACGTAATGCTGCTATGGGACAGAAAAAAAAAAATTTATGTGTAGTAGGCCTTACTAGGTCATCCCATTTTGAGTCACCCACAAATATAAATATTTTCCTTCATATGAACAGAAAGGTTTAGTCTATAGCCTTCCTTAGATGTCACAGCTACAGGATGAGATTTGTGCTAACGTTTTAGGGAAAGATAGAAACTTACCTGGGCAGAATTGTAAGGCTAGGTGGCGAAAAAATGGATCTAATATTTAGGCAAATTTAAGTCCAAAACTGTTATTAGAAAATCCTGATTTAGTTGCCTCTTACACTTCTCCAGCACAGAACGGTTTGGGTAATCAAATGTCTAGCCAAAACCTAATGCCTGGCTATACTCAGAAAATCAACAAAGCAGTAACTACCTCCATAGAGATCCTGCCTAACAGGTATTTCTGACTATGGATGACGTTAATAAGATCACAATTTTTTTTTTTTAAAACTAAAGCAGTCATCAATACTCTATACAGGAACCAGGAGACAGCTGTTAAATTCTCTTCCCTTTGAAGGTGACCAGGCAAAATCTTTCTAATTACTTTACTTTCTAATTTGTTTCTTTACTTGCTAATTACTTTAAATCTGGGCATATTATTTTATCCAGTCTGCTATTGCTCTGTAAATCCAGTTTTATTTTGCTTTTTAATGGTTTGCAGCAATTGATTTATTAGAGAATTACAGAAAAGAAGTAGGCAAAGTTGGTAATATTTTCCCGATGAGACATCCAGTTCAGAACTCTAAGGCCATGTGATAATATTAGGGACATTTTCAGAGTGTTTGGGAGAAGGGGTGGGAATTGTAGGCTTTGAAGCGATGAGAGGGTAAAAATGTTCCACTGAAGAAGCTGGTATTGTATTTATTTGGCCAGACCGCTCTATATATTTATGGAATCCACATGCAAGATGATAACATGTTCCAATAAAGTATTTGGAGCATCTAGAGTAATTATGTCACATAGAAAGTGAAAAGCAAGCAAGATATTTTTTTCAAAATTTAACACAATCGCAGTGGGTTGAAATTCAATACAAAAGCAGTAAGATTATGGTATTAGGCTGTATTAGGCTGACAGTAACAGTAACCATGACATGCTAAGGGAGATTTAGAGTGTGGTTAAGGCAGCAAATTAATTGTACAGGGAGACTTTGATTATTCGTATGTTGGCTCTGTAACAAAAATGCATCATGCAAACTCTACATTTTAGATCCTCTGAATGCTTACTTATTGGAAAAACTGGTCACTTAGCAAGCAAGAGGAGACATGAGTCTTGATTTACTTTTTTGTTGTGCGCGGGATCTTCTTCTAGAATTGCTTCACGAAGCTGTTGGGGAATCACGGTTCTAACACATCCAATTCAACATCTGTGTAGGAATGGAAAAGCACATAAACCCAAGGCAGCAAATTTAACGTGAAAAAGAAGAATTACAGGAAAATGTTTATATGAATTACTTAAAAATCTAAGTGGAAAAGTTAAAGAGGGAGCTGAGAAGGTAAAACATTCAGAAGCAGCACAAAGTTTGTTTAAAAATTCTGCTTTATAGACATGGTGAAAATCTAAATTAATCAATAGACTCTCTAAGAAACAAAAGTGTTTACTGGGGTTAACATCAGAGCAAAGAAAACCTTTAGAAGCAAAAAGATTTTGCTTCTTTTGAAAAGTGGAAATCTTGTCTAAATGACAAATAATTTAAATGAGCTTAAATTGTGACAGGTTAAAAAAAAAGTATGTTGCCAAATCAAGACATATTCTGAGCTGTATCTTAAAAAGCCAAAAAGTTACTTTAAAAATATTTTTAAACTATTTTAAATGGCAGGGAAAATATGTATGTAAATGAAGATGCTGCTGCAGGAGAGCCATTCTTTATGGGAATGGACATTAAGAATAATATCAAATTAAGCTCATACAAGAGATTTAAAAAAAAAAATCAATACAATGATCGGTAGGAAATCACTAAGAGTAGATGACATGCAATCTAAAGAGAACCAATTATGAAAGTGCTGAACTACTAATGTTATGTACATCCTGCTGTTTAAATCAGTGTTAACAGAATTATTGTAGATTCTTCTCTGAAAACATGAGGTCAGGACTCAGCTGTGCCCCAAAAATCTAATACAGTGTCAGGAATCATTAGGAAAAGAATTAAGAGGAAAGCATAGTTCTGAAAATAGGTTTATAAGACAGCGATGCACTCAAATGTAGAATATTGAGTGATGTGTTCGTCAATCCATCTCAAAATTGATTCAGTAGAAGTAGAAAAGTTAGAGAGAATGGCTCTTATGCAAAGGGAGATCACATAGACTAGAACTGGAAAAACAGTGAAAAGAGCTATGATTGAAATCATAAATGGTATGTGGAAAGTGAACAGGGAATATTGACAGAAAAGAAGCAGTGCCTGCACACAAATTAATTATAAGTAAAAGGAAAAATTTTTCATTTACATTGTGGCCGAAACTGCAAATAGGTTACAGTAGGAATGAAAAATTTCATGGTGTGTGGGTCAATTAGTAGCTCCTAAGTCTGATAGTCCAGACTGAACATCTGGACCAGAATCCCAAACTGCTAATTGCCAGAAGCTGCAAAGGAAGAGTTATTCTGCCATTGTCCACATGTTACAGTGTTGTCCATGAGTGGAAACAGGATGAACTAGAGGGAATTTTGATCTGACAGGATCAGGATTGTTCTTACATGCTTACGAAAACACACATCAAAGCAGACCAGAAAAATTGCGTCAAATAAAAAAAAAAAATAGTTGGAGAAGTCAAAATATTTCACTTCAAAATTTTCTGAATAGAACTTTCTAATTATTTATTTTATTGGACTAATAGAATTTATTAAATCCATACAGCAACAAATGCTAAATATTTTAATTTGTATTAAGACCATTTTTATTTGAACATACAATTATGCCAATAGCTCCAAGTATAAATAGCTAATTTTTTTTTAATTAATTGCATAAAGGTTTTTTGTTGTTGTTGTTTGTTTGGTTTTTTTTTTAATTCCATGTATGTCCAGTAGTTTAGGAAAACAAGACGTTTTGTTGGTTATGAACCACTATTACTGAACTTCTGGTGATGATTTTTCAAAACTGTGAGTGCCTGAAGAAGGAAGAAGCCAGATGTATTGTTAACATCTGTATTCTACAGATGTGCTCTCCTCCTGAATTTGGCTGACCCTTAGTTTTGGAAAGTTTCCGATCTGGCTGGTTCTCATTTGAATTGTAAGTTGTACATTTACAATTTTTTTCTGTTCATGCATATGAAAAGCTCCGTGTTTGCACAAGTACAGTTTCTGCATTTGCTGTCACCCTTTAACTTCCACCAGCTCAACCTGAAAATTATTTCTGTGTAAGAGAAAGCAGGTGAAAATAGTCACTATCTCTCTATAAGAAAGCAAGGAAGCATGGGATATTTGGCCATTCCTGAAAGGGGCATATAAATAAAACTCACTGGCAAAGTTATTTGTATTTACTGCCATGCCCTGATTGTCCTCTGCCTTTCTTTTGCTCCTTATTTTCATATCTGATGGTGGAACCTAATTGATATAAAAAGAGGAATTTCTCCTGTGAAAACAGGAGACAATTATCTGTTGCAAGGTGCTGATTCTTAATATTACAGCAGCTTCATGCCAGCTGGTGGGGAGGTAGGAGTGTTGGACTGTTAATGTATTATGTATGCGGCTTTTAAGATCAGCATCTCGTGTTATAGTCTGAGAGCAGAACAGGTTTCAGACAGCAATGAACCACCACCTTTTCCTCTTGCCAAAGAAGGGTACACTTACATAATCCCAGATATTAAATCACAATAATAACTTGTTATTGGAGACATATGGGAAGAGTATATGCAAGCTTCTTTACAGGAAAAAGATGGTGTAAAAATAGTCTGTTGTCACAGGGAAGCTTTGATATCCATGCAAAAAACCAGTCTCTAAAAATGGGAAATTCTTATCTTGAGCTAAATGGAAAATAAAATAAGACAGCTCTCAAAGGAATTACAGAAAGTAATGTGTGGTAGGCAACTAGCCTGCCAAAGCCAGACAAAGTGTTTATTTTTCCCTGTTGTTTTTTTTTTTTTTTTTTTTTTTTTCCTAGTTGAGCAGAGGGATCAGTTTAAATGCAGGCTGCCTGTCTGAGAAATCATCTCTGAAATGGCTTCTGTGGAGGTGGGTTAGAGTCACCTAATTAGGAATATGAGAGATGCTTAGTGACTTGGCCGATTTGACACCTACTAATGTACTAGTCTCAGAAGTAGAATACACTAAGGATATCAGCCTGAAAAAAATTGTTATTCAATGCACGTAGAAGGAAAGAGGGAGGGAGAGACAGGGAGAGAGAAAGAGAGGGAGAGCACTTGTCTGTGTGAAGGCTGAGGTGTAAAAAGCTAAAGGCAATTTCTGTGGAAAAAAAAAAATCAGAGAGCAACACTCATGCTATTTCTTGGATAAAATTCAGGCTTGAACCAGGACTAGTTCTGAATACATCTAGGGTATACATAAAGCTGTTTACACCTCAGTTGTAATCTGCTGTGGAGAGAACTTAATAGCATATGCTAATGCAGCACGCATTGTTTGCATTTTGTTGTTTATTGGAATCCCCAAGAATATGATAAAAAAGTTACTCATGCTAAAAATAACATTAGCCAAAAATACTTCACTTTTGTGGGTCTGCCCCCAAAATATTATTACCTAGTTGTTTATGTGTCTTTGCAACTCCGCTCTATTATTCCAAACAGTTGTTATCTGCTTCTCCATCTAACTTGCAATTTCATCTCTTCAGTCTTCCTTATTTTTTTTTGTTATACTCTTAGTTTAATCTTTACAATACTGTCATCTGTTAAAAATGTTTAATGCTGTTGAGAGCAAGACAGGTAGTGTATTTATTTTGTCTCTATAATGTGTAATTTTTGACAGTAATATTTCTTACACATTTCCTCCAATGCTTTTGCGATTTTTTTTTGATTAATTTAAGTATCCTTTAAAGCAATTTTAGTTATAGTTAAGTAATTGCTATGAACTGATCTGTGTGTGTATCTGTAATCTATTCAGTTCTTAAAGAAGGAATCTTAGATATTTTGCAGCATATGAATTTGTTCTAAAGAACAATATTTTAAATATATGCATTAAACTTTACTGCAAAATAATTTATGGCTTTGTTCTTTACTTTGTTCACAAAATTAAATACTTTGGTTTGAAAGGAGAATTAGCTTAAACGGAAAAATATAGAAAGATATATATATAAATTTAGACAAGTTAATTTTTCACTCTCCATTCTATTTTTTTAATTTCCTTTGTGATTTCTAGTAAACAGTAGATTGTTTCTAGTAGTAGTAGATTCATTTCCCCTATTCTTATTTTGCATTCAAAAAACAAAAATTTTTTTCCAAATTCTGAAGAAAATAAATACATTTTGATGATGTCTGAATGGTCTCCCACGAATACATGATACTAAAATTTCATCTCAGCTTAAGAATGGATATAGTAATGACAAACCATTTTGTACTTAACAAAGTATTTGAAATATTTCATGTTACAGAATATTCCAACCTGATTTCTTTCTGAATTTATACAATTTAAAATTTAACACTGGCTGGAAGCTTAAGAAGCATTTTCTGGGCTTTTATTGGCAGGATGAAAATATTGCTCTATGCATTACACAACCTTTGATTGTTGCTGCAGGCAGCGCTGAAAAGTCATCACAGACAATAAAGGAAGGACAGAACTTGGTTCAAACCACTGATGTTGGACTTTGCTTGGTCCCCCAAGCAGGGTCAGTGTTGATGCTAAACGGGGATGGATGAGGTGGCTACTTGACATCATTAAGATGGCTGCAGTAACCAAGAGCTATAAGACAGGTTGCGGAAAGGGATGCACCTTTTCTGTGGCTATTTTTATGTAGTATAGTTATAGGTGGAGAAAGTGGAATCAAAAATAAAGTTTGTGCCCGCTGCAGTCTTGAGAGAAAGTCCATTTCCTTGATGTTCAGAAATGCATTTTGGGTCAAGAGAAGCAGGTTACAGATTGTCAAATGTCATGAAACTTTTAGCCAGTGTACTTAAGTTGTAATTGAGTTTGAAAGCTATATTTTGCAATTGCAGTTTAAATCACCATGACATTTGGGTCAGATCTCATGGATGTGGTCAGCTGGTGAGCACCTAGGGAAAAGTTTAGATTAGCACTGCAATGAAGACACGTTCGTAGAGAATGGTGGATTAGCTAAAGATTTTCTATTACAATGAAAGAAATTGCATAAAAACATCCTGTCCGTCAATCATACCAGTATAGCACAAGGAGAAGCAGACCATGTGGTAAATCAGTTCAGCCATTTGGGCTGGTAAGCAATGTCTGCGTTTTCTGTTTTAGAATCTATTTTCGTGCATTCCTGGTGCTGTGATTTCAATAGTACCTGAGTAAATCATACAAAATTCAATGAATGAGTAGTTTTAAGATGTTCTGGGTATTTTGTAATACCTTAAATCTGAGATGACCAATTTGCAGACAACATTGATACTACCCAAATTTAAAAAGAAATGTGACAATGTCATAGTCAGAGTGATATAACAAAGAATGTTATATCACCTTTCTCAGCAAAAGACTAAAATCAGCTGCAAATTATGTACACCATGAAGCAACGACAAATGAACTTCCTCAGCCAGACATCTTGGCACTACCTCTATGTTCTACAGGTATTCTTTGTCTGTTTTACCTCAGGCCACGTTTGAACTGAGCTGCAGATTTTCTCCGAACCCCAAACATGACTAGGCACTAGTGGAAATAATGGATTACATCACCTAAATCATGCAAAACCAGATATCCGTAAACTAATGTCAGCCATGTCTCATAAAGCCTTACAGCAACTTCATGTGAGTATTGAGCAGAAGACAGGTTTGAATGCCACACTGGAGACGTTTTCATGAAGGGGAGCAGTTTCTTTTAACTACACCTTAAAATCTTCTTAAAGCAGTGGAAATTGTCCCTTAAAATGAACAACATATTAGAAAATTCTTATTCTGGCCTATGTGGGTGTAAATTAAGAACTTGCACTTCCTGTTAATGACAGTTAGGACTTGATTATTTTTTAACCTGACCTGTAACCTTTAATGCAGAAGAATCTCATGTAATTTCTAAGAGGTAATGATCCTAAGCAACGCAGTGGCTGCAGAATGAAATCATGGAAATTATTTAAGATCAATGGCAATTTACTTAAAAACTTTCTTCAAAGGGATTGAAGCTACCCCATTTCTCTGCCTTCGTCATTGTACCTATTGACATGGTGTCTAAATAGATTACAACTTAAAACATCCAACAGCCTGGAATAGTGTTTCACATTCTATCTTCTTCTAAGAAGGATAGTTACATATTTTCTTACTCACTACTAAAGTTATTTGTTACTAAGCCATATCTGATACTTACTGTTCTAGATCAAACAGAAATAAGAGCACACTCCTTCTGTAATAATTGTCCATATGTTTTCATACAGTTACTGGAAACTCGTGCCTATTCTGGTTCAATAGATATTTTAAGCATCTACACTGTTAAAGATAAAGGAGTTAAATTATAAAAGGAAGTACTCACTGTTCTTGGATAAAGCTGTTCCAAATGGCTCTCTTCAAATGATGTCTCATCATTTTCTTATGTGCCCTGTTCATTAGATTCTTTTTTTATGCCTCTTTCTGAGATCTTAAACTCTGCAGACAGATGCTCTTTTATGTGTATGAATATATGATAGGTGATGCTTTGTGACTGTCACCTCTGGCAGGGCCTCTAGAATCCAGCACAATGTTAGTAAAAATTGGTAGTGATAACAGTGTTAGCAGTAAATATATACTACATTCACCTTATGAATGGGAGAGGACTCTGGAAATATTTTTGATATTTCATGCATAATATAGAAACCTGAATGCTATCTATACCAAATTAGATTTGAAATGGCAAGTTTTGGAAAAGTTTGGGAAGAAATTTAAGTTACTTGGAAAACTTTTTTTGCTCTAGTTTTTAGGCTTTTTCTTGCCTTGTCAATGGGACACAGTTTGGTAAAATGGGAACATCTTGTTAAGGCCTGTCAACATTTGGAACACAAGCGTTAGCACCTGTTCACGTCTTTTGTAAATGTATTTGATATAACACCATATGTTACCAATGGTTGGCAAAATATGATTAATACACAGTACTAACGCCAGTCTTCTCATGCCACTTAAGTGTCAGCAGCATTTCCCAAAACATTGACAACTTGGGGTTTTTTGCTTCTGAGACATATAAAAGTTGAAATAAAAAATATAGAAGGAGTATTTATTGAAATAAATGTTTCAATTAGCTCTTTTAAAACAATATTTAACTTTTTACATAACGGATACACAGTATTTTCCCATTACCAAATCTCTCATATACATGTATAGCATATAAGCATGTTTCTGCATGGTCCTGTAGTATCCACAGAAACAAGTTGTAAGAGACTGCAAGCTATCTAATATGCTATGTATTTACTTTTATTTTTTTCTCACACAACTGTTTTTATGTTTGTATACCTTTCGAGGTTTTTACAGTCTTATACTGCAGTAGTAGCTTATCCCTATTTAACTATAATCATGGGGTCTTGATCCCGCTGGGATCTTTGGTACCCACATTGTAAAAGAGTTTCTAAGCACTGTTTGCAATGGAAATTGAGAGGTCTTGGCAGGAAACCCCTCCTGCAACCTATTAGCTGTTGTCTCCTTGGGAGAAAAAGTTACTACATATATATAGATCTGTTGTGCTCAGAGAATTACCAGCAAGGCATATTGGTCCATTTTTGCTCATAACATAAAGGATGGCATGAATCTGAGACTGCCTGTGAATAAATAGAACAAAAAGGGTAGGAATATAAGGAAAAAATTGTGGAAAAGGAAGTTGCGTCAAACTTCCGGGAATGCTTGGGGGAAAAATGGATATGTTTGTTCAAAACATGATCAACTTAGAACTGAAGTTTCTTGTGGACAACCTGGATTTGTGAAATCATTTATAGATTAAAGCAAAGAGAGAGGTAAGATTTTAGGGCTTTCTTTAACAGCCAAAACCTTGGATATATTTGTTATGGGTTAGATATACAAATTCCTGAAAACACTACAAGAAAAAAAAAGTTATTTCAATAGACTTAATTCTATGATGTTCTGTAACATTAAGAATATCTTCAAGGATACATATAATTTAGAGTTATGTTGAGGTCTGAAAAGCAGCAACTGTTTCAGTTCTTCAGCATTTCTAATCATACGTCCAGATTAATGTGAATGACCTGAATGAGGACATGGAACTGTAAATAAAATAAAAAACTCACCAGCTTTTATCTTGACACAAAATGCAAGTTTTCCTTGGAAGCCTCTAATCTGACTGTCACCTTTTTTCATTCACAGCAGTGAGCTTGGAAAGAGCTCTGCCTCTGCAGTGAAATGCTACTGTATAGAAAGAGGGTTATCAAAAAGCCATGTTTGTTTGTTTATTGAAATCCCTATCAACAGAATGTCAGTGCTTTTGAGAATGAAACATTTTTACTCTGAATTCTGTGTCTGAACAAACTATTTCTATTAGATTTGGAAATGATAACGTCTGCTGTAATAAGTCTTTGTCTGTGCTTGTTTTCCCCCCTAAGGATAGTGAACTTTAGTAAAATAAAAAAAACTAAACAACAAAACCCACCTAACTACTGCTACCAAGTCTGTTTTAAGAAAATCTGTTCTACAGTATTCTCAAAATTCCCCATCAAAGCCAACCGAGACTACTTTTTGTGTATTAAAATATGCATTATTTATGCCACGAGTCATCCTTCAGAACAAGCTTTACATATTAAGAATCACAAGTACATAAAGCCCAACTTCTGACAGTAGTCATCTCATTACAGCTATCAATAAGCAACCAAAATGTCTTGCTCTTTTTCAGCTTTCTTTTGTAATTTCCATTTGAACATCAACCCATGGGTAGGGGAACAGATGTTAAGAACAGTTTAAATTGACAAAAGCTGCTTATGGTCCAAAGCAGTGGAGTGAGATTTGCAAGCCTGACAAAACCCAAAAACATACAAACAAAGAAAACAACATTTTCTTAACAAGACATTTCTCTGCCATTCTACTGCTGTTTCAAAGATAAAATCTAGTGAAGGAGAAAGGCTAAGATAGCCTAATTTTCTTTTTTGTTTGTTTGTAAATAACTTGTTGTGTTTGTTCTTCATGTGGACAGAATTCCCAATAATAAAGATAGAAGCCAGAACTATGTGTCAAGAAAACATTGCAATAATTTTACAGTAAGACTAATTATTTTACTGAAATTTTACCATTTTCTCTTTTTCTTTGCATATTGCATAACTGATTCATTTACAGAGATGCCAAAACTAGAAAAACATACCATATTTGTTTTGTTGCTTCTAAATAGAATTCGATCCAAAGACATACTTAGAGGCAACAAAAAATATACAGTTGAATAATGTTTACTCTATTTCTGTTTTGGTAAATCTATTATGATTTTTGTCAAAAGAATGAAAAAAGAATGATTTTTTGGGAGAGGTATCATATAGAGAAACATCCTTTTGATTAAAAAAGTTGTTTAAATGAAATTTTGGAGAAGAGTGAATATTCTGTCAAAAATGACCCTGTTCTTCTAGTAATATTTGCTGCTAGTGTAATTTTATAGGCTAGAGGATAATGTTATGTCTTAATCAGAATAGCATTCTGATAACATTCCCTTCCAATTTGTCTTGCCTTTTTTCCCAACAATCTGTAGGCTCACTTTTATACATACAAATGATTTTGAAAAATATCGGATTTAAATTCTTAGTCCATTAAAGAAGGTAAAGCTGGGAGTTTAGACAATTAATTTCTTATACTGCAAGCTCTGTTCTTTTAACTTACCTAATCTTCATCCTTCTGTGTTTCTGAATGTTTTTTCCCTTGGGAATATTAGAAGAATTCACATCAACTTCACATTCATGAAAGATATTTTGCTTTGGAAGTTAATGTCCAGTATATTTTGTGAGGCTTGTTCACCTAAAACAAGAACTTTCAAAGCCACCAGCTTTTCAAGTTTATGTTTACTCTTGAGAATTTCTCCAGAATTTGTATCTGCCACGTCTTTCAGAGCTTCACCCAAATGAGTCCATTATGGGACCTGAGGCCAAGGCACTGAATAAAATAAAATTAAGCTCAGAAAACACAGAGCAACATTTTTTCCTCTATCGAATTGGCAAGAAAAATAGTTTTGTTTTCCATTCCTGTATGTGTATTCATTTATAGTTTCATGTTAAGTTGGCAGCTTTCATTGTGCACCAGCTTGTTTTTGTCTTTGAAGTGGTTGAGTTTCTTGATATCTTGAATAATGAACGCACTGTCAGTCAAAACAAGCACTGTTATTTTTTTATTTGTCAAATCATGCGACTGTATGTCCACTTGCTGACATACTGTGGGAATTTCCTTACTCTTCAGTTTTCCATTGCCAGTGAATATCAGGATTACCGTGTAGCTCTTATTATTTTTCCATTCTATTCAGATAACGATTTTTCTACTTTCAAAATGTGAAACTGTTCAGTTATGAGTTTTGTCTTTATCAAATAGTTAATATATCGTTTCTACTAATAAGGACCACAGTAGTTTATAATAGTAAATCCTCTGTAGCTCTTGGAGCGTTGGTTAGGATATTCATTTTCTGTAAAGAAAACCAAGGACAAATGCTGGCATAAAACCATCATAATCAACAAGAAATAAACTGTAAATTTGTCTGTTCAGTGGGTATTAAAAATTTTTCCTTTTCTTTTATACAGTTGCAAATACAAGTTGGAAAACACTGGGAGAGGAAAGCAGAATATAATGTTCTTACACTGTTTCTAACTACTTGTACCTGAATTGCCTCATTAACACATTCAGCTGTTCATTATAATGCCTCTGTTCTTCCTAAAGTCCTGGTGTGGTCCTCTCTGCTGCAGCTATGTCTGCTAGTCCCTTCAATAGATTTTGAAACCGGTTTCTCTCCCCATCAGCCAATGCCTATACTGCTTCTGGGACCACCATGCAAATTTAACGTCTCCGCTGTCATCCACAACCCACGTTCCACTCCTAAAGGATGCTCAGTGCAAGCTCCCTTGCTCTGCTACAGAATGCCTTCTGGCTCTCCTCTTCGTGGGAAACTTGCAGTCCCTCTTTCCTTCCCTCTTGCTGCCTCCCCATGCTCTTTCAGACAAACACGTGGCCTTAATCTGCCTCTAGTGTCCCGTCCTTCCTGCCACTCTCTCAGGACCCAGTCCTGACCTTTTAGTCCTTTCTCTGCTTGTTCAATGGGTATATTCAAGCTCAGCCTATTTAAGGGTGTGACTCTGTAGATTAATTTGCTTATTCTAAAGGTTTTATGTGATAAATTCACCTTCATGTTCTTTAGGACTCTGGAAACAATTCTGATCCATGTTCTCTGTCTCCCTGTCTCTTCATATTTTTCCTTTATTTTTCCACAGCTGTGGATTTTTCACTGACTTTGTCTTAATGTCAGCTTTGCTCATCTTCTGCTGTTGCAGTCTGCAAAAGTCACTGGCTATGCTCAGCTCAGTAGCATTAGATTGTATTACAAGCATCCTGACATTTTACGTAAATAATGTAAGCAATGTGATGTCCTAGAGCACAGGATTAATTTCAAAAGTCTTTTTAAACCTTTGCTGTGAAACTGTAATTTCAACCAATTCTCCTTCTGTCACTTACATACACTCTCAGTTCTACTAGAAAATACTTTCAAACTATGCCTTATGGAGGGAGGGCAACACCTTTGTGCTAGGAAATGCCTAGCAAGGGAAAAAGTTACTACTCTAAACTGGTGCTACTCTACCTAATTAAGGCACACACTTTTTAATGAACTTATGAAGGAGAAAGATGGATATAAATAAATTATATTGTGTTGCAACTCTGCAGTCAGTATCCAGAGTTTCAATCCTAAGGTGCTCATGTTTAAATGATTCAATCCAAAACTCATGTTCTCATTCTTTTGACTCTAGATTTGAAAATCTGCTGCTTGCTGAGGTTGTGGTTTCAAGAAAAAAACAACCAGCTGCCAGCTCCCAGCTCCCCTACCCCAGCCTTCATCTCCTTTCATTCATATGTTCTTAAGGTTAAATTGCTGCAAGTTCATCTGTCTGTGCCATTTGAAATGTGCCATGCACGTAAGCACTAGCAGTGGGGTAGGCAGGGACTCCCACAAGTCCAACTTTCCTACAGCTTACTGCAAAACTGTACCTTTATTGTTGGCAGCCTTAACTCCATGTATAAATGAGAAGAGATTTATGTTACTGAGTTTCAAAAGGTCTTATTTATAGGTTCGTTGTGATTTTTTTTGTTACCACGTTACAAGTCACTAGTCCCTACAGTAGTACAGTAAAAACTCAACCCTCCCAATCCATGTATCTGTAAAGGTTTAAATGAAATGTGTGTGACTTGCTAAAATTTAGCAATAATGGACTTACTGGATGCGCAAGAGAAAATGGCACTAATCACTATGAAAGTGTAGACAGAATGTGCGTATGTGTCTGCCATCTTCACCACAGTAATTAATAAGAGCTGTGGCTGGTAAGATAAAGTTTTTTTTGTAATGGGACCCCAGCCATCCTTATAAAATTTTTTTACATTTTTTGGTATGTATTCTCCACACTGTTTTGCTATATGCCTGTGATTTCTGTCTGGAAAAACAAAGGTACGTTCTACAGGTAATGTCTGTGAATGCACCAGTGCACAAACTGGGGCAGCTCAGAGCCCTGGGCAGCATTATGTTCCACTTGAATGGCAGGTGGTCTTCATCCTGGTCCTGAAATATTCTTGTCTGCTCTCAGTTTGGTTTTGTCAGAGAATCCTAAACTACTTTCCCGGAATAGTACAGCCATAGGCCTGGAAAGAAAGGCCACTGCTTAAGAACAACCTTCACTCACCCATCAAGGAGACTTTTACAAAACATTAGTGAAAAGTTGAAAGCAGTACCACATTTAGCACTTCAGTTTTAAAAACAGGACAATTTAATTAAATATGATTATGCACAGAAGACATGTAGCCCTAGAAGTAGAACCTTCAAGAATATCTGTTTTCTGCCTTTATAAAATATTATTTGCTCTAGAAATTCAAAGGCACATGATGAAATGACAGTTGATTTGCAAAGCTCCTTTGCTGATCTGATGGAACATTTTAGCTCTTAGAGGGAAAAAATAGAGTACAGGATAGTTGAGCCAGTATAAAAGTTGCAGATGCAGTGAAAAGACACAGAAGTTTCCTCTTGCTCCAGAAACAAGACACTTGCCCTGGAGAATGAACTCATTATTCATTTCTGGAGTAATGCTGGGATGCTTCTGAGCGAATTATTTTGGCAATTGGTTTTCTTGATGGAAAATCCAATTCTGGGTAGACTGAAACTTGGAAGGAGCTGTACATACGCAGATATAATGGCACTCTTTTTGCTATAATGATTGCAGAAAGCTCCAGCCAGCACACTGTCGGGTTTCTAGATCCTGATGTGACATATAAGATAATATTAAAAAATTTGTGGTGGGTTAATCCTGTCTGGATGCCAGGTGCCCGCCAAAGCTGCTCTATCACTGCCCTTCCTCAGCCGGACAGGGGAGAAAATAAAACAAAGGCTCCTGGATCAAGATAAGGACAGGAAGATCACTCAGCAACTACCGCCACAAGCAAAACAGACTCAACTTAGGGAAATTAGCTTGTTACCAATCGAATCAGAGAAGGGTAATGAGAAGTAAAACCAAATCTTAAAAACACTTTCCCCCCAACCCTCCCTTCCTTCCCTGGCTTAAACTTATTCCCCATTTCTCTACCTCCTGCCCCCCGAGCAGTGCAGGGGGACAGGGAATGGGGGTTGCGGTCAGTTCATCATACATTGTCTCTGCTGCTCCTTCCTCCTCAGGTGAAGGACTCCTCCCACTCTTCCCCTTCTTCAGCGTGGAGTCCCTCTCGCAGGAGACAGTCTTCAATGACTTCTCCAACATGAGTCCTTCCAATGGGCTACAGTTCTTCACAAACTGCTCCAGTGTGGGTCCCTCACAGGGTCACAAGTCCTGCCAGCAAACCTGCTTCAGCATAGGCGTGTCTGTCTCCACAGGTCAAGCATAGGCTTCTCATGGGGTCACAGCCTCCTTTGGGCATCCACCTGCTCCAGCGTGGGGTCCTCCATGGACTGCAGGTGGATATCTGCTCCACCATGGACCTCCGTGGGCTGCAGGGGCACAGCCTGCCTCACCACAGGTTGCAGAGGAGCCACTGCTCTGGCACCTGGAGCACCTCCTTCTGCTCCTTCTTCACTGACCTTGGTGCCTGCAAAGTTGTTGCTTTCACATATTCTCACTCCTCTCTCTTGCTGCAATTGCTCCTGCACAATAACTTTTTCCCTTTCTTAAAAACTTTTTCCGTGAGGTGCTACCACCATCGCTGATGGACTCGGCCTTGGCCAGTGGCGGGTCCGTATTGGAGCCCTCTGGTATTGGCTGTATTGGATACAGGGGAAGCTTCTCATAGAAGCCACCTCTGTAAATCCCCCACTACCAAAACTTTGCCATGCAAAACCTTTACAAAGTTTTAAAGCGTTTCTTGTTATTTTATCTACAGGATCTCTCTGTCCTATGTTTTCTTGCTGCCTAAACAAGTAGGTTTCCACTCCATGGGCTGAATTCTGTGTACTATGATAATTAACTAATGATATTTGAACATCATATTCACAGAGATTACCTAAGTTGTCCATAATCCTAAGAGTTGTTGAACCTGCCTCAAACCTGAGTGGTGATAAATCCTGGTTTACCATTTTAGCTCTACCTTTTTCTCACTTCCCATTTTCCCATTATGCTCATCTTTGGAAACAGAAAACTTTAACAGAATTGAAAATACTAGAGAGAAGAGCAGCCCAGAATATGCATGTTCAGATCATTATTGATGTTACAGTTATCTTGTTATTCTGTGGTATCAATTCTTTCATCTGCTTCACTTTTATTGTTTAGATGTTTGAGTTTTGGTGGTGATGATAATAGTAAGTTTTGAAAGAGTGAGTTAAGGTAGGTCAGAAAGTGAAGAGCTTAGAGCAAAAAGAAAAAAAAAAAGTAAAGAGAGCTTCAGAAGTTATCATCATTTTTCCCTGTGGTTTTGTCAGCTGGCAAGTTCACTTGGAAATTCAGATGGATCACACTGGATTACTCTGCCTCAGAAAGCTGGCATAATTTTTTTATGTCAGCATTTTCTGTGGTTGCAGTAGAGGTGCAGCAGTATAAAATGGAATGGAATTGTAATAATTCAAATACACTTATGTGCAATGAAAGATCTGTGATGTTTAGTTAGATCTATAAACATTTAGGTACTATGGGTTGATAATATTCAATGGTTACTACTTTGGGATTCAAGCAGTATCTTTACCTTGGGGAGTGACTTGAGTGTTACAGACTAAAATATGAAAAATAATTACTGAAGAATGATTTTTAAATGGAAATTGAAATGACTGAGTTTTTAAGTGCATGTTTATATCGCTTTGTTCTTATTTTATTTTATAAGTTTAACAGGTGTTCACTTAGGTACTTCTCTGTGAAAAAATTGTTAAAACATTTGGTTTTTATCTCTTAATGTATCTTCTGAAATCCAGACAAATATTTTTAGAGTTGAATGTGCTAATAGAATAAACTGTGAAAAGAATAGAATCCAAGTGTGTTAAAATTTAAATTCCACTAGAAAATGAACATGATGTAATGCTTCATAGCTTTCTTACTACATGAATACCATTTTGGTACTCAACCTGAAGCTGTTGTGTATCAACCCAAAAATGGTATTCATGTAGTAGGAGAGTCCTCTAAAAGAGATCTGCCATTAGAAAAGAAAAAAAAAAAAGGTTTGAAATGTTAGCATTTTAATAATTGTGTGCTGCAAGCTGAGAAATACAGAAGTGACTTGATAAAAGGATGACAAAATGAAATTACAATAAAACTTTTTCATTGCTCCTTTGAGACTAGTGGCCAGCCTACGTTTCTGTAGCAGTCTCCCAACTTACTGATAATACTGCAGGCAAAGCTAAATTGTTACAGACAGAACTGTTTGGAAACGATACTGATGTTTGTTAGACATCTTCCTGTCAGGTTACAGCTACAAACCAGGCTGCTGATCTTCTGAATTGTACTGTTTCATTAATATTTAAGTCTGCCTAGCATATTATGGCACTCCATGGGTGGTTGGTTCAACCTTTTCCACTGTCAAAGCCACAACTCTGATATCATATTTGATTAGTAATTGCTTGTTAGTCTGCCTTTCAGTTCTGAAACTGAAAAACACTGATAATTCTGATAAAATAAATTCATTCCGGTTTCTTTCAAAAGGAGCTGGATTCATGCCCATTTTACTTTAAATATCGGAGGGGAAATGATTTGTTGTCGTTTATTGTAAAAATGTTGCATTTGTGCTGCTTTTAGAAGGTTTATATGAAGTCTGGCATGGCCGAGTGTTAAATAGCTTCATTACTTTTTTAACTCACATAAGCAGTTCTAAAGTTTTACTTCTCAGTATTTGCCTTTTGATCAAAAGCAAGAACAGTTTGACTTCTGAAAGACTGAAGACAAACTGGTTTTAGATTCTGCCTTTTTCACTTGAAAATTATTGATCGATTGATAATAGGATCATATAGGAAAGAAAATCGGTTAGTCTTTTACTGATGCACAGAATAACAATTGACATAATAAGTTAAATAAAATTAGGTTTTACTCGGCTGGCATCGTAAATTGAATCTAATCGATGGAACTGGCAATTCCATTCAAGATTTTCTGTTAACCTCCTATAGTACTCCTTTAATCAGAAAGCACTTTCGGTGCTATTATTTATAGCTAAGCAATGAAAAATTCTGAAGCCCTTTTAAAAGATTTTAGTTGATTGTTTTTTTTAAAAAAATATATTACCTTTTTTCTCTGTGATTTAAAACAGGGAGATTTGAACGATCTCTTCTTAGTAATGTTCTTTAGTTGATGGTAGTATCAGTGCTATGACTTCATTAAAGTATGTATTATTTTAGAAATACAAGTCAGAAGAAGAAATATGAATTCTGCAGGAAAATCATGTGTAAAAAGACCAAACACAGAGTGGTCAGAAAGGATATGAAATGGATGTCTACAACTCATAGGCCAGGATGCAAATAAATTTTGCGGCTAATTTACTCAGCCTGTAAAAATACACAAGACCGTTACATTTTATCATCTGCTAGCTGGCTTTATCATATTGATGAGCAAGTGCTCATTCTCTTCAGTTTATATGTCCATTAAATTCCTATGTGATGTGACCTTATAAAACGTGTATCTATAGGGAAACAGTGTTGAGAGTACTGCCATAATGATCTGTTGTCTCACAGAATTAGTACAGCTATTTAATAGGGTGCTATGCTCAAGGTAATATACCTTATTTCTCTCACCTGGGAAAATTAGCTTATACACAGGTATGGGGATGCGTGGTCTGGGAATCTTTGTGCATAGTACTCTGCACTGAGAAGACTAATCTACAGAACCTTATTCAACTCGCTATCTATCTGAGAAATTAAACCCAAATCAATGTTCCTCATTCAATCTGGCACCTGGAATTTATTAACGTACTGTGCACCCAAACAAAAATATAAACTGTCTTTGTTTTCAGGGAATAATTTAGACCTAATCAGGGCAGGTTGCTTGAAGGTAAACTGTTAGGGAGTTGCCACAGTGAACTTAACAGTCCAACATACCTGGCAACATGAAGAAATGGAGAGAGTTGGAAAACAAGCCAATTGGAGAATGAGATCCTATTTCCCAACATCTTTGTATAAATATCTTTATATAAAATTGACTCAACATCCAAAGTAGTTTGCTGACTGTAGGCTCTACTGTGACAGAAATAAAATGTTTTAGGTAAGAATCCTTACACCCTGAATGAAGACTAAGCTCCTCATCTGGACTCTGGTCATTACCAAACCCTACACCAAGGGTAGCATTTCAGAACAGAATTTTGTCATGAACTCTGCTCTGCTAAAGCACTGCAGAGTTATTTTCATGACAAAAAGTGAAGTGGCAGGATGAATTAGTGCGTGTTACTGACTAGACCCTTACTAATAGAAATATTCCTTAGTTAAACATATAATCTTTATCATTGATAAACTATGCAAGAAAATACTATTGACTGCAAAAGCAAGGAGACACACAAAGCCATTTCCCAGGGACTAGAAGTTATTTACCAAACTGCAACATTGAGAAATATCTCTGATAAGACCATTTTTTCCTGACACTGAAGTTTCCCTTTAGCTAAGGCCTCTTCCCCAAGTCTCACTCACAAAGTAAATTAGCTCCGGCTGATCTTGACTGCTTCTGGTACACGAGCCAGCTTGTTAAGCGTGTTCAGTACCTCTAGCTTACATTTCAGCCTACCCTTAAGTGAGTCAGCAAAAGCTATTTAGACTTTTCCCTACAGGATCGACTCCTGTAAATGCTGTCAGTGTTTTAGTTGCTTGTGTTTTTCATCTCCAACAGCTACAGGACCAGGATAACATCAGTTCACAAAAGAGCATCTGGAAAAGCCATTACAGAATAAAGGAAAGAACCAAAACAAAAGAATAATTTTTACCCATCTGTTCACTGTCTTCTTTCTACTGTATCTGGCCAATATCAGAGATCACCTCTTAAATGTTTGTGAAGTTTCTTGATCTACAGCTTCTTATATTCCTCTTTCGCTTTTGACAGTGATATTCCTTGTTCCCAAATCTTACATTCACCTTTCTGCTCTCTCCACCCAAATTCTGACTCTTGCCTCTCTTCCTTTCATCCTCTGAATAATGCCTGCCAAACCCCATTCGTGTCTTTGCAGAACACAGGCTTATCATTTTTCTCCATTTTTCTCTCCCTACAATCGTGCTTTTCAAGTCCTTTCGTTGACTCTTCCATCTCTCTCATAATCTGTATTTCCTATATGAGGTGCTCTCTACCATTCTGCTTATAATCTTTACTGCTCTTTCTCTATCTTAGACATTGTTATATTCCTGCTATGCCTGAAACAATTTCCTACCACCTATTCCAGAAACAGCTTTTGGTGTTCCTTTTCCTCCTAATTTTTCCCCAATTCTTCTTATTTCAGTATTTGTTGGCAATGATCCTGCAGTGATTGTTGGCGTTTCATAAAAAATGCTTGTTCCAAGAACTAACAGAGCATGACCTTCCAAAACATGTAAGAGTTCACAGGTGCTTGAGTCCATGTTCATTAGACATAGAACTGAGGGGCCTAAACTCTGAACAGAGCTGCCCTATGGACTCCCTTGTTGGCAGCTGTGGGAGAAAAAGAGGCACCTTCTTTAAGATCTGAGTTAACATACAAAGGTGTTTCATTGCGCTGGCAATAGGCATGCAGTGATCAGTCACTTTGCTTGGGTGCCTGAAGTGAGATGGAATGAGTCTAGGTCTGGCCTTGACAGATTAATACATGGTAAGTAATTACATTATTGCACTGAGCTAATCAATTTACTCTGTTAAAATAGTCTTACTACAGCTCAGTATAAACCTTATTACAAAGAAAAAAGAAGAAAAATATTTTTCTAGACAATGATTAAACATAGAAATATAGTATTTGCAGTATTAGCAAGCCAGTAGTTTGGAGGAGGCATATTCCCAATTGTTCAAAGTAACAAGTGAAGTTAGAGTTTCCCACAGTGAAGTAAATGCTGTCTGAATTACCCATATGTCATGCTTGATTTTTTCCCCATTAAAATAAGTGTGGAAATTTAGCTTACAGACATTCTAAATGTCACCTGGAAACAACAGTGCTGTGAGTGAGACAGAGGCAGAAAGGGCAGGTTAAGTACTTGGAAGAGGTAGCCAGGGGGTGAAGTCCTACCAAACAAAGAAAACTTCTGAATAAATTAATTTAAAATATTTCTTTCAATTTTTAGACTCTTTCCTCTTTTAATCTAAGATCTTATTATTGCTACTAAGTCCAATAGCTCTGAAAATGGCACTCTTCGCCAGCGTCCTCTTCTGCTACAAACACTTTTCATATGACTAGGCAACTTTTCCCAGAGATGTCTCAGGGAACAATTTAGGATTAAAATGAATCATGAGACCATAGAAGAGAGAGGGGAGAGTGAGAGCATATTTGTGCATAGCATCGTTTCTGGGTTGTGTGCTGTGTTTCCAACCTGCTTTTACTTCTCAGTTGCTTTTTCTTCTGACTTTGCCATTTGCTAAGGAATACACTGGAGAAGGAATGAGTGTTTGTTTTTCATTTATACTAGATAGGGACTCAGTCTCAACTTTCAGCTTGAACTGGCTTGAAGTAGTGGAAGACACCATCAGACTTTACAGGACTTAAAATGTCAAGTTCTGCTATGTTCACAGAATAATTTAGGGGCTTGAGTGATCTTTAAAGTTTTGGAAAAAAAATCTTTCATTTTTCACCTAGAAACATCATGATCTAATTCAGATCTTGTTTAGCTATTACCGTTCCAGAGAGGAAAAATGGATGTTCGGAGAGAACTTCTCTTTTGCTTTTTAGTTACACTCAGTGCTATATATCCTTTGAATGATACAGTGTAAAATACAGTTATGTTGCTTGTATTGCAGGAGTAATATAAACCTGTTGGCCTTGAAATTTATTTGCACAGATAGATCAAAAGTGAATGTCAGAAAATCACGTGTCAGTCAGGGCTAGAGATGTCTTATAAAAGTTTTTTAAACCTTTTAGGTTGATGAGAACTTTACATTTGTCTCTCACAAGTTGTTGACCTGTTACATGGATCTTTCTGGTATCATGGTTGAATTGCTGCAGCACACTTGATTGTGTGCTGCCAAAAATGTTCATCTATCACCTGCAGCTAGATCAGATTGCAGCAGAGTGAGTGTTTGCAGGTGTGGAACAGGAGATTCTGCTTCTCTTTGGCTTTGCTCTGTGAACTGAGTACCATGAGTTTAGTGTCTTTTGTTTTGGCATAGTGTCTACCTTTGAAATCTTCTCTGCAAAAGCCTAAGGCATCAAAAGTTTCCCCAGCTGTAGAACCCAGTAATGGAGTTCTGTGGTGAATCCACATGAATCATAGCTCTCCATGGGAGCTTTGTGGCTCCCTTAGCCCAGTCTATCTGCAAACACTGCATGAACATCTGGTGTGAATCTTCCTAAGCCTCCTTTCAGCAGCAACTGAATCAAATCTGCCCCTCTACCAACCTTTTTGCAGGCCTTTGTTTGCAATACGTCTAGTCCTCTTATCTCTTATTATCACAGTGATTCCTTCTTTTAACAGGTTTGAGAAATGTTTTTTTGAGGGTTGTCACCAGGAAAAAACCTGCTCAGTTTGTGTAGTTTAAAACAAATAAGGAGAGAAGTGGTGTATTGATTTGCTAATGACACATAATCAACGAGGAATCAGAAAGCTATAATTCAGATCCAATAGCAGCAATACAACACATAAACAACAATAGTAGACATTTACAAAATATTAATAAGCACCTTCGTAAATACCTTCTGTAATGAATCCCCAAAAGCCTAATGCTCTCCACCATGTATTCACAGTTAACTGCACACCCTGCCCAGGCCATGTGGGTTACGAGCACAATTCCCCCTTCAGGGACTGCAGGCTCCCACAGCTGCACCCCCTCTTCCTCCTTGGGGAGATGAGGCTGCTCCAGCTCTGTGCCTGCCCACATCACTCCCAGCTATCCATGCACCAACTAGAGTACTCCATTGGTTGTGTAGGCAAAAAAGTGTGGGTTCCTGTGTGCTGCACCCTGCACTGTTGCTCCACTGATTTGATGCAGGGTACCCATCAAGTCCAATAGGGTACAAAATGATGCAATTTCACTAACTAATACTTCTAATTTAAACCCCTTGATTACTGAGGAAGTTTCCGACTCTGAGGGACTCTGATACATGAGCCTCAAGTCTCTGAGAAACTTTACTGTGAACCACAGTGTTCAGAGTCCTCAGTAATCTATCTCTTTTCTATTATTATCGGGTAATCATTTTCACAAATGGTGTTGCCAATTTAAACCAGAAATTCCTGGAAGGACAGCGTTTAACAAACTCAGCTGAAAATCTCTTTGTGTTCTTGTTCTGCTGATCTTAAAAATGCAAAATGAAATTGCCTTCACTGTAAAGGCAAAATCTAAATATAGCCTTTATTTCTTTCTGATTAATAGAACAAAATTAGCTTGGGAAATTCCAATCTAACCAAGATTTTATACAAGCAAAACAAGCTACAGCTTCTGGCAGTGTAAATGGGCATAGCTCTGTTTTCTTTTATAACCGGTTATTTATATGAGTAGGAAACAATTATATCAATTTACTTCAGTCACCTCCAATATACAGAAATACAAAAAGTATTTAGTTCATTAAGTTAAATACTTGAAAAAAAAAATAATTCCAGAGATTTATGGGCCAAATCCATCTTTGTATTGAGAGGAATACACTTATAGCTAGCCATGTACCAAAAGTAATCATTATTTGCATATTATACCATAGGTATAAGTCTACAATGAAGTGATGGTGTGGCAAGTATAACAAGTAACATAAGATGTATAATGAACATCTATATGGTATTATTTTCTAGTACTGGGAAGTATCTTTCTACTTAGGTTTCTAGTACATACAGTCCTACTTCATCTTGGTGTGCAGAACAGATTCTGGATATTCTCATGTTAAAATGAGACGAAGTTCACGGTTATTTACCACTTGCATTGGTTTTTGAACAACTTACATTTGATACATATTTTTTTAACTGTAAAAACGTATTTTTCTTACCCCTAAATTTAGATTAATGAGGGAAATCTATGAGATCTTCAATGATTCATTGGAGACTGAATTTGACACTGTGGACTGAGTTCAGAAGTGTAATAAATTAATTTGTAAGTCAGTCATGTGGACATAAACTGGTATAACTTAAATCCACCAGAAGACATCTGTTGCACAGGATTTAAACAGAAAAAAGAATCAGCAAGTGGGTACAAAATACGATTTTGGGAATCAAGAGATATTAATATATATGTTAATATATATAATATATTAAGATATATTCTTATGTATATAAGATATCAAGATATATTCTTATGTATATAATTCTTCTCCCCTCTTACCTCATCATAACTGTTATATACTTTGTGTATCCTGACCTTGATCTTCCTAGAAACAAGTCAAGTGAGTTAAAACAAACTCATCATTTGCTAGGAGACAAATATTGGGGAGGCTCTGTGTTTGAAACAGATCAGAGAAAGACCTTGTGCTAAATTTAGATGAGCTAAGGTTAAACCGTATTGATCAAACATTATGGCTTGAGAGAGTGATTCTGAAAAGGTTTCATATAATTAGTATTATATAAGCTCAGTAGAAAGGACTGTTAGGAATGAAGGTATCAGAAGTAATACTAACAGCCTTTGCAAATGTTATGCAGATCTTTGATTTGCCTTTACATGACTTTGCCCATCTCTGCAAAAGGGTGCTCTGATGCTGAGAAGAATTTTATGGCATCCTTGTTAAATCTGAAACTGTTCTGGAAGAATGCTTGCAAATAGCCCTTGTCCATAATGCACCATCGCCACACGGTATTACAGAAATAACCAATAATAAGACAGATGTGTAAGATCAGATGTCGATGTTAGAGGAACATTTTAGGATAAAAGATCAAAGAATAATTGCCAAATTAGAGTATAAAAATTTCTGTGTGGTATTTCTGTTAAGCTATGCTATTTGAGGAATGTAAATCATGACTAACTACATCAGCAGGTGTGGTGTAGGTGTAGTGCAATTATACATTGACATTTTTGCTGAAGCCTATAAAGTATTATTTTGTACTGGCTACTGATCTAGACGTAGACCTGATTAAAAATAATTGAAGGATCAGTTCTCTATTGAAAAATGCTTTTTCCCTGCAATTCAAATGCTTAGCAGGAATGGATTGATTCTGAAGATAGCTTGGACAGAGAAATGGACTTTAATCCAAAAAGGAGTATTATACTGGTTTTAAGATTTCTAGTTTTGTCTTATGCTAGTGTTCTTTGTTTTAATAACAAATATTTCTAAATTTGTGGTTTATGTGTGTTTACTATTTGATGTTAAGTTTAACAAGCATATGCAAGTAATATTCTGCTACTGTTAATTTTGTTAGCAGATGTAATGATTGTCCAGAAGCAAAATATCTTTGATCATTGCTGTCTTTGAATTGTTCCTCATATTCTCTGTTAACGTAAACTCACATTACCACCACAAGACATATTTCTATGTTTCAGTCATTTCATTACTCTCGCTACAATATTAGATTATTCCTGATTCCGTGTTTTGCCCAATCTAGTTTGTGGTGTTTCTTTCTAGAAGCTTTTTGTGCTGGTATGAGAAAACAATTCTACGTTCAAAGTATCTTACTGACAGGAGGCTCATATTGATAATGTAGATGTTTAGTTATTAAGTACTTGCTGCCTGGGTCAAATGTATTTCCAGGAAATCAAATTATATAATACCTCATGTTGTTTTCTTTTCCAAAGCAGCACTAGAAAAGATTTTCCTAGCTAAAACTACCTTCCCAATTAAAGCTATCATCCTAATATTGTTTCTTGACTCTTTTCCTATAACTAAAGGTAGTTATAGTGGAATGTATGGTAGCACTTTCAGAGTTGTTGCGAAGGACCACAAACTGGTACCAAAAATACTTCTACCTGGATCCAAAAAGGGCAGGCTCCAATCTTCTATCATTTATACTGGTGAAAATGTTGAGTAACTCAATAAAGGAATGGAACATATTTATTTACTCCTAAGCTAGTAAGAGTAAAATATAATTTCAAAATGATTTTTTAGAAACAGAGGGATGTAGAAAAACTTTCATTCACATTTGAATATTTCCAAGCGATCAGGAGAAGGAGCACAGTCTTCAAAAGGCGTAATATATGTAGGTTCCAAAGGGATTAATGCATAATATGAAAAGACATTCCTGTCTGACTCACAATAATGACTTACCGTGTTTCTTTCCATCTGTTCTGGCTTGCTAAATAAAAAAGAAAGTCATGCTTTAAAAAATATAAAAAAGAAGAATCTTCAAATTGCCCCCAAATTGAAAATGAAAAATTTCACTGCCAAATATTAATCTATCTCTAGATTCTGCAGCTCTTGACCTTGTGTGCTATGTCACAGAAATCGTCTTATAGATATGAATTGAAAGATAACTAAGTAAATCATCACAGGATGTTAGCAGTGGTGATTATGCAGCGCAACTTATCATGGATCTAGATATAATCCATATGATCAAGTGTTCCTTAAAATAAAGATTTATGACAAATATGAGTTAAATGAATAAGGAATTCTCTATATTAATTTAATTTTCTATGGTCCGTTATTAAAGTAATCAACAGTCAAAGAAATAACTCTGTAAGCCATGCTGCATCTGAATAGCCTATTTCAAGAAATCTTCTGCACTGGTAATTTTTTTCCTATGTGTCAAAGAAGTAAAAATTAACTCTTGACTAAGAAAGAATGTTATTTCTCAGCAGTTGTTTCAGAAATGGTTGAGAAGTATACTTGACCTTGTAATAACAAAGAACATTTTGAACAAGAAAATTTCTTCTTTTCTTTTACATGAAATGAAAGAAAGCACATAAAGGTGACAGATGCAGAACTGGCTTTGTCAAAGGGCAACTGAATAGTGTTTCCAGTGTGAATAATGGCTCTCTTGATGGGAGTGAGACCCTTTCTGACTTCTATACTCACGCTGCAGCCACTGTTATGTGATGCAGATGCAGTTTAACAACTAACATGAATACTGGCAGCAGCATCAATACAGAACAAGACCACAAAAGCCATCTAATATGGTGATAACTGGATTATTAGTTGTATAATGCACTGTGCTGTCGTGGCTAGACTTACTGGTAACTGACTTCAGAGCAAACTTGGTCATGTGTAAACTACTTAGTGGTCACTACTAAAGTAACATACTTCCATAGAAAAGGAGTGATGGGATACTATCATACTGTGGACTGGTTCTGATTTTAAAGCTAGCCTGACATGGTGCAAGAGCATAGCTGAACAACCCTGAGAGGGTTGCTCCCTTTTTTCCTTTGCTGGAGAGACCACTTTCTGGAAAGTGCCTTAGTGGAGTTTCAAGTGGCAGCTGTGGTGGTTGTGAACTTACCACAGTCATTGACTACTCTGGGAGATTTTGTGTGCAGAAAAACCTTTATATTAGTAATGATGGTGGAATATTTTTATTAGTAATGTTGGTGACTACCAGACTGACAGCAGAGATGAGAATAGAGTAGGTAATGTACAGTTGCATTCCTCATTCCCCACTAAGAAGAAGCACCTGAGGAAGAGGAATAGGACAGAGAATACAGTGAGGAGGGAAGGTGGAACACAAAAGGGTCGGTATCACAGAGAGTGTTGTGTTTTGCCTGAGATGTTTTAGTATCTATGTATATAGATATGTGTATACTATAGTATATATGGTAGTTTTACTTTGCAATCCTTAAGTAAGTTCTGGTACAAGAGATGATTCAAGCATAGAATAGAGATGGCAACAGAGACCTCTTTGTGTAAAAAGTCTCATAAAAACCCGGATAACAGGCCTATTAGCAGGGTTTGCCAGAATATTTTCAGATACCAGTTACAATGTAGGAATCATATGACATACAATCAGTATTTTATGTTGGTTTGATCACAATAGGATTATCTGCAAAACCAGCTGGACATGCCAGTGAAATTATGTGCTGTGTGGTGATGTGACAGAAGCAGTCCCATCTGGGACAAGATGATTTTACTAGAGCACTGTGGCCAACATGTTGACAGTATACCTATTTGATAGAAATAGAATGGAAGGAAAAACAAAACTATGGTTGTGCGTTGGTATTGCTGAGTGTCCTGCTAATACCCAGATAATGAACAAAGGTAAAACATACAAACAGCTGATTTGGATAATGGCAAGTTCCTGTCAGACAGAGGATCTGTTATGGAGTCAAACAACACAAGGGACTGGATCGGTGGAAGGCATGGATCAGGGGGAGACTATAAGTGGATCCAGGACAGCCAGACAGCCAAAGATGAGTCTTCTGTAGTGAGTAATCCAGCACACTTTGGCCAAAGGGCCAGTGCAATTTAGGCCTGTATTAGATTATCAACTGGGGCCAAAAATACAAGTGTGTGTGCGCTCAGTCTGCTAGCATCCTTGTTAGTACATTCTCTGGCATGTATTTTGCCTGTGCTGATTAGCAGCATCCTAGAAAACACTCAGCCATGGTCTGGTTTAGTGCAGACCAGGTATTATTTCCAGTGGTTGTGTTCCTGGCTCAGGTGTAGCCACTCTGTTTTGTGGAAGAAGAAAGTTTAGGTGCATGGATGTGTTATGCTGGGCCAAGTGGCCTCTGGACCCGATATTAGTCTCCCAAATCCTGCTCTTTATCACAATCCCTAACTGAGCTGCCAGATTTTGGTATTTACACAGCCATGGAATGGATGAGAGAACAGTACCCACACCTGAGACTTAATTTATTCTGAGAGTATATGAATATAAGTGTTATAAATAGTGGACTGCTGTTTGGTGTCTATGCCTTCCTTTAACCTCTGTCCGTCAATGAATGGAGAGTTGACCACTGGGGAATTAATTTCCTTGCTTGACATATATTTATTATGGCTCTACCCTGCACGCTCAGAATCATTCTTCTAAAAGAAGTTTGGGCTTGTGAAAGGTAATTGAAAGGCAAAGGAAAAATAATCTTTGTTATACTTAGGGATCACTCTGAATCAAAATCCCAAATCCAAACACCTTTAAACTCTTCAGACTGATAACATGCACTCTTTCCAGATGACGTTTCTACAGAAGAGATTGTCTTATTCTTTGGAATGTCTTTTTAAAAAACACCCTAAAAAATATTATAACACACTTGTTTTTGTTGGCACACTGTTTCAAAAAGCTACTGGTCTAGTAATTAATGATTCAAGTTAATAAAAAAAAATAAAATTAAGGCATTCTCTGCTCCAGTAGTCATTTCTCCTGTCTGTGCTCTCATGGCTTATAGTAAGTGTTTGCCGTTTTAAAAACTGACAGTTCAAATCTAGCACAAACCCAAGTGGCACTAACAAGCAAATTGTTTCCATTTCTGAAACCTATTGTAGTAATTGCTACTGACTCCAGAGACATTCCCTAGGCAAGAGCAGTAATGATAATTTGGTAACTTTCTTTTAAGTAGACTTTGTTTACAACAGTTAGCAGGTATTTCTGCCTTCAGGGCTGAGGAGATGTTTATGGACTGCAGTAATAGCTTCTCACTTTTAATTTTTCAAAAAAGGTTGCTTTAGTAGTGAGCAAAACAGCCTTATGTTTTCCAAATGTTATTTCTTAATCATTAACATTAAAATCTATTTTTTTTCAATCCTGATCCTTTATGAGGCTCCCCAAAATACATTTGACAAAACCCTTGTCAAAATTTCCAGAGACAATTAATTTTCATGTTAGAAAATCATAGAATCATAGAATTGTTTAGGTTGGAAAAGACCTTTAAGATCATCAAGTCCAACCGTTAACCCAGCACTGCCAAGTCCCCCTAAACCATGCTTGTAAGTGCCACATCTACACATCTTTTAAATACCTCATGGTATTTAAAAGGGATCGTAACTCAACTGCTTCCCTGGGCAGCCTGTTCCAATGCTTCACAACCCTTTCAATGAAGAAATTTATCCTAATATCCAATCTAAATATCCCCTGGTGCAGCTTGAGGCCATTTCCTTTTGTCCTATCACTTGTTAACCTGGGAGAAGAGACAATACCCACATCACTACAACCTCCTCTCAGGTAGCGATAAGAGAGCAATAAGGTCTCCTCTCAGCCTCCTTTCCTCCAGACTAAGCAACCTCCATTCGCTCAGCTGCTTCTCATGAGACCTGTTCTCCAGGTCCCTCATCAGCTTCAGTGTACTTCTCTGCACTCTCTCCAGCACCTCAGTGTCTTTCTCGTAGTGAGGGGCCCAAAACTGCACACAGCATTCAAGATGCAGCCTCACCAATGCCGAGTACAGGGGCACGATCACTTCCCTGCTCCTGCTGGCCACGTTATTTCTGATACAGGCCAGGATGCTGTTGGCCTTCTTGGCCACCTGGGCACACTGCCGGCTCATGTTTGGCTGGCTGTTGACCAATACCACCAACAGGGACAGTTTTATTTCTCTCAGGAGGACCATGCTTGATCATGTCCAAGTTGTTGATGACAAGAACTTGTTACTTTATTATTCACTGCCTAGACTGGAGCATCAAAGAGTCGTATTTGGGGAGCAAGACCGAGTTATAAAAAGGAATGTAGAGCAAAAGACAGTCACTGCATTAAATAGTTTATAAATCAATGCTAGTACCAGTAAGCAACTAACTGATGCTTTTACTCTCCTTTTCTGTTTTGTTTTCTGTTTCTCAGGCGTCTTTAACAGATTTGAATTCTTTAGGACTCTAGTTTAGTTTAATGTTAAAAAAAAATTTGATTGAATTGACAAAAGATCTTAGCATAAGGGGTAAATCTATTCATAAGTCTTCATAAAGAGAATGTGAATTTGAAATCTGGCTTTTAATTTATACCTAAATAATTTTCAAACTGAAAAAAAGAAATAAATTGCATATTACAATTACACAATGTATTATACACTCCTATGCTTTTTGGAAATCTGACCCTGGATAATCTTTCCTTCCCACAGGAGTCCTCATTGACACACCAGATGAAATGCTTGTGGTAGTCAGTTGCCCATTCTTGCTGCAGGGTCCAGTGATTACTTAAAACCAGATACAAGTGAATGTATCAAACCTTTTTTGTGAGGGCTAAAACTTTGAGCGCTTTTTTCCTGTACCTATGTGCTAATATAGCAAATGAGAAATATTTCTGTAAATAGTGTAAATTAATATGAAGAAGTAAAACTGAAGAAAAATGAATGTAATATAAACCTAGAATAGAATATGATCTGTTTGTTTCATCAAAACTATTACAGCGTGAATTTTGACACTGATTTAAAAGAACAAAATCACGTGTTAACAGTCTACAGTGCAAGAAATATTAATAGAAACACTGCAGAAAGAAATCTTAGAAACCAATTAAAATACAAGTATAGGTGGCTCACAAATAGTTGAAATGTTTAAATTAACAGACCGGTTTAATTGCTAAATGCCATTTGCTCATTTCTTCTTTTCTCATGATGCATATAAAGCAGAGACTACTTTCAAGCCTGTTGTGTTTACTTGTGTTCTGTACTTAAATAAATAAACCCCATGAGTTCTCAGCTCAGTAGATATTCTGCAAGAATATTTTGGACATCCTAGTGTTTTCTGCTGGCAGTACTGATTATTTCTTGAAATTGGAGCAGGTATAGCAGGGATGCCTACCTCCTGCAGTCCTTTATGTAAAGCAAGTACTGGAAAAATAATCCTTTCACAGAAAGTGCATAGAAATTAGCATTTCATATCTTTGTGTTTGAACTCCAATATTTCTTGGATCGTTTTGTCTTTGTCACATTCTTGTTAGTTTAGTACATCAAGGTCATAGAGACTGGGATGGCAACTGAAGTTAATGCCAAGAAAACTATCAACCCATTTCTCAGCAAAGTTTGTTCCTCATGTTCATTTAGGACTTAGAGGTAATTGAAGACAACCTTTCAGCTGTTTAATCGCATAATACCTAGTGTTTTCAGAACAATTTAGAAAGACTTAGACACTTGTTATTAAACATTCTAATTCTAGAGAGGACCTTTATCGAAACTGTCTCCGTCTTCTCTTTTTTAACTAAAATAAAAGGGATGTAATGCACAATTTTTGAAACAGATCACAGAGAAATTTATACTACTATAAACTAACTAGAAACAAGTGTATTGTTTTAAGCCCTTTACTGCCTATCTATCTTCTTTTTTCATCAACACTCCCTCCTTCTCCCTTCTCATTCTTGAATAAGATATCTAAATGGTAGCCTCTTATTCACAGTGACTCCAGTTACTTTCTGGTAACTGGTGTAATTTCTGTGGGAGAATATCACACAATAACACAATTTTCTACTTTCCTTCTTGAAATTCAGTACCTTAGAGAATTACCCAATTGCTCTTCTGATGAGTGAAAATCCTGAAATGGACTGTTTATGTTGCAGTCAAAATTTTTCTTGGTAAAACCAACAGTCTTCAAACTTAGCACAGTGAGACTAGCAGCACCTCAGTTTCAGAAAAGGTTAGATGTAATAATATAAAAAAGTTTACTTATATATATTTAAATATTTAAATTTATATATATTTAAAAACTGAAAGAAAAACTCTGGCTGACTTGAAACTGCACTCTGGAAATAAAATGGTTCTGCTTTGTAAATACACTATAGGACTGGATATCTCTTGTTGATGATGACTGTATGATGTGAGGATATGTTTTCAACTTATTTCCTCTCAGTCTCCACTTCTTTTGTACACATATGTGTCTACCAAAGTGAAACCAGTGTATCTTCTGACCGATCTTTTGCTGGGAGTAATCAGCACAGATTTGTGAAGGGTAAATCATGCCTGACCAACCAGATAGCCTTCTGTGATGAGGTGACTGGTGTGGTGAATGAGGGGAGAGCAGTGGATGTTGTTTATCTTGAATTTAGTGAGCCTTTTGACACCGACTCCAGTAACAGCCACATTGATAAACTGATGAAGTATGGGCTGGAAATATGACAGTGTGGTAGACTGAAAACTGATTGAACTGCCAGGCTCAGAGGATTGTGATCAGTTGCACGAAGTCTAACTGCAGATCAGTACTCATAAGGTTGATACTTGAGCCAGTACTGTTTGACATCTACGTTAATGACCCCAGATGTATAAACTTGCATTATAGTCAGTGCAAAACTTGTTCAAAGAGCTCATGAACCCTACAAGCACTGTACCTGCTGGATGCTAACTTGTGTCCACTCCCTAGGTTATATTCAGTGTTTACCTTGATGTCCATTGCCTATAACGGGAGCTTAGATAGCATGCCTACCTAGAAATAAAGGGTTACTTGTACATATCTTAATCTTGAGCTGAATCCCATCTATGGAGATCATATCTCAGAAGATATAACTTCACATGAACAAAAAATTAAAATAAAATCAAGGTTCAACTGTTGTGATCTCTGCTTCCTGAACTGAAATTATTAAAAAGTAATTTTCTTTATATCTGATCTATATACCTGGTCTAGTGGAAGGTGTCCCTGCCCATGGCAGGAAGGTTGGAGATAGATGATGTTTAAGGTCCCTTCCAATGCAAACCATTCTAGTATTCTATGATTCTGTATTAGATAATCTAATTATGACAGAATTCTATACTGATGTTTGTAGTTAGGTCATGCTAGTGTTCACGGCTGTGAATATTAGCTGTGTCTCTTTCAGTTCTTGACATACAGAATTGGAGTGCTTTATGGAGGTGGATTTTCCCAAACACTATAACGCCTCATTTTGTGGTAGTACTTCATGCCTTCCTTTTTTGCTTGTCCTGCTCTTCATTCCTCTGTGCAGTCCTTTCCTCATTACTGTCCGTGAATGCTGGTCTCTCCCTAACTTCTCTTTTTTTTTTCCCCCCTGGGCTGGAAAATTACAAATTACTTGTTTATACCCTCTTCTTCATCATAGGTTTGTTATGTCTTCTTCCCTATAGGTGCTAGTCCATGAATACCTTTAACACATGTAGTCCCTGTGTACCATCATGTTGTATTTTTACTTTGTTTCTTTGTTCTGTCTCAGGATGCACCCCTATGGTATTCACTGTTACTTCAAATTTTACCTACATCAGAATCATCCACATTCCCTGAGCACTATTCGGGATTTCCTTTTATTCACCTCCAGTGTGTTTCATTTGGCATTTTTGTCCATGAAGATTACCATGTGTTACCCCTGGTGTTTTTTTCTCAATCTGTGTTGTATGAGAAGTTATTTAGCACAAGCTCCTAAAAAAAAAAAAAAAAAAAGTGCAATACTGTCAGTTTTAAACCTTCTGTTGTTCATTTCGACTTGCATACTGTGGGTGGCACTTTGGGCTTGGTTAGCTGCTGTCTAAAAAAAGAAGTGCCTTTTACAAATGAGAACATTGCTACATGACAACACATTGAAAGATTCAAATGAAGATTGAGTACTTGTATTTTTATCGTGAAACTTCTACATGATATCAGCAGCAGTCACGCTACCTTGCTGGGTTGACCTTGTTCAGTTTACCTCAGAATGAAGCTGCAATTCCTTGCCCCTGTCTAGGCTTCTGTGTCGGTAAAAGTAATGTGTTTTAATAAATTTATGTGAAAAATTCTTACACTTATTTTTTAAGTAGTGAAGACTAATTCTTTGTGTTCAACTGGGAGAGACTGGAATAATGACAGGGATGTCATCTGACCTTCAGAACCTGCAGCCTCTGACAGTCAAAAATGAGGGAATACCCACAGCCTGGTTTGTTAATCATCCTGAAAGGGGCAGTGAGTCCCTGCAGCAAAGTCTGTTTTTCCTCTCCCTCCCTTTTTCCCCAGATGTATTGGTTTACTGGTGAAAGTATTCAGTCAGTATTAGCAAAGGCTGAGTAGGAATTCTTTCAAGAGGGTTATGCCTCAAACTTTTTTTTTTCCCCTGTACCTTGGGAAGGTCAGAACACCTCTGGAGATTACTAGCGGCCTTATGTTTCTAACTTAGCTTTGTGGCTCTACCTTATGAAGTAATTGTAGACACTGAAACATGGCCAAGCGTTCTAACTTTAGGCAAATTTTTTCCAAGTTAATTTGCCTTCACTTCCACTTGCAACGAGGTACTGAAATTTCTTGATATTGAGCTCCTCTAGACTGAGAGATCACAGTGTTAGATTATATGATCATAGGTTAATGCCCATAAACAAAAGGATCCCTGGGGACCAGAGGAACTATGGCAAGTGGAGGCACACCAAGAAGCTAATCACTGCTAATGGAGTACCCTGACCTGGCGCTCCCAGCACCGTCCACAGGGAGCAATCAGCCCCTGAGCCTCATAGGAAACCCACCGACCCAAGTCAGTTGAAGAAACTGCCTCCTCTGAATGCCTTGCAGACTAAAAGAGGTTGCTACCTACAGAGTATGGAAACTATTATGGGATTCAGGGCAAACAGAATTCTGGGATAGTGTAAAATTCATTATCAGATGTTTTAAAGGGAAGTTTGGGATTGTGTGACACTCATCGTGGGGTGTTTAGTGAATGGAAAAAAGGCAGGGAAAGGGAAGGGCTCGGCTGTATTAGGGAGGAACAAGTGTGGGAAAATACAGATGAAAGGGTAAAAGAGGCCAGCTGAGTATAGACAGGGGCTGATCACTGCACCTGTCTGGCTGAACTTCGTGACTGATCACTGCAAACTATCTTATATTCTTAATAGATCCCAACCATCTCTTTCATGGATATACGTGGATGCTACAGAAATTCAACCTTGACTGAACGGTGATAGACTAAGTGATCTGATTCCCAGGAACTGGAGTGGAACCACAAGTCTCAGAGGCTCAAGGGCCCAAGATTGCAGCAAGTCGGGAAGACCTAGGTCTTGGAGACAGCTACTGGTTGGATGGAGTATCTAAGACCAGCTTTTGGAAAGACCTCCAGTGTGTGTATATTCTACTAGCAGATTTTGATCCTGATTAGCCAGAGAGGAGGACCAGGGCTGGGCCATTCGTGCTGTTCATGTTTGTGTGGGTGTACTTCTTGTTTAGGTGGGTGCCATAAAGACTCTGTTTTCTGTCTGTGTTGGTCCATGTCTTTAAAGTGTGTGTGTGCATATGAATGCATGTGTACATGTTGGACTTAACCTTGATGCTGCCTGAGGCTGGCGACATAGCACTGCTGCAGTCCCACACTTACATGGCTGGGTTAGGAGTACTTTCTGGGTCCTACTGACCTCTGGGTTGGGCAATCTCTAATACACAGACACTAACAAATTAGTGTGTGTCAGACAAGTATGATCTGCTTGCAATCCACAGCCCTGGGAAAGTAAAAAAGACTCACGATTCCCACTCAATGTGGTTTAAGCAAAGGCATTTCACTCACATTTCAGTTTTTTTAGTCTATAATCTTTTTTCAAGATGGTCTCTATAGTTACATGAAATAAAGTATGATTTACTCTTTTTGGGCACAATTCTGGTGATGCGGCCAAACAGGAGTAATCCCATGATTTGCAACAAAGATGGCAGGAAAGAGATACACAGAAAACATAGTTATTTTTTTTTAAAAAGGGTGCAAGTCACTTCTCACAAGCCCATAGTAGATATAAATCTGTCAAATGCTTATAAGTTTATTGTTGTCTTTCATGAAATGTAAATGCAGTCTGGGAGCATTCCTTCTTAGCTTTTTCTTTTTCTTTCGCTGTTGAGATCATAGGGTCTGGAGGTCATGTTACCAGTGTGTTTTTAAGCTGCACACAATTACCCTCAACCCTGTAAAGCATTGCACAGCAGGAGAGTATTTATGACCTGTCACAATGAAAGCCACTGTCTTATGCAGCCCAACAGGAGTCCAAGTATAATGCAGCGGTTATGAAGAATATGAAGGTACAATGTAGGGATAACATATTTAAACATCACATTACTATGCCTTTGAACATAACTTTTTCCAATCCATATTTTCCACTCAGAAGTTAAGCTGCATGTGTCCTCGGCAGGTTGCTGAAGTAGAAATTCTATTTATCTACTACCTATTATTTTCTTAGCAAAATTATCATCCTACATCACATTATTTGGAGGGATTATTAACCTTAACTACTGAGATCCAAGGGCACTTCACAAGGTATTGCTCACTTAGTCCTCATGGTGTCCAACAATTCATTTTAATTTTTTTTCTTTTAAAAACCACCTATCACATAGTTTTACATTAACTTCAAAGTAAGTCTTCATGCAACAAAAGTTATTTAGGTTATATATATAATGAAATGGATATATATTCACACCATGTGAAAATAAGAAAGCCATCAAAGTGACACAGCTTATCAGAAAAAGAGATTTTGCTTGATAGCATAGCCCTTTCACTATACGGCAAACAAATATTGGTATGATAAATGCAGAATTTTAGTGTCATTTAATGACTTTCTGAAAACACTTTTCCACCAACAATTTCACTTTCATTCCTCCAATAAGAAATGTGAAGAGGATTAAAAATAAAAAATATAAAAATAAAACGGAATATAGTAAAGCGTGTTCTCAGTATTTATCCCCCATTTTGATATTATCTTTCTGTCTTTCTGTTTAAATTCTTGCAGATTTTCAAAAATGATTTCTTGGTTCTACTCTTTAGGTGCTTCATATGAAACACCTTTCATGAAGATCTTCTTTCCCCCCCTTTTTTTCCCCAGGAATCTGATGAACATCCATCCTTTGAAAACCTGTCATTTTAAAATTGTAACCCCCAAATGAAGATATAAAGTGTCAGAATGTGTAAATTTTTCACATTAGTTTTGATATCATAGAAACTTGTTTTTATGAGTACTTCTTTATGCATTTGTCTGAAATCCATCATGCCCATGATTAGTATCATGACTGCAACATCAGAATGCATCACATACTGATAGTTTATCCAAACTGTCAATGGTTTACAGCCAATCAAGTAAATATCCTACAATGCTAAACATTCTCTTTAATTTACAAGGAGATAGAATATCTGTTAATGATTTTGTCTCAGCAGACTTACAACTTTGGATCAATGTCAGCTGTCACTTGATTAATTACATACATAAGGCAGCTGATCACAGAAATTTTCCACCTTTTCCCCTTAGTATTTGTCTTTGTTCTTCACAATTAGTCATAGTCACTCAACGGCTGCATTTGATGAAGTCAATAGAACAAACATTATCAGGGTGTTAAATACTGGGCAAAATAAATAGAATTTTAGTGCAGTATATAGAAAAAAGATGGCAAAGACATTGCTATTTTTATCACTTTGTTAACCTGGGAGAGGTACTATCCCCTCATGGGATGCACCTGTGGGTGTTGAGGGAGCTGGTGGAAGTCATTGCTAGACCATTCTCCATCATCTTTGTTATGTCGTGGGGAACAGGTGAGTGCCTGAGGACTGGAGGAAAGCAAATGTCACTTCAGCCTTCAAAAAGGGCAAGAAGGAGGACCCAAGTGACTACAGACTGGTCAGCTCCACCTCCATCCCTGGAAAAGTGATGGAGCAATTTATCCTTGGCTCTGTCTCTAGGCATATCAAGGATAAGAGGGTCATTAGGAAGTCAACATGGCTTCACCAAGGGGAATTCATGTTTCACCAACCTGATAGCCTTTTATGAAGACCTAACCAGGCAGAGAGATGATGTTAGTGCAGTGGATGTGGTTTATCTTGATTTCAGTAAAGTATTTGACACCAACTCCCACAGCATCCTCACAGCTAAACTGGGGAAATGTGGTCTGGATGATCGGGCAGTCAGGTGGATTGTGAATTGGTTGAATGAAAGAAGTCAGAGAGTTGTCATCAATGGGACAGAGTCTAGTTGGAGGCCTGTATCTAGTGGAGTCCCTCAGGTGTAGTACTGGGACCAGTATTATTCAGTATATTCATCAACGACATGGATGAGGGAACAGAGTGCACTGTCAGCAAGTTTGCTGGTGACACAGAACTGGAAGGAGTGGCTGACACACCAGAAGCCTGTGCTGCCATTCAGAGAGACCTAGACAGGCTGGAAAGCTGGGTGGGGAGAAATTTAATGAAATATAACAAGGACAACTGCAGAGTCTTGCATCTGGGAAAGAACAACCTCATGTACCAGTATAAGTTGGGGACTGAGCTGTTAGAGAGTACAGTAGGGGAAAGGGACTTGGGGGTTCTGGTGGACAGCAGGATGACCATGAGCCAGCAATGTGCCCTCATGGCCAAGAAGGCCAACGGCATCCTGGGGTGTATTAGAAGGGGGGTGGTCGAGAGAGGTTCTCCTCCCCTTCTACTGTGCCCTGGTGAGATCGCATCTGGAATAGTGTGTCCAGTTCTGGGCCCCCCAGTTCAAGAAGGACTGGGAACTGCTTGAAAGAGTCCAGCGCAGAGCCACAAAGATAGTTAAGGGGGTGGAAAATCTCCCTTATGATGAAAGGCTGAGGAAGCTGGTTCTCTTTAGCTTGGAGAAGAGGAGACTGAGGGGTGACCTCATCAATGTTTATAAATACGTAAAGGGCGAGTGTCAGGAGGATGGAGCCGGGCTCTTCTCAGTGATGACCAATGACAGGAAAAGGGGCAGTGGGTGCAAGCTAGAGCATAGGAGGTTCCACATTAACATAAGGAAAAACTTTTTCACTGTGAGGGTGACAGCACTGGAACAGGCTGCCCAGAGAGGTTGTAGAGTCTCCTTCTCTGGAGATGTTCAAAACCTGCCTGGATGCATTCCTGTGTGACCTACTCTAGGTGGTCCTGCTCTGGCAGGGGGGTTGGACTAGATGATATTTTGAGGTCCCTTCCAACCCCTAACATTCTGTGATTCTATTTCTCCTCTACAATGCAATTATATTATTTTTGTTAATACTTAGTGATGTTGAACCTTTTCTTTTATCACTACCTTGTTGATAACCTTTTCTCATCTATTTCTTAATTATATCTGACTTGATTTAACAATGTATGATCCAGTGATGCTTTTTTTTTTTTCCAACATAGGTAAAATGTTTAAAAACTGCATTATAAGCTTAGTGACAAAACCCAGCATTTTTTCTGTTACTGCAAAACTGACTAAGTAGCATTTTGCAGGTTGCTCTGGTCCACCATAAGTAGCATTATCTTGTGATTCTTTAAGGGCACTGTGCGTTTACTGCTGATCAGAGTTGTTTTCAAGAGTAAGAAGGAAAACTATGGATGAAGATAACACAGATTTTGGGGCTGATGTGATGCAGCACTGCAGTAAGATGCATCCCATCCTGCAGAGAGGGCTCAGGCACCCGTCCTCTGTCTGCAGAGCTCATCTCTTCTGGAATAGCATGGTTCCTCATCCCATGCTTTCAGCGTCTGCTCATAGATACCTAGTGCTCCTAGCTATTCCTAAAGCTTTAGGAGAAGCGCTGGTTTCCTGAAAGCCTGACGAAGATGTGCCTCACCAGAAAAGCAGACTGCTACATTGAAAACCTAGACAAATTTAACGTAAAAGTAATAGGAAAGGGGTGAAATACGAGAAGGTTTTTTTTCTCTAAAACACTTTCCACGTTGACACCATCTGCTTTCAAATATTTGAATCAACTAACTGGTTTTATGGGTCTGTAAATCTGTTAGATATATGTCAGCCATACTGTCTGAAATGCTCATTTGTCTAGTCCATCTTTTAGTGGCCATACATGATCTGCTGGGTGGCAGCTTTCTTTTGTAGGATACCAGGTATAACTGTTGGTAGTTCAGTCCCTTCTGACTTTCACTTAAAAAGTGAAACATGTTACTCCCTAAACAGGAAAGGTGTAGCATCCGAGACACACATCCTGTGTACATATCCACATGTATCCTTGAAGTTATCCAGCTGGTAATTTTAGGAGGAACTCCTAGTGGTTGATCCAAGACAATCATAAGCACTACCCAGGTGATTTCTTTCCATTCCTAGACACCACTGAACTATCTATCTGCTGCTGAATGTCTTCTACAGACCTGTTTCTACTATCCTGCCTTTCTCTGTGACTCTGACATCCCTTACTACTTTCTGCAAGGATGCCAACGTAGGACAGAATGTCTCAATATGAAGATGTAGATGACAGCAGGTAATCTGACCTTAACAAACAGATACAGAACCTGTCTGTATAACCTATGTTATTATCAGACTGATTTGCAAAAATAGAGCAGCCACCACACACATATGTATAAAACAAATACATACAACTCGGTCATGCATTTTCTCTTACACTCTACGAAGAACAAGAATGCATGAGATTTCTGCTCTGGTTATTTTTGCTAGATGCAAGGAAGCATTATAACACCATGGTATGGAAATAATAGAAATAGTTCAGACTGAAATATTGCAAGTTTGGTTTTTGTTTGTTAGCTTGTTTGATTGTTTATTTGTTTTCTTGAGGAAGAACACAACAAGCCTGCATCATGGACACCAGCATAAGGAGCTGAAGCTTGCACTAGGGTAACAGAGCCTGCCAAGTGGAAAAACCTTTTTGAGGGTTGTTGAACATATTAGTACTTCTGGATTAGAGCATCACAAGTTGTTAATGTTTCAACAAAAAAGCAGACTACATCTTCAACTATTTATTATAAAGAAGAAACACATCTGAGAAAACAGGATGGGAAGACATCTTTCTCCAAATTGGGATGATAGAGAGCAGTTTAGTTTCCCCATTTATTCTTTCTCACAGTGCAAGACAAAACTCAGCCTAATTGTGCTGGAAGTAAAATTGAAAGGGAGATAAAGAAAGGATTAAAAGCTAATAATTTTACACTTAATATTCAGTCAAGCGACGGCAATCACTGTTAAGGGCTTATGGAGGGTCAAGAGCTTAGAAGGAGTCAAAAGAAATTAGATACTTTTATAAATAAGGTTATCTATGGTTGTTACACTAGCTGTTATAAAAAAAAATAAACCGAGCAGGTGAACCTCATGGCGTTTGTCAGGACTTGAGCTACCCACTGCACAGGTTTCAGGACTACAGAGTTTCAAAGCCTTTGCCTTTGTGGGAGTTTTGTGCTCACATTGACTGCCTGGCTGAGCTAGGATCACCATTGTTGTGACTTGGTATGCCAAGTTTTGTACAGGTTTTACACTGCCAGAATGCAGTGAGGATGAGCAGTGGTTATAAATGAGTGACCCTGCTCTTCTTTGTTGATGGCATATAGCTCCATATTATTTCAGCATTATTTATTATGGCTTTACTTCCAATTTTTTTTTCCTTGAATTTGGATTTTTTTTTTAATAACCTCCTTTCTTTTCCACTTCCCATTTTATATCTTTAAAGCAAATAATATTGAAATCCTCTAAACACCTTGTATGGTTGCATAATCCTCTTTATAGCACCATGGAAAGGGTATGTATTTCTGCAATATATTTGCTTTTGAAAATTACAGTGTTGCTACAAACACTATGACAAACATTTTGAAAGCTTTTTCTAACTCTGTTATTCTTTCTTCCTGGTTGGATTGTTTTATGAACAGATAACACTGGTATGAAAACTAAAGCTCTCAAATCAAATTTTTGTAGCACAGATTTGTACATGGTCTTTAAACTTTTATTTCCTGCAATGGATACTGAAGCTTTAAATATTAATGTCATTTAAATATTGTATAGAAAAAGACAGAAGGTTGAGACCTTCTTATATCTTAATATAATTCCTGCAAAGTGAGAAACAGTTATGTATTATCAAGACTTGATTTAGCTAGTGGCACATCAATGAAAAATAACGAATCTGAATACAGTGCTGTGAAAAATGTTGAGTTATTCTTTCAGTATTTACTCCAACCTCATAACTTCAGTGGCATACAAAGCATGAAATGCATTGTCAAAAATATGTAGTTCAGAATACACTACTATTAAATATTTCATCCCATTGGCAATGGTGCTGCAAAAAGACTGAATGTTAAACTGTACCCTGTTCTTAAAAAAGTGATGTCGCACTGTGTATTACAGATCTGTTTCTACAGATAAAAGTTTTCTGTCAGCAATTTCTTTTTAAGGAAAGTGAAGCAAATCTCTCTTTCTCTCTCTGGGTTGTGTTTTTTTTGGTTTTTTTTTTTGGTGTGTATACTGGAGAAAGTCTCTGCCTCTTGAGAGGTGGGCCTATGCAAACCTCATAAAGTTCAACAAGGTCAAGTGCAAGATCCTGCACATGAACTGGGGCACACTTCTCCCAGGTGTGAAGAATAATGTGGGAAAAAGGATTTGGCTGAAAATCTGGCAAGTCATTCCAGAAGGAGACTGTGTAGAATGTCCAGCTTTGACTCCTCTGCCCAGCCAAGCTTACATTACTATGAATGTGAATTTATATAACTTTGTATAACTTTATAATGTGAACACATATAATCTTTCAACTTGTACATGGAAAAGTGTCCCAAACTTGCTTAACCACCCGTATAACCTAAAGTGTAGCCAGTTAGGGACTGTGGGCAGAGTTAAATGTAGAAATTTTGTTCAGTTAGATATCTAGTTACATATAAAGTGTATGTATGTGATACACACAGGGCACATAGAAGTTGCCAGCATGCATGGTCTGGGGAGTCTTGCCTGACCAGCTGAGGATGCCTCCACAAGGAAGCCTGCAGACAAAAGTCCTGTTAACACCCGTCAAATGGTGGCTGCCATCCCATCCAAGAGCTTTCTGGTTGAACTGTACCGTGTTCCAAGGATCCAAATGCATTGCTGCAGTTGTTCATGTAAAAAAATTGCAACATGGTGGAACATGGAGTAAGAGGTCTTCTCTTTTACCAGCTAGATACTGTCTTTTTATAACTTTGAAAATAAAAATTAGCATCTCAAAACCATAATTTCTTTCAGTATTCTCATTTGCTGAGTTTTTCTTCTCAACAGCTAGCTGTGATGTAACTTTCAATGGGTTTGAATTAGTGCACATCATAGATGATGAGAAAGTTGATTATAGGGTTTATCTGGGTAGGATGCAGCTGACTAAATTTTCATAAAACTAAGGGTGTCTTTGTCAACAGCTTGCCTTGGTGGCAGATATACTTTGTGTTGGGCAGTGATTCTTTAGGTGGTATATTGTCCTATTAGCATCACTCTACTAAGAAACCATGTCTTGCTATTTCTGGGCTCAGAAGCTGTTGATTAGTACTTGGTATGTGAAAGATCTTTTTGAGGCCTTGGGGGAGAACTGTAATTGAAAATTGTTGTAAGGCTTTTTGCTTATAGAACGTTTTTGCCAGGTCAGAAGTATGCAGGGGAGATTATAGGAAGCTGACATTTGTATTGTTTATAGAGGGATGAAAACTAGTTTTAAACAGATAGCACTCAGGCCTCTGTGCATGAATCAGTTGCCTATGCAGATGTATTAGGTGCATGGGGCAAAATTTCATTTCACTACATCAGAAGCAATGAATTCCTACCTTGTCATTGCAATTTTTCAGATGTTTTCAAGTTTCTCTGTTTTCAATATCCGAGTAAACTCAACTCTTCAACCTACTGCCACAGGCTGCAAAAGACAACAACAAACCTCAGCTGAGATTCACATCTAATGAAAACACACAAGATAAGAGTTAATAGCCACAGCCATTCAAATGGGTCCTTTACCCGTGGGCTTTGCATGTTTTGGAACAAGCTGAGACAATGACGTGGTATTGCTTTTACCTCCTTTGTGGTCTATTTTTTTTGTAGTCATTGAGGAATCTTCCAGCAAAAAATATTCTGGAGGAGAGTACAACTTTAGTAGCACTTTTGAACACCTCCAATTGCTACTAAGCTTTTCCTGGCTAGTGAGCTGTTAAAAGATTCTTACATTTTCTTATCAGGGTTTAGACAATGGGCTAAAGGACTTACTGTAGCAGCACACATAGAACACCCACATACCAATGTATTTGGTATGATTAGAAGTGTGAAAATCAGTGTACTTGTGTATAAACACATATTAACAACAAATTAATTCAGTTTTTGTTTGTGCCTATTCTGTATTTGGCTTTTGCAGCACCCCCTGAAATTTCATTTGGCCACCCTGGTGACGTAGAAAATAAATGTTAAGGCTTCCTCTATACAGATGTTCAAATTGGCTTTCTTAAAGTAACTTTTTCTGAGTATGTCTATGCTCACACGACTGCACACAGTGTTGCTTTGAACTACTTAGGTGGTTTGCTTACCAGGGGATGCCAAAGCTGTTCCTAGGACGGGCTAGCTATGTACTAGCAAATAGCCTGTGCTGTATTGCTCTGGCTAGCCTGTTCCTCATACCAGAGGCTGAGCCTGCCTGCCTTACAGCAGTGACTTCAGTGGCTACATGCTCTTAGAAATATGGAGATACATTTAACCATTCAGGAAACAGAAACAGAAGGTATCACATCACATAGACAACTGCTAAACTGTGGCACGGTAACAAGCATAGCTTGGAAACAAAACTACAGAGCAGGCAAAGTGTTTCTTAAGCAGCTCAAGTGTGGCTCCTAGCCTAGGATGAGGTAACGTAAAGGTGGGAAGGATTTGTTGGTTTAAGTATGGTAAGCTACTGGAATGCATTTGCTGACATAATTAAGTTGTCCTAAGACTAAACTGCATGTCTAGCAGGACAACAGTGCAGCCTTATTTTCGTCCTTGAACCACTCCAGAAAAGAGAGGGCTTTCTGAAGTATATGCCCATGTGCGCTAAATTTTTACCCAGGAAATTATTTTAGCATTACAGGAACAGTAAGTGTGGACAAGTCATCCAGAAACAGTCACAGTTAATGAAGAATAGTACTGAATTAGTAGAACTACTGAACTAAAAAAAAAAAAAATACAGTCTGTTTGCAGGAATAAGGCTTTGTTTTAGTTTTAATCAGAGCAGAGTCAGGCTGATGCTGATAACTGTTTTTGAAAATGTTATCTGGAAGTTTTGTTCCATCTTGTATATGCAAATATTTAGCAGAACGTTTACCTACTGGTACTATGAGCATCCAGTAACAGCCATGAAAACACTGTTGTTCACAATGCTATTTGCCTTCTATTTACTGTGTTTTATCAGGGAAAACTACCCTCCAAGCCAAAAAAAAAAAAAGAGCTAACTAAACAATGTGTTTTGCTGATACCCACAAAGTAATAAAAACCCCAGATAACAATTATTTTTACAAGATATTTTTATTACTAACACAATTACAACAGTGATTAAATGTGACGCCACACTCAGGGGGCTTGGGTATATGGGTGTTAGCAGAGACAAAGTGGTTACCCTTTTACCCTTACACTGTTCAACTCAATAAAATGAAATTGGAGTTGTAGGAGGATTATTGTAGAGTCATCATTTCCTGCAGCATTTATCCTTTAAATTTGACCTTTGCAGGAGTTCATTATGCCAAAATTGATAGATCATGCTCATAGGAAAAAGTCATCTGGAATACCTGAGAGCTATTGAGCTAACTAAATAAACAACTTGAGACAGTGCATGTATATATTTAAAATAGGTTTGTGTGTGTGCTTATACATATATACATATATGTGTATGCGTGCAAATGCTGCAAAACCTGTCTTTTGGAACTTTCTTTTGACTACCGTTTGTGAATATAAATACAGATGTAGTTACGATGGATACTAGCATAGTTTTTAAAAAAGATAGACAGAAACAACAGAAATATGCTACACCAATATAACGACATGTTGCCAAATCTGCATAGCAGTGAAAAAAAAAAGATTTTTCCTTTTTTTTTTTCTTTCTATTCCTGGTCTAATAACTGATGGAGTGAAAAGCATCAAGATCTAAGGAAGACCGATGTGATACCTTCAGGGGATGGAAATACTGTAGAAAGGAAATGCTTTCAGTTTGATCAGTCCCACCAAGGGAGCTGCTGCAAGGCCTTCAGTGAGTGCCAAGCCTGATTTCAACTTCAGAATTTGCTTCTGAAGAATTACAGAATATCCATGATGCAAGCACCTTCCAGTAATTATAATGCACTCGCCCTTAAAACGCAATGTTTTGCATTACTCACTTCATCAAAGTTGGGTTTAAAGCCCAAATCATCACTGCCTTGCCTATCCCAAGACATCTCAGCTCTCTTCAGGAATAATGACTGTCGTACATAGATATCTATCATCTGGATTCCAGCTCCTGTAAACAAGAATATCACACATGATTAAATGTTTTAATCACCTGGTTTTCTCACAAAGGAATGTGAGATCTAGCAGTCTACCTGGGATGATTCCAACTTTTACAGAGTTCAGTGACCTCTTCAACTGACTCCTTCTTTGTTGATAACCCTAATAACTATTTTTTAAATCTAGTTTCTTATTGTTCTTCATCTTTCAGTTCTAAGGTTGAAATGACAATGTCAAGCTGTAACATAATCCATCAATTTGTACTAAAGGACTGGGAGAAGGTTGTAAACCAAACAAAAAACTTCAAGCTTTCACAGAGTTTACAAGTTCAGTGATCAAAATGCTTATTACTGTCTCCCTGCTATCCTCCCCTTCAAGTTAAGGACAAACTTCATGCTGCTCCTCTAAAATGACAGTGCTGGAAACAGCACTGAAGTGCTGGTGGCTGCCTTGAAGTAGAGGCAGGAAATAATCATTGACATGTCTGAATGTTTTGTTCCCTAATGTCACAAGCAAAAAGAATATGATCAGCAAACTGAAGTGGCAGTGTGGTGATTAGAGCTTCCCAAGCAGAGAAGAGAGACGTGAATGCTCACCTGCCTATTGTTAACTGGAGTATTCAGCAGACAATCCTATGACTGATTCAGTTTCAACTTTTTTATTTTACTATTTGCTGGTGACCTATAAAATCGATTAATGCTCATTCATTGTGAAAACTGTTATCCTTTCACTTTTTTGCAGATGAGTAACTTTTATAAACCCACAATATACTGATTCATTATATAATAAGTACAATGTAACACATAACTCTTTCTAAAGACGTCTTGGAAGATGTAGTGGATGTCTGTCTTTGATTTTTAGAATGTAATACTAATCTGTTTAAAGCTTTATATTTTATTTTCAGTACATCCATTTTGTACTACAAATGAAGGATCCCATAGTAATTCCTGAAGACCAGGCATTTCAGATTCTTATCCGCCTGGATCGGGGTACCTCTCGTGAAAATGAGCTTGTGAAACTGAGATCTCTGATAGTTTCTTTCTTGTGTTAAGATTACATGTCTTGCAAATTTCATGTATTAAAATTAGCTGGGGTAAGACTGATTCCGATAAACATCTTTGCAGACTTGGTTATAAAATGTAGATTAAATCTCCTTCAGCAAACTTTAAAGCTTTTTATGCTGGAACTTCTACTAAGATTCTTTCAGTTTCAGATTTCTTTTTTTTGGTTGTTCTGTAATAAAATACATAATTAAAATTGATTTTGATTAAAATAAAGATGGTTTCAATCTAAGATGGTTGAAGATTACAGAACAACTGGAGATAATAAATATTAATTATTATTGGAGATAATGGGTCTGTATCTTGGGGCAATATCGTACTTCAGTATTTAGTACCTTTTCAGATGACACTGAGTATTTCTGATGGGGATACAATTCTGGGGAGAACACTGATTGTGGAAAAGCATCCTTGACGAATTCATAGAGAGTTTTCCTATGCAGTTCAAACTTGTTTCTGTGTTTTTACCTGAAAACCTATGTAGATTAACTTCAAGGGAACATAGCATAGCTTAAAAAAATAAGAAGAAAATATGAGTGTGTTTTAGTTACATTTTTAGTTTCTCATATATGCATCACAATGGGAAAACTATTGTGACTTGAGGAATTGTTTCTTTGTTACACCAGAAAACAATTGTACTGATTCCTCATTCATCATAGCATTTTGAAGTACTACCAGCCAAAAGTAATCCTTATAGAGGTCTAGCTATTCTCCTGCATACCTGTTCCTAGGATCTTCATTTTCCTACAGAGAATAATATTGCACTGTCTGAACTTCTATGAGTTAACCTACAGATCAGTGACAGTGCAGATCACTAGAAAACTGTCAGAGCTATCAAAACCAACAACACATTTATATGAAGTTATCATATATTTGAAAAGTTTCTCATTTTCCTACATCAACAAAAATTCAGACTGAATTTCTTCTCCTGTAGTTAGTAGGCAAACCCCCTTTTTCATTAGCAGTGTCTTAGCCATAATGGTAAAGGTGACTGATCATGTACACTGGGCTATATATTAGCAAGAATGCATCCAGCAGATGAGGAATTCATTACTCCATGTTTATCACTCCAGAATATAAAAAAATCTATGCTGACAATAGAGAATTTTCTTGGATTTAATCAATTTTTGTACAGTGAAAGGGGTCTAGGGAACATAATTTGTAAGGATAAAAACAGGTCACCATTATACTTAAAATTGAGACAATCCTGTCCTGGTTTTGGCAGGGATAGAGTTATTTTTTTTTCCTTAGGAGCTAGAATAGTACTGTGTTCTGGATTCAGTATAGGATTTGGTATGAAAAAAATGTTGATAATATACTGGTATTTTTAGTTGTTGCTAGGACTTTTCTGCTTCCCATGTTTTGCAAATGTGCAGGTGCACAAGAAGCTAGGAGGCCAGGAGAGATGACCCGAACTAGCCAAAGGAATGTTTCGCGCCATAGAACGTCATGCTTAGTACATAAACTGGGAGGAGCTGGCTGGGAGGGTTGGATCGCTGCTCAGGAACTGTCTGGGCATTGGTCAACGGGTGGTGGGCAATTGCATTGTGCATCATTTTTCTTATGTTTTACTTCTCCATTTTTTCATTATATTTCTTTTCATTATCGTTGTTATTATAACATTTTTTAATTTTTATTTTAGTTATTAAACTATTCTTATCTCCACTCAATTTTTTTTCTGATTCTTCTCCCCATCCCACTGGGAGTGGGGAGGAGTGAGCAAGCAGCTATGTGGTGTTTAGTGGCTGGCTGGGGTTAAACCACAAAAAATCCCCAAGTTGATATTGACTGGGAAGATTTTGGCTCTTACTGGGAATACTCATCTACTGAAACTTAGTTGCAGAATGAGGAACTTGGGAGTTAGTTTTCCTCTTAATGTCTTTTCTTTCAGATGACAACAATAGGAAACTTCTCTTTTGTTTTGAAGTTTTTAACATACATGTAGCTAAACAGTTGTAGCTGTTTTGATGATCAAAGCTTTAAAAGGCCCATCAGATAAAAGGAACTGGTTGACATTTGTCACATTGTTGTCAATGTTGTCATCTTTTCCTGTTTTACATATCTGTATAACTGACAGCAGCTGTGCTTTACGTACTCAATTCATATGTACCACAGTGAAGTATTAAAAGCAGCCTTCTCTTTTGACTGGTAGCTAATCCTTCTATGACTTCTGTAATTATTTGATGTCCTCTTGTTATTATTTTACCTTAAGGAATAAAATAATCCTCCTTTGGGAATGGGAGGAACAAACAATTAGAGAGAAAGTCAGTGCTAGACATTATCTGCTACAAGGAAGCCCTAACAAAGATGTTTTCTTATGGTTTAGTATACTGGCCTGCTATACATACCTATTAAAAAAAGCAGGGAGAATGTGATGTCCAAGCTATGCCTAGGCTAATGCAAACTGGTGAGTATTTTTCTACAATAGTCCTTTACCTGAAAAGCATTGCACTTTTAGCTAGGCAGAACTGTGCATGCATTTTTTGCATATTTTTTCAACTATGTGGACTGCTGCAATTCTATCTTTCATCTGTGATTCATTCAATTTGTTATTCCACCTCTATGTTGGAATCACTTATTTCTCTATTTAAGCAGTTTTGAGTTTTGCCCATGTTGGAAAGAGGACTTTTTTTTTTTTTTTTTTTCCCCATAAAGGATAGGTCAGAAAAGCACTGATAATCCTGTTCATAAAATCACTCTGGCCTCTATGAGCTTGTAATTCTTGAATAATTATTTCTGCTCAGGACAGAAATCAAGACTCCATATAGCCAAGGTCTATATAAGTAGGCCCCCCAGAGTCAATTCATTCAGTGCTTACACTTTGAGTGGGACAAGGGCTTTCAGGAGTTGTCTCTCCCACCACCTCTCCCTGATGGTAAGGAGGACCTGGATGGCTGGTCTAGGTTAGCTGCAGAAAGGCAGGAGAGTGGGATTCTCCCCAGGTGCCTCCACTGCTTCTGGAAAGTGAGGTGCTCCCAGGAAGGCTGGATCCACCACCAAAGTTAAGGAATGGGAAAATCTGCACCTAACCCACAGCCCTGAGCTAATCTCATTGCATCTGAGCCACATGACTATGAACCTGTAACAGCTTGGGCATATCAAACTTCCCTGTTTCCCAGTGCACTCTGGCACCAAATGTTTAGAAATGTCTGTGTGGTGATTACTGTCACAGGAATACTTACAAAAAGTAAGTCTGTTGTTCTGTGGCTTAAACGAGTAAGTAGGTCAGTCTCTTCTCTCAGCTCTGCTTTGTTTTCCCCCCTGCATGTTGTGTGTGATATGTTTCTCAGGACTAAGTGTGTTCTTTTGCTTGAAGGAGTTAATGGACTGCAATCTGTCCTTGTAGAGCTATAGCAAAGGCTCAGCATCTCCAGTCCTATTTAATTCTTTATGGACAATGTTGCTATTTTGACATTATTATTTCAGCCAAGCTTTTCCTTCTGACAAGTAGCAAAACAGGCCATTTGAAGCTGCTAACAATTTCAGAAGTAGTCCTAACACAGCACTCCCTTAAACAAGGGATATTTCTTCACAGCTTTTCTTTTTCTTCCACTGAAAAAGTTTTCAAAACACAACCAGCTCAGATGATTGCCCCACATTCACAGCAATTTTCATTTAATTTGCTTGCAGTCATGGAAATTAGTGTAGCCCTAGGAGGGCTTATTCAGCACCATTTATTAGGATCCTTTGCCCTAGAATAAACAGCAGTCTTTCCAGTTTTGTAGCATGAGCAGTGTGAGTGTTCTTGGAGCTGGGAATGCTGATAGGAATACTAATAGGAGAATCCTCTTTCTGATGCTCATCTTGTGTGAAATTTTTGAAAGCTATCCCTAACATCTGTAAGGCACAGATGCTTGCGGTTTCTATTTTATCTATGCTTGATGTTTTCCTGATGTGAAGTGTAGCAAGATGACTCTCAGACCTTTCCAAGATCTTGCTGCAATTGAAAGGATGTACCTTTAGGTGATTGATGTGGATCATGAAGCTAGTGCCCTGCAGACAAGTACATTTCTGCTTGTGGACTATCCTCAGACATGGTAGTGGTTTTTATTTTTCAGTTCAATGACATAAAAATATCTATTTAGTAAGCTAGAAAAAGTAAGTCAGAAAATATCAATAGTTTTTGCTTCTTTTTCCTTCTTTTCTCCCCCCACCCCCTGCCCCCTCCCTCCATGACCTTTTTCAGATTGGATGTTTTCTTTTTATTTGTCTCTCAATCAGCAAGGGAATTTTTAGTTTGCTGATTTGCAGAGGAAGCTCTAATTCTTGTGGAAGAGATGAAGCTTGAGTATTTAATCTTAGGACAAACAAGGGAGAAGACTGAAGGTCAGGAGCCTGGATGAGCAAGCAAAATCATTTGTCTAAATCTCTCTCTTCAGCAAGACATTGAAAAAGAATTTAAACATCCTTCTCACTTTTATTCTTTATGAGTAAATTTCTGTTCTGAAATACCACAAAAATTCCTCAGTCTAAAGATTTTGTTATTGAGGTAAAGATCGTCTTTGTGTAGGTAGTATTCCCATACCTATTATTTGATTAGTTATTTTTCTGGAAATCTGCATGGTCACTTCTTAATTCGTTCAGTAATCCTAGCAGTTCCATGTGGGACTCCTCAGGGACTTGTTGTTTTGAAATTACCTCTCTCAAAGCTTAAATGTTTGTAATAAAAGATTGATTTGTGTTCCTAATGCCCTTTGGAGAATAACCCTTAAGAGACTGTCTTTTGTTGGGGCTTGGATAGGCCCTGCAGAAATGTGTAAAGTTGCCAGGCTCTTTTATGGTTAATGGAGAAAGAGAGAGATGCTTTTGCAGAGAAATTTGGAGTCGGAGCCTAATTTTAGAAGTTTCCAGTCACTATCTGCTTGTATCTTTCCTTCCCCACTGAATAAAGAAGGACTTTGAGGAGACCAGTCTTGCCAGCTAAAACTCAGAGTGGGGATACCCTTCTGAGGCTTGTAAATCACACACATATTTTGTAATGTTTTAGGGAATGCCTTTTCCCTTCTATCTGTAATCTATCAGTTGACCATAATGCATTTATTTTAGGACTGCTGTGAATCAGTGTGCATGTTTTTAAGCTATATTGTTACTACTTGCATGACATTGAAAGAATATAAAGCTGATTTCAGTTGTCCTTTGGAATTTCTGTATTTGCATATGATTAAGACTTATGGTAAGAATTGTCTAAACAATTTAACTTTAATCAATATTTTCATTCCCGAGCTACAAGGTAGGGCAACAAACTTTGAAATTGATTTTTTTTGCCATCTCAGTATTATGTGAGGCTGCATAGGGTACAAGAGATACAATTGATCTGGGTTTTGTTTTTTGTTTGCTTAGAGGGTTTTTTTTGTTTGTTTGGGATTTTTTTTTAGAAAATACTCTTCTATGATTTAACGTTTCAGAAGACACATGTACCTAGAGAAATATTTCTTCTTGCTCTTCTTTTAAGCAGAAGAATTCCGATGACAGTAAAATTCAACAGAAGCAGACTTCCAAAATGGCAGAAAAAGATAGAATTGGGAATAAACAATGCTAAATGTCTGTTTCAAAAAGTCAAAACTTGACTAAGTTATAGCACATTTGAAAAATATTGCTTTGGTGACATTATTTATACGTGGTTTTTAAGAAGCAAATTTTACTATTTTTGAAGTGTGGTCTGTGTGGTTCCGCCAAGATAGTTTAATGTAGAGGTCGATCCTTACAAAGTTGTTATATCTCTCTTCCATTTCTTTGTTATTATTACCATCCCTAGAAATCTAAACAATTTCAGGAAATGGGAAAAATGTATACATTGCAGCTGAAATACCAATGTTTGGAAAATGCCTATATGTGAGGAAGAAATAAAAGCAGTCTTAATGACCAATAGTGTCATTGCTTTAATCAGTGTTGGAGAAGGAGACAATGGTGAGAGCTTAAGTGAGAAAGTAATTTCGGTCATGAACTGAGGTGGTCTGTCTGGAGTGGTATAAGCAGGTGAAAATACCTGTCAGAAAGAAACATACGTTCCCTCCTGAAGTTCCCATGGTTTCACATGCTGCCACCAATTGCTACCTATCGTCTATCACCTATTGCTGATAGTTCCAGAAATACTGTGCCCTCTTCTTCTGATCCCCTATCTACAAGTCTCCTATAGAAAATTGCTTTTCTAATTATAAACACTAAAACAACAAATTAGATGCCTGAAATATAAATACTACTCACCACTATACAATCAAATTAATTTCTGACAAAATTTTTTGATGTTTAGAACTGAAGTTGGCTTACTAAAAGTGGCAAAAAAGTGAGACCAAGCCTAAAAATTTTACAGCTGCTGAACTGTTTCTGATTTTATTGTAAGAGACAAAAGCCAGATGTGGAAATCTGATGCAGGAAAAAAATGCATATAGTCCATTGAAAAGCTCTCATGGACGTTTAGGAGGCTTGGAACAGGTCTACATTAATAATGATCAAGGCTGTTCTATGCATCTCAGGAAATGTATTTTGCATTCAATAAATCATATTAATTCAGTGTATCCAGCTTATACGGGTTTCTTTTAGTGTGTGTGAGTGTATTTGTACTGAATTTTTCTCATCTGTACGTTTTATTCATATTAGTGGAATTTATGTATGTTTTAAGAACGTGGACTGTATTTTCTCATGTAGTATTTGAAAGTGCGATTTGCAATGTAAATAAAAAAAAGGTAAAATTTCCTGGATTATTTTGCTAATACCTACTTTTGATATTCATAATAAAAAATAATTTCTAAATTAGTTGTGATTGTAAAATAAACTATCACAATTTACTCTAGAAAAGGCATGAAAATTCATGGTTTGTTTGTTTTGGTTTTGTTTTTTTTTGTAAATTACAGAGATTAAATTAGTTGTGAAAAAAGCGCAACCAAAGCAAAACCTTATTCTCTAAAAATTTTTTTTCTTACAGTGTAATTTCATACATTATAAATTATTCTTTTAAACTGTGAAAAATTTTTCACTGCGTAATTGACATATTTACAACCTGAATTAATTGTGAAATGTTAATGATCAATATCTTTTCTCAGTTTTTAAAGTCTGTAGTATTGGGAACAAAGGGAAAATTTTTGTATGTATGTGTACAGGTATCACTTGTCAGGCAGGAAATGGACAAAAATTATGTAGAGAAAACAATAGTTTAAACAATGGTATGATGGTTTTGAGCTTTGAATTGAAATTGTGGTGTCAACCTAGGCAAGCTAGGCTTTGAAAATGATCTTCCTTTTAAAATCTTCCAGCTTCCAAGAAAGCAAGTGAAAATATTGCAAAAAAAGAAGGCAATTCATTAAAGTGGAATGCTCAAATACTACTGTTGTGGGAGACCTCCGATTCGTGAGGTGTATTGCTTGTGTTCATAGTTGCAGCACTTCAGTGTCTTATGCATGCAAATGAGGGAAATCTGAACTCACCAAGAGTTGCCTGTCTTGGTTTGAAAAAGACAGGTGTCTGTGGAGGAAGGCAGGAGCCTCCCTTGAAATGGAGAGTGCAACCCCCTTCCCTCCAAACTATTATAATTTTGAAATTAACGGGCCTTCAGGCAAAGATATGGGGAATAGGAATAACAGTTCTTTACTAATATATATATATATATAACACAAGGCAGGGAAAAAACAAACAACCCACTGGTTTACACTGACAGAGTCAGGAATACAACCTGACACCCTGTTAGGGTGGCAGTAGCAGTCCGATAAGATGCTGGCTGCAGTCCTCCTGAAGTGATGGGTGTAGTTCTGTGGAAGCAGCAATCAGGTAAAAGAGTCTGGTCTTCCTCCGAAGGTCCAGTGGTCGGCAGGTAGCTCTCGTCCTCTGGAACTCAGGTGGGGGGAAAAGCTCCTCTGGGAATCCAGTGGAAGAAAGGCGGCTAGCGTGTTCAAAATCTCCGTTTTTATTTGGCATGGACTGCTTGGCTCCTTCCCCCCCCCTCCCCGGGCGGAGCATCTCACAATGGGATGGGGAGTCGTGAGGCAGTTCCTTGATGGGCCATTAACAGGAGATAGCCCAGGAGCGAGTTACCGATGGGTCAGGCGATAAGGCATTGTTGTGCCCATTGACAGGAGATAGTCCAGAGGGGGGGGAGGCAGGGAGCACCGCCCCACCTGGTCTCAACAGCTCCTGAAGATGGTAATAGAATATATTTTTTTCTTTTGGCACATTTTACACTGTAACCCAGGACATAATCCACCCCTTATTCTATTACCATCTACACCATACCCAACCCAATGCCCCCTTACAGATACATATATACATATATACACAATGAAACCTTACACAGAGTTCTCACTTAAAATTAGGTCTCCTTGTGGTACACAACGGGTTTCCCCATTTTTCTGCATTACCCACCAAGTGTAACCAGGTCCTTGAGCAAAAACAACCCCACGGAGGGGTGTGCCTTTGCCTGATGTGGGATTAATCCAAACAGTCTTTCCTAACATACCTCTCGTGTGTACCACAGGGACTTTATCTCCGTCCACTGTGTGCAAGGGTCCAGACTGGGCGGGACCAGCTCGATTGATGGACCCTCGGGTATTGACCATCCAGGTGGCCTTTGCTAAGTTCAGTTCCCAATTTTTGAAAGTCCCCCCTCCAAGTGCTTTTAGGGTAGTCTTAAGTAGCCCGTTGCACCGTTCAACTTTCCCGGCAGCTGGTGCATGATAAGGGATATGATATATCCATTCGATTCCATGTTCTCTGGCCCAAGTGCTTATGAGGCTGTTCTTGAAATGTGTCCCGTTGTCTGACTCGATTCTCTCAGGGGTGCCATGTCTCCAAAGAACTTGCTTTTCCAGGCCCAAGATGGTGTTCCGGGCAGTAGCATGAGGCACAGGGTAGGTCTCCAGCCACCCAGTGGTTGCTTCCACCATGGTCAGCACGTAGCGCTTGCCTTGACGGGTTTGGGGAAGAGTGATGTAGTCAATTTGCCAGGCTTCCCCATACCTGTACTTCGACCATCGTCCACCGTACCACAGAGGCTTCACCCGCTTGGCCTGCTTGATTGCAGCGCAGGTCTCACAGTCTTGGATAACCTGGGAGATACTGTTCATGGTTAGATCCACCCCTCGGTCCCGTGCCCATTTATAAGTGGCCTCTCTGCCTTGATGGCCTGAGGCATCATGGGCCCATCGAGCTAAGAACAACTCTCCTTTATGTTGCCAATCTAAGTCTATCTGGGACACCTCTATTTTTGCAGCCTGATCTACCTGTTCATTGTTACGATGTTCTTCGTTAGCCCGACTCCTGGGGACATGAGCATCTACATGACGGACCCTCACAGGTAGCTTCTTTACCCGAGTGGCAATATCTTTCCACTCATCAGCAGCCCAAATTGGTTTTCCCCTACGCTGCCAGTTGGCCTTTTTCCACCTTTCCAGCCAGCCCCACAGAGCATTGGCTACCATCCATGAATCAGTATAAAGGTAGAGCTTTGGCCACTTCTCTCTTTCAGCAATGTCCAGGGCCAGTTGAACGGCTTTGAGTTCAGCAAGTTGACTTGATCCACCTTCTCCTTCAGTAGCTTGTGCGACCTGTTGTGTGGGGCTCCATACGGCTGCTTTCCACTTCCGGTTCATCCCTACGATGCGACAGGAACCGTCAGTGAAAAGAGCATATCGTGTTTCCTCTGCTGGTAGTTGGTTGTACGGTGGAGCTTCTTCAGCCCGCATCACTTGTTCCTGCTCCTCTTCGTCAGTGAGGCCAAAGTCTTCACCTTCCGGCCAGTTCGTAATTATCTCCAAAATCCCAGGGCGATTTGGGTTTCCAATACGGGCGCGCTGTGTGATGAGGGCAATCCATTTGCTCCATGTGGCGTCAGTGGCGTGGTGGGTGGAGGGAACCTTTCCTTTAAACATCCACCCCAGCACCGGTAGTCGGGGTGCCAGGAGGAGTTGTGCTTCGGTGCCAATCACTTCCGAGGCAGCTTGGACTCCTTCATAGGCTGCTAGGATTTCCTTCTCTGTGGGAGTGTAGTTGGCCTCAGACCCTCTATAACTTCGACTCCAGAATCCCAGTGGTCGGCCACGAGTCTCTCCAGGCACCTTCTGCCAAAGGCTCCAGGACAAACCATTGTTCCCGGCCGCAGAGTAGAGCACGTTCCTCACCTCTGGTCCCGTCCTGACTGGGCCAAGGGCTAGCGCATGAGCGATCTCCTGCTTGATTTGGGCAAAAGCTTGTTGCTGTTCAGGGCCCCAGTGGAAATTGTTCTTCTTGCGGGTAACCAGGTACAGAGGGCTCACGATCTGGCTGTACTCAGGAATGTGCATTCTCCAAAAACCTATGGCGCCTAGGAAAGCCTGTGTTTCCTTCTTGCTGGTTGGTGGAGACATCGCAGTGATCTTATTGATGACCTCGGTGGGGATCTGACGCCGTCCGTCTTGCCACTTTACCCCCAGGAACTGGATCTCTCGGGCAGGTCCCTTGACTTTGCTCTTCTTGATGGCAAAACCAGCTTCCAGGAGAATCTGGATGATCTTCTCTCCTTTCCCAAATACTTCCTTTGCTGTGTTCCCCCACACAATGATGTCATCGATGTACTGCAGATGTTCCGGAGCTTCACCCTTTTCCAGTGCAGCCTGGATCAGTCCATGGCAGATGGTGGGACTGTGCTTCCACCCCTGGGGCAGTCGGTTCCAGGTGTACTGTACGCCCCTCCAGGTGAAGGCAAACTGAGGCCTACATTCTGCTGCCAGAGGAATGGAGAAAAAAGCATTGGCAATGTCAATAGTGGCATACCACTTTGCTGCCTTGGACTCCAGCTCGTACTGGAGTTCCAGCATGTCCGGCACGGCAGCGCTCAACGGTGGAGTCACTTCATTCAAGCCACGATAGTCCACAGTCAATCTCCATTCTCCGTCAGACTTGCGCACAGGCCAAATGGGGCTGTTGAAGGGTGAGTGGGTCTTGCTGACCACCCCTTGACTCTCCAGCTCGCGGATCATTTTGTGGATGGGGATCACGGCATCTCGATTCGTCCGATACTGCCGGCGGTGCACTGTCGAGGTGGCAATTGGCACTTGTTGCTCTTCCACCTTCAAGAGTCCTACTGCAGATGGGTTTTCTGATAGTCCGGGCAAGGTGTTCAATTGCCTAATGCTCTCTGCCTCCACAGCAGCTATCCCAAATGCCCACCTGAGACCTTTTGGGTCCTTGTAATAGCCGTTCCGGAGGAAGTCTATGCCCAGAATACACGGGGCCTCTGGGCCAGTCACAATCGGATGTTTCTGCCACTCCTTCCCAGTAAGGCTCACCTCGGCTTCCAACAGAGTCAATTGCTGCGATCCCCCCGTTACCCCGGCAATGGAAACAGGTTCTGCCCCCACATGTCCCGATGGCATTAGGGTACACTGCGCACCAGTATCAACTAACGCTTTGTATTTTTGTGGCTCTGACGTGCCAGGCCATCGGATCCACACCGTCCAAAATATCCGGTTTTCCCGTGCCTCTCCCTGGCTAGAGGCAGGGCCCCTCTAGCACTGGTTACCATTCCCTTCCTGGACATACATACTAGAGGTTCCTTCAAGGGGATCTGTCAGATCATCCTCCCTTCTGTAATATCTGGCAGCTCGGTCCTGGGAGGTTGAGGCTACCTTCACTTTAGTGTTACTCCCCCGGTTAGTGTTTCCCTCCTTGAGTTGACGCACCCGTGCTGCCAGGACAGAAGTGGGTTTCCCATCCCACCTTCCCATGTCTTCCCCATGGTCGCGCAGGAAGTACCATAGCTCAGCTCGTGGGGTGTACCCTCTCCCTCTAGCTGGGGGACGTTGGGCTCCGACTTTGGGGCCTGTGACTTGTACCGGTGCCAAATGGGAACTGCTCCTCCTCACCTCCTGCTTTATTTCCCTCATCTCCTCTTGTAGGCTCTTAATCACAGCAGAAACGTTAGCCTGCATTGGGCCATTGATCATGCTTTCAAAATTTCTAAGCTTGCTCGTGACAGAACCCACTGTCTCTCGGTCGTTATCTGCATTAATCATTGCAATGAAGGTGGAGTATTCGGATGGCCCTAGAGTTGCCAGATTCCACAACATTTGCCCTGTGCACCTGACTTTGTCAGGGTCATTACCATGCTGTCCATCCCTCCCAAAGAGTACCTCCAATACTGCCACTTCTCTCAGCTGCTGGATCCCTTCCTCAAGGGTCTTCCAGCGCATTCTATGATGGTGCTCCTGCATTCTCTCTCTGTGGACAAACCTCTCTCTCACACTCATTAAAAGCCGCTCCCAGAGGGAAAGGGTCCCTGGCTCCCTTACAAATACCAGATTGACACCTGAGTCCTGAGTCAAGGGTCTCAAATTCCTTGCCTCACTGCCATCCAGTTGCACACCCGTACCCATAAGATCCCAGACCCGAAGTAACCAGGTTGTAAAAGCCTCACGCCCCCGCCGTACGATGTCTTTGTGCAGATTACGGAGACTGTCGTACGTCAGGGACTCTGTGATTATCTCAACCACTGGCTCGCCTGCAGGTTCTGAGGGCCCTCCTTTCTTAACTGAGTGGTCTGATTTCATCTTAGATTTCCTCGTTTCCACAGGGGCGACTGCTGCTGGCTCTGACTGCCCTTGCGTTTCAGCTGGAACCTGGACGGTTGTAACGTCTGTGGGTTCTACTGCTGCACCATTAGACTCTCCCTCTTCAAGGCAGGAGGAGGGATTCCCAGCAGCTGAGAGAATGCACTCCTTCAGCATCTGGCCCATCTCACGTATCTCCTTCACCCAATCCGAGTGGTTCATTTCTGATGTGAGCTGTGAGGCAGGGTCAGATTCTGGAGCAGCATTCCTAGTCAGGGTAGTTATCCAAGCCAATCTCCCCTGATCTCTGAATACTGAATAAAACAGGATTATCAGCAACACCAGCCACTGTATGATATCATTAGCACTTAGGAAAGCTCTGAATCCTTCGAAAACTGGTGGAGTAGACCCAAAGAGCTGGGTTAGGGGTTGGGAGAAAGTTTCTCCCGGTGTCATTTCCTCACAGTAGGTACCATTATTAAAGTAACCCCAAAAGCATACATTTAGTGTTTGATAGCTCCGAATCCATGTGCCCGCCTTCCAGAGGAAGTTAATAAGCCATGAATTCCTCACCTTATTAATCCATAAAACAAACTGGATAACAGTCACGGTAGCCTTAGTTATAGGACCCATGTTTAGATAAGGGCCTGCAAATGGGAGAAATACAGCCACCACCACATGCCACACGAATCGGGATAAGCTAGCCCACATGATGCCACTTAACAAGGAATCTATATCCAACGCACAAGAACCGTTATTCCTTTTATCTCTCGATGCCCTCGGGCCCCACGTTGGGCGCCAAAATCTGTCTTGGTTTGAAAAAGACAGGTGTCTGTGGAGGAAGGCAGGAGCCTCCCTTGAAATGGAGAGTGCAACCCCCTTCCCTCCAAACTATTATAATTTTGAAATTAACGGGCCTTCAGGCAAAGATATGGGGAATAGGAATAACAGTTCTTTACTAATATATATATATATATAACACAAGGCAGGGAAAAAACAAACAACCCACTGGTTTACACTGACAGAGTCAGGAATACAACCTGACACCCTGTTAGGGTGGCAGTAGCAGTCCGATAAGATGCTGGCTGCAGTCCTCCTGAAGCGATGGGTGTAGTTCTGTGGAAGCAGCAATCAGGTAAAAGAGTCTGGTCTTCCTCCGAAGGTCCAGTGGTCGGCAGGTAGCTCTCGTCCTCTGGAACTCAGGTGGGGGGAAAAGCTCCTCTGGGAATCCAGTGGAAGAAAGGCGGCTAGCGTGTTCAAAATCTCCGTTTTTATTTGGCATGGACTGCTTGGCTCCTTCCCCCCCCCTCCCCGGGCGGAGCATCTCACAATGGGATGGGGAGTCGTGAGGCAGTTCCTTGATGGGCCATTAACAGGAGATAGCCCAGGAGCGAGTTACCGATGGGTCAGGCGATAAGGCATTGTTGTGCCCATTGACAGGAGATAGTCCAGAGGGGGGGGAGGCAGGGAGCACCGCCCCACCTGGTCTCAACAGCTCCTGAAGATGGTAATAGAATATATTTTTTTCTTTTGGCACATTTTACACTGTAACCCAGGACATTGCCTTTTGTGACCCTGTGGAAGATCCATTGTGTGCTAGTCCTGGCATACAGAAGAAGGACGTTTGACTACCAGAACAGTTTCAAAGCGTCAGCAGTAGGGACCTTAGAACGCATATTTCCAGTTGGTAATTCTGTCAGTATATCCTTAAAGCTGTATTGTTGAATCAGCTCTGCTATTAACCCTTATCAGTGTTTCAGATGGAAAGTGAGACCGGTAAAAGTGCAGCTGTCTGTAGGTAAATATAATGTCCATGAAAAAGCTGTATCTGATTGTCATGTAATGCAGAGGCTCAAAGTTATGCGGTAATGAATGAAGCACATTGCTGCTGGATGCCTTCCTTAGGGCTATTTTAGCAGATTAAACAATGTCTAGTAGACTGCAGTCATCTGTGCTGCTGAGCTGTGAGAATGATTGCTAGCCTGCTTTTGGCTCCTGGTGTGAGGCACTCTCCCAAACGATTTCTGGGGATGGTTTGGGACTTATAACATTCCAGGGACCTCTCACAACAGAAAGTTTGTACATAATCACTCTTTTTGAAAGTTAAGAGTTTACTAGCAATGACAATGACTCTTCCATAGCAGTGTTGGCAGTGCTGGGACTGTTCCTGGGAATGTTTAATTCTCTGGTTTATATGCAAATCTTGGCTTTTGATACTGAAAGATAATGTTCAACAGATTTGATCTTATCTAGAAAGCAAAGGGAGGATGAACTGGATTTCATTCTGATTTGTAAACTACTTGAGCAATTTCCAATTCTATATGCTAGTTCTGCTTTGCAGTATATTCCTGTAAACCTGTATCTGGTATCAGATACAGTATCAGTAACAATACTGTTAATGCTAAGCATAAGCTAGTTAGGTTCTTCCTGGTGCGAGACATGAATGAACAAGACCACTAACTTGTCTTTTACTTTTCTAGGTTTTACGTTTCACACCGTTCCCTGAAACTATGAAGATGACACACTTGGTCTCTCCTTTTCTCTTTTTCTAAATGAAGTTGAAATTTTCACATGTACACATGGCACCAGGAGTTTACCAAATACTGTGGGGCTTGGGATGGATTTGTGAGAGTAGGCAGCATTACAATCATGAATAGTTATGTTTCATGCTGCAAGTGTCTCCAGGATTTGAAAATCAGTTTCTAGTAGACATAGAAGAAAAAGGAGGCTTTTCTAAACAGCAAGCTTTCCCTGGGATCTCAAAGCTGTTAGTTACATTGTATTTCACTGGTTTTCAACCTTTATTTTAATGGATCTGTAGATCCCTTAAGGAAAATCATCTGTGAAAAAAAATAGTAAAAAAAAGTAAATTTATTGTATTTAGTTTAATATAAAAAGACGGATCTATTTGTCAATGTAGATTCTGAAGTTGCTATATGTCTCTAGAACTGTTGTTAAATGTCCTCAGCGACGCTAAAGTATCAAACATTCTGAGCAACTGTGCATGGATGGCCAGTAATAGGGAGAAAAAAAATTATTGTTGCTAATCCCATGGATGTATTTTTAAATACGTTCAGGAACCAGATGAAAATACCATTTACATTCACATACACTTATGCTGTAGCGCTTGTTCATCTTATCTTTATATTTTTGATAATACAGAGGCTCTATATGCAATTTTTGTGTGACTGGACTTATTTGTTTCAGTGGATATCTGGCTAATTTTTGTTAGTGTGAAATGGGAAGGAGTGTATAGATAAGCAGTTTGCTGTTACTCACCCGCCGACAAGAAACAGATAACTGCTTACTTCTGATGTTCAATGGCAAGCTATTTGGAGAAGTTTTGCCTTCTTTATTAACATAACTAACACTGTTTTTTAAATTTTTTTTTAAGCCACTAATGTCCCTCAGAACAGTCAAGACTGAATAGGAGCAGGAATAGATAAGAGTTAATGTTTGATCGAAGTTTAGGTACATGCAGTAATACTTTTCTGAATCTCATTACATTTTTTATAGAACTGTGATTTTAGTGAAACTGCTGGAGGTACAGAAAATGTATTGTCCAATTCATTCTCCTTCCTTTTCAGATTTATGATAAAATTTATATGAATTAATAACAGTGCACCTAAAAGTACTTTTCATATAATTTTACAATTACATCCTGCAAATTATAATGTGAAATATACCTGCTAGTACCCAACTCCTTCGAGTTCCTGGTCCCATTTGTGTAATTTAACATTGATACTATAATACTAGGGGGAAAAAAATACCATTTTTTAATATTTGTTAGGTTCAAAACTCCTGTCAATTCTAGAATACATTAAGATATTTCTTTAAGTCCTGAGATGTAGAATCATACAGTCTGTTGAGTATCATATTTGTATGAATTTTTTAACCTTTTCTTTTCCAAGTAACACTTAAGAACACCAGGATTTAAAGAAATGAAATTAAAGGATGTCTTTCACAGTGCTTTCTTTTGTTTTTTTCATTTGAAAGACCTCTGTTTTAAATGAACTTTGGTCTTTCCATTGCATAGCTCAATGGGCAGAAAGAGCAAATCAGTGGGAAAAAAAAAGCACTGTGAGTCTGAGTCTGTTTTGCACATTTTAATGAGGCAAAATTTGATTTTGATACATAAGGACCTAATTTGATATTTTAGTAGCAGCAGAAATATTCTCATTCATTGCAGGCACAGGCCTGATGATTTCAATGGGACTTGTGGGTGCTTCATACCTCCCAAAATACCACCTCTCAGTATGGATTAGGGTTATCATCATCAGACAGTCATTATTGTTCAGCTTTCAGCAAATTCCATCTATTCTTGCCACATTTTAATATTTTGTAAGAATTCAGGTGTCATTCTGAGGTGTTTTAAAAGGGCTGAGCTTTGCTGATTTTTCTTCTGAAGTGGCCGTTTTTACTTGACAGGTGTAAGTAGATCATAGCAGTAAGACAGAGACACATTGATTTGTCTTTGACTTCATTTTTTCTTAGCTGTCCCAATAATTGTATCTCCGTAATGTACTGGGGTAAGCCACAGTTGCCGTCAACTATTTTGCTGCATGTATCCCACATACACCAGTGTCAGCTGAACTCAGCAGAACCTTTTCTTTATTTTGTTTTGCAGAGAGAAAACATTTTATTTATCTCTACTGATGTAGATGAAAAAGTCAAGAGAACAGAATGTTTCCTATTAGATTATGATTTATGAATTAAATAGATGCAGGCACTAATATACATTGTTATGCACTGTTTGCCATCTTCAGTGGAACCTGTATATTTTTTATAAAAGAAAAATATGTAAATAACATAATTATCACTCACAGAAACACAACATAACTTACGGGAAGGTTGCTTGCATGACTTGAGAATTCTATACATATGTGAAAAATACTACTATAATCTTTGTTTTTCAAAAATAGATGTAAAAAATGAGGAGATGTGAGAAATGAAAGGAAAAACAAGAATGAGACAGTGGTGGTCATCAATATGCTGAATCTGAGCCTTTAGAGCTAAACATGGATAGACTTACATTTCTTTTACTAATAATGAAATATTTTCCAAGCTTGAACTGCTGTTTTGCTGGTTTATTCTGTTTTCTCACTTCTTGTAATACACATCCTTTCCCTTCTCTAGAAGTAATATCTTGCTGTTGTCTTGTTTGCTTTGTGGGTGTTTGTTTTTATATTTCTTCAAGTTCTTTTTACCAATTTTAACCATTAATCTTTGTTTTCATTGGAACTGTTATGCATAATAAAACACTTTTTCTTCAGAAGATCTAACATAAAAAAAAAAAATCCAGAAATAAAAGGTATGCTTTTACTGCTTACTGCTCTGGTGGTTAGAAAGGTGGTCTTTTTCCTCTAATTCCCACCTGGTATTTTCACAGGGGAATAATATTCACAGGGAAGACTAGGACATCTGCAAAACTGCTTTATGTATTAATGTTGATGTTTCAGCATATCAATACCTTGCACTTTTAGTTATGAATTACATCTTCAGGTCTGAGTCACCACTATAAAACCCCATTCCTGTATAATGCTGAATTCATATCCATTTTGGTTTTTCATTTTTGTTCCTCAACTATCTTTCATTACAACTGAATTCAGATATGGTCATTTAAGGCATGATGTTAATGAAGAAACAAGTCCCAGAAGTTATGTATCTAACTCCAAAATAGTTACTATCTAATTATTTAGATTTCATCTCTGTAGCCACTTTTACTTTGATGTTTTATAACTGCATCCCCTAGATGCCAAGAACTGCTCAGTCTTCTCATGGCTAAAAAGGATCCAAGATCTAACTCCAGTCGCTATGTTTATTTGTCTATAGCTTTGATTCTGCTAGGAATAAAATGGCGCAAACATTGAGAACTGAATATTTTCTCACAACAACATACACCTCTACCACCTCAAGATGATACTAATAAATTAGTTGGCATATAGAATATGCTGTGTTTTACATGTTTGAAACAGTGATTTGGGGTTTACTGCTCAAAAGTGAGGTGCCACTTAGCTGAAATTTGTCCACAATGGGCCATTTGGACTTACAAAAGTGTTTCAATGGTCCAATGCATTCATTAAACGTTTTATGAAATCATGGCCAATTATCACTGGGAGATCATGGGATCCTCTGAATGCAGTGTGGTTGGATTGTGATACAGTTGGGTTTGATTCCTTTTGTGTAGATTTGCATCTGAGTGGGTGTGGAGCTTCCTGAGGTATTTCTACAGTGTCTTCTTAGTGTAGTGCAGTACTTCGAGGCTTAGACCTCTGAAGTGATACAACTATAATGCTATAGTACTTTTCTGAGTTACTGAGTGATGTTCACTCAGCCTAGTCATTTTTGGTGTGGTGCTCGATTTTGATGAGTACTTTGAAGGTCAATTTCCAAGAAGGCATGTGCAACATAACCTGGACATTTCCTTAGTTACCCTTTTATATAGTGTATGCCAAACAACATAAGTGCATTAAGTGCAACATAAGTGCACACAAAAGTGTTTCAGAATGTGAGTGACTTTTTTTTCTGAATCTAGACTAATAAATTATGTATATGTGTATCATTTTATCCATTATCTTTAGAAGTGCATTCTTGAGCTCGTTTTTTTATCGTGCACAGGGCCCAGCTACTGATTTGATAAGATGATCCTTTGTAAATAATGGGACAATTATCACCAGAAAAAATTTATTATTTGCGTTTCTGTTTTTACCTGTTTAGTCTTCTCTTGCAAGGGATGTAACCCAAATATTCTCGGCCCTACATTTTACCGGGTCTTTAGGATTAATGAATTCCAGTGTCATAACACAAAGCTGACCGATCTTGGCTCAAATTGACCCTCTCCAACCCTGTGTTGTTACTCTGACAACTACAATCAGCAATTTCGCCTTAAAGACAATTTTTCTCCACCCTTTTCCCTCTATCAGCTTGGCAGTTTGTGGTTCTGTTGGATTGTCTAGTCTGGATCATGGGCTTACAAATTCAGTGCAACCCGACAGAACTGAACAGTAAATGTTAATGGTGGAATACCTAGCTAACACCTGAAGACTTCTGCAGTACCAAAACCTGAGTGAAAATATAATTTTAATTTTGGAGTTACACTTAGTCTTTTGATCTGGAACAAATTTCCTGTTTTTAAAAGAAGACATGAACAAAATTCTGGCTTCAGTTGTTTGTCTTGGGAAGGGTGAGCCATGCCCAAACCTTTTCATTTCTCTAGGAAACTGTGTGACTAATAAATTATGGCTGAATTGTTAGGTTTTCCTTGTACCCCTGTGCATTGCACTTGTGGTGCATTGCACTTTTACTAATCTATTCCTCACCCCCTTTATCAGTAAGCGACTTCAATGAAACATTTAAAGCTTCCTTCACCTGCTCCTCACGACTGCCCTGCAGCACTAAAAAGCAGATTCTGGCAAGAGAGTCTGCAGCTTTGGCAGGTTGCCAGCATCTGGGCAAGCAAATCCTTTTTTTGCAGATCAGCCTAGTGGAGCATGAACAAAGGAAGTGCACCATTCTGTCTGCTTACCTGGCAGTTCATACAACCTTTAAGGCCAGCTCTTCAGCCCTCCTTATCTCTTTTATAAATAGGACAAGGATTACAAATAAGCTCAAGCTCTGAAACAGGCTCTTACTCACCCCTGGGGAGTTAGCTTCTTCCTTTGACCAGGCCTTGCTACCAGGTCATCACAGAAGTAACCCTCCCTTCTCAGCAGGGCTTGCTGCCAGGTCATCACTTAAGCACTCAGAGATCCCCAAGTGATATCTACAATCACTTTCTTAACTTGGTCTTATTCCTTTTCTTCCTCTAAATTTGCACTTCTCAATCCTTTTTGAACAAACTTGGCTACCTTGCAGTTTCTCTGAGAGCACATCTTGTCTGCTTGCTAATATTGTTCACATCAGTAAAATATTTTGAGGTAGAGCTTGTGTGACATAAACTACACAAAATAAAGCTATACTGTACAGTCTGTGCTTTGCCACTGGATGCCTGAAAGGAGAAAGCAGCTGTCTGTTTTTTATCATTCTTAACATCTTTTTCATTCTGAAGTTGCATGTTAAAAAAAGAAACATAACCACTTAATCCATGGATATGAGATTCTGGAACCAGAACAAATCACATCATTATAATTTGAATTATGTAAAAAAGCTGATGCTCCTTTTCTGTCTGTCTCCTAGACCTCCATCTACTCAGTGCAGAAACTGTACCTAATCTGACTGAAGACGCTGTTGCAAGAATCCTTACAATGCAAACTTGCAAAATCTCAATCTGGACATTGACTGAATGTCCTATTCAGGAGATATAGTTCCCCATCTTACTCTACACCAAAATCCCAATTTCTTAGAGTATTTTTGGCAAATATTCTGTTCATGCTTTCTATGTACACCAGCCTATAATTTTATCAATAAGGGAGGTATTTCATGAACAATAATGGCACGCATTCTGTTACGCCAGTTTACCCAGATCTCTTTTCATTCATTTGGCAATAAAACTGGCTAGTGGGCCTTTTCCTTTCATTGACACTGCTCTTTATAGTTTCTGGTCATTCAATACAGAAAGTCACTTTTTCATTCTTAATAATAAAAAAATGTGGTTTCCAATAAAAGGATACAATTAAGCAGTACACTACAATATGAACTTGTGATGTATCCAGGGATGCCAGTGCAAATTTTTAATATTGACTCAGAGTCCTGTTGCAATATCCAGGCTGTGTATATTTATACAAAAGTTACCCAGTGGATAGTTGTTCAAAAGTACTTCACCTTTCCTGAAAAGACATGACAATACCTGAGGGAAAGTAATTTTTACATTAAGAAACCACCAACTTTGTGTAGAAAAAGAGGTGGAACAGTGAATTAATTATCAACCCAATATATTACAAACCTGGGGCAGCTTCCTCCATTTCTTTTCCTATTATTCTTGAGACAATTAATTTTGTAAGAAACAGGAGTATGTTTGAGTTTCTAACCAAGTGAGTAACCATCAGCTGGTGGCTGGATTAGCCTGGGCCAGGTGGCTGGGTTCTGGGTTGCACGTTAACTGGGGAGAAGGTCTTTTGGAACAAGAAGTGATGAGGTGTGTTGTGCAGAGTTGGGGAGGAAGGCTGTAAATGATGCCATTGTCTCAAGTATTGGGAAGAGAGGAGTAGGATGATGGATGAAGGTGACCCAGAAGAGGCTACAGAGGCTGGGGAAGATGGACACTGGTCTTATGAGATTTTGTATGAAGTGCATGCAAGGGGCTTTTGATATGTGACTTGATTCTCTAGAAATATCAACATTTTCTGAGGGAAGTATGCATGAATCACAAACACACATTGCACTTGTATATTTAATCCGATAAATTGGGGAAAACCAGTTTTCCACTTCATGAAAATTTTGCAGATTTTTTAAAATGCTTTGGATTAACATTTTCTCACCACAGACAGGGTTATTCTTTTTGAGAAACAATAAGCCACAGTAAGCCCTCACAAAAATATCAGACAACTGTTCACTTTTTTCCTTCATCTCCTCTAACCACAGCCTTATCTGGAACAAGTTTTTTCTCTCTCTGTACGTCCCTCATCCTATCCCAGTCCCTCTCCTTCATATACATGAACATCCTTTTTAATTATAAATTTCATGTTGAACCTGAGATACTTTTTCCAATAAAAACTTTTAAAAAAGGTAATAGTTCTTCATGAAATGTTATGTATTTAGGTGATGACAGTCATGTTTTTCAGTAGAAAAATATTTTGCCAAGAATTTCTTTTCTTTTCCTTAAGCAAAAATTAGAGGCTTATGATGACTGCTTCTTTCACTTGAAGGTTCAGGGTTTCATAGGTATTCATTAGCATGACAGAATACATTCTGGAGGAAAGATGTTAGAGAATTTCAGCCATACAGATTAAGTCAGAAAAGCACCTGGCAGAGCAGACTGTTGTGTACATTTATGTTCACTCTTGCCTATGTATCTGGGCCCTGAGGGCTCCCACAGCCCTAACTGTCCTTGATTCCCCTCCTTGGGACCTCCTCCCACCCTGTCCGTGTCCGAGGCCCCCATTTCAGCTCCCCTGGGCTATCAGCCCCTGCCCCACTGATGCGACAGCAGGGCTGGTCTCCAGCTCCCCAGAGCCCTGCTCTGCCCACCCATGGGCCCTGCTGAAATGGACCCACCCCCAGGCCCACATCCCTGACCAGTCTTGTCTCATCCCTGTCCCCACTGCCCTGCCCAGCCAGCCCTGCTGTGTCTGACTCCAGTTCCTCTCATCAGGACCGATCCTGACCCTTATCCACAGGACACACACCTAAATAAATATTTAACTCAATATCAGAGTTTATAGCAGATCTGCATTTCCTATAAGTGTTTGCCATTACAGGAAATGTTTTGCCATTATATGATTTTTATTTTTCTTTTGAAAGGTTGGAACCCACATAACGAAGTTTGATCAGATTGTGTAAAAATAAATATATTAAACTGAGTATACTGTAATGGTTTTTATAACTAAAATGCAGTATATATTTGAAATGGGAAGTTCTTCTCTTTTATTCAAGCTTGGAATTTGGGATTTTGATTGCCCAGATTCACTGAGAGAATAGACTTCAACTTCTGTACTTGAGCTGAATTTTGCAAGGATGTGTAAAATATCCATGCAGGAACATGAATGTGAGATCTGGAGAACTGACTGTTACGGTTGTTAACAAATAGTTACTCTGTGTAATCGGACTTCCCTTGGCAAGACCATCTTTAGGCAATGGGATTGTGGAGAAGGAAGGATCCTCCTTCTACTGTGTCCTACCTCCTGACAGAGAGGAAATGTAACAAAATCTAAACCATATTTATGTCCTTTACTGACCAGGGAGATCCTGCACCAGCCTGTGCCCTAAAGAACCAGCCTCTCACACCTCGGTCATCTTCTGCTTGGGACATTTCTCAGCAAACTTCTTAGTTTTCCTATCACTAACATAGGTAAACTCCACCTCCATCTCACGGTTGTGTCTGCACCTCCAGTAAAGGAGATTTATACACCTGCCTTCACTTTAGCACAGATGCTACATGCCTGCACACAGGCAGAGACATGTTATGTCTACGAACTCACAACATTTAGAATAGCCCTACAATATATATAATTTTTCTCAACACTCAACTAATGTGTTTAAATATTTAGACTTATTGGTGTATTTGTTCATTGGTGTTTTTCTTAAAGCTGATACTCAGTTAGCAGCAAAGGACAGGGGAAGAAACAATCTCAGTCAAAAAGAACCTACACTGTCATCTGTCCTTCAAAAAACAGTCAAGACAAACGGAGATTTGTTTTCCTGGTAAAACTGAATTTTTAAGTAAACTCTTGAGATTTTGTTTCTGTAGGGAACTATTTACTGCAAAACCTGTTTTGTTAATAACAAGATGGCAGTCCTCTAAAAATATCTATCATCTCAAATACTCTTGCCATTTATAAGAATATTTTTTTAAAAAATTGTGTGGGGGAATTTGTTAGATTGTGTCCTTTGAATAACCAGCTAACACCACAAAAGGACTGTTTAAATGCACAGAAAGATACAAATTCCGGTTTAAAATAGCCCTCACAAGAACTGGGACTATGTCCTCAGACTTGTATTGTCTCCTGCACAGAAAATTCTGCACAGGAAATTCTGTGAAAAGTGTTTAATTTCTTGATAATGGCATTCAACACAACTTGAAGAAGTGGGGGTCACTTTGTCAGTCTGAGAGATTATGAAATTCTATATTTGTATTTACACTAGATATCTTAGAAAAAAAAAAAAAAGAGACTATAAAAGAACCAGTTCCTGGAAGAGATGTCTTCTTGTGACCTTAAAAACATTCTGGAGAGACTACTACATCTTCAAGAAGCTGAGCTAATTAGAATAAAGTAAATTTGCTCTGGCAAACGGTAGTTGTTATTTATTTTAAGTAATCTTCTTGCTGTAAGAGATCCCAAGAGAGAGGATCACATTCTACTTACACTTTCAGATCATGTATTTCTAAACAATTAAAAAAAAGTTGCAGGAGAAGACCAGCAGTCTCCTGGAATAGTAGAAAAAAGTTATATGGAAAAGGACTTCACAAAACAAATTTGGTTTAGTTGCAGTTTAGACAAACTGCATCAAATGTATGTGATAGGTACAGGAATTTATTAAGTTGCATTGAGTGCTTTTCATTAGTCTTTATGAGGTTAAATATTTAGCACTATAGCAAGCCATTTTATCATCAGGAAACTGAAAAGTTTAGGAAGAAACTTCTTTTATGCTGGGGTCAAACTGCAGTTCAATTTGAATATTTGGCAAAACTGACAAGAACAGAATACAGTCCTTAAAGCAGTGGCAGTGAATGAGGATTGCTCTTGTTCACACATTTGGTGAAGATATGCATATATCCAGGGCTCTGAGCTAGTGGCATAGGGACACTTTGTCAATATTGCTACAGTAAATGTTGAAGTGAAATGACAGATTTTCCTCTTGGGGCTCCCATGAGAAGCTGATGTGTAATCGTTATTGAGACTTAATTTCTTTCCTGCTCTTAGCTGAAAGGAACATGGAGTTCAAAGCTGGAAAGGAATCCGCAGTCCATCTGAAAGCAAGAGATTTATGTGTGACTTTCAGAATGTGATTTGAATCTGTTTGCAACCTGGAAGGTGGTGTTAATTGTCTTTGTTACAGTCCATTGCACTCATCAGTGATCTATGTGTTCCTTATGCGCTGTTATAACAGACAAATATGGTCAAATGTAGGAGTTAGTACCAGAGGAGGTGATCCCAGGACTGAATCCTATAGAGGCAGGGCTAATGAAGTCTTAAACATGAACAGAGGAAGTGACTCACCAGAAGACTTGACTGAGAAGAAATCTGACAGTATGGTAGGTAAAAGAGGGCAGACAGGAAGCTCTGCCAAAGTAAAGTTTGGGGCCGGTGATCTGTTAACTGGGAAGGACTGTGACAAGAGGGAGATGTCTCAGTAGGGCGTGGTTGGCGTGGCATGGCACACCAAATGTGCAGTTTCAGTGGGGGAGTTATCTCTTCAGCTGTAAACACTCATGCTATGACAAACTTTAGGTGGAGGAGTCCTAGCTGGTATAACTAAATCAAGATGATATGGTAAGATGCCATGACAGAAATGTGGGGAGTGGCATGTGTAATAGAGATCTATCCAATATTTAAATGCAATATGGCAGTATTTGGCTTCCAGGAAAAGTTTGACTACATGGCATGGTTATGTACCATGTCTTTCATCCACAAGATATGATTGATATACCTCTGGATTTCCATGAGACGACAAGTGGTCAAAACATTCTTCCGGAAAATCCTCTTCTCAAGATGCAGAGCTCTGCTGAGTCCAGCACAGCCCCACAGTTGCCCCCAGATCTCAGATCTGTGATCACATCATGACAGTCTTTGTTCTTCTGATAGAACAGCAGCATTGTTCACTTTCAATCATATGAGACAGTCGTTAGCATGGATGGTTAATATAATCTGCATAGTAAGGAACACAGCTGCAGCAGGAGAGGAATAAGCTAGATACTAAGTCAGACAATCCATTTCTAGAATCTATCGTATGTCTTTCAACACAGGACAGTTCATGTGGGGTACAAAAAAATTTGAATGTTACTTAAAAGCTACACTAGAGATTCTTTCTTTATACTCGTATTCTGAAGGCAAGGTAAATTTTCATACCCCTGTGCAGATACCTAAAACTTACTGCTCAGCAAATTCCCCTGAGTGTGATGTACACCTGAGTTTCAACCCAAACACCACCTGTTGGTCTTGGTGCTTTGATTGAATCAATCAGGGAAAGACTTTTGTAGTTTTTTTCAGTTGGGCAAGAAGTCTCAGAATAGAAAGGGCAAACATGGAAAGCAATCTGGCACGAAGAAAAAGCATGTGCTTTTCACCTTCTATTTTTCCTGCAGCTGTTAGCATTTTTAAAGGTGATTCCAGGTTTCAATAATGCTTTACTGTATAGAAGCATTAAGTGCTATCCTAGTTTAACTGCCCTGAGTCTTGCTCTGTGGCGTTTGTTTGGTGGAATTAAATAAGTCACAATCTGTCCAGGAACAAACAGCATACATTTTAACATACAGGCATAGACAAATGTGTGATAAAAATATTAACATTTCCTTTAGAAAAGAACCTGTAGTAACGAAAGTGCTTCTGCTTTCAAAGACCAAGAGAGGTTAAAAAGACATCTGTACAATGAGTCAAAGCCTTTGAACAAACACTAGTAAGCTATTTCCATAACAAGAATTCCTCAGTGTTCTCTATATATACCTTTTTTTTTAATATTTCAAGAAAATCTTTAAAATCTCTGTTTAATCTCCCATCTGGTGTTTATCACAGCACTTGCTCTTCTGAAGATGAGCAGCTATCTTGCTTGATATCTGCTTTCACTTGATACCTGCTCTCAAAAACTACTACTATTGATGGGTAATCAATAGTTTTTCACTTGGAGCACTTGTGTATGTTCAGCATGAAAAAAAAAAAAGTTGTTTTCTCTTTAAAACTTCTGATGCATCACACTGCTTTAAAAGAATGTTGTCAAATGAAGTAAATGTGTCATGCGATGCAACACAATATAATGCAAGAGGAGCTACCATAGAAGCTTTTCTTGCAGAAGTATAATGTAAATTTGATTTCATAGAGCCAATCCTTTCCTCCTATTGACAGACAGCTCTTGAGATTCAGGTATTTCTCAGCACATTCAATTAAATAGGGTTAATATTGCTCATCATTAGCCTTCCTCTGTGCTGATTTTCCATGGTGAGCTCATAAATGATATCATTAGAAGAACTTTTCAAAAAAGGTTACATTTTTGAAAGCGTTTAATGTGCATTTATGGGTGGATTATTACTGCTGTTGTATTATTATCCAGCATAAAGAATCATACATCAGGTGTACTTAACATCAAGCCGTTTAACTGAGATTACTCCTATTGGAGATACACAGTGCACAATACTCTGTACCATGTAATACGACCCAAGAAGCAAAAGCCACAGGAGCTGAAACAATGTATAACTTTTTGTACCTTTCCTGAATTTTCAGTTTCAGTACACAGATCTGCTTCCAATGAACTTAATCACAGAATTTTGTTTTTTAAAAATCACCTGAAATAACGCATTTTTTTTTGTCATGCATGGAAAGAAAACTAATTTTCTTCTCTTTTTTTCCCAGACTGTATTATTTCCAGTTAGTAGACTGAAATGATTGCTTCTGTCTCCTGGGTCTAATAAAGCAATTTGGCTTTTTAATGGGCCTTGTTAGGGTTGAAGACCAATGTCTTTCTGGTACTCTTTTTTGCATTATTGGTGCACTACCTGCTGAGTCATCAGCACAGAAACCAGAGGTTAATTTCACTTCTACTAAATGAAGCAGATAATCAGCCATCAGAGGATGGCTCCTGTGCTGTAAATAAGTCTTGACAAGCTGAGGGACAGCACTGTGCATCACTCAGCCCTCTTCACACCATCTGTCCACAAATTAAGACAAAGTAAGGATATTAATTTGTTACATTTCAAAAGCTGTACTGACAAGCCCACATGGACATTTTTAAATGGCAATGAATAACTGAAACATTTACTAATATTCCATTGAGTCACGGGTTATAGTTTTGCAAACTTCTTTTCCAACAATGAATGTGTGGAAAGTGTTTTGACCAGATGTACAGCTAATGACAATCAAAGCAGATCCATTCCAAAGTACTATGCTACAGAGCATTTTTTACTTAGGTTGGAAGTGGTAAGGCACAAGAACCTGATGGCATAAGAATCTGTTGGATTTCCCAGAGATGTTATACAGAGAATAAACTTTCAGCTAATGGGGAAGCTGTTACATGGTTTCAGCAGCCAGAAACATTTACGAAAAAAATGAGCTCACCAAAGTAATGTGTGGTGGGAAATAATTCCTGGAAATAGCTGAGGTGAGAGCACACCTTATCTATTTCACTAAATCCATGCAACATGAAGGCAGAGCAGTGGTTCAATTGATCTTATACTAAATCACACCAGCTTGCTTGGAAGTGGGAATGGATGTATCTGCAAGAGAATTAGTTTTACAGATGCATTTTAATTATTCATAACATGATAGGTCTATTTATGTGCAACTCTATTCTATTTTCAAATAGGGTTCAAAGGTTAACTGTATATTAATGACTGAAGTATAAAAATACTACAGAATTATTCTAATAATCTCCAAACTAAGCAGTACGGAAACAGGGAATCCTGATTTGGAATTGAGAAGAAATGAGGGCATAAAACAATTTTCATTTTTTCTCTGGAACAGTGCCACGCAATAACTACAAAGCTATGAAATAACTACAAGGCTATGATTAATGAGCAATAATGCTTCCATATCCAGATTAAGCTAAACAGCTTTTTAAAGACAGCATTTTCAATTTTCCTTCTTCATTACAAACAAAGATAAAATTGGGCATCTAAACAGAATTTAAGAAGAAACTTTTTCATATAATGTTTTGCAAAATGGCTTTGAGGTTTCAGATAACAGGTCCATAATGGTCCAGTATAATGGGAACTTGGACATTCAGTTTACCTTCTGACACTTAAATTTAGATGTCGTAATCTACAGCTGAATCCTACTTTTATACAGCTGTCTTAGAAAGGAGTAACGCCCTTCAGTGATGTGCATCTCTACATTTAGTCTATGGGGATCAAAGGTAACAGGTTTAAATTAAGGAGCTAATTTTTCATCTGTTATACTTAGGTGAGATACGAACCACCTACAGTTCAGAGAAGTACTTTCCAAGCATTTTTAATTAATGATGATCAGATTCTCATTATAACCAGAGGAAAGGCTGTCACTGAATTGTGTCCTCAGTAAAAAAATATGTAGAGAGTGAACGAAGTTTTTACACTAGACTTTTGGACAAGGTTAGTATTGAAGTTTGTTTCTGTAAGAAACTTTTATATTATTAATTGCAATTTTCTATTAAATTTTATTCTTAAAATCCTCCAGTAGCTATGTGCAGTGGTAAGGCGTAAGAGGTGAACACTGTTAAAACTTGTAGGATTCTTAAGCATTATGAGATGAAATATTAATGAAATGGCTCAGTTTTGGTAAATTAATTCACATCATCATTGCACAGTAAATAATCAGATCAGAAATTATCAAAATGATTTAAAACATACACTTATGTTAAAACTTTAACAATATACAAAATTAGAAAGAATATATGATGTATGAAACTATATACATCAAGATAAAACTGATTTCTAATTAAGTGGCTTCACAAAAGCTAACTTACCCTACATTTGGCTACTGCCAGGTTTCTGTGCTTTGCATTGAAGCATTTGATGCTGATAACTTCTTGGAGCCTGGCATCTGCTCTCATTTGGCAAAGCAATGAGTTATACACCAGTGGATTTTGATTTTAATCCAAGCCCAGGTGAACTGAACCTCTGTAATTGTCTTTTTAATGTCACCCTTGCTGACAGTACCTTCTAGTACTACATTCCTCCTCTTTAGTCCTAATACTTTCTGTTGCTGCCTTCCATTTAATTGTCAAAGCTAAAGTTCATCATAGCTGCCTCTGGAGTCCACATTTTACTGAATTTAAGTATTCAAGGTTAAACACAATTAAAGAGTGGGGCACAGAACCTGTGAAACTTCCTTTCTATAACTAGGAGGAGGGAAACAGAAGACAGTTGAAATAAAACATATTTGGAAAAGTTGATTAATTTGTTTTAGTAAAGTTTACTTAAACAGTGCTTATGCGTAGTTGTTGTGTTTATAATATTGTTTAAAGACAGGATATAATCATTTGGGACAAATGTTGACGTTAAATTGGATATATCCCTTTCAGTAATTCAGGATGCAGTTTTTGAGTGCAAAATGAATGTTCAGAATATATTCACTTCTCAGTTTCATAGGTGGGAATCCATGAGAACTGGTTTTGGAAAGCTCTGTTCTTAACACAATAAACATATAATGAAGAGAGAATGGGAAACAAATTCTCCTTCAAAATAGCTGAGTTGAATTCCTTTTAAAGACTCTTGTGATTGTGTAGTTTTAGTATCTTAGCCAATCACAGCAAAGGAAAGGTATTCTCCTAGCTTAGAAAGTTTGGTTGAAGAGTATGATCAAATGAAAATGCTTGTTTTGCTTACCTTCTCTTGGATAACTCTCCAAAAGAACTCCAGAAAAGATCTGACTTAGTTTACCAGTGGGAAGCAGGATACTCTCTTATATGTTAATTCATGCAGTCTGCCCTCTCTTAAGTACCAACAGCTTTGGTTCTGATTCCTGTTAAAAGAAGAGAAAGAAGTACAAAGGTTAGCGAAGACAGTATGGATGGCCTTTGCTAGTAGTGACCTATGGTGTTACATGTATTTCCTATTTGAAAAACAGAAAGCGAGCTAAGTTCCTCATAAATTACAGCAAACTAGTTTGTCTTGAAGAAAAGGAAATTAAATTTGTTGTTCAATACCTACAGAATTTCTTCTAGTAATTTTCTCCTTGATTTTATAGGATTGGTATTAGAGGAAGTACTTTACTTAACTTCTCCAAAAAGATTAGTTCTGTTATTTATTAAACTGTATTTTTCTGTAGTGTTTTCCAAATTGAGACTAAGTAGTAACATACAAGTTCTAGGTAATTCTTCTTTAAAGCTAATAATTTCTCCATTTTTATGACGAGCTGTTATTTGAGAAATGCTTCACTGTTCCACAGCTGTGACTTTTTCTAGTAAAAATTCTTCGGGAGCTGCAAGCTAAAGTAGTTTGTTTAAATTTGAAGCTGTATGGCATAGTCTATAAATTGGAGCTTCCTTAGAGTTCCTCAATATTGGCTTGAGAGAAAGAGAGTTTTATAATGAATTTATTCTCGTATTCATAATTGTATTTAATTTTACTTTTAAATATGCTCATATTACACAGAAATGAGCTCTCTCCATGGAGTGCAGAAGAAATAGCCTGCATCAGCATGTAAACACAAAGGGCATTTCCAAAGTTTTCTTGTATTTTTTCTCTCCACTTTTTGGTTCATGCTTACTTGCATTATCAAGATGAAACAGAAGAAGATTAAAATAAATTAAAACTTAATTTGCATGCAGCAGTGAGCTCATTACCATGGGCAAATATTCGCCTTCTTTGCTTTGAGAAGTCTGTTATTATAACTTTAAGGAGTAGCTGCTTGATAGCCCTTGGAGCATTGTGCATGCCACTTTTCATTCAGCATAAGGTTTTGAGAAGCATTAGAAGGAGCTGCTCACATGTTATTTGGAGAAGCCTGGTCAAAACCTGAGCTGTTATTTATTTATTTTCTGGATAACATATCTGTCTCAGTGTGCAGGATTACTTTGCTCTTATTCCAAGCAGAGCTTACCTGGTATCAATATCCTGTTGTTACTGTGATCTGGCCATTACCTGTATTAAAGCTGCGATAAAAAGTGGAATTCCAGAAGAGGCAGAAGGGCCACAGGAGAGCACAGGATGGTGTTTGGGATGATCATTGCACTTCTTTTTGTTCACAAAGCAACAAGCATCTACAACTTCTGATGGCAGACCAACAGGGAGTTATGGGAACCTCAGCTGTCACACTGGGCAGTCATTCAAGCACCGTGGACAAAAGAGCTTTGAACAAGTCCTTTCAGTTGATCATTTTTATTCAATGCTGGTTTAAAAGATTTCTCCCTTTAATCTGCTTACTCTGTGATGTGTATACTACCTCTCTTTAATCAACAGTGATTTCATTCATCAAATAACTTTCAACAATCATCCTCTTGCACTAATTACATTTCTACTAACTGTATTTCCCTGATTTATCCTGTTTTTATTAATGAGCCAGTGATCTTACTTTCATTTTTCTTTGCGCTGTATTTACAATGTTTAATTTTCCTTGCATGCTTTTCCTCTTCCTTTAAAAATAAAAAGGAAAAAAAAATCCCTATCTGTATATATTAACTAAATAACAATATTTTTTAATACATTAATTCTAGAAGTACGTTTTCAACTGCTACCATTGGCAAACTGGAGACTTTACCTCAGTAACTCAATAGTTATTTGGAGCTCTCCACACAGAGAAATCCAATGGAAAGCTGTACCTCGAAGCACTTCTTCATTTGGCACAATACAAAAATATATAGTTTTCTTAGTAGGTGTACTTTGTGAAGTAGTTTTGAAATGCCTCATTAACAACTGAAGAAAGCAACATGATTATGAGACTAACAGTCATCTTTGCAAAGGTCATTACTTATTGGAAGGGAAGGATTATTTCTGTTTGAAAAAAAATTCTTCCTTAATCCCATTGCTGTCACACCAAGGTGGAAATTTGTCCCCATGGTAAAGGCTTGAGAAAAGCTTATACTACTAGAGTTCAAGTGGTTTAAGGTATTTTTCTGGCTGCCTTTATATTTCAGATTTCAGGGGCTAGGAGGTTAGATTCTCCAGTTTTATCTGCTATAAAAATTACCTGTTGCCAACAAAAGCTGTTGGCAACGGAAAAAAATAAAGAAATATTAAAAACAGTTCAAACACAAATATAGACAAGGACAAATCATATTTTGCACTACTTCAGAAACAGTGTGTAATTCTAGCTCAGAATGAAATCCTCCACTTCATCACGTGAACTTGTGTCAATGATGTTCAGTGCCGTACAGAAAGACTGAAGAGAAAAGAAAAATATTCTGCTTGTCACGGAAGTGTGAGGTTTCAGGAGGCAATATGAAATGGTTAGTTTATCCATTTAAGATTTTTTGAAAGTGTTCAACTTTAAACATCTTTGCATAGTAAACTTGGAAGAAAGGGACTTTTTTGTTTTCCTGTGTTAGCTCTAGTTATTTACATATGTATTTAAAAAACAAAAGTATTTCTTCTCATGGAAAATATGTACGAAAATATCCTAAAATTTCTTATGGCCCTGTTGTCAGTGTGCTTTTAAAGAGACTTGTGTGTGGAAACACATGTACTCATTCATCATCTGATTTAGGACTGGGTACACCATTCTTTCTGATCCAGAGAGAAAACATTCATTTTTCTTCTGGTAGATCATTTAGGCCAGCATCACAGTGGAATAAGTTTGGATTTATATGTAACAATGGCCACACTTAGTAAAACACTGCTTACTATGTTTCGTACTTCTTGTTTCATGCTGTATGTAACATGAGTATACAGGAGGGACAGCGTTCAATAGGAGATTAAAACAGCTAATTCTAGATGTCTGTGTTGTGTAAGCTCCCTTTCTAGTCAACAGTCAATAGTCAGTGCTGCCTAGAGATTTATTCATCTGGCTAGCCAGTGGATGTCAACTTTTACATTGAGTTTAATCACATTATTTAAGCTCTGTGTCTGTATTGACTAGATCTCTAGCAACTACCATGGCAGTTGAAAACACTTATCTCACCTGTAGACAAGCAAATCTAAGTATCTTATTTAGTGACCCTTACATCATCAGTTTCTATGCAAGTTGTTCTTTCTACAGTGTTTTCTTACATTGATGTCCATCTGCAGACCACTCTTAAAGATGATAATTATGTCCTCCATTCAGAAACAGGAAAGGACCTATAGAGAGAATGAGTAATTGACTTAAGTTCACTTATCTAAAACAGACTACTAGCAGATTTTGCATGGGATCTGATGTTCAGAGGGTCAAATAGTCATAGTTCCTAGCTATTCATAACATTCACGGTCTATTGACTTACAGGCACTCATACATTGGCAGTTTCTGAAAGCAGTGGAGGCAAATGAGGAAGCTCTCAAACCACTCAAAACACATCAGACTTTGTGGTTCATTAGATGGACTCTGGCTATGTAACACTTGGTTTGTAACCTTATGTCTTCCACCACTGTGTCTTCGTGTGTCTTCTTTATGGTGTATTTATGTAAAATACTCCCTGTAGTGCCATCTTTGCGATTATTTGGGTCATTAAACCTGTTTATTGTGAGATTTACATCAGAATTTCCAGTCTGAATTCAGAAAGCATTTAAATGTGTTTAATTCATTGCTGTTTAGGACACCTTTTGATTCTCACGTTTGATCAATATTGAAGTGATGAACAAAGGATGATGGGACATGTGTAAAGTTTTATTTGTGAGGTTCACAGCTGATGCCATTAAAATGACTTCAAAGTTACTTGGAGCAGGCGAGGGAGGCATCCAGAAGAATGAGAGAAAACAAGAAGGGAAATTTTTTTAAAAAGGGAAAAGAGAGAGAGATAGAAGGGGAAAATCTCTCCCTGGTGCCCAGCTGGGAAATGAAGTGGTGAGGTCCAGAGAAGAACATCCTCCTGTCTTGCATGTCCTCTCCAGTGCAACAGTGCAGCACGTGGTGTTAACCATGGTGATTTTTCAGCCATGTTTTTTCCCTGGTACTGTGTGATTTTCCTTGGGACCTGGCCAAATGCACTGTTTTTTTTTTCCTATTTATGATACTTTTATCTCTGATGGGAGCATGCTTAATCAGGTGCAAGTGTTACGCACCAATTTGCTGAGTTTTGGCCATGCATATTGTTGGGTAATGCTTATCAGTAATTTATGGCTATTATCTGCAACATTATTCACTAAGTCCTGTATTCCTGCAGTATAAACTAACAGCTACAAAAGAAGTGATAGGCAAGAGGGGTAGGGGACATGATTCTCATGCCAGTGGAAGTAGCTTTCCATGAGAATCTGCCATAACTACAACATTGGGGTAAGCAAGTGCAAGTCTGTGAGAATAACATGAGACAAACAGTATGGGAACAAAAGGGGGAAAATACTACCACAGCAGTTTAAGCCAGAGGTTGCAGAGCTGGAAGTGGAAGTCAAACCACGTAATTGCAAATGGACTGTCCCCTTAGCATTACAAAGGTTAAGACAATTAAGGCACTGTGCAGTACAATTGTATGTGCTTAAAGACAAAGACCTACTTTGGTGCACCAAGAAATGGGAATGTTTTTCTGAGTTGAGGTCTGTGTAAGCTACATTACAGAATTGTAGTCAGGTAAACAGTGACCTATTCCACCACAAAGCATCTTACACTACCTGTTGGTTTGATATTGACTGTTAGGAGTGGACAAAAGGTATCCAAGTGTAGCGTTAATACTTTAAGGTCTAGATCAGCGTACAGAATACAGTTCTGCAGGTGCAGAATCTTGTGTACATTTTGATTTCTGTGAAGTGTAAGACATTGGACAATAAAAATCAAGTGGAAATCATAATTTACAAAGTTTTTCCACAAGTAGTATGGAGGAATACACTCAGAAGTCCTTCACACAGATGAAATATTACAGATATGGACAATTAATGGAATGTTTTTAGTTACCAGTCTATTTACTTCTGATTTCATTTATTAGTCCATTTATTAATGTAAAAAGCATACTATTTTTAATTTGACAGTTCCAAAGTATTGTTGCTGATTTACTAGCCAGTAATAAAACATGAAGTCAATAACACAAAAAGTCAAAAACATTTACACTTTCTAACAGTAATTTGGGATTGCAACACCTTTCAACACAAACATCTTTATTTTTTACATATTAAACGTAATTTTGCATCAATTATTCTAGCTTGGGCTATGCATGTCTGTGGCTTTTACTAGCTTCAGTAATGTACAAGTTAACAGACTGTTTCTGAAAACATCTCTGTTAGTGCAGACTCTTTTCCATTGAACTGACTGATCCGCTAAAGTCAGTAGAAGGTTTTGGAGATCTCCAACTCCCCGTTTTTGGACAGTTATTCAGAGAGAAAAAAACCACTGTGATACTTGTAAATATCAGTGATTACATTTTGAGAAGCAAGGATAGAAAGATTATTGAAGGTTTATGGATACATACATTTTGACAAGAAACGACATCTTTTGACACACTAGCTTGCAAGGCATAATAGTTTTCAAAAGTATTTGCTTTTGTTCTCAAACTGCCTTCAACTGCTCTCAGTTATTTTCCAAAGATTGCAGTTCACTTCTAACCTCTGAACTGTAGTTCAATGCACTAGAGTGTATGGTTCCTAGTCTTGGGTCAGATTTGGAATCAATGTCCGTTTTCCTAAGGTGTATGCGCATATGGATATTACAGTTTTTTTCCCACAGAAATTTGAACTTACCACGGACTATTGACAGTAATGTATGGACAGTCAGGGGGTTATCAACCTGCTATATCCTGGATACCTGGATATATATCTCCTGGATAATTACTCAGTTAATGTATATTAGCATCTCAAAACCCTAGACTATTGATGTTAAACATACAATTCAAGTGCACTGAGAGGTCCTTTCAGAGAGTGACAAAAACAGTAGGGTTGGAGGGTGGAATTGCACTGCCCTCAGGGCCAGTAATTTAGGGCAGTTGCTGAGGGCTTTTCTAGTCTGATGCAGAGACTGACATTCTTAGGGTATGATTCATCCTATCTGAAGTGGAGGGTAAAGCACCTGTTGACGCTTATTGCTTTTCAATAAGTTAAACAAGGACAAGCGTGTATGTATGAAGAGGGAGAAAAAGAAGCTGATCTGGGGCCAGATATAAAGACATAGATTCTCTTTGACACCTCAGGTTACACATGAGAGTGCTTCAAGAGACTGTTCATAGACACCTAACAACACTTTCCAAACAACAAGTTTTTTGGGCAACCAGTCAGACAGACCTTGTGAGTGCCATGGGTATTGTATTCACTCCATCCATAGCTAAGACAGTCTATTGTGAGTTGTACCTACCTCTGAATCACAAGCTCATGGATCATGATTAAGGTGCTTTAAAAATGCTGTCAAATAAAAACTATGTGGGATGAAATAAGTAAATAATTACTATGATAATAACATTTTGGCATTCATTAAAGATTCCTTTTCTTATTTCTTCCCTTTTGACCACTATTCTTTACTTCATCTTTCTTCTAAATAAGAAAGTTTCCTTTACAGAAAATTAGCAAGCAAAACAGACATCAGCTCTGAACAATATTGCTACTTGCTGCCTGTCTTGTGGAAGTTCAACGGTACAACTGAATTAATTTACAGGTAAGAATAACCTGATTTCAAATATATGGCATATTTTCAGTCCTCACAGACTTCACCAGACTGGTTTGCTGCGAAGAGGCTTGGATGGACTTCTAAATGAAAGCAGAATAGTTAGTCACAATAAAATTTGAAACTAGTGTCATCCTTTCAGCTCTTTCCTGGGAAAAGTTGCTGCTGCTTCATGTGAATCTCAGGTAAATATGACCCAATGCACACTCTTCCTGTCAAACCTGGCAGTTACAGGCAAAATAAATTGCACACAGAGAATGCTAGTGTTGCAAATCTGCAGTGGTACGAAAAACTTATCCACACAAAGTTAGATAAGTAGAGACATCCTTTATTAACAATGTGCACCATGCGCACTAGAGACATGGGATCCTTCCCAAAGATGTCTGCCTGCACGCTGCAATCAACAAATATTTATATGTTAAATTAATACATATTCAGTCTATACAATGCATATTCATTGTCATTCTCTTGATGATTGGTTCTTCTTTTCTCGCTTCTGATGCAAATTAGCGCGCAGCCTCTGTTGTAGACTTCTATTGTTCTCTTTTGAGTAGGTGGTATAATTTGGGTAAGTGGTCCGTGAGTCGGAGGTCTCGACCACTCCTTGAATTGACCATGTATGATCAAGGAACATGTCCTTTGCTTGTAGGCTCTTGGCTCATACCTACTTTGGTCATGATTCAAAGATTATACACAATGGGTACCATAATAAATCCTATCTAGCTGACACTTCAGAGAATAATACACTATTCTTGTTTCTAAGCACTAATAGATCATTGGTTAATAAACACCTTAGGTCTGGGACTTTACAGGGGTATGCTAGCAGCATTGGCAATACAGAATTTACTTTATATTTGAACATTTATTCTATTTGAGACCTATTTTCCCAAAATAATCATTAGTCTCTCCTACTAATATCCACTAATTAGAACTCTTGACATTCAAATCAAGATGGGAAAAGTAAGGGAATTGGTGCCTAGCAGGTTTCAGGTTTCTCTAATTTTTAGACTGTAACCACCTGGTGAGTTTCCTATTATTACGAGTCTCAAAACACACACACACACTTCTAACATCCTAAATCTGGTGATTTCTGCAACACCAGTAGAGTAATATTTTTTTTTAGGTAACCATAGCAGTCTCCTCTAATAAATTATCATCAATATTTCATTAATATTTTATTTTATGAGGAAGAAAAAAAATACACGATCTGGGAAAATCACCAGTCTTTAATTAAGGTTCTATAATTTCTGTTGTACTCAACATTTTCATTTTTGAAATTTTTGCCTTTACTGTAGAGTATCATATTTGGCACATTAATAATTCACTCTTTTTACTGTTATATCAGATAATTGCTCTATTGACTCCATCACTTAACCTAAAGAAGTATGTATTTTCATCTCTAATTGGCAAAATGCTCCAGGTGGAATGTTTCCAGTTTAGCTTTATCTGTGTGAAATACAAACTCCCACTATAATATGAATCCCCTTGTTAATGAAGACAGACAGATTTCTAGGATAAATGAGATGACCTATCCTTTTGCAGAGGATATCCTTTCCTCATGAAATGGCTAAAGTGACTGAACCCCACCTTATAAGACAATTGTCTATACCATAAATAAAGATATGTAGGCACGTTCGGGGATGGATGATTGAAGGTAAGTATATTGACTCTGAAAGTCAACAGTTTCAATATGCCTCCTTGTCTGGGTACTGAGTCAGCCTACTCTGACTACTACAAGTTAAGCCAGGTGCTACTCCTGATTTGCCATCAAAACAAGTAGAAGGTCCTTCTGAGATAGCTGAGGATGTCTAATTAGGAGGTATAACATGCCTAAAAATAACATGAATAGATACCATACGGATGTGCTCTCTCTCTTTCTCCATTGATTATTGGGGTATAGAAGAAGCTTAGGCTTGACCTTTGGATAGTGTCATGGTTTAACCCCAGATGACAACTAAGCCCCACCCAGCTGCTTGCTCACTCCCCCCGCGGTGGGATGGGAGAGAGAATTGGAAGGGTAAAAGTGAGAACAGTCATGGGTTGAGGTAAAGGCAGTTTAACAGGTAAAGCAAAAACCACACGCACAAGCAAAGCAAAACAAGGAATTCATTCACCCCTTCCCATGGGCAGGAAGGTGTTCAGCCATCTCCAGGAAATCAGGGCTCCATCACATGTAACGGCTACTTGGGAAGACACATGCCATAACTCTGAACGTCCCTCCTTCCTTCTTCTTCCTCCAGCTTATATTGCTGAGCACAATGTCCTATGGTCCGGATACCCCTTTGGTCAGTTGGGGTCAGCTGTCCCATCTTTGTTGCCCCCCAGCTTCTTGTGCACCCCCAGCCTGCTCGCTGGTGGGGTGGTGTGAGGAGCAGAAAAGGCCTTGACACTGTGTAAGCACTATCCAGCAATAACTGAAACATCCCTGTGTTATCAGCAGTGTTTTCAGCACAAATCCAAAACATAGCCCCATACAAGCTATTATGAAGAAATTTAACTCTATCCCAGACAAAACCAGTACAGATAGTCAAAGCTAGGTGGGATGAACCTACACCTTAAAATTTTATTGAACCTAAGTCCATGATGAGGTGTTTTACCCTACTGGAATTAACAGTAGCAAAGATGAGAATGTTTGTGTTCTCTGTTCAGGTCTTTTGCAGTTGCATGCAAATATTCACTTTAAATACACATTTCTCCCCTTTCAAAACAGAAATAAGAAAATGGAATTAAAATATAAATTCAATTCAAAATTGGTAAAACAAAAAACCCAGCAAAGTCAAAAGAGAAGCAGAAGTATTTATCTATTAACTGCATTTAGATAAACATACTGAAGCTTAAGTAGTAATGAAATGTGATTAATGATGAATCATGTTTTGTATTTGTTGGTGAAGTAAAGATTCAAACAAAATAAATAGAAATTTAAGCATGTAAATCTTCCTATACTTATGTGCAAAACTGGCCCTGTATTTGCAATATGTATAAATTTCTATGTATGTACAACTGTGAAAGAGCATTTAAACTATATTTTTCCATTTAATATCTATGTTTTTACATCGCAAAGTATTTTATTTTGAGCATCAAAGACATTTTTTATGACAACTTATGGAATTTTCATACATATGGTATGTAAATCCGTTACATTGGCTGAGCTGGCAAAGCTGTTCTATTTAATTGGCAGAGAAGCAAATACACTCTGCAGACTATAAATGAATAAAACCAGGTTTCTAGAGAATGACACTATTGGCAGGTTGGTAAAGGGGTTAATAGAATTCCACAAGGGAAGTTCCCTTTTATCAGCTGAAGTAGACACCCGTGACAGATTGTTGACCCTGCTAAAAAGCTTTTTCTTCTGTGTTTGTAAAGGAGACAATGTATTTCTCACTTTTCTCATGTTGCTGATTTATGTATTGTTTTAAACCAAAGCGAAACAAAACAGATCACAAAATCCCTGATGTTCACATTTGCAGTAAACAAGGTAATTGATAACAAAATGTTAATGTCTTTATCCCTAAAAATGTGGAATCATCTGGCTTCCATTAATAAAACTGATAAATTCCAAACACAAATATGATTTATGTGCCTACATTTCTAGGTAGCTAATTGGAGAGATACACTTAAGGGGTTTTGTTTTCTAAGGATTATTAACACACAAGTTTAGTAATCAGGTAAGACTCTTGCCTGAAGTGATTAGTTTTGTCACGGCCTGTATCTATGTGTCTCAGCCTCCTTATATGAGTTTACCTTTGAGAATGGTTACTCTGCCACTGGGTTTGGCCTATACTCCCTTGAGTTTACCTGGGTTGTTCAGGCTCCATCCACCACCTCTGCTTCAGGCAGTTTCAGCATTCACTGCTAGCATTTCTGGTGCCCTGGCAAGGAGCCAGTGCTCCCCCTTCGCCTTGACCCAGGTTCCCTAGCCTCCAGAGGTCAATTCTGGTGTCTTTAACCACTCCGGTAACTGAAGACCAGACCACAAATGTCATGGGTACTTTCATTATTCTTCAAAACAAGTTCTGTGTTTGAAGCAATTAATGTGGTTATAAAACAGTCATCCTTTATTCAAGAAAAAATACCAGAGATGGAGAGATAATTCCCTCCCTCAGCATCCTCAACACTTCTGAGCTTACTTTAATGTCTGTAAAATGCCTTCAAGCATTCCAGGTACCTTTTGTAGTTCTAGGTCCAGTGATTTTTTTTGTCACTCGTTCCACTCTAACTCCTGGTAATGACAATGCGTTCTTTCTACTTGCTTGATCTTGGGTAACCAAAATTCCTGCTCTTCAGTAAGCAAATGTCTCCTTGAGAAAAACAGATCCAGATTGTGTTGTCCATTTTCCTTTTATCGTATTGATTTTTTTCTGTGGTTGTCTGGGTGGTCTGGAAATGCCTTGGTATTTTGGCATACCCTAGGTGGAAGCCATATTACTGTTACAAAATTAATTCCAGAATGATGGAAGTGTACTTAAGCTCACAACCCTCGGTTGTCCTTGTTGCACCTTCTAGAACACTGCAGGAGCTATAAGACACTAACCTTGTTAGCAAGCAATACTCTGAGACTTCTAGATGCATCCAGTGAAGTTGAAGCCAGTAGAACCAAGAAGAGTTTTACACAAGAGACATGCTCAGAAATGTGGTTATTGTGCTGTGAAATAGCTCCACAGTTGGTTGTTTTTACTGTTATGTTTTTACTATCGGACTGTTATCTTTTTTGTTGGAAAGCACAGATGATGCTGCTTGACATAAGAAATGTCTTTAGAACAAGGTTGGGCTGATTATTTATTTTTGCTAGATGGAGTCAAGACATTATTTTGCAGCTTCTGTGAACTACTACAGCAGGACTCAGATGATGTCATCTACTGTGAATTATTGGAAATCCCTCCCTATGCTCAGTTAAGGAGAAAAAAAAAATAAATTTCTTACCCCCAACCTTAGAGCTATTACTTCATCTTATTTCTATAGCATCTAACAGATTTCATCTTGTGGAAGTTTATGTGCTGCAAAAGACACAGAAAATTGCTGAGAAGATTAGACCTGGTATTTTAAAACAACTCTAAACAGTACACTGAGAGCGTGGAGAGATTATGTATGTATGTGTGTGTGTCTGTGTATGTGTACATTTCATGTGCTAGACAAGATGATTTATTCAAAGGGATTCAGCCAAAAAGGTTTTTCTTTTTTTCCAACTAGCATAAATCGTCTAATACAATTTATTATTTCTCCTTATTAACATCACCTTCCTTGTTGAAATATACTAGTAGATAATATATATTATTAAATTATTGACCCTCGTATATAATACAGTATGTGTTGCTCTAAGTCACTTAACACGACTAGTTTTCAAGGCAACATTCTGTTACTGCACTTTTCATGTTGAATAAAACCTTGTCCCACCAAAATTCCTGGTCATATTCCACTTTTTTCTTGTGCACAAATTATTTATAAAAAACTTAAAATACCTTCAAAACATTATTTATAAAAAACTTAAAATACTTTCAAAAGCTTTATTAAGTGTAATCATATATATTATGTCTCCATTTATTCTGCAAATTACCTCAAAAACTGTTCAGCTATCACAGACTAAAGTACCACTTAATGTGAATATGAATGGTTGAATTTGAATCTTGATGCTCCATCAAATTCCTAGTATTAATAGGATGTATTACTATCAATACCGAGAAAGAACAACAGAAGAGTTGTTTTAGTCCATACCATAGGTAAGAAAACTAGTGATCTTGTATTTGATGTCTCTGATGTAATTACTAATGATGAGGGATAACGCTTATGTAATTTTTATTTATATAATCTGTCCCTCTATCTTCCAAAATGCATATACTTATGCAGCGGATGTTGATACTCATGATTTGCATTGTTTTCTTGCAGAGAAATGCTACCGTACATTATATGTATAAGTTTATGTTGAGCATTTTTCTTATTTCTTTCTATTCCTTCTTTTCTCTGGATCTGTTTTCTTTTGTATCTTTTTTAGATCTCAATTTGAGGAGACCTTGGTGCCTGCTGTTTTCCTGAGGACAATCACTTCCACAGCATCCTGTCCTATATTCTTTCCAATCAACTTCACTATGTAGTTGGCACTATCAGAAATGGGATGTGGGATGGGAGAACAGCTCTACTTGAGTTCTGTAATATGCCAGTGCTTGTTGCCCCACAAACATCAAATGTAGTCAACTGATAGAGTGAAAGAGTATTAGGTCAAATCGCTAAAGTTAATACTTACTAAATTGGGATCTAATAAAAAAAACAATGTCAGAATCTTTAAAAACTTGTTTCTGAAATGTAGTAAGTGCTGTGCAGGGACCATAAGAGGAAGTCTTAATTACTAATGAAATCCACACTTCAGTAGAGTACAGTTTATAGTCACCAGCATGGAAATCTTGCAACTTTTCTTGACATCACACACTTTCTAGAAAGATTTTACTGTATCTTTTGAAAGAAATTTTCACTTCCAGAACTGCTATATAGAAATGTTATTTCTGAGTGTTCTATTTCACACGACATGTACAGAAGGGAAGTAGTTCCATGAGACTTAAAGCACCAAGCAAGACAAATATCTATGAAATTTCAGTACAGTTTATTTTAATTCCTTTCTTCTCAGAACTGACTTAACATTTCTTAGTTTTGTACTGGTAATCCTGGCAAACATTTTAAATATCATGAATGTGGATATTTTTCAGCAGCTGAAAGCAGAGCATGTTTTATCCAATACATTCCAAATTATGCTGGGATAGCTTAAGGCATATTGATCTAAAGGCAGCATGCGTAACCTGTCTCTGTCTGTTGTACTTTCTAATTCTATCATCTGCTTTTCAACTAATTTAATTAAATTTTTTGGCTTTGGTGTTTCCATGAAGGAATACTTTTATATGTTCTTGCTTTTCCTGAACCTATTCACTTGTGGATTCAATGATGTCATTTATGTTCACCTTTTGTTTTCTTGTTGCATTCATTTTCCATAAAGGGTACATTTTCTTCCAGCCTTTCCGAATCTGAGGTATTGTAGCTGTTCAGGTAACTTAATCAGATGCTATACCACTCCCAGCCTTTACAGAGACAGCCAGAACAACTGGCATTCTGACTTCCTGGGGGTAAGCCAGCAAAAGGTCTCCCTTGTTATGATACCATCTAAAATTTAATTGAGGTCTGTTCAGTAAAAATGAGAACTAGAGGTGGTTGTTTCATCAGACTAATGCCCTAATACTCCTAGGGCATTAACTTCAAAAGTTACTTCCTGAGCAAAGAGGTACAATGCTTTTCTAGTCCCTTTTTTTTTCCTTTTTAAATGCTACATCTAGTTCCAGAGACAGGTTGGTCAATGTAGCTGCTGCAGGAGTTGTAGCCAATGGGCTTGGAGATATTTGCTTAGAGCTATTTGCTTAGAGCCTGCGTACACTTCTCAAGCCAATAGCATTATTATTTCGCTTCTATAAGTAGGAAATTCCCTCAAACACATTAATATGAAGAATGAGAAGCACAAATTATTTTGTAATGTAAATAGAACAGCCTGGCATCACCACACATTTGACCGTACTCCTTCTTCCAAGAGTTTTAGCCTACATCCTTGACTGTACATCAGTGTACTTTATTAATACAGTCAAATTTAAGTAATCTTAATTAATTTGTTTAATTAATTCATTCCTTCAACTCACATTTTTTTTGTGAAACATTATCTTGGGAATAATCAAAGGAGTCTGTAATATCTTCTGCCAAACCATGTAAAATGTCAAATACAGAGATATTGATAAAATTGAACCCAGACAACAATTTCTGAAATTGTAGTTAATATAACAATATGGTATCTGTTGAGATAATAGGGTGATGTGGTACAACTTCAGCCCATTATAAAACTGTTACAGCCAGCAAGCAGACACTACAGCTCAGTTTACAAAGTTCATCAGGAAGATGGATCCTCTGTCCCTCATAAACAAATATACAATCATCATCTCCTTGGCTTTCCAGACCAAAAGCTTATATATGTATCCATATATAGATATATATATCTCATAAGAAGTCTTTTTATTCCTTAATTATAAAGGGATTACTGACTTTTACATCTCAAAAATTTAAAATAATACTTTAAATTGTTACCAGAGCCCCACAATGATATTCTGTATGATATCACGGCATGCCAATGTGCAGTGTTAACTATCTTCTTGTTATGCTGCTCCTGGGAAAAAGCTTCCCTGGCAGACAGAGGTGGTGACTAAGTTTATTCTAACTTGTCTAGGCTTTACTTTGTGAATGAATGCAACTGTGCACCCATTGATTCAGGCTAAGTATAGTCTGTCAGAGGAGAGCAAAGAAGTAGCAAGTGGGGTCATTCTGTGCAAGTGTTGAAGAAATATGTCTATTTAAAATGTGCAAGAAGCAGGAAAATCTCAATTTTATAAATTTGAAAGTGCCAGGTCTCAGATTGATTTTTTTGCAGTGAGACACTGAATATTTAACTCCCATGAGCTAGTACTCTGAGAATAATACGGGGAAATATTTTTGGTTATACTGAGGTAATCTGAACATACATCTGGTAACAGTTCTCTGGGTCAGGTTTTCAAGGCAGTTTACACACAGACTGAGGTGAACTTCTTCTGCCATAGAAGCTGTAGCCACCCTCTAGTTAATGTATAGTCTCTCTATAGTGCAATATCTTTGCTATTGGTAATGTATTCCAGATATATATGAACCTCACAGTTCGTAAGCTTAACAGATAAATACCATTGGACTACACAAAATCTGATTTTTTATTAGGAATTTTTTGAAGTGTGTTCATCAGGCTCTAAGCCAATATGCAAACTAGTAAGGGATATTCAGCAGCAGTAGCAACTCTTTTTCCAAGAAGTGTCGTATGTATCAACCTGAACACAGAAATATCACTGCATCTCCCATAAAACTGTGTGTGGAATAATTCAGAACAGGCAGAAATTTCAATCTGCTGAACCTGGTAGAGGATTGAGTTAGCTTTTCATCTGGGATTTAAGGTTTGGGTATTGTGTTATTCATTACAGCTAGGCTGTCGCTAGCATTACTTCACATGTGTTGCTTGATACTGTATAACCTGTTCTGTCTTTCCAGGCAAGAAATACAATTCATTAGAGAATAAATAAGTGAAGAAAACTGTACGAATCAGGAGTTGTTGCCCTGAACCTTGTTTTTTTTATGGGGTAGATTTCTAATTGTCAGATTAAATCTGAGGTATATTAAATAGGGAAGTCATTGTGGACCGGCTGCATCATGTGTCTGAACCTGAGCAACTAAAACCTTTTGTGAATGTCTTATGTCCTTCTCTGTGTGTATGGAAGAAACAAAAATAAGGTAGGCACAATTAAGGGGAAGTTCTTATAAAACTTTCTCAAGTGTTTTTTTCTCCGGGTTGTATGTCTGTGTACTGTTCGATAAAGCTGACCAACACATGAGATTCATTTGGTGAGAAATTGCAAGGCCTTAAACCCTCTCTGGTCATTTTGTGGAGCAAAATATAATTTTATCTCTACAAGACTGGGACCTAAAGACTGAACAGGCCAACTTTGCTTAGGTCTTTGATCTTACTCTGGTAGAAAATCCCCTTGAAATTTTGAAAAAACTTCTCATTGTGAAAGTGTCCCCAAACCAGGCTGGAGTATGACGAACCAGATATATGATCCCTTCTGCTCTCAGAATGGAAGGTTCAGGCTCAAAGATACAGTCCAGATTTTGCACAGTGAAGACATGTTTTGTGTCTTTCATTCCTGAGTAAATGATTATTAGCACTTCTGTGGCGACTCCTTCCCTGTTTCTAAACATAAATTCCATTCTTCTAGACCCTTTGGTAAAGTTGGTAAAGTGCTACAGCCCTTTTCTTCTGACAAACAGAAAATTTTTTTTTTCAATGATTCTTCTGAAAGTTCCTGACAAGCTTTTATGGTAGACAAAGTGCAGCAACCCTTCCCTGAAACTGGTTGGAAGCTGAGACTAGTATTCAATCACCTTGTTCTGCTGTGACCTCCAGTCTGCCAGAATTTCCCCATCACTTTTCTTAGAACTCTCCCACAATTGGGTTTTACATTCCAGAGAGGGTTCAGTGTAGAACATACCATAACCCCAACCTGAGAAAGAGTTGGTTGATATAGTTGCCTTACACTTCTGTCCTTACTCACATCTCTCCTGTTTCTCTCTTCATGGTCTGCTGTGTGACTGCTGAGTAGGGAGACTGGCTGTATATTGAAGGCTGGTCAACAAACAGGTTTCTACTGGTGCCTAGTCCACCTGTTTACACTGACAGGACTAGAACTGGCACACCAGTAAACTGAGAATTGTTTCTGTGAAGAAACAGATAAATTATTTTACAGTGCTTCCAGATACTTGCCTTTATTTTTGTTATTAACAGAGTGCATCCACACTGCACTTGTAGTAGGGTAATAAAGTTATGGAGCAGCTGTTTAGAAAGCTTATAGAGAATTTAGTGCTCTATGTGAGTAACTTGGATGAATCTGTTCATCTTCTACCAAGTGCAGGTTGTGTAATAATTGTTTTGTATTCTCTTTCAATACAAAATATTAGCAGTTAGTAAGATAAAGTGAGCTTGTGTATGAAGACAGCTGTTCAAAGAATCTTATCATAAAGAATTTACACTAAAAATTTGGTAGAATAAGGAAAGCCATTTGACAGTGGAGTGGTGCAGAGCTGTGTGATGCTGTGAATCTGTGGCTGCACCCTGCCAATTCCTTTTAAATTCACCTCAGTACAGCAAATAGTCACCTATGTAGTGCATTCAAGGGGTTTACAAACAGACTGGCAAATTCAAGGAATGTACTAGGGTCAATCTTATACTTGTGCCCACCCTTTCTTTAGGATTTAATTTAAAACCCTCCTATCCACTGCCTATACACCATTCCAATTATTTAATGAAACTGTGGTACAGATCAGTTAACTTAAAAAAAAGGAAAAAATAAAATTGAGGTTTGCTCAACCTCTGCTATACACATTTTAATGACTAGTATGGAGTGTGTCAGCATGAACAGCAGTTATCAGATAAATGAAGGACATGGGGTAGCATTTTCAAGTAAGAATCACTTGTAAACCTCAATGTCATTTCTGTTTGCAATGTAGCTGATCTAAGTATTCATATCAATGTAGCAGCAGCAGCTTGTCATGAGCTAACCGCATAAATATTTACTTGTGGCCTTGGATCTTTTACAGGCATTAGTTCATGTTCCAGGGCAGTCAATGGACTAGGAAGTGAGTTCATAAACCTCAAGCAACAGTGAAAGATATTGAGACATTATAAAATTAGGCATTTACTGGTTGAAAATAACTGGGAACCTTATCCTTTCTAATTACTTTTTGTGAATAACTGTATTCATACTACCTTTATTCTGGGATATGTTTCCTACTTCCTTCTTGTGTCTTGCAAAACTGCATCCTGATGTCCTAGACTTAACAACAGAAAATTTGGTGGCGTGCCCTGTGCTCACAGGATGGAGCAGAAGCTTGTATCCAGATGGCAATAGAAAAAACATGAGAAGTATTCTCCAGTTGTGGTGTTATGTCCTTTATGAGACTTTTAGAGCACAAGACACATGTTTATGTCCATAGTATAAATCTAGGGCTCTGATGGGCTGCTGGTCCAGACAAACATGTCCATCAGGTTGGCCAGAGGTTCAGGGTAGAAGAAAAAATACAGCCACACTTTCCTGTGCCCTGGAAAAATAAGAACTTTCTGATGATTAAACATTCCACACTTATTGATTAAGAGTAACCTAATGTGTGGATGTGTTCTATCGTGCTCCTTATATTTTTTTTTTAAATTATTTTAATTATGTGCTAGTGGGTTTATAATATATGTAGTGGATGGAAAAAGGCACAATAAAAAGTATCATAAATATTTCAAACTTTTTTCATTATGGATTTTTCTGATCTTGCCTTTGAGGTATGCAGCAATTAAATAGAAAGTGTGTGTATGCGTGTGTGTGTGTTAAGTGTTGTGTCAACATCTTCCATGTTAAAACTACCAGGTTTATGAGGTATTTATTGGTGTGCACTAAAAGTCAGTAGCACAAAAGAAAATAAATAGACATCCTCTACTCTCCACAAGAACCAACTAAATGCAACATAAACTAGTAAACACCTTCTCTGGCAACAATATCCACTGATAGTAGTTAATATTCTGATCTGCTGTACATTGTTTTCTTTTGGCAGCAGGTTTTTGCTTATGTTGCACTCCACTACATAGGAAGGTTGTGGTTCATAGAAGCAGAGTACCAGCCGCTCGCCCCCATTGCTAGGTTTGCCTATTGTCAAAGCAACTGCAGAGGTCTCTAAATCCTGTACTGACTGAAGAATGGCATGAAGTGGTGGGAAGTGTAGATGAATAAGCAACAGTGTCCCAGGGTGACATACTGCCAGTTCCAGAAAGTGAGCTAAAAACCCTGCTGACGTGAAGTTTCGTACTGAGACTACAACACATAAGTGTGGGCCTTTGTACCACAATTAGAAGTGTCTTTATCAGACTGTCATCCTACCTCTGGCTTGGAGGCCCTTCTACACCTTGTTACTTTTTTAATTTCTTCAGCTTACTTTCATTCTCCTCTCATGTAGACCATCAAGGCAGCTAATGTGATGAGGCTTGAAATGTCAGGCAATAAAGTAAAAGAGAGTGTGTTGTATTTTTCTTGCCTGAAAAAATGTGTACCTCCTTGACACAAAACCACGGTTTATTTGGTTTAGCGCTTTAATGTAGGCCTCTAAATGTTTATTTCTTAGATCAGTTTCTAGAAACAACAGGTGAAAGCCATGAAAGAGATCAACTCAATACTTTACAGGAAGATCATTCTACACTCCGGTTGAAACTACAAAAACTTGCCATAAAGTTATCATAATAGGTGTGTGTGTGTGTGTATCTTACAGAATTTGTTACCAACATAAAGTCCCATTTGTTGTTTTCAGGTTGACTAACTGACTGCAGACATAAGTGGCTTAAAAACTTCAGAAACAAAAAGCAAGTTGGTATTTTGAGTTATGCTGATCTCTCTTTGCACATAAAGAAGAATTTTAGAAACATGGTGACTTAGTGAAATATCACTGAATAGGGGAGTGTGGTAAGGACCTGCAGAGCTTTTCTTACCCACTAACTTCACACTTTGAGTGACAAATTTGAAGCTCCCACATTTTGTGGGAGAAAAAAAAAAAAGAAGAATGCTAATAAAATAATAAACTGGGCAGATATTACAGATCTACCCTCCAAGCTCCCAAGAAAAAATAACCCACAAGCTACTCATGAAAGGATGGAAAAAGGAAAATAAGGACTGATGTTTGAGACTTTCATTACAAAGAAGTGTCATTACTATGCATTTTCAAGGCCGTTTATGTCATGTGATCCTAGGATTAAGAAGTCGATAATAACTGAGCAATGCCAGCGCCCAGGTATCTGTTCTTTAAAAACAGGAAAAGTTGAGCAGGCTGAAAACAATGCCCAGGGATTAAACACTATGAATGTTAACACAGGCAGATCAACAAAGCTGCAATCCCTGGTTAATGATTTATTTTTTTCTTTTCTGATTTGCAGCCTTATCATTAGGGAAAACTACTAACAGTGGGGAAAAGAGCAAAAGGAAAATGTTTATACGTAAATGTCTTCCGTATGTTCAGTCTTTGGCCTAGGGACTAGAATGTCTGTTCCTTGACCCTTTACTTCTCCCTATCCAAAGGCCACCCTCAGGCTGACCACTGAACTGGTACTCTGACTTCATATAGGTCATTCATAACATTGTTTTAAATAAAATTAATCTGAGCTAACCCTGCAGTCTTAACTGAAATCTTTCCTCTGTGAATGCACTGAGAATTCTGTTTAAAATATCTATTTTTCTTCACACATCAATTAATTAACAGCAAGGTAATTAATCGTAATAAAGGTATTTGTGAGGTCTGCAGTAAAGTCACTCAGCAGCCAGAGTTCTTCAGAGGTAAGTAGTGGTTAACATCAAATAGCACCCTTATCCATTTGCTATTACTCTTTAAGACACTTAGATGAAGCAAGACATTTGTGTCCAAATCAGTGCCCAATGCTATAGAAGATTTGAAAAAAATTTGGGACAGTTATTTTCACAATTCCTCCTAAACTTACAGTTCTGGGTGTAATCAGTTTAGACGAATGGCAATCCTGTCATTTTGCTGTGGCTGGCTGCATGGTAGAAGTGCACGTTACACTGATGGAGAATTCTTAGCTGCCCTGGGTAGACTGCATGAAAAAATAAAGAGTTAAAGGTGGTAAAAGTGGTTACGAGTACAAGAATCAATCAGCATATAAAGGGCGAGGTTGAAATTACTGGGTAACAAAAAATGACAGAGACAGTTACAAAGAATTTCAGAAGTATCAATGAAGGATCATCTGTTCTGGAAACCAATTTTAGCTATCCCACCTTCACCCTGAAAGTCTTATATCTATCCTAACCTTCGACTGAACTTGCCAGCACAGTCCAGTGAATATATTTATAAGAATCCTGATACCTAGACATTAATAAAATCTAGAGACAATCTTTGGTCGCTTTCATCATTATCACTTTGTACGTCTTGATATCTCTAGGCCTACATAAGCATGACTGTACTTACAATTCTCAAGTACTATACAAATGAGTCTCAGTTTTGCTAGCATAGATCCCATCCACACTGAGATTCTTTGTAGCTACTCAAAAATGCTCTGTATTGTCTGAAAAAGACAACTTTGATGGAAATCAGGATATCTTTGTACAGATATACAAGCAGATGCAAGTAACTTTGCCCACACCTAGAGCTGCCAGACCTGATGAACTGTAACCAAGCACTACACAGCTGTGTTAAAGTAATGATAATCTGAGCTAATACATTCACTTGGGAGGCTAAGCTTGTTAGCTTGAACACAACACCATCCTAATGTGAGTACATGGTTTGGAACTGGGTCTCAGTATGGGTAGAATGAACCCAAATTACCTATGTAGAGAGATGTTAATTCATGCTGAGGGGAAAAATGAGTTAGGTGAATTTCAGTGGAGCCGCATTCAGTTGAAATGTGCTGGTTTGTGTGCTGAGGTTGAATACTCCAGACACTTTAGTTGTTTAAGCCAGAATACTACTTTTTAAGAAGAAGAAGCAATAGGAAAACATGAATTGCTGTTTTGACAGGTTTAAGTGATGTGGTTTTCATTTTAATTTGCAATTAACTTATATTAAGATATTTGAAAATTACATGATATACCACTGAAGAAAAGATAATAATCATCAGGCTTGTGTTGAAGGCAAGTTCCCTAAAGTAAATTTCCTATTTTAAGAAATACAGCTCTGAACTATATGATCCAAATAAGCCATGAAATCTGTACCACTTTTGAGTCTTAATGAAATATCTGGCATATGTCTGCTGTGAATTATTTGGGTACAAGTGAACCTGTTGGGAAAAGGAGAAGAGGCTGGAAAAAAAAGTCCAGGGTCCACTTGCACCAAGATGACGGGTCTCACATCATGAGAAGTCATGCAGAATGAGATTTTTGATGAGGTGCCCTTGAGAGGTAGTAGTTTTTACATCCCACTAACTTTTGAACTTAATGTAGTGAGGACTGTTCTCTGTAACAGCAGCAAGGTTCTGCTGATCACCCCATGGCAAGTTTTCCCTCTTTGAGTCACAGAAGTTGCTGGTTAATGGCACAATTAACTTGTGGTTCACTTTCTGGGGAAAGGAAAATACAATCTCACACAACAGCTCAGGAGGACTGCTGATCCTTATATAAAGGGAACACCTGAGATCCCTTCCTGTCTCACTCTCTCTGTTTCACTGTTACAAGGTGCAAAGTAGCAGAACATTTAGATCATCACAAAACCAATAGGGAAAAATAATTTTTTTTTTCTTTTTTTTCTGTAACCACTTTGAATTCTACGTGCTGAAGGCAGGACATGAAACCTCTAAAGGCATTGCAGAGTTGAACGCCCTTTCTCTTCGTATCTTTAACAAGGACATACATGAATGTGTAAATTAACATAGTATAGTCCTGCTCTTTTGGCATCACTAGATAATTTTCACTAACTTAAATTCCTTCAGTCATCTGCACAATGCGAATGGATTATCTCAAATGAGAGTTAAAGTTAGTGGAAAAAATGACTAATGTTTGTATTATTCCTGAATTTTACTATGAAACTTTAATCCCATGTGTTCATGATTTTTCTTTTATCAATTACATCTGCCTAAGCATGGGTAATTTCTTATCCTAGAGAAGAAACATTAATTTCCCTCTGGTAAGTTAGCCTTTTTTTTGAAACCTGGTATAAAAGAGAGACAGGAACCTATTTTCATATTTTTGCTATATTGTTAATGGTTGTTTATGAATTAGAATTGATGGTCTTTCTCTTTGAATATATTTGATGTTTTTACTTGGTCTACATATTTCAAAATGAGATCCCTTTCATCTAAGTGTCTAAATTAAGATGTTTGGAAGTTAGATTGATGTTCAGATGGGTGTTTCTGAAATACTTACTTTGGGTAAGTGTTTCTTATCATTCCTACAAAATATTTTCTCCATGATCACTTTCCAACGACGTAAGTTTTCTTTAACAGCAACATAATAAATTCTAACAAGATTGTCCTCTAAAATCTGAACGGAACTATTACTAAAAGCATTGAATTCTCCCTTGATGTCATTGTATTCTGCTTGGTTTCTTCATGACTCTTTTCTCCCAGTGTTCCCTGTATAGGCTTTGGGCAAGGATAACCTGGGAGCCGAAAGAACTGACCAATGCAATAGATTTGAGTACAGTGGGTGAATGGCTAGAAATTCAGACAGTATAGTTCCAGGTGGTCACCGTGGGGTTAAGGCTGTAGCTCCTGACAGAGGAAGGTCTTGGATGAATGTCACAACATACATGCAGTATGAATCCAATGTACTCTAAACACACCAGACTTACAGTTCATGTTTGTAAGTTGCACAGCAGATGCTCTAGAATAAATTGGCCTGACATGTCTGGAGAGCACTGGACTCATGTTATGTGTGCTACAGGTGCATATGCCTGTCTTTTTGCCTTGGTTTTCCCAAAGAGAACAGAAGAGTGAAGAGTGTAGGTGGTTAGGCATGCAATGCAGGAGTTGTAGGAGGCTGCTCAACCCTGCAGCATCTGGACCAGGCCTCATCTCTCCTAGCTTTGGTTCCAGCTATCTTACAAATATGCAAAGGTATCCCTCTTTAATAAAACATTACTGAATGACTATGTAGGAAAGCATTAAAAAAAACCCAAACAAAGGAAAAAAAACCCCAAAACGGGGGCTGTGAAACATCTGTTTCTGTTACAGAAAGCTAAATGTTAAGTGAGGAACGGGACTGCAGGAAGAGATGGGACTGTTAAGGCAATTGGCTGTTGATATGGAGAATGCATTTCTGTCCTGTTTCTGTGAGAGAGTTCCTATGGGCAATTTGCTTCACTTACACTTTACAACACTTTACTGTATTTGTCCATCAGCTGTGTGCCCAACCTAACATCCTCCACCTTGATTTATACAATTGCTGTGCATTGACAGCAGCAACTAAAATCACTGAGAGCTGGGCTTTGTAAATGTTCTGTACAGTGAGAAAAGAAATTATAAATATCTCCAACTGGGTATACTAAGTTAATGAAAACTTTTGTTTTTAGTTTTTTTCCCCTGCCCCTATAAATATTAATAATCACTTATCTTACAGGAGAACTGAGAAGATAAATGAATTCATATTTGTAAAACAGAACTACTGCAACGAAGACTGCTGTAAGAGGCTTTGTGGGAACTAATAATTCTGTCTTCAGAACTGAGTTCAAGTAGTGTGCTGTAAAAAGCCCTGTGGGTTACAAGCTGAGAAATAAAGGTAAAATGCTGAATAACTGTCCATTAATGCAATACCATTCATATTGTGCACTGATTGGGACAGAGGATTTCTTGAAAATCTGGAAAGACTAGAGTTAAACTAGAAATTGTATAATTGAGAAAACAACCAAAGTTTAAACCCAGTTTAAACTTGGTATTTTCTCTACTGTAATCACTTGATTTAATAATAGTTCTCTTTTAAGGTGAATGTTTGTGAAACTAATAGCACTGTAGATATTGAAAATGACTGAGAGCTAATATATGTAAGAAAAAGTAATTAGTATGATGTTTTGTGGGAATAAGGCTTGGAGATGCTTTTAAAAACAGATCCAACAGAGGAAGACTTTGTAATGTAAAGCTGTAGCTTTGATAAGGCAGGAGGAGAAAAGGATGGAAAATATTGTGAACATGTAAGCAAATGCTGGTAACAAGGAATAAATCTCATTTCAGCCTTTCACTTGTTTGGGCTCTTTCCTGTTGAAAAACCGTAAGCTATGCACATAATTAGACATTCGTGCTGCCACAATAAATCACTTTTCTGAACAACTGATACATCCTGACACTCTAAGCCCAAGCTGGCAGGCCCTTTCTAAATAAGGATCTGCTGAGTAGCTGACATGAACTTCTGATGCATTTCAAATAGAGACAGTGAGAATCCTTTAACAAGCGTCCTCTCTGTTTTTCAAAGACTCCCACAGAGTCTGAATGTTACTGATTTATCAGAACAGTCCTGTGCATATACTGTACATCAGTGGAACTATGTTCATCACAGCATTTTGCATTGAACTGTGACTCCCGTTCTCCTAATTTTCTGGTATTTGTTTTTATTTCCTGTAAACAGTTTGCAGCATGCATGAGATGTTTCTATAAATGCAAATGCTTCTTCATGCATGCAGGGAGCACTTTGACCAGATGACATTCAAAACGAATAAAATAAATACAGCTTTGGAAAAAAAAAAAAAAAAAATTTGACAAATCTCTGAAAGAAAACACTGCATGTTGAGCATGATTGCTTTTAACTCAGTTACATGAAAATCAGTTCAAGTCTTGCTCTGGAAACAGAGAAGTACTGAACAGTGCATTTGTGTGGTATAATAGAGATCTAGGAGAAACTCTTAATGACACCTTAACAATTAAAGGTGTTGCTGGTACCTAGGGTGTCAAATAAGTTAAATGCCTTTATGGGAGAAAAGGACCAAATGTATTCCAGTAGAACAAAGGCAGCGTGTGTCTTTGTGTTCCTAGGCCTTTCCTCAATGCTGTGTAGATGAACAAGTGGAAAACTAATACCTTTGGCAGTGTCACAGCTATATTTGGCTTCACCAGAAGTGAAATGGAAAGACTGAACACATTTGCCAGCTTGGCATCTCATATCGTATAAACCTGTCATACTGCTCACTGATACATTGAGTCTAAAATCAACGAAGGTGTATTGGCTGGTGCCAGGCGGGTATGGCTACAGGAATAATAGGTGAAGGAGGATGTCATGAAATGCAGTTGCTTTAGTTTGGAGGGACACCTTGCTATGTTTTCTGGAATGTCTCCAGATTTGTGTGACAGAGTGTAAATTAGACCAGTTATTCTGACAATCCTTACACTAACGGTGTTTAAGGATTGCTATCAGAAAGGATGGTGCCTATCTGTGTTTTTATACACTTCACTGCTATTCCATTTCTCTGACCTGGTGACAAAAAAGTACCGAACAGTTGTTTTAGCAACATGCTGCACCATAACCCAGATGATTGTATTTTTTTTGTCCCTGTTTGTCAATGTTCATCATGCTCAGTATTTCTCAGGAGACTCTTTCCCTACAACAACCTCCAAATGGGCTTGCAGCTTTATAAATCGGGGTGCACAGGAAACAGGTATTAAGGAGTTGACGAAAGAATTAAGTAGCAAAAAATTTTGATGTGTAGTTTCCAAAAAGGAACAGAAAAACCCATAGGCATTTTCAGAACGAGATTTTTTTCTGATGCTGACCACTATTATTTCGGCTGTTACATATCTGGAGATTCAAGTCTGATTATATTTTTATTCATTTTTAATTAATGCCTTACCTAGACATCAAACTATATTTTGATCCAGGTTTTGAAATAATTTTCCAGAAAGTGTAGGTTTTCCTTATCAGTTCACACCTGCCTTGAAGGCAGAGTAGAGTAGTGCAAATCATTTAATAAAGAAGAAAACAAAGCTACAAACCCCCTCTAATCTCATAATCTACAGTCAGATGGTGATTCTCATCAGTGCTGGCAAGAAGACATGAGGCTGACGGTTGATTGATTGGAGAATGCTTTGGCAATTGGACAGTGTTCTGAGGCAATGCGGCAAGCAGCTTTGGTCTTAATAACTTTCTATTACACACACTTCTTGTGGCACAAGCAAAACAAGGTTTGATTTACTTTGATGGATCTTCTCCACACCAGTTTTAAAACTCATTGCTGGAGAAACACCTGAAGTTATTTTATTGCTTCCATAAAAGCATTAAGTGGTTTCAGGTGCAGAATCCCTCCATGTTTGACTGTTAGTAAGAGAAGTCACTTGCTAAAAATTGTATTTCTGCTATTTTAACTTCTGACAGATGCTCAGGTAATTTGTATTTTTTGGTGTCTGGGAAGCAAAAAGAATTGAAAATAAACAAAAGACCTGAGGTTATTTTGGTAAATTGCTGCAAAAAATTCCAGGATTCTTCTGGCTTATATTAAGGATCCATCACAATATGCTGCTATTCTGTCTCCAGGAAGATGGCTTCCAATGAGCCATCTTAAACTTCAATTTTTAACCTGAAAAAGGTCTAATTTCTTAGTTTTGATATCAACCGATCTAAGTCAGTTTATTCCAAAAGAGAATTTCATCTTAGTTTCAGTATTGTGAACTGGTGGATTGCTTCACTGTCTGTATGTGAAATCCATACTTATATCAAAAGACCCGCATGTTGTATAGCCTTGTTGAAACCCTACTTATATTTATGTAGAAAATCAGCAAGGAGTGAAGAGAAGAGAAAGGATTGGATGCTGACAGACTGACAGGGAAAGTATGATAGGAAATTCATGTGGATAACCATTAGACGTATTTGGAGCAAATAAAGAAGTGTCTTCCCTAGCATGTTGTCATGCAGGGTGAAAAAGGATGAGTGGCTTTCATTCCCACCTAAGGCTGGGAATGAAATAATTCATACTGTAGTGAACTGTTCAAAACACTAATTGGTCTCTAAACTCTGAACTCATTAGCACAAAAAGTAACATAATAATTTTTTTCTTGTGTCTATCAACTTTCATTTATAATGCTTTGGATAAATTGAACACATCTCTTACTTCAGTTAATTTGAGCATATTCTACTGACATTCATTTCTCTCCTCAGTAGATGCCTATTTCCACTGATGGTAGAAGGTACCTTACAGCCAGGAGGCTTCTAACCTGGCCTCAGTTATTACACACCTAAAGCTAGAAGTAACAAAACCTGGCTTGAGTTAGGCTGTGGTTTTCCTCTCATTTGTGAGAGAAGCTGAAAGAAAGGGATCACAAGAGGAGGACAGATATAGCATGTGGAAGTAGATTATTTTCATTGATAGAGATGCATACTTATTTATTCCAGATTTTTACAGCTGGACAAGTAACTGTGTGTCCTTCCATCTACATGACCAGCAGAAAGGTCTTCTTATCTGCTCTGCACAAGTACTTAGCAGTCACAATACACGTGAAACTGTGCCATGAACAACCAGATACTATGAGTCTCAAGTGGAAGAATCCTTCATAACAGTGTATTTCTGACAGCTATAACACAAGTTTTTTAGGTTATGTATGCATTAATGGACACTTACATAGAAGGCTGCAAAAAGAAGGAGAAAATGAGTCTTCAATTTAATAACATAATTGGAGATTTATTTTCACAAAAGTATAAAATAAGCACTATGATTAAGGGCTCATGGGAGAAAATTGTCAAACTTCACACAAGCAGTTCTAGTTCAAAGTCTGAATTTTCAACGACCTGTCTTTGTATCATGTGTATGATGCAGGAAATGTTTATGGTTTTAATATGCAAATTATTCTGAATGTAGAGCTACATGGTAATTTTCCACCATGACAGCTATTGCTGGATTCCTCTCTATTTTATATAGGAGAAATTTTAAAGGGAAGGTATTCTTGTGGTCAGTTCCTAATTATAATACTTAGAACACACAGCTCTAATCAGGGGCACTGCTTAGTGAGAGGAACAGTGGATACAGTCATCAGCAATGTGGCTGTTCTGATAATTAAATCATATTTTTTGTTTCTTATTTTTTAAAACGTCTCTTTGGTTCACAATTTTCCTAGCGTTCCATTGATTTAATTACTTTGATTTATGAATGTTTTGATGTCTGATTAGAGCACTGTTTAAATACATTCGGTCCTCAAAAGTCCATTAAATGAGTCTTCAATCGATTAAATCAAATTTTATTGTACAAGCAAATGCCTTTGTAAATAAAAATAAATATGCAATCATTACATTTAATTACAACTGAGAAATCAAGATAATATTGACCTATTAGATGGCAGACAAAAGCATTGATATGTCTAGAAAATACTCTTCAAGTTTTATATTCATATAGGGATGGAATTGAGTCTGATATTAGGATTTGTCTTTATTCTGTGCAGGCAGTGACAACACAAATAACAGCCTTAATTTAAGATAACTGGTCGTGGTGCAGCAGGTTGGCTGTACAGATAATGTGGCAGAACCTTCCTTTCAGAATGCAACAGAGAAGAAAATGTGTCCTAGAATTAGTATTTGTGGGCTTTGATTCGGTTCCTGCTCTGCTGAAGATTTCTTTTTGACTTTCAACTTGCCACATATAGTGATAGTCTTAATAACTACATCTTTTTTAAGTAGCCAAATATTTGCAGTAATGTCATCTTTAATTTGCTCACCCGTTAAAAAAAGAGAGACCATTCACTAACAAAGTTAATAATACAAAGACTGCAAGGTGGTTCAGATATTACGATAAGAGGATATATATAAATATCATTGACTGAACTAAAGAATGGAAGAAAATAATCTTGCTGAGGGATTCCGTTTCTCTGCACAAGCTGGAAGGTCAACCAGCAAGTACAATTCATTGCTGCATTTCTCATGGTTCTTGGTCTAGAACAATGAGAACAATGTAAATGTGGATCCAGTGTTTCTCTATTGACGTCTCCCAAGAGATCTCACAGCTACTGAGTTAGGGAGTCACACCTAGGAAAAGGTGATAACAGTATTTAGGTGAGTTTGCACTGCCCAGACACTGGACAAGTGCTTTCAATGACTTGTCAAGGTGTCATTTGCATAAAAGAGGCAGGAAACATTCCTTATGCAGTCTAATTCCAAATGACATTTGCATTGTAATCAATATGAACTTCATATTTAAAGTCTGATTATTCGTTTACTCTGCTAACATCCATATGGCCTTTGAGCATTACTTTTTATCTAGCATTTTGAATAATCATGTCCCATCCCTGACCTAAGTGTCTCTCAGCGTAGCTGCAACTGTGGCCGTGTCCACAGCTCTGCTTCTGGTGACCTAAGCAGCTTCTTTTATGTTCTTAGCAAGAAAATGATGGCATATTATTTTCCCTCGCGATAAGTATTAATCACTCTGCAGTAAAGTGCTTATGGTGTGTGAAGTCACCTGCTGACAGTCCTTGTGAGCAGTTTATCACTTTGGTTCCTGCTTTGTTAAATGTCTTGGCTTTTGAAAATAAATTCATCCCTTTTTTATAATTACACATTTACATATCTGACTCCGAGACTGTAAATTCTACAGGGCAGAAGGGAAGGCAGCAGCTTCCTCAGAACGCAACACTTTTTTTGTCTCATTTTGTACTGTGCCTGATGCAACGAGTTTCAGTTCTGGCCAGGGCTGACTGATGCTGGAACAAATTACCAGCCATTGCTTTAAAAGAGAAAAGTTGACATAGAATCAGCCTGTTCTCAACTAGATGCAGGTATAACTGTGCCAAAATTTTGACATTATTAGGCTCCAGAATTTGAGTTAGAATTATTAGAACTTCATTCTTTTTCATAGAATGGTTAGAACTTCATGGTTCAATTGCAAATATGAAATACTTGTGTTTGTATAGGCAGTAGATATGGCTATGAGATACTAGGAGAGAACTGAACGTGAGTAGAATATGCTCAAATTAACTGAAGCAAGAGGTGTGTTCAGTTTAACCAAAGCATTACAAATGAAGGTTGATATAAGATCTTAAAAAATTATGTTACTTTTTTTGCTGATGAGTTCAGAGTTTAGAGACCAACTGATATTTTGAATGAAACTGGCTCCAACCAGTAAATCTACTAACATTGCAAAGATGAACAAGGTTGACCTTGATAACACACAATTTGTTAAAATTTCCAGCAATATTTTCAAGAACCATCCTAAAATACAGAGTTAAAAAATACAAAGCCTTGAGGCTGTTGTCTGACTTGAGTCAATGTGATGGATTCTCTTAATAGGAAAATCATCCTTGTCACTACTAATCTTCAGTGATTGATAACATGATTGATCTTGAAAGTGAACATAAACATTTTAACTTTCATTTCATTGATACAACTCTTGTCATTCAGATAGAACACTGAAGTCAGATTTTTGATTGAATAAGAAATGGAAAACAGAAAAATTACAAGTTTTCTGTTTAATTTGGTTAATGACCTAAATACACTGCTCTTCTACTGTGATATACTGCAGAGCTACAAATCACTGTACTATAAATCTCTTTTTCTTGATTAAGTAAGTATCATCGTAATATGTTTGCTGTTGTAATTTACATGCTGCAAGTATGGTATGTATATTGAGTTATGTTCCCTATGTACTTGCAAAAAAAGTGTAATTTAATTTAAAAATTGTTGTAAAATGCAAAAAAGGTGCAGAACAGCATAAATGTATGTAATAAAATGTAGTAACCAATGGTAATTCAATTTCAGAATCAGGCCATTAATCACAGTAGTTCAGTTAGGTATCTACTGTTCTTTGCGCAATATGGGACTGATCGTACATCCACTCACCAGTAGGGATGAGAGCAGGGTAAATGGCTTTAAGTGGACAGATCCCTCTCTTTTCCTTCCCTTCCTCCTTCCCTATCAAATTAAGCCAGAGTTTCATTAAAAATATAAGGGCTTCCTATTCTGTTGGTATTTTCAGTTGAGGTTGCACTGTCCCCTACTTAGCTGTATATTCATATTTTATGCACGTGGAATTTTTCAGCTAGACATCCTGGAGTTCAACATCCCCTCAAAGGTTTGTGCTGGGATAAGGACACACTGACACCACACCCTGGGGGAGGCATGGGCAGCCAGACACAAGAAATGAAGTTGTAATTGCTGCCAGAGTCCCAGTACAGGTTTCCAGGAGCAATATTAATTCTTAATCATCCACATTGCAGTTCCTCTGAGTAACTGGTAATAGTCTGAAGCACTCTTTTGAGGCGTTCCTCTTTGTTTGAAGAGTCACAGAAAACGCACAGCCAAAGCAAAGCTGGTTTTGTATTTTTCTCATTTTTCTCAACGCATGGCCTATTGGGGTGATAAAAGGTTTCCTAGACAAGAAAACAAACCGAAAAACCAGCCGCTGAGAGTACAGTTGGTACTCCACATGTTTTCCAGAGGAATGGTTATCTAACCCCTTTAGAAGTCCTGCAACTGTTGTCACCAGTTGCTTTTGTAGCTCTTGGAACTTAGCTGTCCAACTGAAGATACAAAAAGACTTGTAATTTACACAGTTAAAAAAGAAGTAGTTGTAGGCTTTGTGATTGCTTTTTTATTATTATTACTATTTCTTTAAACCACCTTTGGTGAAGTAGTCCACTAAGCTCCACTGGGGTATATGTGCTGATGCTCTGCTTTTCCTGCTTCTGGTTCCATGTGAATAGATAAGCAAACTTCCATTCTGTTGTATATGCCTTTGCTTGCTGGGGATAACAGGGCAGTAACTGCCTGTAGCCTGGGGTGTTCAGTTACTGGGTTTGAGAAATCTAAATGAAGGAATAAATTACAAAGTTGTTTTTAATAAGCTCACTGCCAAATCTCTAGCCACAGCCACTGTGATTTCAGATTGAATAATCTTCTGCCCAAAAAAGCTTAAGGGATGAGTGCGTGTCCTGGTATGAGAGACGAGAATTTAACCATTTGTGATCTTTTAAAAAGACAATCTTTTTGTTTGTTTGTTTGTTTGTTTGGGCTTAAACCACAGAGCTCACAATTTTTTGTTCTAATCCTGGACTGAGCACAAGAAGAGGAGTGGGAATTGAAATGTCTTTAAAGCTACTTTGTGCAGACCTTGGTATCAATCAGGTCACTTTCACAGCTACTTTAACTTACTCCCTGCTTCCTAAGACCCATTATACTCACATTTAGCAGAGAATCACCACCGTATCAACAGCTGCACTCTTCCCTGTCATTGATGCTTCCATTTGGCCTACAAACAATCCTTTTTCAACAGTGTCCAGGCGTTAATTATACCCTATGGACTGTCTTCTACCTTTTTTATGACATTCAGAAAGGCTCATTCCTTGGGCTTAGTAGCAGTGACTATTTTGTTGTTGATGTGGGAAAAAAAACTAAAATCACAAACTTCTGTACATGTCGGTGAATGAGAAAATAACATAGATCCCAGTCTTTTGGCCAATATTCATTTCTCTTTACTTTTGAACAAACACTGACATTGAATAAAGTTATTTCTGTTATAGACCAGTAATTTCAATTTTATATGTGCCAAAAAGGAAATGTGAGAGAGGTTCACTGCTAATTAAAATGGATTCTGTGAGGCATATATGGATAATGATGAAAGCTCATGTAAAGGAACTTTAGAAAGGCAGAAAAGCACCTGACTTCTTGCATATTGATGGAGATTCAAAACCACTAACTGTATGTGACATAAAGTATTTCTAAGTCCACATCAAAGAAAATAAACAGCACCCTGCAGAGGGAACTTTTAATTATCTCCGTGATAACCAGTGATGATTATAGCCTGGTCTTGTCTCCTTCTTGCTCTTTTCAAAAGGGAAAGAACTTTTAGATGAGACTGGTAAGTCACATAGATATGCATCTTTTCATCCTGTTTTTGGTGTCCAGTCATCGATTCACTGGAGACACAGTGTAGTCCTGATGTCGTTCATCAACACCTATATATTTTTCTTTATTTTGGAGACTTCAGGCACATTTTAATTGTGTTCCTCTCTTTAAATGGTTTTGAGTGAAGGAGTAAAGATGAGGGTTGCAGGTTCACCACTCTCCCTCAGCAAATACAGAGTGTGGATCCGGATGAACCTGCTGTGTCAATGTTGAAACACTTTTTCCAGTGCTGAACACATATGTCGTTTCTCAGGCTGTGTTCCTTTGGTGGGCTGTTTCTAAAGGCCCACTGGACACCCCAGGAGAACAAAGTGACTGAAGTACCAAGTTATTTTTTTACAAATCTGATGTTAAAATATACGGAATATTGACATCTATGCCTCATCTGAGGTTACTGTGAAGTTTCACAAGTGCTCAAAAGACCTGAGGACAAAGTCAGTTTGGACTTAACTGATAACATATACTTTCAAGTGTCTGTTAAGAATAATGATCAGAGTTTTCATAGAATCACCTTTTATGCTGAGTAACTAAGGGTATTCACTTTAATTAAGCAACAGTATGTGGGAGATGGAGAGAAAAGTGAGAGCTAAAATGAGTCTGAACTGAAATAGAAAATAAGTACTGGGAAGAATAAGATAAAAGTTTAGAAGTGACTTTCTGCACCTTACTCCATGTCAAGGAAGAAACACTAGCCTATTAGATATAACATTACAGTATGAAAAATTGAGATTCGAGTGCCTGCTACAATGATTAGTATTTGTAGAAAGCTCCAACAGCAAAAGTTAGGACAAACTCATTCCGCTGTTTCAATTTCCCAGACAGGTTAGTTAAGAAAAGGGCTATCTAGAAATGGAGAGTATCAAAGCAGCTAACTAGAAATTCTCTTCTGGATCTGAAAACCCTTTGTTTAGAAGTGCAGTCTCAGGGATCTTCTGTTGTCTATGCTTTCTGTGCTCCTGCTATCTGTGTCTTCAAAAGATATTTTGTTTTTGACTAGTTGATATTTTCTAGTACAAACTTCTTCCAGTGAAGAGTAACTCTCTGTATGTACCCTGTCAAGCCAAACTCTAAGCAGACCTGTTACAGGTTTAGCTCTTCTGTATGGATGCTTTTTCTCTGTTTTTAGTTGGTGGAATACAGTCGCATTTGGGTTGTTTTGAGGGTTTGCTAGTTTCATTTCTTGAGTGTTTATTATTTTGTTTTAAAATGTGTTCTGGATATCACTAAAAGGATGTGTTGGAGCCATGTTTGTGAGTCTAAAAGATGAAATTGGAATTTGTCAAAAGTGTTCTCAGAATTTCACAAAAAAAAAGAAAGAATTTACTACACACCTTAGGATTTTGTTTCAGCAAAATCCCTAGCCAGGAAAGCTTTTAACCTCAATTTTCATATCTGTTACTCTGCTAAAATTATTACCTTGTAGTATGAAACTTCTCCATCCTGCAGTAAAGCAATGCTCACTATAAAAGGCTGGGACTGAGTCTGAAACAGTAGAATGATGCAATTGCTTACTGCAAAATTAGATGATGCACTGCCAAATTGAATATGAGGTAGAATACCATATAGTTAATAGATAATTTGTCTTTTTCAAGTATCGGACTGAAGGATGAAAATTTTAATACAACAGTTTGGAGAAAAAGAAGAAATAAAATCAGTAAAGATAATGTGTTTGTGCACATACGTGTATGCTTCTACACATAGACAAATGTGTGCACATATTCAGGCACATATTTTTATTGAAATGGTAAGCAATTATGCCACTTTTCCTGGAGACAAAGTGAGACAGGATAGTAGAATATTAGGATTCTCCTTTGCCCTAATGAGAATGTCCACACTATATCTTTACATGAATGTGCAAAGGCATGTACATATTTCTTCTGTTTTCACATCTATGTGCATAGGCATGCATGTATACATTGAAAAATGCATAAATAAAAGAAATACTCATGTCCGTCTAAGTCTATATACATATAGAATATGTCCCAAAACAAAGATGCAGGCAGTAAAAGGTATCAGTCCTGACAATCCCAATGATTTTACTTCTCAGGAGTTTCTTTTCTGATATCCTGTTACACAATAAAAAAAGCTGTGATTGAGGGCTCCCAGCCAAACTTGTTTCAGGGTTATCAGTGCAGCAAAGCTTGACCTTGTTATGTAGGAAGTGTGTTTTAAATTAGAGCTTCTCATAGCACTGCACAACCCATGTATCAATTAAAGTTCTTGTAAGTGCAGAAAAAAGGAAAGGGAAGGGAAGGAAAGGAGAGAAAAGCAAAAACATTAAAGAAAAGATAATTTCCATTTGAATGCCATTAGTTGTATTTTCTCTGGTTGTGTGTAAGTTCGCTCTACATTGTGCTTTAATTATGTTTTCCTTCTTGACATTTTCCTCTGTCCTCCCAAAGAGTCATTTGCCTCCTGCCAGCTGCCGTAGCCCTATGCTGAAGGAGCTGAGCACCAGCTATTTTGTGTCTGAAAGTCAAGGCCATGTAAGAACCATCAGGAAGCTCATTATACTTGGTGTTGCTGGCAGGCTCCTCCAGTGCAAAACATTACCACAAGTCACTTTCCTGACTAGTCACCCTCAGATATAGTGAAAGAAGATGTAATATCGCTGTAATCTTTATTTGTTCAGGTCTATCTGTTGACGATAAATAAATGACTCCCCAGATAGTAAATTGCAAAACTCTTCTGAGGTTTTTGGAGCAAGGTAACAAAGTGATAAATTCGTAGCCCTAAGAGGTTTATTCATAAATATTCCCTCCATTTCATTCAAGACTTTTTTTTTTTTTCTTTTTTTAAAAATGTGTTTACTTGAGGTTTATTTACATCTTTGGTGAAGATTTTATGTAGAAGGAAACCATAAAGCAATAGTTTTTGTAAGTATTATTATCAGTCTTAGAAACAATATGAAAGACAACAGCATAAGAAAAGACTGAGACTTCCCTTCTGCTGGGAAAAGAAAATGGTATTTAAAGACTTTTCCCTGAATGTTTAATTTTACCCAAAATGGAACAAGCACTCTTTTCCCCTCCTTTTTTCAAAGCTTTATTTTGGCAGAAACATTTATGAGTTTGCTGGGACTAGAGCAGCTCTCCAATTGTTTTTATTTAGAGAGAAACCCAGAGAAAGTTCTAGTAGTCAAAACGATATATCTTAAATGACTCAGATAATAGTTTTTAGTAACAGCTTTTTTATATTCAAACCCAGATCAGCAGAAACTAAAACGCCTTTCCTCTCTGACAATGTCTGAGTTCACAAGGGAAATAAATTCTGTCACTCTGAACCAATTCTTAAGCGGGATAAAAAATTCTTGACTAAAATTCAGCTACTTAAAATTCAGTTTACTGAGATGTTTTATGATCACGAAGCATAAAGCTTGGCAGCAAGGCTGCCCAGAGGATAACTGCATTCACTTTTATTCTAATTTAGTTTTGGGGGAGTAGTTTAGAAAAGATTTTTTTCCTTTCAGGCTTATTGTTCAAGAAGTTACGTCATGATATTTATGAAATCCGTGTTTAAAACAACAGAATTAATGGCAGAAGCGAGTTGAATTGATGTATTATACAGTCCTATGATCATTTATAGCTACTAACTAACAACATACTCTTCTGTTTTTCCTCTGTGAGGCCAAATGGGATTGAAACTTATTTCATTCTTTCCAGCAAAATTAAAAAATATATTGATTTTTAAAATTCCCAATATAAGTGAAAATAAACACTTTCTCCTTCTTTAGGAAAATTGCAGTAAATTAAAAATGAGAAGTAAGTCCAAGAGCTTCACTGCAAATTCCAAGTCAGATTTGTTGTTCTTTTTCTATAAGTCAGCGAGATACACCACAGTAAATTGATGTTTGTCTTCACCGCTTTCACTGCTTTGCAGTTTTCTTTGTGCTGCTGTAAGCAACACACAAATCAGAGCAATAAAAATCAGGATGCCTTCCTCTTCTTCACCATTTCTCTGTGTCTTATTGTGTCTTTAGGTTGTCAGCTCTCTTGTCTTAGTCCCTGTTTTTTTTTCTTCTTTCTTATCATCTGCACTGATGCCAAACAGTGTCTTTAATTCAATTGTAACGCCTTACAAAATCCAGCTGTACAGATCCAAACTTTAAAAGGGCTGATTGACCTTGGGTCCTGCTAGTTTCAATGGGGATTGATAGTATCCTTGTGTCAAAATCCAGCCATTTAAAAAAACCTCCCTGAGTTATGTTGGCTGATGGTAGAGGGAAGAAAGTGTAATGTTGCATGTATTTATTAATGTTTCACAACACAAAAAATGTAATTAATCATATTTGGCCTAGAGGTACTGCTGTTTGAGTGTGGAGTGAGTTAGTAGAATTGGAATATGTCAGACCTACTGTGGAAGTGCCCAGCTATTGATTTCCAAAAATTTATTGTCATACTGTGCACTTCTGAGGAGAAAGAAAGCAAGATGTTTTGGATATCTGTAAAAATGAACAAATGTGTATCGGACCGGGTGTTCTGACAACTATTTCTGCAGTCTTCACCAAATTTATGTGGAAGTTTGTCAGTATCCTAGTGGGTTTCTTTCCCCATTCCCAAGGACATTTTGATTGCACTAAATTTGGAGAAGAGTTCCTTATTCTCTTCTAATAAGGATTTAAATTTACAATATAAATAAGATTTTGTTTCAACATATAGAACAATGTAAGCTATCACCTCAATATTTAATTCTGCACCTTTCTCTGTCTCATTATTCGTATTTATCTTGTTCACCACTTTCATGCAAAAAGGTTGCGTCTACTTTTAGTTGAAAGCAAAGAATTATATAATGGACATAGGCTCTGAGGCACCCTCAGATGTAAAAAAACATGGGAGCTGAATGCAGGTTAGATATCTGTGCTTTTGCCTCAGTATGTCTTCATTGTGAATTGCCAGTCCATCAATTATGCATTTTCTTTTCATCTTTAAAATTCCAGTAAATGAGTTTAGCACAAGCAAGAAGTGATTGAATTCAAAGCAGAAAACTCTAGAAGGCTTGTGGTCAGAAGCCAGGAAGTGTTGAAAGCTTCCCATCTGTTCCAATCCCAATCTTTTCAGTTTTGTAGTGTGATTAGTCTGTATATAAATGGGAAGAGTAGCTTAATTATATAGTAGGAAATACAACAAAAGTCTCAACATGCTTTTGTGACTGCTGTAGAGTGTGTGACTGTGTGGGTCTGGTGTGTGGCATTCCTTTCCTCTCATTTAACACAGTAGCAGAACCTCACGCACTGTTAATACATGGTAGGACTGGGATACACAAATAAAGATCACTAGTATTTAAAAATGAAGTCTCTATCACTATGGATCATACTATCAGTGTTTTCAAAAATTTTCAATCTTGCCCACTTTTTTTAAAAGCTAGAATAGCGGTGTGACAAAATTGACATTACTTCAATGTAACTTAATGTAGTTAACTAATTGTATTGAAGGAAATATTGATATTCTTGTCAGCAAGGTTGATGTTTAAAGGTATCATCTAAACGAGGTTTTACTTCATTAAAAATTAATAAAGGACTTGAAACAAATAAATAAATTAACGTGACAAGTCCAGAAATGGGACTTTCAACAGAAGTCTAACATTTTGTTAAAGATTCTTCTTGGAAAATTTGAAGATGGGCTCAATTGTAGATGGTCTTGTATATTAGTCATTAGAATTTACAGGAATGGATTGCAAAAATGAGACTTCTTCCAATCTGATTTAAAATCAAATAGATTCTTAGGTTTCATGGTAAAGCAAACTCAAATTTATGGGTAAGGCTTAAATATGGTTCATTTCCATGTTTCCTGGGGACTCTCTTTTGCTATTAGATCTGGTTTACCCAACTACATTTTAGGCCCCTAAAACTTACATCATGTCTTTAAATTATCATTATATTCTAAAGCAGATATTTAAGACAGGTGGAAAATTTGTCTGGGTGCCTGTCTCTCCTCACTGATTATAAGGGGGGTTCAGATCACTAATTTGTACTAGGTAACTAACAATCTAAAAATTAGTTAAATGAGCTAACTCTGAGCCAGGTGTATAACTTATTTTCTTAATAATTCATCTCAAGTATTCTCACATGACTCTGGTTTTCATGTTCATGAATATTCTATTTAATGTTAATTAATTGTTCCTTTCATGTAGTGTCATAGCCTGGTAATGATATTAAATTGGACATTCTATTCAGCTACAATGGATGACTGAGTACAGGTAGATTCACTTCACATACTTAGAGATCAACTTTTGGATCTGTAAATTACTTTCTTAGGGTACTGATTAGGTGGGGGGAATTTATCAGTATTTTAGATTTGACATTTTAGAGCATTGTGAAACTGGAAATTTAAGATGTCTAGGTTAAATTGAAAGGCCTCTTTCCAAAAGTTGACGGTGAGGGGTATATAAGGTAAAAGCAGCATGGCACACTCATCCTGGCAAAGAGAAAAAAAAGAAAAAAAAAAAAATTTCCTTAAGTCCTGTTGTGTATGTTTGCCTACTGCAAGGCAATACTGAGAGTTGCTGTCAGCAGTCTTGCAAAGACAGAGCACACAGGTCCTTATAGCCCAGGCAGTCTGAACAGAAACTGCTTGCAGCCTGGGTTACAGCAGAAACAGTAAAAAGTCTTAGTATAGCTACCACAACACAGCTGCTGTAACGCTTCACCTCTACCTGAGCTGTGGGACGCAGGAGCACTTCGATAGACTGAGCACTGCCTGTGCCGCTTCCTCTGCTTTCTCCCTCAGTTTCTTGGGAGCATAGGTAGATTGCACGGCCTGGAGAGAGGTTGTGCCGTGCTCTAGTTAGGTTTGGGTGACCAGGGGACCTGTCCTGCGGTCTGCAGACAAGTGGTTTCATGGGGTAATTATTTGAAGTAGTGGTATAGTTATAAATAAAAGCTTATAGGCTAGGCACTGAGTTTGTTCTAGTGTCCAGAGAAGAAGAATTTCTTCCAAGTATTGTTTCACAAAAGATGATGACACAGGCTGTATGTGGGGGTCCACTGCAATACATACATTGGTGGTAGATAGCAAGTAAAGTTTATTTACTTTCATTGAAAACAAAAACAAACAACAAAAAAAAGCAAGGGAAAGAGAGACAGAAAAAGAGTGAAAGTAAAGGGAAATTGAAAACTTTCTGCAGTGGCCAGCTGGACATGTAAGTGACAGAATGAACTCTAATAAGTGTCCTCTCCAGCGCAGCTGTAGGTCCCCAACTGTAGTTTTTCCTTAGTACTCTACATTTTTCACAGGGTCTTGGCTAGGCTCCCTCCTGGAGAACCTGTTCTTGTTCCTTTCATGTTCCTGCTCCTCTTTGTGGTACTGCTGGTTGCAGTGTGCTTTGGTCATGGCTATTTTCTTCTATGTTGTTCCCTAGGCCTCCTTTTCCTGTACTATAAAATAGAAACTATAAAACTAGAAGTATGAAAAGGGATGGAGAGAACGGGTCAGTCTCATGTCAGAAGCAATCAATTCCTATGAGAAAGCCACAGTAATGTCTGAGTATTCACAGTTGTAAGGCCATAAGAACAATGCCACGGGAACCAGAAAAAAACACTGGAACAGCAGCTGCAGAGTTCCAGCTTTATAGGTGAAAGGTTTTACAGTGCAAGCGGAAGACAGCGTAACCAGCTAAAAGCTGTATGTCATTCAGTAGTTCCGCAGTAACATTAAAAAAAAATGTACTAAACAAGAATTTTCAATATGAAATTAAACTCTAAAATAATCAGTTGGTTTGTTCCGAAAAATAGAAGAGAAAAATGACAGTCTGACAAGTTTAACTTTTGCTCTAAAGGTGAAATAAGAAATCAGCCATCTGCCCCACAAAAAAGTATTTTAAGAAAATTACATAAATGTTTGGGAACTGTCTTAATCAAGCTTATATACAAGAACAATTATGAAAACAATGTCAATTCTTGTAGGAAAAGACAGATACAGTATTGTAAAATCAATGTTTCCCAGTTCCACTGTGTTATTGTAATCCTACTTAAGAACTTGGAAAAGAATAAAATATTCTAAAAATACAAAAAAAATTCTAAAATTAAAGTAAAATGCTGCTGTCAGGTTTGCTGTTATAATTATCTTGGGGAACTGACTTTAAAAATGTCTGTTGTAAGCCCAGATCCTGATACCTGCAGGGATTTCACCACATGCCTCAGTGCTCTCCAGTACAGCAGTACATGTAGACATGCTGCTTCCTCAGCATCTCGGTCCTCATGGCTACCTCATTTTAGAAAGCTGAGTTCCAAGACAGGCCATGATTTGGTCAAATGAGGAGCTCTCAGTCACAGGTATTTGGTTTCTATTGTCGATTTCACAATATTTTTTACACAGGAGAGATGAACAAAACCAGTGCAGCTCGTCAATTTTGTGTGAGGACATGATAAATAAATGAAGTGTGCAATCTAAAGTGGATGGGAAATTTAACAGTGTGTAATTGTTGTGTGACACAGGGCATGGCTTGGCAGCATACTGCATCTGAAAACTAGGCACTGGGCTAGTCTTTTTTGTCAGCTTCATCTCTTCCACATGTGTATCTGGCTGTGCTTTGGATCTTTTCCTCTTGGTAGGAGGAAATATGGTATTGATAGGATATATATATGTTTCCAATTTTTTTACTTACCAAACATATAAAATGTATTGCAAATGTTTTTCAAAGTCACAGAGGAAGTATTTAGTGACTACTTTGTTTTGAGGGAAATGCAGACATTTTTCACATAATGTTTCAATAAATGATAAAATATTTTCATATTCATTTTGGGAAAAAATGTCAATTTTAATTTAGAAACAGACTGTAGCATTGACAGATAGTGAAAAAAAGGTGTAATTTTAAAGTTAGATATTGGATAACTATTAACCACATGCTTGCAAAATGAGGATCAACAATCTACTCCCACGTCCAGACACAAGTATGTCAGTTTGTGATAACAGTAAATATGTTGTGTTTAACATCTTCCCGAACTCTGAGAGGTTTGGCCTAATACTATTTTCTGGACAGCTCCTTTTGTTGATAGTTTGTAAGGCTTTATTAGAAATTGGTTTTTTGTGTTTAATATCGAAAGAGAGATTAATAGATATTTATGACATCTGAAAAGGTAATTCTATAACTTTCTCCCTTCCAAAGATAAGGGAAAACAATGTAGGACTCAATTAATGTGTATGTTGTAGACAAAGTTTTGTCTAGAGTGTGTTTGTTTCTTGTTTGTTCTGTGGGAATTTGGAACCCTGAAGAAGCTTTATGTTTAGCTGATATTATGCAACATCTCCACGAAATGCTACATCTATGCACAGAACTGAAACTATGCCATCAAGGCCAACGTTTTGTGGCTGAACTAGAGTGTGTCTCTTTGGAAAGGCATACATAACTGTGTTAAAAACTTCAAACAGAACAGCTCTGGATAATGTCTGCTCATTGTCATACATGTTCTTTACTTCCATTTGAATTTTACTTCTCTGAACTTAGTAGACTCTGCACCTGACTTTCCTTAAGTGGGGGGAATGAGGTGGAAGTGAATGTCTTCTCTCTTTCTCTCTCTCAGTCTCTACTCTCCCTGCACCCCCCAGATTTGTATGCCATAGCTGGTTTTGTTTATATCAAATATAGGAGAAAAAAAATTGTTTGTTAGTCATGCTCCAGCTACTGAGTTGGCAGATTTTTGCAGATGTAGTCTCATGCAAAAATCTTATGCAAGAATCTTATGCCATGTTAATGCCTCTTTCCACATGCCTTCAGCAATGAAACACATCTGACCCATGTCTGTAGCATAATATGTTACTTTTTGACCGGAAGTAACAAACACAACTGGTTGTTATCCTGCTATAAGAATACGTTCCTCTACTCTAGCATAGCATTATAGCTCCTCACTCATCATGTGACCTGGTGCACCAGATAGTACGTGTCCCACAGGTCCTATACATGGGAAGAAGAACTTGAGAGATGTATGTTACTTTCTAGAAGAAGCTGGGTAGGAAAAAAAAAAGGCAGCACAGATATTTCGCTGGGGCAATGAAGGTAAAAATATCAACCACATTCTGGGATGTAAGAAGGAGAAACATGAGAAGGGTATGTACGGATATAAAAAGAGAGTAAAACTTCTACAGCTTTTGTCCCGAAGGGAAATACAGGCTTGACAGACTTTACAACTGGTCTGAGCATAAAAGCTTTATTAACTTAAGAACAACAACAAAGGTTTTAAAACATGTACTTTTTTTCCCCCAGATTTTATTAGAAGAAACACTTTAATAGTTCCCTTAGGTAACTGGTAGTCATTGCTCAACATAAACAAGTGATGAGTTTTGGATGCTACAAGTAGTAGCGGTGTATTGGATGTATTAAACCAATTTCTGTTTCTTACAATGAAAATCTTCCGGTTTTCTGTGTAAGCACTTTTATATTTCAAAATCCTTTTCAATTTTTGTTGCATATATGAGTTACAATCCATAAAATACACATTCTATTAGCACTGTATTCCAGCCACCCATTTTATGTGACATTCCTGCCTGGCGATATTTCTGTACAGGATTCAGTTGTGTTGTTGTTATATTGATTTTTTCACCTGCATGTCTTTGAGTGGTTGGTAGCAGCTTTACCAAAGGATTAAGAGATGGGGTAACAGTGGATGTGTTGTTCAGTACTGCTCCCTAAACCATTTAGTTCTCGTCTTTGCCTTTAGACTGTTAGAAGACTCTTCTATGAAGTCTGCCTCACATTCAAAAGATGTAAGAGTAGCATTCAAGAAGCTGCTTGCTCATTGACCTTTGCACAAGGCTTGGCTCCCTTTTTCTGAACAAAAAATCAAAGAGCTGATTGAATTTCTGCTTTAAGCATGGTGAGGTTCCTCCACTGAGTTTCTAGGCTGAGTTGCAGAGCAGGATCCCAGTTCTGCATGGAAACTGCCATATGGAAGGAGGCATGGCCTTTGGTGACATTTGGTGCCCTGGATGAGTAGAATGAAGAGCCCGCGATTGACAATATTGTTAGTGATCTATGCAATAACATATTTTTATAGGTAAGATATGCATTCAAATAAATACACATATGTAGCTTCTCTTCTATATTCTTATAATTTTATAATTTTAAACTGTTTGGCATATAGACCAACACCAAACCCAGAAAGTCAAAAGATCTTCGGAGGGACTTGTTTGCTCTGTTACACAGCACGTGCTAAAAATTATTTATTTTTCTTCTTCTGTACAGTTATGAAAGTAAATGCTGTTAAGGCTTTGGACCAAAACTGAAATTCTCTTAAATCCATGTAGCTTTATCAAATTTAATACCATTACGTTCCTTCCCATACAATAAGAATCTGTATCATTTTCCAGAATAAATTTCATCAGCCTGATTTGTTACATATGCAAAGGAGGTGATAGAACAGGAAAATCTTTTTAAGCTACTGTGATGTTTAGATAAAAGACACTTCCATAAGTTAAAAAAAAAGTATTTTTATTATGATGGTGATAATTACAGTCTACATTTTATTTTAAATTTACCAATTTGATTGTAGTTTTATTTTCTTAGTGAGTTTTTTATTCCACAAATGTGAGTTTGATCAAAATCACAGTCCCTTCCATGGCTACAAACTATTAAAAACAGAGAGGGGTTGTGTTTCAAAGTAGTGCGTAGGCGGTATTAGCACAAATCTTGTTATACATGAACAGATTTTAGCACATACCTCCCTTGCAGTGCTTTGAAAATGTATCCCTTCATATAAAAATACCTGCAAGGATGGTAATACAGAGAACAGACTTTCTCTGTTTTGTTAGAAGAGGTTTGCATCTTTGAAGCATCTAAAGTAATTCAAATTAACCCTTTTTGTGACAAACAATGGAGAAGTCTGTGAGTATACAGAAGTTCTCCAGGGATTTATTCAAAAGCCCACACACTTTAGGGTGATGTTTTCCAGCTTGATCCACTAATACGACTAACATTAGTGAAGCAACACTAACACTAACAAGAAAATACAGCAAAGCAACAAAACCAAAACAGCGAAACATGAAGTGAGATCAATATGAAAGCAACCCTTTTTACTTTTTTCACTGGGGATTTTGTATATATATATATTTTTTTTTACTTAGAACATGTACAAAACCGTGAGCTTTTGATGATGTATTTTCAGCACATGATGAGAATATACAGATGCATGAACACAATAACTGGCATTTTTACATCAAATTTGTATTCTGTCAAAGGCAGAATCCTTTCTACTAAAGATCAACATATGACACTGTACAAATAAAGATTTTTCTCTTTCTTAGGGTTAGAGATGGTACAATAGCCCTCTCTGACAGACATTTCTACTTAACATAATGTCTAGCTTTCCTCCAAAGCATGAAATTTCTGGAAATTAACTTGTTACATTTAATAGTAAATAGCCTCTATAATTCTCTCAGCTGATGCATAATTCTATCATCTGTTTTGTATTCTTTTAATATTTTTCCAAAGAAATATTTGGTACCCATAAATTATACCCGTACATACATATAATTTATATGTAAATTTTATATGTATTAACTATGAAATTATTTATTATTGTGTCCATTTTACATAGGCTATCTTTCAGCGGTGTTAAAACTTGTATCTTACATTCTGAGAACAGGGAAGTCAGAAAATGTAATTGATTTTTCCTGTATTATTTGTTACTTTATATAATTTTATAAGAATTTGTCTTACTCAAATGGACCTAGAGACAATACAAGATTTTGAACAGGTCACCTTCATTGTCATTTACGATGGAAAGAAGTAGAATTTAGACTCCCAGATTAAAAAGAAACAGTTAAATTGTTTTAACATTCTAGGCAATCCTCTCATAGTATTTCCATTTCAGAAAACACTTTTTTGTTCCAAAAATCCAAACATCCATTCAGGTTAGACACATCGTTTCCTGAACAGCAGGACACCTGCCTCCTGCATCAGCTTTACCACAACTCAGAAATGCTCCAGGTCTGTGTCTAAGAAGCATATGTCTGTCTTACATATAATAGTGTTGGTTATTGCACTCATCATGCACATGAGAAAGCAACTGTTTCTCATTTGTCTGGATCTCCAGACAGAATTTATCTAGAATCACTGCAATTCTGAACTGGTATTTGTTCAAGAATAAGGTAGAACGTATGGGTTGTTTGGGAAAGACAGATTTTTTTTTTTATATACCTGTACACAGTTCTTTCTCTTCCTGGTTTAAGAAACTTTGGTAGAACATGAGGTCATGGATATGGGGCGAAAATGGAGGAAGAGTGCCACCAGCAGAAGCTCAGCTAGTATCCAAATCTGACATTGTTTTATCTGTGAGAGACAGAAAAATGGCTTTCCAAGTGCATAGGTTCACATTGATACTTCTAATTTGGCATGCCTGATGGAAAAAAGCACTTGAGGACTGAAAAGCAAATGTTTAGAGGAATGCTATACATATTTAACTGCATCTTAACTATCTCATGTGCATCATTTATGATGAAACGAAATAAAAATATTTTCTGCTTCTTTGACAATAATGTATGAGATATAAGAGAGAAATCAATGTTTGTTACAGTACATGTGGTATCCAAGCATTTTCTGGTTTACCACATCTTTTAGAAGCTTTTATTCATACATCAGAGTACTGTACAATTATATCCCAGGGTGGGATTAGCTAAAACTTGAACAGCTAGTCTAAGCTGGTTTTAGGACTAGCTTAGAAAGGTGTCTGGAGACATCTGAAAGGAAGATCCTATGTTATTTGCTTTTCTTTTTTACATCACTTTCAAAAAAGCTGTAGTCACGTGAGATGAATCTGACCCCAGAAGGTTTATGATATACTCAGGTGTAAGCATGTGAGGAAGTGGATGCCTGTTCATTAAGGTCCTTGAACAAGAGCTTAAGTACATACCTAACTGGCTTAGTAGAAATGGGATTTATGCTTGCATCTGCAATCTTTATAAGGATTATTCTGAAGACTTTTGTAGCAATATAATCAGGTTGCCTAAAAATTGACCAGGAAATACATGACGATTTAATAGCTCACCTTTTTAACTAAGCTATAGAGTACTAGAGAATGGATATAATTCTCTATTAATATATTTCAGCTGATGCAATGCTAAGTGGGAATAATATTTTGCTTTCACACTTTTGTTCTAAAGGAAGACACAGGGGTTTATTCCATTTCTCTCCTCCCTCCCTCTTTCCTGTAAGAAGCTTGCAGGCTCATCAAATTCAGATATGCAAACAGACAAAAGCAATCCTCCCGGCTACCTAATTCTAATTCAAGCTGCTTTGCACAGCTACACTACTAGAAGGCCACGTTCTGCCAGAATGATTGCCTTTTCTGCATACTTATTAGCTAGTTTGGTGCCTGGGAATGTTTTGTCCTGTACAATACAATAATTTTTGGGTGGCTTTCTTGACAAGAAACTGTAGCTCATCTGCATCACAGGCCTTGCTGTTGTCCAACCTAGTATATCACCTAGGTCAGACACACCCAATCACTGTGCAGTGAATTACGCAGAATCTCCTAGTCCTTCATTGAATAAATCTCATGTAATTTAGCAGAACAGTACCTTACTACAGAAATAATAAATTAACTTCCAAGTGTTTGTGTTGCAGGAGAACAATTATATGTCATTAACTGTTATTAAAAAAAAAGGAAAAAGAGAAGAGCAAGAAAACATTCTGTATTAAAACCTATACCTTGCTTGAATGATTTCTATAACAACATTTCTGTCTTTCAATTCTACATATTATTAATAGGAGTTTTCTATTAGGAGCATATAAAGCCAGTTTAGAAAACTACAGAAGTACCCAATCCATAAGTACTGTTTATGCATAGGAATAATTTTGGATTATTATCTCCTTAGTAGGACTTGAGAAATAATTTGCATCAATTGGTATGCTGAACAAATTTGGCCTCCTTGGCTTGTGAAATGGCAGTGAGCTGACTGGGATTCCCTCTGATTTATTCAGTATTCATATTTACGGGATTGGGATGTGCATGTGTGAGACTACTTGCAATTTATCATTCTTATTCTCTGTATCGAAATAATGGAAGGGAAACTACTCTTTCTTTGTTTCTATGGCACAGCTGAAAGACAAACACTGCTTTACTTGACGCACTGCTGCTCTTGTGTTTCTCTTGGGACTCTGCACCAGCAGCAGCTTTGAAGTATGATTAGAAAGCTAACTAACTCCTAACCCCAAGTAGTCACAAGTACCCACATTGACTAGTTCCTTCATCCCTTCCTTTGCGTTGACTATTGCAGCTTGATGAATAAGATATGATTATACTTGACAGCTGTTAATCTGATCATGTTGTTAGGATCCATTACTAATTTTATCTGAAGTACCTTCAGCTGACCACGTGATATGAAGAACTTCAGAAATTAATTTTAGAAAATGTTATTGGCAAATCATTAGTTCAATTGTTTAATCTCCAGTGAGGCAGAATTCTGGGAAATACTTTAGCAATGTCTTCTGTTGAGAAACTGTCCCATACAGTTTGAAAACAGTTTTTCTGTCATGTTCCTTATGGATATGTGCCTTGACTGAAATCTTGTCTGAGATTTTCCCTATATTTCATAAGAAGTGAGCTCAGACTACAACATTTTTATCAGTGGGCATACTACTAAGAAATATGCAGTTTCAAATAATTTGTTGGAATTTAATATCTTTGAAATTCTGGTTTCAGCGGATAGAAAGGCTTAAATGTTTTTGAGCACAAGTGTATAGGAGGGAGGCAGATACTCAGATATACCTGCACACACAAAAGCAGAATGTGGTTTCATAAACTTTGCATCCTTGGAACATTTGGTGGCTAAGCTGCTGATTGTAATAGCACGTTGGAAGTTCCTCTGTGACAGACTACAAAAAAGGAGGATAGTGAGGATGATTCAGGTACTTCGGATAAAACTTGGAATTCTGTCCAGCTATGTGCCAGTGCAAGCAAATAATATGGAATATTTTGAATGTGAGCACTCCTTTTCAATAGATGAAATGTAAAAGTTAGAGTTCTCTCATCCAGAAGTTTGATATTCATTGAAAGTTATTCATAGAAATTCCTTCTATATTTGATAAAGAAAATAACTTCCAGAGGGTGATTCATCCCATTTGTCTTAAACACTTCTTTTTTGTTCCTTCAGAGGGTATTAGGTTGGAATAGGCCACTTCAGGGATGGTGACTCAACCACTTCCCTGGGCAGTCTGTTCCAAGGCTGGATGACCCTTTTGGTGAAGAAAATTTTCTTCATAATGTCTGATCTAAAGCTCCCCTGGTGCAACTTGAGGCCATTTCCCCTTGTCCTATCCCTGGGAAAAGAGAGCAACTCTCACCTCACTACAACCTCCTCTCAAGTAGTTGTAGAGAGTGATAAGATCTCCCCTCAGCCTCCTTTTCTCCAGGCTAAACAATCCCACTTCCCTCAGCTGCTCCACATAAGACCTGTTCTCCAGACCCTTCAGCAGCTTCATTGCCCTTCTCTGGACACGCTCCAGCACCTCAATGTCTTTCTTGCAGTGAGGGGCCCGAAACTGCCACAGTATTTGAGGTGTGGCCTCACCAGCGCTGAACGTCGAGGGGCATGATCACTTCCCTACTCCTGCTGGCCACACTATTTCTGATACAGGCCAGCTTGCTATTGGCCTTCTTGGCCACCTGAGCACACTGCTGGCTCATGTTCAGCCGGCTGTCAGCCAGCACTCCCAGGTCATTTTCCACCGGGCAGCTTTCCAGCCACTCATCCCCAAGCCTGTAGTGTTGCATGGGGTTGTTGCGACCGAAGTGCAGGACCCGGCTCTTGGCCTTGTTGAATCTCATACAGTTGGCCTCAGCCCATTGATCCAACCTGTCCGGGTCTCTCTGTAGACCCTTCCTACAGTGAAGCAGTTCAACACTTACACCCAACTTGGTGTCATCTGCAAACTTAATGAGAGTGCACTCGATCCCCTCGTCCGGATCATTGATAAAGATATGAAATGGAATTGTGTCCAGTACTGAGCCCTGGGGAACACCACTTGTGACCAACCTTCAATTGGATCGAAACCCCTTCACCACCACCCTTTGAGTTCAGTCATTCATCCAGTTTTTTATCCAGCAAAGAATATGCCCATTCAAACTATAGGCAGCAAGCTTCTCTAGAAGAATTCTGTGGGAAATGGTGTCAAAGGCTTTTCTAAAGTCCGAGTAAACAATATGCATAGTTTTTGCCTCATCCACTAGGTGAGTCACCTTGTCACTGAAGGACATCAGTTTTGTTAGACAGGACCTACCTTTCATACACACATGCTTACTGGGCCTGATCACCTTGTTGTCCTGTATGCATTGTGTCATGGCACTAAAGATGATCTGCTCCATAACCTTCCCTGGCACCAAAGTTAGACTGACGGGCCTGTAGTTCCTGGATCCCCCTTCCAGCCCTTCTTGTAGGTAGGCCTCACGTTTGCTAACTTAAATTCCACCCACTGATTATTATTTTCCATATCATCTTCTATATTATCTTCAACTCTTTGAACTGCAGCAGGTTTCTGCGGGAGACTGGATGATGTCTAGGTGGATCCACCCACTGCAGTGTTGTTGTCACAGCTGTACTTGACATGGATTTTTAAATATATATTTAGCAGGCACAATTAAAATATCTATAGGAAACTTCAGTAGATTTGTGATGAGTTGAAACCATATCAGAGATTATATTGTGAAATTTAAGGTGTATATTTTGGTATTGCAAAGTTTCTGGAAGTCCTGATGATGCTAAGTGGAATTATGGATGTATGAGCTAAACAGAAAAAATTTTCAATAACAAAGAGAGATTTCTACCATTTGCCTGTAATATGGCGTTATCTATGGATTGTCATTAAGCAATAGACAAATGGGTATTCATCACAATGATGGATTTATAAGATATAGAGCAATCCAAATTCTCACAGAGATCACCAAAGATTTCTGTCTTAAAATCTAAAAAGGAGCACTACAGAATAGGCAGTATATTGGAATACCAATGACTAAGTTGCTCTACATGACATTTCATTTCTGGATGGCATCAAAGATCAATATACTTGCCTACACCTCTTGAATTAATATCCCTTGCTACTACAGAATAAAAACTGTTGAACAACTTCCTGCTCTATATTGCAAGCCTCTCACCATGATGAAGTAATAACTCATGAGTTACAATGAAGAGGATTCTTCCAGATTAATATAAATTTATAAAACAATTTGATATTATGGTGTACTGAGTTGGTCTGCATTACTGTTTCAAGCAGTATTTTTATTGCTAAAAAGCTCAAATGCAAATAAATACTGAATGCTCTGCTACATTGTATTTTTCCCTTAGTGGGTTGTGTGTACAAATGAGGGGCTATTCATAGTTATTTTGTTAACTCATTTGAAACATCTAAGAATAAAGGTTAGACATTTTTTTTATTGGCGAATGTTTTCTTGGAGAAAGATAAAAATACAGCCTTTCAGCATTTAGCAAAACAGCTCCTCTTTTGCCATGTTCACTTAAGAAGTTGAAAAACTCTTTTGAAAATGTTCTATATGATGAACCTATTATTTTTTTCATTATAATTCATTTTCATTCACATTCAGATTTTTTATTCAGATGTTATTAGCTGAAATAAGTTTTTCTAAATTTTTAAACCAAACTCTCTATGTTTAAAAGATTTTTCTCCAATAAAACCTATTTTTTTAAAAAGTTTTTTATTTCCTGAATATAAGAAGAATATAACTTTGGATCTCCACCATTTTATATTTTTTTGGACTTGACTTTCAGAGCTCCTGATGAACACTGTTACACTAAGCTGTATAAATATATGAGACATAACATTAAAAGGGATTTTCTTGCTAGTATATCTGTAGGTTTAAACCATATTTTATGGAAATTTGGACATGCTAAACACATCTCCCAATGTGAGTAAATAAAAGAGAGTGTTGCCAGATGTGGAACACTAACAATAATCTAAGCTTGTTCTCTAATTGTTGGTTATTTTTTATGATGGTCGGGGGAGTACTGCTGTATTTAAATACAGTGGGAGAAAAAGTTATGGAACAAATACTGTCGTTTTAATTGAGCATCTTCCTGCACACCCACATAATTTGAACTCCGCCTCCTCAAGCTGCATTTAAGCAGCCTGAATTGCCAGAGCCTGGAGAGAAATAGCTAGTCAACATCAGTTCCCCTGCCTCATTTAAGGATTTGACTGTTGGATTTTTTTTTTTTTGCTGCTTGTGTTAGTTAATGGGGCAACAGATAAAGATAATGAGACCTGGAAAACGGTCTTGAGGTATGCATGGAGCCTGTGAGAGCTCAAAGGGGAACAGGCAAGCTGCAGAAATGATAGAAAGAAGGAAACTTTCCTACTACCTACAGGAATGGCTCTGGTATAGTTTATTGTTACCCAAGCAGCCACTACAGCAGAGACCGCTCCTTAAGACAGGGCAGATGGGGAAGACATTTTTTTTCTGAACATAAGTCTTTCTCACCCAAAACCCCAGAGTCTTCTCTGTTTAAAGAATTAGCTCATTTTAGCACAGTATTTTGTGACCTAAGGAAATCTTCCTTTGGAGACAATGGCCAACTTTAATGTCTTCCAGTATTTTGTCTTTTGGTAGCTCATATTAAAGAAAACGTGCAGGTAGTCCAATTTACACAGCTCTGGCAAATAGAAGTTCTTTTCACATCTCACTTGCTCAGTGGAGGAGATCAAAGCCTGCTAATACTCACATTCTTACCAGTGCCTCCCTTTTCTTCTCAGATTGGAAAGGGAACGTCTGCTAGATGGAGATCTTAGACCCACAGTTTTCTTCTTGCCCTTCTCCCGGTCTATGATTGCTTTGAGCTGTTTTAAACGTTGTCATTTGACCCCAAAAAACAAGTTAGCTTTATCTGAGATATTGTTGTATGGTTTTGCTCTTCTGACAGGACAACCATCAGCATGCTGTAATTTCTTTTTCACAATGCACCGAAATCTGGAAATTTCTCCCTTAGGCTTTAGTAAAGTTTACATCCAGGCTCCTAATGATAGCAAATTCTGTGTGTTTTGACATGTGCAGATTATAGCAGTGTTTAGCTGCTTAAAAAGTTTTCCAGTGATGAGGAGTACATAGGTAAATTGCTGAATTTAATCTGTTGGCAATGCTTACATAATATAAAGCAGTATAATCTAACAGGATCTGACCTGAAACTACAGCTTCCTAACATTATATCACAAATTTTTAAAAAAGTAGCAAGTACTTGGAAGGCTGTGAATGGTTTCTGCTCTGTTAAAACTCACTGAATATCCTTCCTCAGTGCAGTTAATGCCTTAGGTGCATTAAATTACCCTGAACATGATTATTTTTTTTTTTCAAATTCACTATTCTATGAAGTTATTTAAAACAGCATCAAAGTCCTGTACTTTAAAGGGATCAATTTAGATAACTTCAAAACCAGTAAAGTTTGATTTAGACTTTAATTGAAAGTTTAATTCTTTCCCCTCCTCTCACTGATACCAAATTATTTCCTATTAAAAAGACTTTTTATAAAGACATATAAAAAGTGAAATAAGAGCTAAAGGATATATATATCTCCAGGATTTTAAAAGCATTTTTTAGCATGAAAAACTAGGCAGCAAGCAACAAACCACAGCCACAAATACCTCTATGGTTATCTGTTAGGCTGGTCATATGTGTCCTGCTCATCCACAGCCCAAAGCCATGCTGCAAGGGCTGGCTGTTAAAGACAAACAGGTGGAGCACGAAGGTTTTCATATTCACCATTCTCTTGGGGTGCTACTGTCCCATGGCAGCCCTTTGGGAAGCACTGGTCTACAAGAATCGTTCACATCACTTTTGCACTCTTCAGAGTGACTTGAGTCATTTTGTTTTCATAGTGAAAATCTCTATCTCCTGGCTAGTTTACCTTCCAGAACTGGTATTCTCACAAGCCTGGATGGGAGCCAGCACACCCCAAAATTGCTCTCTGTAAATTTGGTGCAGTAGAAGAAAAACATATTGCAAAATCTGTCTATGCTACTTTTATAATTTACCATCATTGTCAACTTCATTTTGAAGGCTTGCAGAGCTGATAGACTTCTGGAATTGTTCTGTGGTTCACTTTTCTTTCCTCATTTAACTCTGAAAAATTGATTCTATTGGAGGAGCTTTAAAGAATATTTTTTTTCCAAGGAAGAAAGATTTCATAATTGCATTAATAGGTTACCGTGGCAGAATAATTTGATGTTAGTGTAATTCAACATCGAGTATAGAATCAGCATGCAGGCAAAGGAGTTAACCATGGATAAGAACAGGAAGAAGTTTAATGTAAAATAGAATAAAAAGGAAAAAGACATTGTTGTAAGATGATCAATAACATAGCAAGCTATGTTATATAAAAAATAATCTAGATAGTTTACTTAGAGTGGATACCTAACTGAGATATGTACTGTTAGTTGCAATGTATCAGAAAGTTAGTAGCTGTAGATATCACAATTTTTAGGAGATAAGGATTCATGAAGACTTTTTCTTGTTTCTTAGTGAAGATAAAAAATTTACTGACTGGTCTTGTTAGAGTGTTGCACAGGTTAAATACTATTTCATATAAGGTCCAGAAAATAATTTGTTCTGTAAATGAGGTTAATATATAAAAAGGTGTAGGTGGAAGTATACTGAGGTAAAAACCAGATGTGTTCAAGGACTTTCTGTCATGTCTATCCAGAAGTAACTCTTCTGTAACTTTTTATTCCTGATTATTTTTCTTCATATAAAAAATGTGTATAATCTATTTTTCTCTACCAACTATCCATTTCTGATCACTTTTGAGGTAGGATTCTGAGCATGACAGAGCTACAATGCCATCTTTGCTGTCACTCTGCTCTAGCATATATTGATATGTTTGTATTTATTCTGGCCCTTGTGTACAAGGCAGCGCGCGCTGAGGGTATCTGACAACAGTTCCCTGCAACACTTGTAAAAAACTCCAGTCACAGTACAGTCTTACAACATCTTAAGGACTTAAGTTTAGACTGGACATCTACACCAACAAAAGACCCTAACAGGCTCCAGAGTCAGAGGGAGCCTGCTGGGTGTGCCCAGAGTCTTGTGGCTGTCTAGGCTGCCTGTAGGAAAAGTTGTAGAAGTGAGATGGGTGCTTTCACTTTGTGAGAATACTTTTGGTCTCTGGTCTTGGGTTCAGCAAGATAAAGAAGTAAATGTCACAGGTGAACTTTGCAAGCAGGGCAGAAGTCAGGATCTTGTACTTCACTTTCAAGCATAAAAGCGAAATAACAAGTTTTTAACTAAAATAAAAGCAAACTCAAAAAGTTTCTCATTGGTTATTTCACCCCTCTGTCTCTTTGTACTTATCTTCTCACTCGAGGCTTATTCTTAACTTGAGTGGAAAATTCTAAACAAAAATGAAAGCTTTGCCTTCAGAGGGTTGTTTGCAGCCCATTCAACCATGGCAATCTGTAAAATTCCAGCAGCAAGAGAGAAAGACCAATTAAAACAAAATACATGTGTTGTGATTTAACACAGACATGTACAGGATCTACTTTTTTCCTGGTATAAATCCACAGTTTTGCTGCAGTCATATCTGTTGTAAATTCAGAGCCTTTATAGCAGTCTATTTATTAAGTCACACAGGCTCTTTTGAACATTGCAATAAAATATAACTCGAAAAGCATCTTCGACTGTGTCAGAGGAGGCTAAGGGGAACAAACTCTTCAGATTTTTTGATACTTGCTTTGGTGGGACACTGACCCTTCATACATTTGAAAAATAAAGAGCTGACAAACAGAGAGATCTAAAAATCCCAAAGCATTTTTTTTCCACATTATTCTTATGTATTTGTTCTGTTGTATAATTAAAGAGACCTTTCTATGATCAATGACTGCTGTTTTGTGTTTGTTCTCCCAGCAGTTTGAGTACAATTAAAGTACTTTGGACAGTCCTGGCACTGTCTATATTGAAGCATATCACATTCTTTTTTAGGTATCTGTTGAATTCATTGAGACATTACTTATCTTCCCAAATTTAGCTGCTCTTACTTGCATTGAAATTTCACACCTTATTGTAGAAGTCTTTAAATCCTTGTAGGTGGTCATCTCACCTGCCTTTAAGGCATAGAGAAATGATACCTCATTTAAACTAGTTAGCTATACTCATTTATTACGAATTGATGTTACTCCCAGAGGGAAATTTATTTTTGGGTTGTAATAGGGAGTACCTAAATATCTGGAAGTCTAGATTTGACCATGTAAAGGAAGGAATTTAACTGTTTTCCTGACTTCAAATAAACACATAATTGCTGATTCCTTTTTACTTTCTTCGCTTTGCAACTGAAGAATCTTCCAGGTTCATGTTCAATGTTTTCTGGATTACAATATTTGCAGTATTCACACTGAATGAGCTGTGTCTGCCAATCTAACTCAGCAGGAACAAAATCACAAATTCTTCTCAGTAGGGCTATGTCTGGGCTCAGGCGACAAGCAAACATTTAGAGCTGGCTGTTGCTATCACTAGTGCTATGCTGATGCAGAGAGACATGTTCCTAATACCTTCTTTATGCCTAATGAACTTAAAAGACAAGAGGGATGGCAGATGCCTTTCAGTGACCTACAAGAAGAGGGATTGTCTGTACTCTTTATCCAGAGCTATGCATAATACAAAGAGCTAAAGCTACATGCTCTCTAACCTCTGAATGGGACTCTATATAGTCATATTCCCTCCAGCTCCTTTTTCCATTAAAGGAAACAATACTTGTTCCATTACAATGACAATTTTTTAAAGGAGTAAGTATGTCTCTGCCTGCCTTCCTCAACCTCTCAATGGTGAGTTTCAAGCAGGGATCTTCAGAAAGTGAAAGTTTTATAAGAATATGTGCCTGTGAAGAGAAGCAAGTTTTTAGTGACCAGCTGCTTAATGGTAAATCTCTGCAGTGCCTAAAAAGACAGCCCAAGTTGGTAGTTTCTGCTTCCTGGAGCTTCTGTATCTTTCTGTGCAAGGCTGCAGATGTTTCCCATTTTTTGTCCCCATTTTCACTTTAGTTTACTACCTCCTTTTTTTTTTTTTTTTTTTTTTTTTTTTTTTTTTTTCCCCAGGATCTTCAGCACACATACTGTATTCGTATAAATTTATGTCTGGGCTTCCTTCTGGAGTAACTCACCAGCTTCGTATGGGATTAGATTGTTAAATTCTGCTGATGTGAGATTCACAGTTTAGCATACCACATCCCTTGTTTATCCCACTGAAAGCTCAGCCTTCAGCAATTGTTTGCCTATAGTCTCAGATTCATTTCTAAGGTGCAATGAGTGAAAAATATTTCTCTAAGGAAGATTCCCCCTACAATGATTTTCTCCATAGTTCAGTTCAAAAAATATGGTTTATTACTTATTTTAATGAGAATAAGATCAGTTGTATAGTTGTTACTAGGACCAGATCAGGTAGGCTTGTACTTATGTGCAAATCCATATAAACACAAATTGTCTAAAAGAAACAGAGGAACCCATTCAAGGAAGAACATGCAATTTGTTTCTGTAGCATTCAGTCTTAATTGCTATATCCAAATGTAATCTCATCTATGAAGTAAAAAAAAAAAGCCAATATGATGATTTTTGGAGTCTGAAGGCCTTGAAATTGCACATCAGTTTTGGGTCTCATATACATGGACGGCAGCACAATATTGTTTAGCTCCACTTGCAATATCTGCAATTACAAGTATAAAGCCTCAGCTGTCAAACAAATTAAACTAAGCCTTGCTGCATAAAGCATGTTATTTAATCTCCACAATCTGTTTGCCACCCATTGCGATACAACTACATTAATGCATTAAATTAAGTGATTTTATTTTACGGCTTGCATGCAAATCAATACAGCAAGTGAGCGAATATTAACTAACCTAAGCCCTAATTAAAGAGCAGTGAGACACTGATGGCTGCTTTATCTTGATATTTGAAAGTTATTTTTTAAATTATTATCTGAGGTCAGACATTCTTTCATAATCAACCAGAATATACAACTATTTCCATTATTAAAATGCTACACCTTGTAGTAACAGCCTGGGCTAAGGATATGTGTAGCTGCAACAGGAACAGAAAGTTGTGCAGTCTTTTAGTAAGTTTGTAAAGGATTATCCTACAAATATTATTTCTTCCTATCTTACGTTTTCTCAAACAGCATAGCACACTTTGTTTGTATTTGAACAGAATTAGAGCAATAAATCGCAGGTGTAATCACTGGTCACTCATTACTGCTTGTAAATTTTGCATGAATGCAGAGATAAAACTAGTCTTAAAAATTTCACCATACAAATTGTAAGTTATATATTTTTCTTGTTTCAAATAGAAAGTGAAATGAGCTTGTCACTTCCTAAATATCCTACAGCTCCGAATGTGTTTGTTAAGGAATATAAACGTCTCAGGGGTTTACTCCTCTTATCTCCAAGACAGAAGCTTTCTTTCCACCCTATTTGAGCAAAAGTGCTTAAGTGTGTGCTAAATTTTTTTAATAGCCTTTTCATTTGAGTGAAGCCATTCTGTTGATATTAAATGCATATCTATTTTGCTAAATTGTTCATACACTTCCTACCCTCCTAGAGATTTCTACCTCTTGAACTAACGCCTAAAGTGACAGATGAAAATGTGCTTTAGCTCTGTGCAGAACTAGCAAAGCCAAACTAAGACAGCATGGCAGGTGGGGTCCCCTATGCTGTAGACACATTCTTCATTTGTTGAATAAACTTTAGGAGTTATAGTGAATGGGACAGTCTGTCAGTCTTTGAGGATTTCAGACTATTAAGAGAAGACAACATAAATTAGCTATACAGTTCACATTTACAAGTATTTCTCTGCATCCTGGAGACGTGGAAACATAAGGGAGAGTATAAATGAAACCGGGACTCTGCTTTTTGTGAACCTAAGTGCTGGCACAGTCCTGAAATACTAGTGCTTTGCTACTGTCCCAGAAATCCCTTAATTTCTTGTTATTCTACATATCCTATGCTTGAGACTGATATCAGTTACGTAGCAAAAAGATTCTTCACTTCAAACCCATTCTGGGTTTTACCACAGTTTTCTTATGCTTTTACAAGCTCAGTGACTCCTTCTTACAAGTCAGTGAAAATATGTTAGGAGTCTTGTGCACTCTGATATTCTTGATCTCTATGCACATCATCTCCATGTGCTTTTCCACATGCCAGATTCCTTAAGTATCTTTTAAGGCACCTTGAGCTAAAGAAGCTCTGCCATTGAGTTGGTTGAGCAAAATGGGAGTTAAAGGATAGGTATCTATCTTCAAAGGTGAATCAACAGACAACAGTCCTTCCTTTTCCATGATTTTAAGAAGCAGATTAATATTTTCTTCAGGAAAAAATAATCTGTTTAGTAGTGTGAAGGCTACAGAACATAAATCAATGGTTTTACTGGTATCCCTATTCTTTTCCAAGTTACAATAACAAAGAGTTATTTTTACACAAAACCACGCTCTAGTCTCTCTTGATTTACAGTGATAAACTGACATACTATACATCTCCCAGAGTAAACTGCAGTATTTCCTCAGGTTATCATATTCTTGTCTCCTGTGAGAACTGAAGTTTCCTTTAAACTACTTTTTTCACTGTTCAATCACATTTCACTTACATGTTAATTCTAATTCTGCCTATGTATGTATCCTAGGGTAGAGCAGAATACAAAGAGATTTGGTATTACAAAATACCTTAAATTAACAAAATCCAGACAAATAAAGTTCTAAAGCCAGTCCCCTACTTGTTTTTGTTAAACGATGACTCAAAACATTATACACTTCTGATGAAATCATCATGTCAATCACAAACATCTCAAACGGGGTCAGAATTTCTCCCATTCTGAACATGTAAGAGAGTATCGTACTGATCTAGTTAATCCACCACAAACTAGATTATAGAAAAGATGACATTTGTATTGAATATGTATATCTTTTACTATCGCTTTTGTCAAATCATATGTAAGGCAACCTCATATTATCTGATCCTGTGATGAAAATATATAGATGTAAAAGTGAGAGAGAAAGTTACCGTAATTCATTTTTCTTCTTGTGCCTCAGTGTTAGATTCCTGATTTTTTTGGTGCAATTTCTGTTTATCCGACAGTGGAGCTAGAGGGACAGACAGAAAGAGTGAGAGGAGGGAGAAGAAAGAAAGAGGGAGGGAGAGAGAAGAGATAAAGAGGGAGAGAAAGACCAAAAAGGAGAGAGAAAGACCAAAAAGGTAAGAGAAATAGAGAAAGAAAGAAAGAAAGAAAGAAAGAAAGAAAGAAAGAAAGAAAGAAAGAAAGAAAGAAAGAAAGAAAGAAAGAAAGAAAGAAAGAAAGAAAGAAAGAAAGAAGAAAGAAAGAAAAAGAGTTAGTTTTGAGTTATATGTGTAGTGTTGCACAGTGCTTGAAGATCGATGTTTTTGTAACATTTTACCTCTGTAGCTTTAATTACACTTAGTTTATTGTATTGGATTTGTGCGGCAAGGTTTTGGTAGCAAGGAGGTTACAGCCGTGGCTTCTGTGAGAAGCTACTGGAGCTTCCCTCACGTCGGTTAGAGACAATGCCAGCTGGCTTTAAGACAGACCTGCTGCTGGCCAAGGCCGAGCCCATCAGCAATGGTGGTAGTGCCTGTGGGATAATGTTGGAAGAGCAGCCAGAGAGAGCAGTGAGACTATGTGAGAGAAACAATTCTGCAGACGTCAAAGTCAGTGAAGAAGGAGGAGGAGGAGATGTTCCAGGTGCCAGAGCAGAGATTCCCCTGCAGCCCATAGGGAAGACCATGGTGAGGCAGGCTGTCCCACTGCAGCCCATGCAGGTCCACGGTGGAGCAGATGTCCACCTGCAGCCCTGTGGAGGACCCCACGCTGGAGCACGTTTGCTGGCAGGAACTGTAACCCCACGGGAGACCCACGCTAGAGCAGTCTTCTCCTGAAGGACTGCACCCCATGGAAGGGACCTGCACTGGAGCAGTTCGTGAACTGTAGCCCACGGGAAGGAGGACTTCTTCATGTTGGAGAAGTTCATGGAGGACTGTCTGCCATAGAAGAGACCCCACGCTGAAGCAGGGGAAGAGTGTGAGGAGTCCTCCCCCTGAGGAGGAAGGAGTGGTGGAGACAACACATGATGAACTGACTGCAACCCCTGTTCTCCATCTCTGTGCACAGCTGGTGGGGAGGAGGTGGAGAATTCAGGGGTAAATTTAAGCCCAGAAAGAAGGGAGGAGTAGGGGGAAGGTGTTTTAAGATTCAAGTTTTATTTCATGTTACTTTGCTCTGGTTTGATTGGTAATATATTAAACTAATTTTTCCAAGTCGAGTCTTTTTTGCTTGTGATGGTAATTGCTGAGTGATCTCCCTGTCCATATCTCGACCTACGAACCTGTAATTATATTTTCTCCCCCATGTTGAGCTGAGGAGGAGGAGTGATAGAGAGGCTTTGGTGGGCACCTGGCATCAGCCAGGGTCAACCCACCACATTTATGAACTCTGCAAAGACTATAGTGTGGCATATCTATTTGGTACTAGTTCAAGAAACTTAACCAAAAGGAATGAAGATCTGGGATGTGGCCACTTCAGTCTGTATCAGGCCATGGGAGAAACAGGTTACTCTAGAGAGAAATTGTCCCTCCCCAGAGCCCCTCAGGGTGCAGGAGATGCACCTGGTAGCCCCACCTCCGGGCACAGTGCAGGGTTTCCCCTTTGGCTGCCCCTAGCAAAGAAAGAGTGAACTGTCCTTCAGAGTGTGATTCAGAGGGTGCAAGGTGCAAGTGAGGAGCCAGCACAGCGCTGTGCCCACTGAGAAGTCTTGGCAACTTACCTGTGAGTGGGTGTACGAGGTTGCATTTGCTGCTTCTCACACACCACTGAGACACTCTCTGCCTCTCCTGTGGGGGACTGAGGGAGGAGTCTGAGCTAATCTTCCCTGAAGGCCTCTTTTTCTCCACTCATCAGAAGTGGAGGGTCCCTAGGATGCAGAAGAGGGTTATACTTTATCAACTGTGCTTTTGTTTTGGAACTGTGATTTTAAAACAAATCCAGCTTTCAGGATTAAGGGCCACTTAGTAAGTTTGCCTTTCTGGCTCTCATGGAGATTTTCTTCAGTGTTTCCGTGACTTATAGGAAGGGGAAAGAGGCTGTCATTTAAATATAAATTAGTTTTTGAAAGAAAAGTGAAAACAAGGGAATGCTGTAAGAAATGTCTGTGTGACAGTGTATATAGAACGATTATAAATTTTAATTGTCTGTCTATTACAGGATCACCGATTTTTCACCTCGCTTTCCATAATGCTAGGCATGCCTGGAAGCTTTTATCCTCTTTCACCCTGTAACATAAAATTGTCTGACAAGGACTGATAGCCATTATAAAATGTCCTAAGCCTCTGCTTAACATTTCTAATAGCAAATAATTTTGTTTGAAATAAAAGGAGTTGTCAAAGTATAATGAGCATTTCCCACATGCTTTGATTGCATTGCACCAGGAAGAAAAGTATTCTATTTATTGTATTAATTAAAGAACGTTTCCTTCCGCTATGCCACCGTGTTTTACTAAAATGTCAGAAGACTTTTTTTGGAGGGGAGGGGATTAGGGTGGGGAAAGGAAAAATCATCATCTCAGAAAGCAGGTAAGATATGACATTTTTATGACGGTATTTATTTGTTCCAAATTACTGGGAAAACATGTCAAATTTATTGCATGAAATGGGATTTAAACAGTAGCTAGCGTTTAATTATTAAGCTACTTTTTGGAATAGCCCATTTCTTATACCCTGTATGTTTTTTTTCTGAGCCACTCTGGAGTCTAAGTATTAATCTTTTATCTACTAAATGACTGAAAAGAAAATATGGCATAGCACAGGCTAGTAAAAATGAGCTGTCTTGCCTTATGCCTTGTTGTTTTCTTTCTAAACTAATTCCAGTATGAAACGAGAAGCAAATGCTGACAGATGCAGAGAGCCCTGTCACAGTACCGTTCCTATCTGTGAAGCGTTGTTTTGCTTCACTTAAGAAAGGAGAGCAGCGTGCAGCAGCAGCACTGCCGTTGTCTTTAGGGTTGTCACACTGACTCCTTATCACCCAAGTGACTGTGAGTCCTAGTGTGCTGCCTTTTACTTGCTTACCAGCACAGCACAGTCACCCCTAACAGATAACACTACACATATCAGAGGTTGTAAGGTCAAGAAAGCAAACTAAAAAATCCAGTTGTTAATTCAAGAAGAACCTTTTTTTTTTTTTTTTTTTTGTCATCCAAACAGTTGCAATATTGTTTCTCAGAAGAATTTTTCATCTAGCAGGAAATGTCATCAATGCTGAAGAAAAAACCAAAAATAATTACTATTGGACTATTCTGTAGTTGCATGTGAGACAAATTATTGAGCTGTATAGGACAGAAGATACAGAGAAACTGACAGAGGCACTGAATATTTAACCACTATTAAGAGAACTATATAAGGTGAATTTATCACTATCTTCTTTCCCCCTTTACTGCCATTTATCCCCATGTCCCCTTACCTCATGGCCTGTCATGAAGTTGGGTAAACAACATGCAGAGAACTATTATATAGCCACCAATGCTAGAATAAATGAAGACAGCTTAGTGCAGAAAAGCTATTAAAGCACATCATAAACTAGTACTGTATTAAATATAGTAGTAAATAACATTACACAAAGAATTATATACAATTTTTTTGAAATTTATAGAATAGTAATAAGTATGACCTGAGGCAGTATGCATTGTTTCCTTAGAAGAGACAACTGGAAAGTTATAAATGTATGCAATAAACTGTTGTATGGTAAGGCTCTGTATTCACCTGATGATTTTTACTACTTATTTATATTCAGGCTATCAAGATCCGCAAAGCAAAATATGTTAAATAACAAAAAACAACAACCACATGAAAATAAATAGAAGTTGCCTTGTATTTTCTTTTCACCAAAATGAAAGACAAACATGCTGTTTCAAAGAGTTGTGAAGTCTGTCTAATGCAACAGGCTTTTGAATATCCATATAATAAAGAATTCAAACAGCCTGACCAGTCTTTGTTCTGCTGAAAGGCAGTCAGTATATGATCCTGAATTTGATCCCTGAGGTCACTCCCTGAAGAACCAAGCTCTTCTTGGCCATGGCCAGATTACACGCTGCTGATGTGAGTCCTACTCCAGACAGCTCAGAGATTTAGGATCTCGTCCAGTCTTAGTATCTTGGCCCACTCGAAACATCAGCAAAAAGAGCTGAATACCACTAAAAGGTGAGTTATTAATCTGCATTTAGGCACCAGAAAGTTATGAGTTTAAACTTTTAGTCTAGTCTTTTATTGTCAACAAGAAGAAATAAATGCCACTTAAAGAGAGAACCTCAGACTCACGGAGGGATGCCTTGCTAATAAATGCAGTCTACTTAGGTCTCATATTATGGACCTGAGAACAGACCAGAGAACAGTAACTCTAGAGTAAAATGAAATTATATGGCTTCTGTTATTCAGGAGTTCAGATTAGATTTCAGAGCAGTCTCTTCAACCTTTAAAATACATGAACCTGTTAATTTTAATATTCTTTCATACAGTGTGTAGCTGTAGAACAGCATAACTTAAGTCTCATTCTTTGGATCTTACCTCACAGTGGTAAGGTATTTTCATTGCCTTGTCAGGTTCACATTATAAAGAGGTTGTCAATTATAAATTGTATAGCTCTTCTTCAGTTTCTATGCATCATGAGCTCTAGTCAGATTGGTCAGAAGACTGAGATTCACTGACTCAAAAGAAATTTAAAATGTACATTTGTAATGTACATTTGGTAAAGATTATAGTATCTGACAGATCTGCTAAAGTAGGTTTTTTGGTACTTTATACCTAGTTTCTATTCTTGTCATTTTCAGTTCTTTCATATTGCTATTATGTTTGTTGAGGGTTTTATAATATCGTTAAGGTTTGGGAGAAATATAATTCCTAATCACAGAGAAAGTCTAAACTTGTGGTATGACCCAAAAAGCTCATTTTAAGAGTTCAAACTCCATTGGAAAGGTGCTTCCAAATTCTTATGCTTGCTTTTCCTATGGTAATAGAGTCTCTGCATGTCCTCAGATTATCTTTGGGTTTCCCAAGAAATGTAGCCTTAGCTATTCAAATCCATCATCTTTAATTGTTGCTGCTTTGATCTGCAGTATGGGGAGATCCATGTGCTGTTCTCAGGTTGTGATTGCTGAACCTTACACGCTGCCTATGAGCAGCAGCTGGCCTGAGTGAAAGGTCATTATTAGGCAGAACTCAGAGTGCAAAGAGCAACTGGGTCCTCTTTATAAAACCTTGCTCTATAAACTCTGTCTCAAAAGTAATAAAAGCTATCCCTTGATCAATCAGACAAAATGTTTAACACAACTTGACAGGCAAAAAGGAGTTTTAGTTCAAACCTTGCCTTTCTCCTGCAGTCACACTTGTCCCTTTAGCAAGGCTTTAACTGCCACAAAACTGCTGTACAAGTTGTAGTCAATATTTCAAGTCAAGCAATGGATGTGTGGAGCAGTACTAGTATATAATTTAATAGCGTGCTTTCTCTGCTTGCTCTATGTATGGCTGAGGCCGTTTTTCAGAGAAAACAACGGATAGTCAAATGCCTTACTTTTGTGGTGCTCAACCTGAAGTACTTGGGCAGGGTCATTGTGGACCATAAAGTGTGGACAGTTGATGTCATAGGACCTATTCCATTTGATATCAGGAAAGTAAATATTGTACCCTCAAATGGCATTAAGCACATGAAAAAGTAAGCAGATATGTTGAATGAGTTGGTTTCAGACTTACGACTACCTATTGAGAACTGCAGAGTAGTGGGATATGTAATACCAGCCTAATAGTAAATGTACACTTAAAAATGCAATTAATTTTTCATAGGCTTTTTTGTTTGAAAATTTAAAAAGTTTCATACCTACTTACAATCCTCACTAGTTTAATAATAAAGAAGTAAGAAGATGTAAATCCTTCATTCAAATCCAAGGTTTACACTAGGTTATGGAATGATGTGCCACCCCATGTACTGTCAGAGACAATACAACATAACTCATTTTGGGAATAAACAATTCAATAAAAAATTTCAGGATTTGTCCTTGCAAGAATTGGATGTATTTGGGAATTTAATGCTTGACCAAAAAGTTTGGGACTTGCCTTAACAGACACTAATAGAAGGTAGGTAGCTATAAAATCTTAATTAGCAAATAAAGGAGACATTTCCTGCAGCACAGGAAACATTTATAAAAGACAGACAATGATAATTGGAATAGACTGGACACAGAACTTAGGCCATAATTGTATGGTGTAAAGGCCATAGACCCAGTTGCTGTGTTTACAGCATCAGCTAGGCATGGATTTATTGGGAGAAGTGGAATAAGGGTGAGAGATACATACATTCTGTAAAACCAACATTGAACTCATTTTTCTCAGAAGATCCTGAAAAAGAAAAATTGAACCAGAGAAGTTAAAAAGTTTAGAGGAGAAAGGCTATGAAAATGGAAGCATCACACAAAGGCAGTGATGAAGTCCTCAGTCATGGCTTTGTGAAGAGAAATTTTTCTGCCTTTCCGATTTGCATCCTGTGAGTCACTAAAAAATGTTTACAGGGTCACACATGCAAAAATTTTTATAAAGATGGCTAAATTTTTTTTCAAGAGAAACAAATCTGGTGGCAGATGGTAAATATTTTTAAAGCTGAATGAATAAGGTTATATGTTATACATGACCTACAAAAAGATAGTGATGCAGCAAACAAAAGTATAGGCCAAATATAAGACAGAAAAGGCAAGTATCAGGCGAATGAAACAGATATGTAGAAGATAAAGATCCTCTGTACCTTAGTATTTCAGTCCTTTCGAGATATACAGACTTTTTTACAAAGGAGTCCAAAATGTCCAAAGTCCATGCTCCATATTGAAAACCTCCCAGGTAACATTCTTTGTACAGCTAAGTCTGCCTTTTGGAAGAAACAAGTGGTTTTAAGTTTCTCTATTCAAGCCAGGATCACTTTCATGCTCTCAGCATTAAATGTTTAGCAGTTCCATGAGATACACTTTGAAAAATGACAGCTACTTGTTAAAACACAACTAATAAAAGCACAAGTGAACAAATGGGAGGTTGTATGAGGTACTGAAAGAGGACCTAAGGAGAAACTGAAACTTCAGTTTGATATAAAGAGGAAAAATACCAGAGGAACTCAGATTATAGTGTTGGTGTAACAGCATCAGCAGTGAATAAATGGGGTGACATCAGTACCTCCGTGTTGCACAGCCCAGAGAGAGGAAAGTATATGTGTGTCTGCGTGAGAAAGATACCAGATAAGAGAAGGCTAGGTATAAAAATCCAGATGATTACAGCTGCAACAAAATGTTTGACTTTATAGACAGAAAACAATGATCAACTATTATTTTAGGCTATTATAGTCCAGAAGCACAATATCTAGGTACAGCAAAATCAAAGAGATGAAAGGAGTTGTAGATTTTCACAAGATACAGGCTTAACTGACAAAGAAATCAAGTTGTCAGTGGTGAAAATAGGAAGCCTTTGGTAGCATTTGGTAAACGCTGTTTTTGTAAAAGCCTGCTAATTCCTGGTTCATGTTTCTCTCCTTTAGATCATAACTGAGGATGAAGAATTAAAAAAGGTTTTCTTCAGATCTGCCTGTCTTAATGTTCTCATCCTTTCCTTTCTTTCTGATATTTTTTGGGAATAAGAAGTTTTTTAAATGCTTTGCAGCTTTTTATCAATGCCTTCTTCATTCCTGTCTTGCCTTTAAGAGTGTCTTTAATCTTACCACTCTCACATGCATATTGAAAACATTTTATATGCAATCTTGATGCACTGATCATGTTGCTCTGAACAGTTGCTGACATTTAGATAGCTTTCTTGCATCCACTGCCAGTTAAATTTGATTTTTTTCCTGGCTCTATGACACCAATTTTAATTATATTTTTATAAAGTTCATCCGTATATTCTTAGTCTAATGTGTACCTTCCAGTTTACTAAAAAAATTAAGTTGATCAGACAAATGGCATCTTGTCTGTGATGCTAAGAGCTAGCTGCCTTTGCCAGAATAGGTAACATTATGGAGGAGGGGGTGACATCCTCCACTGGAGTTGATTTGAATTCTAATACCCATTTTAAAATTAGGAATACTTCCCCCCCCCCGCAGAAAAACCCCAACAAACCAAACAACACTCTGTAACTAACAACAAAGGCAGGAGTTAAACAGGAAATCATGGCTCCCTGTTCTTTCCCTGTGTACAGAAGGGGGAAAAAAAGAGAATATTTGCTTTTACAAGCCACCTGATGTATATAGTAATATGGCTTGGGTTGTCTGTGTCTGTGTAACAACCTTAAATTAAATCTTGATTCTTTTACTTTTTCATCTTCATCCATCACTTTTTTGGCTTGACCACTAATGAATAACTTAAAAGAAATGAGGCAAACAAAAAGGCTTTCTTGCAGCAAGATTAATCTGTGCAGATTTTTACCTCCCAGAAGTAAAAATTCTCTATGCTTCTGACACCTTTAGTTATTTGTAAATATTCTCAGGATAATTACTCGCTTTGGGGCAAAGTCTAAAGTTATAGTAGCAAGTTTTTGACAATAATAACTTCAGAACTCCCCTCCTAGATTTAAAGTCTACTTTTTACTTTCTACTCTATCATTGACATAGTTTATGTAAAAGTTAAGCCCTCTGCTGAGATGTCATTTCCTTCCCATTGAGGTTTTCTTGCTTCCCTCCCTTCATCAACATTCATTTAAAATCAGTATTAAAAAGGCTCACTTATACAAAATAATTAGACATAACCAAAAATAAAAGGAAAGATGGAAATAAATCCTGCTTCTCTGACTGGTTCTGTGATGGTTTACATACATTGAGAAATTGACTCGTACATGTTTAAAAGAAAAGTCCACTGTGGATTAGAAAGAGAGAGTAAACTCCTACACTGAAAAGATTTTTATAATAACCTTTGTCTCACAATGATGTTTCACTTGAAAGACTTTGATAACCAGCACTTTCTTCCACACCTATTCTAACCCCTTCTTCAAGCTTACATGGTATTTCAGAAGTTTTGCATGGATTCTGCCTCTGAAAAGGGCAAGGGGGAAAATACACTATGCAATTGGAGGCCGACCTGTCATTACTGACCTTTTCAGGGAAGAAGAGAAGGAAACACTTCATAATGACAGAGCTGTTTCTTTCCCTAAAATATCACATGCCTGGAATCCAGCATCCAGACTGGCTAGGATTGTGGAGCATATGCTCCAGTCAGATGGGTCAGGTGGTGATGTTGTGGATCCATACTTCTGCTATCAGATTTCTTGGAAATTCTAACAGAAAACCTAAATACTAATCAATCCATTAAATACAGTTACTATCTCATGGGTTGTTGTTGGGTTTTGGGTTTTTTTTCAACCCTTCTCATTGCTTATGATGTTGCAGTATAGGATTAGCACCTTAAGACTGTTGCCTGTTATAGTACGTGTTCATATCACAGCCTTTTCCCCACTGACTTCATGATGGCAGCTGGAAAAAAATATTTAAAAAACAGGCAAACAAGCAAAACCTCTGGTTCCTGCACTTTTAAGTGATTTGGGCTATAACAGTGTAAACACACTGTGAATCCTACCAAAGCTTGACAGCAGCCCTTACTAGTTTGAGTTGGTTTTCATTTTCACATTTGATACAAACAGTGGATACTTTTGCAGTAATGAGTGCCATGCTAAGAACAGATACCAATGATACTAGACTACTTTAGAATGTAATTGCTATTCCAAGACAATGCAGCTAAGTGAGGTTGAAAGAGGCTGAAAGAAGTAGGAGGCAGAAGTAGTGAAGAAATTTGAACGAAATTTCCAAGAAATACATTTGTTCTCATTCAGAGGATTGATTGTTTAACCATGATGAGGCAGCAGGAGGCTTGGGACAAAATGAAAGTAATGATACGTGAGATTAACAGCAAAGAGCAAATAGCGTAAGTGATCATGTGGTCTGTCCCATGCATGGAGGGTATTGTTATACTGTAACCACTGTGACTACATACAGGTATACATACATGATACAGATGTACCTAAGTTAGTTTTGAAACAACTAGGTCAGGCAATGCTTATATGTGGCAATATTGGCATATATATGCAAAAAAATTATGGGGAGTTTGGAAAAAATTGGGCAAAAAGCAGCTATGTTGAGTATAAACATAAATGTGATCTGCAGAAGTGATAATTAGGGTAAGAGTATATTTTGAGATCTTCAGCTCCTATAGAGTGAAGACAACAGAAACATAATGTGCGTTTATTAATATCAGATAAAATGAGGTGATAGTTTCTCTTCCGGAATTTGTATGTTGGGAGTTAGTCACTAAGCTAAAAGTTACTAAATGTTCTTCTGGTTAAAACATAGCATTCTGTCTACCATAGTTTTATGATTGATTTAAGGCATCGAAATTAGAATAAAACTTACATTAAGCAGAAATATATACAGATACTGCATGTGAAGTATACACTGAAGTGAACCCAGGTGCCACAGCTATACTGTGCTTCTGCACTTGTCTATGGCAGTGTGAATTTTGCAGTTTCTGCACGCAGTCACCTCCAAACTCCCAGAGCCACTTTATGCTCTCTTCACCTTTGTGCATTGCTTAAAGAAACATTAGACAAAACAGTGATGGTGTCTATCAGGCTTGCATGGGCAATGCTTTGTGCTCTGTCTGCTCGCAGCAACTCAAGGTTATCTAAAGGCAATGTTCCTGTAGCAGTGCTGATATTGTTGAGCCTGATGAACATCACTCAAAGACTGTTTTGGCATGAAACACTGTATAATTTGAAATTATTGCTTAACAAAGTTTCATTTTAATTTCAGTTTCTTTATGAATTCTGAGAAAACAAAACTAAGGGAAAAAAGGACTGAATGTTTATTCACAGTGATTTCCTCTTCAAGAGGACATTACAAGAGCTGAAACGAGAAAAAAATTCTAAGCTAGAATACTTGACACTTCACTTTTCTAGTAAAATTATATCAAATAAGTAAGCTTAAACCTGCGCAATTAAATAACATGTGGGCTGTGAAAGGGATGTTGCTGTGAAAGAGACAATGTAAAATTATCCTCATTTTGTAAAAATAAATATGCTTATTAACATAATTCAGAATAAAATGGCTGAGAAGGGTAGTGTTACTGGGGGCCTCTTGAATGCCTGTTACAGCAGAGGTGGCTGAAAGCAGAAGCTGTGCAGAACAAGGTGTGCTGCTGAAGACTGGTATGTGCCACACTACTTAGAAAGATAGGCAAGTTGGGGCCTGCTGTGATCACATTTACATCTGCCTAACACCTGTCCTGTGTGACATCCATGGCAGGATCGAGGCAAAGACAGCAGCTCTTCTGACATGTCTGAGCTAGCTTTAAGGTACACGGTCTAGGCACTGCTGGAAGTTCAATAGGTGCTACTATTCATTCACTATTGCCAATTCTTAATGATTTAATGTAAGACATAAGCTATTTAGAAATCTTAAAATATAAATGAGTTTGGAGAAAAGATTCCTTCCATGAAAACTTTGAAAACAGTATATGAATAAACCCTAAGAATGCAGAAATCATAAAGTAAATCAAATTCAAAAGATACTATTCTGTAAAATCTTATGACTTTTTAACACAGTTATAAGCCTGCTTATAACTTTCGAATGCCTGGAACTTTAAACATTGGATTGAAACACCAGATGAAATATTGCTTTGAAACAATTCTCTGATGAAAACCCAAGTTAAGAATTATCTGATGAGGGTCCGTCCAGAGTTCCATGGTTTAGACACAATTGACTCCAACAGGCACTAGTGGAATCAATACAGCAATTGGGTTTTTACCTTTATGAAAAGCTTTGATTACATTCTTTTATTACTTGGATTTTTTTTGCAGACAAGACTTTATTCTTGTCAAATTTAAGTATGTTATACCAAAAAGTCTATTTACTACATGAAAATCCCCAGTGTCAGTCACTGTGCAGCTACTTTGATGTGGCTTAAACATTGTTTTCATATTTGAAAACCAAACTCAGTTACCATACATTGTTCTCCCAAAAAGAGATGTGATGCACTTATGACTTCATAAATTGAAAGGGACACTGTCTATCTGAGGCATAGCAGTAAATGTCAGATGTTGCTATTAAACAAAGGTTGCCCTTTATGAATCTCATAAGATGATGAAGCAAAGATGGCTACAGGCAATCCATGAGATGATTATTTTAAAGCAATTTTCATCTAAGTTTTTCAATAAATTAGTATTCTAAGCAGCGTTCTCCACTTTCCCATGACTTCTGTTACTGGGATCTTTAGATTAAATGGTTTTAGGATGTCATCTGTTACTTTGCCTGTACATTTTTTAAATGGAGAGATTTGGGAGGTGTTCACCTATCATTTTTTTCCATTGTTTGCAATGTTCATTAACAGGGGCCAAATTCAGAATTTACTGCTACATCTGTGTATGCAGATCACTTACTCAAGGACGTCAAGGTTTGGCAAGGTGTGCCTGTTCTTCAAGACATGAGGTTTGACTGCAGACGTTGTTTTATGTAGGATGGTGTTTGGCATTTAACTAGTGGTAAGCCAGTGTTGGATGGGGTGTTTGGGGACAGGCTTGCTTTATGATGTTTTCCTCAGCCCATTGATAAGCTGGGGGAGGGTTGTGTGGAGTATCTATCCAGGCATTTTAAAACACAAACAAAATGAATTTTTGCATGTGTACAGAAGACGTGCTTGTAATAATATTGGCATATTAAGTCTGGTCCTGACCAACCTGGAGAACATATTGTTTCTTATGGACACATTGACGTAGCACTGTCTCACACATGCAGCTTTAAGGCACAAGAGCCATCTTTGACTGTGTATATGAAGTGTAACACATCAAAATCTTTGTGAACAGAAATAGAATGTTGCTGTTTCTGCTAGCAGTATTAGTACTACTGCTCGTGCTACCGCTTATAGGCACAAAATTCTCTAGAAAACTAATGGTGAAGTAATTTCTTAAGGCAAAATACTGAAGTAGGAAGCAAACATGAAGTCTACTATTTGTGTCCATTCACACTGTTCCAGATAGCTAAGGAACAGTTTCTAAGTTAGTTTCTCCTGATTTCAATATACACCTGGAAATTTTTTTCCTTTAATATATGTTCTGAAAGGCTAAATAATGTCATCAAGTCTCTGATATATATATATATATATATATATATATATATATAAATATTGAGCTATCTTGTTTATCTTGACTCCTCAACTTTCAACTTGATACATTTTGGATTGTCTACCACTGCTGCTTAAGAAAAAATGAAAGGGAATCTTTATTTTCAAACTCAAACTAGGTTTATACTATTATTGTAATTTTATTTTAATACACAAGCTGATTAAATAACTCTTTCTTTTAACTGTTCCTCCATATCAGATTGCTATAGTTTCTTAAACAGTTTCCTTTCACTGCTGACAGTGATGAGGTTATGGTATGAGACAAAATACTGTGGCCTGGTCTTATTAAAAGAAATTTGTGACTGTTGTCCATTTTAGAATTTTAGTGAGGGCCAAACACAATTCACAAAATGCAAATTTCATTTTACCCTACTGGGTTCCTTATAACTGTGAAGAACATTTTTGCATTAAGAGGATTCTAGTTCCATATTGACAGTTAGTTTGCTGCTGATACAGTTTGCCTCAGAATTCCAGAAAAATGGTAACCTCTGTAATCATATATATTGCAAATGAAAGGGAGGGAGTTGTTTATTTCTTGGAGACATTTGGGCAGTAAGATATTTGAATGGGGATTTATTATATTCTTTCTACTGCCTTTCTGATGCATCCTTTATTTTCTTTCTTTATTTGTGTTTTGCCTTTCTAGATTGTAAACTCTGTGGAGAAAAGTGTACATACATATGATTTTACACAGTACTTACAATCATGAAGGTGCTGTATCAGGATAAGTAACAAATAGCATTTGTTGGCAGCATTCAACTAGTTGAACGTTTTAAGATATAAACTTGTCCAAAAAATTAGAATCACTATTGAAGGCAATATCTCTTACTCATTTAGAAATAATACCCAAAATAGCACCACATACGCTTTGTTCTTTCAGGTTTTCTTCTGACTTACAGTACTCATTTGTGTCACATACGTAATCAGAATGTCTGATATTTCCGTGACAAGGTTTTATAATGTCAGTTTAGATTCACTTATTCACTGCAAATTCTCTAAAACTAAAGCTATATTTGCCTTTTACTACAAATGCTAAGATACATGAATGAGAGTGGCATGTGTAAAGAGTCATATCTTTTTCATTTATGATTAAAGTATACGGAAAAAACCATTTTTGATAACATGACTGGAAATTGTGTTTTTCTTCAAATTATGACATGATAAAGTTAGATGGGTCTCTTCCCTTACTGTTTCTATTGACTAGTACTTATAAAGGATTCTATTTATTAAAACACTGATATCTGAGTATATGATTAATCACCAGGTATGAAGGCAAGCATGTTGTTGACAAGACCTTCTAGTAATATGTTCATTCTGATCGATTAGTGCCAGTAACACAAATGTGACAGCTATCTTTCTATAGAAAAGCTTTTAAACACTAAACTGTTCTTTTGTACTTACCCCATGTAAAATTTGAAAATTTTTATAAGTATGAATTGGAGCTTCAGATAAAGACTTTTAAAAAAGTATTATAAATAAAATCAGACTAAAAATATGTAAACTAAAAATATTTTCGGTTTAATCCCAGATGATTACTGGCTAGCTGTGACCTTGGGAAAGACTGAAATTCCTTATACCAGCTCTGTCACTAACCTTAACTTGGGAGTAAATAGGACACAAATGGCTACTTTTATTATTCTGTGTGTTAAATGTGACAACTCCCCCACGTTTTTACGATTAACTATTTCTGAAACGTAATTTTTTTACACAAAAGTCCTTTTTTCTTCTCAGACTATCAAATTTCTGTGCACAAGTTTTAAGGCTGGGAATACAGCCAGAATTCTGGCAGATCATTCCAATGTAGCTCAATATGAAATTGCCATAGCAAATAATACGGCCTCAAGTCTTTAGTTCTCCTAATTGGGCCATATGAAATGGTAATGCCTTTCTTGTCAGGGCTTATTATTTTAAAATGTGAATATAAGGGGAAAGTCATCAGAATTCATTTTGATTTTATTTAATTTGTCTTGAGTGTTGTCAGAGAGCACTGAATAATTCAGTTTAGGTCCTCAGGGAACAGACCTTATCATCTACATAAGCAAAAAGTAATTTTTCAGATACTTATGATATTAAGCTTTAAAAACTATGGGAAAGAAATGTGAATATTAGGGTGTATGGAATTTCTAAAGGATCTCTGATTTATATAACTAGTGTAATGAATATTATCATATATTTCTAGGTAGTCACAACTAGCCTTTTATTTCTTATGCAAAATAAAAGAATAGCTTTTAAGAATCGACCATGTAATTTTAGCTATAGAATATTAGGATAACGAACAATATGCATTTTCCCTAAGTGAATTAATAAGAATCTGTATTCCACCAATGAATACTACGTGAATCTGTACCAATTGTCTTCTTAACCCTTTAAAATACAGATACAAATAACCTAATACAGCAATTTGTTCATTAGACCTCATGTCTAATGACTACAGAACTACTGTCCCCTTGTTGCAGCTTTGTTTTGTTTTGGCCAAAAAGCTAGAGGATGCATGCATATCTATTCCCTAAACTCTGATTTTTGTTGTGCCTTACAAATTCTGGTCAATGTTGGCAGCACCATTGGCACAAGGGAACTGTCTGATCAAGTCTGCTTTAGGGATGCGGATGCGTCATGGTGTTCTTGATGCAACCCTTGCCTACACGCTGCTGCTCATCAGGATTGCAACATACTCAGCAAAATCTTCTGCTGAATACAAAATTGATAGACATTATTTCTTGGAAGCATCTTGCACCTTGGTAAACGCTAATATGCTCTTGTCCATAATTATAATATTGTCCTAAAATCTCACAATAATACATTTGATTTTGAAATATATTGAAAATCAGAGGTTGTTTGACAATGTCAGCTTGTATGAAACAATAGCAATGAAGGATTTCTAGTCTTTGTTGCTGCAAAGAAGGAAGTTCTTTCCTTTTATTGATATCTTACAGAAAATACTTTAATATATACATAACATAAAGAGCCAGGAAGAGGTGTAAGACAATTATTGAGCCCCAGACTATATACCAACTGGTCAGGGAATATAAAGGAAAGGCACAACAGGAATGGAGAGTAATAGAGTGACAGAATGCAATAGACCCTTCCTCATCCTGCAGGGTGGGAAAACGAATATAGCTACAATTGAACATTTGAATAAAATGGCAAAAGCTGAGTGCTACACAGTGATTTTGTCATTCAGCCCGGGAGAAATAAAACAGTAAATGTAGCAAAGGAATCCAGTGAGAATTTCAGTGATGAGGAACTCTTCACGGATTCCATAAAACAGTTGTCATAGTAGATGGGGTGAAGATCACTGTACTGTCAGCTAAAAGTGGAGTGTTGATAACGGCTGCCAAGAATCCAGAGTTGGTAGTGACAGAGGATATACAACAGAGGTCAAAAGTAGACTTCTGAATTTCAGGCTAAAGGAGATAAATAAAATTCAAAAGTGACAGGAAGCCTGTTATGTTGGCTAACATTTCCTACTTTTTAATCAAGCAGGAGTATTGGTGGTTGAAAGAAGAACAATGTGCTCGAAGCAATCTTACTCTGTTTGAAAGAAGCAGATGTACCGGAACAAGAGGTCGCTCAGCATATAGCAGGGAATAGGTTCTGAGCCAGAGAAGAAGTAACTGGAGAGATATGAGACCAAGCATTAAAGAATTGTTTTCAAACAGTTGGTCTTATGACATAATTTCAGACCACAATCTTGGATTTTTATATTTCTCGCTATACAGAGAAAATATAAATTGACGTGCCTAAATACCAATTTTTGTAACAATTGATAAACCTTGAGTGGAGGGCTGCAGCATTCCTTTTCTTCAAACGAGACAGATGTGTGCAAAAATTGATGTGTTTCACAATTCCATGCATAATAAGGCTACAAGGAGTCCTTTAGATATTAGTCTGAAGTCCTGTGACAGTGACAAAATTATATCAGGCTTGAATATAAAATTTAATTCAAATAGTTAAGTCTTCTCTCCTCCATTAAGACAAGGGCGGGGGGAGAAGCATTTCTGGAATGAGAATAGGAACGATCAAGCCACAGCCAGTGTCCAGAGCTTTTGCAATGGCAAATGATTTCTTAGGGGGTTTAAGGAACTGTTAGCAGGGAGGGGACTAAAGGGAGAATTTAAAAATCAGAGGCTTTTCATTAATTTCAAAAATAAGTCTATGTTCTTAAAGGTACTGGAGATCGAAGAAAGTGGCTATTGTGTTAATTATGTCTTCAAATTGAATTGAATTAAATTTATATTTAAAAATATAAGTATTTAATACAAACTGGTTTTGCATCAAAAAACCTATATGGTGCATATGGAGGGATGCAGAGCTCTTCTATAGGAGCAGTGAGCACTGTACCTAGCCCACATCTCCTAGTAAGCCCTGATAGAGAGTCCCTCTTAGGCTGTTGCTGTTATAATCCAGGCTCCCCCACTCTGGCACTTAGGCTGGCACAAGAACATTAAGAGTCAGGAGCAGATGGCTGCAATTTTCCTAATATGTCAATATCCATCCTGTGTGTGACTGTACTCAATTTCACAAGATGGTGTATTCCCCTGGAGGTATCATCACTGCTTCTGCCTTATGCTGGGATAATGGCTACAGTCATCAGTACTTGGTCACTATAGTGGCTAAGCTTCCCTTTATACCTAGTATTGGAACAACTTGGAGGCCATGATTTACTCAAAAAAATATCTGTATTATCACTATTAATAATAAATCCATTTTATAAGGCTATTAATTTACACGGCACTTTACAAATTTGTTTCCCTGATCAAGTAAAAGTATCCTGTAATGAAATTTAAGATGAGAAAAGCAGGAGAAGTGGGCTAGGTGCACTTTCCTTACCAAGTGGGAAAGACGAAAAAGAGAATGATTAGTCAAGATAGCATAAAGATGTTGCAGGCTTATATTTCACCTGGCTTATTTTCACTGTACTTGTTAGTGGGCATCTATCTATGTAATACAATAAAGGAGGACCATAACATCTATTTCAAATTGTAGTAAATGATAAAGACATGGGTGTGTTTGAAACGGGCTTTGTGGCAAGGGAGAGGGACGGGGTTTTGTCCAACCAATTGCATCCTAGTCTGGCACCTACTGGCCTCGGAGCCCTTGGCCCACTGTATGTGGCATCTGTACCATGGGTTGATGGGCATTTGGAGATATAAACAGCACCAGCAACATTCATGGTGGCTATTCTTCAGGCAGTGTGAGGGTGTGTCATTTACAGATGTTACAAGAAATCTTTTTCCATGCTGTGGAAATACTGACTGCATTAATACAATTGTATACTACAAAACCTTAAAAGACTGTTATGCTTCTTGAAACACAGAAACTTGCTGATGACTGGTGCATACTGAGAATGTCAGCAGTCACAAATTACATTTAATTCACGATTCAGTGTATTTATAACTGAGAATTTGCTACTAGAGCTACTTTCATTCTTGTAAATAATTGCAAGAAGGTGATATTTTATCAATTCATGATTAAATCATTTTTAATTCGTCACAGGTAAACAACTACATTTCAGAAAAATAAAAAGCCTTGGAAGCTGTGGAATAATTTTTAATCTAATGAGATGTACAATTGATATTATATTTGTGAGGTACACCACATTTAGCAGCTCTTATAAATGCATGTAGGCATATTTTTAAATTATTTCTGATCATATTTCTTTAATACTCAACTAGAATTAGCATTATTTAATGATTTAACGGAACTATTTTTAGTTCTGTGTTACGCAATCATATGTATGCTTGGAAAACCCTCCAGAAAACAACACATCTACAAAGAAATGCCTCAATTTAACTTAATGCAAATCCTGCTCGATTTGTTTTATTGCCAGAGCTACAAATCCTACTTATATTTATAAATATGAATCGTAGGTCACAGTGTTCAGTTCAAATTTTATAATTTTTAACAAACTTATATTTAAAAGAAATAACTAGGAAGGGTTTCAGTAAGTAATCCGAGCCAGGATTGTTTGATTACTTTCTGTGACAGCTTCTAACTTTACTTACTGGCATTCCACTGCAATCAAGAAAATACATTTGTGTTTTCTTCAGCAATGTTTCACAAACTTGGAAAGAGATGAGCATAAATATCTGCAAAGACAACATAGTGTTATTCATAATTTTTCTCTTTAATAGCCTGCTCTTTGACAAAGTATAAAAAAAATCCACGTATGCTGATGCTGACCACTGAGACAAGAATCGGTATCATCCTGTTGTAGTCCTGTGCTCGTTGCTTTGTTTGTATGAATCCAGTGCTGTCATTCTTTCCAATATTAAGAATGTAGGATTTCTACTGGCTTAAAGCACTAACTTTGTTCTGTTTGCAAACAGACAAGGAGATCCTGTCACAATGTCCTATGTAGTAAATAGTACTAAAATAGTGATAATATTGTAACTGCATTTGTAATAAACAAGTAATAAACAACTCCTGCACAAAGAAGTGCTGGTGAGAGGCAATGCGAAGACATGAGACTTCACCTGCTCATACAAAGAATGTATTAAGGAGCTATGAAAATTTTTAAATTTTGATGGAAATTTAACAAAGTTGTACAGTGGCCGGAACAAGGCCTATGTGCTGTGCAATACATCATTGGCCACTACACACCTAAGTGAAGCACACTCTTTATATTGTTTGTCAGCACAAAGTTAGAATTCATTTTTTGTACATTTTCTACTGCTGTGTCAGCAACTTATTGAAGAGAAATATGATTGTGTGAATAGAAACTGTCCCATTCTTCATTTCAGTGTCGTTTGAGGTTCTTCTCTGCTGAAATAGGAATGTAAAACTGGCAGATTCTTTTTTATCATTATATAAAAAAAACCCTGATATTTGGACAACTATCTTTGTACATCCTAAATGTATTTTGTTTTAATGGGCAACAGGAAAAACTTCTGCTAGGTTGTAAATTAATGCAAGCGTTATCCAGTACATCTTTCTCAGCTCAGCAATGTTGCACTTGGCATATATCAAGTTATATGACATTATCTGACGTCTCTTGTTCTTTTGACATAGACATGGCAAGTTACCTAAATTCTAAAAGATGTTAGCGATTTACTGAAGACAATGCAGTTGTTGCATCCTTCTCCTCCATAATGTAGTCTCAAGAATCCTTGTGTGGACCTCCTGAGAAAAAAATTCTGGGGTGAACATAGAGGGGTTGAATACGAATGAGAAAAATATCCATCACTGGTTGATTAGGAAATTGCATTTCAGTTAAATTTCAAACACTGAATTTTTCCTGACCCCTTCTTTTGTTAATTATCTGGGAAACTGTACCTCAAACAGCTCTTGGACTAGGAACACAATCTATTCTCCACCTCTTAAACTTTACACGTAGTGGGACATTTGATGAAACCCACATAAACAAAACATCATTATTTTTATGGATATTTATTTGCTAATGTTAGAATATTCCGAAATAAAAGAACTGACTTGAGGTCTAATGATCTAAATGTCCCACATCCCTCTCTATATAACTACAACAAACCAGAAGTATCATACCAAATCTACAGTACTGCCTATTAATATAACTTAATTTGAAGATATCATTAATAAGAGGCTGTGAATGGAAATATGCTCAGATAACTTCAGGTTCATGGAACTCTCACATCTATCACAATGGGGTAGTTTTTGAGCATAATATGGAAACCAGTAGATTTTTCATTTTGTTCAAGTAGATATGTAGATGCTCTAGGAGGCACTAATCAGCCTTTGTTATCCACCATTTTTATACTTGAAGACAGTGACTATTGGTGATTCTACCATCATTTTTAAAACCCCATGGAGAAGAGTGAATATGGGTGTCTAAGTGCCAGGTGTTTAGACTACAGAGCTGCAACAGGAGCAAGTTGTATTCTAAAGCACCACTTTTTATATGCCTTGGAACAGTAGTATGTGCAGCTATTACAATGATTTAACATCCATGAAAAAGCTTTCTTGCAGTCATTGCATAACACACTTTCTGGCTTTCCAATCCTGTGAATTATGGACATTAAAAGTCAATTCTCCTCTATGTTAGCTGTTGTTTGCTGTTTGAATGTTTGAGCTTTTATTCTTGCCATATCTCCCTGAAATAGATATGCCTTGACTTGAAAACTTCCCAAAGCTTTAGCAGAAATTAAGCAGAGTGTGAAGAAGCCTTTGATTAAAGACATTAATAGGATTTTGGAAGAGACTTACTTGATTTGTGAAAATTATGCAAGGGAGGAATGTCGGAATGCAGCAAAGCAACTAACATTACAGGATTTTTTAAGATCATGCTTAAGTACAACAGGATTTCTTTTTTAATTACATAATTTGAATTATTTGAATAATTAAATATGCTTTTTTTGGGAAGCGCATGGAAGCTCAACAGAAGGCCACATTCTTTTCTATATAACCATGCTTGTATTTTTTAAATGTGCCTAAGGCAATGATTTTGTCACATATTTATTTTAAATTCTCAGTATAGGAAATTACTACTAAAATAACATCTGTTATATCAAGTTTGTTTAGTATGTCCCTATTCTGTGTTTAATGAAATGTGAAATGACCTGCTTGCATGATCTCAGAATAACATGAGGACACTTTCTGTATGTGTCTGTGCACACCTGGGTGCATACACACATATATAGGCACTAATGAGATCAGGTGTGAAAATCACTTTTTTCCAAGCTTCCACTTGCTTGCTCTACTGAGGTACCCTCCAACCCATTTCTGTTGCCACATATGACAGGATGACAGGTGTTCCTTGTGGGTATGGGCTTCAAGTCTCCACAGGCTACCTTTTCTAGAACTGGACATATATTTTTCACCCCAAGATGAATTTTCAGCCATTCTGAAGCTATATGCTTATGTAGGTTGAAGCTGTGAATAGTTTTGACTGAAAAAGTATCCAAACCTGGACTCTCAGACATGATGAAAGGAAAGTTACCTTCTTTCACACAGCAATTAAAATCTTTTTGAGCTCCCATAAGAACTAAGAGAGCAACGCTTTAATTTTCTTCTTCATGAGAATTTTTCGATCTTCATCTCTTAAAGCTTTGATAAATACTATAATTATTGAGATATTAGGTATCTTCGGAGGAAATATGCATACTTTATATAAAATACGAATGAATATGAGCTGGCAGTGTGCCCAGGTGGTCAAGAAGTCCGGCAGCATCCTGGCTTGTATCAGAATTAGTGTGACCAGCAGGAGTAGGGGAGTGATCATCCCCCTATGCATGGCACTGGTGAGGCCGCACCTTGAATACTGTATTCAGTTTTGGGCCCCTTGCTACAAGAAAGATATTGAGATGCTGGAATAGGTCCAAAGAAGCAAGTGTCTAGTCCTATGAAGAGTTGCTGAGCGAACTGATGTTGTTTAGCCCGGAGAAAAGGAGGCTCAGGGGAGACCTTATCGCTGTCTACAAATAGCTAAAAGAAAGTTGTAGTGAGGCAGGGGTTGGTCTCTTCTCCCAAGAAACAAGTGATAGGACAAGAGGAAATGGTCTCAAGTTGCACCAGGGGAGGTTTAGATTGGACATTAGGAAAAATGTCTTCACCAAAAGGTCTGTGAAGCGTTGGAACAGGCTGCCCTGGGAAGTGGCTGGGTCACTGTCCCTGGAAATATTTAAAAGATGTGTAGATGTGGTGCTCAGGGACATCGTTTAGTGGTGGGCTTGGCAGTGTTAGGTTCAGGGTTGAACTTGGTGATCTTAAAGGTCTTTTCCAACCTAAGTTTTTCTACGATTCTATGAAATATTGAAACAGACTTGTTATCCAGCCTCATGCTCAAATCACCCTTACAGGAAATTGTATACTTGCTGATCATTCCAGTCCCTTCTGAAGTAAACAGTGCGAGCTTTTGAGAGGAGAATAAGATGGGCCCAAATTGCCTCAGACAAAAGAACAAAAGAAAGGCAGAGTCTCTAGAGCCTGAGTGAAGGAAAGACATTTTCTTTATCACTGAGCTCTTGGACAGTGCAGAGTACAAAGCACATGCCTCTTGTGATTTGTGAAATCATAATTTTTCTTAAAATAATACATTTATCAAATTACAAATTTAATTCTGGCTCAGATAGATAGAAATTTCAGTATTACAGAAAGTCAAGTACAGCAGTATGGGCTGTGTATCAACTTCATTAAGAAGAAAAGGAAATAAAAACATTTTTCTCAGTCTGGAATTCTATTTTTTTCCACTTCTTCTTCTAGGGCTGTCTGTCATGCATGAGTTTGAAATAAGAAGGAAATGTCATACATACCGTATAGGAATGAACTTTCCTCCATGCTAGTATTGGCTTGGAGTACATTAGCAAACTAATGTAATATCTTTTAGCTAGAGAAAATATTTTAGTGTTACTCTTCTGTAGTCTATTCATCGAGGTTTCTCAACTAATTTTTTAAATACCTGAATGGACATGGCTTTTGCAGCAGATTTAAAGTAATGTGGGTAGTTTTGTTTTGTTTTATTTTATTTTTTTTCTTTCATTACTTTGAATGTATCGCTCAGTTTTGCTAAGAGGCCGATACTAGAGGCGACAAAACTGATGATACACATTATTCCCTGGTAAATTAATGGGAGTATAAAATGGCATTATTAAAGATGGGGAGCTGGCACAGAGAGTTGGACTGGGGAAGCTAAACAAGGAAAAGAAATCTGAAGTGGTTTTCTAAAGGGAAAAGTGGTTTTATAAAGGGTTTTATAGGAAACACTGACTTAACTGAGGTTATTGTAGCTATCCATCTTCATCACTATCAGCACAGACTTCCCTTGCTTTATTCAGAAGTTCAAAAGCCAGTCCTGAGCCTCTCTTGCAGTCATATCAGCATCCAAATTGTTTCAGGTTTTGACTTAATGGGACATATCCTAAGGTGGCAGTGAACCGGTGATGGCTGCAGTCTACTACTGCATATAGTTCCCTATGAAGTCTATTGCAATGTCATCGTCTCCTGACCATCCCCACCAGACTTGGCATTAAAGAGTTTGAGTCCCTTATTGTCTTTCTCTTTCCTGAATAGGCTCTTCAAAAGAAAGCTGTGTGTCTATAGCCTTCTCTTCTCAGTGGTGGGCTCATTCTTTCTTTGTCACTAAGCAAAAATAACGAGAACAAACAAGTCCTTTCTATTCAACTTTGGTGATTTCTCTCTTATTATTATTGCAGAGGGAATGGAAAGGAAACTGCAACATAAAAAAGAGAAACAAGACAGCATGGGATGCACTTGGCAAAGCATCACTTGTCTACAGCAGCTGTGTATGTAATTGTACTAAAGATGTCATCAGCTTCATAAAAAGAATAGGCATTTTTCCTTGTTGCCAGCTGAAATTCACTTATGGGGAAAGTAGCTGAAAGATACCAACAATAGCAGCCATTTAGCATGGGAAGCAGATTTGCAGGGGACAGAGATTTGGCACACAAATCTTGCCATCAGTTATCTGGAAAATTGTTGCCAGCTGATTTTATGTTTTATCCCAATTGTGGGGTTCTTTTGTTGTTGGGTTTTTTCTTTCTTTCTTTCTTTCTTTCTTTCTTTCTTTCTTTCTTTCTTTCTTTCTTTCTTTCTTTCTTTCTTTCTTTCTTTCTTTCTTTCTTTCTTTCTTTCTTTCTTTCTTTCTTTCTTTCTTTCTTTCTTTCTTTCTTTCTTTCTTTCTTTCTTTCTTTCTTTCTTTCTTTCTTTCTTTCTTTCTTTCTTTCTTTCTTTCTTTCTTTCTTTCTTTCTTTCTTTCTTTCTCTCTCTCTCTTTCTTTCTTTCTTTCTTTCTTTCTTTCTTTCTTTCTTTCTTTCTTTCTTTCTTTCTTTCTTTCTTTCTTTCTTTCTTTCTTTCTTTCTTTTCTTTCTTTCTTTTCTTTCTTTCTTTCTTGGCAGTAGTTGTGTATAACTCTTGTGCTGCAGGGTTCTTTGGGGTGTTTAACATTTTTACCTGTAAAGAAACTCTTGTGTACATCAATCCCTGTTCGAATTTACATGGTACTTGTATGTAAGGCACACCTGAACTGTTTCTTATGCACTGCCTATGGAGGAGATGGGAAAATTTCTTTGGCCTTCTATGAACTTGGAGAAGCTGACTTGATTCAGAGCCAGATAAAGGCATTGAAAACGTTGGCTTACATGATTATAAGGCCAGTATCAAGTATCTGTGGAAAAACATGAGGATTAAGAGAGGCTGCAGAAAAAAAAAAGGCTAACTCTACATTCATCTTTAAAAATACTGATAACAGGACTTGGGGAACCTGGTGAGCCTCCTGGACCTCCCTAGGAAGTTCTTGGAGTGGATGCTCCCTCTTGTCATAGTAGGGGAAACTGCAAGTATGAGAAAGTAGTGGAATTCAGTTATCTGTCTTTGATCATTTTGTTTCTTGATCACTAGAGCCTTCTAATTGAGAAGTACATTTGGGAGTGATAATTTAAGATTAGTGGGAATGAATACCTCTTTTATTTGAGCAAAAGGAGCAAGCTTATTTTGTTAGGCTTTACAGCCAAGTGTGTCATTGGTGACATCACATAGTGAATTCAATGGGAATGCAGGTGCCTAAGGAGTCACATTCTTAAACACATCTGATGATTTAGATTCTCTGTAACTTACTTTCTCTTTGGATAAAGAGACATAAACAGCTTAAAGAAAGAAATTATTAAAGAAATAATTTTGTTTCTATCAGTTTGGTTTTAGGATATAATTTCATGGTGTGACTTTCTTAATTTATTGAATACTGTGTAGTTTTGAAAGCGTTTTAGAACATAACGACAAAACCATGCTATTCTCTTAATTGCATTTTGACTGGAATCATGAGTCTACACAGCATATTTTCTACATTAAAATCGCCTTTTCACTCTAGAAACATGACATTTGCCAGCTTGACTGGGACACCTTAGTGTAAACTTTCCCTTTCAGTGGTGAGCTTAGAAGATATTTGTTTCCCTGTGTCCTAAATCACAGGCAGCATGATACTCTTGAGTGTTTTATGCTCTTGTAAGGAATGTAAATATGTTGATTCCAGCATATATTACTCACGTCTACTGATTCCACCTGTTCTCCACCTCTTGTCCATCGGGATTTTTGTTAACATAAAAGTCGGCACAAACAAGTAGCATAATCTATGCTTTGGAAAGCATGAGAAGAAGAAGCTACAGTGGCAATGTACAGGAAAGCTGAGGTGCATAAAACATCTTCACAATACTAACACCAAATTATAATAAAAAAGACTGAATTAACATTTTTTCCATTATTGAATTATGATTATGAAATCAGCTTCATATTTCCTCCTGGATAATTTAGTGAAAAGAAGGGATTCTTATAACCTGAAGAAATTTTGAATTGAATGTGTTCTGTGCTGGCCTCGGAACAGCAGTGAGGCTCACTGTGTTCTGAAGACACACTTACTTCAGCCATTGCACAGAAAGCTCTTCTGTTGTTCTCACCATAAGGAAGTCTCTGCTTGGCTAGAGCAGTACAGATCTTCTTTAGATATTTTTGCACTCAGTAAAATCTGGAGAGAGAGATATGATAAAGCACAAAGCCATCGGATCCCTACCCTGACCTGAACATAAAAGTTTTGCTAGTATGTATCATAGCCACTTCCTCATTGTACAACTAGGATTAATTAAATGGGTCATTCATACTCCTTAAGAGGGGCCAATCACCTTCTTACGCAGGGGCAGGCTGTGAACCTTTACTCGCTGTGATGTACTCTGATGAGTACTTTCTAACATTATTGATTTCTGTGAATAATTGCAGAGGTAAAGGTTTCACTGTCCCAGAGTTTAAGGTATGTTAATGGCCTTTAGTTTCACTTTTGCCTGCTGGAACTGTGAGATCCCAAATTTCATAGAGAGGATGTTTTACGATTGGCCTCGACTCTGTTGTAGTTGCTTTAAAATGATCCCTTTAATGAGAGGCATATATCCCTTTTTTTAATATGAAATACCCCTGTCAGACAATTGTAACAGATGTGTTTATGAAGAAGAATAATTTGTATACCTGGAGCAACACTAACTCTAACAATCTATTATTATAAATGTTTGCTGAACCTTTACTGTATTCAGATTTACAGAATAACAGATAAATTCACATGTCTTTGACAGCTCTTACATGAAAACCTTTCTCCATGGGTTTATAAGCAAGCTGGTGTGGAAATCATAATTTTAGCTTCCTTTGAGCTTTTTAGATACCTGTCAAAAAAATTTTAAAATTTCCATCTTCATGATCTAAAAGCAGAAATTGTTTATGAAAACAGTTTCCAAGTTTTTTACTTTAGATACTTTGGTGGTATTTTTTTTCTGGAAACAATGCTGACACTGGTGCCTAAAGTCTTTTTTCAGCTGCTAATTATCTGAAATGCCTAGAATTGTGCCTTTGATAAGATAGACAATTATTTCTGGTGTTTCAGTGGGATATTTCTCAGGATATATTCCATAATATAGGAACTGCACCTATTTTCTCCAGGGGCATATTTCCATGGTCTTATGCACTGTGGTACAAAGAAATTTTCTGAATGAACTTGCCTAACTTACTGGTAGTAGTTAGCTGAGAGGTATCTCGGGTGAGAAGTATATTGCCTTACCTGAAATCTTTTGGAGAGAGCTTAGAAGAATCTTTGTGAAATTGAGGTGACTATGACAAAAATTGACGTAATAAAAGGTAAAGTTTTCTAGGTGGATTCTACCCAAAGCCCCAAGTGGATTAAATAGCTGGCTTACTAACAACAGCAAACTTCCTCAGCAGCTAGTGACTGCCTGCTGGCAAATGTGTACACAGGTATTAAGAAATCCTCCACAGAGTATCTGTGGAAAGGACTTGTAAACACAATGCCTATACAAGGTAATTTAACAGAAACTGTAAAAAAGACAGAATTAATGGACACCTGGATAGAATACGAATTACTGTGGAAAAGTCAGCATGGCCCTGTGAAGAACTTTACAGACTTCTGGGTTTGATTTTTTTTTTTTAAGAGCTCAGAAAATATGATCTTGTTCATATGCTTGGATTTCAAATAGGTTTTTGCTAAATTCCATGAACAAAGGCTTTTAGGAAACTTAAGCAGAACTAGTGGAAGAATGAGGAAATGTCCCTGCTTGCATAAATGTTTGAGTAAAAGATAGTAAGCAGAAGGTAGGAGTAAATTTTCAGATTTTTCAAAGGTGGCATGTGACAAATGGAATTCAGGGGTTAGCAGTGGTAAAGGTTCCCATACAGAATCATGGATCGTGTTTCCTATGTATGTGTAACACAATGTGTTTACTTACTCCGAACCATCATATACCCCAAGTACAGCCATTCTTTCCACATGCACTGACTCTTCTAGTGGCAGGAATGTCCTCTTCAGATTCAACCTGAATCTCAGCTTTGGAAATTTTTATACCTGTCTGCCTCTGAAAAACCAGCAATCACTGGATAGATGTATGCAATCCTCTCTACCACTTGCATAGAATTTTAAGGCTGGTTCTGAACCTACATAAAAGGTTATAATACTTTGGAAATGTAACACTATGATGTGTTGTCTTTCTGGTGAGGACAAGGTAATCCACAATTTAAGCATGTGTATATCCAAGTTAGAACACATATGTAAACAGAGCTAAGTGCATTAAACCAAGAAATGGACATATTCTTATGGTTTAATTTACATCACCACTACAGGGAGCTGTAATCAACATGGCAAAAACATGCCGAATTTGTAAGCAGGCTAAATTTGCACCTAGTTTTTAGGAATTTTCAAACAGTGGATAGGAATCTGGATATGGGTATCATTTTGGGTGGCTATCTCTGAAGGTGACTGTAAATCATTATTTCATTTCATGTCCTTGAATGTTATAAAGGATCATTATGAACAGACATCTTAAAATAACAAGAGGGTTAACTTGTCTGGTACTGTCTCAGAATAAAGTGGGGGTGAGTGGCCATTGTTGTTTCTATTCAAACTGCAATAAGCAGCTGAAATTAAATATCCAGACTGTAGCAGTTTCTGTGAAAGACTGAGATTTTAAAAAGTGTAGATGCTCTAATGAGAGTAGTTGTATGTACCAACAAGAGCATTAGTATTATATTTTTCTCTTAGCTTAACACAGAAGGGTGTGAAAGAAAAGTTTTATTTTGTTAATACTTTTACTTTCTTATCACTTGCTCCTGCAGTGGTAAAGTTGAAATATTTATGGCAAAAAACTGTGGTGCTGCAGTGTGATCTCTAAACTAACATGGACTTAAGCCAGTAAGCCCACTGAGCAAAGCAGAGAGTCATGCAGAGCTACATTCATGCATCTGGAAGGAAGATAATAATCTTCAGCAAAGCTTGACAGCTTGGTTTCAACACTACACTAGCGTGACTGTATTGCTCTCATAGACCCTGCTTGGGGTCCTCTGTGCCTTCTAAAAGTTCTGGACCTTGGGTTAGTGTGAAAAAGGCCATCTTGACTGCTTGTGATGCATTCATTATTGTCAAGAAATATGTCAAATAAACAAGATTTTCCACTGGATGTTGTCTTTATGGATCACTGAAGTACTATATGGCTATAAGAAAAGTGTGTTGAGGAGAAAATATCCATGAAGAGTGTTTATAAGTATGCTCCATGAACACAGTAGATGCACAACATTCGTGTAAGTAAGCTCAGCAATTAAAGTAATATGTTTGCCCTATTATTTGTCCCTTTACTAGTACAACTTTTACCTGATTTCCACAAAATTCATTTAGGCTCTTTGCCTGTATCTTAACTAACAGTACATGTTTATATTGTAAACACCTACATTTGTGTTAGTTGTGCTAGCAGCACTTCATGATCAATTACACAAGATATTAAAATGAGATTAATTGTAATTCAGACAGGCTTATTTCCCTACATTGTCAGAAAAAGGAACACTAACACCTAATTCAAATACAGACATCTACCTCACAGATCTGAAGTTGGGCAAAATTAGTCTTAAATCTGTATTTTTAAACAAGTTGGCTGTGTTCTTAAGCCTCTGTTGAGATATCAACAGACATATGAAACAGCCTTCATCTGGGTAAAGCCATGGCAGTCTATGACAGCAGAAGGTTTGATATATAATTATGGCAGAACTACCTTCAATTTTCTCCTTTGGTTCATGCACATTTTATTTTTTTTTTTTTTTTAAATTTGGTGAACTAAAACTTCTGTGCCTTACTTTTTTGATACATTTGCTTGTTTGCATGTATTTCATGAAATCACCAAAGTATTGGCCACTGTGCTCTGGTTACAAAATGACAATGACTTTCCTTCAATTAAAGGCAATAAATCAGTAAAGCATCTCAGTGCAATAATAACTGTTGGTTTAAAAAGGACTGAATCCTACAAAACTGCAAATGAAATTTAATCAAAGCCAAGAGGTGAAGCAAAATCCACAAAGTTATAAATCCTAACATAATATTAAATGATTTGTGAAGTGATTTAAAGTACAAAAATTAAAAATAAATTTATAATACTACCATGGGTTAACAGCATACGTTTATTAATGTAACAGTTCATTGACATATAACAACAGAACTCTGGAATGAAGACTACTGCTAGACAGAATATATTTTAGTAATCCAAAAAAACCCTATCATATCATGTCAGGCCACCTATGGCAATGCTGAGATTGGGGCTTCGGTGCCTGCCTACACAGCCTGGACATTGTTAATTCATGAAGACTGCCATACTCAAGCTCCGAGCGTCTGCCATGGTGCAATGGGAGTGGTGGCATACGGCTAGGTGGCCTGCTGGGCCAAGGGCAGTGGATGCCCTCAGGGATGGATGCCGGTCAATGATAGCCATCCTGGGGTTCAGGACCAGGCCTGATGGTGTCACAGGTTCCTGGATTCCCGACCACCCCACGGGGCCACATAGACAGGGTGGGAATGTGGATGAGCTCAGACCTGGCTAGTATGGCGGGCTAGGAAGAATACGGCAGATGGCTGGGCCTGGTGCAGTAGAATGATGGCCAGGGCAGAGTCGTAGGCAACCGTGATACCTTTAGTTTGAAAAATACAATCATTTGTAACAAAAAAGAATGGTTTTGCCCATTTTAGTGTGTACAGCTGTCTGCATGCTAGTGCTCCACTATGGACACTTCCAAAAACCTGGAGTCGCTGTGCTAGAGTTTCATAAATAAAATTTTAATCTTACTTCGTATATGGTATTAAGTAGGACTTAGCCCAAATCCTTTGTTTCAGAGAGAAAGTTGAAACCTTGGCTGTGCATTCTGAGAATTTTGATGGATGAAGTAATCTATAATGATTGAGTCAGCTCTTTAATGGCAAAAGAATGAGTACAGAGTGCTTACTTGTTCCTTGTCCTCAGAAAGACAGATATTGACCATAGTTTTCTGCCATTAAGTTTGATCAGATAGAAGAAATGTAACTGTATTATAGCTGCACGTGTAGAGAATGATTAAACCAGCAAAACATGATGCTGTCCTCTCAAATCAGTTTAGTGTACACTTTAGATCCACTTATCCAGAAGCTGAAGACAAGTCTTCAGTGCTTGCTTTTCAATATAATAGTTTCGTTATAGATGACAGACTATCCTTGCAACAGTTTTCGGTAAAAAATAAATCTTTACTGACATTCCACTTTACTGTATATGTGATACTATGTTTATTTTCGATTGAGCATAAAAGGACGTGTGGCAGTATCTCTGTATATACACTGCTGTATAGTCACTAGTTGTAAAGGTTGACATTCTAGAACTGGCCACTGCTAGTTTATATTCTTAAGAAATGAATCATCACGGAAACTAAGTTGTAGCACAGGTCTCAGATCATAGTTATTTCACCTTACTGTACATGTGTTGTTAGCACTTCACTTTGTATTTTACCAAGATCTACCTTTGCCATTTAATCTTGAGCTCTACTTTCAGACCTGTCAGATGCTTTTTATGTGTAATAGAACTGTATTTAAAATTATATTTATAAATGTATATCACGCATCCTGATTTATAAATACACAACATACTCCAGTATTTATGAGCATTTACCTTCCATTTTCCTCCTTTTCCTCCAGATGTAATGCATCCTGTTCCCCGTTAATGAAGGAAATTGATGGATCCAGATGTAATGCATCCTGTTCCCCGTTAATGAAGGAAATTGATGGAATAACTGCATAGCAAGAAAAAAAATATATTCACAAATGTTGAATATATTGCTGTGGTGCCATCATAAAGCTTATTTCCCACATACATTGTTTTATGAGAGAAGGGTCAATTTTAAAGACTCCCTGAAGGAATGTAAATAAATGTAACTGAGGAAGTGTTAGTTAATCCTTATGAAAGCACAACATTATCTCCTCCCTTTAGTTGCTTAGATGATAGAAGTATTTTGAGATGTTGTTGTTTTTAACTTGAATAAATGAGAAACCTTGCAGGACTAAGTGTGTGTAAATGCTTCTGTGATGACTGAACCACACTGTTGTGAAATACGCATGTTCAGCCAAATAGTTTAAAATAATAATAATAAAAAAAGTAACAGTCATTTTGCATTCCCTTATCACTAAGTTCTCCAGTCCTCCTCTTTGTTTGTCTGGTTTATCCAAAACTCCCTTAGGCAAAGAGAAATATGATATAACTTATTTTCTCAAGAGAAACATGAAGTTTGACATAATACACCTTCTTAAAAGCTCGTACTATTGTGCGCCAGAGCTATACAGATGCAGTGTGTTCATGTAGTACAGATAATAAGATGATGTTTTATGATATTGGACCCCTTGACACGCTTGTTCATAGTATTCCCTGAAAGAAAGAAAATCTTAGCCATTTCTTTCTTCCAAAGAATTTGTGTCTGGGTAGAAATTATGGCATGGTCCATACTTCAGTTTATCAAGAAGAGTGATTGTGGGGTAGATGCGCAGAAATGTTGTGGTGCTCAACTTCAGCATGCTTTTGTGCAAAAAGTACCTGTGGAGTGCCCTAAAAGAGTTACATGTCTAAAAGGAAAATTCATAAATGACTGCAACCTGAATAGAAATCCATAAATGCTGATCACTGGGACGTGAAAGGAGGAATTTACTGGGGATGGTATGTTCCAATAGGCAGGATGATATTAAATTAATGTTTTCCTATGTACTTCTGGGACTAAGCTAGTTAATTTACAGTTATGTATTACAGAATTCAAACTCTTGCAGAGGTATGTGGTAAGATATGAATATCTTGATGGCAATCTACAACTGTGCCATCAAGAGATGGATGCATCCAGAAAGGCAGGAGTCCCCTTCAAGTTTTGTTCCATGAATAATATCTACATGATATAACTGTGAGTTGTAGATTAAAACTACAGGAGATCTTGTCTTACCAAACTGTTTTCCTAACAGCTTTCTAATACTCAGAAAAACACTGGAGCTGTTAGGTTTGTTATTGAAAAATGCAAGACAGTTTCACATGAAATGTATATATATTTCTTATTTATGGATGCAAACTGTGAAGAAAACACAAGAAGTAATGTAAAGTTCTGCTTTGTAAGAAAAGACACCAAAGTTTAAATGGCACATGAAATCACCAAAGACAAAAGAATCCTAATGAGATTGTACAGGTACTTGCAAGGAATCTTTACTCTAAAGGGGAAGTTCTACAAGACACAATGAACTGCTACATGAAAAGATACAGAGATGGAAAGTGATGTAAGGCAGCAGAATCTAGGAAAAAGAAGAGTAAAGAGAGAAAAATGTAGTAATTTAACCCTGATATTCACAAAATCCATTTTGTTATGGGAAAAAATGGTTAAATAATTTTAAAAAAGAACACAGTGAAGTCAGGAGAACAACTGACAAGCTGAATGCATGGAGGAATTGAAGGGAAGAGAGGAATAAGTAACTATGGTGACTTCATCACAGTTAGATGTCTGAGTCTTAGATTAAGGAAATAGAGTGATATACTGCCCTCTGCATATAAGCAAAATGATGTCACGGCAATACTGCTGGATATCTGAAAGAGTATACTTGTAATGTGAATGAATGGCTCAAGCAAAAATACTTGATATGATTAAAAACCTCTTCTGGAACCAAAAAGGCATTTTGTGCTAGGGGCAATACAAGTGACCTTCACAGAGATGCTTGTGATCATAGAATCACAGAATGGCAGGGGTTGGAAAGGACCTCTGGAGATCAATTAGTCCAACCCCCCTGCTAAAGCAGGTTCACCCAGAGCAGGTCGCACAGGAACATGTCCAGGTGGTTTCTGAGTATCACCAGAGATGGAGACTCCACAACCTTCCTGGGAAGCCTGTTCCAGTGCTCTGTCACCCTCAAAGGAAAGAAGTTTTTCCTCATGTTCAGAAGGGACTTCTTGTGCTCCAGTTTGTGTCTGTTGTTCTTATCCTGTCACTGGGGACCACCGAAAAGAGCCTGGCCCCATCCTCTTGACACCTGCCCTTTAGATATTTATAAGTGTTGGTAAGGTCCCCTCTCAGTCTTCTCCAGGCTAAACAGCCCCAGATCTCTCAGCCTTTCCTTGTACAAGAGATGCTCCAGCCCCCTGATCATCTTTATGGCCCTCTGCTGGACTCTCTCCTGTAGTTCCCTGTCCCTCTTGAACTGGGGAACCCAGAACTGGACACACTACTCCAGATGTGGCCTCACCATGGCAGAGTAGATGGGGAGGAGAACCTCCCTCAACCTGCAGCTACACTCTTCTTAATGCACCCCAGGATACCATTGGCCTTCTTGGCCACAAGGGCAGATTGCTGGCTCATGGTCCACTTGTTGTCTACCAGGACTCCCAGGTCCTTCTCCGCAGAGCTCCTTTCCAGCAGGTCAACCCCCAGCCTGTATGGGTGCGTGGGGTTATTCCTCCCCAAGTGCAGGACTCTACACTTGCCCTTGTTGAGCTTCCTTAGGTTCCTCTCTGCCCCACTCTCTAGACTGTACAGGTCTCTCTGAATGGCAGCACAGCCTTCTGAGGTACCAGCCACTCCTCCCAGTCTTGTGTCATCAGCAGACTCGCTGAGTGTACGCTCTGTCCCTTCTTCCAGGTTGTTGATTAATATGTTGAATAAGGTTAGACCCAGTACTGACCTCTGAGGAACACCACCAGCCACAGGCCTCCAAATAAACTCAGCACCACTGATCACAACTCTCTGAGCTCTGTGCTTCAGTCAGTTGTCAATCCGTCTCACTGTTCACTCATCTATCCCACATTTCCTAAGCTTACCTATGAGGATGTCATGGGATACAGCGTCAAAAGCCTTGCTGAAGTCAAGGTAGACAACATCCACTGCTCTCCCCTCATCTGCCCAGCCAGTCATGCCATCATAAAAGGCTATCAGGTTGGTCAAGCATGATTCCCCCTTGGTGAATCCATGTTGACCACTCCTGATAACCTCCTTTTCCTCCACATGCTTAGAGATGACATTCAGAATGAGCTGCTCCATCACCTTTCCAGGGACAGAGGTGAGGCTGGCTGGCCTGTACTTTCATGGTCCTCCTTCCTCTTTTTGAAGATTGGAACGATGCTGGCTTTCCTCTATTCCTCAGGAACCTCTCCTGTCCTCTATGACCTTTCAAAGATGATGGCGATCAGCCTAGCAACAGCATCTGGCAGCTCCCTCAGCACTCCTGGGTGTATCCCATCAGGGTGCACGGACTAGAGGGTGTCTACTTTGCCTAAAAGATCTCTAACCCAATCCTTCTCGACCAAGGGAAACTCTTCCTCTCTCCAGACTTCATCTCCTGCCTTCAGGGTCTGGGATTCCTGAGGGCTGTCCTTAGCAGTAAAGACTGAAGCAAAGAACGTATGCAGTAACTCTGCCTTCTCCATATCCTCCATCACCAGGGCACCCACCCCATTCAGCAGCGGGCCCATGTTTTCTCTAGTCTTCCTTCTGCTTCCAATGTATTTGAAGAAGCCCTTCTTGTTGCCTTTGACATCCCTAGCCAGATTTAATTCCAAATGTACCTTAGCCTTCCTTGTTGCATCCCTGCATAGTCTGACAACATTCCTGTATTCCTCCCAAGCGACCAGTCCCTTTTTCAGGTACTTAAGAAGAGCAAAGAACAAGAGTGATAAGACAGCTTTTTTGGTACTTATACCAACATTGTAGAGGAAAGAATTTCATCTTCTTCAAAGAACACAGCAAATATTTCTCAGATGATATCTTAGCATCTTTGCTTTCAACAGCTTCCCTGTAAGTTGTACATATTGTTGCAGGACTTAAAACAGAGTAGCATCAGCATGGGGGCTTAAAGCTGCTGAGGGAAAGAGGAACAAGTATGTTATGTGAATTAAAAGAAACCCTAGAAGCCTTGTCTAATGCACAATGAGAATGTAGAGAATTTGGTAAATAAGCATTGGATTTAGAGAGGCAGGACATTGAAGCATCTGTACCTAAAATTAGAAATATAATAAAGAAAACCAAATGTGGTCTTAAAAATATTAATTATGAGTCTAATGTTGGAAAAATATCTGTAATCCAGTAACCAAGCTCCTAACTTAAGAAAAGGCAGAAAATTAGATTTACATGCCAGAAATTAAAATATGAGTGAGACACAGAACAAAAAGGGAGAGTGTTGGTGAAGTTGCAAGGATGAGGATAAGGTTTTTTTCTCCTCTATAATTTAGACCTGTGTATTTGCTAGGAGCCGTCAGGAATAGCAGGCAAACTAAAAAATAACTAGTTGACAATAATCAATATAATAAAACAGAAAAGGAGACCAAGTAAGAGAGAACATGTTTACTAAAGAGGAAGCAATCCATTTCTTACACATAATTTGGGTAAATATTTTCACTGTAAAAAAAATATTTGGAACTATTGGTAAGAACCTAATGTCCTCAGCTGGACAGTAGTAGTTGACTCTTACAGAAGAAAGACCTTAGGCCAGAGGTTGTTTCTCTGTTGTCTTGTAAAAGTACATTCTGAGTTATTGAATTATGAATAGTAATTTCTTCCTCCTTTGTTTGCATCATGCAAGAAATCTTCGGTACTTTTGGCAAAGTAATAGTAACATGAGAAGCAATGTGGATTCTCATTGCAAGCAAAGCAACAGGGACTAATGAAAAGCACACAAGACTTCAAAGAGATTTAGTAATTACACTGAAATAAAGTATGTGTCTCAGGTTTGTACTCATGGTTGTGACCTTTGCTTTCAAGCTAGGTTCATAACACAGCTTGCTTTTCTGTTTAAAAAAATATGATAAAAATATGTCATTTAAAAATCACAGAGACAGGGACAGTGGTGGTTAGTGTAGTAACATATGAGGCTGGCTCCACCCTCATTTCGACTAACTTTTTTTTTTTTTTTTTTCCTAAATACAAATCAGAACATTAACAGGAAAGGAATAGAAAATTCCTTCAGGAATATCTTGGGCATCCCAGCAGCTGTCTGATTCTTTGGGAAGGCAGGAGATTCAGTTCCAGAGCACTGCTCCAGACTGGGCCAATCCAAAAGATTTGAAGTGGCCTTATCACTCACCAGTGTGACTACTTGGTGATAGAACAGCTTTCTTTGTTGGAGTACACGTAGGTGGAGAGAACAGCTATGCAGCTATGGCATCATACAGGCAAAATAGTCAACGGTTGCACTTGATTTCAGAGCCTAAATCCCTTTGATGACTCTGATCCTCTCTTCACAAGTGTTTTCCTTTTTTTCTTCATCTCTGTCGTCTACTGGCTAATGCTATAGTACCTAGCCTTTCGGCTGATGAGGCACAGATAGCTTGCTTCTAGCATCCATTGGTAAATACTTAGCTAGACTGAGCCATATGTCTTCTGATGAACTAAAGCAGCATTTCAGTAAATATGTTCCACATTTTTTCTTACCCATTCCAGTTCTGTTATGACAGAGCCAACTTTCCCCATGGAATTTATGATCCTGGTTACCAATATAGGTGAATGAACATGGAATATTACTCTTCTCCATTCAACTTTAACAGAAGCTGACAGCCTGCTTTAAAATTAGCCAAATGTCTTGCAGAAGATTAATTTTGAAATGTCATGAGGAAACAGGAAGATTGCATATAACTGAGTGCTTGTAATGTAGAAACCTTAACGAGAAATGGTAAAGACAGCAAACAAAACAGAGCGAGAGAAGCCAGATTGCTGACTACAAAAGTTGATGGTTTACTCTCTATTCATGCACAACTGGAAAAAAAAAAGAGTTTTACGTATTTGCCCAAAAAGATTGACTTCAGTTTATGACACAAAAATATGTAACCACAAATTCATCCCGGGAGTTGCTATGAAAATGCCATTTATTGTTTTGAAAATTTGGTGGATTTTGTTCATCATTGGTGTACTTGAATTTTCAATTATCTAACTCTGTGTCATAAATGAGAAAAATATTAAAAGTTTGAGATGGAAAAGATCTACAATAATGCCTCTATCTATCTTACAATTTAGAATTTTTTCTGTATTCTTGTGTATGCTGTCCAGTGCAAAATAAATGATTCCTGTGATGGGGACTTAACTCTCCCTTTGAAAAAACGTCCTCTGTTTAGTCCTCTGGACATTTTGGGGTTTTTTCATGACATTTAGACCAGATTTTCTACATTCAGTTTCATTTTGACAATCTAGGATAACTCAGTGGCACTAACATTTGCACCCATCTTAGAAATCTCTCAGTCTTAGAAATCCCTCAAATTAACATCCAACAGAGGCAGAAGAGGAGAAAGGAAAATATTCTTTGTGATTATCTATATCTACAGTCTCAGAGAACTAATGATGACAGATTCCTCTGAAGCACTTCTGAGCAGCAGCAGTAGTTGCCATATTTTGGCTGCAGCCCTCTGGATCAGGAAATGTCATTTGAGGTGGCAAATTGTACTTTATGCCTTTACAGAAAAGCATGTGGCATAAGCCAGGGAATAAACCATAATATTGTAGGGAGTATAAGATCTAAGGATGAGAATGCATTTACTTCCACAAGTATATTAATATTCTGGAACATACTGAGAGATCTATGCACTTAGAATAAAATCCTGATCTAAGGAAAAGCAACAGCATACTTTCAGGTAGGTTAATAAAGTCTTTTTCTCCTAAATATAGGTCTTTTAATCTGTTTTCATTTTGTTCAATGGTGCAAGGATTTTCAAACATGAAGTCAAGAGGTGGTAAGTGTCTCTCACGCTGTCAGGCCTCAATAAAGAAGTGTCAAAATATGAGTGCAACTTTAACAAAAATGGTGGCCAATTTTTTTAAAGTACTTAAACATTTTTCTCAGTTGTCTTGGTGATGGAAATGGCATGAACATTTGTTTAGGTAAGGAGGTAATTTTTGAGTTATATATATAGTATATAATATAACTTTTTAATTTATATTCCCTTATTCGGTAATAAGTCATGTTCAGGACAGGTGGGTCATATATCGCATTTATGTTTATTATTCTGTATATGTGTATGAGAAACACACTTTGAACTGGCAGACCGTCCTGCTCTGAATTGAATTTTTTCATTATAGATAGATGATTTTTTTTTCTTTCAGTGTTTCACAGTAATAATGCATTTGTTCATTTCATGCCAGGTGTTCATGACAGAAGAAAGCAGTGAGTTCAGATCTGTTTGGGGATATTTCTAAAAGAATTGAGCTGTGGCTTTTACCTTCAACTGTGCTGTGATTTCTATTCCAGGGAAATTAAAATTCCCCTACTCACTTCTATGTGTGCTCACCAGTATTCAGTCACAGAAGAATTTTAATAGAAAAGGAAAAGCGAAAAAAAATCCAAATAGGTACGTAAGGCTCTAATCTTAAGTATATTTGCAAATCTGTGTTGTATTTGGATGTTAGTAGAATGGGGCACTGGTGGTTCTGGCTAACAGGAAAGCACTGTTCCAAAACAGATAGCATGCAATTTTCCTCACATAGCTCTGAGAATGAAAATCAGTCCGAATTTCCTGTACTCTTGATATTCAAAGACTTGAGACTAACTTGAAGCAAAGACTGGCGATCACATTTAGGTGTTTGGTTGTTCAGACAGGTGGAAAACGCCCAAATACTATTTCTGAATTTCCCAGTTGAAGTGCCATGTATTCCAGTGCATCACATCAAGTCATTTTGTATCACATTGTCTAACACAATGTGACTGACGCTATGCCTCAGAAATAGAAGCAACTGACAGTGCCTAATCTAATTCATGAAAACATGACCTTCAGAAGATGTACTTCGAGATATATGCCATGCAATATTTTCATATACCCTTTCTCTTAATTTCTGTTGACCTGACTGCAGGCTTTCCTCAGAGGCTTGTCCCTTGTGACAATGAGTTTGGTGTCACTTATTTGAACCAGGATTTCAATGTTTTTCCATCATGCAATCACCTGAGCAGCTTCTCTATGAATATTTCAGAAACTTGGAAGTGGAATTCTTAATTTTATCTTTGGATTTATAACAGTTTAGATGTGATAAACTGCGTTCATACAACCATCAAAATACAAATATGTACTCCGTATACAGTTTTCTTTCATTCATACTTATAAGGTGTTATGTCTTTAAAGAACTTAGTGAGTGTGGTAAATCAATTCATAAGCTGTAAAAGCTTTCTAATGATTTGGCTTCAAAGGGAAACTAAACAAAAAGAGTCTTGGCTAATATATTTGATTCAACTGTATTATGCTTATCTATAATATTCTCAATATTTTATATTCTCAAAAAAATTTTAAACTATGTGCTGACACTTTACATAAAGTTATCAATAGGTACATATAAAATGAGCTAAGAAGCACACAAATATTCTGTGTCCTTAAGTTTAGTCTTTGATAGAAGGTGATCAGTGCAACTGATTACTTGCAAATTATTTATTCAGGTTTTTATTATTATGAATAATAAAATTCAAAATTATAGGAAAGTTTTCTACAAAATAATGGCCAATTATACTAATATATTTTGGACTTTAGTGTAAGCTTTTTAATCAAAACATCAGATAGTATAAAGAAACTGATAACTTTCTATGTTGGCAGCATGTTATTTTGACAGTTGCACTGAGATACTACATTTGAGCACAAAAAGGAAATCTGTGATTGCTTTGTTGATCTTCCTATGAGAGAATAATTTTGCTGCGTTGCTATAATCTGATATTGTACATTAGTTAGAACTAAGCCTTATGAAACATCACCCTGAAGGTCAAAAATAGCTCTGTTATGAATTTAAACCAAGTATTTGAAGTGAAGAAAAGAGGTTTGCAAACACACAGCTCTGTCTCCTGCAAATCTCATGGGGATTCTTAACTGCTGACTCCTTATCTTAACATGTAACATAATAACCAATTACTGTCAAAGTTACCAGACCCATCAGACTCCTATTGCATTAACCTTATGCACTGGTTCGAGAGAAGTGCAATCAATCCATTGCTAAATTAATTACTAATTTTAAAGTTACTATTAAATAATATGATTCCAAAATTGGCATAAATCATGTGGTTAAGTATCAAATTAGGTATCAAGAAAGGCAAAGGAGTGGCGAGCCCTATTCAAAGGATTTTGTTATATTCATTTGCTTAGAGCACTGAGAGGTCATAATTTTAACCTTGTATGGGTCCAAACCATATGAAAATTATTCGTGTCACCGAAGGCCAGCAATAATTCTTTTAATTCCATGGCATATTAATGACCAACAACGAATGAGCCCCTTAAGTGTCTCATTTATTGTCTTAAATATGAAAATGTTTTAGAGATTAGAGGGGAAATTGTTTGAATTAATTAACTAAACTGACGCTCAAGGGAACTGGTACAAGATTTTCAGACAAAGGCTGAGAATTTACAATAATGACATTTCTTTCATGGTTAGAAAATATAGCACCAGAGGGATTTTGAGGCACTCTTAACATTTTAGCTGATGTCTGTTGAGGGCTTGAGATTCCTCTGAAAGTATTTATTTTATTCATCGGAGACTCCTCTCAATTACAGCATAAATGCATCACATTAAAATAGCCATGAGGCCCACACATTTCACCATTTAAATGGGATCGGATAACTGACACAATGAAAATTCAGAATGTAAATGGAGACTATTAAAGTAATAGGATCATTTATAAAAAAATGCTTTTTTCGAGAATGGTAATGTGCAAAAGATAAAAACCAGTACTGTGTTGAACAAGACTAACAGTCAAACTCTGTTGAACAGGGCTAACATTTTTCTTTTTCTTTTATGACATCTAATAAGAGAAATCACTTAGTTCACAAATGCAACCCTGCATCCTTATACTTTACAGTGGCCCAAGTGGTGTGTAGGACCACAATGGATGCTTTGAAATAGTTTGAAGTTCTAGCTCACATTGTCGCTTCTTTTGAACATAGAATCATAGTATGGCTTCTTCCTTAGTTTCAAAGCCGTAACAAGCATACATATATCAGAGGTTTTACCCATAAGAGTTAGGAGAAAAAGATACACAGATAAGGCAGACAATACCTATGTTGATTTCAGTTTCTATTATGATCAAGTATAAATTAGAGTATCAAGCAAGTGATTTGCAGGTTTTTTTAACTTTTATGATTACTCAGCTGAAGGGATCAGTTATACTACATAATAAAAAAAGATAATTTTTCTCGTGTTCTCTCTTTTTTTTTTTTCTTAATTACTCAACTCTTAATTTAATGAACAAAAAGAAAGGGTAAAATTTAAAGGCTATACTGAAGATGATTGAAGAGATTCCTGTTCTGATGATTTCTGTCTGATTTTCAAGTCTTAAGATTTTTAGTTAAAACGTGTCTTCTTCTTAGTGGGAGAGCCTAACTCTTAGAAAGCTGCCTTCCAAAAATTTATTTAACAAGATTCATACATGAAAATGTGCAACAACTATAAGGTTTTATGGTTTTTGGTGTTCTTTTTGGGTGCTTTTTTTTCCCCCTGTTTTTGCTTGTTTGTTTTGTTGGTTTTTTTTTTTTTTAAACTTGTTGACTTAGAATAAACTTAATAATGCAAAGTATTCACTTGAGTTTTATTTTTATAAATTATATTCTCAGGACACTCAAACATTAGTACAATATTTTCCAAAACTTAGCAATGAACTGAGAGCCCTAAAAAATTTTTACATTTTTTTAACATATCCTGAGGGTCATTGTACTGTCCATTCATTCATTACAAGGAATTCATGGAGGCTACATTGCAGAGAATACTGATCCTTATTCTACCGAGGATAGGTGCTAATAACAACTGAAGCTTTAGGCCATGGGATAATCATCAGAAGGGAGAGCATAAAGGTGCATCTTCAGGCCTGAAACTAGTCTTAATGATGTCCATCTTGCTCAGCATCAGGTAGGAAGAAAAGCATCTTTTTCTTAACTGTGAAAACATATTCCCCTAAGTAATTTACATATACAATATTCAGGAGAAGCATCCCTCTTCCTCTCTCCCTCCTCTTACAGCCCTGTTCAATCAAGGTGACCACCTGGCTTATCTTGCACCTCTCCAGTTAACAGAGTAAAACCAACTTCCTGAATTAGATGCCTATACTTTACATGTAGTTAACAGGAACAACTGTGCCTCAAAATGGTCTTTCATACTTGCTACGCTGGGGTCTGGTTCTATCTAAAATTAACAGTACTGGAATATGAAAGGAGTCGTGAACCTCTCAAAAGACACAGAATCATAATTAAAGGGCTCTGTAGGTTGCACCAGCATCCTTGAGGGACCAGAGCTTAGAAACATACTCCTTTTTTTTTTTTCCCAGAACAGCCAAGCACAATACCCTCTTCAGCTTAAAATGGCTCTTCAGCCCTCACACAGTGGGCAGAGTGGTCTATTGGGTTGCAGAGGTAGTCTGTTGGGTCATAGCCACCTTTCTTAAAACTAGAACGCTAAGTTAGGTGAAGTCTGAGAATATTTTTGTTTGTTTTTGAGAAACATCATCCACTTCTATTGATTGGTATTGATTGTCCCACATAGAGGTTGTTGTCCTTAAGAAGGTAAAAAAGTATGTACAATGATCAGAATGGCAAAGTATTTCCCTGTGGGGAAGAAATAGATTGCATAGATGTTTATGCAATGCAGAGAAACACTCCATATTGCCATACAAAGTTTCTATACTCACTTTGCTAAACTATTAATATACTTGGTGATTTTTAGGAATATAGAAACATTTATACCAAGTGCGTTAAGTGGAGATTTCTTTGACAAGTATGCCTGCTTCTTTTCCAGGTTTTACTTAAGAAGAAAGTCTGCAAATACATTTTTGATAAAAGGAACAATATTTTCTGGAAAGTCCTCATTATTCATTGCTTGTGCATCTTTGGTTTTGGCTGCACTTCTTACTGTGTTTTATTAATTTTGATGAAATTTACTTCAGGTTTTCAACTGGTAGTTTCCCCAGGGGCCACCTAAATTTATCTGACTCCTTATTCCTCTTATGTGAGGAGCAAAATTTGCATGGTCTACCTAGACGCATCTACCTAAGTGTATGCAGACTTAGACTAGTTTCAGATATCCAACTTAAACCTAAAAACTTAAATATGGAAATACAAAAATAAGCATTCTGCACTTAAAAAAAAAATCTTCATTGGTGTGACTTCTTTAGGTTCCAATCCTTTCTAATTATCTGCTTATTTGATGAGGATATTAACTGCTGTAACTACCCTAGAACAGCAGCAAAGGCCTTTTCTTAGACATTATACCCACAGACTCCTGTCAATGTTGCTAGGGCTGGTGGCTGGATCACACCCTGTGCTGTATATTGCAATGTATTACAGCGCTGTATGCAAGAATTACGTTTGAACAAGTACCCTAAAAAAATTAAAAGATGGGCCATTCTATTCACCTGAAACAACAGTGCACTGAGAAGTGCAGAAGGACTTGACATGGCTGTTGTAGCCAGGCAGAAACAGAAAATACTGCTCATCCATCATTCTTACATCACCTATTTGAGGTTAGTACACACCTGCATTTATCACTTCAGTTCATCTTTGTTTATCCAATAAAAAAGAGTGTAAACCTAAACTCTAAATTTCTGGACTATTGGATAAAAATGTAAATAGAATAGTTCCTCACCCTGCATATACATACCAGCAAGTGTGGTCTTCACTTACAAAATATGTAATGGTTATCTGTACAAATAAATCAGATAAATCTTTAAGTATATGTCAATGAGGCAATGCTATGTGAGCATTTAAAAGCTGATGCAGATGCATCTCTATATAAAGTATATCTTCTGGAAAAAAACACAAATCTTTATATTGACCTGAGTGATAGATTTAGCTATCTTTTACAACATTTTGGTATACTGCAAGGCTAGAAAATTGTGTGGGAACCTGGTGGCTCTATTGTTAGTCATTCAGTTATAAATTTTTTTAACATTTATTTTTATCAATATTTCATTTAAAGTATGCATTCAACAATAAAGTAAAAACAGTCTTGAAAAACAACTGGAAGTGCCTTACCTTCTAGTTGTCTATCCATTAAATTTTTGTTAGAATCATAGAATAGTTTGGATTTGAATGGTTATAAGACACCCTTAAAGATCCTGCAGTCCACCTTCCCTGACATGGTCAGGTATATCTTTCACTAGATCAGGGTGCTGGAAATTCCATCCAAACTGACTTCCAAAGGTGGGGTATCCACAACCTCTCTGTGCAACCTGTTCCAGCATCCTACCACCCTCATCTTAAAGATTTTCTTCCTTATGTCGAATCTCAGTCTACTCTCTTTCAGTTTAAAAATATTGTCCCTTGTCCTGTCACTACAGGCCTTCGTAAAATGTCTATCTTCATCTTTCCTACAAGCCCCCTTCATATACTGAAAGGCTGTAATAAGGTCTCCCTGGAACCTTCTCTTCCTCAGGCTGAACAACCCCAATTCTTTCAGCCTTTCTTCACAGCTGAGGTGTTCCGGTTCCCTGACCATTTTTGTGGCTCTCTTCTGGACCCTCTCCAGCAGGTCCAAATCTTTCCTGTACTTGGGACCCTAGACCTGGATGCAGTACTCCAGGTGGGGTCTCACAAGAGTGGGGTAGAGGGGGAGAATTTCCTCCCTCAACCTGCTGGCCATGCAGCCCAGGATATGATCAGCTTTCTGGGTTACAAGCACACACTGTCAGCTCATGTCCAATTTTTCATCCACCAGCATCCAAAGGTCCTTTGCAGGACTGTTCTCAACCATTTTGGCCACCAGATTGTATTGATATTGCAGTTGCCCTGACCCAGGTGCAGGACCTTGTGCTTGGCTTTGTTGAACTTTGTGAGGTTTGCATGGGCCCACTCCTCAAGCTTGTCAGTGTCCCTCTGGATGGCATTCTTTCCCTCTAGCAAAAAAGAGAGAGAAAAAAGTGATATAAAACATCTCAGCAGAAAGGGAGTTATACTTATTACAAATACTCCATGTATCTGTCCAAAAATCTGTGTTTGTGTTGGCAAGTTTTGAGAGGCAAAGATATAGGTAAACCTTACAGATGGAAAATATATTGAATTTTCTAATGTAAGTAATATTTAGTTTCTCAATTTGATTGCAATTCATAAGTATTACCTGAAATATATACTCCTTTTAAAGACACAAAAGTTTTATGTATACAAGGAAGAACAAACTTGGATATAATTTCCTTGTTTGACTCTTGTAAAATTGCAGCTCAACGAGAAGATCAATATTAACTGTGAGTAGGCTGCTGTGAACTGCTCAGAAGGATTGGAAAAAGGCAGCAAGTCAGATGGTTAGAAACCCGTGACAATGCTGTCACTATTTGGGTCTTGAAAATGAAGGTACCTTGTCTTTGTTTCATTGCATTACTTCTCAATATCATCTTTTAGAAAGGGAAAAAAAAAAAAGGCAAAAAATTAAAGCAAATCATCGTGGTATTTTCCTGCCAACTTTAGTATTTCTACTTTGTGGAAACTCTTATAGCTCCTGTTTGAATTGAACATTTTTTACCCTCCTTACTCCCTACAAGGATTCACAAATTTTTTTAATGATGGAAAATAAGCCTTTCAATCAACTTTTCTCATATTTAAGTGACTGGTGTTAAAAATAGCATAATATCCATTCTGTGAATCCGGCTTTCAGATTCACAGGTTGAGCTATTTTTCATAACAGCCTGAGGTATCAGATACAAATGATAAGAGATACATCACAATCCCATTTAAGCCAGCTACAGACAAGCTATCTACATATGCATCACTGAGCCACAGACAAGCACAGAATTTGTTCTTAAATTACTCTTGGGTAAATGTACTCTCCCAAAACTAGTGGGGAAACAACACTAATCTGGGTCATAAATAGCAGAGACAACCACCATCCAAGCTTGTGACAGGTCTATGTGAATTCACAGCCCCTGATTGCAGCCTGCTATCTTTTCTTGGTCATCCATGGAGCAAAGATCACCAAATGTCTTGAACTGTGTCCTGATTCTGTGGTGTGGACAAACAAGTATTTGCAGCTACTCTGTCTCAGGATTGTATGGCCCACATGGTCTTTGAATTGATATCTCCAAAGGATGAGGGCTTCAGTACTGACATAGTTATACATGTAGTGACATTATACTTTTAAAAATGGAGTTTGCCATGATAGTTCAGAAGGAAAAAAACAATAAAATAAAACAAATTTCGAAGGGCACAACAGGCCCTCTTCTGTACCTAATACTTTTTTCTTTTACACTCGTCAGGACACCTTCCTGTATTCCAGATAGCACTTCCTTGCCCTCTCACTTTGACCCACCCCACTTTCAACAGGGACATTCCCCCTTGTAAGACAGCACTGGCCAATGTGACCAGCAGTGCCTCACTAGTATTTGCTGGCATTAGCTCCTGAAGCTGGAGCAAGCTTTGTTTGTACCGCTTTCCTTCCAGCAGGAAATCCAGTCTCTTCTGAATTAAAGGAAAGACAGCTGAAACCCAAATAAAACTTTACAATAAATTTAGCTCCTCTGTGCCAACTGATTTGATTGACTAAGAAAGCATGTGACATGCATGGGGGAAGCATCAATGACATACAAATTCTACTGGAAAGAGCCTAATGCATCGCTGTTGTAGTTTTCATGACTAGGTTTCTGATGACTAGTATATTGCAGGGAGCTATCTAGTTTTAATCTATTTTACACTGAAAAATGAATAATACTAAAGAATAGATACATAATAAAAATAAATAAAAGCACCACATTCCTGTAAATAATGTAAATTCTCCAATGTGAGGTAGAAACATAATAACATCCCAAATTTTAGTCGTGCCATAAATAGTCTTTACTTCATTATAGAAGACGCATTCTGTCAGACATCTGCTCTATTGTCCTCCAGATTTTAAGATTTTTCTGTCTTTTTCCATATTTCAGATGGGCTAGAAAACTGAATTATAAATTATTCAAATAGTAGCCTACAAAATTTAGCATTACTTGCATAGTCAAAGCCATTGACTGTGAACAGTTATGAATATGATAGCTGTATCCACTCACATAGTAAATGGGGAGAAATACTGCTGATCATGCACTCACAGTGCTTTGCCATGATTAGTTTAAATAGGGAATATGTTTTGATGAGATGATTGAATCCATTTGTAAGATACAATTTAATAAACCAAAACACTTTGTTCTAAGAGATAGAAAGGAAGAGAGAATTCAGAATTAACAGAAGAGGGTATAATCTGTAACAATTAACCTTTCCATAGTACATAGTACAGACAACTAATAAAGCAGTTAAACTAATAATTACAATGCAGTTAAACAAATAATTAATATAGTATCATCATTACACTGATTAATGTATCAATATAATAATTAAATATTTATATACATTAAGTATTTGTATACATTAACGATTTAATTATACTCTTACCTCAGTCTTTAAAAAATGTTGACATATATCCATAGTAATGAGAGATGCACATTGTCAGAGACTGAATACATAACTCCCTGTCAAAATGCTGAGTAAGGAGCTCTTTCTGCCCTATGAACTTATTATTGTAATGAACATTGTGTTGGTCTCATTTTTCAGTCCCATAGTCCTTGCAGCTTTGCATATACTACGAAGAAAGTCTTGAAATTCCCTGTGATTACCAGTCAGGTATTGCCCCTTAAGTTCGGCATTCCTTTGGTTTCAACATAACATTTCCTCAACTGGGCAAAAACATATTTATACAAGATTCAGATCTGACAAATAAATTATTAGACCTGGTTTTGGAATTTTCTTTGCAGAAAATTTTTCAGACTTCTTTGGTTATATGTATGCTTTTTATCTCATTTTATTTTTTCTTTTGTCCTTGTATTTTTACTGTTAGCTATGATAATGAGATTTTGCCTTTTTTTTAGGTACAAAAATATTGGCTATTTCACCTCAGCCACAGTGCGTTTTTGCAATGTTATTCATGCTACTTTGGAACAAATGTGAAGCAAATGTTTAGCAGACTACAGAAAGAAATACCCTTAACTGAATATATCTCAGGCTTCTTGTTTTTCACTAACAAGAAGTTGTATTTTCAAAAGCTGATATGATAGAATTTGTAATTCGGAATATCCCATTGTTATAAAACGTTCACAGATTTTTAAGAGCAGGTTAAGGATCATCATCTGTAAGTATTACAAATCAATGAGTATGATAATTTTCCTGCAATATACTATTCTGAAATAAGAACATCTGCCCTACTCGGGCTCCTTAAAGAGTCAAATACTGTTCTTGTATTACACTAGCATGCATCTGGAACGTCTCAGCTACATACGGCAGGGTTTGCTTTCATACACACAAGGTAGGACATGTCATGTTTTCATACAGAATTCTGTAGGCTTGTTGATAAAGTATGGAAAAGCAGTATTCAGACTTCTTTTTATCTGTCGCCAAGACTCTTGTAACTGCACTGTATCACAGTAACCCAGTTTAGACTGAAAATATATTTTGATCATTGATAGGGTTGATTGAATCCATTTAAATTTCTGAGGTACTGCTGTAATGCCCAGAAGCATGTTATTAATGCGATGAGTCATATTTTGATCCAGTTATGTTCATCTAGTTCCTGCATATGTGACACTGATCATATCTTTCCTCCACTCTATTCTGACACTGACAAAAAGTAAATAATTTTAAGAATTCTATGACTCTGAGGACTTACTACATAAAACAAATGACGTACACCTTGCACAGGAAAACTAAGAGCTAGAAATATATGTAACAGAGACAGCAATAAAAAATATATATATTCTTTGACTATACATTTCTTAGCTGGCCACAGGAACGTTTAAGTTTCTTGTTATCTACATAAAGTTTCACAAGATAGAGATTCATAACTAGAAGTTAGACTTGTGAAGTTTGTCCTCCAAATACCTGTGCAGCAGTTAGCTTGATCCCAGCTTATTAAAATGCATGCAATAAGAAGTGGTTCAACATTCAACAGATCATATGCCTCAGACAACGCTTCTTATCTTTTCAATATTAACTTTCTAATATTAATTTCCCATGTCTTAGTCAAGTCTTTAATAGGCATATGTCAGATTCTGTCTGTTCTTTTGAGTTTTTCTTTTCTCTGACTAGGAGTTATCCCTATGCACATAAACAATAGAAGCATTATGTGTCTCCTGAGTTTCAAAATTTGAGCTGCAGTTCTGCAAAACATAGATGTTATAATCTTAACAGCATCACTATGTTAACCTGCTTAACTTTCAGAATGAAAAAGTTGTTACTTTCATCTTTTAGAGTATTTAAATAGATCTTGCCAGTGGCAAACATATTTTGTTTTATTTTATAGTTCTACAGTTTTTCCGGTTTATAGTTTTTAATTTTTTACTTTTTGTTTCAGCACTTTGCTTGCTTGTTGATGGAGGAATTTGAGGGAAAGGGAAGAAATGTATCCCAGGCTCCTTTTTTTCTTCTGCTTGCCTTAGAAAGTAGAAACTTAAAAATTGATCTTAATAACAAGAATGAAGGTCTCATGTTCTGTTTTATGCACGTAACCAATGCACACAAAATCTTACAGTGCCTTGTACAAAGCCACTTTCAAACTGTGTATGTCCTCCCTATTTCCTTTCTTGAAAACAAACCCAAACAAAAAATCGCAGTGATTTTGGAATCTTTGGTATAAATTACTTTGAATACAGACTTAACTCATCTACTGAGATCCAGTTCTGTCAAAAAGTGTAAATGTATGAAAGTTTGAACAGAATTTAAATTTTCTGCAATATGGTCTTCACACCCTAGTTTTGTAGAATGAACTAATACATTTAAAAAGCATCCATCTCTGAGTGAATCAGTTTGGACACAGAATTTTTTTTTTTTTTTTCCAAAATGAAACTAAAACTAAGCTTGATGGCCAGAACACTGATTCTGTCAGCAAGTTTGCATATGTGTTCATGTGCACACATATGTACATATATGTAATCAGTGATACTGCAATTTCATACGCATTTCTTGGCTAAAAAGCTTCAATTACAGGAATGCTTTTTCCATAGCCCATATAATTATTTTGTACATATGTAGTGTAAGAAAAGCCTATACAAAGCATACACTATAAATACGAGCTCTTTTCTAGAATGATTCACCTGCATTAAACTTCAAATGCTTGGTATTTTCTCAGTGAAGTCAATAAGGTTGTACACATGCATACAGGTATTAATGGATGTGTAGGAAAAGATGTACAATAATAAAGAAAGAGAATAAAAATGTATATCTGAGAGTTCACAGAAGTAATTATTTTGGTCAAGCAGCCATTAGAAGTATCAGAACTTTGGTAACAAGACATCAGAATACCTCCTGTCAGTGTGTGTTTAGACTTGCATTAAAATGAAAGTAACTTTAAAAAACACTGCTATTACATAAGCAACAAGGGCTGTACAAATTCCCAGTCACTGAGTATCTTCATACTTCCTTCAACTTCTATATCCTTCATTATATGCAACCAGAGGACGCTGATCTGGAAAAAAAAAGTTAGAAAGCTTTATGTTGTTGGAGTTTCTTCCATGTGGTACCATTATCCAGTTCAGGAACTTGAGATGTGAAGGATCCAGAGCTACATCTATGTAAGATTTGCATTTTCACACATGCCCTATGTGCTTTTAATCCTCTATGCTTGGGTTTCTAGAAACACGAAAATCTGTCTGCTGTGGCAGGTGTATAGAAAGCTATATCTACAACCTAGTTATTAAATACCTTCTGCCCACCCATAGACTTTTACATGCAACAGTAGCTCTCTCTGATAGTAGTATAGTGGATAGCAAGTGACCTTTTTCCACCAACAGATTGAGGATATCTTCTTGCTTTATTAGGAAATATATCATCAGGTATTTTTCACTTTGGCTCCCTGCTCAGACTAGAGCTAAGCGAACTTGACTTCAGTATCTGAGATGATATTGTGAACACACTGGAATACCATTGAACTTTACCAAATAATTCTGTTGATCATGGGGGGAAAAAAAAGAAAAATAAAAGAGAATAATTTGCAGAAGTTCTTCTTCACAGACTTGAGACGTAAAAAATGAGTCATGTTGGTCTGTTCAGTATATGAACTAGACATGGGCCTGAAAACACAAGGAGAAGGTATTATTCAGATTTTTGCATAGCCACCCTCAGTGTAGAACCACATTATCCAAATGGCAATCCAAGAAAGATGTGAAAATACCGTGTCTATTTGTTCTGGATTTACTTAGCATAAAATATTCAGATAAATTACCTTGACAGTAATGCATGCATGGATCACTTGTAGTTATGTAGCAAGCCATTAACATACTTTACTGGATCAGCGCCATTGGAGTTTAACATATTTCAGAATCCATATTTTAAACTTAGAGATGTAAACCAGTGAATTGAGAAACTACTCAATACTGCAGATAATATTTTGTTTGTAATAATTCTGTAATAAGTTAATTTGCATACTGCATATAGTCCTTAAAGACACATGATAAAAAGTGATGGAAATATCTTTTCTCCATTTAATATAACATTTTTTTTTTGTAATTAATAGAAAAGTATGTTAAAGATCATCAGTTTAGTGTGCCTTCCCTGTAGATTCTCAAAGCTATTGTTTCCTTAAATACTCATTTCTTATGCTTTACAGGTTGCAGCAGGAATTGCACAGATCCGTTTTGGGAATCATTAGCCTGTTTTTCAATCCTGTATCTCTCCAATAGACAGGAATAATGCTCAGATTTTTCTAGGCTAACCTGATTACAACCTGGCAAATTTGCTGAAGATACAGGGTCAAGTTATTATTTAGAATGCTTTGTAGTGCTACTTTCAGGAAACCTGAATATCAGTTTTAGTCCCTGTTATGGCTGTGCAGCTAAAACAATCCTTGCTGGAATGCAGCTTTGAATGTTACCTAAAAGCTGAAAAATACTCTTAGGGTTTTGCCTTCAGTTAATTTTTCATTTAAAGTGCAGTACTCTCACAAGTCTACATTTCATAGCAGCTGCCATTTGTTGGAAGTAAAAATAAGAAAAACAGACATCACTAATATTTGAAGATGGAATCTAATGGAAACCAAATCATCCCACAAAATCCATTTGGTGCTTATTTATAGAGTTGGCCGTGAGATTATTGTCACTTTGGAAAAAAAGGATTTTCTTACTGCCCTCAAATGGAAACTGAGTATTTGCCAGTCCACCCACATATCTCTAGTTGCAACTGTATTTTGAACATGCTAGATAAGGGACTCTTAATTTACCTTCCCCCTCCTAAAAAATCTATTTAGTACTTGGAAAAAAAACAGGCTTAGTGTTTGCTTTCTCAGTTGCCTGATTCAGGCTTGGCAAGTGAGTATGAAATTCTGCCAAGTGTGGCTTGCTTGCCAGGATCTTGGGGCATTCAATACTTACCAAGCTGAAGCTGTCGTTTACTTTGTGAATCAATAAACAGCTGACCAGCTGGCTAGTAGGCAAAAAAGACTACTGTCCTGCTACTTGGTAAGAAATAAGTCACATCCACCTAAATCTGGATTGTTTTATTCTCTATTAATTCTCTGTGTGTCTCAAGCTTTTTAGATTAATAGAAACTGTAAGAGATTACTGCATATGGATGGTGAAATACCGATTCTACTCATGTTATAGGTTCTCTGTCACTGACTTCACTGGGCTCAAGATTTCCAATGTAATACGCATGGGGCTTTTTATTTCATAGGAAAAATTCTTTTGTCCTGATGACTGACTAGTTTGAAAAACCTGCGGGGAATCTGAAGTCTTCCAAACCATATGATTACTACTGGAAAAAAAAAAAAATCTGGATTTTAGCTATATTGTAAGGATTAGATTTGTAAGGTGTACTAGAATGATGAAGGTGAAGAATACAGTCCACTGCACTGAACTGCCTGGTGCCAACAAATGTGTTAGCTAAAATCTCATTTGGAAGAGAGTGTTAAGTGATGTAAGAGCATAGCTGCCTTCTCCAGCTGCTCTGGCCCAGGACACTCTTGCCTGAACACTGGAGTCCAGCCCACTGCCCCGGGGACCTGGGGCTTCTGACCAGGACGTGGCTGACGCATTCCCATTTGCAGGTCCAACCAGTAACAAACCTGTGTGTGTATCCCAAAGACACACTCATGGTCACAGATGTACTTGCAGCTTTGACAAAAGGTAAAGGAAGCAAAATTTTTTACTGTAGAGGTAGGAACTGAAGCAGTGAAATATTTTGGTGCTTGTCATACACTCTTCAGATTCACAGGACATTGACCTTGGCCTTCAGCAACTGTCAAGACATAGAGGATTTAACCTGTCCTACTCCAGCAGCAAAACTCAGATCTTCAATCAGTTGGTCCAATGTCCCAACTATATCATACCTCTCTTCTCTCACAAGATTATCTTGATTACATATTTCCACTTATCACCCACTTGATAACATAGTCCTTACCTTTATTTTCCGTCTTACAGAATATTGCCGTTTTTCTTGTTCTCTGTCAGACATGAGTCTGGTTGCTGTCACTGAGTTACAACTGTGTGTCCCACTGTGATCTTCAAAACCAGTTTCAGTTAGGAACAACATTGTTTTTCTCATTATTTTGTTCTGCTGATGCTAGAGCTTTGCAGTGTTTTATATATAAAATAATAATTAATTTCCTGAGAAGTCAGAGTTTCGTTGGTATCACTTTAATAACCAATGATCCCTTTTATTCCAGCCTTTTTTCTTCCAAATTCCTATTTCTGGGGAAGAATGGCAAGAAAGATTGCTTATATAATAGCTACAGAATATAGGGGCCTCTGTCTATGAGACAATAATTTGAGTAGAAATTTCCTTACCGGGGCTTTAGAGCCCCATAAACCTACTCCCATATTCTTAATATGTGTCAATATGTCTTGATCTGTTTAGTGCTGTATATCCTTGCTAATGTTTTTAGGTTTGATATCTGTGGAACTGCTTAATCCTGGGCTCTGCTTTGTCCTGTTTTATAGATTCTTTTGGACCCCAATTAGTTTTCTGTGCTCTGCATTTTACTAAGTCCACTCCAGAATCCTCTTCTCTGTAAATAAATAACATTAAGGCCTTTTTCTCAGCAGCACTTGAGCGTCAAGGATTCACAGCCAACCTGTTACTTTTCCGCAGTGGAGTCTTACGTTTTAGAATTATACCTTCAATTCAGAGTTAGAGAGCTTCTCTGCTGTGGCAAGCCAGATGATTCAGGATGTCCAATGGAAAATTATAGCCATTCATCAACTAAGGCTGGGGAGTCATCTTTTATTATAAAACCTTCAGTTTCTGGATGACTGTAAAGCACGGCAGACAGAAATACTCCCATTGTAATCCTAAGGGACTTCATGCTTCACAGGTAAGAAAAACAGTGATACTGAGGTTTTCTTTTTTTTTTTTTTCTCCTTTCCTCTCCTTCCCCCTTTTTTTCCTCCCCCCTTTTTTTTTTTTTTTTTTATTTTATTTTTCTGCTTCTCTTTTCCTTTAATCCACAGTGTTCCAGGATACTTTAAAAATTGGAATATGTCAAACATATTCCAGATTATGTAGCCTGCGCATGTGCAGTGCCTGCTTTAACTTCTGAAGAATTTGACACTTACAATGAATATAGGCTTCCAAAAGACCAGGAAGATCAGAAGCTGTGTTCTCTCTATTGATTGCTTTGGACAGAGACAGAAGAGATAGTGGGGTGTAGCTGTTTCCCAGTGGGAGGGTGAAAAAAACAGGAAACTGTTTTTTTGACAGAACTGTTTGGTTCATTGCAGGACAATGAAAGAGGTTTGATATCTGTTGCCACATAGCATATAGTTTCAACAGTCATCCCAGACAATGTGAGATGATTGCTATTATCTTTACTAACTCTTTCTGTGTTTAATCTATTTCTTTGGATTTGTGGGGAAGATAGCACAGATGAATTGGCAAAGCAGACTTTCATGAATTGAGTCTAAGCAGCAGTCACTTTTAGCTTTTGTCAGTTGCTTAGCCATCACTTCAAAGTTCCTGCCAAAGCATTGGAGAATTTTTTGAAAAAGTATTTTAAGCAACTGAAATGCTGTTCAGGTAGGATCTTATGTAGAAATTTAAGGATTTATGCCTTGCACTGGGCAGGACCTTAAGTATTTACCCAAATGTGAAAGTAGAATTCACATAACTAAAGTCCTTAGAGTAGGGCAGATGGGCTTGCATCAGTTTATGTACCCATCTGAGGGTTGTACCTAGATTAAAATTGTTGCTTGCACATAATTGCCTACATCTTCTTTAGTGGCATAATCTTCTTGAGGTAGAACACACATTCACAGTACAGGAATCCAGGGATTAATATCTTGTTTTCTTCCTGAGACGATTTAATTCACTTTTTTTACCAGTATATGCTAACCTTAAGGCTTGCAGGAGTAGAACAAACTATCGCAGATTATTTTGTTCTACATTACACGAAACAAGTAACTGAATGAGAGTGGAAGGGAGGCAAGTGTATATGACTAGCATTCAATGGGCCTAGTCCTCTGTTGGAAAAAGACACTATCTGGATTTAGTTTTATCCCATTGTACACTTCACGGTGGAATGCATCGTGACATAGGAACAGACATCTTCTCAGTCCATAGCCTCTGCTTAGAGAGTTTTACCACCTGGTAATGAAGGCATTCTTCAAAGAGAGGGGAACTGTGGTGTTGAATCCCTGAAGGATAAAGATTTTAATGAAAGGAAAAAGAAAAATAAATTCTTCCTTCAAATGGCAAAAAGGTTAAAGTAGAAAAAGAAAATTGTTAGGAACTTTTTCCCAAGAGCTAGAAGAATATTATCTTGAACAACTCCACAGAGATGAAAAATATCTTCTAATTTACTTCTTCTACATGCCTATGATAAAAGTTAGTGAATGTATTACATTAGGTATATCACTTTGGAATTCTGGGAAGGAAAGGATAGAAACTTTACAATGTTTTGGAGATTTTTTGTTTGTATTTTATTTTAATTTATGTTTATTTTTCCAGATAGAGCTGTATCACATCAATGTTAGGTCAGCACATTCATTAGCTAAATGCACCACAGCACTGTTGTGATTATCCTCAAACTGATCTTGTAAGTTAAGGAAATTCAAACCGAAACTATGCATATAAGAAATCCTAATATCCCGATGTAGACAAGAACACTGTTAAGGTACTGCACACACGATATCAGAGACTTCAATAGTCATGTAATTATGACGAATGCATTGGCTCTTTGAAAAAATAAAAGTTTAAGCTTTGACTTTGATGTCCGCACCTTCTCCATTAAACAAAGAATTGTAACTCTTATCCAGTAAAAATCCACTCTTGCTTACCATTGGTGCTATTTCACTTCAAGTGCAAAGACTGTCTAAGAAAGATCTGTTTGTGTATATAAAAGGGGACTTGCTTTTCCTTTTTCTCTCTCCAATCTGCCCCCCTGCCGTAGAACTATATAAAGTCAAAACATCCTTATTTTCATTTTCCGTGCATAGTGTTGAGTTGTTTATAGCTGTGTGGTCTCCAGTGCCAGGATGTGCCCGTCTCTTACCGTCCTATGCCCATCTCTTACCATCCCATGTCTGTACTCCTCTGTGCCGCACTCTGCTTCTCCACTTCTTAAGGGTCCTGGTATCCAGGTCTGTATTTGTCTATGCTATAACATCATGTGAGAGTCATAAATACTTCATTATATGTGGAATAACTTCTTGTTACTGCTATCTATATGAAGCTATGATTGTATCATAGAAAGATAAACAAAAATAAAACAAATTAACTGTAGACATCTGATCAATTAGAGGAACCACAGTCACATGTAAATCAAGTAAAGCAAAGTTGCAGGCAGATCAGGAAAAGTTTAGACAGAGAAACCCAGACAAATCACAGTCCTGGAGCCTTGCAAATTCAGTGCAAAGTTTATGGCCTGTTATTAGCTATGACAATACTTTATTACATGCTATATTGTTACAAAATGAACGGTATCAGGTTTTGGCGTGCAAATCATCAACTGTCTTAAAATGTACATAGATCATTTAGAGTCCAAGATGAATAAAATAACCACTTGTACTGAAACTACAGAGGCACTATAGAACAGCAAAGTATTTTTTTCCTCCTAATATGTTTGTTTTTGAAAACAACAGAACCATGTTTGAAATTCTTACAAATGAACCTGACCCAGATCTTATATTCTGTCCAAAAGGACAGGAATCTTGCAGAAAAGAGTAATCCTAAATGTCACCATGGTGAACGGATTGGTGCTGAATTATAAAGTGACATAACAACAACGTTTATTAAAACATTCTCAATATCCTTCTCGACACCTTGTCAAATGAGTATTAACGAAAGTATGTTTAATAAACAAGGTCTGGTAAGTATGCAGCTGATGAGACATGGTGTTCTCATGGTGTTCTTTCTATAACTTGTAGGTATATTAAGAAAAAAAACCTGTAGGATAAGGGGATCATTTGACGAAAATTTTGAAAGGTTGACAATAGATGGAAGACAATCTGAGGATTCCCTGGTGTAATAAAAGGTAGTAGTAATATGAACACGATTTTTTTCAGAGTATTCAACAAAACAGTAAGAACATAGACAAGCAGCTTTCCTTTTCAATACTCTCTCTAATCTGACATGCTCATAAGACATGGTCTTCCAGATATGCCTTGCTGTGGTGCACGGGAGAAAAACAACCTAGCAGCAACGATTTTGTATATCTAGAAAACCAAAGAAGGTGAGTTACATTGGTACTGATGATTCATACTTAACCTTCGTGGTTTGCTCGCTTGCCATGTGCCAGCATGACTAACTCAAGGGCGCCAAAAATTACCATTGATCAATAGTTTGAAATTGCAGCACTTGAACTTTCACCTTTAATTCTGCTGTGCTGTAGTATGTGTTCAAACACCAGCCTTTTAGAATTATTCATTCTGGCTGCAGATCAGCATTGCATAGACATCTGCAGAATGTTAAGCGTACATTTTTTTCTAGCATGGAATATCAAAAGCAATTTCAATATAGAAACATGGTGGAGCTCATATATTCTCAGTTTAAGCAGATGGTCTAGGGAGATTTAGTATCTCTGTACAGTCAGTTTAAATTTTCCTTCAATTCTGATATTACAAAACTCTTTTTGAAATAAGTGTAGTTATGTATATGAGAAGTGGAGTATATGTGATTTGATCCAGAGCCTTTTGATGTACATGCAAAGATTTCCAATGACCGCAGTGGGCTCTGGAAAGGGGTCACCAGACCATGTTTTCAAAGGTTCTTTAAATCTTCAAAGCCTCCAGACTTCTCTCTGCAGTTCTGAAGTGTAATGCTGGGCTTTTGCGAAGCCCTGCCTAATGTGTGAATAAGATTAGTGAGTAACAAAGGAGTTTGCATGGCCAAAGTGAAATCTGATTTTCTCAGTGAACAAATGTGGACAACTCTCAAAACAGACTCCCCACATAACCATATAATTCTAACTTTAATATTATAAGAAGCAATGGATGAAACAGAAGCTCCACAATGCAATAAAAGTGATATTAATCTTTTCATCATTTGAGATACGTAGAAGAGGAAAAAAATCTTACTAAATTTAAGCTAATTTGGTCAGAGCAACACTGATTCTTTAACTTAGTTTTTCCTGTTTAGTGCAGATACTCAGTGTGAGATATACTGAATTTTGGTTGTCTAAGATTTGGCACTTGGTCTAAGACATTTAACTTATTTCTTGCTCTTGTCATTCGAAACAGCAAGGCATCTCTAGCTGGTAATTTATCCCCCCTGTTTTAGACACCTACACAGGAGCGCTTGACCCCTTCTCTGGAAGTGTTTGGCTCTTTCCACTGACTCTGTAAATTGTTTAGATTACAAGTTTAGACTGAATGCCTATGTCATGGGTTAGGGGTGGGCTAGGCACTAACAAAGGACAGATGCTCTCTATTAACCCCTCTCCCTCCCCAGAAGGGGAATGAAGAAAGAATAAGGGAGAGAGACTTACGGATTGGAAAAGAAAACTAAAACAGCTTTAATGGAACAACAAGAATAAAAAATAAAAATAAAATTAATAAGAAAATTATAAAATAAATACAAATATACATGAAACCAATACAGAACAATGCCCCCACCCCCAATGATTATATATCACCACTGACACTGCAGGGCTGGCACTGGGGAAGTCCCAGGCTGGACTCAGCAGCAAATGTGAACTGGATACAGGAGCTAGATTCTGGAACAGGATTCAGGAACACACAGATGGGGATCACAGACAGGAGAACAGATAGAGTCCTCCTCAGATGTTGTCCACTGAAGAACAGAGCTTAACCCTTGTGATCCCTCAGCTATATATATGTATATTTATATTTATATATATATATATATATATATATATATACATATATATATATATGTATGAGATGGAATACTTAGTTGGTCAGTTCTGTCCAGCTCGCTCCTCCTGCAGATGCAACTTTGGTTGCCACAGGAGCAAGTGTAAGCAAGAGCCTTTCTGCACACCATACCTTGGTAGTAACTACAAACACTAAGCTCTATCACCACTAGAAGCAGACACTGTCTGGAAAAAGATGCTGTTGATTTCAGAAAGTGCAGTTACTTAGAAGAGACAACTAAAAAGTAAAATCACTGAACGGAATTATTTCTGTTTTAGCTCAAATCAGGACATCCTATTGAATGGCTAGAAGTAGATAAAAAGATGACTCATTTGTAATGACACCTCACCTTTCATATAAATAACTATAGCGGTTTCAGAATGAGTTTTGTAACATTCCAGCACAATTTCAGCTAACTGTGTACCTCTGTCTCTTGGGAGATACAATTATCTCTCTTGGGAGATACAATTATCTCTAGACCTTTCATTTTACATATGTACTTTCCAATTTAAAAAAAAAAAAAAAAAAAGAAGAAAGAAGTTCTCTGCTTTCTTATGGAGTTTAGTCTTCATGTATTGCCTCTAGTCTAACGCGAAGACATTTCTTTGTGTGGTCAGAAGGACTGTTTGGAAAAGAAATTCCACGGCTTCATACAGCAACCTATTCAGATAAATTTGTCAGATTAAAAGTAGAGTTCTGCAATTCAACATTATTTTTTTTTGCATTCAGTGGTGTAGTGTAATGTGCAAAAAGCCAGTGAGCGCAGACCAAAGTAGTGACTACTAGCCAGAACAAGAAATTGGGCAAAAAGTTATTAATAGTACCAATCACAGGAGTCATTACTCCGATCCTATCTAGCCTGCAGCTGCACAGTGCTAGCTGCTAGTAGATGTTGGCTTGTGTCTGAAATACCAGTGCCTGGAAAATTCCTATTTAAAAAAAAAACCAACCCAGAATCTCTCTAATAAGAATAGATATATGGACTTTTACAATCAATAGTGCTACACTGGGTTTCTGAATGAAAAGGCAAATAGTTATGAGTATTTGAAGGTTACCATATGTCTTTCAATATTTGTGGTAAAATATACAAATACAAAGTGCACAATAGGATAAGACTTAAAATTATGTATTTCATCAGCCAGTCTGTCCTTGTTAGTTCACTAGCAGTATTTTAAAAAGTATGCTGTTTAACAGTTATGAATGTATCTTTAATAGCTATGAATAGTAGGGATTATAAATGCTGTTCCAAAGAAAATCTTCCCATTTGAGAAAACACCACTATTAGGAAGACATGTGTAGTATATATGTTTATATTTGTACATGCATTCATGTGCACAATATAAGGTATGCCATCATTCAGTTTGAAACATCTTGTATGCATATATATTTTAGTAAAAAGTGAACATTGTCTTCAGGGAATCATCTGAACTTTTGATGCACATCTTAAGACTTTCAATTTACTAGGAATCTTTTTGTTTGGGTTTTTGGTCCCCACACCCCAAGCCCCAGAGTTTGTTATATTCTGGTGACTGGAACAGGCTGCCCAGAGAGGTTGTGGAATCTCCTTCTCTGGAGACATTCAAAAACCCCCTTGACGCGTTCCTGTGTGACCTACTCTAGGTGGTCCTGCTCTGACAGGGGGGTTGGACTAGATGATCTTTTGAGATCCCTTCCAATCCATAACATTCTGTGAGTCTGTGTGATTCTGGCACATTGTAGCATCTACAGTAAGGACCAATTGCTTATTCCAGTCAAAGAAAATAACTTCTGTGCATGGACAGTATAATAAAGGCACTAAGGTGATTATGTTCTGTCTTTTCTTTTTCAGTAGTAAAGTTGGAGAAAATCTTTTCTCCTTGAATAATAATTCATTTTATATCATTTTTTAAAGTATTTTGTATTACAAAGCCTCCAGTTGCATCAAGTTAAGTAATTGTTGGTAACCTTCTTTTCACTGCCATCCTAATAAAGTGGTAAAATTAATTGTATTAAAGAAGGGCACTGAAAAAACCAACCAAACAAAAAATATACATAATTCTTTGTATATCTGTGGATACCATCTTTCCAGGTAAGCAGTCAACTGGATGTCAGGTTACATTTCCGTTCTGTTCTATCAGGTAATTTCTTCCCTCTCTTTCTCTTTCTTTAAGAAAAAAGCAATCAGCACAGCAATTCACTCAGAAGACTGTAGTACAAGTGACAATCAGAAATGCCATCTGTGATATTTTATGATAAAGAGATAAACATTTTTGTTCATCTGTTACTGTAAACTTTTTGTGTTTGTCTTATGCATTCCCACCTGAAGTTATTTCTCTATCTAGGCACCATGTTACACATTTTAAGTAAGGATTACTGGCAAGAAAACGATATTCTTATCCTGTGGGATGGTCTGACATCTAGAAATATTGTCCTACTCAGAAATTGAGGTTAGTAGTGAATATTTTGTATGAAACATGTTTGGAAATGTTTTTGTTTCTGTAATAATAGTATGTGGATACCATGTTTAGCTCAGTTAATTTGAGGAAGGAAGTGGTAAGGGTGAGGCATGCATGCCTGTTACGAATCAGTCAACTACCTTCCCTCCAGTGTAAGCAAGAAAACAGAAAGAAAGAAAGAAAGAGAAAGAGAACGAGTGAATGGGACCTCCGGTATTGCCCCTGCTGCAGCAATTATGCTAGAAGGTGATGAAGGTGCTTCTGTCTGTGGCTCGACTGTGGTTGCAAAATAAAGCAAAGGAATATGGTGAATTATTTTATGTATAAGAAAATATATTATTTGCTACTGTATTTCAGTTATTATCCCACAAAGCAGGAAAATAACAGGAAAAGTTGTAGGCTAGTTTTGCTCTGTGATTGACGCCTTTATTCCACGACTTTCTTCTCAGGAGTTCTGTTACACCTTATCTCTTTAAACCTTGCTGTTCTTCATTCTGTGGGATTTCAGGAAGTGCTTTCAGAGACTAACATTTGGGCATCTGTGTATGATTTAGTATATTAACTTTCTGAGATTCCAAAAATGTCAAATACCTTAGTGGCATTTCCATACCAGTAAATAACGCCCTGAAGACTGTAGAGGATTCACCCATTAGTGAGAATTAGTGGGAACTTCTCCATTAATGTGGTCTCCCGTGATAAATTATACAAGCAAAGAAGTGAAATACATCTTTACAATGATTCAGCAGGAGGCCCACCTCCCAGTGATCTGTTTTTTTTTCCCTTTAGTTCCCGGGTTGGACGATTTCTTTAACCTGCTATGTAAGTCACTGTAGTAGCCAATCACTCTTTTCTAGAATTAAGACAAGCGTAAACTTAATCATGATGTGTGAGAGAGGTATTATCACAGGAAGAAAAAGATGAGCAGTCTTGCACTTATCAAATAACAAACTTCAGGGCAAAGGTGAAGTTCATAAACTGAACAATCAAAGAACATTTCCTACTGATCCGATTTAATAGGAAACATACAGACACAAATGTTGAGATACGTTATTAAATCTATTTTATTAGAACTTCATAGATCTGCATTGTGGAAGAGGACTCTATATTTGGACTTTGGTATCTTTCTTGCATTTTCTCCCTTCATTTAGATACTTTTTTTCACCTCTTTATAACTCGCACTAAACATAATATATGAATCTTTATCAACTTACATAAAACAATGCTGCTATTTACAAATCATGCAGAGACTAAATGATCAAATATCTTATTTTAAGTGACATAATATTTTGCAATATTCCTGCCCTTTTTTATATTTATAAAAAATACAGTATTTCACAGATGTTCTTTAATAAAAGTTTTCAAAATTACTATTATTTGTCTTATTAAGACTCTCTTTCTATCTCCCAGATGAAAATGAGTTCCTAGTCAGACGCCTTTGTAACTCAAAGACTTAACCCTAATTACATCGCTAATTTGGGTAGCATTGGCTAGAGAAACTGGCATACCCTAAATACCATGCCCTATTGAACAAACTAGACTTGAGCAGCCTTGAAGCTGATTTTTTTGTTTTTAAACAGCATTCAAACATCTTTCTTTGTAGAGACTTTTTTTCCTCTTGAATGTCATATTTATGTTCTTTTTTTCTTACCAGCTGTCTGTTTTCTTTGGGTGATATTTTACAGTGGGGATTTATTTTCATTGCTTCACCATATGTGTTGTTTCCTCTTTTTCTATGCCTATACACTTATTCATGCCCTTCGTTTCCTCTCCTTTCTGAAGCCCTTTCACCTCTATCATCCCCTGAGACTGGCTAGTAAGTAAAAAGCAGTTTATTGACAGTACATGTGATACCTTTTGACTTTAAGAGCCCTTTGCTGCTTGGTTTTCAGTTTAGCTTTTATGGTGAAAACCCATCCTAAGATTCATTTGGGTTATCAGTTTTCTGTGCTTGTACTCACTGTTGTTACTGCATGTTTGGGTTAGGTGAATAAGACCTGCAGCTCTAGGTTTGTAACAGCAGTAACCATGGCTAATGCAGTGGTTAAACAATTTCACACATATGCACACATATACAGAACTTCCTCCACCCCCCGCTGTTTTTCTGAATATGGTTTATTCAAATATAAAAACATTTAGCAATGCTTAGTATGCCTAGATTCCCAGGCCTCTCTTTATCTTTCACATGGAGATTTTGATAGAACTTTATATCTGCAAGGCCCTGCCAGTTCTAGGATGTGGAGAAAAAAAAAAAAAAAAAGATAAAAAAAGTTTGGTTTTATTTCTGGAAGAATTTTTAAAAAGTTATATATTAAATTTCAGTGTTTCTCCATCCCAGATAATGGTTCAAACATATTTTAGACCTTTGACATACCATTTCCACATGCTGGAGAAGGAGATGCTCAGGTTGGAGGAGACTGAATGTGAAAATCCTAAAGCTAATGACTTCCATCTTTTTTCTGCAAGTGTTACTCAGGATGTTGTTCACCAGCTATGTTGCTGGTGTACCTGATTATTAGACACTTCTTAAATGAGTTGTTTTTTTTTTTTTAATTGGAAAGTCTAATAGAGATTCTGAAAGCCATTTCATTCCTTAGTCAAACACACAGCAAACCTGGAATTCATATATGGCATTTCTGTCTTCTCTCTGACACATATTTAGCCATACTTTGCTCTATTTTCTGATCATAATCTCTTTTGCAGCCTTGCTAGCTCGTAACTGTCTCTTTGCAGATGTGAGTTAATTTCTCTGTTGCACCTGACTTCTCTAGTCCAGGCCCCTTCTCAATCTCATTATGTTCCGGGGTGCTGACAACTGTCCTTTCCTGGACTCACTTAACAAAGAGGTAAAAGCCGGTGCTGAAACACTGACAAGAGAACCTTTCTGACAGAGGCAAGCACCAGCTGTTGCATTACTCCACTGGGTTTTTTTAAAAGGTTACCTCTGCCGGAGAGCTCAGAAGCTGATTCGAAAATATCAAAAGGAGTGATGATTCTGTCAGAGTCTGTCTGGTGTAAGGAGGTAGTGTAAATAGAGGGGTTTTTTCTTGCATATTTTATCTACCCCAGTGGCAATACCTTTTCTGACCTAATCAAATCCTCAACTTGCACTACATCAGTCTATAAAGAGCACGATTTGAGGAAAATTTTCATTGTAGAAAGTACTAAGCTATTGTATAATATTTACAAACCATGAGCAAGTGCATTATTGTAAGAGGGGAAAAAAAAAAGCATGGGAAAATATATCGCAATTACTTGCAATTGGCAATTTAGATGTCATTAATCTACTATGCGTTCACTTGCCTGCAGTGCCAGGTCTTGACATTTCAATATATGAAACTATTACTTTAGCAGGTGAATTTAATGTATCTACCTGCAGATGCCTCCTTTCCTAAAATACTCAGTGGGAGGGTATTGTGGCAGCATTCTTAGAAGTCTCACCACAGGATGCTATGAAGAGATAGTGTTCTCAGTGCGTGCAAGTTTCCATTCCCCTCTGACAGAGCAGAAAGTATTTTTTAAAAGTTTTAATCATGTCTGAAGATGTAACTTCAATTTATTCTTATTCCTATTATTTGCTATGCTGGATTTTTAAAAATTTTCTTTCACAATTTTATTCTGTCTTTTTTTAATTGAATTTTTTTTTCACCAATGAAGAGTCTAACCATATTAGATGTTGTAGATGCAGATTTAAGTTTATTCATCACACTTCAGATTCACACACTTTATCCTATTTCTATCAAAGTGTAGTTATGCATATGAAAGGCTAATCTGTCCATGTTTCTATCCATGATTGCCTCCAGGAAACTTCCTTTACTGGAATGAACGGATTTCAAGCAGTGAGAAATTTGAAGCTTGTGACTCAGATGGCATTCCTATTGGGTCAAAAGCCCAAATACTGTTGCCAGCTGACGTGATAAAGAAAGACTGTAGTGAAAATGTTCACAGCCGAAAAGAATATGAACTATTTCCATACCTGCTGTTGCTCTGTGCTGAAATCCTTCCTGGTTAAAGTGTTCCTGGCTGCTGAAAGGAGTGTTCACTTGTTTACCCTGCAGGCACTCACAGGCTTCTCTTTCTGTTGCAATACATATAGAAAATTCGTTCCTCATTTCTCTACTTATTTATTAATCTAGGGTGAGATTTTCTGTGCCTTCAACTTTTGCTTTACTGTGTTCCCAGAAATGAAACAGTAAAATAAACCAGTAAGTACAGTTCTGAGGCATGTTTTAGGGCTTACACTACTGAATAAACATGTAGACATGCTACTGCTGGTAGGTCCAGGAGTCATCAGGATGAGGTCCCTGGTATTAGAACTGATCTGTTCATATATAGCAACTCCAGCCTATGCAGGACCTCTGTAAATCCAGTGTAGGGTTGCTCAGCACTTACCTACTTTGGCAATTTTTTAACAATCTGGCAGCTTACCTCCCAGTCTGGCAGGGAAAAAGATTTTCACAAAAAATGGCAGTCCTCACCACTGTTTATGAATGTTGTCGTGTTTTCATTTGAACTCTTTGCGTTCCAACTCAGATTTTTCAGCTGGAGTGGTCAGATGTGGCTCTAGCTGTGCTCTGTGCTCTATGATGGCATAAAACGTAGGCATTTCTCTGGTGCAAAGCCTAGAAGTTGTAAGATTCCATAGCAGCGGGGAAAAAGGACAGGACTGTGGCTTAATTTAAAAACTTCACTTGAACCGCCAGAATCACTGAAACTCAAATACTTTTTTCTCCTTGGGAGCTTCTCCATGTATGTTCCATCAATGATGGTACCCAATCTATGACCTAATTTAATAAAATGCATGCCAGAAATCCGAAAGCATAACAGCTATTCACTGTTGTTGCCAAATGAGAGCCATGGTGTGGCTTGATACCCACATAAGGTAACCCTGCTACTAGTTGCGTCAGGCTCTATACATTTCATTTAAGACAGTTTTCCAGGAAGTCACTGAAGATTCATTAGCTCAAGAACTTCCCCTATTAAGTTTCAATGGAAAGCAGCAGGAATATCGTTAATTACTCTACAGTAGCTCGTTTGTGGCTTCTTTTAGTATAGACATAAACTCAGTTAGGAGTCAAATAACATGGCTTTTCTCCTCCCTGTTTTCTTCCTGAACTTCTTCCTGACATTTTTCTGACAAGATCTTGTCAACAGACATAAATATGGAATAATAGTTCAGTGACCCAGTTTTCACAGTAATCTTCATCATGTGAGAATAAATCTCTTCCGCTTTGTTCGTGAATGTTATTATAGGTGTTAAAAGGGAGTTTTGATGTACTGGTTATAAAGGGAATGCATAGGAAGGAGAAAAAATTTTGATTCCGCCAATTTTCTGGTTATAATGCTTAAATACCAAGAGTGCATAAGTTGTTTATTGAGGAATAAGTGCACTGAGATCATTTAGGAGTCTTACTTTTTTTTTTAATAAAGATTTATTTATTTATTTATTTAAAGGAGAACCTGTGTATCTGCTTTTAAGATTATGAACAAAAATTTCAAATACTTCAGAGTCAGGCACTGATAGACATTCAAAGTTTACGTGAAACGATGCAAACAACCTCAAAGATGCAGACTTTCTTTTTGGGTTATGGTGCTTGCAGAATAGTCTGGATGCTGAGAAAGTCATCATACCTAAGTGATGGTGTGAAGATCACTTAGAATTTTCTAGTTATTTTGTGAAGATCTAAAAAATAATAAGCAAGGTCCATCAAAGAAAGTGTACAGAAATTCAAGAACATCTTGACAGGAAGCCTTTTCTTTACTTGTGTGCAGAAATTGCAGTAGTTTTGCTGTCTTTTGTTGTAGACGTGAATTTAATGTGCAAAAATGCTTAAACATCTTCAAAGCAATATATGTTCCTTAGAATGGCCTGGAATGGGGTACAGAAGAATTTAGAAAGATGAACATGTGAAGCTGGATCAGGTAAACTATTACATTGACAGTCTAATGGAATATTGCTAGGGTACTCTTAAATTGAAATGGGACATTTTCCTAGAAGTATAAGAAAGGAGAAGCGGAAATAGCAGGTTGTTCCTTGTTGTGTAGTTCCTGATAAGGGTGTAATATATTATATATTAGATGCAAGATGATACATGTTCTACATGGAGTTTATGGTGATTTTTTGGATGCTCAGAAAATGTATCTAAAAGGTAATAGCATAACATAGACCTTGTCTCCGTTTTATAACAGATCTATACATTTCTAAAGCTCTGAAGGCTGCTCACAAGTACTTAAGAACACAAACTGTCACTGGTTTTGAACAGAGCAAACCTGGATTTTTACGAACTCTTAGGAGCTTGGAGCCTGATTTTATTTTTTTCCTGGCTTTCCAAATCGCTAGATCATCTAGTTGTTTTTTAAGTCCACTGTTTCAAAGAGTGCTTGCAAGGAAACATGTATCACAAGCTGTCCCTCGGAGACAAATTCATATTTCTCCGCTGAAAGCCTGAGAAATCTTCTAGGCAACCTTGGAGATGTTATCAAGAAACAAAAAGGACATTTCAGTACTAAGTCCATATATTTGTTGGTAGTTCTAATGCCCAAAGAAAACCTGTGAAACATGAAATTTAAGAATGTAATGCGCAAGGTGAACAAATAGCAGAAACAGAAGAACTCCAAAAGACACTCTACAACAAAACAAAAAAATCCACAGGAAAACAAAAAGGTATAACTGTGGATACATCAATAGGATATGACAGAAAAGGATGGCTAACATTCTGTTGCCACTGTAAAGTTGCCATGAAAAAGGGAAATGTAGTGAGAGGAGTTACCAAGCAAATATTTCTTGGTGAATGAAACATCAATGTTATTGCAGGAAGGAGTGATAAGGGCTCACCTGAGCTACTGTTTATGTGGCAGGTAGTAAATGTTCAAAAAAGGAGAAATCTAACCTTCAGCATGTGTACAAAAGTAATTTTAGGAAGATGATTTTAGGACACTCTCGCAAAGGAACTGAAAACTCATACGATGAAGTGAAACAAAGATGAGCAGAAATGTAACTGCTCTACTAACTGAGAGTAATGGCTGGAAGTACAGAAGAGCTCAACACTGAAGAACAATATCGGTATGAAAAATAACCATAAGCTGGAAATTAATTCATTTAGCATGTAAATAAACTTATGGGTATTAATCTTCAAAAGGTTTTTGAAGAACCTTGACTAGTTTTAAAATGACACTTGTTTATTGTATAAAAGTATTTATTTGAAATTTTGTCATGCAAATGGAAAGGACTATGTCCGATGATCTATAAGGTTGTTTTTGTCCTGTATTCCTAATGAGGACCTAGAAGAATTTAGTTCCTTGAGGTATAGAAGAGGTGTAGAATTCCCATACCTTGTCAAAAGGCGCATTCTGGTAATAATTACAGTTTTTGACTGTGAGCTTTCTTTCCACTTCTTCTTTTTAAAGGGCTTTAAACATTCCCAGAAATTACAATATCAAATGTTAAAATGTAGTGCCATATACAGTTTACCAAATATTGATACTGGTAAAATTTTGTAAGCAAACACTGTAGTTATGTAAGCCACATTCAAATTTATTTCTGATGAAAGTTCTCTTCAATCACTTTTATTTCTGTTTCAGTTTTAATTCTAGCAGTTTACCTGCAACTTCCTGTGCTGTCTCTGGGATGCTCCTTCAGAACTTGTAAAGCTCTTTCCATATCACTTAGAACATCTGTGCTTTGGATGGCAGGTCTGACAACTGCAGAGCTAATAAATCTTGGCCAGATGTTTAGCCAACTTTTATAAAGTTCAATAAATGTATTGGCAAAGAATCAATCCCCAAATCTTCTGCCTTATTTGACCTTTTTTTGAACCTGATATCTAGTGATTTCAGAATGCTTCAAAGGGGATAGCTGTTACTTCATGCATTTATTTATTTTTTTTTTTTTTGTGTAAAGTCAGTAGGAACACAAGAAAGTGGCTTGTTCAACATCACATAGCAGATCCATAGCAAAACTGTGAATAGTTACCAGGAGTGCCAGTCTGGCACTCCAGTCTTCAGACTGCACTGTCTTTAACAGTTTGAGTTCATACATTATTTATACTTATCCACAAAGTAACAGTATTCTACAATACTGAAGAACGAAATTAGACAACTTCTTGCATTTTGCAAAGATCATTTTGAAGGGGCAAGTATTTTGCCAGAGCCTAGAGATGTTTTCCTTGCCTTAACTACTAAAAGAAGTTTTTACACAACTACATTGAAGTGCAAAAGGGCAGACTAGGCTACAAAATCTTCACTAAAACTCAAATTTGTGGCATCTAAATTGCAGTATGTTGATTCTTCTTTCAGCTAGTCGTAAATGTATGAATCAGTAGCAACTTCACGTTTCAGTGAAATCAAAGAATAATGGTACAAGTAATGTAAATAATATAACACCATCAATAAATCTTGTGAGATAATCATAAAAATATTAATGGAATAAGAAGAAATTGAGGTATCTTCTGTGAACTTGTACTTACATGAGGTTTCAGTAGTGCCCTTTGAAGTCCATACCAAAAGTGCCTTCGGGAAACAAACTGGACTAAGTGACTACTCGAGTTTTTCAAGCACATCATAACACAGTGATATAATATATACATTTATTACATGTTCTTTATCATAAATAGTAATGTATTTAACTAAGAAGGAAAATTTTGACATTTCAAATGAATCATTTTGCCTAATTTGATATCTTGCATTTTGAGGGATTTTATTTTTCTGGAGAACTGAAGAAAAACTTCGCTTACATTTTGGAACAGAAATAAACTAAAAATATGTGAGTTTCCAAAACAATAGAAATCCAATTTTCGTCTAAACTCACCATCTGTTATGGAATTGTATTCTGCATTTTTTTCATGGGAAGATAATATATTTTATACCATCCAGGAAAAACGGAGAAACATTTAAATAACCTAACTGAAAACTGTATCAAGTAATTATTGCTGATGCTGCTCACAGGCTGCAGAACTAAAAAGAGATTTTGAAACATTAGTAACCTTACAGAAATCATGAAAGTGGCTGGATGTATTTTTGTCTAGGTTCCTCTTATATAACAATAACAAAATTATATTGACCTTGATAGGAACTGAGCATTAACAATATGAACACAGTTTACTGTGTTCAGGGTAAGGAAAAAACATCACTAGTTCTCCCGCTACCATTTTTTATTTTGTTTTACTGCATTTCATCATAGAGTGTTTAAAAGGAGAGGCTTTTATATTGTAAGAGAAGGCAATGGTTTATAGCTTACTTTTACTGCTATTAAGATCTAATCTATCACTCGTTCAGTCGATTGTATTTGACAAGCAGCTTCTTATACTTGAACTTTGTCATCTGGTGACAGATAACTCTGCTTGTTTGCGCAATTTCCTTCTTTGCAGAGGCTTCACTATGAAGTGTCTCATTATTAATCACCAGGTTTAGATATGATTTATTGTACCACATAGGCTTAAAAAAAGGAGAAAAAAAAACCCCAAACAACAGCTAAAACTGTGAAAAGCCACAGGATGAAAGGAAAAAAGGCTTTATAGCATCACCTTGAAATGGTGGCAAACATTATTTCCTGAAGAGATAGAGAAATAGCAATTTCTTGGAAGCAGGTATATATGGGAAGGAGAATACTTACTTTTCCCATTTGTTGACTCATGCTGCTGTAAAAATTGTGGAGATAGCGCACACCACACATTAGGAACATTTTAAGGAGCATAAAATAGCACATCTGAAAACACTACTACTATTGTGGAAAATAGTCTGGATCCATGTGGTGAAACAATTCATTATCATTGGTGAACTTAGAACTAAGGAACACAGATGTGTTTGGGTTTGTGGAGTTCTTGCTTAGACTTGGGACCCAAAGTCCCACAATGACCTTGCAGGGAATCTGCCCTAAATCCACAGGGCCTGTTGTCATTCCTCCAGTGGGTCTCAGCCTTGCATTGGTCAGGCCATCCAGCAATGAGAATAATCTCTGTGCCCATTCAATTTTTTCTTAATTTTCTAGCAGCATCATCACAGAAACTGGCTGTAATCATACTTCTTTCCCTTCTACTTTGCCAAGCAAAAAAAAGGGGTTGTGAACTTTTCTGTCTATGTGGATTTAAAGAACAGTACAATCCAGGAAGAATGATTTTTGGCATCCCTTCTCTTTTAGCATGAGTGGCTAGAGCCATAGAGGAAAGTATTTATGCAGGGAAAACTACCAAAGCCTGAAATTTTTCTGTTACTGGTTTGGCTTTACATGTCAAGTCACTTGATGTTTTATATAATTTTGTTAAGGATGTCTCTAAAACACTGTTATATTTAAAAATGAAGTAATAATACCACGAATGCTTCATTCTTGTTTTGGACATAGTTGGAGAGGTAAATCATTTATTGTATTTCACAAGGTCTTAAAATCGTATACAGTGTGAATGTCACTCCTCTAGTAAATGAAGATGTGCAACAAGTTCACGTGAAATATAAAAAAATCCATTCTTCTATCAGATGGTTTTGCTGTTGTGACATTTTTCAATAGTTCTTTACTGTGATTTTGGGGAAGTTTAGCTGAGAGCTGTTTTAAGTTATACATAAAGATTGAAAGAGGGACAGCAGAGCTACATCAAAGCACGTAAGTTTGCATGGAGGCAGCAAACTCTTGGGTTGGGAGGCCAGTCAGCCTGCACATGCCTCAAGGAGGTTATAGAATTCCAGAAGAGCTATCTGAAACAAACTTCCAAGGTTAATTTACAGAGAAATTTCCTATCCCAAACCTCAAAGTTAATCTAAACCTTGTTGTTCAGTTGGGTTTTTGGTTGTTTGTTTTACTCTCAGCAGGTAAAATAAAATTTATTAGGTTTCCATGTTGTAAGAAGAACTGAGATCATGATTTCAGGTCCTAGCAAACGTCCAATGGGCTTAATTGTTTTGGGGGTGCAAATAGAACCACTTTCCAGAAACTGCTAAACTGGGGCAGAGAGTGGCTTGAGGACACTGGTACTGGTGTCTACCTACCCTCTAAGTATTGTAAAGCTTTATGTTTCATCAAAGGCAATTACAATTTTTTATCTGAATCTGCTCTCTGTGTATCATGAGTTTACTTTCCAGGATAACATGTAAAAATAATATGATGCAGTTCTGAAACAGATTGAACAATGCAGACTTCTTATTTGATAATCATAATGCTAGAAAAGTGTTCAATGTGTCCATAAAGCACCTGGCAAGCCTATTGGCTGATTTCTCTTTTTTCTTTTCTCGTGTGTCTCTACAGTTTGTAACAAAATAAATATACAGATATTCACAAATTTTATATTAAAAGGCATTATCTAGGACCTAGTTTGTCTCATATATTCAAAGCCGCTTCAGGATAGGCGCAATACATGCAAGGATATTTTAGTCACTAAACATGAATGTTAAGAGCATTGTCATTATAATTGCATATATCCCTGTAGAAGAATTGCCCTGATAAGACCAGATTTGACACTGATGTGATATTGGCTGCACATGGAACACACACCAATTTACAAAAATTTGCAATAGAATGAACTGTCATATTGTGGTAGTGAATTACACCTGCTGTAAGCCTTTGGCTATAGGAAAGGTAGAAAGGCATAGACACACATTGTTTCACGTGAATAGATCTCTGTGAACAAAATCTTGAATAATTCCTATTTTTTTTTCACATCAGGTTGCCCACTTATTGAAGTAATAGCTTTCCATTTTCATGTCTAGATGTTTACTAAGAAAATGAAGGAATTTTATGATTCCCATAAGCTGGTTTGAAAATTTCTACTGCCATACACAGTGATAGGCATGGAGTTGGGTGAAATATCACTGTAAGCACCCTTTTCATTTTTCAGATGCGTGGCATTAATTGGAACTCAGGACACAGTACAATGACTCTCTGTTCAAGCTTTTTAGACCAATTTCTGTAGTGGCTGCAAGGCAATTATTTTAATGATATACACTAGAGAACACTAGTTAATCTGTTGCTGAAGACCTGGGTTTACAAAAGGTAACATAACATGGCATTTCTGTACAGCTGATCTGAAAAGCATCACATTCTTTTGCAGCTTGGATAACCTTTCTGAGCTGATAGTGCCATCCTGAAGGGTGAATACAAAGTGTAAGATCCTTCTCAATACAACTTCTGTTGAGTTTTAGCACACATGGTCAGCTAGTTCTCATGTACTTGAAAATGATTCACCCTTTCTGCCACACTGCAACAACCATGTCTTGAAATATGCTGCTTATCATTTTATTGTATTTTCTGATACTACCTCCAAGGGATAAAAGCCCTCTAAGAAAGGGCAGGTTGGATGAAGAACACAAGAAGGTAAGAACACGAATTCCTAAAATGATTCCCTCCGATCCTTTGTGTAAGATTGTCAGTGGAATGTGCATTCTGCAAGTTATAAAACAAAAGTCAGTGATTCAACCACTGCTCTGATTTTTTTTTTTTTTTACTCTATATATTCTTTACCCTCTGTTTTCATAAGTCTCTCTTGTACTAAATAATGTGCACCTAGCATTATCATCTGTTGTGAATATTCCTTAGCGCTGTAAAATTTACTTTTTGCTACTATTCTAACATTAGATCTTTTGGATCATGCCCCCCTAAACTTTTCTCTAAATACTGAATAAATAGAAGAAAGCAGTAAGAAATAATATTATTTGGCATGAAATAGTTGGTCTCCCTTGTAGGAATGAAATTTAGTGAACAGTCTCTACAGTCACCTGCAACAACTATTCTGCTTCTTAGGTCATCCTTCTAACACTTCCCAAAGGTAATGTAGGCAAATGTGTAAAGACATGGACATGGAGAATACGTGTATAGCACTTATGTCTTTTTAGAAATATCTGATTAAAAAGACCCTAGTGAGTACCAAAGCATATCTGGTGGCTGTTTCCATCATTAAATTATTTCACATGCGTCTTCGCTATAGCCATGAGGACTCCATAGCATCTCTTTCCTCCTGCCCTCTACATAAAGGGCTCATAAAGCAGGTTTGTGAGCTAAACATAAAACCCTAAAGGAGAGAAGATACTCTCAAAAATCAGGAAGTAATTTATAGTTGCAAGATTGTGAGGCCAACTTTTGTTTCAATGGATTCGGAATAACCTTCTAGTTGCGGATTTGCTCCAAGTTAAGGACTGTAGACAGACTGTTCCTTTGGAAACACAACTACAAGATGCTGAATTACTTTAAGACACAGAATTCTTTCATATTCAGCACTGGGAGATTTAATTTTCTTAGTACCTTTTTATATTCAGATCTATCCACAATCTATACAAATCAAGATAATAATTTTAGTTACGGCATAGAAATTTCCTTGGGTTTTTCTTCTCTTCCATTTGTGCCATTGCTCTATTCCTGTACAGTGTTCACCATTTTTAGCATCTTTGAATCCAGTCCCAGGAATATTTGTTGAGACAAAACTTGGGAACAGTATCCTACCCACGACATTTCAAAAAGAACTTGTGTCTTAAACAAGAGCTACTGAAAGACATGTAAGACTAATTCTGACCATATTCCCAGGTAACAATGATAATGACACCTAATGACCATTTAGGATAATAACAAGGTTGTATTGATTTTCCAGACAATATATTTCATGTAAATACTTCTGATAATAAGATGGTAGTGGACGATTTGTGTAAAGACAGACATTTTATGCATCTTTCTAGCCTCATAATGCTTAATGTGTTTGTTATTTTTGGAAAATAACTAATGTCATCGGATATGCACAAAGTAGGTCACCAGTTAATTAATAGTCTGTAGAAGTGGGAAATTTAATTAACACTAAGGACATTTTTTTCCCCTGTAAATACGGTTATGCAACTTGAGTTGTATAGTTAGAGAAATGAATGTATGAAATGTATCTATAGGCCATGAGCAAAGCAGTGAATTACTACATACCTTGCTAAAGAGTAGCCTATTAAATAATATTCAAGCTGAAATGGAATTAGGAGACATACTACATTGAAAATAAATTTATAAGTTTATGTTTTGAAATGTAACTTTTGTGAGCAAGTTTGGTGGTAACATTAGCCAAAAAGCAGAACAGCACCTGATTTCCAAAAATTCAGAGGTGAGAGAGAAAATGCCTTACCCTGCATTTTATGCTATATCATGGGGATGGAAATTCTTATTTATAAGTAGAATTGGAGACTTCTACTAAAAAGCTAAAGAAAAAGTATGGCCCACTATAGGCCAAGTGTATGTGAATATGTATGTTTTATTTTGGATTTTTTAGTACTCTTGCAATAAGGTTCATGAGAGATCTAAGCATGGTTTAAATAGCAGTTCTCCATATCTTAACAGTGTATTTTTTACCCAATGATTTCACACATTCAAATAGATGAAAAAGTATAGACTGGTTATTTTAATGCCCTTGGTAAAGAAAAATGTGAAATTCCATTTTTAGTGTTCGAAAATGTGGGCCTTTCGACTTAAGATTGACCTTTCCCAAATGGACTTCATTTACCATGTATAGGCTTGTTGCCTCTAATCTATAGTTGCATGCATAGTCAGATGGAAAGCAAATGCTTTTCTTTAAGTTGAGACATCTAAGGGAGGTGTACGTTGAAAACAGTAAAAAAGTTTCTTTTCCCTTTTTTGTCCTTTTCTTCAGTATTTTAACCTCTGATACATATGCTCAAATCCGTACTTTGAAACCATACATTAAATGCATTAATGTAAAATTTAATGATTTAGTGCACCACTGCATTTCTTGTCAGAGGCATGGCCAAGAGCCTGTTTAGCATAACTCAGCAAGAAGGCTAATAATGCTAATAAGAGTAAGAGAGTGGGAAGAGTTAAAAAGAACTGCTTTACTTTTCTGTAAGGCAATATTTGACAGACAGATGTTGGATGTTAATAAACAGGTCTTCACATTTGGGAAGCTGTAAGGGATGGACAGGGATGGACAACAGGAGGTCAGAAGCCAGTCAACCATGAACTACCATTCGTAAAATAGTACTGTTCATAGAACAGGATTTTTTTATCATGTTGGTAAAAATTGTGATGTCAGTTTTTATGGTAAGTTCTTTAGGTCTGCTTCAGACAATCCAAAGACAGATGCCTCACCTAACAAAGTTAGATATCAGTCGTGCTCATCACAATGGAAAAAACAGTGAGTTCTTGGAGGCTGAAAATCTTGCTCCCCTCCTACATGTCTTAGTCTCACTGACTAAAGTATGTTTGCCTGTGGGGTAGAACAAGATTCTGGAGGAGAGATACAGATTGCCATTCAAATGAGATGGTTAAATTCATTAGGTACTTGATTCAAATAAATTAATAAAGCATAAAGTCTTGATCCGGTTATTATGGATAACAATGTGTCATACATCAGTTGAATACAACCAATATGTGCGCAATTTTAGTTCACTGACAATATGGGGTAAAGAGTCCTAATTTAGCTTGCAGTGAAAGTGGACCAAACAGCACTAATAATACAGCTCCATAAATGCATTAACTTACATTGCTGCAGACAATGAACAGTTACTGCATATCAGTCAAAGCTAAGCTGCAGTAACTTGTTCAGGAGCTTAAGCAACGGAATTTGCGAGCGATTCAAGGTTAAGGCTGGTGTGAATAGATTGAATGATGTGACTTAAAAGAGGCAATAAAGAAAAAGGGTAAGAACCTAATGGCAATGTCAGGTCAAGAGATGGAATGAAAAAGTGGCTTGCTGTTGGAAATAAAGCTTGTGTCAAATCCCGTGGAAGAACTGATTGGCAATTAAAGAGGAGTTAGAGGCAGAATCTGTGTTGTAAAATCCTGTATATTGATTTGAGTTGATTGGGACAAAACGTAACTCAATGTGTCTAATTCTGGCCGAAATACAATAACATTGCTGAAGTAAAATGTGACAAGCTTTCCATTAGATTCCAGAAGAAAAGAATGTGCTATTAGATGATCAAAAGATTATATTCAGAACTTGAAAAAATGGATACAGATCTTACCACAACTGTATTTACCACTATATCTGTAAAAAAAATATTAAAAAATTAAGGATTCAAAAGGTACTCCAATATTGCCATTATCCAATATTGCCATCCACTCAGGGGTACTAAGGGAGCTGGCAGAAGTGCTCACCAAGACACTTTTGATCACTTAGCAGCAGTCCTGACTAACCGGGGAGGTTCCACCTGTTTGGAAGTTAGCAAATGTGACACCCATCTACAAGTAGGGCCATAAGGAGGATCTGAGGAACTATAGGCTTCTTAGTCTGACCTCAGTGCCAGGGAAGGTTATGAAGCAGATCATCTTGAGTGCCATGATGTGGCACATAGAAGACAACAAGGTGATCAGGGCCAGTTAGCACGGGTTTATGAAAGGTAAGTTCTGCTTAACAACCTGATCTTCTTCTATGACAAGGTGACCCGCTTAGTGGATGAGGGAAAGACCATGGATGTTGTTTACCTGGACTTTAGTAAAACCTTGACACTCTTTCCCACAGCATTCTCCTGGAGAAACTGGCTGCGCATGACTTGGAGGGTGTACTCTTTGCTGGGTAAAATCTGGCTGAATGGCTGGACCCAAAGAGTGGTGGTGAATGGATTTCAATCCAGCTGGTGGCCAGTCACAAGTGGTGTTCCCCAGAGCTCAGTACTGGGGCCAATTCTGTTTCCTATCTTTATCAATGATCTGGATGAGAGGATTGAGTGCACCCTCAGTAAGTTTGCAGATGACACCAAGTTGGGCGTAAGTGTTGATCTGCGTGAGTGTAGGAAGAGTCTACAGAGGGACCTGGACAGGCTGGATCAATGGGCCAAGGCCAATTGTATGAGGTTCAACAAGGCCAAGGGACTGGTCCTGCATTTGGGTCACAATCACCCCATGCATCACTACAGGCTTGGGGGTGAGTGGCTGGAAAGCTGCCTGTCAGAAAAGGACCTGGGGGTGCTGGTCGACAGCCGACTGAACATGAGCCGGCAGTGTGCCCAGGTGGCCAAGAAGGCCAACAGCGTCCTGGCCTGTATCAGAAATAGTGTGGCCAGCAGGAGTAGGGAGGTGATTGTGCCCCTGTACTTGGCACTGGTGAGGTCACACCTCAAATACTGTGTGCAGTTTTGGGTCCCTCACTACAAGAAGGACATTGAGGTGCTGGAATGCATCCAAAGAAGAGCAATGAAGCTCATGAAGGGTCTAGAGAACAAGTCTTATGCGGAGCAGCTGAGGGAACTGGGGTTGTTTAGCCTGGAGAAGAGGAGGCTGAGGGGAGACCTTATTGCTCTCAACAGCTACCTCAAAGGTTGTAGCGAGGTGGGAGTTGTTCTCTTTTCCCAAGTAACAAGGGATAGGACAAAAGGAAATGGCCTCAAGTTGTACCAGGGGAGGTTTAGATCAGACGTTAGGAAGAACTTCTTCACTGAAAGTGTCATCCAGCATTGGAGCAGGCTGCCCAGGGAAGTGGTTGAGTCACCATCCCTGGAGGTATAATAAAAATGTATAGATGTGATACTTAGGGACATGGCTTAGTGGTGGACTTGGCATTTACCAGTTGGACTTGATGATCTTAAAGGTCTTTTCCAACCTAAATGATTCTATGATTCTATGATTATATGTGCTTTTTATCCAAAAGAACTGCCTCTGGATGCACCTTCAAATATGAGATCTGCAGCTCCCCTGTGATGCTTAGAAGGGAATTATAGGCAGGGAACTTTCTTCAAGGTGAGGTGAATTGTTATCAATCTTGCCACCTTGTCAAAGGCACTGAGAATAGCCTGCAGAGATGTGCTGGGTCTTATTTCTCTAAAGAACTTCTACTTGGAATGAAATTTGTTTGTGAAGTATAAACAAACTTGTGCACGTACAACTAACCATACTTCCCTACAAGAGCTATTAGTTAACTCTACTTCAGGCTACATGATTTCTTTTCTTAATACTTTATGGAGATATTTTATTCCCTGTGTGTTGGTAGTTCTCACAGGCCCAAGGCAGAAATGAACAGTTCTGGAAGGAAATATAATTATCATCATTATTAAGCACTTGTTTCTTTTCTGTGAGTTTCACCAGCTGATATGTCGCATATTTCACTTTTCCAGATGTTCTACCAGTTGTTTCACAAGGACTTAGTTGACAAATCCTTCTGTAACATGAGCTGCACTAATATGAAATACATTAAGCAGTTTGTACAGCTCTCAAGCTATTTTTCATGACTGTTTCCAATTGATCTGTTACAAATACAGCAAAAACTTAAAAATACATATTGCTTCATGGTTAAGAGTAATCTGAAGACATCTTGTTTTATTTGAAAAATAGTGACAGTGACAATGTGTAATTAAAAAAAAATAATTTTAAAATCTTCTTCCACTGCTTTCTTATTTGAATGGAGAGTGGGGATTCTGTACAAGTAAGAAGAAAGTATTTATTCTGGTTTTGGCTGAGATAAAGTTAATTTTCTTCCTAGTAGCCAGTACAGTGATGTGTTTTGGATTTAATATGAGAATAATGCTGATAACACACTGATGTTTTAGTTGTTGCTAAGTAGCACTTATCCTAAGTCAAGGACTTTTCAGTTTACCATGCTCTGCAAGAGAGGAGGTGCACAAGACACTGGGAGGGAGCATGGCCATGCAGCTAACTCAAACTAGCCAAAGGGATATTCCGTATCACAGAAAGTCATGCTCAGTATACAAACTGGGAGAAGCTGGCCTGGAGGGGCAGATCGCTGGTTGGATATCAGTCAGCAGGTGGCGAGCAATTGAATTGAGGATCACTTGCCTTTCTTGGGTTTTATTTCTCTCTCTTTTTGTTGTCTCCCTTTTCATCAAAATTTTTATTATTATTATTATAAATTATTATTATGTTTTATTTTATTTCATTTATTAAACTGTTCTTACCTCAACCCATGAGTTTTGGTTTTTATCTTGATTCTCCTCCCCATCCCACTGGGTTGGGGAGGAGTGAGCAAGCAACGGCATGGTGCTTAGTTGCCAGCTGGGGTTAAATCACAACAGGATTGTACTGTCCTTTCAGCATGACAGAAAACATACTCCAAGCAAAGAATTTAAATCCATAGACTCAGTGTTGAAGGTTGTTAGTTACAAGTTTTGATCTATTTCCAAAGACTGGGTGTAAGGTCTCTTGGGTTTCCTTTGTTATCTGGAGTCTCAGTAGCATAAGAGGGCTGAGTGATAATCCCCTTCTCTCTGGCCTAATTCACTCTCAAGTACCAAGCCACATATTTCAGAAGTAAATACTGCTGTACTCTATTAGCCCAAAATCTTTTCTGAGGAAGTATCTCACAGATATTCTGAAGTCAACAAGTGGAGGCAGGGACATTGTTGGATTAGATAATACAGGTCCAGCACAGTCATGTTTCCTTCACTCTAATATAGATGAATGGGAACTAAGATTTTAGTGAATCTCTTGCTTTCTGAGGGTTGGTTTTGGTTGCTTGGTTTTGGTTTGGTTTGGTTTGGTTTTTTTTGAAAGGACCCTACACACAGGAAGCTGTGTCCTTTCATATGCCAGAAAAAAACATCTTGAGTAATGATCAGGTCATGTAAATTGCAACAGTCAATGGCTAGTTTCTAGAGCTGGGTAACTTAGTCATGAAGAAGATCAGATAACTTCAGCATTTCCCAGGCCCTTTTCCCTTCAATTTTCCTGTTCTCCTACCATGCTTCTAGTACCTTCAGGTTTCTCCTGCACTTACCTGCTACCAATTTGCAAATGGCAGGAAATTCTGTGTCAGGTGCCACTGATCAAGATTTACACATGTTAACTGACCAGCTATAATGGGCCTGAACTCAGATTGCTGCCCGTGGCCCCTTTCTTTAGAGGTGCTGAGGACACTGAAAGGAGTTACAGGTTACAATAGGTTTTATTTGAACTCAATCTGTACAAAACCTCTTCTGAATAAAGATAAAGAAATCTGTGATAAGGTAAAAAGGCTTTGAAAAAAATCCTCCCATATCCTATCAAGTCCTTGAAAAGTTCTTAAAAATGGTTGCAAGCATTTTGCAGTTACAACTGGATTTTTGAAAAAATCACCTCTTTTCTGCTGGTGTTGTTAGACTGTATGTCTGCTCTCTGCTCTTTCATTGTCCCTCAGTCTATGTCATGCTAGAGACTTCCAGTTTGCCCTTTCTCATCATTTGTTTCTCTCAAGGAAAGAACCATCTCCTCCACAAGGGCTCACCTGCACTTGAGCCACATTCCCTTCAGCTAAGACAAACAAGACACCTTTTGCTGCCCAGCTGACTCTTTCAAAAGGACACAGTCCATGATTCCCTACTAACTAACAAAATAATTGTGCTATTTGACACAGCAGCCAACAGGTCAAGAAAAAAGGTTAATTTCATTGACTGTGCTGTGAAAGAAAAGTATGAGAATTGAATATGTTCGGGTACCTAAATGTCTTTCTTGGGTTTGTTTTCAATGGGTCAACAGAAGTTGTTGGAGAAGGTGAGTGAAAGACAGAGTAGCCAAACTGCTGCCTAGAAAGAGTTTGGAGTAGCATATCGAAGAGATAATTATTAAGCTACCCTTATATTTATTTTCTATATCTTAACTATTTTTATTCGTACTTACTGTTATTGTCCTACTGCTGATGTTACAATGCATTTTATTCAGAGTTTAATTCTGTATTGGACTCTTAAATATTACATATACAGTTTTTCTATTAGGAAGTTATCATTAAAGTTTTGCTGTGTTTAGGGAGAAAAAAAAAAACAATCTATATACATACACACATCAGTTATCTTCTTTATTTGTACACGCCAGTTAACCACACACAACTACCACAGAAAAGGCTTTTTCAGTTTATACCTGAATCTTTCCATTCACTATTTATGTATAAGACTGCATCCATTGACAAGGCATAATTACTAGGTTTCCTTTTCTATATGGAAGCTCTATGTATTTTGTTCTCTCAAATCACTCTACTCTGAATAATCAGTTCATTTTTCTCACATAAATCTACAACTATGATATTTTTTCTCCACCCCCCCCTTTTATTTTTCATTTTAACTGAAATTCAGATGGAGAAACAGCTAATGCACTGATTGATGGTCAGCCTCATCTGTGAAGACCTGAGTCCTAGGACAATGTCGGGGCAGATACGGAGAATGACAAACTCATAAGAAACACTGGAAGCTCTACATTGACACAGAACTGTTCCTTGTTGTTCAGCTCTACTATATCAGGAAAAGCCAAGGCTTGCTTTCAGACTGTCTGGTACAGATTTCCTCTGGTCCATCTCTGCAAACAGATTAAATGCCGATTATAATGCCTCAGGCCAATTTGTCTAAGAAGGTAGAGATGAAAGTAATCATGAAAATATAGAAAGCTCTTGTGTTATTCATACTTGACAGATCCTTTACTCTCTCCTTGCCCATGTCAAGGATCCATGAGAACTTGAGCTTATTAAATATTAACTGAACAAAGACTAGAAATTTTAAAACACATGTGATAAGGACTAAACCCACTTAAAACAAAAGACCTCTTTTGCAAAACTGATGTTTGGTTATAAGAGAGTATTTTGCTAAATGAGAAGAAAAATGAGTCAAACAACTTCTTGTGCCAAACCAGAAATGAAATGTGCTTCTCAGTAGGCTACTGTTACCGCTTACTCTCTCACATCTCTTAAAGGAGTGTGAAACAGGACAAACAAGTGTGCATTAATGAATGAAACTCAGAAACAAGGTTGCAGTTGTGCTTCTGTGTGTTCCTGGTATAGACCAGGAATCACTTCATCCAAGACAAAATATTTTTCCTTGCACACTGTTAGATAAACGTGCAAGTTTTCCTTACACACTGATAGCCCTTTGACCAGGTGTCAGCAGCAGCATAGATTCAAATGGGCAACTGCTCATCTAAAACCACCATCAGCAGTGGCTTACTTGCCAGGTAGTATACAAAACAAATCTACACATGAAGTTAGAAAGGATGAGGTGAATCTCTCAGTGTTTCTAATACAATTCTCACAAATGCATAATACTAAACCTTCCCTAATTCTATATTTTAAAGCCATATGTACTGAAAAGTTTGGTTACATTGATATAACAGATTATTTTATCTATCTGAACAACTTTCAGTACAAAGCACTGGAGGAGACTAAGAGCATTGACTTAGGAACTGACTCCTGTGAGACAGTGGGATACCAACTATATTCAACTCCAGAGACTTAATGTCCCAAGAGACAAGGACTTTCTGATCTGCAGCCTTTTGGATAGTAACATAATGAAGCTTACTCCTTACTGCTGAGTCCTGCATGACATCTTATTCTCATGACTTGTGTTCAGGGTGTTTTATCCTTTACATACGGCAGGAGGGAATGTTCACAAAAGCCCCCCAGAAATCCAAACAAAAAACCACAGAACACTTTGTGTATTACTTTTCCCTGAAACAGGTGATACAACTGAACTATTTCCACAAACACTCCGTGTTCCATTCCACTGAGGCCCTATCATCTCTTTCTGTGGAAAGGGCAAGCTGTGCTCTCTTGATGTTCTCACCATCACACATTTAACTTTTCTTTGGAAGGAGAATGTAATCTGTACTTCCAGTCGTATAGAAAAGGCTGTGAACTACCATGCAAATCATGCAAGGTCAATCACTCTCTCACTGGATGTCTATATGGTGAGATGGTTGCAAGCTAGGGCTATTAATTCTCTGACCTGAAAGTGAATGAGTCCCCACGTGGTCATTCTAGAAGCTGTGAGTGCAAGAGTGTTTATAGTAAACTAGCATTTCTAAATGATTTCAGAATCACAGGTAGTTTCCATCTTTTGTCTCTCCATGCCTGGGAATGCTGACATGTCCCCAGGGACTGCAAAAGCCCAAGTACAAAACTTATCTACTGCAGTGTTTCTCCCAAATGTGACCTTAAAGGTTCACCAAGATGACAAATAGGAATAAGTCTCTTTTTCTGAACGTTGTTTCTTCAGCTACATAAATCCGTTGTACTTGTTGAGCCTTTAGCTTTGAAGTGAAACCTCAGCTACCTCTTGAAATACATTATTAGTTGAAAGAAGTCACTTTAACTCACCTTTAAACTTGTAAGAACAGACAGAATACCAATGGGCAAAGCTCAGATCTTGTACCTCCACATCCACCAGTTCTCTGATTTCACAAATGGAATTCTACTCTGTTCAAACTCCGTCTTAGGAATTGCTGTAATATTTATTGTACTAATCCTCCCCAACCCAAAAATAAATAAAATACATAAAGTCTGGAGTGTTTTAACTCAAGTTAGAAAGCTAATTTGAAATTGATTTTTTTCAGGATAGGATTATTCTTAGAATTTTAGTCCTGAAACTTTGCCTTTTCTTACTTAGCACTGTGCACGTATTCACTCTTTAGAATATGAAAGTATTAAAAAATATTCAAATAGCAAAATAAAGGCACAATTTAAGAAACATGTCAGTGTTTCTTTAGGAAAAAATATCCATACTATTGTTGTGCCTTCTCAGTGCACAGCAAAATCCAACAATCGTAACGCTTGTATTATTCTGGCCATCAGTAACATTCATCTGGGCTGCTTCACACAATGGATCTTATTTTTCTTTCAATATTTGAGAACACTTTTTGCTTGCTCATTTATTATTTCCCTACAATTGTCATTCTTATTTTCTTCTTGCCTTCTAGGCATGGTAAATGTTTATAATTTACTAACATGATGGCTTTCAACTTTTGTAGAAATTGATTTATCAAAGGAAAAAAATAATGATGCTAGTTACATACAATGTCTTTTGTGCAGTTCCTTTTTTGTTTTTCCCTCAGGATTTACTTCACAGTTAGGAATTTGTTAAAGTTTCTGCAAAAATAAATGGAAATATGCTGATTTAGATCATAAATTATATGACAGTTATTTGATACTTGGCAGCTTCATGAGGCAGATGCTGCCACATCACGTCCAAAACATGCAACATAGCACACTAGATTAAAAGCCGTATACTTATATAAATCCACAAAATATGTGTCAAAGCATTTCAGAAAATGCAGCAGCATTTCTTGTTTGTAGTTTTGTGGGGATCTGTTATAAAAGCAAAAAAGCATACCATGAGGCTGAATTTTGCATATATTTCAGGGTATTATATGAAGCTCATCAGTGTCTTCAGATTATTCAGCCTGGGTGTCTGTGACAGAGACATGCCTATAAGGATGTGTCTTCAGAGTCGATCAACTAGGACAGCATGAACTTTGTGTAAATGGTGTCCCTTCTATACCAAATATTGGTCTACATGGACCCTTTGTCTAGAGCTATGTTGCAGTTGTTTTAACTGATGTTTGGTCATTGATTACAGGATAAAATTGCAGACTTGTATGCCTGGTGCTAAAAAATGTGATGTTCAACTATATGGTGTATATATATACATGGTGTATGACATGCAGTGCTTAGCTGTGAACGGTTTATCAGATCTGCATTAACCAATGTTACGTATGTTCAGAAGAAAGGAGGAGCACAGAAACTCTCTAAATCTGTTGGTTGTTCAGTAAGATGCACATCAACAGCTAGTCTACACTTGCTTTCAGTGAGGTCAAAGGGCTTTGAACAGACCCCACTGCATTTTACAGTGTAAAAACACTATGTTTCTGAGATAAACTGAATTCTGATCTTTTCTGATTATCATTTCATTCATTAACATTCTCATTTCTTTTAGCTTTTAACTTACGTGGTAAAATTGGCAGTTCTCCATCTATGAGGGGCAGGTAAATACAGACGAAATGTGGATTTTTTCAAGCACTGAGAGATTTGAACATAGATTTTATTCTGAGTTTTAGTGCTTTACTTACGTTTAAAATAACTTTATTTTTTTCTTAGTAATATAAAACAGAAAAAGTTTTCCAATACCAGTTACGGTAGTAGAGATATTTGTTTTCAGCCATAAGAAATGTGTGACATTATAGTTTTTATGCCTTCTTATTCATAAATATGGGCTTCCAATGAATGCATATGTATATATATATGAATTTCCACAAAACAGTGTCCAGCAGGAGCTTAACATACATTAAGAGTTGACTTCCAGATAGTGAGAACTCTTTTTGGTCATCTCTCTAGAAGTTCATCTTATACACATCTTGCACATATTTTCTAACATATTTTATTCTGAATAGTAAAGAGGAAGATTCTCAGTTAGCATTTATTGCTATAGTGCTCTTTAATTCAAAGTGTATAATAAGTGATCACTCTGCTATTTCTAACAAGCATTCTTCAAAAGTAAGACACAGTGTTTGCCTTCCCATTTCATATTTTTCATACTGCCAGTAATGTATTCCTTACTTCTTTCTCTGGAATGAATTGAACGAAGTATTTGAGAAGATAGGCCATCACCATATGACTAACATTTCCCTGCCTTGCGCAGTAGTATCTTTTCCTTTTAAGTTAAAATTTGGTATTATATACGTCTTTGATTACTATTTTTTAAAGAACCTATTGGTGGTTTGGTCTTTTTGTGATATGTTAGTCCATGCTGCATTTTGGTAAGAATAAGAGGTAATGATAATTGTAGTCTGCAAGGATCATCATTCCTCGGTTCAATTCTTACCTTTTCTTTTCGACAAGAATTATGTAATTTTGTATTTCTCAAAATAACAACAAAAAGATGTTCAAAATTAAATCACTTCAGTCTTTTTTCCAGCATTGCTTTGATAAGCTATTACAATAATATAATCATCTGAATTGTCACGCTTTTGATCCATTTTGGTACCAAAAATGCATCAAGAGATGACAGTGTCTGAAACATCCCAGAGACTTGATTGCCCCTTATAAATTTTATTACAGCAGCATTGCTATCGTAAAGGTTGTGTCAGCACTTTCTTTATAATGTCAGTCTTCAAGGGGTGATAACTCATCTGTAAAAATTGCTATAAGCTCCTACTTGGCATGCAAGGTCACAGTTCCAAAAGCTAGTTTTTCTAAATTGTCAAAATATTTCACAAATTAAAGAAAGTAATACAAATTATACAAAGTTTTATATTTGCTTATAAAGAACAGGAATATATAGTTAGGAATTCAAAATTATCTGTTGCACTTTCTTCTCCATTTTCTAATCCAATTGCTTTGCAGACCTCTTTCAGAACTGTGATATTGTTCTATATTTTAATTCCAGCACCACGAAGAGAAGTTCACCTATTATTCTCAGTAACACAATGTATAGGCTTCTAAATGAACAGCAGTTCTGAATGGAAGCGGACCACTGGTGGAGATACTTGGACACAACTTTTGATGCAGTGAACCTACCACCACATTATCAGCTTTGTTGTATAACAGAAGTTCAGTCTGGTGCTTATCTGAATACTCATTGTGGACTGTGGAGAGTACGGACATTGTACCCTTCCATTGTACCAACAAGAGCACCAATCAAAATCCCCAAAGAAATCTGAAAGTTTGGAGAACACGCAGGTATATATATACAGGATGCTGCGGTCTGCATGGGTTCATTATCCACTGCTGAATTCTGAAGGCAGTCTGTGTCTCTTAGGCACTCCATAAAACACCTTAAAGACTGGTTCCCTCTGACGTATACAAGGGCTATATCATATTGTAGCCGTTGCTCTGTCATTTCTGAAATGAAAATAGAGAGGAGGCTTTAGCCACTCCCTTCTACTGCTGAATACCTGACATTTTTGTGTGCAATTATTTGTCCAATCTTTATTTGGTTATTTCTAACAAAGAAATTGCTATTTATTGACAAAATTAGGGAGGCCTGAGCTCAAAACTAGGCTTCTTAGAATTTTTATTCCCACACTGAGAAAGATTAGTGTGGTTTCTCCTATTGTAGGCTGATAAATTTGTTTGTTTTCAGAGTATGGAAGCTATACGAAAATTTGTTTTTTTTTTACAAAGAGGAGCAGGGAAAAGGGGCAAGAAAGAGAACTATAACTTTACTTGTCAAAACTGGAAATACTTTTACGTACCATGTATTCAGTATAGCATGAAAAAGTGTAGGAAGAATGAATACATAGCACAGAAATAAAGACAACAGCAGGAAAAAAAAAAAGGGGAAAAGAAAAAGACTCAACTTTAAATATAAAATTAACCATTTAGCAGCTTACAAAATGCTTTAGACATTTCTAAATTTTGATGGTTGACTAGGTATTCTGTTTCAATTGCTTGGCTTATGTCTAAGGATGGAAGACAAGTGTACTGTGATGAAGTAGCTTGGTAGGTTTTTCTAACACATGCTGACTTGAATAAGTTTCTTTGTGAGTATGGGCAACAGATGAAACAGATTGCATTAACTTTTTCTGTCTCCATTTACCTTTTAGAACTGTCAAGTATGTTTGGTAAGTGATTATTTTAAATTAAAGGCCTAATAGTCAAATCTCTTTTACCTATTAGACAAAAAAGGGAAATTTTAATGCAATTATCAACACTTACTTCATTTTATTCTTTTATAAAAATCTAATTACTAGTTCTGATATTTCTTATTAAAATTTAAGTATCCTATTGAACAAAGTGACTGTCCACAAGTGCAGTCTCTTACATTACAGGGAAATACTGAACTTCAATATATGACATGTGATACTAATAAGTGTCCAATATTGTTCAAGTGGAAGTATTTATTTCTGTCTCCAGCTTTCCTAATCACATAACTATTTTGAGAATATTTTTGTTGATATCTTAGGTGGAACGATGGATCCTTTGAATTTTGCAGTAAAATTTATTTTGGTAAGCAAAATAACAACATACTAATCATATAAATGTTAGAGTCAGATTTATTTAAAAAAAATAAAAATACGTATCTGAATTTAAAAATCAGAGTTTACCATTGCTTAGCTGAAATAGGTAGAAATAATTTTTAGCATATTTAAAAGGTAAAGTACAAAATCTACAACTGGATCTTTTTTATTTTAATTTTACGCCAGGGACCGTCATTATAATGCATGTCTACACATTTCATCTGAAAACCCACAGACATCAGGGAGTTTGGAATATAGATCATCAAGGATCTTTTTTTGTCTTTGTTCAATCTGAAATAAGTACTTTTTCTCTATTCCGATTTGTAGTAATTCCTGATGCAAAATTCTCTCATAACGATTGGGGTAAAAGTCACAATAACACAGCATAGTATTTCTGTCAGACAGCACTAATTATTTATCTCTATTTTAAGAGAATCTTATCCATATTTTACATTAATTTGTCATTTTATAATGATAGAATATAAATATATGGACCAAACCACACACTATGTACTAAATACACAGAAACCTGTTACTGGTCCGTGAAATCTGAAAACTCTCTGGATGTATACCTGTCAAAAACATTGACTGTATTTCTTATATTTTTTGTGCTGAATGTGTGAGAGGCCTGTATCTGATACTCATTAGATATATGGTCTTCCTGTGTGTTTTAACCTTTCAAACACAAAGACAGAATATTGCAGAGGATAGTGAAGATGTGTTTTAAAAGTGAAATTTCGTCCAGTCACTGTTGATTAGCCATTGGATGTCCTGCATCAGACGCTACTGATAATGTTAGTAGACTCAGATGAAATTTGAGGATTTGTTTAATATACATCAAGATACACCAAGACGCAGCCAAAAAACCAAAAGTTTTCGATGGTTGAACTCAGTTAAAACTGAAGTACTTCCATGAGGCTCTAAGAACTAGCTTGGAACTGTACCTACTTTTGGAAATTCCTTTGATGAATGATGTCTGACACCTGGAAGAGTTTTATGTTATCCAGATGTGTTGTTTTTATTCTTGGTTCATCTCCGAACTGATCTTCAACATATCAGTTAAATCTAACTTCTGCTCTCTGACAAACACCGGGTAGGTCTTACCTTGCATTTCAAATATGCTTCTGAAAAGCTAATGCAGTCTTTTATTATGTCTCAGCTCGTCTATTGTAACATTCTCAGCAGGTCTGCTTGACAAATTAATGAGCAGGTTTTGAATAGTTCGGGACTGAGTTGTAAGCCTAAGAAACCAAAAAGCACGAGCATATTACTCCAATTTTTGTCTTATTACATTCACTTCCTTTTGAGTATAGCATAAGCTTTGAAATCTTATTGCCCATGTTAGAAGTATTAGGCAAATCCGGCTCTAGAGAACAGGCCCAAATGGATTCCCCACTAGCTATGCGACCAGAGACTACAGTTCTATGACATAGGAAAATTAAGTTTTTGTCTTAAGACTGAAACATCTACTCCTATAAAATAAGCTTTATATGTATCATGCAATGAGAAATCTTACCTCTTTATATCCATGTAGCAAACCTAATTGATTCTTAAATCAGTTTAGGGTTTAACTACTCCATTTCGCAGAACTGACTGCAGGTGCTCACCTATTTTTCTTATTAAGGTCTTACTTGTTTTTAGTCACTGTTCGTTATCTCTACTGTCTTTTTTATGAGCTATTTTTCATGAATCTTTTGATAATTTTTAAGTTATTGAGTATCTCCACTTCCACACTTTCAGTGTTATCTGTCAGTAATGCTCAGACATCAACAGACTGTGATGAAGTATTGGAAGGATGTGGATGGGCTTGAAGCCACATGCGGAAATGATACAGAAGTAGCTTAACAGTGATAGTATGGTTTTAAGTGGATGAATAAAGCAGGATGACAGTTTAGATGGTTTAATCCTGGTAGGGCACCGGATCCTGGTTAGGAAGCTCAGCATACCTGCCTGATGAGATCTATCCCACTTATTTGGGATAACTTCTGTGGAAGATCTTTGCAGGTACTCCCTAGGGTTCTTCTTTCAGCCTGGTGATAAGTTCTGAATGTTGGGCTTATAGTACTGAAATTGCCAAAGAGAGATTACAAGAAATACAGAGCAAGTAAGATAAAGTAATGCTGAAGTGAATTAAATATTTGTATTCATTATATTACCTAATATGACATTATGCATTTAATTATTTTTTTTAATAGCACTTAATAGGTGTGATGGAAATTTTGATAGGCTGCTTGTGGGCTAGTTATCTCTCCATAGAAGCCTGAATCTGAACCTGAGCACACTGTTTATACTACATTTGCTTTTAGCTTGATAAAAGAGTTTTTTAGAGGTAGGCTACAGACTCCTGTTGAAAGCCATTGGGTCTGGCTGCCTCACTTCCAGTTAAACCACCAGGAGACAACCTCAAAGAGCATTTTCCCCTCAGAAACAGGCAGACACAATGAAAATCTTTTAAATCAAAAAATCCTGATTGCCTCCACTTCCAGTTATGTCTAATCCTGTAAAATGCTGAATGTCGTTACCTTCCATCAGTTTTTATTTACTGCTTCAGCCAAGACAGTTCATTATCTTGTTGGAGACTTTCGCACGCACAGAGTTTACAACATTTAAATTTTGAGTGCTTCTTTGAGTGCATTTTGTCTTTTATTCTGTTTTCCAACACTACCTCAATGGTCCTGTCTAAATGTGCTAGACAGTGTCGTCCACAGTATTACCTTTTATTTTGCCTTTATTGATTATACATCAGACCTTACAGCATTCATAATGTGAAAAAATTTTCTTTATGAAAGACAGCCAGCTATTTTCTACAGTTACAATCCTTTTAGAATAACCCACTGCTTACACACTTTAGCATTTAAGGATTACCACAAAGCATAGCAAGAAGGTATAATGAACTTAAAAAGAGTATCTGCTATATTCGCAAACCTCAGTACCTGTAGACAGCCAACAACAATGACAACTTCTTGATATGTACAGAAAATATTTGCTCCTCTGAATGCTCAAGTCTATTCTTTATTTGAGATATTTTTTTGCTTTTTTATTATCCAATTATTTAGTTCTAACTAATCATGCATTTATTTGATTATTATTATTATTCTAAAGCTATTTTAATGCATTTAGGGCAAAATTTTGTATTTTTGTTTCAGGAATTTTGCTTAATATTCATGTTACCTCAAATAACAAATTATTTTTTTAATTGTAGTTAAAGGAGGCATTTTTAAATGAACTGAATATCATATAGACTCCATGTCCACTTAACACTGAAAAACATTTAATTTTTTTTCTCCAAAAATTATTTCTTTGGGGAAAAAGGAATTAAATATATAAATACATATTTAATAATAGTACATTTAAAATAATAAATTAATATTTAAAACATATTACATTCACGGTCTAATAAAATAGTAAAACAACCAGCTTTTTTTTGTTATACTTGGTCCAATGCACTTTATGAAATTTGTACTAGATAACAACACATATTTCCATTTAAAAACTTTTAGACAAAATCAGGTAATCAGGTTTTGTTTAATGAATGTGATATCATTAATGGCTTAAGAAGAGAATCTTTGTCAGTTATCATGAATTTTTCAACCAAAGAGTAATATTTAAATAGCATATAACTGCAAAATAAGAAGTTCAACATAAGTGAACTGTGAAAGAGAAATTGTTTTGTTACTGTACTATACTAACACCAAGCACCACGTTCAGCACAAATATTTTGCATTTTGTTTCTCCTGTTTTGGTAATGTCAAAATAGCTAATGTTCAACCACTCCATTTTTGAATGAGAAGTATGATAATTTAATTAAAGTTTAAAGTCTAGGAGCTGCTGAAGATCATACATAATCCAATTACTTTTTATTCAATTAGTTTAATAGCAAACCACTTTGCTATAATTACAGTTAATCCCCTGATTTTTCTTCTCAGCTGTTTATCAATGGCCTGTATGACATCTTTGAGGAAATCATACTGGGATATAATTATCAACAATCCCCAATGGAATTAATGTTCTAAATAGTTCTTAATTATGAGAAGTATTCCATTGCTGGATGGGTTAGATTTGAAGATGGTAAGAACACAATACATAGTTTGAAGTTTCTGAGCCACTTTCCCTAGAGTTCTTGGAAAAAGGAGACAATACAGTTATTTCTCCCACTTGCTGATACTGAACAAAGAAATGCCAAGATATAAGGTAAATTGAATCAAAGAAAAGGAGAATTGCAGCCAGGCCCTTCTAAACACTGTGGCTGTTTACTGAATTGGAAATATCAGAAATGACTTTCAGCAGTATCATAGTCTCTTACGCATACAACAAATTGGTATTGGTGTCTGTAATGCTGGATCTTTGACAAGCTAAAGCCACAAATTCATTACTTCACAGATAAAAGAAAACATATATACATAATTCATTAACTGATTGTGTTAGTCTTTGAATTTCTCAAAGAAATTATCCAAATTTCCTTTTCTTGTTGTGTGGTTTTTTAAGCAGAAATGGGTGCTTCATATGTAGGATGCTATATCTGCAGGAATGGATTTAATCCAGCACATATTCACAGAAATTCAGCATTAAATATGGCATAGATTATTAAGGACATCCCAGTGATATTTTAAATTCTGGATTCCTCTGCAGTCCAGTACAAGCCCTGCATCTTGCCAGACTCTGAGTCATAAAACACAGAGAATGAAAAAACTGAAGTTCCAGATAAAACACAAAAATAAATGCCTACTGTTGAGATCCTCACATCGCTGACAAAAAGTGTATAATTTTAGTAGGATGTTCATCAAATCTTACACAAATCTATGGTTCTTCTTGGCTGAATTAAAGTTTCTCTCTTTTTAGAAGCTTTAATTCTTGCCCAGCCATATAACAAAATGTGCAATACAAATGCCTAATGATCCTTAAATAAAAAAGTAAAGAAAAAAAAAGATGCTTTTTAAGCTCATTTGTATGTGTCAAAAAGAATTTCAGGAAGAAGTCATGTAATTTGCCTTTTACTTTGATAGCCTAACTGCAGTGTTGCTATATAGCAGAAAGGAACTTTTCTTGTTCTTCTAAATGTGAAGCTATAACATGTACCTGTTTTTACAGGTTATTTTTCACGGATAAGGTAAAGTAGCCTGGAAGATCAGGTCATGAGGAGGGTTTTGAATCCACTCTCTGTTCTTCAACTGCTAGAAGTAATGTGTGGTGAAGGAGGGAATAAATTCACTGCTAATATTATTTTTCTTAAGCTTGGGTGATCCTGCCAAGGCTGAAGTACAGAACAACACCCCAACCCTCCCCAGGAAAAAAAAAAAAAAAAAAAGAATTGTAATTGGTCCAATGGAAAAGCCTAGATTCACCCATCCTGTCTGAAGTAGGGTAAATGTCAAGGTAGGCTCCTTTACTAGTCAAGACAGTCACGAGTATCTATTTGGAGCAATACACTTTTTCATCGTTCTCCATTCAGTCCAGTGAGAGCTGAGTAGGAGCTAACTTTAGGCTTCAACCTTAGATATGTTCAGGATGAATCTAGAGACAAAGGCCATGATTCATCTACCAATCTGGCATAAGTGCTTCAGGTTAAAAGCTTAGAATTTGCTAGGTCATATGTCCTACTGTGTTGCTTTCCAGTCTTTCTGCTAGTGGAAATGCAGGATGTTATGGTGTCATTTCACTACTTTTGTTTCAGGGACTTAGTCTTCCTCCTAAAAGCATTCCTGGAAATGAGTGTGGTTATGCCTAAATTTCATGTTTGGCTCAGGAGACATAATGTGAAATCCTGAAGAAAAAAGACTTTTTGAATACTTAAAACAGTTTAGCAGACATTTACTAAACCAAATTTAGGATTAATTTTTCAATCATATATACCAGTTTTACTCCAATCTATCCTGGACAAAAAAAGGTTGGAGACATAATTTTCCTCCTTTTTACATTCATAAAGTCATATGACTACTTCAGCAACACCTTCTTACTAATCCCCCTGTCTCGTATTGATATTTATATTTAAAGTCAGTCCATCATCAATTAGTGTAGTATAAGTGAAATTCATGGTCTCTCAGTTTTTCTTCAGTGTCAAAAGATGCCAAACTACTGCTGATTTTGCAAGGTAAAAGACAGAGCTTTCACTGAGTTAAAAAAAAAAAAAAAAATAAAAATGTATATGAAGGAAAAGAGGCACATATCACTTCGAATTTCGAACTCCCTAATGAGGTGATATGGGGGTCTGACTGTGAAAGTGGAAATAATATCACCTGCCTGTTTGATGTCATCCATGTCCATATTTTATTGAAGGAACTTCAAGCATGAAAGAAGTATACTCCATATTGATTATGATCAAAAAACTTCTGGCTGGGGTGGTGTAGGCTGGCTGTGTCACAGCAGCAATTACACAGCACTGCTCCCTGGAGACTTTCACCTAGTTGTTAGATGAAATCAATAGTACCCAGACAAGCACTGAAATGACATTTTAATGTTCACAGAGAACATTTGCACTTCAGGCCTTTGAAAAAGTTTCTAACAGAGAGGGAAGGAGCAAAAGGAAGGTTCTGTGTTGCAGGTAAACACAGTCGCTTTCAAACAAATATATTAGCTGTCATTTGAGGCGTCTTTGTAAAGGCTATGTAAGTACTTAGGATAACAGCTCATTTTGACAGAAACAAACTGCAAGGAGTTTACAAGGGGAGGCAGTACATACAGCCACTGGGTGATAATGAATAGAGATGAGAAAGGAGAGGAGCTGGAGGGAGAGATTGCACAACCCAACGTGATGGGGTCAAACAGTGAAAGGTTGCAAGTGGGAGCAGTTAGAGCTACATTTCTCTCAGTGCTGTCTCTTCATGTCTTCATGCACAAGATGCCTCATAGTAAGTTGCAACTGTGGCAGAACAAGGCTAAAAATTACTTTTTACTTGGGTTTTGCAGGAGGTATTTTCTGTTTTGACTCAGGGTGTGTCAGTGAGAAGTCCAAGTGTACATGCTTTATGTATTGCTCATACAGGGCAAGAGAAGATGGGGTCCCTCCAGCATTCAGGCCTTCTGGGCCATTCCCGGTTGGCCTTTCCTTGCACCTTGAGCCTTGCTGCCACCCCAGCTTATAATTTAAGCAAGGTACGTGCCTTACATCATAATCAACTGTGCACCTACTGTGCTGCAGCTGATGGGTCTGGGGGCTTTGTAAGACCCATGAGGTTGGTACAACATTACACAGCTACAGTAATGCTCACAGAAAAAAACTATGTGTGGATGCACTTGGTATCTTTATACAAGATACTTGTTATTTTGTTTGCAGAAAGTTCATTTAGGAAGATCTGGTGTCAGCCCTTCTCATGGACAGTTATGTGGACCAATAGGTCTGTGACAGTATGGCAATGGTGCCAGTAACATTAACCTGTAATGTTTAGTACCAGTAACTATCGTTTTCTGAGGTAGACAACACATCCATTACACCAACTAGAAAACTGAACAAATTGTAATTGTAACAGAAGCTACTGGTTAGTAAAAAGTCTAAGCTATCATCCAGGACAGGAAAAGTGTGGCAAAAAATAATTAAATAAAAATTCTCCAAGAACTGTCTCTTCTTTCCTCTGTTCTTATGTAACATATGGTTCTTCATTCAGCAAAACACTTAACCATGTGTTTAAGCTAGCCATAACATTTCAAACAAGGGATGTAAATTGATTAAATTAAAAAATCTTAAAATTCAATTTTTGCTTAATTTATTACTGGAAAAAGACCTATTTGAAAATACTTTTAGTTCCTTTAAACACGGACTTAGAGGAAGATGCAGAGTGAGATTTGGCAGATAAAATCTAAGTTAGGCCACTTTTAATGCTATCATTTCAAGACAAAAATAATTTCTGCACATGAAATTGAAAAAATCACAAAGCCTCTATGTTTTATCTGAAAATTCTCAAATTTAGCAATAACTACAATATTTCTGTGTTATCAACATTGTTTTCATTATAAATCCAAAACGCAGCACCATACAAACCACTATGAAGAAAATTGACTCTATCCCAGCCAAAACCAGTATATCCCCTTCAAAATCTCATTCATCTTGAGTTATGAAAGTGGCTGCTGAGCACTTGTGTTTTGCCTCAGTGCCTGTGGGTTACAGGAAGTAAGAGATTCTTGTAACCTGCGAACAATTGCCTTTTCAGAGAGACATGATTTAGACCCATATTTCTTATTTTTTAATGAAAATGTTTTCAGTACCAGGATCATGACAAAATCCAGCTCATCCTTCTTATTGAATCTAAGTCAATAAGGCCTCTCAAATTTTTTGGCATTACTGAAGTGAAAATAAGTTAACTGTAATTTATATTGATTGTTGTAATTAAAAAATAATTCATTATTATTTCTTCTCTTGCAAAAAAGATAAAAATAAATTCGAGAAGTACAGAGGTGAGTATCTTTCCCATTGCAGGTTAGTATTATATAAGTAATTTGATTCCTGAACACCAGGAAAATACCAGGTTAAACCATCTGTTTTCATACTTACACATCAGTGGATACCCTATAGCCCATTTGTCAGAGAGATTGTTCTCTGATACATTTTCTTCCTTCTTCGGTTTGGAAAAATCCTGAAAACCAGCACAAAATACAGACATTTAATCTCTAGTAATTCAGATCTGTGACAGCATTTCTCATATGTTCACTTAAAAAATCAAGCTTTACAAAATACGAAACCCAATTCAAATTTCTGACTTTTAAATGAATCAGATTAAATGGACAAGCGATATGAAAAATGCCTAATACCTTACTGAACCATGGGAGTTCTGTCACAGTTCTGGCAGTGTGAACTGAAAAGACCCATTAATGATCTACCTCATGCAATATTTACTGCTGCTATATCAAACAGGTCTACTTGTTATACTAACATAGTCAGTGCCAAGAACGCTGCTGCCTTACAGATCAGTGAACAACAGTAAATCATTAATCAACATCTGCCCTCTGGAATTACTGCACCTACTGAAAACTCGTCAAGCGTCAACAGAACCCCAGCTTTTCTGGCTTCTCCAGGAGTTGCTGTGGAATGGAAAACAATGTCTCTTCTATCTGTTTTTTCAATAAAAATTGAGAAGGTGGGGAATATGTTTGTTCCTTTTCTTCTTCACCTTCATAATTTACAAAGAAAGCCTGAAAGGAGATGACTGGAGTAAAATTTTTCAATAAAGGTTCTTATTACTGTTTGCTTTTTCACTCCAGAAACATTTAATCAACTATAGTGGACTCAATATACTTGTGTTTAAGAATTCCTTTTCTCCTTTCAGAGACACATTGGTATAGGTCTTATAAATAAAGGTATCTAAGGCTTACATGGATATAAATATATTTGTGTCTTCTAGGCCTGATTTGAGCATGCCCAGATTCAATGTTCAGTAGTACAGGTGGGTATTCTTGGTCTCTGAATGCTGTATCTCTACCATCATAGCCTTTGTTGGGAGTATGTCTATAGTGAAGTAGTATCAGTCAAACTGTAAGCCAGGTTTATGACAAAACAAAAGCTAAAAATCCACCCAAAACCAAAGAATTCAAAAAATGTGTGTACAATTAATAGGAGAAAGGTTTTTTTCACTACAAGTTTCAGACTGCATTTTATCTTTGTTTAATTAGGACTTTGAAGAAAGAAAGTATTTGTTAATGATGCAACAAAAAAGCCCTTAGATTAGATAACAAACATGAGACTATGGATTCTCTGTGACCTGTAGCGTTAACCAATGAAGACCAGGGTTGATATTTTCCTTGGAAAAAAAGTGAATATAATGTAGACATTCTGCCCCCCCGCCAAAGTAAAGCAATTATCCTCTTTTCTTCATAAGAGTAAAGAATTCCAAAAAGTTACTTTAAAGGATACCCTTTTGACAGTCACCTTTATGAAAGACAGCATGTAGTGTTTAAACAAAATTGCTTTTTATATGATGAATTATAACCTTAAAAGCAGAGCAGTTCATAAGGACATGTTTGCTACAAAGTCAATAAGAATAGGCATTCAGGTGCTTGTTATAGTTCTGGATGTGACTGTCTTTTAATTTTCTTAGAATGTTAGCAAACCAATTTTTTATTAGAAAACAGCTTTGCAGGCAAAATGTTATTTTTAGGTTCTCATTAAAGAATATATATATGGACTTTCATGTTTTACTTCCTACTCACACAATTAAATCAGGATTATATACTTTCTATGGGCTGCAGTATTTTCCATCCATTTTGAATTCTAAGAGCTGTAGATGGTTGCGTGCATTGATAAACCGTGTGTGTGTAATCTGTGTGTCCACTACTGTCCTTGGATGAACAGCACAATCTGGATTGGAGAGAATTTATGGAGATAATCTGGTCCAGCTCCTTGCTCAAAATCAGATCTCACTTGAGGATCATATCATGTGGCTCAGCACCTTGTACAGCTGAGTTTTGAATGTTTCCAAGGATGGGGATTCCATAGCCTCTGCAGTCAGCCTGTCTAAGGGTTTAAACCCTCTCGTAGTGATTTTTTTTTTCTTTTTATTGAATCAGAATTTCACTTGAAGTCTCCTGTCCTTCTGTTGTACGACTCCAAGTACAACCTGACTCTGCCTCTTTGCAACCCCCATTAGGTTATTGAAGATAGCGTTAATATCTTTTAATGCTCTCTTTTCCAAACCAAATAAAGCTGGCTTCCTCAGCTTCTTCTTGTATGTCATGTGCTCCAGCCCTCTACCCATCTTGGAGACTTTCCTCTGGACATGGCGCAATTTTTCAATGTCTTTCTTGTACTGAGGGCCTAAGACTGGATACAGTTCTTCAGATGCAGCCTAGTGAGTATGGATACAGGTAGAAAAACATTTCCCTCCACTCCTTGTATGTATTCTTGCTGATGAAGTCCAGTCTGTGATTAACCTTCGTCACTGGAAGGCTGCATTGCTGACACATGTCCAAAATGTTGTCTGCTGTGACTCCTAGGTACTTTTCTACACAGCAGATCCCTAGCCACTTGGTTTTACTCAAGCTGTAAGGCTGGAGTTACTCCATCCCAGGCACAAGACTTTGCATTTGTCTTCACTAAACTTCATGAGGTTCCTGCTACCTCAGTCCTTTAGCCTGTTGCAACTGCTACCCTCAATTTGTTTTCTTAAAAATTGCTGAGAGGACTTCCATACCACCATGTTGTTGAAACACAATGCCCCCATATTGATCTCCTATTTTGACCAAAAAAGCAAAAAGCAATTGCCTTACTTTAACCAAGAGAAAATTAAGACCCTACCTGTTCTATGAAAAAGAATGCCCAGGTTGAGGAGATAGACCCTCAAAGGTTTTCTGACTAAGAGAGCAGGAGAAGAGCAAAGTCACACATTTTTAGTGTCCTAGGTTACAGGGTAAAATGTGCCCCCCAAAAAGTATTCTATTACCATCTTCAGAAGCTGTTGAGACCAGGTGGGGCGGTGCTCCCTGCCTCCCCTCTCTGGACTATTTTCTGTTAATGGGCACAACAAGGCCTTATCGCCTGACCCATACATAACTCCCTCCTGGACTATCTCCTGTTAATGGCCCATCAAGGAACTGCCTCAGGACTCCCCATCCCATTGTGAGATGCTCTGCCCGGGGGGGTGGGGGTGGGGGGTGGGTGTGTGGGGGGGGTGGTGTTGGAGGGGGGAGGAGCCAAACATTCCATGCTAAATAAAACTGAGATGTCGAACACCCTAGCAGCCTTCTTCCACTGGATTCCCAGAGGAATTTTTTCCCCCCACTGGAGTTCCAGAGGACAAGAGCTACCTACCTACCACTGGACCTTCAGAGGAAGACCAGACCCTTTTACAAGATCGCTGCTTCAACAGAACTACATCCATCGCTTCAGGAGGACTGCAGACACCATCTTATCGGACTGCTACTGCCACCCTAACAGGGTGTCAGGTTGTATTTCTGACTCTGTCAGTGTAAACCAGTGGGTTGGGTTTTTTTTCCCTGCCTTGTGTTATATATATATATATATATATATATATATATATATATTAGTAAAGAACTGTTATTCCTGTGATAGGTAGAGACACGGACAATTTAAAGTGTCAAAATCCAATGCGAATTTTATTATATTAGCAAGCGAACAAGAGCAAAGGCAGCGCTGGGCAGCCGGGGAGTCTGCGCTCCGCCAACGGCTCGCAACTTCCCGTCTCGTGTAAGCACATTATATACAGTCTCATTTCCTGCATTTGTGATGTCTCAATCAGGTCGATACTCTGTGCATGTTCCTTCTGTTGCTGGGGGGTCTTTCTCTGCCTCCTGGTGATCGTAAGGATGAAGGCTGAAGGTCTTCCTCGTTGCCCTGTGGGTGGACTTATGCAAGAATGTGATTACTCAACCCCCTCAGCTACGGGTCCTGTTGACTTATGCAAGAATGTCCTTCGGTTGGGCTATCAAGCCTTGCAGGCACATAAATCTTCCATCCATACCTTCCCATACAGGTTTAATGAACAAAGCACAATATGTTACTTATTACAATCCCCCCTTTTTCTTTTGTCCATTATTTTGTTCATTGAACCGTTGTAGCTCTTGAGCACTCAAGACAAGGGTTTCTGCTAAATCGGGCTCATCGGGTACCAATTTGTACTTCGCTCGAACAAGCATCAGGTGAGCGGCTTCTAAACGGTTCTTAACTATCGCGATAACTTTATTAAAAATACAAGGTCCAAATGCAAGCGTTAAAGTGAGCAGTATTAATGGTCCCGCCAATGTTGACAATAAAGTAGTAAGCCAAGGAGAATGGTTAAACCATGATTCGTATCAACTTTGTTGGGATTCTCGCTCTTTCCTTCGTTGTTCCAACCCCTTTCTTATCTCTGCCATTGTAATGCCCTGGTGAATTGCAATACCCTCTCCCTGGATTGGAGGCAGGACATAGGTAAAAGGCTTTTAACTGTACCTGCCAATTATAGGAATCCCCATCGCCCTTAATTAGCGAGCTTAGGTGGGCCGTAAAGCTTGGTGCTCCTACGATTGTTCGGTTTTGAATTTCCTGTGTGTCCTCCCATCTGGACAAGGTCCATCTAAAAGGTTGGTGTACATATGGCTCACAGACAGGGACGCATAATACTACCCAGATTGCCCCTATAAATATGTATCGGGAAAAGTGGTGGTTTTTGTAATATACCAATTGCTTATTCCTACCCCAATTTGATACCCGTACCCGATTTTTGTCGTTTGTACTCCAGGGCTTCGCCTTTTTGCTACCATCCTTGAGGCAGGATCTCAAGCACTGCTTTACGGTCCCAATCGCTGGGTTCATTCCTCCACAGCTTTTTACTCCTCTGCCTCACTCGTCGACTCGGTTGCTTCGAGCCACGAAGGGGTACCATCTTCTCGGCAGCAGGGGTATTCTTCAGGAGGACTCGTGCTTACTTTAGCCGCTTGCCTCAGGATGTATGAACTCCAGTTGGTATCTTTAACTTGGGGTGCGTTGCACTTCACCCCTTTCAGGAACTTCCGGCACTGCCCTCTTACTATTTCAGCGACAAAAGGAATTGGTTCATTCGAATGGTAACAATGATTTTCGGGCCGAAATCCTTTCGCAAATATCTCCCACCATTCCTCTGATTCAAGAATAATCTCTCCCTGTGATTCTTTTAATTTTAATGCCAATTCTGTGAGTTCCCTTTCCCACTCCCAGCAGATCCGGCAGACACTCTTTGGGGTCTTCCGTTTCGGCAATGGGCCCACCACCGTTCCCGACAGACCTTACACACAAAGCACACGAATGGGTAACAGTTAATATACCACACTTGATTTCAGCATCTACATGCCCATCTTCAGTCAGAATTGGATTCTCACTATGCTGGCGTGAGTCCACCCTCTTTCAGCTGTTTGTATGGAGGTTTCTGTAGTAAGTAAAACAGGATAAGGCCCTTCCCACTATGGGGTTAGTAAGGTCTCTTTACTTTCAGGTCCCAGCTGGCTCAGTAAAATATACGGATTTGCCACAACTGGGAACCTTGCAAGTGTTCTTTTGTTAATTTCCCGTAGGTCATGGACTAATCTATAGGACCCATCAGTTTTCTTTACGGGTAAGATGGGTGTATTGAAGGGAGACATGCATGGTTCCAGTAGCCTTGGTTTAATTAATCTTTCAATCTCTGGTTTCAACCCCATCCTGCCTTCTCGTGAGATTGGGTATTGTTTTATTTTTATTGGAATTTCCGGATCCTTGATAGTTACAGTGAAGGGTGGGATATTTAATTTGCCCACTGTCTCCGGAGTGTACCAAACCTCGGGGTTAATTTTTACTTCATCCTCACTTCTAAGGGGACATAATTTTACTTGTAACTCATTATTTTTAACTTCCAAATTAATGTCCAGTGTGATGATTATATTTTGTCCCAGTAGGTTACAATCTGCTTCTGGGACCAACAATAGGGATCCCACCCCAAATTTAGATTTTGTTTCAAAAAGAATGTCTTTTATTACTGGAACCCCGAAAGGCTCTCCTTTTGCTCCAATTTCTTGCATTGTCTCCGGGGACAAGTGACATCCCCGGGGTAACTCTTGTACTGTGGACCTCTCGGCCCCGGAGTCCACAAGGAACTCGATTTCCTGTTGCTGGGGACCTATTTTAATTTTTATCAAGGGCTCGGTTTTATGTCTAGCCCCCAGCAAATAGAGCCCCTGACACCCCTAATCCTCCTTGAATATTTTCTCATCTTGCAGCCGCTTTCTGCATTCCCTTCTCATATGACCCTTCTTCCCACAATAATAGCACTCCACGTCCTTTCTCTTTGTTCCTTCCACCCCAGGTCTTGGGTCCGTCTTGTGAGTCAATCTAATCCCACCCCCACGCTGTCCTTCCCGAGCCACTGCTACCATCAACCTTGCCTGCTTCTTAAACCTCTCGTCTTCCCTTCTGACAAACACCTTCTGTGCCTACCTCAATAACTCATCCAAACCTCTGTTCTGCCAATCATCTATCTTCTCAATTTTTCTTCTAATATCTTCCCATGCATTTGCTGCAAATTGCATTTTCAGCAGGGCCTGCCCCTCCTGAGTGTCTACATTCAGACTGGAATACATTTGGAGACTCTTTCGTAGTCTCTCTAACCATCTAGTGGGCGACTCATCTGCTTCTTGATATTCCTTGAAAGCTTTATTAATTCTTCCTCTCTATTCTTCCTCCCTCGGTAGCCACCCCCCTTTTCTTTTAAAGGGTATAAATTTACCCTAGTGTCGGCCACCATCCACAGACTGGCATATTCACTTTCTTCCAAATTAAATGGTTCCTTTGAGTTAACATAAATGTTTATCGCCTGACATATCCAATCCTCAAATGATCGAAAAACAGGCCAATACAGATGGTCTCCTTGAATCTGTTTTCCGCCCCAGACCTCTATGCAAAAATGGATCATTTTTACCTTATCCTTTCCCTGCCTAGAGGGAAAGTTATCCCAGTGTTTCAACATCAGCCCTAGGGGACTATCGGGCGGTATTTGGGGCAATTTCACATGGGGCCCCTCTCCCATGGGCTCAAAGGGCTTGCTTTTCCTTTGTCCCATCTTCTGAGGCACTCACACACACACCAACCGCTCCCCTCGTTTGTGGCTCGCTCCCTCGCAGGCTACGAGAAACGCACTACTAGAGGGTCCGCACTCACTTCGCCCTGGCAGGACGTCTCATACACCGTGCCCCAGGATACCCAACCCAAACCGAATGGATTCCCGGCCTATACTCACGCGTCCTGCGTCTTCGTTCGGAGCTTCGTGCACAAAGATTACAGAGTTACCGGTTCTCCTTTGCTCAGTGTTCAATTTAGGTTCGTCGGTCGAGACAGAAGCGACCTGAGGGCTGCAGGGGCCGCTGGATGGCGGGGCGCCTCCCCAATGCAGCTGCAGGCCACAATCTAGTCGCGATCCGAGTCACGGCACCAAATTGTGATAGGTAGAGACACGGACAATTTAAAGTGTCAAAATCCAATGCGAATTTTATTATATTAGCAAGCGAACAAGAGCAAAGGCAGCGCTGGGTGGCCGGGGAGTCTGCGCTCCGCCAACGGCTCGCAACTTCCCGTCTCGTGTAAGCACATTATATACAGTCTCATTTCCTGCATTCGTGATGTCTCAATCAGGTCGATACTCTGCGCATGTTCCTTCTGTTGCTGGGGGGTCTTTCTCTGCCTCCTGGTGATCGTAAGGATGAAGGCTGAAGGTCTTCCTCGTTGCCCTGTGGGTGGACTTATGCAAGAATGTGATTACTCAACCCCCTCAGCTACGGGTCCTGTTGACTTATGCAAGAATGTCCTTCGGTTGGGCTATCAAGCCTTGCAGGCACATAAATCTTCCATCCATACCTTCCCATACAGGTTTAATGAACAAAGCACAATATGTTACTTATTACAATTCCTATTCCCCATATCTTTGCCTGAAGGTCCCTTAATTTAAAAATTATAATAGTTTGGAAGGATGGGCGTTGCATTTTCCATTTCAAGCGAGGCTCCTGCCTTCCTCAGCAGACATCTGTCTTTCAAACCAAGACATTTAGATACCAGAAAATCTTATACCAGACAGGTACAATTTGCCGTAACTGTGGGAAATTGTCTTAGGTGTCACCATGAAATGTATGTATTTTAAAATGTCCAACATATATGTATTCTAGAGTTTATACAGTTTACTAAAAATGTTTAGAATTATTGGTTTGATTATGCTTGGGGTTTTTTGGGGGTCTTATTTGGAGTCATTGAATTGATAAATATTCTGAAGTGATTGTCTTCACAAACTTTTCCAAATGTACTTGGACATTAAATTTTCATTCTAGATTCAGTTAGGCTTTTTGGAAGGTCTGCTATCACCAATGAAGACAGCTACAGCAGGCTTTCCGTGCAATTGTTGGCTAATTTTTACATTGTTCAGTCTTTATATTGTCTAAAATGCATTGAGATTTGTTCGTTGTCACTATGGGAAGTTCTCAATCAGTATTAGCATTCTACCAACATCCTATTTAAAATAACATTTCTTAGACAAGATCAAAAAATGCAAAAGCAAAATATTTGTTCTTTCTAAGGTTGTAATGTATCTGTAAATATACATATTACATTTTCATTCTAAACTGGAAATTAATACTTAAATATAAAAATTTTTATTTGCAATATGAACTTCACATGGAGTAAGAACTTGGTCAGTGAATAAATGCTACTAAAACCCTTATATATTTGATAGTTTAACTCAGATACAACCATCCCCACATGCTAAAGTTGTTTTTACTTATTGCATTATGAACCTGAGAAATTCTTTTATAGTGTCAATTAACTGATCTTATTTAATCCCGAAATTTCTGGAAATAGATATATCTTGTGTGAAATAAAAAACCCCTGTGATCAACGTTATCATGCTGAATATTTAAACAAATAATAATGACAGAAAATTTACTTTATAACACAATTAAAACTAATATTTTCTTCCATATCTAAAGTTAAAGAAAGATAGCAGGATGCCACTACAGAAAGGCCGGGTGCATTAATGCAAAGACAACATTGCACTTTAAATTGTTCATGACAGAGTTGCATCAGCAGGCCAACAAATTATTCACATATGATATAGCTCCTCAAAGATGAGACAAAAGTACATTGCTCTTTTGAAGCTCCAAGTCATCAATGAAGTCAGAGAAAATAAAATTCAAATGAAGCTTCATTTCTGATTTTGCTGAGGCCATTAAAGTAAAACAAAACTTAACCTGATACGTGATCAGGAAGACTGAAAATGTGTGGCTGTTGCCTCTTGTGATACTTGATTAGCAAATGTTCCCTTTTCTCCGCTTCTCTGTCTTATCTACTGTAACTGCTAAGATAGTGGAAGAATGAAACTATGGATAAAAGCCACCATTACGATACAGAAATATTATATGATGGAAGACACGCTCCAACTTCTTAACGATGTGAAGATGCACAGCAAATCAGTGTAACTGAAAGCACTGAGATACTTTAATGTAAGTCTTGCACAAACAGCAACCTTGAGGTATCTCCATCTTTTCTGTTTTAGAATCTCTTTAGGCAAGAGATAATGATGTTGGGTTGCTTGTGTCCTCTTCTCCAGCTCTTGCCCTGGCAGTGCAGTGTTTGAAAAAGATGGTCATGACCAAGAGAAAAACAGCTTGCCTGAAGAAAACAAACAAAACATTTGTGTTTTTCTTCACCAGACCACACAGCCAAAAAAAAAGTTACAGTTCCTGCTAGTCATCTCCTGCTGTTTGAGTGGTGAATTGTCACTCTGACTGAACAGAGTGTTTGTGTGCATGATTGAGAGAGGAAGAAGAAAAAAGTCATGGCATAATATTTTCATAATTTCTACATTCAAAAAATTGTTTAATGCTTATTTAAATGATAAATCCTTGTTTGTTCTATCTTACTATATTTCTCCCATGGTGTTTATGAGACTGAAAGCTAGACTCCTTTTCCAAACAGCCATCGTCTGAGAACCTGGGGTATCAGTTTCAATCTTTTGAAAGCTAAACCTCAGAACCTGTTTTCAGCCACGAAATTTACTCCCTCTTCACACCAACATAAATTTTATGAGTGGGTGTGTTGCCAAAACTAACAGATGAGAAAGAATACATTTCTAAAAGTGAACCAGCAGGTGCTTCAGATAACAGGAGCAAGAACCAACCCAGCAAGAAGAAAACAGCAGCTCCTGAATATCTGCATCTACATGAAGAACGATGTTCTCTAACAACAATGAGGAGCTGAATTAACTTTAACATTTTTTAAAATGTGCAGCCACATAGGACACATTTGTGGCCTACAAGAAAAAACTGTGCTGCAGCTTGAAAGAAAACAGGAATGCCACATCTAAGTCTTAAAAATTATGTCAAAGGAAGGTTCCACAATACTAGAATACTGCATGTATTGACTAAACCTGATTAGCTGCTGCTGTTCTAGTTACATTCTTCTTTTGTAGTTTAGGCACAATGCTTCAGAAAGATGTGAAAATAATCAGAGAGGAAAGTGAACTTGTCCTTTTACATTCTCTTTTCACAAAGAAATATCACAGGTAAATCCTCAGTTAGAATGTTAGCTCCTTGGGGCATGAACAACATTTTCCTAAATGTCTGACACAGTGCTGAACATAGAAAGGCTTAATTCTGTTATATTAAACCAATAAAATACTCACAAGCAAAAAATTCATTGAGAGATTTATGAATCCATAATTTGCAATAAAACAGACTATGGGGTTAGAATTCCCCAAATAAATAAAATTTTTCACACAGTATTCGATGAAAAAGACAAAATATATACTAAACAGTTTTCTTGTATGAAAATTTAGATGCTGTATACAAATAATACAAGCTCTATCTGATAATAATAACAGTAATAATACAATTGATTAAAAACATCTTGATTTTCTAGATATCAGATAAAAGCAAACTAATTTGAAAACGCAGGGAGTGTTTTCTTCCATGATATCATCATTGCTAGACAGGATTAATGTTGTTTGGGCATCTTCCCATGTATTGATACTGGAATATATTTAATCTTTATTCATAACAAGATGCTAGAATAAAACACAGTAATTCTCTGTATTTCCAAGAGTCAGAGAAAGACTTATATTTAAGTGGATGGTCAGTTCTGTAACTGAAAATAGTCGGAAATCTACGTCATTCAGACAGAAGCACCTTAAGCACAGGCATTTAAACTTACTTATTATTTTGCAAGCGGTCAGTGCTTCACTGATGTCTCCCATGAGATTATATTTGCTGCAGAAGAAGTATCTTTGTGTATGAATTATAACTTTACTAAGTGGCCATTAGTCTTAAAATATGTAGTGTGTAAGCAAGATCTCAGGGAAATTTAAGTGTGGGAATTGTGAATAACTCCTTATTCTGTTCTTACTTTCACTGTGTGTACCTATTTAGCCTAGGAGAAGATTTTTATGGAGGTTTTGCATTAGCTGTTATGTAACCTAAGCTGCAGCTATTTAATTGTGGAAGGGATGCTAAAGTATGGTACAGTCCTCATGAAATAAGAATCTGTATTGATAGGTTAGAAGAGAGTAAAAAACTTGCAATTTATTCAAATATTAAATCTAATATTGGTTCCTAGAGCATGCCCAATAACAGTCTCTATTGATGTCTTCACCAGTGGCATATTCTTTCTTTCCTATTCAGCCTTTAAATCAGCGTTAACCAAGACAGATCCTTGGTTAGAATGAGTCTGACCTGTATGATGTCCATAATTTTGAGACCAGAATTCCAAATGCAACTCTAAAGTCTCTGTAATTGTGATTTAAGGTATAATGGGCTGCTAAAAGATAAGCAGATTTGGCTGCAAATGTACACATTAAAATCCTAAAATACAGCACACTAGCTCAATTTTTTTACTCTTTTTCCATTAACACTTAAATTAAAAAAAAAAAAAGAAACAGAACTGTTCATTTGCATAATACTACATCGCTCCAGCAATATTCTTACTATGCAGTTTATTATTCAGTCTTTGGAAGACACAAGCCATCCAAAATGTTATTGCTGTTGGTATAAAGACAGATGCTTATGTTGGTGTTTATGTGCAGTTTCAGCTTTTATTAACAGAGAGACACAATTCTATTTCTGAAACCCTCACAAATCAGTTTATTAACAATGTCCAGTTTGTTTTAGTTTTATCTACCTGCAACTGTTAAGGCAAAGTAAGAAGTTAAATCCAAAGACTAAATTTGCTTGAATAGGCCAAACAGTGGCATAACACTGCAAAATAATAATAATAGTAATATTAATAATAACAACAATCATTATCATTTCTGATATATATCAGAGTTGATAAATTTTGTATTGGTAAAACTAGAAGTGATTAAGCTTTATTTTACTCTTGGCTATAAAAATGCACTTATTTCTGGCTGAGTATGCTCACTTCTAACCTGGGCAAACTACACATTTTGTCACTGCCACAAAATGAGGAATAAGAAAAATACGTAAGATTGCCAGTGAAACTGATGAGAGTTTGCCTGAACAAAACTCATTAAAATCTCCATGATTTGGCCATATTTAAAATGAGTTAAACATTAACCATGTTGATAAGATTTCACTGCTCAAAGCTGATTGCCATGCACTATGCTATATGTAATCACTGACATCACTGGCTTTTTTTTTTTTTTTTTAATTTAGAAATTATAAAGGAATATGTTAAAATTACTGCTTAAAGTAATTCTGTTCCTGAATTAGATAGAGAATTTTTTTCCTTTGAAAACCTAGCAAGTAGAGATAATTGATTCAAACCAGCAACCCTCTCTTTCAGTTATGAGCAACGTAATTGAGAATGGACAACGAAATTAAGTAGCTGTCACAATTTCCTTGGCTATTGTCTTTAGAATTCAGGACATGTGCAGGTTATAATTTATGTGCTACCTGCTGCTACTGTAACCAAGTAATATCACAGTTTAGTGAATAACTCAACTTGCTAATTATGTAAACAGGATTGTTTGAGGAAACAAAGGCATCAAGGTATCTTTTTTTAATCTGGAAATTTCCCCATGGTATCTCCGTGTGTATTTCTTATCCTGTACATCTTTATACATTCTCTTCCTACACATAATATTACTGTTGTTTGAAACAGTAATGTATTGTATTATGTGCATAGTGTTTATATAGAGAATTATTTTAGTCATTCATATAAAGCAGTGAGTCATTGATACTGTGGCTAAGTCTGTGTAAAAGATTGTCTACATCTGAAGGCTTATATAGTAAAGGATTGAAAAAATAGGGAGCTATAGATCCACATATAAAACTCTTGAGCTTTATGAGTGATACATAGTGATCTGTGATCCTCTTACAGCATAAGATTTTCTTGCTCATTCATTTTGTTGTAAGCTATGAACACAATATTAAATGCTTGACCTTCATTAGTGCCTTGCAAGGCTTGGGGACTAAGTCTTATCCTTTTTCAGGATTATGCCCATTTCTGGTTATTCTGCCAGCAGCTATAGTAAAGATTCATTGTTCTCCCCATCCCCAATTATCTTTTAAAGAATTAATTAACTGCTTTCTTTTCTATTATGGTTTCTTTGCTTTAAATTGTATAAAAAGAGATTGTTGAGCACTATTTTAGTGATTTCAAGTGGATCATTCATGTAAGTTAATTTCTAACGTAGTGCACGGATAATAGCATATTTGTGGGAAGATAAAACCATCTATTCTATTTATGATTGTTCCTTTGGGTTTCTGGGGCTAGCATTTTCAAGATGTAACTGATTATAGCAATATCTCGTTTGGAGGGCAAATTTATCTGCCATCTCTGTCTGTTTCTCACAATTTGCATCGTCGGCATTGCTGTTTGCCTCAAATATTGTCAATATTAAAAACATTATCTTATTTTAGATAGTGTAAAGTCCCATCTTTTTCTGATTGTACCCTTGCCAAAGGCAATGTAGTGGTAGGGTGGATGAAGTTATAAATATATAGTTAAAAATAGCAGCAGACAAATCCTATAAAAAGTGTTTACTTTTCTGATTTCACACAATAACTGTTGTAATTATCTTCTCTGTGATGGAAGAACTTTGTATCAAATATGTCAATATTTTTTGGTACATTTGTAAAAATATGACGTTAGTCGTTGCACTAAAATTAGATGAAAAACTGATCTGAGTATGTTGTATATGATGCTGAAATATGAAGGATATGGTATTTGTGCTGATTCCTTTGCCATATTGCAGTCAGCAGAAGTCCTGGGGGTGGTCCCCTCTTCCTATAAAAAAGGAAGATGTAGTTGGTGGAGAGCATTTCTAGCTCAGTGAAATTTCAAAACGTTGCACTACCTACCTGCTCCAAAATAGTTCAGGTCTGGTGACTTTCTGGCACAATACAAGGGAAATAGATGGTATTTAGGGAAAGAGCAGGGTAAATAATCCAAATGCTGAAGGAAGTGAAAATGAGGTTTTGTAGGTGTTGGGTGGGCTAAATTCCTCATAAAATTATTCGAACCATGACTTAAGCAGTGTTTTCATTACTAGGAATTTTGGTTGCCATACAGTAATTATTTTTTAATGACAGGTAAGGGATACATAACCCTTATTATACAGCAATGCCATCAATAAGAAGTGTTTAATTTTAGAGGCTCCAATTTTATTCGTTTTCTTGGGTTAGGAAAGTTTTCTAAATGCTGGAGAGTCTGCTTTCTGTCGTATATCCTGAATGCTATTCAATAGACCTTGGTCATGTGTAATCACTTCAGCACATAGGAGATCTACTTACACGTGTTTTCAGTACACGATGTTTTGGGGGGAATTATGGCAGGGGAGGAATTTTCAAAATCATCACTGTGAATCATAGCTGCTGATATAGATAAGAGTTTGGTGACTGAAGATGCAGTGTGCATTCAGGAAAACGTGGAAAAAGAAGCCAAGACTAGTGGCCCAATTAGCACACCAAACCCCCAAACCCTGAATCGTTAGAATTACTAATGTTTTTGTATGAAAGCAGTTGTGTAAGTAAGAAACTGATTCAGAGAGGAGTTTCCATTCTTTTTAGACTAGTCTTTAAAAATAAGTCAGATTTTTTCTTTATTGAAAGGAAGGGCATATATTCATGGTCATTCTCTTTTTTTTAATGAAAAGAGAGTCCTCTTTCTATTCCCCAAAGATGATCAGAGGATTTAGCTTATTTCAAAACTCGTAACAGTTTCGAGGTTGTTTTTTTTAAGGCCTTGGTAGCATCTGTCCTCTGTGACACTTAACACTGATCAAGCTATTCTCTTGATTCATTCATCAACAGTGAAAAAGAAACTAGGCTGAAGCTTAGCTCCCAGATGAGAAGTTCAGAAAGTTATGTGTTACATGCCAATGAACAGATTTTTTTCTCTGTATTTGTTCTGCTTCCTGTGAAGGCCTTCATTTCTATATGAATGTGTATTTGCACATTTCCTAGTAAATTAGGATGCTCCAGATATTTCCACTTGGATGAAGGCCCAAGCCTTTACTGATCTCAGTGTGTAATTGTGCACGTGTTTGAAAAGGTGACAACTGAATTACTGTTGTCCTCAACAAATTCCAAGCACGATGGTCTATCACAGGTGATAACAGTTTCTTTGTATTGAAATGGATTCTCTAACAATGAAATCCAGTCTGCCAAATGAAGAATTACTGAACATATGTTAGCATTGTTATTTAAAGAGGTTCTGCATGCCAGAGACTGATAATGAAGCAGTAACACACATTGTTAAATTGTTTTGTAAGAGAAGGGGGAGAGAAAAAAATGGAAGGGAGAAATTTTGGGGTTTTGAGCTCTTCTGCATCTGGTTCCATTGGCTAAACACTGTGCTATTTTGTAGTATTGGCTGAAACAAAATAGTTTTTCAAAGTATGTGAAAGTGTATTTAAAATTTCAAAGTGTTACTTGGATGGCTTGGGAGATTTTAGTCATTGTGCTTGAATACACTCATGCACAGAATGTTAAATATAAAAATTTTAACACATTCAAGGTGGACTGATTAGGATCATAATCTTTAAAGAATGATTTCCACCTTTGGTAGCTTTGATGATGTGAAACCATTTTTCCAAGTATGAAAAGCACTTTTTCATCCCATCCTTGCCACAAATAATGATGACAGACAATCAATACATGCAAGCATCTGTTTCAATACGTATGCTTAGTAAGAATAATTATGCTGGTGATGTTTCACAGTATGTTAAGTTACTAAAGGTCCCTGTTCCTGACTCTATAGAAAAAAAGAAACTGACATCTGCTCGCGGCATTTGAATATTGAATACTCAAAACGTATGACTTTACATCTAGAATGCCGCTTTTAATTATCTGTATGTCTTGCTTTAGAGCATCAGTGTACATTCCTTGTTACTGATTCTGTCTGTTTTGACAGGTGATTGCCTCCTGAATGCTTCTCTATTAGAAATAAGAAAGGAAAAGAACAAAACCTGTGAGTTATCAAGATTTTCTGGTTTATTTTTTACTTTTGATAGTGGTAAAAGCCAATCAATAAGGAGAAACTTAGGGCAGGATGACAGCACACTTCCCAAAATCTTTGCACTGAACCCAGGATATTCTGACCAAATGACATACATATTGTACCCTATAAACAAAGTAATGCAGTCATTTTTCAATCAGTAGTTGACTCCACTTCTTCCTGGGGGCAAACTTTGGCATGAGAACTACACAGAATTTAATTTGACAGATCCCAACATTTTTCAGATATAGGCATTGGGCAGGAGAACACTAATGAGCTTTTTTAGACCATAAATTTTTAAATTGTTTTAAAAGGAAATAGTGTACTTGTTATGTGATCACGGCTTCAGTTTGCTTTTGCAAACCATGTTATCATGTACCACACATTCACAAATAATATGTAAAACAGTTTTCAGCAGACACACCAGACAAAAAACATAGATAACTGGAAATCAGCTGTGATGTTTATACTAATCACGTTTCTTGTTAAAAAAATAAGAGAAGGTATTTTATAAATTAGGCTCACATGCTCCACTGTTTTGTAGACAACCGCTAAATTTCCCAAGCTATATGCTTCATATTCTCATTCCTAGTGATTTCTGTATGAGAAAAAAAAAAACAAACACCAACCCCAAAACACAACAAAACATGATATCGACAACAGTAATAAGAAGGTACTTTCTTCCAGCACCCAGTTTCATCATCCTGTTCTGATCTTTGACTTCAGTACTACAAATTATTCCCCAATATGGTAGGGGAATATTCTCCACTTATTATTCTCACAAAATACATTCTACACTAATCTCTATTGAGTCACATGTAATTTATTCTGTCCCTTTCTTAAAGCATGCATTTTTTCAAGTAATTTTCATCTATCCTCAGTCTTTTATCAACAACAACTTGCATTAGTGCATGGTCTACACTGTGTCTTTCAGATTGCTAAGAAATATACTAAGTAATGCTAGACCAGGCACTGGCTCCTGAGGGAGCAGGTCTAACACTCAAATACAGTAAATGTTGTGTTTAGAGCAAGTTATTTCTTCCTTTTTTTTTTTTTTGTCAGTACTTGGTTCATCTGGAGACAGACTAGAATCATCTCCAGTACCAGTCACAGTTCTACAGTCTTTGATTACCTACTTATTCTCTGACCTTTTGCTTTTACAGTCTGCCCTCCTGCCCTTATCCACTTTCTAATAAATTAAAATAGTGCCTTGGAAGGTACTTTTACAAAATTTTTCTCGTGATAAAACTCTGCAGAATACTGTTTTGAAATGAAAATAGATGGTACCCATTGCTTTACTTCTTATAACAAAATAGAAGTTTTATGGAGTTGTGAGCATATTTACAGTCCATACTTCTCCAGGTACTTTTCATCATGTTTTTGATTATATTTTTGGAATGTTTGCACCTATATAGACATACATGTCTGATAAAATGCTTGGAAAGGACCTCTGAAAAGTGGACTCCTTGTGAAGAGGAATAAGAACAGGAATCTTTTTCAGAAACCATCAAAAACGTCTCTTCCGTCTCTCGCTCCTTCAGCAGCATGTTTAACCCACCTGTCAGCTGCCACTGAACCAGTGAATGATGCATGTTTACAGAAGAGGATGATAAAAATAATGCAGTGTTAACAGGGCTTGTGATTCACAGTTCAAACAATATTTTTCTCTTTTTTGTATTGCACTTCACTAGCTTTGCTCTTTTTTTTGTGCAATAAATGGTAGTTTTGCAGTCTATTTGATTTTAGAATATTGAGGAAAAAATGGATCAAAAATTGTATTTTATATAGCTAGTCAAGCTGCAAAGCTATGTAGGGCCATACTTTTTAGTCAAAGAAATGGCAATGTCCCAAAGGTGACCTATGCTTCTTATTCACTGTTGATTATGCCATCCTATTTTTCTGAAATATTGATAATGTTGAAAGTAATTTCTTTTGATGGTCCATGGTATGTTTTACAAATAAAAAGAATATGGCATATACTATCCCTATGGCTGTTGTTCCTAAATACAAACCCTATTCTCGGGAATAGGCAGCATCTGAAACAAACAAGTGTCAATTAATCAGTCAACAGAAATATCAATTTTAATGCATGACCTCCTCAGACAGAGCTATTTGGCATTATTTATATTTGGTTCCATTAACGTATTCGACACAAGGTTGACATTTTCAGTGGAGATATGGAACGCAGTAGGCTCCTGAGGCCAAGCCATAGCTGACAGAGTGGGAGTAGCAGATCAACAAAATTCAGTGGAGATTTGTAACAGAAGATCAGTTTTTTCTTACATCTTAAAATGTTGGGCAAAACAGCTTAGAAACAAATGGCCTATGATTCAAAGGCTGGAAAAACTGACAATCAAATACTCAAGTAAAATGAGACCAGTAAAGGTTATGGGTAATGGCAGGTGACACTAAAGTAATTGTATTTAGGAAGCATACATATAAATTAATGTTCTGATTATTATTAGAACTGAATACTTCTTGTATAATACAATGTCATGTGAGAAGTTTATTATTATCTTGTACACATAATGTCAATACAATCACTATCTAAAATAAGTTTATACTTAAAAGACCAGGCCTGATTTATGGCATGAATGAACTAGAGTTGTGCCATCTGAAACTCTAAGCAATCAGTGAAACAGAAGGAGAATAAGACAATGTAGAGATGAGTAAATTAATCTTTTGGTCTCCTAGACCAATGAAAAATGAGCAAGCCTAAGTTATTAGCTGAGAAACCCTGTTTATCCAGCTTTTCTTCAAATTGTACCAGTGGAATGTGGTATCACCTATTCACACTTTCGTATTCAAAAAAGTGGTTACTTTAAGATGAAGTTTTATTTGGTTCCAAAATATTAATGTGTGTGCAAATTCAGATAGCTTAAGTTCTGTTGAAAATTTTCAAACCTTAAAGAGTCAAGTTAATTTATTATTTTTCATTAAACATTTTATCATTCTTAATTGAAGTAAAAATAAAAATGAAGAGAAAGGCTTTTTAGTGATTTTAATATGTACCTTGAGTTATTATTCAGAATTAATACATGGTCTTATTTACAGTGCAGAATAAACAATCCCTTGCCACAGTCATATTAAAAGGCTTCATAAAAGTAACTCAAAAGATTTTCTTGACTGTCATCAAGAACCTTTGTAAAAGACTAAGGTTAAACCACATTTCTTAGCATTCAGCACCAGGTTTGCAGAATATTCATTAATGCATATTTAACAAATGTAAGCAGTTCCATTTCATATATTTGGCTGGACCATGAGTATTTTTATTCAATGTATTCTTTATTGTCAGAGCATTCAAAAACCAATCACAATCTACACCTGAGTGCTAATGTCTTCCTCAACTAAAATAAAATTGCCAAAGTACAGAGCAATTTTGGAATTTGCTAGAGCAAAATAGTTTCTGATGTAACAGAAAATACAGTAAGAAAACATTAATTTCAATGCTTTAGAGACCTCTTTTTGCTTCAGGGAAACAAAAGGAAAAACAAAAATCCACTGCAGAATATATTATTTACTGCTTAACAAGAAAAGATATATTGACTCTTTTCTTTCTGTAGTTTCTTTTTCTCAGTCTGAAGAGGTTATTCTTTGGGTCAGCTTCAAGAAATCAGAGGAAGACCTCACTTTTTAAAAACCTTCTCTCTCCTCTCCTCTCCTCTCCTCTCCTCTCCTCTCCTCTCCTCTCCTCTCCTCTCCTCTCCTCTCCTCTCCTCTCCTCTCCTCTCCTCTCCTCTCCTCTCCTCTCCTCTCCTCTCCTCTCCTCTCCTCTCCTCTCCTCTCCTCTCCTCAGCATATTCTATAATAAATCTCATATTTTTCTTTTTTTAAAAATAAATTCTACTATCATTTTATTTACATGTATATCCAGAATATTTTCAGTATGTACAGCCTAAAGAAAACCTAAAGAAAACTTTACCTAAGTGAAAAGAAACCAGGAGTTTCTCCCAGCAGAAAGTACCATGAAACAACTCTGTGCTATACTTAAAACAAGCTAAGTGATCAGGTCAGGCTTAACTGAGGGAAGTACTGACATGTGAATCACTGCTCCTAAGGAAACGAGTTCCATCAGGTCATTGGCATAGCTCTAGATGTCCCTCTCAGCACTTGGTACCCGACTTCTTGAAAAAATATGCCACAGTGCCAGTAAACACACAAAGACTGTGGGGAATGTTTTCCTCATTTCCTGACAAAAAGTTTAGTTCTTTTGGAAATGTTATGCCTTCTGCTCTACGTCCAGTTCTTGCCTTTACAGTACACTGCTTGTATTGAACTACTGGCATGTGGGAGAGCAAAATCTTTTGAATTTAGGAAACCTTCAGGAAATTCTGTCTGCTTTATGTTGTCTCGATTTTTTTAATTTTCAGGTTGCAATATTGAGATTGCAAGTGCAGGCATCAGTGTGTGTGTTCGACTTTCTGAGCAGCCCCTTTATATTACATCTTTGTCACTGCATTAGATAGCCTGGTTGTAAACACTTTAAAATTGTTGCAATAAATGGACTCTGCTTAAAGTCCCTCTGACAGTAAGATTTTTATAGCTTTGATTATGTCTTGTAGATATCTTTTCATCCTGCCTGAATCAATCAATACATAACACTCAACCTAAAGCTACCTCTAAAGATTCTCTATAATAAGAATTGTAGCCTACAGATCTTATAAGAATTAATAAAAAGATCTTCTCAGGGACCGATTTTTTTAAAACTAAAACTTCCATAAAACTCTAAATCTTTGAAAACTCATGAGTTTAAAGTGCATTTAAATATTGTACTTTTAAAATTTGCTAATGCTGACTTGTAGGCAAAAAGGCTATTAATGGAATAGAGGGTACAAAATTAGTAAAATATGAAAAGAAAATTTCTTTGAAATCTAAAAAAGGTTGTTGAAATAATTCAGAACACATTAACAGCAAATGGAAACCCTTACTTCATAAAGTTAATTTTATAGAGATTTTTAGGAAATATTGTGCTTTCCACACATACATTTTTATGCTTATCCCATCTTTGAAAACCATGCTGAGTGGAAATGACGGATTACCACTTTCTTCCCCTATGGTAAAAAACAGGTTTAACCTGTGATGATGATGACGATGAAGAAGACCAAATGTATTTCATTTCCAAATTATAATTAAGCCTATGATGATTATAGCATGACCAGCATAACTGCATAAATCTGCATAAAATGATGATTTCCTTAGAATGAGGACAGTCAAGAAAACACAATAATATTTGCAAAGCGTAATGATCTTACTAAAAATCCAATAAAATTGCTGTGGAAGAATTCACATTTGTGCTCAAGGACATTGAATTGTACCATAATATATGCAAAAAAATTAAGAAAAGGCATAAGATCATAGTGTGTTCTGCAGCTGCAGTGTAATGCAGATGCATCTGACCTCTCTTTAGAGTAACTTGCATGAGCAGTCAGAGTGGTCTGGCAGCAGTAGCACAGAGCTAAATACAGCCTGAAAAATCTTTGAAGCCATTGAAAGAATCTATTAATGTCCGGCTTATTGTCCAGCTAGGTGAGTTAGCTCATTTAAAACCGGTTCAGATATGCCTGCACTACCCTGCAGCCTAGATATTAACTTTTGACTGCTGGACAGGAAAGTTCTTGGGTGATAAGAATAATCAATAAAAGCATAGCATAATTTTATTGTGCAATCACCGCCTTCAAGAATAAATTTGCTGAACAAAGAACAGGTTTTCAGTTGATATTCCAAACCAGTGAACGTAGAATTAATTGCTGTATGACTGAGCTAGTTGCATAGAAAATGGAGAAACGTTTTGACTAAGAAAATTTTGTGGTTTTGGGTAGTCTATACAGGCATATAAGAATGTGTAAGTAAAATATAATCAAATAAAATATGAAAAGTTGATTAAAATCTGAAACTGAATCAGGTTATAATTAAACATTCTAGAGCTGTAAAAATAGTTATATATTAGCCATTAAAAATAAGTGAAAAGGAGTTTAATGGCTTAAATTGAGGTTTAAAATTTTCATTAGTTCCCAAATCTATTCCAGTAGAGGACATGATAGCGTCAATTGATTCAACTCTAGAAGATTTACCAAAGTATCAGGAAGGTTTAATCATACTGGAGGCGTCAAAGAGAAAAACTATCAAATGACACAATATAATCTGAAGCAAAGTTAAATGCTATTAAGAAGCTTGTCCTCAACAGACTTATGGGACAGTTTAGTCATTTAAATTGTGGCATTTTTTAAAAAGTATGCCCGCTGGTAAAAGTGTCAGTAGAAACATTAAGTGTGTTAGAAATGTTAAAGAATTTGACTAGGATTCAAACATAACTTTACAGAGAACAGCATTTGTTGCTATTAAAGATTAATATATTATGGCAGGAGATAAAGGAAAGGTCTAATGGACAACTCACCATTCCAAAACTGCAGTATGGTATTGATGGTATGTGTTAAGAAACACTGTGTAGTAGGTAAACACTGATAGCGGGTAAAAGTGAACTGAATGCAATTCCTGTTGGGCTGTTGATGCTAGGCTAACTGAAGTCAGTAAGACTCTCTGGATTGACTTGATCGGGTTTTGTACATATTCAGAATTACGGAACATGAAGCTTCTGTTAGATTAAATACAGTTATAATATACAGGTTCTCTTACCTGAAGAACTCAGTTTCAGCTTCTAACTGAAAATTTAACTTTTCAGGTTTTAGCTTATAGCCATTTTCTTGCTGTGTAGCAGCCCTTAGTATCTAGACAAACACGTTTGCTTTTGATCAAAGTTGATTCAGTGGACTCAGCTGATTCAAAAGAGGAGTCAGAAAGCTTAGAAAATATTTTAATAAATTAATTAATAAATTTTCTATAAGACATGATGATGTGAGACAAAAAGATGAAAATTTATTTTTCTGATAGTATGTTTATTTTTAAAGTCATAGAATCTGTAGAGTACATCTGAAATACTAAGGCACATGCTTGGAAACATGTGTATGTATATTCATAGACGCAGAATATATTCCTGTAATATAAAAATTTTTGCTATTTAAACACATTTTAAAGGTCTTTTTTTAAAGAAATATGTGGGTTTAGATCCTCAGAATACTTATATTTCAACATTTTGGATTTAATCTTATGCAACCAAAGAATTTCAAAATTGGAAAAATAATCTGATCATCTACAACCACTCAACTTTTTTTTTTTTTTTTTTTTTTTTACAGCATGCTTTTCACTTATTTGTTCACATTTATTTTAAAATTTTCAATTAAAGGTGATTCCATATCTTTAAATGACAATATAATAACTATAATCACTGTTACCCTGTTTGAGTAAGACAGTTCACATGTGCCTAATTTTAAGCATTCAAAAAGTGTCATTGACTTCAGTCAGACTGCTAGACTTAACATTATGCCTGTGTTTAAATGCCATGTCAACTCAGTCTGCTATCACGATGAGAAACCTTGTCAGATCAGACAAAGGAAAAGTAGATCCTGACCTACATCATTTAAATATGTATTAAAATTGACAATGGTCTTTCCTGAAAGTATCATGCACCATGACTAATAGATTCTAAATATTTGTAGATGTGCAGACACAGTAAAAGTATCAGTGTCAACCTTAAATTAAAATTCTTCCTGATTATTATAGTTAAACTTCCTGATTATTATAGTCAAACCAAGGCTAAGGTTCAAGCTAATCATTTCAAATGAGCTCAGTGCATTACTAACTTCATTTAAAACATGATTTTAAACTTGATTTTTTTTTTTAATCACAAAATTCTTTCAGTAGTCATCTACTAAACCTGAAACGTAATCAAATTTTCAGCATGTGCTAGTATACTTGAGGATCTATATCAACCTAGTAAAAAACCATGCCAACTAATTGGAATGATAAAAAGGAATATTTAGGGTGCATAACGAAAGCAGGAAAAAGTAGATCAAGGACTAAAGGAATATTTTATTACATTTCTAATACTCCCAATTATTGAAAACAGTCTTTATGACTTATATCATAGATTCACAAGGAAAAAGATCCTGAGTTCTGTTTTCACTGCCTTGAATACCACATTTCAGTATATATATTGTAGATGTCTATAATTCTAGTGTCTTCTGAAAGTTCCCAACTTTATAAGCAGTTTTGCTCCTGAAAAAGGTAAGCTAATAAAACATCCACCAATCTAAGTGGTCATTCCTTTAAAATTTGGAAGTCTGAATTAGATTGGTGGCTGAAAAGTGGATTTTGTAGCCAAAGCTTTTTGCAGGGCAATTTCCTCAAAAATGTACAGAAAGGATTTTTTATTATGCATTCTGGGGAATCAAACAATGCTACTGATGAAGATACAAAGGTCCCAATTTGCCATTGACGGCAATCTGGCCATGCAATACCAATTCACTCAGCTTGCATTTATCCACTGTTAGCTTGTCCCCAGAGCTTGGCTGAAAACAGAGAGAAAAAACAGGTTAGTCCAATCTGCTTTTGTAAGGGGCTGTATCTGGGGGAAACACATTTGAGTCCAGCAGAAAATTCATACAATAGTCAGACTATTTTCTAAAATATTATCTGTTGAGCAAATATGTATTTGTTGGTGTGGATGGTAACAGAGGAGAAAAGTGGGAAGGGTAAAGAGGTAGGATTGTGGGACATGCAACAGGAGTAGACAGCAGGATAACCGAGAGATAAAGTGTAGGAGGAGGCTGGCAGACCTGCTTACCCCTTTTCAGCAGTGGCAGTCCCACTTTGGCTGAAGCGTCTTTACTTGCATTGGATTTCCAGGGTCTTGCTCCTGAGACCCCTTTTTGAAAGGCTGCCATTTGTAACTGCTTCGAGTGAAGTTAAATGCTATGTATTAAAAATATTGGCAGCTGCTTGACATATCTTGCCTTCCAAACCCTAACTGAGGGGACTGTGCACAGTTCATACTGATCTCAGTTTTACCAAAGCAGCTGGGACGTAGTCACAACACTGGGATTTCTTTTGTTTGACCATAAATCCTAGAGTTGTCACAACCACTCCAGAAAAAGAATCTCTGAGGATATCCCAGGAAAAACTAGGATAGGATATCCCAGGAAAAACTGGGGTAGGATATCTGGCTATTTGAGAGCTGCACTTTCGTTACAGTCAGTATACTTTGCTGGCATTCCTTGAGGGAGACTCAAATACGTTGCCACGGGAAAAAAAACTGATCTAAGCACATAGTTGGTAAGCTATGGTGTGGCAGCTCTCCAGGGAGACTGTCTTCCTGCAGTGGAAGTGCAAGGTGTATCTATCCATGTGCTACCAGTAAATTAAAAAAAAAAAGGATAATCTCATTTATTTGATGAGCCACAAAAGGTTCTCAGAAAGGGATACGTTTTATACTGCCTGAATGAAATGTGGATAAATGTTATGCTTTTGCTTTTGACTGTATTATTAGCACATCCTTTTGCCAAAAGAGAGGAAGATTGCTTTGCATTTAGGATAAGGAAAGAGACTGCGGCTGTTCCTGCAGATGCCCCACACTGGCATATACTCTTGACTTATCTGGAAGTTGTAAGTCTATGCAGCCAATGTGGCTACACAAGTAAGTTATTGACAGAGGGAAGTCAAAGTCTTCAGAGAGCAACAGTTCTAGTGAGAGGGGACTGCTAGAAAAAGGGAGATCACTAAGAAGGAAACAGTCAGGGCAATGATAACATTAATACCAGTTAAGGCCATAAACCAGTCAATGGGGAAAGGGTAAACAGAAGAAGGCTTTTTATCTGGGAGGGTAACAGAGCAGCGTTGGAGAAGTTCGAGAAAATAAATTAAAGGGAAGGAGTGGATGCGATTGGGGTGGTTCAGAGTTGCCTGTTGGCAGGCCTGTGGTTGAGCACTGCAGCTCAAATCAGGATAGTAAATTTACTACTTTGATTACAAACGCTACAAACAGGGAATGCCTTGAGCACACATCCTAACAGAAGTGACATTTTGGCTTGCCCATGCCTTAAAGTCATTGGCCTGGACTCATCTTGCCTAAACTTTAGCAAGGAAGACAGACATGATGACAGTGACTTAGATCTTACATAGGATGAACTGTCTTTTGGAAGTGCCCATTACCCTCCCTAACTAGAAGGGAGCTGTAGATAACAAAGCTAGAAACAAGTCTCAGGTGCTCCAAGGTACAGAGGGTGAATGAAATGAAAACAAGTAAAGCTGGTGTCCTGACATTTATGGCTGAGTTGTGTTTTGAAAAGTGTCTAGCCTCCAATCACATAGATTTTTGGACTGTCTCAAAGCCTTCAATATTAGTCTTGCTACTTGCACATTTGCCGTATCAAAGTCAGCAGAAGGTGATTATCCTTGCTGGTGTCTTGCCAAAACACAGAGGCTAACTTCACTTCATGTGGAAAAAGAGACAACTAGGATGTGATGCTAGTCCTCTTGTGCAGAGAAATAAACAGATAAATGAATGAGATTACAATTACAGTCACAAGGAACTGCAGATCAGGGTATGCGCAAATACTATATCAAATAATTTTCTAATGTGAGACTTTCAATCACTGTTGGAAACTCCATGACTGACTCAATCAGCCTGTTTTATCTCTTCTATCCCATAGACATGGTGATCATTCATGGGGCTCCTGCTCATTACTGTCAGAGCATAGTTCACAGTTTATAAAACACTCAGTAGGTTTTGATATTTAAAAAATGGTTAAATCCAAGCTTCAGCTAGTAACTTATTTTCACCAAAGATCTTCTAAATAAGCAAAGCATAAAATTAATTACATTTTAATTAAATTTCTGAAGTTAATCACTGTGGAGAGCCACTGATAATATGACACATGGGGGGTACTAGATAACAGATTACAACACATTGCAATGAAATGGAAGTTTGAGAGGATTTTAATTGACATAAACTAGGGAAAACCCAACTTTTGTTAGGTTATTCAAACTCTGATCAGATGTAGCTAACTTTTTTTCAGTGTCACTGTGGCCAAAGTACAAAATTTCATATTGCTGAGATTTCCTAATGTTTGTCTGAACATTTAAAAGTGATAGAATATGTAAAGCCCTCTAATTTCCAAAGTTTTGTTGTTCTGCCAACAGGATGCGTTTCTTTCTCGTTATTTTGAACCATCTTTGGTCTTTACATAGAAGGTTGGGTACTTTTGCCAACACTTAGTCACTAGTTCGATATCAACCATATATTGGAAAAAACAGAAGGCAACCTGATAAAACTAAATGTAGGTCTCATCACTTGAAAAAAGTAGCAGTAAAGTGCTTACAGTACAGTGTAATAATGACAGGCATAAGACCTCTCCTTTCATTTTTTATCTATGTATCTTGAAATCTGTGTTCTGTTTTCAATACATTCCGATCTCCACTGCAAAATTTTTTCTTTTTCTCTTGACTGTCTTTCCTTTATTTTATTTAATTTTTTTTCTTCTTCTCTCTGGACACCTTTTTTTAGCTCTCTCAGCAAGCACAGTGACAGCTGCTGTATCACAAGGATCACTGTTCCCACCACTGTTCAGCTTAGCTCCTCCCTCTAGTGTCTCCTACAGTTGGTGATTGTATTTCACTTTCCTCAGTTTGGTCATATCTCATATTGGTTATTTTTCTGTTATTCCTCCCACTATATATTTCAACTATTTTTTCTCTTGCATGAAATCTAAAACGCCTGGGTTTTGTGCTTTCCTCAGTACTCTAAGATCTTTTTGGAATCCTAAAGAGGCCTCACATGGTGACAAAATTACAACATTGGTTGCAGTATAATATGTCAGACTAAGTTGTCATGTATTGTGCTACATTAACATCAACAGCAGATTGAACTACTTTTCTGCAGTGTGTTAAAGTGGTCATGTTAGGTGATAACTTAAAGCTAAAAATTCCTGTTCATTTATTAAATTCTTATGGTATCTCCAACAAGCATGTCTTTTACTTTGCCTTAAACTTCACCAGTCAGTCATGTTCTTTATGGGTGCTCACTTTCCAGCTGGAGTGGGACCTGTCACATACCATGACCAATATTGCCCTCCCATTTTGATGGAATCCTGCTTTCCTACTTTCTTGAATTACCCAGCAAAGAGCTGATAGAGATGCCAAAGAAACTCCTTTCCCATGTATAAATTCGGCTTAGAAGCCTAATGTATGCCTTTCACGACCTAACGATATTTATTGCATGAAAGACATTCATCTCTTCTTGGCTAAAATTTACCAAATACATTCAGTTAAAATTCACCTCACCTTTGTTTCTGCAATTTGAAGGTCTCAGCCTTTATAAAACTGATGCAAGTCCATTTGAACTGCTGAAGTTGGATGACAGCGATTGAGGATGAGTTGGTGGAAAGGTCAAGTATAGTATTTTTTCTATGCTTATTGGACCATAATGAGTGACTGCACCAAAGTTTGTAGCTCAATGGGAACATGGAAACTACTTGTATTTTTAACGAGTAACCTGCCACAAATATTTGATTACTACTAAGTTGAAAGAGGAACTTGTGATTACAGATGGGTTATTAATTTACATTATTTACTTCACAACAAAAAAGGGACCACAAATGTATCTGTGAATATCAGATACAGAAATGCAACCTGTGCTTGTCTGGTATGAACTTGTGTACACTAATGAACATAAGTCTTCTCTCTGAGCTGCATTGTCAGCTGCTGTTTGATTTGAAAGCTGTTCTTGAGCACCAGAGCACAAAAAATGGCTGATTTTCCAAGGTATACAGCAATGTGTAGAACACGCTAGCTGTAAGAAAGATGAAACAGTCCACTCTTGAACGTAAAGCAATTATGAGAATACCAAATCAAGTAGAGAAAAAAAAGATCGAGAGGTGAAAATATAATGTTGACTAAAATGACGAAAAGTTGGCTCCTAAAGCTATTAATTTAAAATTCTTCTTTTAGGAATCTTATTTTCTGTAGAAGCTGTATGTGATGTCTTTGTGGCTTCATTTGTATTAGTCAGAGCTTTTGAAAATCATGTTTCTTTTACTTCTGCAATAAAATACAGTTTTTTTACATAGAAGTCTAATTTGCTGCACTGATTTACTACTAATTTCTAGAAGGAAAATAAAGATTTTTTTTATAAGTTGTTTCTGATTTTAGATGGTGATTTCTACTGAGTCGTACTCGTCCATTTTAGATGCACATATCTGTACAGAATCAGATGGGGTGTTTTGCTTACTGAATCAATAGCAAGAGGTTCATCTTTGGCTGCAAAACTCGTAATGGCAAAGAAGTTCAGAGAATTAGGAAGACATCTGCAGGAAGCTCCATACTTGCGTGAAAGCTTAGGCTGATGTCTATGTTCTGTGGCTTTATGCTGAAGTTATGTGTAAAGGCAACTTCTCTGAATGTAATAATTTTTTATTTTCTTGGACAGAAATATGTATGCCTGTGTAGTACTGTCACATACATCTGCAGTATGACAGAGTTATCAAATACGATCATACTGTCTAAACAGTACAGGGGGAAACCTGTTAAATTAAAAGTTGGTTTTAACTACCTTCGTTTTGCTGTTTTACAGTATATGTACTTATATGCACCTACTTATGCAGCTGTACTCCTGCTTATGGCAGCAAACCTGTATATTTTCTGTGCAAAAGGACTTGTCTAGTCACAGTGTATCAAGTGCTCTGCCTTTCCTACGTTTGTAGAGATCTTAATTGAAGGAATGCTGTAGAGATACAGGATTTCCTAGCTGCATCACAGGAGGTATGCATGTGCACTACTAGTAATTAGCTGCTGCTTGCGTTCTTGTTCCAGAAAGTCAACACCTAGAAAACACAGGGAAGTGTTAAAAGCTCTCACAATTTCTACATGGGATTTCCAAGTGGAAAAGAAGAACATGGAGAAGCCTTATTGTAAGTGCCATGGGACTTGGAGTTCAATTTAAAACAATTAATTAGACATCTTGTGTGTTTTGCCTTGCTGGTTCTTTCATTCCATCTTAGCACTGGTTTAGGTTTCAGAGCCACTTCCTCTACATCTAACCTTTCATTCCTTTTTGATGATAAATGCAAAAAACAGGACAGCTCAACTACCAGATTACTTTGTTACTTCTCATAAGAAAGCAAGTTGGTTACTTCTTGAAAAAGCACTATTCCTTCTTAAGAGTATGTGATAGAACATTATGAGTAACAAAGCTGATTAAGTTATACTGAAAGAAACTTCATTTTTTGAGCTTTGAAGATATATTAGACAAACATAGAATATACTTTCCTACAGAATTTAACTGGCTTGATAGAAACTGTAATAGAAAACATTGATAAGAAGTAGAATTATAAATAAAGAGTCATTATTTAATGAAAGAGATAGTCAGCATGTACAGAAAAAAAACAGGCCATGCTCAGCAAATTTGCTTCTGTTTTTTAGATTGCTATGTGCTGGTTCAAGTAGTCACTATTTATAAGAAGCTTATAATTTATTTCAGTGCCATAAGACAACAAGATAGGGTTTGAATTAATATGTAAAAATGAGAAGGAAGTAAGAATAGAAATTGCTTACTAAACAGAAAATGTAGAGAGTGATAAAGAAATATACACCCTGATATGATAAACAGTTTACAATTTGCCTTTGTTAGTTACTAAAATTATTTCATGTTGAATAGTTTTATATTTACAAATTTGCAGGTTTTGACCCTAAGAGTTTATCATCTTCTCATCTCATTTTTGCATTGAACAGAAAATTTTCTGTAAGACTTTAGAGAAGTGTCTTATTAAAGCATTTGTGATCATAGTAAGAAAATGTAATAAATCCTTCATCAATTATTTTAATTAATGTCATTATCTTATTTAATCCTAAGAAAGATGGACTCTTCAAGGAAGACTTATAAAATTTAAGATAAGTAAAATTACAGTGAAATTTTTGGAAAGCAATTTTAAGAAGCTTCAGAAAGTTAGCATAAAATATAGCTTAGTGGAAATAACGTGTTAGGTGCTTAAAAAAAAAAAAAAAGAAAAAAGAAAAAAGCTAGCAAGTGTTGAAAATTGACCAGCAGATTTTAATGGGAACTGGAATAGGAGCTACATGACTAACATCTATAGATAAGTATTTTAACAGAAGTCAAGGATTTATCAGGAGAAAACAATCATTTAAAATACATAAAAAGTTAATTGAAGGTTTTGAGTGTGGAGTTTTGGGAATATTTCTCAGTCGTCCTTTAATTAACATGAGACAGTGTATGTATTTTTCCAATTATAAGGCATATTCACTGGTAGAGGGAGTAGTGCCTGTCAATAACAGATATTATGAAGAGGGAGTTTTAAGGAGTGAGGGACTAGTTATGGATGTCTGCACGTAACTTTGATAAAACAAATAAAAATACAAATTGGAGATTACTCAGATGATGTTATCTGTATCTTCAAGACTTTAAATATTTGAACAGGCTGAATGTGGGTCTCTGAAGTCTTCACTGAGATGGGAAGATGCAGCGTTAGCTTTACAAACACTGTGCTTGCAACTTCAAACATTATGTGGAGAAAATAAATCCCTTGAATGGTAGTGCCTGATATGACCATCAACAAGGATTGTTACCCAGCCCAATTTCTTTCGAGTCTCCTTTGAGACTAGTCTTCTCAGCTGCTGGTAAAACACACTAATCCGGGACCACAGAAAAGGTGGGTTGAGTGAAAGAATATAACAATGGGAAGGGACATCAGAGTTCCTTAGTGCTGAAGGAATAGAATGGCTCAAATTTTTAGTGTACTCTGTATGCACAAGGAATGAAAGAACTCAGCACTAACCTGTGGTTGGAAACATTTTTCAGGACACAGAGTACAAAGGTATCGAGTGAACACACTGTTGGGCAGGGGATGGCTAGCAAGCGAAACTGTTCTGGAATGATGTACTCCTTTTTGCTAACTTTTCTTTATAAGTAAGCTGAGAATGCCCATTATAATTCATATAAGAAATTTAGATGCTGATATTAGTGCTTAGGCAATTCCTTTCATTTTTCTTTTTCTAATATTTTTTTAATAGTACTTACTGTCGAACATATTTATTTAACTGATGGACTATTGATAGACTAGTTTCTCACTGAAAGTTTGAAAAAGTGCACAATTTTTTAACCTCTATGGAAAGGCAATTATGTGCAATGTACCAGGAAGCCTTCTAGCTTGATTTTTGATGTACAAACAAAACCACTATATGCAATATATTAAGGGTTGAAGTAGGATGGGAAGTGAAGTAGCATGCTTACTACTGTTTTTATATCTTTGAAACCCTGGGAGTAGGAGATGAGAATAATTGGGAAAAAAAAAAAAAAAGTATGTTATAACAAGTGTATATATTCTGAAAGTTTTTCTAATGAATGTAGTTATAAAAGAGTTACGGGAAACCTAGAGATATTTTAATAAAATAATTAAAATTATTAGAATCTATGGTTTCAACATTGAAAGCGGGTACAGAGAACGCTAGTTTTAAATAATATCTCAAATATCTAAAGGGAGCAAGCATCTTAATATGAGACATAAATTCATCTGCATGCATGTTTTTCACACTGGCTATAAAATATAGTGGAAGGAAAGCTCAGGTACTTCAAAACAATGACTTCTGATTGATCATAGTCTATTGCATCTTTATCATTGTCCTGGTTTGGGCTAAATCGGAACTAATTCTGTTTTAGTGCTTTAACTTTTCAGTTAAGTCTCCTCTAACTACCAGCACTTTCTGAAACAGCAGCATGTTTTTCCAGACAGTGACTGCTCCTAGCAGTGATAAGGCCTGATGTTTATAATTCGTACCAAGGAATGGTATGTAGAGAGGCCCTTGCTTATACTTGTTCTTATGGCGACCAAGGTCACTGATAAATCTTGTACTCCGTGTTGGGGTGCCAGGAGTGAAAAGGGTCGCACCTACAGGGAGGAGCGAACTGGACAGGTGACCCAAACCTGACCAACAGAGTATTCCATCCCATAGACGTCATATTCAGTATAAAGCTGAGAGATCACGAGGGTCTCGCCCCTTTTGCTCTTCTTCGATGGCCGACATCTGAGGAGGACTGATCCGTGCATCCCTGAATCCAGTGCCTGAGTCCAGCTCCTGCATCCCGTCCCTGTCTGCTGCCGAGTCCAGCCTGGGACTGCCCCAGTGCCAGCCCTGCAGTGTGGTGGTGACGTATTGTCATCAGGGGCGGGGGGGGGAGTTGGGTTCGGTATTGGTTTTGTATGTATTTGTACATACTGTATATATTTCATTTTTTCCTTATTATTATCTTTTCTTTTATTGTTATTGTTCCATTAAAGCTGTTTTAGTTTTCTTTTCCAAACCGTAAAGTCTCTCTCCCTTGTTCTCTCTCCTTTTCCCTTTTGGGAGGGGAGAGGGGTTAGTAGAGAGCGTCTGTCATTCGTTAGTGGCCGGCCCAGCCTCAAACCGTGACAATCATGCAAGTCTTATCATCTTTATCATGATCAGATATAGGTTTGATAATTACTGTTGCTATATGGATACTGTAATGACCTGCTTGCTTCTGCATTAAAAAACCACGCTGTTGCCCAAAACCAGAAGTAGATATTTACTCTGTTAGGCCCGATCAGATTTGTATGTTAGGTCTTTGCAGATGGTTGGTGTGCAGGCGGCACATCATGCCCTTTGGTTACTTTGCATTGGTTGGTGGTCTTCTGAGGATCCAGGTACAATTAACATGGGACATTAAGTGACATCTCAAAATAATTTGAAGCATGTGAAATAATTCTGCTCTAAAATGTCATTCCCCCCATGCTTGTATTTGAAATCAAGGAAGATAATCTTGCTTAATAAACTAAGTACAGTACACTGTTTTGAAAAAAGCCCATTCATTCCCCCTTCCCCTTGTATCTATTGTCCACACTTTCAACGGAATTTGTCCTTGTGATAAGAAACAGATGACAACAAAAGACAATTATTTTTTTTTCAATTTGCTTGTTTGATAATGAAGCTAAAATTTCACTGGTGTGAAGAAATAAAACAGCTGCTTCATAATCTCAGCTTGTGAAAAGGGTTTCAGGTTTCAGTAACTTATTCAAGTCTGCATCAGATGGGTGAGTTTAAATCAAACAATAGAATAGAGAGTGCTGCTTCTGTGGCTACCCACAAGTAAGATTCAGGACTCATTTTCTCTCTAACACTTAAGGAGAAAGCTGCAGAGCTTCTTTTCTCACTTCTGTCTCACTAAGCACATTGTTTATCAACATTGTAACATGGATAAGGAGTCATTGTCCATGATGACCTTTAGAAGCTATACAAGAACAAGTGTATGATTGCTCACTGAGCCATGAAAGTGTGAAATTCAATAATTTACAAGTTATGGCTTTCTACTTTACTTACTAACTCTTGTAGACATCAAGTACAACCTTTCTCAAATGAATTATTAAAATGAATGTCCCATCCTTATCACAACAATGTCCTCCTTCCTGGAGGTGTCCCTTTTGTGGCCAGACTGTCACATTTTGTGGAAAATATGCCCCTGGATATTTTTTTCTCTTTCAAGGAGACTCCTTTCAATTTGAGGAGAGTTCTGTGAAGTTTAAATTCAACAAAGCTGTCAGAGGAAAGGGCTGAGGATAAGAATAATAAAAGAGTGTTTTTGAACAACTACAGAGAATGGAGTTAAAAACATCAAAAAGAAATCTATAAAAATTTAATAAGAATGCTGTGGAAACCACTCTAAAACCTTGCAGAGCTTAATGCACTGTTATGTTCTACACCTCCTCACTTTTAACCATATCATGATTCTATTCTGATATTACACTGAGCTACTAAATGTTATAAAACTGGTTTCCAAACTCAAGAAAAATGGACTCAGATAATCATGTCACAGGCTGTGTAGAGTAACTTATCATTTGGGTTTGGGAAATTTATTTGTTTTCCTTTTACATTATTGTCCTTTCTTGCCATAAAAGTTACTTGAGAAGCAGGTATCAAAAGTGACTGTACCTTCCATATTAAACTGATGGTTATCTGGGGCAGCAAAAAATTGGGGTAGTAAAAGATTTAGTAATAGTAGATGATGTGAATATTTGTGAGGGATGTGGTAAAGACAGCAAAGCCTATAGTGGAGATGCAGTTAACTGGATTCTACAACACCCACGGCTAAACTGGTAATGTCTCCAAGTAGTTTGAAATTACTTCCTATATTTAACTTTCAGGAACTCAGCTGACAAACAACTTATTCCTATGTCATAGTTATCATTTTTATGGTGCATAATTGGGGGGGCAGTGCTTTACTGCTTATTATATTCAGCTTTAATAATCAGGTAAAAAAAGACAGAGTCACTGTTTTTATAGACAGGCATCAAAAACACTAGTAAGCATGGTGTAGAATACCACTGCTAGTACATTTCTCTTGTTCTGTCTTGCCCCTCATGTCTTAAAGAGCCTCTTGATTTTTGAATGTGAAGGGAAACACAATACAGACCTATTGCAACCCAAACCTCATATCTTGCATCCTTTCTGTAAAACGGGAAATACAGCTTAAGAACATGTGAGAAGCAATGGGAAATGGTAAATGAGATTCAGTGTACTGTGCAACTTAAATTATACTGTGCAGACTGGCAGCTGGTTTGGGGGCGTTAACTGATGCTGAGGTTCTTCTAGTTTCTGCTGCTATATGTGTGAATCATATTTGATCTCCTGATATAAATCTCTGCATGGACCTATGAGCCTGCTTTATGTCTAACTGATCAGCTGATAGTGAATGATCAAAACACGCATGCTGCAAGACAGTTTCTACTCTGGAGAACTTGCAATGTCACATGTTGTTTAAATAGGACAAGATATCCTGGGAGACAGAGAAAAAAATCTACATGGACATATGCAGACATTCATGTATTCACTCTGCCTATGCTCTGAGTAAGATGTATGTGAGATATGTGCCAGACAGCACCATGCTGATTCTGCTTGCAATGTTAGTAATGCTCTGTGACCTTACTGATATACTCCATCTCTCAAAAGACTGCTATCAGTACTCTTTTCTACTTCGAAACTCAATGTAGACTTCCAGTTTTAAGTAGGCCAGCATAAAGCAACCAGAGACACAACTGTACAGCTTTTCTAATATAGTTTATTGTATAGTGATATGGCCAAAGATTTTGTAACATAATATAATTTGACTTCCCTCATCAGACACAGATTAGAAAAATTTTGCATTTTGAATTCACGGAGAAAGATAGGTTTTTTGGTGGGCATATGGTATCAGAAGAATGCTGACTGAATCATAGTCTTAATAAGTAGCCTTCAGTAACAAAATTTATACGACTACCTTCAACTGGAATCTCAGATAAATCCGTAGCAAAACGGATCATGAAATAAAATTCACTAGAGCCTGATTCTTTTAGAACAGAAGACCTTTGTCAGGGAGCTGTTGCATATTTTACACTGTCATCTACAGGTGTCAGAAACTATAGCACAACTAGTTCACGGAAAGTCTATGATTTACAATGCAAGTTTTACCACTATGAAATTCATAATACATTTTTTAATTGAAGCAGCAAAAATGCACTTAGGTTAGGTACATTTCAGATTTATCAATGAATGAGGTGTGGTAAAAAAAGTCAGAGAAAAATTGAGTAAAAAAATGAAAGTTAGGGGTTATAACTCTTAGAGGATACAAGGACCAGAAAAGAGAAGCTAGACTTTACTTCTATTTTTCTGGGCTCAGACCAAGAAAGTTTATACCATTGCCCTTTTCGATGCAGCTTCATTTTAAAGTGAAAAATGTAAAGCACTCCATGGAAAATTTTCTCACTGCTTGCATACACTGGCAGAAGTGCCAAACATTGGATCTTGAAGCTTCTGTGCAAATTTACTGCTAAAAACTAGGGTCCCAGCTCTGCAGTGGGCTCTTTAACAGTGAATCCTCTATCCAAAAGCAGATCACTAATGTTATAGGCTCTGAGGGTCTGCATTTGCTGTGTTCACGTAAAAGGTTAATATTTTTCCATTTCACACATTGTCTGTTGGTATCTTGATGAAAAACTTCTTTATCAAAAGCAATTTTGCAAAATCAAGATAAATGTTTAAAAAATCAGGGAGCTGGGGTTGACGCTGACTATTGAAAACAATGGCTAAAGTTTAGTTTGTTCAGACCTGCTTTAATAGGGTGGGTTTATAAATGTCCTTTAATACTCTACAGAATTCCAGTAAAAGTTTGCATTTAACAGTATCAAGGGACAATTTTTATCTTTGCTTTAAATTTCAATACTGTAAACATTTTGTTGTCTGAAAAGGATTTGAATAATGCAAGAAATGTTCTATACACAGCACGTTTTCAGCTGATTTCTGTTTTTTGAGGAGAAAAACCAGCTTTCATTTCCTTAGACTAGAATATGCTGCAATGGTGTAAATGTGACTATTTGATTAGTTAGATAAAATACACTTTTTTTTTTTTTCTTGAGAAGATCTCACTGCAGATCTTAAAAGGTTACCTTGTTATTTCTAGGTTTAGTCAATTGTAAAATAAATTACCTATATTCACACACATGCTGGTTTATCATTCATACACATGCTGCTTTATAAGAGGTGTAGAAGAAAGGTTGCACATACTGAGGATTCTGTATTTCAGATTCAAGAAAAGAATAAAAGATGCTGGCTCTTTGAAAATTTAATGTACATCTCCTACCACCTTAATGATGTCTCATGGAGTTAGTCCAAAATGTATAAAAGAAAATCTTCTACAAGGTTTTCACTGTCACCTGAAAATTACTCCACTAAAGCTTTTAAAATGCAGTGTACGTGAGCACACACAGAGGCATGCATGAGTTTAAATAACATAGGTACTATTATTGTTAATGTTATATGATTCTGTGATGATTATTATTATTATCACACTAAGTACTCTAGGTATACTGAACTTCAACAGAAACATGAATGCTGAACTGGTATACCAACATTTCCATGTGATAAAGAGTATCTCTAGAGCAGAGACTCCCTTGTACTTAGTCATGTGAATAGTTGCAGGGAGGTTAATAGTGCTACACTGATAGGTAAAGAAGGCAGGACTGTGTAATTAATTTTATTTCCAGTTGTTGAGATTTCAGACTATACTTCTAAGCTCTCTAAGCAAACATCTTCCTTTTCTTTACTTCTTTCCAGGCAAACTGATCAGAGGTGCTTTGGGGATTGGCTGTGTGCCCAGTTTCCACAAATGCCAAAGACTCCTGCACATTGAGTTAATTAAAATTGACTGCTTGTCTTCGGCAGAAGAAACAGGCTAAATTCTGGCTTGTTCTAAAAAAATGATTGAACAATTTAGGCAAACAAAATAACATGCTACTAAGCTAGGGAATAAAAATAATGTATTGCTTTGCCTTGAAAAAGCAGATCATATTTTTATTTTGTTTTCACTTCTACCTCGAAGGCTTTTCTCTGTTGTTTTATTTTTCTTTCCTTTACCCTGCTGCAGTGAATTGTAAATTGTTAGATCTGTGTATCCCAAGGACAGGCAGACATATATCAAACGAAGGATATAGACAGATTTTACAGACTGAAGTTATAAATGACAATAAAAAGTCTAATCTTGTAGGTGTTTAAACCTCACAGGTATCTCCCCTTTTGACTGAAACTTGCCCAGTGCCTTTTTCACTCAAGTGCACCAAAACTGCTGCAGTCTACACAGCTCAGGAGCTATCACATGCCTAAGAACTGCCAAGTACCAAAGGTCTCCAAAGGACATTTAATACACATTTCCTGAGAACAACTGACTGACATTGACAGTAGAGCTCTCAATGAACTAAAAACATGTTCAAGTTTTATAGCATTCATACACTCAGGTTCAATGCCCTCCTCAGGTCAAGGGGCTAAAATTCACACATTCCTGAAGGTGTTTTTACTTCTAGTGTATACTGTGGCCTCAGATTAGTAAAAGGAAACACTTCCTACTTCTTCTGCTCCTCTACAGGAAATATTATGTGATTCATAGGAATATACAGAAAGGTGAAAGAATAAATTGGTGGGGAGTGAGAAGAAAAGCACTAGAAGGTATATTATGCTATAACTTAGCATTTATAGTGTTCATAAATTCTGTCTTTGCTTCGATAGGGTCTTTTATACTTTTTAATAACCAGTCTTCTGATGAAAAAAGATGAGCAGACTTCACAAGAAACCCATAGTTGACTATTTCCCTGATGAGTGCCCACCCCACAAGGTTACAGAGTCATCTGCTGGGTGTTTCTAATGGGGCTTGAATCCTCCATTGAATAGTTGTGAATCTTCATCTGGCAGATAAAGAAGGTTTCTAAACAAAATGGCCTATAATTTGTTACAGCATTCTTCAGGGGAAAAGTGATGGGAGTTTGGTGGTAGATGACATTGTATCATAGCTTTATTTTAAAAGAAAAGGCTTTGGCTTTTGAAAGGAACTATCTCAGGAGAGGGTTCCAGCCTCTGGATAGGAAATGAACAGAAGTGTCTCCTTATGTGACTAACCCCAGTTGCTCCTTAGCGTTTCCTATTGATTTTATATCTGTGAATTTCCCCACACACTGGCTGTTCTGGTTTGCAATCTGAGATTTTTGCGTCTCCCTAGGGTGTAACAGATGCCTCAAATCAATATATAGCCTCAAAATAATTTTTTTTAATAGGATATCTTTGTATTTTCTGAAGAGAATTTGATATAAAAGCAGACTTCTTTTTTTTTTTTTTAATTTGTTCTAAAACAGTCCATCTGTCTACTAACTGACATTACTGTTCTATCTACATAATTGTACTAGTGCAGAAATGTGTCAAATCCTATTCATAAGGGCAGTGCAATATCAATTTTACCTCTTGGAATGATCTGAGGATGTAAATAGAATTATTGAGCAATCCTGGTAGGGTATTCACAATACAAGCCATGGAAGGCAGACTAATACTAGCTTAGGGATGTTAATCTCTCCAGTGGTCTTTCAAGACAGGTGCTTATAGGCCTTAGGGACCAGTTTGGAAGGAGGAGCCAAGAATCCGCTGCTGATGTGCAGGACATCTGTTTGTATTCAATATTGCAGGTGGGACTAATCTGGGTATACCAGGCTTCTGGTACAACAGAAATATGCTTTTTCCACAGCTGTGCTTTTCTGATGGTCAGATCACCATTGTGCCTGTGCTCCAATATCTGTACCTCTTGCCAAGCTGATAATGACTCAAGCAGGGTCAAGTGGTCAAGCAGGGTCTCAGTATCGGTCTTGTCAGTCAAGGAGTTATTGTAGAGTGTGATTTTGTACCAGCTTGGACTCAGCTTGGATGGATTTTCTTCCTCTTCAATTCATTCATTAGCCTTATCCACACACAAGTGTTAGCTGTCTTCTCATTGACTCTATCAGTAATATGGTTTCTTGAATTCCATTTTTATTTGTTAACAGCAAATGGAGAAACATATTTGAATTACTGTACATGGGAAATGTGTTTGCTACATGTGCCTTTGCTTTAACTAATTGGTGCCAAGCCACAGGCCTTAGGAGAGCAAGTATAGATCAAACTGTTAAGAGATATGTTTTAGGGTTCTGTTAGCATATATCAGACTGAATTTTCTACATTGCAGGTGTTATAAGCAACTCCAGACAAACACAAGTTGGAGGCACCCATTTTGTTTAATGTTGTTATGCACATCTTTGTGTATACACATGGTGTCCCAGGCCTCTCAGATTCTTAAGGATAAACTGGAATCTTCTATGGCTTCTTAATTCGCAACTCATAAAGATACACTTCTGGTCTGAATCCCTTAACGCACCCTATCCAGCCCAGGGATAATAGTCTCCCTGGAAGAATGTTAGTGTTGAAAGTACCAATTTTAGCTGCATGGCTTGATATCTTTGGATTCAAGGACTACATGAGTCAAACTCTTCACAAGGTGATGAAAAAAGATTCTAATACTATTTTTATATATATATTTTCTAGAACACAGTACAATATCAGACCTGGTTTATGGATGGCGAAGTGGAAGAGGAGAAGTTTCAGTTCTGTTTGAATACATGTCTTCCTTTTAGAAGCACTGTGTTCACACAAAGTTTTCTTTAACAGTTGATAAAAAAAAAAATATATATTTGCTGTTCACCATTTACCTGAAAATACAGCTACAAAGTAGGAAAAGAAAAAATCCTGGAGGAAGGAAATTAAGACTGAGGAAAGGCTGAAACAGGATGGAAAGAAAGAGAGAAGGAATAATTTTGGGATGGACTCTGGGAGTATTTTATGCATGGTGTAATGTAGAGGTTCTGCCTACCAGAGTTTGTGTCCTGTGAAGATTACTCTGTACTTTTTTGAAAAGAACAATATACATAGGCATCAAACAGCACTACTGTTTAGAAGGGTGCTGGAGGACATGCAAATAAAATTAGTAGCAGATCGAAGGTTAAAAAATACATTATATGTTAAGGAATTTATTATAAAGGACATTAAATTCTAACCAAAGGATAAATGCTTTTATAGAGAGAAATTTTAAAAATAATTTTAAAAAAGAAAATGAAAAAGGGAAGATGCACATTTGACCCTAATTCTGTGATGAGTCCTATGTGGTTCCACAATAGAATCAAGATTTTTATTACTCTAATACTGAATTATTTACATTATATATACAGTATTTTTTTTTTCTTAAAATACATTCATTAAGTAAAAGGCTAAATGTGCCTTCCTAAAATGTAGGCATTTTTCTTAACTGAGGAACTTGCATACAGTACAAATGAATTTCCCAACTTCCTTTCTAACCTGTTTTCCATTGTGTTTTCAAATGCCTATTGGATTAAATGTTTCCGTTTGGGGGGATTTTTGAATGGAGGGGAAAAAAAAAGAGAAATATGAGCAAATATGGTCATGACAAATGCTTGTATATGTCATATTCTTCACTGTCTTTTCACTTTTAGATTATTGTTTCCCTTTTTCACTGAAACTAAGCAAAATACCACTTGCATAACACTGAAAAGACCTGCTGAAATCAGATAAGTAAATCACATTTTAAAGAAAAGAAAATATGATAATTTTTGAGCAATTATAAACTTCTCAACATTGACAATGAGAAATTTCACAGATATTTTTGAGAAATCTTTTCTTTCTCATTTTTATTTATACCTGCAATGCACAATGCTAGCTACTGTCAGCAGAATAAATTTATCCTGATCTGTAACTGCTCCTGGTACCTCATTTAAAGCTTGTTTAGATGGAACTTGGATATGTAGCTGAATTGTGAAACACATGCCCATCTTTTGTTTCTTTAGCAATTTTATATGTCAAAATTTGTTAAAAAAAATTCTTTCCTCTCTTTTGTTCATTGTTTTCTCATTAGGTGTCTTTTATCAATAAGCTCACATGAACAAATAATGACTTTTGAAACATTTCTGGAATATAACTTTATATTAGTAAACATTTTTGTAGCCTTTAAAACAGATTTACAATTAAGCCTTATTTGCTTGATCTATCCAAACTTAAAACTAATAATTTTCTTCTTTATACCATGCTTTTTTGTGTTACTTAGAACCACTAGATGAAAGATACGTAGGAGAAACTGAAAGGCATCTAATATGGATATCAGTTACAGGGAAAATGAGTACCCACAAGTGCTGAGGGAGGTGTCAGACGTTATTGCTAAGCCACTCTTCACAATCTTTGAAAGGTCATAGAGGACAAGGGAGGTGTCTTAGGACTGAAGGAAAGCCAATGTCACTCCAATCTTCAAAAAGGGCAAGAAGGAGGACCCAGGAAACTACAGGCCAGTCAGCCTCTATTCCATCCCTGGAAAAGCAACGGGGCAGCTCATTTTGGATGTTGTCTCTAAGCGTGCAGTGGAAAAGGTTATCAGGAGTAGTAGCATGGATTCTTCAAGGGGAAATCATGCTTGATCAACCTGATAGCCTTCTATGATAGCATGACTGTCTTGGCAGACGAGGGGAGAGCAGTGGATGTTGTCCACCTTGACTTCAGCAAGACTTTTTGACATACTCACAAGCAAGCTTAGGAAGTGAGGAACACATGAGTGAACAGTGAGGTGGACTGAGAACTGACTGAAGGACAGAGGTCAGAGAGTTGTGATCAGTGGCGCTGATTTTCATTGGAGGCCTGTGGCTGGTGGTGTTCCTCAGAGGTCAGTACTAGGTCTAACCTTATTCAACATATTAATCAACAACCTGGAGGAAGGGACAGAGCGTACACTCAGCGAGTTTGCTGATGACACAAAACTGGGAGGAGTGGCTGGTACCTCAGAAGGCTGTGCTGCCGTTCAGAGAGACCTGTACAGTCTAGAGAGTGGGGCAGAGAGGAACCTAAGGAAGCTCAACAAGGGCAAGTGTAGAGTCCTGCACTTGGGGAGGAATAACCCCACGCACCCATACAGGCTGGGGGTTGACCTGCTGGAAAGCAGCTCTGCAGAGAAGGACCTGGGAGTCCTGGTAGACAACAAGTGGACCATGAGCCAGTAACGTGCCTGTGTGGCCAAGAAGGCCAATGGTATCCTGGGGTGCATTAAGAAGAGTGTGGCTGGCAGGTTGAGGGAGGTTCTCCTCCCCATCTACTCTGCCATGGTGAGGCCACATCTGGAGTAGTGTGTCCAGTTCTGGGTTCCCCAGTTCAAGAGGGACAGGGAACTACAGGAGAGAGTCCAGCAGAAGGCCATGAAGATGATTAGGGGACTAGAGCATTTCTTGTACAAGGAAAGGCTGAGAGACCTGGGGCTATTAAGCTTGGAGAAGAGAAGACTGAGAGGGGACCTTATCAACACTTATAAATATCTAAAGGGCAGGTGTCAAGAGGATGGGGCCAGGCTCTTTTCGGTGGTGCCCAGTGACAGGATAAGAACAACAGACACAAACTGGAGCACAAGAAGTTCCTCCTGAACATGAGGAACAACTTCATTCCTTTGAGGGTGACAGAGCACTGGAACAGGCTGCCCAGGAAGGTTGTGGAGTCTTCATCTGTGGTGATACTCAGAAACCACCTGGACATGTTCCTGTGCGACCTGCTCTGGGTGAACCTGTTTCAGCAAGTGGGTTTGACTAAATGATCTCCAGAGGTCCTTTCCGACCCCTAATATTCTGTAATTCTATGATTCTGTGAAAAAATTTTTATGTCTAATATGTCTGAAGAATTTGATTCTTCAGCAAAATCTGTTTACAGTCTTCAGTGTGATGCTGTTGTTATTAAAGGCCAAGCATAAGTGAATGATCAAGTTCACTTGAAGGGCTCAACAAACCGTAAATCTGGAATGGTTTGAAAGTGAGGTGATTATTCAAGCTAAATGTTGTATGAAAAGGAGAGAAATCTGACACAGCAGCAAGATAGTTATCACATCTTTAAGATCATTGATTGAACATTACTTGAGAGAAGAATTTAATTTGTTCTTAAACTAAAAAAAAAAAAATTCTTCATTTTCAACTTTCATTTTCATATAGAGGTATCCTGGTTTGAGCTAGAAGAGAATCAATTCTGTTCTGTGATTTTAGTTTTCAGCTAAGTCTCTTCTAAATGACTGCAGTTTCTGAAATCAACAGCATATTTTTACAGACAGTGCTTCTCACAGTGATAGCGCTTGATGTTTGTAGTTACTATCAAGTAATGGTGTGCAGAAAGGCTCTTGCTTATATCTGCTCCTATAGAAACCAAGGTCACTGCTGAATCCTGTGCCCCAAGTACTGTAAAGTAAAAGGTTGTACCTGTGGGGAGGAGTGAACTGTACAGGTGACCCAAACCTGACCAACTAAGTATTCCATCCCATATACATCATACTGAGTATAAAGCTGAGGGATCGCAAGGGTTAAGCCCTCTTCTTCGATGGCTGGCATCCAAGGAGGATTCCGTTGGTTCTTCTGTCTTTGATCCTGATCTGTGTGTTCCTGAATCAAGCTCCTGAGTCCGACTCCTGTCTACTACTGAGTCCAGCCTGGGACTTCACTGGTGCCAGCCCTGCAGCATCAGTGGTCACATATCATCATCAGGGGGATTGAGTTTGGTATTGGTTTTGTGTATAACTGTATATATTTTATTATTTTCTTATTAGTATTATTATCTTTTCTTTTTATTGTTAGTGTTTCATTAAAGCTGTTTTAGTTTTCTTTCCAACCTCTCTCTCCCCACTTCTAGGGAGGGAGAGAGGTTAATAGAGAGCATGTGTCATTCGTTAGTGTCCTGCCCAACCCTAACCTCTGACAAGAGGTAAGAAAACTGCTAACGCGTTGAAAGTAACATGATGAAAAACAAATTTGCATCATCTCTTAATGATTATTTCTTCTTTTCTAGTACATAAACACACATGTACTATTCTCTTTTCACATACCTTTTTTCAGAAACTCTCTGCTGTAGGCATAACTGTACTCTAGTATTCATTGGTGTATATCTATATAGAGTTTACTAGGTACCATAAAAGAAAAAAAAAGAATTTAAAAGCAAATGAAAACACATCACAGTTATTTGAGTTTCAGAAAACTTGTGAGCTCAGATTCAGTGGCTCCTCTCCTACTGTCTGATTTGCATTACCCAAATACCTTTTTTTTTTTTTTTTTTTTTAATTATCTAAATGACAAAAAGGTTTGGAATTCACAGTCTGTTCAGTTTTGAGGGGTCTGAGTTACTTTCAAATACGCATGACTCTTAGTCTTCACTGTTACATTCTTTTTGCTTGTGTATTGTTCGTAGATGGTACAGGGGTCTAGTGATCAGGCTACGTGTTTTAAAGGTCAGTTTATAACTTTTGAAAGTTGAAGAAGGAAAGCAGGTAAATGATTCCTGGACTTGGACAATCTTAAATGCTGGGTAGAAGCAAGAAAACATACAGTAAGTTTCATCAAAATGCTTAATCCTTACACCTTCGAGCCAGTTTATTCAACAGTTGTCTTGAAATTCAGGTTTCAGTGTGATCTACAAAGAAAGATAGCTTTGAAATTTCTAGAGGTTTTTTATTATCTTAGTTTAAGTTTTTTTAACAGGAGAGGTAGAGATATTGTTTTCATACTTGAGAAATGCCTGTACTTGGTTAACGTTTAGGAAAAACAGATACATCTTTTTTCATGAAATCAGCTCAGTGTATGAAGTTCACCTGTCTGCTAGGGATGAGTATAAGCAACTGATACCAGTAAAATGTTCTTCTTTCTTTTCCCTTCTGTTTTATAACAGCAGAAGTTGCAAATACATCGAAACAAACCCAGCTTTCACCCTCCTTGAATTCTGCCTACTAAGGTAGATTCCTGTCCTGCCTAGATGCTTGCTCTAGTCCTGTATGTGAGACATTTATAACAAGGACTGTGTTTGTATTTGGTTGTGGGCATGTATATTGGAGCTACTGTCCATATCCCTGATGACAAGGTTGAGACAATGCTGTTTTCGGACCGACTCTTACAGCTTTTGAGGGTAACATGTCAAAGAGGCAATAGAAGGTTTCTTCTCAAAGACATTGAGAGAAAGAATGAAAAAGCATTCTGTAAAGTTCTTAGAAGATAGCCAGTGCTATTCCCAAGGCATTGCAAAATAAGATCCAGAATGGCCAGCCAGATTAACGTGTTCAGCCTTAATTAAGCTAAAGAGATTGAGATCAAGACTACTTCTTCAGTCCTGCTCTGGACTGTCAGGTCTGTTACTTCCATTTTCTTTTTAGCAAAGGAGTCAACTCTAAGAGTGGTTCTAGAAGTCATCGGAAGTCAGATTTTTCCATAATTCCTTAGCTCCAAATCCTGAGCTACAGTCACAGACATTCTTTTCCTTGGCTTTTCTTTGTCTTTGTAACTGTTAGAATGGATATGTAAAAAAAAAAAAAAAAAAAAAAAAGAGTAAGGGAAACCTAAGGGATAGCTGTTTTTACACTTTATGTCCTGTCATGATACGTTCAGTGAGATCTGAGAATGATTCTTAAAGGCAAATTTTATGCAGCCACATGTCACTTTTCCCTTTCCCGTAACCTTCCGTGCTGATCAGAAAGTCTCTAAGACAGAAAAATCTTAACATCGGAAATGTAATTCAGCTGCCTGGAGCTTACTGCTGACCTAGGGACCTTTGCGCATTGACTCTATGCAGGGTATGTATAATTTTCAGACTGAACACCCTTGGTATCGCCTGGCTATTTGTTCCAGCTCACACCATTCTGTCTGGAGTCATTGCTTCAGTCTCACTCCCACTGATGCCATTCTCCACTCTTTTCTTCCTTTCTTTTTCTCTTTTCTCCTATCTGACTAACCTCCCTTCCTTCATTGATCTTCCTTTAACAAAAATCCACTTGAAAAAGTTAAAGGCTAGGCACAACTCAAATAGAAAAATGGAGAACCAGCAGGAAGACTGCAAACCAAGGTATTATTTGCCCTTCTCTTGTGAAGCTCCTCTCCTTGGTCTGCAAAACACTGCATAGCTTTTGAGATGCCTCACAAATTCTCTTGCAACCACACACAATGAGTAAGTGATAAGTAAATTAATTTGGTATCTTTTTCTTTTTACCAGAGAGGGCAAGTCCTAGAGGGCATCTGATCTGTGATTATTGCCATAAATTCTTGGCTCTGAGTCCTGTCCTCAGGTCACACACAATTTCTATTATGTTTCTCTCTTACTCCAGAGGTTAAAGTGGAAGCCTATTACACTACAACACGTGGGAGAAGAAACAGTGGCAATTTTCATGTTTTGCCTGCTGTCAGCAATTACAGCATGGTTAAGAAGTTTCAGAGTTTTTCTTTAGCTATTTAGTTACCTTATTGTTTTTTCTCTAATCTAGTACTGAAAAAGTAGCGACGCTAACAAAAAAGCTCAAGGAAAAAAAAAGCTTATGCTTGAATTCTGATTCTCACGCTACTTCATAAATTTGAAGTAACTCCATTCAAGTTGAATGAGTGAGAGGGAATAAAAAAAGTCAGTTTTTCACTGTAAATTTACTAGTAGCAAGTCCCGCTTTTTCATATTGTCTTTTAGGGTGAGTGACAGAACTAGGGCAAACATAAAAAGCAGTAAGAAAACCCTGGACTGTTAGTCAATACTATGACAGTGAATGAAGTATGAATAATACAGTGCCTACAGAAAAATCTACATTTTCACACCCACACCCAACCACACCCCCTTCCCCCCCAAGCCCCATTTTCACATTGTTAGAGAAGGAGGCAAAGAGTCATTTTCATTCTATAGGATTCAAGGGCCTCAGGTGTTCATTACAGCTGGTACTTATTTGTCTCATGATTACATTTCTTTTTGAGAATGTTTCCTCCTGCTCTTTGTTAGAAGTCCAAATAGAGAAGTTTTATCTTTCCTCTGGAGATCTGCCTTTTGCATAGCACCATGTGCCATTTACAAGTGCTTAAAAAGATTTTCAATAGAAAATAATGGGATTTCCTAACCTTGCTGCAGTGTAAAATAGTGACAAACAGAAATTCTGAGCTGGGGAGTAAGGTAATAGTGAATTTATATGTTCGCAAGATGGACACTAACTTTGGGGAACATGGATGTAGCTGCCTCACAGCTTTAAAAAAAAAAGAGTGTAAACATATCAGAGAAGTAACTTTTCTTTTTAACAATAAGTTAATGAATGGCAGTGAGTTAGGCCATGCTGTACTTGCTGAGGAGGTATCCTTCAGCAGGAGAAAGGCTGATTGGTAGAATCTAAATCATTGTCACCTGAGAGACTCGGCTGAGAGTCAGCTGCATTCAGGACTGTCTTCTTGGATAGCGGTAGGTAAATACTCAACACAGGAAGCACTCATGTCCCTCTCATTTCAGTATTCATTGAGAGGAAAAACCTCAAACCGTCAAAATTATTTTCACAATTGTTCATAATTTGATATTCAGAACTCTTATAGACTGGTTGTGTATGTGCTCAACAAAATGTTGGGAAAAAAAGGCTGTCTTTATAGGTCAAACAAGTGGCCACAGAGTCTGGGCCTCAGAGTGCTCAAATACTGAATGATGCAATCCAAAGCAATTTTTATCAGCAGAACTAGAATTTTCCCTATAGTCCTCCGAGGAAATGGAAAAAGGGTGAGGTGGTCAAAGGGTCCAAGTTAGATACATCAAAAAATATTTTAAAAAAATTAATTTTTTTGCATTGTTTAAGGATGCTCTGGGAAGAGTTGAGGTGCCGTTAGAACAAATGAATGCTCTTATAAACTTTCACAAATTAATATATTAATATATTAAGGTCCTCAAATAGATCAGTGACATGATTCAATAATGCTCTTAACAGTGTTCTATTTCCAGCATTGGTCTTGCTTTCACCTATTAGAAAATTTCATCAACTATTAGCACACTTAGATTTACCATCTGTGGCTTGAGGAAAATAACTGACGGATGGTATAATGTCTCTACATTACTGTGACCTTACATTAAACTGTCACCAGTTTGAAGAATGCAATCAAACTTTTGAGAGGGTGCTGAGAGATTTCAAGGGCAAGACTGGGACAGGTAATCTTAACACTGACAATTTCCTGCAGGGTCAGCATGCAAGATTCCATCTTTAATGCTCCTCCTGAAGAAGATGCTACACAAAACATGATTTTGATGCAGAGATTTTTTTTGCAGAGATTTTTTCTTGGAACTGACAGCAGAACTGGGGCCTTCCTGATTCATCTCTGAGAAGTCCTAAAAGCTGAATATACTGATTGCAGCACCAAGCAGCCAGAAATCTTTTTCAAATACAGAATCTGTTCTAACACGCTTTTTCTCAAAGACTGTCCAACACACTTTGTAAGGATTTCTGGAAAAACTGTTGTGCAAATTAGCCCAGAATTCTTGAGGAAAGGCAAAAATATCTTTTGGGGTCTGTTGGTTTTCTTGATAACCTGTGTTCAAATGCATTGAAAACTTGTTTTGAGTAGGACTTTGGAATAGATCGGATGTGTCTATTTTTTCCCTATGATTTTATGAAAAATAAAAGGTCCCACGACAATGAAATCCATGTGTAAATAATTGTGTACTCATTGTGTTATATGTGCCAGAAAGGGAGAAGGACCAGTAAAGGGTTATAAATCTGTTGTTGGGGAGATTTTGTAGGTCTCAGCAGTGGATTTGGAGCTGAAAGCTGTTGAAAAGTGAGGCCCTACCTCACAGGGAAGGATGCTGGCCATCAAGAGTGTTCCTGAGCTGGAAACTGTCAAAACTTGAATCAGTTACCAATCACCAGGTTTGTTAAAATATTTTTCTTTTTTTATTTACAACTGAGAAAACCACTTCTAAACCCACAGCTGTGATTTCTCAAATTTGATATCAATATATCTTCAAATACAGTTTTGTTTTCCTCGCCTTCTATTTTTCTCTTATGTCTTTTGTTTCCTATCATTCCCTGGCTTCATCTTTAGTTAAATGGGTGTTGTTGAGTATTAGCAATACTGCTTCAAGTCAGATAAAATAAGTAGAGAGCTTGCACTAGAAAAAAGTGATTCTGTAGACACTGAAAATATTTGCTAATTATTTTTTAAACTTCTTCCCAAGACAAAGATTTTTTTTCCTTCTTGCAGTTATCTTTTTTTATATTAAATCATTCAGTGATTCTGCCATTGCAGAGATAATGCTTTAAAGCTTGAAATGTTTCCTTGCAGCATCCATTTCAGCTCCATCCACCAAACAGGTGAATGACACATTTCAAGGATTTTTTCAGTTATTCCTACTTCAGAACTTTCCACTTTTTTTTTTTTTAATTTTTGCTAAAACTCATTAATTTTAAGAAAATAATTTTTCTGTGTCATTTTTTGTAAAATTTTAGTTATATTTGTAGATATCTAACCATTTTTCTTCACTTGTCCTGGATCCTTCTAGAACAGCCAGAGGAAATAATATGTTCTAATTATCTTCATTCCAACAATAGATCAGAATTCTTTATCCTGTCTAATAAACATTTCTTAGGGACTACTGCTGACTCTTCTGTCCTTGAAAGCATAATGTACCTGCTTTGATCTATCCTAAATGAAATAGCATATATTTACTGTAAACACAATAAATCATGAAAGTATTCACCTCTTCTGAATCTCAGTATTTCTTCTGCTATTTTCCATGGCAGAGTCCCATGGCCACATTAAATTTGTATGTGGATTTATTGATTTATTTATTGATTGATTTGTAAGGAGAAACTTACAGGTACCACATAAGTACACTTGCGTGTGTTTCATAATCTGAATGCTCCTTTCTCTGTTAATCATCACAACGTCCTTGTAAAACAGCAAGATAATCTTTTAAAAAGCAGCTTGCAGGTAATTTTAGACAGGGTTTGAGTGTCTATCCAGTGTAAACAATAAAAAGAAAACCAGTCTGGGAAAACCAACTAATTCCTGGGTATTGCAAGTTACATATGTCTTTCAGTACATCTTACTTTCTTCCATGAATACATATAAGTATGCATCAACATGTTTTGTACGAGTACACATGTCTTTCTTTCTTAAATGAGTCATAAATGCACCATTGTCACAAAGACAACTAAAGGTAAGCTAATGGGGGCGTGTTGCCAGCATGCCAAGGGAGGTGATCCTTTCTCTCTACTTGGCACAGGTGAGGCCACATCTGGACAGCTGGGTCCACTTCTGAGTCTCTCCTCAGTACAGGAGAGACATGGATTTACTGGAGGGAGTGCAGCAAAGTGTCATTAAAAGAATTAAGGGACTGGATCATCTCTCCTATGAGGAAAGGCTGAGAAAGCTGGCACTGTTCAGCCCAGAGAAGAGAAGGCTCTGGGGGGGGGATCTTATTAATATGTATAAACACCTGAAAGGAGGCTGCAAAGAAGGTGGAGCCAGGCTCTCTTCAGTTGTGTGCAGTGGTAGGACCAGAGGCAATGGGCACAAACTGAAGTACAGGAGGTTTCTTCTTAACATCAGGAAGCACTTTTTTACTCTTACAGGGACTGAGCAATGGAACTGGTTATGGAGTCTCCATCTTTAGAGATACTAAAAGCCCATCTAGACATGGTCCTGCACAACTAGCTCCAAGTAGCTCTGCTTGAGCAAGGGGGTTGGAACAGATCACCTCTGGAGGTCCCTTCCAATCTGAACCATTCTGTGATTCAGTACATCCACTACATAAAAATTCAAGACTAGCAACGAAAGAGAGAGGACCCATTTGCTTAATGATATAGAATGTAACAAAACATGCTACCAGTGTTGGAGGCATGATCTAGCGCTTCAGTGCCTTAAGCACTTAGGTCCCACTGACTCAGTGCTAAGTTGTGTTTAGAGGATTTCAGTCCCTCAATGACTTATAAACTTTTCCTTTTCTTACCTGTAGCTACCCTGGCTAAAGCTTCCAGCCTAAATATCATCTGAGTTTCAGACCATTGATAAATAAATAAAAAAATTCTATTTTTTTATATTTAATTAATTTCTCCCTTTCATTGAAATTCAACAGTAACTTATCTAGACAGAACCGATCCACTGGGAAAAAAATAAATTGCCATTTCAAATGTCATATTAAACCTCTGACTGAGATATGTTAGTATAGTTAACTGACTATAGCCATTAGTCATATCCAATACCTTGTCCAGATGAGTTAAGGCAAAATTCAAATGTCTAAAATTGTTCTTTATTTTGGGGGAGGCATGGCCCTAGAGTCATAAACCAATACTGAGGTCCTTTCAAGCCTGTGAGGAATCTTTGAATATTTGTCAACGGGAGAAACAGACATTGAAAGCATATTTAACTTTTGTTTGGGAAAGTGTACAAGAAGACTTCACAGTACAAAGAAGGCACATCAAACTCTTAAGAGCTAAAGTGCAGATAAAAGAAGAATCTGTGTCTTGTACAGTGATAGTGATAGACACACTGCATCAATAGACCTCAGAGCATAAACTATGTCTGATGATACATCATTAGTGAAGATTCCTCCTGAGATTCATTGCCCTGATGCTGTAGGTTTAGTAGTCCTTTTGCTGGCCATGTTCCATGTAATTTGCAGATGGATTTGCACCAGAAATATTTCATTGCATGTATAATCCAAAGAATGTGAATATGTTTATCTGCAACACTGAAAACATAAGGGAAAGATTGAAAATAATCTCTGCTTATGCAAGCCTTTTTCATTCAGATCAGTTAGCTGATCAATGTTGGAAGTATGTTCAGAGTTAGACTGATGGAAAACAGTGAGGTATTGCATCAGAGTACTGGCCAGAATCGCTACTAATAACAACTTAGAATAAAATTTAATGTTTCAGAGCTTTAACTGACCCATAGCCTTCAGCTATGGGGGGTATTCATGAATTACAGCTGTGGGAACTACAGCTTTAAATGCACATCTAAAGAACTACATCTTGGCAACTAAGCAAGTGATCTGAAGTTCACATTCATGGAGAACTGAGAGAAGTGTAAAGAATTTTTCTTATTCCACCAGATTTGTTAGTTCTGATAAATTGTCATGGATAACATGACTTGCTCTTCCTACATCTTCAACTAACTTCAGTAATCTCAGAACTTTTTACAAGTTTAAGGGATCCATCCATATGTCTTCCATCTGTTTTTCTGTCCATTCCTTTTCTAGGCAGGCTGGCCAATTTCAGCTATATTTGAAAAAGTGATTGAAGTTTTATGAAAATATGTATCTGGAGTGAAAGCATGGTAGAAGTCAGCCATCATGTAATGTATTTTGAAAGTTGCTCTCCCATAAATTGGCAGATGTGCAATGTCCATACAATGGACTTGCTGTTAGGATGGCTGCTACCTAGGAAGGATTGTCAAAAAGAAAGTGGAGCATAGGGCATAAAAGACACAAATCAACAACAGAAGAGGCTTAGCTGTTTTTTTTCTGGTCATCAAACAACTTCCATTTGTTTATTCAACTTGATATTAATTTATGAATGGCCTTTTCATATTGCCTCTGTGATTTAGACACTTTAACCCTATAGAGATGTTACCTTGGCATCTAACTTCTCAAGGCTTGTTGGAAAACAAAATATAAAACGTGAGGTGTTAATTTTAAATACTAGCCATTAATCTTACCTGAAATCAGAGCTTTGTGAATAATTAGTCATGAATAATTTATGTATAAAGATGAATGGATTTGGAGCTTCCTTTTTTGAACTTATTTTCTCTGAATTATTCACAGATTTCCTCATTGAACATTTTTGACTGTAGACTTTTAACGAACAGGTAATTTTTAATGCACAGGTAATTGTTAATTCACATTGTTACTTAGCAAAAGTACAGTTTTGTTGTTGTTTTTTTTTTTTTTTTTGTATTAATTGGCTTACTTATATAACCAGCAACATAGCATGACTATTTTACTTTGTCTTGTATGATAACACACTCAATTCACAGTACCATTCAATTACTTACTTAAATGTTACAAAATTTGCAGTGTGTTGCTGGTTATATAGGTGAAACAGACAGTGAGTGCTTTCAAAATTAAATAAGCCTGTCTATTATTATCAAGAATATTATTTTCATTATTTGCTCAACTATATGCACTAATATAAACATACAAACCTCTCTTTTTTATTTTTTTTTTTAGTTTGAAGATCTTTGCTTCAAAATATATCACCAGCAAAGCTGCTTCTGTACTATACACTGTTAACGTCTTTTGTTTGATAACCGATAGCCAAACAAGTATCACAAGACAGAGGACCACAGCAGCAGTCACTGTTTCTGTATTCATTACTGAAACATTTTGAAAAGGACATTCAAAGAAAAAAATTCATGTACACCCAAAGATATTTTGATAAATAAATTTGAAAGTGGTCATGTCTGCTGAAATTGATCCAAGAAATAACAACACTGGTTATACAAAATCTCCTACCAAGTATTGCTGAAATCATATCTCAGAAATAGAGTGTCATATAAATGACATCTATATTTGTAAGAGTGATGCTAGTTTCTGTCAGGCACACTAAGGTGTTATAAACACATTTTACACTCTCACACATACACACAAACAAAGGATTTAAAATAACATGATGTTAGTCACTGTGCTTATTGTAATTTAAATATGCAATAATTTTCAAATTGAAAATTTATGTACTTGCAATGGATTGCTATACTTTTAGGTTTTGATCATCTTTATTATTTCAGTTACTTCTCTGCTGATAAATACTTGAGCTTTCCTCATTACTGTTGGAGTAATGGCACAGGAAAATGACTTTCATAGACAACCCAACAAGAAACACAACTGAAATATAAGTAATTTCTGTCCCGGTGGGACTATGGGCTTCCTCAGCTCCAGATGAAGACAGGACTGTAACATATCTGAAATCAATCTGCAAGACAGAAAGCTCAGACACAGGGCTTTGGGCATGAAACCAGCAGGAGAACAGAGATACTCTGAGGTAGAATATGCTAGTGAGGGCGGATATTTTGTGTTCCAATGGTTTCTTTTATGACACACTGTTGGAATAACTCGAAAAAGTTTCTTAATTTACATGCTTTGCTCTCCACTGTTTAAAAAAACCTAGGGCAACAGTTACATATTTGATTTAGAGGTAGATAGTGGTTAGGAAGACTAAAATGTCTAATTCACATTCTAATTATGTAAACTAGTAGTTCTGTCTAAGTAATGAAGGCAGTTTTCATATCGCTTCTTGTCTTACGATTGGATGATCTGGTGTTTCATATGAGGCAAGGACTGCCATTTTCCTATTATTATGGCAATCATAATATTTCTCAGGTAGATGTAATTTCTCATACCTAATAAGGCTGGAGCCTTTGTCTCTCAGGGAGAACTAGTGCTGGTTTGTTTCTCTACATTGCTGCTGATTTTCCTGAAATTTCTAGGAAATAAATTTCTTTCTTCCTTCCCACTTATAGTTCAACTGGGCCATTCAATTCGAAGTCTTTTGAAAGGTGAGAAAAGCGGAGTGAGGGGGAAAACAGACACACAGAGAAATACTCAGAACAAAACTGCACAAACTTTCATTCTTTGGGAAGTTATACTTAAATAATAGCATAATTGTAGTGCAAATTTCAGTTACATGTAAGCAACTCTACTAATTAAAACCCCAATTTAGAAACAGTCAAGGAAGCCTCCAGTTAATTTTAAATGTGTTTTTAAGTCTACACTTATTTAGAAAAGCAGCTAAGCATATGCTTATTCCATTGAAGTTAATGTTTTGTGGTTTTTGTCCTGAAGTTTATGTGACAGTTAGAAGAAAAAAGTGAAAGTTGAATCAACTACAGTTTGACTGTGATCAGAAGAACAATTGTTTCATTGTGTCACCTCAATATTTGCATTCACTGAGCTAGAGCTAGTTTTATTGATCAAAAATCCATTGTTAACATTTTTCAGATGTCCAGCACTGCGTTGTCACTGTGAGCTAACTGACTTGGATTCTGGCATATAAAACTTCCAGAGAAATTTTAAATGAGTTCATATTACAAAAGATTTATTGATTTTGATGATGTGCAAGCCAAGCAGAATTTAATTCCATCTTTATATCCCAGGAATTGTTTGCATTTTTTAACTAACAAATAGAAGTAGTATATTTTTTCACTGGTGTACATTTATACATAAATAATTTATATAAACAAATCTAAATGTATTTAGGCTGACTTTCTAAAAGTTCACAGTTTACTCCATTATTACAGTGAGAGTTTATCTGCCTTGATATACTTTTCTAACCTCTCAGCCTGTTTCAGTCAAAATTTAATAGGAGGTATTTCAAAGATAGTAAATACTTACAGGTTTCCTGAATACTTGGAGCGTGCTAGAAACATAATAATTTCTTTATTTCCTCTGCTGGGGACAGAAGTGGGGAGAACTCAAACATCACTGTTATAGACTAACCGTACATAGCTGTCTAGTCAGCCAATATGTCTTCTGGGTGGCTCCAATATGTGTCGTCTCTTGGTCAGTGTACAGACCAAAAGAGCAGATGGAGATATGGAGACAAAATGGAAATATGTAAAGGGGATTAAGGCCTGAGACATGACCTTGGGAATAGAGTGCCTGAGTTGTCAATATGGTTTTAGGCAAAAAAAGGAATTAATATGACTGGAATATTAGGTGAAAATATGTCAGAAATCCATAGGAAACAGGTAACAGTTTTATTGCTCATTAAAAGGATTCTCTAGGTTGGTCCTTTCCTAAACTTTTTTTTTTTCCCCCGACTAACCAGTTTGGAATAGTTAATCTTAGTCTTTACCACGTAGCCCATAAACAGCTGGTATATACTGTTTACAGATTCCAGCTCTGAAATATAGAGGAGAGTAGTTACAAATCTGATGGAATTCTTGCACATTTTGCTTGGACCTGTGTGGAAATATTCCTACTTCTGCATTGGTGTGGATCCAAAACATCAGGGTAGAGTAAACACTAGTTAAACACGTCTGTGTACTGACGATATCATTACAGATTTTTCAGGATCGTTGTAGTCTTTGCACAACCAGCTCCCAAGTTTAACAATGCCTATTTATTTTTCTTCCCTTCTGGACACTTTTACTCCTTTCTTTCTTCTTCGAGGTTAGACCCATCTTTATATCTTGATATCACCACAGTACATAAGTTTAAACAAACCCGTTATGGATAATGCAAACAACTTCTCTCCAATAATTTTTCTGACATAAGAACTGAATTTATTTTCTGTCAAGAACTGCTTCTCAAAAAGCTCTAACTTTCTTCACCTCAGTAGTAATTAGTTTCCTCTGAATTATATCCATATATTGCTACAAAAAAAAAAGCTTACAAACTGTTGCACAAAAGTAGAATTTTTTGTTGCCAAGCACTATTTTTGATCTTTACACACATTTGCCTAAGAAAGGCTACATCTTTATAAGTCAGTCTTATTTCTTCCACTACCTTAGCAGTAACATCTTCAGTCTGATGTCTGTCCCCAGAAAGCTGCGTTTATTTACTCTCTTTCACACTTACATGTTAATGGTTTTCAACTAAATTTCTCTTTAAAGTCTTTGTTCAACATAAATGAATCTTGTTGCACCACTTTCATAAATAGCTCATATTCTTTAATAACTCTGTATTTTGACTTAAGAATTCTTTGTCTGTATGGTTACTGCAAGGACTAAACATGTGAAATGGCTAGGCTGTGTCTATCAAAAAAATTTACCAGATCCTTTTGTATTTCTTCCTGGGCTTAATTGATACTGAATTTTAAACAGTCATTGAAGAAACTGAAGAACAGAATACGCCCTTGTTTCACATACTGCCTAGTGGAATATCAGTCAGTCCTGCTGTTATTAAATTGCAATTGAATTACCCATGACTAACTGAGAAGGTGTTTAAACTGGTGAAGAAAAAGAGAATGAATAGCATGTAGGCTAAAAAACATAGGAAAAAACCCAACCCTGTTGTACTGGAAGGGAGATGGATGTGGTCCTAAAACGTCTCAGTAGTCTCCACACTGGGTTCTCAGAAGGCCTGTGAGAGGATTTTGTGTGAGGCTTAAAATGTAGTATTGGCAAAGAAATGTAAACCTACTCCTAAATCAAAATAAAAGCATCAAAAGGGAATAGAACATGATAAATTCCTTAAGATAAAAGCAGGAGGGAGACAGCTAGTCAACAGCTGTGAAAACAGAATTAAAACTTGCATAAATTGGAAATGGTATTCCCCAAACCAAAGCTGAATCCAGATAATACAGTACATATAATCTCAATACAGGTTTCAAACTGGGTCAACAGGACATCATGACTAATTCTGTGGATGACTGCCAACATGCTCAGGCAATTGCAGCCTATTGACCAATGTCAAACAGTTCAAGTTTGCTTTCCCCACAGACTAGAATTTTTCAAATAAATATATCTTAGAGCAAATGAGCCAGTACCTACTCAACAACATAGTGCTGAGTGTTAGATTTGAAGCTTAAGTCAAATCGCATTTGAACATATTTCAATATGGTATGTGGATGATAAGAGTAAGGATTTCAAACATACATGGGATTTGGAAGAATGAAGGAAGGACAAATTCTACACAGTATCAGGACTGATCAAAGAAAATTAAAAAATATACAAGACTATAACATAGAGGAATGTATCAGTTCCAGCTGGGGAAAATCATTTTAGTTGCTTTGCATGATCTAATTAAACCAGTCAGTTTATTTGCAAAAATATTTATTTTCCATAGTTGCTCTGTCCTTCTTAATAATTTCTTAATTTGCATCTAGTTTAAACATTTGTTCCAATTACGTATTTTTTACAGATGTTAATCTTCATCTTCCTTCAGCTGATACTTTACCTTTTCTTCTCCATAAAAATGAAATTCCAGCTACAGATATTATTCTGAATATCTGTCTTCCAGTTGCAGACCAGATCTTCTCTAAGTGGCTTCTGTATTAACAATTCTGTGAAACAAAGTCTGCATCTCAACTTGTAAATAAACCGGAACAAGGCATGGACACTGGCTCAAGATTTGCTGTACTGTTTGACTGTCAGCATGTCTCCTCATGTTGGTTTGGACAATGCCAACTAGTACTGCTCCAGACAGTGCCTCAGCATGGTCTGGACAAAACCAGGACCCTTCACATAGACAATTTGAAAGTGGCCTCCCAGTTTTGGAGTCAGCCATGTAGACAGAGCTAGTCACCATGAAAGCCACAGTCATCCTTCTGATCAAAACTTCCAACCAAATGTTAGAGTTACTGGCCTCTCAGCTGCTATTGATGTTGAGGTTCCCTTATCACTCTGATTATCACTTCTGTGTTCTTATTCGTTTTCTTTTTTGTTCCTGTCATTTATTCTCTTTCTCACTTTTAAGAAGGATGTTAAGAGATGGTTCATCTTCTGCCTCTGTATTCCCACAAAATTGTTTGTTATGAAATAGTCTACCCTATTGTGAAATTGTCTCTTGCTAGCATTTTGTGACCCACAGGTCTCTGTCTATTCTCTTGATCTGCCAAATGTCTGTCCAACCTCATATTTCTGTTTCTCAGACATCTTCTATATCATTTGCTGACGTACTAGTAACAAATTACCAGCATAAGGTAAATTCCTTGTGCTTCTTAAACTCACTCTAGGCATTATCAAACATGTATAATTCATAGAATCATTATTCTCCCCAAACTACTACTTCCACTGTGACTGAAAAAAAAAAAAAAAAAAAAGAGAAGGTGATTTCTATGGCATTTTTCATTCTGTTCCCCAGGTTATTTCCTCTTGTAAGTTCCACTGCTGTATGAGTAATACCTTGAATCTTCTCTAGTTTCTATTTTACTACTATTTGGTTTGAAGAAGATTTAATCCATGGTTTGAATGCTGTAAAAGGTGTATCTAGCCTTGCATGCATTATCCAAGAATGATCTCACATGAATATTAAATAAGAAAAGATATATCATAAATTCTGAGTGCTTTTGAGGTCGGAGGAGTACTTGCCTAAATGATAATCATCAACATATTGTAAAAGCATTAATTCACCAAGTTTATAGAATAAATGTCCAACACTTATCAATGAGTTAATACTGCCATATGTACACGTCATGCATGTCATGGCTAACTGCTGATAGTTCATATGATATTATAGGTTTTATTTTGCCTCTGTTCAGAAATGTAAAAAAAAAAGTGTCTATTGTTTTAAGAAGGCTGTTTCCTTACAGTATACATAGCTCAAATGAAAAATCAATGCTAATGTATTTCATGAGCAGAAATATTTCATTACCTTTAGAATAAAGAAATTGATAGAAAGAATATATAGTTTACAGAATGGTGCTAGCTAAACCAAGAAACTGAGGACAAATTCTTTTAGTTTCTCACAGATTCCTGGAAGCAACTCTCTTTAACATTAGCTGTATGAATCCAGTTCCTTACCCCACTGTCTGAGTTAATGTTGATAAAACCCCCTAGAGATTAAAAGAAAATTATTTCAAAAGATAATCAATGTGAAAAGTTATAACTAGATCTAAGCAGCAGAATAGGATTCCAACATGAGAAATAGGAAATGTGTTTAAAACAAGCCACTAGATGAATAGTGTTTGGTTGTATAAAAATGAATTCTAATAAAAATCTGAATTAATCAAAAAGCTACTGGTTTGCATAAAATATTATCATTCTTTATTTTTCTGCTGGAAAGATATTATTTGTATTTTAACCACCTTCAGGGACTGGTTAAGTATGAAGCCCTTCCTATCCAGTAAGAAGGTGCATTCTAACCACAAATATGCACATTTTTCACCAAAATGTTAACACCAAAGTACCTTGTGAACCATATTATGCTTTTATTTTAGTTTGGATGCTGAAGTACCCTAGTTTATCTTTTATTTTGGAATTTCTTGCTTTTACTAAAGAATTGACATAAGGGAAAGAAGCAAATTCTGCCAGCAAGCTGAAAGAATAATTGAATATATTTAATAAAAAATGAAAGAAAAATAGAATCCAAGAAAGGGAAAATCTGGAAGAAAGAGATCTCTAATGAGCAAGGTTAGTTCTTGCGTGCTAGTACATAGTTATTTTTAAGAGAGATGGTGATAAGATTAATGAGAAAAACTTTATTAATGTCTATGTAAATTTATGCATTCATTAATTAGAATACTACAGTAAAGTTCAACTTCATTAATTGAGAGTTTCAAATAATATTCCAGTTACTTTGAATTCTCCATCTTCCTCCAAAAAGCCAGTTGTCCTGAGACTATTTATGACTAATGACTTTGGGGGACCACTAAAACCTTTATATTATTCACAAATTATACAGAGTAATCAGTTGTTGTTATTTTCACTGCACTACAAACTTTACATGTGATTGAAAATGAGAAGAACCAGAAGAGGAGAGAGAATTCCTTGTGCTGCTTAACATTGTCTGTGGGGTGGCCTGCTCAGCCTCCCCTCAGCAAAGTGCCCAGCATGCCAACAGCTGATAAGGCAGGGATGTGAGTGTAACTGAGTGTCAACAGAATGTCCAAAACGGAAAAGAGGGCATTTGCCCAAAACTGACAATGCTAAAGAAGACGACATCCAGCAGCCACACCAAACAGCTTCAAAATAAAGGAGTCAGCTTGAGAAGAAGTACAAGAGAAGCTTAAAAATTTGTAATAGTGAAGAGAGAGAAGAAAGGGACAGGGAAGCAGTCAAAAGCTTGCCACTGTCCGAAATCACCTTACCAATACTTCAATCTGTACCTCACCCTTACTGAGCAGCCTTCCATCACATGCTGTGAGGGGTGTGCATCTAGCTCGAGGAGTGCAACAAGTAGGGATCCATATTTTGATGTACATGTATGAACTTGGGGTGGGGGCTTTCTCATGAGAATATGTTTTGTTGGTTTGTGGGGACTATTGTGAGCACACATAAGCCTAGAGCACCTACATTTCAAGCAGGAGAGTACAGAAACATAGGAATCCTCACTCCCAGAAAAGGGGTTATGGGGGTGGCCTCTGGGAGAGGGCGGTTGTGTGTGTGTGTGTGTGTGAGACTTTCTTGGGATTTGTTGTATAAGGTGGCTTAGAAATGTCTAGGTGTTTTAAGTGTCTAATATTGCGGTTTACCGATCATGAATGCATAGTTCACTGACGGCTGGTTAGTTACATGCTATTAATAAATCAAACAACTTCAATTTTGATTCTATTTACACCAAGTGAATAGAGCAGCTTTTTTCCTGCAATGTTTGTTTTTAAAATCTGTCAATCAAATAATTAAAAAATATGAGTAGACCTTTTGTGACTATTTATGCCCACATAAAGCTACTTGGTGTAACTGAAAGAAGAGAATATTTAATTTACTTCTATTTTCAATCAATATCTTTTAAAGAAGTTGAATTATTTCTAGTAAATGAGATCCTAGGCAAGTCACTGTGAATATGGCTTTGGTCAGTTCAGTCTGTTGTTCATAATACAGTAAGAAATTTGCAATTAATGGCCTAAATTTAAATGGTTTGGGGTTTTGGTTTGGTTTGTTTGTAGAGTTTGTTGTTTTGTTCTGTCCTGTTTTCTGTGTGAAGGAACAAAGTTATTCTGAATTATGTAATATTTTCTTATATGTACAATCCTTTGTACTTTGCTGTAAGTGTATTTCATTTTGTGTACTTACAAGAAAAGTTAATTCAGTTCTTAGAACACTAAAATGGTCATGGGGATAGTGTAGAGATTTTATCTACTTCAGTGCTAACTTTCTGGGAAGATTCATAACTTCATTCTCCAGCTGCTGATGACTAATATTGAGTAGCAATTTTGAAATGGTGAAGCTGGGCTGTCATCTGGGATTGGATACTGGTTTTCCTGTGATCATTGCTCTTGTCTGAGTACCTGATGAAGCAATCACAGGGGTTAAAAGTATAGGGCAGACGAATGTCTTACATTTGTCAAACATAAATCTCATTCTCTGATTAATGACTGTGTAAGTATTTTATACAAAGTAGATCAGATTCAAGAGGAGGAATGAAGAATCCACCCATCATCTGGCTTAACTCAACATTAAAGTACTTTGCCATCAGGTAGTAGATCAAAATCCCACAGAAAGAAAAAAGTAATAGGATCTGTATCTGCCACATCCTGAGCTTTCTGAAGTACTAAAGCCAAGCTGAAGTTTCTGTCAATCTATCCTCTAACATTTCTTTTAATACAAAACTTTTTGTCCACTTCAAATTTGTAAACAGCTTAAGTATGAACAAAACCAAAATTGTTCAATGAAGAGAAATGCTGCAAGAAAACAAAATAACTTACCTGTAGACCCAGATCCCTGCCTTCTTTAAAAGAATGGTAAACTAGAATATATTACAACTGCAATTTTTAATTTGCTTGAAATGACTGAAATTTATGATCATTAAGTTGACTCCATCCCCTACATTTCATAAGCCTTAACTTGTTCACAGAAATAGTAAGGAAACCTCAGAGACACAGTAGTTTATATTTACCAAATCCTTAAATTTATAATTTAGTTCATTTCATTCCACTGACAGGAGCATATGGTCAATAAGTAGAGATACCAATAAATTAGAAAAAAAAAAAGAAACACTGTATTTTTTATTTTAACCATGACAGTAAACAGTGACAGTAAGAACTGTACAAGAATGTAATTTTTCTGAAGAGAATGAAATCATTACAAGTCTTGTGGACTCAAAGAGATCCACATTAATTATAGGAACGTGAGAACAAAGTAATAAGACAGTTAAATGATGAAGAATACCACATCAGATTAGATACGGATCCACTGTTTAAATATAGGAGGTAAAATGCATTGATTCAATTTTGGATTAATGAAGATATTTGGAATGCAAATACTCCTGATAAAAATATGTTCTATATTTGTCTGAAACGGTTATCAGGTATTTTGAAACAGTAAATACGCTAAGCGACCCACAAATTTCTGAGTATTCTGACAGATATAATTTACAGTTGTTCCCACTAAGGTCCATGACAAAACAACCACACTGAACTTGCTACTCAGTGCCACTGCTTATACTTTGCATGTGGAAACCAACACGAAACAGTTGTGAACTGGCTTGCAGCTAACGTGAGACTAGCACTTTCTTTCCTCTAAATGTGAGGAAGGATGAGTGGACATTTATCTCCCCAGCAGGTAGTATCTGGGAAGTGGTAAGTTCAATTTCACATGCCTTGTTTATCTGTTTTAGAAATAAGTGGGGATGGGGTGGGGTGGGAGTGGGGGGAGGCAGAGTGGAAGCAACTGAAAGAAAGCAAGAGAAGTGCAAAGCTTCCCTTTCTTGGCAGCCACAAGCCATTAGAAGAGCTTGGCTGCCCATGTAACCACAGCCTCAGGCAGCTGAATTCGTGCCCAGAACAGAAATGGAGACACAAAGGAATTCGGATGCTTATGGGATTATCCTGAAGTTGAAAGAAGCCTTGTGAATGCTTAAATGTTGAAGTTTCTTGCCTAGGTTCCTCCAGTGACAAGAAAGCAAAATCAAATCAAAAGTTTCCTTTTTCCTTTCTCTGATACATGGTTAGAAGATTTCTTGTTGTAATTTAATTTATTTGGAAGAAAAACTGAAAAGTTGTGTCTTAAATTTTGATAAAGTAGGCTAAAATTTATTCTGGAATTTAGCTTAAAATGAGCAGCTGAGAGTCATATGGCACAGCTGGAAGAAAAAGAGGGGAGTTTGGTTGCTCAAGGAACACAACTGATTTGGAATACTATAGTTAGAGAAATGGTCTCTAAATAGCTGAGCCTCAAATGCATTAAGATTTTAAAGATTTGGATCAGAATTTTACAACTGGAGAAGAGAGAGAAGCATGTGCATCTTATAGCATACTGTTTGTTGCATTAGGACTTTGCTTGTTAAGATGCTACTGATTTGAACTCTCTCCTGGAACAACAGCACTGTGTGCAATTGCAATCAATCAAAAAAACCCCAAAACTGTTTCTGGTGACTGAGTCCAAGGTAGAAGAACAACTTTATTTTCCATATGCTAAACTTTCTTTGAGGAAATTAATATAAGTCTTTTATCAGTTGGTCTCCAAAACTGAATGATGGAAGACACTCAAAGTCCAGTGCTGTGCTCTGAACAAATGGGCTATGCCCTGACCTCTGTCCTTCAGTATCTTTCTCCCCCAGGGTTCAGGCCTACACAGAGTTGCCATAAATAAAAGTGATGTGGAAAAGCTAACGGAATATTACTTCTGTAGCGCTGATTTCATCTCAGTGATGTAATGGATAGAATCATAGGATGACAGAACCACTAGGTTGGAATAGACCTCTGAGATCATCAAGTCCAACCATTGATCTAATACCACCATGCCCACTAAACCATGTCCCGAAGTGCCACATCTACACATTTTTTGAACACCTTCAGGAATGGTGACTCCACGTCTTCCCTGGGAAGTAGATGAACCAAAACATTCAATTCCATATTGATAGAAATATAAATATCTCTTCCTGTAAAGAAGGTATTCAAATAGAAGCCATATCAACACAGGTACATGTAAGAAGTAGGATGCAGTTGTTGAATGTAAACTTTTCTTACTGAAATGATGTTTTTCCTGGGAACATTTGTTTCTACAAGCTAGCAGCTGTGTACACTCTGTGCTTACAGCATAGTAAAGCAGACGGTTATTGCTCCATACTACATCGAGTGCATCCATATGCTGGGTGAAATGCTCAAGTATGACAGCCAGGTTTAAGACAATATTTAAAAAGAAATATATGATCCTCCTTCACGGTATTGTATGATGGTCAACATACAGGAGGTTGACTGCAACCATGTCTCCTTCTGTAAACCTAAAAGGGAATAAATTACAAGGGTCACAGATTGGGAGAAGTGCCCAGGTGAAAGGCAAATGGGAAACAGTTGGAATAACTAAATGTTTTTGCCCAATGGAACAGATAATAATTTTCAGGATTAGCAAGGATTAGCCAGATGTCATATCAAGTACATCTGTTAAAGACTTCTTTAAATCACAGTGAGGCAATTATATCCCTAATACCCAACATATTAACATATGAAGACAAATTAACACTGTTATACTAATTTAGGAAACCAGTCATTGTGAAAGTTGTGGATACATCTTATGCACAATGCTATTTTATTATTATTATTATTATTATTATTATTATTGTTATTATTGTTATTATTATTATTATTAGTTCATACTCCTATGAAAATTCTTTTTAGTTTATCTGTTTAGACTTTTAGATCTTCCTACACTCCTTTTTTCTACATTGGTATTCCTGATACATACCAGCAAAAAATTCATGAAATTAATGATAAGGTTTTGTCGCCTCAGCATCACAGAGGTTCAAGGCGGGTGCATCCAGCAAGCTGGCAAGGCATACAGAACTTTTTAACAGAAGATCATGCTGAGGACCTGCTGAAAACCAAGTGCTCATCGGCCTTCTGTAACCTGGGTATTAATGTAAGCTGGAAATCAATATCTAGAGCATGGAGTGTCTGACTCAAATTTGGATACCTGGAAAACTTAAATGTAGTTTAGATAAGGGTGCGCACCATATTCTATAAAATTCTAGAAGTTCATTACTCATAAAAGAACATTTTATTACGGTCTCATGTGCACTCAAACTAGGAGGGTTAAAATAAGGGTTGATTTTTTCTGCATTTTTTTTTTTTCCTTTCTGGAGTTTAATTCCCCTCTGGGATTTTGAAAATAAGCCTTTGGATGCTCCATCTTATCTCAGAATCTGGAGGTTCCCTTAAAGGTCCTTTGGAATATCCCAGCAATAACCTACTCCTTTCTCAGTTACACAGAAACACATCTAACATTTGATGAGCTACTGTTTGGCAAAAACCAAGAAAATTTAAGCCAGTGCTCATTTGGCTGGATTGCAGAACTGTGAAAGCTATTGACTGAACTCACAGTTGATGTTCAATGAATACTTTTTGGTCAAGAAAGCGTGACTGAGACCTTTCATTACAATTCTGTCCCCATGGCACAATGCAGTGTGATTCACATATCATTGTGCTGAGATCTACACTGTTTTCTTGAACGATTTGGACTACTTCTGGAGACAGAGTAGTCACATACAAAAGACACAGAATTGGAGTTCAGTTCCCTGCTTGTCTGTTAGTCAAATTGAATTGACCTTGAGACTGTTACCGCTTATGAAGCAACTGTTTTCCATTACCTTTCTTACCTGTTAAGATGTAAATTAATAGAACCTTGCTATGTGTTTGTACAACGCTTCACACAAACTAACACCAAACCAGAACATGGATGGCAAAAGCTGTTCCTCCTCATAATGTCAACTCATTCTTGTTCAGAGCAATCTAAAACGACCACAACTATCTGTGGACAAAGATGATGCACACAAAAATGGGAACACTACACACTGTTCTGAGTATAACTTCAATAGTTTCTTGGTGCTTATTTTCACAATTCTGGGTTGTTGGTTTTTTGCAGAGTTCAAAGCTTTCTTATTTCAATGTGATGTCAGGAAGGGATCAACAAATAATTCTTATAGTCTTTATCAATGATCTGTTCCAGTGTTTATATTTGAACCTAAAAATATCAGGGAAAGAAGAGTGATCAGCTATTATAAATGGAATTAGTTGGGTATTCTAATTCTGCTCTTCAGTTGCTGGCCGTGCCTTTGTATGTAACACCATTACTGCATGCTGACTGAAAATCCTTGTTACACTCTCTTATTTGAACACTTTAAATTATTTGATCCACTTCTAGCTGATCCGCAAATTCTTTACAACTAAAACATAACCTGATCTCAAATACTCAAGTTAAAGACTTAAATTCTGATGCATCCAAAATTGCTTGTTGCTCTGTTTAAAAGATTGTTTTTAAAAGGCTTTGTGGGTCTTCTATATCAATTTATTGTGCCAATGTGTCACAACTGACTCTCAGCCCACTGCCTGCTTCACCAGCAAATTCTGATTCTCTGCACAACAACAGAGTGTACTGTTGTTTCAAAGGGCAACAGAAACAACGAGAGCACACACTGATCTTGTAGATTAATGACTCAAGATTAATGAATCGTGGTACAGTATCGGTAAAAGACATGCAAAAGTAATGTGCTTTAACTATCTTCTTTAAAGGTCCACTAAATTTTAAGGGCAAATATTGTTCATCTGTTGTCATGACTTAGCTGAACCGACTACTTTAAACTTCAGTTTTCTTCTTACCATTCCCAAAATAAAGTGCTGAATCTAATAGATAGAGATGTTTTATTTTCTAAGTTACTAATTATTTTCAACTTTACTGATGATATTACAGAATAAAACCAGTTTGTCTCAGCATGGTGCAATTATATTACTTTTTCCATCTGAAGTAGTAAAACCTCAATACATCACTATATATTGACAATTTGAGTTGCCAAATGGTGGCAACATAAACAATATTCACTTATTTCTTTGAGGATTTGGTTTTGGATGAAATACAGGCCTTTCTGTGGACAAGAAACAACAGCTTAAAGGTGGCATATAGAAGTTTGGATCCATCTACTAGCAGTCTCATGAAGGTGCCTTTACTGAAGACAAGTATCTCCATAGATATGCCTGGAGTGTGACAGTTCTAACATGACTGAGCAATTGATCTCTACCCAATGCCTATGTATCTTGAGTGGTGTAGTCTTCTGTGTCTTTTCAGAGGGCACACAATGTTATTCAAGATACTGCAGTAGTGGCTACTGCTTTCTCTGTAATCTTGGGGAGAAGAGGCAACCTTCCCTTCTGCCCATAGGATAATCTAGTTCTATCTGTGTCTGTGGATTTTTAAACCCACACCTTTCATATTAAAGTATATAAGGCAAGATGTTGTTGGTATCGGCTTTGGCCTTTTATGTGTCATTTTGTGGCTGCATGTGCTGGCCACACAGTCTAGGACTCTTTGTCCAACAGACGGAGTTGGATTGCTATGAAAGAGTTAAGATGCTATCTAAGAGGTGATCTTCTAGTCCTGCATACTTTCATTCCTGGTCTTGAAACTTCCCATGTTTTTTGCCCAGTGTCTGCTATACAAAATACAACCAGACCAGGGGACAAACTAGGGAAAAACTAAAAATTACAGCATGACACAAAAAAAGGAGAAAAGATGCAGGATATAGGAAATATGTGTTTGAATCCTTTCCAATAATAAAGTCTATTCCCTTATTTGACAAAGTTTTTCCCAATGCAAATTGTTGGCACTACGTAGTTTTATGAAACAATATTCCTCCCTTAGCTGTTCTTCAAACAGAAATGCATTTGAAAGGAGAGTTTATAGGGCACTCTTCAAGGCATGGGATGAGTGGGTCACTACTCACCCATGTCTTCAGCACTCATCCTATTGTATAGCTCCAAGTGCTCAAATGACTTTTCGCTTCGGGTGCAAAACACACCTCACTTTCAACTATGGTTGGTTAAAAATCAAGGGCATTTCATTCAGGGCCTTTAGGGAAGTTCCAGGCACCTAAGACTGACTCTGGAGCATTAGTTCATCTTTCTGGTCAGCAGATATAAGTTCAACTATGTGCAAAGTGTTCAGCTGCCTGTCTTTCAGTGGGAAATGTACAGATGCACTCCTGCACATCGGCAAGATAATGTACCCATGGGAATACAATTTCCATTACCTTTCTATCCTTTTATCTTGCTTTTGTGCTGTGCAGTGCCATAGATTTAGGAAACAAAACCATGGAACAGCTGTAAAGCCAGTCTAGTTAAATACCACATATACTGTTACTTCTCTTCTAGCAGTACAATTAATCAGGAGTTAGAATTTGCAATGTGTTGACATTTTATCAATTAAAGATAGACAGGGGAGAGATGGAAGAAAAAAAAAATAAAAGCTTTTGTGATGTCAGTTAACTCCATGAGGTTGCTGAGAAATGTGGCTTCTTGTTACATCCAAGATACAAGGAATTTAGTGCCTTTTTTTTTTTCTTCTCTGTTTTTAATGTATGAAGTTCAGTGATGTTTATTTTCCATTATGTCTTTTCATTTTTTTTTTTTGTTCTTGGTTCACTGCTGTGCTTTTCCAGCTGTCTCTTTGGAAAAATAATTACAATTCAGCCAAGCAAATGCACAGTGGTGGTTTCTACAGTTTGGTAAATACTCTAGTGCAACTTCTGAAAAAAGATTTTCAGCTTGTTTAGACAGGATTAGATTCTCTTCCTGCTCTACTCTCCCAAAGAGTCAGTGTCTTTGTAACATAGTTTAGAGTATAAATACTGGGACACAGTCTCTCTGCAGGATTTGCCACAGAGATGACACATTCTCCGCTTGGCAGGTGACACCATGGAGATGACATATTTCCCACCAGCAAATACCAAAGGGAAAAATAATTAGCCAGCATTATGACGATCAACATGGTTGCTATACTTTAGTTACAGTTTAGTTTTGTATTTCTTAGCAGTACCATATAGCCAAACAGAGGTACTGTTATGTGTTTCTAGGCATTCCTATTTACTTTTCCTCAGGATTTAAGTCTATGGGAAAGAAGAGAATGGGAGGTTATTCTTTGGGAAGAGGAAGATGCTGACAGTTTAGAGGGGGGAAAAAACCCCTCAAACAATGAAAACAGATAAAAATGAAAGATGCAATATATTTAGATGATTGTAGAAAGTATTACATCTTCGCTGTCTGCAAATCCTATAAATGTCTTATTCAATACAAGTACTGGATAAACTGAAACAGGAAGTATGTAAGCATACCTGACTGACTTTGAACTCTTAAAGAAGATCAAGCAGCACACATCTCACGTTCAAAAAGAACTAGATACTAGAAAAACGTTGAAGGGTTGCAGAGCATTCAGAAAGATCACTCCCAGGGCAACAGGGACAACTTCAGTGCTCACTGCTTACAACAGTACAGAAAACAATTTACTCTAATAGGTGGTTCACGTCAGACTGTGTGCTTAATATTTTGTTTCTGTGGACTTCTGAGTTGTGATTCTTTCATTCCTTTTGCCTAGGAGAAGGGGAAGGGAGGAAAAGTGTGGCTTTTGGACTGCTGAGAAGTTTGCTTTTTGCTTGAAAAGTATAGCTAAGATATTTTTCTTACAGATCCTGAAAACATTATTTATTGTCTGATTACAGCTTCATTATAGTTTTTCACTTGCTATATATCTCTGTAGACTTTGACTTTAAAATTTCCTCTTTAGACTTTGATTTAGCCAATTCCTGATTTCCACTCACTAGCAATTTTGAAATATTGTTAGTGTCTTCTATGTGAGGAATGAAATGAAGAACACTGTGGAGAGACTACAGCAGGAGTCTAGAGACATTAGGCAGCAAACGTACCCTGTCAGGTTAGTTTAATTTCCTCTAAAATGTAAACAGCAGGTCAAACAGGCTTTTCTTTCATCCTTATTTTAAAGCCATAGATGCCAGTGGAATGCTGGCATGGCTAGGCAGAGATGCTATTCTGCATTGTAGTGAGGGAAAGGAAGGCTCATCTGCCTCAACTGTGGTGCCAACACCCTCTTGTCCTGCTACACTCCATTTTCATCCCTAGAGATCTGTCTCCACCTGGAAGAAAATAGTGTTTCAATATTCCCCAGAAGCCAGAATAATCTTTGCAGTGACTATTACTTTATAAAGCCCTATAGATGCTCAAAACTGCTCCACTAGAGCAAAGGAATTCTTGGGATCCTTGATGTAGATGGGATTTGACTTTTTAGTCTACACAGGGCATGGAGAAAATAGTCTCAAGGATCCTGACCAATTTATTTTTTCTCTTCAGTAAACAGGGTCATCTACAAAATTTTTCCAGCCAGAATTGATACATAGAGTCTCAATATGCATCACACATGCACATACGTGTATGCATATACATGTACTTATTTGAAAAACAAAACATTAAAACCCGAAATTTTCACCTTATTTGTCTCCTGACTTTTTTTACTGGCAGACCTTATTATAATAGAAACCATGTTTCTAACAACATACTATGCTGACCTGAACCAACAGAAAGTCAAATTAATGGAGAAACTATTTCTTATTCTCCAAGATAAAGAAGTCGTCTCCATTTGTGGACTACAGCATATGTTACAATAATTACTTCCATAGAAAAATTATGTCTGTTAATCAACCTGGTGTGCACCAGGTTTTGCCTTATCTGAAAACATAATGAAACTTTGGAAGGTGATAGGTTGCATTTTGAATTGAATATTAAAATACCAATAAAAACTTTTGATCTATAGTTTTGAAGTCAGTGACAGTTGAATCAATTATAATAAGAATCTGTTCTGAGAAAAATGTTAAAAGTAAGTAGTGAACACAAAAAGCCACAGAACTAGGGCTGAGAGGCCATCAGCTTCTCTGATTTAGTACTTTCTATTATTTGCTTCAGAAAGAAGAAAAGATGTTTTAAAAAAAGCGCTCCCAGACAATAATCTAGAATATGTATACAGAGAACAAAAATTTAGCAAGAAAAAGAAATCAAAACAACCTCCCAGACTTGTGAAAATGTTAAATGGTAGGCAGAGTGGTCTAGAAACCCACAGATAATGCAACCCAATCTAGGACCCATATTACAGTAAATGTAATCCTCGTCAGCTCATCTGTCAGCAGGCATGAAGCACCTGCTGAAAAATATGCAGGTTGACAGCAATTCTCAGTCCATGTACTTTGAAATTACGCAGCTGCACAGCAGAATTTCTAATGTATATCCTGTGCAGAGTGCACTCATTCTGAAATGTAAATGCCCTTTGCAGCTTAGTTAATCCAGCTTTGTAATATATTCATTTAAACCTCATAAAAAGGTTGGAACATGGGGGAGTTAACAAGGTGTAGATACATTAAATTCACTTTCCCACTGCATACACATGCTCTTTTAAGAGAGGCTACAGTGATTTATTTTGGACAAGGTTCTTCATTGATGCTGTGCTTGGATTAGATCCCTATAAGGTGCTGTGCATGGGGTACCCACTTCTAGGTAATCCAGGCGCTCAGTCTCCTTTAGTGTGCAGCTGCCAGCCTCATAACTGAAATCTGTGTGAAGAAGGCATTTTACAGTGCAATGGTCTGTGCTGGACTGAGCATGCTACATAAAAATAAAAGTACATAGGCAAAAACACTTCCTGTGTCATTCAAATAAGGTCTGTTCCAGATGCTCCTATCATAGGATATCACACATAAAATACCAAGCTCATCTTAAGAGTCAGCTGGGTTTTCTTCCCCCTGAATTTACTCTTCAGACTGCCAGAGAAATCAATTGTAGACCTCAGAGTTCATTGGGACATGGCACTAAACACAGGCTTTTATGAAAAGGGTGGGTTGCTGGTCTCTGACCACCTAACAGAAAATTTAGTCTTTTTTCCTTGTGAGACAAAATGATCTGTACAGACCAATCTTTGGCAAAGGACAATGCCAAACTCTGCTCAGTCACAGAATTATCAGATCTTCTGAGCTCTCTTCCTTCTACTAAGGGGAAAACAAAGAAAGTCGCTAGCCTTTTGCAAATTTCAATCTACTTCTCAGTTTTTATCAGTGTTCAAACTAGCTTAAAGAAATGTCCATCTGTGAGCCTGCCACACCATTTGTTCACTATCCTCCATTTTTGCCTGATCCTTAGCCCAGATGTCAATTATACAGTAGTCTTTATCCTAAGTGAGTGCACATCAAACATACCAAGGTTGTTTATCACTAGACAGAAATGCTAGAAATGGTTGCTTACCAGCATGGATTGTAAGCAGTTAATTCATGAAGGATGACAACCTCGCTGTTCATAATTTAGATGCCCCAAAATATTACTTCTATGCCTAAATTTGAAAATACTGGAAATTGGAATAGTTTTAAGACAGCAGTCTTGTTACTAAATAGGACTATACCATGTCTGTAAACTATATTTGTTTGTTCAGATTAGCTAGTGGTTTTTAAACTGCAGTCCACTAAATGTTGTTTCCATATTCTTCTGAGCATTTATGAAATGAAGCTTATTTGGAAAAGTATATGTAAGCCGGTATTACTGACTCAAATTCTAGATGTCTAAACTTAGGCGAGGCTAATCCCACCTAAAAAAAGTGGCTAAATGTAACCCAAGTTGAGAGGACTTCACTAAGGAGGCAGCTATATTCTTAGCAGAAGACCATTAAAAATAAAATATTTTTTAAAAAAAATCCTTAGATATATTACAACAAGTTAGAATGAGGGCAACTTTAGGAAACCTGTCAATTAAAAGATTATGGAAAAGCAGAGCAATCATAAAATCATAGAATGGTTTGGGTTGAAAGGGACTTTAAAGATCACCTAGTTCCAACCTCCCTGCCGTGGGCAGGGACATCCACAACGTCTCTAGGCAACCTGTTCCAGTGTCTCGTCACCCTCACAGTGAAGAACTTCTTCCTTGCACCTAATCTAAATCTACCCTTTCAGTTTAAAGCCATTACCCCTTCTCCTGTCACTACATGCCCTTGTAAAAAGTCCCTCTCCAGCCTTCCCGCAGGCCCCCTTTAGGTACTGGACAGCTGCTATGAGGTGTCCTCAGAGCCTTCTCTTCTCCAAGCTGAACACAGAACCACAGAATGTTAGGCGTTGGAAGGGACCTTGAAAGATCATCTAGTCCAAACCCCCTGCCAAAGCAGGATCATAACCCCAACTCTCTCAGCCTGTCCTCATAGGGGAGGTGCTCCAGCCCCCTGATCACCTTTGTGGCCCTCCTCTGGACCAACAAAAACAGGTCCATTTCTGTCTTGTGCTGGGGGCCCCAGAGCTGGATGCGGTACTGGGTCTCACCAGAGTGGAGTAGAGGGGGAGAATGATCTCCCTCGACCTGCTGGCCATGCTTCTTTTGATGCAGCCCAGGATACAGTTTGTTTTCTGGGCTACAAGAACACATTGTTGGGTCATGTTGAGCTTCTCATCAACCAAGTCCTTCTCCACAGAGCTGCTCTCAATTCACTCATCGTCCAGCCTATATTTGTGCTTGGGATTGCCCCGACTCAGGTGCAGGACCTTGCACTTGGCCTTGTTGAACTTCCTGAGGTTTGCACAGGCCCACCTCTCAAGCCTGTCAAAATCCCTCTGGACGGCCTCTCTTCCCTCCAACATGTTGACTGCACCACACAGCTTGGTTTTCTCAGCAAACTTGCTGAGGGTGCACTCAATCCCACTGTCCACGTCACCAACAAAGATGTTATATAGCGCCAGTCCCAGTACTGGCCCCTGAGGAATGCCACTCATCACTGGTCTCCACTGACCTCAACCCTTTGAGTGTGACCATCCAGCCAATTCCGTATCGACCGAGTGGTTCATCTGTCAAATCCTTGTCTCTCCAATTTAGAGACAAGGATGTTGTGTGGGGCCAGTGTCAAATGCTTTGCACAAGTCCAGGTAGATGATAGTTGCTCTTCCCTTGTCCACCAGTGCTGTAAACTTGTCATAGAAGGACACCAAATTTGTCAGGCATGATTTGCCCTTAGTGAAGTCACGTTGGCTGTCATCAATCACCTTGTTTTCCATGTGCCTTAGCATAGTTTACAGGAGGAAACTGTGGTCCATGGTCTTGGTGAGCACAGAGGTAAGACTGATCGGCCTGTAGTTCCTTGAGTCTTCCTTTTTTCTAATTTTAAAAATGGGGATTATGTTTTGTGGTTTCCAGTCACTGGGGACTTCACTGGACTGCCATGACTTCTCAAATATGATGGATAGTGGCTTAGTCACTTCACCCACCAGTTTCCTCAGGACCTGTGGATGTATCTCATCAGGTCTTTCTTAATACTCATATCGTCTTCCTGGAATAGTGTCAAAGCTGTCCAAGTGCAAGAGCTTCCCTTCCTAAAGGTTTATATGAAAGTCTTATTCAGATCAAATATTGTATTTTTTTTTGTCAACAAGTGCTGAATTATAATGAAACTATAAAATACAACTGGCTGAACACTCACCCAGAATCAGAATTTGAGGAACAGATTATTTTTTTAATCTCTTTTTAGTCATGCACATAAGCAGGCTAAGTATTCTTTCTTTTCTACATGTGTGATATGGAAAGGTGTTTACCTTTAGAGCAACAAGACTGGTTATTTACTATTCTCTGGGGGATAAAAAGTTTCAAGAATGTCTACGAAAAGCATTGAATGATAGTTCAAGAATAAAAAGGAAAACTACCAAGATCCAGTTTAAAACAAAATTACAATAAACAGCCAACCATTTGTGATCCAACTCAAAAGTGGTAGTACTCAAGAGTTTACTTTGTGTTTCATTTATGTTGTTACTGATTTTGGAGGCATGATTGCAATGAAAATGTTTATTTGTTTTAGAATTTTAAGTCTAAATGGTTAATTAAGAGGAACATGTATGTTTTTCAGAAATACAAAATACATCCAGGATATACGAATGGAGGTGTTTCTCCCAGATCCTACCCCAAAGAATTTATCATTATGCAAGGTATCACAGCCCAGTTTTGTCAAAAGAAAAATAACCAGATTGCTGTAATCCAGTTTTACCATGTCAAATCTGCAAACTCTTAAACTCCCTGTGGTCTAAGAAGGCTTTTTTGCTGTCAACCAGGAAGTCGTCTTTGGCACAGAGACTCAGATTCATTGCACTAGCGCAAATCACTTAATAGCCAACTTAGTGACATTATAGTCCTAAGGTTTCCATAATTAGCAAAGTGCACCCCAAAGTGTGGTTCAGTTCTTAGATGAAGTGAATTTGTCATTGGGAAATTATTCTCTCTTGCTACTTAAATGAAACTTTCTAAACTGCATAACAAAAAAGACTAATCAGATTGCTGTAATCCAGTCTCACCATGTCAAATCTGCAAACTCAGATAGCTTTCAACACCTATTGAGACTGTTCACTTTGTGCACCTAAAACAGACAATACCCGGGCCAAAGATTGGAATTATGAGACCCTTTGGATGCTACCACTTAGAAGCACATCTCATACATAGCTGCTCAGCTGTCTGAATTGCAGTCTTCTCTTCATGTCTTCTAGAAGTGTCTTCTGCATTTGTGTTTCTTTGTGGGCTCTCTGTGTTGTGAAGAGTATCACCTGAAGTTGTCTTCTCCTCTTATGATATGGAAAAAATTTGTGTATCCCACTTTACCCTGAACATAATCTAATTTTCCTTAGCTATTCTCATGAATATATCTGAAACTGAAAGCAATATCCAAAAGACTTAATATGTCCAACTATAAGTGTTCTTCACCATAGTTTCCTAAATTCATAATGGAAAAGTAGTATTTGTGAAGGCTCCATCCAGTAAAGTTTACTATAAAAAGTAGAATCCTATTGCCTGAAATAGTTGATTTTTATGACTCACCAATACAACTCTACAGGTGTTTGTTTATCACAGTACTAGCTTCCTTGTAAATTACTGGATCAGGACCAAAAATTTAATATTCTAACCACATGTGTGAACAGAGAAAGAAGAAAACTAAAGAATGAAACTAAAATGTAAATTTCAACACACTACTTATGAAGTACTAAATAACATCTTGGATTTTGCTTAAGAGACAGCTATGAACATACTTTGTGTAGAATGTTTTTATTATTCAAATACAAAAAACATTTTCAGAGGTATAAATTCAGTTTGGAAATAAATGTCTCTGAAATGCATACAGAATATTTTATATCAACAATCATTACAATTAAAATAATTATTTTGACTATTGTTTACCGGCTGTATGAACTTCTTAATTACTGAAGAAATTGCAATTAGATTAACTATGAATGTTATTGCTTGCAGGAAAAATCATTGATCCGTAAATGTTTCATAACAGCATGTCAGGGGACGTGCAAATTACAAAATTAAAGAGATGACACTAAGGAAGTATAGGCGGTTGCAAAATAGGAAAGCTTTGTGAACTTCAACATATTTTGAGATTTCAATAATTTTTTCCATTTTGTACCTGGACAATACCTAAGAACATACAAAGAATTTTGCAAGACATAATCCAACAGAGAAAGGAAATAGAAAGGAAAACAATAATAATATGCAATCATAAATTAAATGTTTTCTGTTTCTCGGAGTCTCAAGCATCTAGATTTTTCCAAAGCACCCTTTATTGTTAAAAAAAATATAGTTTCATAAAAGTAATCTCAATTGAAATATAGGTCAAGAAGAAAACATGCTCTTCTGGTTTACCAGTTAAACATTACAGCAGCTGCAAGGTGATGATAAGTATGTGTGACATACCTAGGTGTTAATGATGGATATATGGCTTCCTTAACTCAAATGCAGTCATACCTCTACTGGCTAAAGCACTAGTGTCATGCTTATTTGCAGTACAGTCATATCTACTAACAATCCCCGAGAAGGAAAGGGTATCAACCCTATATTGACAAAGCAGGACGAGAATCACACTTGAAATCTCACAATATTTTGTTCTATAAAGCAAAAAAAAATCAAGACAAGAGGTGGTTCAGCAATTCATGATACTGTATGACACAGTTCTCTGAAAATTATAATGAATGAAATGATCAGAGTTTCTGGACAGAAGAGATTTTTAACACTCCATTTTTCAAACCTAATGTATCAAAATCTTCATGGACAGACAAGATTATTTATTTGGATATCCACAAAGCAGTACTGCATATTCCTTAAAAAATGAAACAAAACTAAATAAAACAAACAAACAAAAGAGCAAAACCAGACTTCACAGTCTTCCCTGTAAGACAACTCCTATAAGACACTTTTTTTCCTTTTTATTTTTCAGCATTGTGGTTTTCTAAATGTTAGATCTGATTTCTAACAAAGAGTGATTATCAATTCTTTCCAGGCATGTCTAGAGTCACCTAACAATAATTATAAAAATTTTAAAAAAATAAAAATTCATACATTTGCCAGTAGAGACAAGCAGTCGGTTAGGGGCAAGGTGAAAACCTTTTCCTGCTGCTGTGTAGTACTTGATTTGCAGATAACTAGAGAAATTTCCTCTTTCCAATTGTCAGTCTTTTACCTTTCATGTTATGCTTGTTTTGGCTGGGATAGAGTTAATTTTCTTCGTGGTAGCTAGTATGGGGCTATGTTTTGGATTCGTGCTGAAAACAGTGTTGGTAATAAAGAGATGTTTTAGCTATAGCTAAGCGGTGCTTACACAGAGTCAAGGCCTTTTGTGCTCCTCACACCACCCCACCAGTGAGCAGGCTGGGGGTGCATAAGAAGCTGGGAGGAGACATAGCCGGGACAGCAGATTCCAATTCACCAAAGGGATATCCCAGACCATATAGAATCATAGAACAGTTTTGGTTGGAAGCGATCTTCACGATCATCAAGTTCAACCTGTGCGGAATATCCTGGCACCAGTGGTCAGTGTTCACAAAGGAGACAGAGGAGTCCTGTAAAATAAACTTTATTTGAATAAAGGGAGAGTCCACTGGGCAATCCCGTGGGGTCTCTCAAAGTTGCTGGGGTTGCAACCCCCTTTTTATCCTAATTTCCCGGCTGCAGAGGACCCTCTCCCATTCCCCATTGGCTGAGGTACTAGGAAGGCACAGACTTCCCGATCCGCCTACTACGTATACTACATTTTTACCCCTTAACATGTACCCCCCTTTGCATCATGCATCGTATGTTTCATTATCATGTCATTATGCATCTCCTGGGCAGAGAAGATAATATTAATAAGCCTATTAAGCCTGCACACTGTTTCCTAAAGTTGAAAAGTTCAAACTTCCCTTGAAACTTTCAAGGAAATTTTTTTTTTATGATTTTTCTCTTGCAAGTTGTCTTATCTAACAGAGCTTTGTAGTCTGGTCCTTGGTTTTAGTTGAGATTCACTAATGCTGAGATATACGGCACCTTTTGTTTTATGAGGCCTGCTGATTACTTAATAAACACATGGCTCCTCCGGATAAACAGTGCCATGTACTTGCAAAAACACTCTCCTCCTTATCTATTCATTGTTTAGGTCTGTGGTATCTTGTACCAGCCTGGGTAATGGTACTATATTTTTGTAAAGACACTCTCATAATCCTATCAAACCTTTGTCCTAGCTCTACCAACACCACTGAACCATGTCCCTAAATACAACATATACCCATCTCTTAAACATCTCCAGGGATGGTGACTCCACCACCTCCCTGGGCAGGCTGTTTCAATGCCTGACAACCTTTTCAGTAAAGAAATTCTTCCTGAACCTCCCCTGGTGCAGCTTAAGGTCATTTCCCCTTGTTCTATCACTTGTTCCTAGGGAAAAGAGACTGACCCCCACCTTGTTACAACTTCCTTTCAGGTAATTGTAGAGAGAGATAATGCCTCCCCTCAGCCTTCTCTTCTCCAGGCTAAACAGCCCCAGATCACTCAGCTGTTCCTCATATGAGACATGCTCCAAATCCTTTACTAGCTTGGTAGCCCACCTCTGTACCCTCTCCAGCACCATAATGTCCTTCGTGTAGAGAGGGGCCCAAATGATGTCATGCTCAGCACAAAGCTCAGGACAAAGCTGGGGGAAGAAGGAAGGGGGTGCCATTTGCAGTGATGGTGTTTTGTCTTCCCAAGTAGCTGTTACGCGTGATGGAGCCCTGCTGTCCTAGAGATGGCTGAACACCTGCCTGCTCATGGGAAGGGGTGAATGTATTCCTTGTTTTGCTTTGCTTGTCTGTGTGGCTTTTACTTTATCTGTTAAATTGTCTTCATATCAACCCATGAGTTTTCTCATTTTTGTTCTTCCAATTCTCTCTCTCATCCCATGGGGGCAGAGTGAGCGAGCTGTCTGGGGCTCAGTTGCTGGCTGGGTTAAACCATGAACAGGTACAGAAAATTTGGTATGTATGTCGTAGCTTGAGTCCACCCAGCCGGCAACAAAGCACCGCACAGCCGCAGCCGCTCGCTCACCCCTACCCCATCCCCTGAGGGCTGCGGAGGAGAAAATACAACGAGAAAGCTTGAGGATTGAGACAAGGGACAGGGAGGGCTCACTCAACAGTTATGGTCACGGGCAAAGACAGACTCAACTTGGGGATAACAACATCGATTTAATGAACAACCACCACCATCAAGGAAAATGAGAAATACAACCAGGTCTTAAAAACACCTTCCCTCCACTCCTCCGGTCTTCCCGGGCTCAGCTCTGCTCCCTCTTCCCCCCCCCCAGCAGCGCAGGGGGCAGGGAATGGGGGTCACAGTCCCTCCGGCACAAGGTGTCTCCGCTGCTCCTTCCCCCTCAGGGAGAGGGGCCCTCGCAGCCCTCCCCTGCCCCACCGCGGGGTCCCTCTCCCGGCAGACATTCCTCCTTCCGCCGCCCCAACGCGAGTCCTTCCCGCGGGGCCGCAGCTCCCCAGAACCCCCCAGCCGGGTCCCTCCCGGGGCTGCCGCCCTCCCGCCGACGGGCGGCTCCAGCGCGGCCGCAGTCGCGCTCTGCTCCGGGCCCGGTCCCTGCCCCTCCGGCCCGGGGCCCTCCGCGGGCTGCAGGGCGACCTCTGGGCCACCGCTGGGCTCCAGGGGCTGCAGGGGCTCAGCCGCCCCCCCACCGCGGGCCGCGGGGGAACCTCTGCTCCGGCACAGCTCCCCCTCTCCTGCCTCACGGACCTGGGTGTCCGCAGGGCTGGCTCTCTCACACCCCCTCACACCCCCCACCTCTCCTCTCCTCACCAACAAAAAAACACGAACAAAGAACTCATTCCACAAGTTCTTTCACTGTTAAATAGTTATTCCCAGAGGCACCAATTAGTCTGGCCTTGCCCAGAGGTGGGTCTGAAATTGGAGCCGGGACAGCTTCTGGAAGCCTCTTCCAGGAGCCACCTCCATAGCCCTTGCTACCAAAACCTCATTAGAAACCAAACCACCACAACGTACAAAGAGAAATCTTAGCCAGAAGTCAAAACCAGTCAGATTAAAGTGTAAATGAGATATTAACAAAACCAGTTTTGTTCATTACAAGCAGTATTTAGCCCACGAAAAAGCAACCTTACATTATGTCTTTCTGAGCCAGAAAAAAAAAAAATCATCAAAACACAACTAAAGTTTTTGGAGCTAGCGATTACTCTTAATTTTGATTTATACTAAGAGACTGGTGTGAACAATATAGTTTTCATTACTGCTAGAAAGTTACTTCAGCATCATCAGATTTGTAGCACTGAAGTACAATGAAAGACTAGAATCTAAGACATTTCAGTATATTAAATGATCTTATATTTTACTTGATCAACTAATTTCTCTACCTCTGTACTGTCTTATTTTCCCCATTTTCATAAAGACAAATATTTAGAATAAAACAGGAGTTTGTGTGAATGTGCCATCAGAGACAAAGATGAAATGCATTGATTTGCAACTGCAGAACCTCAAACTGACTCCTACCATGTCTTTTGAGTATTATACTTTTTTTCTGGTGTAATTTTGTAAACTTCCAATTTCTTTAATATTTTTACAGAGATTTAGCAGATCCCAGTACTGCATAATCTCCATTTTCCTGATGTAAATGTGCCTTTTCTGGGTTTTCATAATTTTTTTTCTATTAAGACTTTATCACTCTCACTCTATGTTAATTTTATTTGCGAAAGCTTATCATTTATTCCTTACCTTCTCATGGTTTTTCCTTCTATTAACTAGAACAGTTTTAAAAGTGGTGACCATGATCAACAGAGTGCTGAATCAAAATTATGTATTTTAATGTACTAAGGTCAGCAATGTAACTCAACAGGTCCTTTCTTACAGCACTCCCATTGGCACTAAGGTGATTCTCTTGAACGCCACAGCAGAGCTGACACACCTTCAGTCTGTATATATCAATTACTCCTTCTCTTGCCACACTCCTTGAAATAGAAATCTGCCAGCTTTCTTTTCCATTATTCCTAAATTTAAGCGTAGAAGGTAAAGAACTCCCTATTCCACTTCCTAATTCTAACATTGCCTTCCATAACTTTTAGAGCAACTTCCCTGTTGGTAACTTATCAGTTACCATGAATAAGTCTATAATTGGGTCCAATCCCATTAGATCTGAACTAAACCCTGCAGGAATTCACACATACAACCTTACTGATGATATAAAGACCAGAAACTTTTTCAGATTGGGAAGATGTGTCCTTTGCCATGATGGGAGAAAAGTAAAACCCCTACTCAATAAAGGATCTTAATCTATTTCAAAAAAAAAAATGGCCTTTTCAAGCCATCCTTTAGTTCTTCTCTTTTTCACATAGCTTTTTTCCCACCCTTTTTTCTTACTTATCCACATCTCAGCAAGGCTTTTTTTCATTTGCTAAATGGAATACATATCACTTTGACCTGGGCAGGAAGGGGAAATGTATAAGCCTTGACTTTCTCCCATGTATATGAAACATTGACATTAAGTTTGGAAAAAAATTTTATCTAAAAACCAACAAAAAAGCTACAGGAAAACAGTCAGTAGGCTTTTTAGCTTTTTGAAAAATCTATTTTCCCTTCAACACATTGTCAGCCTTTTTCTTTTTGATTTTTACCCCCTTGCACTGCATTTTAATAGAGGAAATTGAGATTTTGTTGTTTCAATTGTAAGAATTACATTGATATCCTGTTGTTGCACAAAATGGAGACCCACAATAGCGAAGTAAGAGTAGAAAAATGATACTTTGTGAAGGATGCTTTCCATACTCACAGTACAGATCCTGAGAAATAGTTGGACCAAAAATCTGCAAATCAGTGCAAGTAATTGTATAGTGGAAAATAATTCTGACAGATTATACAGTACTACTACACACTAGCTATGAACTCAATTTCAGTATTATTTCCTTATGTTTCTATTGCAAGAGTAGTTTGTATTTTATATGCTGAACTCTGCAGACAAGAGTTCAACTCCAGTTGCCCAAATATTTCCAGAGCTGGGAAATTTTCAAAAAATGTGCAGTTTTGATCCGTTCACAGCATATGTGAATTTGGTTAAAAAATGAAAGTAGGTTAGTTGCTAATTAAGTTGGTCAGATTTAATTCATTGCTAGACCATCAGTATAAAAAAAATATTTTGATCTAAGATTTCTTCATTTCACCCTCTTCAAACTCTTCCGTACTTTTCTTAAAGTGTGTTTACTACGTTAGAAATAAGAATCCAACTGTTTTTAGAGAGTGCTCTATCAATCACACTCTAGAGCCAAGCTTACTCCTTTTACTTTCATCAACTACTCTTTTAAATACAAATTTGAACTGCTTCATCTAGAGAGAATCCAGTTCCAGGATGCCCAGGGTTAAGTGGCTGGAGAAATCTTTTATGGGAGGAAAACTTTATAAACACCCTAATCCCTGTCAGAATTGATTTGAATCTCAGACTCTTGTAAAAATGTGTGGTTGCCCAGAATATTGTTGCTTTGTTCCTTGGTTTATACATATAAATGTTTGGTTTTCTTACTAAAAGCCAACATGGGAAAAAAAAAAAAAAAAGAAATCCGTCTAGGACCAGATATCAGACAATGTAATAGCTTTTTTTACAAGTTATTTTTGACATAGTCCTCTACAGTAGTGCTCATCTCTAGGACTAAAACATGTGAATTGTCTTTTTAAATTCATGTAAATTTTTCCCCTTCAGGAAACCACAGAAACAAGTTAGCTAGCTAGGCTAGGAAATAATTTCCATGGAAGAGTTTCCACGCAATGATTTCCAGAGGTAAGAACGTTCAAATGAATTTTAAACCAACAGGGAAAAAAAAAAACAAAAAGGAGAGCGTGGGATACGAAGTGCTTCGTATCTCAAATATCCCCTTTTAAAGTCCAATCTAGTCTGTCTGCCTCTTGACTGGGAAGGGAAGTAATATGAATTCTTTAATGTCCATATCCTCTTGGGATCTATTCCACATTTTTCACAATGGCTTAGTAATTAGTGCTTTTATCTGAAAGGTGAATATGAAGGTAGAAAACCTTCTTCAGCTTGAGAAAATTGGAATCCGAATTTCCCAAATTTCAGGAGCGTACTGCAGGCCCTGTCTCTCCCAACAGTGGGCATTAACCACATATGCAGAATCATGCTTCCTCTTTCCTGCTCTGTTTCTGGTCCTACAACAACATGACAGTTTAACTCCATATTCAGGGGTTGGGGACTGTGCACTCATGTCAATAAATAGCATAACCTTGAGATCAGGCACTGTCCTGGGTTGTCAGTATGAGTCAATCAGTCACAGGCTGAACAGTGGGAAACACTGTCCTGTCTGGGAGAGTGTTGTGATGTCCTTGATGAGATTTAGATGACTGTCTGCATCGTTTAGATGGCAGTGGAGCTACAGGCAGTACAAATGCCTGTATCTTCCGAATCAGGTGGTCTGAGTATCTGAAACTCAGTAAAACTGAACTTAGGCATGGAGAGGCATGGGCTGGATGAGGCAATTTTGTAAAGCAGATGGACTGGATTCTCCCTTGAATTTCCATGTTAGAGCAGTAATCCTAGCCCCTTGCAGTCCTCACCTTGTCCTTTAACTTCTGTCACAAAACTACTATATAAAAGACTACTTCATGTCCTTGAGTGCTGAATAAGACTGGAGTTCTGTAGGGAAAGAAATTCATGATCATGTCCACAGTCTGTATGCAATATCACTTCACTAATTTATTTGCACAAGCCATCTTTATGCAGACATATTTAAAATTTTAAGTGCTTCATTTTCAAAGCACAAGAATGGTGTTCTTTCAGTGTAGTTTTGTATGTAGTTTTCGCCTCCTTGGTTAGCATAGAGAAATAGTAGGATTTATTTCTGATTTTAAGATTATTTGGATTCATGAACTTGTGTGTCTCAGGATACTTCTAAAGCAACTTTTCTACAGAAACTATCTTACATGATTTCTTCGGTTTAACAGGTCTTAGATAGATTATGCATATTTGATAATTTGTGAAATGCTTTAATTCTTACTTGATATACTAAGCAGATTGATTAAATGCTTTAATTTTTCTATTTTATACTAAGCAGATTTCACTCATATTCATAAGAAATAGCAGTATTTAGCTATATTATGCTTGGAGAGGATTTGCTAAAACTTTTGGAAATATTTTTGTTCCCCTAAATACACTGTAAATTACATTATATTTATAGCCTCTTTACATGGAAAGATGGAATACTTGGCTGAACAGTGTTGAAATCCAGGTATGTTTTGTCTTTGCAGAAACTTGTGGAAGTTGTGATCAGGCCACAGATGGCTTTTTAATCTCCTTGAGACTTCCAAACACTAATTACAGCTTCTAGCTTTTTTTAGGTACACTATAGGAATGCAGATCTTCTGTCTGGCAGCCCTTTCCAAAAGCTGAGACATCACAAATAAACTTTTAAAATAATTGTTGTTCTCTCTAATCTGATGGTAATGTTTTCCTCACTATATGTTGGCTTCTCAATTACCTTCTATATCAGAATTCAATTCAGTAGATTTGAAAAAAAAATGTTTGCTTCACATGAAAGGCGCTTCCCTGTGAAGACAGCCTCACTGAGGTTTAAGCACCCTTATTGTCAGCCCCAGGTAATATTCTAGTATTACCACCTCTGGAATTTTCAGCTCAACAGAAATATAAAAATGAGAACTCAAGCCCACAATTGAGCAAGGAGATCTCAGATACGTAGTGGCACATTCCCATTGTCAAGCAGAATTCAAGAACTATGCATGCAGGTTCCAGAAACCATGACAACACTGAACATGTGTCATTCCTCTAAAATCTTCAGATGAGATCAAACATGTATCATTAGCCATAGTGCTTACCTTAGCTTGGTAATTTCACCTGAATGATTAATAAAGATGTTGCAATGCATTTGGTAGACAGCACATGAGCCACATTGAAAGGTCTTTGCATAAGGCATATTAAGAGATCAGTCAGACATCTTTGCTTTAGTTTTAAAACCTTAGCTCATGCATATCCAGCGTGCTTCCCTCCCATGAGGTAAGGCTGACACATGAAAAACAGAAAGATTCTTGTGGATTAGGTTGACAACTCCATGTCAAAGAGGATTATTGAGGAAAAGGCGGATAAAATAATCTATTCCATTGAGAGACAGCGAACAGCCCAATACAAAAAAAAAGGGAAAAGGAAACCTTAAAAATAGTGTTAATCACGACACATCAGTTCACATTCAGCAAGGGTATGTGCCTATCCTTCAACACAATTCCGAGTTGTGTGAGTAATTAAAGTCACACGTACCCTTTGATACCGTTCTGGATAGGTGTTGTTGCTGAGAGGCATGCTGTGCTGTTAGCAGTAATTTTTTGAGAGACATAAAATGAAAGGTCCCATCACAATTTGAAAATCTGCTAATTTTTTAGATGGAAGGCTTTGAGGTTCCTCTGGGTTATTACACAGGCATGATAGAAATCAGATTCTGACTGCAGTTGAAAAAATATGTATTAAAAATGCATATAAAGACAGAATCTGATTTTATAGGTCTTCAAAATAAGAAAAATAATAAATGATTATTAGGGTGGATGGTTGTAGAAATTCTCTAGTGAGGTCAGAGGAAATGAAACAGTTGTAAAGTCAGATTCTTTTTGGTTTTTAATGTGTCCATTTGACACAGTCAATTCAGATGGTTTATGTTGAAAATAAATAAATAAATAAATGTAAATGCAATTAGCTGTTATCAGTGCTATTAAAAGCAGTGAAGCAGAGTTGAGTTGTATGAATTAAGAACTTAGAGCTGCAAAGATATTGGTCTCTGATCTCTTCATATATTTTATGCAAGATGGTGTTTGATATTAGCATTGTGTTCACACCAGTTTTTATGGCTTTTCTTCCATCACCATTCACAAGACACATACGAAAGTAAACATAACATTCTTTCTCCAAGGTTTCTGTTATGGAGGGTTCTTGGACCTGGGGTTAACATCTCCTGTAAAGTCTAGGGATCCTCATCTCTGTTGGCTTTGCTTATCTCAAGTGTAGAATCTTAGACTGAAACCTAACTTGGGCCTCTGAGCCCATCACTACATCTCTAGTCAGGGGAGATAATGTGACACAGTCCATTCTCAGGCCTAGGTTTCTTGGCTGGCAAATAAGTAGTTGACTTGCTTTAACCCAGACCCAAAGTAAGAGCTAAAACCAATCTAGTTTCTGTGATGAGAGAATTTGGGACTCTAAACTGACATAACAATATAGATGCACCCAGAAAGACCTTTTTAAGTGAGAGCCCTGAGCATGCTTAGTGACAGGCAGTTCTACCTCTTTCAATCATTCTTGTAGTACTAAGTTATCTCAGAACTGAAAATTAATCATCTTTTAATAAAACAGCTCTTTATATTCTAGTATGTTTAACAGAACTTCTCTATACTTTTGTAATCATTCTATTTTATATACTAGGCTTTTCAGTCGACGAGGGTGCTCCAGCTAGGGGTGCTACAGCCAATGTACAGTAAACACCAATCACGCAGAAGTGTCTTGTGCTCATATAAGCAAATGCAGAGCTTCTCACATGTAAGTGAATGGCTGCAGAACCAAATCCAGTTGTTTCTCAGTGTCCTGTTTTTCCCACACAATGAAGGTCCTTGTCCTCCATCTGCAAACTAAGTGAGACACAGAAGTTGTCAGGCAGTCCAAGGAACCAGCTGCATCAAAACTGTGTATGTGCGTGTAGCAAAAGCTGACCTTGACAGATGTGTCATTCTGAAACATGATGTGGTATTGAAAATTTAGGTGTATCTGCATAGAAATGTCAAAAAATTATCTTTATTAGTGTATAGGTTTTTCCCTCTGAATTACCACTACTTGCTGTCCCTGCTTTAGTTTTTCCCTACCCATATATACAAATACAAGTTTGGGCACAGATGGGGAAGAAAGCATGTGAAAGCCTGTTATCCTAGAGTGGAAGGCACTGATACAACTTTCTTCTTCCCTTTGACTTTTGTTTCAAGTTCCTGAAGAATAATGGCAATTAAGTAGTGAATGTTGTGGCAGATTGTATTGTGAGGTGAAAGTGTCTGTTTGGAGTGGATAGACGATGTGGTCATGCCAGGGATACTACAGAGCACATCAGCTGGGCATACATATCCATGAGCTCTTCATCCATTGCCTCTATATGCAGTAATCAGGAGATGTGCCAAACTCACAAGAACATCCCTCTAAAATCTGCATTACTGAAGTAGGACATTAATTCTTTTTTTTTTTTTTTTTTTAAATTGTTGCTCTTGTCTACATCTCTTGTGTTTTCCTACTATTTAATGCAGTTTCCTACATTCTCCCTAAGTACTATTCCCTTGGAAACAGTGGTTTTTTGTCTGGATTAATTTCTTACAACTCCTTAGATCTCTCACTTCCAGGAAAAGAAAGCATTAGTCATGGATTATGGTACTGATGGTTTCTAGTCAAGAAAAGTCTTCCGTATCTCACTGAACTGGACCTTAAGTGTAGTCTGGAGTTCTGGTCTAAAGTGTGAGGGACAGCAGATGCCTAGAAAAGGGAGTGAGACTGTAGACGAGACACAATGATAGAGCAACCATACTGCTGTGGTGTTATAACATCAGATCTTACAAGCTACTCACAGTTTGTCTGACAATAATTAGTTCAAATATCTTCCAGGGGAAACAAAAAAACAAGCTACAAAACTAGCTTTGAAATAGTTTTGCGTCTGTAACAGCAGTGGATCAATGTCCCGGGACAGTGATAGTCATACTGCTCGAAAATCCTTTAAAAATCAAAAATTAATGCAACAATACTCTCCTGCTCAGCCATTTATTACCGGAATCATAAAATATCCTCAGGTATCTTCTGGCTTAAAATAACATGTTAAATAATAACAGAATATGAATCTGGACAATAAAAATAATTTGTAAAAAAAAAATATTGTTACTATATTAAATTACTCTAGCTTTTTTTTTTTTTTCCTGATGAAACCTTTTCTGTAGCATAGCATTGCATTGCACACACAGATGAAAGGTTTCTCACCAGAGTTGCTCTAATTGAATAGTGGGTAGATTGATCTTTTACCTCCATTGCACATATTGGTTTGTGATGCTGTTGGGTTCTTTAAAAAAAAAAAGAACTTACGTTCATTTAAGAGATCATTTGAAATCAAGTATTTCTGCCTACACACTTTTGCTCTTTTGTAAGCTTTATCTTTTGATTTGGTTGGATAAATTTTTAATTTTATTTTGTTATAGCAATATGTCAGTGTTGCCATAGACTTAATATGTATTTATTCTCCTTGTGTAAAGTTCACTCCTTTCATTCACCTTCTCCTCCACCTCTGTGGTTGTACTCATCAGACACTTTAATTAATCTCATTTCTTAGTGTAGCTTTGTCACTGATGGTATGAATACATTTTCTTGGTCAATAAAATGCCAAACCACATACACAACATCTTTCTGAAAGCAAAATACAAAATAGTCTGACTGCTGAGATTTCAGATTTCAGCAAGATTGACAAAGAACTGAGGTAAACCTGAATGCAGTAGATAATAAGAGTTTGATGGACTGATATAGAAATAAATGGTCTGGGGGACTTTGGAGCACTCTAGGTCTTTCCAGGTGGCATGCTTGTAATTTAGAGACATGGGATACAAATGGAGTTGTCAGTTCTGTCCTGTCAGGAGCGCATGCTTTGGATGTCAAGGATGGGAGCTCAGAGGAAACATTTAACAGCTGAACCTTGCTATGTGCACTGTAATAATTTGGTCTCTTAATGGACAAAACAAAGGTGCCTTTTCAGCCTCCTCCCTACTATAATTTCAGGTTCTCCCATGACCTTTGTTTGTGTTGTCATTCTTGGAAAACAGAGCCCAAGCAATTTTATTTGGCAAGTGTCATCAAACAAATAAGGTAAACGGTCCAGTTGAATGTGAGTTGTTTTAGTGTACAGTTATAAAGATAACAACAGTGAAACATTTCCTGTGTTCTGAAATCACTATTTGTATTAGAGTATTCACATATTTTTTGGGCATCTCCACCTCCTCCTTCAGAAGCATTTCTCAGATGGGTTAGATTTGAATGATAAATTATCTGAACGTTTATGACTGTGCAAGTTCCTTTCCTTGGTGATCATAGTGAGCCCAAATCTTGTCATCTTTAAAACACAAGATTCATCTCTTAATTCAAGTCTGCCTTTAATATCAGAGTATGACCACAAGGCATTTGTCAGAAAGATAGACGACCAAAGGAAATTGCAGATTTTAAAAAAGTTAAAAGTATAATGAGGGAGGATGTAGCTTGCCTTTCTTGACAGGAATTACATGTTCTCATTTAGAAGAACTGTAAATCACTAAATGAACTAATGTAATTTTCTTACAGAGCTAATCCTTACACAGCAAAAATCCCAATCATTATGAACCACTACACAGAAATGAACAGTTCCTGCATTTGACCTTTCTATCAGAGGTTATCAAGAGGTCTTCAGTCTCCATTGTTATATTTCCCCCATTCAAGTGGCCTTTTGAGCTGCTGTCTTGAAATTTAGAAAATTCATTTAGCATGGACTGTTGACTGCAGAATAGGAGAAACATGACATTTGACATTTTTATCATAAGTCACTAAAGGTCATTTCTCCAGCAATGTGCAATATCAAGAAGGAAGTAGTGATAAGTATGAAGTCCTCAGCCTGAAGTCATAAGCTCATTTATTATCACCCAATATTTTAATGGACTGAGCAACTGTGTAATTGATAATCACATTCCGTCTACCTGATATCACAGACAATTGCAAAATAATCTATCAAAAAATATGTAGTAGGCATGTATTAATCACACGTAAAATTTGCCATTGTGTTATCAAACATGTAGACCTGCTGTTTAGGTAGTCTGTGCTCTAAGTATATTAGAGAGTGATGTTTGGGTGGATCAGAGTGAGCGCTGATTTTTAAGACTTGAAGTGGATATCTAATTTTTTATTGAGAGCATGCCCCCTGGCCATAAACACATTATTTGTCTAGTTTAGCTGTGACCCTGCCACCTATCCAAAATTTCACTGATTTCACTGATTTCTAATAATTTAGTTCATATAAGCATAAATGCAATATTGGTAACAATGTAATATATATAAAGTTATTTAACAGTAAGACCTAATACCTTTTCAAAGCACCCCACAGCTCTGATGCTGTAACTTTGCTCTTACAATTATTTCCATTTCAATGTTCATTTTATCTGAACAGACTGACAGCCTGGTGGAATGATGTCTTGGGGGATTTACAGATTGGATAGATATACAAGAAACGTCTGTCTCTTCTTTTTTTAGTCAAAGTCTTGGACTGGTAAAGACGTACTCCACTGCTATGCTGAGCACAGAGATGCTCTGACACACCTCCTTTCCACCCTACAAGCCAGCACTTGTATCAGTGACATCATCTGTGAGGAGATGGGAGAACTTACAGGGAAAAGGAATAGTGAGATGGGGTGACAGAGAAGACTTCTCTCAGGTCAGGCAACTGATGTCCAAATTCTCAGTTCCAGGAGGGAACAATGAACTACTTGCTGATGGTCTGTGAAAGGGAAATGCAAAATAATAGTGATATTCAAAGAAGTTTGAAATCAAGTATTATAAAGTGGTTTTAAAGGAGACATTTGTAACTTTCCATAATGAAAAAGTTTCACTGAAAATTAAAACCAGGTTTGCTTTTCATTAACTCCATTTATAGATCTCAAAATCCTATCTGATTAAGCAGTATATTTATATTTCACACCATCTTCACTGTGTAAGGACCTATGGTACTTCTTTCATGTCTTTCTTTGATTAAACATCTACTAATTGATCAGCTAAGTCAGCAGAAGACATTTTCACTTGCTACCTCAGAAATGTGGTAATTTATGTATAAATAAGTATTTATAAAACATTATTTATGATAAGTGGGATTCAGAAATTAAGACTTCAGCTAGAGTCTGAATTTTCGGCTATCACTTTTGAAATGATAAGACATGAACAGAAATGAATTGTGGACAGCTAAAGAATAACTGGAGAGATGAATGGTAGTTTTATTATTATTTTGCCTATGGCAGCATTACTGTAATTGCATCTTTTTAAATGGAACAAAAGTTTTATTGTATTTGCTAGTGCCCAAGTTCCACAAGAGAAAGATGTAACTGCAGCAGCAGATGGCTAAGCTTATGTGACTGGCAGTGGTTTTGTGTTATTATTTCTATCAATCAATGATAACTTTTAACTTTGTGCAGTGCTATTTTGGTCATTCCTATTCTTACTGTCCTGCTACATTAGAACTTCCTGTGACAGTCTGTTCCATGGTAAGGGGCAATTTAAAGGCTATAGTAGTAGAAGGTGAGGTATTTGCTGCCTGGATTGTTCCTGAAAATGAGGATTCTTCTGTTATTATGACTACAAATATAATCATACACACAATTACATTTTTGTTTAATTTTGGTGGTGGAACTGGCATTGAGTTTGTGGGGAGGACAGGCTGTATGTTACTATCTAATTACCATACTAGGATTCTCTTTTCTGTGATCCATACACAGAAACCTCTTCACACCTACTTTCTCTCTTTCCTCATTTCTTACTACTTCCCATTTCCCTCTCACCTCTTCATGAATTAGCCTGACCACCCACCCAAAAAAACACCAGCTCATATTGAGCTCCATGGAAGCATTGTCCTACTCCCTAGCCAGGCATGTGTGTGATATTTTGAGCAATTTGATGTTTGGACTTTCAGTGGGTTTCAGTAGACCGTTAGTTCTTGGTACACTAATGATCATTTCCTCCCATCAACTCTTCACTAGGTGATGAATAAATTAACAGTTTACACCCTTCTTGGCTCATGTAAATCTAATACTGTGAATCCTAAGTTGCCATACAATAGCATAATCATTAAGATACTGGTGCTTCTGACTTGAACTGCATCCAGATCAGCTTCCTCCTGTTAACATTTCAGTGCTGACCAGACGGTTCTGAACATATACCGTTAGCAGAGCATGCTATGTGAGTTTTCCTTACAACGAGCTTCGTAAGACCTTTCCTAAGCTGTAAAGTCTATAAACAATTAAAGCGTTCAGGTGTAATGAAGTGTTTCACAGAAAAATGAGGTTGAGTTCTGAGTAAAAGTACTCTTTGCCCACATCACTCTGCTTTTTAGTCTGTTCAGAGCTATTTCTAATGCATTGGAACTAATTTTACGTGGTTTTTCCTAACACTAACAGTTGGGTTGTTTATTCCTTGTATAGAAAGCAAAGACAGTATCATGTTTGTCAGTGTCCTGTCACTGAATGTTGATGCATATAGTGATCTAACTCATTTTCTATTGAAGGAGATAAATTTGCTTCCCTACAAATCCTTTTTCACCAGAAAAATGTTTTTGTTTTTTTTTTTTCCCCTGATGTTTATGTATCTGCTTGTTACAGGACATAGAGTTTCTGAGTTCTCAGTAACATGTCACAGATGCAGGCGAGGCAGCCTGTGCAGTCCCTGCTTATAAGATGCTGTACTCAGAAGAATACATTGGTTCTCTGTAAATAAGAGCAAGCTCTATTAGTGTTCATATTTACACCAATACTATCCATTTGTCATCTAGAACCAGCTTCCAAGCACTAATAACAAAGAGTTTAAAACTGACATTCAGTACCCAAAAGCTTATGTTTCTGGAGACAAAGTGTTAAAATCCAAAAAGACCTTTTGGAAAAATTGCACTGAGTAATGAAAATACAACTTTTTTTTCTGAACATCCAAGAGTTCTTGACTTATTAAAATATGCAAATCACTCTAGTACTTTGTTTAATTGCTGTTTCCTTAAACCCATCAAATCTTCTTAATTCTTCTCTTCTTTGTCCTTAATTAACACCCATTCCCTATTGGCTAAAGTGTAACCCAGAAGACCTAAGCTTGTGAAATTCCCAACTTATTAAACGTAATTGCTATAATAATTAGCAACCATTGGCAAAATATTCATCACACAGAATGCACGAAGGCATCTAATTAACACTCTCAAAATGCTAAGCATTCACTTCTTGATATTTTACCTGCCACTTCATGCCTTCATTTCTGGAGATGTATGACATAATATGTTGTCCTAAGAAGAAACAGGATAGGAAATTTTCTTAAAAACCTGAATTTGCTAAAACTGAAATTTTTCACTGCAACAACCAAACGTTATTTTAAAAGCTTCATTTAAATTTAATTTCTCAAGCCCCAAATAGAATTCCCTGACAAAGGAGAAATGCCAAGAGAGACCAACTCAGTAGCTCAGATATTTTGCAGGACATGGAGATCCTGTAACCAACGTGAGAACTGTCTTCACAAAGCTACGGCTTAGTCTGAAGTTTTTTCTCTTGGGTTTTGTTCCATTTACTCTATTCTGAAAGGAACGGCAAGGTAGAATCACATTTTAATACTGGTATGAAAGTGCTGAGTTTGTCTGATGTGGGACAGAGGAAATCTCAAGAGATGTGTTAGGAGAAAAAATGTTTTCCAGTGATCTCAAATCTGTGGTTTGATACAGTTAAAACAAGTAGCATCTGATACAGTTTCTGCATCTTGTTGCATACTCATACAAAATGGATTTTAATTCCATTATATACTGTGACTTCAGTAAGATGTTGAGATGGCATTATACAGAAAAAGAAGTAAGATTTTATAGCTTTTGTGTGACAAAATAAGTTCTTTTCTGCATAGAAACATTCAAAAGTTTAAAAGAATTTCAACCATAGATGGTGTTGTATTTAGATTTATTTTTCATGTAGCAAAATACATAGTTGTTGTATAAGGCAAAATATTTCCACAGAACTTTTCTCATCTGAATTTCTCCTGCCATCTTTAGGAATTTGTGTACATCAGAAATATACAATCAGATATTTCACTTACATTTTAAATGCCAAACTCATAAAATTGTGATTCTAGGGATTTTTTTTTTTTCAGATCATTATTTAGTTTTGTCATCAAACACCCACAATCCCTCATGAAGAGCTGTGTTTGTCATGTACTGAGCACTCTCTTTTTATGAGTGTATCCTGACACTCTCGTGGTTTATCACTGTCATGTCTCTTCTGTGTTAAGTGTAACACCAAGGTTGGCAAGATGGGAGACAGCAAGATATATCAGTGCAAGTGTAGTCCAAACAGCAAGCTTGATAGAGAACTGAGAATGTAAACATCAAGAAGTTTTACTGTGCTCTGTGGGGTGCTGGCGTAGAGTAGACTGACTTGGCCTAGGGTCAAACTGTTTCAAAACAAATATTTTAATGGGTCTTAGTAAAAAAATTAAAAAATAAAAAAAACTCAGGTGGCTTTGACTTAGCTCAGAATGTTAAGACTTCACCTTCCTTAGTGGAATTTTTTTTTTTGACGGAAGATTAGTAGTTTTTAGATTTTTAGAAAAAAATTATTTCTTTCTGTGGACAGAAATAATGAAGAATGTTTTGGTTTTCTGTCTTCATCTTTACTTTTGACAAGGGAAAATAATCACATACATTTGACATCTTGTGCTGTTAGAGAATAACACCAAGGAGAATATCTGGATAGTAATTGGCTAGTGATATTTTAACCCCATTTTGCAGTCATAAAATACAATAATGTAATTAAATTATTATATTGCAAATCAAATCAGTGTCAATCTGTTTTTTCTGATCTTTACGTGCAAGCAATTGCTACTGTTACTAAAAAGAAAATTAGAAAATGTTATTATAAAATACATTTAATTAAATATTATATTTTTAAAAATATAATTATAAAATTGAAAATAACAACTACCCGATGAAAAAGGAAAGAAGGTAAAACATGGGGGAAAATTGTTAGAAAAAGCCAAAGGGGAAGTAGGGTCAAACTCATTTATCTGTATTGTTATAGTGATTCCTGTCATAATGTCTGATCTCTTCCCATTAAATAAACACAAGTACAATTTACCAGTGGTCATCTACTTTTCCCTGTTCCCTAGAGGCATTTTGGACTATAAAAAGACTTCTAGTAAGATACAGTTGTCTGGTAAAGAAAAAGGGGCCCAATTCATCAGCCTCTGAGGTGCATAGAGAAATGAGAATAGTGTATTTTGCAGAATAATAATGTCAAAAAAGAAGAGAATGATAAAATGAGGTTTATTGGAAAAGAGGTGGAACTGAGTAAACTAACAAAAATCTTTTCAACATACCTTGAAATTAATAACAAATATAATGATGTGCAGTCCCTGACCAATTACTGAGACTATAATTGAAAATTCTGTTGGCTGAGTTTTGCAATTTGGATGGAGTAGCGAGTCTTGCAATCTTCAGCTCCAACATAACCTGCTGTTGGAAAAAACCATGAGAACAGTCAGGAAGACAAAACTGAGGGCTACTCACAGAGCCTTAGCCCCACTGCTTAGATTAGTGTGGAGTCCAGAAAATGGGTGTGACAATCCCATTTGGAATGTCTCATAGAATGATAATTGCAATATGGCAGGAGTAAATAATGTTCCAATCTCTTCATGGCAGAGGAGAGACAGCTGAATCATGGTCTCCTATACCTTGAGTGACTACTTTTTTAAATAAATAATTTTTAAATTAATGTGTATGTATCATACCTTTTCTTTGTGTCTGTGCAATAAAAACAATTCAGAAGATCTCAGATTTTTTCCCAGTGTAGATGAAAACTAAGCCTGACACATTTTGTTCTGGCAAAATGGAATCTGTTTTTCCCTGAGCCCGACGCTTGTGCTTTGGGCTTATCAAATATAGTCAGACATACATAAAGTTTTGGTATATTCCAGTAGTCTCATTATGTGAGACAGAAACCAATTATGGAAACAGCTGAAGAAGAGAGCATAAAACACAGTACCTGAGTGATACCAAATGCAAAATTAAACAGAACCATTTCCCTGACTAGATCTTTATTTTTAAAACATGCTGGAGAACAAAAACTTGTTGTCTTTTAGATAAGTGCAAAATCAGAATATATAGTAGGTAGATCTCATGTTGTTAGAATCTGCTTCACAACTTTTCTTCAATGTTCTCTTACTCTGGGTTATTTCATCCCTGATTTCTATTCTGGTTTCAAATCAAGACATATTTGCAAGAGCTAGAAAATATGCAAGTAAATTTAAAATTTATGCACACACATAAACAAAAATATACAACAAAACCTAAAGATCATAATAAAGCAGAAGAGTTGAGTGGTGAATCTGAATATAAGTTCATGAAATTTAGAGACCAGCAGGGACTGGACTTCTGTTTCACTACAGGTGAAACAAGTTACCATGTATGTTATTCAAATTGGCTTTCAGCCAAGGGATCAAAGCGATCCTGTCATCACTTGCCTATGATACTGCTGTGCAGATAGGATGATTCTTGTTTTCTTAAAAATCATAATCCATAAAGGTAAGACTTTTTATTTTTTTCTGTCGTTAAGCCTTAAGAGATAACCTGAGAAGTTTAATTTTTAACTTAATATTATTTTAAATCATGGATTTTAATACTAATAACAAAAGCAGATTTTAGAACGGATAAATCATGACATCAGGGCTGACATAAGAACTTATTTGTATGGTGTCATAGTGTATAATGTAACAGTCAATTTATAGTGTCTAAATAGATTGTCCTCGGTTATGTCATAATACAAACAAATCAAATATATATATATGTATAATGCCCACACATGTACATATACATAACATACACAAAACTCGCTCTTTAAAAAATATGTACTAAATTCTTACAGACTATGAAATGTCTCAAATGCATATTATGTTACTTACTCAGGTTTTATTTAACATTTGCAAATGATAGGTACTCTTAAATTCAGTTCAATATCCTAAAGGCATTCCAAAGGGATGTTCAAGAAATCTTACTAGAAGATAATTTCAAAGTAAACTGTTATATTTCTTTTAAGCTAGAAAAAAAAGTCTATTATATAGCTTGAAGCTTTCCAGTTTACATTCCCTCTTAACAACAGATGAGAAAAGAGACCTCTTTCTAATGTAAAAGGATGTTCTCATTGTAAATGTTTCTTGGTTTCCTGTAAGACATACAGACTTAGTCATTGCTTACAGTAACAATGGCAATATAATGTTCTTGATTTCTTTCTTTAGATTTTTGGTTGGGTTTTTTTGTTCGTTTTGTTGGCATTTTTTGGAGGGTTTTTTTTTGAGGAGGACCATTCTTCCAAAAACATTATGGATGCTACTGTAGGTTGAATTGAATAAAGTTACAACTTCAATTGACTCCTTTTGATATAGAATTTAAAAATTTATGAAGGTTTTAGAGACCAAACTGAGGCTGGAGGGGAAGGAAACTATATCAATTGTCTTTTACTCTCTATCATTTTTAGTTTAAATTCCATACAGTTTGATCCGAGGTATAATGTCACATTGGTACCTTAGGCTTACTTATTTTGATTTCCCAAACAGTTGTTCAACAGCTCTTCCAAGCTTACAGAGCTCATAAGAACTTAATAAAAAGTTTTAGTTGCATAATGGATTTATGTTCATAATTTTCACTATGTTGTATCCTATCATAAGGATTTAGATCTCAATAGATTGTTATGCATTGCTCATGTCGCACCATTCCCTCACCCTCCCAGCTTTATGAATTTACACAGACATCCTCAATACTTTCTTGTTTCATCACCAGCTCTCAAAGATTTGTCTTTACATCTCATTTCCTGTGCAGACATGGAAGATTGGAAATGGTATGTTTAACAACAGACTCTACTCTGTATTATATCAATGATTTATTATGATTCCTGTATCGTTATAAGATTACATCCTTACTATGTATCTTATTTCAATACATCACTACTATGTGACAGAAATTCATTGCGTAATGTGAGATCAACTAGACATTTGCAACTAGATGTTATTTGACTGTCAGGTAGAAACAGCTACGATGACATCAGCAGGCCAGTATTCCATTTGCATTTTTGACTACTAATCCTCAAGGCCCCATTCTTTACATCACAACTAGTTCAACAATGGTCTTACTTTTTCAGACTCATTCACTGAAAACTCTTAGTTCAAAAGAATTTTGGTTCTTATACAGCCAGTGAGAATAGCTGGAGAGGTTTAGTTTGGTAAATTGCTTTTATAGTAATAACCTTACACTAACTAGCAAATCCCTTTAAAAATCTGTTTTAAAGAGTATGCTTCAAATTCTAAAATTAACTACATAAATTGGGTTTGAAAAGATTCAATTTAACCATCCAAGGGCTCATCTTCATACAATTGCTACATAATAAATGCTGAGCTCCACTTCTAACAACTTCTTTCACATTACCTTGTCTGGAGATCCTCTGCAGCTAGCAAGATTTTCAAAAAGACTGAACTGCTGAATCATTCTTTAAAACAAATATGAAAATAGTGTTTTAGAGCAAACGCAGCAGCTGTAAATTGGAACTGGAGAAAGTGTTTATATATTGTAACAAAAGAATATTTTGTGAAAAATATTGAAAAGAGAACATTTTGTGTGTGTCTGATAAGCAGCATCTTTTTATACACATGAGAATAATGAGACTCTCAACCAAGTTGGAGTAAAAAATAAAAACAACTCCTGACTATTTATGAAGTTACAGCTTTATTTGCAGACTTAGCCCAGAAGTGATGGCTAAAAAAATGCATATAATGGCTTTACTTTAATAGGGGCAACACTACGTGCATTTGTCAAGACATCAGTTCCAAGTAGTTTACAGTATATTAGGTTAGGTCTTCAATTTAGGAACCTGCACATCCTATCAAATTCAGTGATTAGTTGGTATTTAAAAAACCAGGTAAACAGATAACAAACATTTATGTCAAGTATTTTAATATAAAAACTACTCTTACAGACTACAAGTTAAAATTTTTGGAAATACATTAAATTGGTTTGTGACATTCAGAGTTAACATAAAATAAGTGGTAGAATGATCATATTTCTTTTGTTTCTGTTAATATGATACATGTCATATGGAAATGCTGTCACACCAAGAAAAGAAATTTAATGCAACAAATCCTAAACACTCTCCACACTGTAATTTGATACAACATTTCTGCAGTGAAGAGTAAAATAATGTAAGTGTTCACAAGTGTACTATTTAAAGGAAAAAAAATGTTTCATAGACCTCAAGGCTATTGGTAGTTACTTTCAATTTCCCTTTAAATATCAAAAACTGTGCCTTCAAGGTGGCCACATTAACTTTCTTCTTTGTTATAGTACAAGTTAATAACATTATAACATCTTCCATTAGGTAAGTAAAGATTAATAAAAATAAAATAAATGCTCAGTGTCAATTCATTCTGGGCTACTTACAGAGGAATTTGACATCAATTTAACAATATAAGCCCCAGAAAAATATAGGACAACCTCCTCTTCCTAATGCAACATTTTTAGATTTGTTATAAAACTCCTTTATGTGAGAACCCAATGTTCAGAATATTTCTTTTTATACTCATCTATTTGAAAGTAAAGTTTTGAGGATACACAGTTTCTGAACAGCACAGCTGACTCCCTCTAGCTTCTGTACCCATCATTAAGCCAGCTCTGTTCACAGAATCTGGCTTTGCCAAACTCACTCTAGAACCTCTTTTGAGAAATATTGCTATTCTTTTCTCTTGGCAACATTAGTGACCATTAGAGTGGCTTTGCAAATGCTTGTCTTGTCCTCTTCAATTAGCAGCAAATGCTAAAGGACAATTTATTTAACAGCATCAACAGGCTCGTTGGGAAAAAAACTATTTGAATTTCAGTTAAAAATTTTTACTAATACTAGGTTTGGTTACTGGTAGCGCAGGAGAGAATGGTAAATAACTAAGTGTTCAGCTGAATCATTTGGATGGGTGAGATTCAGATCTCTGCTCCGACTTTAAACAGGTCAGCACTTGAGTCACTGTTCCCAGCTGATGTTCTGATTTCTGGATGAGGCTGCTCTTTGAGAAGAATTCACTTCTCACCAGAAATTACACCCCAAGCATAAGAGGTTGGCCCAGTGCACGGTCTGTCAGTAGAAATATGCTGTAGTGAAATGCTACTTTTTTCCAATAACATGTGATCTCCCTCTTCTTCCCAAACACTGCAAAACCATTTTTCTGATCATTCCGAGCCATATTATCACTTTCTGTTCCTTGATTATTTAGACATTACTATTGGGGTCTAACAGTGGAAATACAATGAAAGACGTCATGATCTATATATTTGAGTACTGGGTATGTTGTTGTTTCTTTTTTTTTTTTTTTTTTTGGGGGGAGGGGGGGGAAGTTGCCACTGCAGTGGAATCATTGCCTACAATTTTTCTAGTTGTGCTAAATATGGGTTTGCCTTTGCTGAAGTGAGTAGCCTGAACTACTAGAGTTCTCTTTATCAACCTCTCTACCTTTGGCTTTCCCTGTTTGCGGGCTGAATGTAGGTCTGTTAGATGCCTCATACTTCTGTGTGGTGTTCAGCCCACAGAAGCCAAGGCTTCATTTTGCTGCTTAAACACAAACACAGGGCTCTTTGAGATGTCCTGGATATCACATCACGGCTTGCAAATGCCTATGCAAAAGAGCCCAGGTCTCCCATGTGTCCTTTATCATCTTTATCACCAGTCCCATCTTTTAGATATCTTACAAACACAGATATCTTTGTGTAGGTAAGTGAACTAAGTCCCCAGAGTGGGAATCAAGTCAGAATTAAGGCATTCAGATTGAGGTGCCTATTAATGAGCTTAAGGTCCATTTATAATCAATGGGGATCTGCTAAGTGGAGTTTAAATAGTCATTCAGATTACCAGAAAAATACTTACAGTTCTGTAATAATTGTGCCAAATGTGACTGGGCATACAAGGCTATCAATTTCCAGCTTATGCCACTGCAATCAGTGATCCTGATTCTCAATCAGAAGGTATAGCAGCTAGGCCTAGTTAGCATAGATGCTAGCATAAACCTGTGAACTTTAACCAACTGTTTGCTATAGTCACAGTAGATGAAATATGATGAACCGTCTTTCCCAAACAGAATAGTTTTGGTGTGTTCAGGCAAGTAGCTAGCCAAGCTATGCAAACAACCTGTGTGATCTTCAAAAAGCGTAAAAGTCAGAAGTACCCAGAAAAAGAAGTTTGTAAGCACCGACAAGGACAACAGCAAATCAGAAAACAGGTGTGTGATTTGAACAGAGAAGCCACTAGCAAATTATATCTATCTAGTCTTTATAACTAAGGAAACTTTAGCCTACTGAGGTGACTGAGAGTTTCTGGAAAGACTTTCAGGTCATCAGGACCTGATCTCTTTCTCCACTCTCCAGGGAGCCCAGGGAGTGGAAAAGAACCCAGAGAAGCCTCATGATCCAGCACCTGGACCAGGCACAGCTTGGCAGGAACCATCACACTGACCTGTCCAACCTCTCTCTGGGACAGCACATGCGTCCCAAGGAACAGGGTGATCATATAAGAAACTATCAAGCTAAGCCACCTGACTGCTCTTCCTCACTGCATCATCTCCCACACAGGACAGGAATATTGTGTGATTAATAAAAATGGATATATCTTTGATTAAAGTGCTTTGATGTCCAAGCCTCTTTAGCCTTCTCACTGCCATTTGGTCTTACACCATTAATAGGAGAGTAGTAAGAAATCCGTGTAAACCTACAACATAAAAGCAAGATGTTGTCAATTTCTGAATTACTACATTTTAGTCAAAGCCATTCAAGCACTGCTTGGTTTCACAGCATTGTTCCATCTCAAATGTCTATAAAACCAATGTCCAAGAATTCTCTGTTTTTTTTCAGGTTTAACAGTGACAGTGTAGACAGTTTCTGTACCCTGAAGTCTCATTTAATCTGAAGTCTAGGAAAATGATTTGCATGTTCTCTGGGCTAGTGATTCCTGTTGACTTTCATTCTCCTGAATGACAGACAAGAGTCCAACAAGACAGAGACAGGACAGAGACTTGGGCTCAAACATTTTTCAAGCTCATGACTGAATTTATTTACTGGTAGCTCAGAAGAACGGAAAAAACACTGGGATTTGCCTGTAATTTGAAAGAATGTGCAAGCCAGTATGTAGGCAGTATAGATTTAAGTGGGAGTTTGAGCAACAATAGATATAGAACCATTGTGTCCTAATGTGATAAGAAGATAACGAGTCAGATTGCAAGGGACTATTTCTTCTTATATATAATGCTGAGCATGCACTGTCAATCACTTTTAGTTTCATTACATTTCAATTCTGTTATGGTTAGGCTATTCATAAAACCTGTGCCAGTCTCAAAAAGAGAACCTCATGTTGTGAATGTACCATTGTGCTTCAAAATGAACTACTATTGTTCTTTACAGTTCCTCTCTATATAAATATATATATATATGATGAAAAAAAGAGGACTGGCTTCTAAAAAGATATATTCATTAGAATCTGGAAAGAAGACCAATAACTGCCTCAGACATAGGAACTACATATCTGGTTAATTTATGATGATTTAGACATTTAATAAAAGTGACAAGATATTTCTTCTCTTTAGGAAAACAGTAGATATTAGCAAATATTGGGTCATACTTTTTCAAAGTCACTTAAAAAATAAATACAACTATTCTACATTTAAAGAAATAAGATACTAGTGTTATTTTGTATTGTGTTACAGAAGTTTGGATTGAAGTGAAAGAATATATGGATAATAAAATCTATAAAAGTAACTCAGATAATTTAGCTGTACTTTCAAAAGGAAACAGCAACGATACCAAGTATTTTACATGTGGATCCAATGGAAATAACACCCATAGAGTTGAAAAAAGGAGCAGATCTTGCAAGGGAAACCTTATTACAGTGAATTGTCATTTGGAAGGATGATGGAAGCACAGTTGTGCAATTCATCTTTACTATGATGGATGAGAGCAGCTAAAGATCATATATATCAGTTATCAAGATGTTTCTGTCAGAAACTGGGCATTTTAAAATCTCCTAATACACAAATAAGCTGTAACCGAAACTTGAAAATATTGGAAGTTGGAGTTGTTGAAGTTAGCACTGCAAGAAGGTATCATTTGAAGAGACAGGCAACTGATTTCATACTAAGGAGCTGGGGAAAATTGCTCTATTCTTCATTTTTCTGTTAACTCCTGGGTATGCCTTTGAGTGAAACATTTCCTCATGTTTCAGTTTCCCCTAGTCTCTTCCTTTTGGGAGAGGAGCATTTGGATGCTTGTCTCTGTTTACTCTGTACCAGGAGCTAAACTATAGCAGTTACTCTGTCTCCCGATGACCTCTCCCTAGTTGAGAAGGGGAATCACAAAAAGGAGAGAAGATCTAAAGGGTGAAGCAAAGGCAGATTCAATGAAGTAACATATAAAGTATAAAAATTCATGCTCAGCCTAGAGCATCTGGCTATTGCAGTCCTTGGGAGCAGGAGGAACTGGAGCAAAAATGCAACTCCAGCTTCTTTGGCAAACCTTCCGCCTTCATAATGAGCATGACATTATGGTATGGGCTACACCTGTAGGTAACTCTGCTCAGCTGCCCTGGCTGACTCAAAACTCCTAGCAGCCTGCCTAGCATGGCTGGCCTGTGGTTCTATCCCAGTCAAACTAGCCAATGCTTTAGCTTTACATGTCTTTTCAAATTAAATTTATATCATAATAATACATTCCAGTATTTTTCTTCCTCCAGAAGGATTCAAATGAAAACATGGTACTTTGATTTTCTAAAAATTAAACCTTTTGATTGCCCTTAAAATGATAATTTAAAATAAACACTGGAACACTGAACATGTTGCCCAGAGCAGTGGTAGAAGCCCCACCCCTGTAAACATTCAAGGTCCAGTTGGACAGCGCTCTGAGCAACCTGATCTAGTTGAAGATGTCCCTGCTCACTGCAGGGGGTTTGGACTAGATGACCTGTAAAGATCCCTTCCAAACCAAACTGTTCTATGATTTTAAATTTTCCATCAGGAAAGTCTAAAAGCTGCTCTAGACTGTCATTGCTGCTTTCACCTCTCCTTCAGCTCGGTTATCCTGTCCCTTGCACTTGCAAGAACTATCTTGGTGTTCATCCAGCTTTGCAATGAAACAGTTTAGGGAGCAGAACTGCATGATGACTATCCAGGTACTGCATACAGGACAGAGTTTCAGAACAGGATTAGACTGATCTAAACTGCCATGGTTAAATTTAATCTACTCTTGTATCAACCTTAAAAAGTTAGCATGTTTACATGTCCAAGGAATAGCAAAAATTATATATACATCTTCACAGCTGTCATTTGTAAGCAGCAAATTCACAGGCTTGTTGTGTGGTCTTCTGACAAGTGCCAGCTGGAGGGAGATTCTTATCTTAAGCAAACTGGAAAATATCTGCCAATAATAGCCATATCATTCATAACACAAACACTCACAAAACATTTTTAACACCTTGTCCTCTCTGGTGGTTTACCATAGCTCACACATTTCATTTCTGCTGGTGATTCTGAACAGTACATAACAAAGGTTGTGGGAGCAAAGGAAAGTTTATGAAGTACACATATGTCCACATATATCCAAGAATATCTCCATGTCCTGTTAGAATAGCTGTTCAGAAAACTGGTATTCATGTCATGAGAAGATATTTCTAGTTTTTAGTCTGGTGCCAAAAAACATTACATTTGGAAATACTTTTTTTCTTTAGATATCAAAATATCCTTAAGATGCTGACTTTTTTACTTCATAATGATTCTTTATATTTTCTGAATTTCAGTACATTCACATCTCTATCTGGAAAGTGTTTAAACATCACAAAGAAAATACATTGGTGATGTCAGCATTATGTTTTTGGTAAAATTTTATTCAGTGACTGTGAAATAAGACGCTCAATGGACCCTACCAAGCCCATCAATTCCTGGTACAGCCTAACATCTAATAGCTAGAGCATAAAGTTACAAATCCCTGTCCCCATCATTTCTCTATACCTATTGTCTCATTACAACTATGGCTATTAACACTTGTATTTCCCTCCAGATCAGAATTTTATGCAAAGATTTTGATTTTGGAAGTTTTTCCCCTCCAACCTCTCCACCAATGTTTAATGTATCTCAAAGTATGTTTTGCTCTGGGTTCATTCAAAGAAGCAGGATTTTTAAAATTTTGTTTTTATTTTCTCCGAACCGCTTTCCCTGTTCCTAATTATGAAGTAGAGTTATATCCATTATGCCAAAAATCTTCGATTTGCTTAATCTAATTAAATGAATCCATTAGTAAAAATAACATAATATGACTTTAACCTGAGTTAAAAGTTCAGGGCAATAGTAAATTGAATGTGAATTTCTAATTGGGCCCAAACCCCAACCAATTCTTTTTACATGACTTATTTTATACTTGGTTGACTCAATTAGATGAACAATCCTGAGCTAAGAACATGTCTTTTTCCCAGCCTGCTGTAGAATATCCTGAATCCTACAATATCAATGGTACTTCTTACTCTGTTCTATGCCTGGCTGACATTAAAAACAGAAAATTCCATACTGGACATCTCTGAAGCACAAGTTAAACCTAACATAACTTAAAGGCATTGCAGGCTTAGTTAAAACGTAGGATAAATTACTTGACTTCATAGGCCTGTGGATCAGACTAGTAAGTAAACCCCATCATTCATAAACTAGATGGCACATACTATATGAGAGAAATAACACACAAAGAAAACAGCATACCAAGCACGTGACAGTGAGGAAGTAGTTTGATTTGTACCCTATAACAAGTGATGTTTGAAAAGTTTTGAGTCAACACCATAATCAACATCAAGGCCCACCAGCAGAGACTCCAGAGTAGATGTCTTATACTACAGGGACCTTTTCTGGTAGGCCAAACTGATGTCCATCTTGCTCCTTGGTAGTCAGTATATTCATACTCCTCCCTGACTGCAATCACTTCTGACAGAAGAGACTGTTTTCAGATGTTTATGCGAGTGGCTCCAACTCTTGTAACAAATAGATTAGGTGAACAACTTTTAAACGTTCACACCCAAAATTCCAGCTAAATTTTCTTCCCTCATTTCCCTTGTCTGGTTCTCATCTTTTTAATCCTCGTCTGTTCACAGCACAGGCCCCAATAAAATATTGCGATGCTAAGCAGTAAATAGATTTTATTTTGATCGATAGATTTTGGTGAATAATGGAAAATAATTACCTGGATAAACATCATATTCTGTTTCAGACAATGGCAGAAGCCCAGAGTTGGCTATTCATTTGGTTGGTATATTTATGCAAAAGGAATATTTTTTTAACAGTATTTTATTTGTAAAGCTCTCCATGAGATCTATTGCTTTAATTTGTTCTTCACACCTTATGTTCTTTTTCCTAGGAGCAAAGCAAAATGCATATTCAGGAATGGAGCTAGCATCTCCTCCCCCAAAATCTACTCCCAAAAGCTCAAGTGAATCACTGTGCTTTCAAGAGTGAAATAACTGAACAGCCCAACTTGGGTATTCATTTTTCCTCAAGGCACAACTTGCTGACAGCAAGCTCCTGAGTTTAAATTGCAGTCCTCTGGGAATATTAACAGCTACTTCAAGTTTTTCTTAAAAATTAAAAATAAAAATAAATTTCTAAGTGCCAGGAGTGTAGTGATACAGATCATGTACAAAATAAAGTCACTACAGTAATGACTGTTGAATGCAATATTTGAAGTTAATGCAAAGGCTGACAGTCATTTCTAAACCCTACGGGGTCCAAGTACTGTGAGAAATTAAAGTATAGGATTTAGTATCTTCTTTGTTGACTTAGCCAAAAATAAAACAATTTGAACTGTGAACTGTAGTTTAAGACTGGTGACTGAACTGATGAAAGAGAGTCAATGTACTGCAGGTGTCTCTGAACATTCCCACAAATGAACCATGATCTTTATTTACAGTCCTACCATTTGGGCACTGACGTATGTCATAGAAAAGTGATTTGGACTTCCATGCCATTTAATAACAATGCCTAAAACTGTCTAAAAGAATTCTTTACATAATGTATTAACCTCCTTCTTCCCAAAATAATTTTTGGGCAGTATTACTGGATATGAATATTGTTTAGGAATTTGTGGGTGAAAGAAGCAGTAATAAAATTTTCGTTGTAAAATATTGTCATGGTTTGAGGCTGGGCCAGCCACTAACAAATGACAGATGCTCTCTATTAACCCCTCTCCCCTCCCAAAAGGGAAAAGGAGAGAGAACAAGGGAGAGAGACTTTACGGTTTGGAAAAGAAAACTAAAACAGCTTTAATGAAATAATAACAATAAAAGAAAAGACAATAATAAGAATAAGGAAATAAGGAAATATATACAATATGTACAAATGTATACAAAACCAATGCCAAACCCAACTCCCCCCACCCTGATGACGATACATCACCACCACACTGCAGGGCTGGCACTGGGGCAGTCCCAGGCTGGACTCGGCAGCAGACAGGGACGGGATGCAGGAGCTGGACTCAGGCACTGGATTCAGGGATGCACGGATCAGGATCAATGACAGAAGAACAGACAGAGTCCTCCTCAGATGTCAGCCTTCGAAGAAGAGAGCGAGGCCCTCGTGATCTCTCAGCTTTATACTGAATATGACGTACATGGGATGGAATACTCTGTTGGTCAGGTTTGGGTCACCTGTCCGGTTCGCTCCTCCCTGTAGGTGCGACCCTTTTCACTCCCGGCACCCCAACACGGAGTACAAGATTTAGCAGTGACCTTGGTCGCTACAAGAACAAGTATAAGCAAGGGCCTCTTTGCATCCCATTCCTTGGTACGAACTACAAACATCAGGCCTTATCACTGCTAGGAGCAGTCACCGTCTGGAAAAACGTGCTGCTGTTTCAGAAAGTGCCATTAGTTAGAAGAGACTTAACTGAAAAGTTAAAGCACTAAAACAGAATTAGTTCTGATTTAGCCCAAACCAGGATAAATATTTATCCCAGTTATTTGAAGCAGCATTTTCCAGATGTATAAATAGATCTGTTTTCATATCTATAAAAACTTATTAAGTAATACACGTAGAATTAATCAGAATAAGGATACTGATTCATTACAAATTTGTATGAGCTTTCATAACACCTGAAGTAATAGTACTGAAAAGGGCATCTGAGCCTATTCACAATGTTTTTTTACCCTTATAGAACATTTAATCATTTTTTTAAAGATATGGTTTTACGTATCTTCTTAGCTGTCTTTCAGACCAGTGATGTTCACCTGCTTTTTCAGCCAAGCATTAATGTGTATTTATTTTAATGATGACAAAAAATTAAGCCTAAATAGAAAAAAATCAAACACAAAATTAAAACTTTGTGATAGTGTCATCTTCACTGTCCCTGGCTGGAAAATAGGTGAGGTAGTCTTTGTTTCTTTTACTTTTAGTATTACTTATACACTATACATTCTTGTCCAGCCATCTTTATACTAACAAATAACTATGTTTCACAAACAGACAGTAGTTAGTATGCTTAAGTGTATCAGGTTTAGAGATATATTCTTCAGGTACAAGAAGAGAAGGAGTAAGGACACAATGGGGAGAATCCAAATAATTTTAAGTCCAAAATTCTTTTTAATCCAAAACCATTTGTTACACTCCTCAAAAGGTCAATTTCAGGGGGGAAAAAAAAATAAATAAACGAAAAGATGAACTCCCGAAAATCCTGTTTGCAAAGAAGAAATCATTGAGATTTGGCTAGTAAGAGAAAATAAGCCGTCCTGAGGCTGCCTAAATCCAGAATCACCTAAAACCAGCACTGACATTGACAACACTTCTACCCATTTAATCTTCTGTACTGCTCAACTTTCTTCTTTCTTGTCCTGAAGGCCAGCTGAGTACTTAACTACAGACACCCACAGGTTCAGAAATAGTGCTTACTTTCTGTGAGGCTGAAAGTGCGAGTCAAGGGACTGAGAACGCGAGCAAAAAAAGGCTGATTGTGGATGGTAGGTAAAGAACGTAATTGTGACAAGTGGAAACAAAGGTTCCTTTCCAAAGAATGTATTTTTCGTGGCTGCCATTTTTTCATCATCCAAAGATCATCCAAAATATTTACATATTTCCCATAACAGGATGTGAAATCTCAGTTGTCTTCCTTCCAGAATCAGTTTCACCAGCTTTCCTTTTGGCTCCTTTGGTCTTAGATTTATGACTACAGAATATTCTTCCAGAAGATGATGTTACAGTGGAGACCAAAACTACTACACTTAGAACTATTTCAATTATTTCTGTGCATCAAACTATGAAAATCTATCCTAACATCTCAAAGTACCAGATGAAAAAGGAAGTTTTCTTCTGTCATATTGTTGACCATTAGGTCAGCACCATAGGACTGTCTCTATAAAACCTGAAACCTAAAAGAGCAAGTTTAACTGTGGTTTGTTTTCTTAGAGATTTATGTTCACTTCAAAGAGATTTGGAGAGGTTGCTTCTTTACTGATAGTTCTGTGGATTGACGGTGAAAAACTCATGCTGGTGTACTCAGCATTCCTTAAATGTATTCCTTACCTCCACACAGTCACCGTTGCTACTAGTTACACATTTTCTTGTTTGTATGTGTAGTATGGGAGTCTCCTAATTAAAAAGCTGCCTACACAAGCTATTTAAAACATGGTTTCCTACCAAAAAAAAATCACCCAAAAACACCCAAAAAACCCCCAAAGCAGTATTCCCTTATAAACAAACCAGCACAAACATAATGATGCCCCATATTAGCAGGTCATGTGCTAACTGGTGTGGTTTATTTTATTCACTAGATCAGCACACAACATGGGTGAAAGTAAGAATTTGAGGACCACTAAACACTGGATTTTCTCAGTGTACAAAACCACTTGCATTTCATCAGTTTAATCTAATGAATTGTGAAATATTCAGTGTTCAACAGACCTAAAATACTCTCATTTCTTACCCATGATATAACGGTCAAACACCTATGTGTTGGGCTGCAGCATGAAGTAGCATTGGGAAAAGATCCAAGACTGTTAAATAAAGCTCACTTCTCCCTTTTTCACACTGAGTGCAAAGTACACCAAATAGCTGTTATCAGTAAACACTTTTTTTGTTCTGAATTTATACTTATCACAGGTAAACAACCTTCAAAGAAAATATGCAGAAAAAACTTATAAGCAAAAAAAAAAAAAAAAGGAAATAAAAGATTAATACAAGATTCACAGTAAAACACACACTTTGACAATCAGTGTTCTTACTTTAGAACAAAGAGCACTTCCAGAAAGTGGTCTTTGCAGAACCTGAGAACTGGGAAAACACACGATTGCAGTGTCAGTTCTCTTATTATACATTCATCAAAGTGCTGAGAATCTATTATTAATTCAGTGGTTCAGATATGGCCTGTCAGAGCACCCAGCCACATCTCAGTGATAAGAACACATACTTCTATTAGAACAACCACAAGGTACTCACCAACGTGGTTATGTATGCTGGCCACTGACACCAGGAAAAGGATTTCTATATGCCTTTTTGGGAGTTCTATTTAAAAATGCCTGATCTTGGCCATCTATCTCATTGATGTCCCATCCCCTGTTTTAAACTGTAAGGAATAAAAATAGGCGTTTCCTTCAAGAAACAATAAGGATCTACATCCATATTTACAATGTGCTTTCAAAGAAGCCAGTACTATACAGATTAGGAGGTTCCAGCTGATGTTGTTCAGTTCTATACAGCAGATGTAGACCTCAGTCCTGTAAGCAGCGAGGCAGAGGGATGGATGTAGAAATGATGAAGAGAATAACGTGGAAGAAATAACTAGAATTGAGTTCTGCTTGCCTCTGATTTCAGTTCTTATTATAAAACAAGATTTACTGTAAGAGGCTTAAAGGTGGAGAGATCGTAAAAGAAAATAGTTGTACAACTTGAAAAATTAGGGGTTTTAAATTAAAATCTAAGGATATAACAGATAGGAGGAAAGAGAATAAGTATCTGTTACAAAATACCTTTCTCTCCAGGTAAAATTAGTTTTTATTTGCTACTGGGTAAGAGTGTGTATCCCTCTAATTAGTCCACCTTAGCTGCTGTACAGTAACTGTTAGAGTACACCAATTTGAGCATGTATATAAACTCACAGCAACTTCAAAACAGGTATTAAGACAAAAAAGTTTTCCCAAAGCTAAATAAATGTAGAATATTAGAACATCTGAGGTTTATTTCTATCTGTCTTCAAGAAGCTTGGCTCCAAATATGAAACTTTAAAAGAATCGCTGTCTGTCTAGGTCAAAACTGTATTGGGCCCCGAACAATAAAAGTTCATTGAGGTCATTTAAGGTCATTCATGCATCTCCAGTTCAATAGAAGATTATAAAATCACCATCATGGAGCAACCACTAGATCAGTTAGTCCATATTCGGTTGACATCATACCACAAAGAGGACTTTCACACATGATGCTTTCATTTCTGAAACAACCTTAAAATAGCTGATCCAATTTGTTTGTTGCTTTTTTCTTTCTTAACTGCTTATTTGACATACTTTCTTTGTCATTCAGACATCTGTATCTTTCTTAATGGGGCACCTTTGAAAACTCATTTTTTTTGAGCTGTAAATATTTGTTTCCTTTTCAAACACCTAGCTGAGTTCAGCAGCATTACTACAGCAGTGCCAAGTCTAAACCTCTGACAATGATTTTAAGTTGCAGAAGGGCTTTGAAATTATAACAGTGGCAAAGTACAGCTTTTGGAGGGTTAGAAGAGGGGAGAAGACAAAAGCAAGGAAGAAGAGTTGAGAGTGCTAGTCAGCAGCAGATATAAAGAGAAAAGTGAAACCTTTTGACAAGTAAAAAACTCCTGAGAGCCACAGAGTGAGAATAAACAAGATTTTTTTTTTTATTTCCCTTTGAGCACTGCCCAAGGGGAGTGCTTTGATGCAGAAACAATGTGTAGATATCTAAAGCTATGTTCTCCTTATAGGCACTGTAAACAAGGTGAGTGAGCACCTGTGTAACCCAGAATATTAAACTCAATCCTCTAAATGTTTGTCCAGTTTTGACTAACTTATATAGTTATTTATTATGGTTACCAAATTATTTGAGTGATAACTTTGCATTTATATATCTGTTGACTATCCATTCTCTTGCTCCCCCTCACGCTGAGACCAGGGCCTTTTGGGACTATGGAAGATGTAAGACTGTTGAATAAAGGCTGTGCACCCTCTTCTGGGATGGTCTGTCCTGTGCACACCATGGTGATGGAAGCAGGAGTGGACAGAAAATCAAATTGAAGGGGAGAGAAGGAGTAGGGTTGAGTCTGTGGCATGCACCCAGGGCACAGGGCTTGCTGGACACTGCCCTACTCCTGGACACAGCACTGGACACTGTGGCTCCAGCGGCTGCCTTGGCTGAGCAGGTGCCGATCTGAGAAACTCTGTCACCAATGAACACTTGACCTGTGGGGGTCCCTCCAAAATGGCACATGGTGTTTCCGTGATAAAATTTTCAGAATTTCTTGAAGTCTGTACTGTCTTGACTGTATTCAGATACTGTAAATTCCAGCTAAATGCTTCAGCCATTTTGCCCCCATTTGCTTCCTTTTTTTTTCCCCCCAAAGACTCTTTAGCTGCGTCTAATATTTAACTTCAGAACCAACTTCTAAATCAAGAGGAAGGATGGCACAATGGTTTTCAGGGAAGCAGAATCCTGCTGAAATCCCCTAAACTGTAAAAGACTTACTGGTGCCTTTGGGAGTCCATTTATTCTCTTCGTGACTTGATATTCCAATCAAAACTGCTACCATCAGATTTTTTGTCTTACAGCACTGTCAGTGACTTCAATGTTCTGGTGGTTAGAAGCATAAAAAACTTTAGGAAAAAGTGGACCAATGCTGTGTATGTGAGTACCTCCAGGATTAAGAATTTAAAGAGCTCCTTTTCAAAGTAAGATTGATATGTAAATATCATGTACTCTGAATAGCATTCCAAGGAATGAGATTCTCATAGGAAACATAACAAGGAAAACATCCCCTTAGCAATATATTACTAGCTCTTTTGCAATTCATGACTAGTCAGTTCATTTGCATTTATGTATTTCAGTATATAGTAGAGCTAACAATATTAGACACATCACACTCGGCAGTTTCTTGGTCTGAATAATAGAATTTAAAATCAGGATTAGATTTTCCGGTTAACCTCAGTACAGAAGTATTTTTTTATCAGTTTTGATTGTAGTTGTACACAAACCACACAAAGTTGAAAACTAAACTAGCTCACTCCACAGTCCATATTACTTTAGATGCATTGCTTTTATGTCTCTGATAAGACGACCTAATGGCCCTGCATTATATTTATGTGGAAACATAGAGACTATCCATCAAGTTAGGGTGCTTTTCGAACAACTTTTCTGTCGTATTTCCTGTTAGCCTATACATACTTGGTTTGTATTGATTAGATGTTATTTCATTACACTATGTTTACCTTATCTAATAATTAGTTGGATATTGTTCAGAAAACAACTCTTTTGAAATCAGGCTTTTTCAGATTAATATTTATATCATTAAGTGTAATCATTATAGTCTCAATAAGAAAAAACGAGGTCATCATTTGGTGCAGTTCAGCTTTAGAGGCACATTTTCACTGGGTTCTTCAACACACATTCCTACATGTAAAAAATATGAACCCTATAAATAAAGACATCTTGCAAATAAGTGCTTCCATTTTATTTTTTCAGCTAATGATACAGGATATTTTTAAAGAATTGGTAACTACGGTGTGTTGCAAACTACACACATGATGAGGAAGTGTTTTTTCCCTAAAGACATTGATCCAAATTATTCAGTGTTATTTTGTAAATAGTGAAGTGAATTTAAATAATTGCCATGAATGTTGAGTGACTAGGTTCATAACTGTTCAGCATCCTAGATACAGTCTAACTAGCTTCTAGAACAACTACTCATTTGAAGATTATTTCTACAAACTTAGCTTTGAAACGGTATAATTTTTCAAACATAAAATCTTGTATCAAGTTCAATACTATTACTTAGAAACTTGCCTATAGATTTCTCTCAGAATGAAGAGAGACACGTTTTATTTTGTGGCTGGGTACATATTACATATGATAAAAAAATAGAGGAAAAATTACTAGAATACTACGAAGCAGCACAAACACAGTGGGACTTGTGGTTGAAACAGTGAAAATTGATCACTGTCTTACCTAATGGAAGCTCTTAAAACCTTCTGTTTACAAATAAGATAAAAAATTTGCTGGGATCTGCAGGACTTTCCAGTTTTTTTGGAGGCAATCTCAAGCACCAAATGAGTGCTGTCTTCAAAGCAGATAAAGGTGTCCTGTTTCCTATTTAGAAAACAGCTTCATGACCTTCTGTACTGTTCTCCTTATGACTTTAAATTTGTGTTTACTCATTGACAGTTTATTTTCACAAAACAGTTCAGTTAAACTGCCATTTAGTTTAACTAGTTCTTTCCACTGCCTGATGTTTATCTTCCTGATTTATTAGAAAATAGTAAGCCTTTCTTGCTGTTTGCTGAAGAAGTCAACAACTTTCAGTTCCCTGTTTTGTATACCATACTACAAAAGCTGTCATTCTTTTGAATGTTCTTTCAATCGTTTCTACATTACTTTAACATAGACTCTCCAACAAATGGGAAGAAGTGAAATCTAAATCATACCTGCACTCATATGATCATTACTATGTTCTGAAGTCCTTGCACTGTGCTAGTACAGTTACAGCGACCTGCAAGATGCAAGATGAGAGGGTCCGCCATGTAGAATGTAGTGTAAATTATCTGGCCATTCAAGCCAAGCAGAAGGTGCACTTGTCAAATGGTATTTATGTGACTTGAGTCCATCTGCAAGAAGAAATAGTGCAGATCAAATACATCTATTCTGATGCAGTCTAATAGGGCTCCCACAGAAGAAAACCAGCTTGTAATCTACCTCATCTCAATTTCCTTGTAGTTAATTTAGAAATACTAGGCTTTGGAGGAGTGAGGAAGAGGAAATGGAAAATATATGGCATACAAGAATACATGTGTTTAAGCACTACATGCAAATAATATTTCACAAAAAGCTTTGTATAAAACAGAAGCCTATGATTAAATAGACCAAGGCTTTGATTACTGTCCAGTAACAGAGTAATTTTTAAAGATGTCCAACATCTTTGGCACTTCCTAAAGATAATTCACTTAGATTCTGATCAAAAGTTTCCATACAGAATGTAAAGAAAACAGGAAAATTTAATCAGACTCTACATCATATGCAAAATGGAGTCCCATATACGTATTTATACAGAATTTTTAAAAGAACCTTAAATCTGACAGTTGGGATTTAAAAAAAGTGGAATACTAAATTATGAATTAATATAACAGTGAAACATATAACTTCTTTTTTGCAAAGCTCTCTGAACATACTAACTGTTCACAGAATGTCTCTTAGAGGTATTTCTATTCACCTTAATTGAGCAAGGTCTGTCAGATCCTCACATGTCTTCATATCATTTGCACTGAGAGAGTGCACAATGAATTTTTTTTCATTTTTCAGAGCAGCATACAAGGCCAAGCTGTTAATTTAGTTAGAACAAACCTTTCAGCTCACAGTTTTCCGTACGTGATATATTTTCCAGACCAATCTTGCAAATTTTATTTGTACGTTCATGAAAACAGCTCCACTGAAGCTTTCTATATTTAAATACAAATTGATTACTTACCTGAATAGAAGCTTTGGCTACGGTATTTTTCTCCCATGGAGGGCAGTGGACACTTGCATTGTGGTGCCAGTGGAAGTGGTACCTGGCTGACACCTTGAATTCTGTGGGCAGCCGTACCCTGTTATGGAACCAGGGGGACAAAACAATTAGGCATGTAGAAATGTAGATTTAAAAAACAAAAACAAAAACAAAACCAAAAACAAAACAGAAAGAGATGAATTAGGGAGAACAGCTTTCATGGAATAATGCTGTAGAAGTAGAAGCTAGATGAGAAACCAAGTGGCAGAAACAGTAGCAATCACATAGGTTCAGTTTTACGTTCTTCCTAAATACCTGTCGTGGTTTGAGCCCACCCAGCCGGCAACAAAGCACACTGCAGCCGCTCGCTTACCCCTACCCCATCCCCTGAGGGCTGCGGAGGAGAAAATACAACCAAAAGGGCTTGAGGATTGAGACAAGGGACAGGGAGGGCTCACTCAGCAGTTATGGTCACGGGCAAAAGACAGACTCAACTTGGGATTAACAACATCGATTTAATGAACAACCACCACCATCAAGGATAATGAGAAATACAACCAGGTCTTAAAAACACCTTCCCTCCACTCCTCCGGTCTTCCCGGGCTCAGCTCTGCTCCCTCTTCCCCCCCAGCAGCGCAGGGGGCAGGGAATGGGGGTCACAGTCCCTCCGGCACAAGGTGTCCCCGCTGCTCCTTCCCCCTCAGGGAGAGGGGCCCTCGCAGCCCTCCCCTGCCCCACCGCGGGGTCCCTCTCCCGGCAGACATTCCTCCTCCCGCCGCCCCAACGCGAGTCCTTCCCGCGGGGCCGCAGCTCCCCAGAACCCCCCAGCCGGGTCCCTCCCGGGGCTGCCGCCCTCCCGCCGACGGGCGGCTCCAGCGCGGCCGCAGTCGCGCTCTGCTCCGGGCCCGGTCCCTGCCCCTCCGGCCCGGGGCCCTCCGCGGGCTGCAGGGCGACCTCTGGGCCGCCGCTGGGCTCCAGGGGCTGCAGGGGCTCAGCCGCCACCCCACCGCGGGCCGCGGGGGAACCTCTGCTCCGGCACAGCTCCCCCTCTCCTGCCTCACGGACCTGGGTGTCCGCAGGGCTGGCTCTCTCACACCCCCCACCTCTTCTCACCAACAAAAAAAAACACGAACAAAGAACTCATTCCACAAGTTCTTTCACTGTTAAATAGTTATTCCCAGAGGCACCAATTGCTCTGGACTTGCCCAGAGGTGGGTCTGAAATTGGAGCCGGGACAGCTTCTGGAAGCCTCTTCCAGGAGCCACCTCCATAGCCTTTGCTACCAAAACCTCATTAGAAACCAAACCACCACAATACCATGTGTCCTAAAAGACCATAGTCATTCTTCTCCTACTGATTTTTTTCTCAAGGAATGATGCATCTCCCAACTGGTTCACCCATGGCCTGTAATTCCATTTTCTACACAAGAAAAATGGTTGTACAGGGTCAGGAAACCGTGTAGAGACCCTTTAAATCTGTTTTGAAGTCTGTTTTGTTTTGCACATCTGATCCAGCTGTAAGCAGTTGTGGTTCAAATGCAAGATCTGACTCTATACTGACATGTCAACATGAAAGAAAATATGTTCAGTGATATGCATGAGGGAGTTGCCATATTTCCTCCCAAAAGTGAGAAGATTTTTTTAAATGGTACACTATATTCAGATATGTCAGGGAAGCTTCAGTTTTACATTGCTAAAACTCTCTCATTTTTTTTAATAGCTTGCAGCTGTAAGAACTTTTGCTGTGATAAAAAGAATATAAGAAATGTGAAATATGTAGCCATAGACAACACCTGCTTTTTTCACCCTGTGCCTTGGAGATGCCCCAAAACCTCTGTGCTCTGAAAGAGTCAAGACCACGTATGTTTGGAAGCTGTGAAATTTTTCTGAAATGAATTTCACTGCTGAGGACCCTGTCTTCCAAACATAGGTATCCATACTGAGTGCTTGAAGCAGACATTGTGAATTATCCTTATATATGTTCAGCTCCTTTGTGTCTTTTTTTCATCAGATTGACTACAACTGACAAACTTTGAATACTACCATGCTAAACCAAACCTAGATAACTATCCTCTTCAAATTCTGCCTGTCCACATAACAGAAATAGAAGAGTTATAGCAGAACTCTTAAGTTAAAATGTAGCTTTTGCCTTTATAGAAAAAACACAACAGCCAAAATTAAAATACATACTTGTTGTCTACAAGACTAATAAGAAACAGAATTGCATCATTAGTCACACACACACAATATGAAAATAAATTCCACTTCATACCAAATTGTCAAGGGAAATAACAATAATAAACTAAGATCTCTGTTTTGCTGAGAATCTTAAAGAGTTAGGGTATATAAAAATGAACCTGTTTATTAATACACACATGCAGATACTGAACATACACTGAATATATGTATGTGGAGATAGATATATATATAGATATATATATATACCTGTGTGCATTATATATTGGATATGCACAATATAATGCAAGAAAATATTCGTGGCTACCACTTGATTTGCAAATAGCTTGCCTTGTCTTACATGATAGTGAAAGTAACTAGCAATAGTTTGGAAAGGATAACAAGTTTCAGAATTGCAGATGAGGTCAGCTGTGGCTGAAGCATGTACTTCGAACTCTATGTGACTTAATTTAGCTCACAAAGGTCTTTGCTACACAGAGGCTAGAGCTTTTAGTACTTTCTTTAGTAATGAGGCCACAAATACTGTTACTGCTCTGACAATTTAATGATAGGTTTTTATTGTGGTCTTTATCGTATGAGATAGAGTAACTAGGTGGGGTATTTTAACACCATTTTATGGTGTTTATAAAACTGCAGATCCAGAATTGCAAATTCCACACAAGTTACTTTGCTTTGTATGTTTGACCTATTGGATTAAACAAATTTATTGTTCATGGACATTCAGTACAGTACACAAAAAACGTAGTTAGCAGCCCTGTGAGGTGCCAAAAATCACTCTCAAAAGCTTAACTTCAGCTGATGCTGGTTTAACACTCTGAGGTCCTCTCTGAAAATACATGCGATTGTGCAACTGCACAAAAGGACAGAAGATCAAATTTCATGTGGCACTGCTGAACTTAATGGAGTCACGGATGTAAGCCAGCAGTGAACTTGGCTCATGTATTGTATGCCTTGAGATTAGACAATCTGTGTAGACCTCACATCAGGTATAAACACTTACTTCCCCATTAAAGGGAGACAATAATTTGAAAGTAGAAAGCTTCCTTAAGAGGCATTACTAGTGTTGGTCTTTTATTATGGGGAATGGGGGAGGAATACTGGTCAATCAAGTACGGCTACGTGTGAACTGTCAAGTTAAGAGGTAGACACTGAAAGGCATGAGAAACCAAAAAAAATTGATTGTTGGTATTTCACTATAATCACTGCTTTCCTTACTTTACAAAATGTCAAAGTGAATATTCTGATTAGAAGAAATATTGCCTATAGATAATTAACTCTCTAGTAATATATCAGGTAGTATCTTGGGTCCCTGCAGAGGCATTGTTTCGTGTTTTATTTCTATATATTATGAAGGTCTACATTGTTATTTAGGCTGAACTTTCCAAAGTTCATGCTGTCCACACACAAGTTAAGCACAGAGGCCTGGGCTACAAAACCATTTTACAGCAGACAAGAAAAGCTGTCAGCATGCTTAGCACCAGAATCCTGAGTGAAATGCATGCAGACTCTAACAGAATCAGAGCACTGCATGAATTCCATATATACAGAATATGCATATACTACATGGACAACGTGTATGTACTTACAGATGCAGATACAAAACCACCTATATATAATGATTATATTTTTTTGAGTACAAACTAATGATTTTTTAGAAAGCATGGAATTTATTTGTTGGTTTGTCTCCACTGAATGTAACTGAAACATCTGATCTAAAACAGGAATTACCAAAAACTTTCAGATTCATGAGGAGAAAAATAGCCGCCTGCTGCTGTCAATAATGTTTAGCACAGTCTTCCTGGACTGGATTCTATACATGTTAATCAGATAATAATTAATTCAAATCCCTGAATTTCTGTAATCTTGTGATAAGTGAATTCATGTACATGATATTTTCCTCTCAAAAGGAAGCTGTCTATATTATATCGTGTCAAAGACTTATTCTGTTAAAACAATAAGTGGCTCAATGAAGAAAATGAAAGGTTTGTGATTCATTTTAGAGCAATTGTTTTGACTTCTGTTGTGAAAATGCTACCATTCTTTCTTTAGATGGCTATACTGTCAGGAAGAGCACAGAGAATTACCACCCTTGCCAGAAATCCCTTTTCAGCCTCACTGCACTCTTTTTGATAATTTCTGTTTCAGTAATTGCTGCTTTGGCACATTTGTAGGTCATATATGGTCTGCTGAACTTGTGTAATCCGATATTCACAGAATCAATATGAAACATTAGCACATACATACAGGATGCATCTAAGGTGTGGTCCTATTGAACTTTTTTAATTACCAAGATTCCTAAAACTGCCCTTTAATCCTCTCCAGGTTCTCAGATAAATAAGATTGCTACCTACATGCAACAATAATGACATTCTGAACACACCAAGATAAAGGTCTTGTAAATCAAATCACGATGTAATTATCCTTTAACACTCAAGTCACCTTCATTATTTACGTACACTTTTAAGAAACTGCTAGTGTTGTCTAGGACTGCAAACACTTATTTAAACAAAGAAGGGCTTTTTTGAGCATGCAGTCCTTGGATAAGAACCTGCCTCTCTTGCCAAGGGAGCAGTATGCTAATCTTTTACATCAGAGAGCTTCTTATTCATGGGTGTATATTTACCCACAAAGGTCTTGAACTTGCTGCTCTGAAGTCAATTGGAGTTTATCTTCTGAATGGAAATAGTGGGTCTGGCAGCTAAACTAATCTGAAATTGCCGTCCCTGCTTTGACATTGAAGTCAAGAATTGGTAGGCTTAATTGCAATAAACTACGGTGAAAGTCTCTTAAGAACTCCTAGTGTATATTAACTGTGGGCTACTCTGAACTTCTTGCAGAGTTGAGAAATACATTTGAAGCATCATTTGAAAAGCAGCCTTGCAAATATTTCTTGGATTCTTTTAAAAATAATGTTTTTCATCACAACCAAGTTAAAAAAAGTGTCCATTAAATTATATGGTGATCAGATTACTGAGATCTATCTAAAATTCATTGTATATGACATCTACGGGGATATCTACTGAATGCGTTTCCAGTATTATTAGAATTGATTAATAATGAATTATTAAGGTTTAAAACTTTAAATGTATTGTTTCTCATTATTTTAAGTGTCTAATCATTTTGAATTCATTTGACATTATTGCAAGTGTTATACGATTCATGACAAAAAATTAAACAAAGAATGCATTTAATTTGTTATACTATAAAATGTTACGGGGAATAATAAATGTAACAGCCTTAATACACTGCACACCACACTTTTCAAAAAAAACCCAGAATTTTTTTTAACGAAAACCTAATGCATTGATGATTTTAAAGCCTGTTAAATGACTAACAATAGAGCTCATTTCCCTGAATTATGTGTGTGGTTGAAGCTTTCACAGGAAATACGCAGAGGAAGAAGAATGAGAATAATAAACTCTTTGATACACTTACTGAGTGGTGGTCAGGACACAGACCTAAAATGTGATCAAGACCCTCCTTTACTTATTTCAGGGTAATTTTTACTTAGGAATTCGCAAAACAGGATTTTGCTTTTCAGCAGCTTTAGTAATGTCCAATTCTTCCACAGCGCCTACAGCCCTGCTACCAGTCTCTCTTTTTTTGTGGGGAGATCACTGGCAGAGTTGAATGCAATGTGCATCTGAAAATGCTCTTCATTGGTACAACACTATATATGCCACTGAGAATCTTGGTTCAGAGAGACTGTACAGCAGCTTTGGCTTAGGACAACAGTGATGTGTCTATTTGTTGGCTCATAAATAATTTGCAGTTTAAAAACATGTAACAGCCACAAAGCTGAAACCTAGTGGGAAAAAAAAAATAAAAAAAAACCTTGTAGGAAATTCACGAAGTTTGTAAAATACTGATTCCTGTTACCTGAATCTAGTAACAGCCATTGGATATTAACACATTAATACATGATATTTAGAGATGTCCCTCCTTATTGTAGGGGGGGGTTGGACTAGATGACCTTTAGAGGTCTCTTCCAACCCAATACATTCTATGATATGCGTGTATTTTTATTTTCAAATATGTTTCCTAGTTTTGAGTCACTCCATTTATAACAAAGATTTTAGAACATTGTAAATGTACAAATGAACATGAAATATACAAAAAAGATATTAAGATATCAGATATAAAGTTGGTTATCAATATTTTAATTCCTTTTAGCAACATTATCCAAAATTCCTATTGAGGATGAGATGATTTTTACTCATAAATACTTGATAATTTTCTCTGAAGCTCAGAGACTAGCATCAATGTTAATTTTAATAATACATTAGATATAATAAGTACAACAAAGAGCAAGTTTTGATGGAATAAATAAACTTATATAGGTAAAGATGTTAACCAGACCAGCTGATTTATACTATTAACAATTAAATGTGACTTGGATTTTTAAGCAGTGGCCAGAGCAAACAGCTGCCATTCTGTTAATGCCAAAATATATTATTATCTGGCTATTAATGGTAAACATGAAGATAATAAAGTATATGAAGTATGAAGTGTTAAGACTTTAACAGCACCCCATTTCCTCCTTTTTGCTAGTCAAAGGAGAGTTTTGTAAGAAAAGAAAAATTTATTTGATGTTTTAGGATGATATTAACTATCATTAGAGATGACAGTTAATGGGAATAGGTAGCAAAGCCAGTTAAGACAGATTGAAGTTGTGGCTGTGGATGTTGCTGTGGATGTTGTTGCCACAGAAACACTCCAGTTCTGCTTCCTTGAAGAAAGTCTATTTGTGAAGTAAAGAAGAACAGAGAGGTAGAAATAAGTTATAGAGTGAAAAAATGAAGCAGCAGTAAGCTCACATGTATAGCATTATAGGTTTTATTTGGGAAGTAGGTGGTAAAAGTATCTCGGAATCCCTCTGGTCAGCATGGCTGAGATTTTGTTTGACCCTGAGATGCCTATGTTTACATTTATACTTGTGAGTTAAGCATCTCCATCCCCATCAGTGTTAGAGGAGACTGAGTTCATGTGGTCAGTGTATTCTAGGGACCTTCTCAGCTATCGCCTACCAGGTATCAATGGTAGGGAGAGTGAGTGTCCTGCTGACAGTGGAAGTTGCCTACCCTTTTCCTATTTTGTTCACCAGTTTGAGTACATTTTCTTCGTGATAATTTGATATTTCCCATTTTAGACTCATTTATCAGATTCCCTGGATAGTAATTGACATTTTCCATGTAATAGTTCCATCTTCAATCTTAAAATTTGCTGAGTTGAAGAACTAATTTACGAAACAAGATGATCTGAATGTTTATTACCTTGAGAAACTCTGAGACTCAGCCTCCATATAATAGTAATGCTGGCTTGAAATATTTATAATAATAACCCTGATCCTCCCTGTGTCTTTTCTGCCTAGCCAATTAGGCACATTTTTTTATCATGAAAACACATACATTTTTAATGTTTGATATACACTTACATTTAAAAAAAGGAGCCAAATAAAGCCAAATTATTTTTGAGTCTATCTATTCAGTATAACTTCTGTATTTCCATTAGCTTCTATCTTGGATGTTTTCTTTATAAACACTATTATAATGAAAATTCAATAGAAATTACTGTTGAATTTGCAGGTCCATAAAGTAATATTGTATGTTGAAAATGACTTTATCGGTCTTTAGAAAAAAATAAGCCTCTTGTTTTCTGTTGACAAATAAGGCACAAAAATTATTTTTAAAGTACGCTCTAAGAAAGTCTATTTCTGATAAATTTTGTGGCTAAGATATGAAGTCAGCATTCTTGTTCTGCTTGAATTGGTTTGCATTGGCTGCATCAATTGTAAGTGCAAGAAAAGGGCAAAAAGCTATTTACTAAACATAATTTTGTCTACAGCAACTGTTTATAATTTCGGAAATTTATCAGGATTACATTTTTGAACAATGTAAATTTTCTATGTGATAATTGCTGATGAGTGGCAAGGGAAGAGAACCCCAGCAGAAGGCAGCTGTGAGGTAGCTATTATTACCAAATTTGGCATTATGAATGCGATGAAGATGGAGGCAGCTGTAAGGCTGGAGGGGACTGACTGAACTAGATAATGGAGGGGAGAGTAGGCTCAAGGGGGATGACTGTGTGGACGACTGATGCAACAAAAGAAACTCTGGGTTGAAACCAGACATTTGAGAAAAAATTCTTACCTTCATCTCAGGGACACTTCCTTTGAAAGTTATTTCCTCCCAGATGGAGAGTGCTCTGTAATTGGTATCTGACCTCCTGATGACCAAAGCATAGCTTTAAAGTAGAAAATATAGTACCTATTCCTTTCCTTACCTGGTGGTTACTTTTTGTCCAGGAGACTGTCTTGATCAATTGTAATGTTTGAATTCTAGATCAACAGGCTACATTTTTCTTCTACTTGGGAGCACTCTGATCCTATCTTATCCGTAAGAATAATTAAATTCTGTACAATGGATTACACATCCTACAAATATAAAATACTTTAAAACCATGTAGAGATGATGATTTAATTCTGGCTTCCAGAAAAGGGCACCAGCTTCTCAATCAACAGCAGTACTTTCAACAGAGGTCCTTTGCAGCACAGGATTATCCACATACAGCCTTGTTTATTTTGTATAATGAAAGAGGATCATATCACAAGGTGTTATGTCTTCAGGCAGCAGCTGTGTAATCTATATTTATGGTGCTAAACTTCCATATTTATTTTGTTGCTCACCTGCTGAACTTGCCTCCTGCCAGGTACTATACTGAGTATGAAGTTTATTTTCAGAAAGCTGACATGCCCTCCATTTATCTGTTGATAAAATTATGACAACTTTTAACTACTATATAAGTCATAAAATCTTACAACTTGACACCTCTTGAATCTTTTTGTTTAAAGACATTCTTTTCATGTAGCTATATGAAGGATAAAAAATTATAACTATGCTTTGTTTTTTACCCTTTTCCTTTTTTTTTTTTTTTGGTCATCTTTATAGCTTCACAGCCGTTCTAAATGTTGCAGAGATACATTCAAACAGAAAACAATAATTTTTGCACGATTAGATGTCAGAAGATCTATCATCAGAGCTAGAGGTGACCTGTAACAAGGTCTTGTAGAGAATTCAGAATTATTTCAAGGGGCAAAAGAGGAAGAACTGGCAATGTTGGAGGTTTTTGTGTGGTGATTTGACCCTGGCTGGATGCCAGGTGCCTACCAAAAGCTGCTCTAACACTCTCCCTGCCTCAGCTGGACAGGGGAGAGAAAATATAACAACAGGCTTGTGGGTCGAGATAAGGACAGGGAGATTACTCATCATTTACCGTCATGGGCAAAACAGACTCGACTTGGGAAGAAAATGTAATTTATTACCAATCAACTCAGAGGAGTAATGAGAAATAAAACCAAGTCTTAAAACACCTTCTTCCCACCCCTCCCTTCTTTCCTGGGCTTAACTTTATTCCCGATTTCTCTACCTCCTCCCCCCAAGCAGCACAGGGGGACAGGCAATGGGGGTTGTGGTCAGTTCATCACTCTGTTGATCCTGCCGCTCCTTCCTCCTCAGGGGGAGGACTCCTCACACACTTCCCCTGCTCCAGTGTGGGGTCCCTCTCACAGGAGACAGTCCTCCATGACTTCTCTAGCATGAGTCCTTCCCACGGGCTACAGTTCTTCATGAACTGCTCCACTGTGAGTCTCCTCCACAGGGTGCAGTCCTTCAGGAACCAACTGCTCCAGCGTTGAGTTCCCCCATGGAGTCACTAGCAGCAAACCTGCTCCAGCGTGGGCTTCTTTCTCTCCATGGGTCCACAGGTCCTGCCAGGAGCCTGCTCCGGTGCAGGCTTCCCACAGGGTCACAGCTTCCTTCAGGTATCCACCTACGCTGGCGTGGGGTCCTCCACGGGGTGTAGGCAGTCATCTGCTTCACCGCCCATGGGCTGCAGGGGGACAGCCTGCCTCACCATGATCTTCACCACAGGTTGCAGGGGAACTGCTGCACTGGCACCTGGAGCACCTCCTCCCCCTCCTTCTTCACTGACCTTGGTATCTGCAGAATGTTTCTCTCACATATTCTCACTCCTCTCTCTCACTGCAGTTACTGCTGTGCAATAAATAAGTTTTCCCTTTCTTAAACACGTTATCCCAGAGGCGCTACCACTGTTGCTGATGGGCTCGGCCTTGGCCAGCAGTGGGTCTGTCTTGGAGCCAGCCTGCATTGGCTGTATTGGACATAGAGGAGTCTTCTAGCAGCTTCTCGCAGAAGCCACCCCTGTAACTCCCCCACTACCAAAACCTTGCAACGCAAACCCGTTACATTTTTCCTCCTAGGAATTAGTTTGGTAAGGACTTGGTAAATACAGAAATGAAGGAAACTGATAATGAACATAATTTTCTGAGAAAGTAAATGATATCTCAATACATAAAATAATTTCAGATTTTTGCTATTATTCCTTTGAGCTACTTGCCCAGTATCGTATAACATAGATAGAGACACATCATCTTCAAGCTGCCTTGCATAAAGTTTCTCTAGTCAAGTCAGGATTAAGGTAAGAATCTGGAGCAGAATTCAAACCTTCATAGACTTGAGGGCTTTTGTTTTGATCCAGGCAGTAGTACCCACATAGTAAAGTACTTAGTCCTGTTACCACTGTAACAATCGGGCTTGATTGATTAGGTCTATTCTGAAACTGTTCTCAAGATCAAGTGTTCTTTGAGTTTCTACTGTCAAGGGTGTATTTTTTTAAGGGTAGTATTAACCATCTTAAGAACTATTAAAGTCTTAATTCCTTAGCCGCTTTTTCTTCAGTTAAAATTTCATACACAAAACAGTGCTGGTTGTTTGTTTGTTAGTTTGCTGGGTGGTGGGGATTTTTTTGGCACTTCAGAGGGACACACAGAGCTCTGCAGATCTGGTTAAAATTTCATTCCTTGAGCAAGATATGCAGCCACTTCAATATATCTCACTTCAATGGGGACAACAGTGCTTTGATGAGTTTCTAATTTGAGAATCTTCTTGACATGTTGTGTCACATACTGCCCTAGATATTCAAGGAATCCTTTGACCTTCAAAAAGCAGATAATTATTCAAAATCTTTCATTGTGTATCTTCAACACTTTTTTTTTTTTTTTAATGTCTGTGACTAGGAAACAAGGAATAGGTGTTTTCTCCACAGCTAGATAAACCCACTAGGATTCTTAATAAACAGCAGTACATGATGAGACTTCCAGATGTTTCAGAACTTTAAGACATCAATTAAGTTACATTTCTGAAGCTTTTCTTTGTCTAGTTACTGATCTAATGCACACACACTTTCTCTTCTTTTATCAGAGTTCAGTTGTGGTGAGGAGAATATTAATACTGATCTCTCTCACAACTTAAAAAATGCTTAAAAACGTTTAAGCTGTTAGGTGTAAAAATGTGTGCTTAAATTAACATATTTTTTTTTCTTCAGCTTTACTGAAACACTGTCCCTTGTTCTTTTAAAAACAGTGAATCAATTAAAAAAACAACAAACAAACTGAGAACAGCATCCGAACAGATGGACTGCACCTAAAGGAAACATTTCCACTATGTATTTAAAAGCAATACAGGTAAGTAAGATCAAATATTTAAGTAGTAATTAATTTTAGGTTTTGCAGCTGTTGAAACTATAATTGCATATTGATAACTCCAAGTGGCTTTACAGTTGATGAAAGAAATAATTTCAGTAATAAAGGGAGCTTCTTTCCAGGGTCAAGACACATTGTTTTGCTTTGGAATCAAATCTAGCATGTGTTATATTAATTTTCTTAGAGTTTGGCCATCAAATTAACTGAATCCTGAGAAAAAAATTACAACCTAGACTGATAAATTCTTGTCTATAGGTTCTAACAAAAGTACATAAAAGTGATAAGAATTCGTCTAAGCATAGATATATAAAACACCAAAGATGTCTGTTATTGTTTTGTGAACTAGTTGGAACAAGCTTCCCATAGATGAATAGATAGATAAATAAATTAAGCACAGTATCCAAGTAATTTCAGTCCCATGATTGATTTGCTTTTGTATCTAACAACAACAGATCTGTAAGAGACACCGTTTCCTGGGTAGAGCCCTTACAGGTTCTAATTTCCAGACAGCTCTCTGCAGGATAAGAAGGAATGAACCACCACTCCTTTCCTCTCCACAGAGAAACTGAAATGTCTCTTCATCCTGGCCACCTATTTTCACAAAAATTGTGGGAAGCTGACCATCTATGTCTGCCTAATGCAACCTGCAACCATACTGTATCAAATTCAAATCTGACCCAAATTGCAAATTGCTCTTGTTTACCCAGTTTCAACTTCAATATCAAAATCAAACTTAGTCAAACAAATTATAGAACATAGCATTGCAAGAATGGGAGTTCTTTGAGTTAGACAAGCAGGAATAATATTTTCACTATACTATATCATATAAAATGACTCAATAAATAGAAAATAAACCAAGTTTAGATAAAAAAGTTGTATAGTTATTGCAAAAAAATGTGAAAAGCAATCCAGATCAAGAGGGTAAGACCAAGGCTGCATGTAATGCCTGTTGTTTCTTGGCCTTTTCTAAAGAAATCAAGTAAGTTCTACACTGTATCGGAAGGTATTTTTGGTGTAGGTTGTTTGGGGTTTTTTTAAAGAAATATATTTTCAGCAGCGAGTGAATGCTTGGTGCAAACTTTGGAACACAAAATTAAATAACTGTATGAAATGGAAGTAGCTTTCTAGTTTAATTTCATTTCTAGAGATGAAACTGTGGAGAGTGAGGGGATTGGTTGATTGGATGTTGTTTTTTAAATGGAGTTAACTTTGTAATTGTATTCATTTATTTATTGAGTTTTAAAAACATAGATTTAAAACTACAGATTTTTTTTTAATTGTTGATAGTGACTAAGCTCAGACTAGTCAGTAGTACCATCTGCTTAGCAAGAAAATTGAGTTTTCCTTTGTAAAAAAATCTTAGACCATTTTGCCAAAATTTCACTAACTTACTGTAGTACTTTGTTTCTCCACTCAGTTCATTAAAAAAACTGAACCAACTGAAAAAAAAAAAAAAATGTTTTTTCATTGCTATTGTTGCCAGACATGTCTTGATCATGGTTTATTTATGTGCAAAACAACTTCCGAGCATCAGCCTTTGCCACAGTGAGAAAATATAACCAAAATTTTGGACTTTAAGTCTAATCCTCCGAACTGCCTGTATTAGAAATCTTTCAATATGCGCACAGGTACTGCATTGTTCTTATACTCACTCTTTGAGTGTTGTGCAAAATGAGGCATTTTTATGACCACGTCTACATCAGCAAACTTTGATGTTACTGGGGCCAATTTGTAAAGCAAAATAGTTTGTGTTGGAGACTCAGAATCCTCTTTACTTGTGTTTTGGTGTGGCTCTAGCTTGGACTAGCCCTAGCCTGATCCTCTGAGAAGAATGTCTATTAGTGGCAAACTTCTTGAGCTCGTCTCAGTTTGGTTTCATCTAAAATAATTTTATTTGCGTGCTCCACAGTGTGAAACAAAGCCCACTAAACAAGAAGAGCTGAAAGATCAACTTCAAAAGTGTAATTCCTGATCTTAAATCTTAGGTTTAGGTGCTAACCTAGATGTGGCCTCTGACAAAACATACATTTCAATCATGTTCTTCTAGCATTATATATTGTTACTCTGGTGTCTGTGAAGCTTTGAAAGAAAATAGCATTTTTTGAATGGGATCTGAATAGAATTAGAAATGATAGAAAGAACCTTTATGAGAAAATAAAACTCCAAACCTGATGCAAATGGCACCCCATTTCAATTCAGTTGTCGATCTAGTCCAGTGCTGTATCTCTGACAATGACCAGAACTTGGAAAAGACAACTGAAGGAGTAAGCAATGCATAGGCTGAGCTCTCTGCTCACCTTCTCAGTGAGGATGAGCCTCTCTCTTGTTTGCCTGTATAACTGTTGCTGTTTTGAATATTTATTCAAAGTGCATTTTCTTTCTAAAATCCAATATCTTGGTTTCCACATTAACTTGTAGTGGTAAAATCCTTACATGTTTTTATTAAAGGCAGTCTATTACTGATGAAAAGAAAATAATTTAAGTTTGGGTTTCAATTTTGTTTAATACATCTTATCCTTGTATAAAATAGCAAATAGGAACGTAATTCTTCTTTGTGCTCCTTTCATTTCTCTTCTATAACTGAACTATTTCCCCATTTCTCTCTTTTACAAGCAAAATTTGGATTTCATGAACATATGCAAACAAGCTTACATGCTACTTGTTCAGCTGTAATCTCTAAAATGAAACATCTCAGTGAAATGTGAATTTGAAGCAAAATGTCCTGCATGCCTGCTATCAGAAAGAATGGCAGAATTTTAAGAAACAATTAAAGATAGATTTTTCAAAGTGCAACTTTGAAACAAGAAATTATTTTAAACTAAAGGACTTTTTCATGGAACTGTAGTAACTCGGATTCAAAGAAACTGAATTTCGGACAAAAATAAATGTATTTTTTTTTTTAAAGGTACATAATACTCTTTTATTTATGAGTATCTTAACAAAATTGTATGACTCCTGGATTTAAGACTGAAAAAGTTAAGTAACTTTGTTTTTTTAATCTTTTTCAGGTAGGAATATCTTTTGATATTCAAATGAAGAACTTTTTTTAAAAAAGATATAGTGATGTAATCCTGTTAATAATTTCCTTTTAATGATAAAGTACATTTACATGCACAAAGAAATTAATAAATGATAAAGCAAAGAAATTTGTAGTTTTATTGTGTTCGTCATTCAGAGTAGTAATAAGAAGTAATACCATACCTAATTTAATTAAACTGAATATTGTTATCTTAATTTATCTAGCTATTGCAATTTAATCACTGTTAAATGAGAATCATCGTTTAATTAAAATTGAGACTAATTAATGGTTTCAGTTGTTGTTTCTATGAAAGATGTTGTTTTTCATGGAAAAAACACAAAACCTTTTATGAGGTAAAGAAACAACTCGCAAAATTGCCTTAGGAACATTTCCTTCTAATTAAAGCATTCACAACACTATGAAAACATATTATTATGTTAAACAGAGTAGAATTGTTCCCTGCATTCCATCCCAACATATACACAGAGAAAGAGAGAGGGAGAGAGAACCAGCAATGTTTGGCACTGAATTTACTCTCAGGGAATCTTCCCACTCCACCACATTTCACATTTCTTAGCGCTCACCAGGTCACACCATGCAGGTGCTGGGGAAAGGATTAGACTTTGTACACTGCAGGAGTCTTCATCAAGGCCATAAAAGAGAGTGAGCTGACACACAATTTTGCCACAGTTCAAGGCTGGAAACCTCCAAATAAGTTCTTGGTTCCGAAAGAGGAGTATCTTGAATCCCGGCATTTTTTCCCAGAAAAAAAAAAAAAAAAAGTGTTTCTCAGGAGTTGAAGAAATAGCTGGGTCATTACAGAGTTGACCCAGAATTTGATTTTATTAGAAATTTCTCAGGACAGATAATTGGAGAATGAGGAGAAAAGTGGAGATGACTAAGATGAAAATTCAGTCTACATCAGCTTCATGAATTTCAGATATGGAAAGTTTCAGACAGGTTTGAAGGAAACTCACTATGAGAGAAAGTAAGCAAAAAATTCTCTGTCTGAAAATCACACTTTAAAAAAAATTTACTTTGAAAATCCAAACACACTTAGGAGTCTCATGATGATTCTTTTGTAAAGTGACATTAAAAACTGATTTGCACTAAAAATGTAGAATTGAGTTCAAGGTAGAAAGCAGAGTACTGTCTTGAAAAAAAATAAGAAAAAACAACTAAGAGAACAGAATATTTAGAACTAGTAACTAACATTTTCTAAGCATCCTTGAAGCTTGTATCTAAAAATAGAGTATTTTTGATAGGTCTGAATAACTGCCAGTCTTCTCCTTGATGTACATCAGATGGAATAATATAGACGTACGAGAAAACAAATTTTGTATCGTTCACTGATGAAATTGATACTTGCCTGTTGAATGCTCCAGCAGCTTGTTGTGAAATCCATTTGTGCTTTTTCATACCTAATTTTGTGGTTTGTGGGGGCTTTTTTCTTACCATTCAGTTACTTTAAATTTTTATTGCAATGATAAGAAATGGAAATTATGTAAATTCTGGAGATAAAATGAAAGTACCTATTTGCTGTTTCCTCATCTTATGTGACCAGCACCTGCGATATATCAGCAAACGTAGAATGTCAGCCAAAGAATTGTGATGTATTCTATCAAATGTTTGGCCAAACTGAATTCTATAATCAGACAGATATGAGCTACTCCTCAACATCTAGGCTCTTTAAGGATTTTGTGAACTCTCCAAGTCCTACCCAGCTGGTTATAAGGCATAAAGAGGATGTTTTCCATCATTTTCAGTAAGATTGTATTTCCTAACTGCAATTTTTTTGGACCTTCTTATTTCTGTGGGAGATATGAAGGTACAATGTCACTATCTGAGCAAGTTCCTCATAGCATCACAGACTTTTCTGACTTATCGCAAGGGATGACTTTTTTTCTTCATTCTACCTGTTTGTTCTACTTAATATGCGTACAACCATAAGCAGAGAATATCAGAGGGTCTAATGACAGACTTCCCTCCCATTTATTTATTTTTTCAAAGTATAACTTTACATTACTTATTATATCAGGAGGATTTTCTGCTTCATTAAAACTGGTTGATAAAGGGATTATTTTTTCTTAGCCAAGTTTTCCCTTGAACTGAAAAATAAATTATTAGAAGTCTTTCTTCTTCTTAAAAGCAGAAAAGACAAATTTGTATATCAGAAAAAAGTATTTCAGTCATGATAAAATAACAGAAATGTAATTTTAAAACAAACTGATTCCTTTTCAGAAAGTGTCAAAACACTTCACTGTTAATTTTCAAAATTAAGTAATTTCTTCTACAGCAGCTCTTTTGCTATTGAAACATAAATTGTAAGTAGTTTTGGATCTCCTACATCTCTTCTTTTTCAAGTTTATTATCTATCTTCTTAAAATACTATATCATAGTCCTCATGTATCTGTGAGAGATTTTTATTTATCCAAATTGGATTTTAGCTACTAAAGCCAAATTTCATGATTCCATGGATTGTCATCCTGTGCCCCCCCCCCAAAAAAAAAACCCCAAACAACAAAAAACAAAATCCAAACTAAAAATAAGTTAAACATACAGCTTCTTTTTTAGCTCTTCCCCTGTTATGTAGGAGCACTCCAAATCTTCTGAAATATGAAGAGGATGTGATACAACATGTTCATGGACTGGTGGTCTTTTGAATACAGAATATTTTACCAGGGACTTTTATATCAAAGGGACTTCAACGATATAAAAATTTGTATATATGCATACACAGATACATATATAATTTGTGGCCAATGTAAAGCCCACACCTCAGTACATTAAGGAAAGCCTAACTGAACACCCCAAGCAGATCGTACATGTCATCATATGAAGTTATGTAAGGACTCTTCTACAGTAGCACTTCAGTAGTCCAACACTAGAGGATCTTTTATTGCAGTGATAAAATTACAATGAAATTAAGAGCTTTCAAAGCTCTTGTGTTCTAATAGAATTCATGATATGTATAATAGTATGAAACCCTTTAATCTGTTAAATTTAACCTGTAAAATCTCCTCTTTTCTTAAACAAAGAAAGGAAAGAACTTTGGGGGTTAAAGGAAAATAAAATGAAAAAGAGAATACAGCTAGTGGGAGACAAAAAATAGCAAGGGCAAGGAATACAGTAAAATAGATTGACATGTACCTGTAAAACTGCTGCCTACACAGTACATTGCAAATTACAAGTCATGGTCTATAGATAAAGCATTTGCAACAGCTGAGTTATCAAAAGGACTTAGTCCAAGGCTTTAAAAAGCCATTTTGTCATTTGGGGGGGGGCGTTGTGGGGAAGAAAGAAAAAAATGTTTGCAAGGAATTACAAGTCAAAGTCATCAAAACACACAGAAGTCAAACCTGCAGTGGGGCAGAAGCTACTCAGGAGGTGCAGGGATGAGAATTGCAGAAAGAAATATTAGCATTTAAAGCGAAAAATTAGGGACAAAATTACTCAGACAAGCTAGCTGACACACCCTACACACATCATGCATGAGATCATATTTTATATGCAAATCTAATAATACATGGCAATTCTTCTGTGGTAATGCACTACTACTTCCGGAGAGACTACTGAAAGGCAAACGTGCCAGCCTTCCTTAAGAGTTCAGTCTTAAAGTTTTAGAGATTTCTGATTGAGAAGACATGATTTTGAGTATTGAGAAGAAGTGGATTGTGGTAGGTTAACCTTGGCTGGATGCTAGGTGCCCACTAAGCCACTCCCCTCCTCAGCAGGAGCAGGCTGGGGAGAATATAAAATGGAAAAAACCTCATCGGTCAGGACATACGTAATTTAATAAAGCAAAAGCAAAGGCCGCATGTAGAAGCAAAAAAACCCAAAAGATTTATTACCTACTTCCCATCAGCAGGTGATATCTAGCCACTTCCCAGGAAGTAGGGCTTCAGTACATGTCGTGGTTGCTCTGGAAGACAAACATTGTAATAATGAATGCCCCACCCACTCTTCCTTGTTTTTCTTAGCATTTATTGCTGAGCAGATGTCACATGGTATGGAATATCCCTCTGGTCAGTTTGGGTCAGCTGTCCTGGCTATGTCCCTTCCCAAGCTCTTGCCCACCCCGAGCCTGCTGGTGAGGGGGGAATGTTGGAGGCACTCATCAGTAGCCAAAACACTGGTGTATTATCAACACCTTTGTAGCTACTACAAAGCACAGCACGATGAGGGCTGCTATGGGGAAAACTCCATCTCAGCCAGACCCAATACAGGGTACATAACTCTACCAGTAAACTGAATATGCCTGGAATGAATCTCAGTGTCTGAGGCCAGCTGACACAGAATGGCCTGTGTCTGCAGTATTAAACCCTCTTATTTCCTGGAGCACAGCAACAGAATGCAAATGCTTATTGGGCATTACTCCTGAGTTGTATTTAGGAACTGTTTGGAAAGACACTTGTTGGCCTGGGCCAAAACTGTTTCACAGGCTGCTCTTACATTTCAAAAATACAGGAGATCATAGGGCAGAGTACTTCTGTCAGGCTTAATCTTATTAGTGTAAACACATTCATAAATTTCCAGAAAGTGAAAATGCATTAAAAAGACAATTCACTAACACATACTAGATCAACAGACTCTGTCCCTTACACAGAGACTGTTAAGCTCCATGTGCATTCATTCAGAGAGAGCACACTAATCCCTTTAAGAACCAGTCTTGCATTTGCTTTCTACATCATATTCTTTCTATATTTGACAGAAAGTGTCTTCTTTGCAGTACAGTAGGAAACAGAAAATTATTTTACCTTTTTAGACAGGCAGACAAGGCCTTTCCAGAGCCTTATGACTTTTCTCAGAGTGACTGTACTGAACTACTGCTGATGAGCTTCTCACAGTGGCTCTCAAGCTCTTGAGCACCCACTTCCTTCAACTCCGGGTTCTTCAACTATTGCCAGACAAACAGCCAGCCTCAGATGATTTGTTTTTAGCCCCTCAATAGCTGGATGGCTTATGGAAAATATATGGTAGTACTATAAATTGTACAGCTACTCTTTCAAATGTTTCAGATTGCTTGAAACACAGACCAAAACAGAGTTAAGATGAAAACCTTTTTTTTTTTTTCCTTTTAGTGTTTGGAAAGGGGAGGTGTAATTCCTCTCCTTTAGCTCTTCTATGACTCCCTGAAGAATTCAGCTATTACAAAGAGTGTTGCAAATAAAGCTTAGCTGTTCTCTTACTGTCTGTAACCTCTCAACCCATCTTGAAATTCTCCCACTACTCCTACTGCATGATGTACCAAAATTCTTTTTACAGCTTCTAGGCTCCATCATCTGTTTCCTTTTTCTCTATCCTTGTCAGGTCACTGTTCTTTAGATTGAATTTCCTTTAGATTGAATTTCCAAACCTCTGCAGAGTCATCAGTTCTTGATTATCCTCCCTTGCAGTACTATTGAACATAAGCCTTGAATCCATGTCTTATTAGGAACAATAAAGATTCAAGAAATCACCCAACAGTGCAGCTATACTGTTATGCCAGAGGTTGTACAGCTCACCAAAAGCTTGTCTTTGATCACTGAGCTATCATAAACCTATTTATGTTGTCTTTCACCTCAGTCTCAATAAGGATGGAGTTTAATGCTAATGATGACTGAAACAACACTAACCATGACCAGAGGCCATTCTTACTGCAAATGCAGAGGGATGGGAATTGATTTAGTGGTATCTATTTATCAGTATTTGTGCATGGGAAAAAAGAGACTGAGACAGGAAATTGTAAAATCAACAGAAATCAAGAGATACTAAACATTGACCACAGGGTCCTGAGAGTAAGTCAAAACTTTCTGTGCAGGGTGCCGACAGTCTTAGATTGCCAGTAAGCAGCTGCCTCTTGAAATTTGATGGTACTGCTCTGAGAAACAGAAACATTAAAAGTAGGCTGTGTCTTATTAGAACAGTATCTCAGTCTGTTCAATATTTCCACTATCTCAGTCTGTTCAATATTTCCACTGTAGAAAAAAAAACCCAACTTGCAAGGCCCTGAATATTAGCTGACTGTTTAGTCAAAAGGGACAGCAATGCCACATAAAAGAAACTCACTCAGCACATTTAAACAGTATCTTATTCAGGTAATGTAAGTATCTACTCTACCTTAAAATATTACCTTGTGTTTTAGATGAGCCGTTATCATTGATAAGCAGATTTTTAATCAAGGAAATAAGGCATAGTTAATTATGTGCATGGGTTGTGCTTTAAATTACACTTTATTAGCTGTGTTCATCACCTTCCAGCCCACAAACCAGGTGTGACATGGCAGTTCTTTCTTTAACTACTGCTTGCAGATATTACAGCCAGAACCAGACTTAATCCAATTAACAAACAGTGTCCTCATGTGAAAAGTGAAAAACTGCTGACAGTTGCAGTGACTGCCATTAGTGCTCTTCAGTTAAGAGATTCTCTAATTACAGAGTTTGACATCCTCCAAGGTACTTTGATAGCCTGAAGATACACTGCAAAAAAATAGATTGTAGGTGTAAACAAGATCTATTCAAGAGAGTAAACCACCAGTCACTACAATAGAAAAGAAAATGTTACAAAGTTTGAAACAACTGTAACTGCGGATGTGGGATGATAAAATATCTTCTTTAATGTAGGAAAATTAGTAGCATTATTTGATAATGATTAATTTCTATGAACCATCTAAATTGTAAGAAATCAAATGCAATTTATTTCCATGAACTTGCAAGTGCATTTGCTTTGCTGGCCAGAAATATCTGTTCTTAGTATGGCACACCAGATGCTGGTTTTCCTGGAATAGAGATCTACAGTCCTTTTTAGGCCTCACAGCTTTTATAAACTCATGAAAATCTGTGAAATAAGATTGACTACTTTGACCCTTACGGAAAACTATCCATGCTTAAGCTGCTCCTGCATGTCACCTTTATGAAAAGAGCGTCCACACTGATGGTGTGGTACAGCCTACCATCTGTATGTCATGTTCAGTGAGCATTCTTTGCAAATTAAGTTTTGTCCAAGATACCTCTTTTTTTTTGCTAGTGTTCTTCCACATTCCATGTATCTCATGTTTCATCTTTAGCTGTGACTGTTTCTATGATGAAGAAATCCAAAGTTAAGAAGTATTCCACTGTTTTAATGTATTCCACTGTTTCTTCACCAAAAATTTTACATTGGAGGCCTTCTGCATACTTTTTGTCACACAAATAAAGTGCAAGTAACACATAGGACAACGTGAAAAGAAGAGAAAGTTCCAAGAAGAATATATTTTTCAAGAAATGTAGTGGCCTGGAGCTGGGAAGGAACAGCCCTTCAGCTAAGAGCAAGATAACAAAGATGACTACTGAAGTTCATTAAGAGGAGCATCTTTTTTTTTTTCTAAATAAAATAAAAAACCCTGAGACATATGAGACCAATACCTCCCTGTCCTCTTATGAAGTTTTATCAGACTGATATAGCTGAACTCTAATCACTGTTGCACAATGAGAGAGATTAAACATTTGAGCAGTATAAAACATACTGCAGAGCATGAAGAGAGACCAACAATACAAATGCCTATGTTATCATCATAACATTAAATACAAATACCTCTGGGTAGGTAGGAAACAAATGTTAATCAGTCTACAGCATATATATATATTGCCCTTCTTGGAGCTCATCAGTGTGGTTTAGATGTTTCATGGGTGTATCCTCAAGTGATCCAGAGAATCACATAAAATTATTACCTAATCAAAATGCAAAATTCATTGATGTGTGATGTAATTAAGAAATGAAGTTTGAATGTGTTCATTAAATTGGAATCAAAAGTAGATGAGACTTTAGGGTCAAGGTCCTTCAACAGCTAACTTTACCCTAAAGTCCAGTCTGATACAGATGCAATTATTAGTTTAGCAATTTAATGAAACATCACGCAGTTTGAAAAGGTTCATCAGTTCTTCTTATTGGACTAAATGCACATGAAAAGAATGTCAGGTCTGGAAAAAGTTGTGACACCAGCTACATGCAGCATTCTGGCCAGGATTTCTTCCAAAGGCTGATGGAAGTATGAACATGGCAGAGTTCAGTTAGGATATCGGTTTGAAAAAACAGCAAAAGAGAAGTCATTGCATAGGTAAAATATAATTTATTTTCTAAGGAATGTTGTAATCATCAGTAGAAAGATACCATGTTTTCTATCGTGATTTACACAGGTTTGATGGAATCTCACCTGAGCTACCTAATAGTAGTGAAATTTCAGGCTTCTCCTGTGTGGGTAGTGTAGGCAGGGTTTATGCTGTTGCAGATAGTTACTGATAATTAGGTAATCTAGTATAAATGACACTGATTAGTAACCTTACATATTGAGAAAATAAATGCATTTTTGTGGAGATATGGTGTTAGAAGATGTTCCATTTAGCTGCTTCTAGTAAAGGAGAATCAAAGACTGAGCAATGGAAAGTCATTATGCAAGCCATTGTGGAGACCAATTTCATGTTGTTGTTAATAGCAATTGCTGTTGAACTAATTGTCATCAGAAGTATAAAACTGCAGGCTGATCTATTTGGATAGCCTTACTTCTAATGTTGAACTATCTCCACAGAAATAACCTAGGACATTGCTGTATGCATGGGTGAAGACAACTCTGCATTTCTCTGTCTGTTCTCTCCGAACACGAAAAGACGATGAAAATTGGAACAGTGTTTAACTCAGTTAATCAAACATGATGGTAGGTAAGGCAGTAGTTACAAATCTACTAGAGAAATAGTAATGGGAGGCCTGGTGGGTCTTTCTTTATCTCCCTTACACACATCTCCATGTGCAATTCATGTGTTTCCACATGTTCCTGTATGACTGTGTGACCCCACATGACTATGAGGGTATTAACTCATAATCAAAGTCATATTATGTGGCTTCCAGTCTAAAAGTTACCTGTATTCAGCAGGAAAAAACAGACATAAATGGTCTGCCCTAGAATGCACCACATAGGCACATTACAGACTCTCCGTATTACTAGAGAAAAAGTAAACTTTGCTGATGATATGTCCACTTCATGAACTTAGCACATTTTCATAAACATATATTGACAGAGTCTGTCTGTGGGCGACTAAGGCCTGGTTGTAAAACAGCTTGGTCATTGCAGATCGTTTCTGAAGCACTGAAGAGAGAGGCAAGCTGAAAAATTACATTGTGCATAAATGTTGTATTTGACTAAGCCCAGCTAAGTCCAGACTGCTAAGTTCAAACTGCATAATCAATCTTTCAAGGCAAGCAAAGGAACAGGGGAAGGAAGAGGAAGAGGAATTCCTTATAAGCAATTTTCTCTAGTTTGTTTCATTCCTAGCCTATGGGCACATAGGCCAGGTTTTCAATGCATTAGCATTTACATGGAAATGTCCTCTAGGAAAGCAATCCTTCAGAACCTTACTGCAGGCATAGAGATCCCCATTTCTTTTCTTATCTACCCCGTGGCCTCTGCAAACAAGGTTTCAGGATTTTATGAATGCTGTTTTCAATATTTTCCTAAGCAAATTTTGTTGAAATTATTAAGCAAGAGTACCTCAGGGCTATCTACGTACAGCTGGTGACGTCCACAACAGCTTGCATGGAGCCTAAGCTACAAGCTCCCTTGTAGGAGGGACTGGACTGGCACATACTAGTCTCAGGATTTGAAGGCTGTGACACTATTTGAACCAGTTCAACTCTCTGTTCAGTAAATGAAGACCAGCCAACTGTCCATTTTGACATCCTCCAGGACTCCTTGCTCTGGGGTAAAGAATGGAGAGATAATTGTATACACCACATGCTTCCTCTTGCTTATGCCTACTTCAAATCACTATCCATGAGAGCAATGGGAACTGAGGTTTTTCTCTTTTATGGCCACATGGCTCAGAATTTCTAGAGCATTTAGACATTTATAACTGCAGAAGGGAAATTAATTAGAATTGATACTTACGAAAAACTCTGCTAGGTACATTTTGAGCTCCTAGGTAGAAGTCCTAAAGTCCAAATTATGAAGTAACCTTCGTATTAAGAGATACAGAATCATAGAATCATATAATAGTAGTATGTTGTGTGTTTCTTTGCATGAATTTGTATTTAATTTTTTTTTAAAAGATTAATTTTAAACAGTGATGATATCAAGTTCTTCATTATCAACTGTTCCTCTCCTCATTTTTAGTGCTGTTTCCTGTCTTGTTCACAAACTGTAAATTATTTAGGATCTTTCCTATTTTCCTAATACATACATTTATCACAATGATGTTTCCATTGTCAGCTGAGACCAAAAGGCTTTATTACAGCACAAATATGTCACTGTAAACACAAATAGCAGCAAATGAATGTTGTTCAAAATTCTAGGGACTTACTGAGAAAGAAATATTGTGTATCAAAATAAAAGGGAAAAAATAACTGTGTGTATAGAATGATTTATTAAAACGTTCCTTTATTGCTGCAAAACAATTAGTCATGCAATTTGTTTTCAGATCTAATCCATTAATTTGCAATGTAACTATTTTAATGAGAAGAGTGATTGTTACAGAGGTAAACCATCAAAGATAGGAGGTCTGGGGACTATTATTACTTAATGTGACTCCTCGGTGATTTAATTTTGAAGATTTCTGTGATGATTTCTCTCACATCAACCACATCCTTACGCACAAAATGCTTTTACCTTGTGCAGATATTAGGTGCAAATATTATTTCTGTTTTAAACTGAAGAATTAAGGCATGGCGTGGATGAAACCAACTTTTTCAGGAAGTTCGTCTGTTATGTGTGGGTACTTTTGTAAAACAATTAACCTTTCAGAAGCACTGTATCATCAAAATGAATGCTCCAAACTCATTTCAATTTCAAGTATGAGGTTTTTTAACCCTACTGTGAATCAAACCCCAGATCAGATACGAGCCAAAAATGAATACATAGTTACTGCTGGATAGGTTTTAAATCTTACAGAACATAGGTGCCAGAAAAGAAATAACAGTTCCATTACATAAACCTTTGTTAATCCTGTTTTATTAAAAACCTGAGTCAGGCTTTGGATTCATAGGACAACCATCCAACCACTTAGAAAATGAAACAATCTGGACTGATCAGCTGTTAAACTCTGAGTGGACCAGACTCTTAGTGTCTTGACCTTCTGCATCCCTTTGTACATGTTTCAAGTGTAGTCACTAGAAGCACTTAAGAAATAGTTAAACAGTTCTGCTCTTTAAGAGATACTTTTTACTTTGGGAATCTTAATCACCTTGGCCTACTTGTTATATCAGTATGGAAAATAAACCACAAAAAATATCACTACCTTTTGTATTAGAGATTTTAGTAGGAGGCTTTTATTAACAAAAAAAACTGACCCCAAAACCAAAAAACTAACTCTGGGCTATTTATAGACATGTTAAGCCCTCAGCAAAACTGGTATGGCTTAAATGTCACTTTTCTAGTCAAATGTTATACTTGGTGTTCTGGTTGACTGCATCACATGGGAACCAGGATGCTGTTCTACAAAATCTAGGGAGAGAAAAAAAGGAACACTTAAGGTAGACCTGTGGCAGTTCTCTTGCATTCAACATCAATAGTATTTAATCGATCTTCAAGATTTAGAACCCTACTTAGGAGCATTTTACAGGACTGAAGCACTAATGATTATGAAATAAAGTTGCTTGTCAGATTGGATTTAAATTAGATGAAGTTTGATTAATATATATTAATTTTGCTGGGTTTGACTTTTGCCTGTCATACTAGGGTTATTAGGGAAACTCTCAGGCATGGAATTAACATTTTTTATTTTTTAAATCAAAGATTTTTATAAAGCAAAATAAGTTCCTATTGTTTTCATAACCCTTACCTGGCAAAATGTTGTGATTGAAGGCTATAGAAGGTACAGCTTTCTATTAAACAATACATCTGACATGTATGTCATTTACAAGTACCCTGCAGTACAAGTATGGCAGTTTATTTCATGGGCTTAAAATCAGTGCAATTTATTTTTGTCCCTTACACATTTGCAACTTCATTAGAGAGTCACATGAGCCTTATATTAGCAAAGCCCGTGTTACCAGAACAGCTAAACCCTTCAAATGTTTTTACGCAGTTAACTGAAGACGAACATTTTCTTCTATGTCAATCACCCCTTACTGTCCTTTACTGTCTTACCTATCCGAGTTTTCAGTGTGCTAGTCTTCTCATATTTTCAATTATTTACTCCATCACATTTGATGAAAACTTTCATACAGTCTATTACACTCACAGCTGAAGATGAAAAGATTAGGGCAAACTCTCTATAACGGAAGGCTGGGCTAAATAGCTGGTTGATAGAAGATGATGATTGTATCCTCACATTCTGGTTCCTCCCTACTTCTAGATATGTGTTGCAAGCTACCAGCTTTTTACCCCTTTTATGAGCTGTATTTTTGAAATTATTATTTCAGTTTCCTCTTTGTGATCTTGTAAATAAAAAGAAGTGTTTACAGAGCTTTTATGTAGCACTTCATCAGAATACATTAATCAGTAGAAAAGATGTACTCTATTTGTCAAAATTCCTTTTGAAAAACTCATTTGACTGAGTAAAGCAGGATTTAATGATTAATTATGACTGCAAAAGTGCTTTGATTGGTTTCACTAATTTGAACAACTCAAGTATTTGTGTGTATGTTCTCCCAGTCTTTTTAGATATCTTCTAAAAAGAAATTCAGTTACAAATAAACCATGAAGTCACACTACATTTGGCAATAGTCATTTTCCTATTAACAAGTTTCAAGTCAATAGTAAAGATTAGTCTACATTGAGATGTTATTGACATTTTTCAATATTACTTTGGAGGCAGAAGTAGAGGTCATTCTTAAAGGAAACTCAATGGTACTGTTGAAACTATCACAAAAAAAAATTCCTGAAGAACTGCTTAATGGCAAGTGAATTTTGTGCTTACATTTCAGACATTTCATGGAAACGGAATCATCTCCAAAACACACAATTCACTTCCTATCAGACACTGCTCTCCAATAATGTAGTAACAGCTACGTAAGTTCTTCATCCAGTTATGTGTTTTCTCTGTCTTTAGGCACATTTGCAATAGTATTTTTCAGGCAAGGATTCAGACCAGCTGTGACACTGGTATAAAGCAGCAGAATCAACAGCAAAAACTTATTGGCAAAATGCCTTCCCTACTAAGTAACAACTGATTTTCCTTCTCTCCCTCCCTCACTCCCTCCTACCACCTTAACTCCTTTCCTTTTGTCTTTACAAAGCTGGTTCTTCAGCAAATTATCTTTCTTTTCCAATATAATACAAAAAGAATTTCAGAATCTATTGCAAGTTTTTATGACTATTGTTTATCCTACTCTATTTTAAAAACTTGCAAAGTTTAACAAATTTTTTACGTTTCCTCAAGGACATACAGTCTCTCCCACAAAAACAGGGAGTGAATCACACAAACTTAATGACTGCTTAATTTTTAAGAAATGTGACCGACTTCCATTAAGTGCATGCAGCTGTTTCAAGTCAAAAGTATCCAAATCAATATTGCAAAGAACTTCCATTTAAGCCTATAATCAATGCTTCCCAATGCTGAATCAACATCAATTATTAATAACGGATGTGGCTTGGGTTGTTTTACTTATGTCTGCTTTTAGAGTATTATAAAGGATTGCTCCTGCCAAATGCATCCATTACAGAGGTATCAGAGCCCTGAACATAAGAAAAAGTCAAAATTACTGACTAGTAACATTTACTAGCCACATAGCCCTGGGTGGGTTCTAAATTTTTACCTAAGCCCCTACATCTTCTGTTAAATCTGAACATCATGGTAATTGAATGTAAGTACCACAGGAGAGAGGGAGTAAGCCTTGCTGCAACATATGAACAGATCACAAAAAAGAAATACCAGAGAAAGTTATGAAATAGCATGGCTTCATTTGCCTCAGTGACTACAGCTACATGGAAGAGGAGTGTCTGCTTCCTGATTTTGAGCCTCCAAATTTCTTTCTTGTGTCACGACATCAGGGCCTTATTGTCTGATCACTTAACACAGCAGCATAGAATACTTGGTACCTAGGTCAGTCAGGAGGGGATGGATGTTGCTATGCAATATTCCAAAAGGAAACTTTGGCATAAACTTGCCTCCTGTGGTCCAAATCTCATCACACCTGCTAAACTTAGCAGATATACACAATAAAACAGCAATGGGAATGGAATTAATCTCATTTAGCAATCCATGAGGTAGGCATGTGATCCCCATATGTAATTTAAGCTCCTTTTGCAGGCAAAGGAAAGAGAAACACCCAAAGGCAATTCAGCCTACACTTGTTAGTCACCCACAAGATATAAATTATCCTCACAAAGTTCAACTTAATTCTCACTTCATTGATAAGAGAAATCGTAAAATGGAAAAGAATGCTAGCAAATGAATCAATGCAGGGTAGAAATGACACTTGCCTTCAGTTCAGTGACCTGGTTGTAGATCCAAAACCAGTCCACCGTAGAAATGCAGTTGCAGAATAGTTGCAGAAAGTTGATAGAATATTTGAGTTGGAAGGGACCTTTAAGGTTTTGTCCAGTCTCTTTCTCCTTTGAGGTTACATGTTCTCAAGAGGAAATAGCATAGCAGAAAGAAGATATAAGCCTAATAAAAATAATCAGTTGCAAAATTTTGAGACTTAATTTAAAAACATTGAAAACTCCTTGAGGAAAAATTTACCAAAAAATTTAATCTAGGCAGAATAGTGTTTCAAAAACATTTGAGTTGTTTGGGTTGAAATAGTGAAAGATCAGCCTAAGCTAGACATCTCAAATCACAAATAACACCAAAGCTAATTTAATATCTTTTTATATATTCAGATCTCAAAGCTCGGTATTGAGGATAGATGTTGAATATCTTTAATGAAACATGACAAAATATGTAATGAAAAATGGAGATGGTGAAGAATAACATTAAACGGAACTCATCTTGCCCCATCTGAATGAAGTAACTTTGGATTTAATGTAAATAACTGTCAGTCAGAGGCCATAGATACTGAATAAATTTCCTGGAATATCCCAACCTTCCAAGACAAATGAAGTTATCACTACATGAGCTAAATGCCTCCTTCAATGTTTTCAGTCAGGGACAGTTTCTTACTGTAGAGTATCAGTGCCTTCTCAGGAAAGCAGTGGGATCGTATTCAGCCACGCACTGCCCACAGGGGCCCACAAATGTGGGGAGGTGAGCTGGGTTAGACAGGTGTCGTAAGACAGGTTAGTTTTACTCTATTGATGATGTGTTGCTGCAATAGTAGGGTCTCACAGGGGGCCACAAATGTCACAAAAGCCGGAAGTTGCTTTTAAGATTTTTACTTACCTCTATCTGAGAAGCCATGCTTTATAGAAATGGTGATCAGTAAGCTGGGAAGAGATATGACATAACCGATGACATAAGTGTTTATAAATTAATCATCTACAGCTTCAATGGGGAAGGAGAAAAACCTCACCCAAACACTGTAGTCTGATCTGGTGCCCTGGTCTCTACTCCTCTTTCAAGGCAGATATCACTAAAAGCCTGGTGGCTATGCAAAGCCGTGGCTTCTCTCCAGGGTCACCAGAGCCCCAAATCATCTGTAGCCCACTGTAGCTGCACAGTGTAAGCAAGTGTACTGGTTTGCTTAATGTGATAATTCCAGAAAATTTACCATGATCACATTATTAGAAATAGCAGCTGTCATTATACAGTATGAGCTTTTATATGGACATGTTATTTATTTATTTATTGAAATAACAGCTGGAGGACAGAATATTTCTTTCCAAGCTGACTTCTTCTGCACAATTCAATGCATCACTTTCTTCTTGATGGTCTTCTATAAACTTGTCTCAATATATTCTTCTCAACAGGGATACCAGTAGTATTTGAACTACAAATGTGAGATGGATGCTATATTGCTTTCACTATATGAAAAGCATATGCTTTTTTTTCACAGTAAACAGTTGACATATTGTATTTCATCTCATTCCTTTAATGTCATTCTGTCTGGACTAACTTCTCGTTGTTTCTGTTTAAGAATACCCGCAAGAATTCTGTGTTCAGATTGTCCCCTGATCATAAAACAAAGGATGGTTTATTTCTGTCTTAAAATTTTGAGTAGAAACATCAGATGTTATTGCAGTCCTTAAGATATGAGCAGATCAATGCAGAAAAATGGTAACAAGTGGGAAGTGAAAAATTGTATGTTCATATTAACATGAGGAGGTTTTAATTAGCATAATATATGCAAGATTTGCCAGGAGACATCAGCACATAAACTACAGAATTCTGATTAAATTAGGTCACACTGGAATAACAACTTTTCTTTTAGAAGATATTCTATTCATTTGCATCTAAATTCTTTCTTAACACAGTCTCTAGTTTTAGTGATTATGAAGAAAACTTGAAAATATGAAGCAATCACAAACCACTGTAGAGGACAAGAATAAAAAAACAACAACCAAACGGTGAGGGAAGAAGAAAAGTCAAGTAGTTTCTTACTCTCTGAGCAAAAGATTTTGACTGTCATTTCTTCTTCTGCCTTTGTGACAAAAGTGACATGATTGTATGGAGTAATGAGTAGTCCCTCAGAGACAAGCAATCTAGTCAAGCTCTGCTTAGGAAGCTAATGTTGCAGTCCTTAGCAGACAACAGATATGAGTGCTTTGGCAGTGAAGTTTGTGCACTTGCAGCACAGGCCCAACGGACCTGCAGCTCAACAAGTCTGTGTCCCACTTTATTGTCTGCTGCAGCCAACCTCCTGTGAAGGGGTTTATACTATTTGCCTGGCCTATTAGATGTTGTGTCCATAAAAGAGTATATGATTTATGTCAATAGATATAAACTAAGAAGACATTAAATTGGTTGAAGTTGCACATCTCTAGGAGACTCAAACAATCTCCCAAGGCATCCATACAGACAGTCTGGACATTAGTGGAGCTTGAGCTGAAGTTTGAAATATAGCCATAACAAAGAGCTCAGCAGAACTGGATATCACCTACTCACTACAAAGTAATGGAAATTATGCTTTCTCTGTCATTTGATGTGTGAATTATATGGCTATGCTTTTTACATCTACCTCTCCTACCTCAGTAAGGACTCCTGCCTCAAGCAGATCTCCCTACTCCAAGGACACTGATTCTTTTTTCAATTTTTTCACCGTGTTATACAGATTAGGAATGCCTTTAACCTCAATATATCAGAGACCACCAAAGCAATGGTATATGGAGACCTGCTAGAGTAGCTACCAAGTACTAAAACACCAAGCTCCACTTGGATCCCTGTGGGTTGAAACTAGGTTTAGGGTGTCCCCTTGGTCTTATTTTTTAGTATTTGTAAATTTAATCTGAACATAATACCTCAGAATATCAGAATTCACAGTGTAGGTGGGACTGCAACAATGGCAGATTTTGATTCCGGGATGAGGGCCTCTACTAGCACCTTTGCCCCTTTAGAGAGGGATAAATTAGAATGCACCAGTATTTCTCTTGTAGCTTCAGATTTATAAGGTTATTATGTAAGAACAAGTACAATTTAGAGAAAAAGAAAAATCATTACATCATGTACTATATTCAACAGTGACCAAGAAGGCATGAATGAAGGTAGACAAAGGGAACTATGTTTTACGTAACTGGATACAAGGAATGAAGATAAAAAAGGTGATGTAACAAAGTTTTGCTTTTCTCAAAAGAAGAAAATAATTTTTGTTATTATATTTAAGGATATTTTGCTTTGTTGCTTTTTTTCTACATTTTGAGCAAAGAAGGATAATGCAAACTATCCTGTAAGATTTCCCATTAAACAATTCTTAAAGCAGAAAGAAAACTAAGTGCAGGTATTATAGACCCAAGATAAACACAAGAAGAGTACAAAGAATGAAATCTTTTTAACAGTCCTATTGAGAAAGTCCCTACATTTAAAGGGCAGATTTTAAATAACTTTAAATATATGTACCCCCACATCTAAAAAAAGGAGTGAAGCTTTAAGTAGTAATCATGGAATGAAACAAAGGAGCTGGTGATCACGATGATGTTGTAATTACAGTGCTAGTCGTGCTTAAAAAAGATATGATTACATACCAGTAGGAGAACTCCATAAAAGACAAACCTGCAAAAGCTGGAGTGGAATAAGAAAAAAAATACCTTTTTTTTTTTTTTTTTTCCCAAAAACGCCCTTTATTTTACAAACTTAATCTTATATTTAATATTCAAACTAAAAGTGTACCTGGATCCTTTAAATACTTTGTAGTTTAACTCTGCATATCAGCCTGTAAGAGTTGAGCCTGGTATTTAGCATATAAAAGCATCTCCACTGTTCAGCTCAAGCAACAGCTGTTTCTTCTTTTGGAACAACCATAAATTGTGAGATGTAAATCATACATTTTATGTACACTAGATTTCTGATCAGACAGCTGTGAAAGACTTTCTATTAAATCTCTTGACCTGAGATAATATAACTGATGGGTTATTCCTGCTTTACCTGATCCTGAGATGACAATGCCAGAGTTAAGATGGGAAGTTATTCTGTCTGCAATGATCAAAAGAATTCATGTACTTTATTTCTGAATGAAGAAAATCCCTGTCTCACATCAGATCAATGTAACAAGGTAAAGGCAGAGGAGGAGACAGAGGTCCTCTAAAGCTTAAATGAAGTGCAATTGTATTTTTTAAAATAGTATCTCTTTTTTTTAAAAAAAAATCATTATAATTTAAACCAAAACAGATATAAATTCCTCACCAGCTTCAGTTAATTCAGTTAATGGTATCTCATCTACCTGCAGAAAAGCAGTCCTGAAAATATTTGCGCTTGATTCTATAGTTAATGTTTCTCTGATGACCTGCTGAGCTGTCAGGGCTCTGTGGCCTGTCACGTGTCACAAGTCTCATCAAATACAAGACTAAACTAAATGAAAATGTATTGAACCAGGATGCTTCATTTTTAGGTAGGAAATTCCTTTCCAAGTTTCAGTTTAGTATCCAAACAAACAAAACCAGTCAGATTTTACCACAGTAATCTGTTGGGAATCCAGGAAAAAAAACAAAAGGAATTCATTGTGCTTTGGTAAATCTGTTATTCTGACATCATAGATAAATCAATTCTAACTTCTTTCGGCTGGATTTTTTCCCAAATTTCTCCGTAAGCTCGAACATCACCATAACTCCTTATAAAGAATAACATATTTTATAGGGTTGGGGAAATGCCCTTCCGGATTCATTTTGAGCTTGATTCATGAAAGATTTAGGGTGAGCTCCAGACCACCAGCATGGGATTTCAGTAGAGCTTGGATGCCTTCTTCACAACATCGATGGACCATCTAGGTACCTTACCCCACTGAGTATCTTCCTTCCTGAAAGTTATTGTAAGTTTCTAATTTTAAGGACATGCATTTTGTGACACTGCTTGTACGGAATGCACTAAGATGTGTACTTGCTTCAGGTCTGCTACAATGCTTAAGTATGTACGTGCCTGTTTCATCTATGTAAGACCTCAGAGTAACCCAGTCTGACAGAACACTTTGGGAGAACATTTGTCATTCATTCAGAGAGATCGATGGAAAAGATGGGTGAGCTCATTTCTTGCTATAATGGTTCTAAGATCAAAAACATTGCTAAGAAACAGGAAATGTGAATTCTGGGATCTCTCGCTTACCATGTTTCAGGAAGGCATTTAAATCCACTAGCATTCTCACTCTGATAGAAAATAATTTTTACTTCTTTTATTGAAGTATGGCTATAACGGAGCCATAGTTCTGGGGTCAAAAGAATAACAAACATTTACTTAGACTGAGCTAGTCAGTTCAGGTAATACTGATCTGTTTTCTACAGTATTTATAGATATTAAGCTAACATTTAAAAAAGACACAGACACAAGTAAAGCCCCAAACCAAACAGCCAGATGTACCCCAGTTGATCTGAGTCCCTCATCCATTTGAGTTACCTCAATAACTAAGAAGCACTGGGAAATGTGATCAGTCAATAGCTAGAAAATTTCTGATTATCTAAGCTATTCTTTGTAATTAACATTGTTATGTGGTTTCTCCTGATAAGATCATGTAAAGATGTTATGCTTCTATTTTATACAAGGTACATCCAGTCTTCACGCTTTTGTTTCAGAGTTCTCTTTCCCAGTTCTGTTGCTGAATAATTCTTTAATTCATGCAACATAATTAGTGTGTTTAATCAGACTGTATCAAATTTTTTCTCTAGAAAATGATGTCTTCTGTGCCCCAAAGCAATATGCATGTTTTTACTAATCTTCCATAGTTCTGGGTTTGTTTTTTTTAAATGTTTTGATTGGCCTTCAGGAGTTTTCTCTCTCTGTATATCTGTTATCTTTTACTATTTTTCCTACACTCCAGTATGTGTTACTCTTGCATGGCTGTTTAAGTTCCCCAGCTTTCATCTATTTCTTGAATATTTTCATCTTGCTTTTGATGTCATTCCCTTAACCTTTCTGTTTTCTAAGATGTAACCTCAATGTTTTCTAAGAATTTTGACTCAGGCTTCCTGCTCCAGGGACACAGATAATTTCTTCTGAAGGCATGCTCAGGCATCAATCTGTATTCATTACTGTGCCTTGCTGATGTCATGGATTTGGAGTAGAACTGACTGATTTTTATTATTGGTTTTCTTCACATAGTGTAAAGTTCTAAATTCTATATTCTCAAAAATATCCTTTCTGATATAGACACTTTTCTTTGATCTTCTGAAATACCCTTGCCGTAATAATAAACCCTTTTCTTCAAGGTTGTCAATGAAAAAATTGTTTTAGGGAGCTGGCTTGTTGAGCTCTGTTTTTTATTTTGTGTTGTTTTGTGAGAGAATTTAAAACTAGATTCTTTATTAATACAGCCATAATCCAAGATGGATTTATATATAGATTTTTTTTTTGCTCAAGTACTTTGATATTAATGACCTCACTTACTTTATGAGTAAAAGCTAATAGATCTTCCATGGAAAGTCTACGGCTTGCTAACCTGGTTGCACCTATGCTTTAGGAGGTCATAAACTGAGCAAAAAGTAGCACGATTATTGTTCTACACTACTTCAATATCTATCAGACATGCAGTAGCAGAGGATAGCTTGTTTTCCTCTATTTGTCACTATTGGTTTTGTGGTGGTTTCTGTCCTGCTGCCTGGTAATACATCCTGTCTTCCATTTGACCAGTCACATATACAGCCCATTTCTTGTCCAATATCCCCAATGACATGTTTAGAGTTCAATTTTCCAGTTACCCTGTGTTCAACTATGATTGCTGGTTTTCCTTACTAGCTATATTCTGGAGAGGGCTTATTTATTTTTCTTTCCTCACTTTTCATATTTAGTAATAACGATAATAAAAGTAACTGCTGCTGATACACTATGCCAGTCTTCGTGGTTGAGACAATCTTACTCAAACTTAATTTTGACATGTGAATGTTCTACAGAAAAAAAACCCACGTGTTATTCTTTGCAGTGTAAGTACTACTCCATGCATGAAATTCATAAGCATGGAATACTCTTCACCTGACTTAAAATATGTGTTTGTGCACATAATCATAACCTGTCGTGGTTGTGCCAAAGGGTTTGAACAAGAAAACATAGTTATTTGCTTTTAGAGATTAGTCCCTTCATCTTCCTGGCTCTAGTTGTATCTTATTTAGCATTTAGAAAAGCATAACTCTATGTATACTTTTTTTAAAGGCAAGGAAAAAAAAAAAAAAAAAGCAAAGTCAGAATGATCCACTAATTTATTTAATTATATCTGTCTAGATACACTAAAAAGAGGAAAGCATAATCAGTGCTTTAGGAGTATGAGTTATTCCACTGTATTAGTTGTCCAACTTGATGAAGTACCAAACCTAGGCCCCATTTGTCTGCACTGTGAAGTGAAACATTTTCGTTGTGTTTAAAGAACAAGTCTACCATAGATTTCCCTTGTGGAGAAGATCAGTTTTCAATGAAAGCTGAGTAATCTGTATTTATTGACTGTGGCATTCACCTACTTAAGCTTCTTTGGAATATAGAATAAACCATAATCAAGATAAAGCACCGGTTAATTTATCCAGGAGATAGCCATCTCTAAAGCAGTTTCTTTGCAATCTTTGCCTGCTACATTGACCTTTGTAGAGGATACAATTAATCCTCTAACATAACCAAGAGTAACAGCTGATATCCTGACAACAGTCTTGTGTTTAAAATTCACTGCTTTCTTTGAAGTATACGTTCTATGATATGCATATGTGTATAAATATGCATCTAAACTAACAATAGATGCATAAGGTTTCAGTCATTTTGGGGAGAGAGGAGTCTTTCTTGTTGCAAAGTAAATTGCAGAGTGTCAACACACAACAGGCGTGATGAATGTTTATGTAAGTTTTAAAGATAGCACTGGTTGAAAGAGTTCTCTATTTTATGCACGAAGAAACTCTTTGAATCTGTATTTCATTAATCAACTCTGTCAAAAACATTTGGTGATTCTGAGTACTTCAACTTCCGAGTGCTTAATTTAATTTGGCCTCATATTTAGAAGATGGAGTCTCCCTCTTTTCTAAAACTCAAGGCTTAGAGTCCCTGTCTGGGAATCAAAAGTATTAGGGCTGTGAAGTATCTTCTTCCAAGTTTAGCCGCTTAAAAGCTAAGCATTTAGTTGGAAGCAGTCATCCAGCTCCCTCTGTAGCTGGCAGGGAGAGATAACTGAAAGCTAAAGCAGTGATATGAAAGCTGGAAAAATACAAAATCTAATTAAAGTAGATATGCAAGTGACATAACGAAGAACCTGAGAAAGTGATTGACAAGCTGACAGAAAATAGACTAAAAAGCAAGGTGTCTGTAGCCCATCAAAGGTCTGAAAAAGTCTACTCAAACACCTGTACTGTAGTGCTGTAAGTAGGAAGATGCACAGAACCAGTGATGTACATATACGATCTTTAAAGATATAGAGCATGAACTAAACATATTTTGCTACTAATTGCTAATATTTATGTGTGTACAGGTAAAGCGATAATAACAAATTAAAAGTATGTCCAGATTGATAATCGATAGGACAATATATGCTACAATAGAGGAGAATCGTTACAGGAAAGATCTTCTTGGGAGATGGAGGATCTGGTGTACCCAGAGAGCCCATTTACCCCAGGGAGCTGAGAGTGGTCAGTGGGAGAAAACAGCTGGGGTTCACCAGAAAATAGACCGAGAGAACAGCCAGTCAAAATCACCTTAGAAAGCTAGTTCATTCAAAATTCCTGGGAAACTTACTCTTTGTAATTGGCGATCTTCCACTGATTACAGACCAAGGCTAATTGGCCAGTTTCAATTAGAATCTTCACTTTTGGGAAGTTTTAATGCAGACCATTCCAAGTGCACTGGGAGTGAATCTTGATGCCAGCAGAATTTGCATTAACATCAGCAGACCAGTGACATTAACCATGCATCTGAAGAAACAGCTCTAAAACTGAAATCAACATTTAAGTCTGACACACTCACATTTAGTGATCATAATTAGTGCTGCAGGACAGATACCTGGACCTTCAGTCACTAGTCATCTACAGATGGTTGTAGATATGCAATAACTAATTGTGCTTTGAAGAAAACTAGGTTTCTTTTGATATTTTGGTCGTATGCGCTGTACTATCTGGAACTTACACTGGAGATGAATTCATTATTCAGTCTTTCAATGATTACTGCATAAAAATCAAAAGAAAAAGAATGCTATAATTTCCCTTTTGGGAATATTGGACATTTAAAATATATCACATATTTATCAGCTAGACAATAATTTGACCTCTTACTTTATGATGGAATGCTTTCTGACTTTCACAGGTTTGTTTAACCAGTGTATTTCCTAATTACCTTTCAGTTCACTAACACCTCAATCATCCCAAAGCTGGTCCATCTGCTCTTCCCTGTTCCTTGTGAGATGAAGTGGAATAATTCATTTCAAACAGAACTGCAGAGTAAACCATTTGTTGGGCTTCTAGTGGACTTGAAGGTCAAATCTTAAAATCTCTGCAGAAATTGAAATGAAATGAAAGTCAATGCTTATCATTATTTGGATATACAGTGCAATTTCAAGACTTAATTAAAAAAATTAAAAAGTTCCCACCGCTATCATGAATTTTTATGCAGTGTCTGGCTTCCACTTTTTATACTTAATGAGTGCAGACTCTCAGATGTCAATGAAGAAAGAAGAACAATATTGTCACACAGCACAGCGAAACTGGATATAGTTTGATGTACAAAATAACAACAAAATCAATGGCTATGTTGCCAGGATAATATATTTTTAAAGGTATAATGTAAGCCATGAAAGAAATGGGTTTGTGTCCCAGCTTTTGATGTGTCCCTTAATTTTAAACAAAAAGCAAGGAATAAAGTTCACAGGCATTATTACTGTCATATTTCCATTAGTTTCCTTAAAAACCAGCCATGCTTGAACCTATTCTCTACTGTGTCACATCTGTTTTAGAATTATGTATTCTCTTACAATAAGCAGAGTTATTCAGTGGTGAAATACTGGTGAATGAGGCACTTTTAGTGGTTTCTAATTTATTTGCCTCTGGACATAAAGCAGACAAGCTCCAGTACATACCATCAGTGTCATTCCTGTTAGGTTTCCCTGTTGTGTGAATTCAAGTTCTCTGTTTAAGCCTCCTAGTAGGGAACCGGGAAATTGAGGGAAATAAATGGAAAACATTCCCTTCAATAAGAACATGAAAAAATATGGTTTTGTAAGTAGACAAAATGATACTGAGGTGGAGTCATGACTCACACACTTGTCTTTACAGCAAAACTGTGTTAGGTGGCATAGAGATGGGCTGTTGGCTGTCTTACAGGTGAGTTTGGTTTGGAGGGAGTTCCTATGCCTCTCTAGTGTTTATGCAAGAAGTGACTAACCTAAGCGACTAGCTCAGCTTTAGATGCATACTTTGTGTATATAGCTAGATGATAGGCAGCCCACTTCAAAATATTGCATTTATATATAGCACTCATATAATAGTATTCATTTTACTTTCTAATTATAAAGAGGAGATAATGTGAAATTAATCCTGTAAGGTTAGATGATTAAAGGCTCATCTTCATAAACAGGAAAAATCACAGAGGCATGATGGTGGACAGTGAACCCTCTATACCTCACTCAGAAAAAAAAGCCACAGCCCCGGGGCTGTCCCAGAGGAGGTCCAGATCCACAGCATGGGGGCCACCAGGAGTCAATGGGGAAGCTCTTTGGGTCACTCCACAGGTGAGGGAACTGCTGATGGGTACAGGACTTGCCGTGGGAAAGAAAGATGAGCATTTCAGGACTGCAGAGGCCGTATTGTGGGATATATAGGTATGGAAAGAGAAGGAGCAAGATGTTTTGGGGAGGAGCAAATGTTATTCATGTTCACACCGATACCTGGCTCCCACGCTAGGTATTGAAACTGCTCTACGAATGTGCATTTCACCAGGATGATATGTCCCAAACTCTTTGATTGTTTAATTCTTTAATGGGGACTATTCTGAAGTTCTGCAAAAAGAAATAAAGTTGATCTAAGCTGTTTGCTGCTTTTCCATAGGTAAAGGTTGGAAACAATGTCTGTCCTGTCATTGCTGTGCCCTCACAAGTATTTCAGATCACTATGGAGGACTCCATAGACAGAAATGCCATAGAGACCGCACACTTGGGCCTTTTTTGAATGAATCAGATCTTTACATTTGCCTGGAATTTGATTATCTGAGTCCAAGTTGGTAAGGTTACATTCAGCTTAGGTGAGGGGAAAGGGGAAAAATATGTTCAGTGTTAATCTGTGTCACCTAGACTTTGAAGAAGTTCACACAGTCTTAGAAATTACACACAAACAGCATCTACTTCTTTAAAGTATGTCTTTTGTGCTGTATTGCTACACTTTTTTTTTTCTGGTTGCTTAATGTAGTGCAAGTATGGTGACCATTCCCTGCAGGATTAAACATAGGTTAAATATTAAGCCCTGAACTACTTTGAAGTGTCCTTTCAAGTGACAACAGCATGAAACACTAGTGGAGGAAAGCAAAAGAGCTCAAGGTAAGGTTGCTACCTTTCTAAAATTGGAAAATACAAGAATTCACAGAGGTGAAGCTTGGCTTTTTAATTTCACCAGGGAGCAAGTTCACAACTTTCCAACCTGTCACTTGCCTTTGCAATTCATCAGACACTTCACACTGCCAGAACTGTCACATGGACTTTCTGAGAAGTCTCTGAGAGAGAGAGAGGAAGAAAAAAAATAATAAAGTTTTTGGTTGGGAGATAGATGTGTTCTTTGACCTGAGTGGTTAGCAAAGAAAACTTGAGGTTGCTTTGGTTAGAAGAAACTGATAGTGGAGTTTTTGCTTCCTTACAAAGAAGTCCTGAAGAGCTATTCTCTGAACATAGTAGGAATCAAACACTAGAAGCATAGATTAAGAGTTATAAACAAAAAGACTTCAGAAAATATTTGCTTAATAAACTAACTGTTACACAGAGAGGTTCATAGCTGACAATTTGTCTAAGGAAAATTCAAACATGGTTGTACGATGCATAACAATTTGAAAATTGCTTAAATATCCTACAACCCATGAGAAAATGTGAATCAGTCAAAAGGAAAACCAAACCAAAACAAAAAGACAAAAGCATATTCATTTAAATAACATTTTATTTAGAATGAAAAAAAAGTCAGGTTCCTTCTGTTTATCCTTATGTACATAACTTGAGCAGTTATTTGGTTCATTATTTCTGTCTTTAGGCTCTGTCTATACTGGAGGCAGAGAGAAAGTATGACAATTATACTGTCATTGCAATATACTCTAGTGTACTCAAAGGTTCTTGTACCCTCTGTCACAGGAACAGGATGGATTCTGCCTGCTCTGCTGGAGGCTAAAGGGGGTTAGCCTCCTTTAAAGCAAATCAGCCACTTCATGTCCAAACTTTACACTATGAGCACACAGGCCTAACTCGATACATACTTGCCTATATGCTGCACAAGCAATATTTTCTGCTGTTCAACTCTCATGTGACTACAGCACAACTGTGTCTCATCCCCTTATCATGGCATTGCCTTGTCACATCCCATTAGACATCTAGACAGATTATGATGCTCAGAGCATGGGCTGAATGCAGAATGGCTCAGTATGAGCCTTCTGCCATGCTGGAGATTTTGGGAGCCAGAGCAGGTAACATGGCCCCAGCTGTACTGCTGGGTGAGGTGGGCACTGGACTGCTCGGAGGGTTTCATCTCAGTGGGACTTTCAGGTAGTCGAGAGAGATCCCAGGAGCAACCTCATGTGCATATAATGCAGGCATTGAGGAGAACAGGCAATAAGGAGCAATTCAAAATGAAATGTGACACAGTAATATACCCCTAAACTTTTGTGACATGCAAGTCAGATTTTGGGCCAAGTATGTTGCCTTCTGTCTATGAGGCCACAGATCCATCAATAAGTACAAAGGAGGTACTTATATAACACTTTTTGGTGTTATTTCTTTAGCACTTCTGAGGAAGCAATGCTTTGTTTCCAGAACGAGGAGTCTTCAACAAACATCTAACATAACTGAATATTGAATACTACTGCGCTGGACACTTCACTGTGTCTTGCTGTTTTCTTATTCATATATAATTTCTGTGTATTTTGATTTAAATAAAATGCTTTAACAAAGTAACTTTACACAGCGTATGTTTCCAATGTATATACATATTCACTAACACTAATTTAAGGGCATTTAAGTCTATGCTATCTAAAGGGAAACTGACATTCAAATACAAACTCCTTGTGATCCAAATGAAATTTTGTGTTAATCTTTCAACAGGGTGAAAGCCTTGTCGTTTACATCTGTGATATGCCACTGCTGGCTGTAATATGATCTTCTGGGTAGTGTCAGATGACACAATTTTTTTTTCCCCCCCAGTATCTTTGTCTCCATACCAGAAATCACAGTCTGGAAAATTTACTGAAGTATAATATAAAATAGAACAGAACAGAACAGAACAGATCTGAATTGAATTGATTTGAACAAATTTAAAATTTACTTTTCTATTTGGGAATCCAAAAGGATGAACCATCTATCTAAAAATTAATAGAATTTGTCGTCATTCTCTCTATAAGTCACAAACTCAGTATAATGCAACTGAAACTTTCTCTGGTTTTCCAAAATGGTTAATCAATATGGTTTTGGTTCTTTTGTGGATTTTTTTCTCATCTTTAGAGAAAGCAGCAGGAATATACAGTATTCTAAAAATGGCCCTAAAAGCATACACTGACTTGGCCAAGTTTGCCAGAAATTTTGCAACTGCTCCTCCTTGGTTTGGATCAAAAGTAAATTTAGACAAATAAAGATTTTGGGGCTGTAGTTTTTCTCCCTGGAAAATCAGAAAATCTTGATTTTACATTTTTAATGGGACAAAATTGTTTATAAATAATTTCTACAGTCAAAGTAGATCAACGTTTTAAAACCGCAAATCTAATATACCATTTTTTATTCTCAGTACAATCTATAAACCTGAAGGGTTATGGAAATGCTAGATACTAGATACATAAATGAATTTTGTCAGAAGTATCCCTGAGGCTTGTCTTCTGAAACAGAGAAGAAGTAGTTACCATATCACATGTAAAGATTTTGTACTTGTGTGAGGCTGGCAGACGTCCTCATCTATTGTATTACATTTTAGTTACGTTATACCTAACAGCCTGATGAGGCAAAACCAGTTTCTTTCCACAGACCTCAAAATACCAACCAAATCAGAAAGTAGCAGAGAATTATACTGTCTTTTAACAATCTAGCTTACCCTGCCTTTGTTCCCTTTATTTAAAGTGGTATCTAATCCGCTCCTAAATGTTAGATCTGCTTGTTAAAGTTCTAAATCAAACAAGTTAAATGCCAGCCCAACTGAGCCTTGCTTAATCTTGTATGCTGCACAGCAACACAACAGTACAGGCATGTAGATAGGTGGGGCATCTGCTCTGAGGAATACCTCAGAGTAGAAACCAGTTCAAGATGTCTTTCAAGATGTCTGTTGTTTTCAACTCCTCTAATTTTTCATTCACATAATGTTACAGATGCCAACCAAGTTTATTCTCATGAGACAGAATATGCAAAATTTAACATTAATTCGCTGCCAAACTAAAAGATTTACAAAACGATTGGTGGAGATGTGGTAGAGTAAATGTATTCACATTGAGGGAAATTATCCCAAAGCACAGGACTGTTGAGGTGGAATTAAAAGATCCTACTAAATGCTACAGAGGTCGTGTTCCCAGTGGTTTCATGAGCAGTTGCAAAGGCATGCCTGGGTAAGATATCTCTCTAAATCAGATAGTGGAATTGCTTTTACACCCACTGTTGCCATCAAGCTTAATGTTAACCAAATATGTTTTGGCAGATGGGGGCCAACAACATGACCTTGTATGTGGGGAGGTGGAGCTGGATATGCTCATACCGAAAAAACTCCTGGGTAACTGTACATAATAGTTATATTGCTCAAATAAGTTTGTAACTGTCTGTGGCAAATTCAGATACTACTGTGTTGAAAAGCCTATGGCTATGAGAAAATGAATAGTTTTGTCTTGAGGAAAGGATTTGTATGGTATGCAGTGAATAAGACACAGAACCCTACACTGAACAAGAGAAAAAGTATATATTGAATAGCTGTTCATTATCTGAACACTGTCCTAGTTAGCTCATTGAATTAGCTACAAGACCTATAGGAAAAAACAACATTTAATTGTATAACAAGGAATATTGTAATATGAGAAATAAAACCATCTTAATTCTGTTAGCCTTAATCCTATACTTTCAGAGCTTCTGGTATTAGCTTTGCAAGATTAGTAACGTTCTTTTCAAACTCACCTTTATGATACATATGAAATGTAGGACTAGTGTTGATGGTGTAATTGCCTCACAACCACTTTACAAAGTGAACACAATAAAGGATCTCTCTAAATATTTTATCATTCCTTAATGATCTAAGCACAGTGTATAAACTTGATTGTCATATTCATTCTTGGTAATTTAATATTTCAATTAATAATGAATGTGACAGGTTTAAAATATTAATACATCAATAGAAAACAAAATATTACTCCGTTGGCCTACCTGACCAATGCATTGCAACCTTTAAAATAAAGTCGAAACCTGGTAACAGATACTTACACACTTTTTTCTTTTGTGTGAAGTATGATAGAAGTACTGGAAGTAACCAGTTTTGGGGTCGGTCTTGTTTAATACCTTTATCAATGACTTGGATGAGGGGATCGAGTGCGCCCTCAGTAAGTTTGCAGATGACGTGAAATTAAGCGGGAGTGGTGATCTGCTTGAGGGTAGAAAGGCTCTGCAGAGGGATCAGGACAGGGTGGATCGACGGGCCGAGGTCAATTATATGAGATTCAACAAGGCCAAGGGACGGGTCCTGCATTTGGGTCACAACAACCCCATGCATCACTACAGGCTTGGGGATGAGTGGCTAGAAAGCTGCCCAGCGGAAAAGGATCTCAGGGTGCTGGTCAACAGCTGGCTGAACATGAGCTGGCAGTGTGTCCAGGTGGCCAAGAAGGCCAACAGCATCTTGGCCTGTATCAGAAATAGTGTGGCCAGCAGGAGTAGGGACGTGATTGTGCCCCTGTACTCAGCACCGGTGAGGCCGCACTTCGAGTACTGTGTGCAATTTCAGTTCCCTCACTACAAGAAGGACATTGAAGTGCTGGAGTGTGTCCAGAGAAGGGCAACAATACTGGTGAAGGATCTGGAGAACAGGTCTTATGAGGAGCAGCTGAGGGAATTAGGGTTGTTTAGCCTGGAGAAGAGAAGGCTCAGGAGAGACCTTATCACTCTCCAGAACTACCTGAAAGGAGGTTGCAGCGAGGTGGATATTGGTCTCTTCTCCCAAGTAATAAGGGGTAGGACAAGAGGAAATGGCCTCAAGATGCTCCAGAGGAGGTTTAGATTGGATATTAGGAAAAATTTCTTTACTGAGAGCGGTTACAGGCTGGAACAGGCTACCCGGGGAGATGGTCTTTTCCAACTAAAATGATTCTATGATTCTACAATAGAAACAACAGCACACTTCAGTTCTTTCATGTCAGAGATAGGTGTAAGCATAGGCTGAACACTTCATAGCTAAGGTGACCCATTGTATTCTAACCTTTTGATATTTTCTATGTTAGTGACATAAAAATCAATTAGGAACATTAGTTCTGATGTCATCTTTTCAGAATAGAATTTTATGCTATAATGTTTAGTAAGATCCATCTATATATATATGTCAAATGGAATTCCATATCTGCATAACAGATATGTGATGGAATTTCAAAAAAAACCCCAGTAAATTTGAAATGTGTAACCAGAGTATTACGGAGTGCTGCATTTAAAGATCAGTTGTTAAAGTAAATGAATAAATAAATAAATAAAATCCATTAGCAGTATTCAGATTTGTCCTGAGTGTTGCGTTCTATGGGTATCCCTGCTGAATTTTAATATTTTACTTGATTTTGAACGTCATATCATATTCATTACTTATAATAATATTAAGCATGTCTTAAAATGCCTGATGAATAGAAAGAGCCTTCTGAATTGCACTTGGGCTTCACCAGGGACTGATCACATATAGAAACTTATCTGCACAGGCAATTTCTTCTTAAGTAAGTCCTGAACTGTTTTCTTAGTCTATTTTTATTTTATTTTATTTCTTCCCCTATGGAATGGAATCCTGCAATTTATTATTCTCTGTAATGCTTTATATTTCTTAAGGTAATCAAGTGAGGCACCTATTTCAGCAAAGGTTAGCGTGCTACCTATTCATGCTGATAAGATCAGCAGATGAAAAATGCAGCCTAATCAATTTTAAATTTTAGGGGTTCCTATTGGATGTAATTTTTAAACTTTTTTATTATTAATTCTTTAAGGTTATTTGGGTAGAAAGTAATTTAAATGTTTTATTTCCATCACCTTGTGTACCAGTTTGCCTTTTCCCGCATTGTAGATGTTCCTGATTTTAGAACAAAATGTTTAATGAGTATAATGACTACAACTAGTACTTCTGCAATGTTATGTAATATGTCATCTTACTTGCTTTGACATTCTTTTATTGTGTGTTGAATACATAATATTCTGCTTTCCACCAATGGACCATCTTGAAAAGTAGTAACAGTCTCTATTTCTAAGACATCTAAAAACACTAACATTCTTGGCAAGATGCAAAAATTTACATACATGCATACATATACATATAAATATACGTATTTATTTCTATATATCTATATAGTAAATATACAGATATTATTTATAATGCACATTTAAAAATAATATTCAGTATGGCATAATATATGATACTATAATATGATACCATGAGAATACATTATATTGTGTAATGTATTGTATTTATATAATTATGATTACATTATGTTGTATAATGCATTATATTAAATTTATATAGTTATGATGAATATAAATACTGAATATATTAAATGCAGTACATTCATTTATTGCAAAAACCCTGAATTAAACATTAAGTTTAATTTAAACATTTGGAGCCTAATATGTTAACTTGAATAGGGATGTAAGGTTCTAGAAGTCTGTATTTGGTCTCGAAAATTTTGATCCCCACTGTGGCAGGTGCACCTGCCCCTGACCCAAAAGCAGCCAGGCCTTGCTAAGACCAGGTAATGACCAGGCCATTCAGGAGAGCAGACAAAGCTCCCGCAGATGGGGCTTTCTGCCCCTGGAAGCCTGATTACTGTTTCCCTGTGCCCTTTCCCGCTGGTGGGTGTGAGCTGACTGCAGGTCAGCCTTGTCTCAGGTAAACAGGACCTTGCAGAGCGTCAGGGGGGAGCTGGCCCTTGTCCTCCTCAGGGCAGCGGGGCTGCGGCCGAGGGCTCTCCCCAGGGTTAGGACCCGGCTGAGGAAGCTCCCAGGACTGAGCACCCTCAACCCCCACCTTTGGTGAGTGGATACTGCGGGATATATCCTTTAGTGAGCCCTAGCCCCTTTGGGTGAGTGATTCTACTTTTGGGTACCCTCAAGTGGGAGATTTTCCTCCTTTTCATGAGTGGGTACACATTGTGGATCATTTTCTTAAAAGGCCTGTTTAAAAAAAACTTAGGAGTTCTTCAGTCAGTTGTGTAGTGGTATATTCCCAACTGACATCCAAACTTTGGTCTGTTGGAGTGTTATCTAACTTTGATTGGATTAAATCCCCATTTTGAGTAGCTGCTCTGTCTGTTTGAGAGTGTCTCTGCCTGTCATGGGGGCTTGCAACATGCTTGGGTCTGTGGGGGTGTTCTGAGTGACCGCTTTGTCTATTGTGTGGGTGCCTCTGTGACACCCATGTGGTAAAATTAGCTTCTCATCAGTTCACTATTGCAGTATTTTCAGGTCCAAGATGTTATTGATCTGTAGAACTATGAGAAACATTATTGACGTGGATTTCCATCGTAATAAAATTCTTCTGTCCAGTATTATTTCACATCAAGATCTCTCCCTTGAAGGTTCAGTGCAATTGTGCAATGAAATCTCTCAATTGTGTGTTTTGACTTATTCACGTAACAAGAGGACTTAACTGCCTTTTAAAAGAAAGCACCACAATTTCTGCTTTAAACATCCATCTCTGGAATTATACATAAGAGAAAAAATGTTTAGTAAATAGGAATACTTCTGCTACTTTTTGTTTTATTTTATTTTGATAAAAGCAGTAGAAAACTGTTAAACAAGAATATTTTTAGTTAAACTCTCACCAAGTTAGCTATGTACCAATTTAGATATGTATTTCAATATAGATACGTTCCTCTCAAAAACACGCAATGATATTTGCATAGGTGATCAGTTTTTCACACCCAATTCCCCACTAGTGCCCATGGCCAAAGAAGTGTAAGAATACACTACAGAAGTCCATCTCAGGCAGTCAGGTATAATTTTCCCATGTGCTGTTATTACATTAGGAATAGCTCATATACTGACAAAAAATCAAGCAAAATATTTAAATTTATTCCAGCTTTATTGCTCCTGACCAGTGCATTCAGAATATTAAATGCTCTAGTTAGAGCTACCTATATATTGAACATAACTATCTGCATCTTCTGAGGGTTTCTGGGATGAAGGAAGGAAGTGAATTTTGGAGTAACGAAAAGAAAAATGATTCCTGCACGCACAGGTATTTTCCCAATGGTAAAACAGCAAAAAGTTGAATGCAAGGAATTAAGTTGTAAAGAAAGGAGGCAAGATATAAAAATATCATGTTCCATTGAACATTCCTCCAAGGATTGCCGGTCAATGTTAGATTTTTTTTAAAAAAATATTTCCAAGCTTACCACAAGTTTCTCCTGTTCGCTTTCTATGAAGCCACATGGTTTCAAAAGGCTGGGTTGGTCACTATTACAAGTTGTGAGAGAACCCTGGAAGATCAAGAACTCTTCTCCAATGCTCAGCTGTGTGTCAGGGATTAATCTGATGACATATGCTACTGGAGTGTGTTTCTTCCATACTATTATCTCATGTTATCAGCCCTAAACCAAATCAAATATATGATGCAGCTCATTATAATAAACTTGCTGCATACTGAGCACCTTAAAACTCTCATGTGCTGATAAATGTGTGAGAATGGTTTGATATCTGGATTTATCGCTTGTTGAGGTCTTGGAAACAGGATACATTGTATTTTGAGGGTTATTCTTATCTCTTTTTTTTGCTGCAGTTAAATATTATCATAAAGGAAATTAAAAAAAAAAAAAAGAGAAAGAAGAAGTATTTACCAAAAGCAAAATACAAATCACAGCTGCTGCCTATTGGTTCAAGAAGGTTCTTTCCTGCTTCATTTAACAGCTGTGAGGATGGTTGTACAGTTTGATCCAAGATCTTCATCCCGGTTATTGTTATCATCAAAGGGTATCATGGCGTGATGATACATGCAACGTTACATTTGAAACTCTCCCTGTGGTGTTTTCCAGATTCAGACAGTTCTGCTAGAGTCTTCTGTTCTCCACAACCTAAACAGGATGCCTGTTTTAATACTTTTAATCTAGAATTATTGACTGTTCCATGAACTTCAAAAATGCTAATATCCTTTTTGATTAGCAGATGAAACTTCCTCTTTTCTGGAACACAAAAGAAGCTGTCAATGAGTCCATGACTGTGCTGGCACTTAACTCTAATCGTTAGTCCGTTGTGAAAGAAGTACTCTGATTTGCTGGAGGGGGGGCAAGAGCCAAGCCTTAGTATGTGGCTTATGTGTTCTTTGAATTGTACAAACATGTAAATTTATAACTTCATATGCCAGATAAGTGAGAATAATACATGTTTTTCATTGTCTTGGCACTTTTCAGATGACAGGGGCACTCCACTCTGCATCCATTATTCATCCCAGAGCTGACTTCCAGACACAAAGTGTTGAGGAATCCTATGGCATTCCTTATTATAGAATCCTTTTTAAATGTTGACTTCCTAATTGAAATGCAAAGATTTCTTGATACCAAATCTTGATATTCTTATTCCCAATGAATATAATATTACTTTGTTCCACCAGCAATCACAGAATTTCTGACAGACTATTTCTGTGGTAGAGTGTATTCTACATAAGTAGAAATCAGCATTTACATTCTCCGTAAGAATGTAGCAGACATTTCTGTTAAGTTATATAGAAGAGACCAACATAGCTTTATATGTGGTACATTTAGAGCATTTTCCAAATGTAAGATCATATGAAGTTCTTTGTAATTTTCCAGCCTTAGCTAGAGGTGAACAGCATTTTTGCGCTGGCAATAATGTTCTTCATAGAAAGGATTATATAGCTGCATAAATCTTTGTAAAAGCCCATTAGTGGTATTTTCAGGAATAATCTAAGTAGAAAAGCATCTGGAGTAAGTGGAAGCATTAGTCCAGTTATGTCTAAAAAGTATTCTATTGATCATGAGCCAAAATTGAGCAACACAACGATAATGCCACCACATATGGATGAGGATTTTTTTTCTTGGCAGGCTATCCAAGAGTTTGTGGAAATAAAGTCATTAATCTCTTTTAATCTTGCTAGTGTCATATACGTGCCAAAAAAATGTTTTCACTCTTTTTTTATGGGGATAAGGAGCCAGAACAATGGCACACATAATTCTAGGCTATCTTATCTGTTACATTGTGATACAGATTTTTATGCCAGAATGTAATATATAAACATTATACTGAAGTAAAAAGTTGTGGGAAGCTCATTTCAACAGTTTGCCAAGTTTGTACAGTGAAGAGGGAAGAGGCCAGGAACTATGTGATCTGTGAGATGAAGCACATTATCTTTAGAATGTTCTCAATAAAAACATTAACACCTGTTTCAGAGGTATTGTTACCTCTAACTTGTTTGTGCCAACAGCAACAGGCAGTCTTCCAGGAGATAGAATAACTAAGGGGGCTGGACACTTGAAATAAGTCAGTAAAAAAGTGAAGATATTAAATAATGTAGTAACCTCGTGTATAAAGAATCAATGACTTTGCCAGTGGAATTTATTAGACAGAACAAGGTCTTTTCCGGAGGAGATTCCTTTAGGAAGTCTGATTTGAGGGGGTTGGGGCTGGGCTGGCTATTAACAAATGACAGATGCTCTTTATTAACCCCTCTCCCTCCCTAGGAGGGGAGAGATAGAGAGAATAAGGGAGAGAGACTTAATGGGCTGGAAAAGAAAACTGAAACATCTTTAATGAAACAACAACAATAAAAAGAAAAAGGTAATAATACTAATAAGAAAATAATAAAAAATGTACAAATGTACATGAAACCAATACCAAACGCAACCACCCTGGTGACCATACGTCACCACTGAGGCTGGAGGGCTGGCACTGGGGAAGTTCCAGGCTGGACTTGGCAGCGGACGGGAACCAGATACAGGGGCTGGATTCAGGAAATGGATTTAGGAATGCACGGATCGGGATCAAAGACAGAAGATTGAAGAATGGACAGAATTCTTCTTGGATACTGGCCATTGAAGAAGAGACCTTACCTGTTGTGATCCCTCTTTATACTGAATCCCAGCTTTATACTGAATATGATGTATATGGAATGGAATACTTAGTTGGTCAAGTCTGGGTCACCTGTCTGGCTCACTCCTCCCCACAGGTGCAACCTTTTTACTTACTTACTACCCTTTTACTTACAGTACTTCAACATGGGGTACAGGATTTATCAGTGACCTTGGTTTTATAGGAGCAAGTATAAGCAAGAGCCTTTCTGCACACCATTCCCTGGTAGTAACTACAAACACCAAGCGCTATCACCACTAGAAGCAGATACTGTCTGGAAAAACATGCTGTTAACTTCAGAAATTGCAGTTATTTAGAAGAGACTTAGCTGAAAAGTAAAATCACAGAACAGAATTAGTTCTCTTCTAGCTCAAACGAGGACAACTGTAGTAAAGGGATCAAAAAAAAAAAAAAAAATCAATGAGGCTGAATCAGACTTAGAGATTCCTGGGACACTGAGGGTCTTTCCTGCATAGTAAGGTCACAGTAAGATTGTAGGAATGCTGATTTGAAAATGCTTCTCAGGAGTATCTAGTCCACACTCCTGATGAGTGCAGGACTGTCTCCAATTCTAGACCAGTTATGGCTTTGGCTAGCTAAATGTTAAAGCCTCCAAGAATGGAGATCCACAATCTTTCCAGGAAACCTCTTCTGGTTACCACCACTAACTTCCTAGTTAATAATATTTTCTTACTGTCCAGTTTAAACTTCCTGAGATGCAAAGTGGCTCTTGCCCCTTGTTGTATTGTCTAGTACAACTGAGAAGACTCTGGCTGCCTCAGTTCTGAAATAACCTTCAGATAACCTTAGGCTGCTATTGAATCACATCTTAGACACAGAGTTGCCAGACCAATTAAACCCACATACCTCAACTTCTCCTCATAGATCATGTGCCCCAACCATCATGGCAGCCTTCTCTCCAGTTTATCCACAGACCTCTGGGGGATGCAAAACTGGACTCAATATTCAATATGCAGCCTTACTGGCTCTGAGCAGAGGAGATGATAACTTTGCTGGATCTGCCAGTCATGCTGCTTCTATTGTAGCTCAGTATGCTTGTTTGCCATGGAAGCGTATTGTTGAATACAAATTCAATCTGCATTCACCATAATCCTCAGGTCCTTTCCAGTAAGGCTGCTGCCCTGCCAATCACTTCCCCACTTGTACTGATTCCCTGAGTTGTTCTGCACTTTATTTGAAGAGAGTATGAAGATGTGAACAGCAATAACTATACAAATGTTTGCCATTTATAAGGGAGAGACTTTTTCAGTCCTTTAAGATGATATGTGACTTATTTAATTCCACTGATTTCTAAAAAGTCTAATAATTAATTTCCTGTGAATAGGAAAACTCAATTTGTTCAGAGTCCAAGACCATGGTTTTGACTGAAGCAAAATAAAAATTTTAGTTCAAGATAACTATCAAAGGTTCTTTTTTCTTTCATCTGTATCAGTAGTACACCTAGGTAAAGTTAAGCCAGAGAACACTACTATAACAGAAAAAAATCAGCAACAACCAGCAACAGCAGTTGTAAGCCACTTTATTTCACTCAGTTATATGCCACGTAGAAGGTCTGCCATTGTTTTGTGGTTTGGGGTGGGGCTTTTTTGTTTGCTTGTTTGTTTTGTGTGCCTTTTTTTTTTCCCTGAGGTGTTTTTAAGGGTATTCTTTCCTTTCGAACGCTGGTTCTTTTTCTTCTTTTTTTTTTTTTTTTTTTTTTAAATTTTATTTTATTTATACATTCCCCTGAAAAATATATTTGTTTTAACTGATTATGTATAAACTAAAAGGGATATATACAAGAATCTAATTTAATCAGCTACAAATGTTGCTGTTGGATATTACAGTCAGATTCATGGAAGTGTTCGTATACTTGCTAGATTTGGACCCTAGGAATACAGGTTAATTTAACGTCCTCCCTTACCTACTATGGGAAAGCCCCATCAAATTACATTAAGCATTTCAATGATTGAATTGTGAACTGGAGCTCATCAGAAATTGATAGTACAATACTGTAGTTGTACGTACACAGATGTATACACACACACGTGTGCATATGCACGGAAAGATGGCTTGTGCCACTGGGTTGCTTCTCACTGAATTGAAATCAGAAGTCTTGCCCATCACTTCCAAAAAGTTACCACTTGGTTTAACATTTTTCCTTAAAATTTTTTGTTCACGTAAGGACTAAGAGTTTTATCATTCGTGATGCTAATCCTCAAACTGATATTTCCTTCTCGTGAGGACTTAACAATAAGAAAATCAAAAGAAAAATTTATCCGGTTACAGTCTCTGGAGGTTTCCTCCAAGACAGGTAAAGAACAGTACTTTAAAAAGGAATCTCATGAACATTTTTGGTGTGAAATGTGAGACACTTTATGCAGGACAGCTCTAGGCTGTCTCAGTAGAAAAAAATGAATACAAAAGAGATGTTAATGTAAAGTCCTTAAAATCATATCTGTCCAGCTCACTGGAACTGCAGTTTGTAAACAGGGCTTTGTAAATTCTAAATTAAAAAAAACCCAAAACCAAAACCCACAACAGAACAAAACAAACAACCCTCATATATTTCACTATGGCAAAATTATTAAAAATAAAACTATTAATATTTATGATTATGTAAGTCAATTTAATAAATATATTCTTAGACAGGAATGAAATTCTTTAGCAACTGGTTAGTTTCCAAAATACCCAAATGTTCATGTCTGCTTTGCTTTAGTAGCAGTTGCCTTGTTCCTAGAATTTCATAATTCATATTATGGCATATATTTTCCCTTTTATAGAAAAAAGTACATAAAGCATAAATTACATTTACATCACGATTTCTCAAAATACAATGTGTTCATTCTTGTTTAAATCAGGTATATTGTACATTATTAACAACTGTGTTTTACAGATTATAATTGGAAATATTAGTATGAACATTTCCACGCAGTCCTAAAAGATGTACATTTTGCTACATAGAAAATCTGAAAAAGAATTTACTATCTGATCTCCAAAGTTTTATCTTTGTATCACAGAATTTTAAATGACAATTAATAATAAATAGGGCGTATATATATATATATATATATATATATAAAATCTGAATAGGTAAGTAAACATAAACAAGTAATGTGGACAGCAATGGAACAATAAATGTAGCAGAATGGAATCCTTCCTTTCCCTTTCCTTCCCTTTCCATTACTACATGCTCCTAAAGGCAAAGTTCAAGAGATTTGCTCCTTGAAGTTGTTTCCAGGTCAGAGAATCATGTGTTATAGCTATGTTACAGTATAGTATTGTGATCATATTTGGCTCTCATTATTCAGCTTTCCATCTGCTCTTTTTTCTGTGCTTTCTTCCTCACCCATAAGTGTAGTTTCTAGTAACCTAGTAACTGAAGATTTAAAAAATGGGTGTTGGGATTTTCTGTTTGGGTCCAAATAAAGTAGGTTCATTGTTCCTCAAGGACAGAATTTACATGTTACTTTATTGATGAACAATTTAAGAGCCTGGTTGGATGCCACTGGGCATCAATTACAATTCTTGCAAGGACCTGGCATGAATTTACTCACGATTAATGAGATGTCAGCAAAGTTGAAAGAAGTGTATTGATGTCCAATAGCAAAGTAATCAGACCCTCACAAGGCCAGGTAATATGAACATCTTTCAGAGAGGTTTCATCTATCTTGAATGCCATGAATGGATTCACTACACTTCACAAAGGGAAAGAAGCATGCAAGAAAGAAGTACAATCCTGGGAGCTTCCAAATGCTAAATTAAATGCAAATATAGTGACTCTATGAAAGTGAAAGTTTTGAGGTATGCTTTTGTAGTTGTGTGTGTGTGTATATATGTATATACATGCATCGATGTACACTTACATGTAAACTTGAATGTAAAAATGTCAACTTTGAAGATTTTTTTTTTCTCACTTTTTGTCTGGGCCAGGCAGAAGGGAGGCTTTAAAAGTCCAGGCTTTGGGCTTTGCACTCTTCTGTTTTAGGCTTTTCCTCTCTATGGCAGAACCTAGGACTGAGAGTTAAGCGCATGGGTTTCATGGGGTATTTGTGAAGAGGGAAAGCAACAAAACAAGACAAAGAACATGAAAATTTGGACATGAAATATTCCAAAATTTACAAGGCAAATGAGCTTCTGAAATACTAGTTTTCTCCAAAGTGACCTGTGACTCTGGGCTCTAAAAGTGGGTTTACTAAAGTGGCACAGCCTAGGTTCTGGAATCCATTCATAAAATATGTATAAAACTTTTATCTGAGAAAATTGAAAATTTGTCAGATTTTAACAAATGAAGCAGTGGTAACGGTATGCAACTTTATATTACAACCTACGAGTGAGAGTAGGCTAAGTCCTCTTCAGGCCAAGGGGATCTGGATCCTCTCCCACAGTAATCTGGCCAGAGACATCTGTATGCATTCTCCTGCCCCATGACTCTGAGGGATCAGAAGATTCAGGTCGGCATATTTCTAATTTACTCCTAACTGTAAGAATGAGAATTGAACCACTGGCATTCTTCCTATCGCAGCTCTCTGACCAAACTCAACTGAGAGAATTTATGCTAATTTTTAGAGCCAGACAGCAGAAGCACGTGTTCACTACTATTATCAGTTTGGAGGTATTACTACTGTTAAAATTTTGCAAGCAGAGAAACTTGAGCCAACTATTACCTACTATGAGCAGATGAGAGAGATTCTAGATAAATTAATGGTTACAATTATTTTTTACTTAGTTATAATCACAGTCATATTCTTATAATTGAAACTCATTTCTCAGAGAGAGATTTTTATTTGCACTTAAGTGAGCTAGTTGAAAAAGAAAGTGTCTTTGTTGAAAGAACTGCTTAGAAATACTCATCAAGAAAAATATTATACTATCCTAGAAGACTTTCTAAGCAAAGCTGAGGAAACAAAAGTGCATAAGTAGTTAAGCCCATCAAGCCCATTCTTAATATAAGGGCCAAATATATTTCATATAACATAATTTCACTGTGGGTAATGATGATAATAGGAATATTAAATTGTGAAAGTTATTGAAGTGTTTACAAAAATGAAGGGCAGTAAGAAATCAAAGCAATATCTCTCCATTGCAAGTGTTCAAATGCATCAAAAGTGCCCATTTGTTTAAAAGTAAAACTAAGTAATGGCGCATGAAAATTTCCTGAAGAAATACAGCTTTTATTTTCCTCCAATTAAAATGGAAATAAGGAAATAAGAGATTCTTTGCATATGCTGGAACATCAGCTTAAAATGAGTTACCCAAATTTCTTCAGCTGCTTGATACAATGACTGGTTTTAAAAAGCAAATATGTAATTGATTAGACTAGAGTATGTATCGCATTGTGGAGCATCATGTAAAAATTCTTTGATATTTAGTATTCCTATAATGAAACTTTAACTAACTCTCACTGCCTCAGGATAATAATGAGAATATGATAGTCTCAATAGGATTTTCCTAGCAAACAATTTTTGATCACATATTAAATTAAATGTCTTAAATAAGGATTTGATTGCTCTAAAATTAATGTTGCTTTTTAATTTATAGTAATTTGATATCAATTAAAATACATGCTTGACAGTTTAGATACACGTCCACTTTTGTATAGTGAAGTTAAATAAATAAGTGTTTTCATAAAGAATTGGCAATTGGTTATATTTGGATAATAACTACAGATATAGCTTTTGAGATTAAGAAGATGAACATGTAATGTTTGTTTTCAGAAATGTACACAGATCATAGAATCATAGAATCATTAGGTTGGAAGAGACCTCTAAGATCATCAAGTCCAACCAACCCAACACCACCATGCCCACTAAACAATGTCTAGAAACGCTACATCAACATGTCTTTTGAACACCTCCAGGGATGGTGACTCCACCATTTCCCTGGGCAGCCTGTTCCAATGTTTGACCACTCTTTCAGTAAAGAAATTTTCCCTAATGTCCAATCTAAACCTCCCCTGATGCAACTTGAGGCCATTTCCTCTTGGCCTATTGCTTGCTATTTGGGAGAAGAGACTGACCCCCACCTCGCTACAACCTCCTTTCAGGTAGATGTAGAGAGCGATAAGGTCTCCCCTCAGCCTCCTCTTCTCCAGATTAAACAACCCCAGTTCCCTCAGCTGCTCCTCATAAGACCTGTTCTCCAGACCCTTCACCATCTTTGTTGCCCTTCTCTGGACACGCTGCAGCACCTCAATGTCTTTCCTGTAATGAGGGGCCCAAAACTGCACAGTATTTGAGGTTCTGTATTCAAGATCAAAATGTTTTACATTATCACTTCAAAGATTTAAAAGTTGGTCCTGGATCCAAACTGAGAAACTCCAGAAAAATGTAAAACATATTATTTAAACAAAAGAAAAAAAAAGGAAAAAAAAATTATTTCTGCAAGTCTTTATTTCACAGATATTGCTGATAACAGAACTGATGGTACATCAGCTGGGCTTTCTTTGCTGTTATGGTCAGTGAAGGCCTGGCTAACTAGTGTTCAAAGACTTTTTCTTCATGATCATCTCAAACTTGAGCTCAAAAGGGAAAAAAATCCTTTTTTTACATAGGCTCCAGCAGTCTGGGTGAACATTTACAAAATCCCCTTATGTTCAGAACATACTGCACATGAAATTGTCTGATATCATGTTGTCTATGACCATTGAAGATGAGTGCATACAATCCAGCATTGTGCCATTTAATCCCTAATTTAAAAGCCTTCCAAGGAGACAACTAAAGCCATCTAACCCAACATCCTTGGGCATGCGTTTACTTAATTATTGATATTTTTAAAAAATTCTTCATTACTTATTGTTTATGGACATGTAAAAAAGCGATGAAATAAAATATGCTTGCACTTCTGGCTGAGAGAAGAAAATCCATTCAGTGACATGCTGCAAAGTTATTGTCAATACAGCTGAGATAACCAGCAGCTGTGGGGAAAAGAAGCAAGAGCACAAAGATGTTTGAGCAGGAATTACTGCTTTTTGAGAAGAGAATTAAGGGAAAAGGCTGGGAAAAATATAAATGAAGAACAACAAAAACCCCTGGAACCTTCTTCTGCCCACACGTTTCCAAGAATCACTTGCAGAATATATACGGTTATATCACAGGAATTAATTAGCCTGATGGACCCAATGGGAAGTAGTAAAAAAAGCCCATGATATCAGCGATACTTCTCTGGTTCATTTTATTGGATTTCACACCCTGTGCACAAAGCATAAAGAAAGAAAATGTATGTCCTGAAATATACAGAGCTCAAGAAGAGCAGCAGTCACACGGATAATTGGTGCTGTTAATATGTATGCTACGGATCCTGCATTCTGCTCCTCTAGAAGCTTCGAAAAATAAAGCTAATTTTTGCATTTGGGTGCATCACTACCGGTGCATTCAGTTAAAAATAATAATTTCCTCTTCTGTGCTGCCTCACTGAATGCCTGAATAAAAAACATTAATGTGCCCCCTCCCTCCTCACGTGTCTAGACAACTCATGCCTAAAGAGCAGGATAATCAGAGGAAAAGGACATTATTTCATAATTATACAGCAGAGAGAAAGAAGTTCCTTGCAATAAATAATTTTTTAATGCTCCCCAAATGTTTGAAGTTTCTAGTTGTAACTTTACTAGTTAGAATCAGCAACTTTTTCTACTACCCTTGAACTTTGAAGTCCACATGGTTTAAAACACATTTGCTCTTCTTAAAGAACTCAGATTTTCACATGAAGCTGTTTCAGTTGATGTTCCTAATCAGCATCCAAGACAGCTTCCTTGTCCACCTAAATTGTCTTTTGATTAACAGAGAATCTCTGTGTGATACTTGCTAATCACTGGGGGAATGATACAGTTGCAGATATTCAGAAGTTGAAAAAATACAGGCAAAGAAAAATACTCCTGAAAGAATGCAGCTGGCAATGTTGACAAGACATCCATACAGCTCAGGACACATTTAACACGCACAGACACATTCTCACTTTTAAAATCTCCCAAGTATTTTTGGAAAATTATATTGAGAAGAAAAAGTAGAACAAAATGAAAGTTTGTGTTCCTGGTACAGATGTTTTCTCCCTATCAACATTTCTTGATTCAAGAGAAATTAACAGCGTGTTTATTCGTACACTCTGACTAACACCCAAAAATATCTTGTAAGAAGTGTGTCTTCATTTATATTTCCCCAGATAACAAGGGAAAAATACAGGTAATCCACTTTTTTTTCCCAGGGCACATGCACTAAGAAAGGACATTTAATACAGGAAGGCAAGCGTCAGCATTCCTTATCAGGAAGACCTAAAGAGGACAGAAAACTGTAGTGAGAGGACTTAGGTCAGCCTCACCCCCACCTAGGGCATCAAGTTTGGCAGTAACTTTAATAAATTCTCTCATTTTCCTCTCCCATAGAATTTCTGTTGTTGTGCCATTTAAAAACTTTTATCTCTGCCACTTGTTCAATCGCAGTGCAAGAATGAATATAATTTTTAATCACCTGTTTTTTCACCACATACTTGAATCAAATTTCTTTTTCAGCAATTTTAAATGCACTTGTGCAACAACCTGGTGGACTTGGCAGTGTCAAGTTTACAGTTGGGCTTGATGACCTTAAGGGTCTTTTCCAACCTAAGTGAGTCTATGACTCTGTGAACCTCCTAATACTCATGAGTCTGAGCACTGCATATGTAACATTAGCAAAAAATTTGCTGATGCAAGTGATGTAACACAGTAATTCGTACTTCAATAGATGCTCCAGAATTTTGAATTTGAAAAAGTTGCCCTGATTTGAAATGTTTCTTAGAGGACTACTGTAAACATCAGCAGGTATTCTTTACAGCAAGTATCTTTGATGCCTTTTGTTAACAAACCATAACACTTAAATCTCTTTTTCTACTTGCCTATTGAGTTTTAGAGGTGATGAAAAATGTTAATTGATGTTCAGAAACTCTTTGGGACAGAAATTCTATCATTCTGTGTACCTGTAATATACCAATAATGTCTAGAGTATTGCTAAATAAATAAATGAAATTATTATTAAGACTGTTGTTTTAATAATAATAATTTTATTAATTTATTTATTATTAAAAGTTTCTCGATGCTTATCTAATAAACCATTACCTTTATTGGTGTAGTTTGGGAAGGTGAATTGAAAAGAACTTCATGGCATGAAAAATTTTACCTTTGATATTCCCATATAGGTGATAAGTACTTGTTCTCATCAAGTTGCCCATTGTGGCATCACATTATATTCTGCTTGTCCTCTGCTGGTCTGTTGCTTGTTTTCTGTGTTTGGGTTTTGATTCTATCTGTGAGAGTTTTTAATTAAAGCATTTTAATGAGATTTTAATGAACATATTTTTTTAAAACATTTTTGATGTCCTGATACTTGACCTATCAAAGGTAGAATTTCTTTATGAGCATGACTTTCCTTTTAACATTGCACTTTCAGGACTACAGTTTTCATTTAACTACGATTGATTCTTTCCTGGTCTTCATCCTTTTGTGTGGAATAGGGGAAGTTATTCAGTCATCCTCTGTAGTCTGGCTGTTTACTCTGGTAATCTCAGTTTTCACTCCAGTAAAACTGAACACTGGCAGTGGCATTAATCTATCCTCTTCTCTTCCTGTTGCGCGCTATGGCTGTGGCTACCTAGTCACATATTGCTATGTTCTTATGGTGTTTGGATTTGCTATGGAATTCTGAAAGATTTCTGGTGTGTGATTAAAATATTCTGTTACTTTTTCTGATACAAATAGCTGGCTGCAATGTTAGAAGAAAGAACTTGATGATCCCTTCTGGTCATGTTGTCCTATCCTAAATTAAATTGATCTAATTCAATGAGACTTTTCCTGAATATAAAGATTCAGAAAAAAAAAAAAGCAAACAAAAGTCCTGGAGGGTCAGGATTTAAAGTCATAAATTGAATGCTGAGTGCATACATGCTAACAGCTGTGAGAAGGCATGAGAGGGAAGGTGCAATAAAACATGAATTCAGATATTTGAGGCAAGCTTAAATGAAGGAAATGCATTTGAAAAATATGTATATACTAAAAAAATATGAAATCAGATTTTATTTGTTTACTGCTGCAATATGCAGCAGGAGAATTACATGTATTCTTCTGCAAAAATATCAGCCACCCCACTTCCCTAATGCATATGCATTATGCATCTCAAATAAACAACAATCTGATAAAACCATTTGAATGTGATTTAGCCCCAATAGACTTTCTAGGCACTCTGACACATATTTTCTGCTACATTTGATAGAATTCAAGATGACTGTTCTTTTGGCAGTGACCTTTAATTTAAATGTGTCTACCATAGTCATGCTGTTCCATAATCATTGTATCTTTCCAAGCTAACTAGGTATTTTTATTTCCATCTTTGAATAAAACAAAGTGTGTGGGGGAATATCTGAAATATTAACACGTCTCTTCATGTTTTTATCACCTGAAGCATTACTACACTTTAATTATCAAGCTGAGAGCAATGGAATTTTGTCACATGAGCAGAACAGCAACTACGTATTTAAGACAGAAGATAGAGAAAGCAACATAACTGGAAAATGTCACAATGTATTTATCTTTTCTAATACTTCTCACAGACCAGGCTGAAACTTCCTTTTCTAGGGTGAACAAATTCTCAGGAAAAGGAATATAATTTGTTTCTTCTCTTCTTCCCTCTTTTTCATTGCACTAATAAAGTAATCATTGCATTATTACTCTTTCTACTCTTCAGGATGTATGTGTTTAATGTTTCTGAGACTCTGGACATACTTATTTATAGAAGTTGAATACCAGTTCCAAGTCAAAGCAAATTGATTCTCAAAATCACCACATATGAAGGGTAAAATTCTGGCCCATAGAAAAGCTTTTATGAAGTTTGTTGGATCAATTTTGCACCATTAAAAGATCTAATTTCAGAGACCAGATGCTCAGTTGTTTCTGAAAATGATCCTAACTGTCACTTTTGAAAAGTTTGTTCTTTTTACAAAATACATTATGAGGGGGTAAAAAAAAAAAAAAAAAAGGACTGCAAAAATTATTTTACCCACAATAAATACACACTTCCATGACCTTTTGGACACGTATTATTTGTATTCTAAACCAAGCCAGGCCAATAGGTCTGATTCCCTGCTTGTGGCTCTGAATTCTTTCTGTGAAATGTTTTGAGTTTATTGGGTTTACCTCTTTCCACAAACTTACAGAATTTGTGAAACAGGATTGAATGGAATAAAGTTAATGTTTCTTCTCGTTAAAATTTTACTAAGATGAGAATAGAAACATGACATACTGCTTTCTTTGTATTAATGGTGATGATCTGATAAGAAATGAGTTTTTCAAGAAGAAAAAATGATGTTAAATCTAGATTCAAAAAGCCCCACCCAGGTTTCAAAGAAGTCGTTGATTTTAGAAGGGAATTGCGCAAAACTAGTGAAATTTCTACTTCTGGAAATTTTTGCAGTGGAAGACTTGCTATCAATTTTAGTTTAAGTTGAAAAAAACCTAATACTGATTTTCGCTAAATGGTATAAGTTTTTCAGAAAAATTCATAGAAAGTACCATTCTTCTGGATTCAAATTTCCTTTTTTCATACACAACATGATGGCTTCACTAAGGGCAAATCGAGCCTGACAAATTTGTTGGCCTTCTATGACAGGGTTACAGCATTGGTGTATAAGCGAAGAGAAACTGACGTCATCTACCTGGACTTGTGCAAAGCTTTTGACACTGTCCCACATGACATTATTGCCTCTAAACTGGAGAGACATGGATTTGACAGATGGACCACTCGGTGAATCAGGAATTGGCTGGATGGTTGCACTCAAAGGGTTACGGTCAAGGGTCAGTATTGGGACTGGTGCTGTTTAACATCTTTGTCAGTAACATGGACAGTGGGATTCGGTGCACCCTCAGCAAGTTTGCCGACAACACCAAAATATGCGGTGCGACTGACATGCTGGAGGGAAGGGATGCCGTCTAGAAGGACCTTGATAGGCTTGAGAGGTGGGTCCTTGCCAACCTCAGGAAGTTCAACAAGGCCAAGTGCAAGTTCCTGCACCTGGGTTGGGGCAATCCCAAGAACAAATACAGACTGGATGATGACTGGATGCGGAGAAGGACTTGGGGGTGCTGGTGGATGAAAAACTGAATATGAGCCAGCAATGTGTGCTCTCAGCCCAGAAAGCAAATAGCATCCTGGGCTGCAAGTGTGGCCAGCAGGTCGAGGGAGGTGATTCTTCTCCTCTACTCCACTCTGTTCAGATCCCACCTGCAATACTGTGTCCAGCTCTGGGGCCCCCAACACAAGGAAGACATGGACCTGTTGGAGTGAGTCCAGAGGCAGCCCACAAAAATGACCAGGGGACTAGAGCACCTCCCCTATGAGGACAGGCTGAGAGAGTTGGGGTTGTTCAGCCTGGAGAAGAGAAGGATCTGGGAAAGACTTTATAGTGGCCTTCCAGTACTTAAGGGGGGCCTACAGGAAAGATGGAGAGGGACTCTATCAGGGACCGTAATGATAGGATGAGGGGTAACATTTTTAAACTGAAAGAAGGTAGATTTAGATTAGATATTAGAAAGAAATTCTTTACTATGAGGGTGGTGAGGCACTGGAACAGATTGCTCAGAGAAACTGTGGATGGCCCCTCCCTGGCAGTGTTCAAGGCTGGGTTGGATGGGACTTTGAGCACCATGGTCTAGTGGAAGGTGTCCCTGCCTATGGCTGGGGGGGTTGGAACTAGATGATCTTTAAGATCGTTTCCAAACCAAACCATTCTATGATTCTATGATTCTGTGATTTTGGAGAAGCTACCCCATTTCCACTGAATTTCTTCTGAACTTTATTATGCTCTGAGGTAGTTTACATGATGGCCTTTTACCTTACTGGGTAGGAAGACACTGCTGAAGGCAGAAATGCTTTCTATGGGTAGATTTGGCCTGAACTGACTAAACAGCTGCTCTTTAGTAATGCAGTACATGGAGGGACAATTCTGTGTAACAGTGGCTCAAATCCAATGAATTGTGATTCATTCAAAGTTGTGCAGATTTTCCTCAGCCTGTGCCGAGTTTAGTATTGTATTCTGTAATATCAAAGATGCCTGATATCACAGATTCACAGAGTAGTTGAGGTTGGAAGCTACCTCTGAAGATCATCTAGTCCAACCCCTGCTCAATCAGGGTCAGCTTGAACAGGTTTTCCATGACTGTGTTCAGTCAGGTCTTGAATACTTCCACAGATGGACACTTCACAACCTCTCTAGTCAAACTGTGCCAGTGTTTGATTGCCTTCACAGTAAAAAAGTGTTTTCTTATGTCCTTTGCTGGACTTACTCCAGTAAGTCCCTCTTGTTCTTGTACTGCGGAAATAAACACAGTTATGGATTGTGTTACGTGTTAAAATAAAGCATGTGGGCGTGGAAGCTGGTTCCATTCTTCTGAATAGGAGTGAGTTACTTAGTACAAAATATTCCTTCAGGCTGAAAATATGGGAGTAGGGAAGTCTTTAGAGATAAGATCGTTGACTCATAGCAGTGAAGTTTGCAGCAAGAATGTAGGTAGTAAGCATTTACCTACTTTGGTGGCATAAGTCACTGCATCCAGGATGGCAGAATTGATCCAGCGACACTTGTATGTAGAGTGCAAGGCAACACTAGGAGACTAAGGACAGATAGGGCACTCAGCTATATTAAAATCGAAGCATGCTACTTTCAGGATCAGGAATTTTGGTGATTCTGAAGAGTATTGCTGCAATTTTAATGAATACTACCACAAAGGAACTATTTGAATAATATTTATATAGGAGTCTGAGAGAATAACCATATAACGTGCCTTATTACAATACCCATGACTGATATTGATATTTCTATTCCCAACTGATGGATCATGTTAGAGAAATATAGTGCTGCGTAGTGTGGTTTAACAATTCAACTTGGCAAAACTTTTGAAATAATAATCATACTCATACAGAACAGAACTGGCTCCCTGAAAGGCTTCAAGTTCAAGATGCACTAGGAAATAGTATTATAAAATTTCCCTGTCCCAAACAGAACACAATTAAGAAGACAAAGAAAAGACTGGTAGGGGAATTATGACTAACCAAGATCAGAAGCACAAACACAGAGGCAGCCCAGTTTATTCAGGTCATTAGCCACAGTATAGTACTATCTCTTGCTGACCATAAACAACAGATGAACAGACTACATTATCTAAAGGCTTAATAGAATCTAAAGTTTTGTAATCTTATCTGAGAAATTGAAAAGCATCAGTGTTGAATGGAATCTGGATTTTAAAAAAGCCTTACATGAAAAAGGTTGAGTGACACTAGCTGCCTTCTCTATTATGTTTGTTTATCATGTGTTATCTTAGAACAAATACAAAAGCTTTCATGATCTGTTTTACAATATTAAAAAACCCTCCTGTGTCCTTTTCTCTTTCAGTAAGACCTTCCTGCCTGCTTTTGGATGTCACAGGCAAGGACTCTGCCGATGGAGTGATTAAATGATGTGCAGTCTGTCCTTAGCAGTGAAGGTGATAATTACAGAGAGAACAGCAACTAAGGAGTAAGGATGTTCCCCTGGAACAGGTTTCAGAATAAAAACATCAGAATGTGTGCTGCTTTCAATAGCACTGGGCCTCTCTTCATTACTGCCCCATCACTCTTCTGAAATTGATCCCATTTCATCCACTTTAATGAAGTTTAACAAAAAATGTTGCTGAAGAATTTCAATGTCGTTTTCTCTCTCAGTAGCTGACTTTCTCCAGAGCACTGAAAATAGCACCTTCTGTTCAGCAAAGTAGTCAAAGTGAAATAGGTATCAAAAGTTAATTTCTAGAGTTCTCTTTTATTAACCAAAATGTTCACAAAGAATTATTTTAAAAAACACATTCTATTTCACAAGACAAACTTTTTTATTCCACTTCATAATTCTAAAAGTGTGTCTCATGGTATAATATGAAATAACATTTATGGCCCAGTCTTCATTGACCATAGAATGTATTATCTTTTCCTGTGTTGATTACGTTTGCTCTAGGAGAGGTAGCATTATTTGCATGTCAAAAAGGACAAGCAAAGTTTTCCTGAAGTAAACTGTTTATTCTTTTATTTAGAGTTTTATTTCTGAGCCCTCTATTTTGGAATGAAAGAAATAAAATGGAAGAAAACCTCAAACTCTCACAGGAACATCCTCAGAACACTAGGAAATTTCAAGGAGTGTATGCTAACTCAGAAAAGGGGAATAGTCTGAAAGATTTGACCTGGCTTTCTCAAATAAGAATGTTTTCTTTAATGTAATCTACCTGATGTTTGCCCATTGACAAAATGTTAGTGCGGAAATTCCTTTCAGATAGCAACAGAAATCTGCGTGAACCACAGCCCAGTCTACAGGGCAGAATACTACAAATTGTTCAATGCAGTACAAATGCAACAATTCTCAAAGAAAAATCACTTTAGTGGTTCCCAGTGATTGTTCAATTTATCTGCTACAGTACCATATGCTGGATAAACAACAATATCCAATGCTTCTGTAGAAAAATATGTCAATACCAGCTATCTCTTCCCCACTCCTCATAGAGAATAAATGCTATTATAAATAGCTGCTATTATTTGGTGTGATTGTAGTAGATCCCATATTTGTGTCACTTAAATCTAAAACTGGATGTGGAAATGCTAAAATCGGTGAAATATCTTTATTAGTTAGTAAAATTAATAATACACTATTTATCTGACAATATGCTTATTATCGCCCCATATTTTTATACCATATATGAAAAAAAATGAGAAATAGGAGTTAATGTGTGGTTTCTGAAGCAATAAACAGTTGCTAATGAACTGAAGAACTTTATAAACCATGTAAGAAGGTACAATTTCTCATGTTATATTGCCTTCCTTTAGGAAACCTTAATTTTGTTTAGCAACACCAATAGTGTACTTTTGCAGAGGAAAAAAGAAAGAAGAAAAAAAACACTTGCCAACTTCAAATAGTCCTTTCTTTCTTTTGTTTCCCCTTACTGTACTGAAAACCCTAGAAATAGGATAGGTGTTTTATACAGAGGTAAGATACAAGTGTTCTTCTGAAAAGCATAAACAAATTTGTCAGTATGTTTAAATAGTTTAAAAAAACAAGGATAGACTTATCCTAGAAAATCTTTTTTTATGTACAATCTGGCTGGTGAGGGAAATTTTCAAACCCAAATGGTCTCACGCTGATTCTTCATTACCTATGCTGTGCTTTAGAGGAAAAGAAAAAAGAAGGGGGAAAAAAAAAAGGAAAGAAGAGAAAAATAAAGGCATCTTGTTCAAGTAAATCTGATCCATCCATTAGACATCTATCTTATAAAATATTTATAATCAGTTCTGTCTTGGGATCTTGAAGTTTGCTCTCTCCCAGTGATATTCGATAAGAGGTATTGTACCATTTCAGCATTATCTCCAAGGATCAGATTGGGATAGTAGTATTTGCACAAATACAGTTTAAGCATCTACAAATCATTTTACACCAGAAATCCACCACAGAATTGATATAGAAAAGAACAAACGAGCCTGGGTAAACACAGAAAAACAAATAAAGCATGATCTTCCCTCCCTGGCATTACTGAATATTTACTTTACTGTCTGGAAATATGTGTAGTGTATTTCTCCCCTCCCACTGTAAAAGTGTGCCCATGGGGCTTTGCAATAGCTTTGAAAGAAAATCTGTGGCATTATTTGATAATACTAAAACCACTATTTATACAAAAGAAATAGTGCATAAGTCTTAGAGTTCCAGCAACAGCCATAATTAACACAGTGCAGTTAAGTGCATTTCCCTGGCCAGGTAAAAATTTTAGTCACACCAGTAGCGATAAATCATGGTTTAGACATGCAATGGATAAAACCAAATGTCAGCTAAGCTGTGATAGAATTTCTCTGTACATGTGCTCTTCCTGAGAAGTACACACAGGAGAACTTGAGTTAGCTTGACTCTCTGATGGTATTCTGGATTTAAATTAAACTGTTTGAGAACAGTTCCATGGTAAAAGTTGGTCATTTAATCTGTTATTTCAGCAGTCAAAAAATGAAGGAATATGAACACAAATGTATATTTGTTTTGATTGCAAGATTTATCAATGAGAAGATTTATTATTACATAATTCCCCCCAAATTTATCCTGGATTTGGGCTCAAACTTTCTCAGATGAAACCGATAATCTTCATTATAGTAAACTTCCTGGTTTGGCTTTACAAATATGATAACTATAACAGTAATTGGAACAACAACAAATTATGTAACTGAAATTGGTGGGTATGACTTGTGAAGAGCCAATCCAATGCAATTTTGTCATTAGTGAAATTTTGAGGCCATTTGTCTGGATTATCCATCCGTCCTCCCCACTATGGAGATTTTAACTTTAGTGGAAACTTTAAAATCTTAGCATTCAAATTTTAATTTTATTGCATCAGATGGTTTTCTGGAATCAAAGACCTTCTATCCTGATAATTCCCTAAGTACTTTCAATTATTTTGAATATTCTTTCTTTACCATTTTGGAGTCCTTTTTCATGGGAACTTCAAACAACCTACAAAGTATGAGACATTATCCTTAATCAAGCAAATGGTAAAATCTTTAGAAAGTCTCAGGCTGTGCATATTGGTCATTCCAGAGTTTTATTGCTCCCTCAGAGGTGTCCATTTCTAAATCCAAATGAGGAGATACAGGGTCCATTTCCAATGATGACTCTAATACAAGAATTTTAATAGTCTGAAGCGATATTCCATAAAGCCACAGCACAGCTATATTTAGGCAAAGAAATTCCTAGCTGCTGTGAAACCCTCTCTACCTCATAGCAAAACCCACATTTCCATGCAGTGTTATTCTCTTTTCCAACATAACGTGACATCCTCGGAGGGCTGTGTTAGAAAGCAGCAGCAGGAGCAAATGCCATTATGAGAGAAATCCTCCCCTGAATTGGGCTGACACCATCAGAAGCAGGCAGCAGGCAGGCAGTCCCACGCCCTTAGGTGAAAGTCCCGGCTTTCTCTCATTCCTGAGGTATACTCAGCAGGGTAAGCTGAAGCAGCCCAAGCCATAAATACATATTTTGCAAATGAAACAGTAAGGAGTGTCTCAGATAACTAGGACAGAATCAATCTTTCTTAGTGTTATTGCTGGTTTTCTAATATGATTTATATCCCCCTTTTAAGTTACAGAAAGCTCTTCATTATGAAAAATGTCTGTCAGACATAGCAGTCCTAGGTAGCCTCTAAATGGTTTCTTCTTTTGGCTTTCGTGCTAGAGTCTTCAGAGAGAGAGTCTTAACTGGGTCTTAGCCCAGAACACATTCAAATTGTCTTCATGTCCTGGGATGTTTTTGGACCCACAGCTGAAAATAAACAAAATAACCCTCCCTATTTCCCAACCTTTTCCACATGCTGAGCTGTTTGTTGCTCAAAGATTCTGCAGGTGTTTGTTCAGTAGAAATTTGCAGATATCTTTCAGGATGAAAAAGAGCAAACTCAGATCAGAACTGAATTTCAAAGTGACTTGGTGAGTCTACAGCAGTGGAGACTGTAAGTTACTAAATAAAATCTGTACTAAAAAAAACACCCCATATAAAGTCTAATATCAATAGTACAGACAACATAGATTATCTTTGATTTTAAAAATATGTAAATTTTTTTTTAATCTCTGTGGAATAGTCCTCCTTAATAATTACCTGTCACACAGATGATGACATTGGTCATCATCCTAAAGCTTAAGGAACTTTCATATCAAAAAACTTGATTTCTTTCAGTCTGAACAGGTCTATCTTCAACGTTTTTGAAATTTTTGAACTAGTTGGCTGAGAGACAAAGACATTTTAGCGGTTAGCCAAAAGAAAAACAAAGCAATCCTACCCTAGCTTAAGGATTTACACATAGAAAATGCAGATATTAAAGAAGCTGAAAACTAAATTTAATCATCACTGGGCTGAATTTTGATATTTTGATTCAGGTTTATGCTTCTGTCTGAGTGTAAAATTTATACCTGTGTTTAGAGGGAAGAAAATCCTGATATCTTCTAGTTTTCTGCACAAAAGCAATTTTGGGCATTTTGAACTGTCTTTGATTGTAACATTTGCTTCTATAAGGCGACAATTTTATTAGCCCACCATCCCACTTTTGAAACTAATCTTTCACTGAAAATCAATGTTACATAAACAACCTTTAAATTGGGCTGTTGATTTTAATATCTTAACAATTTTGAGAACTAGAGGGCTGTGTCAGAATTAGAGGCCCTGTTTGGCCACTTTCCTAATAGGAATTTATAAATTTATATCAATAAGAGATATATCTTGTAGATATCTTATCACTGGATAAAATAAATTATCCTTAATAAAAAAGTCCAATAAATAGAGCAAATTCCTGACTAAGTTAGCAAGCAGACAAGCAATGGCAGTGCACTTTCCATTTTAATCTGTGTTTTTGCATACATAAATTCCTTCTGCCATTGTTAATAGTATCAAGGAATGTGTTCAAATGGTTTAGGAAAAATTTTTGTTTTAAATTACATATCACATACAAGCCATGCTTTAGTCCTATGTTAAAGTGTTGAGATCACTACAAACCACCCTTCTGAGGGATGTTCTTTCCTCTTTGCAGCTATAGAAGTAGCAAACAAATAAGAATTTCAGTAAGAGGAAAGAGAGCACAGTGTCAATGTGGTAAAGCAGAACAGCAAATCGCATATGCAAACATTACATGAAGAATTACCCTCGAGGTCCCACACTAGTGGGAAATTGCTCAGATCCAGCAATGAGCCAAGGTCTGCTTTACTGACTGTTTTGTACTGTGGAAACAACCAACCCCGAGTTGAAGACAGGTCTGTGAGACACTGCAGTTCCTTCCACAAACATGTTTTTGTGTTTACATTTTTTTGTACAGCTCAGATATACTCCAACTTTAGCCTTAAAGCTAGAAATATTTAACTGTGCATTTTTCATATACAATGTATCCCAGGTTCCAATTTTTATTCCTGTAACTTGTTTACAGAGACATGTATCTGTCTCACAGATGGTGTCCAAGCCATCTGTGGACCTTTTCTGAACCCTTTTTGTCTGTGACAAATTAAAACAATGTAGGATTTCAGTCTATTAGGGTTATCATTCTCCAGAACGGGAAAACAAATATACTTTATTGTTTTTCTTTTTTTTTTAGCTCTCGTTGGATTTAAAAACAAGTGTGTTCAAATACACCCAAAGAGATTAACATAACACTGGGAAATCTGCCAGTTTAATTTTATTGTTTGCATTACAGTAGCACTTAAAAGCTTTATTGGCAATGCCTGTACTAGTAAATTAATCTGCACAGGGGTATGCGAACAGGCAATGCCACATAGTCATTGCTACTATTACCTTGTTAACATGGTTGTCACATGGGGCAGCTAGCGTTTGCACAGACAATTCCTGGGCGCAGTTCAGGGACAGCACTGACCAAGTCAATCCCAAAAGGCAGTCTGAAGGTACCCTATTTTGAAGGGTAAGAGCTTTAGCTATCAGGACATGAGCTGTGCCATGACACTTGTTCTCAGAGCTACAGAACAGCCGCTAGTTTGTTTCCTTTAATAATATAAATGTAATTGTCACAGACTTCTGTCTTGGTGCAGCTAAAATAAATTGTACCTACCTTAAGAAGCTAAAGGCTCCAATGTAAAAGGAGAGCAATAAAAGGAATCTCAGAAAACATTGGAATTCATGCCAACACAGCAGGGTCCTGCTGCCTCCTGTTGTCTGGACCTAGTAGAGATTTGTGACAACATTAATGCTAATAGTGGGCCATTAGCTTAAATAGTAATGCTTATATCCTCTGGTTCCAGATATACTTTCCATAACTGATCTAACTGGGAGTATTGTTACATAGCATTTGTTCCACATTGTGTTTTTCCTTTTCTTTTTTTTCACAGTTGCACTATGAAGGATAGGCATGGTGCAGACAAGAAAAACAAAACAACAAAAACAAAACCACCAAACCTGAAGCTAACCCACAATAAAGAAGTAGGATGTGAAGTAAGAAAAGCTTGTTCTGAGGAAAGAAGAAAGAAGAGTAAGAAAAAGCAAGGGAGAATTGACAAGACAAGGCATTGGATCAAAGGCCAAATAACATAGAACTGCATTTGTGGAAAGGAGAAAATCTCTTAATATCCTGTTTTTGCAAGGGGGTTATTTTTCCTTTGTTTTTCCTACTGGAGACTGTAGAGCAGCAAAGGATGTGTGAACAGATCTCTACTCCTAGGGACACCCTTCTGTCAAAAGATTCTTGCCCTGCTTAATGTTTTCTTTGTTGGAGAAGGAAATGGCACGGGGACTTATATCTACCGAGGTAAGTGTATAATGCTTCCAGAGAAAAGCACACAGGATAGTCCATAAAAAGAGAAACTGAAGATTTTTATAAGCAATACTTCAAGACTAGCTGAAAAAAAATGTCTGTTTTAAAAATGCAGACACTATGAGCTCCCTTGTTACTCTGGTTATTCAAGATGTCTGGCCTACAGTTTTTCTAGTAGGATTTATATTTATGCTTCACCTCTAAATCCCCTAAGTAACAAATATTCCATCATACCCTTCCATGTGGATGTGAAGTTTCTTGGGGAAATGTAGAAAAAAAAAATTAAAAATGAAGCCACGAAACTTAAAAGCTTTCTGATTTCTTATTGTCCATTATTCCCATCACTGTTCTATTTCATGTGCTTTCCTTCCCCCATCTTGCTTGATTTTTGATTTCTCTTCCCTTGCTGTCTCTGTGTATCCCCAGTGACAACAGATTATTTTTTTTTTCCAGTTTATTTCTTTTCCTGGACTCCCATAGTAACCAGTTTCCTATAGTTGCTCTTCCCTCAATATTAGACTTCTGATATCGGTATATCTCTCTCTCTGTCTTTATATGCAGCTAGATACTTCTCTCTACTGTTTCTGGTTGATATTTCCCTCTACTTTTTTTCTCTTAGCTTTTTGTTCTGTCTCAGTGCTTAAAGCATCCACTTCTATCTAAAGATCATATTTTTTCAGTAACAAAAGTGAATATTCATTCTTTCAGGATATGCTGTAGGGCAGGGCTGCATCTCTGGGATTTTTTGTGCTTTGGGTTTACTTAAGGTAAATCTACTGTTTATATGAGTGAGATGACGTTATTACAACTTCAGATGTATTAGAGCACATTCTGGTCTTACAGGTCCATTTCCGGTTACTTCCTCTACTATGCCTCCCATTTTTCTTTTTTTTTGGAGGGGAGGGGCGAGTTGGATATATTATTCATACAAAAGAATATGCATTTTTACATTTGTATATTACATCAGTAAAAATTAATGGTCTATGGAACGGCCTTGTGCATTTATCAAGCTTATGTAGACTAATACCAACAATGTTGAGTGAGCTGTGCAAATCCTATCACCTGGTGCATACACAGGAGGGCCATGCCAACTGATAGACAGGCTTTAAGTATCTATAACCAGTGACTGAAGTAGTCCACACAATAGCTGTGTTCTTAGTTGCCAAAATTTGGGTGACTGGTCGGTTAATAAATCTTTTGTTTCTCACATGGGTGGCCAGGATTGGAAACTGTCTCTAAAATCTTGATTCTCAGGTTGACTTTACCAGAAAGGATTCAGTTGTTTGGTAGTTACGGAATATGAGCCAGAGAAAAGCAGTGATAAAGTACCCCCAGCTGTAAATCGGTCTCTATTGGCTATACAGGCTATGCAGGCAGTCAGTTGCTGCAATTAGTTTTTGGAAACAATCACTTAGTTAAGCAGTACCGACTTTCTGAAGAGATGAAGGCAAATCAGTCATATTTCAGTTGTGCATTTATAACTAAGAGTGAAAATGTATCATCAAGGGCACACTGGCTTTTGTCAGTATAATCTAAACAAAATATTTTTTTCACTTATCAACATATATATCTAATTAGGAGTCTTAAAAGGCAGAGCATAAATACATCTTATAACAAAAGACATGGTTTTCTTTACTAAGGCAAAAGCATGACAGTTATGTTACTTTATGATTGCAGTAGGTTTATAAATCGCTGATTTTCTTCTTCCTTCAGATGAAACACTTCATATTGTGGGATACTACTTTTTTTTTGTTTTTCTTTCCCCAACATATCTATTACCAAACATCATATGGGATTGTTAAAGACAAAAAGTCGCTATGAAGTCACCCAGAAATAATATAATCTTGTATCAGATGTATTTGGGTTTTTATCAAAATCTTCCAGCAGTGTGAGACTGACTAGCAAATATTAGTCCTAGACCTGCCTTTATAATGATTAACACATTGTTTGCAGAAGGAACTTTCCAGTCAGGAAGTCTATTAGCAGATATTTTGTTTATGGTGTTTGGGTTGGAGAACATGGTAAAAAGAATGTGTGGGAGTACTATGTTCCTTCTGTGTGTCTTTATTGTGTCAAGTCATTACATTAACTACCTGTTTGATACTCAAGTAGATTTGTCTTTGACAAACTTTCAGCTTAATGAGAATGTCATGTCTTATGTCAAATTCTTCCAGGACTGCAAAAAAGTAAAACTCAAGAGGTATTTGTAAAGGCAAAAGAGAGAGAGTTTTGAAATCTTTAGCCCTTGTAGGATAAAGCCTATTTTTTTTTTTTTCAGTGAGAACAGGGTTTCCTTCAGTATCAGACGTGACTTCAGAAATCGTGTCAGTGCAGTTTTGTGCTGCATTAGAACACTGACCTCCTAATGGACAGGAAATTTACCTTTGATGTTTAAAGGTCATTAGTTTCCTTCTAAGTTTGTATTTTTTTTCCATGCTGCTCTTTTACATAAACATTTAACCTTGAATTCGTAGGTTGCTTTTTTGTCATCCATAAATATTCAACATTGAATTTAGTCCCTGTCACGTAATAACTAAAGACTTTAAGCTATCAACTTCACCTAATGGAAGGACAATTTTTGCCTTCATTTATCGAAGGTCCTATGATCCCCTGCCCCTCCCACTTTAATTGGAAAACTGTTGATAAACACAAATATAAGTATAAAGTACAGGTTAAAATAAAAAATGGCAAATTGGCTCCCTATAGGGCATCTTGGCAAACGCTTCCAGCAGTATGCTTTTACTCAGATCTCAAATAAAACAACAATAGTCAGCACTTAATGAATTTATATCACATTTTATGTCTTTCTACATATCACTTGATGTTTTGTTGTCTGCTGATGCTCTTAGAGATTTCCCTTGTTGATAATGTTTTTGTGTTGCTACCAGGTCTAATTTGGCTTTCAGCTAAGCCTTTGAATTTTTTATAATAAAGTAATTTACAGATGCTAGAAGATAAATTAGCACTGCAAATGCACTTAAATTGCATAATCACACAGATTGATTTTGTGTTAGCCTTTGAGATGTATAGATACCTTGTGGCATCTCTGTCAAGAAAAGGCAGTGAAAGCAAAAACCTTTCAATTTCTCTGGAAAACAAGGAAAAACATGTTAAAGCACCAGAGAAATAGTACAGCTGTTTGACTGAAATGCCTGATGGTTGAATATACAGGTAGCATTTGACACTGATATTAACTGTCCCCCCACACTTGGCATACACCGCAAAATACTCTTTCACATAAAGTATAATTTGTATATATAGTAAAGAGTGGGATTTGTTTGATTGTTTGCTTGGAAGGAGAAAAAAAATTAGAGTTCAGTGACTTTTACAGATTTGTTATGTTCAGAGGAGACATACTGAAACAATTAGGGCATCCCAGGATTAACGTGATCAAGAGAATATATCCACGAACACTTGCAGAATGCAAAATTATCCCTCCTGTGAATAAAAAAAACCCATTTCAGTTAATGTAAGGAGCTGTGAACTTGTCTGCTAGCGTCTTATGAGCAGAACTCTCTCACTTGCAGGGACACTCAGTGGTAACCACAGCTTTGTTTCAGTATGTTCTTTGATGCAGTCACAGGGATAGACATGCCAAGAATTTAAATGCATGACGTAGGACTTTTACAGATTCTAGGTACAAAATCTGTAATCCAAATACATTGTCCTGAGATGCTGGCTAAGGCAGTAGGCACCCCTGTATTTTTCGCTGGAGTCAGGAGAATAAACTACCTCAATCTGCAAGGAAAAATTTTGAAGTAATTTAATTTACTGCATTCAGAAAAGCATGGCTTTTTGTTGCATACTCACAGTCATAAAACCATGAAGATAAATGTAGGACAAGCCCTGGCGATATAGATAATTGAACAACGCATAAGTGATCATGGAAACACTTTGCAATTAAATAACCCACTAATGCTCACTGTAAGTCATCGTCACTGGTGACACTCACATGCACTGATCTATTGATCTTTGAGCTTATGTTTTTAATGTTTTTCTTTCAAAAGAAAATGTATGAGTTCAAAATCAAAGGCGGGTAAATCACAACCTGATATAGTACGCATAACAACAAAGAACACGAAAACAGGATATGAAAAAAGTTTTCAGGGCAAATATATAGACCTGACCGAAAACTTGTTTTTTAAAAAAAAAAAAGTACAGTAAATATATCTGGAAAAACAGGAAAATGAGGCAATCAAATGAATAAGGCAATGCATGGGAAATGGGCAATATGCCTATGTACGGTGACTTACAGAATTAGGTCAATTCAGTTTGTCCTGGAACTATAATGAAGTTTCCATATGGAAATAACATTTTTAGGTTGACATTTCATGGTTGAATGAGAATTTGATTTTGCCACACATTTATGTTGCTTTATTTTGGCTTTTTTTAAAGATTGCCTTCATTTCTTGATCTTATATTTAGTTCAATACAGTTATGGAGCAGAAATTCAGTTAATAAGACAAAAACATTCAGTGCCAACATACGCATTTAATGATACTTTTATGGATAATTGTCATTGTTTACATTGCATAAGGTGTGTTGACAAGTTTCAATAAAACTCACCTCAAAATAAAGAAACAAGAAGCAATGTGACATCTGTTTGCTATATTCTTATGTTAATATGTTTATGGATATGATGAAAGCTGTGGGTGTTTTCTGAGAACACACTGAGAAATAAATTACTTATAATTGAAACTATAGGGCAAAAGGAACCTGTTCTGTGCTATTCTATGTGGAAGATGATTAAAAAAAATCTGAAATGTTAACATTTTCTCTCCAAGACCAGTTTAAGAAAGAAAGAGTACTTTATAAGTTTTAACTACTTTTTCCATCAAAAAAAGGAGGTAAGATTTCACAAAATACTATGGGGGCATGAACTAGGTGAACCACTAGTTCACTTAGTGAAGCCGCCATTTTAGGTCTCATTATGGCATGTGTACACACATATATTTGTATTCTGACTTAAAACCTGAAATTAAATTAAAGAATTTACTGCATGTTCAAGAGGATGTTTAAAAGGATTCCTTCTGAGTCAGAACGTGCACTGGGCAGACTTTTACATATGAGGCAAAGGACAGTTTAACACTAAGGGAAATAAACCAGCATTCCATGCCAAAGGTGCCTTGAAAATATAAGAACATAAGTTAGGGAGACATATCGTTGTCAGTCAAGAGGAGACTCAGCATTTGAATAGGAAAGTTATAGATATTTTTTTCCAGTATATAATAATCTATTTAAACTAGTGCATCTACCTTTGCTAAAACACTTACAACCTAAGGTCAGATTGTTGCTGTGTTGCACGGAAACACTGACACAGACAAAACAACACACACAGAAAAAAGGGAGAGTCAGACAAAGCCTCCGTGTTTGAAAACAACAATGAAAGGGAAGAAAAACAATGGAGAAAGGAAAAAAAAATCTCTTGGGTTTACTCTTTTGTTGTTTCCCTAGACTGTGTTTATGCAAACGAATAATCTCTGAAAAAAAGAGTTTCCTGAAAAGGAAACTGAATCATAGAATCACAGAATGTTAGGGGTTGGAAGGGACCTGGAAAGATCGTCTAGTCCAACCCGTCTGCCAGAGCAGGACCACCTAGAGTAGATAAGCTAGAGTGAAGAATCATAGAATTGCAGAATGGTTTAAATTGGAAATCACAGAATCACAGAATGGTTCAAATTGGAAGGGACAGCTCTGTGCAGGGACAACTCTCCATGGGTCGACAGATTCTGCCACCCAGCGCTACACCGGTCCTCCCCGCTGCATGGCAAGCCCTGCAAAGCCCTTGAACATTGGCGGCAGTGCCTGGCAGCAAGTGGTATTTCACGGGAGCTCATTTGTGCTGTGCCTGCAGTATGCATTACATTAGGTGGGCGAGGAGGAGGCGTGCAGGCAGGGTGGCTAATGGCAGGGGAGGCAGGGAGGGAAGCAGCAGAGGGAGCAGATCCAGGCACGGCTCCAGGCACCGGGGAGTAGCCAGCCACCTGAGCACTGAAGTGTCCTAAACCTGTTTCTGCTCGTGTACATTCGGTGCTGGTACTGCCAGGTGCATTGTGCAGATGGGGAAGAAGCACTACAGTGGTGGGGACTGTGGTCCTCCCTGGCACGTGGTGATGCACCAGTTCTTCCCATGCCCAGAACTGCAGGGACACTGTACTGCACAGCGGGGAGGACCGGCACCATGCTGTGCAGCAGGGAGGACTAGCAGAATCTGCCAGCCCACGGACAGTTGTCCCCACAGAGAGTTTTACCTGAAGAGAGTTGACCCCATGCAGAGTTCACTGTGGAGAGTTGTCCTGGAAGGGACTTTCAGATATCTAGTCCAAACACCTCTGCCATGGGCAGGGATATCTTTTACTAGATCAGGTTGCTCAAAGCCCCATCCAGCCTGAGTTTGAACACTGCCAGTGATGAGGCATCCACAACTTCTCTAGGCAACATGTCCTAGTGTGTCACCACCCTCGTCATAAAAATTCCTTCCTGTTGTCAAATCTAAACATACCTTCTTTCAGTTTAAAATCATTGCTGCTTGTCCTGTTACTACAAGTCTTTGTAATAAGTATCTCTCCTTCTTATGAGCCTCATTTATATATTGAAAGGCCATAATAAGGTCTATTCTTCTTCAGGCTCTCTCAGCCTTTCTTCATAGGAGAGGCATTCCAGCCCTCTGATGATTTTCATGCTCATCTTCTGGACCTGTTCTAACACGTCTATGTCTTTCTTACACTGTGGGCCTCAGAGCTGGATGAAGTACTCCAGGTGGGATCCCATGAGAGCAGAATACAGGGGAAGAAACACCTCTCTTGACCTGCTGGCCACGGGTTTTTTTAGGCAGACCAGAATATGGTTGGCTTTCTGGTCTGTAGCTGCAATGTGCATCAATAGGGAAGAGTTGACTGAACAGCTGATGAAAAATGTTCTTGAAAGTGAGTTAGAAAATTAGATTAAAAAAAATAAGGAGCTAAAAAGAGAGAAAAGTATTTTACCACCTTTGAGGCAGAAAGGCATCACCTCTTCGGACTTTGGATTTCTAGAAGTTAACTGTCCAGGACTAAACATCTAAGAGTATTGGTCCTCTTTTATAAGTGCATATTGGCAGGCACCCTCCAGAGAGCTTATTAGTCCTTTCATCTTGACCAGTTTTCTTAGGCTGTCATGAACTGCCTTCCAGAGAGGTCTCTCCTCACTGGGTGTACAAGAGCTTGGATGACTAAAGTTAGGTAAGAAGAACCCGTGATTACATTAGATTGCCCTCGTGCACTCTCTATATCTGATAAAGCAAGAATCCTATATGAACATGATATAGCTTGCCCTTTTGGTGGGGCACGTGTCCTCATCTTGAAAGAAATGGCATTACGTCACTTTATAACGTCATGCCCTGTCACTGACAGCATATTCTACTTTCTTTGAAAGCTCAAGCTTTGAAATACCCAACTCAAGGTATTGATAAAATACACTTCTTAGTGAATATGCAATTGCAAAGAAAGTTCACAGAGTACACACGGGGATAAGATTTCTTAAATAAAATGCCAAAAAAAGTTGTTCTCTATAGCCCTACTAGTCCTGACAACAATCCGTTAAGACATTTTGAAAAGCAGCTCTCCTTAGAAATACTTCATGTCAGAGGACAGAGTGGTTTTGTAATATATTTAACAGTTTGTAGACTTATAAGAAAACAAAACTATAAAGACTTGTTTACTATTAGCCCTTGCTGTATTAAGAAAGCATTGGTAGAATTATGTAATATGCCCATTTAAGACAACTGTATTGTAAATTGAGAACTTTTTGGAATTGAGTTTATTATACAGTCTCTTTGAAGCAACATATGTTCTACATTAATTAATTATTGTTCTATTACCTGTGCTCTTGCTATTTATTCCATACACTAGAAGTTTCTGTCTCAGTGCTGAAATAAACACGAGTTACCGTACAGCTTAAAATTTTGCCAGTAGAGCTTTATTTGTTTTAATATTCAATAAACACTAGTCCATCACTTCTGAAATATTTTTTTTTTCACTGGCCCATTATGTATGCTCTGCTAGTCTGTAAATTTGGTAATGGTTCAGAGTGAAGAATACCTAGATAAATCAACAGCACCAGTTCCCATACAAACTTGCGTTTTCCTTGGAGGTAAGAATGCAAGAATGGAACAGGTTGAGACTGCATTACATGATAAAATCTGACATCACCGGTACATGAAATATGATGAATGAGGGCTACTGCAGTTCCAAAGTTCCATCATAATTCAGTTGCATCCGACACGCTTCCATCAAATGAATTTGTGTATTAGAGATGCTTTCCTGTGGTAAAGTTGCAGTCTATTGCTAGATGAGGTATTTTTAGTTGCAGTGTTGTTTTGCCAGTTTGGTTTTAAAAAGGCAAATTCATGTACCTAAGAGGACCCTCTTGTCTATCATACCACTGAACAAACAAATTTGCTACAAAATTAACCTTACTGAAAGAAAGAGAAGCATGTCAGGCACCTGGAAGGGAAAAAAAAATATGCTTGGATTAGCCAAAAAGTACAAGGAAAATATGAAAGAAATAAACACATGTTAAAGGAAATGAAAGGAAATTAGGCACCAATATCTTTAAGGAGTCTTTTATAAATACAAAAGAAAGTAAAAGTATTAACATAAATATCAAAGTATAGTTCCTTATTAGCATCTGAGGCATTCACACAAAGCAGAGGATTTGAGCCTAAAGATAACGTAAAGCTTACTTGTGGACTTCTTTACAGTTGAGCTGACATGTTCCGGGCTTGTTCCTTCCAGCTAAACTTGGCGTGCTCTATTGTTTAGAGCTGTGGCCATGTCACTGCAGTAATTGAGGATCAAATGCTGAGACTGGTTCTTTGCATCATCCCAAATCCCTGTGTCAGCTAGAGCGAGGAGGACACCCCTTCTGCACTTCACACAACCTCCCAGTAATGAGTGATGTGACCTGAGACTCGCTTTGCCCTGGCGAAACAGCTATGTACAAAAATTGGTAGCAGCAATATCATGAGCTGTGATATTCTTTCACACAGAAATATGTCAATAACAGACATTTTTATTCTGCTGCTGAATTGAACAAGAACAGCGTTTTATGGGTTCAGACTAAAATATGAATCCTGAAGAATGTCAGCTGAATTAAGAAATGACTATCAATAATTCAATTTGGCCCAAACAAAAAAATTTTACAGACACCTTGTAAGAAAAGGCCTGCATTCATTTTAGCAGTTTTTCTTTACTTGGATAACTAATTGGACAAGTTGTCTGAACCATCTGAGCCCTCTGTTCCTCTCAGAAAAATACCTTCAAAACTAATTTTTTGGGGATTTTAGACAGAGATGCATTATCTCTCTCTTCTGTATAGCTAAAATTCTACTTTCTTGTTTTGATTTGAAATATTAAGACATGAAGGATACTCAAATCATCTTATATGCAGTATCATAACAAATATGTTTTGACCAGGAAACTGAACTGCTTTGTCATTTATAGTTTAGAGATTATTAGAAGCTCTTTCCTGACTACGGGTTTATGGTTCAAAATTGCTTGCCAGAGGAGACTGCAGTATTTGCCAGTCTGGAGAGAGGTGGGACAGCATGTCCTCATAGGAGAGGTGCTCTGGCCCCCTGATCACCTTCATGGACCTCCTCTGGACTCACTCAAACAGGTCCATGTCTTTCTTGTGCTGAACGCAGCAGTGCAGGTGGGGTCTGACCAGAGTGGAGCAGAGGGTGATAATCACCTCCCTGCTGGCCACGCTTCTTTTGATGCAGGCCAGGATTGGCTTTCTGGGCTGTGAGTGCACATTGCTGGCTCATATTCCGTTTTTCATCCACCATCATCCCCAAGTCTTTCTCTGCAGGGTTGCTCTCAATGCACTCAATGTCCAGTCTGTATTTGTTGGGATTGGCTTTACCCAGGTGCAGGACCTTCATAAGGTTCGTGAGATTCATGGGCCCACCTCTCAAGCCCATCCAGGTCCCTCTGGATGGTACCCCTTCCCTCCAGCATGCTGACCACACCTCACATCTTGCTGTTGTCAGCAAATTTGCATGTCAAAATTTAGACAAGAATTTCTCACTTGAAAAATTGTAGCAATTTAATAATATTTCTCTGATTTCAGATGTTAAAATATGTAATTGCAGATAGGAAAGCTATGCTCATTTTACATTTCTTGAGATTCATATAACTTTGCTTATTATTTCTCATATTAAGCAATGTGATGGCTTGAAATAGTGATTTTCTTAATGAAGGATGATGAAAGGAAACATAATGATGAAATGAACAAATGAAAATAATTTGCCTTCCTAAAAGGAGCTTGTCTTTCAGCCCACACGGCTCATCAAAACTGTGATCGCTGGAATTAACAATTCTACAAATTTCTCCTTTTTTCTCTGTCGGTTTAGCATCTTGCTAAATAGAAGAAGATAACAGTTTAACTTTTAAGTGGAAACCTGCAGGGATCATTTAGTGTTGAAACAAGTGATTTTGTGCTAAATTGTAGTATAGCCGATGTACCTTGACCTTCTTGAAATTACAGGAAATTGCTATTTTTAATTTTGGGGGGATGTGCATAAGTGACTATATATTGTTAGCTTTTATTTCCAAAATGGTAGACTTTCTTACTGGTGACTGTGTAAATAAATAGCTTTTCCTCATAGACTATAGTAAACATATTGTCAAATAATACATTATGCACACTATTGTATCAGAAATATTGCATCTCACGGTAGCAGGCTACAAACTGCTTAAATATAAATCAAGCACTTACTGAAAAGAATAGAGAAAACCAAATTAATTTATGTAAATAAAAACTCCAAACACCATTTTGTTTCATCTCCTTTGTACAGAGCATGTGACACCACAGATATATGGACTGTTTTATTACAGGTTGGTTTTTAAAGCTCATTTCATTAACAAATTTCATGAACAGTATGACATTTGAGAAAAAAGAGTTGATTTTTTTGTTTTGTTTTTGTCTTATGATAATCAACATGACCTGCCAGGCATAAAAACAGCTTTGATTATTTAATACACATTGGGAAGCATACAGCTAGTTTTATGAAAAGCTGACTGCTGTGTAGGGTTTTATGAGGCAACAAGAAAACCATACAAGAAGAGCTTGAGCAGAAAGCTGGGTATTACAAAAGCTAGGATATGGAGAAGACAAGTTGGTTCACAAAGGGGACAGAGAGGAGAGAAGAGAGTACGTTCATTTAGCAGTGGTTTGTGGCATGTAAGAGGAAAATAGAAAAAGAGACCAGGACAACTGATGGGCTTCTTCCCTGTGTCCCACACAAGCCCTGAGATGTTCACCTTTGAGTTTATGGAAACAGATTAGTTATTTCCCAAAATGGCAGGTTTCGAGCTGGGATAATGTTGTTTGTTACTGTATACTATTTTTAACATTGGAAAAGTAGCACTTGCACTGCGAGCTGTGGGATTTTGCCATGAGTGTTTTAGAAGACAGAGAACCCTTTGGCAAGCTACTTAGCACACTCCCCAACTCATCACTGAAGCCAGGCTTTGATGCAAAATACATCAGGTTAGGATAAAACAAACACAATTTACTGGACAGCAAGATGGGAGACATGTATGGGACACTCTGGAAAGATACAGGGAGATATTCAAGAAATTCAGAGGAAAATCTTGAAAGTCTGAAAGATTGGAATCTAAAATGGTTGGAATCTAAACTGGAGAAATAGCTCCTGTTTACTGCATAACAAGAAGGAAAATGGGGTGAGGAAGTAGAGAAAATATAGCAGGGTCAGGAAATCGATTGAGATGGACATAGCAGAAATCTTAGAGGTTAGTAAAGGGAAAGTATCAAAAATACCTGTTCTACTCTTTTTCTTTATGAAGCATCCACTTACAGCCATTTTTGGAAACAGAATGCAAAACTTCATACAAAATTGCAAAAAAAAAAAAAGATACTGAATTAGCTGCCTTAAAAACCGCTGAAAGATTTTTATGCATAACTAGCAATTTAAATTACAATGATATCTTTATATATAACTATATACATCAAATATTATATAACTTGCAGCAAAACTGTAAGATTTAACAGTGTGGTTTCCTTCTTATGAGGTGAGAACTTAATCCCTGCAATGTTAAGAGGATTAATTAGTTAGTGTTTAAGAAGTGATACAGATATTAGGATAAGAAAACACATTGAAAGTGTCAAGAAATACTTGCATGGAAAAATATTTGTATTCTGACAGAGCTGTAAGCTCAAAGAGATCTTTTTATCTAGTTTGCAAAGATCAGGATTGCATGGTTGAAGTTAGCAAAAAACCCCTTGTTGTCCTCTGCTTTACTTGCCCAATCTGAACAGTTGTTTTTAATTAACCTTTCATGTAACAGGTAACCTTGCTTGTTCACACAGTATTTAGAAACTGCCTTGAGTGGACAGTAGGTGACTAGAGAAGAAGATATCCAACCTACTGTTCAAGAAACTTTTCTAGTCAAATGGCCTGAATATAACAAACATTAAAATGATCAGAAAACTCTCACTTTTCTATCAACATACTGTCAGAGTCCAATACTGTTTGACCAGGTTCTTTTTAGATATTCCACATAATGAGGGTTTAATGTTTAATACCAAGCTCACTCACTTGTAGATATTTGACGTTACACAGGATTTTGACTTATCGGAGATGTATCAATATACTGAAATCACAATGTAAGTACATTTAGCAGACTACAGCAACTGCATTATACAGTTGGATCACCATATAAATGTGATTCCTGTTAATGGTCTCTGTAAGCTCACTGTAATGACACTGGGTGTCCCCAGCCACCAGGAAGAAACATATGGATTGAAGCCAGCTCAAGCCTGTTGCTCTCTTCAAAGTTCATTCTATTGGTTATTTGTTTTTTACACTGCGCTGGGCTGAGACACCCATACACTTCCCCCATGCTGTTTGGCTAGTTCAAAAAGACACTCACAGCCTTTTGATTAACACTGGGAAAAACATTTGTACAACTGGTAGATCTACCCTACTGATATAGCTAATTGATCCAGTCAACAGATACAGCCATTTATCTAAAACAAAGGTCAACCTCTGGCTCCCTTTGTTTCAAGCTAAGTTCATCTTTCCCTGCAACAGCTCTGATCATGTGTTCTTTGTTGGGCTCAGCTTCATGAGCACACATCCTATGCCCATGTTCTCTGAGCCTTCTTCCATTGTAGGGGTTGATTGCTTAATCACAGAGACTTCTGTTCTTAATCTGCTAGAGAAGCAAGCAGAATTTACCTGAGTTATCAATAACCTACAGTTTTAATTGCAAGTGTGGCTAATATACGCCTGCACATAATACGCAGAGGGGGATAACCTCCACCAAAAAAATCTATAAATTAAGCAATAACTGGAGAAATAAAATCTTAAAAACCAACAGCTAACTCATACTTCTAAGCAGACTCTGCATATTCTTTTTATTCTCATCTTCTTTACCTACTCTTACTTTATTACTGCAAATGCAGTCTGAGATTTTCCTGTGTTTTAACAAAATGCATCTTTGTTTTATTTGTTTGTTTAAAACAGAGGCTAGCAACAGGACTATGGTCTACTATATTAACTGGTTAAACTATCCAATTATATCAGAAAATACCCTGTAATATTGTTTCTATTTCTTCATTATGCTTAAAGTTTCTCCAGAGTTACTTTTTTTTCTAAGATAAACAAAGCCTTCCTGTATGTCTGTACAAAGTCAAAGATTTGCTGAGAACTTCAGAATTGGGGAGAATTTACTTAGCAGCATAAAATTTCTTGTTAGCCACAAAGTTGCAAACATAAACAACTTGTGAGAGGAGGATTATAGGCCCAAATTTTCATCAGTGTGACACCGAGTGACACCAATATAAATTAGAATAACTCCAAAGATCCTCTGTGGAGTGGTGCCAGATGTTCACCAGAGTATCTGTGATCAGAATCCACTCTTAAGACTTTAACAGTGACATAAAGAGAATATATCACCTACCATCAAACACACCATATAAAATGCATAGCCTTACCTGACTACAGAGGAAAAAACAGTTGCTCTTTGCAACGCTTGCACAATTCTCAAAAGCATTTAGAAATACGGTGCATAGACTGTGTTTTTTCATGCTTATTTTTGGTATTGCATGGCTATATTTCAGAGCTGTATTGATTTCTATTCTTTCTATGGTTGATTAATATTACTAGAAGGCATCAAGTGTATTAGTATAGAACTGAATAGAAATATCAGTGTTTTTCACAGAAACAAACAAACGAATGAACTAGTCCTTTGTGATTTCATCTAGGTATATATGTGTGCAAAAGTTACGCCACTGAAATATCATAGTTAAATGATCTGTTTGGCAGATGCCTTCATATGTGTATCTACACCTGTTAAAGAACTTTCAGAAACTACTATTACCCGAAAAAACTGCAGCTTTCCAATTAGAGAATTAATAGACTGTTGTTTTTTTTCCAGAGATTTTATCTTCAGCTTAAGTGTTTTCACCTTATAAACTCGTAATGTGGAATTTTTATTCCTTAGTAATTGGGTTTGGGTTGATAGGAACTTGTTGTAATCTGAGAATGTAAGACTAGTGGAGAGAAGATTCCTCAAGAGGAACGTGTTCTCAAGGCATAAAAATTCTTAGGATGTTAAACTTTCCCCTGCCACCTCTGTATTTGGTGTTAGTAGCTCGTTTTGAACCTTTTTGCTCACCATTGCCTCAACCCCTACTAACAGTATCAGCTCTGTTCTTCTTATAACATGTCAATGGTACGGCATGACAGATAATGCTGAAGCTACCAACCTGCTCAGAATATCAGTAACCAGAAAAATCACATCCAATTAAGGTAACTGCAGTTCTCAGGCTCTAGCAAGAATACAGGATGATGTCTAAAAATAAGCAACCATTATTCTAACCCAATGCTATCCTTCTGCCTGAATAGATTACTTTTTATGAATAGCTGGTGTGTGAGTGAGAAATAGGAATGTTTAAATTATTTCTATCTACTGGAATTTGTGAAATGAGGGTTTGTGTGATGGACCACAAGTCATCTCATATCAAATGCATGAAATTTAATATTGAAGGACATTTTATTTCTCTATGGAGTGGCCTTTTTCATTAGCTGAATGTTCATGTCATGCGAGTCCTTGCGAAAAAAATCAAAATTTCAGTCTTTCAGGGTTCTGATTATTAGTAGGATATATGGGGAAAACCCACCAATCTGCCCAAGAAAAATCTTTTCAGCTACATATTTAAATATTTTAAATGATGTGCTTTAGCTACAGTAGACAAAAAAAAAAGTACTCCGAAGGAACAGTCTGATGCTGAGGTCAGGAAAAGCAGGCTGCAAGGAGTGGTGTCTGCTTTGCTTGCTGACTGACTTGCTGTATTCTGCTACCTAAAGAAGGCACGGCTGGACAACAGGAAAGAAGGTTTCTTGTTTAGTCGGTGGCAGTTGCTGTCAGCCTTTTGGAAAGTTTTGATGGGAGAGGGTAGAAGATTTTCTCTTTATAGGCGAAAAACATCCACAAGAGAGAAACTTTCCTAAAGCAGGAGAGCACAGAGAGAAAAAGAGTGAAAATTTGTAAGCAGGAATGCTACCGGAGACAGGAAAGACTGAGACTCTTGTGGTGTATACAGTGAGGTCTCAGACGTGACAGAAAAAAGATTTCCTAGGGACTTCAGTTGAGACTGTGAAGCTGACTATAACAACCTGCTAAAATTTGATGGTTGAGATCCAAAGTCAAAGGAGGCCATTCTGTCAGGATACATGGACAAAGGGGAAGTTTGTTTTATTAAAATGTTGTTTTAATCTTTTTCATCCAATAGGTCATTTTATCAGTTTTTGTTCAAATATAAACTTGTTGCAGAGACTGAAAATCCATGTTTTTCAGATAGGAAAATGGCAGATGGATCTTGAAAACTCTGGGCAAGTCAGGATTCAGTCCTCAGGGGTGGATGAACTTTTCAACCTGGATGAACCAAGTGCACTGAGAAGAAGAAAATTATGGTACAATCTGCTTGTAGTTTCCAAGATTACAGACTTTGACATTGCTTTCTCCAAGGTAGCTACTGGAGCCTGGCAATGGGGAATGAGCTCCTGTATTAGCTGCTGAGAGCAAATATGTGCAAAGCAATCAGAGCCCCACAAGCTGCTGAGAATCTAGTTAGAATATTAGAATAAATTCAAGTGTGGTCTACCTCAGAGGTCCATTGCAGCTTTGAGTTATGCGGGCTTTGTCACTAACTTGCAGCACAGTTTTGCAGATTTGCAGTGTAAATGTTTGTCAGATTAAACCTTGTGAAAACATTATCTCTGTTTTGTGGTGATACTGGAATTTCCTTGCTTCCTGCTGGGAACTATAATGACTACAGGAAGTAAAGATTCTCTTAATGAGGTTTCAGAGCAAAGATAAACTAGAAAACGGAGGTATCTGTGTGGGTCAGGGGAATCAGTCTTAGTTGTTTTTCATTATATAATAATGTCTATTAAATAAAAACAAATAACCGTACTTCATTATGTTTACTCACAGAAAATATCTGCTGGACTCACTATTTCGTTGTGAATATTTTGATGATAATATAGATATATTTTGATAATTAAATCAACAATAAAAATGCTGTGCCCCCATTCTTGGGCATCACTATTTCAGGACACATGACGTCCAAGACTGTGAACCTGAACATAGCACTATGCATGCAGCTTTCGGATCAGAGTTTTCTTCAGTAACTGGCACCATCTACATGGATATACTTTTAGATCTTTTTGCTCTGCCATGAACACATATTTGTTTATGGACTTGCCTTCTCACATACTCCTCTGCTCAGCTTTTACAAAAAATGTGTGTGTTCAGGAATGGATTCAAGAGGAAATAATTCATCAGTCATATAGATCAGTTTTTGAGCGTATCTTGTTGGACATGCACCGCACATAGAGGTAGGCTTCTAGCAGGGAATCAATAAGCCTGTGGAACCATTGCCTATATTGGCCACACACAGGTAGTTTGTATAACACAAATATGACTATTTGTAGCTGTCCTACAAAAATAAAGATAAAAATGAATGCCAAACACACAACTATTACATATCCTTTTAAGAGCAATGATCCTTGAATTTCATTAATTTTTTCACAAATTCTTCGCACATCTAATTCTCCATGCAACTTCATTCCACTGGCTGGAAAAAAGAAGTAAGTTTCTTGTAACCATAAGTCATCCCTGGAAGTAAATTATCTGTGAATCGTATTTTCAAATGGTTCATAGTGCCTGCATCTTACTAAGAAAAATTATTGTCTTAATATCATTGCAAATTACAACAAAAATATTATGCATACTAGAATTGTGCTGGATGTTTTATTTAGGAAAACACTGATTCTAAAAACAGATCATAATTTACAAATTTATACCAGAGTGTACCATACATTCTTAAAAATTAAAGCTGTCTGGCCTGACTATATTTGCTTATGAAAAATAGCTCAGCTTTAAATAAAGTCATAAAAATTGCATTCTTCTCATTTCTAGAGGTAATCAGCTATGACATTCAATGACATAAATCTTTGCTCTATTCATTTTCTTCTTCTAAGAAAATAAAAATGAAATGTTTATAAAGGTGATGATCAGAGGAACTGTAATGTAACCTCCACCCTTCCTTTCAGTCCTTTTAAAACTGAGTGCATACTGAGAGAGTTTGGAGGCTCTTTATAAGATATTCTGAGAAATTTGTGGAAAATTATTTCACTCTAACTACCTTCATTTGCAGTTGGTTTTGTTTGGTTTTTTTGTTTGTTTTCAGCTGTATTGAATGGCCTTCTGAAAAATATTGTCTCCATTTTTTGTAACATTCATAAGGTCTTTGGGGCCCAATCCCTACTCCAGCTGTAGCCTTTTGCTCTCAGTGGAAAAATCCTCTGTGAAGATGATTTAGCTGTCATGGACCTAATGAAATAGTTAAGCATGAGAATGAAGACTATAATATTATGTTGCTTTCAGAGTTGAGGATGTTTCTATGCTTCTTATTGATAAATAAAGAACATATAATTTTTTGAAACAAAGTGAGATAGTAACAAAACATGAACTTCCTTCTAATGGAATGGTGATTAGTACTGTCAATGTGGGAATGATACTAATTTTTAGCTTGTATTTTGCTGAGAGAATGAAAGGAACAGATTCATGTCTCTGCTGTACAAGGTAGATATAGGAGAAAGGGAAATCCACATATAAAGCTTTGTTTAGTTCAATTTAAAGACACTCTGATGGGTTTTCATTATGGAGGATGAATTGATTATTGATGGTTACTTTAACAAATAAGGTAATTTTTTTTCCTCCACATTGTTGCTAGTATGAATTAATTCCCAAGAATTTTTATGGAAGTTCTACAATGTAAAAGTTAGCTATCCACACTAGATTATGCTGCTTTCTTTGGATCTGATATTAGGCTCACAGTCTTCAATAACAACTTCAATAACTTTGACCTCTTTGTGAAGATATGACAGCAAACTCAAATGAAACACAATTTATGAGTTTTCTTCCACCAAAAGTATTTGACCTTGAAAACAGGTAAGGAAGTATAAATACTTTAAAATATTGACCCTGCTGAGTAATCATGGGAAAAATCAGTTTAAGGATATGATAAGTTTACTTTAAATCTACTTAAGAGTAGGCAGAAAAAAAGCGTCACATAAAGAGATTAAAAATTCATAACTTCAATGAAATCTCCAGGGAGGTGTCTATTTGTGACATGCAGAATTCAAAAGATTAAAACTGGAATTATTCTGCATTTATACGGTATAATTCTTCATAAAATTTCGTTTACTATTTCCTGTGTACATGGTAGAGGTAATCCCTTCCAGTTTAACTGTTGAATTGAGAAGAAATTACTCTGAACTTGGATAATGACTTAGACTGATAGTCAGAAATGCCTTCACCACCCCATTCCCCATCTTTATTGTTATACATTGTGCCTTGAAAAGGACTAATAAAGCTTGATGTGTTTTAATGACTTACTGAATGATTCTCATGTCACATTTTACACATTGTGTCTCTGCTTAAAAGGAAGGATTCTAAAACATAGCACTGGTAGATTTGTCTCTGCCTCTTCTGCATGTACATTGAACAATTTGCTTATCATTAGTACAACTCATCTGCCTTTAACCGTTTAAATCTTTGGGAGCTACTCAAGCAACTCAACTACATTTCCTCAATGGTCAGAACAGACAGAAACCTTGTATCTTAGATATACAACTTACAACGAAAAAAAATCCCTCAGAGAAGCTACATCTATTGCCTGGACAGAAAAGCTATGTTGTGTTTTAGATGCTTAATGTAAGGGGCAATGAATCTCCCCCATCTTGGGTTAAGTACTCAAGAGAGACTGATGATATGTTCAAAAGAGAGATTCGAATTCTTCTGTCTGTGTTCCAGGCAAGTAATTTGTGAGACGGTTCTAGGTCAGAAATCTTATACATGCTTTATAGTAGTCCTGGGCCTCAGCTAACGTGCATATGTAGCTTTCAGAGTGAAAATAGCTTTGCACACATGGTGATACTGTCCGTGATGATACATTCAAACAAAGCTGGTTAAGCACTCTTAAAGATTATGCCTGAACACCTCAGTTGATTCTACTTCAGGGAGTAAATTTATTTTTTTTTTTTAAAAAAAAAAGAGAAGAAAAAAGAAACCACATAGTCGAACTCATGTATTTCAACAATGAGCTCTGCCAGTTTCTCAGGCATAAGAAATGGCCCATAAATCAGCTTTTCCTGTCATTTCGAGAATGTAATTTTACTCTGTATGAGAATTCTACATGCAATATAAATATTTGTCATCATTCACAATTACAGAAAAAATGTGAAAATGCTGTACTTCAGCCTCCACAAGAGTCCAATGAAGATCAAATTTCTCACACTTTTGGGAAACCTAGGATGGCCCACTGCCTGTGATTTAACTACTGAGAATAAAATAGCATTATAATATTTTCAGTAAACATTGAAAGATATGTAACTGCTAGTGGAATAAAAGGAGGTATAATCTTGGAGGCTATGGTCCTTTAGTAATCTACCTGTGTAATCAACCTGAGCATGTTGTATTATTGTTGCACCTGACAATCTGTGAAAAATCTTACCCAAAATTTATCACTGCAAGTAAGAACTTGCCCAGAAGGTTTCACCAGCTCCACCACATGTTGATTGGACAACTGCTGCGCCTGCTCGCACTGGGGCACTTTCTGCCATGGACTGCTGATATATCTGTGTGGGAGACAAGGTAGCCAATATGGGACTGCATGTTGGATTCATGTTTCTGCATATGCAGGAGTACAAAATGGACAGTTGGATTACAGCAAAGTAAAACCGGATGAAACTTCTACTCAGGAATCTGTGTCATAGACATTTCTGCCAAGAACTCTGTTCTAGCTATTGAAAGTGAAACAACGAATTCTATGTAGGTGTAGCTCATGCATAGCACCAACTAAAAAAAAAGGAAAAAAGAGTAGTAATAGTAATAACAGCAGCAGCAGTAGTAGCAGTAGTAGTAGTAGTAATGTGCTTTTATCAGACCGCTGACATTTGTGGTTCCCACAGAACCACATCAACTAGGCTTGGGTGCAGATAGTCTGAAGAAGGATTGCAACAAATGTGACAGTGGGTTTATATCCATCTGCTGATACCAAAAAGTGGATTTTTCACCATGGGTGTTTAACAGGCAGACCAACATAACAGAAAAGATGAAAAATGCTAAAACTATTTATATAATAGGGTGGTTTTTAAAGTAAATAGAAGTGTGTGTTTAATAAGAGAATCTGACATTCTGGACAGTCTGATATACAAGTAAGAAATTTGCTGGTTTTTACAAAACTACTAAAATGAACCAGTATGATCCATATATTTTGCTTCTTTCACAAACCTGTCTATCATGCAGTGCATACCAAAGTTTTGATTTGACTGTCCCTACTAAACTGTGAGCCTTCTTGGCAAATTACAAGCATTATGTTATTAAATTATTATAATCCAAAAAGCCTTCCCTGAAGTTCAGTGGAAAGATAGTTCTCCCATCTATTATTTTATTTCCAACAATAGTAAAATTAACTGTCCCCACACCTCCTAAGTTACACAAGAATAAATCTATCCTCAGTGCTTCTGCAGGTAACCTGAAAATATTTAATCCATTGTTTCACTTAGAGCAATATAGCAGAACAAGGCTAATTTGTGATAATGGTCATGTGTGCAAACACTTCTGAAACAATGTTTCAAATCTGTCTTCTTAAATGCTAAATCAAGTGGGTTTTGTACTATTGATGAACAAGTGAAAGTGGTCATTTGGATCTGAAACTAGGACCTATTTGTCATTAAGAGGGTGAAAAAAGGGTGTTTAGAAAAAATATAGATAAGCAGACCTATCGTGCCCGGTATTGATCGGAACAATAACCATATGTCAATTGATGTCATATGTCAATATGAGAGAGAATACTTGTTTTACTAGGAAGAAAAACCTCATACAGCTCAAAGGGATAATCTACAAGAATGTGAAACAATATAATATGATGTATTGCCCAGGAAAAATAAAACAGATAGTTGCTTTCTGTGGAACCTCGTTATTATGTAAGAATCAGGGAATGGCTGGATTAAATCTAGTCTGAAGAGCTGCAGACTCTGAGAAACTGACAAATTAGAAAATTAAAAGAATGTAAAAGAAAACAAAAGGCAGATTTCCAATTTATTTTCAAAGATTCCTATACAGTGAATGATTAAAATTTAAGACAGGCATCTCACTTGACCCTTGACTGGATCAATAAATAGCACAAGGCTTTCCATAACATCTAAATATTGAGATCCTATGCATACTAATGTGAAACACCGCAGTATCAGCATTATAAAAATGCAAGTATAACCATGTAAACCCAAAAATAATCTTTGCTTTCACTAGCAATTGCTTTAGACTTGCTAACAGTTGCTGCTATAATTAAAAAATCCTTAAAGCTTGCATTTTGAGTGAGGTTCCTAATACAGCTTTTCCAGCACACACAAGTATAAGTGATTCCTATATACTAGTGTCATTTTCTATGTTGTCTTTACATGTAGTCAGTCTTCTTGGCCTACTGCTTTTCTAATAGTTTATAAGTTGTGGGCCTAAAAATTGTTTTGCTAAAAAGAAAGCAAAACGGAAAATTAAACAACTGTGAGACTGGAGGACATCAAAAGACATAGGACCATATGGTGCAAGTAAGATGCTTAGTCCAGAACCATCCCTAGAACACTTGCTCTGACAACTACCATATACGTCACAATATATCACATGATGCTCTTTGGTAAATGTCAGCCTTCAGTACAATGATCAAAAGCCAGAGTAAATGTAGTGTACTACAGGAAAAGAACAAGAGAAGAACAAACATATCAGATAAAGCAAAATAATTTTCCCTCCATAGATCATCAGTATGGGTCTTTCCCATATCACTAAAACATTCTGCTAGTCAATACCAACATTGGGCAATTCCCAAATATACTGTAACTGGGTATTGTCTGCAAAGAAGATTCAGGGCCTCTACAGCTGTTCTTGGTGATAGCTGCTTCTGTGACAGTGAAGACACGTAAAGAACTAAAGGCTCTCTGATCACAATTAGTAACAGAAGAGCTCCTCATTGCTTTGTGAGCCTGTGAGTTCTCACAAGAAGGGAAAATGTACGTGTACAATGGAAGAACTATTTGTCTGAGTATTAGCATGTGGATGTGGTGTTAAGTCTTCCTTCAGCCCAATTTTTCTCAGGAATGCGTAAAATATCTGTTTTAATCTGGAAGACTTAAATTCTTAGAGCTCAGTGAGGTGATCTTTATCTTGGATCTAATAAATATGGGAAACTGGAAAAGTCCATTTTAGTATGATTTTAATGCTGCTGACTGTTTATTGTCCTTATAATCAGTTCTCTGTTAAGAGTTACTGCTCAAAGTAACAGAATACAAGGGTTTGGGGTTTCTTGTGAACACTGAAAAAGGAGGTCCCTAGGAGTTTGAATTCTGTAGGTTCTGAGACTGTCGACTCAACTGAACTTATAATTTGTATTTGTTGCTATTCTTTAAATTTTGTTCTCTGGCCTTGACCCACAACACGCTTTAATGTTCAAATTATGTTTGAATTATTAGCAGGTATTCTTATTCAGTGCTCGCTTTAACCAATTCTCAGCAGGCAGCCTTAAACTTTAGCAAAGATTTATAGCATCTCTGAGAATATTAAACAAGTCTATGCTACAGAAAGCAACAGATAATTAGCATGAAAGTAGAATTTTTGAGTGTACATTTTCAGATTTTTTTTCCCTAATTACGGATAAATAAGTGTACTGACTTCAGCATGCAGGGCACGCCTGGGATTCATCTTCCAACTTTACTGAACAGTGCAAAGACTCTCTTTCTGTTAATAAGACTTTCCCTGCTGATGAGTAATTTCTGAACAAGGCCTTATCTGTGGTGTTTTATGGTACATCTCTGACTCTGCTGCTTCTGTGTCATTTTTGCATTGTCTTCAATTCCTCCCACTCATTCAACCAGGGCTGAGACAAATAAGGAACCCAGTTTACTTTCAGTTATTTGGAAAAAAAAGGTCACTATTTTAGTAGGTTTGTACAGATCTACAGATCACTGTCATGTTTATTAACTATAAAGCTAATATAGACATTCTGGAGGATTAAAAAAGAAAGAATGCCTAGAACTAAATGAGAAATAGTTTAGAATGACAAACTCCATGACCTCTTTCTGGATGGAGGTGGGATGGTACCAGAAGGCTTAAAGATCCTCATTAAAGCACCTCAGAAAGAGCTGAATTGTTTTGTTCACTCATAACAACTCACGCCAGTCTAATTTACCTGTAAGCACATACATTCTGAAGAAGGTTTAGAAGCACATTGTGATGATAATAACAGTGCCACCACTCCTTTTGGTACCACCGACCACAGGAATTTAAAAACACCAGCCTGGTGAACATCTGGAGTCAGAAAATTAAGGGACTCCCTTTGGTTAATTTGATTTATGTGTAAGCTGCTCCTCCTAAATGTCACACTTGAGTTCTGGAAGATTCAAATCAGAATGCTGTAATCCACACTTCTTTTCTTACTCAATATTTTTACAAAATACTCTAAAAATTAAGAACATTCGAGATCCAAAGTCAGTTTACAGAAATTCACTGATCTGACACAGAAACTAATTTTCAGGAGTGCCCAAATTTATGTTTAGCATAACTGAAAAGGACTCTGCAGAAACTTTATCCTGTGTTTTCCCTGGCTGAGGAACTCTGTCTGTCTTGGTTCCTAGCTGCCAGGCAGCACCAGGACAGAGTTTGGGGTAGAGCTGGAAAGCTTTCAGGAAATAATGTTTAACTTCTGTAAATCCATTCTTACAAAGAATTCAGCTCATATGAAAATTTCCACTACGTGGCTGTCAAATCTATAAACAGCAACTAAGATTCCCCTTGGTTGAAAAGTGTTCGAATAGCAGCTATGCTTACCTCAGCGTCAAAAGGGGCAACAGAGTGAAATGAAGCTGAGGAAGATAAGACACAAAAGGATACTTTAAAAGGCAGCTAATAGTTCTCTTATGCATATACAGTAGATATGCAAGGATTTGAACCCTTGGAAATCTACAGGAAAAGACGGTCCTCTCCATACAAATGGTAATAGCAATATTGGGCATTTCAGTCACAAAAGCAAATGAAAGAAGAAAGCAAGCCTTTTTAATGACCTCTTCATGCTGCTGTGCAGAAAGCATAAGAGAGTAAGACGGCCTGCAGATGGTGATATTAATGTTGTATGATGGACATGTTTTGCACTACACAGTATAGGTTAGACTTTGATTCTTTTATGTACCATTAAAAAATGTATATCTAGACAAATTTTTCATGCTACTAATCACTTGTAGTCTGAGCTGTGTAAAAGGAATCCTTTTATTTTACCAGGGCTTTTTCTGTCATCTCTTAAAAATCCTCATCTGTCTTTGAGTGAAGCTGTGTTATCGACTGGTAAGTGCTAAAAGCAAGCACTTATTTTACAGAAAATAGAATAGATGGAAGCACTGAAATGCCACAGTGATGAACACCATAAAGGAATCTATAGATATAATAAAGTATAAATAAGATCATATAATGCCATGGAGGAATTAAGAAAGCACCTTTTTACAAGGGTTATTATACATATTTAGAAAAAATACTGTCTCTTCTGAAAGTAAGATGACTCCTTTTAAAACAGCCAAATAACTGCATATTTATTGTATGTTTTCTAGAAATGTAATAACTGGAAACTTCCTAAGGCTAAGAATAGGTGAATAGAACACAACAGTCTAAAGTACTTAACTTTCACAAGAAAAGGCAGAGTGAATTCAACACATAAATTGCAATTTACATAAAATTCATTTACAAATCACTATTCCTTTTTTTGCGTGTCAATTTCACACTAAGGATTTGTGCCAGAAAGTTACATCAAATTATTTAAGATCAGTTTTCATGTGCTGCCTGAGGGTCACAGATCAAAACCATGGAATCATCTTTGCTACTTTTACATTAAAACAGATTTTTATGGGAAACAAGGAATGTAGAACAGAAAGATTATGTGTTTGTATTTTATATATTGCAGTAAAATTTAATGATTAATTACCATGCCTTGCCTCTTGGAACAGCTGAGGACAGACATATTTCCTCACTCAAGAACAGATACAGTATGTGCTGTTCTCCTTTTTGTTATATGTAATAAGTGGGCAAGGGGGTTTTAGAAAAACAACGTGGGTATATGTATGCCACATTGAAGGCAGGTCAGGTTAGAAATAATGATCAGTTCAATTATCTCTATGATGGTGCTTTTTAACTATTCCAACGGTGTTACCTCATGGTGGATTGTTGTACGGGATTTATAGATCAAAAGGCACAAGTCTTTCTTGCTAGAAATAGGAATACCAAGTCCATCGGCTTGGCTGTAGTATCTGATCTGCCTCATTTCTGTGCTGAGACAGTTCTTTTAAGCCATTCAAGTTTTTATCTGCACAGCTGCTGCTTCACTTATTAGTATTCTACAAAGGAGCTCATTCTGGGGTAGTTCACTCCCGGACTGCTCTCAAAGGCAATATGGATGAAACTGCATACTGCACACTCCTCCAACATTATTCCAGTTGACTTTGTACTTTCACATGCCCTCATGCACATAGCAGGGCATGTAACACATACTTTCATCTCATGCTACAAAAATACTTCTCTAATGAGCTGAAACACAGTTTGTGATGTCATAGACAGACAAAAAATCATCATCTTCTTACTGGGTGCAATCATTCGCAATCAACATTGTCTCTATGGGTAATTTTAAAGGAAAGACTGCACTTCCCAGCCTTTCATAGTTCCTCCCTGCACCTTGTTTGTCTTTCTCCTACCCGTATTCTTTAATTAGAAAAAAAAGGTGTTTTCCTGCTATATCTCTAGATTCTTGACTCTTTTTTTGATTCTTTCTTCCACCAGTACAAAAGGGATCTATCTTTGGCTTTGAATGCTGGACAGTATCCCCATCATAAAAGAGGTCTTCATTTCAAACTCAAATTTAAAAGTCATCATTTTTCTTATAAATTAAGGTGACCTCAATTTTTAAAAAGAATACATTTTCTTTTGGTAGTATATTTGTCTAGCATATTTGTGCAGTGGTATTAACTACAAATATATATTGCTCAGTGTTAGATCAGTAACATAAGATTTTGAAAAAAAAAATTCAAATATTCTTAATGATTCTACACAATTAATTGTGCATTGGGAAAAAAAAATCTGTACACAAAGTCTGATTTATTTTTGCTTTATGACATACTGATATATTTTAAAACTGTGTTTTGTCAGGTCTAATTTGTGCTGGTGACACATCACAGAGAAAGCATTCTTGCCTACACTGGAGCAAGTTTGTACAGTAGACACATAGAGATATATGTGCTCAATTTTAAAATTTACTCTAAAATTTCTACAAGATATTTTACCATATGTAGTAACCTTTCCTTAGTTCTCCAGAACCTGAAATAGGCATTTGCTTAATGTCCTATGGATCAAAAAAAGAACTTGTTTTGGGCTTTAATTTCCAACTCTAGCCAGCACAGAAAATGCTCCTAATATCTCCAAAACCGTAGTTGTTAATTTTTATACAATGTGCCAAATATAAGGCAAAGAGTTTCAAATCTTCCACCAGTAAGGGAAACGAAAACTTACTCAAAAAGGGCCAGGCAGACTTCTGTTGGTGAAAATCAATAGTTCCAATAAACTTGTTTAGAGTGCATCACTGTCTGTGTAAGTAGGTTCTTTTGCATGCAATCTTTGTCTGTTTTATGAATCTATTTGATTTTTGTCATCTATAACATCCAGTAGCAGTAAGTTTCAAAATTTCACTGTTTTGTGTTTTCTTCAAGATCTGCTTCCTAGAAAGCTCATTTGATGTGCTTATTTACAGCTTTCAAACCATTAATGATTTTATTGACCTCTAATTTATTCCACAGTTAGCACTTTTTCTAGCTATATAGACTGTTTGCACAAAAACCCTACTCTGTAAATTTCATGATTCTTTTTTACCATATTCTATTTTTTCTACATTCTACCTGAGACTAGAAGGAAAGACTGCAAAGTGTCTATACGTTTCTCTAAACATGTTCTTTACTTTGTTGTTTATTCCTTTCCTAGTCATTCAAAACACTATATTTGGGGTTTTTGAACACTTCCTAGGATGGATCTGATATTTCTGTAGAACTGTCTACAATGAGTCCAGAATCCCTATCCTGAATGCTAGTAAGTTATTTAGGGTCTCTCATTGTTTATAGACATAGACGTTATTCCATCCGCTCATTATTCTACATTTATCACCACTGAATTTCATCTTTTACTGCTCATTCAGTATTGTAAACTTCAGCACTTTTCACAGACAGATTTTGCTTTTACTGCCCTGAATGATTTAATACTACAAGAAAACTTTGTCACCTCACTACTCACCTCTTTTCTGGATAGCTTATGAATATGTGTGATATATGAACAGGTGAGAAAACACAATGTGCAATGAATTTGCAAAAGTGTCTAGCTCTGGCTTCCCCTGTTTCTTCCCATTTTTCTATGCTACTGCAGCAACTTCATCATCCAAGGACTATATAGGATTTCAGAGAGACAAAGGCTAATTATTTGTCACTTTAGGGGTAGGAGGTCAGTGCAATATATGCAAGATGTCTTCCAGCATTTCTGGTGGAAGTAGTTGCTTCTTAAAGCTAGGATCAGCTGGGGCCAGGAGCTAGAAAAACCTTAGGTGAATGACTGTGCTTTCTTTTAATATCCAGACGTGTCTTTATAGAATTAATTTTGTTTGTTTCTATGCATTTTCTGTTTAATGTCATGCCTGAAAGTAACGCTTTCATTTTCTTATTGGCATCGCTAAAGCACTGTCTGAGAGAGGTGAAGTACACTAGCAACTGCAAAGTTTTATTTTTTCCTTTTCTGTTTTCAGATTGCTGATTGCTGTTTTGGGAAATGTACCAATGTCAGTGTGGTTATTCCTAGACTGAGTATCATGACCCTGGAATGTCAGTGGATAAGAAGGGAGTCCCTGCAACAATAAAACCTAGGGAAATGTTAATGGAAATGCAGACATGACTTTGGAAGGCAAACAGAAGAAAAATATGTAGGAACAGCTGCCTAATGTAGTGTCATTTCAGATACCTTTAAGTACCAACTACTACTTTAAAGGGGTACACTATCACTAGAAAGCTAGGCAAAAGCGTGTTCATATTTGTTCTGCTTTTAGGTACATGTACCTACTGTAATTTATGGACTTGGGTTGTTGTTTTTTCTTTAGTCCCTTGCTTGGTTTGTTATTGCACAGCTTTTTAATTGAATGTAGTGTATGACCAGTTTTATTTCCTATGTAGACACATGTACCTCTTGAAGAAAAGCAATACAAATATGTGAGGGAGTAACATCTTTTATTTCTATTTTTGATGAAGAGAAAAAAACTACCATTTGCTACACTCATCTGATGTAATGTTTTAAACCACAGAGAATATTTCAATCTGAAATTTTATATTGTTTTTTATGTAGTTTATTACTGACTGGAACTTATGGAAGAGTTAACTTCAAATTAATCTATTTCTATCTCCAGCTAGTTAAGATCCTGTGTTGTAATTCCTTCTCAGATTTTTTTTTCTCATTAAATTACCAAACTTCACTTTATAGCTTGCACTTCATCATGAAACTATAAAAAGTTCCCTAACTAGAAGTAACTCAAGTTTCTGCTTAAGCTCAGCCAAGTGAGAGGCAGACAAGGATCTAACTCCTTTTTGAAACTGGGTACTGGTCAGGGGGAGAAGGCAACTTTTTATTAGATGATTTATTTATAACAACAATCATGTAACGAGCAAGCAGCTATTACTTAACTTGTTTTGGCTTCAGCTTAGCTTTGTATGATTGGCGTAATGTCTATCATTACAATCATTTTGATATATTGTTGTAAGTGACAGATTGTAATATGCAGTAGTTGTCATTCGTAGCCTGAACTATGTGTAACGCTAGACTGAAGATGTAGTGTAGAGCTGTGCAGAAGGAGAATGAGAGCAAAGATCTTGCCAGTGTGGGCATAGGATGAAAACAGTGGCTTCAAGCCATAGGTTTTAGGCAGACCTCCAGTGAACACTTTCTGATCATTGGAGGAATGTAATTTTGGAAGCCTAGTGAAAACTGGTTTTAGGGAAAACAAAGAGAAGAAGGGACAAGTGTCCAACATATGTAAACTGCACCGTACATAGAAAAAAAATCGTTGTTGTTTGGAAAACACAAAAATAGCACCAAGTGGATCCTAGAGTGAATGAAAAGAACATAACAATGGTGCCATGTTTCTGGTGAAGGATGTTGATGACTCACCTTATAGTCATACAACCTGCTTCTAGGAAGACCAGCACCATCAAACTTAGGACCCACAGAAGTACTCTAAAAGGGAGCATAACACTAAAGAAAGGATTAGATACTAAATAGTTTGTGTATACCACCATTAAATCTTTTATTAAAGAGGATTTTTTTCCTGCGACAATTATCCAGTTTAGTTAGTGTCATGGTAAATCAAGTAATATTTTTTAATAGTTTAACTATTCTTTCATTACACTAATAATAAACTATTGAGTTAAATATGAGGAGAGTTTCATTAGCCCATAGAAGTTGCAGAGTGATCTGATGCCCTGACCTAGAGTTCTGGTAGGACTTTGGAAACAACCACTAAAGACAGTTCTGAATTTGACTGTGGAGATAGACCAATGAGACCTTTTAAATTTGGTGTATCATATTGCTATTATTGCCTGTACCGGATACTTTTTCAATGGGACTTATAGTTGTTAGATTGATTATATATATAAAAGAAGATATAAAGGAGCTTGATACAAAAATCTGAAAATGGCACTGCCAATTTCATTTCAAGAGCATGATGGTGTGAAGCAGAGTTCTGACTTGCATCAATGGATGAAAAGTTTCACTCTTCAATTTTTAGTTTTTATTTTTAAGGAGGGGTTATTCAAAAACTATTAGGAATGAGTGAGGTAAAATTCATGCTTTGGAGAATGGGTGAAGTAGTTGGCTTTCACAACGAAAGGATACTCCCATTGCAGCTCAGGAACAGGACCTACTGAGAAGTCAGAGGGCAGGACGAGAGCAGGGACTGATTCCTGTTATAACAGTAGATTCTTGTTCTTCCAGTTGTTCTGAGAACTGGCTGCAAGAAATGGAGGTCTGCTGAGGCCAAATTCCAGCTCATAGTTATTTCTCCATGTAAGCCAATACTGCGCCTTAATTTTGAACGCAATCCAGAAGAAACAGATGTTTCTCTTACCTGCTTCCAGTCAACAGCATCAAATGGCAGTTGGAAAAAAAATTTTAAAAAATCTGTCACCTGGCTGAATGCACTCTTCTTTTTTGAATGTTCTTACCATAGAGATGTGTTACACATGCTGCATTTTAGAAGTTTTTTTCTGTTTACATCTAGACTCTTACTGTCTAGTTGATTTCCCCCGAGCAGACAATAGGCATTAAATGGGAGATGTCTGTTCTGGAGTCATGGGGTTTTTTTACAACTGTTAACTGTTGGATGGGCACTAACCATCTCCTATAGGTCAAACATGTCATGGATTTTAAGTTGGGGAAGTCTTAAAACATATACAGACCTTGACAGCAGCCCAGTTTGGGCAAGCTGAAGATTTTAAGCTTAAGATATGAATATCTCATCCTATTATAATACGTATATTATTTTAACAATAATAAATATCTGTGTTTGCCAAAACGCAGTATGACTTTAATTTAAAGGTACCAGTAATTATTTCATTTAAGTTTGAGAAAAATATTTGTATGATGCTTAAAAGCTTTACTTCACTGTGAAGTAACATAGCTGTTGTTCAGCTGGTGAGGAAGAAAAGAAGAAAATGAGAAACGTTCAAGATCCTTTGCATACTTGCCAGTATCAACATCAGAGTGTAGTGTTGTCATCTTGAGCTCTCTCACGGCAGCTGGGCACCAGTTATAGTGACTGGGAGACATGGTGGCAGGAACAGCAGCAGCAGTGACACAAACTCAGATGTTTCTTGGTGCCCCAAATCCATTACAATATGGAGTCAGTAATCAAGTTTTAGTTTAACTGTAATCCTCATCACTACTGTTTATGTACTGCTTTTATGTATTATTTTTGTCTGTTCTCTTTAGTACTAAAAAACCATCTGAATGACATCTGAAAAGCGGATATTAAATTAACCTCATTTATCAAATGCAAAATAAGCTGTTCTAGGCTCTGTCTTCACCTGATTTCTGCAACACTATGTCCTGTGCACTCTTTCAAGGAGGAAAGAAAGAAATTAGTTTCCTTTTGTTACCTATTCAACTTATTAAAAGAAACATGAAGAAACTGTGAGTCACACTGTGACATGAATGGGGAGGAAATTATCTGAAAAGAATTCACTTGTATTAAATAAACTCACCTAAGATGAAATAAAACCTCTAATGTACTTCAGGGCATTTCTAAGAATTTATATTCTATTGATAGCAAAAACCAAATCAATCTATGTGTCACGGTTTGAGGCTGGGCCAGCCACTAACAAATGACAGACGCTCTCTACTAACCCCTCTCCCCTCCCAAAAGGGAAAAGGAGAGAGAACAAGGGAGAGAGACTTTACAGTTTGGAAAAGAAAACTAAAACAGCTTTAATGAAATAATAACAATAAAAGAAAAGATAATAATAAGAATAAGGAAATAATGGAATATATACAATATGTACAAATATATACAAAATCAATACATAACCCAACTCCCCCCCCCCGATGACGATACATCACTACCACACTGCTGGGCTGGCACTGGGGCAGTCCCAGGCTGGACCCGGCAGCAGACAGGGATGGGATGCAGAAGCTGGACTCAGGCACTGGATTCAGGGGTGCATGGATTGGGATCGATGATAGAAGGACAGACAGAGTCCTCCTCAGATGTCAGCCATCGAAGAAGAGAGCGAGACCCTCGTGATCTCTGAGCTTTATACTGAATATGATGTACATGGGATGGAATACTCTGTTGGTCAGTTTTGGGTCACCTGTCTGGTTCACTCCTGCCTGCAGGTGTGACCTTTCTCGTGCTTGCGACCCTTTTCACTCCTAGCACCCCAACACGGAGTACGAGATTTATCAGTGACCTTGGTCACTATAAGAACAAGTATAAACAAGGGCCTCTCTGCATCCTATTCCTTGATATGAACTACAAACATCAGGCCTTATCACTGCTAGATGCAGTCACCGTCTGGGAAAACGTGCTGCTGTTTCAGAAAGTGCCATTAGTTAGAGGAGACTTAACTGAAAAGTTAAAGCACTAAACCAGAATTAGTTCTGATTTAGCCCAAACCAGGAAACTATGGTACAAAGAAGATTTGCATACAGCAACTTCTCAGAAAAGGCCGTTTGTGTTATGCATCCTGCCACCTTCTAATATCTCTCTTTTTGTTCACAGAATTTTCATGCCACTCTTAGGGCTTGTGAATGTCACCTTCTCAATTATGTATACTCTTCTGAAATAAATACTTGGTGATAGAGAACTGTCCAAACCTGGAAAGATGTTACCAAGATTTGAATCAGACTTTCTCATTCTTACAAAATTCTACCGTTTCTTAATCTTTTCAATGTGCCAACAGACAGAAAATTTTCAAGTCTGTGTTATTTGGATGAACAGCACTGTTGGAATGACAGAAAATCCACAGAGGATTTAAATTACCACAGTGAATTTCTGCCATCAGAGTAACAATGACGGAGGAAGAAGTTGCTTAAAAAAGATCTCACTTATAATGAAAAGGCACTTAAATAAAAGTCTTAATTTTTCCATCATTTTTTTAAGGTATTCTATTATTCTGATTACAACGAACAGCTTAACTACAGTGTAGTCTTATCACAGGTAGAAGCTGATATCTAACATTAAAATTTAATGCACTATTCCTGAACATACAGAAGACATGTATGAGATATAAAAATTATATTCATATAAAGAGAAGCAAACGAATGTTATTTCAAAAGGTGCCACAAGAAAGGCAAATAAATTAAAAGAGGTATAATAGCACCATATACAGTAGAGAAAACCCTTTCTTAGTAATTGCAATGCAGTATCAGTAACAACAACAATTTTTTTCACCTTCGGTTGTGAAAGAGAAATTAAAAAACAATAACAAAAATTAAGTTTATCTTCCTTTTCCAAAAAATTCTTTGTTGCCATATGTATCAAAAAACATATTTTATTAAACAATTATTTTATTGAAGTCTTTAAAAGAAACGCATTTAATATATAAAATATTCAAAGCATTGTGTTTTCTGGAAACATAATACCTTATGCTAGAGAAGTTTGCTAATATTCAGGAAGAAATTTTGCAGCTGGGGAAAATTGTAGCTCAGCACTGGTTTTGGTGTTACATCTCTCTTCTTTCCTGTTTTGTTTGCTCAGAGGATCTATATACAGCCTTTAAGCCATTGAAAAGAGAGAACAAGATTGCAACATTATGATGCTGTTCGAATTAAAGGCCCTTAGCTTGTGCAGCCTGCAGGTTTTAACTCCTGCACAAGTAGCTGTTCCACCTGTCTATGCCCTGAAAATGATGCAGGAGATGAAAAGCAAAGGTGTGGAGCCTGGAAACAAAAAGTCTGAGCTTCTCGGGGCCAGTTAACGTACACGGTGTTATTTCCCCCTGACCTGAGAATGATAGCATAAGACTGGGGCAGAGAATAAGGGATTATATCCATGCCCTTCTACTGCAACAATCCAAGCACATAATATACTACTATCTGCCCTTTTGGATAAACATTAGTAGAGGGGATAACACCAGTAGAGGTAATAAGATTTCAGACTAAATTATTCCAGCAAATAAACTTGCAGCTTATATCATAGTAGTAAACTTTCACAAAGGCTAGGAGAATGCACAAACCAATGGGATGCAAAAATTAATTTACTATTTGATCTTAAAATTATCTGTCTGGCCAGTGCATCTGATACTTAAGTCCTCACAGACCTTGTTAGGATTCACCCTTTCACATATAAATCCTCTCTAACTCTCTAACCCCCTTACAGTGTCCTAAAAATTTAAACAGCAAAACCAGTTGTTTCTTATTATCTGTAACAATCTCATACAGTACATCAGCATTCATGCAATCAATGTGGATATAACCAAACTTCTGCAGTGCTGCTTGCCTTCGTCATGGTTGAAATTGAGGTAATCATTTTTCTTATTCCCTTCTGATGAATTTGACACAAAAACGATGATTCTAAAATTTAACCAACTTCTAAAATATCATGCCAGCATATGTGAAGAGATATTTTCTCAGGAGGAATGAATATGCTCTTTAATACCTAGTCTTCTTGTCTCAGATCTGTATTTGTAAGTGGTTTGAAGACTGTGATTATGTTTAAGTAGTTTAGAGAAAGTCCATTATGATCTAATTTGACCTCTTAATCACTTCGCCTAACATCTTCACAAGCGCTCAGTCTCCTCACATTTGTGAAAGTCTGGTTGACTTTAGATGTCCGCAAGTTTTTGAGAATTATAGCCTTCTACATTAGGGTGGAAATAAAATGATCATAAAGCAAACTACTCATTTATCTTTTTGGTTTTGGAGATGCATATATGTATACTCAAATTATTGAGGAGTTGTCACTGCCTAACCCTATATAAAAGATACAAAAAAGGAATGAAAAATTTGGAATGGGTTATAACTGTAAATAGGCTTGAAATATCAGACTTTTGAAACTTTTGTGGAATTTAAACTGTCATTACAAAACACTGTTTAAATTGCACCTTATCTGAAGATGGGAAAGTGCAGTATCTTTGTCTGAAAGGAAGTTTGCAATGGAGCAAGCATTCAATGAAATTCAATACAACAAAATTCCTATATTAGCTTTAATAAGGCTCTCACTAGGCTCAAAAGCTCTCAGATCTAAAAATCAGATAACATGTTTCCAACTGCATTTTAATTTAAAAATATATTTTTGTAGGCTGTGTTGGGTTTGTCTCTGGCAGGGTTTTGGTAGCAGAGAAGGGGCTACAAAAGTGGCTCCTGTAAGAAGCTTCTAGAATCTCTTCTGGCTCCAATTCAGACCTGCCTCTGGCCAAGGCCGAACCAATCAGCACCACTGCAATAACATATTTAGGAGGGGAAAAATGTTCTGGGCAAGTCTTTGTCTGGGAGTGGAGGAGAGGAGTGGGACGTGAGAGAAACAACCATGTCGACACCAAGGTCAGTGCAGAAGGAGCAGGGGGAAATGCACCAGAGCAGAGGTCCCTCTGTGGCCCATGGTGAGATGGCAGGCTGACTCCCTGCAGCCCAAAGATCAACGGAGGAGCAGATGCCCACCTGCAGGCCATGGAGGACCCCAGGGTGAAGCAGGTGACCAGGCCTGAAGAAGGCCGTGACTCCAAGGGAAGCCCGTGTTGGAGCAGCCTGTCGCTGGGAGGGCTGCAGCTTGCAGGAGGAGCCCGTTCTGGGCAGTTTGTGAAGAGCTGCAGCCCTGTGGGAAGGACCCCCACTGGACAATTTTGTGGAGGACTGTCTCCCATGGGAGGGAAGCCATTCTGGAGCAGGGAAACACTGTGAGGAGTCCTCACCCTGAGGAGGAAGCAGCGTCAGAGACAATGTGTGATGAACTGAACACAACCCCCATTCCCTGCACCCTGTGCCGCTGGGTGGAAGGGGTACAGAAACCAGTAGCAGAGCTGAGCCCAGGAAGACAGGAGGGGTGGAGGGAAGATGATTTTAAGATGTGGTTGCTTTTCTCATTATCCTACTCTGTTTTGATTGGTAAATTGGTGATGGTGGTGGTTGTTTAAATTAAACTGCTGTTGTTTTCCCAAATTGAGTATGTTTTTTGCCCATGACCATAATTGGTGAATGAGGCCTCCCTGTCCTCTGTCTCAAGTCTTTTGTTATATTTTCTCCTCCCCATCCCACTAGGTAAGAGCTAGGAGTGAGCAAGTGGCTGCGTGGTGCTCTGTTGCAAGCTGGGTGGGCCTAAACCACAACAAGGCGTTTGCAGGTTTACTAATGAACGCTTAGATTCACATACACATTCACATAATGTGAGGGTCCTATTAAACCAGTCTGAGATCAAAATATATGCAAATCCAAGTATTCCATCAAATAATTCCCAAATCTGTCTTGCCAAAATTTGCAAACCACAGTACTTCTAAATATGAATAACTAGACGATCAATGGCTAGATATCACACTCCAAGTTTTGAGAATCCTCAACATTTCTACCATTCCATCATGAATCTGCAAATTCAGATCAGAGAAGTATTTGTGATTTATTACGCACTCCTCATTATTCTGCAGCTTAAAATGATCCAGAGCCCAGAGTAGGAACAACCCCATGGAATTCAGCAGCCAGCTCAGCTCTCATGGCAAGCAATATGCTGAACATAACTGAAGCCAAAATCTCAAAATGATGCACCTCCTGCATCACAGATTCAAGTTGTGATTCATACGGAACAGCAGTATTTAATTCCAAGGGTTCCTGAGGCCACCGTGTGTGCTATGTGAGTACAGGGAACATAGAATCATCTTGGGTCTACATAGTTACTTATGGGGTTGTGGTGGGAACAGAGCTGCTACATCAAAAAAGGAGAAACAATGCAATGGCAGAACTCATCCTCTACTCCTTCTAAAGACCATGAGGTAATGCAACACAAAAATTCACTTTTCCACTAAAAAGAAAGGTGGAGGTGAGAGAAAAATAGACAAGAGCGAATGAAAGATGCTGTTGTGTTTTTGGCAGGGAATGGAAGTTGCTTAAGAAGGGATGGAAAAAGGAGATAACAGTGCAATGAAAATGTCATCACAGAGCTGGAAAAGACTTCATCCAGGAGTGAAAAAGAAAAACAACCCCTGGGTGCCTGCTGGAGAAGCCGGTATTCTGCACTTGTGTTCTGACAGAAGTACTGTACTGTGATTTGAGCTGGGTTTACAGAGAACAGCAGCAACATGTTGGAAAATCACCTTTGTATCTGAAGAAAGCTAACACTAGTTGTGATCAGAGCTGGTCCAAATATGAATTATTTTCTTTTTTAAATCAATATATTTTAGAACTACATTGTAAAAATAGGGGAAGGAATGACAAGATTAGGAAAACTCATTACTTCTACTTCCTTTTTCCTGTTTCTGCTCTTTCATCATTATTTTCTTAAAATAATAAAAGAATAAAAGGACAATGGAGAGCTATAAAAGAGTAAAGGTGATTAGAAAAGAAAGAGGAGTATTTCTAAAGAGAAATATGTTTCGCAAAATCAGGAAAATATGCAAAATAACGAAAAACTAGTTCTTTCAGAAGCAATAACTTAAAAATGTTCGTATTTCCCTCCTTTCTTAAACTGGAAACTTTATTTAGTTTAATTACATTTTCTAGACACCTTTGCATCCCTTCACGCTTATCTTGAGCTGACCTGACAACAACTTTTTGGAGAAGACGTTGTCCATTAAAATGGCAGATACATTCTCACCCTATCTCCGACTTTTGACAATGCACACGCTAAAAGATGTTCCTGTCATCTTTCTTTCAGGACATGATGTTCAGGCATTCAGATTAGGTGCCACAGTTTTGTCACACATCTGTCACTGCACGGCTCTTCAGGGCAGCTGTGTGGGAACAACTCTGTCTGCCATAGGCTATGCTAGCTCTCATAAGAGAGAGCAGTACTATCAACACGAAGCTGTGAGGATGAAGGAAATACAGAACAAGAACTGCAGCAAAATTCAGGGCTCAATAAAAATAGGAATACAAGTCTCATAGAAAGGCATTTTCCCCTTCTTCATGTAAAATATATTTGTGATTTATTTATTTCATGTTTGTTGAACGTCTTTAAGAAATTCAGTAAAATATATTCTAGAGATGGAAATTTTAGCCAGCTCTGGGCTGTCTCTGTTTCCAGTACTGTGCTTTATACTGTTCTGCTGGTTTTGAATGTTTCAAAAGCAAAATTTGGAAATCTGTCAGGTTTCATTTCGTAATCGTTCTATACTTTTGAGCACTGTTGAATGGCTGTTTATCATCCCATTATGAAATAACATGTCTGAACACTTTCATTCTTACAGCTCTTTTACTACTACAAATGTCTCTCTAAAAGTGTCACAAGAAAAATGTATAGAGAATAAATGATTTTATGGGATTTTTATGTGGATATTTACTCATACAGTTTTCAGAATGTGCCCGTAAGGAAAAAAAAAAAAAAAAAAAAGAAAGTAATTCCCAAGTTTTGCTTTAAAAATTATGTAGAAACAAACCCATGTGATTGAAATCCTTTTCAAAAGCACCTTATTGTATTGTTCAAATCCAAACCTTCTGGGAGCTGGGGCAATAGAACGTGTGTGGGTGGTTTGCGTGTCTTCTGAATGGCACAAATGAGCATGTTGACAGAAGCACTAATTAATGCTCAGAAGAATTTCAAAGTAAATAGCTAGATGCACAGACAGTCTGTAATGCGTTTGCTTGTGAAATGAATTGCATTATGGGAAGGAAAGATAAAGTGGGTAGTATTTCAGTGTTCAAGAAATTATATGGGTAGTTCTGTGAACTGAAAGGTATGAAATCACTTTCCAATCTCACTTTGTCTTAAAATGAATAATGTAGTAAAAGTTGGGATATTTTCCTGATGCCTTTTTCATATTCAATTTCCAGAAAATGTGAATTGAAAAATTTCCCTATTATACCCACTGCTTGTCCTAAAGAAACTGAGGATGTCAGAAGTATGGAGCTGGCAGAGTTTGTGGGAAGAAAAAGACATTACATTCTTAAGCATTTCAACAGTCTGCAGTTCTAGACAGAAAGAAGCAGCCCTCATTCAATAAAAACATATCCTGAAATACATTGTTCTGAAGAGTTAGTTAACTGTGACTGTATGTAGTTTGTTGTAATCCTTTCATTTCTTTCGGGACTTTTCTGTTTTCCATGAAAACTTTGTCCCAAGCAAGTCACTATAAACCAACCCAATCATGTGCATAGAAGATCCAGCATGATCATGATATTTGAATATCTCCTGTCTCTCATGCATAAACTCCCATTCATAAGACGTAGTTTGTCTTAGCATAAGAAGGTTTCTTTTTCCACGTTTTGAACATTGCAGATCTGGGTTCTCTTCATTCTGATTTATGACTAAAATTCCTCAAAGCCTGCTGTTTTGCTGGTTAAAGTCTGCTAACAGGAAAAGAGCTTGTCAATATGAAAGGAAAGAGAAGAAAAGACTGCAGTATGAAGAAGTCTTGCAAGTGGTTGGGTTAAGAGAGATGTGAACTGAACTGGAAAAAAAAAACCAGTGATAACTGCAGTGCTAGAGTTGAGGCTTTCTGAATGTGACATTGTTAGGGCTTGCCAGGAGAGGAATAGAAAACACTAGTCGTAGGGGACTGTCCCAGAAGATGCATCTGCTATGACAGCTTACCTTAAAGAGGAAAGGCTGACTTCTTAGTGTGAATCAAGCTCAGATAAATAAAAGCATTTAGGACGACTTAGCTCATAGGCATTTAAATGGTCTCTTTCCTTGTCTATTTGAATGCATAGCGCTAAGCAAAGAAGAAACTCGTTTATAATACAGCTCATAAAAAGTCTGTGGGTCTTTGTCTCCATCAATAGGCATGTTTAATGGTAAGTTTGTTTTCTTTGACAAAACTTTAAATAGCAGGCTGTAAATTGTAAATATGCTGAGTTTATATCAAGAAACAACTATGGCTTCTATTAATATCATAAAAATGCTTTAGTTTTCAAAGGCTTGTCAGTTCTTATCCATAATTCTCCCAAAGCACATGAAGAATGCTTCCTCATGTCTCCCCAGTCTGTAATGCAGTTAATTAATTCTAAGGCACCTAACACTCTCTCTATGCCAGATACATCTGGCTCCTTCAGCTACTTCCAGGGTTTTTTTAAACTAGAATTAAACTATTGCTTGAGAAATATTTCTTCCATGTCTTGTCCAGATGCTTTGAAAAGGAATTATTCAGTCTTACATTTGTGACATGGTTAAGGTAAGGTATGTTGCAGTTTTTCATGTTTGGAAAAAGCATCCTGCAGTGCAGAGTTCAAATATATCAATGAGTTTGAAAATATGCCACAACTATGACATAGAAAAAAATTGTGGGGTCAAATTTTTAGTCCAATATTTCACAGTCTTCCAGGATATGAGAAATTATCAGTCTTCTTCTCACTGCTTCTAGCAGAGCTCCCAATGTTTCTTAAGTAGCATTCTGAGTTACAAAACAATAGTTTATGCAATTTTTCAAAAGTTCTTCCTGACCTGAAACTAAATACCTTTTCTTTGGAGAATTGACATTTAGAGACAGGGACATAGAAAAAATGGAATATTATTTGATACCTGGAATCAAAAATACTGTAAAGAAAACATTTTTTAGCAATTTTGGAATTAATTGAAAATTGCATGAATTAAAAATTAAAAATGAAAAATTAAAAGCTCTTTAATAAATATATTTATCAAATATACCCATAATTTTTTGCATGGAGCTATGTTTTTTATTTGTTGCATGGAGCTACAGAAATGTAAAATAACTCTAAGCATTTCAAAATCACAGTCATACTCCCAAAATTACCAAATCTGACACCATTCATAAAATAACTTTAAATGTTGGAGGTTCTTTTAACTTGATTTATGAGGCTTTTGAACTTATTTGTGTTACCACCAATGTCCAGAACATTACTTGATCAAAATTCCCAAAATTATTTTCTATCAATCACCTGATGCCAGGAGCTAATATTACCAGAATGATATTATGTATCACAATTATTTACACGAATGGTTTTTTAGAGATGTTCCTGGAAAATTTTTTTGTTTACTTGAGAAAATGTAAGAGTATGGAAATTCAGATTAAATATCTGCTAACAGTAATTGAACCGTAATAGCTAGCTTTCAACATGGACTATGTGAATACAACAAACGTTCATTGTATTGAAAATGTGTCTATCAAATATGAATAACAGTCTTTATTAATATCTAGATATCTTTCTAAACTAAGAGTAATTTGATTAATGCCGAGTCCTAGACTATCAGCAAAGTTTCTATTCACAGTAGGACCGTAGTCACTGTTTTTACAATGACAGACAAAAGTAATTTAGAGTCAATTTTCTAAAATTCAGTTTAAAAGTTATCTTTTTTCCTCTTATCTTCAATATATATACATGTTCACACACAGTTGTAGAAGTATTCTCCGGCATAATCTTCATACGCAGAACAGAAATCATTTTGTAAAAGATAATTAGAGAAAAATATGATCTCGGATGAAAACAGCAAAAGTGGACTCTGGTACTTGATAGAGGTATTAACATTAGTAGCTGATTTTAAGATAACACTGTGGCTTATGGCACTAGAAGTTCATAACAGCATACAGAGAAACTGAAGGTCTCAGGAGAAGGATTATTATTTTAAGAGTCAATAGTAGGAATTGGACCAAAGAATCAGCAGATTATTTTTTTTTAGGTCATTTTTGATGAATTTTGGTGGCATGATTTTCCAAATGTAACAGCATTCTTAGTCAGCTGACACGTATTTAAACAACAATTTTCTTATTGATGCTATGTCCTTTTAATTACTTGCCTATGGCTGCATTCCTAATCAATTGTGCTTTAAAGAAAAGCAACCACCTTCGACTAAACTAGTATACATATACACCCATTTATTTAAATACTTAGTATAAAAAGAGTGGAAGCTGGATACTTCTCTTTACCACCAGGTTACGTGTAAGCAAAATAACAACAAGCAAATAGGTCCTGTCTCAGTTTTCCAGCGTAAGAAAGAGTCACTGCTACTAGGTATGTTATATGGTTGTACATAGGAAGCTCTAATTAAAATAGATCCCAGACCATTGTCTTAGTTCAACATTTAATGTTATTTTCTAGGAAAATGTGGTTTCTTATGATTTTATGTGTTCTGTAAGATTCACGACAATTGTCACGGGAGTTTCCAGAATGAGGTAATTACTAAAGTCACTAAGCTCCCTCCATAAAGCAGTGAACTGAAATATTCAGAACCTGTTTACTGTACAGTTTCGTTGCTTTCAGGCAAACAAAAGAAAACTGAGCTACAAGACACAAGATGATGCCAAAGAGGGTATTACCTTTCATCTCAGTCATTCATCAGGTGTGGAAGTGTTAGCATCCTTGCTCCTGAAGAAATGAACCTCAGCCTGTGTGAGGATTCTTTTACAGTGAAACTGAATAATAAATGCAGTGCGGGCCTGGAGTATCAGAGTAGTTCTAAACAACTTTCTAGCCAGTGGCAGAGTACAATGTGTACTGAAACCCAGCCCAGACCCTCCCAGGAGGCTGTGCTGCTCCAAAACAGGTTTTGCAGCCCTCTCCACAGTACTTCAAGTATGGTCTTCAGACTTGTCTCTTAGATGATCTTAACTCCTCTAACCAGAAAACTTGTTATTCTCTGCCTGTCTCACAGTCCCACAAATGTTGCCTGCTTTTTGTCTTCTGACCTACAAGTGTAGCTCTTAATTGCACAGTTTTATAGAGCACAGATAAAGCACGGCCATCCAAGAAAACAGGCTCCATAAGCCTCCTCTTCTAGTATTGCTGTTGTCTGTGGGCAGCAGGGGAAGGACAAGATGACAGGAACAAAGAACAATGGCACTGCTATGAGTAGACTTCTTGCTTATGAAGCCAGCAGAGCAGAAGCAAAATTACTCAGTTTCTCTATCTGTGATTATGGTTCTTCTTAGAGTGTAAGGTGCTTTGAGATCTACCAGTTATGTGCTAAATATTCTTTCCAAAACATGTTAGGAGGATTACAGATGTGTCTCTGCAAGTTAGAACACTATGAAGCTGTTTTAAAGTCATAGAATTTACTAGTATAAAGGGCAAACCTTACTCAAAGAAATAAAAAAAATAATAAATAAAAGTAATTTCTACATAGAGATTTTTATTTCTTATTCATTCTGGATAAATACACTGCATATGTGATTCCATTTACATTTTGCATGAACTGCCTGTTTCCAGATAGGAACAGCTACATCATAAATATCACTATCCTATAGCATACTGGTGCTTTAGTTCCTAACATTAAAAGCAATTCTAAATGGTTCAGTTTGTAAAATGCTATTTTCATTAATGTAACAGTGCCCTCTATGTTCCAGAGATTGCACTGAGGGTAACATCATTCTTTGTACACTTGATACACTTTTTATCTGAATTCCTTTTTAAGAAAGGGTGAATTGACTGTGTTAACTTTTTTTTACTGTTAAGTTTAATCAAAAAAAAAAAAAAAAGGACAAGTTTTTACAAGCAAGGAATGAAATGGAAATTTAAATTTGAAGCTGTTAATCTCAATGCAAACACCCAGTCAAGTATCATTTTCTGACATTAAAAAAAGGAAAAACAGATTTTTTTTTTTTGTGGCGAAATGGCTGTACAAATATTTTTCAAATCCTACAATTAATGTTTAAAAAGTCTCAGAAGTAATAGCATATTTGCTATCAGCAGAAGATCATCATCAGTGAGTTATGGTTTTTCATGCACACATGAAAACCTTCAAGAAGCTCCATGATGAAAGGGAAGCACATATGAATTATGAGGCACTGAGATGTATGTGCCCTCATGTCCACTGAATCTTTATTACACAAAGCTGACCAGGTTTTTTAATATGTTTGTAAGATAAAAGTGGGAAAGATTTGTTCCTATTGGGTACAAAATTCTCACAATTAAATTGTAACATAAAGGAACTCTGTCTGATTTTCCCCTAATGTTAAGAAGAAGACAACCTCTTGAGGAAATAGCTTCTTTATTGAGAGTTCTTCTGAAAAAGAAAAGAAGGAAAAAACATAAAAGTCTTTCATGAGAGCTACTGCACTTACATCATATGGAGTGGAACTAAGCTAGTAAGCACAAGTCATACGCAATTATTTTGGGACCGGGAAATCACAGCTCATTATTCTGTCAAGAGGGAAAAATAATTGTAATGAAGACATTAAACACACAGAGAGGATAGCCTGAGTCCAGGTGAAAAGCATGCTGAAAACAAAGATTAATTTAAAATTTTTCACCTTACTTTGAAACATTTCAGTTCTACACTCTCTCTCCATTAGCTTTCAGTCTCTCCACACCTTGATAGGAAAGAAGGGGAGAACAACAGGATACTAACCGCAATTTCTTTTTTTCTCAAGTCCTGCTACTATTTAGTGCTTAGAATGTTTCTGAGCTTCTAGGACAATATCTCTTGCTTGGAGGTGAGCTGAAATAAACCCACAGTAAACTGAGCTGTTTTAAATATTACTCCATGGAAAAATTTTCCTAAAGCTTATGAAGAGAAAGAGGAGAGGGGTGGAAAGGTTAATATATTTTACTTCAGGTGAAATGTTGCTATAAAGAAAATCACTTTGCTGAAAATCGAGGCTTTTTGAACTAATAGATGTCTTACTGTTTTCCAGAAGGAAGGTTCCTGAAATCATTTATGGTGAAAAATATTTAACAGCCAAAGTAAAAGGCAGCTACAAGATCCATTATGATAGAAACTCATTGCAACTGCCTCTGTTTCGCTCTTGGAAATGGCAATGTACAATGAATTCTATGAATCCTTAGAAATAACACAATTCCAGTACTGAGGGTGGGACCTTCTCACTGTCCAAAGAAATGTCATTGTTTGCTTATCCTTTGTCCTGTATATGCTTGCAGAAATGCAGGATATTGTAGAACAATGGCCTGTTATGCATGCCTGTTCTAGCTAAAAATGTCACTTCCTCAGGAACCTTAGGGTATTTTTCATAAGAGTTGAGGCAAATATAATAGCTGAGGTTTGATATAATATACATGTTGTATAATATACCTGAAATCAACAGCATGTTTTTCCAGACAGTGTCTGCTTCCAGTAGTGGTAGCTCCTGATGTTTATAGTTACTACCAAGGAATGGTACTGTGGTGGGTTGGTGTCTGGTGGGGTTTTGGCGCAGTTTTGGTAGTGAGGGAAGGGGCTACAGAGGTGGCTCCTGTAAGAGACTTCGAGAAGCTCCCCCGGCTCCAATTTCAGACCCGCCTCTGGGCAAGGGCAGAGCAATTGGTGCCTCTGGGAATAACTATTGAACAGTGAAAGAACCTGCGGAATGAGTTCTGTGTTCATGTTTTTTTGGTGGTGAGGAGAGGAGAGGTGGGGGGGTGTGAGAGAGCCCTGCGGACACCCGGTCAGTCAGGCAGGAGAGGGGGAGCTGTGCCGGAGCAGAGGTTCCCCCGCGGCCCGCGGTGGGGGGGCGGCTGAGCCCCTGCAGCCCCCGGAGCCCAGCGGCGGCCCAGAGGTCGCCCTGCAGCCCGCGGAGGGCCCCGGGCCGGAGGGGCAGGGCCCGGGCCCGGAGCAGAGCGCGACTGCGGCCGCGCTGGAGCCGCCCGTCGGCGGGAGGGCGGCAGCCCCGGGAGGGACCCGGCTGGGGGGTTCTGGGGAGCTGCGGCCCCGCGGGAAGGACTCGCGTTGGGGCGGCGGGAGGAGGAATGTCTGCCGGGAGAGGGACCCCGCGGTGGGGCAGGGGAGGGCTGCGAGGGCCCCTCTCCCTGAGGGGGAAGGAGCAGCGGGGACACCTTGTGCCGGAGGGACTGTGACCCCCATTCCCTGCCCCCTGGGGTGCTGGGGGGGGAAGAGGGAGCAGTGCTGAGCCCGGGAAGACTGGAGGGGCAGGGGGTGTGTATGTTGTATTTAAGACCTGGTTGTATTTCTCATTATCCTTGATGGTGGTGGGTGTTTGTATTAGATGTATGTTGCTATCCTCGAGTTGAGTCTGTCTTTTGCCCATGACCATAATTGCTGAGTGAGCCCTCCCTGTCCTTTGTCTCGATCCTCAAGCACTTTTCGTTGCATTTTCTCCTCCCCATCCCTCAGGGGACAGGGTAAGGGTCAGTGAGTGAGCAGCTGCTTGGGGCTTTTGGAGCCAGCTGGATAGCCTCAAACCAGGACAGGTATGAAGGAAGGCTCTTGCTTATACCTGCTTCTATACTAACCAAGGTCACTGCTAAATCCTGCACCCCGTACTGAGGCACCAGAAGTGAAAGAGGTTGTAATGAAGCAAAAGGTCGCGCCTGTGGGGTGGAGCAAACCAGTCAGGTGACCCAAAAATGTACAGCTAAGTATTCCATCCCTTATACGTCAGACTCAGCATAAACCTGAGGGATCGCAAGGGTTAAGCTCTCTTCTTCGATGACCAACATCCAAGGAGGAGTCAGTCTGTTCTTCTGTCTGTGATCCCGACCCATGCATTCCTCAGTCCAATTTCCGAATCCAACCCCTGTATCTGGTTCCCATCTGCCAATGAGTCCAGCCTGGGACTTCCCCAGCGCGAACCCTGTAGCTTCGGTGGTGACTTATCATCATCAGGGGGGTTGGGTTCAGTACTTGTTTCATGTATATTTGTATATATTTTATATTTTTCTTATTATTTATCTTTTCTTTTTATATTGTTGTTGTTTCATTAAGGCTGTTTTTATTTTTCTTTTCCAATCCATAATTCTCTCTCCCTTATTCTTTCTCACTTCCCCTTCTGCAAGGGAAGAGGGGTTAATAGAGAGCATCTGTCATTTACTAGTGGCCAGTCCATCCCTAACCTGTGACACCTGTGGCCTTTCATAAAGAGAATGATGATGCTTTCAGTGGCACTGCATGTACATAGACAACAGCATGCTTTTATTAATTATCTCTGTATTCTTTACCTACTCTTTACCTACTCTCAGATCTTAAGTGTCTGGGAACCCTTGACTTTGTTGCTATCTTCTCCATATTAGCACCAAGTGGCTTTACACTATTTCCATTCCTTGTTTGTTCTGAAGCCAATTGTATGAGATTCAACAAGGCCAAGTGCCGGGTCCTGCACTTGGGTCACAACCACTCCATGCAATGCTACAGGCTTGGCGATGCATGGCTGGAAAGCAGCCTGGCGGAAAAGGACCTGGGGGTGCTGGTCAAAAGCCAACTGAATATGAGCTGGCAGTGTGCCCAGGTGGCCAAGAAGGCCAATAGTGTCCTGGCTTGTATCAGAAATAACGTGGCCAGCAGGAGTAGGGAAGTGATCGTGCCCCTGTACTCAGCACTGGTGAGGCTACATCTCGAATACTGTGTGCAGTTTTGGGCCCCTCACTACAAGAAAGACATTGAGGTGCCGGCGGGCATCCAAAGAAGAACAATGAAGCTAGTGAAGGGTCTAGAGAACAAGTCCTAAGAGGAGCAGCTGAGGGAACTGGAATTGTTTAGCCTGGAGAAAAGGAGGCTGAGGGTAGACCTTATCACTCTTGACAACTACCTGAAAGGGAATTATAGTGAGGTGGGTGTCATAGTGTCACGGTTTGAGGCTGGGCCGGCCACTAACGAATTACAGACGCTCTCTACTAACCCTTCTCCCCTCCTAAAAGGGAAAAGGAAAGAGAACAAGGGAGAGAGAGACTTTACGGTTTGGAAAGGAAAACTAAACCAGCTTTAATGTAACAATAACAATAAAAGAAAAGATAATAACAAGAATAGGGAAAAAATGAAATATATACAATATGTACAAATATACACAAACCCAACACCGAACCCAACTCCCCCCACCCTGATGACAATACGTCACCACCACACTGCAGGGCTGGCACTGAGGCAGTCCCAGGCTGGACTCAGCAGCAGACATGGATGGGATACAGGAGCTGGACTCAGGCACTGGATTCAGGGATGCACGGATTGGGATCAACGATAGAAGAATAGACAGAGTCCTCCTCAGATGTTGGCCATCGAAGAAGAGAGGAAGAGACAAAGAGAGCGAGACCCTCGTGATCTCTCAGCTTTATACTGAATATGACGTACATGGGATGGAATACTCTGTTGGTCAGGTTTGGGTCACCTGTCCAGTTCGCTCCTCCCTGTAGGTGCGACCCTTTTCACTCCTGGCACCCCAACATAGAGTACAAGATTTAGCAGTGACCTTGGTCGCCATAAGAACAAGTATAAGCAAGGGCCTCTCTGCATCCCATTCCTTGGTACGAATTATAAACACTAGGCCTTATCGCTGCTAGAAGCAGTCACTGGAAAAACATGCTGCTGTTTCAGAAAGTGCCGTTAGTTAGAGGGGACTTAACTGAAAAGTTAAAGCACTAAAACAGAATTAGTTCTGATTTAGCCCAAACCAGGACACATAGAATCATAGAATCATTTTGGTTGGAAAAGGCCTTTAAGATCAACAGGTCCAACCATTATCCTAACACTGCCAAGCCCACCACTAAACTATGTCCCTAAGCATCACATCTATATGTCTTTTGAACACCTCCACCACCTCCCTGGGCAGCCTGTTCCAATGTCTAACCAGTCTTTCAGTAAAGAAATTTTTCCTAGTATCTAATGTAAATCTCCCCTGGGGCAGCCTAAGGCCTTTACCTCTTGTCCTGTCATTAGTCACTTGGGAAAAGACACCAACACCAGCCTCACTACAACTTACTTTTAGGTAGTTGTAGAGAGCAATAAGGTCTCTTCTCCCAAGTAACAAGTGATAGGACAAGAGGAAATGGCCTCAAGTTGTGCCAGGGGAGGTTTAGATTGGACATTAGGAAAAATATCTTCACAGAAAGGGTTATTAAGCATTGTAACAGGCTCCCCAAGGAAGTGGTTGACTCACCATCCCTGGAGGCATTTAAAAGACATGTAGATGTGGTGCTTAGGGCCATGGTTTAGTGGTAGACTTGGCAGTTCTAGGTTAATGGTTGGACTTGATGATACCAGAGGTCTTTTCCAGCCTAAATGATTCCAGGAGTCTATGATTCTATATCTTCCTTCTTTCTCTTCCTTTCTCTCTACACATAAGACAAAGATTTGTATTGGTCAACAGGGGTAAATTAAATATGAGCCTCTACCTTTCAATTTTTTAAGCTATGCTCACATCATGTAGAAGACAGCTTCTACTCAACTATTTATGGAGAGAGATGCTGTGATATGGAAGCATTTTTCAAGGAGTTAAACAATACAAAAAAATATTTTCCAGCTCTTCAGAAATGATGGAAAACTGGAAAGAGCAGGGGACAGGGCACACCACTGTAATTCAAGAAATATACAAGGCCCTGGAATTAAATTCATCATCCTGATGACAAAGACTGTAACAAGTGCAAGAAATGCACAACAAATCCTGCCTTGTGATAGTGATTGCAATGACTGAGAAATGCAATGAAGTTTGCTTACTGCTGTAATAGCTTAAAGTCTCATGAATTTATTATCTTACTTTTTTCCTCCATTAACATAATCCCACTGCTTTATTTGTCTGAAAGATACGCCTTTTGGGGAGAAGGGAGTTCACAAAAGTAGGATTTATGATGCATCAATCTGCACCTTTGTTGGCAGAGGACAGACCTGACATATATAAAGTATACTCCCTTTTCTGGTCCTTGCTTAAATTGAGTTGAAAAAAGGAACTGCAAATGAAGATCTTCAAAAAAAAAAGAAATCTTCACTGGCAAGTGTTCTAGCCACACCACTCCAGTCACAGGAGACAGAGGCAGGGACTGACAGAATGAAGAACTACTGACTGTAGGAGAGTCATAGAATCATAGAATGGTTTGGGTTGGAAATGACCTCAAAGATCATCTAGTTGCAACCCCCCTGCCATGGACAGGGACACCTTCCACTGGTTGGTTGATCAAAGACACATTCAGCCTGGCCTTGAACACTTCCAGGGAGGGGCCATCTAGAACCTTTCTGGGCAACCTGTTCCAGTGTCTCACCATCCTCACAGTAAAGAATTTCTTCCTAATATCTAATCTAAATCTACCCTCTTTTAGTTTGAAACCATTACCCATCTTCCTGTCACTATAACCCCTGATAAGGAGTCCCTCTCCATCTTTCTTATAGTCCCTCTTTAAGGAAGGGCCACTATAAGGTCTCCCTGGAGCCTTCTCTTCTCCAGGCTGAACAACCCCAACTCTCTCAGCCTGTTTTCATAGGGGAGGTGCTTCAGCCCCCTGATCATCTTCGTGGCCCTCCTCTGGACCTGCTCGAGCAGGTCCATGGTGGGGGCCCAAGAGCTGGATGCAGAGTAGAGGTGGAGAATCACCTCCCTTGACCTGCTGGCCATGCTTCTTTGATGCAGCCAGGATGCGATTGGCTTTCCAGGCTGCAAGTGCACTGGCTCATATTCAATCTTTCATCCACCAGCATCCCCAAGTCCTAACTACTATGACCAGGAAAGAAGAAAACCTTCTAAAAGCAAGATGGAGCAGAAGAGGAACTAGGAAAAGGTCAATCAACAATAGACACAGTATCATTACAACACTCTACGAACTGATCCTGTATCTACATTTTAAATAATTCTGATCCTTTTCGACATGGGGCTATTTTTCAAGGAGATAAAGTTACAACAGGAGTTAAACTAAAACCAAGAACTGGACTAGAAAAGATACAGAAAAAATATGTCAAGGCCAGCTTCTATAAAAGAAGCAGACTCTGCAGCCTCAAAACAAGACAGTACAAACAAATAAGATGGAGGTTTAAAAAAAATCTGGAATGGCAATGAACTGTGAACTGTGAACTAGGCGCATAAAAGGAAAACAGAACAACACAGGTAAATAAGACAAGTTTAATTATTCTGTACATTACACAAACTATACATCCCCGTATTAAAGCACTTTCAATTTACTGCAAATCCACAGTACTTCAAAAGGTGGTCGGACAAAACTACCACCTCCGGTTCAGGCATTGACTGAAGTACAAATCTCTAGAGGCTGTAAAATGCACCAGCAAATGTTACTGTGTTCTGTTGTGTGACAGCCTCTGTGAATCTTGCAGCACCACTGTCATATGGAGTGATGACTAGTTGGACTGTCCTGTAACCTAATATGACTATTTTTGCATCAGTGAGAGGCGTTTCTAAAACTCAGTGACCTGAATATTCCTCCCTGTATTACCTGAACAGGTCTAAGCCTAAAAATGTCATCCATCCTCTGACTCGATGATTTTTTTTTTTTCCTTTTGATTATCAACAAGACACTGACATTTTTTCCAAAAGTTAAAATTATCTCAGATACCCTTTTCAAAATAACTTGCAAACGTTGTTTGCTTAGTGTCACCAGTTTTTGAGCACAGAACTAGGCAGCTACTCCAGTTCCTAAAAGATTTTTGAAACTTTTACTTCTACATTTAGGTTTAAGAACAGATTTTTAATTTTCTGTTTAGTCCTCTTTTTTCCTTAGTTTTTCTTTCACTCACAAAGTTGAAGGAAGATGCATTTCTGAGAGGTTGTATTGGTAAGTGATCTTTCTTATGATATACACTACCACTTGAAGAAGTGCAGTTAATCCAAAATAACTTGGAGATGGGGTGGGATCCTGTCTGCAATGCATCCCTGTGGCTGAAAGACAGAGGAGCTCTCTTGTATGTTGATCATGGTACACTGTCTTCCTCAAACAAAAATAGAGGAGACATAATTGCAAGACTGATAATAATTGTAAGGTGGTTTAGAAAACAACTGGTAATAATTTGTGGGAACAGATAAAAGAATATTGCATAGAATGCAGAGACAATTCTAGATTTTGAAGAAGTTGGAAGAATTTTTAGGTAGAAAATTTTATTAACACTTGTTTTCATCCTGTGAAGGGAAAAGCAGGAAAGTCTAAATTTAAATTGCCCTTTATGGTGCTAGTGTCAACCTTGTTTGGCTGAAAACAAGTTATTATGGAGTTGTAATGATAGATTACCTTCTTGTGCAGAAAGAGATTATACAAGCATGATTTCTGATGTCTCCTTAATGAAGAGACCAGTCTTTGCTGAAGGAAGGCTAGAGCAGTCTGAAGATGAAAGAGCTTTTAAGATTTCCAGACCATTAATTTTCACTGTTTAATAAATCTAGGTAGTAGGCACAGTACAGTATCATAAAGTATAATATGTTGAATGGATCAAGAACTGGTTAACTGACTTCTTAAAAATAAGCCATCAGTGGTTAATCATCACTATACAGGAGGATGGAGTTCTGCAGGGAACAGGATATTGTCCAGTGAGACATAATAAGGAAGTAATTATCTAATCGTCAGCAATAAAACATGTGGAAGGCATAAAATTTATCACAATGGTAAATAATAATGAGAATGTAGATGTCAAAGTAATCTGGATAGCTTGATAAACTATTCATATCCAAATGAAGTATTTCTAATGCAGCCAGATATAAGGCTATTAATTTAATAATGGAATTTACATCTGCAGAATAATATTTTTTTTTCCTGAAAAGCAGAGATTGAAAAGATCTAAGAGTCATAGTGGCAAGATAACCAGCTTTCAGCACAATGCTGTAGCAATAAGAAGTAATCTGCTTCTTGGAGAAGGAAAAGGTAATTAGAGTACATAGCTGATTTTACCATTGGTGGGAGTATTATCAGGATATTCCCCATAATTCTGTTCTCTAGATATTTTAAAAGAAGGAAAAAAAGTTAGAAAAAGTTCATGAAAAAAAGATTAGCAAAAATGATGGAAGTATTGGAGAGAGTACCTGAAAGTGAAATACAGAACATATCAAAAAGAAGATTGTAAGTTGATTTTATTACAGCGTGTAAGTATCTTCCACTTTTATCTAGTGGAAGACATCATAACAAGAACCTATAGTTGGAAATTGAAACTAGATATTCACATTGGAAATAAGTTGAGCATTTTCATCAATTATGGAAGAAAATCTATCAATGTTAATGACAGGTTTTCGCATCTCTTGATAGCTTCAAATCCAGACTGGGAGGTTTTCTAAAAGCCTGTTACATCCTGATATGGTGAAAAAGGAGAAGAAAAAAGTTTTTCTGCTTAATTTAAACCATCCAGGTGAAATTTAAGGACAAGAAACATTCAAGGATTCAAATAAAATTGTCCCTTGTAAAAATCCCGTATGATTAACAGTCTTATAAAATTACATTTTATATTCAAATTGATAAATCACACTTGTTGTTATCACAATATAGAGTGAAGGTGCCACATTACAAAGAAGGCTTCTGAAAGGTCCTCAGGATGTTATAGCACTCTCAAGAGAAATGCTGCACTGTGTCAAAGAAAATAACAGCACTTTCTTAATTTTATGCCTGGATTTTAAGTAATATCTTTCCCTTCCTCCTACTCATCATCACCTCAAGCTCTCCATCATACCCCACCTCTCTGACCCTTGATTTCTGGTTGCTTCTGATCTTAAAAATCTTTTGTCTCTGCCTTTTTCCACCAGCAGCATTGAAAAGAATTTTCAGTCTCAAATGTTTCTGGCACTACTAAATTTTTCCTTTGCAAAAAGTAAGCTATTGACACTTTGTGGTCTGTGCTGGTCTCAAAGATTTAAATTTATTTCTACTTTATTTAGGAAGGAAGTGACAAAACATCTCTTACGCTATTAAAGTAGAACTAGCTTTTTCAGTGTCTGTCATGAACTCGGAAAAGATCTGAATTTTATTTTATGAATATCTTATCTGATCCTATCTGCCTCTCATGTTGCTGTCCACCTGCTTTCATATCATTTATTGTAAAGGAGCATGAAAACACTGTTAGAAACCGAAGAAGCAAAGTAAAATAATGATCCAGTCAGAAGCATCCCCGAAGGCTAGATTGCCACATGTATAGCTGTGAAGGACATCTCAGGAGATTTCATAATTCATCAACAAAAAATATTTTGTCCTGGAAAATATTTCATCAAGACTATTTCTGCAGGGGTGTTTGCTACTTTTGCTACTGGTGACTCTGGACTCCTTTCACACTCTCCTATCCACCAAGAAAACTGTAAAAAATATTGGGTTCATCCTCATCTAAGAAACTCCTTTTTTGTATAATAGGGAGCCTATCAATGGGAGCCTACCCAGTTCTACTCAGTGACACAGGCTTGGAGACAAGCTGTTCAGTCAAGACTGAAAAGAGGGACATCAAAAGTCAGTGATCTGTTTGAAGAATGGTCGTATCCAGTGCTGAGGGGTAAGGCAGGATGAATCAGAAGTAGCTGACAGAAACATGCTTTGAACTGATGAATGGAAAAATAAATAATGCCTTGTTTTGAAGAAGTTGATTTAAAGCCATTTAGATAAGACAGTTTGACGGATTTTCAGAGAGAGATCCCAGACTAGATTTGATGATATTATAACATCTGTTATCCTGGGATCTGTAACCCAGGACTCAGGTTTGGGTTGAGTAGGTTATAAACCCATTCCTGGAAGGTGATAGCATGATGCGTTATGTCTGTATGAGGGTTGATAAGACCTTGAGAAAGAACTCTAATTCGATCAGTCTGGTATGTGTAATATTGCCTGTATCCCTCTTTCATAACAAGTTTAGAAGGTAACTTTCCTGGAAATGTTCTGGATTTTTTTTTTTTTTTTCTCATTCCTACTTCTCCTTACTTACTTAGCTATCCTTATGTTCAGGATATTTTTCTGTGGACTGACCTAACCCTCGTTTTCGTAAATTTAAACTGTTTTTTAATTCTGTCCATCACGACATGGAATATTTTCTTTTCATAGCAGCACTTTACATGACCAAAGGTTATTATCTTATCCTTGGTTAGTCTTCTCTCAATAAGTAATTCCAGTCCTCTCAATCTTTCTTTAATATCCTTTTCAAATCTTAGTGCTTGCATTAGCTTATCTAGTTGACCAAAACTCTTCTTGAGGTATGATGCACAAAAATGTGCCTTGAAGTATGGTGCAGTTCCGCATTACCATGACAAAAGATAACCAGAGCAAAGATAGCTTCCTGCGTTTTCAAGATGACACTTCTATTTATTCCAAGAGAACTGACATTTGTCTTTTCTGGAACCTATAATTACTTATGTTCCTAACTCTCATGGTAATCCTTGTTTGATAGAAGTAAAAAAAAAAATAAACCAAAACAAGAGGACTTGTTGAAGGTCGCTTAGCAGAGAAATTTCTTGAGTCTTATTCTGGTGCTATATCCAGTTACTCATGCTGGTTTGAAATATGCTTACTTTGATTTTCTTTTCAGAATATGTTTGCCCCATTGACACATGCACTTACAGTCTCCTTCTCCCAAGTAGATCAGACTGCTGCAGAGATGCTGCTTGGCAGACTCTGCATCCTGCCCTCTCCCATGCATTGTGCATTGCTATGGCTCACTCCTAGGGAGCTCATAACAAATCATTCAGATTTTTCCACAAATATCAGATTACAAAGAATAAATACTGGGAAGATTTCACCTAACAAAAGGACCCCCCTGAGATGTACACAAAGAAATAGTTTGAATCTGGAGACAACATAAATTATTTCAGTGTGTCCATAGCCATACACAAAAACATTTAGCAGCCTATATGTCATTCCTCTAGGTTTAATGCTTCAGGCTGATGTGATTTTTGCTGTGGTCTGGAATATGACCTCTACTTTTTGTAATTTGCTTAAAGATCATTTATACATGGAAATAGAAGAGATGGAAGTTGGGGTGCTGGGAAAAATATATTTAACATTTGTGAAGTGTCACTGACTATAACCCTATGATTTTTTGTCAACAACTTTCTTCAGAGCAAATCTCTGCCATTCCAGCCTAACAGTTGGAAACAAGAGAGCTGAAAAGCCTGAGTGTTTGCTAGACAGTTGCAATAAATATCTCCTATATTTAAATGTCACTTATTAAATTATAGTGTATGATTTTTCCTCATTGCAGATGGTACAGTAAATGGGGACAGAGAAGAGAGTAGGAAGCTAAGAAAAAAATTAATCAATATATTTCCTTTGCTCTATCCACTGGAACAGGGAAGGAATTTTTTTTCTTTGTTTCTTTACATAAATTAATTATTTTTATGTATATTTGGGTAATGATTCACCAGTTTTCATGGAAGTTTGAGTAAAAAAAGTTTAAGATAGACTTATGGGGAAAACATTTGCAGTCCAAATCAGTGCTACATTAGAAAATATTTTAGCACAGTGATTAGGCTGCTATTCTGGGTTGTAAGAGAGGATGTCATTGCCTAAAACTAAACATCAAGGGGCAGTTTAGATGCCCCAGGTTATCCATGATGTTTATATGTGTCTATAGCAGAACAGGGAAGCAGCTGTGAGGGGAAGCCAAATGGTGAATGAAACCAAAATAGAAGTGCAGGAGAGAAACATGAGCAAAAAATCTTGTGAAGTGCTGACCTAGTTCAGCTTTAGCCTGGCGGGTACCCTTTTTACTACGCCTTAGACATAGCTACTCTCCTATTTGTGAAATTGTGGAGATCTCCGCCAAGAAAGATTTCCATTTCAGAATACTGAAGTAAAGAGAAATATGTGCAGAATAAACATCTCAAATTGAGCAGGAAGGAACTTAAAACTCTTTTTCTCGTGGCCCAAATCGTTGTGCCGATGATGGCTGTCCTGCAACATCCTGCAGTTTCTCTCTTTATTTTGGCCACTATAATTTAAATTTCAAAAGGTTTTGATTTAATCCTAATGTCAAACAGAAACAATTTTTGAATACTCAGAAATTGTTTTGCAATGGAAAAACTGTTTACCAATCTACTCAAAATCAAAAAGGCTTTTGCTGCCTGGCAAGTACAAACAACAAAATATGAATATTTAGAGGTACATACAATATACATTTTAAATGTATTAACTATGTTAAATCAACTACAGATTTATTTTATAGGCTTTTGTAGTGTCAAGGCTATCATCAGGTAATACTGTGACAATGTGTGAGGAAGAAACCATACTGAACCATAATTATTAAAACCTATGGTGATGGTATGATAGTGTATCTTGGAAACCTTGCTGCACTTAAGGTTTCTGCAAAAATACAGTCCCTGCTCTGAAGAGTTCATGATCTAAATAGATCAGAGCGACAAAGGAAAAGTAGCTTTGTAGATGGCACAGAGCTCTGTGCTGTTGTTGCAAAAAATATCAACATATATTGTTCATTTGCAGAATCACACTGTACTGACAGTTTGAGGCAACATCATAAGCACAGTTTCAACACTGGTATGTTTTTGCTTCTGTTTCTTTTCCTTCTTTCTGAAAATCAAGTCCCTGTGTCTAAACACTTGCTCTGGTTGGCTAGTATCATGTTTCATGCTGTCTCAATACTTTCTAGTAGTCTTCAGCATGATGAAATCTACTTCAGCAGTGACATTATTTCAGTCTAGCTGTACATACGTTAACTTGCATTATTTTTATGTCTGTTTACTGCCATGTTTCTAACATCTCACCTCTTTACTTCTGTTTCAACTGTGTTCAATATTCCTTTCCATGTAATATCAGACTGATTATCTGATTTCTATGAACATGCTCTTTGTTCTTTTAGACCATTAAAGATTGGAAATAAGAAGAGACACAACAGAGACCTTGTTTCTTCCAGTAAAAGCCTTCCGACATATTCACATTTTGCCATTGCTCATTAGCTTGCATTTATATTTCTTCAGCCAGCATGCAGTTCAAGTGAAAGTACCCAAGTACTGTTATCTGAGTAAATAATGTTATGTATTTTACAATGTTTATTCACTGCCAGGCACATCTGCCTAGGTAGTATTCTTTATACTGAAGACAATTGTAGGCAAATAATTTGGAATGAAACTAGGGTTACTATTTCATGACAATGCTACTCTAGTATAATAATTATTGTATTTTAGCCACACAAGACATAATAGTAGCAAAATACAAGCATACCACGTCCATGTGCTAATTTTAAATATTGCTCTGTAAATCTACCCAGCTATAAAGATATAATAGAATTACAACATATTTATTGACATAGCTCTTAAAGCTTTATTATTGCAACAAAACAAAATATTTTCAGCTTGCATGCTCCTAATCTGTTGGTGCATTTTCCAATTTGTGCAGGCAATTTTCCATCCTTATGCCTTTATTTGCAAAGTAGTAATCTAAAGACACAAACTACTACACATATACACACAGGCACGTAGAGATATACACAGAGATGTGGATACATGTTTATGTATATATAGATATATGTGTTTATAAATTTAGATTCAATGTATCTGCTTTTATATGGATATTTGTATTATATTTAAGATACAAAACATATTTGAACATTTATTTAAAATATTTTGTTAATTTGTACATCTGCATGAAGGCTGTGAGTTACACTGCTTTTTTCACAAGTGTTATGCTGACTTCCAAATGAAAGTTTCTGTAATTTCCAGTATGGCTATTCAAAATTCTACTTGTTACCTTTCTTGCAGTCATGACGCACAATTATGAATACAGACACTAATTGCATCATGTTTCCTGAGCTCTTAGTACTGTTACATTTCAGAACAATTTCATTATACCTTTAGGAAGGTGATATATAAAATTACCAACTGAAAAGTCTTCCTTATTTTATTGTGTTTTAAGGATAGTTTCAATAATCTGAGAAAAAAATGTGATCAAGTTTATTATCAATTGAGTCTATCTTAGTGGAAGGAAAAGGGTTTATTTCTAGCTAAAAAGAAAAGAAAATCTTGTGCCACAGGGCTGGGCTTGCTTCAAATTGTTCAACATGTAACTACAGCGAGGTTAAAAGATGAGGAGAGTTCCCAGCAGAGCAAAGGCATCCTCATTTTTCATTGTCATATCCCATTAGAGCTAAATGACATGAATTCAAGAGTAATGTGGATTTCTTTGGGTGGGTATGCAGTCTATACAAAGGCATTCAGTAGTACTCTTCAGAGATCAGCTTAGCAGTGCCAAAGAGTTTCAGGTACTGAAAATTACCACTTACTTCATTTACTAAACACGCACAGAGGCACCTGAAGCTACTAGTCCTACTATTTGGACAAGTATGTACAGAAAGACATGGAACAGAAGGAACAGTTATATAAGCAAATGGAAACAGAATTTGATAGGCAACTGGACAAAGACACAGACTAAGTTACTAGTTTCAATCTCTGTATTAATAGACATGGAGAATTTTATTTGCAATGACTCCCTAAATTATTTGCAGGATGAAATTGACAACAATGCTAACAAAATAACATTAAATATGACTAAAGTAACCCCTAGAGTGAATATTACTGCAAAACCATGCCAAATTATTGAATAATAGCATTTTCATACATTGAACATAAAATATCATTATTTAAATTATTAGCTTATATGGCTTTGAATTACACTGGCTGCCAGCTTCAATAATAAATGTAGAATTTTGATGAATACAAATTACATTATAGTACAATCGAGATAAGTGCCAAGTACATTTTACTAGGAAGGTTTTTAGGGGCAGGAACATAACAGGAAATCCTTAATGTCTAAGAATAAGTGTGATCTCCAACCACTTCAGTCCTAAACATCTTAGCCATCTCCACATTTTATTGTTGCTTATCTTAGATGGCTTCCACGTACCCAGGGTGATGATACTTAGTGTGCTCAGGTGAAAAGTCTAGTCAGCAGCAGAACATGCAATGAGTTGAGTTTGCAGTATTTTTCCTAAAACTCCCTATTAGCCCTTTGAATCACTTGAGTGTGATGCTATCTTTTTTTGAGCAGGTTCCTATGACCACCTATAGTATGACCATAGGGTCCAAGTGTTAAATAAAATGGCAAAAAGAAAAAGAAAGCAATAGGGGAAACCAAAGTTGTGTGCAATAATGAGTTCTCTCGTATGCACTGCAAGGTGAATTTCTGCTGTTTGTCAACTGTTAATAATACCATGAGTTAAAAGAACTGAGAAAGTCAAGAAGTAGCACTGAAGTTGGAGTGGTGGTGTGAAAGAAAAGAGCCCTTTCAGGCAGGATCAACACAGAGGACTTTTAAGTTGTAAGAAAGGGAGATTATTAACACCTCAATTTACTACCTGAAGAACAAGTGTCTCTGTGATATTCAAAATCTTATATCTTTACTTTTAAGATACTTATTACAAGTTTCAATACCTTGCAAAAATCAAGCCAATTAATCAGAGCAAGTGTAAAGAAAAAGAATGAAAATTAAGAAATAATTAGTAGTGATGATGTCTAATCACAGACAATTCTTAAATCATTACTTTGAGATTTAGGTATGAAGGTTACTAGATACATACAAAGTCCTTTATAAATTTGGAGTGTGTATTTGACTCCTAACTATTTACCATCCTTGAGTATTATATACCTATACCAAAGACCAGAGTTCCTTTGCATGTTAATAACTCACTAGTAGTGATTTACCAGTCCGTTTATATAGCACTTGATCCAGGTGTCATTAAAATAAGTATGAAGACTTAATTACTTTAATAGAACTTGGATGATCTCCCAGTGCCACCTTTTTAAAATCTTCTGGTACATTTCCCTGAGCAGCAGAGATGCCTGAGTAACTTTCTGCCAGCAAAAGTGACAATTTCACTGTTCATTCTCCTGCTCTTGTCTGCATCATTCCTTCCCTTGTGTTATATGGCTTGGAGGATACCTTGCTGAGCCAATTCTATTTATCAGCTTGGCAAAAAGCTGATAAGCTACAGTTGGTCTACAGTTTTGTTAGCATTTTTGCTGAGCTACTGAAATGAAGTGGCTCACAAAAGCCTTAACTAAACGTCAAGGTGAGCTGAGCAAGGACTGTGCAGACAAGACTGAGGAAAAGAAAATCAAAATGGAAGAGAAGAACTCCCTCTTTTTGAATTTGCTATCTGCCAAGTTATTTCACTCCAGCTAGCAAAAGTACTTCTGTAGGCACTCTTTCCTCTTACTAATGCTTTGATGCAATATCTGGATGAGGTTCTCTTTTTCCATCTCTCCATCCCATCAGCATTATGAATTCAGATACATGAGCTCATGCTGTGAATTTGATCCTGGAAGAAAAAAGTTGTGTTTCAGCAGTGCTTAAATCCGGCATGAATTTTTCAGTGGGATGGACTAGTACCACATTAATGCAATGATCATTTGGTACAAACTAACTTTCCCAGTTCAGGTTCACTAAACAAAAATGAGTGGGTAAGCTTGGTACAAACAAACATCATGCCCATCTTCCTGCCTCCATCAGTAAACCAATGTATAAACATAAACTCAGGAAAAACTCCTCGTGGCCTGTTAATTCAACAGTAATGCAATCAAGAATCTAAGCCTCCCAGGTGGTCTAAGAGTGTAGAAACCTGACATGAACAATAGAGTAACCATGGATAAAGCATTTCTCTCTAAATTGGTGAATGTGGCTAGCTGGTTCAGTACACAGCAAAACCAGCTGATTTAGCAGAGAAAGAACGATACTGGGAAAGAAGTGAAAGCTAAGGGTGAACAAAAAGATAAAACAAATACACTGTGCAATGTAATGACATGATCTACATTACCTTATGGACCTCTCCAGATGCTTATCACTGCCTCTGTCCACCCTGACTCCCAGGCAGAATTTACCATTACTCTGACGTGCTATCTCTGCTGCTGCCAAGACAGCTTCAGAGTATTCTGTCTTAGGAAAAGTCTTGTATTTAAACCTGTTAACTTAACCCACCTCACTTTGACTGCAATTTTGACATGAGTAGCTCTTCTAAGAAATTTAATGAAGTGATAATCACTAGCGGGGAACAGCTGGAAAAGTAATTCTTCCACTTGTTTGCAAAGCACGCTTATGCCTGAATACTCACAGGTTAACATAGCAACATCATTGGCTACTACTTTGCAAAAGCAGCTTTGTAACCATGTTTTGGTATGTGTGTAAAGGTAAGAAATTCCTTTCTTTCTGACAATCCTGAATGGTCTCATTTGGACTGAGTATTGGCAAGTGGAGTACTGAGGACAGCTTTTGGATCCATGAGTGCTCAGTGAAAGGCATTGCTAAGGTTGTCACCAAACTGACAAGTAACTGAAATTTCATATACATACCAGTTCACTTATTCATCAGCCCAATAGAAGAGAAATAGAGAGGCAGTCTTTATTGAGACTAAGAAAGGATTGATTCACATATCAGTAAGAGGACTGGGGTTTTTTTGGAAAGCTGCAAGCCTGTGTTTCTGTGTTGTAACAGTTCAGGTTTTCACCTATAGCTGAGATGTTGTTTTGCCCATACTCCAAAGAAAAATAATACAATTGGACAAGTAAGGAAAGGTTAGTGACTACCTATCATTCTTCCTTGTCAAATCTTACAGTGGAAATGGATCTCAGGAGTTTATTTAGTCCATGTTCTGCCTCAGAGATGCTTATCTGTGCCTAAATCTTTCACATTTGTCTAATTTGTTCTTCCAGAGTTCATTTTAGGGAAATTCCCCAAAATCTCCACACAGCCTTCTCCAGTTTGATAATATGTTATTGTTAGGAACAAGGCAGGGTGGGTGGAGGGTGGGGGGGCAGGCTCCCAATGTATAATCCAGTATGCATCTTCTCCTTTGCCACTTTGCCAAGAGATTGAGGGCACTTGAAAGGAAGGATTTTATTTCACTCACGTTTGTATTCATCCAACTACTGTCACTAAAACTTTGCCAGTGAGATAAATCAACTAAAGGCTTAGTTACATGAGGTGTTAGGCTCCATAAGAGAAGTTTCTGCCCTACTCACAAGCACCATTCAGCTATTTAATTTTTTGGTTTCTTTTTCTCTTTTCTGTAGAACTCCAATAAATCTTCCTTTTGTTTACTGAGAAATGAACATGACTGTGGCTGTGAGAGAAGGATGTTCTTCCATGGTACTTTGAGAGGAATTGGTCTGTGTCCTCTTAACAGGCAGAATACAACATCTATAATCCAAAGGAAAAAAAAATCAGAGCATTTGTAATCAAATCAAAACCCCATTCTTTCAAAGATCCTATTGATCTTTACAAATTTCTTTTGGATGATAAGAAAAAAATTACCATGTTTTATTGGACAAATCACCAAAGCATTCATCCTGAGTCAACTCAGATGTCACTTTTGCTTTGGTGAAGAACTTCTCATATCAGATCCTTCTGATACAAGATCAGAGACTTCAATTTGTATTTCCTCTACCCTAGACCATTGCATTAATCAAGAGATTGAAAAGTGTGTGAATTTATCTCTCATCAGAGGTGACTACTAAGTGCCATATAGAACATATTTTTAATTTTTTTTTTGTTCTCAAATTGAAAGTTCCAGTTCAGTTAAAAAAGATGCAAGAAAATTTACCTTTTAAATATCTTCCAAAAGTTATGTTATTTGCTTTGATAGGGAAAAAAAGTATATTTTGAAGGTTAAGAAATTGTTACAAAATGAAAGTGTTGTCCTCTGAACAATTGCATTAAGAATATAAGATTAAAAGTTATATATAATTAAAATAGTACTTAAATAATGTCTTAAAAGTTTTTACAAACAACACAGCCAGAAATAATGAGTTATAGATGTTTATTTTTTTTCCTGTTACATAGCTCAGATTTGTGTAGTAAATTCGTTAAATTTAAGTCGTTTGGGCACAAAACCAGAAAGAAAGCCAAGTATATGCAAGGAGCAACAGCTCAAGTTCACATTTTTCAATAAAATTTGATCATCTGTTGCTGAGAAGATGCTGTTTCGCCCACATGCCAAACAAAACCCAGAATTCTTGAGAAGAACATGTGCATTTGACGATATGTCATTATAGAGGCAGGAAATGATTCACTGGGTGTCAAATTTGCCAAGTTCTACAGTCTTTAGCAAAACCACTGTGTACTTCTTGAAACTTGGTTTGCATATGTTAGGTGGAGATGGATTTTCCCCTACTACTTCTCACTAGATTTGATCCTTGCTAAATGCACTTCTTCTGCTTATGGCTCTTAGTGCACATAAATCATTACCAAACTGAGACTCCCAAAGCCTGTTGCGCTTTCAACATGTAAAAGATAGTTTCCCAATCCCATGCCACACTAGAGAGACCTTCTCATATTACTGCTCCACTTGTTCAACTGAACAAGATGAAAGAAGAGGCTGCATTTCAGAAAAGCTACAAAATACAAATAGAAAGAAGAGAGAAGGTAAGGCAGAAAGAGTAAACATAGGGAAAAGTTGGAGCAACCAGATAGGAGAGATGCACACAGGGCTGAAAGGAAAGAAGGGAGAGAGTGTAGAAACACAAGCTTGTGAGCTGAGGAAACAGGATGAGAGCTAAGAGAATAATTGCAGACTAAACTGCCACCAGAGGCTGAGGAGATTGGTGTGAAAACAGGGAAAATTGTGTGATAGTAAATACACTACATCTGTAACTGTTAGACTATACTTCCTGCTGGACATGGAAATGAATACATTTCAGCATTTCTTTGTTATCTGAAAAAAAGATAGTCTGCATATTTTACTGCTTGAGGTAATATTTTGTGACAACACTTTTTTTCTTAATACATAAAAAGTGGTCTCCTTCCCCAGAAGCATCCCAAAACTGTGTGCTTATATGATTTGATCATAAATAAAAATCAGTGAAAAAAAGAGATATAAAATATCATTTTGAAGTTTGATCAAATGGTACATTTTTAATTAAAACAAACCTCACACATGAAATGAAGCACTCTGAGGGTGTCCTTCACCATCTGAATGATTTTTATTTTGTTATACAACAATGAAAGAATTTAATTCTGTATTAGAAAGAGTTTTGCCAGCAGATTGAGGGAGGTGATCCTTCCTCTCTACTCAGCATTGGTGAGGCCATACTTGGAGTACTCCATCCAGTCTTGGACTGAAAGATATGGAGCTACTTGACTGGATCCAGCAAAGGGCCGCTAAAAGGATTAAGGGACTGGAATATCTCTTATCTTAGAAAAGGCTCAGAGAGTTGAGGATCTAGGGCATCTCATCAATGTGTACAAATACTTGAAGGGAGGGTTCAAAGAGGAGGGATCGAGGCTCTTTTCAGTGGTGCCCAGTGACAGTACCAGAGTCAATTAGTACCACATGAAACACAGGAGCATCTGTCTGAATTTCAGGAAACCTTTTTTCACTATGAGTGTGACTGAGCACCGAAAGAGGTTGTCCAGAGAAGGTGTGGAGTCTTCATCCTTGGAGGTACTCAAAAGCTATCTGGACAGTTTCCCGGGCAGCTAGCTGTAGTGAGGCCTCCTTGAGTAGGGTGTTGGATCAGGTAGCCTCCAGACATCTCTTCCAACTTCATCCATTCTCTGGTTCTGTGATTCCGTAGTTCTGGATGATATCTTTGGCATCAAGATTAAGATTAAACAGCAAATCAATAAATGATAAAAATCAGCTTCTCAAAGTAAATTTCTATTAGGTTAAATACTGAATTACTTTTGGAGTTGAATGATCGATCTTGACCGCTGTATCATCCTGATAGAGATTAAAGTAATTTTCTGTATTTCCAACATTTAGTTTTAAAAACGAAAAAAAGAATAATCTTTCAAACAATTATATGACTAAAATATTTAACATAGAAATAAAAATTTCTCAAGTTACAAAATGCCTATATCACCGCTTCCAGTGCAATTTCAAGTCAACTCCTTTATGATACACTCTATTTGGATAATGTATGAAATTCTTCCTTTTTAAAGAGGATTCCTAGCTTATCAAATTCTCAGAGAAAGGGCTGAAAACACAAGAGTATTAAGTCTCCCAATCTGTGAGTTGTGGACTCATTAAGTCCAGTACTCTGTAAGTACTGTTATTATTAAAATAATATTCTTTTAATAATCTTCTCTTTTTTGAAGCTGCTTTATACTATAGCTGAGCAAAACCTGCATTTCCGTAAAGAAGTAATAGATCAGGTTGTTGTCTTCTTCCAAAGCAATACCACAATATTACATTTGTTAAGTAGTTTTATTAATTGCATTTATTAGCATATGAAAGGTGTAGAGAGCTGGGGAGAGTACCTTGGTTATCTACCAAAGGCACTACCAGGTATCATTATCCATGAATTTGTGAGGGAGCCATTTCTGTGAGGAGAGTTCCTTCACTCAGGTTTGCAAACCAAGAATCTGGCTTGATTCTTCTCAGAGTAACTCAGCAATCACATGGACATGCTGTCTCAGGTGGGTTGAAAATTCTATTTAATTTCTTTACGCATTCCAGTTTTCCCTGTTAGGGGATAAAAGGAAATTAGTATATGAAGCTAAGAAGGAAGGAAAGGAAGCTCATGTTTTTGTATGTAGGAGAAGATACAGGGTGCAACTGTAACTTAGAATCCTGTTTTAAACATAATTTTTCAAAGGAGAGGGGTAGAATATATACAGTGTATGAGAGAGCATAACTGGACTTGAAACTGAAAAAAAGGTAACTACATCTAACTTTTTTTTTTAACATTAAGAAAAATTAGGTAATGAAATGATGCCCAGAGAGAAAGCTGAAGTATAGTTGCTGCAACTGCTTGACAGAGGATTACATTAAATTTTAAGAATATATATACTTGTGTATATATGTGTGCATGTGTCTATGTGTTCACACACACATACACCTCCAGGAGACAGACTAGCAGTGAAAAAAAATCTGCTATGTGCAAAAAAGATTGAAACAGATGACCCAAGAGGTCTTTTCCAGTCATATCAACCGAGTGACTCTATGAGTAGGAATAAAAATATAAACAAAAAGTGCATACAGTATGAGCTGTTTATGCAAAATCTGGGCTCAGAACTCATTAGCATATTTGCAGTGCTTATTTGAACAGACTACAGTAAATTGCATTTTTAAAAATAGTTCACATAGATTCCAACAAAAAATGGCACAGAAAAAAAAACAGGTTGTCAACATCAAGTAAGAGAAACCTGTCAAAAAAAAAAAAAAAATTACTGCAAGGTAGAAAAAAGTCTCTTCTCCCTGAAGGTTTCTTAGAGTAGACAAGAAAAATTAGATGTGTAAATGAAACTGAGAAAAGGGAGGATGATTTCACACAAAGATGAGTTATGTGGGTTTGACAGGGAAATATATTAATAAACTGCTTTTTTAACTTAGCAATAAGATCAATATAGCATGATTAAGTAACCTTTTTTTTTTAATTTAATGTATAAGATTTTTAAACTTAGAATCTTGATGAGAGATATATATGCACACATCTGCTATTATTTTCACACTATTCTTACTATTATCTGTATTTTACTCAGTAAAGACTAGGTATTTAATACTTTGCATATATTGCAGGGATCAGCAAGGGCTGATAAAAGAAGAATAGAAGATTTTATTTTTCCATGCTGCATGAGGATAACATTGATACACAGCCCCTGAATGTGGCAGAGCCAGTCTCCAGGCATCTTCCTCACTCTAAGATATTTTAGCATGGAGTTCAGTTTTCAGAAGGAGTTGATGATCCCAGCAAATCCCAGCCCTTCCTATGTGTGTGAACCTTCTACTGCCCAAAGAAGAATGCAGTAATACAGAACAATTTAAAGCCTCGTGCAAATAACGTTGTTTGGGATCTGCTTATTGTATCATGTTTGAAAAACTAAAATGAATTGAGGGTTGGGGGGGGGGGGGTCCTCTTTTTTTTTTTTTTTTTTTTTTTCCCCCCTTCTTACTAAGTCTGATTGTGAGTGCCTGCTTCTCCAAGGCAAGTTCTTTGAACACTCATGAGTTCCAACTTACAGCTGGAAATTACTCTTAAAATCATGGAACCATAGAATGATTTGTGTTGGAAGGGACCTTAAAGATCATGTAGTTCCAACCCCCCTGCCATGGGCAGGGACACCTTCCACCAGACTCAAAGCCCCATCCAACCTGGCCTTTAACACTTCCAGTAATCCACAGACTCTATGGGCAAACTGTTCCAGTGCCTCACCACCCTCACAGTAAAGAATTTCTTCCTTACATCTAATCTAAATCTACCCTCTTTCAGTTTGAAACCATTGCCCCTCCTCCTATCACTACACTCCCTGGTAAAGAGTCCCTCCCCATCTTTCCTCTAGGCCCCCTTTAAGTACTGGAAGGCCACTATAAGGTCCCCCTTGGAGCCTTCTCTTCTCCAGGCTGAACAATCCCAACTCTCTCAGCCTGCCCTCATAGGGGAGGTGCTCCAGCCCCCTGATTATCTTTGTGGCCCTCCTCTGGACTTGCTCCAACAGGTCCATGTCTGTCTTATGATGGAGGTGCCAGAGTTGAACACAGCACTGCAGCTGAGGTTTTACCAGAGCAGAGTAGAGGGGGAGAATCACCTCCTTCAACCTGCTGGCCACGCTGCTTTTGATGCAGCCCAGGATGCGATTGGCTTTCCGGGCTGCAAACACACATTGCCGGGTCATGTTGACCTTCTTGTCAACCAGCACCCCCAAGTCCTTCTCAGGGCTGCTCTCTATCCACTTATTGCCCAGACTGTATCTGTGCTTGGGAGTGCCCCTACCCAGGTGCAGGACCTTGCACTTGGCCTTGTTGAACTTCCTGAGGTTTGCACGGGCCCACCTCTCCAGCCTGTCTAGGTCCCTCTGGATGGCCTCCCTTCCCCCTCCAGCGTGTTGATCACACCATTTGTGTAGAGGCATTTAGGTTGAGCCCCCAATGAATTTGACTTCCTACCTTTTGTTTAAGCAAAGAAATTTACTGAACCCCAGTATCTGAAATTTTACCCCCTGAGGTCTTTACAGAGTGAGAAAAGGCTAGAGTGAAAAATCGGTGTGGAAAGAAAAATAAGAAGATAAAACTCTATAATTACTATTACCAGGAAATCAGGGTATCTCTTTTCATTTTTTTCTTTTGTTCTTTTACCCTAAACATTATCCATAATTGTTTAGCTACAAGGCTTACTTCAAAGATTAGTAACTTATGACTGCAGTTCTAAAGAGACCTAACCATGTAATTTCTTTGCTTTAAGTACAAAGGCTACATTGGCAAACCATGAATGTATTTTATTAAGCCTTGCTAAATTTCCATTAGTTCTCAGAGCTATAGATTTCACTCAACTTAAAATGGAAAATCATTACCCTCTGAAAAAAACATTTCATTGCTTAAATGTGTAATTAATATGTGATTCAAAATTCCTTGAATCAATAAGCCAAAGGTGAGAGTGTTATTGAGGAGTGATCTGAAGGCGTATGAACATCTGAGAGAATACTGAGCTTTTGCAAATAATATAAAATACATCCAAATGATCGAAACAACAAATGCAAGCACAAAACCCACTGTGTTTACCCTGCTATCACTGCTATCTATAAAATATTATGGAATATTTGGTCCTGAATAGTGGCACAATTACATATTGTGTTTCTCAGGTAGGTATCTTTTATTTTTCTTTTATTGCACAAATACGTGTTGATATCACTAAACTTCAATATCCCTGGGCTTAGAAGGAGAAACTCTGCCATTAATGTGTGGAAGTGAGAATTCCAGGTGATTGGTATCAACCATTTAATAGTACCATTGAACGTCAATGAACTGCATGCAGCACAAAGTAAATATTTATAATTAATACTTTTAATTAGCTTCCATGATTAATGAGTTGCATGTAGATCTGGTTTTTAGTCTTTTGGAAACAGAATAAAGTTCTGTCTGAAAAATAAAGTTCTGTAACAATGAGTAAGCACATGACAGGGACAGGGCTCTTAGGCTGTGTTAAACAGTCTCAGCATGACTGTTTTTAAGCACAACCTTTGAAAGACACTTTGAAATTTAAACTGCAGTTCTTTCAAAAATAAGTTCTGATTATGCTATGAATTAATAACAGAATTATGATTTCAAGCAAGACTGCAACTGCCATCACATTTAGTACACAGTGTCTAGAAAATATTAAGGGATATTTCTTCCAAATTTTGAAAGAAAGTCTCTGTTTTTTGGTGGAAAGGAGGAGATGGAAGGTGTGGAGATAGGAAATCTGAGTCAAGGTTCAGTGCCTGAGTCTCAGGCTGCAGCACAGAACTTCCAGCTTTGAATTTACAAGACTACAGTGTCTACAAATTGAACTCTTCAGATTCAGAGTTGTTTCAAGGGTTGGGGAAAGTTGGGAATGTTTCTAAACTCATAAATCTGGACATATGCCAGTAAACAAAGAAATATGTATATGTCCAATAATTTAAATGCAATCCTAGGGATAACATTAAGATGTATTTTGCATAATGTAGGGTACAGCAGAGAGTTCTGTATGGGGATACTCAAAAGTAATCTGTCAAATTGAGACTCACTGTAATTGATTTCTAAAGCATGGTACTTATAGAAGGCAGTGCTCCTATAATGAACAATTAATCTTATAAGAACACATTTTGTTAGCCCCTAACAAAATGGAGATGATTTTAATATTTCCAATAGAAATATGTGAAAATATCATATCACCAATAGACACGAGAAATTAAATTGAATGGATTCCTAATCTTGCCAGCTGTCTTGAGGACGTTTTGACATTAACATTTCGTTACATTTTCATCTATTACATTTGTCTCTGGCATTGTGACCTCTGGCATTGTGACCTCTGGCCTGCTAGAGCTTAATCGTAGAATCATAGAACAGTTTCGGTTGGAAGAGACCTTCAAGATCATCGAGTCCAACCTTTGTCCTAGCTCTATCAACACCATTAAACCATGTCCCTAAGAAAGCAAATAAAAGGGAAAATGAAAACCCATTTGGTGGTTATTTGTGGAGATATTACTACTTCTTTCACTACAGGGCCAGCTCGTAGAAATGTGAGAAGCTCAACTTTCAAAAAAAGAAAAAAGTTTTCTTCACTTTGTGATTGTAAAGAAAAAGGTTTGAAAGTGTTTGCAGAGCAGCATAAAGTTTCAAACTTCAAGAAGCAAACACAAGAACAAAATTATATCTTTATTATTATCTTCATCATTTGGGGAAGGAGAATCAACCAACTATTATGGAACATTTAAACTGAAAATGAGTAGATTTACACTTGGTATTAGGAAGAAATTCTTCACTGTGAGGGTGGTGAGACACTGGAACGGGTTGCTCAGAGAATCTGTGGCTGCCCCCTCCTTGGAGGTGTTCAAGGCCAGGTTGGATGGGGCTTTGAGCAACCTGGGCTAGTGGAATGTGTCTTTCCCCATGGCAGGGGGGTTGGATCTAGATGATCACTGGGGTCCCTTCCAACCCAAACCATTCTGTGAGTCTGTGATTTGCAACAGACCATACAGCTTTTTTTGTTAAATTCCTGCTCTACAAGAGTGTGTCAGAAATTGTATTTTTCTGTTTCAGTGAATGCCATTCACTTGTACTAACCTATGTGCCTATCAGCTAGAGAAGCATATGAATAGAGAGGTCTGCCTTACCTCTTAGGTTGATTTTATAGTCAGTGGGAAGAAACACCTCCAAAGAACAGGCAATTTGACCTGAGAGACTCACAGCAACATGAGTTCAATTGCCCTTTTTCAGCTGTGAAGGGAGTGAAGAGAAACTTACTCTTCTACTCACTGATGCTCAGATAGGCCAGCCCCATTTGGCTATAAGAATTTACCTATAGGTAGACCTAAGATTTATAGAACAGACCAAATATGAACACATGAAAATTCCCAATTGAGACAGGGTTGCTGTAATTTCAATTTGAATGTGCTGAACCTAACCACTTCTTGGTTTTGAGCCCTCGCCCCCTTCGAGTTATTTTTATTGTTATTTTGGTAAAGCTTCAATTGACTCTTAATTATTTGAATTTATTTGGTGTGAACCGATTAAAAAGAAGGATTTAATTGATATTCTGTGGACACAGGATATTTTTTATTTTTATATCATATCAAAGGAAAAATGTTTGCTAAGTTAAAAAATAATAAAAATTTAAATAAAAGAGGACAAGAAGTTTAGACAGGGTTCACTGTCTGACAAGTCAAAAATTGTGAATATGTTTTCTACTTGTGCATATATGTATGCACATATATATATAAGTTCTGTTTCGGAAAAAAATCTCTAAACCTTTTTTTTTCCCTTGAGGTCCATGTTCATAGATAAAGTATTTCAATGAGAAAAAAGTCTACTAGCTTAAGTACATCTTGAGAAAATAGCCAAAATCCAACACCAATAACGGAGAGGGGAGTTGAGTATATACCGTTAGGTTATCTGGCTAAAGGCTAAGCAAATTATACAGAAAGGTAAGGATAAGAGCAGCAAAGGCAGCAGAAGAACCTTCTTAATGGATTCAGTGAAAATGGTGCATTGTACAGCAGCTGCACCTGAAACCTTCAGAAGAGAATGATGAGACCATTGTCGTGGTATGAAACCCACCCAAGATGACTGTGGAGAACTTTGCCCGCTGATTGCCATGTAAACCAAGGGAGGGTTATTGCCTGAAGGAGTATAGGACTTATTTTCGAAAGCATAGGCAAGATAATTTTTGGGATAGAGCAGAGAGAATTATGGGATTATAAAAAGCTTCTTATGGGGTACTCTAAGGAGAGTGTGGAAATGTGCATAATTTATTACAGGAAGTTTTGGGGGAAAGGATCAAAGCTAAGGTAAAGGAAGGTTCAAGATGAATCAGAGGAAAAAGAGTTTGGAAAAATGGGAGGGAAAGGAATAAAACTGAATGGGTATGTGTAGGCAGGCTGCTGGTCAGTACGCTTGTCTGACCAACCCTGCATCTAATCAGTTTAGTTTATACTGTCTTCTTATTAAACCTTATCTCTGTGTGAGTGCCCTCTCTGTTTCTGAGTCTGCATGAACACTTGGTGACCTTGCCAACAGGGGACCATGAATGCAAAGGCCTCGGAGGTCTAGGAGCCACCAAATTGAGAGAGTATGGTCTGGAGGCAACTACTGGGGAGACCAGATGTAAGACTGGATGCACATAGACTGGGCTTTTTGAGATGTTCACATTAAAATGAACATTGTATTTATATGGTTGGAGGCTGAGGCACTGCTCTCTCCCTGTTGGTTGGTGTGACCAGTTGCACACACGTGTGTATGTGTGCACGTGTACACCTAAACTAATGTTTGGACCTGTGGATGAGGACATCTGGCCAAGTGGGATTAGAGAACTCTGTTAGATCCAAAAACCTACCAGATTCACCTACCTCCATTAACTACCAGCTTGTTTGCTGGCCCTTAAAACCCCAATGTTTACATTAAACCAAATTCCTTGTTGGTAAGCAAAGCTGATCAGAACTCTGTATCAGTCTGATAAAGTAACTCTGTTTATTAATGAAAGTTAAGGCAGTAATTTAATTGTTGAATCAAATATTCTTTAGCTTTCAGCTAGTCTGATCTTCATAGTGTTCTCCAGTGATTTAGTTTATGTTCACTTTTGAATAAAAAACTGTCTTCCCTCAGTACCTGAAGGGAAACAAGGAAGAATAACCTACACTTTCACCTAACATACATAGTGGCAGGCAGGATCAGATCTCTGCTTCAACTGATTTCTCCTTTCCAGCCCTGCCTTAAAGCAGACCAGCAAAAGATTTATGTACGATTTCAAATTAGTTAATGATGTGATTTTTCTACATAAGTAATCCTCATGTACAAATGTACGAATAGAATAAATGTCTGTGAAACATACTAGATACTCTGTTCATTCCACCCATTGGCACTAGGACCTTAGCTGGAAGCTCAGGTTTAAGACACTGTGCTTAAAGAGAGATGTTTTCCTTTTGGAGACAGTCTAGAGGAGAGTAACAGAGGTGATCAATGGGAATCATAATTGAAATTACTTAGTCTAGAGAAAGAGAAAAAGACTGAGGTGAGATATGAGAAGAGTCTTCTAATGTGTAAAAGGAACTGCAAGAGGAAGGGAATAAAACCTTTTTTTACTGGGGACAGTGTTAGAAGTAATAGGCTGGAGTTCATCAAAGATGACTGTGGGAGGCATTTAAAAAGAGTGACAACTTTGAAGACAGATCTGCAATAGAGTAAATTGTCTAGGAAGGCATGCACTCTCCATCACTGAAGATTTTTTGGAAGAGATTAGATGAATATGTGTCTTGGGTGGGTTAGTTATAGCTGATTCTGCCTTGGATCTGCAGGCTGGGCTAGATGACCTTTCAAGCTCTGATCTATGATGCTGTAGAAACAATACTAACCTCTTTTGTAACACACTTTCATATCTACTGTTAAAAAGCCAAGTGTTATCATCAGATCCAGAGGTGAGACAGATTAAGATGTAGTGAGGACTTTACTATGAATGTTTCTTTTTGACTTGAACATCTTTTAGTCCATTAAATTTATTAGAAGGATTAACAGACAAATAGGAAGACATGTATGGAGAGTACGATTTTATAATTCATTTCTCTAAAAACTAAGGTAAAAAGACTAAAATGAATTTCCTGTGGAGTTCAGCTATGTCCACTGTCAGCCTATCAATGCAAAGAAAGATTTCAGGAATGAGATTTTTCCTTCACTTTTCTAAACTCTTGTTATATTCATCTGCAGATGCTATAAAGCTTTTTTTGAGCTTCTTCCTTGGCTCATTAGTAACATCACCTCTTTCATTTACAGACAATGTGAGGTTATGGGAGTCCATCCTTCAATCTTACTGTGTTACAGGATCATTTTTATTGCTATTTCTAAAATTAAAACCATATTAAACGTGTTTTTTAAAGTATTCTGGGAAGTTTGAAAATGCCAGTTAAGTATTTTTAACTGTTAAGGTTGCTGTTAACACAACTATAACCAAAACTACATATAAATCACAATTTTTAAATTCTCTATAACAATTGGCTGACTACTTGTGAATTAAGGAGTCTTACAAGTTCACAGGTGAGTAAAAAATTAAAATTACGTATCATAAAATTTGTTCTCTTCATTTTGCTTGAGGTTTGGTTGGAGTTTTTATGGTGGAGGAATTGGTGTGGGGTTTTTATTATTTTTGTTTACAAGATAGGCCAGGTTTAATTTGGAGGCCAGGTTATGATAGTTTCGCATTGAACAGTAGTCTGACTTTTAGAAGACTATTTGTACAGTAATGAAGTAATGAATCATTTGGTGAAATTAAATCAGATTTTGACCAATGCTTTTTGCATTACTTATGTTTACTTTTGTAGCATTATTGCCATGGTATTGAAGTCTCAGTGATATGCATCTTTTCAAAGACATGCTAATGTTAGCTCTTTGTTACATAATAAAGTTTGCCTATTTGGTGCAAATTACGGAGACTGGGGCTTGAAAAGTGTAGTTAAGCAAGATGCACAGTTTAACTTTCACTAAATAAATCACCCTAGAGCTCTCTGAAGGTAGAAAATATTGTTCATATGACAACAGTTATTGTTGGAGGAAGGATAAAGGAAAATATATACTCAAGAGGATATGTCGCTATTTAATCTCAGTTGTGAATTTTCTTAATTTAATGGACTGAATTTCTCGACAGGATATAAAATATAGTAGAAACAGAGAAAGATTTAAACTTCTTTCCATGTTCTCCAGCTAGTCTATCCTCCCATCCTTTTACTGATTTGCGGTAGTATCAATGAAAAATTTATTCTGAGAATTTACCACCGTAGGCAGGATTAGCAAAAAGTTGTTGAAATGCTAGCCACTGGTATTTCTGAGCGTCTCAGGCAGCCAGAAGAGAGTAATGTGTTGGACATCAAGAGCCAAAAAGAGAGGTTTAGCCAGCTCAGCAATTCAGTTGCAGCTGAGATATTTACCTCTGGGCCGAAGCCTCTAGCTACACAGAATTGTTGCTTCATGTCTTCTGGCAGTGGATATGTCCACTTGACCTCTCTTAAAAATACAGTAAGAATATTTAACTGTAATCAGAATATCTCAAATAAAAATGTTTTTCACTAATATTTTGTCTTTCAGTCACTGCTTTACTTACCATTCTGAAGAAACACAGCATGATCTATCCCATTCCACCAGCATCCCTTGCCCATGCTGAAGCTAAACACTTTGTTCTAAACACTTAATTAAAACTCTTAGTAACAAGAGATGAATAGGAAGCCAACGAGAGAAAGATGCCTGACTACACTGCACTTGTGGTGATATTACTCACAACCTTGGGGCTAGGCCCCCAGTTTGCAAAGGAGGACACAGGCCAGATGGATTTAATCCACTGTGCTGCATAACTGGTCTTTGCATGAGCAGCTTGCTTGAAAAATGTAAATTTTTTTCTTTGCATGCATTATAGGTCTCTTATCATAAGCACAGTGGATTTCTATGCACATATACTTATCCACAATGCCCAAGGCCTTTCTTATTACTAAGTATCAAGTTTAGAGAGCATGGACATGCATATTTGGAAACAGGTTTACCTCCCTAAGGGCATTTTACTGCTAAAATGCAAATACCCATTGGCTCTAGGTACTATGTCACCTAATATCAGCTAAGCATTGGTAGTAAGAATACTTTTAGGTTTTTAAAGGTTATGTTTTTTAGCTTTTGAAAAAGAACACATTGCCTAAATCATTCAGAATCAGGGTCTAAATATTTTTTTTTTTTTTTTAGAAAACCTAGACCCATACAGTAATAGCAGGCAAATAAGGATATTTATTATCTGACATTTGCAAATATTTAATCTGTCTTAAATGTATTAAGGATGACGCTTATGTTTTTTAATCCTTACGCTTTTGTTTCACCCAATGCTGTTTTTCATGGTTTATTTTCATTTTATATTATCATTGTAAGAATCTTACAATGACTTTCATCTCAGCTCCAGAGAATGGTTGCATGAAATGAATAATAAATTATCAAGTAGACATCTGCTCAGGAAGCTATTGACTACAAAGTTCACAAATGTCTTTGAGATGTGTTTTCAATTCTTTGAAACTCTTATAAGTCAATTGCAGGTTAGGTACCACTAGTAAACCTTCGAAATACAAGATTCTCTCTTCATCTAGGTGAACCAAGAAAACTTAATAAGTAAAATAGTAATACCACCAAAAATGCTTGGAGGCTAAGTTTCCCACACTACATGTCTCCTTGTTTTCTGGAAACATATAATTTCAATTTCTCAGATTATTTGGTTTCTTTCACCTTGAAAATAAATAGATATGTCTCAATCAACTATTAATCTAAGTTTTCTTTGCAAATCTCTAATGGAATTTTTTCATCAGAAGCACTAAGATCATATTGCCACGGAATATTTAGCTCTAATAAGTTTAAGCCAGCCCTTAGCATATAACTTTTAATTTAATATCATGCAACCTGTAATTCAGTGGCAATAATTCTTTCTCCAAACACACAGATATTTTAGAATTTCCGAGAAACCTTGCAAAGAGAATAAGGATATCTGTTTAAAGAAAATTTCTTCAGTTTCCACACATGCAAACAGTAAATGGACTTACATGTTGAAATTTACAGATAAAAGATAAAGTTCTAAGCAGTTGGTTTTAGATGCTTAACAAAACAAACTGGCTTTTGTCTGATGGAAATTTAGAAATGGTAAGTGCTGACATAAATGTACTGAAATTCAAAAATAAATGAAGATGTGAGTATGGATGCCTTTCTTCTGTCAGTAGCTGTGATCTCAGTGAAATGCCATAAAGAGCTGTTCTTACCTCAGAATAAATTTTCGTTGAGTAAGGGCATAATTTAGAATTTGGACAAAACTACTTATTTTGTGTGAACTTTACCTAATATTAAGCCTGAGAAGGTAAAAATTACGATTCAGTTTCAGAAAAGATAAACCTCGTCTCATTGACATTTGTAGACCTATTTAATGTTCTGCAAATGGCCATACTTTCATTGTTATACAATGTCCACATTATAGAAATGTCCATGTTATCATATCATTTAAGCTCTTCCACATGAGGAGAAAACATGAAGATAGAAAGTCTGACCTATTTACATCATTCATATGATTAAAGTATGGGAGTTAGCTATTCACTTTATTGTTAAAAAATGTAGTTGGATATTTCTAACTCCAGACAACAGTGTGGACTAAATTTGATTATTATGAATAATAGACTGTGTCTGAGTAAGGCAGACATTAATGAACATGATATGCTCATTATTAATATTTGCCTGTGCAATTGCATGTTAGAACCTTAAAGCTGGTATTCGGCATAAAAGTGACATAGGCTTTACTTGGACTGTACACAGAACACATTTATGTGCCTATCATACAGATTTAGTAGAAATAAGGATAATTAAACTAAGTGCATAAAAACAGTGTAGTGTAAGCAGCCAGAACAGTATCTGCAATCCTAAGGTCAGCCTTCCTCAAAATGAGCCAGCTCTGACTTCCACATGTCTGTGGGGCAGAGGTGCTTTTTACTGCTATGCCAAAGGAAACAAAATTGCTATCGCTTAATTAGGTTTGCCAGCTACCTTTGAGAAAAGGTGATGATATGTTCATGGTTCCTAGCAGGAATTGGCACATTTTCTCGACAGCATTGTTTCTTTAAACTGACGATCACAGTGGCTGAGCATTTGTCCAACACCAAGCTATGTTTTTTTTAAAGAACTCGAATTTCTTGTGTTTATCAGCCCCTCCTTCAATGCTTCCAGTTTATGTTTCCACTTAGTCTAAGTCCATGTGTACAGCTGAACAGAAGAATGCTTGTTGCACGCTAACAGAGATTTAAAATAGATTGTTTGGGTTTCATTTAGATTCACTGACTGAGAGTCAGTAACACATTTTTACAGAGCAGTATGTGTCTTGGGAGTCATCATAGTGTGAGTGTTACAGTTCAGCCTTTTATTTTTTTCAGCTCCACCAGTTGCATCTACTATGTGTGCACAGAACAGAGTTACAGCAGTGCAGAGCTCAGGTCTGTTTGTAGGAATCCTGTAACCCAGGAATATATCATGGCCATCAGAGCCTCTCAGTTCACTTTTTCATTGGCACTGTGAAGGGGATTTCTGAATGCAGGCAGGCTGGGACAGCTGAAATTTGATATGTACTGAAGCAGAAGATAGGGAATGAGCCAGAAGCAGAGCAGAAGTGAATTATTTTCCACTTTAACTGCTGTATACATGCTTGCTGTTCACTTATCTTTCAAGATAATTTGTATGCATTGAAAGAATGTGAACGCATCTCAAAGAACAACGTTACCTTTTAAAAAACATATTTACATCCTTATTTTAAGTTGTTTTTAATTTAATTAGAAACAGCTTTCCTTTCCTCACTCTGTGCGTCTTGCCTTCTCTATGGCGAGTTTTTTAAAGCAGCGTCAGTCTTTCACCAGCCATCAGCATAACACCTAGCACAATGAGGATCTGTTTTTGTCCAACAGCTCTATACATTAATCATAGCAGCATTTCTGAAAGTTACTCAGAGTTTCACAAATAATTAAACAGGAAAAACAGGCAGAACTGTTCCAATGGAAATTAAGTGTACTCACTGCCTGGTTTTGTCAAAAAGATACTGAGTTTTGTTAGCATATTATTTCACAATAACTATGGATATATTTCATGTCACCCACTGATAACTGCATGTATTTCACAGCGTTGCAATCATAGATAAACTATACTTCACAAGGAACCTATAGTCAAAGGATTAGCAGAGTTTTTACTGCAAAGTCCTTTTCAAAGAGGCTCATATGTCAGCAATTGTTTTCTGTTTCTACTTTGAATAAGAGAGGAAATACTGATGAATTTCCTTTTAAACTTTACTTATCTGATGGATAACTTTCCTATAACTGTAAAACAATACATGAATTACAGAACAGTCAATATTCTTTAGTAAAACTGTTATATTTCAAAACATTACTTAATATTCTGTAAGAAATAGTGCAAAAATTATGTATTTTGCTTTACAGGCCAATATGAAAACATCCCTCAATAACTGATCACTTGTGGGGCAGGAAAAAAAGGTAAACCCAACTTTTCTGTGAGTAGCCATGTGTAACTAATATCATCACTTCATGTCAATGTACTTACAGGTAGCTTCATGAGGAGAAATTACTTTCCAATTCCATTGAAAATGCATGAGCTAAAAGAGAGTCTATCTGTTTATTCAAAGCTACTGTGGCTTTGCAAAGCTGTCACGGGTAGCAAGTAAAGTTACTCATACAGGTATAAGATTCTCCTTGGAGTTTAATTTCATCAACTGCTAAAAGGCAAGAGGAAAAGAGAACAATGGTGGATTAATTTCCCTGTGATGGATAATATTTTTCATGTGTGATAGTGTTGATATGGTAACTTTGTCTCTGGAAGACAACTGCCCAGCACCTTTTCTGTCAGACCATGTAATGGGAAAGTGGGGAATGAAGTACTTATTTTCTTACCTCTTGTTGTTGCAATATGCACATATTACTAAATAGATCTGTGGAAAACATTTTTTATTTAGAACATGATTAATGTGCAAATCAGACTTTTTACTATAAATTTTACTCCCATTTATTTAAATTACCAGTTTATCGAGTAGAAAGATTGCTAATCTTAGTCCTGAGTGTTAAAGCATCCTTTACATGTGATGGGTACATATTCTGTGTTCAAAGCAGTAGAAACAAAACAATGAAGGTGGCTTGGGAACTGAAAATTAGTTAAGAAAGGATGGAGAGATCACAACAGACAAAATCAAAAAGGATATGGTAAAGCAGTATTTGTCAGCATGCTGGGTAAGGAGCTAAGAATCATTTAGAAAATTTCCCACAAAACCAAACATTAGCAAGCTTCATTGAGACTTAAATGGTTCACTGGAACAAAGCATGTCTCCATAGTCCTCCCTTGTGGCCACCTAGATTTCTGACAGGGAATCTGGTACCTGTGGCTTTAAGTGCTTGAACCTCATGGTTTCTTCCTAGGAAGCCACTCCAGGAGTGGTAACACAAGCAGCGCTGGGTCCTCAGCCCTGAATGAGCTCACCTCAGGAATCTCCCAAAGCCACAGTCTACAGAAGTACAAAAGATTATCTTTGTCGAGCATCAGCATACTGCAGTTAGAAAACACCGTTTTTCCAGGTTTTCTCTTGGAAGTTTCCCACTTTTGGTTTAGACTGAAGTTCAGTGAAACTTAGTCTTGCATTCAGGAAACAAGATTCCTTACAAGTAAGAGCCCTTATTTTTCAGGCAACTTTCTGCCCACCTAACAGTTGTAGATACTTTTGGTAGACATCATATCAAAGGTGGACATCTACTTGGTGGCTTTGAAGTACTTTTTAGAGAATGAACCTAAGAAGTATGGAAGAAACAATAAAAAACATACCTGAAAATTTAATATGTAGTAATAGAAACAGGTCTTACAGAATCAGAGTTAGGAATCAATCTCTGTACATTGAATGAGAAATTAAAAGTATATCACAGCTCATGTTTGATGATGGAATTATCCTTCTGGTTTTAAATGCCTTAAGTTTTAATGGGAGATTTCTTTCAAAGTAGCTGGATGTTAATCCTTTATTTAAGTCTTAGTAAGTGTATTATACCTAATGTAGGTCCTATGTAATGATTTCTGAAAAGCCAAAATATCATCTATATATCAGAAAAGTTAAAAATGAAAATAGTGGAAGAAATTGTAACCTATCTATTACATACCCTTGAACTTGTATTCCACTGATGCAGCCATACATGTGCATACAGACACACAAGCACACATATACACACACATGCTGTTTTGAGGTACAAGGCTGAGATATATTTAGAGTAGAATTAAAATAAGTCCTCAATCACTGTCATGGAAAAGAGATAATCATCAGGGCTTGGTGTCAGAAATACCAAAGAAATTAGAACCTCTGTCCTCCTAATTTTTATATCATACAGTCAAGGTTTATATGTTAATGTAGAAGTAATATTTTGGCCTAGCTGAATCTGTTTTGTATCTTGCAGAATTTATTAACATTCACAAACTGGAATAGATCCTGCTGTCTGATTTCTGTTATGTGTACTAATGATTTGAGACATTCTTATGCATTGCATACAGTAATTGCTGTGGGACAATACAGGCACAACATTTCAGACTTAGTTTTGAATGCTCATTTTCCATTTCTTAATCAAAGTTAAGCCTAATCTTTGCGATATGGAGAAGGAATTTTCTCAGGAAGAGAAAATTCTTAAAAATTCTCTCTTCCTAAAGCTACATTGCTTAAGATAATCAATGGAAACAAAGACATTACTGCAGTTTTAAGATTATACTTACAAAGGTTTGCCAATGCTTTTCTTAATTCTCTTGTATTTTACTTCTTTCACTATGATAATTCACACGGTTCCCCTAACTCTCGTCTACATTTCAAATTGCTATAACCTGACTCCTTTCAATTCTGTTGCTGACTTTTCAGGAGAAAAAAAAAAAATGAAAAAAAGCCAAAGGGTTATTACTCTCTCTTCTGTCTGTCCACATTGACCTAAAAAGACTTTTCCTTTCAGGTCATGGGAAATAGCATAGTTGGGTCCTTGTTTAAGACAAGTTTTGGACTATACAGTACTTTGAACAATTAGTAGTATTACATATATAATGAAGATGAGAGCAAAGAACTCAAGATCAGCCAAGGTGATATAGAAGGTATAAAGGGTGAATGTACTGTACCAGTTTTATTTTGAATATATATGGCTATGGACAAGCAAAAGGGAATATTCATGTGTGAGTAAGTGGGAGGCAGAAAAGAACGAAAAGAAAGCTTGTTTACCATTTTGAAATAGAGGCAGAAAAGGGAAACTCTTAAAAATGGGAGTTGTAAAACTTTAGAATATGGGTATAAAAAAAAACCCAGCGACTGTGAAATGTGATGAAAATGAACTAGATTTTCTCCTCTCTTTCTTCAAAGGCAATGCTAATCCTAAAAGGTAAAAAGAATATGAATATGAAACACCAATGTGAAAGAACAGTTTTAAAGTACATAGTCCAGATCATACCATTTTCTCGGTAATATATGCACTTTCTTGCTAGGTGAAACAAGTGTCTCAGTGGGGGCCAGATTCCTGCTGCTCATGTTGAACAGTACAAAGAATGGGACAAACTGTGAAGTGTGAAATAAGGAGCTTCACAGAAGGAGCAGTGGTGTTGGATGAGGTAAATAAAACATGATGACACTTTTCTAGACAACCACCAGTGCTGAATTAATTGTGAATGACAATCTTAGAATGCACTGTTGCATTATCCAAAGAACATCTCACCGTGCTTACCCTCCGAAGTGTTGCTTTTTGCATCTGCTGTGTCACATAAGGTAGCAGTGGTTTGCAGCTGTGGTATTTTAGTAGCATGAAAGCACTTAGCTTTTTCCATTCTGACATCATATTCCCCTGAGGAAACCTGGAGTTAGGCAGTGGTGTAAGAATGGTCTCTTCATGAAGGCTTTTTTTCACATATAGTCAGGTCAGTGATTTTTTTGTCAGCAATGTCATGGGTTGGCTGGGCTGGCCACTAGCAAATGGCAGATGCTCTCTATTAACCCCTTTCCCTCCCTAGGAGGAGAAGGAAGAGAGAATAAGGGAGAGACATTTATGGATTGGAAAAGAAAACTAAAACAGCTTTAATGAAACAACAACAATAAATAAAAAAAGATAACAATACTAATAAGAAAATTATAAAATATATACAAATATACATGAAAAATATACCGAACACAGCCCCCCTGATGATGATAAATCACCACTGAAGCTACAGGGCTGGCACTGGGTAAGTCCCAGCTTGGACTCAGCAGCAGACAGGAACCAGATATGGGAGTTAGATTCAGGAACTGGATTCAGGAATGAATGGATTGGGATCACAGACAAAAGAATGGACTGAGTCCTCCTCAGATGCTGGCCTTCAAAGAAGAGAGCTTAACCTTTGTGATACCTCAGCTTTATACTGAGTATGACATATATGGAATGGAATACTTCATTGGTCAGTTCTGTGTCACCTGTCTGGTTTGCTCCTCCCTGCAGGCACGACCTTTTGCTCTGTTACAATCCCTTTCACTTCTGGCACCTCAACACGGGGTACAGGATTTATCAGTGACCTTAGTTGCCACAGGAGCAAGTATAAGCAAGAGCCTTTCTGCACACCATTCCTAGGTAGGAACTACAAACAAGTGCTATCACTACTGGAAGCAGACACTGTCTGGAAAAACATGCTGTTGATTTCAGAAAGTGCAGTTAGAAGAAACTTACCTGAAAAATAAAATCATTAAAACAGAATTAACTGTTTTAGCTCAAACCAGGACATAGTAAGAACATTCACAGGAAACTAATGTGGCATTCCTGCAAGTGCATTCATAAATGAAAAGTATTCCTGAAACCATTATAAAACTGATATTCTGGCAATTGATACAGAAAAGAAGGAATTAGGCTGTTAGAGAGGAGGAAGACCAAAAATTCATAAAGACTGTGAAGAAGGTCATATCACAAATACCACCACTCTACCAATTATTTATAGGTTTGGATCACCACAGACGGGAAAAGGATTTACACCTCTAATATCATGAATCAGTGATCCAGACACTGACTTTTGGATAAAAGGAAGCATCATACCTTTATCTTCCCTCTATTTTTGATGGGCAATGCTGGTGGAAGTAATCATCTCCCAAAGCAATATGTTCGCACTACAAAATACCATCACCTTCCCAATACATGGGTTGATTTCTGCCTTCTTTAAGCACCTTCCTGTGTATAGACCTAATACATAAATGACTAATTTACAGACAGCTTGTGTGGGAAGCCTGATATTTGTACTGCTGGACAGTGTTTCAAGTAGAAATTACATTCCTAAAACTGGAGTTTGTGTGATTTAGTCCTTCCTTCTTCCTGTTTCAGTTCTTTGTTATTGTCGTAGTTTAATCCCAGCTGGCAACGCAGCCACTTATTCACTCCCCCATGGTGGGATGGGGGAGAAAATCGGTATGGTAAAAGTGAGAAAACTCGTGGTTTGAAAGACAGTTCAATAGGTAAAGCAAAAACCACACGCACAAGCAAAGCAAAACAAGGAATTCGTTCACCACTTCCCATGGGCAGGCAGGTGTCCAGCCATCTCCAGGAAAGCAGGGCTTGATCACATACAATAATTTCTTGGGAAGACAAATGCCATCACTCCGAATGTCCCCCCCTTCCTTCATCTTCCCCCAGTTTTGTATGCTGAGTTTGACACCATATGGTCTGGGATATCCCTTTGATCAGTTAAGGTCAGCTGTCCCGGCTGTGTCTCCTCCCAACTTCTTGTGCACCCCCAGCCCACTCACTGGTGGGGCGGTGTGAGGAGCAGAAAAGGACTTGACACTGTGTAAGCACTGCTCAGTAATAACTAAAACATCCCTGTGTTACCAACACTGTTTTCAGCACAAATCCAAAACATAGTCCCATACTAGGTACTATGAAGAAAATTTACTCTATCCCAGCCAAAACCAGCACGTTCCCCACACCCTATTCCATACCGTTTATATCATGCTCAAGTCCCATGCTATTCAATACAGCCTCATTAACAACCACTCCACTTCCCATGCTTTGATATCATCCAGATACCGTTCCCTTAGCCTATGGACCACTCTTGTAAAATGTCCATAAAATGTCCAGAAATGTCCATAAAATGTCCACTGAGTTAATTTAGCCCATGACTTTTGGGCTCCATCTCTTATGGTGGTCATAATTATTCTCAGTCAAAACCATCACTGCTTGAACCATTGAATAGGGGAGGCTACTTGGCCATGTAAATTGGTAGGTATAGTGGATGCCTGCTAGGCCTACATGAGATTTAACCGTGACTTTCTCGAAGGCAGCTCTTTTTAGCATCTGTTTCTATAGCCAATGACTAGTTTACTCATAGACATACGAAGTCTCCTGGGAATCAAAATGTTAACTCATAAAGCAAAAGTAACTTAACCAATGAATACCATCTTCATACAATGGAGAGAAAAAGTATAGTGTGGGATCTTTTAAAAAAAATATTTACCTGAGCAGTGACAAAGAGCAAATATATTCCTAAAATCATTGTTCACAGAGAAGCTAAGCAAGAAAGAGGGTACATTTCCTGAATAAATTATTCACTGAAAATTATTCACTCAAATCCCTCTACATTAAGGCTCCTAATTTTTCCAGGATATGTGACAAATGGCTTCAGATCATTTAAGTCATGCCTGGATGCAACTGTAAAGCCTCCAGCAACATACAGCTGAAGTTGGAAGAAGTGTAAATACTCACAGCAGCTGCCATATCAAAAAGCAATCACGATTCTCATTGAAACAAGCTGAGCTCTTTAAAAGAATGTTAATCAGCACTCTTCAGACAGATCATCTCACTGGAGACAAGGAACAGCGAGTCCTCTACTGTTTACAGTCTCTGAACAGATCTTTTTAAAAGGAATTATTTGTAGATGAAGTGGAAAGTACATTAGATTAAGACCTTTTTCTTTTAAGAAATTCTAGTGATTTGTTTTATAGGTTTATCATGTTATATTTGCACAGATACTGACTATGAGTTACTGGAATGAAATACCCCAGCCAGCATTATTAAACACAATCTGGAGTTTTCCTAGAAATTAAAAGTAGCCAACCCCATAATGGACATAAATTCTTCTATGCAGGTTTCTGTGATATGCTGTATATTTTATTTACGTAACCTCAGGAACATAAAGAAATCTCTCTTCTTCACATTGTGTGGCATAGACCTATGTTTGTTCATCTGAAGGAGAAAATATTACAATGAACTGTAAGGCTGCTGAGTTTGAGCTGGGCATACTGTTCACAAACACAGATGGAATCCATTTAACAGTAAGTAGAGATAAGCTAGTCTAAGGAAAGGTTTTTATTGTCAAGTAATCACAGCAGAAATTATTCTCTAACAAACCTGAAACTGTGTCAGGTAGGAGCAGCAAGGAGTGCACTTTTGTAAACTGTGGAAGATAAACACTTCATATTAAATTACAGCTGACTATCTTTGATAGCACATTCTGCACTCCCTTATGTTCCCTTCCTTGGAGCCAGATCTACAAAAGTTTGTACATTTTCTTTAAATTCTTAATTTCTTATTTAATCAATTGGAATTTATGTACATTTATAGCAGTTAAGTATGTACATATTTTATGATGTAGGTCATAAATTTAAACACACAGGCTAACCTCCAGTCCGTTTGGTTTTGTCATTGTAAGTGTCTAGTGGGGGAATAGCTGGATTGCTGGTGAGGCAGCACAAGCACAACCATAAAAAAACCCAGTACTAGTAACAACTATTCTGCATGTAATTTTTCTATGCTGGGTTCAAAAGTTCTTCTTCCTACTATCTTTGAAAATTCCTTCCTTTGCGGTTTATAGCTATGGCAGCTTTAGGGTAGTCAGGGTACTCAGTATCCATACCAAATCCACTGGGAGAAGAAAACAATGAACTTCAAAAATAGCCTGTAGAATGTATGTGTGTGTGTGTGTGAGAAAAATAATGCAAATAACCACAAAATATTCTTAATTAGGCAGAGTTGGTGACATACACTCTTCTTTCCAGGACTTCTAATGGGGAAAAATTAGATTTAAAACCAGTGAAAGCTTTTTAAACTTCTAGCAGCCAGGCATAGGGCACCTAATAAATAAGCAAAGTGTTCTGTGACAAGTACTGTTTTGTCTTCAATAAAAATTGTCCCTTCGATTAAAAAAAAAACTAAAACCAAAACAAACACAAACCAAAACCCTTAACAATAGCAACAACACATGAACAAACAGGTTTGGAAGAGAATGTAAGTCAGAAAAAATTAATTTCTGAAACCAAAGTTTATCTGCTGATGCTTTTTATTCTATTTGGAAAAATAGGATGATTTTTTATGAGACAGAAAGAAAATCTTAACATGGCGTACAGGCAGTGTTTTTATGTGGATGAATAATAGGCAAGAATAGAATTTAGAGAATTATGTAAATTTCTTTGGGATATTTTAAGGATGGATGGCAATTTCAGGATAAAAAATAATCTCCACCTGGACAAAAGCACATCTACACTGAAACATTCTCTCTTGAGAATACATGTTCTGTTAGGAATTTTAAGAGGTCTGAGCTAAATTTACCTTGAATTCAAATCACCTATGAATATCTTCAGAAGGACCTTTCAACACACATTTTGAATGTGTATTTTCCCTGTCCTACCTTCAGTTCCAACCAGAAGTTAAATAGAAGCATGAAGATGCTCTGCGAAATATTCTCTCACTATTATTTCCAGGCATAGTTAAGTACACATGTTCAAAAAAGCACATTGTTTACTGATGTTGAACCCACAGTAGCTGAGCAGCACACCTTCTGAACTACTGCTATCGGAATTATTTAATGTTTATCTGCTTTCATAGCACAGCTAGGAACAAAAAATAGTATTTTGGAGTGACTTAAACATTGCCACAGTAGCAACCATTACATTACTTTCTGTAACTAAATCTGCAGCTCAGCTTTCTGTGAGAGAAGCATTGCAAAGAGCGTGCTTGTGCCACAGCGTGAAAGAGCTGTTGTGTTCCTCATTATGTGCCTGAATAAAACATCAGCTCCAAACTGGAGGTGGTATTGGACAAGGACCAAGCTTGTCAAGGGAGAGAGAGAGAACGCAGAGATAGTGGGGTCAAACAGGAGTGGTAACACGCTGCAGTGGGCAGCTGATGCAGGTGACTGGGGAGCAAGACAAAACGCTCAAGGCTGACTGCAACCAGGGAGAACCCGCAGCATGGTCACAGACTTGTGGACTGGGAGTAATGCACACACTGACTTGTGCACTATGTGTCTCCTGAAAAAATAAAAAGTTGTTTTCAGGCTGAAGCCCACCATTTTTAGAACCCCAGACAATCACTACTCTGTGTAAGAACAGCTGTACTAATGGACTTTAAGCTGTAAACCTGGAACCTTCAGAACTAAAACAAAAAACATTTTTAACTCTAACTAAAGAGTCATTTCTGCGGGTTAAGATGCAAAACAGTACTTTCTCCTTTGTGAAACTGTGTAAAGGCAATTCTATTCCTGTAGCTATTTGTGGTGGGTTGACCTTGGCTGGTTGCCAGGTGCCCACCAAGCCACTCTGTCATTCCCCTCTTGAGCAGGACAGGGGAGGCAGAAAATAAGATAGAAAAAACCTCACGGGTCAGGACATATGTAGTTTAATAAAGCAAAAGCAAAGGCCACATGTGGAAGCAAAGGAAAACTAAAGATTTATTCTCTACTTCTCATCAGCAGGCGATGTCCAGCCACTTCCCAGGAAGTAGGGCTTCAGTACATGTCGTGGTTGCTCTGGAAGACAAACATTGTAATAATGAATGCCCCACCCACTCTTCTTCCTTTTTCTTAGCCTTTATTGCTGAGCAGATGTCACATGGTATGGAATATCCCTCTGGTCAGTTTGGGTCAGCTGTCCTGGCTATGTCCCTTCCCAAGATCTTGCCCGTTCCCAGCCTGCTGGTGAAGGGGAAACGTTGGAAAGACTCAGCAGGAGCCAAAACACTCGTGTTATCAACGCGTTTGTAGCTAACACTAGAAAGTACAGCACGATGAGGGCTACCATGGGGAAAACTCCTTCTCAGCCCGATCCAATACACTATTTCAGTATCAAGTCCTTCCTTATAAGCACGTATGCACTATTCCGAGCTGAATAAGAGGAGGAATGTTAGATGAAGTAACCTCACATTTCTAAAGAAAATGGTTGAGGAATTTTGCTGCTATTTGCATTATGTGAAACACCATCTATTTTTGGTGACCTGTTTTTAAATTTGCTGATTATCCAGCTGATTATCTCTTCTGACCTTAGCCCTCCCTGCTTGGTGAAGTCAGCAATAAGTATGCTTTGCAAAATGAGCTAAGAGCTAAGTAAGACTCAGTATAAAAATCCATTTACTTAGCATACGTACAAAAAAAAAGTAGTCACCTCAGCAATAAAATTTTATAGAATTATGTTAAAATATTTTATTTAGATCACAGAAATATTTAATTTACTTATTAAGCTTTCTGCAGCTGTTAAAAAATACATGCAAGTACATAAAATTTGTTAACGAATAGAAGCATTTATTGGAATGTGACAAAACTTCAAAGTGCTTTTGATATGATGGCATTCTTAAATGAAATTTCAACAGAGACAGCCTTCAAAACATTCAGAATATGGTATTTTTCAGTCATCTGTTATAAAAAGACCTATCTCACTATGATCTGGCAAAAATTTCACATAATAAAAAAGCTCATGACTTTTATTATTTTTTTCAAGTGTTTATTTTACCACAAGAAGCCAGGTAGCTATGCTGAAAGAAGATAGCATTCACAATTACCATTTAGTATGATCTTACTTCTCCCAGTTATTTTTTTAGGTAGCAACAAATGTAAAATATGCTCTATTTTCCTTTGATTAGCCATTTCCAGATGCTTTTCAGTTACTAGGAGGCATATTCAGAACTCTTAGTTTTGAAATCCAGATAAAGTGTCAGAGTTCTTGGTCCTACTAGGTTCTAAATCACAGAGTAAGGATATAAATAATAGGGAATAATACTAGAATCTAATTCTTCTGCCCCAAACAAATACAAGGCTGTTTCTTTATTCTCTTAAAATACTCAGGGTGTTTTTAAGGTAACTAAAAAATCTGTTCCCAGGAGTATTTTCTAACTTCCTGACATCAAGTACACTTTAGCCATATTTTGACAACATATCGTTCAAGAAACACAGTGACGAAACCCGCCACGTTCCTGGTTTCTATGGCAGTTGCAAATGAACTTTACAAGTTAAAACGGCTTTGTACACACTCACTGATCAATAGTGAAGCCCCAGGAGCCTTACAAAAGTATTTTATTTTATAGACTGGTGGCTTTTGGGAAGTGGGAGTTTTGAATCTTTACACAGAGAGGGGGGAAATGAAGCCATACTTCCACTTCCAGGGTACTCTATCCACAGGAGTATTGTGAAAAAGTTATATGGTAACATTACTAAAGTCATATATACCATCCAACACATTTGTGATAAGGCCCTTTGCCCTTTAAATAAATAAAGAAAGTGGACCTAAAGCTGTGAAAGGTTAACGTTTCTTTTTAATGTGGATTGTGTTGGTGGTTTTTGCTTTATCCTGCAAAAGAATGAAAGTGAAGGAGAACAGAATGTCTGCTTGTTTTGTCTTTTCCCCCAGCACAGATAAATACCCAGACCGGACTGCAGCAGCTTGCGATAAGCCACTGTCTGCTCAGTCTCTGTGGCACCACTGTAGCTGTCAGGCTTATTTAAATTGGTCCATACCAGCCGTTTCTTTAGCTTCAGTACACTACCATAACCAAAGCACTATATAAGAGGCAGATGCAGTTTCAGATTTTTAAAGGACAACAAGCTCTATCCTATTATGCATCGAGGACAAACAAAAAGAAGCTGAGGGCTGGTTTATCCCCTGCTTCTCATGACAGCAGAGGAGCAATTCGGCACCTTCAGAATCAAATCCACATACAGCTCGATGCTGTTAGTTTGCCCTAGAAAATAGCAGACCATACATGTGTTTAATATTCCGTTCTACTAAGCAGGCTCTCAGCATGTGGTTGCTGACATTCTCCCATTCAGCTGCAGGAGTACATGCTTGAGAAAGGAAACTTGTTAGCTTCAGTAATGACACAAAAACTCAGTTCATGGCCAGAGCTGAGCTGCTGCACACTCCCCCCGGCTGAAATCATTCTGGGACTTCACCTTAAACTAACTGACACTTGAGAGAAAAAGCAAGAGGAGATCAATTTGCCTGCTACTATGATGTCTAATTAAAACACCGTATGTGCTGAGAAACTTGTCACAGTTTGTTAAACCATTGAAGGAGTTGCTGGCATTAACTCCATTTTACAGGAAAATCCTGCTTCAGTTGAAGCCCATTAAAATGTTTTTCACAAAAAACTGATTTCAAATTTAAATATGGAAATCCTATTAGGTTCTGTATGGGTGTTATCTTCTCTAAATTTAAATGCACCTTTTAATAAAAAACCTGTTAATAAACCTCTTTAGTGTTTGCAAAACACATTATAGATTTCCCAATATAGTGTTTAATTTATTTAATTTCCTGCAACCAGTAGATTTGATGTCAGTGTGATTTTATTCCCTTGACAAGTTTCTATCACAATTTTTCAGATTTCTAATCATTTTAGTTTCCCTAACTAGGAGCAAGTTAGCACTTATAATTTCCTATGTGATAGTACCAGATCTATTCCAAACAGGTGGGTTTTGAAATTTGCCCTAAATGTGGGACTTCAGGAGATTTGAATAGTTTGAACTGGTAGTCTGAACTATAAAAATCTTTGGCAATTTGGTTTAACCTAAGAGCACGGACAAAGTTCAAAGGAGCATCATAGAAGTCTAAAAATACCATCCACAAAATGCCATACCAGAATCCTTCATGACAAGAAGCACCATAATTTATTTGGATTCTCAATCCCGTACTGAAATTGCTAGGTGATCACAGTGGTTCAGTCTGCCCGTTACATTGATGTATCTTGAATTCTGCAAAAGATATAATTTTATTTGACCAATTGTTTTTGAAGTCACCTAGGATATAGGAAGTAATGGGAATAAATTCCCTATAAACATGTTGTGCTGATTCCTGTCCCACAGATCCATAACATTAAATGTAACCTACAGCTCAGAATAGCAGAAGAAAAGAATTACTCTTTGGAGAGAGCTGAAGACATTTCTTAAGGTAACTTTGATAACTAAGCATTGGGCACAAGGGATTCAGGGTACCTATGCTTAAACATAGGTGTATAGTGCCATTTGAGATGACCCAGGGAACTTGAGGCATACCTGTGGGTTTGACAGGTACAACACGGGATTATGGAAATGTACGTTTCTGGAGGAAAGTGGAAGCTGGAGGAATGGTGCCTTAGGGCACCTCAGAAAGCATTAAATGCCTAGGTTTCCAGCTAAATCAAACCCAAAGAAAGACTTTGTCCCAAAGGACTTTTCTTGCCATCTGAAGTAGAACTGAGTCTCACATTACACACTTAAACACTGTAGCAGAAAGAGCTGAGTGGAATTAAAAAAAAATGATTTAAAATCATACATGTATGTGTTGTGCGGAGAAATTTGAAGAGAATAAATTTAACTTTTTTTAACATGCTGTTTGGTGCAGTGAAGCATGATTATCAAGGAAATTCATGACAATGATCTAATCAGTTTTCAAACTATAATTTATTCCTTATTTCCACCCCCAGCTGTAACCAGCTAGACATTTTTCACTTGAATATAAATCAAAATATTTAAAGTGCTTTAATAGTCGGTCCCAAGTTATTCTCTACAGCTTTGCACCACTGCTAATTAAACAAGCGTAGATGAAATTTTTAACATTTCAGAAATGTATTCATCATGCTCCGTTTTTTTTTTTTTTTCCTTATAAGTGTTCCCAAACTACTAAAATACTACAAGTAGAGTGTGGAAGTCAAATAGTTCTTTTTACTCCACATTTATTTTCAGTAAGAAGGTACTGGATTACAATGCTAGGAAAACAATAGATTTCGTTAATAAACTTAAATAACAATGGAACAAGAAGCATAATCCTTATATTCCCTCTATTTCCAGAAAACCCTCTCTTGTATAGTTTGTAATAACACCATTCAAGAATAAAGTCTATGTGTATTTTGTGGCATTCAGGAAATATACCCTACCGAATGAAGAAAAATAAGATGCAATGGCTTGGTCATGGAGGCCTTCCTCTTCATCTGAGACAAGATGAGGTGCATCTCTGCCATTCCTGAAAGGTTTGCTCAGTTATGTCCAGTGATGGAGATACCACAGCTTCTGCTACTGTCTGCCTTTGTGCTTTCCTAAATTAACCATTAGTTAATTAGTTAAACCATATTTAATCTGAACATCTCTTCTTGCACTGTGTTCTGATCATTCTTTTTCCTGTGTGCTCCAGAGGTGGAAAAGAGATTACTCCCTTCTGCCCTGATGCAGTCTATTATGACTTCTTCTTTAGCTGGAACTTCCTTTACCATTTCAAATTTTTCTCCTAGGCCACATTGCCTACATTTCTCTTCATTCTTATTCTCTTCTAAACTCCTCTACCCATTTGACCTGGTTATTCCTGAAAAGCAATACACCAAAGATTAAATGTATTTTCTTATTAGGCTTTGTCACTGTTGAGTGGGGAGAGTTACTTCATGGACTTTTCCAGCCTATGTTCCTGTTTATATAATCCAGTAAATTATTTGCCTTCTTTTGCTCAGGTAACTCTTCAGATAGGAGTTCTCTATTATTACCAGATCCTCTTCCAAGGAACTGTTGCCCACTCAGTTGTCACTATTGTACTTAGACAAATTCTTGTATTTTTCACAGTAACTTCAGATTTTTACCTTTCTTTCCAAACTGTTAGAATTCCCACACAGCTTCACATTCCCTGCAAATTTAATAAGCATCTTCCCTATTCCATTATCCAAGTCATTAGAAAGAATATAGAGTGATACAAATTTTGGAAAATAAAATCCTTATTCAATAGATCCTTTAATTAAGAAAAAAATTACCAACTAACCAACCAACCAACCAACCAAAACAAACTAAAAACCAAAACCACAACAAAACCAAATATACACCACCCCCCCCCCGCCCCCGCCCCACAAGACTTTATTACCTACTATATTACCTACTAGTTCATCTGATTTTGCCCTCACATCATACTTCTTTCAAATAGGCTCCACTTGCTAACCTTCACTAAAGCTTTGCTGAAAACTTCAAGAAAATCAGAAAATTGGTAATATTTTCTTTCTTCACTTACCTCAACCAAAGCTTTCCAAATTATCATTAAAAAATCTGAGGTCACTTCAACCAGTTCAGAAAGCATTTAAGATTAAATTCAGGAAGACAAGAATGACGTACGTATCCTTACCTTCTTACTCATCTTATCTTTTCATGCATGACCTATTTGAGACTGAGACCTTTCCCGCTTGATCTGTGTTAATTGTACCTGTTTCCTACTCATAGGTTAGCTTTCTTGTTAAAATTAAGGAATTTCACTAGAAAGGTGTGTCTTCTTCACATCGTCTGCCAATAATTTTTCATCACTATAGTAGCAAAGCTAATTTTTTGTTCTTAGAATTTCTTTTAAGGACAGTTTTCCCTGGGCTTGCTTCCCTGAGCTCTTATGCGCTATTATCTGAGATCTCCTGAAGTTCATTGTTTTCAGTTTGGTGATCTCTCTTTCTCTTCTTAATGATCATGAACTCCTGCCATTTCAAGATCACTCTCATGATCTGCTTCTCATTTTCATGTGAGAGAGAAGTTTGTCTGTATCAGCTAGAATTGAATTTAGGAAATAATCCCCTGTACTTGCTTTCTCCACTTTCTATACAAAACTACCTGTCATCAGTTAATGCCAATAGAGAATCATGAAAATATTCATGATGCCAACAAATAATAACAGATTGCATGCAGCAGGTTTTTTTCTCGAGTTCCCATTTGTCATCAATTTCTAATAATTTTCACAAGTTTTCTCTTTTTTTAATTAAACCATACATTTGGAGTGTGCTTCGTAATTTTTAGGTTCTGTACATTTAAAGGAATCAGTAGAATTTACTAACATTTGTTGAGTGAAAAAGGAATTAGTTTTTTAGATAAAATCATGTTGCACATACCAAGCAAGTGTACTGTGATATTGTATTACAGTTATTTGCTTGTCCTTAGGAAACAAATTTCTGGATGCTTGATAAAGAAATATAACATCAAGATTTCCCAGGTGTATCATGTGCCCAAGACTCTGGCTCACCAACAACCAGTTACTGGATTTCTCTGTGTCAATTCAGTTGTCCTAACACCCTCAAGCAAGTCAGTGCCAGGAGAGATTATAGTACAATGTTAAAGATGTAGGGGGTTGTTCCTTTGATGCTTCTACACTGTAAGTTAATATATTTAGGGCCACAGAAACGATCAGAGGGATGGAACACTTGTCCTATGAGGAAAGGCTGAACGAGTTGGGGTTGTTCAGCCTGGAGAAGAGAAGGCTCTGGGGAGACCTTATGGCAGCCTTTCAATACTTAAAGGAGGCTTATAAGAGAGTTGAGGACAACATTTTTAGCAGGGCCTGTTGCGATAGGGCAAGGAATAATGGCTTTAATCTAAAAGAGGGTAGATTTAGACTATATATAAGGGAGAATTTTTTTACAATGAGGGTGGTGAAACACTGGAACAGGCTGCCCAGAGAGGTGGTAGAAGCCCTGTCCCTGGAAATATTCAAGGCCAGGTTGGATCGTGCTCTGAGCAACCTGATCTGGCTAAAGCTGTCCCTGCTCATTGCAGGGGGCTGGACTAGATGACCTTTAAAGGTCCCTTCCAACTCGAACTATTCTAGGATTCTATGATTCTATATACTACAAAAGTGTATTATCTCAGAGCATGTAGGTTCAGCAGCAGGTAATGCTTAATAAGTATATACCTTTCAGCTCCCTGTAATGTGACATACACTGCAATAATTTGAATCTGGAGTTTGGATCCACTAATTCTCAGTGGATTATTGAAAAATAATTATTTTTTTTCTAAGTAATTCTGTCTTGCTAACTATCCACTCCAAATTAAGAACCAAACAGTGTAAAAATGTAGTCTTTAAGAGTGATTTCTCTCAAAAAAATAATAGAGAGTCATTTAATATTTAACACATGGGACTTCTTTTCCACTATCACAGTTATTTTGTTAAAAAATATGTAGATAATAAAATGACACCTAGTCATATATCTCTTTTCCTTTTATCCCTTCTGCTTTTACCTGAATTCTGAAAATGCTGTAATGAAGAACACTTGACAAGAATACAGTATATCCCAAACAGCATCTCAGGTATCTAAATGTAGTTTTCAGCACAGTTAGTAGATAACATCATGAATATTGCTGACTGATTCAATCAAAAATGGGTTTTACTAAACTGAAGTGTTGACCACCACTTTTCTGTAATCTCTGTGGTTGCGCTACTCTTTCGTGCTCTTTCTGTTTAAACTGATACCTCTGTTTATTCCATCACATAATTATCATTTCTCAAGGTCTATCAAGAAGATTCACATAATTAGTAATTTGGTAAAGGAACTGTCTTTCAACCAATTTTTAGATTGTCACTGGTAAAGCTTCTATCTTATGCCCTCTTACTGCTTCTGCAAAAGAAAATAATAACAATTAATTCAAAAATGTCTGCTTGAACATTCTTCATTAAAAGAAGAAATGTCCTTTCATAAGTTTTATTGGAAAATTGATATATAGTTAAACATTCAGCTCCATGGTTATTTTTTCAGACATTGTCATATTCCAAATAATTTAACTCATTCATTTAAATCCATTATATTGCTCATTTTGATGGCACTGTTTGAACCATGAAACATTATTTCCAAGAAGTTTTCAGCGTTACTTTTTTTTTCCCTTTTTATTTAAGATAACAGATTGAAGTAAAAGCTTGGTTTGGCAGCAGACAGTGGGTATCTTAGCAGTAAACAAAGAAAAGCCACAAGCAAGCGTGGCTATGACACCATAGATTTTGCAGGATTTTTTTTTTTAATAAAACTGTACAGACACGTTTTCATTTTAAGATTTCATGTTACTAAGCTAGAACAATTTTTATGGCTAACTTATGGGATGCTGTGCTAGAGTGCAGTTACAGGATTCAGTGGCCAATCTAAAGAGAAAACTCATGAAGTCTTTAAATTTTTTTTTTAAATAGAAGTAAAGTTACTTCCTATAACCACATAAGTAACTACATGAAATACAGCTGATTATTTTCATTAATTATAAAATATTTGTAGAAATATTTTAGTAGGAAACAGTACTAAGTAATAGTATTGCACTTGCTTCCTATTGTTTAGTTTTTATTGAAAGAAATATTTCCTGACAGCTCATTGTAGAGGCTTTGGCAATGCCCGGAATCAGAATAGGACACTCTAGGCCAAGGGATGCAAGAGAAAGTTAGGCCATTTGGACCTAATCCTACAGAGCATTGTAAAAATATTCCTTTTCATATTGTGTTTTGTTTGCTGATGTGAATTTTACTCAATTATTTTTATGATTTCATTAACTTGTTCTTGTGTAATTTTCCAAATTGGCATAAGTCAAAAATAAATAAACTAGAACGAACACGTGCTTTTTCTTAGTAAATCAATACATATATAAACTAGTGACCTTGCTGCAGATAGCATTCTTCAATTGAATAATCAGTATTTCATTCTTGGTGGCATACATATTTTTTTATCACTATTTGTTACTCTTTGATAAAATAAGTATCTTCTGCTAATATTTAGCTTTATTCATAAATTTTCATGCTAATTTACAAGAGCAGCAGCATACATATTTGAACCAGGTTATAAGCTGCAGACGTAAAAATGTTGTACTACTCCAGAACAGTTTAAAAGCTTAAGTCTTTACTAAAGTCTTTACTAAAGTAGCATTTATAAATTCCTAGTTACATTATTTTAAGGCTTCTAAATTCTGTTCCTGGAGCAGTCAGGTGATTCCTACATGAGGGGATAACTAAGTATGATCTACATATTCATGACATGGCCAAGACAATTGATGCAGAGATAGCAGGCACTGCAGGTCTAACAGCCCTGGAATTAACAGATACATCTTTCTCTTCTGCTGTGAGTCTCTTTACTACACCCCCAAATTAGAGTAAGAGCAGCCACATGAAACCAAATTATTCTGACTTGAAGATGGATTTGAAAAATTCACCGTTTGTGCACAATGGTGACTTCTCCACAGTCGTGTTGTCCCTTGAGGATGCTCCTGGAGCTGCCAGCTTCATCGCCTGCCAAGTTTGGTTCTGTTTTATTAGCTTGACACATTGCACAATGACAGTCTCAAGCCTTGTGTGTCTGAATTCTATCTTTCAACATATTGCTTTGGGCCTGTTGTTTCTAACTTCCCATCAGGTGCTGTCATTTTCCAGTAGTCAGCTGTGGAGAAGTACCCTCTATGCTTACTTAGCACACTATAGTTCCTGTTTATGTTAAAGAAATCTGCGCCAGCTACAAGAACAATGCTGACCTGCCCTCCTGGCAGACTTTTGTATAAAAGTAAACTGTATAAATAAAAGCCCAGTCTGGAATACAGCCAAGAGATTACATTAAGGCTTTTTCCCAAAGAAATTTTATCAATTAACCTAAATATGTGTGAATTCTCACAATAAATGAATGTCTGGTTCATGCCTTGACTAATTTTCTGTCACCAAAGATGGCTATTACAGTACAGTGCTGTACAGTGCAACTTAGTTCACCCAAGTTAGGAGAAAGTAAATGTCTTCCATTTAAAAAATTGAGTACGTAAACACTGAAAACCGAAAAATATTGCATCACAATATGTTTTGAGATCATTTATTTTTGATACGCTCATGTAATTCTAGAAATCAATAATTTACTAGTAAATGTAGCCAAGTGTTTGTAAATTCTGAGTGCTGTAATTTCACAATGATACTCTCCCCTGAGATCTTCCATTTTTATACCATAATGTCTTTGTTTTACAGCTGGGCATTAGTTTTGAAAAGATATTAGCTGTCATCTCATTTTGCGTAAGTTTACAAAAGTTAAAATTTCAGCTTTGAACAGAGAGATGATATGACAGCTAATATTTTTACACCTGTTTAATTACTATTGATTTCTTGATCTTTTAGTCACATGCTAAGCAAGCAGATATATATAAAAGTACAAATGGATTCAAGAAGAAAGCAGAGATCTTCCTGTACTGGCTATTAAACTTGATGTCTAGATACATCCTCCAGGTGAGATTTACCAAAAGAGAGAAAATTCAATGCCTGTCTTGCTCTGGAAGGTGAATATTTGGTGAGGTGATCCCTTCTTAGGCTACAGCATAGCCTGAGCATTGATACTTTATATTCCTGATCCTGTTCAGTCAAGAAGACAATGACATTTTTTACATATATGCTACCAGCCATGGTGGGAAGCTCCATACCAGACTGGCTGGGGGTTTCACCTGACGTCCAGATGCATTCATTTTCTTCTTACAGGTTCTCCATTGCTCTCTCTAAAGGGTCTAAAAGGACAGGACAGTTTAAAGACATGGGTTTTATACATTCCTACTTAAAATGTTCCGTTCACCTACCTAGGACATTTTAAAGGATTACTGAGGCTGCTTGTATGTGTCTAATCTGAAAAAAGTCCTCCACTGATGGGAGTGACCTCAGGAAAAGCTGAAGGGGAAAAGCCCTGCTCATGCTCCTGTGGGCTGCCCCTCTGGAGCAGGTCATCTGTGCCCACACTACACAGCGTTCTGGCCTGGGTTTTCTATGACAATTCTGTGGCCCTATAATATAATTACCAGTTGTTTAGATTATTGAAGTTTGAAATTCTTGAAACGATGGGAGGATTGTGTTGCTGCCCACATGAATGCTGTTATAGTCATGGTATCATGCCAGGCCTGGGCCGTGGCATTAACGGGAGTGGAATAACCCTGGAGAAATGGAGGAAAGGTGAAGTAGCTCTGCTTTCCGCTACTTACACCGTGCATGGTCTGTGGTCCCTGGAGCATGCTATGCCAGGAGTTGTATCTAGGCTTTGTTTCAAAAGGAAATGCACAGTTAATTGCAAAAGAGAATTAAGTGATACATCTACATATCCACACATAGGGTGGACTATCAGGGGACCAATCAGTATTTGGGAGCAAGAAAAAAGACTAAATTGTTTGACAAAATGCACCATCTATTATTTGATTCTCATTGAAAATTATGTTGCTAGACAATTCTGAGAAGTTTAACACTGCATTTTTTGTTTGTTGAAGCTTATTTTTAACTGCTCTCCGGTTTAAATCACAATTACAGTGCTGACCCAGATTTGGGAATTCAGCTTGAGGTGTCTGTTGTCATATTCTGCTGAATATAAAACCCATCATCCCTGCATGCCAGCATTTTGTGTCCAGGTCCACATTTCTCCTCTGTGCTGAAATAAGAAATTTAGCTCATCTGCCTCATATTCATGCATTAGATGTATACACATATGTATCATGAGGAAATAATACAAATGGACCAATGAGAATTAGTTGCACGATGCTTTTTATCTGTTTGTTCCCGAGTCCTCAATAAACAACGATAGGCAGCAAGAATGGCTAAAATCAACATGTTCTTTACTGTTTTCTCTGGGCTCTGGAAGTGGAATATTCAGAATCGGGTTTACTGTTTTCTCTATCCCTTGATGCCCTGCTAACCACAAGTCTTTTTTATAAAAAAACACCACCGCCACAGCAGTGTAACCTCTGTTCTAGTTCTGAAGGACATTTCTCAAACAAATGAGGGTGGAATGCACTGCACATAAATCAGAAAAGAGCATCAAGCTTCAAAATGAGATAATAACTTCTTTGTTAGGGATAAGCAGGGTAAATACTAAATCGGACATCCACCACTGTTAGCTGTCAGCATTCAGCTACCTCTGCCTTCAAAGCTTGCTTGTTTTGTATCTGAATATCTACAGTTTAATGGAAAACAATAATGGAAGCATGACTCTATTTAGAGGATGAATTACAATGTGCTGAGCTCTACAGTAGAGGGTGCTGAAATAAATAGGTCAAAAAAGAGACTGTGAAGTTGTAATATTTAAAATTCTAGACCTAGAAAAAGTTGATGTAGTTTACTTACAAAGCAGTTAAGCTAACACTTTGTTTTAGAAAAACATAATCAGATATGCCCAAATTATAGAAAAAATTCTATTAATCACTTCACCTTTTAAGGGAAATAAGTATTTCATAGCTATAGCGTAATACAGAATACATTTGTGTTGTTATGCTTTAATGATTTGTTTTTCCTCAATATATTGAGCATTTTTTTCAAAAAGGCATCCTCTCATTAATCCTTGAAGATGTAAAAAACACTTTCCCTTACAGAATACAGCTCTTCACTGGCAGGATTACATGAACTGTCATGGTTTTATATTTCTCATGATTGCTCAAAACTTCAGAATGTTAAAGCATAAGCCCTCACCGTTGGAGATAAAAGCTGTATATCATCTGAAAATTTAAAAGATTCAAACTTCAAAAAGGGACTATGGACTACATAAGTCACATAAAAATATTAGCAATGCAATGAAAGATTTGTACTTGTGGTTGCAGATGGGATTTCATAAAACACTGAGTAAATGGAATCACGTCATTTTGGTATTTTTACCTGAAGTTCTGCATTTAAAATCAGGTTTCTGTAGATAGCTGCCAGTGATGAACTAATTCACAAATATGTAGCTGTGCTGAAAACAATGCTTTTAGGGTGTTGTTCCTTGTCTATATTTTTCCCTTAGGGAAAGGCAGAAATCCTGGCTCATTTTCTCATGCTATAGAAGGCTCTTAAGCCTAATCAGGAGTGAAAAAAAGGCCATGCTTTCCAAAGCCATTCTTCAATCATTCTGATTTTTCAGCTTAGAAATTAGTCCCTAATACTCTTGAGTAAATTGAGCCTCCTGGCTATACTGGTTGGGGTTTTTTTTATTTCTCTTACACAGACCCCCTCAAAGGTAACATGCCTCATATGCTCACATGCCTCGTAAAGGGAATGGCTACACTGAAGTTAGTTTTATGTGGGTCAGCTTCATGTATCCTCATATTAACTACGTAAAACACTGAAGGAAGTATATCGATAGTTGAAAGGCTGACTGGAAATCTAGTTTCCCTCTTTTGCACAAGCCTGTGTGCTGCTCCCCTCTTTCTCAATTCCCGCACTCGGTTCTGAAGAGTTAAAAGACTGAAATGCAATGATACACAATAGCAGATATTTCATAAGGTCGTTGGATTCACTGACATCTCTTCACTGGATATAAGACAGGAAACTTTTGTGAAGCCTCATGCTGCGGTTTGAGCCCACTCAGCCACAAAGGACCACGCAGCCACTAGATTACCCCTACCCCCTCGGTGAGGTGGGGAGGAGGAAACACAACCAAAAGGCTTGGGGGTCCAGAAAAAGGACAGGGAGGGCTCACTCACCAATTATGGTCACAGGCAAAAGACATACTCAACTTGGGGAAACAACACCAATTTAGTTTAAACACCACCAAGGATAATGAGGAAGACAACCGTGTCTTAAAAACACCTTCCTCCCACCACTTCTTTCTTCCTGGGCTCAGGTCTGCTACCTCTGCCCCCACAGCAGCACAAGGGGGGGGCCCCACAGCGAGTGGGGGCTGCAGACAGTTTGTCACAAGGTGTCTCTGCTGCTACTTCCTCCTCAGGGACAGAGGTTCTTGCAGCCCTCCCTTGCTCCAGTGTATGTCCCCCTCCCACGGGTTACTGTCCTCCCAGCCACGGGGTGCTCCAGCAACAGGATTCCTGGGAGACAAGGCCACCTTCAGGCACAGTCACCTGCTCTGACATGGGATCCTCCGTGGGCTGCAAGTGGACATCTGCTCCATGGGTTGATCTCGATGGGCTGCAGGGGGTCAGCCTGCCATCTCACCATAGACCGTGGGATATCTCTGCTTCAGGGCAGCTCCTCCTCTCCCTCCCTGACCTGGGTGTCCGCATAGTGTTTCTCTCACATCCCCCTCCTCTCTTCCACTCACAAACAAAAACTCACAAAGAGCCTTGCTCAACAGGTTTCTACCCCTTTAAACAGAGTTATTTGCAGAGGTGCCGATTGGTCTGGCCATGGCCAGAGGCAAGTCCGAATTGCAGCTGGGAGATCTTCTAGAAGCCTCTTAGAGGAACCACTTCTGTGGCTCTCCCCCTGTGCCCGCCAGGCACAAACTCAGCACACCTGAATCTTCTTAAAAACCTAAAGCCAAGAGGACTTTTTTTTTTTTTTAAAGCGAGAATGGACTGTGGATCATGAAGCAAACAGTTGCGCAGGAAAAAACAAACAAACAAGAAAATAAACAAAAAACAACAACAAAACAAGCAAGCAAACAAGAATCTCTTCATCCTTTGTTCTGTTTCTGACAAAGTTGATGCACATAGTGGTAGGACATTCTAAATTTTACACAGACACACTGAAGAGAAGAAGGAAACACCCAGGGAAAATGAATTTGCCAGAGAAAAACATTACAATTTTCAGCAGCAAATCAAAAGCTCTACAGTAAACAAAATAAAACCTCAAATTTAAAAAAAAAGAAAAGGTGATTAGTATTAGGCTATTTTTATTATCTCTGGAGAAAACCTTTTCAATTTTGTATGGGAGAAGAAAAGTAGTAGCACTTTGTGAGAAAAATACTAATTTTCTGTTGGAAACATCAAAGGATGACTAAATTAATTATCACTTTTTTACTAATAATACTTACACTAATATACATATTTTGTTTACTTATATTTATAAGGAAGACATCTAACAGTTTTTTCAGTAGACATTGCCTAATAGTATTTTACTAGTGATCTTGCTAGCAGTTTATGCTTTCAAAATATTCTGTTTTGTCCGAATTCTTAGTATTCCTCTTGAACTGGAGGCCATTACCTTCAAAAATATCATAAAAGCAATTTTTTTTCCTGCTATATAAGGAAACACAAGTATTTGTCTAAGGAACTTAAGTTCAACAGCTACAGGCCGACTCATGCGGTTGTTTCTATTTATCATGAAGTGTACCTACATAAAGAATGCAGGTTGTTTTCCAGACCGTCAGTTCATTTCATGCTGCTCTTACGGAAGAATGTGAAAATGAAGCAGTAGGAGAATTGCTTGAGATTTTTTGCTATGTAAGGGAACTCATTAGTGTATAAAACTGCTGGGGCAGTGCCACTGCCTCTTACCTGTTTTCTTCACCATCCATGGCTGGTGGCAGAAACTCTACCAACTGGGGTGAAGAGAAGCAGGATACAAGCTGTGGGGTGAAGGAGAATGGGAAGGTGATGTAGCAATACATGTCTCTACTGGAACTAGTGAATGAGTTAGTATCCTCAAGGATTTTCACCAGAAAAGGGGTATGGTTTAAACAAATGTCAGTATCAGACAACCTGGGATCTGAAAACCTCATATTGCTGCTTCACAACAAAGTAGAGAATGAAATGTACAGACTTTTAGCTGCATCACTTTTCTTGGCATCTCAAAAAGCAGTTGTTACCATAGCCTGAAAATGGGGTAGGCACCATATCCTTCTGTATTTATTGACAGCTTAGAATCCTATCTTGTATTTTCACTGAGCCTCCTAGGGAACACAGTAAAAATGGAAACCGTACAATTTGGGTGAATTTTCCAAAACTCTTTCAAATCTCCAAGTAATTATTCTTATTATTTTTGCTATCGTTTCATTTTCAATTAAAAATTTGATTGCTTTCAATTTACTTACTCTTTTGATTGTGTTAGTCTAATTTTCACAATATTTCTCAAACACAGGACTGATAGATAGTCACCCCAACTCCATTATCATCCTCAAAGGAGTCATTAACATTGTGTCTGATCTCCATGAGAGGTCAGTAATAAGTTGTGCACGTTAATCTGTTTTCTGTTTTCGGAAAATGTAGAACTGCTGACATATCCGTTTATAACATGAAAGTTATCAGAGCCTGGGAAGGAGTGGTCCCACAGGCAAGCAGGTGGTGGTACCACAGCTATCTCTAGCAGGAGCATCAGTTTAGGAGTTTGCTAACCATTCCTTTTTTTAAGGGAGGGAGGGGTTTTGGGGTTTTTTTTGGTCAGTCGGTTGGTTGGATTTTTTTTTACTGTTTTGACATATATTTTCTTCTACCTTAGATCCTCACTAGCAGCTACAGCAGCACAAGCAATAATTGATTAATTAAATGGAAGGAGCAGAAAAGAAGTGGCAAGAAGACTGCTCCTTAATATTTTGCCAACAGAGAAATCATAATGCTGGATCCCAGGGAAGTTTATTGAATAAAGTGGAAAAGAGCATTTGAGAGAATTAAGTGCTGGCTAGTAGTTCTGCTGAGTAAATGTGTTTCTGTTAGGTCCAATAAACAGATCTTTAAAAAGGGGAAGAGCAGTATATAGGCTTGTCTAAGAAGATTTAGAATGCCTCCGTAATAAGGGTAACTAGTCCTTCAGGAAGAGAAAACCTGAGATTGTAAACTCCATCCTCAAAGCCCTCCCCAAAATGTTATGAGAAAAAAAAAAAAAGCCAGTGTTCTACCCCAACGAAATACTTCTTGAGAGGGCAGTGTACACTAGGAACCCTGTTCTAGACTATACAGGGATTGAGTGAGGTTCCGTCTTGACCGATGGACAAAGAGGGAGTAGATGTTTGGGTTTGATTCTGATGGGGGGTTTGTTTGCTTCCTGTTGTGTCATATAAACTGTTATACCTTTGTTTCCTACTCTGAGTTTTGGAAACAAACAAAAAAACCCCCCACATTAATTCTTACCCTCTGTTGTTTTGTTATGGGTGGTTCTAAGTTAAAATAGAAGCTTACTGTCCCATTGGAATACCTTCAGTGAGGCAAGTGGGATATTCTGGCAGTTTGAACTCTCTCCAGTTTATTGGTCCAGCGAATCCTTAGGGTAATATTTGTCTTCTCATCTGTATTGGCCAAAAGCTAGTAAAATAGGAACCTTGCAGGGGATGAGAATTTTGCAGTCATACATGCAAGTGAAAAATATCCGCCTAGAAGAGAATAGGGCAGTGAAGCACAAACCTGGATCCTGATGTTCCCAGGCAAACTTGTGAGCCTCGTATTGCAACTTTTGCCTTTATTATTGTCACTGAATTGCATGACCACAGGGGTAAAATCACTTTTATTAAGGTCTTTCTACCACTGTCATTAAAAATAGTGGTAAAATTTGACAAAAAATTTCAACAGATTGAAGGCAAAGCTGATATCAAAAAGGAAAACTTGTCAAACTTACTTGGAAAGGGACCAGAACTGGTGCTCTTGTTAAGCTTCTTTTCCTTGCCTTCTGGTGAAAAAAAAAAAAAACAAAAAACAACAAAACGAAATGAACAAACAAAACAAAGAAAAAAAAAATCACAAAACCATGGACTTGTTCACTATTATACAAACATCTCATGTTATATAAACATTTTGTATTGTATAAAAGTCTGCAGTTTCTAGCTCTTCATGAATGATATCTAGAATCTAACCTTTCTTATTCCATAATTACATAATCTAGTATAATATGTATAAAAAAAACCTTCTTATTTGATGTGTTTTTGACAACTTAACATACCTTGTCAGACCTCAAGAAGTCAAATTCATAAGGCAGATCAGCTAAATTCATAAGATGCATTTAAAAATCTTCACAGTATGAAAGAACAATTGGAGAGTCTCCATCAGAATTATGTTAGCACTCCTTTTTGGAGTCCACACAAAATACAAGTATTATTATCGAAATTGACACTTTGATATAAGAAACACTTCCAGAAAGGAGAAAGTAAAGTGAAAAGAGAAAAGAGACTGATAGCTACCACCACAGGTCCAAGCCTTCCCTATGGCCCCAGGTCCAGGCAGCGTTCCTCTGGTCCTAACGATTGTTGTGATCCTTGGTGGGGAAAGCTTCCAAAGTTCAGGTGCTGAGGAGCCCCTTTTTATGCCAAGTAACACACCTTGCTCCTCCTCTGTATCTCTGCCTCTTCTTGACTCCATCGATGCTGATCGATCCTTCTTGATAACGGTTCTCAGGCCTGTCCCTGGCACCGGAGAATGGCACAGCACTCTTTAGCCAAGACAGAGCCATCTTGCCTCCGCAAGGCTCCCTCCTTCAGCTGTTATCTCCTCCCACAAGGTTTCTAGAAGGGAGAAGCAGATAGCAGCATCTCTATCCTTTTGCTGTTTCCTGCCAGATGCAGCTCTCATCCTTGCTCTGTCCAGGGCATAATGACCTTACAAGTCTGGCATTCCATTCCCAGGCTCAGCAACTGGCTCTCAGGCAGGTAGCTGCAGACTCATGTCAAGATGTTAGCCTAACTTTCAGGGTACTTTACTGTCCATATCCCTGATGACAAGGTTGAGACAATGCTCTTTTCGGACCGACTCTTACACTTCTGTAACGCCCATGAGTTGGACTTTGATATGGGAAAATATTTTCCTTCACAGAAAATAGTTCCTTAATTGTTAATATATATTTAGATACCAGAAATCAAATATTATCTTCACACAGTAATTGTGTGTAAGAACACAAAACTGATGAACACACCATAGCCTGAACTTATCAAATCAAGATCAGATTTCTGGAAGGTGTTTCTCAGTCAAAGACAACTTACAGAACTTATCACAGGAAAAAGTGCATTAAAATTTCCAGGTTTGTTATATAAAGTGTCAGGGTAGATGGTCTAATTGTTGCTTCCAAGGTCAAAACCTATGAACATGCAAATATGTTATCTTTAACTGTGACAGATTTGGGTATGTGCTTAAGTGCTTTTCTGTACCAGGATCTAAATTTTAAAATTATTTTTGTTTCAAGTTCAAGATTCCTGAGAGAAGGGAACACTACCATGTGACTTTTAAAAAAACCCCAACAAAACCTTACTAGCAATACATTTGCTTTTAACTGTAGCTATTAAACAGGTTTTAGAAGTAATTTCAAAGACTTTTAATTACGGATTCAGTAGGGAGATGCAAATATTTTTACTGCATTTACTTAGAAATAATATAATGAGCAGTCTGAAGCATTCTACAAACCCAGAGACTGTGCAGAGCAGATAATTATACAATTGGGAATATGTCAGCACCTATACTTTGAATCAGAGAGAGGACTTGAAAAGTAAAACCTCTTTCTTTTATTTGAATTTTATGGGTTTAAAAAAAAAAATAATCAATCACTTTTCCTTGAGAATAGGTGTTGGATTTCTTCCCCTGTAATTTATACCAAATTGTCCTCTGACATTTCATTTTTCTGTTTAAAATTGTTGCAACTTTGAATAAAACATTTTTTGTGTTTTGTGTATTGTAAATTAATTGCTCCTGTCAGATGAGTAGCTCATCTTGGGAATACAGGAAATTATTGTGTACTTGACAGTGGTTTTTTAGTGTAGCCATGAAAACTGAAGGGAACTGATGCAAAAGAAAAACCCAAAACAAAACAACAAGCCCCTCTCCTCCCTGAACAAATAAAATAATAAGCAGAGCTCAGTTCAACTCAGAAAGGGCCTCCAAGCACTGTCATGTCAGATATTGTAGAGTAGAGTACATTCACCCTTCAGGAAAGACATTTTTAAATTCATTTCAGTCATTGCTCATAATTGAGTTTAACAGCTGAAAATCCTTCAGTTGACCTCCTGTCTATCTTTCTTTCTTCTTCTAATACAATTGCTCAGAGAGCAAAAAGTCTATGCAAACAATCTGGAATAACAGTACACATATGTACACATACATGCACATATATAACAACAGTATGTTGCATATGTACAACAGAATGTATATTTTATTGATTTTATATACATATACACGTGTAATGTATGTTTGTATTTTTGTTAAATATATATACTAACAATAGATATTTATATATATCCACCATACTCCTACACATAGAGTAAAAAGAAATGTCAAAGTCATCTATTTTAGGAATGTTAGAACTAATGCAGGTAAATAATTGCGATTGCTTAAATTGTTTTTTTTTTTCCACACACAAAAAATCTCAGGCCCACATGGTACAAATAGATCACATATGGAAACTAATTAAAACCTTGTCAAAGCAAGCCTGTCATGTTCAGCTGAAGTGAGTGAGCAAGAAAATGGAACAATAATGCCATAAAATTTGGCAAAATAAGTTGTTTTTATTTGAAAATATCTTGAGAGAATTTAGAAGCTGAAATACCCTCTTAAAAACAGCGTTTACAAGCAGATATACTTACCACTCCCCTATTATTCTTTCAATACCTTGAAGTTTCTAACCAAGAAAATCCTGCAGCCTGATTGGAATAGTATCCTATTATCACAGGTTTATCCAGTTTTGACAAAACCTTATCATACCTTGCTCTACAGAAGAAAGATATGCAAGGAAGTAGAATACGGACAGAGCAAACCAGATGAAAACACCAGTAGCAATTCTGGATTTGCTGCATTTTAAAGGAAGGCCTCCTAGAGGATCAGTCCCACTGGCTCACCAAACCTTTGGTGAAAGTACCAAGAATGATCTACTTGCCTAATGATCTGAAAATCTGTAGCTCTAACTTGTGCAAAAAAAGTTTTTCTTGCTTGGTTTACTTTGGCCATTTCCTTAAAGTTGTTGGCTTTGCAGCTAGCAGATAATTTCATTTCAGCTTTGTCCCTCTTATCGGGATTTCTTTTTGAAATATGATCAGTGTGTTTGACTAAGCTGGTAGTTAAACTATGCACTTCAGAGTGAGGCATTTACCATTGTACCACCTACCAAATAAAAACAGTGTGGAAAAAATAAGCTTTTGCTAATTGATTTACAAAAATATGTTCTGAGACAGTGTACAAGTTCCACTTCTACCTTTGCTGTGTTATTTCTTTCCCAGCTAGTACAACAGCCAAACCTTCTCACTCCTAAGGAAAGACTGAATAGTTTGACATCTCTCTACCTAAGTTTTAATCATCTCCTGAATACCTTAGATCTGTTCTTCTGAAAGAAAAAAAGATTCTTACCTAGGTTTTCTGCCTGCTTTATTCCAGTACTTTGTCCAGCTCCAATTTTCATACCAAAAAAACCACTTTCTAAATGTATCTCCACCATAAAAAAACATCGAGTTTCTCTTTCACAGTACTTTTCTCACAGTGCTGACCTACCTCACCTGGAGCCTCCACCACACCAACTATGTCAGGAACTCTGTTTAAGCTCAGCCTGGGCTATACCAGAAAAGTGATAGTCTCTAGCTCAAATATAGTCTACTTGTGGGTCCTGTTGAAGCTGATCCTGACCTATAGACTGATTTCTTAGCCCTGCCTTATCACAATGTATCCATCTGAAATTGCTATATCTCATCCTAACCCTGACCTTCAGGCTTGACTTTGGACCTGCCTCGTCACCATGAAATTGCCTCTTTATCATTACTCTTGGTTGGACCTGGCCACAATCTCCAGGTCTGTCCTGCTGCCTTGTTTCGGTACTTCGGGATGGGCCCTCAACTAGTAAGTCCTCTGGCCTAGAGATCACGTGCAGCTTCTGTTCCTTAGCGAGCAGATGGCCCGTGGTGCTCCCAACAGCTTCCTCTCTCCAGAAATGCTAGTTGCATCAGGATTCAGCATGTCTTGCTATTGTCACCATTGCTGTTGTTGTCACTTCATCTTTTAATGTTTCAGTAGTGATGGTCCCCAGAACTTCATGGACAAACAAAGTTCAGAGCTTCTTGCTTAAGAAACATTTACAAGGTATACTCTAGATATTGCAGAAAAGTCAGCTATGCTAAATATTGTGCACGGAAGCAGTTGCAGTATTATAACTTTCATTTCCATTAAATTTCAAAAAGACCTTCTAGATTCGAACCAGGAATAGCCAGAAAAGATGCAGCGGCAAACATACACAAAGTGAAAAAAGTACTGTAAATTAGTACTCAGGTGCTTAGAAATTGATTTTATGAGGAATATTGTGATTGTTTTCTTTACTAGCTTTCCTTAAAACTTGATTTTACTTAAAACATGAAATATAATATTCCATTCCTCAATAATTTTCCACTTTCAATCATGCTGCTTTTTCAAAGATATATTTCAATTAAGTACGTAGTCCTTTTTATGGCATACTCTTGGGTAGTTAGAAAATGGTTTTGTTACATTTTGAAAAAAATAATGGACAAGTTAGGGTAGAATTGAAAATCTTTAGGTATATTTATTTTATTTACAAAATAGAGAGGTAGGAGACAATCCTGTGAAAAGAACCAAGTAAAGGAATAGTTTCTCCTGTGATTATGTAGGAGTGGATGAGGTAGCAAAGTTAACTTCAGTCCAATCAAGGTCCAAGCCTCTTACGTAGCTTTTTCAAATCATTTCAGTATCATTTGAGAAGGGAGGTTTCTTTCATGTCAATGATGAGCAGATAATGGAAGGTTTTAGTAACTAACATTTGTTTATCATGGATTCTGTGTGGGTAGCTCCTGCATGCTGATTCATTCTCTGACCAAGTAGGAAGAGTTTGGAATTTGGCTTTAGTTTTTAATACATATTTCCCTTCCTGTGGAGTAGTTGTACATTCACTGGTTAGGTATACATATATTGTACACTGTTTAGGGTAGATGAATGGTGACTGGAAATCAAATCAGTATGTATGTGTTTAGACTATTTATTGTATATGTGAGGTCTGAAAGATGGTTTTGCATTTGGAAACAGGCTTCTTTCCTCCTGTTTATCATTAAAAATATAAATGATACGGCAATTTGTTTTCCTTGGTTGCAGGACTCCTGGACGCGTCATTACTGTTTTAAGCACTCTTTATGCTTATAGTAGAACATTTATTCAACAGCATGAAGGGTACAGTCATTCACAGCTGCCAATGGATGTTTAATGTAAACATTTCAAAGGTTATTTCTTGTAATTAATATATATAGCTTGAATATGCCCACGAGCTCTGGCCTAGAACAGATATGATTAATTGATCTTTACAGCCTGCACTCAGTTTGGATATCTTCCCCTGCGAAGACTGTGCATCCTGCTACCTTTTAAGGTTTCTCAGATCCAGACTCTGTTTAGCAGTCACACTGAAGTAGGACTAGAATATGTCATTGCAGACTCTCTAAGCCAACAGATATCATTAGGCTTGAAGTTACAAGCTGAGACAGATGTCTTAAGACTGCAGTAGAGATACATCTGTAATCAGTGAAAATGAAGAGGAAAAATTACCGTTGTATCTCTACAGCGAATACTGATTCAATCCAAAACTCAGGTAAAAACATCCAAGGCACTTTGATCCACCTCTTTTGAGGAGATTTGACATGACTTTATGCAGTGGATCTAGACCTCAGTTTGCATATTTCCAAGTGATAGACAAATATTAATCCAGGAGGACCATTTAGAAATCTAGATCTCACAGAAGGCAGCCATTCAGTACCACTTTCGTATTCAGAAATTATGAAGAGGAAAGAGAGCAAGAAGACTTTTATCCTTTCATTTCATTGTGGCTGCAGAATAGTCAGTTAAAAGATTTCAACAGTTGTCAGATATTTTCCTCCTTGGAAATCTGGAAAAATTCTTCCAGAAATAAAAGTTCCAGTAACTTCATATTTACAGTTCTACTAGTAACGGCAGCACTGGAAAACCTGACAAGCCAGTATTTTCATGATATTTTTATTTGCTGGTATACAAAGAAGCTCAGAGCATGGATATGCATATGAGATGAAATGTAGATTTTGTCCTTCAGATTACAATTTCAATGTCTTTGAATTTTACCCAATCAGCATTCCTGATTTTCAGATCCTTTCCTTGTAACCTTCCTATGACAGTTTCCTGACATCTCTTGCTGTCATCCACATTCAATCATGTTACAGAGATATTGCTTGTAACATATAAATTAATTTGATTCTTTTGAAAGGTAACTCTTATGTTGGCTCTCGGAAGGGACTGGCACATTAGGCAGAGCACAGGAAGTGCTTAAATGATAATTGGAACAACTAGTGAATTTTAATTTCTATAATTTTTATTTTGTTCTATTGATTTGTTGGCCTCATTTACAGAGTCAGGCAACATATCCATAAAATTTCATTCTCTATTCCTCAGCTAAGTTACTGCTCCATTCACATTTTAAGAAAGCTTCAGAAAGGACTTTCTTATCTTCATAGCAAAATGGGTAATTTAACTATCACATTTCACTGAATGAATTTATGATGTTTTGTCCTTGTTTTGTTGCTGTGAGAGTATCTGTCCAGTAATGATGCTTTGCACTCACTGGATCAGTTAAGAAGATTCTAAATTCAATTAAACTATTATAATATTCATATTGCAATGAAAACTTTCACAATGAGAACAACCAGCTATTGGAATAATCTCCCCAGGGAAGTGGTGGATTCCCCAACATTGGACACTTTTAAGATTTGGCTGGACAGGGTGCTGGGCCATCTTGTCTTGGCTATGCTTTTTCCAGAAAAGGTTGGACCAGATGATACTTGAGGTCCCTTCCAATCTGGTATTCTATGATTCTACAAATTATTTCTGTTCCGTGAGGTTGGATGAGATCAAACCCCTTCAACACAACTATTAAAGGTAATTTAACACTGATTTCCATAGCATTCATGACAGTAAACCGCATTTCTCCAATATTTGTGGAAAGCAAATATTTTAAAAAAAAAAAAAAAGAAACTTGGCCAAATGGATTAATTTATGATTCCAAAGAATGTTCTTAAGAGATTTTACATTGTTCACCATATTATTTTAATATTAAGAATTGGTGTTGACTTTGGAGAGAACTTGATCCTACAGTGGGGAAAGAAACCAAGCTAGAAAGAAGTTGTTACCTTGCATCTTGTGGCCACACCTTTCCACCTGCATTGCACAGTAACAACTTTAAAAAGCTGAGAAGAAGGAAAATGATCCTACAAATGGCCCTGGTAAATCAATCTGAAGCCATAGAACAAACAGACAACAGATTTTTTGACTTAATGTGGTTGTATAGGTATGGCATAAACCCCATGTTTTAGTATTGAACACTGATTATCTTTACAGATGTATTTTTTTAGGTTTTTTCCCTTCTATTCTGATAAACTTTTTTCAAATAATATGAAATAAATTATGTTAGGTTGTTGCAACTTCTTTTTGAAAGGTATCATGTGGGTTATGTTTTATTTTGACAGTGTTCTCTCAGAATTTGGTTCTATGATCTCGTGTGAAAGGGAGAATATAGAGTATGTTGACTGAATCCTAGATAGGCCTTATTTTGCATGTTGGTTGTATTATTGATTAATTGAAGGATGGAACATATGACACAGGAAAATTAAATGCGATTTCTGATATAATCTGTTAGAACTGTCACTCCACATTTACAGAAAAATTAGTGTTACGAAAATGGCAAGGAACTGGATACAGAATGAAATGGCTTCAGTGTTTTTTAGACTGACTCATGAGTATGAATTCTTACTGCTGTTACAAATCATGCTGTTCTGAGGGTTTGACCATTAGCCGAAGAATTCAAATCAATGGTTCATAATTTCCCCCACAAGGATGCTAGATGCATACCCTTATGTCTCATACAGCTTGACAGACTACAATTCATCTCTTACTTCAAATTGCCTTGCTGCCCTCTATTTACAATATTAACAAGTCCCAAGCAGACTAGACAGGAATGTAGAAATTAAATGTAGCTCTGAAAGCACTCAGGTACTTTATTTTGCTTTGTTTTCTCCCTTTATCTGAGAGAGCTGACATTTGAAAATATCATGGTACTGCAGTAAAAGAGGAACAATTTCTGAAGAGAACTTGTATGCAGAGCTGATGATCAGCAGAGGCAACTGTCAGTTCTTGGAACAGGAAGCAGACAGAAGCATTGAGCAACTGCTGAGATGAGTACCACACAAAAAAATGTTCACATGTGATAAAGAATCAAGAAGGAAAGAAAAACATAATTTAAAAATTACAGTGGAAGAAAAAACTTCTGATTCACACAAATGCATCCATGACAGTCTAACTTCCTAAAAGAATCATTCCTGGTTTGTAAGTTGCTACTTAAGAATACAGTAGCCTCTCTGTACTATCTTGGAGATAGATATTTCTAAGCTCTACTGTACTGAACTGGAAACATGATGAAGTTGGCAGTCCTGACTCATATACACATTACAGTTTCACAATATGTATGTGCTTCTATATATATTAGCCATTTACACAAGAATTCCCATACACTAGTATAATGGATTTCTTGCTAGACATTACGCCAATATGTTCACCTCAGGAGAAAATTAGTATTCTAGCTCAATTTTTAACCTGATACAGGAGTTGAGAATAGATCAGACATGGAAGTCTGCTCAGAAATCTCAGCAATTGGTCATATTATCTACCTAAACAATGCCCTCTGCCATCCAAAAGAAAGTGGCTCATCCTTTTCTGAATATTCTCCCCTTATCTTAATCTCCCTTTATTGTGTGTTAAATATATATATATTTATATATACACACATATATATGTGTGTGTGTGCATGTGTATACACCCCCCATGCACATACACGTATATCTGAGGGCTTCTGACATTTCCAAGGACTTTGGTTTGAAGAAATGCTTGGATGACAGTTATGCTATTCTCATCACATCCCATCTGTCATGCTTGATTTTGATGACATCATGTATTTTGTCCTGTGTGCTTCAGGCCACAATTTAAATGAAACCTGAGAGAACTTTGTCATCAAATAGTCTAAGAAAGAATTAAGTAGTATGCAGCAAGACATCCAGCATGAAAGTGTGAAATAAAAGACCTCCCTCTCAGCTCCTCTTCAGAATCTTTACAAGTATAATGCTACCTCTGTTTTAATCTAGCCTTTAGTCTTGAAGACTCAATAAGTTTATAATCTTTTTTTTTTTTTTTTTTTTTTTTTTTAAATAACTGACCTGGGGAAATTGAGTTGATGGCACTTTTGTAATTTGCTCGCTATTGTGAATTTGCTCTAAACATTATTCGTAAGCAGCTACATGCAGTACTTTCTAAATTTATCATACTTGTTTTAAGAAAAAAACAGGATGTGTGTTACAGAACAGTCAGGGTTCTGATTTATTCAATAATGAGCAAAGCACTGCCTCAGATGTTGTATCTGAGAGGCTTGAATTCCATACTTATCACTTGTGGATCACAGGATCACATTTGCGATTTTTGTAAAAACAATTTAGGAGAAGAAAAGAGAATCCTTTAAAATAATATAGTCCTGTTTCTTCGCTCTCCTGTAACAAAAAATAAGAATAAAAGAGGGAGAGTAAAAAAGAGGAAATATTCCTAAGCAAAATCCTGCAATGTAAATTGTGGTAGTTTAATAAGCTGATGAGTGGAAAGTTGGCTAGTTTTTCTGCAATTGAACCAAAATATGTATTCTATGTTCTGATAGAAATATTTTGAGCCATTCTTGCAGCCTGACACATCCCAGCTTCTCCTATATCTTTTTTGTCAATGTAGCTCTTTCTTTTGCCTTGTGGTTTGCTGGTGTTTTGGGGAGAATATGGACTTCTCTCTGATATTATGAAGATACTGTTCTTCCAGTCCTAAGCGGACAATGATATGGTCTATTTTTCTTTTTCAGTTGAAGACTGTTAGCAAGTACACCCCTGGAATATTAGCAGGTTGAATTGTACACTAGATCTGCAACGAATGGTAAGTGAATGGTGAAACACCCTCACTTCGAATCTTACGTGTAATTTAAAGTGTTGCTTTCATCAGGGAAAGGAATGTAAATTGTTGCATAAGCCTTTATGCAGCTTATATATTTTCTCAAGGATCTCTGTTTAGACTACGGAGAAAAACCAAGACTTTATTGTTAATGCTGCTAAGTCAATACTTGAATCACAAAGGGAAACTGATTTTTTTCTGACTCATGGATCACTAGAACTGCTAAATTCCAGTTTGGGAATATATTAGCATATGTAGTGCTTGCCAAAGTTGTTTCTGGAGCTTCAGAGTAGGGTAGTCTTTTTAAATAAGCTCTTCATATTTCATATTGAATGGATTTATAAAAAGAAGGGGAGATACAGGGGCAAGTGGGGCAATCGTTGAGAAGCTTTTTCAACCCTAAGCATTTTTATCATCAGTCTGCCTTCCAGTCTCTAAAATTAAGCACCACTATTGATTGTTTAGTGTCATAGAAAGAAGTCTAAGACAAAATACAAAGTACACAAAATTTCTGAGAGGAATTTGCTTACTCTTTATATTATTAAATATTCTGTTTTCTTGGTATGGTATTAAAACTGAAGTAAAGTATGTAGCCATGGAAAAGACAATCTATTAATTTGAGCCAAATTTGGTGTTAGATTTTAGAATGCAGAAGGGACCATGATACAGAGTTTTCACCGAAATCAGTAATGTTGGTGTCTTCAGTGAGATTTCTTTATGTCTTCCAAGTTTAAGAAATAGGATTAATGAAATGGCTTAGGAAAAGTTTATCATCTTCTCTAAAAATTTGAATATATCAAAAAACTGTTGATATTTTTGAGATTCCCATGTTTGCTGGTTTAAATCTTGGTATTTTTGACATCAGTGAGATCAGAATTTCAGCAGTATGTTATGAGGTTGCTGCAACAATATCTCTAGCACACAGATATATTTTGGAGTTCTTCATATACCTGTACTGATCTGTTGTCATAAATTATAAGATACAGTTCAATAAATATATCAGTTAACATATTTGAACATTTATCTGAAATTTTACAAAAATCTTCTACTAGAACTCATTAACTTTGTTTGTACAGCTTTTTAGAACTATAGACTGCAACTAATAAAAAAAAAATCTTATCATGAGAGAACAGGTTTTGTAACTTTGCAGGTCCTATTGGTTTTGCAGTATTCCTGAGTTTATGCCTATTCAACACTATTGTTAGCATACATAGACAGAATAAGATGTAACAGCCATGCATTATTTAAAAGCCATGACTTGACAAGTGATGACAGTTGAACGTGACAATTTTGGAGATGCTTATTTGTTAAGATTTCACAATAATCACTTTTCAGACTTCTTGCAAAATTCCTGTTAAATAATAGTTTGAGGCAGCTCAGCAACAGTACTTTATTCTATTAAACTAGAAAATTCCTCCCCAAACCATCTGGGCTGGCAGGTGTTCATCATCAGATCTAGGTTGCTATGAGACAAGAGATTGCTTATGCTAATTAGTCATATAGCAAGAAACTCCAATTTTGCTCATTTGAAACAACTTATGTTTGCAAGGGCATATTTTCAGTACCTGTAAAGATCAAGGTGTGAAGCTCAAGAATGTGAGAAAAAGCTGCTTCAGAGTAAGGCTGGGGTGAGGGAGGCTACTCATACGCATATAAGCTCTCAGGTTCAGCCCGAACTCTCTGACCCATGGACAGTTGCTTTATATGAATGAAGTGTTAACATTTACCTCTGTGAAATAGATTAATTCCCAAGTCCAGCTCAGTCATTCAGTTTAACTTACAGAAATTAGGAGTGTCTCTCCAAGTTGGAGCCTTCAAAGTGTTGAATTTTTCTCCTGTGAACCTTTCTAATTCTTCCAGGCCCAGGAAAGGAGAAGGCAGGAAGTACTATGGAGTTCAAATACTCCAGTTGTTACAATTTTTTGTTCTTTGTATTATAATAAAACCCAGAAGCTCAATTTAAGGTTAATATAGCATTCAGTAATCAACGTTATAAACAGCCAATAGACATGGCTACAGAATTTTCCATACTGAAGTTGGAATAAGCAAAGGATAAAAATTTAGACAGTCAAAAATCTGTTTAAATTGAGACAAATTCAGACAGTATACTCACCAACCCTGATAACAGTCTAAGTAAAAGAAGACTCCAATTTTGAATCCCAAAATTCCCTACCCACTGGCTCCCAAACATTGTGTTACGTGTGACCATCCAACCACTTAATCTCTTTGTAAATAACATCAAAATTCAAAGATAGGTTGGCAGAGGTATACAAACACTGATTATGTCTCCACTTAGGTGAAGACCACTGAAAAGGGGCTGAGATCATTCTAAAGCGCAGTTGTGCAGTACTTCACAGTCTTGGTGATTTCATTCAAGGGTGTAACAACTGGAGGAAACAGCGTAATTAATAGTTTCACTGAATGGTTTCAAGAGTAACTTCTTGTCCCTGTGTCCAGTATATGCATATTTTTCTTCAATGCAATATATGTAAGGATTTCTGAGAGACCAGAACTGAGGAAGTCCTCAGGGCACTGGGATACAGTCAAACTTGGTTTTGCTTGTTGTTGTTTTTGACGGATAAATCTTGCAGAGGTTGCAGAAGTGCCCTGGGCAGGGAAAAGGCAGCTTGTCACATTCTCAGCCATAACTGGGGTGTAATACTGCGAGTGAGGGTTTGAATTCTCTCTGACCAGTGACATCCTCATCACCCTTGTCTAATGGCAGTTTCTCTGTTTTTTCAAGTACTTAAAAGCAGGATCTTTTTCTCTTCAAGTTTCCTATGCCTATTCTGAAACCCAGCTAAGAGCTTCCTAATGAGCAGTCTTTAATCAACTGTCAAGGCATCAGAGATCATTTAGACATATTCTTTGCCTACTCTTTCTCATTGGCTGGTTGTAGCTGCTCCCTGCCAAGCCTGCAAGAGTACTAAAACACTCTTTGAAGATCCTGCTGTCTGTCAGAGGACTGAGACTCGCATATCTGAGGCCATGCTGTCTCTTAGTGCAAGACATTGAAACGAAGTCAGATACAGAGACAGCATCTAGATCTCCTGAGGTCATGCCTTCCAGGTATATAATTAGTTCAAACATCATAACAAAATATTTATTTTTGCAGTTAGAGGCTTTTTTTCTATTTTGTCTCTGTCGTCTTGGTTTTTGGTGTACTCCACAAAATGTGTGTGGACTGACTCCAAGAAAGAGACCACAGGCAGTTTGTAGCTTCCTCAATGACTAATACTTGATCATATCTGTTCTAAGATAAGCATCCATCTGGCTTAATCAGTATATAGGGGCTCAGATTCTATTTTCCTTTCTCTTGATGGCACACAGCCACCTTGACAATGAAGCCTTATTTTTTTTTTTTTAAAATTTGCTGTATTTGATGTGACAGACCAGCATAGGATGAGTACAAAAATGCATTAGACATTTTCATAGTGCTAATAAGCAACAGGCAGCCTTCCACAGAAGCAGTGATTTGCAGTGTACAGTTAATGTTCCTTTATCTGATTCTACATGCACCCTTTTTTTTTTTTTTATAATCAGAAGAGTCCCTGTTTTCAACTGAAACACTTCAGAATCTGAGAATGAAACTTCACTGCTAAAATTCTACACTTGGATTAATACTGCAAGCCAGTTTCCAGTTTTTACTTAAGATCCTCCTGGGAAATCTTAAACATCTCCAGCTCTGTCTACATTAGCAAGTCACAAGAATAACAGAAGTGGATCTTTAAGCATGAATTACATGATGCTGAAGACTTGATGTCCATATGTGTTTTGGAGGTTGAGATGAGGTTGTTAGAAATGGTATGCTTCCTTTCACAGTATTCTAATTCTTGACTGAGGGTGTAATTTTGGATCTCAGTCCATTCCTAAATTTTCATTTTCATTGTCTCAAAACATTCAAAGGCCCAAAACTTCTTGTCTAGTAATTTAACTCTGAAGACTGGAAGTACTAGAATTCTTGCAGAGCCCCTCTATTTCAGGTTGAAAAGAAATATCCCCCCTACACCTCCCAACCCTTAAAGTTCCCATAATTAAAAAAAAAAAAAAAAAAAAAAGAATTAATGAAAAAACAAATCTTGTCTCTGAAGCTGACCTGAAAGGGATTCATTACTTTCCCCACAGAGAAAACTGTTGTGGCAAGAGATGAAGCAATGTAAAGTGTTCAGCTCAGTTGTTGAATGGAATAATTTGACTGGAATCATTAAAGTCTTATTCACTCATACAGCAAGCAAATTGAGAAACCTGCTGATTCAAGGAAAGTTTGGTTATTTTATAGATGTCATTCTTCAGCCGATTAAAGAGAAGCATTTTGGTGCTGTCTTGATGTGGGGGACAGGAAAACAGGCATTTAATTTTCTGGTAGCACAAATTTATAAATTGAGAAAGAACAAAAATAAAAGGAAACCAAATTTGGCTTAATAATTTTTGATGAACCAAGTACGCAATGCTTTTCTTTTTAAGGTTAGTGAACTGTAGGGATATTGTGAGATTTACGTAAGTTATTGATGAGTACCTTCTTATTTTAATTCACTTGTGTTTGCGAGATCAATAGTTATCCCACAGGCATTTGTGCCATGTGTTTTGTGGCTATTTTGTTTGTTTACAAGAATATCTAAGGAAGAGATTTTATCTACAATTTGTACCTGTCAGAGTACAAACACTGGTTTTGTCACTGTATACCTGCCTCAGGTGGTCTGAAATGCATGTGTTCCAATAAGAGGAAGAAGTTAGTTTTCCAAGCCACTGAATAATCAATTAAAATGAGTAAGATGGAGGAGGAATATAAGGAGCATCCTTCACACAAAAGAGTCCTTTGCTAGAGAGCATTTGTTCTTCTTCAAGCAAAGCGTCCACCATGTAGCTAGATAATAAGTTGAAAGATTAGATATCGCACCACATGCACTCTGTATAGCTGCACTTGTGCAGACACAAGGTAATTGGCTGTGGGCTTCCTGACTAGTCTGGCTAGTCAAAAAGCTGATGGGAAGGAGAAATAGCACACGCGGTTCTTTGTTCAGGGAGAAGTGCAGAACCAGGAAGAAAGGAGGAAAGGGAGTCATAGAAACAGAATAACACTACTTATTGTGACTTATGTAACACCCTTCCGACAGTATAAAGGCTGCTGAATATTTATCATACTATCATCTACTGTGTTCTCATTAGCATCTCATTTTCTGAAGTGCAGGTCACTTAGTTCCCAAATAGTAATTTAGAAACCAATGTTTCTAACTTTTTAACAAAGTTTTTAATTTAGAATGACAACCCTTACAATATATTGTCAGAGAGCTGGAATGCCCATCATTGCAAGCACAGAAAGACAAAGAAATACTGTGTTTCCTATTGTCCCTTTAGGGGCAAACATCCTTTCTATCTGCTAAATCAAAGTTAGATGCAGCCATGAAGTTGAGATGTTATATATGTCCAAAAATAACCTGTCCAGACAGCTGTCAGAAAAGGAACTACAAAGAAAATCTGATTCTGTAATAATGAATATATAATCTATGGGGTTTACTCAATCTATACTGCTACTAACATAGACCAAAATAATGTGTGTGTGCGCATACACGTACAAAACCGTGGAAAAAAATCAGATGCTTCAGTAGTCCCAACCACAAGAAAGATGAAGTAGATGCTGTGTTGGGTGTTGCAAAGCTTCAGTTGGACATAGAAAGCTGGTTTTGCGTAACTGAGAGTCTGATGAAAAGAGAAGGTATGACAGAAAAAAAAAGTTCTGACCAAAAAGAAAAAAAATTAACAAACAAATCAAAAACCAGAAAAAGAACCTGAGAAATACAGAGTCTGGACTCTTGTCTGGCAAGAAGTAACATCAGCTCAATGTCAACCACAGCTTTACTTACTTTCAGTATAGAAACAGGAAATATTGTGTCATGCAGTCTTTGGTATTGAAGTCACACATGGTGTGTCACCCTGTTTGCACTCTTGAGTCAATCACACAGTAAATTAGAATAGTTTTTCACTCTTCCGTTGCCCATGTCCTTAAAATACCTTTTGGTGAGCAGATTCAAAGTCGGTCAGCTATCCTGACTCTTGGGAGGTAATTGTTCCCTCAGCTGGTGGTCGTGGCTGGCATAGGTCACAGCCCCCACTCCTCGGAGAAGAGGAAACGGTGTACCCACATGGCATTCCCTACTATGAGGTCCACAATTTCTTAGGAAAGCTGCCTCACCACTTCCTCACAAGTGGCAGGAGTGTGGAGTGATGTGCCTAGCAAAGCAGGAGCACTCCAACCTACCTCAAAGCACTGGGGACAAAAAGTGCCCTGAAGGTGTAGTTGCAGAGCTGCCACAATACTGAGCTTGTGCCTTTCCTCCTGATTCCTGGGACAGACCTGAGCCCCCTGTGTTGTTCAGAGCAGCCCAGATCCTTCTGTGGCTGAACATAAACAGAGTGCTGCCCCTACATCATAACTGAGCAAGGTGAGTACAGCCAAGCATTTCCAATAACAGTTGACAATTTCCATGCCAGCGGAAATTTCTCTTGGACCTTCCTCGTTGTCTTCTTACTGCCCTATGATGTAGAAGGCTTGAGTCACAAATCTGACCCATACCACGTGGCTGCATATAACTAACGTTGCTCTGAATATTTTGTCTCAAGGATGCTGACAGAATTTTAAAATATTCTTCACAGAAAAAAAACAGCCTTAGATATATGTGAAGTCCTATAAAAGTTCTTCCCTTAAAGAAATTGTTAATTGGAAAGTGTTTAATGCTCATGGTTCACAACTTATGACATTTAATTTATTATTTTTTTAAATTTTAAATAAAATAGTGAAATTCTGTTGCTGAGCTAATTAGGCAACTCCCTTTCATTACTGTGCTGCTGCAGCTTGTTGCCAGCTTGAGTTTTTACAAGTAAAATGAGCATGATGTTTCCAGCTTACTTTCTAGCAACCTGATACACTGAACTATTATATCTGGCATACATCAGCAATTAGTGTAATGTCCAAATGTAATGGGTTTTCTGGTACAGCATCTGAGCTCCACCTCTGGTAACTCGTGTAATTAACTAAACGAAATAAACCAAGCATGCTTTGTAGAAGCAGAAGCTTACTGACAGCAAGACATATGAAAGCTTGAACCCTGCTTTGTTTCAGCTGTTCATTCTTTCCCAACAGCATTTGTTCTTTTTCTGTGAACAGTAAGGTAAACAGGAGTAACAGTTTGAGCAGGGGATTGTTGTGTATGTGTAGAAGATGGGATAGACACTGATGAGAAGGACTTTGTCATCAGTCTGTGAGATGTAAATGGGCAAATTTGGAAGTGTTCAATATCAGGTTGGATTCAGCTTTGAGCAATCTGATCTAGTGAAAGATGTCCCTGCCCATGTCAGGATGGTTGGACTAGATAATCTTTAAAGGTCCCTTCCAACTGAAACAATTCTATGATTCTACAATAAAGGGCTTGATCATCAGGACGTCACTTAAAGTAATTTACCATTTACTCACTTGCCTGAGTTTGTACCAAAGTATGCTGTTCCTTAGCTGGTCAGCTGTGAACTAGAGATAATAGCTTCTCTGTTAGAATAAATACATTTGGAGAGCAGGGCAACAGGATAAAATAGGCAGAGTAGTGCTGACATCTAAAACAAACTTCTGATCCTTTCTATGACACAAAGAAAGAACTGAATTCTGCAGCAAAGTGGGCATGAGATAAGATCTTCTCAAAACTACTTTTTTTACCTTGCGTCGTTTATTTTTTCATCTTTGAACTCATTGCAATAATGAAGCACTTGAGAAAATAAATACATAAATTAAAGTTAACTCAACCCCTCTGCCCCTCAACCAAAAAAACCCATTGTTGTTTTCTTCAGATGAAAGAAAGACTGAGAAAACCTGGGAGTATACTATAAGTTGAGTAATAAGCAAGCCCTCCACAATGAGTACACTTTGCAAGACTCAAAGCAAGATAACAGCATAAGAAACCCTCTGCAAAGTGATAATGGACACATTGTTCATGATAAAACCGGCAATAACAGCAAGTTGCATTTTACAATAATGTATCTTCTTGTACAGATGATAGTGTTAAAACTCCTCTGTGCTCTTATTTCTTGCTATGAAAAATGAATAGTAAACATTAACGAGTACTTCTGTCTGGTATCTCAATTCTCTGTTTGAAAGATGCCACTTGCAGTTAAGGAAAGCTTCGAAAGCCTGCCATTATCAAATAAAACAAACTCAGTAGAAATTCAGACATTTGTACTCAGACCTTGTTGGACCTGTAGCAGCATTAGCACATAACACACACACAAAAACTTTAAAAAGCAAAAAACCCAACAAGCCCAGCCAAAATTTACTGTATTATTTCATTCCACTCATTTCTTCCTATGGATGCAATTTTGTGCTGAAGTCAAACCTCCTTACTGTGTAAAATTTGCCATGGCTGATCCCTTGTATAAAGGCAAAGAAAAATATATATCAGATCTTACTGTCATTACCCACTCTTCTAAAAGTGCAGCTGGTAGCCAAGTAGCTGTAGACTGTAGTTGGAGCCATGATGTCCATTGAGGCTCGGCGCCTGGATGGGGGCAAGTCCAAGGCAAAGCACAGATGTGTGAGGAGTTTATGCTGATGCCATAGCTGTGACTCAGCTGGCATTCCTGCCTTAATGCCAGAGCTGAACAGCCTGGGCATTGAGATGAAGAAATGGACGAAAAAGCTGCAGATGGTGTTCTTTAAGTAACTGAAGTAATTAAATAACACAAGAGTGGAAAGAAATGGAATATTCCAAAAGTCTGTGCAGGTATATTAAGTTGCTCACAGCTGGAAGTTGACTGATAGTGCAATGAGCCAACAGAAGATTAGATGTAGTATTTCCAAGAATTTTTATCACCTGTTTTTCTGTTACCCCTTGGCCCACATGGGTCTGGTCCCCTGCCTGCAGTGCTGAAAGGAGTCAAAATGGAAAAATCAGAAGCATCAGCCAAATAAGCAGCAAATGTCAAGAAGAGTTGGCGAGGGGAAAGTCTAAACTCTACTCCTCAAAATGCAAGACCACACAGACTTCGGAAAGCAGTCAGGAAGGGCCCTTCCTATGCTGTCTATGCCATGGAGAGGCATGAATCTGAATATTTTCATACACCAGTACTTCACTCCATTTCCTAGCAGTTCACCAGAAGCAATCCTCATGAAACTTTTATTTTCATCCCGACACGATACAGGGAGCCTCTCTCTTTCTAAAAGAAAACTCTCAGAGCCTGTCATGAACAAACCTAGAAAAAACCCTAGTAATTAGGATAGACTTAATTTTTAAGTAAGAAAAAAATAATTTAAAGGTGAATTAATAGAGAAGGTCATAAAAATAAATTGCTTTTTATTTATAGCCCTTTTAGAACCTCGATATGGAAGGGTAAGCTCCCTCATCCACAAGTTTATTGTGGTATTATTTTTATTTAGTATGATTTATTTTGTGTTTATCAAATGTTAATAATGTGGGAACTCTTCTCATAATTCTGTCTCCAAATATTAGTCAGGTTTGGATCCGTAGTCATTTAAAATTTAAGAAAATAAGGTGGCTGTTTTCAGACGTTTAAATCTATGAGATCAGCTCAGAAGGTGATCTGCTCCCACCCTGCCCTTTTAGTACTAAATGGAAAAGATTACCTTATTTTTTTTCTAGGTCTTTAACCTAAGTTTTGCTATGAAATGAAAAACCAATTAAATTAATAACTATAAAATTTCAGAAGCTTTTGAGAAGGGAAACAAATAATTAACAGTAAAATGTTAATACATAGTGAGATCTTAATAATTTGCATGTTGTTAAGACTGTGAGGGAGTCCACAAGTAAGGAAACAACCACAACAACAAAAAGTTGATAAATACAACAGAGTTTGTGCTTTATTCTTGTAAAAATAATTTTCAAGACAACTCTCTTAGTAGTTACACTAGCTCTGCCCCTGGGTAAGATTTAAAAAGAGAAACCAACTTCAGTACAGTATATTGCATGAACAGGACCTGTCATTCTTATGTTTGGAAACCATTCTTTCGTGTAGCAGGTGTTCTCTGGATGCAAATTCTCCAGAGAGATTCATTAGCAATTGAATGTGTGATTAGTGATGAGTTTTAGCCTTCCTCTGCCTCAGTTCATGGGTAGATATCAGTATTACAACTTCCTATGGAAATGAACAAGGAGACTTTATGACCCCATCTTCTTTTATCTTTCTTTTTCCCTTCTACATTTTCACCTGTAAGTGCTTAGAAAAAATGACTGTAACTATGGACACTCAGATATACCATTGGCTAACCTAAATGGAATATTTTCTGCATTTTTATGTTCAGATTCAGTGAATCTCTTACAAAGGTTAGCAGAGTCATGTATGAGTTTTATTATTTCATAATAAAGAAACATTTTAAACATAGAGAGAGAAACAAAATGCATCTTTTATGCAAACATGCACATATTTTTTTAAAAAAAAAAAAATTATCAACACCCAAAAGTAAATCCGGGTTTTGTTTTTGTAACTCATTTTCAGGAGCAATTTAAAGTCGTAAATACGGCAGTCAAAGGTTATATCTCTATAGGCCCACAAAATATTTGATCTACATGCAAGAGAACTCCGTAGCAAAATGTACTTATTTCACTCCACTTTAGGGTACAGTATATTAAATAATTAAATAAACCCACAAAATCCCTGGGAGAGAAAACTCTGTTACAAGTACATGACCTTGACACTTAATTTTTCATACTTACCTGTTGGTGATACATTCACATATAAATGTGATTTGATCAAAATCAAAGTGTTTTCTGTAATTGTGTAAAACACATTATATGTCATGAAACTTTCTAATGAACTTCCTAGTAAAACTTTGTAACAGACAGCAGGTTTTCATCACAAGCATACAAGTATTTCCAATGTCCCCAATATAGAGTAAGCCTTCTTTCATTTTAAAAGTCATCAGAAGTGTCATCCCAAAGGCATGAGAAGATTGAAAAAGTTTCTTGATAGCAAGCATGTAGCATACATTGCCTTGCATTAAAAAATTGCAAATGTTTCCCATTATATCAAATGCAATTTCCTTCTCCAGCTCCTAGGAGGTTTTGAAGATGATTCCATATAAATTTTACAGACATGTCAAGCTACCATTTCTCAAAAAATAACTTACCTTATTCGACTGCAGTATCACAACTCTCAGGAACGATTCTCTTTGGTGTAAAAATTCCACAACAAGGCATTGAGCCACATTTAATCACATTTAATCAAGAAACTATTAGTTTTTAATGAAGCAAGGCTACAGAAAAAAAAAAAAAAAAGTTGTACCATTTTACTATTATAACTTACAATGTCAGTGTGTTTAGTACTCCTGAAAATAAAATAGAAATTGAACAAGTTTGGCAATGCACATTGCCACACAGTGCAAGCACTGCTGAAGGTAACCACAGGAATCTGCTATGGGAACTGGGGAGTGATTCATCTTTGGGACACACAGTAAAAGGCTAACGGTCAGAAATGTCTTCTCAGGGCCTTTAAATGTACCTGTGAGGAATGATCAAGTTGGAAACACTAATCTCTCTTATTTGCATTTGTAAACCAAGATAACATGTGAACAAAGGCTTTCGGAAATTACATAAAATGTATTGACTAACAGTCTCATTAGTCCCTAGCATTGCTCTTGTCTGGATTTGGAGAATACATTTTTGCTTAAGGAAAACGCAGATTATTATAGTAAAAATATGGAAAACAATGGAGTTAGAGTGCTGTTGCATCTTTCAACCACTGGCAAACTGACTCTAGAAAGTTTGACTTTCATAGCTCCACGTGACAACAGGAAAGTATTTTGACCTCTAAGAGAGTTTTCCTGTCACACATTTGTGACAATGCTGTGACACACAAGATTCTGTACTGAGAAATGCATGCATTGAATGCTGTCCATCCTTACCATGAAGTATCGCCTGTTAGGTAACGTGACAAAATCTGACACCACTCCCCCCCACAAGACAGTGCAGAGGAACACCACAACTGGGGGAGTTCCAGTACCGCCCTGCCCAGTTCCTCCAAGTGCCCCACAGGATTCATTAGCTTGTGAAAGAGTCATCCCTGTGGTCGCAAAGAAGCACAGAAGTGTGATGGCGGGTGGGAACCCAGTGCCCCAGTAAGAGACAGGAGCCCCTGTCCTCACCCCAGGGCTATCCTATGGCAGGCCCGGCCCCACGGGCCAGAGGACACCCAGCACCAGGTGTCAGTGAAGAGGCTTTCTGGGTCTCCTCTCAGATGGGGTGCACTGACCAGGGGCACAGGGTTTGCTGTGGGGTATAGGGAAGAGCATTTTGGGACTGCAGAGGACTTAGTACATGATGAATGTACTAGGGGAATTAATTAAGGTGGGGAAAGGTAAGGATGACAGTGGTTTGGGGAGGAACAAGTGTGGGAAAACAGAGGGAGACAGGGAACCAGTCCTGTGCGAACAGGCACTGGTATGGATGCCTGCCTGACCATGCCTGCACTTGACCAGCACAGTCTGTCCCAGCTTCGCAGTAATCTCCATGTCTAGTGATTTTCCTGGGTGCAAGGCAATCTGGGGTGTGTGCATGTGTGTATGGAGCAACTGAGTTCCGGCGTGGATCAGGGGCAGGAGTTCCATGTGCCCATGGTGCCAGCACGGCGTGTTATCAGTGCATGACTCTGGCCAGCAGCAGCCCCAGCCCTGCGTGTTGGGCACCTCCCTAGCGATGGGGGTGGATCAAGAGTGGGCCAGGATATGGGTTCGTGGGTAGGCGCAGCTCCGGTGCACCTACGGCCCGTCAGCACAGGGCTGTGGGGAGCTGGAGACCAGCCCTGTTACAACATCACTGGGGCAGGGCTGATGGCCCCAGGGGGCTGCAATGGTGTCCTGGGACATGTGCAGTATGGGTAAAGACCCAGGGGCTGGGCAGGGGCAGTCAGGACTTCGGGTGCCCTCAGGGCCTGGACACTGACCCTGCTTTGAGTGGGAGACTGGACTACTGACCTTTCAATCTGAGTTATTATATGACCCTATGACCTTGGGAATTGCAGCGTAAAGTCTCTTTTTCCCTAAAATGAAGTGCAAACAAAGAAAAAAGAAAAAGAAATATTTAAAGACTCGACTTTGTAACTTTTAGTAATCAAAGAACATGCTTAGCAAATGAAGTCAATTTAAGCAAGGTATACTGACCATAACCTGTTTCAATGGCGGTAACAGAAATGGCACAATACCATATGGAGACTGCACAAAATGCATAGGAATAACAGAACAGAGCTAGTAGTGAAGAGGCTGCTTAGAGAGCTTAGTCAAATATAATGAACACATTATATTTGTATTATGTTTGTATTAAAACATACCATGGAATACATTTCTAAATATAAGTAGGAAATGTAGTATTAAGTATTAGCCAAGTGACTGTGCATCTGGCAAGCTTAAAGTACAACATTCCGAATAATAATTGGAAGATCTAGTCATTCATATGGATAAATAACATGAAAATTATTTTAACAATAAAATTTTAGACAGATGCTTGAAGCAACTAATCACAAAGCCTGAATCTATACACTGAAACTGGTTGAAAACTGGTTTATAACTATCTAGTGAACACAATTTACAAGACTCCGTTAGCTCCATAATACTGAAAAGCAAAAAACACCCACTATATTATTGATTAACTTCTCGGTGACAAATTATGGAAAAATGAGGAAGAGTTTTAAAGAAGCGTCAAAACAAGTAAAGTGTTTGCATCCAGCACTGAGAATCACAGAACGTTAGGGGTTGGAAGGGACCTCGAAAGATCTAGTCCAACCTCCCTGCCAGAGCAGGACCACCTAGAGTAGGTCACGCAGGAATGCGTCCAGGAGGGTTTGGAATGTCTCCAGGGAAGGAGGCTCCACAACCTCTCTGGGCAGCCTGTTCCAGTGCTCTGTCACCCACACAGTGAAAAAGTTTTTCCTTATGTTTATTGACACCAGACACTCCAAAAATAAACTGTATCATTTTTAACAAGACGACGAATAAAGGCAGCATGTGCAAAAAGAAGTGTAAATGAAGATCCTAAAACTAAAATGACTGCTTACAAAGACTGGAATTTCTGTCTAGAACTGCAAAAGTACATTATAAAAAGTTAAGTGAAAAAATGTAATATGTGAATCTAAAAGGCTATTTATGAACAACTTCATAAGGAGATCAAAAACAAGCAAAAATTTTTTGGAAGACTGTAGAAGAGTCTCACAGCAGAGACTGAAAAGCAAATACGTGATCAAGTTACACTACTCAGGAAAACAAAGACTGTTCAGGGAAAATAAATACACTAGAAAGTTACATAGTATATTTTGCACCAGTGTTTTTTATGAAGATGTTCAAAAATTTTCCTTCATGGCATGTATTTTTATCTGGAGAGTGGAGGGTCTGTTTCAAACTGTAATATTTATCATTTTATATGAAATCAGTAGCATTAATAGTAGCAATCACTACAACCAGATTTTTTTTTGTGACAGAAAGCTAGAATAATTCATTGTCAAACTACTAACAGTCATTTTGTAGTTAGTGGTGTGTGTGTACTCAGTTCATTAAATTGGCTTCAGTATGAAAGGATGGCAGTCAATAAAAAATAATGTTAATTATAAAAGCATTCAGGGGGCTTGTCAGAAATCATAGTTCAGTAAATCTGACTCATACTGGAAAAGCTAGCTGAAAATATACATTTGACAATGGTCAGAAAGAATATTAGGAAATATGGATATGTGGTCTGAGTACAGCAGCTGTTCCTGTGTTTCTGTGTGTTTCTCATGTGAAATTATCTATAATACCATTCAGTTTCATAGAGAAACATAAGAAAATCAGGAATATAAAAGATGTTTTAAAGCATTTGAAATCATTAAAAACTACCTAACCTGTTGCAACGGATCACTTTTCGCTGGTTGAAACACAGAAACCTCAGTTATTTAACGTACCTTGGATTTACCCTGGCAGACATAGTAACTGGACTGGGAAAGTGATTGGATCATTTTGCACATAATTTTGTATTGCATTATCTGTCTGACGTTATAATGAGAGGAAAGAAAATCAGAATAATAACCTTCTGTAAAAAGAAAATACAGTCATTCCCTTCATTTTTTTTTAATCTACTATAGGCTTCAGGTATATGGTTTAGTCAGTGTCATGTCATCATGCGTCACCGCAGGAGAGGAAATTAAGCCTCTCTTATTTGTTTTGAGATGTTTTCTTTTTCTCTTTTTTGTGTAATCTCTGTCTTAAGATACTTGAATAAGGTTTGGATACATTCACAAAAAAATGTCTAGCAAGATTACATACAAAAAACTTCTGTTTTTTCAGCAGAATATTTTAGGTGGTCCTGTGATTTCAGTCAGGAGCATGGGGATACTTTCAAAAAGCAATATGACTTCATTTTCCAGTGAAGAACATGGTGGTGGTAGGTGTGAAAATAGGAGGGTTTTCTTCAGGAAGAAGTGGGAAATCGGTGGTGACTGCATCGTAACTTGCTAGAGGCTGAATGGCTGTTAACTGCATTACCGAGTTGTTGATTTACATGTTGTACACTTAGAATAAATTTTACAAATAAGTCCTTGAGTCTAACTGACAGGAGATGTATTTACTTTCTTTAACAGTTTTTGCTTGCTCAAAGTATTTGCGTTTTTCCTTGAGGTGCTTACCAACAGGGAGTGTTTGTGACTAATATCCACTTTTTTTGCAAGAAGTGTACATAACCCTTTTTCATAATTTTTAGTCTTACAATCAAAACCAGGATTTCTTTCAAAAGCCTTGTTTGTCACGCTGGCCCTACAAGTATTTATGCATCACTATGTGGTCTACTGGACAGGGAGGTGTCTGCTGGACGTAGGTGCTGAGTTCTCTTGCATTTCTCTATATAAATGTAAAAATAGAGGGGATTTTTTCTGTTTCCTATTCTATTTAATTTCTACAATAATTGCATATAAATTTACAATTAATTAATTAGTCTTATCAGCATAGTAAGTACAGTAGTTATCAGTTCTTTCCTGAATTTATCTGCATGCTATATTGATTTCCATCCACTGCAATTGTATACTCTACATCAATTTATAATACTTGAATGTGTTGATGAAGATTTAATGTTTAAAATTTATGTGGTTAGTAAAAACAATTGGATAGGTTTTCCAGGGTTTATTCAAAATTTTTATCAGCAATGAAAAATCTTGAGAAGGTGACTGATTAATAATTCATTTCAGTTTAAACACTATTGTGCTGCTGTTGCCTTTGTGAAGAGCTATTTTTTGCCAGTTAGAAACTCTTTTTTTTTTTTTTTTTTCCTGCTTAGTAATGTACGGAGCTGTACCCTGTAACATATTCTGGTTAAAAGTGGTATGAAAATAAATCTGCTCAGAAAAAGAATTTATATGCTTTGGCTTAATAATAATTTTTAATACCCACACTATTTGAGAAGCCTGTCAACTAATAAAAAATGACAGATTTAATTTTCAGCACTGATCTTGACTATACACTTTACAGTTTGTGATGTCAAATTAAGTTGATGAAAAAATGCAGGATGAATTCTATATAAATCTTTTGAAATAAAAACAACTATTATATGGGATTAATAAAAGAATATTTACCACAATTTTCTGAATTCTTGAAAACCATAATTACTAAGATGAAAATTCCAGGATTTATTTTGTTTTGCTTTCAGTTTTAAAGGGTAACTTCTGAGCAGGTGAATTGCAATTTATACATCCAATCCTAGGTCGTTATCTAAAAAAAAAAAAAAGAAAGGGTGTCTACTTGACATGTACAAAATATTGATCTTCATACAAAAGGAAAACAAAAAGATTAGTTAGATGACTTACCAATGAAATGAAAGGAAACTGTATACAGTAGCTGATTACATGTAAAGGTGTTTTTACAGATGTTCTTTGATCTGAGAGTTCCCCTGATTTCTGCGCATCTGGCTGTGGTGTGTCCACCTACAGGTTTGTACTTTTGCCCAAGCATCTCTGAATCCTAAACAGTATAAGAACAACCCAAAGGTCTCTTCAAGTTGATCTATAGGCAACTTTTCCACATGTCTAATGACACTAAAAGGAATGAGGCATTAATGAATGGAAGGCACAGGTTCTCTCTACTACTACGCCACACATCCTACTGATTAGAGCTTCAAAGTAGTAAGTATGCATTTACTTCCCTACTTGAAATTGAGAGTTCTAAATTTGATTTTCTCCATCTCATTTCCTACAAAAACTTTAGTAGGCTGGATAGCCTCCTCCTCTGGAAATAGTAAGAAAACCTGCAGTTTAAAGGTTAAGCTACTGACTGTCTTCAGTGTTACTAGACACAAGCCCCTCAAGTACTTCTGCAATTTATATTACATTGCTGTTGAATGAAACAACAACAAAAAAATACTGGCTGACCAAAATCCGAGACTCCCTTTGGTAGGGAATGCATAATATAAAACTAGATTTTTTTTTCCTCATCTCCTGTCTACAGGACAAGGGATTCAGCATCACAAGAATAATACAGGAGAGAGATAAAAAGTTAGTACCCGGATAGTCCTTCTGCTGGAAGTTCAGGAGCTTTCCTAGGAAGTATAGCTTTTTATCACAGTTTCACCTGGAACACTGAGCCAAGGTATCACTCTGCTTAATGATCTTTTAAATAACAGTTAAAAAAAAAAAAAAAAAAAAAAAAGACAAGCTTCTTGTACAAAGAATTTGTTCAGCTAAATTCTGGTTAACAATCCTCTGAATGAATTTCAGGATCCAGTTTCTAAGTAATAGTTTTTATACTTGAGGTAGAGTACTGATTAGTGCTCAGTACATTGAGTCTGATGATAAACTCTGAAAAGGAGGAGTAATTTAAAGGCATAATGTTTCGTGTTATTATATATAAACAATGCCCTGTTTGACTTACAGGCACCTAAGCATTTAACTGGATCTAGTCTAAGAAGGTATTTGCAAGATTATCTTCTAGTATGTAACCAGCTCTGCTTAAATGTAAGGAACAAACAATGCAGAACAAAAAATTGGTACTACCTTAACTGATAGATTGCTTGAGTTATTATCCCTTACTATTTCAAGAAAAAGATTTTTCTTTTGCATTTAAATCAGCACCAAGTGGAGATTTTTTCATGTTCTGACTCAAGGAAAAAATGTTATTTAATAACCACCACTAATAATTCCTGCATCACGCATATTTTCCTTGAGGGTCTCCAATCCAGATTGAATGCCTTCACTTTTCCTTCCTTCCACTCATCATTGAGAAGGTCTGACAGCGTCATAATCCAGAGTAATATGGCTTCAGGGCACATAAATAAATATTTAACATCTACTAAAGGGAAGATATTTATTTTGTAATAACACTGAATTTCACAAAAGCAAGTTGGAAGAGTCTGCAGATGTTCATAACGAGGTTCTGTTCACATGATGGAACTTACTAATATTCTCTCCAAGTAGCAAAACAAGCAAACATGCTCTTGAGAAGTTGGACAAATCACACCATCCCTGTAATAACAGCTCTTACTGCTGTCAGGACAAACTGCATCTGTACTCCGGTGTGGTGGGCTGACCCTGGTCAGATGCCAGATGCCCACCAAAGCCACTCTATCACTCCCCCTCCTGAACTGGACAGAGGAGAGAAAAAAAATTATAACAGGCTTGTGGAGTTGAGGTAAGGACAGGGAGATCACTCAACATTTACCGTCACGGGCAAAACAGACTCGACTTCAGGAAAATGTAATTTATTACCAATTAACTCAGAGAGGAGCAATGAGAAATAAAACCAAATCTTAAAACACCTTCCCCCACCCCTCCCTTCTTTCCCGGGCTTAACTTTGATCCCGATTTCTCTCCCTTCTCCCCCACAAGCGGCACAAGTGGGGAACAGGCAATGGGGGTTGTGGTCAGTTCATCACTCTGTTATTCCTGCCACTCCTTCCTCCTCAGGGGGAGGACTCCTCACACACGTCCCCTGCTCCAACGTGGGGTCTCTCTCATGGCAGACAGTCCTCCATGACTTCTCCAGTGTGATTCCTCCCACGGGTTCAGTCCTTCATGAACTGCTCCAGCGTGGGTCTCCTTCATGGTGTGCAGTCCTTCAGGAACCAACTGCTCCAGCATGAGCCCCCCTTACGGGGTCATTAGCAGCAAACCTGCTCCAGCGTGGGCTTCTCTCTCTCCACGGGCCACAGATTCTGCCAGGAGCCTACTCCAGTGCAGGCTTCCCACGGGGTCACAGCTTCCTTCACATACCGACCTACTCCAGCATGGGGGCCCTCCACGGGGTGTAGGCAGTCATCTGCTTCACCGCCCATGGGCTGCAGGGGGACAGCCTGCCTCCCCATGGTCTTCACCACAGGCCGCAGGGGAGTCGCTGCTCTGGCGCCTGAAGCATCTCCTCCCCCTCCTTCTTCACTGACCTTGGTGTCTGCAGAATGTTTCTCTCACATATTCTCACTCCTCTCTCTCGCTGCAATTACTGCTGCACAATAACTTTTTCACTCTCTTAAATACGTTATCCCAGAGGCGAAAAATGCTGTCGCTGATGGGCTCAGCCTTGGCCAGCGGAGGGTCCGTCTTAAAGCCGGCTGGCATTGGCTATATCTGACGTAGGAGAAACTTCTAGCAACTTCGTACAGAAGCCACTCCTGTAACCCCTCCGCTACCAAAACCTTGCCATACAAACCTGTTACATCCGGAATGCCTCTGAGAGTCTCACTATTGCATGATCAGGACAATTTATACTCTTCTCTATTTTTCATAAATAAAGATCATGGAGAAATAATGAATTTATGTACATCAAAAAACTACAGGTACCCAGTATGTCTACATAACATTATTTCTGGATTAATAATCTGTTTATGACTAGTTTCGTTTATTTTTGCATCGTCTATAACCACTTTCTTCTATATGTGAAGGATGTAAGTGGTATGATCTTGACTTACTGAAATTTCATTTTCATCTACATGGAGCATCTAGTGACGAGGTGGGAGATATGTGCTTTACATGGGGAAAACTTGTGCACAGCTATTGTTTTTATTAATGGTGAATTCATTCCCAAGTAATGAAAGATTCTCAGAAACAGAAGACATCTAAGAATATATCCCTTAAAAAAGGCTCCTAATTTCCATCACAGATTAAAAGATATTTTGGTGAAGCCAAGCATGTGCAAGTCAAATCACTAATCAGTCAGAATGGAAGTGCTGTTGGAGCAGACTAGGAGTGTGCAACGTTAAGGAGTTTCCTAATCCAGTAGTCTGATAAAGAAGAGGCTGCTACAGACCCATGCCTGCAGATCCAACAGGTGGAAAAATAAGTGTGTACTCTCAATTGGCACATGCACACAAACACATGTATACACCATTCATACATACAGAAATGACCAACCACATAGATCAGCACAGACAGACACACTCAATGCTCATGTGAACATAGACAGCATCACTGACCTCATCCTGTAACCCTCTCTGGCTGATCAGGATTAAGGCCCATCACTGTGAAATACGTTGATGTTATACAAAATAGATCCTTCCAGTAGCTGGGCCCGGACACCCAATCTGCCCAACAGCAGGCCCAGCTGCTGGCACCTGGGGAGAGATGAGCTCTCAGCGCCACAGTCCTACCACAGCTGCTGGTACAGACACATGCCTGCACACACACTGTGGAGCCTCCAGTAATGGGCTCAGATGTACGGTCTGCTCGGTATCTGGGTCTGCTCACACTCCCCAAGCTGCCTCTTGCACTGTGTCCAGCACATGTGTGCGCACACACACACACACAGAGGCAGAAGCAAATGGGTCTCGCAGTTAGACTCCAGACCCCATGGCCTCTCCAGGAGCTGGCTTGGACCTCATGATTGGTCCAGTAGTCATGGCACAAACCCCTTGTCTTGCCAGTATCCAGCCTAGATGGGTGGTCACCCTGATTTCCTGCTGCCATACACCTACCAACATACACACCCTCACACAACACACATGTATGCAACAGTCTCACCAGGTGCTGGCACAACAGGCCCAGGGGCACCCAGCTAGTAGTCTGCCCCGGCACTGGCACTCAGCTCCTCCCCCAACCTCAGACACACACCCCAGAGAGCCCCACACCAGGAAAAACACTAGACATGGAGTTTACTGAGAAGTTGGGACAGACTGTGCTGGTCAAGTGCAGGCATGGTCAGGCAGCCATCCAGCACAGGACTGGCTCCTTTTCTCCACTTCTCCCTCTGTTTTCCCACACTTGTTCCTCTCCAAACCACTGTCACACTCCCCTTTCCCCACCTTCACTGCTTATCCTAAACATTGTGTACTAAAAGTCCTCTGCAGTCCCAAAATGCTCTTCCCTGCACCCCACAGCAAGCCCTGTGCCCCTGGTCAGTGCCCCCCATTTGAGAGGAGACCCAGAGAGCCTCCTCACTGACTCCTGGTGCTGGGTGTCCCCTGGCCCTTGGGACTGGGTCTCCCCTGGGGCAGGCCTGGGTCTGGGACAGGAGCTCCTGTCTCTTACTGGGGCATTGGGGTCCCCCCCACCATCGCACCTCTGTGCTTCTTCCTGGTCATGAGGATGAGCCTTTCAGCACCCCACGAGATCAGACTGTGGTTAACACAGGCAGGGTCTGCAGAAGCACTTGACGAATGGTAGCATGAAACCTCCATTTTTTTTCCACTCTTCCAAACTGAGAAAATTCCAAGTACATGTGAATCTGTAAAGGTCTCATATAGGACTCTCTTTTTTAACACATTTAATATCTCTTTATCATTCCATAAATTAAGTTGGCTAACAAGTACAGAAGTATCTGTGCCTTACGCTTTACACACAGTTTTCTTAGACTGGCAAAAAGAAGAAATGCAGTTTGCAAATGTTCTTGTCCTGTCTTGAAAATTGTTTTTTCAGCCCCATCAAATGCAACTGGTGAGACTGCATTTCCCGAAGTAAATCAAGGTCTTATATTTCAGAGTCTGTGTGGAACCCCCTGGGACATAAAAGAACGCTCTTAGAAATAGTAACATTCTTTATTCCTGGAAGTGTCAGATAGGAACAGAAATTCTCTATAGCTAGGACTTTTTTTTTTTTTTTTTTTTTTTTTTTTTTTTTTTTTTTTTCCCCTCAGTATTTGCTTTAGTTTTAGTTTACAGAAATTTTGATAATAAACTTTTCACTTCTGGCTTATATATTTACCTGTCTATCTACCATTTGTCCTGTAAGTGTGTTCTGCTCTTACAAGCATTTCAAGGCAAAACCTTTCAGATTCCATTGTATGAAAAGATTCAGATGCATGATTAGGGTAAATAATTATAATTTTTAAAAAAGAACAGTAGAAAACCATAAAAGAAGTAAAAAGAAAAGATAACTTCAAATACAATTATAGACTTAAAATTAAGCAAATAGGTGAGAGAAGATGAAGTATAAAGCAATAGCCATTTTAGTATAAGTATAGTACACTATACTAAGGTGATGTCATCTGAGTTGGTTGATCCCTTATTCATTAATTAGCTAATAAAAGGGATTTTGCTACTAAAATAATTTTTGCATAAGGGATGTTCCTTAGGATTTTGTGGAGAACCACATCCCAGATAGTGTTCCATTATTGACAGTAATCAAAAACAAAGGTCGGTTCCAAAGAGGTTATTTAGGAAGACTTACATCTTTTTAAATAAGTGATATGGTACATTTGCACCCTATTCTGTAGTAATTTCAGATTTACTTCTTTCTGGTTATTACAAAAGGACACTAAATTGTATTTTGTAAGCACATATTCCCTTCAGTGATGCAAGGTTTAATTTATGACTTATTTTTGGTTTTGAATTGGATAAATTATGAGGGGTGACTCAAAGGCCAGTGATGGGAAAGAGTTTTTCGACTATTAATGTAGGTATTGGAGCGCAGCACACGGATGGGAGTTATCCTTGCTTTATCTTCTCAAACCCTTCAATCTTTGCCTGCTCGGTAGTCATTTACATGTATGAGTGACAAGTGAGAAAGAATTAGGAACAAGTGAAAACAAAATCTTTTTTATTCCCTTTGAATATGTAAAAATGACTTAAGTGAATTCTATGACTTAGATCTTATGATGTCCCATTCAAAGTGATATTTTAATCTGGCCTAGGTACGTTATTCTTCTCAAATGAAATGATGGACAAATTTAAGCACCTGTTATTGAATCTAAGTTCAACAAATCAACCAGCACTTCAGTCTTCCTGCTATCAGCATTAGCTCAGCCTGTATCCATGCTCTACTGCCCATGAACGGTGGTTCCACAAGGCATAGCCTATGTCTCTGAGGGAGATAAATATGCCCTTTTGCTTCATAATGGGATACTTTGTTTTTACCAAACTTCTGATACAGTTACCCTTTATCCATTTTCCTAGCTCAAGGAAAAGCACAAACATACAAACGAAAAATAACCCTAGTATCTTCACACACTATAAAATATTACTAACTGTTGGGAAAATAATTTCAGTAGAAGATCTGGAAAGAACTCTATAGTAGAAGGTGCATAAGAATAAACTAGGAAGAAAATTAGTTATAGAAAAAAATTTGCAACTAGAAAATTAAAGATCTTAAGTCGGATTCTGATTTGAATACATATATATGAGTTTATTCCTGTATTATTTTAGACTTTTTTGATTACAGACTTATGCTTGGTTCAGCAGAATCTAATTCCTGCCGAAGATCAGGAGGAAACAATAATTGCCATTATTTTGCTTTCATCTCTGAGACATTATAGTAAAGAACAGCACATGCTTGTAGAAGATGAACTCCAAAAATAAAGAAAAAAAAAAAAAAAAGAGAGATAAGCAAGCATAGCAACATGACTGAAAGAGAAGGAAGAATATTTAAAATTGGAAAAGATCAAAATAGTCACATGATTTCAGTAATTTTTTTTAACAACAGAGACTAGATATTGTGCCAGGCGGTTCTGGTTTTCTTTCTGTTCCTCACCAAGGCTGACCCAACCTCACGCTTAGTAATTACGTGTCTTTTATCACAAAAAAGAACATCTTTGAAGTGAGACTCCATGAGCCGATTAGGCAGATTAGTTTCAAAACACACAGGATGCAGCAGTTCTCATTTGTTGACCCTTGGACAGCTGTGCTAATGGCTTTGTCTCTAGCTTATCAATGTATTAGCTCAATTACTGCTACTTCGTTTTTTAAAAATGTAAGGAAACTGATTAGTGCTCCCAGCCTAGCTGGAATATGTGGGCTGACTGTCTAGCTGTATCTTCTGTTGCTGAGTTTAAAAAAACATAAAAAGGGCAAAGAAATAGTCAGTGAAGTGGAGTGTTAGCTCAAAGTCCAGGTCTAAATGTTCCTAATTGTGAATGCTTTAATTGACTTTATCAACAGAAATTTTCTCTGTAAACCGTGTATTGTTTATTTAAGATATGGCCAGCAACACTGTCAGAAAATGTATGTATTTTTCTCTTACTACATAAGAGTGGTGAATGAATTCTTCGTTGATTTATTTTTTAGAAAGTTTCTAATGTCTGTATTTTTACTTTCAATATTGTGTTACGTTTAAAGATATTTACTTTAATGTGAAAATACAGAATAAAATGGAGCAGTCATTATTCCTCAGTAGTCTTATTTACGTCTTGTCTTGAATTTTTGAATTATTTGTAATAAGGTAAGGAATCTACAGCCCTCCCTTTCCCTGGTAAGGTTATGGGGAATAGCAAACTTGCAAATAGTGGAACTTCAGTTTAATAGTTCAACAGGAATAAGTTGGTATATCATATCACAACTTCTTCTTAGTCTGCTGAATATTAATATTGAATCTAGCTAAGGCCAAGAAAAAACTAAGAGTTGAAACATGATGGTCTTCAAAAGATACAGAAGCAATGTGAAGGTTATTACATCATTTTCTTTGCTTGCCACTAATGTAGTAGGGAAAAAGATTGCAGACTTCTGCTATCACATTGATGCTGTACTCTGAAATCCATTAGACAGTTCCTGATGAACGTAAAAACAGTTCAGGAAGACTGGTCTGTGCAAAACACCATCAGGATCAGGGTTCTGTGAAAAATAAATTTATGAACCTCAGCCTGATCTAGCTGTATCCTGGGGGTGAACTGTGTTTATGATAATAAACTGCATTTTACTGCTTGCCAAAAAAACAGTTTTTACAGGATTTTTCACTTTGATAAGGCCTTTGTTGATTTTTTTTTTTGGTGAATGAAAACAATTTTTTGTATTTTGTCAGTGAAACCTGAACACTGTGAAGAAAAATTAAATTTTACAGGGAGAAAAGGACTGGGAGAGGGAGAGGGAGAGGTATTCCACAGTCACAGGACGCAGGAAGAGACAGGCATCTCTAAAAAGTAATTAATCTCCCTTTACTTAGAGATCTGAGGACAGCAGGAATCCCCCTCTACAATTAATGACAAGAAAGAGAAAAGTGACTTAATGTGTCAAATGGCTGAGATATCAAATACAAGCAGTACACTAGTAGAGATTTATTTTCAAATAGTGTAAAACTAGTTCAATAGCACAATAGCACAGTGCATGTGTAAATAACCATTAGGTTTATTGTGAGTAGGGGTACAAAATCAGATCTATCATGCAGCTAATGTATTTCTAGTGGAAATGTTGGATTTAGTTATTGAGCTCATGGACACTAAGAGCTCTTTAATTTCTTGGAATTCTCCTCAAACTTTGTAAAACTTGTGGTGTAACCTTTGCTGGGTTTGTTGTTAGTTGAGTATAATTATTATGTACGAAAATAATTTTAAAAAAAGGAATACACTATGCTAGTGCTGTGCAAAATTACATAATAGTGCTGATTTACATCAGACAAGGATCTGGGGTCTCAAAAAGCATTATTTAATCAAGTGACATGGATACAGTTTTACTTGGATCTATTTTTGATTAACTCATGCTTTTGCTTTTCTGTATATTTTCTATCAGTTTCACATCTTAGACATGTAACACATCAAACCCTCTCATTTATCCCGAAATTATTCGTGACAAATTCACAGCTCTTAGCACTAGGCTTGGAATGCTCTAGAAGATGTATGGCTTACATGGTGAGCTCTTCAAATCATCAAATATCAGGTGACATAGCGCTTTAATATACCAGTCAAATCTCATCTAATTCTGGGAGGGCAATCTTATTTTTTAAACCATTTCTTGCATTTTGTCAACAATGTATTTTTCCCTCATGTGTTGAATACAAATATCTAGCAGAAATAAGCCAAGAAATTTCATGGGAAGTCATATGCCACTGGGGTACAAGGAAGATATTGCAAGATAAGTCACAGTGGTGACATTTTCCATAATGCCATGGAAATAAAAGAATCAGAACTGGAAGACTACTGACTTCTCACAGGTATTTACTGCAAAGTAATGGGTAGCATACTGGAAGATCAGGTTAACAGAGACTTGCTGAAGGGTCAGAAATCTGTAGATGGCCATAAAATTGAAAAATCTCAGACTGTTGAATAAAGAGTTGCTTCAGCACATTAACCTGGCCTTTGATGAGCTTCAAGTATGATTTTTTTTTTTTTTTTAGCAGATGCAATTTGTTGTATTTAAATGTGCCTTTTCAAACTGTTTTAAAAGATGTAGAGCCCCAACTGAATTTCTTACAGGAAGACATGCATCACTCTTTAAAGGCTTAAACCTAACTTTTTATTCTCCTCAGATCAATTCTAAGCTGCAGTCTTCAAGTTTGAGAAGGCCAAGGATGCCTTTCATTTGTTTTGTTAAAGTATGGATTTCATGAACAGAGCAGCAAGTATGCTTTTTGACTTTATGTGACTTCGATTACCAGAACATTTCAGGGTAATTCCTTTAATCACCAGAGAAGATTGATAACTCAGATTATAAGGACAGATCAGATCCATGATCAGTTTATAAAGATAGGTATTAGAATGTGAAGAGTTGTCCCTAAAGAACAGCCATGAGAAGGTCAAAAGCTTATGGGTAGGAAGTAAGGATCGAGACAAAAAAGGGAGCCTTGTGGTTGATATCTACTACAAGCCACCCAATCAAGGGGAACCTATTGATGAAGCCTTCTTACTCCAGCTCCAGGAGACATCGCACACACAGGCTCTCATCCTGCCAGGGGATTTAAACCACCCCGACATCTGCTGGAAAATTGGCACAGCAAGCTGTAAGCAATCCAGGAGACTCCTGAAGCGCCTAGGTAACAACTTCTTAAGGCAAGAAATAGACAGCCTTACCCAGGGGGATGTGATATTGCACCTGATGGTGACAAATGCAAGTGAACTCATCAGGGATGTCAAGATTGGAGGCAGCCTTGGCTGCAGCGATCATGCACTAGTGCAGTTCACTGTCCTAAGGGATACGAGGCGGATGAAAATCATAGTCAGGACCTTACATTTTAGTAAAGCAAAGTTCCAGCTCTGCAAGGAGTTAGTCAACAGGACCCCCTGGGAAATGGCCCTCAGGGACAAGGGAGCAGAGCAGAGCTGGCAAATCTTTAAGGACGCTTTCCATAGAGCACAAGAGCTCTCGATCCCCAGGTGTAAGAAATCGGGCAAGGAGGGCAAGAGACCAGCATGACTGAATTGAGACCTGCTGGTCAAACTAAAAGGCAAGATGGAACAGCACAGGTAATGGAAGCAGGAACGAGTACCCTGGGAGGAGTACAGGGATGTTGTCTGGTTGTGTCGGGACAAGGTCAGGAAGGCCAAGGCACAGCTGGATCTTAACTGGGCAAGGAATGCAAAGAAAAACAAGAAGAGTTTCTACAGGTATGTCAACCAGAAAAGGAAGGTCAAAGAAAGTGTACCCCCCAGATGAGCAGCAATAGTGAACTAGTAACAACAGATGAGGAGAAGGCTGAGGTCCTCAACAACTTTTTTGCCCCATTTTTCATTGGCAACCTCTCTCCTCACAGCTCTCAAGTTAATGGCCCACAAGACAGGGACCAGGGAGACAAAGTCCCTCCCACCATAAGTGAAGACAAGGTTCGTGACCATCTGAGGAACCTGAACATACACAAGTCCATGGGACCTGATGAGATGCATCGCAGAGTCCTGAGGGAATTGGCTGATGCAGTTGTCAAGCCACTCTCCATGATATTTGAAAAGTCCTGGCAGTCAGCTGAAGGCCCTGGTGACTGGAAGAAAGGAAACATTACTCCCATTTTTAAAAAGAGTAGAAAGGAGGAGCCTGGGAACTACCAACCTGTCAACATCACCTCTGTGCCTGGGAAGATCATGGCACAGATCCTCCTAGAAGACACACTAAGACACATGGAGGACAGGGAGGTGATTCAAGACAGTCAGCATGGCTTTACTGGGGGCAAGTCCTGCCTGACCAGCCTAGTGGCTTTCTACAATGGAGTGACTGCATCAGTGGACAAGGGAAGAGATATTGATGTCATCTATCTGGACTTCTGCAAGGCCTTTGACATGGTCCCCTACAACATCCTTCTCTCCAAGTTGGAGAGATACAGGTTCGATGGGTGGATAAGAATTGGTTGGATGGTCACATCCAGAGTGTAGTGGTCAATGGCTCAATGGTCAGATGGAAAGTGGTGTCCCTCAGAGGTTCATACTGGGACTAGTGTTGTTTAATGTCTTCATTAATGATATTGACAGTGGCATTGAGTGCACCCTCAGCAGGTTTGCTGATGACACCAAGCTGAGTGGTGCAGTCGATATGCCAGAGGGACAGAATGCCATCCAGAGGGTCCTGGACAGTCTGGAGAGGTGGGCCCAGATGAAATCATGAGGTTCAACAAGGCCAAGTACAGGGTCTTGCATCTGGGCTGGGGCAACTGCAGGTATCAATACAGGCTGGGAGAAGACATGTTAGAGAGCAGCCCTGTGGAAAAAGACTTGGGGCTACTAGTGGATGAAAAACTGGACATCAGCCACCAATGCACAACTGCAGCCCAGAAGGCCAATCGCATCCTGGGCTGCATCAAAAGCACTGTGGCCAGCAGGTCGAGGGAGGTGAATGTGCTCCTTTACTCTGCTCTGGTGAGAGCTCACCTGGAGTCCTGCATCCAGCTCTGGAGCCCTCAACACAAGAAGGATGTGGACCTGTTGGAGTGTGTCCAGAGGCGGGCCATGAAAATGATCAGGGGGCTGGAACACCTCTCCTATGAAGACAGGCTGAAAGAGTTGTAGTTGTTCAGCCTGGAGAAGAGAAGGCTCCAGGGTAACCTCATAGCAGCCTTCCAGTACTTAAAGGGACCTCTAAGAAGGCAGGAGAAGCACTGTTCACAAGGGTTTGTAGCAATAGGATGAGGGGTAGTAGTTTTAAGCTAGAAAAGGGTAGATTTAGGTTGGACATTAGGAAAAAGTTCTTTAGTATGAGGGTGGTGGATCTGGGAACAGGTTGCCCAGAGAGGTAGTGGAAGCCCCATTCCTGGAGACATTCAAAGTCAGGCTTGATGGGGCTCTGAGCAACCTGACCTAGTTAGAGATGTCCCTGTTTATTGTAGGGGTGTTGGCCTAGATGACCTTTAGAGGTTCCTTCCAACCCAATACATTCTATGATTCTATGATCTCATTTACTGATCAGTGCAAGCAGACTCATTTTCTGACACTTTCATATATACCTTTTTTTTTTTTTTTTAATAATCTTCCTAATGGAAGAGCTTAAGGAGATGAAATATAAAATAGATAGTTAATTATGAATATAGAGAAACTGCCTGAATTAAATGAGAATTGTTCCCTATAAGCAAGAGATCTTTAAAAGTTGAAATATGAATTTTTTTTTAATAATTAATATTTTAAATTTGGAATGAATCTAATTTAACTGAAAGTTACCTGGAGAGCTCCACAGAAAGTGTATAATCAGTAAAGCAGATTCCTATGGACCTTCACACATATATGTTCGAGAAAATGCAAGTGAAGTGATATAAAAGCTGTATTCAGTATTGGGATTTTAAATTATTTGATTGGGATGAGAAAATTTTCTTAGTCCTGAGTGAAAACTTGTCTGACCTTTTTTATAACCCTGTTTTCATTAAAAAGAGCAAGTAAATAACTCTGAGAATATCTGCTTTCTGAAGCAAATTATTTTCTTTCTTTTGTCTTTAGGGACATTTACAAGCTATTGAACATTAAATAAAATGTGTATACAAATGTGATAAAACAACTTTTACAAATATATGCATATTTTTTCTGTGTTTATTTATAATGTAAATATATCTATACATTTATATAAAGTTCCTGGGGATTACTTTAAAATTGCAATTCACTGCAGTCACAGTCAGTTTCCAGAACTGTTACCTGCCTATCCAACTGGCAAGTTTTAACAGTAGGATTTACCCAGTGAAACATATGGCTGGTATTTTCAGAACTGCCTCTGACATCTCCAGCTAAGAATCGGCAACTTATTTAAAACAGGTTGCAATCGAGCCACAAAATTAGAGGACAAATCTGAAATTCTTGGAGCTCTGTGAGCACCCTAGGTTTTCATATGTATTCAGAAATTCAGTTGTAAATCCAATGCCAGGTTTGATGCACAGCAGAATAGGCATGTTCATTCTTGCTCTGTATTAAAAGGTTAACTGTAGAAGGCCATAAACTAGCATCTTAGAGGTTTACTTATTTCAACTCTAATGCAATGGAAATCATGTTTTAAATGAAAAGTTCCATTCAGAATTACATCACAGCAGGCAGAAACTCTGCATTGCACCTGTGAGTCATTGTCATGCAATGCAACTGAAGGCAGGAGGCTATTTCTGGTTTCTGTTGGTTCACAGAAAGACATGCAAGTAATCTACTTCTCCAACTTGAAGATAGTGGTTACTGTGACGTAAATGTTTCACTGAATTACTGCATCATTATATGTCACAACCTGTCATAGCAGAACATATTGCAGTAAGATTATTCCTACTCAGCAGCAATCATGTATATTTTAGTTAGAGAGCAATTTGAGAGATGTAACAGTGCATTTGAAAAGCCCTTGCGGAAAAAAAAAAAAAAAAGTGAGAGAAGAGCTAACCAGTTAAGGACCAGCTCCTAGACACTGCTTATTAGCTTTTAAGGTAGGCGCTACTCACGTGTTACTAGAAAGTAGAGCTTTTCCCTTTTATTGCATCCTGTCTTCAGTCTGGGAACTGAGGGATCATGCCTTATCTTGTGAAACAGAGAAAAAGATGTAGTAGAAAAAGAACATGTTATATCAGCTTAGAAGCATATCACCTCTTCAACCACAAAGTGACATAAATTTGCTGTCTGATTCAACAAAGCATCTAGGAATGCTCAAGGGAGTAGGAAGCTATATGGACCTTTCCTTTACTCCACATCCTCTGCAGGTCCACAAAGCCATAAAATGTTAACCAATTAATACAATGTGGGGGTAACCAGCTGGACTGACAGATACTTGTTTTCATGGTAGAAAAGAAGATGATGACTGTGAGCAAGATGACTTTTCAGAGAGATTGAATACTGTTTCTGAGACTCTGGTGCTTGATTTATATTTTTAGCTTCACAGAGCATTATATGTTCTTTACATTTAATATGTTAGCACTGTTAAAAATGTCCATACCTGTTCTTTCCTATGGTCATAAACCCCGCTTAGAAATAAGCAGCTAAGTAGAGAAACTGTCCCCTTTAATATGTGGCTTTGAGTTTTGCTGAACTATGAAGTTATTTCTAAGCCAGAGGTGTTAGAAAGTGAGTAGCTGTGTGGCACTCTTTCTTCAGGGATGCTATCAACCTCATGCTGAGAACTTATTGCCTGCAATTCTCTAGCAGGAGAAGTGGTTCTTCAGTTGCTACAAAGGTGACAAGGAAAACAGTATGTGTTCTGAGAACATAAAAATACTAGTAATCACTGATATTACACCTTGAATTCATAGGTTTCACCTTTCTTTGCAAAGGTCTCTAGACAAAATTTCTTCTATGCTTAGAAATGTAGGAAAATAGAGGAAAATCATCTAGAAAGTTGCTTTGAAATTTCCTAATATAATCCATAGGACAGATGTGGGAAAAAAAAAAAAATCAATTATCTTGCATTTATACTGTAACCCTATTTCAAAGGGACAACTTTCTAAATATAGAAGCTTTCCCATAAAGTCTGCATCAAAAGAGAAAAGCTTTTCAGGACTAGAAGAAAGACTCCTAAATGTGTTATTCCTGGGTCTTCTTATAATTGGAGGTTTTTTGTGTTCCTTCCACCCACTCAAAGGTACGTTTAGCACGTGATTGCTTAGAATTTTCACAGTCACATGTGTTGGTCAAAAATATTATTCCAGAGTGTATTTTTCCATAAAGTGACTGAAAATTTATTGGCAGAGAAACCCATCCTGAAGTGGAAAAATCTTATTCACAAAGCTTTTTGATTGGTTCCATGTGAGCTTCTTAAGGTTTTTGGCAAAATCTGGCGGAAAAAGAAGTCCCCAAATTAAAAAGTTTAATTTTTCCCTGTGAATTATAGTCGTGCACGCTGAAGCTTACAAATGCCAGAGAAGGAATCACACAGACTGTTCAGCCTAAAAGTTTTGTGGTCATCCCTTTACATGGTTTGGCAAAGAAAGGAAGAATCTGGACTTTGTTCAATAGTTCTTATCGTAACCCAGTGAGATGAGCCCCTGAACTGTGCATCTTGCAGCGCTGAAGCAAGACGTTGCTTAGTTGTTGTGTATTGTGGATGCTTAACTGTAATCTGGAGAATGTTCAAAAAGTGTGAAGCAAGCAATTTCCACCCCAGGCTCTACAGTCAACTGTCTGGTCTGCACTTGGAGGAAGGTGAGAGAAAAGTTATCGTGGAGGCCTCTCAGTGCTTTGGTAAACAGAAAAAACTGTCAAGACTGATGGCACAGATGCAGGAGTATGCTATTAACTGGTACACAAAGTAGGGTTGTAAATGGTTCCAGGGTGTTTCATGCTTGTTGCTGATGCCCTTCAACTGCAGAACTGAAAGCAGTCCTCTGGCTGCAAAATCCTGTTAATCTCAGATTCTTGGGGGCAATTAAGTATGTCACACCTTTGAGCCCCTAGGACTATATACTCATGTTAACAGCCCACTTGCCACCCTCTGCCAGCTGCACTGAGTCTCTAGGTTGCTTATGCTGCTGTTGTTAAGGCAGAGTTTAAGAACGAGTTTTACATATCTTTTCACTTGATTATTTTCAAGACAAAATCTTGCTTTAAGAAACCTGAGTGGAACCCAGAATTAAGACCATTTAGTGACACTGTTACTTGTGGGAAAAATACTGCTTGAAAGATTAACTCTCTTGGAAAATAACTGCTAGTTTGGGGCATTATTTCCCATTTTCAGTTACTTTTTGTATCCAGACTGAAATTCTGCACCTCTGGGTTTGAGGATGGGAAGACTAGTTCTGTGACGCAGTCATTTTCAATGTACGCTGGTACAACAAATCCAGTGTCCATGTAAACACAAAACATCTGACTGGATTTTATTAGTACTCAACAATTAAACCTTTTATATGCAGTGGACATCAGCTGAGTAAAAAGAAAAAGGGGATTATCAATACAAATCTACCTTATTTCAGTCTTTCAAAAGCTATGGGTACTGTATCTTTTCAAACCAATGCATTTCCTATGATATTCTGCAAACACAGTTCCATAGGATTTTTCTGGTATGCAGGTACTAGCAATTTCTTTTATTGGTTCTCCTTCACTTTGCATAAAATGTTTGCTGTTGCAAGACATAATCCAAGTGCTCAAGTGCTGTGATATGAAATGGAACAAAGGATTGCCAGTCTCTGAGGCAGTAAAAATTATCAGCAGGACAGCAACTCACTCTGGAATCCCCAGCAGCTTTAGAAGAGGGAATCATGGGTTCATTCATGTCAGGCAGAAGAAAGAACTGAATCTGTCTGTCTGTATGTCTGATGAATAATGTGATCATTGCTGAAGCCTGTTGTTTCATAAATGGCATCCAGCTTTCCCTTTATTTCCATTCAGAAGGTCCAAAATGGAATCAAAACCTTTGTTTTGTAATTAAGGCACAGAAACACTTTTTCTGTGAAGGGAAAAAACCCCTTCAGTTCAACCTCAACCATTTTTCCCCAATTATTCGGTTCAGTGATTGAACTGAATAATTATAGTTCCTAAGTGCTACTCATCTATCATTCAGGCCAACTGCAATTGCAGTTATTAATCAAAGTATATTATGATGGCTGACAAAATGAATCACTGTTCCTCCAAAATAAACTCTTTGTCAGTGAAAACTGATGCACGTGTGACATTTCAGAAAACTTTTGCCATTTCTTTTGTTACCTAGCTACAGCTTTAGGGTTCTGCAGGACCATTTCTGAAAATACCTACTTTGTGGAAAATACAGGCACATACAAGTTATGGATATCTGAACCAGATTATGTAAATCTCTTCTATTAGTATTCAGTTTAAACTTATTTTAACAGAAACTTTTGAGAGTTTTAAGATGTTTGAATAACACATTTTCCTAAATATTTCACATGACTTTTGTGCTTAGAACTCAAATACCATATAAAGAGTTTTATTAAATGCTGATGGTTTTTGTAGGTCTCTATGAACTTTGATGATGACAATAAAACCAAAATAGATTGTGCTGATGGATTCTGCCTGTCTTAAATTAAGAAACAAGAAAAGCGGCATTAGCAAATTTCCCATTCCAATTTCACAGACATTAAAGGGTTCAGAAAGATTGTGCACATTTCCTGCTTACGAAATAGGGTATGAAGGGGAAGTAGGAAGGGGATCAGCTGTAAGACTTTACTGGGAGTGTATATAGCTGCTATAGAAGGCATGAAAACTCTTCCGCTGCCACAAGAAATCTGCAAGTTTTATACAGAAAATACATATTTCTTGATTAGCTATAGTTACATAATATCCAGGGAGGGAAACTATAATTAAATTCAGAAAAAAATAGACATGTCAAAAGAAAAAAAATTCAAAGCTTTTGTAACAAAACAAAATAAATCCTTGCATAGAATCTGCTGCTTAAAAGCACTCAAATTGAAGTTGACAATTTCCAGATGTTAGCATCTAATTCTATCTTTAATTGAAATAATATGTGAAAGATTTTAGGATGATATCTACAAATGCTGAACAGTATCTCCTCCAGTCATGCATTTTGATTCATTTTTTTCTTTATGGAGACTTGGCCATTTCCAAGAAATTTCTCAGAGGTGCTTTTTATCATATAAGATCTGAGACTTTTTGCTTTTTCCAAATTTTTTTTACTTACTCTTCTTCTTTAGGTGTACTTTTTTTGAAAGAAGATCCATGTCTTTATTCTAAAATATATTGTTCTACTTGATGGACATTTTTTTCAGCATGGTCAGAACTAGCAAAAAAGTTAGGAAGAGAAGAGCACGTGAAAGACAGGGAAGTAACTTAATTACCTTCCAGACCAATTCACTCTAAATTTTGACAAAATGCCTAAAAGAAAATAATTTAAGATTAATGTTAGTTTTTACAACTTACTTTTTGTTCAGATGTACTAATTCCACATACTGATTTGAGGTAATTTGCAAATAATACTTCTTAAACTCAGTTGAAGAACATAAAGTTCCAGATGTTTTAAGAGCTATCTGTGATAATGGACAAAAAGTGGGTTAAATGTCCTTAAAATATCGTTCTGACTGTTTCTGGATTTTCTCCAGGTAAATAATGTTTTTTTTATATCTTGTGAGAAAAACAGTGGAACTGTGGATTAGGTCAAGAGTTTCTTTGTACAGAAAAGACTACAAGACTACAGTTTCATCCTAGTCAAAGTAACAACAGAATCATGCCTTTACATCTCAGTTTTGAGGTGAAAACATCACTACATTATACAATAGGATCCTGTAGGAAGTTTCTATAAGGAAAAAAAAAAAGTTGTTCGAAGAAGTGGATATGATCTAACCAAATATTTGTTACCTTACTGGCAGTTTGGTGTCACCAGGCACTGGAAATTAGAAGTCACTTCATGAAAACTGAACTACTTATTCAACCGGCGATTGTCAATCACCAATTTTGTGTCTCCTGTTAATGCACTATATACACCATTTATTTTTCTTTGGCTTGCGATTCTAATTTTACATTTAAACAACAAGCTTGTATCTCTGATCTCTAGGGAATTGTCTTACCTCAATTTAAGAAGATTAATTGAAGCACAATGTGCTATGGCAAATGCATGCTTACCAGGGTGTAAAAAGAGGAGGCATGAGGAAAAAAAAAAATTTCACGTATATACTATTAGGGATATAATTATATCACATGTACTGTAGTATATGCATATTATGGATTAGATACTTTATTGAGTGGCAATGCTTTTAAATCTCGATCAGAGGAATAAAACTGTGGAAGTTATTACTGCTGAGCTGCAGTGGTAAATGTAACCTATTAACTCAATTTGGGATAACCAGTCGAGTTAAAAGAGCTCATTACTAGAATAAAATACCGTTTGTGGGAAAACATAGAAACAGCTGACCTTAGGGACAAACTACAGATTGAGGTCTCCATCTATCTTGCCACTGAACTGTCAAAATACAAAACCTCAGGAGCAGGTATGATTTTTCTGAATTCAGCATCTATTGCTCGGCACTGTATTTTAGTCATGCAACCAGATCCTGTGGGGCAACATATCTTGCGGCATGCAAGTGATGTCTTTGAGAATCAATGTCTTCAAGCAGGGTTAAATATCATACCTGGTTCATTGTGCCAAAGGGACAATTTTACCACTATGTATTTTTAACTTTATTTTTATTTTTTGCTTGGTCAATACTTGAAAATGGATTATTTATTAATATCACAAATACTCAAATATGCAACTATTACAAGGGGCTAGAATCTAAACAAAATCTAAATATAGTCTGGTAGCTGAATCAATCACTTCTCTATCAAGAAGATTACAGATAACATTCTTTGAAAATATATTTTACAGTTATTATAAATACAAAAATAAAGACCATTTGCTTTCATAGACAAAGTTATTTATTTCTTATTCAACAGTTCATCTTTCACACCTTTATTTCCTAGTAGCTTATTGTGCTTCTGTGTAAAAGATATGTAGATAGCATACAAAGGATGTTAGTATCTCTAATACTAATATTATCTCTAATATTACCTTAATATCTCTAATTTTAAATATCCAATCACATTCTATAAATAAAGACCAATTTAACTGGGGCAAGCGATCATAACCTTAAATTAATTGACAAATACCTAGGAACTGGGAACACTGAGAAACATGAGATGAAACAGTTATCCACATCCACTATTTCAAGCCATAAATTCCTTTTCTGTGTGAAAATGTGTATTAGTGGTAAATGAACGATATTGCACGTACGTGGAAAATAGAAAAACATCCCAATCAGAGTAACAGAGAAAAATCTTGGGTGTCCAGATGGTATCTGAGTAATGTATGAGATTAAATCATAACTATGGTGGAATTAGGAAGAGCAAGGGGCTGGTAATATGTTCTGCTGCTGGTAATACCTTTCCTACATAGGAAATCTTCCAGTTCTGTTTCTGTGTGCAAAGAGAAGTGATTTTGAGATCTTAGCTAAATTTGGATAGTGAATTAATTAATATATCTATGACTATTTGCACACTTTAAAAGTGTAAATAACTTACTATTAAAGAGTCTAAAAAACCAGCATTTACATTCTTTCAGAAACTTTACATGGAAATTTTATTTTAATTTTTCTTTTTTTTTTTTTTAATTGTTTATCATATACATTTTTCATTGTAATTTTCCATAAATATATATGGACAAACTTGACACATTGGACACTAGTACAAGCCTGGAATAGAAGTTAATGAGCAAAAATGCACTTAAATACAACGTAATGCAGTGCATAAGCATTTCACAGGGTTAATATACATTATGAACAACGAATTTTGTCAGGTCAAAAAAGGATTTGGCATCTAGAAAGAGAATGTTATCATTCACCCGGTTCTCTTTGGAAAATAAATAGCACCTCTAGCTAATAAATGCTTGTCAAAAAAAAAAAAAAAAAAAAATCTAGCCAATATATTCAAGTAAAAACCGTACAGTATTGCAAAATACAAAAAGGAAGAAAAAAATTCGTTAGTCAACCACAATGGCTACTGCATGTTTAATTATTGCATAGCAATACCAAGTTCGGTTGGTAGACTGCAAATATGGTAAACTTTCCAAGTAGGCTATAAGTGGAAAATGCACCTACGTCACACTTCAGGAAGGGTATTTATGTAAGTGCTTTATGTACCACTCTGAAAAAAAAATCTCTCAATAACTTTAAGGTAGAACTTTTAAAGAGTCAGAGAGAAATGTAGACTTTTCACGGGCTTGCCTACTTGCAAACAAAATTTTAAAAAAACCCAAAACCTGGAAAAGGTGTTAAAAATTGTCAGTGTTTTTAGAGCCTAGTGTTCTAAAGAGTTTCCCATAATAATTTGACAGGAATTTTGTTTGCAGGGCCTTGAGTATTCTCATTTTCCATACTTTTAACAGACTAACATGTCCATCAATACTTCATATGATCTTGTCATACATACCACAATAGATGAAAATTCAGTCTATGTGTTGCAGTCTGTTCAGAGATCATCTAGTTAACACTTCCACAGTAAAACCACCCAACCAACCCCTTCACCAACAATATAGGTTTTACAGCCTAACAACAATGAAAATCCTCAGTGATCTTAGGTGACTTTGAACCGAGTCATGGTTGAAATACCAGTGTTATGTAATATTGCAGTTTTCTGAATGAATTTCTATCACAAATAAGCCCAGCAGAAACTGAAAAATAATAAAATACACTCTTACAGAAAATCTTTAAATTTTTCTGTCATTTGCTGAAGTCTTTTATTTGCTTACAAACATGTTTCATTTATCAGGCACAGTATGCAACTTACTCTAAAACATTATATATATTTTATATATACATAAATATATATAATATATATAAATTAGAGTTTTATATATAGGGGAATACATATATACACACATATGCATATATATTCCCTTATATATGTCTATATATACATTCCCAAAAGACAAAAACCATTTTCTCTGGAAATAAGAAAAATGAAAATTACAAACTGCTGAAGGAAGGCTTGAAAGGAAATATATTAATTTCCTTTGGGATTAAACAGATTTGTTCAGATATTTATTTAAATATATCCTCTATATTTTATAATCTACATCTAGAGTTTATAATGTGGTGATTTTTTATTTACATAGACTATTAAAACAATACATGTTGTGCGTTAATTTAGGGACTGATTCATTAGGAATATTATGCAGGCATAGCTAAATTTGCCAGTTGCAACACATCCTGCATTCGTTGTGTTATATCTGATACTCCTGAGATTTGATATGCAGAAAATAAGGCTGAAGCCTCCACTGAAGCCACATCATCTCCAATGTCTGATAAAGCTCTCTGACAGTTGTTTTTTTTTATGTTGGCTTCAGTGGACTTTGTACTAGATCCTAGAAGGCAAGAATGGTTTGCAGACTAAAAGAATAATATCTGAAGAAACAATCATCTCTGTTGTTGTAAACAGCATATGAAGAACAATCATTCCTTGGCCTCAATCCAACATTTTGCGACCATCACCCTCAACTGCCCCACAAAAGGGAAAGCAAGCCAAAATTCTGTGTTATTTCTAAACCAAAGAAACATATTTTTTTTTCAGGGATGCAAAATGCAAAGTGTTCGTTCTGTAATACTTTTTAAAACTGTCTGGATGTATTAAATATGCGATGTTTACATTTCATTCCACTAATTCAGAAATGCAAAGAAAACAAACAAAAAAAGGAAGGCCAGCATCTCACAGAAAGGGCAGTAGACTTTGGATATCTAAATGACACATTGATTTTTTATATCAGTTCAGTAATGTAAAAACTACAGTATAGGTTAAGTCTTTAGACATAATGAAGCAATGCCAATTGATGCAAGGTCATAAATACGCACTGCCTTTAAAATAGAACTGTAACTAACTTCAAATATTTGGGACTCTCTAACAGTATGTACAGGTTTTATCATTATGCTTTTCATTAACTGTACTCTTCCAGGGTCATGTCAGTCTTCAAACTTCAACTGAGAGGTAGATGATGAGAAAAAATTGAACTGCAAAACAACAACATGCAAATTATGTTGAAATTACATGGCAGCGCTTAAGCAAATCGTGATCAAAAAAGTGAAAACACATGCAAATACTTTCTGTATATATATATGGACAAATATCAGAAAGGCACCCACCCCCCAAAAAATCTAGACAGCTTTGTTAAAATTGATATGTCATCTCTGAAAAGAATTGTTTAAAAATTCCCTTTGTATTCCTCTCTGTGAGTAGAAAAATAGTCATCTATAGAGAAACTAACAAAAGTTGCCTCAATTCAATTTTGTTACAGGCAAAATTGTCAGCATCAGTTACAGCATGCTCATCTATAAAAGTAGCCTCTGGCTTTGTTCGATGAAATCCTGATGGCTGCCCCCAGTCTGGCTGTATGTGGTATGTGTAGCTTATTACGTATCTGAATAATACCTCCCCAGTAATACTCACAACCATCCAGAGCTGAAAGTAGCAAGTGAAAAATGTTACTTAGGCATTTGAGTAAAGAGAACAACAAGAAAGCTTTTAAGAAAGGTCATTACATTCCAGGTCAAAATTCTTTGTGTTACATCAAAATGGAGGATGGAATGGGGGTGGGGAACCTTCAAGAAGAATGAGAGTTCTCTGGAACAATTACGTACACACTGCCAAATGTTTTTTAAGCACACTGGATGCAGATAGGCAAAAAGACCATTAAAATTCATGTGAATTTTGAATCATGATGTCAGTGAAATTGCTGCCATTCACTTCAGCAGTAAGTAAAGTTGAACTTCCTCTCATAAGGACAGCATCACTGAAAAAAATCTGTTTGATGATATAAAATAAGACTTTCCCTAACTCTCTCAAAACAGTTCACAAATCACACTCCTGAAATAAAAGGAATGTAATCTGACTATTTACGCTGCAGGATTTCATATAAAAAGACGCTTCTGTGAACCTAATGGAAATACAGAACTTGCAACAGTTTTAACCACAGTTCAACGGGGACAGGTGGGACGGGTGAATTTTTGATGGGTTCTTGAAAAAATACTGAGCATCATTGGTGAGAAGTGTTTCTCTGGAGTTGGAAAGAACAATACAGAAAACCCCTCCAGCTACTAGAGAATATGATGTCAAAGAACCCTAAAGAGATAAAAGTATCTACAGATATACTCTGAAACTACTTGAAATTTAAGCTTAATGTTAAATAGGAAAGATATTATTGATGTTATCCCCTTTCCTACTAATTCTAAAAATTTGGCATTATTTTTCTTGATTCATCAAATAAGAGCAAGATGATAATTAGGCTCAGTGATATTGTGGCAGAGAAATGAAAAAGATGAAGTATACATGAGTATAAATGAGATTAAGACCAATTAAGGATTTGCTTGCACTGACTCACAGAGACTACAGACTCCATAGTGCATAACATTTCTTCATTGTAGGGTAGGGGCATCTCTTAGTCCTGACCCTGCAGTAGTTCAGACTAGGGGTGAGGTAATTAAAAGAAACCAGGTGAATTTAGAGAGATGGTATACACCCAGGTTTTATCCTGAATGCAGAAACGTAACAATGAAATGGTTTGCAGTACAAATTACAGCTCAGCGCAAGTAAGAGTGATATTCAGGGGTTTGAAGGCAAGTTATACTCATTTTGCTACTTTGCTGCTCAGTATAGAGTTGATTCAAGGCAATCTATTGTTATTATTACTTTTAGAAATAAGAGCTACCTACACAAGGCAAATGCCCCTTTAGGACCTGTTATTTGGAAGACATAATTTTTTAATTCCAGGCGGTTTTTGCATAGATATGGATCCAATTTTCTTCATTCATCTCTGGATTTTAACTTCTTTAATATTCAGTAGCATCGAGAGTATTCTGATTGGTTTTTTTTTGTTGCTAGTATTAGGAGAAGTAATGAAAGAGGTGTAAGGAAATGTTTCACTTGACCCAATTCCTACTTCATATTGCTCCAGTCGCCTACTACATAATTTTACCTAATAGGATTAAAAATTGCACATTGCTGAGTGGTGGTAAAGCAGCTCTTTCATTCGTACTATTTTTTAACATAATTGACCAGAGATGAAAAAGTAGTATCTCTGCAGAGGGTTGTGTTTACCTAAGTTTTTATTTTCTCTGAGATAGTAACATAATTTTTGTTACTGGTGGCCAGGTGTCTATGGCTGGAGGAACCTTGTTCTTCCCTTATTTCCTCTGCCATGTTGCATCGTATTCTGCGATCCTGCATAGAACAGGTAAGTTGCCTGCATGTTTCCTGAGCCATTTTTATCATCTTTTCTCTGAGTCCTTTATTTACTCAACAGCAATTTTTAACAGACTTAAGTCAAAATTTAACACTTGTTGTGTTCTACTCTGTATTCTTAATCACGCTATTTTTTGCAAAGAGATAATAAGCACCCAGAATTTTTCCTCAGTCATTTGGTTCAGCCTCTATATTCATCTCTTTTCAAATAATCTCTGCCTTTCTACCTCTTGCTGTCAAGAGCAGAGTGATGTTCCTGATGACTACTCTTTAGCTAAAATTTCAGTTCATCTTTCGCAATCCAGTATTTATAACTGATATTCCTCACTGTAGGAAAGCTTAGTGTCTATGAAACTCCTCATCACTTTCTGGCTTTGGACACATAGGACCTTCACAGATCCTGGAATTCACCCTGTATGTTTGTATAGCCAAAACCAGGGCACTGCTTTTACCTCATGGGGTGCTGGCAGGGCTACAGTTTGAAAGGAGGTGCAATGTGTTTATTTCTTCTCCGAAGCTGGGGGCTGGGAGAGGAACTGTAATTTTACTGGGACTAAATCATTCTCCTTTACACAGTTCACTGTTCACACCTGAGCATGTAACCCATATTTTCTTCTAAAACTCTGAAATGCACATATTTTGTGGCTGATGTGTCTGTAAAATTAGAGGACTTGTAGAAGATGTTTGGTTTTCCTGCATATAATTAGATAGAAAGCAGGTATTAAATTCTGTACCATGCTGTGAGTAGATTCATGATGCTTCTCTCCCAAAACAGTGCTGAGATAATGAAAATGTTCAGCACTACTGTGGAACTTTGTAGTACATAAGATGATAACCCAGCAAAAGAGAGGCAAGCACTACCAAATTTTTTAGAAGAATGAAAATAATAATATTGAACACTGTTATTAAGAAGTGGCTTTCTTAAAAGCACTCCCATATCTGCTAGATTTTACTATAATTCTTTTTCTTTTCTTATTGGCTCTTCAAAGTGTGTTTAACACAGCTAGCTGTCTGTCCAATATACTTGCAACTTTTGAGATTTAAGAGGGCTAAAATGAATGATATTATTTTCCCAGAATTTAGTGTATATGTATCCTGCATAAACAGCGCCTAAATGTTTTATGAATCAGACCCTTAATTTTCACAATTTCTGAGGCATTTATATGCGTCTCTCCAAAACCAATAGCACCTTTCCTCACTTACAAACAGAACAGAAACATTTTCACGTAATACTTTCAGAAGCTTGCACTTTTAGCTTTCAAGTGCAATGCTAAATGACTTCTGTAAAGTAAAATTTAGACTTATGCTTTCTTTTGCCTAAAGCAAGACTGATATGAGTGTCTGTGTGAAACTGTAGACACAAGACCAAATATCCTGCACAAAAATGATATGTCAACACAAAGCTTCCAGACTGGCACTGTCAATGTGCCTTGCAGCAATTTTCCTTGAACTGGCATTACAAAAAAGGGAGCTTTTCACCAAATACATGGGAAAAAGAGGTGAGAACTGGTATGAAGTTACCCGTCTGCAAAGACCTGAAGTTAGACCTTAAATCTCCTCTCAGTAGACCATCAAACAACTAATGACTTGCCAGTAAACCCATGCATCTACTTTGAAGTCATTGCCATGAAATTGATTCAGGACACAAAAGCCAAGGGTAAGTATCCTTTTAACATCAGCAGGTTCTGAATCTAGTCCCTTTAGAGAGAAGGGTTCACAGTCCAATCCAGATCCTTCAGCCATACAGGAATACATATCAAACAAACTAATTGCCACTCTTGTTTGCAGTGAAAATCCTTTTATGTACAGGTAGACTTTAGCTTAGTTTGAAGTAAGGTCTGAACATACTTTGTGTTCAAATGTATATGTTGAAGTACAATGGAGTCAGCTATCACAGGAGGAAACAACTTCCAGAATATATTGTAATTAAGCTGTTTATTGTATTTTAGAGATGGTACCCACTAATTTTTTGTCTTCTAGCCTTAACTGTTACATTCACATTATAATTGTTTATACAGACATCATGTATCTTTTTGATCTAGTGGGTATACAAAAGAGAAAGAAGTTTCAGTGTGCTTCACTCAGGTATTCCATTTCTTTTGAAAAAAATCTTTGAGTTTATATTCTTTTTAATATTAGTGGTAAGTACAGTTTGGGCAGATTATTTCAATGGACTTTAAAGATGAACACAAAGTATCTTCCCAAGTAAGAGTAGGAGATACTTTTGCATTGGATATACTTTTGAAACAAAACTGTTTGTCATTGGAAGGATTTATAGTCTGGTTTGCCTGACTCTTGATTGTCCAGAGTCATAGTTTGATGGACTCATTTGCATGGAGTCACTATTTCTGTAATCTGAATTTTGTATCACTGAAATAAATAAACTGTAGATAGTAATTTAACTTAGAGTCTTGCCACAGGGCAAAAATCTGTTCCCATCCAATATTGTGACTGATCATTACTACCACAAAACCTGGCCTGTGTCTTGAAGACATATTTCTAATGGAAGTCATAAATGTCGCCTTCTGAGCTATATTGCAGATTAAATATTGGTTTCTCTTTCTGAAGGATCTTCAAGAGCTTTATCAGCTCTGCTGGCAGCATCTTCGTTCTCATTGTTTGTTAATGGTTCCGCTTCCTTTGAGTCAGCGTTCTTCTGTGCCTTCTGCTTTTCATCTTCTGACTTCTTTTCTTTTGCCAAAAGCCTGTAGTTAATGGCATTGCCAATGAACAACCAGATACTGGCCACAATCACAATCACACCGCAGACAAAATACATGTACTGATATTCACCAGTAACATCCACTAACCAACCTGAAATACAAAAAGAAGAGAGAAAAAGTGTCTTTAGAATAGGATACCAAATATGACCCAGATCTTTCCCTCTGAGAAATATCTATATATTGCTTTGTTTTGAAGTTGGAGCAGAAAAACATTTTCAACATGTTCAAATTGTCTAACACACATAGCAAAACTCCAACCAAGCCTGTATTAGTCAAGCTAGCAGTTGTCACTGGAATTACTGACAATGATAAAATATTGAAGAACAAAGTAAGTAAAGCTTAACGAATAATGACAGACAGTTATTTCATTCTTTCATTGCCTTATTATTTTATTCACCTTCTAATTTTGTTTCCTATTGTTTTGGAGTGACTGTCTGACACTCACAGAGGCTGCATACAGACAATAGAATGAAGAGGTATGTGCCTTTTTAGGCTGCTGTCACTGTGTATCAGCTGCTTGCTTTTCATTTTTACTTTCCTGTTACTAGTGAGAGAGAGAGAAAGCCTTGTCCCTTCCGCTATCATGCTCAACGGCTGAGTTTTAAACTATGAAGCCTGTACCTAAAAATACATCCACACCTCTGACATTAATTTGGTCATGAAAAGGAAAATAAAATATAACTGTTCTTCCATTTTATGTGTCATTCTTTCTAAATTTTATCAACTCCCAAATCAACATTTGTACACATCCAAGTATTTAACTCCAAACTCTGCTACACTATCATTGAATTTCACAGGTTAACCTGTGCACTTCAACTTAGTATGCATTTAGATTCTTTTACAGGGTTGAAGCCGTAATGCCAGCCTATTCACCTGATACACATTTACAAGCCATCAAATTATTTTACTCTACTCTTTATTTCACAAGCCTAGTATTAGGAAAAACTTCAACAGCACTGCAAGTGTATAATTCACCTATTAGTGTAAATAGTACATTTTACTTTTTTTTATCAATGATCAGTCTCATAAAACTAATGATTAAAAATTAAATTCTGCATTAACATTACTTCAGCATAACATTTAAAGGACATGAACCAGTCAAAACTGGAATTTAGCATTTCCATGTGTTCATCCCCTTTGTTGTTTCTATTTAACAAGATAAATCAAATATTCATACAGTTATAGCACAAACACAGGCTTTTCAAAACTCCTGCAAAGCTAATACACTGAAAAGTAAATAGTTGCATATGCTATTGCTTCATAAATATTAGATTTAATATCTTTAATTTTAGTATTGATTTCAGAACCTGACTGAAAAAGCTGGACTCCAGCAGTCACAGGCTCAGTCCCCCCACTAGGTGGCACAGGAAGAGTCTGCATGAGAAGAATGTATTTTGTTCTACCATGACCAAAATGAACTTGTATGTTAAAAGATGAAGGAAATATGGAATATCTTGAGGAATATTAAACATTTACTTGTACAAATATTATTGTAACTGAAGTGAGTGGAACTGTTTTGGCATATTTAAAATTTTACTCAATGCTATTTTCATAGAAATATTGACAGTAATCCTAAAAATACTTTGCTATCTATAAATGGTTTTAGGCACACGTAATCTCGCTGACTCCTGTGGCACTATTTATGTGGTTATAGTGAGTGTTCACAAGGCTGGTAATCTCACTGTCTTTATATTTTCATATTGTTGGGCTTATGCTGCAGCATACACACATACACACACATTTAATCAATACTTTTCAGTAAGATTTGAGCATTTATTTCTTTAGTCTCTTATATCATCAGAAACCCTAAGATTATAAAACTTACTAACAGCATTACTAGATACTGACTAAAAAGCTAGCAAACAGAAAATACTTTAGATAAGACTCCATCATTTTTGGTGCTATAAGCCCAAAAGTTATATAGTCCAAGCTGTACACCTAGGCTCCCTTTAAGCTCACCTTACACTCAAAAGAGAGAAGTTGGCAACATTACCATCTTTCGGTCAGTTCACACTCTGAATTGCCTTACACATATCTGTTGGCTATAGAAACAGGCTAAAGGACAGGCTGTGAGCAGGGGCTATGCTGTGAAATCATGCCAGGGCACAATGCTCCATAGCACTGCGCTGGAAACCCTGCCTAGGCTGATGAGCATGCCCTTGCCCATTCTGGCATCACCCTGATGGTTTCTTCTCTCTAGAAATGCCAGTCCTTTCCATTTAGACAAACCAAAGTTGCTGTTTTAAATTTAAGTGAGTGCTTCTCTAGCTGTGACTAGGTTAGTGAATCTATAAGCCACTCTGTGAGATCTTCACAAAAACTGACCAGTGGATTTGACCAATTCAAGAGAATAAGAACTGTGTTAGCAAAGAGCAAATTGGAGCTAAATACACATAAATCAAGGTTGCAAAGTTAGCACTATATGCTATCAGGAAAACATACATTTATCACCTGGATTTATGGGCCAGTAGAGATATGCTCCTAATCTATCTATCACACATGCACACAATGTATGCCTTCAGATTCTTATGTGGATCTGCAGCTGTAAAGCCCAAAGATAATTGATGCGGTGCACTGCTGCTACAGTACATTCCTACCCTCAGCAAAAACATTAAATAACATTAAAAATGATGTTTATATAAATTCAATGCTAAATTGCAAGATTATGCTGTAATGTCTGAAAAAATGGAATAAAAGAGATTCTTACCTCCTAGAGGAGGACCTATGAGCACAGGGCAACATTCCACGATGGTGACAAGTCCAACCGCACTGGAAAATCTGGCAGCCCCAACGAGGTCCATCAATGTCTCAAAAAGAACACTGCTAACCATTCCAAATGCAAGCCCAAAAAATACAGCGTATATCACCAAGCCAGTGTAATTTTTTGCCAGAGGGCACAAGATATGACAGACGCCATTGTACAAGACAGCAAAACTAAAAAAGTACTGAATCTTTGGCCGGATAAACTTGGAGTTTGCTACAAGTCCCATTGAAGGCCTAGCAAACATGTCTACAAAGGCTAAGATAGATAGCAAAAAAGCAGCAGAATATTCATCAATTCCCTTGTGCTTGGCATAAGGAGCCAAGAACACTATTGGAGCAAAGAAACCAATAAACATAATGACATTTCCTGACAAATAGATCAGAAACCCTCTGTGTTTGAAGAGGGACAGATCTAGATATTTATTCATAGTTTGCCAAAAAGACTTCTTGTTGTTTTTGTGCAAGGTAGAATCTCCTGTGCCTTTTTCAACATCTTTTTTCACAGGAGGGACTGTTTTCGGTCCAACAGGTCTCATAAGTGACCCAGCCACACAGCAGTTCAAAAGAAGTCCTCCCAGAATGAGAAAGCTTCCTTTCCAGCCAAAGGCATTAAAGAGAAATTGATTGAGAGGTGCCAATGTGCTCAGAAACACTGGACTTCCAGCCATGGCCAATCCATTAGCAATGGGACGCTTCTTATAGAAATACTTGCCAATCATGGTCAAGGCAGGCTGTAAGTTGAATGCTAAACCCAGACCTAAACAACATATAAAAGACAGTATTATTGCAGGTCATGCACTGAAAAACATACCACACCTCTTTCAAGCTATTTTTAAAGTGACCAGTATCTAATCTAGTGATTCCCAATGAAGACAGAAACCAACTAGCATCAGAGAATGAAATATGACTTCATTGCTGTCTGCGTGTGTTAATGCCAATTGTGTCATGGTGGCATTCTGCCATTTCTCCCTGTAGCACTGCAATAAGAGCCAAAACTCCTTGTTGTGTTTCAGCAATGGTAGAGACAGGGGAATCACAGAGGAATGATGGTATCAGTGCCTTGATTCACCGTTTTTATATTTACTAAGCTATAATGCAACGTTCTCGGCTCATTTCACAGAAGTCATTAAATGTCACCTCAGCTAGAACGAATGCAGGGTGTAGTTAAATGCATAAACCTCCTTATTTCTTATTTCCAGCCCTATTTAAGATGAAGCTTGAGTACAAATGTGGAGCTTAAAATGGCTAATTATTTTGGAGCACATTCAGCTCCACTTCCCCAGGCACAGAAGTCACTGCTATAGGTGGAAGAGTTGTAGAGGACATGCATGGGAGCAGACCACCCTTCCACATCAGCTGAGTGTATAAGCTGAACCTTTAGGCCTTCTCTCTGTATTAAGACATCTAGGCAATAAGGTAGCTATGCATTTGCTGGATGCCACAGGAGAGAAGTTTCTTCTGTGATAGGCCCATTCCTGGACTCTGGCTTTATTCTTTCAGTGGGCCCAAGATTAGGATGTAAAAAATAAGAGCTTTAAGAAACAATCCCTGAACAAATAAAGACTCTAGTCCCAACATAGATAAAGATTAGCTTGAATATAGGAACAAGTATTATATTTTCATTTATTACCTGCCAATATTTCAACTCACTTGCCTTCCTTATTCTGAGGAGGTAGTTTAAAAGAAAAAAAAAAACCCACAACTTTTGATAAGGAGGTGATTTAATTTATTTGCTTTATGATCACTTTAGTTCATTGCCTCAGACAATATCCAGGCCTTTGATGATATATGAATAATTTTATTTGGGGATTGGCCTTGGGGGATTTTTAACAGAAAGCTATTGAACTGAAAGTTGTTATACTTTTCTGTGAGAGTATATGTATGTACAAACCTACAGAAAGCTGGTAGTAGCTTTTTTACTAGAATTCTGCCAGCCTCTACCAGCCCTTTTGAAGTGCAACATGACTGAAAGCTAAAAGAATGAATGTGAAATTCTACACAAATGACTGTAATAAATGCTGTCATGAGCCAATCAATTTTTATACCATAATTACAGTGCAGGGTGGAACAGTACATACATACAGCATTTATTGAATAAAATCATCAGTTGTTCCTGAAATATCCTGAGAAATAATTTAACATCATACCAGCTAATTTAAAGGATTAGATAGTTCAGGTAGCTGAAACGAACTGATCTTGCTACTTTCTTTGTTTGCATTTGTACAATGCCTTGCACAGTGGGCTCTTGATCAGTATGGCTCATTGGTAGAACAGTATTAGAAATACTATGATATAATACAATAATACCTTTTAAACAGGACTCTTACCTCCAATGACACCAATACATAGATAAAGTTCCAGGACGCTATTGCAGAAAGAGGAAGCAATCATTCCAAATGAACACAGGATACCTCCTGCTATCATCACAGGCCGGCTACCATACTTATTCACCAAAATGCTGCTTATGGGACCTGTTGGTAGAAAGAAAATACATTAAAAGGTAACAGGTAGCTCCATCATACGTGTCTTGGTATTTAAGATATGTTGGAATGCTTTTCCTCTTCCATCCTGGAAAATGTTTAGTTGTTTCTATACCCATTTGTCTTACAAAAACACTCTGTGAGTTTGCAGACATATGAGGCTGAATGTGGATATATTACCTCCATGACAATATAAATATTGATTAGTCATGGAGATGGATAAAAAGATTAAAGACAGCAGACAAGCAAGAGGGACTGTTACAGTTCACAAGCAATCAATACTGAGATCAGCCAATGTAAGTTTTGAAAGTGCAAGGACTGAAGAATTTCAAGTATGAGACAGGTATCAAAACTCCATAGAGCAGGAGAAATCTCCATGAACTAATAACTGACCTTAATGTGACAGGTATCAAAACTCCATAGAGCAGGAGAAATCTCCAGGAACTAATAACTGACCTTAATACTGTAGCATGTCCTGGACCCCTACTTATAACTACACATAGACTTAAAGGCATTATCAAATCAGAACGTAAATCTTTGGCCCCTTATGTTTGTTTTCCCTTACCTCATCCAGAAAGGAGTGTTAATGGGCAGTAAAATGACTATAAGTTGTCTGGGAAAATCTAAGATGTGTTTAGCATTAAGACCTATAAACTTCGAAAATATTGCTACAGGTTCGTTTTTCGGTTTCAACTGCAATTCAGTTTATGGAGTAATTACGTCCATTCTAAACAAACAGCTAGTGTGCAATTTAGCATGACATGCATTATATGTTTTTTAAATGACCGTGACTGGAATAGATGGTGTGCTACATATCAAGATTAAGAGGTTGTCAAAGCTTTTTAGGTAAACCTGCATACCATCTGACTGCACTATATTTGGTGCAAATCATTACGAATACTCTTGCTTTTGCAATAACTAAACTTATCATCTAATTCAAAAATAAAATTTAAAAAAAAATATAATGAAAAAGCAATAAATTTCAAACTCAAGATAAAGCAGGCATCTGGCATAAAGTGGAATGCCCAGCTCTCCATCTGATTTCTCTGCAAATCATTCACTCTACTGGTAACAGTTTTAAGTCTCTCTTTTTATAAATATCTAAAGGAATAAATGTCAGAAATTGCATGATGTGAAAAATCCAAATCCAAATATGTATTTTCATAGGTACAGTGTTATTTTAGATGCCACTGTTTGAATTACCTTAAATGTATTGAAGTATTATTATGGATGTACTGTAAATGTTAATTACTACTTGCATGTCAACGACAAAAGTCTTAAACATATGGCAAATGATCATTTTTTTTTCTTATTTCCATAAGAAACACCATTTCTACAATAGTGTTGCCCTGTGCTTGCCTGTCTTTTCTAATAGCTTGTGAATCCAGAGGTCAGTTTGAAATTAACTTGACTGAAAAGCAAAGATTTGAGTGATGTTTAGATCTTACGGTTTGTGCATTCATTAAATAGCTTAGGTCCTAAGGAATCTAGGGAAGCTCCTACAGGCTCCGTATCCAGGCAGCACAGACATTGGACAATCCACTCAGCTTTTCACCAGTAAAAGCAATCTATCTTCTTGCCCGGGCAGCTGCATCATTCAACGTAGGCAGGGGCATAGAGGATAAATATAGAGATGTTTATTTTATGGAGAAGGTAAAGGATGCTCAAACTGAAGGCATTAGGGTTCATCTTACAGACACATAAGCATAGGACATCAGGCTCTGCTGCTCACTGAACTGCAGCTTAAGCATAACTATATTGAAACCAACAGACTTAAGTATCCACAGCATGGCATGTCCCACCAAATATACAATAGCCCAGAGATTTATTAAAAGACTTTAAATCACGTATGAAGCACTAAAACATGTTATCAACAGCTTGTGTTATGAGATACCAAACACTTTATTTCCATTTGGGGGGATCCACTGAGCAGAACAGTGACAAGGTGGGTTTTCTCCTTTGAGGCCATATGGAGAAAGCAGCGAAACATGAAGAACAGACAAACTACACTCCAAGCACTTCCCAAATATAGCATGCTTACTTATCCTGCCTTAATAAACTTGTGCTTTCATAACTATGCTGAAACATAACTTCAATCACAATTTTTTTTTTATTTATAGAGCTATGTTTGGGCAATCAGTAGTTTGGCTCATGCTTGAATTAGAAAGAAAGTCCTTTGGAAATATATGAACCATACAAATATTTTCTCTGGTCAAAAAAACTCCTTTTAACCGGAACTCTGTTTAACTCAAAGCAAAAAGTTTCATTCCAATATCAAGTATTATTATATTTTTGAAACTAAATTAAATCTAAGGCAAATTTCTGAAGAAAAAAAAAGTCTTAATTGTTATCAATGCTAAACACAATAACAGCATTTCACTTCAAAGCTATCAAAATAATGTTTTTAAAAATTATTTTTAAGTTCTTTTTCCTGTGATGAGATGGAAGTATTTACAAAATTGTACAGGAAAAATTTGTTTAGTAATTGTTAACTTTCTGACGTCCCCCCCCATTACTGCTGTAATAAATGTTGTGTTCCTGTAGTCTTTCTTAAAATGTTCCTTTGCTGAGCCTTTGAAAAACATGTAGGACAGAGGCAACATAGCAGGGAAATATTTGACCATAGTATTTACAGATTTATTCACTACAGGCAGCACCTTGAATTGTACCCTTACATAAATACTTCAGTTATGATGTAGATAGACCTGTTAGCAACGTGTTTCTTTTCTCATTAAACACACACTGCGTGAAAAGCCAGAAGGATAGGTGTGAGACCAAATGAAAAAGATGAGGTAAATCCACACATAGCAGACTATCAGGTGTTGGAAAGAGAGGAATGGCATTAAAAAAGATTGTTGTGCAACATTGCTATATTGTTAGCATTTTCACTAAAATCATAGATCAAAAAGACAGCATTGTATAGCAATGACAAACTTTTCTAACCATAATCAAGGACAAAGATGAGCTCTGCTGTAACAATCACCCCACAAGAGTACTGACTATAAAATTAATATTCTTTAATACTGTTCCACCAATCCTTTCTTCCGTCTCCTGTTAAGGAAAATGAGCCAGAAAAATGAGCCAGATTCTTGTTTCTTTAGGGGTTTGGGGAAGAGGTTTGTTTTAGTGGTTGGTTGGTTGCGTTTTCTGGGGATTGTCCAGAAATGGCAAGTTTCCCTCTCGTTTGAGGAAAACCATTTTGCAGACAGTTCCTTATCAGGAACGTGAAAACTGCATCTCTGCAGATCTTAACTGTGGCAGTTAGGCCAGAACTGTAAGTTACAGCTTTTCAGATCAAAGCACACAATGTTAGCCTCACCTACTTGATCTGTCAGATGAGGTCAAATATGGATGTATTAATTTAGATAGGCAGTAGATGAAGACACCAGAGGAAAGACAAAGTTGTCTGATGGGTCTGAGCTCTGTACTTTCAAATTACCTACATCTGGAATGTATTATGGATTTAAAATTCCTTTAAACATAATACTCTCTTTGAGATGTTTTCCTTAAGTTAATGATGTGTATTTACCTCCACAGCTCCACTTATATTGGGTTTTCTTTTAGTATATTCCAGTATTTTGTTTTAAAAATTGCGCATATGGGAAATATTAATTGTTCTATAAGCCATAAAGTTAGTTTAAGCTTACTCCCTAAGTTATCTATGAACCCTTCTAATCTGATGAGCAGGTTAAACATTTTCTTATGACATCTGTGTATATACTTGGTTTCAGAGTCTCATAAAATAATGTGTATTCATACCTCACCGTATATGTATCTACATAAATTCCAGCTGTTTTTTTTTTCCCATCATACGTTTTATAGCCATGCACAAATTTCATTTCACATCTAACAGCTTCTACAATTATTTAAGCAATGCTCACATGCCAGCATGTATCTATATTCCTTCCATATTTTTTCTTTTTAGCAGAAGAAGATTAGACTGTTTAAGTACTGTAACACTGCCAAAATCGTGCTATACATTAATGCACGTTAATGCACCAAATAAAAGTTAATGCTGGATCTCTGAGTCTACTTTCCCAATGCCTGAAGTAACTACATAACAGACAGGAAGTCAGGAAGCCCACAGGAATATTTGCTCTGATCTCTCCCTTAGCACCTACAAACCATCAGCCACAAAATACTTATACACTCCCTAAACCAAATAAGACCATTATCATAATATGCTAACAAACTCCTGGCTGTATTTTTGTTTTATATCTTTTTGTTTGAGGCAAATGACCAGACTGTGAGAAGGAGTAAGAGAGCAACTGTAACCGCTGCCACTGAAGAACAGTTTTAGGAAGGGCTGTGCAGCAGGACACAAATGCTTTAGAAGAAGACCCAAAAATATAGCAGCTTTTCACATTCTTCATCATATGTCATGGCACAAGTCATTTCAGCTATGCGAGCAGAGACTGGCTCATGCATTTGGGAGCTGTTTATGATGTTCTGTACAAAGCCTATAATAATGTGACACCTACATTCTGTTTTGATGGCTCAGCAGAACATTCACTTGCACACCTGTATTTTGCAAAATGTGAGGACAAAGGTGCTTTTGCTGGTCTTCAGTGAATACCAAGCAAGACCTCTCAGAAAAAAATATATTGCTTCCAAATGAGACTAATTATTTCTTATAATAACAAAGAAGGTAGAAATAATTCATATTTTCCTGTCACTTACAAGTTTAACTTTTCAATCATCATTTAAATCTTCCTTCTGCTAAGCCATACTGTTGTAAATGAAAAGCAATAAAAGAGACAATATAACTGAATAATAAGTAGATTTAAAAAGCAGATGTTTGAATAAATAATCACTTTTTTTCCCTTAAAAGATGCTTATTGTGCTAATATGGTTTAAACATAACTTGAACATGAAAGTTTCTTTTTAAAGAAATGTACTGCTTGTTATTTTTGTGGAAACAAATAGAGTGCTTAAATTATGAACTGTAAATTTAATATTCTTTCTCACATAGTTACATTCTCAGAGATACACACACACTCATATACACACATCTATCCATTTATTTGCTTTTTTCAGCCCTAAGAAAATATACCTTAAAAAAAATTATCTGAGTCTGGAGACTATGCAACAACTTTATATCTATTATCTCTAAAAGCTTAAAGGCTGCAAACCAGATAACAGTTTTTCCATTTTATAATGTCGTGAGGTAATAGTACAGGTAGATCAGTTTTAAGGCCATGACATAGAATAAAGGAAGATTTATTTGGCGTACAATCTATACCTTGCTCAACTCTCAGGTAGAAAAACATTTATAGGCCCAAATGTATTAGGGACTCCATTGATTTACAAAAGGAGGAGAATCTGGGACACTAGAATTCTTGATGCCTTTTCTCTTTTCCATCAATTTTTTTCTTACCAAAAAAAAAAAAATATTTACTTTATACAGTTCTCCCAGAAATAGACACCACTTTCTGAGGGATGAAAAAATGTTCTGCAACTGAAATGTATAACTAGCCAGAATGGTTACAATAGTAGGGATTGGTTTGTAGCAGTGTCAAGCTGGCATAATTGTCTTTTATGTCCATAATGAGGTCATCTTTGGACTACTCTATATTTACACTCACTGTAGGAATGAAAGGTTATATATAGGTAGGTATATATAGGTTCTATACAGGTATATAATCTAGGTTTCAGTATTTATTTGTCCTGGTTTGATTTCTCACTGCTATAATACAGTGATGGAATTAAGGATCATTCACATCTGTAATTTGTTTCACCCAGTGCATTTATGCCTTTCATTTTGCTACCTGCATTATTTTTAGCACGCAACTAAAGATGAACCTTCCTGATATAAAGGTAATTTTTTAAACATATATTGACAATGTATACAGTTTTCATAGTGTCATTGATCCAAAGCAACCTGAAATTATTCGGTCTGAACAATATGACATTTATTTAAATAAAGTGAATTGCTGGAAGAAGTTGGAAATAAATGCAATAACAATATTTCAAGTTGCACTAATGCAATATTGTAGATTGCATCCTGTCAAGTCAAGTGATTTAAACACAAGCACATTTTCAGCCATCTGCTCTGCAGAGTCAATGCAGTTATCTTTCTAGCCCAGCTTTATTTTTTGTTTCTGTTTCCTACAAGGCTGGAAAAGCCTGAGGAGATCCAACAATTAACATCAGGATAAACTACTTGCTAATATCGGTCGGATTTCCCTTTCCCTATTCTTTTCCTTTTATTTTCCTTTTCCTTTTTTTCCTTTCCCTTTCCCTTTGCCTTTCTCTTTTCCTTTTCTCCTTTTCCTGTTCCTGTTTTTTTTTTACAAAATAAAAAAATCCACTTGCAGGAGCTGATTTGCTTTGTTTGGCAAAGAGTTCCCCAATATTTTGCTAAAGTAGAGTCTTATCTTTCAATTTAAAACAATTCCTTCAACCACAAATGCTTTAAGCAAGTACTTAGTACTGCTATTGGAACATCATCTCTGGCATTCAGAGGAAAAGCAACTAAAAATTGATTCTGATCGTGTTTAAAACCTGTTCATTAAGTTGGAAAATGCCTTAAAAACATTCTGCTTTTCTCAAGCAGGACTAAGTCAAATTACTGTCCATTCTGTGACAACCTTATCTCTAGTTCAAAACCCTTTGGCTAAACAATTTTAGTACTCTTGGATACGTATTTAGAGTGCACAGAAAAAAATTCAAAAAAGTATCAATGAATTTGAAAATATTAAAATGTCATGCAACTATTTTTGTATTAGATTCATTATCACATTTCTGGGAATGGTAACCTGCATTCCTGATGTATCCTATGTGTTTGTGTAACAGCAATGAAGGTAACATAGTTCAACACTCCTTGGAAAGCTTTCTTTGTTGTTCCTCTGTGCATTTGGCAGTATGTTTTTTCCATTTCTTATAACATTTACAACTGCCTGCACTGATTCCATAAACCTAGATAATATAGTAACCTTGACAGAAAGCAAAGAGAAAAAAATGCTCCTGCAATAAATATCACCAAAAAGAACTGCCTAACATTGAGTTAGGGTCGCTAAACTATGAGTTAAGATCACTCAGCAGCTGAAAGCACAGCATACTGGAGAGGAAGCAGTCAGTCGTTCAACCATCCATCATAGTTTGCTCACCACTTCCCCTCCTCTAACTGCATTTCCTCATTACCCTGAACACACAAATTCTCACTTGTATCCTGAATGATCCTTGAATTCTATTAAGTTTCTATTTTTTGATTAGTAATGAGGATTAATTTGACCTTCAGATATTCCTTAGGACTTTCATAAGAAACACAGTAATCACATGTGTGGTAACCCATAAGAGCCTGGCTGGTGGATGGTAGAGTGCCTCAACACACTGGCTGCTTCTTCATGGTTCCATCTCACAAAAGGTTACGTCTGATAATTTTGAACTGATGTGCTCAAGATAGGAATGTGTATGTCAGGCTGCAAATGTGAGCTGTCTTTTTCCTGAAATGTTCAGAAGATACATACATAAGTGATCAGTGGTGCTGGTGCTTGTTCTTCACGTATTGCTTTTCTGTAGAAATTAGAGATCCTTGATCTGTTTTGGGGTTTTGTTTGTTTTGCTTTGTTTTGTTTTTTTTTCCAGTGATACAACAGAGACATGAACCAAGGGCATTACATACTTTGATTAATTCTGTTGATTGACTTACAGTTTCTTTTCTTATTTGCTAGGGTGCAAATGTGTATGGAGTTATGGACCATGTAATTTAGAAAACATCTTCAAGTTAGCAAATTACTCTATATCTACAAATTAAAAAAAGTTGGAAAATTGCCCAGCTGTTAATTAAGAAGTAGCTGTGCTCATTTACATGGATATTATTTACATGGATACATATCGATGCTTTATATTCATTATCTTTCTCATGCTCTGCTACAAATTTTTTTTCATGAAAGGCTAAAACACTTGATCACAAAGCAGAAGACTTTAAGAAGATTTATTATATTTCTTTTGAAATCAGTAATATGAAACTTCATAATATTTAATAGGAAATAAGTGCTATTCCATGAGCTGCTGAATACTCAGCAGTTTTCAGAAACATTTATGGTCACCAACTAAAAAAAAGTTCTGTCCTAAAATTAATTTCCCAAATTTCACATTGACACATTTATTGTGAAATGAAGTCAGATGCAGCAAAACATTTCAGCACTTCTTTAAACTTTCATATATTTGTATTCCTGTTATCTTCAGTATCACTGAGTAAAGTGAAGCTCATGCATAGATATTTGCAAAAGCTAGTCTTTCAACTTGGAAAAAGGCAAGAAAGAAGAGAGAAGAAAGGAGGGAACAAGCTAATGATGAGATGAAACCAAAGTACCTATAACAGAGATGCAAATAGAGACATTGTAACACCAGGCACATATTTTTTACAAAGCGGCCTGCATGCCTCTGTAATGGGGATAGCTGGAAATAACATCAACATCATGATATGTGCATTGTGAACAGTCTTCTCAGACCATTTTCTCAGAAATCCAATGAAACCCCCTTGTAACTTAAGCAGTAGATGTCACGTAGCATATCAATGTCAACATTAGAAAACTCAGTGGAAAATATGAGGTACATGGAAGAAATAATGAAAGCTTCCTGCAGAAGAAAAGACAATGAATTTTTAAAGCTTAGTATTTAACCGCAATTAACTTCTCCAGACTTCATAGGCTTGTATGAATTTAAATTTAAAATAGCTTTTCAGACCCAAAAAATGTGTTAGGGATTTTGCTTAAATAATATTACTTTTGACATGCACAATGAAACTTTGCCATTAAAGGTTACTTCTTGAAATGAAAAACCAAGCAAGGACTTAGTAATTTTTCCTCTCCGAATATACAGTAAATATAATACTACTAATATATAAATATTAGTAAATATAATTCTCTATAGCAGTAGTTAATATGAAGGTATTGATAATAAACCTCACTAAATTTATACCCTTTTCAGAGTTTCACCAGGAATGTCAGGAGACATTCTGATGTTCTAAGTCATAGAAACTCTAAATATAGAAATGCTCCAATGAAAATATTTAGTGGTTTTCTTCCAGAGGTCTCATCCTTGAAGTATTATCCATCCATCTCAGTGGCTGCTCCTTTCTCTGTGGATGGTTGCAAGTGAAAGACTTAGTTCAATTTGGTAGTATCTGTTTTTGAGCACTTGTACTGAAAGAAGCATCACATTTCTGAAAAGAATAAAATAAATCCTATTTAAGATGTCTGCTTTCAAGGAACAAAGGAAAATTAATACTAATCCGAAACTAGAAGTTCACCTGTTATTTCTACCAGTTTTTTAATCTCAAAAATAATCTTACTAAAAAACTGCAATGCCCATAGATAGACACTACACATTCACACAAACACACACACACAAAACCTCCCCCAAACCCCACCACTTTTCTCACCTGCATGTTGGATTCCCAGTGATATAAATGAGTTGTTTTTTCCTGGGATAATAAAAAGTATTCATCCCATTTATAAGTATTTTCACCTCAAAACTTCCAAACTTACTCTTTCAAGTTCAAAGAACTTGAAAATTTGTAACTGAAGCAGACTTAGTGTTTGGTACTTTGTGTCTTGCCAAAGCAGATTATAATTTTTAGCAATAAAACTTGTCTTTACAGCTTCCTAACTTTGTGGATCAGATTGCCAAACAAGTTCTGTATATTCTGCTGTTACAAAGGGAGGATGATTTTCTGTATTGTTGCAGATCATAAAACTGAAAAGAAAGACAGCGGTTACCATATACCATTGTCAAAACTACAGTTACAGCAACTTGAAAATAAGAGATATGTCATTAATCTCAGAGCTAATTGTTGAGAAGAAAAAAAAAAAAAAGCCAAAACAAATGGTGCAAACATTTGTTTTAATTCTTCATATACAATTTCCTAAACCATGTTATTAGCTAGTTAAAAATATTTCTCTTTCCTTTCTTCCTCTTTGAGCAATACTTTGTCAATTGGAAGCCTAGCAGACATCACAGAAAGCCAAAAGTCATAGCAAACACTTTCAGAAGACCTTGCACAGGCCATTTAATAGTTCCTATGAATGTAGGGTATATTCTCTGCAATTCAAATCGTTACATTTTTCAGATAATGCATTCACTGTGAAAAATTCATCCAACTCCAGTTAAGATTAATATTGTCATTTGGATTTCTCTGTCTTCTACAAACTGCTGATCATATTAATGCTTATAGAGTGTCCCATTTTTACCCTGCACATCATCCTACAGTTTATTTGTTTTCCTCCATAATAACATTATAATTAACTCAACTTGGAAACGATTCCTTATCTATAGTTACAGGCAATAATATGTAATTTCCGAGAAAGTACAAGATACATGCTTCTTCCTAGTTGCTCCTTTACCATATTCATTTCTGGTCGCAATTCTGCTCTGTATAATTAAACTTCAAATAGAAAATACTCGATCTACTACCTATGATGTTTGCATGGACCACTTACAGTGAATTATGTATCATGAGTGGATCACTAAATCTCATCTACATATTCAGAATATAGGTAACGAGAAGTATAAATCTGGATGTATTTATAACTTGGAAGTGTCCTGAGAAGTCATCATATTTAGGTCATTGCCAATAACTTGGTAAGATTATTTCCAAATGTATTTGCTATTTAACACATATGTATCATTAAGCTTAACATGTACTTCATAGAAAAATCTTTCTAAAACATCATTTTATCACTATTTTCATTATAACTGTATTTTTAATAATGGTCAATAAAATGCATATGGTGACTTTCAGTGGTAACAATTACAAGCTTAAGAGTGGGAATTTCCCAAATTCCTTTACAGCCTGTAAATTAGATCATGCCTGAAGAACTACATAAGGTAAATATACATGAATTATACTTAGTTCACAATATACCAGGAGAATGGGAAGAGTGGGGAGGAAGGGGGAAGAGGAAGGGGAAGGGAAAGGGAAAAGGAAAGAGAAGGGGAAAGGGAATTTATTTGTGTTTCCAAGATATATTACAACATGAGAAATGAGCATTCTCACTAGGTTTTGGCACCTAAGGTATTTAGACTGTAGCTTCAAACAATGGTAGTATATTAATGGGATCACAACAGGTACAGAATTCGCATTTTTCCCAGTATTTTGCAAAAGGGGAGACTGAGAAACTGGGGTGGAGGGTAGGGGACATACAACTACATTCAGTTGTCAATTAAAAGTAAGAATCTTGGGGAGGGTGGTGTTTGTGGGCTTTTTTTTCAGACAAGTGAAAATATAACATTTATGTATATTGAGAAAATCTGTTTAATTACAGAATGATATGTAAAGGCAACATCGAATATTTTATTTTCTAGGTCAAAAAGACTAAAAGCAATATAAACTGTTAAATGACTAGAAACACGAAGAAAAAAATCAAAACTAGAATAATGAAAAGCCAAAAGTTATCACAAGATTATCCTTTTGATCAACAGTAGTAACAAGATTTATGTGACGTTTTCCATCTTTCAATGCATTTATTGCAGCTGTGCCCGAATCAGTAGCCTTTATTACACCCTAAACGAAGCAGAACATTTGGAGACAACTTCGTGAATATGTCCAGAATTCTGCAAGTGTCCCACAGGTTCAGATCAGAACATTTTCCAATATACTTAAACTTTAGACAACCCACATTTAACTGTTTTTTTAAAAATAATAATCTTCAGGAAAATATTTACTGATTAATCAATAATTTAAGAACGAGTTCTAATCTCTTCTCTCCTTGTTCTTTTTTCTTTGCTTCTCTCTAGCCTTTTACAGCAAAATACACATGCCTGAGAACAACACTCTACCCAAAAGAATTGAAAATCAGAAAAAAAGAGAAATCAAATAGATTTTTTTTAATCTATACAGTACCTGAGCAGATGTCAATTTATCTTTGCATATTCCCATACCCACTTCACATACTTTTTGCCATCAGAGTTGAATTTGTCATCAAGTTGGCACTTTCAGATTTTAATCTACAATGGAAAAAGCTTTACCTGATTGGGTCTTTCCAATTTTTAGATGTTTCCTATGTATAGTCAAACGTAATTTCTTTTGTGGATTGGATCCACAAATACACTTTCCATGGACTGTAATCAACCAAAACATGATGATTTCCTTTAATGAGGGGGAAAGTATGCCTTTCCCTATGAAAACAGTATTTCATAAAATATGACCAAGTAAGGAGTGAAAGAATCATGAAAAATTAGTAGAGAAAGCCTGGAACTTAAGCAGCAGAAAGGGAATATATTATCAGGGAGCTGGGCAAAGGTCTTTGTAACACTTGCGTTTTGCCTGGACTGGAGAGGAAACAACATGTATAATGTTCTCTACATGGTCCTTTCCCTTGTATAGGGAGGAGGATACATCTCCATAGACAAGGTCTTCTGAAAATGGGGTGGGGGGTGGAGGGGTGGGTGGAGTCTAGTTAAGGTCTGCTTACATGAACAGGGAATATTTGAGCTCTGCTGAAAAAAGCAACGTGAAGTAGCTTGGTGACCTAGTGCCATCTTATTGCACTTGAAGATAATACATGTGTGGCTTTTGAATCAGGCATATTTTCTTATATAGTGTGAAGAAATAAAACAACTCACCACTGGCAGAAGCCTTATTCTTCACCGAGTGATGTCAAGCAGCTAACTTCTAATGATTGTGATTCATCATAAATTCAAAATAAATTAGTGCCCATTAAAATATAGGCTTCTCTTGATTTGTAGTACAGATGCTGCCTAAACATCATGCATTCCTGGAGCCACTTTTCATCTAAGGAGTTATGTTGATATTCTTCAGAACATATTAAAATAATCCAATGAAATATACCTACTTCTGCAAGGATTTAACATATGTGCCTGTGAGGAGAATATGACTTAAGTTTACTAATGAAAGAATTATTTTCTTCCCACAGGAGGAACTATGTTTCTTTAGTAAGTTTTAATACATCTTACTGAAAAGCAATTGGTTAGAAAGTTGACTGATCTAGGCAATACGTATATCTGAACACCTTGTCAGTAAACTTTTTATAATATCAGGAGAAAAGATCCAGAAGAAATTCTATAATACAAATTTGTTCTTGTCCTAATCTCATATGCCATTTCAGCTCTGTTTCTCAGAGTATAGGGTCAAGTGCTTTGCACTCAGGTTACTGTTTACATTTGAGTAAGTAAATATGAAAAGCTTCTAAATCACAACAGCAATGGTATATAACCTTTCACACTCTTTGCACAGGTATAAACTATGGCGCTGTGTGAAAGACAAGAAAATGACTCCCACATGTACTATCTTTGTGACATGCTATTTGATTTTTAAGGAACAATACATAAAATTAGAACTAGCATTGCATGAAACACTCTTATGCTTTAACATCCATTTTAGTCCCAAGCTGAAATAAAAAATCCAAGTCTCACAATTTTCAGTTCAACTAAGACTTTTCAAATAAGTCACTCTGAAATACCTCAAACGTCTTCTGTCGTACAGATAAACAAATTAGAAATATAACTATCTGGCATTTCTATGAGTTAATTCTTCCTCTTTGCTTTTCAAATTTTCAAAATAATTGCAAATGCTTTGTTCATGTCATTTGGTACTATATTGCATTTCATTATCACACCATATTTAAAAAATTGCAGCCCTACAGTTTGTTAATTTGGTATATTTTGCTGGACTGCATTGCTCATTGCTGTATATGCGTCATATAACACACACTGGACCTTGCTCTGAGATGGATTGCTCCATCACATTCTGGGAGGTGTAGTCCTTCTGCAAGTCCAGCCCATACGAGAGACGGATTTGTGGGGTTTTTTTGTCAAATTTCCTTTTTTTTTTTTTGCTTTTCTGTGACTTTCTATGACGATAAAAATATGTTAATAAAAAATTATTATTCGGGCCATCAGCCCCTTACAATCACCTCTAATGTTGACTACTTTCTCTTTTCACGTGAGAATCATACAGTTGCAGTTCACTACATCAGAGTGTTTTGTTATATAGTTTGTTGCTTCAATGAATAATCAGAACAATCCTTACAGTCACAGTGCCTGATTCTCCACTCCTCAGTGCATTTTGCAGCACTGGAACTCTATGGAATTCAACAAATTAAAATCAAAATTAGGAGACTTATACTTAAGGTCAAATTGTACAGCATCCTTAGATTTTTATTTTTCATTTATAAAGCAGAGATAAGCTTAGTGACAAATAAGTCAAAGTTTAATCAAACGATTACTTTAATAAAGTGAATACTACCAGTTTTGATCAAATACTGTAAATCCTCAACGTTAATCTATATTTTATTTTGGGGAAAAGACATGAAGCATTTATGGATAACGTCTTTTTAAGGTTGATACAAATAAAAATGAGATTTTAATGAGTGCCTCTGGGAGCACTTAAGTCATTGAAGGTATACTCTCAAGAGATAATGATGTTACAAACACCTATGGATAAATATACTTGCATGAATATATAAACATGTTTATATGTTGACTCTAAGCAGGTGAAAAATTTATTTTAACTTTGAACTTTATGAGATCACAGAGGTACTTAAAATTAAGCACATATTGCAGGATTAGCACCATGATGCCCATACTTGGAATGGAGTCCCAGGTAGTTATTTTACATGTCTCTGATAAGAGCATAACATCATCAGTGAAAATTGTCATTCACCACTATGTATATCAATGGATCTGTTGTAAGTTGTCCTACTGTCATCTGTTATTTTTTCCAGTTTCACCAGCCAAACTGTGACTCTAGAATATTTGGCTATAAATTAAAAAGAAGACCTGCAGATACAGCATATGTAGCACATGACCTAAAGTTCTTTATCAATAATGTAGCTATTTTACTTTAATTCTTTTATTTTACTGCATTTTGCTCAGCAGATGTCTAGGTAAACTAACTAACCTACTAAAAAATCTTATTTCACCATAAGTAATGTCATGCTGTTTCTTACCAGCTTTAAAACCTTATGTTCCTTAATTAAATGTTTCACGGTTAACAGTTACAGAGTCTTCCTGCAGATTGAATAGTTCCTGCAAAGGCAGTCTTTAAGGAGAATATCCAAAAGTAAAACCTCCTGCACTTTGTTTATTTACTTGCTGCTCTGGTAATTACAACTATTCTGATTAGGCAAATAACAACAGATTCAGCTACTTAATTACACACACTCAAAGCTTAGCAACGTCACAATACAGAGGGATAAATTCTGCCATTTTGGTATATGTCAATAATTCAAACAATTTAGAACAGAACTGCTCTTGAAGCTTTTCTCAGTGAAATTTGACTTCCAAGCTCACAAGATTACTCCCCCCTTCTACGGAAGGCCAAATAGGACACCAGGCTTCTTCTCCTGTGCCAGTCCTTGGGTAGACCTCAGAAGTCATTGAAGAGTCCTTGGGAAGACCTGACATTAAGTTACATTCTATGATGTAGAAAATAACAAGAAGATAAAAGTTAGGACACGTCTTCAAATCTGGAAGCAGCATGTGTGGGAAAGAGAAGCTCATTCTTGAAAAAGAAGAAAAAATTTCAGTTCAGTAATTTCTGTTCCTGGAAAAGCAAAGGAGTCCTCCAGAGGAGACCGGTAGGAGTAAGGTTTGTACCATGACAAAATTGGTACTGCCAGCTGATACTGATAGCAAAATGTTCAGGGATCTTGTTACAAAGAGTCTGAAGTGTATTTTCAGTAACTTTAAATCATTCACAAAACAGAAGAAAATGTAACAGATCCATAGATTTCTATCAGCTACAAAAGAATGTAAACTTGGTCAATTATTAGACAATCCAGATCCCAGTTGTGTTTTTTCTTAGTTGGTGATGGAAGAAAGGGAATTATGGGTATAAGGAAAGTCATTGCAAGATTACAGAAGATTAACAAAGTAATAGGTAATCTTAAAATTACCAAGTATTTTTTAATGGTATCAAAACTAGTACAACTGAGTCAATGTCACTGAAACGTAGGAGAATTACAACCCGTGAAACATATAAGAGGAAGACTAAAGAAAAAAAGCAAATCTTAACCACCACAAGCTCAAAATCAGTAACCATGGGTGCCTATCTCTGATAGGAATATTCTCGGATTTCAAAGTGTCTAGGGAGCGAAGTGTAATGTATTAGTACAGGGCAACAGTCATGTAGGGTAGCATCAAGTCAGATTTGTACAAAACGGACATGAATTCTTGCTCTAGATTCCTTTAGCACTTGAAAGACAGAGAAGTCTTTCTAAAACATGATTCAGTTCATGTGCTTCGGCCATTTAACTTCGGAAGGGATGAATCAGAAATTCCCATTTTTATTGACTGACAACAGAATATGTCTGGACAACTGGATCAGTTGTAGGTACCTATGCTGAGGAAGACTAAAAACATGAATCCTGTCCATATAATCTCTAGTTACTGTTGTTAAAACGCTGTAAGGGTAGCACCACTTCCTTCAAAGTTTTCTAAAAGTCAAAGCACTTAATGATAAGTGTTTTAAAGCAGTACACATAGAAAACCAAACAGGGCACATGTTCCCATCATCAGCGGGAAGTGTTGCAAGAAGTGTTTGAACTAGAGAAGGAAATCAACATCTTATTTCACAAGACAGTCTCCTATTTTAATCACATTCTTTCATTTGGTTGTCTAGTCACAGTACATATTCACCCAAAAAAAAGTCAGGTAAAACCACAGTGAAAATGCTTAACTGTTTCTTGACAATTAAAAAAAATAACCTGTCAAAATTTGTGGAAAAGAAAGGTAAGATTTTCTTTTGTCTGCGTGCACCACATATATTATCTGCTAAAGCTGAGGTTGTCTGTGCTTTTTGACATACATAATCTATTATGTATGTATATTCCATTGAGACTGTCACTGTTAGATGAAAAAGTTCCATCTGATCAAAAACTCTTCATATTCTATATATGTTTATCCATGTGTCATACATGATCTCTGCAAAAATCTTCAAAACAGTTAATCAGCTAAAAGAGTGTTTAAAGTAATCATAAAAGGCAATTTAAAACCACCTCCTCCTTTGATTTCTGTAGTTCTCTTGGCATCAGCCTCTCACTGAGTCCCTGGTCCACTCACCTATGTCAATGACTATAGATCTACATATCTTTATGAATCACAGTAAAAGTCTCAGCTGTTGCCATTTGATAGTGGCTCAGAATTTCTTCTAAACATATCAGTACAACTCTGTTTCCCTTTAATATACCCTTCAAAATAAACATGGGAATAGTTCTTAGACATTCCAAAACAATAGACCAGTAAAATTCTATAATAAGTTCTTTGTAAAGTGCTGCGTTTATTATTTCATTTGAAGCGCTGGTGTGACTACAATGGTATACACAGACTTTTCCTTCCCCCACAGTACTTCTCTGGTATCTGCTTAAATATCTCATGATTCCCAGTTGTGCTAGACCATTGTTTCATTACCTTTGAATTATCCAACACACATCACAAATACAACTATTGTATGATCCAGTGATATGAAAAACTATATGGGAACTAATCCAACGTTATTAGTACACACAAAATAAGCATTCCTTTGTCAAAGTTTTACAAGTTCAATGATCATATCAAAGGCCTAAGCTTGTCCCTTGATATTTTTCCTAAACAAACCCAAAGTTTTAGCCCCTTAGAAAATGTATTTTATGATGCACGTTATTTATTATTGTTTGACTTTGACCCACTACTTGAAACTAAGTGGGAGAGAAAAAAGAATCTTCTTTGCGGATATAAAAGTCAATATTGATTACTTTACTTATAGAAATACCTGGCTATAAAATCAAATGAAGATCAAGACAAATACAAAGCCTTAAATGGGAAAAGAGTGCTTAACTAATGTTCATTATGTAATCCACGTTGCCTACGCGTATGTAAATGTACCTGCTTTAATGAAGGTCTTGAGTTAATTAAATTTAAGTTACCACAAGTATTTCTATGATATGCATCAAATCATTACTAATAACCTATAGTTTGGAAACTGAAAGAGCTTGATAGAAACACAGTGGGATTTCTTCGTCACATAATGTCTTTCTGACAATTATTCAAAATTAACATAAGTGTACAATAAAAGACAAAGAAACCCCTTATTTCTCCCAGTGGCAGCATGTCCTTAACTTTCAGACTGGCTTCCTGAATGTGGCTCAGTAGATCCCAGTAAGAGCTATGTTTCATGGAAACTTGACAAAATTGGATGCCCAAAAGGCACTAAATATTTAACAATTAGATCTCATCTGTTCAGTCAAACATAACAAGTTTCAGAAAAAAAAAAAAAAACAGCTTGCTCCTGTAGATAGGACGACAAACCTGTTTGAAAAAAAAATGTATAAAACTATCTACAACAGATCTGCTTTTTTTCTTCTTTCTTCCCACGACCATTTCAAAGAATGTTTTCTAAACATTAGGGAAGGCCTCTGTTTAAAACAGCCACTGCACTGCAGAACACTGCCCTACAAGCTACAGTTTTACTAAAACTCAAAGCCTTCCAAGAAACGTAAGAAATGGCTGTATTACCTTTTGGAGGCTTTATCAGTCTTCCTTAGCATTCAGGTCTTCTTTTTTAAAAACTGAACTACCATAAATTTATAATATTTTTGTTACACTTGTTACCTCTTTTTGCACTTACCTCCTTTTGCTAGTAAGATTCAAAATGCTCATTATGACTTGTTTTCCTTTATCTGTGAGCCTCAAATTAACTTGACATAGACGTTTTACATATATTTTAGGCTAAATGTGAAGTATTCCCTCATGCCCATGAAGCATTCAGAAAGTTGATAAGTTCTGCTTTCAAGGACACTCTAAATGAGGTTATTAAAATTCAGCTCTTTGCATATTCTGATGGAGAAAAACACTCGTCCCTGACAACAAAGGACATAGGTCAATTTAAGAAAGCCTCTCAATCCATGGCCACTGAATTCCTTGTACCAGTATTTGTAAAACCAAAATAAGAAAATGTTACCAGGGAGGAAGAAAAGTGTAGAAGCCCAGGTCCTCTCCAAAAGTAAAAATCCATAACCATCTGTTGTTTGTGTTACATGGATTTCACAACTGTCATCTCCACTGTGCACGCCATTTCATCTTCACAGCAATATCACCAAAACACCCACTGAGATAAAATCACAAATATTTTGAACATACCATATGATATGTTATTTTCCAAATTAATACTTGACAAAGTCAAAATGATAACTTGTCTATAGGTTACCTTTGTGTTGCGACCTGAAAAATCCTTTGAGTTTGCTACCGTTTGAAAATACTTAATCTGAAACTTAAGAAATACAGAAGACAGAGGAAGCTACTAAATGCTTAAAATTTTTTAATTATAAGCATATTTTGAAAAATGGTAATAGCCACTACTTACACTTACATAGCATTTTTCTTCAAAAGGGGTCCAAATGTGCTTTTCAAATTATTTGCTTAGAAATATAATCTAGAATTTAAATGGACCTTTCTTTTTTGAACTTGAGACCACCAAAACTATCCCACATTTCACAGCTGGGTATGGCTTGAAGGATTTATCATCTCTCAAGCTAATATCTATAACCCAATGTCATATCCAAAAAGTTATTTTGGAAAAACAAAACAAAACAAAGAAACTAAAACCCCAAACTGAAATTGTCCTTGGAAAAATGACAGAAAAAGAGTTAAAGACAAGTGAGTAAACCAACAGCTTTTTCCCTAAGGAAATCTAAAACTCAAGGTCAGCTGTGTCTGAAATCACCAGACCTGTCACATGGCTTTCATAGCTGCCACTAAGGCTCCTATCAAACCTACACTGAAAGCAATGAAAACATTTTTACTGGAAACAGATCGAGCTCTGATAAGAAGCTCTCTAATCATCTTTGGCTGTTAATGCTGCACAAAGTGAGAGGTGAAGTTTTGAAAAAGAAAAGAATGAACTGAGAGAACTTGAGGTCAATTGTATTTGATCTTTTTCTTGAATTCCTTAATGCATGTATGTTAGAGCACAAATTGGGGGGTGGAGGGGAGGGGAGAGAGAGAGATCTATGTGTATCTAAGAATACACATGCACACAGATTTTGTATACATATGTGTCCATACACATAAACAAACATATACAGAAACATGGGTTGCCCTGTAAGGATAACAACTAATTCCATTTTATCCCAGCTTCTGTCTTCTAGTGACAAAAGTTTGGTGGTCTCAGTCACAGTCCTTTGGGTGTAGGAGTCCATCACAAAACCATCACCCTTAATTTAATACAATTGACAGTTTCTGCTCAAGAGAGGCAGAAGAAGGAGTTGCCATGGAGACTGAACTATTGCTCTTCTCCAGAGGATGCTTTTTTCAAGTATGGGCTAAACAGTAGATGCTGTGCAATACCTGTAACCTTGATCACATCACAGGATCCTGCTTTTTGGGATGGCTTTTTAGTAAACTTTAACAAACATCCAGGAGATGGGGAGGGGGGCGGGGGTGGGGGTGGGGGGGTGGGAAGAGAGAGCTTAAGGAAACAAACAAACAAAAAAAACCAAAAAGCAAAGCCCAACAAAAAACAGTATAAAAGTGCAAATTATGCCAGATTGAGAGGGGAAAAGAGTTTCATATTGATTTATCAGATTTGTCACCTCTGCTTAGTGCTTTCCTAACAGGGTGAATGCTGTGCTTGACCTATTTGCTGGAATTAACCAGGACTGCAGGAGACCATATGGATTGCCAGATGGTCTGCTATAATTTAATGCCATTTATTCTAAGTATGAAGTAAGTGATAAACATAATTAACATTCTTTTAGCTCCTTACTGGATGCCTTTTATTAATTTCTTTTTTTTTTTTTTTCTTCAGGCATTGAAAGGTAAGTTAATACCTTGTTACTGAAACACAGATGCCAGCTAATTACTGCAAGAGGCTGCAGCCTCCAAAGCAAAGAGTGTCTGCACAGACTCTAACTTATTCACTGACCCCACTGTGATGATTAATAGGTTGAATGCTAAACTCTAATAAGGATGACAGATCTTAGCTGTTTTCAGGTTACCTTAATTAGTAGTATGATGAACAGAGTGTTCATCACAGATGTACGTATCACAATTCATAGTAAACAATACACCTTGTACTCATGCTCTGAACGTGTATTTCACATTACAGCACATCAAATGCTAAGGAATCAAACCACCTTCAGACAGTAAAAACAATGGAATGATTTCCTTCAGAAATGTTTTTCCTGATTGCTATTTCATATTCTGCCAGTGATTGTCTAAATGGCGTATTTTTTAGGAAGTGGTTCTAGAGAAGCTATGGCTTCAAAGAGTGTTTATATCAGGCAGGGTTGTCATTCTCGGCATTTTAAAACCATGAGTCTGTAACGAGATATCCAAACAACTTTGCCTACTGTTCCTGTACTGATAATCTTCATAGTGACTGGGGTAGGTGTTAGCAGAATGAACAGTAAACCATTTTGTAATTTTTAATGTCAATGTACAGGTGAAGTTAGTATGCTGGTACTCAGAACAGTCAAAGAAGTATTAGCGAAAGGGCAGAAGTATTGGCTGCTTTGTATTTTACATGAAAAGTCGTGCATGTTGCACCACACAGATAAAAATGATCACAGCTAAATGTCCTGTGATTTGCATCTGTACTGTTAATAAAACTTGGGTGAATTTTGAGATGACAGAAGTGGCATAAATTACATGTTATTCAAAGATTAAAACAAATGAACAGCACTTGCACTATAAAGCAAATCTGCCCTGAGAAAATTTAGCTCCGATTAGAAAATACGGTGAAAAAGAGTCCAGGTCAAAAGTCACAGCATAGGGAAAGTAGAAACAAACTTTTCAATACCTGTGCTCTTCCCTTGTTCCAGATGGGTCCAGCACTTGTTCAGGGGCCTCCACAGTGACACATGCACACTCCACAGTGCAAGTGCTGATCCATCCTTAAGAAGCAACCACATTATAGGGGACCTGAACGTGACAGGACATACCTGCTCTTTTCTGCTCTTGATTGCATTAGTGCAAGTTACTTCTTCACCTGCTGAATTTTGGTGAATTGCTTTGTTATTGTTGCTGGTCCTATAAAATCCTTTATAATTCTCTACTAGTGTATGAATAATTTATGATACTCTACTAGTGTATCAATAAAAATGGGATCAAAATATCTGAACAGCAAGCTTTTGTTGATATTGACACCATTTGTCAAGACGTCTTTATAAGGTCTCTGGCTCTGCCAGCATTTGAAAAAAGGATCCATTTTTCCATCCCATTACCTGAAAAATATTTACCTGAGGTACTGAAGCTAATGCTATGCTGGCTGCAGGTTCATTTTTATAGTCAGAGGGGAAAAACAGCTACTTAGAAGGAGCAACTCAGGCAGTCTGAATTCCTCTCTGTAGGCACCTACCTCTCTTCCCTGACTGATAAAGGAGCTAGGGTGATTCAGGTGTCAAAACTTAGGTAGGTTGAAATCAGACATAAAAAATTACCACGCTAAAAATGAGACTTCATGCTTGCTTCAACAGGTTGTTTACTGGACCTGATAATACCGTACTTCACTATTACACAGATACCACATCTGAAAAATATTGGAGTGATGCTCTTCAGTGATTAAAGATATTGAATCTCAATGTGCTATTGGCACAATGTTTTCAGTTCCTATGTATATACATTTATACAAATGTACATATACATACACACACAGAGACACACATATATAAATGTATGCATTTAATTACTCCATCATTGCAAACAGTCTGAGATGTACCAAGTGGTTACTTCATAACATCCAAAGAAAGGGCAATGCCAGATCTATTGCCTGAAAGAACCTCTTATTCAGACCTCTGAACTGCCTGAAAAATTATTTGCCTAAGAAGCACCTGGCTCCCACCAATAATTAAAAAAAAAATATCTGAAAGAATGAGGAAATCAAGCAGAATTTAACAGCTAGTCTTTGAGGCTGATAGACACAAAACCTGTCAAAGCAGGTTTGACACTTTGTACTTAAACATGGCTTTATACATTGCATTCCTTTTTAATCCATCTTGTTCTTTACTTGCTTGCTCAGAAGAAAAAAAGTTATCAGAGAATTTATGTTCACTGTTCATTTCAGTACCAAGAATAAGACTGTCTGTATCTTAGCTGTCATACAGATGGCATGTATGAAACATGTCTCTTGGCCTAAATGGAAAGTAGGATTTTATTTTAGGACAAATAGTGACAAGATATAAAACCCCTGTCTACAAAGGAATACCTGTGCCTGACTAATGAACCCGTCATTGCCTTAATAATTTTCTGTGTTTAAGCTCCATCATCTGATCCACTGAGAGATCTCACTGAGGCAGTGGAAACTGAGCAAATGTACCCCAAGTCCCAGGAGAAGCTATTTGGGTATCGCTTTGTTGGAAAATGTGACTCAGAAACTGTGAATTTAGGGCAAAATTGCAAAACAGATTTAGGTAGAGGAACAAACAAAAGGCCCTAAGGGGAAAACAAAAAGGAAGAGAGTATAAAAGGTTTTAAAAGAGAAAGTGAAGTGCTTTAATGGTGATGTGGCTACCAGTATTCTCTGATAAAGTATGATACAAAAAGAAACGTTTATTTTGGTAAATTCTTTAGGTAATAATGACAAAATTGGGTAGTAATACACTTTAAATGCTTTAAGACCATCGAAAAAAACCCCAAAACTATGATATCTGCAGATTTCACAAATGTCTTACCTCCTGCATACATGACGGCCAACATTATCGATGATATCCAAGCTATCTCACTATATGATGTGTGGAAGATTTCTTGTATTTCTTTGAAGAATACCGTGATGGCTTTGGGGAATGCATAGGAAAATCCAATGGAGATAAAAGCCCCAAAGACCACAACCCATCCCCAGCCTCCATCAGGAGGTGGGTACTGTGGTGCTCCTGTTGCTGGTGGCATTTTTGGTCTCTGTCTCTTCTCCAACTAAGCTGAAAAAGAAGAGAAGAAACAAGGTTTCAAACAGTTTTCCTTTTTTCTTGATCAAATTGCAGTATTCAGTCATCATCTCCAGTGATTATAGAATCAGAGAATCATAGAATCATTAGGTTGGAATAGACCTCTGAGATCATCAAGTCCAGCCATTGACCTAATACCACCATGCCCACTAAACCATGTCCCAAAGTGCCACATCCACACATTTTTTTAAGACCTCCAGGGACAGTGTCTCCACCACTTCCCTGGGCAGCCTGAATCCTCAAAGTGGAGACCTATTTCCAGTTTTCATGGGACCACGGAACACGAATACCTGTTTTTAGAAGCAAAACCTGTTCTGCAAAAAAACTTGTGGCAAGAATATTTGCAATATCTTATTCAGTATGTGGCAACTGTTACAAATCACTGAACTTGCTCGCTGAACTTATAGGAAAGTGACATGTTTTTTGGGGTTAATTTATGTAGCTGTACTATCTACAGTGTCAATTTAGCACAGGAATGAAATAGAAAAGAAAACCTGGAAACTTGACTTATAGGAAACAACAGAAAAAACTTACAGTAAATTATCACTAAATGCCATTGTGCTAGCAAGATTTACTGGTGCCTCAGCAAAATCATCAGCAATGACAGCAAGGAATAAACTCATCACACAGTTTTTTATCGTATGCTGTCATAATCCAATTTTTGACCATTGTTGATATCTCTTGCTTATGTCATTAGAACATCTAAAAGGCAGGTTCTAAACAGAGATTTAAAATTCCCTGTGTATCCGTAAAATAAATACAAAATATTACAAGTCCATACTGTACTTATTTTTTAAATTTTCATCTTCATATTAGGTAATGTTGATATTACTTGCAGGAACAAGGTGGAGCTTGATGGTACTATTTTTACTCTGTTTTCACATGTCAGAATACATCAGGAAGCCTTTCACTAATAATCTCTAACTCTCCACAGCTATTCTCTAATTTAGACTTTACCATAACAGAAGTCACCAGAGTGGTATCTTACAGAGGTTCTGAGAGGTTCTCATTCAGGCAGCTCAAGAAATCATAGGTAATCCACATAAAACTCCTAAGGGCTGAAATAAATTTCATACTGTTATTATCCTCACATCTAAAAACTTAAGCTTTCTACATTCTGCATAACCTTTTTAGAAAACATGTAGTAGTAAGAATCGATTTTGTAATTCTGAGATTTTTCCGCTATCAGATCCCTTTATTATTAAACATAGAGCTGGAGTCCACTGTGTTTTCTTCTGTGTAATCCAGCCTACACAGACAGCATGAACTGAAAATTCCTCCTTCCTCCCTGTTTCTTTCTTGGGCATTTAGACAACTTATTACTCTTGATTGGTCTCCTGCCATACCAGCATCGAAAGCTGCAGATGATAACAGTGCGTAGGCTGCTGTTATGCTCATGATTACCAGCAAGTCTCTGTGTGATTTCTTCTGTGCCACTTATGGCATATTCCAATTTCTCGCAGCAAACTGCATTAGCAGTGGGAGTGATCTGATTACTTTAACAAAACTAAAAACCGAACTGTGTCAGCTTATATTAATCTCTTGAGATAGTGACTAGAGTACTTTCAGGGTAAACACCATGTAGCACTGAGTGCATTATATGCCACAAAACTAGCAATGTGTTGCTTTTAAGATTATCTATCACTAGACTAGCCCTGTGGTAGAAACCCACTGTACTTCCAATACTCCACTTTACTGAAGCCAACTGTAGACATCACCCTGATATTGGCAGACCTCCAGGGGGAAGCTAAATCAATGACTGAAACATCTGGCTTCTATGTAAGGTTGCAAAAGCCCAGGTAGTTTGGCTTCTGGATCATATCACACACATTTGCTGCTGGCAGCAATAGATATCTATTGTTCTGTACACAGAGCATATAAATCTTTTTATACACGTCCAGAAAGAACCTCTGGCATGTACTTTGTTTCTGCATATCCTAGTGTCAGCTTAATATTAGTCCACTGACATACATCAGTGAGGAGACCTGAGCCTGCCACTAGAAGTTGGACAAGTAGACAATTCTGGTTGCTGAGACTTAACTTTGGCAAAGCAGTTAAATATCAGTTTGTTTTTGCTGAATCAGGACCCCTCAGAAGAAAGAGTATCTTAGAAAGCCCATTGTAACTTATAACACACATAGTGATAATCGATTGCCTACAAAAGCACAAAATCTCAAATTGGCATGAAAAGCAGAACTCTTATTTCTGTGAATTGAGCGACAGTAAACAACAGTTTGCTATATGTCCCAGAAAGCTGCTGTTTTGCTCATCTGAGAAAACTTTTGGTTATTTCCTAAAAATAAGGCTAAATATTGTGTTCTTACACTTCAAAGGTTTTAGTATATTTATTTTCATATTCATATGACAACACTTCTATCTCTACTATAAATTTCAGTAATGCCACACAACATCGAGGCATTGCTCTCCATATAAACGGAAAGGGCTTATCAAGGTACTGAGGAAGCACTCCTTTTCCTAAAAATAATACACAACCACTTCGAAAAATCACTGCCACCACATTAGTCAGAAGAAAGTTCCTGAATATCACTAAGGCATCGGTGCTTTGTAAGGATCCCATTATACCCACCCCTTCAGGGCAGCAGAACAGGCTCTGACAGTTCAGTGCTTTCCTCCCTTCAAAAGCTTCACAGTAAACTAAGGCGGCATTAAGGAGACAAGCAAAGGGGCATTGGCTGCTTCCTATGCCTGAGCCTAGAGGCAAACTGCTGCAAAGCCCACTGCATGACCACCTTGTAGCACCGCTCCAGTAAAAGGCTGTCTCTGGCTGCTAACGTACACTAGACATTACACTGTCACAAAGACAAGCCTGGATCATTGTATCTCACACCTCCTGTTTATCCCACAGAGTAGAGTTAATAATAGCTCCCTTGATGTTTCTTTATGATCGTGATGGCCAATTTTAGCTCCAGTTAATAAAAGGTGACAAGGAGAAAAATAATAAATACATGTCTGCACCAAGAGGAAAAAAGTATCCATTTTGTCAGAAACATTAAATCCAACATCTCAAACATCCTATATCTGCTCAGGAGCTAAAGCAACTTTCTCCTGTAAAATCTGCAGCTTAATAACCCTGAAACTAAATTCCTCCTAAAGCAGTCTATCACATTAATATACATTTTACTCTCTAATCTAAGCCTAACTAGTAATATTTGGGTAGTATAGGTAGTATACAGACAAGTGCAAAATCCATTAGCAGCCAAAACAAAACAGCACTTTAGATGAGTGGATACAAATGTTGTCAAGGGAAGAGGCAGAAGAGGGAGGAATGAAGCAGTGACAAGCAAAATGTCTTTTCAGAGCTCTCAGAGCTTATTATGGGCTGTGAAGAATAAAAAGAAATACAGTAGAAAGCATAAAAACAGGCAAGTGTGGTGATGTTCATGCGAAGGACATGGTACCAGACCAAAAAAACCACCCAAAACAAAACAGCACTGGAGTAAATAAAGGTCACCACCAGTGTTTTTAGTGAGTCATATGAATTTCATCATGTGCTTAAAGCTAGTGAGTGAGCACTGCTCATACCTATGCTTTTATAGGCAAGCAGTGGGTGAGGAATGCTGTCTGCCCTCTGCTCAGGGAAGCAGCAGGTGAATAGTGACTGAAGCGTGTCCTGAGTGAAGTCATCAATCTCCCTTCTCTCTGTCAGGTACAGAGAGGTCGGTCAGACTTTCCATACCCTGAGTCAGACTGTGCACAAGGGTTTTTTCCTAAGCATCTTCTAGTTCCCCTGTATAAATCCCATTTATGTAAGCAGTGAAAAAGAACATAGCTTACTGTAGTAAGAGCTGCATGTGTCTAATCACACAATCATGGAATGGTAGGGGTTGGACCTCTGGAGATCATCTAGTCCAATCCCCTTCTAGATTCTCCTACAGCAGGTTGCACAGGATCACGTCCAGACGGGTTTTGAATATCTCCAGTGAAGGAGACTCCTCAACCTCTCTGGGCAGCCTGTTCCAGCGCTCTGTCACCCTCAGAGTAAAGAAGTTTTTCCTCATGTTCAGGCAGAACTTCCTGTGTTCCAGTTTGTGCCTATTGCCCCTTGTCCTGTCGCTGGGCACCACTGAAAAAAGCCTGGCCCCATCCTCTTGACACCCACCTTTTAGACATTTATAAGCATTGATAAGAAAGATCCCCTCTCAGTCTTCCCTTCTCCAGGCTAACCAGATCCAGATCTGTCAGCCTTTCCTCATAAGAGAGATGCTCCAGTCCCCTCATAAGCTTTGTAGCCCTAATAGCAAATAGGAGATAAACAGGGCAAGAGGACACTTTAAAAACATCTGATAGCAACATTTTTTATTATATAGGTTTCAGCACATTTGAACTTAATTAGGCAAATGAGAACTAGTGAATCTAAGAGAGAAAGCAAGAAAGGGAGGGAAGGAGGAAGGGAGAAAGGAAGGAAGGAAGGAAGATAAAAGAAGACATATAGGGGGAAAAAGAGCGAAAGCAGCAAGTAAGCAACAAGGTCAAACTAAGAGTAACTGCTACAGACAAATAATGTATCTTGATATCATGCACCGTAGACTTCAGTCAGTCATGATCAGCCAGTTCAGACTGCTCTTGTACCAATGCTTCATTAATATTCTGCAGTCACCAGCTGCCAGAATCAGCTATCAATACAACAGCTTGTCAAAGGCTCTTCTGAGAAAGGGTTATGTTGTTTTCTTGTTTACAGAGACTCTTATTTTACTGGGAGTTTTAGTTGTTTGGGGTTTTTTGTTTTGCTTTTTTTCCTGCAACATTAGAGTAACTGTTTGTTTTTCTGCTTGCATTTTGTCTTCCTTGTCCTCAATGTGCCCCATCACCACCTGACTCAGCAGCCATTTGTCTCAGAGTAAAAGAGCTGGTATTTGAAAAATCTGTCCCCAGTTGCTGTAAGATAGTAGGAATATTTGGCATGTGTATACTGCATTCCAGTTCCATACAGTAAGCCAAGGACTGCAAAAAAAGCTTTGCAAACTTGAGCCAATTCAATCTTATAACATCCCTGTGGGGTGACTGAGAAGTATTGTCTACTTTCGGACATGGGAAAGAAATATAACAGTCTAAATAACCTGTCTTGTCCCAAATCAGTGGCAGAGCTGGTATATGGACTAATGTCCAAGTAAGCTTTGAGTTATGACAGATTTTTAAGGACGCGTGTATTTTAGAAGCTCATTAAGTAGCAAATGCAGATTAATTGTACTGCTTAATACTTGAGTTAGGAGCCAGGTGGGTACAAGGTTTGCTTTATAGGTTTGAATAGTCTGCTGCTCTAACTTACCCCTAACAAATGTTAATTACATTGCTATATTTGAAATAAATGACTTTGTGGTAGCATTAGTAAAATAATCATCTATATAGGAATTATAGTCTTATAAAAGATCCTTGCTTAAAGCTGCAAAAATTCCAATTTTCTTATTTTTATTAACAGCTCTTTAATGAGTTCCAAGCAAGACGGCAGGATAGTATCATCTCACCAAACGGTATTGCCTCACCAACTTCTACAAGCTATTGTCATTATCTTGTGAGCAATATTCAGTATTTGAAGAAAAAAAAAATCTTAGTTTGTGAGAAGGTTTTCCTCTGACTTGGGATTTTTTTTGTAGAGAAAGGAAGGATGCGGAAAGACTCTGACTGAAGGGATCAACAGAGCTTGTTCTCTGCTTTTAGCTCTAACTACTCAGTTCTGGAGGCAAAGTAGCTCTTAATGAGCTCTGGTACCCAGCCTGGCTGATCATCCTGAAAGAAGAAAATAGTCTCCATTTTGTCTGAATGTCTGTATTCAGAGACTGAGGGGTATGTGATAAATGAAACCCAGATAGATGAAAGATACACTCAGAATCTGACTTCACTGCTTTTTGTCCACTAGGGTCTAACCTGTGTGAGACCAAAACTACTGAAATGTGCCCAGTCTATCCAGCATTTTAGAAAGCTGCTGGGCTTCGTAAATTTTCTCCATCAGGCTTGAATCAAAGGGCGATGTTTGTGCATGCTTTCCAGACTTCTATGTGACAATAAAATAAATTATATATATAGTATACTATGTTAAACTGTATTTATGGGACTTATGTTAGGATTCACCATTTTTGCTAAAATTCTAAGCAAATCTTTAAAAAAGAAGGCAAAATATCACCAGCCTTACTTAATTGTAAAGCCTATTTCACGTCAGTCTTTAATAGCACAATATTCAACAATCTTAAAATATATTACTACAGATATTTTAAGTATAAACCTACATCTTCTTGAGAAAAAACAAACTTTTTTTTTTCTTGAAGATGAAGGAACTAGTTCTAAATATTCACATCTACAAAACAAACATGCAGTTACTCAACCCATCCATAATTCACAGTTAAGAATCAATATCGTAGTGCACTTGTCATCCCACTGAAGCAGTAACAAGACAAGTATGTGCTTGAAGACAGTGTGGGAAAGTAATAGCCCCTCACACATCCAAAGCAGGCATACTAATATCATTCTTCCAAATGCCTAGGAGGTTGGCAGAGGCAGGCTCCATGGACGGAAGCAGAAGGGAGGGAAAGGCACACGTTGCAAGATAAAAATAAATGAACAATCCAAATAACTTTCTTTCTTCTTAGGATCTGGCATTGTAATGGACTGATTCTTAGTAACAGCATCAGCTGAGCAGACAATTGGACGTAAAAGCAAAAACTGTTTGCTGAGTTAAACAAGGATGATTACAGATGTGAGTTCCTGATGGCTGTGGGAATAATGAAAGGTCTAATTCACTTTTATCAAGAAGACTGGAATAAGGGCACATGTCATGTAATTCCTTCTTCCTGTTGAAGGACTCAAAATAGGATTATTGAGACAGAAGTGAGCTGTGTAAGATATTGTCCTATAAAAAGCAAAAATGTATAAATTAGGCTCTGAGAGTGTAATTAAAATCTCATTTGCACTAAGGCCCTATTTCACCACGCTTTAAACAGAGGCTGTGCCGAAAGCTATTACTAAGTCAGTCAACTAAAGTCAGGTACTTACAGAACTAGAACCTCCATCTGAAAAAAATTATACTGAAATTATATTGGCATTGTTACATTATTGAAATCAGATTTTTAGCACCGCTGAGACAGTAGTGAGATGACTAACATAATTTGTCAAAACTAACATTAATGCATCATTTGTAAATCATTGGAGTTTTGTGGGTGGGGTTTTTGGGGGTTTTTGTTTTGTTTTTTTTTTTTAAATTCATATGTTGTGCTGCCACATTCTCCTGGGAAACCATAATCTGTATTCACAATCAGTCATGGGTTGGACTTCCATTCATCCTGTCTCCTGTTATTACCTTTTTTCATTGACTTTAAGGGAAACGTAAATGACTGGCTTACTCTGGGTGACTAAATGCCTAGATGACAAAAGTTAAGTGAAATGAATTCCAACCAAAGTGATTGCAATTCCATTTTAATTACTTCAGAAAAGCAGTCAATAGAATATCTAGCCTAAAGAGGTTGGCACTCCACCCAAATTGAAGTGCACTGAAATGAAATGTTGATGGCTAAATTGAAAATGCCAGTGATCCAGTCTGAAGAATTAATCAGTTTTAACAATAAGTTGATTGAGGTTGATGAAAAATTCTGCATACCTGGAAAAAAAATAAACCATCAAACTAATCAACCTTTCAAGGAAACCCGAACCAAAACTTTGTTCTGCCATTAAAGAACTAGTTTTAATAAGCTCTGCTAAAACCGTCCTTTATGACTTAAAAGTATTGGCTGCCTGCACTGTAGAAATATTGATCCACTTATTAATTAGTTTCTAATCACTCGTACCATCCATTAAATTCTAGTAATGTTCCCCCATATTTAACTATCGTAATTACAAGCTTTACAAATTGTTGTATAAGCTTATTGTTTTAACTCTGTATAGACCAATTTTGAACCATTTTAGGTAATACAAGCCTTTTCAGTACATCAGCACACTCATCTTCTTTAAAATTCACATTGAGTGAATGTTATAAAAAAGAACACCCAGAGTAATAGAAGTCATGTAAATCTGGAGCTGTATGTTCGATACACATTTTCAAGAGTTCTGATGTTTGGAAGATGGGGCGTTATATTTTCACTTATTTGTAATATTTTATAAATGGAAGAACTAAGGTTTCAATTCAGTGTTAATGGAATTGTCTGCACAGCTGCTGCACACTGCTTGAAAAAGAAATAGCATAACCTTTCCAAAGCAGCAGATTTTCCATTATCAATAATAACACACATTCATTTTAATATCATTCTCTCAATATTAAGTGGCAGAAAAAAATATCAATGATGGGAAAAGCTAGTCTATTCTTAGGCTGTGCTATTAGTTAAGGTTTTCAAAATCAAAATTAATAGCTTTTTACATAAGCATGTAATTTTGAACTGGCAACATTTAATTCTTATATTGCTTTCATTTAATTTATTTATTGCTGAAGATAATATTCACATCCATCTATCAGCTTAGTATTTGATATTATGAAGATGCAATAGATTTCAGTTCAAACTGTGCTGAAATTAATTTCTGTAAACTTTATGAAAGTTACTCTGTGCTCCTGAGATCCAACCCCTGGCTGTCTTCTCTACTTCGATATTATGGCCTGATATACTTTCTGTATGTGTCCTACCACTCGCCTAAATACTGGCCTGGAAGCATCGTCTCACACATACTGGGAAAATATTTTTCTTCTATTCTCGTGCAGCACATGACTCCCATGGGTGGAAATAGTTACTAATGCTTAAGTCACAGTGACAACTACTTAGATTATGTAATAGGAAGTAAACTGATCTGGATTCTGTTCCTAAGAGCATATGACTGGAAACACATAACAGGCCAAAGCTGGAAAATAAATCAGACTGCAAAAGCTTATACAGGGTTCACATTTAAATTATTCCTGCCAGCTTGGAAATTGTTACTAGTTTAAGAAATACTTTTTATATTATTAATAAAATAGAAAATGTTAGAAACACTTCTGATGACGGAGACTTTTAGAAGTATGAACTGGGAAATCTAATGAATTATGAATTATCTGTTAGCAAAGCTACAGCTAACTTATGTACTATACAGAAAATTACATAAATAAAGCAAAAAGGAAATGGGCAGAATCACCAAAACTTACAATGAGGAAAATAGCTTTTAAAAGAGATTACTTGGGAACCATTGTATCTTGGAAAAGCCAGAATAGTTTCCACAATTGTAGCTATCCAGTCTAAAAAAAATCCCCAGGATTTAGGTCTTAAGTAAGAAGCTATTCAGCTAATGGAGATTTTAAAAGCTGTGTGAAAGTCATCTATTTGTATGAAAGAAAATTAAAAACATACAGATAATTCAAACAGAAAAATCCAATCGATACAGCTGTGCCCATAAAGGCTTGATGTGTGAGCTCTTTCTGCCAGTGAAAGCTAAAATGTGAGCCACTGATTCCAAGCACAATATAGCGAAAAGACAAATTAATCCAGAGGCCCTTCCAGAATTACTGAAACATATTAGGTCCAAAGAGAGAGACAGAAAGAAAGACAGAAAGATAAGAAAAGAAAGACAAGAAAAGAAAGAAAAGAAAGAAAGAAAGAAAGAAAGAAAGAAAGAAAGAAAGAAAGAAAGAAAGAAAGAAAGAAAGAAAGAAAGAGAAAGAAAAAGAAAAAGAAAGAAAAAGAAAGAAAGAAAGAAAGAAAAGAAAGAAAGAAAGAAAGAAAGAAAGAAAGAAAGAAAGAAAGAAAGAAAGAAAGAAAGAAAGAAAGAAAGAAAGAAAGAAAGAAAGAAAGAAAGAAAGAAAGAAAGAAAGAAAGAAAGAAAGAAAGAAAGAAAGAAAGAAAGAAAGAAAGAAAGAAAGAAAGAAAGAAAGAAAAAACAAACTTCATCCACTTTAACAAAACTTAGGAGAGAAGAAAACTTTTTATAGTTTTATAAAAAATGTTTTTAGAAGTGAATCAGTGTGGCTTCGTAAAACGAAGTGGAAGAATTCTAAAAATGTCAACATTTTTGTCACAGACACAGTCTACCTGAGAGTTTTCTCAAGACAGAGACATTACTTTTCATTTTATTAATCTTATCTCCAGCAATACCCATGTCTCTGAAAAAGCAAAACATGACAGCAAGGTATGCTCCTCACCCCAACTGTTTCCAGTTCCAGGCAGAAAGACAATCATGCACAGTGCTCATGTTTGGGGCCAAGCAGGGGCCATCCTTGAAGATGCACTTGCCATTTCTTAAATACAGAAATCACATTTTAATAGCACCTTGAGGACTGTGCAGGGGGAGGTAACATCTCTAGCCACCTAGTATTAAAGTACACAGCTATGTCCAGCGCACTCAACATCCAGCCTTTCTTATGCTGACATTTATGCTGGTAAAAGATTGTAAAAGAAGGTCTATTCTTGATAGCCCGAAACTTTGAGCAGACTTCTAAATAAATGGGGAGGTATGTATTTACATGGGACAGTGTAGTACTACGCAGATACTCATGCTCTCTCTTGATGGCTAAACATGGAGCAGAATAGCTATGTTAGCTCAGTATCCCATCAAGGCAACTTAGCTCTACTCAAGTATCATGGCATTGTGCTACATAAATAAGTACATGTATGATGATTATTTGTCCAGTCTGGAACATGATGATAAAAAATTCATTTGAAGTATGTACCAAAACTAATATAATTTAGGCAATGGCAATGTTTTAGCATAAACAAATACAGGGAAGGAAGAAGTTATGATTGTATTTGATTTCCATGGGAAGGAAGAGGATGTTTAATTACAAACTTACTATGTACTTTGTCCAAGTGTTAATGAGGTGACCTGCTGATATATATACAAAACAACTTTAAAGACCAAGACGGTTTAATCAAATTCTGATGTGTACTCCTCCGCCCATTGTGAGAAACTGGACATGGGGAGATCAAAAAACCTCTCCTGTCTGTTATGGAGGACACTTTTTCCTAACACAGTACACAACACCCAAAGAGTACAACATACTGCTGTACCTCTCAGAGAGTAGATCTACAGCTAAAACAATCTTTGATTAGTTTGCAACAAGCTTTAGAATTCATCAAGAGTTTAATATAAATCATACTGTTTATACAGGTATCATTTGCAACTTTTTTATTCTGCCATTTACTAAATCCCCATAGAACGTCCAGAACATATGCGTGAAGCCAGTGGTTTTGCTCTGGCATAGTGGCACTGAGTGCTTGTTAATACAAGATGAAGAGATGGCCAAGCACTGAAGGATGCAAGAGAAGTGCTACATAATTCTGAAACCCTCTCCCTCTCATGCTGACAACAGGAATTTCTGAAGAATCTAGAAATCCAATTTTTTTTTTCATATTTTCCATATTTGAATCTCCCATTATAGATTTTCCCTTTAATCCAAGCACTATGCATTTATCTTATAGAACACCCATCTCCCCAGCTTACAGTGGTGAATATAAGCCTTCTGGAACATAAGCCTTTTGACCAGAACTTACCAGCTATCTTAGCCTGTTATGAAAAAGCTGCTTTCGAACATTAAGACAAGAGAAACTCCTTTTCTTACTACAAATGGATGATCCAAATAGGCCCCTGTCTGTGTTGCAGTCCTGAAAACTGAAGCCCTGAATTTCAACAGGCTGCTAATTACACAATACGAACTTGCTATTGCAATAGATCTCTTTTAGATGGTAAATTACTAATTTTTGACAGAGAATATGGAGTAGTGTTGCTTCATCTATTGAAAGCAATCTGATAAATCCGCAAGATGCACTTTTGTTGATGTATGATGGACTCTAACTGTAAAACTCCTCCCGTGTACCAAAGTGCTTTGCTCTACATAACCCTTCTTTGTCAAAACCACACCAAAGTAAACAGACTCACAAGCATTAGCTGTTACATTTTTGTATCATCACAAGAAAAGCTTTACACTTCAGATTGTTCTCCTATGAACTGAGATAATATAACACTCATTATTCTCATTACTGAGAATCAAAATAATTCAAATCCTCAAAATTTCACTATAATAGGTGCAATAGAAACAGTAGTACAGTTTACATAAATATATGGCAAATGAGACAAGAAATATAAAGATCTTTGTGGTATTTGCATGCTTCCAATTAGCAAAAGGGCATAGTAAAAATATTCACAGAAGAGACTAGTTAAATCATATTTACCTGGAAGCTTAACAAATCAAGAGCAAGCCATATTGAATGTAGTATCAGTCTGAGCAATGACTCTTGTCCCTTTCAGGACAGAAGTTCAATCAGTTCAGAGACAAAAAATTGAGCTGTGTTTTCCCTTGTGAAAAGCAGATACGTGCACACATTTGGTTGTTATCATATGATTTCTTCTGAAGGCCAACTTACACATAAAACCAAGGGTTTAGCCAAACTTTCTACATGTAAAATTGTTCAGAATGTGTAAAAATATGTTCAGCACATTCAACTTCTCTATTCATTTTGTCTTGATAACAAGACAAAGAAGCAGCAGCAGAGTTTTGTAAATCTCAAGGTTCTTCCTTGAGAAAGCAATACAGTGCTGGGATTCACAGCCTAAGAGCATTACAGTCCACTGAAGATTACTCTTCCACTCTTCAAGACAATAATACTTTCCTTCGTGTATGAAACACCCAACTCCGGAGTTTACATGTTTTTCTAAAACCGTTAAAGACATCTCTTCTACTTATTTCTACTGAAGTCTTAATCTATTCTCCTACCTACGCATAGGTATGCATAGACTATGCATAGACTTCCTATACATAGACTTTTACTTTCACATACAGCCCCACTGACTTCAGAGGGGCTTAGACTGATATGAACTACAAATCCATATTGCTAATTGTCATTTAGCTAGATCCTTTCTCAGTCAGAAAGGATGTTCTTCAGATGAAATAACAACCACCTTCTAGGATGACTGGATTTAAGTAAGCATTTTCTTTTGTTTACAGATTCTTCTCCAAACACAGTTTTCAATATTTCACTTATCTCTCAAAATATTCCTGAATGTACTTCCAGGTTTTCCCAAGGGAAGGTTGTATTGGTTTTAATCTGTTTGATTTAAGCACAAAATCTATGTTTTGTTCAACCTTAGTATTATTATTCCTTTTACATGATATTTTGCATTTTGTATATTAAACATGGAATTCGGGTTTTGTTCTTTTATTTTTTCCCCTGTAAGTTATATAGGGTGAGATTAATCTCTTCAGTTAACAAAATGCTTATACTAAGACACAAAGACTAGGTAAAACGAACTCCACCCCAAGTAACTCCAAATAAATCTGTATGGCTTTCATGTGCAGAAAGACCATGGGTTCTTCCTTTCTCTTCTCTCTAGTAAAATTTACTGGTTCAAAAACAATGTCTGTAAAATGCATACATTTATTGCACCATATACATGATAAAGGAAACACATGACAGAAAAAATTGTATCTAAGTTGCATTTTTGTGCTTATGCATTTCAGAAAACGGTACAATGTACGTAGGTGGTAGTACCTATGAAATGAAATTTGAATGTACAGAATTTTTCATTTGCCCTTCGTGAGGAAACGTGTGATTGGCCCCTGCAGAATAAAGCTGACTGTTAAAAGATGCAGCACTGATAAACCTTGAATTTTTAGGAAGTGAAAAAGGACAGTAACAGAATGTAGCTCTTCAGGCTTCCTGAGCAAATATCAGCGTGCAAAAGGATGAAGCAAATAGTGTTGTTTTTGTCTCCAAAATATGAGCAAAGCTATGACTCATCTTCTTTGCAAAACAAAACAGGACTTCGAGGAGAGGAGCATGAGATGTTGTCTAGCTCAGGCTATTTATAAGTTTTTCAATTGGCTCTAGTTTCTATCTGTTATGCATCAGACCTAAACCTGCCTTGTAGGGTTAGCTGCATTCTGTAAAGTCATGCATACATTTGCAGTACATATACATTACAAAATAGCTATTATTATTACCTATGATAGCTGCGCATGTTTAAAATGGTAAATTAACACAAAGTACTATTTAATTTTCCATCAATCAAAGGAAAATCTTAATCTGTTCTAGCATCACCTCCAAAAGCTACTAGTTCATACATTTTTTACAACTATTTAAATGAAAACAACATAGTAATGCAAAGATGATGTACAAATTCTGTATGTAAATGAATAAAATATTTTCTAACATACACTCACTCCTTCTGGAAGAGACAGAATGGGAATACCATACACTACAATCTGCCAATTCAGTAAAACAGCAGAAAAGCAATAGAAGAGAACGCAAAAGTCTGATTTTGAATGATAACAAACTTTTATGTACTTTTGCCACTTCTCACATCCCACATTTGAATGTGTCAGTAGTGGTTTCTAACAAGTGGATTTCTACACATCTATCTCCTGCAAATTTAAGCATAAGTGCTTACTGAAGTAAAAAACAAAACAAAACAAGGCTCCCTCAAAAGCTCCCTCAAACTTCATTTGGATTTGACAATTAATTCTGGGCTGGAAAGCTGGCACAAAAAGTCACTCCCACAAAAATAAAAGATTAAATGTCTTTTAAATTCTTGAATTGTTCTGAGGTATAAAATAAACAGATTGAAGCTCTGCACTCAGAATCTTGTTTGGTTACACTGCATTTGTACTATCAGAGCAGCAAAAATAGAGATACAATATAGCTCTCAATAAGAGAATTTGACCAAAATTGTGACCAGAAGAACTGTAAGAAAACATAAATAAACACTTTCCTATCATGTTAAGTTGCATGCCTTCTATTATGCAGAAAAAAACATATAAAACAAAGCACTCAACTCCTTTGAAGCACGTAGGATAAAACTACATGTAAAACAGATATGAAAGCAATACTTTGGTAGACGCAAGGATAAGACTGAGTCATTACTTTACGCATAGCATATGTATTTCAGACCTGCGGCTGGATAACCTAATATAAATTGTGCTTTTATAAACACTCCTGTTTATCGTGATTACTTAAAAGATCAAGAAAAACCCATCTTGATGAATGTATCTATCTGCATTTTTCATTGCTATGGGTTGCTCCTAAGTAAGCATCGTAAAAGCCCATACTAAATATTACCTGAGCCTTGAATCACCCACATTCACCCTCTCCGAAGCTTTTATATCACTCACTGACATTCACTTTATTTTGGCTTCTATGACAAAAATTGTTCTTCTTTGGCCTCCAAGGTTCATTAGATAAATACTTTAATACAACTACTCTAGAATTATTTAGGGTTTTTTAAAAAAAATATAATAAAAGCATAATTATTTACAAGTTAACACACTTTGAAAGAACAACTTTACAAACAATATCTTTCTCTAAAAACTTAAAGTGAAATGCAAAAAAAAACATTCAAAATTGTGAAAACTACTTAGAAATAGTAATGACGTCAATGAGAGTTAGACAATAAGGTTGTACTTGTGCCTTTTCCATAATTACATAAGGAAAAAATAACTTACAATGACATATTTCACATACACAACATATCTACAAGTCCTTATGATGAAGACACACATAGCTACACCTTAAGGAAAATTGTTTGTTAACAGAGCAAAGCACAGATTTATTTGCTCTAATATATCATGCATACCTGCTCTGATGTGAAATAATCTACCGTTTGCTGCCAAGTAACTACAAAATCATTGTTAATTGCCAATAAAGCACTTGAAATAAAGTGCTTATTTAAGCAAAGCCAAGATGGCTTTAAGGCATATTTGCACCATGGGACTGACATAAAATGTCTACAATACAATATGAGATGGAGTCTTTAGCCTTATCAATTACAAAGAAAGATATATTTTATCAACAAACCAGTATCCAAAATAGTATTATCATGGGCATTCCAGGATATTACACTCCACAGAATAATGCAAGATACAGATAAATTTAAATATAATAACTGGTTGTAGATTTTTGTTTCTTCTGGATATCAATGCTGAGTAGCTGAATGTGAAAAATGCACAGTCTTTCTGAAGTATAATGCTTATTTTACAAATACGTTGATGTGGCCAGGACAGGAAACATGAACCAGAGAGATGTATTAAGTCTTCCAAGGTGTACATTTGCTCTTTCACCCTGGAGCATACTTCCACTCCAGTATGAGTTGACTGGCATGTGTCAAGTTGATTAACACATTTAATTCCTCCTTTTTTGCAGCTTCTTGGATTTAGTAGATTCCACGGTATTTATTCTTTCAACTTAATGATGAATTTTTCATGATCTATATTTATCATACGAGTGTATCAATAATATTAAGTATACACCTGACTATTTTTAATTCCATGCCTGACATGGAAGCATAGTCTTCCAGTCAAGGGAATTATTTAGGTTTCAGGTGACCTGGACCCATCCTCTCATTCTGTATCAAACGGTTCTTGTAATTTTAGGCAAGTCTTTCCTGACCCCGTTCAGCAAAGAGCTTAGGAACGCGCATACATCTACTTTTATTTCAAACAAAACATTTAGGCTGAAGAGCTTTGCAAATTGGTTGTTAGCTACAGGTGTCTAACATGTCTGTAGCAGAAAGACAGTCACTTCAGGAAAACCTAAAGTCTACACATCCACCCCCGAAGCAGCAATTTCTCCTGCTCAGGCTAAATTTTGTTAGTACTTGCATTTTCAGCAGTCAAGGAATACGAAGCTATTGCCTCTGAAACAGAACCATTTTATCAAGATGGACTGACAATGTCCTCCTGAATATTCTCACAACTGCAGTACTCTCCTGAAATGGAAAAGATTTGGCTAGAATTTTCTTGAATAGACACAAACTTGAGCATTAAGTAATATTCTGATCATTGAGCAAGCGCCTAAAAAGGAAGTGCCAGTGTCACATAACACAACCAACAGTGTGACACTCTATTGACCAGGCAACCTCTAAAACTGTAGAACAGTCCAGACCTATCAAATGACCTCACGTTGTTCACTTAATAGACCCGAATGAGAGTAAGACATCCAGCATAATCAAGGCTGTGGCATTTCTGACTATGCTAAGAAACAGATCGCTAGCACTCTGAATCAATGAAGAAAAGAAATTTAAGGGCCTTCACTATCATGCAGCAGCTCTTTGAGGTTTTGATTACTGAAGTTTATATATAAGGTTATATTCATTATCATGTATGTTTGAAGCTTATATATCAAGCTCACACCTGAAGCTTACACGCCTTTCTGTATCAACTTTATTGTAGTGAATTGAGGGATGATGAAAACTGGCCAAATAATGTCTCTGATGCAAACAGCAATCAAGAACATTTCCTCCAGCCATGAAAAGCTCTCCATTTAAGTGTCTATATATGATCAGGTTTTATCTTTTTTTGTCTGTTAAGGAAATTCAATGACGAGTGGGACTGTTGTAGAATACATTGTCTATCAGCTGCTTCTTTTCTCTTTCACCCTTCAGTGTGAAAGGGTATGTGTGCTTCTCAGTGGTAAGGTCTTTAACACTGTATTATTTTTACCCTTTAAAACTGCCTTTTGCACAAGCCAATGTCAAAACCTATTCAATCTATCCGCATTTTTAAAGCGTTTATCACTGTGGTGCTGCCCCCAGAGTGGTGTACAAAGACTAAAAAACAACAGGCAGGCTACCTGCAGACAGGCAGTGGGATCTGTGTGTTCTGAGTGCTGTTATATCACAAAGTTTCTCTGGAACAATCGAGGGAGACAGAAAAAAATTAGGCTGTGCATAAAACTTTCCAAAATGAGAGAGGTAGTGGGGAATCCCAATTTTCAAACCAAACTTTTTTAAAAAAATTATTTATTTATTTACTTTCCCATATTCATGGAAAAGCATCAAAGGTTTATTTATGCAAATAACCTGAACTCAATGAGAAAGAGGTTATTTCAAAAACATTATTTCTCACTCTTTCAAAAAGAGAAAAAAAAAATTAAATGTAACTTTCATTTTTGGTCAAGCACACTCATTCAGGATTTATAAATGTATCTGTTTTGCAGGGAGAAAAATAACAAGTCTTTTTTTAGCTGAAAAAGAGACAAAAAGCATTAAAGTCAACATTTCAGATTAGGAGAATTTTTAGTGGTATGAGATACCATAAAAGATGAAAGCCAGTGCTTCAGACTTTGAAAAAACATTCCCCTTTGTCTTCAGTACAAACTTGGCAATTTCAATGACAATCGCATTTTTAATTGAGAGTGAATGAACCCCAGTAGCAGTGTTAATTTGTTGATTATATGTTAATAGTCACAGTTCATCCCACGCTTTTTGTCTCTCCTAGGCAAAGAAATGTATCTTTTTGATTGTTCTGAATTCAACAAATTGCTTCGTCAGTGGGCCAAGTGTCCAAGTTCTTCTATGGAAAAATATGACATCTTGATTTTGAAAATTTGAAATCACGATATGGCAATAACCTCTTCCTTTTACTTGTTGCAGATGAAAGAAGCAATCCATAATTTATCCCAAAATGTAAGTATTTACTGGAAAAAATAAAATCAATGCTGGCTTTGGTGTTATACATCACTTAGCTGAAATTATATACGCAAAGTCCACACATTCAGCACTAGCCAAGCTATTGTTTGCATTTTGCAGCATAAGCAAGCGCTTGTTAAAAGACACAGAAAGAGAAGCAGATTAGCATATTTTCTGTGCCAAAGCAGAATTTACTCATAAAAAAGAAAAAGTTACCATAAACAAAACAGGAGAGCATTCTAGGAGATTAGCATGATATGCATAATATTTTTTGAAGCCTTGATTGTATGTCATGTATTCTGCCTTCTGTATCATCACATTTATCTAATTTAAACTGTCTCTTATTTCTCCAATATTTTAAAATCAGTGCTCACACTCAAGGGTATCACAGGAGGACTCAGCTGAGATTTCAGACAAAGTATTTGGTGTCACAGCAGAACAAGGTCACCTTTCAGCCTCATGACTAGAGGTTTTAGTTCACCCTCATTGATCTTGCCTGTACTGTATTCTGAGTTAAGTCATGCAAGGAGGTGGGAAGGATTTTGCAAGAAAATGTGGGCAGGCTTAGTAGTGTGTATAACCATATGTACCTCTTAGAAAAGAAGCACTCAGCTCTCCACTCTCAGAGGGTTTGCTTCTCTCTGTGGTCTCTGAGTTGCCTCTTCCTTTCTGCTCTTTTCTAGTCAAGCCAGGGAAAATTTCTGTGCTTTCACACAAATAATTAAGGTATTTTTCTTTTGTACAGTACAGGACAGTCACAGGTATTTTTAAAAAACTATTTGTGGCTTCCTATCACCCTGCAGCACTTTTTCCAATAGCTGTTCTTGCCTCAGCTGACCAGCACAGAATGCCACAGCATTTGTGGAGAAGTGCCACACCAAACAGCTTTTAACCGTGAAATCATTCAACATATTTAGGAAGCAACACAGATCTGGGTCAAACTGCTGAGTTTCATTTGATAAAATTTATCAACATAGAATTTAACATAAATCAAGTGGTCTCTCTTACCACTTTCTTACTGTTTAGCTTGTTCTCTGGCCTTCAGCATACACCCAGTTGTTTCTTTGCAATGACCAGATTCATTATTGCCTGCATGAAATACAGGCGCATGGCCTTGATCCCCTTTTCCAAAATACTGCTGGTTAGCAGAGTAATGTGAGCACAGCAAAGATCAGCTACAATGAAGAAAACACAGCAGCAAAATTGTTTTTTACCTTAGAACAATCAGATTCTGAATCAAATTGGAGAGGAAGGAACAGAGGAGTTTATACCTAGGCTCAGAGGACAGGAATACCTACCATAAATTTTTTTTTCTTCCCTCAGTTTCAGAGGTCTTACATGGGGGGGGGGGGGGGGGGGGGGGGAGGAGAAAAAACCAACCAGTCTTTATTATCAGAACAAAATTATGTAAAACTTTTCACAGATTTCTTTAATAGCAGTTTCCAACAACTAAATCTATATGAAACCAGGGCTTTGAGTTTGTTTTTCCCCGCAACATGTCTCTGAGACAAAAGTCCTATGGAATGTTAATGCTGATGCCAAAGTAGTTGAAGAAAAAGATATTGATTGAAATAGGTAAACAAACAAAATCAATATGATTCTAAACCCCTAGGAATTAATTCTCTAGACTCGTGCTCTATTTGAAGAATGTCTTTCTCACCTGTGCATGCAAATGAAAACCAGCTGCTCTAGAAAAAAAAATAATTGCTCTCAACAGTTAAGCTTTGATTGAGGACTCAGAAAGGATGATTTTTAAAATTGACCAGTTATTTCATCAGTCTCAATTTCTGAGTAATCAACTCATGTCATGACAAAAAAAAAAAAAAAGACAAGACTCATTTTCAGAAACTGTAGAAAACTTACACTGTGAAAAGTAACACAGTAGAGTTAGGGTGTAAAGCAACAGGAACCTGGTTCTGTGTATGCAAAGCACTGACTAAGTTTCTCATACAGAAACTAACAAAATTCAATGTATTTTGAAAGCAAATCTGCATCTGTACAGCTCCCACCATCATCTGATCCCAACCATTATAGAAGCTTTAGGCTTAAAGAAGACTTTTGATTGTTTATGGGTTGAATATCCAAATTTCAGATTAATGCTGCCTAGGCCTGGCACATTTCTGCCCGAGATTTTCTGGGCAGAATGACAAAGAAGCAGTGAGTCTCAGGTACCAAGCCGCAGGAGACCACTGTGCATCCGCAACAGACACATCTGAGATTTCTGGATAATTGCCAAAAGTCCTAAAATTCTGACTTGAAAAGATTTCCAGATGAGAAACAAGGATCTGCACATCAGGGTACAAATATCTTCTAGATGTACTGAACTAAGCCATAACTCAACTGCAATGAAATACACAGACGAACCCTTCCTCTGTCTATTCTAACAATCTGGATAATATTTATAAATTTCATATGATCATCTGTGTTTTAATTTGCTTTTGGTAATCCCAAAATTCATACTTTCTTCATCACTTTGTCATATAAAAATTAAATAGCATTTAGAAATAATTATTTTTGCACTTATATCCTTTAAATTCCCTATGATTTCTTTTTATGAATAGGCAAAAGAATCTTACTTAGAAATTATCTATTAATTCAGAATTCATCAAGCAGCAATGCCGTCCACTTTCCAATTTCAAAACTAAAATTTTCTAAGGAATTATATGAAACTTCACCTTGACAATGCAAATGAAGAATAGGATCAGAGTATTTCATATCCAAGACATTGATTTATATGTAGCAAAACCAATTTAAGCATGTCACAAATGATATGTAGAATTTTATGAAACATGAGCAATGAGTTAACTAAAGCGCCGTGACAAACATTGGAAATTATGTCAAAAGGAATAAAACCAAACCAAAACAAAACCAGCCTTATTTTAGTTTTATTCCACACACTTCACCTCAGAAATAACCCTACCTTTCACAAAACTTGTTGCAGGACTTAAACTACAAAACCCTTTGCTACTATGTGTCAGGGGTAATTAATGATCCATCAAAAATGACAAGGAAGAAAATTTTATAGTCACAGAGTAACTGGTTCAGTGCCGAACCACCCTCAGCTGGCTGAATCCAGATAAATGAACCAAGTCATGCCATACTATGTCAAGGCTTAAGCACAATTTTCCTACTTGCATGGTATGCCTGTGACAAACACAGCCCAAGGTTTCCAACAACAGACATGCTGCTATTATGGCAACCGCACAGGGTAATAAAACAAACCTTGTGAAAATCACACGTGACAAAAGTTGAAAGGAAAGTCACAGTAAATAATTGCTTCCCTGAAGCTAGGTCTACTGCTAGTCTTTCAAGTATTTCCATGACTGTTTCTTAGTCTGTACATTACACTAACTCCACAATAAAATAATTTTTATTACTATTACAAGTATGCACATGATATTAGATGCTGAAATGAGAATTTTGTAAAGCATGCTTTAGGCTAGAAGAATGTATTGATATTTGATTATTATATCATGATAGCATCAATCCATTATCTTTAATGGGCTTCATCCTCACTTACAGGGCATAGAAAAGAAACAAAGTTGGTTATTCCTAAAGATGTTAGGATGATCAAAACCAGGAAAAGGTAGATGTGTCTGAGATTTCCATGGAACAAAATTGCATTTTATCCCAATATCTGTTTAAAGAGGTAAGGCACTTCTGTATATTAACAGATGTGTGAATTTGATGGAAGAAAGAGAAATCAAGGTGAAAATAATAATTAAAAAAAAAAGAACAGGAGTTTGAAAAATTAAATTCAGCATAAAAAATTTAGAGCGAATGTGTTGATATAATACTAGGTAACTTTAGGGCAATATTAAAGTAATGCAAAGTAATTTTTCTAAGATTTTTCCCTGACATCTTCTCCCAGAAATATTTTCTATGAAGATATGAGGATCTTCTGGAAATCTAGCACTTCTAATGTTGGATAAACCTTTTCAGTTCTGAGTAGGCAGAATCATGTTTGTACTGTTCAGACTGTGCAACAAAAGATCAAGAAGTGGCTAAACATCAGTAGCTAGGCACTTCTGACTCATGCTACGGATTCAGAAAAATCCTCTTTCCAGTTCATTACAGAGTCAACATATTTCAGAAATTGTAGACCTCATCACGAATAAATAAACAAGTAATGCCCTGAAAGCAAGTTCAGAAACTGTCCTCATAAGAAATGAGGAAATAGCGGAAGTAAGCCTTCATGTGAAAGTGCACCTCTCTCTTATCTGCCATTTTGAGATACCACGCTGAGATACCTCAGAGGCCAAGGTCTAGCTCACAAGTTTAAAATTACCCCCAGACTCCCCAGCAATGCTTTTTTGTTTGATGCCCCGTACATGTGGCCATCAGGATACAGACATCAAAATAGTCTGTCCTTTATGTGGACATTTCATGTCTCATATAGAAAGCCAATACAGCCATCTTTTCACGACACTGCCTTCTATTACCAGGTACCCACACACTGGGCTCTGTGGTATCTGGACAGACAGCTCTGGTAGTATCTTGGGTGGATAAGAACAATGTGAATGTGTATATTTAGATGAAGAAAGAGAAAGAAAGGGGAGAGAGAAACAAAACATGCAAGAAAGAGCAAAGGAAAGAAAGAAAAATGGATAAAGTTATACCTGAGAGAAAATTAACTGTTCTTCATTGAGTATTGGCAAACAAGGAAAATCAGTTTCAACTTCTTCACTATTGTGGTTAGCAGGGAAGGAGAGAAGAGGAATTCATATTTATCTAAAGAACTATATTTCCCTAGTGACATGAGGAAATTAATGCATACCTACTTTTCTTTGAACTTAAGGTTAAATTGCCCTTCAGACACCTTTCTATTACAAATGAAATGCTCCTCAAGAATAGGTATCAATGGTTACCCCAGTCATCAGAAGCAATTTGGTGACTCAGCTGATAGGACAGTTGCAATAACTAATGAAGCTGTATTTCTGTCATTGATATATTTCATTGTGGTACGTATAATACTTCTATTGGTGAAGGATTTGCTTCTGTAATTTCTCTTCAAATCTTCTATTTCAACTCTACAATACCCAGCAAATCACCTGCCTTACAGTATGATTTGATTACACACAGGGCTAGCACTACTTTCCTCAGTTTATATCTACAGCTTGAATTAACTTTTATTTTGGAACTAATTACATTTTCCCATATTAACATATCTCAAACTCTGCTTTGCCAGTCTGTTTAACCAGTGTTGCACAAGAATACTGGGCCCTTGAGCCTAAAATTATATATATTTGCATGCCATTTTCTTCTCTTACCGCTATCACACCACTAATTCAGCTGCACCATGCAGCCAGATGTTAGTAGATACTGTTGATCTATATTATTCTTGCCAAGTCAGAAATTAATGTCATGGGATCATTTTGAACAAATAAAGTATTTACTGAGGGACAGAAAACAATGTGTCTTATGTGAAGGATGCAATGCATCCCACGAGGCTTTTTTATAGACTGTAATTAACTCTTTAATATTTTCATACATTATAGAAAGTCTTCCACATAAGTCAGAGATGAATTACTGAGCAAAAAATGTTAATGTTTGTTCCAATGGTGTATTTCATACTGATTGATACAAATTAGTTTCCTAATAATATATGAAGAGAGTTCATTACTAAAGCAAAATTTCCTACTCTATGGAGTTACATTTCTGTTCACCTCTTTTCTTATTTGCAAGTACAAAATGACTCATTTGGAATTTAAAATTGAGGACACCTCAGTAATTTTATGTATTGCAGTGATACTAAAACTCAATTCATACTTTCTGAAAAGTCTTACAAATATAAATAAAGAAAGAATGAATTCAAGCCAGTTAAGATACAGAAATAGACATTCAAAAGCACTTAAATGGTTGTTTCATTATAGCAGTATTTTAGTAGAGTGATGGTCTACTTATGACTAGTGATTTAAAGTGTCTGTAATGCCAGATTTGGTTAAAATACTATTTCAAGATTCCTCATTTGTCATTAGGTGGGATTTCTTCTTCCTTTTCCATTTTTCTTTATTTCGCTATTCAATATCTTTATTTTGCTATTCAATATCTTTATTTTAAGTGCCTGTTTTGTGGGGATGAATGTGCATAAAATGAAAAATTGCTTCCTCCTCACACTATGCTTAGTCTTCTGATTTGCAGAAGATGTAATTTTGCCCTCATTCAAACAGATCTTTTCAAATGTTGACTTCTACTCTTAAGATGACTGGTTGTTATAAAACTATCTGGGTAGAAGAGGGATGGCTTTCCCTCTCACAGCTTAAAAATGTCTGCATTTGAGTAGCTAAGTTCAGATAACCATGTCCAAAAAGAGCTGATTCTCCTTCTTGTAGCCCCATCTCAATTGTCCTAATCCAGAAAACACCAAAAGGAAGGGTTTTTTGGATGCCTCTCATGAAGCCTCCTTCATGTTGCATGCTCATATATATCATATTCTCTTCATTCCAGACACGTCCTCAGTCCTTTTGCCTTTCTACTGCATCTTTCACGCTCTCACCTCACTTCATGCCTGCCATCATTCCCTTTGTGCAAAGGGACAAAACTGAAGTGGCTCAAAAAAAAGACTTTCTTTCCCACAGAACAACTGTTCTGGCTTTGCTTTTCTACCTCCATTTCTCGCCCTTTTGTTCTTAACCTAGCGCACTACTAGTGCAGATATCTTGAGTTGCACACCACCATCAGGCCATCAGCTGAAGTTATCATGACCTCAGGCTGAAGTTACATCAGCAGCCATATACAATGTAGATTAAGTTTTTCTTCTCCCGGAGCCCTAATTCGGATGTCTTCATGCAAGGGCTAGCCAGCACAGTAGACAAGTCTGCGAGTTACCTTCTAACTTCTTCTGGGAGTGCTGGTTGCTGTGTACAGCCTGCCAGGGGCTTCCCTTCCACCAGCAACCTGGGTGCCCAGGCTGCACCACTACCCAAAGAAGTGCAGGCTACAAAACAAACATAAGGACCAAGCCAAAAACGTTCACACTGTTATCTAATGAGCATCACTTTTTTGCAATATCCACTTCTATCATACTCTTCTTCCACAAATACCTGAGGTTTACTGTCAAACAGGGCAAGCGCTTCAGCTTTAATGAATCTAATAGCAATGAGGGAGAATGGAAAAATGAATTAACACTTCATACAGCCACCACAGACAGCCACCCAGAATAAAGTGGAATACATGAGAAGTATCTTCCCAGTCAATCTGAAGACGATGTAGTGATATCAATCACATATTCCTCCTGTTCTATGTCTGTGACACTATAAAAACTTGGTGATGTAGAGAAGGATAGTGAGTAACAACTACTTTCTGTTTCTCACAATTCAAGGATGGGGAGCTACTCAAAGAAATTACCAGATAGATTCTTTAATGATGCATGTTTTTAAGGCAAATCCACAAAGAGTGAATTGTACTCTATTCTACTTCCCTAAATAAACTTTGACCCCTGCCTAAAACCTAGGGGAAAAAAACCAAACCAAAACATTAAAAAAACCCCCCACAAAACCCAAAAACCACTACCCTTCCCTTAGAAATCCTATTCCTCAAATAATCCTAACAGCCATGTCACCATCCCTTTCACTCAGAACAAACATTAAAGAGGTGCGTCTTCTTAGTATTTTGTCCTTCTCCCACAGGTCTAGATTTCAGAAGACACTGTGTGGACTGCCACATTTTGCAGTCACTGTTAGAGTATTTTCTGAACATATTGCAAAATTAACCATTTTGAAAAAGGGAGAGCAATTATTATTCCCAAATGTGGGAGTTAGTCCTTAGAGACAGTGATAAGAGCTCTTGACACAAGACAATGGTAAATTTAATGAAACATAAAATAATCTGTTAACTACTAAGCAGTGTAAACCAGGAAAGCACTCATTTCTTTCAACAATATTCCCTATAACAAACCTCAATAAACAATCTCATTATCTCTCCTAACATAGACTGTATGCTTCTCTGTAGAAAAAGACTCCTCAGCAATTCGGTGGCACAAACACATGCTAAGTACTTTTTCTGGATCACAGCTCGAAAGCCCAACACACCCAGGGACTGAATTCTAGACAGACAAACGACTGCAAAAAAATGCACCCTTCCCTTCTGATTCATGTTTGCAGCTCAGCTGCATGATGGCTCAAGAGCATAACTACTGCTGTCAGGCTGAACTCACAAAAAGGAGGGGCATGTACAGGACAGCTGGCCAGCAACAGATTGCAGCCTTTCAGTACTTAAAGGGAGCCTATAAGAAAGATGGGAGCAATCTTTTTAGCACGGCCTGTAGCAATAGGACAAGGAGTAATGCTTTTAAACTAAAAGAGGGCAGATTTATGCTAGATATAAGGAAGAAACTTTTTACAATGAGGGTGGTGAAACACTGGAACAGGCTGCCCAGAGAGGTGGCAGAAGCCTCATCCCAGGAAACATTCAAGGTCAGGTTGGATGGGGCTCTGAGTAACTTGATGTAGTTGAAGATGTCCCTGCTCACTGCAGGGTGAGTTGGACTAGGTGATTTTTAAAGGTCCGTTCCAACCCAAACTATTCTATGATTCTATATGCTGTTCCACTTCTCAGGTTGGTAGAGCTCCTGTTGCAGCACATGCTGTCCAGAAGGAATAGCTCTAATGCAGCACCAGTCATCCAAAGGAGGCCTGGCTTCAAGCCACAGTCAAGCCCTAGAATTCAAAGAACTTCTTAAATTGTCTATCTACTCCTTAAATAGTCCAGTCATTTATAGTTTAGATCAGTTACTTGTGCTGGAAATGAATTAATTTATTAGTCAGTTCTTTAAATTATTTTTTGTTTAAAGTAAGGCAAAAGCATGCCATAACCTTCTCTGGTTTTGTGAACAGAACTTGATATACCTGTTCGCAGCTTAATATTTCTTGTCCTTGAAGGAGAAAATTCTTTGCTTTTCTGATCACATGATAAATGCAAAAAGGTCGTCATCTGTCCCAGTCACCACAAGCATGATCGCTTTCACTTATTCTGCTTTACAGTAACATTGGCTTTGACCATCAATTGACTTATAAAATAAGGTTGCATTAAAATTAGACTGGTGTTATTGAAATTTACAATGAACTGAATTTATCTTTTATTCATTCTCCTAACTTTCTATAGACACCTAGAGTTTAATTTTGTTCTTTTGATATTTCAAATTAAATATTACTTGAAAACAAAAAAGTAGAACTCATTTGAAAACTTATAGAAACAGAAATGAAGATACCAGTTCATTTTGACCTTCTGAGTGGAAAGAAATGAATAAATTAATCATTCATGCCATTTCTCATTATCAAGGTGACTGGATGCAATTGAAGGGAGCTCATTCCACTATGCAAACTCACCTTGACCCAACTAGTCATTGTGTGTCAATATAAAGAATTATCATCTTGTCTTATCTCTTTAAAATAGAGATACTGTCTATTATGGATAAAGTTATCTATACCCTGCCATACACAGAATATCAGAGGACAGTATTCATTAGTAGTGCTAGACTCACACCAGGGTTTAAATTACAAGGCACTAATATAAACCAATGGAAAAGCTGAACCAATATCTGAATATACAAAATGCAACAAGCAAGTTAAAGGGGATTACAAAACAGGATTTGGCTGAGAAATACTATTTCTTTGCATTATCATCTGTGGCACTGTGTACAAAAACTGTTATAACTTCACAGGGTATGACAAGACACCTTGAGCTCATACTTGGCAGATTATTTGAAATTTTATGCAAAAGATGCCTGTACAATCCCATATAAAGCCATAACTACTCAGTAGGACACTTTCTTTCTTTATGCCTTTTTTCTTTTTTAAAATGGCTTTCAAGTAAAAAAGATACACTAACAGCGATGTATAAACACAACTCTGTAGTAAATACTTTTTAAGCACAAATTATGAATTAGAAAAATGGATATGGTCTAATATTCATTAAATGTTGTTTTTGTGTCATGTATTTCCTTTTTTTTTTTTAAACTGAAGGATCAGTTTACAGAGATACATATACAGTCTGACCCTTCTGAAATGCCTGCTGACTTCAAAGAAAATCTGTCTAAGAACATGAATGCATATTTTACAGCTTCTTCCTCATTATCAACAGATATTTCAGTATTCAAACTAAAGGAACAATTCTTGTGAATGCTTACACACAGTGTAATTCTAGTACTTGTGCATATTCTTTCTAGACCCTACAACATTATATTTCACTCTGATGAACCTCTTAAAGGGAGTCTTGATGAAAAAAAAAAACCCACAACTTTGCATAATGTTCTGGATAAAAACCAACAGGATACTCATAGTATGCATCCAAATAAAAGTAATATTCAGACTAAATGTTTACAGATGTGAGCCTTTAAACAAATACAGTGAACTAGAATTGAGTTTACCTTACTCTCTTAGTTACTAATTCACCTTCACCATAAACCAGAACATAAATAAGATACAGTTATACCCAGAAAAAGGAGTTGAACTTGCTGAATAAAATATTGCCATTTTTCTATCTTCCCTTTCTCTGCAGTCACAGCCTACCCTTTCCCTTTTTCATGGTCTTTCTGTTCTTAAATGTGAGGCCTACAGATAAAGGCGCATCATCAGTTTATCAACCATCAAATATTTTTTTAACTTATTACTAAAATAGAATTATTATTCTAACCTATTATTGTTCCTCTAGTTCATACATCAGACATTATTGTTAGTTTTACACACGTGCTATGTAATATCCATGTAAACCACAATCCCTATATCAGAGTTCAAAGTCTAATGTAAAAGGACAAATATAAGCATACATTTATAATTTTCAAAATTTACATACCTGGCATATATAGGGTATATATAGTTTTTGTATCAGCACACATCATATACACTGACATTTTTGTGATTACAGAAATGCATGAATTATTATTTACTGCTCCTAAACATATGACATTAATTTGCTGCGGTATAATGAAAGAATAGAGTTTTAAATTGAATTTTGACGATGGAGACAGTTGAGTGTTCTGTCAGTTTTCAAGATCTTCAGGACCAAACATCACATATGGCAATTTTATTTGAGGTTGATGACCAGTTCCATTTGTCATCTACAAGAAGCTGATTCCATAAGTTTTGTATTGTTTTGAATCGCCAGATGGCACTTTTCCCTGCTCTAAAGATTTAACATCTGAGCATGTGGGAGTTAGATCTGGGAGAAACATTGCCAGCTGAACAGAGATGCTGTATAGATGTTGAGTGCTTTACCAGTGAAGAAGTACTTGTCTTGTTTTAATCTCTTTCTTTAGCTGAAAATACTCTTTCTCAAATTAGTTGCTGTAGACAAGCTATATTTACAGAAGTGGGAAAAAAAAGAATTAACCCCCCCCACTTCTGTCAACACATATGCACTTCCCAAGGACATTTTTTTAAAGGCATTTTTTCACATTCCCCACAGGAATATATTTAAAGCTGCACTTCTAACTTGGTAAAATAATATTGACAAAACGAAATAAAACTGTGTTGAAAAGTTTGTCCACTTCTAAGTACCAGTATAATTTTGCTGCTCCTATTCTGGCTATGTTCTTCAAGTAATTTCTCTCCCTTTTTTCCAAGTGCAATCCACATAAAGAAAAAAAAAAAATCAGAAAAGTATGCAGTCATAGCAAGAGCTCTCAGTGAAGTACGATCATGACTCATTATCATCACGTACTAATGGAATATCTCAGTGGAAACACCATAAAACCATGTTTAAACATCACGCAGTGACTGTTTTATAATGTCTGTAACTACACTGCACACACATCTTTCGCTCTCCTGCTTCCTTCTGTTATGTGGATCAAGCATAGCGCTTCCTTTCTTTGTGACTGGGGAGAAGAGAAAGGCTCGTTTGGGGTTTTTTTCCCTTCAATTTCTTTCCATCTTCTAACTGTTTAAGGGGATAGGGAGTTGTACTGGTAAATTAGTTTTGTGTGACAATCTGAAAAACAGATTTTTAGGAGGTAAGTTAAAGCAAAAGGAATTTTCCTCATATTGAAACTTTGCTAAGGTTGCATGCAACATCACAAAATGTCACTTGTTCAAACATGACTCCTTTATGTAAAGATTTGGGGAACCTCTCTACCATTACCCCGTAGGAAAACCTTTCTGTTAACTATTCTATTTTTACTAACAGGCAAGTGACTTTTTTTACAGTTGGAGAGCTACAAGACATCAGTTCTACATGAGGATGGAACTATGTGAATATACAGTGAGGTCCCAGTCACTGGTGAAAAATAAAATATTACTTATTTTTTGATCTGCCCAATATTTTCTCTTTTCATATATAATTTGCTAATAACATTTCATGTAGATTTATTGAGAATCATATAATGAACGAATACAAATGAAAAAATATATAAAGAAAGGTATAAAAATATCCATTGGAAATAAGCATAAAAACTGTCACCATTGTCCAGTTTTGTCATTTTTCATTTTGCAGTTTGACCCATTAAATTCTATAGCCTTACTATGTGGTAAGCCATTACAGTGCTTCTGGCGTCAGAAGGCTTGTGAAGTTGACAACCAAAATTCTGGCCTCTAAGCCATCAGCCTGCCCTTGTGAAATCAAAGACAGCTTTGCACTCAGTTTTGAGCTCAGTAAGCAAAGAATTAGACCTTGAGGATTTAAACTTTCATAACAGGGATGACAAAAACAGCACCAAAAATCGGCAGGTTATCTCCATGAAATAAACTCAGTAAACTTTTCTCCAAAATTGTGTATAATCAGCCATTATAAAACCGGTAATACATTAACTATTGGCAAAACTGTTTAGATTGGTTGGAGGTTTTAAAGGGATTGTTATACACGAAAAACAGAATTGGAAATTACTTTTGCACTTGCTTCAGTCAAAAGAATCTAATAATTTTTAAGTGCCTACAGCTAAAACAGGCACAGGATACTGAGTTCTGCAGTTGCAAAAGACTGAAACAGAGTTACTTGTATCAGTGAAATACACACCCACATGGCTTGCTTTAAAGCAACCCCGCATTCTTTATTATAAAAATCTGTGGCACTGCAGAAGAACCAACTGTGTAAGTGCTCAGTGAGGCTACATAGACTTCATTCCATCGCTCAGTTTCATGCAGGGGGATTACGTTATTGCTGCCCTCCCAAATCCTTATGAAAATAAGATATTTATCATGAAGACTTATCTTCTAAGTAAAATTGGTATTGCATTTATAAATTACGTGTTACTTCAGTACACACGGGATTAATTCTCCCTGTCAGCCCAGACTCTAGTCTTCGTTCCCACACGCACTGCCACAACAATCATCTACCTTGCCTGTTGCAGCTCTATCCAACTTGTCTTTTCCTGCCCTTGTTCATCTTTTTCCATATAAGCCATGAGCTTCTTGATCATCTTCAAAGTGTGTTTCTGCCAAACACTTTGCTTGCACTCTTTATCACTGTCCCATCATTCCTCTCATTCAATCCAAACCACATAGCCACCGAACCACTGCCAGCACAGACTTCGCTCTAACTCTGATTTCCATTTCACGTCCTTCAGTCCTGAAATCTGACCTGAGCTACACTGATGCTTCCCTTTCTTTAAAGATTCTCTTTAGAGGACTCATCTTTGAACTCTTTATTTTCTCAGAAATATTGGCAAAATATATGAACAAAAAATGTCAATCAAATCTATAAAGCCTAACAAGACTGGGGAGTGTCACCATTCAGTCATTAATCCTTGCTATAACTTTGTAGGAGGAGACAGAGTGTAAGGATATTTCTTCTTTGAAGTGCTTCACACTCTCTTGTCAATATATGCTAGATAATCATTAAAAAGCCAATAGCAAATATTGTGCAACACGCGCTGGTGCATTGACTTGTCTTGCATTTAATTAGTCAATTAGTTTTGCATGGATTACCACAGCAATCTGAAACTACCTATTGCTACTGAGTAAAGCTAAAAGGAAATAGAAAAACAGCACATTACCTGGCAGAGAGCTGCTGTCCAAGACAATAATCTGAACTTGATAGATACAGAGCCTTTGTTTAGTTTGAACATTTAAAGACTCTTTGGAGACCTGATTGGCTGATTATCACACATGATGTTTGGACAGTTTATTTAGTGTGACCAATTGCCAAACCAACAAGCATCTCAAATTACTGAGGCGCAAGAGGTTATGGTGAAGCTCAACATTCAAAATGCAATCCCACAGAAGGACATCCTTGGTTTATGAACACTAACTCGCCTGTTTCATTGTCACAGTTCCACTGTCTGATATGCAGGATTTTTCCTTATCATCCTCTGTGCACATTCAAAAGTGTATTTAGATGCTATAGCCTTTAAAATGAATGCTAATACCTGTGGACACTTGAACATAGTTTGTGCCTGACGCTTCAGGAGTTCAGCGTGTACTGAGATGCTGGGTGTAAACCTGCCTTTTAAAACATATATATATATATATATATACATATATATATATAGTAAGTTAAGATCAGCATTAATTCAATTTTGTTCAACAAATTAAAAATGTAACAAAAATGCTCTAAAGATCATCAGCAGAAGCTTAAAATCAAAATTGCAGGCACTCAATGCAGCTAACATGTTGCAAAAATCTAATTTTCTTCTCATTTGAATAAAATTGTCCAGCAGCTAACAGTAAATACGCAATTAACTTAGACTTTTTTAGACTGCTCCATTAACAGGCACAGTAAAATACCACATTAGGCTTTATAGAGTAATTAGAAATTTCTTTGTATTAATAAGCAATGCTAGCTACTACATTATTTAAAAAGCTGTATTTTGCTGGAGATAATGCAGAGTTTGCTTCAGCGCTTCAAAAATTATTTTCCATTATTTCTTAAATTTCACAAAACCTCACCATTTTTGTATAGGAAAAAAATCAAATCATCTGCAACACTGATGATAAAATAAATGCATACATAAAAGGTAAGTTGTAGCTTAGACCAGATCATAACTTCACTCAAGAATTCTGAGCAAAATGCTTTTACAAGTTCACATCAAAAGCCTTTCCTTTTTAATTACAAAAATGACCTTAACCATTTTGTCAGAGAAGCAAACAAAAAGTTGTACATGTCCTTACAATTGTTAATTTTCACCAGTCTCACACACCATACTTGCCTTAACCCAATAAATGCTGGAAGGGATGAAACTGCATGGCCAAATGAAACAGAAAAACAGATTCAGGTTAAAAAAAAATGAAACTTTTTCTTGTCCTAGATATTCACTGTGCAACTGATATTAAAGCCTCAAAGCTCTTAGAATTGCTTGCTTTGAGAATTTTAGGCAGTCTCTGGGACAGATTTTATGAGCAAACTGCTGTTACTTTTACTGCCCACCACTTTGAATATTCACAGGGAAAGAAGCCATTCTCTCAACGAATTTCTTAATTTATCTGAAAATAAAGATGTTAATGTTGATCTGCATTTCTAAGACCTGTGACAATCTCTCATGAAAAGTGAGACGAGCTCTAGAACTACTGGAAGCACACCAAATATGAGAGCTGCTTGAAGAAAAAGACCAGCCTAATCATGAGAAAATATTATCATTTAATTGATCTCTGTACTGTCTAAAACTTTAATTTGTATCTGAAATGGTTCCTTCAGGAAGTATGAAATATACTGGAAATAATATGCGGCAGTGATAGGTAAGCCTCTAATGCCAAGCTGTGAGGAGGGCTATTTGCAAGGGGAGGACTACTTGCAAGGGGTGTTCGCCTCAGCACTGAGGACAACGGCAGGAAGAGAATGTGTTTGCTGACACAAGCACATAAGAAGAGGACAAAAAAGGAAGTAAACATGGGTTGCTGAACTCTGATGGAGACCCTGCGGTGACAACAATACCACATTTCCTATTATTGGAGAGAAATAGGAAGCGAGGCATTGTTTGTGCTGGACACCCTCTGTTAGATTTTGACAGCTTGTGTTTAGTTCCAGGTACAGCTTCTCACTTGTGTCAGCAAAGCTGCTTCCCCCCCCAATGCCCTTTGGTGGCAGACCCTTCCTTCCACAGCATCCCCATTCCGCCCCAGGGTAGGGGAAAAGAAAATCACCTCTGGCCTCAAGATTTCTGCATCCATGAAAAGCAGCTACAGAAAGAGGGATTAACAGCAGGTACCACTGCAATGTCCCTAGAAGGTGAGCCTGCAGCTGTCCTCTAGCTGACTGCACGGTCAAAACGAGCAAGCACAGCAGAGCACCAACTTGGCATCACGGTGGCAGACCATAGCTGCCTTTTGTCCATCCACTTCAGAGAGCAAACAGAAGGGCTTAAATCTGTGCCTACACCAAGGCTGATCTTCTAAATTCAGGGAACAGAGCATGAGGTAGAAGGTCAGAGCTAAAGCTAAATTGTGCTTCTGAGTGACAGAGCTAATTGGCACAGGGCACACCAGTGGCAGGCAGTTGGCCTGCAGTTCACTGTCAGCTTGAACTTGACAAAAATAAAAGTTAATACTGTCTTGGTCTGTTGTCTATAAAAACGTATAGATGCCAAGAGGGCTATTACTCAGCTCACCATACAAGACTAATCGGGCAGTGTATTTTGTGAATAATAATGGCAGTGGATTTTTAACTGTAACATGAATCCTACTACTCAAGAGCTCCTCTGAGACAGGTGCCTAGATGTAGTTCCTTTACTGCACCTTGCTGCCCACTCAAGCATAAGCCCATACCTATTAAATTTAACTGTTCCTTCCTGGAAGAAAGCCAGACACCAGAAAGTGGTGGGGGGGTCATGAGCTCGGACTGTTAAAACTGAAGTAAGTTCACCATAACCATATAGTCTGGATGCCAATCTGAACTCAGCTCAGGGCTGCTACTCACTAACATCTATTTCAGTACAATGTCTGTTTATTAATAGATTAAAAAATAATGCCTTTTGCACACAGCCACATGATATCATTAATACTACAGCACAATTTTTCCTTCAGTCACAATCCAAGGATGTCGGTTTTCTTGAAAGAATGCTTTACATTAGCAGTGGCAATAGTACTTAAAGCCATATAGCAGTCTGTTCTAATAATGGACATTTGGTTACAAACTCTTTTCTGTCGGTGTGATTTTTTTTCTTTTCAGTCTAACCTCCTGCAAGACCTCAGATTTTGGGTGACGATTTCCACTTCTCCTGTTTCTCCTACTAGTATATACTTTTAGCTTTTCACATTTTAGAGAAGATTTAAGTTTGTAATAATTCTGTGCAAGATATTCTCTGGCTTACACATGATTTGTGACTTTTTCTGATTTAAGGGAAGGATTCATCACAGCCATATTTAGACATCTACAGTGCTGACATCTGCATGTGAGCTGGATACCTAAGTTCCACTTATAGTCAATGGGCAGAAATGAACTTCTGCGACATATCTCACCGACCTGTTTTAGACACCTAACCTATAATGAAATGATAGAATCATAGAATGGCTTGGGTCGGAAGTGATATTAAAGATCATCTAGTTTCATGCCTTCTGCCATGGGCAGGGACACCTTCCACTAGACCAGGTTGCTCAAAGCCCCATCCAACCTGGCCTTGAACACTGCCAGGGAGGGGCATCCACAACGTCTCTGGCCAACCTGTTCCAGTGTCTCACCACCCTCACAGTGAAGAACTTCTTCCTCGCACCTAATCTAAATCTACCCTCTTTCACCTTAAAGCCATTACCCCTTGTCCTATCATTACACTCTCTGATAAAGGGTCCCTCCCCATCTTTCCTGTTGGCCCCCTTGAAGTATTGGAAGGCTGCTAGAAAGTCTCCCTGAAGCCTTCTCTTCTCCAGGCTGAATAGCCCAACTTGCTCAGCCTGTCCTCACAGGGGAGGTGCTCCAGCCCCCTCATCATCTTCATCGCCCTCCTCTGGACCCACTCAAGCTGCTCCACATCTTTCTTGTGTTGGGGGCCCCAGAGCTGGACGCAGTACTCCAGGTGGGTTCTCATCAGAGTGGAGTAGAGGGGGAGAATCATCTCCCTCAACCTGCTGGCCACACTTCTCTTGATGCAGCCCAGGATGCAGACTGGTTTTCTGGGCTGCAAGTGCACATTGCTGGCTCATACTTAGTTTTTCATCAACCAACACCCCCAAGTCCTTCTCTGCAGGGCTCCTCTCAACCCACTTATCGCCCAGCCTGTATCTGCACTTGGGATTGCCCTGACCCAGGTGCAGAACCTTGCACTTGGCCTTGTTGAACTTCAAGAGGTTTGCACAGGCCCACCTCTAAGGCCCGTCAAACTCCCTCTGGATGGCATCCCTTCCCTCCAGCATGTCAACCGCATCACACAGCTTGGTGTTGTCAGCAAAACTGCTGAGAGTGCGCCCAATGTCACTGTCTATGTCACCAACAAAGATGTTAAATAGCACCAGCCCCAATACTGACCCCTGAGGAACGCCACTCGTCACTGGTCTCCACTCAGACATCGAGCCATTGACCACAGCAGTTTGAGTGTGACCGTTCAACCAATTCCTTATATACCGAGTGGTTCATCCGTCAAATCCACATCTCTGCAATTTAGAGACATGGAAGTTGTGCAGGACAGTGTCAAAGGCTTTGCATAAGTCCAGGTAAATGATATGAACTGCTCCTCCGTTATCCACCAACACTGTAACCCCATTATAGAAATGAATGAAATTATACATATAATGAAATGATATGTGGCCTACAAGTGCCTATATCTCTCCATTATATAAAGTGAGTCTAGATAAGTTGCTCAATTACAGATACCTCCCCTACTGAACTCTGCATTTGGATGAGCCCAGCCCTTTATGTTCATAATACAGTTTCTTGATACTGCAGGGGACTGAAAATGATGACCCAGGTCCTTGTTCCAGTCCAGTGTTTTTAAATCTTAAGTGTTTTGGGGCAAGTAGGAGGATGGTTTTATTGTTTGTTTATTTAACTCTTACAAAATAAGAAAGTGAAAAGTACATGTCCTGGATTCTAAAAATGTTCTTTCCATCTTCTTTGAAATAGATCCACAGCTTAACAGCATAGTGTTGAAACCTGAAATTTTGCAATCTTTTCTGTATTGCTGAGAAAAATACATTCAGTTTGGCTGAGTAATAAGTCTCTGAAAAGCATGTGCTCCAATACCCATATTTTGTTGCTGTGTTTGTAAAACATGCAACTTGGGAATGTTGCATTAGGAACATTTTTGCGGCTTTCATGGCTGATTAGAGGAAAATTTATGGAAGCTGCAGAAAAACTATCTCATGCTTTATGTACGTACCATAGGCAACCAATACTGTCATTTTTGAAATTCAATCTTCAAGTCCTATATAGTAAAAGCAAATCTCTTTCTTGTTAGACAAAAAACAGTGACAAATTTTGTATCTGCATTTTTAGTTCACAATTTACTCAACTAAGTTACTGCATAAACCATCCAATTAAAACTTGAAACAATGTTCAATGCTCTACAGAACAACGTAGAGGACAGCTTACCTTATGTAAAGGCTGGACAATTGCCCAGAGCTGCAGAATTGGAGAGACAGCATTTTTAGAGCCAATTTGTGACTGCACTGATTAAATTGCTAATAAGACATTAATTTTTATAAAGCATAAATACTTTTTCTCACATTTCTCTGGAATTTTGTAAGACTGTATTTCATAATAGCTGAATATTCTAAAGTTCCTTTAAAATGCCTGGTATTAAATACGATTTCTTGCAAATGTTGGAGTAGAGGCAGAAAAATATATTTTACTCAATGCAACAAAATAACTAGGCCTATCTCTGATGATGCAGATACTGAATATGCATCAGGGACTACTCACAACCACCCAGAAAAACAGTAACTGTTTGCCAGAGATACTGACAAGTCTTTCTGAATAAGCTCAAGACTTCCATAGTAGACTTGTTTGCAGAGGAAAATAATTAAAATAAAATAAAAAAAAATATTAATTTTAAACTATTCTCTTTGAATTATTCAAAAAGTATTATCATTCAGGCCTGAAGTTTTTTTGGCTTAGACAACTGCAGATACACATAAGCTTGTGTAATAAGATATGCCATAGGGTGTGATAGTGCACAAGTTTGAGTATGTTAGGTATGAAGAAAATGCAAATCTGAAAGGTACGTTGCATGTCACATTGCCTAACACGCAACCTTTTGGGCTCGTTCTTGCCTGATTCATCTGTAAGCACTCTTTTGCAATGGTTACCATCAAGGGATAGTAAGGAGTGAATGGAGAAGACCATAAGGAACCATCAACGGACAACAGCAGGACCAGACCTGCTGTACCTGGGCAATGTGAAACACAGAGATTTTCTCATCTGCCTCCAAAGTGGCAATAACTCTCCCCTCTTATACACCACCCTTCAGAATGAGCCAGACGCATTCATGGGTTAAAAATTTTCTGTGCACAAGTTGTAAACACACAGGCTGAAGAGAAATACCAGTAGTTTCCTTCTCACCTCCTGTACTTTAGTGCTTATTGCAATGGCACTGTTGTGAAAACACATGCTCCCCCAACAGTCCCTTAGTGTGCCAGCCCTCCCCAACAGCGACCGCTGTTTCAGCCTCCTCCATGGAATGCTCACTCCCTCCCTCCACTGTTCCGCCCCTCCTCAGAGGCTGGTGGTCTCACCACCCCCTTGCCACAACAGCTCTAGTAACTCAAAAACATACCAGCATACAAAGTCCAAGGTAAGGAAAAACTAATCCATAACTGGCTTAACGCTTGTTCAACATAAGACTGATATGTCATGTTTCCCCTGGTGCCTTGATTTCCCTTCAGTCATCCTCACTATCTTGTATTTAAATGTATCTATATGAATATACAGTTAATGTACTCAAAATAAAGAACACAATACCTTCAAAATAATTTTTAAGGCTATTCTATCAGGGCAGAGTTAAGCTGTGATTATTTGAATATCACCTAATAAAGAAGCATAAAGTTGGCTGCTAACATTCTTACTTTTTTAAAACTCTGCAGTAGCTCATGAAGACAAAATATGTTCAAGTCACTAATATATGTTTGCAATTTTTCTGTTTTACTTAGATCACTTTATTCTCATAATGAATCTTTTCCTTTGTCTTTCATAAATTATTTGTGGGCAAGTGTATTTTTTAGAGTAGAAAAATATCTTTTTCTAGTCAGATCAAATAATGTATGTGAACCTAATTCAGTGGAACTGAGTGTGTACATGAGACTTAGTGGGTATTAGAAAATAAAGAGTGTTCTTCAGAGGTGAGAGGATCCCATGAGGACATTACAAAATATAAGTGAAAAGCAAAATGTGAAACGCAGAGATTTTCTCATCTGCCTCCAAAATGAGCTTGAATGGAGTGGTACTACTGCTTTTACTGGCATCTTAATTTTTAATGGTATGTGTCTTGTGAAAGCCTGTAACTCTTAGCTTTAACTTAGCAAATCTTTGTAGTTGTACGATTATTATGTTAGGCAAAAAATAGTTGTTTCCAGCCTGTAAGAAAACGCAAGATGGTCTCCAGCTTGAAAGTTTATGATTTACGTATAGATATATAAATTGCTAAATAGTTGTTAATTTGTTGGAGGTACACTCAGCTTTTCAGCCAGATTTGGACCATGATTAAAGGAGGCATTTAAAACAAGTAAACAATAAATGTAGGTGTACATTATACTGGGAACCTGACAGTTATACTTGGGTATATATTACCTTAACATATAAGCATAGTGACAAAAATATTCAGCAATTCATGAAGTAATTTTGTTTAAAGACATAACCTATAGTGATTAAAGAGTGTAGTATAATGTCTTTCTACTTTGCCTAGAGGGGCATCTGTGCTGGCAGCAGCTTTCACCCCTAAGGGATCAACTCTTGGCTGTAACTTCTACCAGGGTAAAGCAGGTTTATTTTTATGGGCAGAAATCCACACAAATCCTGCCAACTGAGGCTCCTCAGGAGACAGATAAATGTTATGCAACTCCCAGCTGGCCCAAATACTGCAACCGCAGCGCCTTTCCCTTACAGCTCACTTCTCTTTTTTGCTCTCTGGACTAACCAACTTCTTTCAAGCCCCCCTGAGTATGTCTATTTGAGATAAATACAACATTTTTAGGTACCACAGGTAAAAGATTCAGGTCAATGTACAGGTTCACTGTAGCTCTACAGCAGCTATTTTGTGCATGTGAGGGTTTTTTAAAGATGGTAACCCTAGCAGTAACACAAACCACCTCTCAAATGTCAGCCCATGGTCCATAACAGCACTGCTCAATCTGCTCTAATACTTAGCTGCTGCATTTGAGGATTGAAATTAATGCCAGTGCTCCAACAGCACTGTGCATTACTTCCACTTTTTTTTTAGGTAGCTCATAGTACTATGGCTCTCCTCAAGAGCAGGGCAGAAAACAACTTGGTGCATTGCTGGACTGCCTGAGAATTAAAGCCCAGGAGCCTGATAGCTTATACCATATACCTTTCCTTCCTTCTCTACCTTCAAGACCTTGCTGCCACCAGCCTTCCTATTCCTGCTTGAAGAATCACTGTAACACTCTCAAAGACAAGAAATAACTAATTCTTTGAAGAGGAAAAAAAATTAAATCAAAAACTGTCTTACATAAGCTCTTCTCTCTTTATGACAAGCGATAGTATCTCGTGGTTCCCACTTGCAGCAGAAAGTAGGCAGCCCATTTCTATCCTCAGCAGGGCCCAGATAAACAGTTCTACCAAATACAGAAATAAACAGGGATTCCCTCTGGCAAGGTCAGTGTAACAGATGAAAATGACCCTGGGAGCACAAGTTCAAGGTTCCATGCTCAGTGGGGTTTGGTTAAATAATTCAGGTCCAGTCTTTTAGGAACACAAATACAAACCATTCCCTTCCCAATAGGGTAACAGAAACAAACACACAAAGTTAATGAACGCAGCAGGGATTGACCAAACAGTTCAAACTCCGCTTTGGAGCAGTGAGTATAGCGACGAAGAAAACAACCTTAGCCACTTGGCACTGGAAAACAGAACCTGCTCTGCTTTGGTTGGATGAGTAAAACCTTCCTTCATTAAAGGGTCTTTCATTCTTTAGGGGGCTAAATTGACTATTAAGTACTGACTGAGAATCACCCATTCAGTTCTGACAGTTCATGTGCTAAGTCAAAGTGATGGCGGTGAAATGTCTTCTCCAAGCATCTGATCCCTTTACTTTCATGCTGGGTCCAGATTCTGCATCTCCTTACACTCCTCGGCTGCCAACATGCAAGTTCCCATCCTTCAGACCCATGCTTTCTTTCACACAGTTCTCCTTGTATGAAACACTCCTTTTTTTATCCATCAGTGTCCACTACTCCTTCTATAGACCTGGTCATAGAAGTGTTCCAAAGGAGTCAAAAGATCGTATGGAAAATATATCCACCTGTATATATGGTACTCATGGCAGATCAATATAGGCTGTAAATACTATGCTGCAACACTAGAACTTCCTGAAACATCAAACGATACACCTCACTTCTTCCAGTGCTTTCTTCTTTTCCCCACTTCATCTCCTAGTATGCAGAATGTTGGATATTTCTTCCTATTTTTGTTTCACCTTGTGTATTTGCATATATATACAGTTTGTTTATATACAATATGTATACAATAAATACACAATACAATTATTTCTATTAGAAAACTATCTATTCAGTTACTTATATTCAGTTGCCATAATGAGAAGCAAGTAGATGCTTCTTTAAGACTACACCAGAATGTAAGATTCTCTGCTTACAAAACAACTATAACTGCTGTTCGAAGTACTTATAAAATAGGCTGTTCAGCAGACAGTTATAACTTCTGATTTCATCCTGTACGAGTGTTAGTTAGAAGAGAGGGTTGATTTAAAAGTAGGATTTAGTCTTCAGTTATTAAGAGATAACAACCTACTCACCCAGGATCTAGTAATGCTGAAATTAAAGATCCTAATTTAGGTGGCTAATCTAGGTTTCACAAGACTATTGTACTGCATACAAAACCTGTTGTATTTATATACCTGGGATAAAACTGGTAAGGGGCAGGGGGGGAGAGGAATAACTTGTAACTACCTTATTAAGATTAAAAACATATTCTGGATCCTCAACAAAAAACGTGTCATTCAGTATTCTGTAAGAATCCTATTCTATTAGACTAGTAATTTTAGTATAATAATTTAAAAGTAAGCTTGGACATGGCAACTACAATATCTTTGCTAATTTTCAGGAAATAGCTACAAGAAAAAAATATCATGGCCTCAGAGCTAAAACACACTTACATTGAGAACAATACGATTTAAGTAATCATTTTAGGTATACAAAATTTCAGCAATGCTAAAATATTTCTAGAAGTGCAAGATGATTACTTAGTTATGCAAGAACATGTTTCATTAACACCTTTCCATGCTGTCACGTTCAGAAGAGCCCATTTTAATCATGCAAAGGACAGGCTTTTGTATCCTATTACATTACGAACACATGGCTGTATTTTCCAGGTTGCATAAAACAGCCTGCTTTAGTATTAAGCATAATGGTGGAAGCCACTATTATTTTTTTAATCACAAAAATAATTCTGAGATGGAAACCATCAACTGGATCAACACTCCCTTATGCATGTGGGTGCTAGTTGACACACTCATGTACACACATAACATATTCACATTCTCTGTGTCAGAGCTCCTTTTTCATGGCGCATGTAAGAGGGAGTCATCTGTGCCTGTGCAGATCAACTTAACATGCACAGTGGGATGCATCAGCAGACTGCAGGCTGGCATGGGGCTTCCCGGTGCTGTACAAGGCGTAAATCAGGAACAATCCCCTTTTGTACCCACCCGCTGCTAAAGCGCCTGAGCAAATCCACACTGCTGGAGTCCACATTGGCTCCTGCTGAGGTCACAGGACATCATTACTCAAGTAAATCTAAATGATATATCTAGCCTTTATTTAATTTTACAGTGTTATGTGTAATGCTTTTGAATGTGTTTTACATTCTTTTCAAAGTACTTCTGGAAGTCAAGATACTAACCACCTGGCTAAACAATGACTATAAAACTCAACACTTGCCTTTTATTTTCAAGGTTGCAATATTAATGTTTGAGAATTGTATTGCTCAATTGTTCGTAAATTTTTTTCCTCATATATTTCATATTCTTTTCTTTATTAACATCTTGTTTGACAGATATACTGGTATACATGACAGCACTGCCAAGAGTGCACACTCGTTTCGTGATCAGACAACACAACTATTCATCAACAACAAAAACCTTGCCATTGCCTACAATTAGCACACAGAAATCATAAAAGCCAAGGCCAACATTCTCTGTAATCCTTTCTCAAAAATAAAAAATAAAAATTAAAACATCTGAAGACAAATAAAAACCACTCTGGCTGAAAATATGACACATTATTCCACTTCTGCTAGCTTGAAGATATTTGCCTCTGTGAAGTTCCTCAAAATAATAATATTCCTCTTTAATGTCTCTTTCCCTTCTACTCTGTTTTCACCTTCTGTATTTCTACATTTGTCATTCTTCTAAGGCTACGTTTTTTCTTTACCTAATCCTAACACCTGAAAGGCAGAATTAAAAAACAGAAGGGTAAAGAATGTAAACATTTGTAACTCTAAAGGTAAAAATAGCATTAAAACCCCATAAATACTGGTTACTATGGAGGAGCATCATCTATGCCATATAAAAGCTGTGTTACAAGTGAGCATGTTCTCTGACAGTTTTAGTGCGGAAAACCCAGTATGCTGGTAGGATAAGCAGAGCAGAATAGTAACTTGATCTTTTACCTTGAGTTTTTTATTCTAGTAAATGGGGAGAAGGAAAATGCTCTCACAGAAAGGAGGGGAAGAGAAGGACAGAGAACACGGACACAGGAAAGTATTTATTTGGAGAAAGAGAAACCATTTTGGTAATTCTTATGAGAAATAATTTCCATTTAAACTAATCAGACAAGTCAAAGCAAGGGATCCAAAAGACTAACTGAGACTGCAGAAGCAGCTGAAAGAGTCTCTTCAGGCACTACTGGGTGTAAACCATGAGTAACCCCTTTCAACCCAGTTCAGACCTAGAATCACAGAAACAGAGGAAATGTCAATCAGGAAACACTGACATATTCTTTGACTGAGAGAAAATACCACAACGTTTTTAGGTCTCAGTTTTAAATGCCCTTCCTGCATGTCTCTACTTCATGTGAGTTTGGGCCTTATATTCATTAGCTTTGCTTATAAACCTCTTTCACTATTACTATGTAGCTAAAACTGAGACAGGCCATGCACAGCCCTCATAATGCTCTAGTGTTGTCATGTATCAATGAGAAAATAAGCTAAATTTAAATAAAACACCCTCATATCCAGCATAACTACATCAAAACACCTCTTTTTGGATAACTACATCAGAAAAATACGAGAACAAAAACTACCTTATGCCTCTAGCCAACATAATATATCTGTACAAGAACAAGAAAACAGCATCTCCTGTTTCCTTATTCTTCACAAATATAATGTATACTTCATGCTTTGTAAATACAGGCTATTATGACATATTCTTTTCTACCCATTTTCCTTAAATATACAACCCAGAGATCTCAAAATACACAAGCTTTTTTCACTCCTTGCTAAAATCTGGTGATGTAGCTTCTAATCATGGGCTATTGAGTCCCCTGATTCGGTTTTTGTAGCGTAGATGAGAAGGGAAAGAGGCTGCCTAATGGAAGGCAGAGAATTAGGACCCCTATGTCATACAATGAGCAGAACCCTTATAAATTCCTCAGGGCAGAAAGAAAGCCTTTAGTTTAACACTATGTACAAATTATTATAAAGATGTATGTCTTAAAAAGGGTTTGGTAATGGGATGATAGGCCTATTGCCTTCTTCAGCTTCCAGCACCAATTTCTCTCTACCAGCACCCAGATGCATCCCCTCTGCTCAGCCAGCTTGAGTCTCTGTCCTAGGCACATTTTTTCTGCCTCTGAAACCAGTCTTCAGTTCCAGTTTGCAGTTTACCACTCACCAATTTCCATTTCTAACATCAGCAGGAGGTATTGCTGAGAATACAGGGTCCAGTACCCAGTTTCAGACCCAAATCCATCCTTGGCATAGCACGCAAAAGCAGTTAACTTCTAGAAAAGATTTGTTCAGTGGAAAGTGTACTCAGCAAAGGCAGAGCTGCCAAGGAATTTAACACGTAAAATTCCAATTGTTAAGAAATCAGACACCTACATTCCCATGGGGAGCTTATTTGCATCATTAAGTTGGTCTTTTTTCTTTCTTTTTTGAACCTGCCCTGAGGGCCATATTAAGAATGCAAACTATAGGAGCTCAATTTAGTAATCGCAACTCCTATAACATTTTAATTCAATAGCATGGCAAACTGTGGAGATGTCCTACATTTTAAGGTTTCCAATTTCCATCTCTCAATAAGGTCAGCAGAGAAAAGCAACTATGTCTCTCAGAAGCCAAGTAGTTATAGTTGGTAGTTTCAACACAGTCCTGTGTCTCTTCAAAAATTCTAACATTCACTGCCAAATATTTATACCATTATCTCAGAGATCTGAAAAAAATATCACAAAGCACTTCATTTCTAACATTGAAAACCCCACTCTAATACAATTGATTTCAAAAGCGTATGCTGAAAGTGAGTACATTTCTCTACTGGCAATACTAATCAAATACATTGCAGTAGGAACTGTTTTATTTAAAAAAATCAAATATGCATTTCGCATGTATGTGTTTTTCATTTTTGTCAGCACAGAAATGGCAAGTTCTTTTTGGTTTCTTTCTTCACATGTTTTTTAGTACTGTACAATACGTATTTGTTCTCAGTATTTCTTGAATTCAGAAAACAAGCGCTGAGAAGTGCAAGTCTGAAGTTGACACTATGAGTTTGAAACTAATACAAGAGACATATTGAGATTTCATCTTCTTTTGTCTCCTTTTTGCTTGTACCATAGAGTGTCTAAGTGATGAGTGGCAAGCACGAATGCTAAAACTTAACTAATCTATTTCTATGAAAAAAAAAAACATTTCTGTCTTTTGGGATGATGTAATGCTCTTTTGTGATGTGATTTTACTAATTTCTGTTGCACAGAACACATGAAAAAGGCAACATACATCATTGCACTGTCGTTACCACCACTGTAGTGACAGTAAATGGCTAAAGTTCTTTGATGCCAAATGTACTTTGAACATCATTACAACTCTTTGTCATACATGCTATCCCTAAGTGACAAACTTGGGAGTGCTGCAAACAGTTTGCTATCACTGAGAATATATGATGGAAGGACACTACACAATGGTCATGCTTGAAGCTACAGCAGGAGTCTGCTAGCAGGTGTGGGTAAGTGAGCTAAAGGACCAGAACTTTTAAAAATACGTAAAAAGAAGAAAAGACGTGAAACACAGGAGGTGCTTTGAGCTGTCTTCTGTGCAACGTGCTTTCTGAATGTTCCCTCAGCACCTTGATTATCACCTACAACTGAGTCCTCCACTGGAAAACCTTAAAGAGAGACAAAAGTGAAATAACTACCAAAACAACTGGAAAGTGTTCTTTGCGGGGGGTACAAATGTTCAGGCTGTAAGAAAGCAAGCACTGTCTAAACAATCCTGCATGTCTGGGCAATTCCAGTCCATGGAGTTTTATGCTGTCAGATGCTGTCATTAGCTTTCACAGTAACCATATGAAAATAATGCCAAAGCCACCTATTCTGAAATATTCCAACTTCTACAATGTTTGGGCTTTCTGCAGTTTGTCAGTAGGGGACTGAAAAGTACAAGTTTCCTACAGTCTAAAGTTATTATTCAATTCTATATGATTTAAACTATTATTCAGAGCCCCTATTTCTTGTTGAGTGGAACTGAAATACATTCAATACTTCACATTCAATAATCATGACACCATGTTAAAAGAAAATGCATCAACAGCTATATTTTAAAAAAATCAGGCTTAAACTTGTTCTCTAGTGCTTCCTGATTTTGTGAATTAACGTTCATTCCATTTCTTAAGATCTTAAGTCTTACAACCATAAAGGAAAAGTGTATATCGTGCTAAGATCCCATTCTTTTCCATTAATTTTCCTCCTCCATTTTTGGGAGCTATTTTAATTGCCTGAGTTATGGTAATATCCTTTTGGAAATGCTTACTCAAATTTTATCAGCAAATGCTCTTCACGTACACCTCTGATTACGTATTACTGTGAGTGTCATGAGACAGGAAAGCACCGTGTCCTGAAAATAAAAAAAAAAATTAGCATGTAACTGGGGGTTGACCTTGAAGATAACAAATAAATGAACCACTTAAAGACACTGCATAAACTAAAATTAAAATATAATCAACAAAAGAATGAGCTGATGATAATGAATTCCCCCCCTCACCTGACACAAATATTATGAATTAAAAGTCTTGAGACTGAAGAGAAAAAAAAACAAACTGAGACTCTTTCTAGTTTGTCAGCCACCATAACCTGATTAGCTAGACATTTGCTCTTCAATAAAAGCTTAGCATTATTTTGATTGCTTGACTATAAGACCAAGAAGAACTATCAGAAATATGTGATAGATTGTAAAGCCAAACAGAGCTCCCACTCTATTCCTCAAGTCATGGAATATTATCCCCTTACTCCTATATCCCAATTACTTCTGTTTGAATACTGCAAACTTTTCTTCAAATGTTCCAAGATTCACAATACAATTATGAAAGCTGGCACAACAGCTCACGAACACATGCAAGTTAGGGAATGCAGGTTGGGACTGAGATGCGTATGTGGGATGCAGCCTGTTTTTCATATGATACGCAAACAGTCAATGAGGTCCTATTTTACTATCTAACTTCCTTCTCAGAGCTGTGCAAACATTAGGCCATATATACTACACAGACGCAGAAACTGGTAACTTTATCAATGATTAACGGCTATGATACAACCCTTTTTTAATAAAAATCAAAAGAGAATTACATTTTTGTGATCATACCAACCTTGAAATATAAAATTCATTTAACAGCACAGATTATTAGCATAGCCCAAGAACATTCTTTTCTTGATCCTCACATAAGAAAATGCATAAGAAAATGGACAGCTTTAACTCCAGCAAATGGTGTAAGGGATATTCCACGACTTGAGTAACAGAGTGCGAGCTCTGTTTGGCTTTACAGTCTATCACATATTTCTGATATTCCTCATAGCTCTTGCTCTTATAACTGAGAATTATATTCAGACACCATCTTTCCTAAAGCAAACATCTCCTCAACAAAAATGCAAGTCTTCAAAAGCATCCTGTGATGTTGCAATAAGAGAAAAAAATCAGGTGAGCTGTAGTCTCTTTTCTTCAGCTAGAAGGGGTCCTATACTAACCAGTTACTGGAAACAAACCCACCTGCTCATCGTAAAAAGAGGACAAGATAACTTACTTAAGAAACAAAGGATACCAAAGAGGACTTTTTTCTAAAATGAAGAAAAATAATGGGTGCCAGAAATATGTATATGTGTATATATATATATACACACATATATATATAATATATATATAAAAATAAATAGATAAGAAGTATGACATAGTGAACCAAATCCAAGAAAGAAGAGTAATGAAAGAAAAACATTTCATAAAACATCAGCTTGTGATTCCAGGAGAAGTACTCTTTTCTCTCCCTTAACTTGCCTGCCTGTAAATAACAGCATCTCCTTTAAGGCTGCCCAAAGGACCTCCTGCCTCCATAAAACTTGGATTCTAGAACGAGGATTTTGCCACAGCAAGAGCTGAGTGAGTTTCAATCCAATATAGACTCCACAGAAGTGACAGATGGAATTAGGTTAAAGAGCTGGAAACACTTTTTAAATATACTATTAATGATGCATTCATGCACACTTAAAATTGCTGAAACAGAATTCCACCTTTCTTCATTGCAGCTGCAGAGCCACAATGTTTAACTACATTCTGTTTCTTTGATACTTCCCTTTGTAACATTTCAAAACCTCCCCCTTTACATGTAAAATACCCGTTCAGATTAGTTGTATCACTATGTAATCCAAAAAGTTTTCCTATCCATAAAACGTGTGAATTTAGTTTTCTTCCATCCCTGAAGACATTTCATGAAGACCACAGTTGATATTCAGGCTGTCTCCATCATATAAATAAAATAAGGCTAACTTCATTAATCAAACCTACTTACTGCTGCCATAAAAGAAAATCTGTAATCTCCAGCCACCATTTGCCTTTTCAAAATGATTAGCCATTTCGCTCTGAAGCCAATATTGCAAGCTAAGCTAGTTGGGCCCTTGTAGATACATGGAGTTACAGTTCTATAATGAATTGCACAAAACCCAGAAACATCTGGAGTATAATCTCTTCTCTAAATTTACCCCACCACGTGTAAGGATTAGATATTCAGCACTCATTCCCAAGTATGACATTCAAAGTTAGCAGGCAGTAATGGAAGGCAAGAAAGAAGAGCTGTCTTTAAAAATAAGAAGGGAATCACTTATACATTATTCCCAGATTTAATACTTGTACATAAAAACATTTACCACTTTTATTGAACTATTTGTCAGTTTTCTGCTTCCTTTAAATATCAGTCTACATCACTCTGTCTTGAAGACTAACTTTCGTATCATGATTCATCTAGACTGCGCTGAGGCAATATTTTGTTGGCTCGATTGGTGTGCTGTTAAGTTTATGGCCCCATTCCTACAATGGAAGCTCCAAGCACCTATTTCATTACTATTTGATAAGTAACTGGAGAGCCACAGATGGATGTCACTATGGAAACACGAGAGATTATTATAGAGACCAATGAAACAAGAATGGATGCCTCCATGAGGCATCAGCTTCCTTCAGTTTCTTTCTCCTAAAACAGCTTTCAATAATAATTTCAGTAAGACTCTTTTACTGAAAGCTCAGGCTGGCATCTGAAAAACCAGCTATCTCTAAATGTTACTCTTTTTTAATTTTGTTTTCCTATCCACCTGACTGGAAAAGCGGTGGAGAACCCATGTCAGTCCTGCATCCCTGCAGGACTGAGAGATAACATGCCCTTCCAGGAGTAGCAGGGGGATTCTTTGGTCTCTGAAATGTGAACAGGGCAACGTCTTAATCTCTTCTAAGATTACGTCAGTGTCTTGAAGGGGCCACTTCAATAACCACGAATTCGGGACACACAGGTCTCTGTGGGCACAGAGAACTCCTTTTCTCTCGGGACGATTGCCCCTTCCCAAGAGTCAGGAGACTCTTCAGACCCTTCCCTTCAAGGACCTTGAGCCCACGGTGTGCTAGCAGAGGTCAAGTAAAGAGAACAATGGAGAAGGAGTATTTTCCCAGCTCTGGTACCAGTTACATCAGGAGCTCAGTACACAACCACAAACTAAAGCCAGCAATCTCTGCAGATAATAACGCCAGCACTGCCGGGCTCAGAGCAGTCCAGCGCGGGGTAACCAGTGCTGCAGAGGGTCCCTCCAGACCCACCTTCCCCAAGGTCATCCCGACCAAGAGCTAGGACATCGGCTCTTCTTGCAGGCCCGTTTCTGATGTCGGCAAGCGCGGCAGCACGGTTTTCGCCTCGCTGCTGTCACCGCCGCGGCTCCCCGCCCACATTTGCCAGCGGAGCTGCCCCCGGGGCGGGGGCGCCCGGCACCGCGGCTCCGGTCGGGGCGGGCGGTGCCGCAGCAGCGCCCGAGGATGCGGCGGGAGGCGGCCCCGGCGCCCCGGCTCGCCGCCCCACGGGGATGCGCGCAGCGGCGCGGGGGCGGGATCGCGCCGCGCTCCCCTCCCCGAAGCTGCGGCCTCGGCCCGGCCCCACCGCCCGCCCCCCTGCCCCGCTGTCAGCGCTGGGCGCCCGCATGGCAGCGGGGCGCCGCTGGCTGCAGGGCTGGCGGCGTCTCCCCGCGGTGGCTGCTTTGGTACCGGGGGGCAGCGCCGGCGGGGGAGGGGGGGGCGCGGCGGCTGCGCCCCCCGCGGCGTCCGTGCGTCCGTCTATCGCTGCGTGGGCGGCGGCTGGTGTGTGCGTATGCGTGTGTGTGTGTGTGTGTGTGTGACTGAGGCGCGGCCGCACGGCGCGGGGGCAGCCGCCCGCCCGCAGGCAGCCAGGGGCCACGCCGGCGCGTCCCGCCTGCGGCAGCCCCTTCTCCGTCCCCCGGAGCCCTCCCCGGCGGGGGCGACCTCAGCGGCCTCGCTGCTCCTTCTCCTCCTCCTCCTCCCTCCTGGCGGGTAGGTTACGTTACCTGGTCTCTAGCTCGGGCTGGATCTAATCCCGCGGCCGCCGCCGGCTCCTCTCCCTGCCGCGGGGGTGAGTGGGGTAATTAATTTATTTATTTCCCATGAGGTGTCCTCGGCAGCGGAGCAGCGGCGGGAGAGCCCGGGCCGGGCGGAAGGGAGGGAGGCCCGGGTGCTGCTGCGGGGCCGACGGGGTGCCGCTGTCCCGGGGGTGCTGCCGGGGAGCGGCCGAAGCGCTTCAGCACCGGCGCGGGGGGGCGGGGGCTGCGGAGGAGACGCCTCCCGGGCTGCCCAACCCGGCTCCGCGGGGCCGGCGGGGGCGCGGCGCCCGGCCCGGGGAGATGGAGCCGGCGCGGGAGGTGGGACGCGCCGCGCCGGGGCGACGCTGGGCGGGCTGGGGGCTGCAGCGGGACCCCGCGCCCGGCGGGGCGAGGCGTGAGCCCTCCCCACCTGCGGCCTCTCCCGCCTACCTGCCCGCCCGGGGGGCCGCTGCCGCGGGTGCCGGAACCGCCGAGCGCGGAGCGCCCCTGGCTCGGAGGCGCGGCCGGTGCAGCGTGCGCTCCCCGGGGAGCAGGAGGGCGGGGAGAGCCCCGCCGGCTGCCTGTCGCGCTCTTCTCCTCGCCTCGGGCGGCACAAGGCGTGTCCACCCGCCCACGCCCGGCCCCACCCCGTTCTCCTCCTCTTCAGGGCTGGGGATGCCAAGTGTTTCACATTACGGGGCTGTTCCACGGAAAGGTTGCAGAAAGGCGCACGGGTTTGCTCGCGTTAGGAAAAAAAAAAAAAAAAAAAAAAAAAAAAAAAATTAACAGACATCTCTTTGTGCTAAAGGCGGCAACTTCGTCTTCTGAAGCAGGAACTGAAATTTGGCCAGTCACCAATGAGTTGGTGATTAAAATCTTGGTCACCTCTTCCTTTGCCCACTTTTTCTCTCCCTTGAAAAAAAAAAGTCACAAGGACTGTTTTATATATATCATCAACGTATTTACAATAGCGGCCACTAAATTATCCAGAAATTCTGTCCTTAAGTCTAATATCCTGTAGGGAAAGAGATAGAACGTAGTCATATAACTGTATAATTAAAGCCTTTACCATAATGCCTATTCTCATAGGTAAAGGTTGCATATTATGTGTAACATTTAAAGTAGTGTGAGGAGGCTGGAGTAATTACAGTTGTTGACATTATGTTGCAAAACATCTACAAAAGTAAATGTGGTTATCATATGATTTTTTTTAAACTTTATTGCGTGTACTTTGTTTATTGAGAGCTTTATGAATAGGATCTTTGCAGACATGTTAGGAGCTGAGCCTGCATGTGTATGGACAGGAGGAAACAGAACTTGGGTTGTAGTTGGGGATATTCCAGTTTGCTCAGCTGCTAGTGATAGGGTTGTCTGTTTATTTTCCATTAAGAGCATTTGAATCCCTTAGCTAGCATCAGCCACAATGAACACAAATTTTTGAAAAATAATCTGGAAAGGAGCATGGCACCCCTCAAAAAAGCTGCAACATGAGTGGCAATAGCTATTACACATTAAAGAATCCATCCACAAGACTGCCGTCATGAAACAGACATTCATAGAAATCAGGTTTCATTGGCTCCATTGCTTATGAATCTGTTTGCTTTTATGCAAGAAGTGTTAGGAATTATTCTATGTTTTAAACCATAACCATTAAACCAGAAGACACAGATCCAGAAATCTCAGTAATGTAGTGTTTTATTGTTCCTTCATTCTTTAGGATATTAATTTTATAATTTATGTATCATCTGCTTCCACTGCAAGTTCTTCAGATTCAGGAGAGAATACTTTGTCACGTGTTTGTAAAGCAGCCAGGTTACTAGAACCTCTGGGCAGATTCTGGCACTGTAGTCATAAGGAGCAGTAAGTAGTTCACTGGGAGAGACAGCAAACACTTTTATTCCTGAAACAGACTGAACAATTGGGAGTCATTATTGTGACATCACATAAGCAAAGCAATGCTTGAGTTACGTACCTGAGTCCAGGGACACTTTTAGGAGCAAACATCCATGGTGACTAACAAGGCAGCTCATGGAAGTCACAGCTGCATTAGTTTAGGTAGCAGCATCAGTCGTCTCTAGTGCAAGCGTGCGAAGAGCCTGTGCCCAGCAGCCCCATGGGCACAGCATCTGTCTTGGCAGCAGATTGCACAACAGGCTTTGCAAGACCAACAGGGACTTAAGAGGGGCCCACTAAGCCAAGTGAGGGAAGAGCAAACACTAAGCAGCGACTCTTGGGCATACAAGCAAAGGAGGCTTGGGTGCAGATGCCCATTGTCAAACTCATTGTCACTTCCAGGCAGGCCCACAGTTACAGAATTTAGAATATGTAAATCAGGATGAAATCTGACGTAAGATCTTTCATAGGGAAGATGTTAGTGGTGAAATCAAAGTTGTGTACCTGGCATTATGGCAGTGTTAACCTCTCTTCCATATTCAAACACTTTGTATGCCCTCAAGAAAACCATAAGCCATATAGGATCTCAGGCAGTTCCTATAAAATGCAGAGCATGGCTACATTGTCTTTGACAGTGAAATATTACAGTTTGCATACCCTTTTAGTGATTTTCAAAGGGAGCTGAAAAATAAATGCATTTTTCATCGCATAGTTCTGTTTCTTCCACTGATGTGCCTTAACTAGAATAAACATACAGTTATATACATATAAATATAGACTTTTTATTTATAAATGTATACTATATATTATAGACAATAAACTTTGCAGTGATCTATGTGATAAGGTATAGCACATACATAGTATTTGCTGTACTGCACAGTACGTACTGCACACTGTGTGTAACACAATGCTACATACAGTACAAATGGATGTATTCTGTATTTTTATATAAATTTGTATTTATACTACACTGCATACATTGATATATCTATATAGAAATAGTAGATTATATTAACATATGTTAACCGTTACATAGAAATATATATTTTCTGTGTATACGTACATGCCTCATGCAGTTTCTTTCTATACCTCTTTTCAGATAGGTACACCTCTCTAGGAAAGGTATCTGCATCTTAATTGACTTACTGTGGCTGTGTGCGTCATTGCATTTTATGTTTTCTAGTCCAAGGCAGAGTCTGAACTTACTGTAGCTGCAGTTATAACAGTGTGTGATTCTGGTCTGCAGTCTGCACAAGGTCAGATACAGCTCAGTGTCTGCATGCTGCTTATTAAAGTTATAAAAACTACAATGAGCCCTCAGACTAAAAGTGGATGTATGATTTTATTTTTTATGCTGACTTTGATTGCAGTGACATCAGGTTTTTAAAGTGAATTGACTCCTCTGCGAGTGCTGCAGAGCAAAGACTCTGAAGATCCCTGTTGCAGATTGAAAAAAAACCCCTGTTGTCATTCTATATGCTTCCAGTCTTGGAGCACCTTCAATGTAGGAAGCCCATTATTCAAAGTAAAATGTTCATAGCTACCCTCTAAGGGTAAGAATTAAAAATGTATTAATGATGGCAATTAATAATTTCCGCGTAAATTCAAAAAGCTAGCAAAGGTTCAGATCTGCATGTTCACACGTGTATGTGTCTGTGTAAGAGAGGGTGGCTTTCTGTATTTTTCAGTGATCTAATTATAAAGAAGAAATTAAACAAACTTCTCTACCTAGTGTGTGTGTGAAAAGAAGTCACATATCTGGTTATTCATTCTGTGTCCATTCAATAGTGAGATAGACTTCTGGGAGGTTGCATGTTACACGCTGCTGTTTCGGTTGATAACAGCTTGAGGTCTTTTAGTGATATTAATGGGAAAAGGGCTTAAGTATTATTTTTCACTAGAGAAAAGGGAAATGTTGCAAATGTTGAATACCTTACGGTATTTTCTGTGAGTCGATCCACTAATTGTTTGGGTAAGTCTCCTACTGGAATAATCCGTTTCCCCCATGTGCCATGTGTCATACAGTTTCGTTTGAACCCAAAATTTTACAGATCCTCTTCTAAGCTTACATTCCTCTGCTACATCACAGGTTATGTATTCTAGTTGCAGAGTCTGAATCTAAAGGGTGCGTGTTTATGATTGTGTGTCATTCTGGCCTACGTAAGATCACATTCTGATTATGGTGGGTTTTTTCTGGACTGTTTTCTGTTTCATAAATATGCAACTCAAACTTCTGTCATATCCTTACACAGGCTGGTGTGATGTGCATGCTCCTCATTTCCAGCAAATACACAGGGTATTATAATTAAAATTATATTGGTAAATCACCTAGGCTGGCTACCTTCTGTAAGCTTTATATCAACAACTAATCATTGTCAGCCTGAGTCTCACTCCACCCTCATTCATACACATAGATAGCTCTGTCACTAGCATAAAACTTTAATCCTAGTTTTGTTAGTGAAAGAGATATTTATGATAAAATTCATATCAGTATGATTAGACTGTAGAATTCAAATGACAAAATACAGCCAAAGCATGTCTTCCTATTGAGGTCAGTTTCCTCCATAAACATCAACCATGTCTATTCCAGGCCAAATAAAATTCTTTTCTTTTACAGCTCCTGGGGATACAGGACACAGCACATTGTAACTACAGCAATAGACTCGTCTGCGAAAGATCTCTATCAGGCATCACAGAGAATCTGAGTCAGCTGGCAGTTATCAGCTGAAGCAGGTAGTCAGTAGAGGTGTAGAAGAGAAATAGATAATATAAAAGCAATCTGGAAACCTGGGAGAGATAATAAACCTCTCTTCTAGAGGGGAGGTAACAACTCAGGTAGGTCACTGATGAACTCAACTCCCAGATCAGTACTGTGTCTAATACTGCTGAAAATACAGTATCAGTTCATGCCTGTCAGTTCTGAAGTAGTATTTAAGATGTTGTTGGAAATGCAATTTGACATACTCAGTTATAGAAATCACTATTGCAGTAGAGTGAAGAAGGATCATACTGCTGAAAGACAGGTGACCAAAATCCCAGGAACACCATGACCCTGTATTAAATTACAGTTGCCAGAATAGAAAACGAGTTACACCCCCTTCTTATCCTGCATACTGCTGTGTCTGGACATGCTGCCAGTGCAACCATTATGTAGTATTCCTGCCATTCTGACCGTGGTCCTCTGTGAGGCACATGATTTCTCTTTTGTGTAATTTCTACCTGTCTTAAAACAAATGAAGCATTCTGTTTTCCCTACCGTGAGCACAGAGGAGAGAGGGAAAGGCCCATGTCTATAGAGTGTGTTGTTCTTAGAAACTGTGTATTAAAACAGCCCTAAGAAATGCCTTTCTCTTCAAGTCACTCTTTTAATTCTCAAGTTCCTGACTATGGAAAGACTGACATGTTGCATGAACATGAAAGGAAACTGATACCATTTGCTAAGTCTTCTTGTTGGGTTCTGAGATCTTGTAGGACTATATTGATGGTAGGGAGAGAGCATCAGGAGACATTTTTGTGAGAGTAGACACAGAAAAGGAGTCTGTTAGTGGCATCTTTCCACCAAGGAAGTGCTCAAATTACTCCACTGACATCTTTCTTTATTTTGTTGAACTACTCAGGTGGACCATAGGAAGTAGCTGATGTTAGTGTAATATGAATTTTTGTGGAGCTGAGCAAAAAAAAAAAGAAAAAAAATTAAAAAAGACTTCTGCTGCTCACTTTGCTTTGAAAGATGCTTTAAAAAAATCTGTCTGTACCACAGGAGTTATAAATTGTTCTGTGCATTTATGATGAAAGAGCATAAACCAAGACACATGCATCAAATATTTTTCGAGTATTAGTTACCACTGTTAAATAAAGTCCTAACCAGAAAAGCAACATATTATATTCACAAAACCCATTAACAAAATTTAGATGTGTCGATGTTGCTGGTTGCATAAATAATGTGTATCCTTTGAACAGTCTCTGTAAGTCTTAAAAAGTAAGGGATGTACCTGCTTTTTTTTAATGTATTGTTTTAATATTTGTTTTACTATGCCACTGGACATGACTTGCTTGTGTGCTTCTAAATTCTGCCTCTAAGTAGTGATTGCTGAGGGTGTTTTTGCTTTCATATCTCATTCTATGACTGCTAAAACAAGAAAAGGTCAAAGTTTTAAAGCTTACATACATTGGAAGTTTAAAATGACCATTTGCTATTTTGAGTCCTGATTTCTCTTTCCACTGTGCCAGTATAACCCTAGTCATAGACTCTGGGCCAATCTGGATCCATTTTTTATATCAGTTTCTCAGTTTAGGTGTTACACAACTGTAAATTGCTACCATCGTGTTACAAGACGTGCCTGACTTCATTAGATTACAAAACTTTTTAGGTATCAGGAGAATTTTCATTCTGACTTAACGTCTTTTTGTTTGTTTTTAAAAGAAGATTAAAGAAAAATAGCCAAAAAATTGCTTATTAGGTAACATTCTAGAATGTGCCTAAATATTCGTTATATAAGAGTCCAGTATATCAGTAATTATCAGCTAACAAGATGTTGACAACCTGTTGTCCTACACAGTGCGAATAATACTCAGGGTAATATATGGAGCCAGGAGTAAGAAAGCATCCCTCCCAGGGAAGCATCCTTACGATTAGGATAGAAACAGGGGTTTCTTATTTTTTTGTATGAATCCTTTGAATATTTCACTCTTTTTCTATGCCATGATCCACATTTAACAGGAAAAATGGAGAATAAATAGTTCAGCTCAGTCTCAGGCCATATAATTCTCTGAGATTCAGATACTGCTATAGGAGGTCTAAACAGAGAGAGGTCTTAGCATCTCTTTCTGGTCAACTTCCTTAATTGTGGATAAAATCAGGCATCCTTTGTTATCTGGTTGTGCTTAAAAATTAACTCAGTACTCTGAATCTCAGGGGATGAAGGTGTCTGTTCTATGTAGGTACATGGGTTAGGTAACTGTTCAGACAAATATCACAGTTGAGAGTTCCCAAAGGTACTTGCTGTACCATCTGTGGAAAGGAAAAGACTTCCTTCTTAAGATTTCTGAGTTTCCTCGTGGAGGCACTTAACCCACTAATTGTATGAGAGCTGGGATGCCTGAGGAACTACATCTGAATCATCCTGTGGCTATGATAGTCTGAATAAGGCCCTTCAGAGTACCTTGGTTTGCAGAAACTTTGTCGATCAGCATGTTGTGGATTGCATTCTGCCCTCAAGGTAATGTGAAAACACAGGCTGAGTTGGTTTACAGACTATCATGAACATCTTGAATACCGTGAGTATATTGAATGTGCAATTACTCTTCAGTACTTTCATTTGTTATTCATTGTGTTGAAAGCACTGGACTATATAATCAAAATCATACAAGAAGAGATTTTACTTCTTGCCTTTATGTCTTTTTACTAAAATCATGGTTTATTTTTCTCCTCTGGGATAGTCGTATTTTCCCAAACTGAGTAAAACCTAAGAAATAGAAGTGCTTTGCATGCTTCAAAACTAAAAATCCTCAGTATATCATATATTTACTTTCTTTATTAATTAGATCAAAAATGTAGTTTTGCAAGATAAAGGCATTATAAAAGATTTTGAATGTAGCGATATGTTTGTTTTGGGGGCTACACGCCCAACAGGTCCTCCCAACATACAAATCGACACTGGGAGACTTTTGAAGAAGAAACCACATGATACTTATGTGTGTGGTTCTACAGGAAAGTGCAGGGAAGCAGAAATCAACTCTCCTGTGGGGGAACGCCTCAAACTGCTAATCCAAACCCTATTTTCCCCAGCAGATTCGTGGCATGGAAGCTATGTGTTTGCAAGTGTTCACGTATGTGCTCTTACTTCTTTTTGCTGACTTTCTTATTCTATAAAATTAGGTGTGCTGGAGCTTCTGCTGGTGCGCTGGGATCACACTATTCTGTTTTGGTTATTCTACAAAATCAGTAATAAAAATTTCTTTCTTCATGTTTCCATTTTATTGTCGGTCATTGTCTCATTGCCAGTAATGTCTTTGGATACACAAGTATGATATCTTGTATAGAAGTATCCACTTCTTATCAAATGGCTTGATTCTGCAGCATTTTATTGTGGTCTAGGTTGAGACTTCAGTGGAGATTAAGACGCCTTAGACAGCAATATAGAAGTGCTCAAATGTAAGCTATATGTGTAAACTCCTGTTATAGACAACAGAGTCAATGCAATTCATGGAGCCTACTTGGTGTCTTGTCGGCTGACCAACTGCTTTGCATATGTTTCAGAGCGATCTGGGTTTTTCTCTAGCTCCATCTGAACACAGAGAAAAAATAAGGCATCTTGTAAAAATACTGTCAGTTTCTGTGTCTTGTAGTTCTCTAAAGGACGCAACTCTCAGAAACTTGAAAAATATTCTAATTTAATCATTAAGTTTCTGACAAAAATAGTAAAAAGAACTTTCTTGAGTTTCTCCAAAAGCTAAATTAGGATTCTGTGAAATTGTCAAATCTTCTCTTGTCATTTGCTGTGAGTTGTGCACATCATACACCTCTGTGATCTAAACTGATAACACTTATTTGGCCAAATAAAAGCAATCTTCATGTGCCTTTATCCTTAAAATGTGTATGATGTCAGTAATGTTGTCAGTTCTGGAATCTCTTGGGTTTATTCAATACTTTTAAGATATTAACAGGATTGTTTGTGTTGATAGCCTGTAGTAATGGGAGACTGCACTTACTGATGCAGAAGGTTACTCTGAATTCAGTGTCTGACTGTCTGTCTTACCTGTTTCATGTGAATAAAATATTTTCCCTCAGACGTATTTTTCGTTTCCTTTGTAGTGATTTTATATATTGGGGGAAGGAAAGTCATTTGTTCCTTAGGCTAAACATTTTTGCTTCTCATAGCACCAACAACCTGTTTCGTTTTGGAGGACTGCGTTAATCTGAAGATCAGCAGCTAATATACCAGAGAGCGGGTTTGAATCCAGACATCAAATAAAACCAAAAAGCAACAGCAAAGGACACAGTCCAAGTTCTGGTTGGACTAAGGTTACGTAGGGTGGCTACTGACCGAGGGCAGCTACAGAGACAGAGCCTAGACAGCTGCAGAGCAGTGGCAGCCAGCCAGTGTTCCTGAATAGATGAAGATGAGGCCAAAAGGAGGAGGACTTAAACCTCAGCCATGATCTGCTCTAATATAAAATGAACAAGCTGTATAAGAACCTTACATACTGAGACAAGAATTATAACAGCTAGTTGGAAACAGTCCTTGAAGCTTCTTGTGCAACTTTTCAAATAGAAATTCTCATAACCAAAGTATTTTAGAAATATTAACTTTTGAGACATATTTGGTTCTAAAAATTGTGTACACTAGGTATATTGTAAACAGTCTTTGTCCTCAAATACATCATATACTGAGTCATTAAAGAAAGGAGATGACTTCAGAGGCGCATTTCAGTTTATGCAAAGATAATCCTAGTTATCCTTCTTTGGCTTGGAGTTAGGATCTGTAAGTCCACCTGTATTGTTTTTAGTGTCCCAATTAGCCCACTCTTCAGGATGGTATGCTGTCCCTTGTATACTTTAATTGTTCTTTGTACAAACAAAGACTGTTTATGAAAGCCCTGTTTCTCTCTGAAAGTACATTTTTCAGATATAATCTATAAACTGTGCACATCTCCAGTCCCTGAAAAGGTTACTTTTCCCATCCTATTTATAAAGCATGTTAATGCTTTACAAAATAGTGGCAGACCCTGACACAACGGCCTGGCAATTGAAAACCAGACAATTAAACAGCTCAGAAAAGGAGGAGTTGATGCAGTACAGAAAGATCTCCACAGAGAACCTGTAGCTGTCTGTGACCTTCACCATTATTCTCTGTAGGATGTACTCAGGTAGTTTGGATCAGCCATGGCTACAGATGATGTCAGAGCCAGTCCTCTAAACCTTTTCAATTTTCCATTGTGAAAATATGCTATAGAGCTGTGGTATCAGATATGAAACAAACTCTTACTTATTTTTTTAATGTCAAGAGACTTAGTTTTCATTAAGTTTTAAGTTGTGTATGCTATATACTCTGTATATTTTTTTCCTATTAAATCCAAAAATCTTTCCTGATAAGGGCATCCTTTCTCAAAGTACTTCTTAAAATAGAATAGCTTGATGCTGTGGATAGCACTTTGACATTGAAGAAAACCAGGGAGATGCAAACAAATTCTAGTGAGTCTGGAAGTGGTGCCTGTATACTTCAGAAATGGTTTGACTCATTAGTAGATTAATAGGCTGCACAGAGAGCTGGATCTTTGAAAGAAATCAGTGAATTAAGGGCAGACTATTACCTTGTAGCTCTCATTAGCCTGCACATTAACTAGATAGATCTACAGATATTTCTGTCCCATACAAATCGCTGGAACAATGGATATAGGTTTTATAAAAAAGCATGACCATAAAATGCAATGTGGGAACATTTTACAATTACTTCAGTTAGAATGGCCAAAGCCTTTGAATACAGCTTTGTCAGGATTTTTATTCTCAAAAGCCTGCTGTTCACAAGTCTGAGGTAGCTGAACATCACAGAGTTGGGTTTCCTAGTATGGCTATTTATTGCTCAGTAAAAATTCATAAAACCATCCAACAACTTTCATGTAAAAATATATATTTTGATATATCTGATAGAAGCTATACCTGATCTTGACTGAGGGCAAAAGAATAGGTAAGGTGACCTGTCATCTTTGACCGCAAGCTACTGTTCCTATCCTTTATCTTTCAAACAGGGGTCAGTTGTGATGACAGGTACAGTGAGGTACAGCAGTCCCTTCCAAAGGGCTTGTAATGTTCTGTGTGTGCAGAAAGGTCATAGGAAAGTTCAGCAAGGCCCCAAACACCGCACATTAAAGAGTTCAGTCGTGGAGGGGAACCTTTGCCCATTTTGATTTTTTGTTACTTTATGTGAGATTCATATGACCAAATGGAACTTTTGCAACGTAGCAGCTACATCAGAACTAAGCATCTAGGCTATCCTTATTCTCAGTGGTTAGAAACAGACATCTGAAGGACACAGTTAATTTCATGAAAAAGGTCTAAAATGGGTCAGTGGAATTGTGTTCTGCAGCTGCCCATTTTTCTCTATTGACTACAAGGTCAACTCAGGGTATTAGTACAGGTATAAACAGCTGCAGTTTAAAAATCTTAGTTAAGTGAAATGACTTCCATCCTAACTTTTCCCTTGTTTGCCTATTGCATCCTTTTTCAAGGAAAAAATTGATCAGCGGACTCAAAACAGATTTATCATACTACCTTTAGCTGATTTTTAACTGCTCGATAGTTCATTATATCCACTCTATTTATGTCCTATAGTATAATGACTTATCACAGGCTTCTAATTTTACCTCAGAGTTCTGCACTAGATAAGCACATTATTACTTGAGCTGAAGAAAATAAAAACAAAAAGCCATTAAGTTATACATGAGAACTTATGAATTTCCAGAGTAATGGACTTTCTCCTATAGCCTCCAACACTGAACAATGACAAGGATGAGAAGACACGGATTCTGTTGTCTTTCCTGATATTACTTTACATGTAGTAAAGGGAAATTTCATCCTGATTCTGCCTGCCCATCAACATATGCACCTAAACATAAAAGGGGCCCTTTTTGCCCTTAAAACTTTATTGGTCAGTTCACTATACTTTAACTGCGGGTTACTACTTTTATGTACTCCATATGGACTATTACTTGAAAAGCGTGCTTTGAATGGATGCTGTAGTGTGGATGTAATATCCAATAGAAGTGAAAAAATGGCACAATTTTGCTGCACTCATATTTTGTGCAAGGTATAAGGAATCTACTTACAGATGGCATGAACCCCCATAAAGCTCTGCAGGAGCAGGAGTGTTTTATGCATTGACAAGTCCAAAGCTATGGCTAATGAACCCAGGCCAGCAATGCAGCTACCATAGACCTGCTCATAGCTGGAAGCTGATCTGTGATACTCACAGAGAAGATATTTTTCTGCTGCATGCAACATCTCTTTGCCAAGTGTATTCAGACTTGGCACAGGTGGAAACATTTGATGCTCAGCTATTTTCTGCTTTAATAGGAAATATTGGTGTTTGGTGAGGTTTTTTCTCCCACATATGAAAACTGTTATATTCTGTTTCCTGCAGCCTTCACTGAATACTTGCTAACAATAGTTACAAAAATACAGTAAAAGAAGTAAGATTCATTTAAAACACTAGCTACCAGTCTTCTTGTAATGATAGTGATCATTTAGAATTATGAAGTAAAATAAGGCATAATTTTCAAAGAGGACCAAATTGAATTAATTCAATTTCCATTTATTTCTCAGTGAGAATTTTTAAAGGAGAGAAAAGATGGAAAAATTACAGACATTTGTTTTGAGCAAGCACAATGAGACTGATTTGTTGTTTATAAACCAAGGCTCATGTTTTGTTATGCATATATGACTGCACAATTAATTTTGCATCTTAGAGTACTGTGTTTGTTTAGTTCTTTGTCATACATTCCTGTCAATATCCTGAATGAAAAGGATGAAGATAGAGTGCCTTTAAAAAGTTTAAAAAACCAAACAGCGCCTCCCCCCCAAAAAAAAACCCCAAACAGAAACCACCACCAAAATTTCCAGTGGGGAAAAGTTCTCTATATATTGGGGTAATATTTGGGGTAATTTATTGGTGTTTGAATGGGTGTTTCGTTTTGGTGGTGCTATGGAAATGTTTTTATTATGAATTAAGTTAGAAGTGCCTAGATTAGCAAATGAGTGCTTTTCTAAAACTTAACAATGAAAGATCAATAAGTGATTCTAAAATTACTTGTGACAGATCTCAGCAATAATAGAGGAATATAGTTTTCAATTCACTTGTGTACTTCAGCACATTTATGTCAATGGGACTGATTATGTTTTAAGGCTGTGCAAAGAATTGATTTTTCAATTTAGCTTCTGAATTAAGCAATAGAAATGATTTTTATACTGAGAAGCCTGTGTTTTGTGTTTCCTTTTTTTTTTTTTTTTCTAAATTTAGGTCCCAGACTAATGAGAAAAAACCCAATTGGTTTGAGATCGAAGTATTGTGTGGCCTTGTACAAGCAATTTTCTTGGAACACAGGTGAGAAAAAGCAAAGGAAAAGATGGACCAGATCCAGACAAAGCTGATGGAGAAAGCCACGTATTTCTTTCTGTTGGAGTGTTAGAATGTCTACCTGCATTGTGCAGCCTAGGTTTACTTTTCGTTTCACCTTAGGGGAATTAAATCTTAAACCCCTCTAATCCTAACCACCAAGGTGCAAATGCTTTTGTAAAGAGGACAATTCTAGCGGAAGTAACTGAAGTCTTCTCTCTTCTCTGCATTACCCTCAGAATATCTATAGCCTTGGGAGGAGGTACTAATTTAACCTATGAAGTAAACTGTTTCAGATTCCTACCCTCAATCAGAAAGAGAACAGATCTGAGTTCAGACAAGCACTGTAACAGGTGAGATGTGCAGCATGCAAAGGCTGGGAAATTTATGGATAGGATATCTGTATGTTGGAGGTACTCCATTTTGTATAAGACATCATCACTGAGTCAGAGCGCAATAGCTTGATAGTATTGGGTTCAGAAAACCTTTCAAGAGCCACTAGATTTAAAAGCACTAATACAAAACAGCACAGTAAAAGGTAAACCTGATCTCCCACTTCTACTTTGTAATCTGAAATTAGGATGCTGACCTAGGATCTGGGAGAAAGTTGGGAATTTAATCAGGGACTGCCAATTTTTGTATGAATTTCAGGAGCACTAGATTAAGCAGGCATGATGATAGTTCTGCATTTATGTGTAATCAAATTTTCAAAATTCTGGTAATGAGCACATTTGGCTTGCACTCACATAATTCTGAAGTGACTGAAAATGCACTTTCTGAGGAATTTATACTTTGTCAAATGATCATCAACATCATCATCATCTCTACTCATCTCTGCTCATCTGACAACAGCCTTAGCAGCAGTCCTTCAATGGATTAGGATGGAGCAGAATTAAAGGCTACCATTGGGAACACTTGGCACGATGAGTGTTTGATGCGGGGTAGGTTTCATTTTGCGTCATGTTACTAAATTACTGCAGTTATAGGAAAGCGAAGAAGAACTATTTCTAGTTTCTCAAATGCACCAAATGTTGGAGTCACAGAATTAAATTGTTTGACTTAAAGAATTGAAATGCATATATACAGATTGACAAAAAAAATGTTAAGAAGCTGATGCGTTGCAAATTTAGAACATGACTGTATGAACAAAGGCAATTTGGAAACAATGCAGTCACTCCCTCTAGTCCTCTACTCAGGGTTTAGTGACTCCCATGACTCTATTTTTGACAGACTCTTTTCTTTGTCATGTCTCTGTATTTCAGAGGCTGAGAAAAGGGCCACCAGTCCCAGTTACAACAGATGCCATTTCCTGCCACATTAGTACCTACTCAATACAAAACTCTCCCACCTACACATATACACATACAAACAGAAAATTAAAGAGTTGGTAAGTTTGCATGGTTTGAAAGTTTGTAGATGGAATTAGAGCCAGGATTAAACAAAAAATGCTTAAGAGGAAATGGTGTAATTTTAACCTATAATGTTATATAAACTTGTTTTTGAAAGAAAGAATGTGAATGATGTAAATTATATTTGTTTAAACTAAAGGAACTCTTGATTATGCAGTTTCAAGGTTTCTAGGAAAGTCATGAAAGTGGCTTACTGAGAACCTAAAATTTTGTTGCAAGGAAGTGTGCGTATACAGCACCATCAGCAGTTTGTTTTTTATAGATCTCGGAAACAGGTTTTCAAAGGATATCTTTGTCAATCAAGTTCAATCTCTTGCTAGTGCTGTTATTACAATAATTTTTCAGATTTAGACATCTATATTAAAATATTTTTTTCTTCCCAGAATTCCTCAATATTTTCTTCCCAGAGTTCCTCACTTCAGATGGATGTATTTCAGAACTTCTCTCTGATAAGTGTCATGATCTCTTTTTACTTAAATGGGGCACGATATCAACCACATCCAAGGTTTCTGTTTGCTATCTCCTTATTCATCTTCACCTTATTTTGACAAAGTTCTTTTTAATTTGAGCTCTGGCTTACCTTTTTGAAGCTATATCTTCTTTCTCTCTCTTTATCAAGCAGCAAGTTGCTCTCTGTAATTAACGGCCTATTAGCTACTTATTGACTCAAATTCATTCAAAGAACTCAGGATGTAAATTTGAGAGTGAAATATTTTCTTTCACTGCACTATGCAGTTAGATCAACCTGTCCATTAAGAAGCATACTAATACAAGCATTTTCACTAATTTATGGAGTTTATACTGGTTCTTGATTGAGGCCATTCACAACAGTAGTCAGCCATTGATTTAATAACAGTCTTGAGGTGACCCATGCCCAAACCTATTTTTGAAGCACACCGTATGTGTATGAAATTATGCCAAAAACCAAGTAGATATTCCCTCCAAAGATGACAATCCTTTGCTGCATTTGCAGAGGCCAGGCAGATTTCCCTTCCAGCACATTTTTTCCCTTCAACTTCCTATGCAAACCAAGAATATAATTCTGATCTCCTTTAGCACCGAGTTCCCTGTTCCCTGCATCTAATTCAGTAACATGTTCTAATTCGGATTAGTAGCCTTCATGTTATTTTCATGGAACAATGTCTTTCGCTAAGACATTTGTTAGAAATCATAGAAGTCATTTTCTATGACTAGATTCTAGACTGAGTTTGAGTTCCCAGCTTTGCATACCTGAAACAGATCAAGGTATCTAAATCTCAGAAGGCATATCTCTTTTGTTACTTCTGACTCTGGAGATGTCTGTATTCGATTAGCACCTTTCTTTCAGTCTAAAGCTTTGTACATACATGTATGATTGCAGAATTACTTTGTCTTGAGCAGCATTGCCTTCTCTACATCTGAACTCCGTTATGATCTAGAAGCATAAAGACTGTTTCCCAAAGGATCCACTCTAGCAACTGTACACTGGCAACAGAGAGTTCAACCTATAACATGGCTGTGAAAAGAGGTGATTACTATGGTGTGTGCACTTCGCACATTGTTTAGAGGCTGGAGCATTCTGATGGAAGGCAATACACATGGGGTTTAGTCATTGCTCCACAGATAATTTATGCACATTAGTTTCGGTTTGGGATTAAAACAAATTAATAACAACACAAATTATTCACCCAGTATGGAGTAGGTCCAAAACTAACTTTTCTAGCTGGGTGCTTTGGGTTTCACGTTCAACCCCAAGTTAAGCTATAGCCTTGTTGTGAGGGCATTTTCTTGAGATATGAAAACTGTGGTTTTAAATTTGTTGGAGTTGAGGGGAGACAAGTAATTCTCTGCAATATATTTATAAAATGGGCTACATTCAAAGGGTAGGTAACATTAGGTGTGTTTTAAAAAAGATGAGCCCTTCTCGATTGTTCATGTGTTTAGCCTAAGGAAAGGACTTAGCACCTGAATCAAAATTGATTAGAGAAGCCTCTTTAGATTAAAAAAAGAAAAAGAAGGAAAAAAGTGATTGGTCAAACATACCTATTAACCTTCCTCTAGACTCTCTAGACTCCTCCAGACCTCTGTACTAAGAATGTGTGACCCACGAATAGCTGAACCTTGCCGTGTTCAGTGAGTTTCTGCATCATCAGTAGCACTGACATCCATCCCCACCCTGGTAACAACTGGTCATACTTGTAAACAGCCAAGGAGCACTCTTTAGCTCTAAGGCCAACTGACATAGACTGGCCACATCCACACAAGATTCCTGACCTTGGGTCTGTGCCTGGAATGGTATCCTTGGATCCATAGATATAATAATGACTTTTCATTTTCTTTATTTTTCAATTAATATGTTTGAAATAATGAAAGAACTTTGCAGAACATTGCTTTCAGAACATGTTACTGACAGCATCTGTTTCAGGTTCTGGATTTGTTATAGGTTCTGGACTGTCATAGACAGGGCTTGTGGTCATATTTAAGGTACAAGACTTGCCAGGAGGTGGGAGGGATGGGTAGTAGGTTAGAAAGGGATAGCAGGGTGGAGAAAGCTCTGGGTGCAAGAGTGGCTCTTGGCTCATGCAATCCCAAGCATTTTCTAGGAGAGTGCTAGATGATGCAGGTGAAAACCATGCCAGAGAGTATGTTAATAATTAAGAAGTATGAGTGGTTGCGTTCAGGGTTTGAGCTTGCTCTCTTGTCCTATTTTATTTAGTGCTGTAGACATAGCCAATTGAGATAAGGTTTTACCGCTGGGCTCATTTTCCCCTAATCCCAAAAAATGTTCAAACATGACTAGATAAGGAGACAGAGGCAGATAACATCAGGCTGGTTTCGATAATGAGGATTCAACAAAGGTAGCAGAAGATACTTGCTTTTCCCATTCGCAGCTGAAGTAAACTATGATTTTACCCTCTGCTGCACATACATGTTTAGTGGAGTTTATTAGAATGGGAATGCTGCAGGGACCTCAGAGCAGACATAGAAAGTAAATCAGGAAAACAGATCACAGAGGTGCAAAAAAAGAACTATGAACATGTTGTAAACCCAGAACTACAGAAATGCTTGGAGTCTTAAATAAGACTTTCATTGATACAACAAAGATTACAGTAACATCTTCAACCTAGTCCCACAATAAATATTTAAGAAGGACTATCAATGTTAATACTGTGGTACTGTATTTTATTCAGGTGTTTGTTTTAAATAGACAAACAAAATACTAAATGGGTCTAGAGATATGTCAGTACAACAGAAAAATATCTTGATTTTTAAAAATGAACCGACACATCTTTGACCAACCCTGGTGTCCAAACCTCTTTGTCTTAAAAATTATGAAAACAAATGTCATCCTGTTTCTTTAAAAGGTCTTGAAACTATGTGTCCATAAAATACAATAAAATAATAACTATCCAGATCCATTCAGAACAAGGAAATATGGCAGTTTTATTACTTCTTATTGAGTTTATGGATTTTCACATTATTACTTTATTCTAAGTGATGATTTTGTAGATTACAAAATTATTTTTATTCTTATTCTTACTATTATAATTATTTGTGTATCTTTGGTTGAAAATGATTGTAGACAATTCACTAATGTCAACAGAAATGGCAAGAGACTTTGCAGTTGTCAGGTTTACAAAACAAAGTAACAATATGTAGTATAATAATGTGATACCTAAAGAAAAATAAAATAATTATATTAAAATTCAGTTGTAATAGTGTTTTTAAAATGCAGAACATCATTGTTGCTCCTTGAAAAAGATCTCTCTTCATGTCATTTTCCTCAAAACACTACATGCTATGTAGTGCTGTATTTATTTAAATGAATGTTAAATCATTTTTTTAAACATTATGGGTGGTTTTCAATTAGATGCTTATACTATTTATTTCAATAAGACAAATTTAGTGCTGAGACTACTCCCTCAACCAGGTGCATTGTCTACAGTTGAAACGTAGATCTGTAGAGGACTGAACTGGCAGATCATTCTGCATGCAGCGCTTTTACCTTTTGGTTCCATTATGATTTCTGAGGGTTAGTGTGGGAGATACTTCACAGAATAATGGCCTGAAGAGAAAAAGTGCTGATCAAGCCTTTTGTCATTGAAAAGTAAATTACCAACCCACTGTTCTTAAAATCCCATGGACATGGCTTTATAGTGTGACTCTGAGAAATATTCTTCCTAATTTTTCAAGGGGATGATAAAATCTGTGAGAGATGTTTGCTGAGAAATCGAGAACCCAAGTTGGGAAGAAGGGATAAGATATAACTTTAACACATTCAATTCCTTTGACTATCCCCGCACTATATCTCTATCTACTTCTGGCAAGGGCACTAGCCTGTTATTTTTTATTGCATTGACAGGCACATAAAGGTGCAAAGGTATGAATCAAGTACATTATTTACTAGCAAAGATGTCAGTGGGAAAAGCTTGAATGGCAGCTGTACGTCCTGCATTAACATCGAAAGATGAAGATCTGAGAACAAACCTATCATAAGGGCTTTATACCATAAGGACCTCTCTTTCAAATTTTAGTCCAGGTACCGGATACTGATGAATCTGAGAAATCCAGGTCTCTGCAGTGAATAGGAAAAATAGTGCTGTACTGCTTCTTCCAATGACAGGTTACTAGCACAAAACTCAATAAACTTGGTTTGAGTGCAGTGTTTGTGTACTGTATTAAAAGGCTTTTACATTGTCTTGCTTAAAAAGATCTCTGATCTGTGTAGCTAAGATGATGATGATCAGCCTAAGCCACCCAGTCACGTTATTCATTAAGATCATGGCTTTGTCCAGATTCAGCTTGCTACTATTTCATGAGTTGCTGCCTTGGAGTCCATAAATCATGAGCAGACATAATTTAAATGAATTTCCTCATCTATGTGCAGTTCTTCACCTCCATCAACAAAGACAAATATTGGCCCTGCATGGCTATAAAAGACTCTTTTTTGTTCTTATATAAAAGTAAATCCATCTTGGAGCTAAACAACTTGCTGCCAAAGCTCTTTTTTGTGGGGCTAATGTGATATTTTCAAATAGAAAAAAAGACTGGTTTGTACTGTAATCGTACACTCTCCACAGGTGATGATACTTGACAGTAAAACCAGGAAAAACCTTCTCTGTCCTTGCATCTTAAAAGGTGGGGAACAGGCTCAGATGAAGTATACAAATAACACCATGGGTGAAGTGAGAAGGCCAAAATGCCCTGACTAGGACTGGAAGGCATTTCTTTGAGACTCAGTGATGAAAAGTCCTTTGTATTAATCCTCTTTCTCAAGAAAAGAATACACTTCACACAACAGTTGTCTTAACTCAAGGTGTTTGGGAGACTAAATCCCTTGTCAAGGCAAGCGTGCATCATTTTTGGGAGGAAAGAGAAGAAGCAGATTAATAAAAAGGAAAGGGACAGCTCAACAGCAGAGAGATGTTTATCTGAGAGGTAGAGGGACACATTCAACCTCCTGCTCAGTGTGATACAGGGCAGAAATTAAAATGTTGGAATCTTATTTTAGAAACTCCAATGAGGAGAAATTATTGTAATGTGTAATGGTGTAAATAAGCCTAGTCATGTTGTAACTGAATTTGTCCCAGAATTTTATTTGAATAACTGTCTTACTTCCAAATAGCTGGGAATGAATATTTGACTGCAGCTATTTTCCTTGATGACAAAAATGTCTCATACCTTATTTGATAGTAATTGTGGTGAACTTACTGGCATTTTTCCTGCTTATGTGGCTGTGTACCCACAACATTATTTTGCTAGCTGATAAATCAGCTGAAGTATTACACATCACAGGCTTTTTATATGTTATGGCCATACCTGGGGAAAGCATTTCAATGGATATCTCTCAGTGAACAAAGGAGTGGCCTTCTTGACTTCAGAAATATAAAGTGAAGCTTTTGTTTGCTTCCTGTGTAAGATGACTACATTCTACAAATAGCTTTGACCTTTCTTCTCACAGAAAATAAATCTGCCATTATTGGCTAGAACATCCTTATGTTGTAATTTGAATTTCACCTTTAAAGAAAAAAATGTACAGGATCAGTAACAGTTGAACCCACATTTATTTAATAAATTGTGAAAACTACAGAAACAGTAAGTTATATCCAAGAAAGGGCTTGTTTTTCTGATTAAATGTTAACAATTCCTATTGCTAATAATTTGATTTCTATCACTATAAGCTGTATTAACACAATATTAATATCTTGTAAAAGTGTGAATGGAAAGGTTCATATTAAACATCAGCATATTTTGTGACACAGCTTTTTCTGATATGGTAATGGAACCTCGTAATTGTAAAAATAGCATTATGCCAGATGGGTTATAAAAGCGATAAAAAACCCAAGAGGCGGGTACTTGGATAGAAAAGTCTATGAAATAATTGCTTACATAGTAATGAATTTGATCAAACAATTTCATAACTATTTTTTCTTTCTGTTTGTGAATTATTTCCAAACATTAAAAACTCAGAACATCACATAGAGAGGAACATTTATGTGGATGTATTTACAAACATTGTACCAAAATGTTTCTGAAGCTGATTTTGAGCAGCTGCAGAATCATCTAGGTGACTGATTGTTAAAAACTGCAGATGAAATTCAACACCAATAATTGCACAGAAATGCACATGGAAAGAAAAACGATCCTAGCTATAGATACAATGACATGCATGAGTGTAACTATTTCTGCTTGGAAAGAGATCTTGGGAGCTTTTTGGTTAGCTCTCTGACAATCTCAGCTTGATGCTCAGTAATGGTCAGAAGCCAATTACAGTGATATGATTTATTAACAAAGGAATGTAGAGCAAAGCAGGAAATATGATTATACCGATATGTAAAAGTGGTATTGCAAATTGTATATATTTCATGAATTTCTGGAAATGCAAACACATAAAAACCTCCAAACCTGTAAAAAGTATGGAGAAGGGTGTGTGGCATGATAAGAGGTAAGAAATTGCTTAGTATACGTGAAAAATGAAATAAAGAACTTGAGGCTTCCAAATACTCTTTGCTTTCCCTTCAGGTATATAATTTCTGGAGTACATGCTTGGCATGTTTCTTTATCAAAAGGACAAATAATTTAGTATATTCCATGATACTTTTTAGGAGTGTATGTATTTGCTTTAAATTCAGTGTTTGAAAATTGGACACCTAAGTCTTAGCTATTCACCTAAGCTGTGCTATCTAATCAATAGGGGAAAATACTACAGAAGAGTTTCATCTCACCTTAACATAGTAATTCAAAATTGTTCCCATTAATTACCACTGAGATGTCTATTTTGATCCATTAATTTTAAAGATGGTTTAGAGTGATTACCTCAGCTGCAGTAATGTACTACTGGTGTTTCTGCCACATGCATGTGCCCCTTCTTATTTACTATATACAGCATCCATATCCATATATTATATACATGACATCTGTATGAAATATACATATAACAGTTCAAGGACATTTTTGGTGTTGGTGTGTGCATGGAGATGATAGCTCTTTGGTCTGCGACATTGTGCAGAAGAAATCCTCTATAATGATGAAAGGTTGATCAGTTTTCACTTTACTTCTGTGGTGGTTAACTTGTCATCAACTGTTGGCCATTATACGAACCTCTAACAGAGCAGAAATCAACTAGGTAGTAGTTTATACAAGAAAAGCCTGAAAAACCAGTATTAGTTTGGGATGCAAAACTATTTCTAGCACTCATTTGCAGTATCAATGGAGAGAGGAGAGTGTATATTGTATCTACTGCTCACCTCTGTACAATGTCTGCTTATTTCAAAGAAGTTTCTGCTATTTCAAGAGATGTTAGTAATTATAGGGGAAAACATGTTTTCAGTGGAGTGTGATGGATTGAATGGAATGTGAAGACATGAAGCAGTAATAATGGCTAAGAGGTCATGGGTTAATGAAAAGTTTTTTCAGTTTCCTTGCAAACCATGGTGTTTTTTCCTACTTTTGAAAAAATCAGTGTTAAAATCTGAGTGCAAAGACTCGGTTGCAAAGATTGTAATTTAAGTTCAAAGCCAGTTGTAGTAAGAGCCAGTTATAGCCAAAATATGTCATTGTATGTGTGAGTAGGATTTTGCTGTATGATTTCAACATTTTAATGCTGTAGCATTTCCATTTTTATTGTTACCTGAGAAATCAATTTCTAGCATAGTTTGTTCATGATGCTACTAACCCATTGTCAGTACATAAAATTTGTCCTTCAGACACTGCATAGCCTTCCTGTCAGATTTTGGAAAGATTTAATGAAATTATTGTTGACTTTAACATGTTTAATGGTCTGGAACATTTTTGTATTAACCATTTGCATATTCCTAATGGGAAAACTATAAGATATTTCTCTGTCTGGTGGTTGCCAGTCATAAATACCACCTACATTTGGACAGAAAGGCATTTTTTCCCGATATTCCCTTATCTCATGTTCTTGCTGCTTGCCTTTCTCAGCTTAGCACTACCACGTATCTTAAACTAAATTTGTGAAGCTGATGTGAAATGAGGTGCATAAATGTGCCTTTTATGTATATTCACGTACAACACAGTAAGGTTGCAAATGTGAACCTTTTATGTTTAGTAGGAAAAGTCCAACTTAAAAATGTGTGTGTTTGATCAGGTCCAGTGAAAGAACAGCCTTGTGTTAAAGGAGGAAAATAAAAGCATCAGGAGTGAGTGCAGACTTAGATATGGAAGAATATTCAGTAGAATTAATGAACATTATCCTTTTTATTCATAAGCAGTGACAATAAAAGTTATTTAATTCCAAGATGTTATTATTCTCTATATCCAGTAAGAACTGATGAAAATGTACAGTGATTTGTAGTATAAAGAAAAGAGGTTGTTTGTGCTAGAATCGGAAATATGAAATATGCAGTAATTTCAATTTTGGAGTGTCCTTTCTGTTATGGCAACTATTACATTTGGGTTTTATTAAGTAAGAAAGATTATCTTTCATCTTAACAAATGCCTTGCTCTTTTACTTGTTAATGAGAAAAAAAATGCTTTCTGCAGCAAATTTAGTTATACATTTTGTCAGTAGAAGCCTGCCCTATTTAACATAGTTCTTTTCTGAACTCTCTGTGTTCGGTTTATTACAGAATGCTATTGGTATTTTTGTGATTTTTTGTGATATATTAGTATAGTGTCAGTATATACACAGGACATCAACACTTGAGTTAGAGAAACAAAGCAAAAAAGAAAGCAAAAATGCTTTTCTGTTCCAAGGAGTTTGAAAACTCATGAATTCAGAACTATATTTCTGAGCAGTAAGTGGAACAGGAGAGGACCCTTCTGAAGGAACAGTTTATTGCAAAGATCAAATCAATCAAAAATAATGCAACACATTATCAGTTCCTGTTTTTTCGTCATGAAAAATGTTTTTCCTTTCCAAAGAAAGACCTGTCCACCCTCCATTAACTAATATTTTTGGAACCTCACTGCCTCTTCTCTCAAATTAATATCCAAAACATGAGACAGGTGTACAATCACAAAAGGTCTGTCTCCATGGCTTCTGTTGAATTTCATTTTCCACATATATAAATATTAACTGAAGAAGAGATTTCAACCTTACCGTGGTCCTTCACTGGAGTGAATTCTAGTTTCAGAACACTTTCTCAGTTTCCCTCTCTCAACCAAGACGAGATAGTCATTCATATGAAGAGAAGCAACTGCACGGATTTATTAATGTTTGAGACAATCATCTAGTATGTACAAAGGGCAAGTGAGTCCAGGAAACTCTTTAAACTTTAGATAAATATTGTACTCATTCTTAAATCTATCTGATCCCTTTCAAACTGATTATCTATGATCTCCCAAAGTTCAATACTTTGTCAAGAGGCCATAACATGGCTTGATATAGCCAAAGTCATACTGAAAGCATGGAAAAGTAACCTTACATAGCAATGTACAATACGTTATTGGATACTGAAAAATGTGGGAAACTGTTGAGGAGGAGGTAGTAGTTTAGTTCTCTTTGAGGAGGAGGTAGTAGTTTAGCTCTTTTTAGAAGTACAAATTAACTGAGAGTTGGCACATAACTTATTAACAAGGTTTTATAAGATTTCATGAGATTTGATCAATGAAGAGACCTTGTTGTACTGAACATAAAATGAAGGGTGGCACAGCTTATGTCCATTTTATATGTCCAGGGTCCTTGAATCGTATCTGGAATCTTTACAGCTTTGTTTTGTAAATATTTTTTATATATAACAGGAGTATTCTCTAAACACCTGACATTGCCACTTATTTATCAAACATTTCCTTTCATATCCATGTGACCTTTGCATGGTCTCCATTCTTCAACTTCCTATCACGCAAGTTGGCCTAATACGCCCATTTTAAAAAAACAGTTTTCTAAGTCCTGCCTTAAACACACAATTAGCCTTACAAACTGAATTCTAATAATTTCTTTCCCTTGTTTACAGATTGCTCCATCTGTACAACACAACGAAATACATGTGTTTCACAAGCATGGGTGTGAACAAAAGCTGGTCCTTTTCCCCTTCCAATGGAAAGGACAAGGGAGAAGGATAATTTGTAATGCCTCTCTTCAGAAGGGATTTTATAGCTGTAGTCTTGAAGAAACCAGCCATTTATGATGAGGGACATGTAGTCCAGAGCTCTGCCTGTCATCTTTTGTGTGTGTGTGTCTATTCTAAAAGAAGAGTGCCTGCTTCAAAAACCTTTGCTTCTGTTACATATTTCCTAAACTGGACACACAGGTAGTCTCAATAAGAAATAATAGCTGTCTTACAGATGTTCAGTTCCTCTGTTTTTCTGAAAAACTATTATTAGTAAAATTGAAAATATGTTTGTTACAAATAAGGTCAGACTTGCTCCTAAATATAATTTGCTCTTAGCATGCTGGTGTTACTGCTATGGCTATTATGACATTTCTATGAATAAATAGTTCATATTATAGAGAGATCCAAGTGATGCTTTTTCATTTTTTACTAGAAATATTCAACCAGAATGTGATTTACAAGTGTTACCTAGTTTTTATGTTACAATGTTATTTTTCTGTTTTGTACATATATAGGCATACATAGAATCATATATATTTTTATACAGTTTTGAATGTGCCAATTTGAATTATGAAATCATATAACTACTGCAAACAGCAAACAATTCTTGTTGCATCAAAAAGACTCAATATACAAATTCTGATGATTATAATAATATGTCATGACTGAAAACATTAACATTTCAAACATGGTGTTAGAGTGACAAAATCGTCTTTGCAATATGTCTTTATATTCTTCTTCAGTCTTTTAGAATCTCATTTTTCTGGGAAAATGCTGTCAAAGAAATGAATGCAGTATGTTTTTAGGTAACCCCGGAATCACGATGTTTAGAGCTCAGAAACAGATCAAAGGAGAGCTATAGAAGTCAAAAAGAAAGGAAATCCTTATGCTCTCTCTACATATGAGAATCTAGGGAGCATATGTTTGAATAAGAAAATAAAGCTGCAATGATTAAATGATTTAATGTTATTTTAGAACAGTTACTGCAGATGAACAGAGTTTCTGTAAAATGAGAAGGCAGTTAACCAGCTTAAGCTTGCAGGTATAATCTCGGAGGATAAACTGTGCCTCATCGAATATTTAGTCTTCTGCTATCGTAAAAGTACATTCCTCTGTTTTCCAGTTCTAGATGCTGAATACCATACTGTCATAGAGATTATGTGTACTTGCAAAATTTCAAAGTGACTGATTTTTGTGTCTATATGCTGTTATGGAGAAACATGTACCTTGGGTACCAAAGATAAAAAAGGTTTGGTGGGTTTTTTTTTTTCTTTTTTTCCGCAGAAAATCATTGTATTTGACAGGATAAACATTACATGTTTACACAGTTGAATAAACATTTTACAGGGAAAGCATGAAACAGTTTTCCATTGAGATATTCCGGAATTATTGGAAGACATATTTACTGAAATTAATCTTATATTTGTAGTTTTTTAGATTGTTCTAGCACATAAAATAAAATCAGGTTTTATTTTGAGAAAGCAATTAATGGTTGCCTGAAACTGTGCCTAAAATATATAACCTGGGAACACCCAGTCTAGGTCTTTGGACACAAATGCATGTTTATGTCCAAAAAATCGGTAGTGCATTATCTCCTTCCCACTTGTGACCTAATTAACATAAAAAGAAATCTGTACGTGTGGCCAAGCCAGGAGCCATGGCATGCATCCCATCTCCGTAAGTCAGAGAAACGAGGAGCACGATGATTGCCTAAAAGAAGTGAAACCATACTAAGTAAGTTCAAGTAGAAAAAACATATTTTGATTAAACACATTCCCATGTAGAGATTTCAGAAGAAGCCATTACTTAAAGAAATGCTGTTTTGGCAATAAAGAACATCTCTGAAGTTTGAATAGGTGCAAAATAAACGTACATACCAAATTACAGCTGGATTGGAAATAAGTCCCTTTTTGTAGTGACTGCTAATTATCTCATGTCTCTCCTTGAAGTGCTTTCTATAGAAAATGAAAGCTATTTATGGGCATTATCCATATTCTTTTAAAGGACAGATAGCTTCCTAACATTTTGGATTACTGGCTAATATTATTCAAGCTGCTAACTTAGTGTATGACAACTCCTTAGTACCATCTTCGCCGTTCCCAGGCAAATCTTTCAAGCTCCATGTCTGATTAGAAATATTTTCTATGAAAGTACAACAATTTGAAGAAAAGATAGTCCACCTTACTGCAGAAAAGAAATATCCAAGTAAGCACGAATGACTCAATATTTCTTGAATCTTTGTATGCAAGATACCCTTAATAACAGATTAACAATATATTTGGGCCATTGCTTCTGTGGACTTCTACAGGTATGTCAACCAAAAAAGGAAGGTCAAAGAAAGTGAATCCCCTCTGATGAACACAACTGGCAAACTGGTAACAGTGGTTGAGGAGAAGGCTGAGGTACTCAACATTTTTCCCTCAGTCTTCATTGGCAATCTCTCTTCCCTCACCTCTTGAGTGGATGGGCCACAAGACAGGGACTAGGGGAACAAATTCCCTCCCACTGTAAGAGAAGATAAGGTTCAAGACCATCTGAGGAACCTGAACATACGTAAGTCTATGGTGCCTGACGAGATGCATCCCAGAGCCCTGAGGGAACTGGCTGATGTAGTAGCCAAGCCACTCTCCATGATACTTGAAAAGTCACGGCAGTCAGGTGAAGTCCCTGGTGACTGGAAAAAGGGAAACATTGCACCCATGTTTAAAAAGGGTAGAGAGGAGGACCCTGGGAACTGCTGACCTGTCATATTCACCTCTGTGCCCGGGAAGATCATGGAACAGATGCTCCTAGAAGCTATGTTAAGGCACATGGAGGACAGGGAGGTGATTTGAGACAGTCACCATGGCTTCACAAAGGGCAAGTCCTGCCTGAACAACATAGTAGCCTTCTATGATGGAGTGACTACATCAGTGGACAAGGGAAGAGCTATGAATGTTGTCTGTCTGGACTTCTGTAAGGCCTTTGACACGGTCCCCCACAAGGTGAATTGGAGAGATGTGGATTTGATGGGTAGATTGTTCAGTAGGTGAGGAATTAGTTTAGATTGTCGCATCCAGAGGGTAGTTGTCAATGGCTTGATTTCCAGATGGAGATGGTAACAAGTGGTGTCCTTCAGGGGTCTATATTGGGACTGGTACTCTTTAATATCTTCATCAATGACCTAGACAGTGGGGTCAAGTGCACCCTCAGCAAGTTTGTGGACAACACCAAGATGAGTGGTGAGGTTGACACACTGGAGAGAAGGGATGCCATCTAGAGGGACCTGGACAAGCTCAAGAAGTGAGCCCATGTGAAACTCATGAGTTTCAACAAGGCCAGATGCAAGGTCCTGCACCTGAGTCAGGGCAACCCTCAGTATCAATAGAGGCTGGGCGATGAAGGGATGGAGAACAGCCCTGCAGAGAAGGACTTTGGGGTACTAGTGGATGAAAAGCTGCACATGAGCCACAATGTGTGCTCACAGTGCAGAAAACCAGTCGCATCCTGGCTGCATCAAAAGAAGCGTGGCCAGCAGGTTGAGGAAGATGATTCTCCTTCTCTACTCCAGCTTGGTGAGACCTCACTTGCAGTATTGCATCCAGTTCTGGAGTCCTTGGTTGTTTAGCCTGCAGAAGAGAAGGCTCCAGGGGCGGCATTTCAATACTTAAAGGGAGGTTATAAGAAAGATGGGGTCAGTCTTTATAGCAGGGCCTGTTGCAATAGGACAAGGAGCAATGCTTTTAAACTAAAAGAGGGTAGATTTAGACTAGATATAAGGAAGAAATTTTTTACAATGAGAGAGGTGAGGCACTGGAACAGGCTGCCCAGAGAGGTGGTAGAAGCCCCATCCCGGGAAACATTCAAGGTCAGGTTGGATGGGGCTCTGAGCAACCTGATCTAGCTAAAGATATCCCTGTTTATTGCAGAGGGGGTTGGACTAGATGACCTTTAGTGGTCCTTCCCAACCCAAACTATTCTACGATTCTAAGATGACTGTGTGACTACTGGAACAGATACAAGTGGAGTACACAGAGTATTTGTCATTATCATTTACCCGATGAAATTGGAATTTCAAAAATAAATGCAGCAAATAATGTGTGGGGAACATCATTCCATATTTTGTCACTATTCAGTGGACTTTTAGAATTTAACACAAACATATACTATTTTGTTTCAAGTTTCTCTAACTAGTTTTAAATTCATCTTACATTTAGACAATATGCACTGTAGACATTGAGGGAGTGCAAATGAACAGTAATAACAAACACAAGTTAGGTACAAAACTCTGGGCTTCCAGGATTTCTGGAATTTGTATGATTTTGTTCAATTTTTTCTTAGCCTCTCTTTCTGTAAGTAGGTGTATAACACAATAACTTTAAAATAATGCAGTGATTCTAGTTGTTGAACTATTTTACCCATCTTATTTTCCACCCTGCTTTTCTCACTTTCTTTAAGGAGTTGGTCCCTGGCTAAATGCTCCTGCCTAGACAAGGAATCTGCAAATCTACAAAGAATCAACATTTGGCATCCTATTTCCCCATGAGCCTTGCCTTTAGACCAGATTTAGTTCTCAACACCCGTGTAAGGAACTATCGTTGTCAGTCTCACTTGAGATAACTAGTCCTCCAAATCAAATGTATCCTGAAGAATCCCAGATGAGAGGCATTACAAAATGCATATCTGAAAACATAGAATAGAAGTGTATGTGTTAGTTATGCACATGATATTTTTTGCCTGACTGTAGATGTCTTGCTGTTCTTTTGGAACCACTAGTGATTTAGATTAATGTAGTGTACATGATGCAGAAGAAAAACACAAAACTTAATACACGTTTTAGCGTTTCAACTGTCTTGAAAATCTTTACAACTGTATATTATTTGTTATAGAGCAATTGCACTATGACTATGTCACTGAAATTCCTCATTACTTCACTAGAAACATGTGAGGGACAATAACCTCTTTTAAGAAGATTTCCTTCAGTGATAAAATAAAGGGCTTTTTTTCCTCTTCTAGCCAAGATATCTAGCAAGGTGACATGGACAAAAAGTTTTGTTCATCATTAACTTCACTGGCACTAAGTGTGGAAGATCTTGTAACTGTTTCCTTAGAACGCGGTTTTAGAAAATTCTTAGCACTGTTGGTAGATTGTGGAGAGCTGTTGTTTGACAATGAAGGCTGGGATCTTTATGCCTGGATTGGAATTTGAATTTGGGTAAAGCTGAGAAGTTTTCTGAGGAGCAGAGGAAGGTTCAAAGCAAAGTGACAAGAAATTGAACACTAAAGGGAAGCAGGAGTCGGTGCTTTGCTTTTTTGAGCCACAGGTAAGGACATGGTAGTACTATATTTTTAACCTCTAGGAAATAATGCTGCAAGGTACTATTAATGTCAAACTTAATTGAAATGGAATTTCCTGACAAAAAGTAGGAACACTGCAGAGCATTATCGAAGCTGGGAAGTTTTGAGAAACATAAATCCAAAGGCTGGATTTGCTTATACATTTGTAGAATTCTCTTTCTCTGGTGAGTAGAAAGGGTTGTAATAGTGAGAGTTTATTGCTGATAAAGCTGTATTCTTTGACAGAACTCCATATACTGTACTAACAGTTGAAGTACAGAGAAAAAAGCGGCTCCAGAGAGGCATGTTTTAAAATATGAAGCAAGAGTCATTGTTTTGTGGGTTTGTTTTTGGTTTGGTTTGGTTTATTTTTCTCACAGAAATATTTTAGCAATAGAAAGGGAAACTCTAATGCTAATGAGATTTTATACACAGATAACAGATGATAGAGGTGTCAGAGTGTGTGTTTCCATCATGAGTTTCCTAAGGGACCAGTAGGAAATTAACCTAGACAGCAGCCAGTACATATCAGGCTCCACCCAAAATTCTCCTTGCAATAAAAGCAATTTTACCTGTTGGTGATATCACTAGGCTGCACAGGAGATATGGAAGACAAACACATTGGGAACTTTGTTGCTAAAATAATTTCTGTTAATTTTTTCATTCTTTCTCATAACTGAAGACTGGGGCATATTTCAAGTAGCAAAGTATTCTATGCCATCTTATATTCTATTCATTTTTTATTACAATAATTTAAAATTAAGAATTTTACACAGAATTAATCCTTTTTTTCCTTTTTTTTTTTTTAATTTCTCTCCTCAGGTAAAAGTATATAAAACAGTTCAACACTGGGTTTCTCTCTTGGATTATTGCAGTATCCTTTTAAATATAAGAAAGATCTTAGGGCTCAGAAAGGCTCCAGAAAACCTTTCCATGTAAATACCATAGTGTAACATATTTTGATATATCACCACACATGTCTCTGTATTTCAGCTGAGAATTTGAAGGCTATCTGAGACGTGAAATGCAGGTCTCTTGTTGACAGTACTGAAGACTACAGGGACTTCATTAGATACAGTATGTGTAGAAAAACAGATGTGTTTATAGATGGTATCAAGAGGTATGGCACAATAGGGAAACATTTGAGTTATGCAATGATCCTTTAGTAGCCCATCAGGACTATCAAGATAACAGGGTACATAGAGGAATGGTTTTATGTAATATATCCTTTTCTTTTTTTTTAAAAATTGATGAATTCCCTCAAGAAACTCTGGATATGTCTGCAAGTCATCCACAAACCAACATTTATGACCAACAGCCTTACCTAAGGCAAGGGAGCAAATCAGAAAACAAGACTATATGCCTAAAATTTGGGGAATCATAGGAACTGTAGAGGCAACCAACTTTTTTGATCTCTTGAACCGAGTGCTTACAACTGGAATAAGTGAACTGCTTATGTTCCTTGATCTTTGGTGGTAGAACTTAGCTTAATAATAACGAAATTTTGATGTCATCTCTGCCGCATCATCCAGCATTACAAACTGGGAGGAAATCTTGTTAAAGTTTATGACTTCACAGTTTCTAGTTCACAGTTAATTATTTCACTTAAAAAAAATTTGGGAAGAAAAAAAGCTAAATTTCCAAGCTTTTGACATACACTTAAAAGCATTACATCATGCCACAGAATGCCCGGGACTACTTCTATATAGAGAGATTTCTATGTTTAACAGGGAAAAGCGTGGTTAATTGTCCAGAGAGAGTGAGAAAGTTGATGCAATTGTCAGGTTATATGAGCACAGTTTGCAGCATTCTCCAACTATTTTTTGGTCCGAGGTGAATTTTGGAATTACAAATTTCAGATGACTTTTGGCCCAAGGTTTTGGAAACCTTGTAGGATAGAATCATAGAATCATAGAATCATTAGGCTGGAATAGACCTTTGAGACAAAGTCCAACCTTTGACCTAATACCAGCATACCCACTAAACCATGTCTACAAGTGCCACATCTACACGTTTTTTGAACACCACCAGGGATGGTGACTCCACCACTTCCTTGGGCACTCTGTTCCAACATTTGACAACTCTTTTGGTGAAAATTTTTTTCCTAATGTCGAGTCTAATCTTCCCCTGGAGCAACTTGACGCCATTTCCTCTCATCACTTTTACTTGGGAGAAGAGATTGACTCACACCTCGCTACAACCTCCTTTCAGGTAGTTGTAGAGACCAATCAAGTCTCCCCTCAGCCTCCTCTTCTCCAGGCTAAACAACCCCAGTTCCCTCAGCCGCTCCTCGTAAGACCTGTTCTCCAGACCCTTCACCAGCTTCGTTGCCCTTCTCTGGACATGCTTCAGCACCTCAATGTCCTTCTTGTAGTGAGGGGCCCAAAACTGCACACAGCATTCGAGATGTGAATACTTGATAACACAGTGGTCATCCCCATGGAGGGACGAACTGTTCAGGAATGTTATGCATCCCAGACGGAAAGATGGAACTGACCAACCTGAGGGGTCCTCTCTACACCCCTTCTTGGGGCATTTGTATCTAACTGACAGTCATATGAATTTAGCTTTGCAAACACCAGATGATGCAACTGGAGACATAAAATGCAACCTCTGTTATATGATGAGGAACATCAGTAAAAGGAAGGACTATGAGCACGTTAATCAGTCATCAAGTCAATAAAATGATATTTTGGGGAAAAAAAAATCTAAAAGGAGTAATCAGTAAACCTGTAGAGGTAGAGAGTATTAAAGATACTGGTGAAATAGTGTCTTAAGCACTAAGTCGTTGCCTTTGATGATCAAGATGCAAGGTGAGATACGTAAATGTGTAAATGACTAGAATGAGTGGACAATAAGTGTCAGTATTACCAGCAGATATTGCAAGAGCAAAAGGATACCTGTGAAATAATGTTTTTGTCATTTACAAATATATCAACAGAATAAAGGCTATAGAAAATAAAAGTATTAAAGTATAGTGTTGGCATATGAACAAATTATTATAAATTTGCCATGAATCTATTTAGGCTAGACATTTAGAAGCTGTCTTCAGGAAGAAAAAAGAAACTTCCTTAGACTGATAAGTTGACTGTAATCAAAGATTTCTGTGGATCTTTCATTAGTTTTCAGTGATGCTTCTATCAAATGCCCTTCTATAAGAAGGTTTTGATATTTATTGCAGAGATAGGGTTTTGAAAACGAATAAAGGAAATGTAATGATATTGTCCCTTTGATGGGCAATGAAATGTTGCTTCCTAGAGCATGTACACGTTGTAAAATAATAGACATACTGGAATCATTTTAGAAAGTATGGTCTGTAACCATTTACGTCAGTAGCGATCATACTAGACCAATATAGGACAAGAGACTGAGCTGACAAGATAGGAATGAAAAAGAGACTGACCATAGATTGAGTGTGAATTTGGGTGGCAAGGGTAATAGAAGTTTTGGGGTTTTGCCCGGTCAGAACTTTTGACAGCACAAAACTTTCTTATCGCTTCAGTCTTGCATTACCTGTGGCTTATTAATCACTTGCAGTTCCTATACATCAATGTTCTCCATATATCTTTACAAAAAAAACCCAGATGGGGTATAAATAGGAGCATTCTGAATAAAGCAAGGATATTTACTAAGCCTATTATTATATTTTTCCCTGGGCCCTTTGCATTGGGCAACATTCAGTGTTGACAGTTTACGTTTTGAACACGTAGCTGAGAGAAAGTAAATTAATTTCACTGTTAGTATGCTTTTCACTTACAGGATAGTTATATCAATATCAGTAGTCAATACAGAAGGTAAGGCATTTTATATCTCTTAAATAATTATTTGTCTTGAGCAGTGACTAACACGGTAAGAATATGTAGGAAATTTTCAGTTGCATTCTTATTCTGCAAGAGGATTTACAGATTTTGACAGTCCTCTATGGTGAAAATGATGCTTCAGGGTTGGTCTTTCACAGCAGCTTTGTACTGAAGTTGAACTGAAGCTAGTGACTTACCTGTCTAGTCTCAGTGAGGGTGATAATGTGGAAAATATGGACCACGACACTTGCAGAAGCGTGATCTTAATTGAAAAAAATTTTGCTGTAATTCTGTGTTTCTTGGGTATGTTTATAGAGGAGAGGCATAATTCACCTGATATTTTAGAGGAAATTGACTTTTGTATTTTGAGTTTTTTTCTGTTTTTACCTCTATATGTAGTCAGGCATGACTGAGCACTTATTTTCTAGCACCACTGGGAGTATGCCATAGAGCCTCCATAAAGATGTTTTGTCCTCTGAGGACACTTCAATAGATTTATATGCATGATGCAATATTGTGCAGGGATACCTAAGTGAATTGTGAAACAGTTAGCTTGGTTACTTGGTTATCTGAGGATTGTTCAGCCCATACAAACATACCTCATTTCTCAGATTATTGTAGTTCTGCTTCTTTACATGGGAGTGCATTTGCCATCAAAGCACAAGGTTTCTCATGTTGTATTCAGTTGTATTTCTGCTGAAAAATTCAAATGGAGACATTGTAGCATTGAGGTCCACAATTTAGGAAAATACTGTCTACAAGGGTCTCAGACAAATATTTTTTTTACTACTTTTGGAGTTTTTGACTTATGCAAAAGATTCTCTTGGAATACCTTTAAAATTAAAAGCTGACCCCTGAAGTACACATATATAAGAGCTGATTCTGGGACAGATTATCTAGATGATGAGACTGAAATACGTCCAAGTATTCTGTCCTAGTGTCTGTATTGGAGATCCTTTGACTTCAAAGAAATTCTGCAGGGGGTGTCTTCTCTTTTCAACAAACTGTGACATATGGTGCTTTTTCCATCTGATCTTCTTCATGTGAAAGGTAGGTTAGAACTATCTGAGAAATGGTATAGAGGTTATACATTGTAAATTTATCCTGCTGCATGGTTTTCCTGAAGCCATTAATGTCTATATGTTCTATGCCAGAGGAATATAGGTGATTTCTGTCACATATCCCTTCAGGTACTACTATCCAAATATTCCATTGCTGTACACCAATATCTTGTAGGTATATAGATATAATAGAAAGATGGGCATAAATTATTAGGAAATTTACCAATAGTAATATTGAGCAATGACTAGATATCTGGAATCTACTCACAGTTCTGCTGATTGCTTTTCACAGCTCTCTGGCCCATCTTCCTTTCTTCATAAAGTTAAAATAACAATCTACTTCCATTGTAAAGTTGTGGTGAATTTTCTGATGGGAAGTTATGTCTGAATGATGAAAAGAATGACAACAGTTAGCTAACCCCATTTCTGCTGCAGATGTTTTTATGTGCAGGTACAACTTCACAGGTATTGCAGTTATTTTGTAACAGCTGCCACATTTGTCTTTTAAAAAGACATTGTTCTTTCAATTCAATGCAGACATTCTCTAACAAAAGTGTTTCATTAATGCTGAGTTAATGTTGCCTAGGTAGTAGGGTCAGTGAAAAGTAACCTTTTAAAACCAGAAAATTCTGAATTGTGAGGTGTGAAGTTGTTAATCTGCAATCTTTGAGCAACGCCCTTAGAAGACCACAATATAGATTCAAACTTAGTCTTTGCCAACAAGGTCATATTTCAGAGGAAATGGAGCCCTTGATAAGTTTAGGACAATATCTATTACCTTTTTAAAGGTAAAAGGTGTGCTAAGTGAACTACAGTGACTTGAAGCTATCCCCACGTGGGTCACAGCTAGGAAGTAACCCCAAATATACTATGATTTACAATTCCTTTATACACTTTCATAAAGTAAGTCTATTTTTCTGCAGGATTTTCACTCTCACAACACTGAAAAATCCATGACAAGAAAAGGCATGAATTTCTTCACACTGATACTGGATTAAAACACCCATACACCTCTCTCCTTGGATACACCCAGTAGTGGCTCAGACCCAGATCTCGTACTGCCAAGCTGCTCCAACTAATCCCTTCACCATTCAATATCACTGTACTTAGTACAGTGAATCCAGATGAAATGCATGCGGATTTTTGCCAGCTGGGAAGGAAGAGTAGAGCCAATGCTTCACTGACGTGTATTTGAGTATTATTTTTCTTGATATTCAAAAGTTTAAGGTACATAAACAACTCCTTGCTTCCTGGTTTTCAGATATCTGAAAGTCACTGGATTAAACATTCTGAAAAGAAGCATGGCTGTACTGATATTTTAAGTCCTGGTAAAAGATATTTTTTTCAGGCATTTATTATGTATCACACGGTCCAGATCCAAACAAACAAGATTTTGCTGCATGCCAAGGTAAGTGGCCAAGAAGCATTTTACACAGAGTGTGAAGAAACAGGAAGGAGGATTACGTGGCTGCTTGGAGGTTCTGTATGTACTTGGGGACATGCAAAATTTTGTGGAACAGAGCGGAGTGAGAAGAATGCATGGGATTCAGTAAGAAAAATAAGTAAAGTCAGAAGATGCTTTCATGATTTAAAGCTCTAGGGTTGGGATCTGAAGCAGATGACAGACACAAAGGATTTCTCTATAATGCTGCTGGCAGAGAGATTATAGCTGTCCTGAGACTAAGCAGTAGGAAACAGAAACATTGTGAATACCGGAGGGAATGAGATCAACAACAGAATCTGCAAGAATTTCAGCTGTTTAGCCAAAAAATAAAATATATTTTTACAGATTTCTTTTTAACTTCTGGCATTGTTTTGTATGGGGAAAGTGAATAGTTTTGTTCTCTGTTTGTCCAAAGAGAGTTTAGGACTCAAGAAAGAAACATGTTGCCAAACCACCAGTCACCCAGCAAAACATGAAAAGGGACTGTGATAACTGATCAAGGATTTGATAGGGCCTGTGGAAGCAAAAATAGAATAAATTTTAGAGAAAATGCATCATTCATCTCTGGTGTGGCTGTGCTGATGCAATGGCATTGTACAAGGGATGATTACTGATGAGGTGATAAAAAGCAGTATGGTGCTGTGAATAAAAATATCTAAAGGTCACAAATACATGATTCATCAAAAAATGAGAGTCCTTAGAAACGTTTCAGTTTTCAAACTGTTGTGCAAGACTTCCTTTAGGAAAAGGACTTTCTGAGTATGTCATCAAAGCAGTTCCTAGTTCCCTTCTGTTAACAAAATGAATACTCTGATTTTCACCTTGGAAAGAGACTACATAGTGAAAAAGAAGTCTTTTCAAAAAAATTCATCAATGACTTTGCTAAAGTTGTCAACGTTTAAAACATTATGAAAATAGAATTGCCAGATTGCCACACAGTCTGGATCAAAACATACATGATAGGTGTTTTCATGCTGCAGGATTACAAATACATCGCCAGTTTCTAACTGTAGGAACAGCTACTGAAATTGCACAGCTGTAATTAACAGAATATCTCTATCTGATAAAACTTTTGGCTGTAAGGAGAAGAAAAAAGGAGAGAAAGCAAAAGAGAAAACAAAAAATACAGATGTCTTTTAGACATTAATTTGACTGCACAAAACCTTTGGAGTTCTATATTTTACCCAACAACCCTCTGAATAACATTTTGTCTCAATACAGTTTTAGAAGTGCGAGGTACATAATAGTGTGACTCTGAAAAAGTAGCAAAAAAACCCCAGTATATGATTTTTTAATATTGTCTTTATTACTGTAACACAGAGGACGCATGTGAATACAATACTTCCACAGCTGTTGTTAGGGAACTGACTGTAGAGCTAATTATCAACATTTAACTGTGTAATTGGAATGGCGGTGCTATGCAGAAAAGGTATTACCAGCTCTCAGCGTCTGGGGATATTCAGGATTTCTGCATATTGCTGTTATTTCAGATCTGGATAATACTGTATATGCACTATAATGTGTAGTCCACTGTCCCAGATGAGTTCATGAAGTTTGGATCCTCAACAACTTACGTCTTTGAAATGCAGTTTTCATAACATGATCTACGTGTTTTTTCTTTCTCCTGTAAAATATCCTTCCCACGATATAATTCATTACTTAGTAGGACACTATCAACATCAATATTTAAATAACACCTTCCTCACATGCAATAAAAGAAGGGCAGATTAACCCTAATATTGAGATGGTTTTTGTCTTCAAGAGTGCTCATCAAATATATCTCACCCAAAATGTCAAAATTTTTTAATTCTTTATTTGTAACATCTTTTCTCCTTTAAATTCTGAGTGAAGCAAAGACAGAACACGCACAACCTGAAATTGTGAACCCCTGAGTTCACAGTATCCATTAACTAACATGGATACTTTGTGCTGATACTTGTGTTGCAGGCTGAAATTGCAGTTTTGCTTGTTCTTTACATTCTTTTAATCTGAGATAACTCCTTAATGGTATTTTCCAGTGTTGTTAACAAAAAAAAAAATGTGTTCTGTTTATTTTTAGATAACATGGACAAGTTCAAAGCTTCATATTGGAATAAAGAGTCTTTGAGTTCATATTGCTTATATTATCTTTGGTTATTGTTCCATTTAGAAATTTCAGCCAGTGCTCAAGCAGATATGACTTACTGTAAAGTCATTAATAAATAAGAACATTTTTAATTTTCCTAACCATTAACAAGTGAACATGAGCAGAAGGAAGTGATTTTGACTTCCTGCATTTCATGTAGTATTTCTGTCTTAGGTTCTAAATTATTTAACAAGCAGCTTCAAAATACACAGTCATTTCCACTCAGATCTTTGTTTACATTTCATATGTATTGCAACAGCATCTAAGGAATAAGAACTTTATTGTAAAACTAGTAACTGTTCTTAAACTCTGAAATAGCACATTTTATTACATATTGTAAAGAAAATTTAGCAGAATTGAATGCTTATTTGTTGGTTTTTAAAATCTTTTAATGATGACAAGCATTATTTATGATTCATGTCAAAGAAAGAAATAATCCTAAAGATCCTAAATCGTGGAAGAAGAAACAGGTAACCCACTGAGCTCAGATTACTTTTCACAGTGACCCACAGACTAGCAGTCTTCACAATTGAGTGTATCATCACAGACAATAGGGTGACAACAGCTGCTAAAATAAAATGGATCATGGCTGTATAGGGATTTGTAAATAATCAAGAGTACTTTAAAGAGAGTTAGTCTCACCTAACTGAGACTTATTGCTGGCACCTCCAGGGAAAGAGTGAATGCTGAGAGAATGGGCAAGTCGCTCCTTTGAATTAGCTTTGCTTGTGTAGTGTGGAAGTTATTTCTAGCGGTAATCAAATCTCGTGTGATCTGTTTGGTTTGCTCATGCATCATGTGTGATTTGAATCAAGTAAGTAAAATAAAATGTAACCAGCAGTGCATTAAAGAGGTGGATAAAAAAGATCTATGGCCCAGCCTACCTGGTAAATCTCATTTATCTGTTTTGAACAATGAAGGCTTTATACCGAAAAGCCCTGTCAGGAAATGAAGGATTTGACGGTGTTAGGGACCTATGTTTTAGTGCTTGTCTACATTATAGCTGAAACTCTTAATCAAGATATTCTACACCATTATGAAACTAGACTTGCATACACAGATTGCATCTCGGTCAACTTCTGCATATTGACAAACTCAGCCTGTTCAGGAATCAGATCTATAAAAGCAAAAAATGTTTTGGATATATCATCTTGTCAGTAATCACTCATTTTCAAGAGATTAACTATAGTGAATATGAATTGGCCACACTCCAAAGGAATACACAAGTTTTTAAGATTAGTATCTTTCAGGACTCCCCACCCTCACCCACTCTTTTCTTCTGATCTGTGAATTTTGCATAGTACTTTGAATCCTCGTGTGTGACTGCCCCTATTTCTTCTTTGAGCAAACAGAAGTGAGGAGAAGAGAGGAACATGGGCCTTACTGACCTTTCTCCTACACTACTTTTTATGCCACTGAAAGAAAACAATGTGTTCCTGATCCTAATACCTTGTCCAGATAGCTGTTGTGTGTGTATACTAATTTAGGCAAATTTCCTAGCTACTTCCAAATGTTCTAGGCTGGTGAGGGGCAGTATTGATAACTCATTAGCCATATCCAATCCTCCTTAACAGGGATGATCACAGGTACAATGTAGATTAATCTTCAGGAATTTGCTGAAGCAAATGTAGCACCTCAGAAGTGGAGATGCAAGAGAAGATGGTAGAAACAGAAGTGGCAATGGAGCAAAAATGAAGACTTCATCATGAAAATGAAAAGAAATAGACAAATTTATTTTAGCCAAAATGATAGAACGATCAATTAACATGTAAAGATTTTAGTTTCAACATCTCTGTTCACTCAGGGCAGTGTATTAAAAGATGCTTCTTTTCTCTGCAGTGCTCTTCAAGATAATTTTACTTCTGTTTTAACTGACTAAAATAAGTAACATATTTTAAACACTCACTATTAATTTAAGATAATCCACAAGCATTTTATTAATTTTTTCTTTTACTCTTTGAATGATATTTTTCCAAATACCTTGAGAGATTTCAGCCATATATTGTCTACTCGTTTATTACCGATTGACAATTACTGAAGATTGAAAAGCTGGTCACTCAAAAATTGACAAATGTCAGATCTGTTTGTCTGTATAACCTTATTTAGATTGTATATGGGTTTTGAGATAGGCCTTAATGATGAAATTGCTATTCAATTTCCTGGCTTCACAGTAAAAACAGCGGGCTATGTAAAAGCTCCAGTATATACTGATAGACTGATAAAGTAGTAATTTAAATTCTGTATTAAGTAAAGGGAGAGAGCACCACATCTGCAGAAAAGGTCTAGTTTACTGAGCGTGGGGTCTCATGTTGTAGATAAGCTGATCTAACTCCTGCTTCCTGGTCTTAGACTGTGTCCTATCTCCATCATGACGCTGGCTTATTGGCTTTTTTTGTTTCCTTGGTTGTTTTTTTACCCCAATAATTCATGGAATTAAAATGGGAGAAAGCTTTTTACGTTCTTGTGGGTTAGAATACATTTTTTCCTGCTATTTTTCTCATCAAATAGACATATTATAGGGACCCTAAAAATGCAGAGTTGGCAGAAGGCATGCAGTAGAATTGGGAGTTCCACACTGTAAGCTGCAAGATCGGTTTATCTTTAGCCACACTTTGAATTTTCATTTCATTTTTCTTTTTTTCTGTACCAAATACAGGAAATTTAATCTTCACAGAGGAGACACTTCCCTAAGCTCTGAAAATGGTTCATGTTGCAGATTTAAAACACCGCAACATATAAGGTTAAAGAAATGATAGAATCAGAGGTGTCTTGTTATGGGATATGCATAAGTCTTTTAAGGAGGGGGAAAAAAGTAGGAAATTATAGGAAATGTCCAGTGCTTCTATTCCTTTGTGTTTTAGTCCATCTAAGGAAATAATTATTGATGGTCACATGGACTGAAACACGGTTTGTATCAACTTCACAGCAGATTCTAAGATCTAAGAATTGCCAAGGCTTTTCATCTCTTCTCTTAAAATTGAGCCGTTCTCATTATGCCAGTGGACATAAAAGAGAAAAGAGAAAAGGAAGTTACACTGTAGAGAATTGTTAGGGCACTCAGCTGGGAGTGAGGGAGATTATGCTAGTTCTGCTTAGCAGGCATGACAGGCAACGGGAGTGCCAGCCAAAAGGTACCTGAGTTTTAGTGGAACACACCGTGTGTCTACAAGGTAATGAAACGCACCATTTCTGCACAGGAAGAGCAGCACCAGGTGAACACATAGCAAATTTATTGATGAGATCATTAAAGAGAGCTACATCTCCAAAACCGAACATTACATTGAGCATACATGGACACCAAAAAGCAAACCTATTGCTCTGTCTGGAGACACAGTAAGAAATGTGGTGAGTAATCCTGGTCCTGTGCAACACAAAAAAATTCAGACTGGGAAGCCGAGGAATCATTCCTACTTTGGGTGATTTTAGCTAGGTGCAAAGATAAATCAGATCTTGATAAGACAGATTTCATAATTGTTTGGGAAATGAAATACTGAGGCCAACAGATCACAGATGTGTTTTTTTAAAAGTGTATACTGTAGGGCAGAAATCCTTAGAGATATAAAATGTCTTTCCAAGATATCTTTAATAGAAAAGGTAATATATCACCAGAATATGAAACAGACAAGAGAACCTAATTATCCTGGAATGCATGTAATAAAAGTAGTCCTACCATCTCAAAAGAACCCTCTCAATGTTAATGATAATTTAGGTAGATTGGTTACATTTGTTATTCTAGAGAGTTCAAGAGCATGCTGAATGGATTCTTTCTTTAGTAGCTAGATTTCAATGGGAGAAGGGGATCACAGAGAACAAATATGGTAAAAAAAAATCAACTCCTAGCTATTAAAGAAAAAATTTTCTGTTAAACAGTATGTGTTCAATATTCTGTATTAATTATGATAATTAATTTTTTTTCTTTAAAAGGAAGTTTGTAAGCTTTTAGTACTTTATTTGGGTAACTGTGGTTCTGCTGGTTTATACTTGGAGTTATGCTTTGTACCTGAAGTACAGTCCCAAAAGGTACAAATAGTTGAAGCTATTCAGATTATTAAGGTATGACACAGAGGATGGACTAATGTAAGATGAAACAATGCAGAAACATAACCAGACATTCAGATAAGCTCTGAAAATGGTTCATGTTGCAGATTTAAAACACCACAATATGTAATATTAAAGAAATGATAGAATCAGAAGTGTCTTGTTATGGGATATGTATAAGTCTTAAGAGGATAGAGATGATTCCTTGACCTATAGAAAGAAAATTATGTACAAAAATTTGTGGGAACATTAAGTTTTTGGGGAAAGTTTTTACTTAGTCCAGTTGCTTTCTTAAGGGCCTTTCTTGATTAATTAAAGTGCAGAATGGGTAAGATATACCAATCAAAACATGGAGTTTGAAAATCTTACACAATTCAAACAGAAGGCAACTATCCTGACATTCAAGTACAGTAAGTGCCAGACAAAGCTGTCACCTGGTGTTTGTAAGCAGGGCCTTGGGGGCACACTTGTGTAACGTCAGGGTGATTGCTTGAGACTCGTAACATATGCTGCCAAAGCTCAGACTGAATCTGAGCATCAGTGTGCAGAAGCAGAAAAAGGATTTCTAGCTGTACTGTATGCAAGATAGGAATTAAGTTTATTTCTTTTTCCCGAGGGAGACCAGGTTTTGTTGAAAAAGGTCGTGAGTTTTGAAAGACAACTACAAAAGAGAAGTTAGAAAAGGCCTCTGTATTTCAGAAATTTTTCTTTTTCAGTTTCAATTGTATGATTTAGAAGCAGAGATGAAAGGGGAAAAGACTGTGTGGTAGCAGAAAACTTGTTTTCAGCTGGGGATAGAAATGAAGTAGGAAGACATAGGAGTCTGATACTGGAACTAAGTGAACCTGCTCAGAAAAAAACTGCTTCACAAGGTGTGACAGTCAAACTGCCAAAGATAGTGAAGGCTATTAATATCTTGCACTTATAACAACTTCAAAGCAGGTCTTTGTGACAGAGGTGATACTGTATTTAAGAACAACAGTCTATTCTGTGTGGATTTCAGATGGTTGGTTACTATTTTCCACATGTGGTAATACCAGAACTGCAAATATTAAACATAAAATTAGGTCAGCTGAGTTTGTAGTTAAGCCACAGAGTAGTGTCAGTGAATCTGATCCTTTCACCGGCTGCAGTGTTGTTCAATTGAAATCAGACCACTAAACAATTTATCCAAAAATAAAGCTATTGTATACTGTTATAAGTAGTATAAGAGATGGGGGGGGGGGAGGGGATATATGTAGATATATACATATATATATATATGTATATATGTATATATGTATATATGTATATATGTATATATGTATATATGGAGGGGGGACAAAGATGGATAGAGACAGGTAGGCACGATGGATCAAATCTGTTAATATTGTAGAACTGGGTTTATGTGTGCATTATCCAAACTCAAATAAAATGTAAGGATATTGGCAAAGAAAACAGTGGTATTTGAGGAATTTTGCCTTATTCTGGGGAGGTGGTAGTTAAGAAAAAAACAACTGTATAAAGAATATAAGATATATTTTCAGAGCCTTCATCAAGAGGAGATAGGAAAGAGGTGGACTATGTGCCTGTAAAAGAACAAACTGTAGAGTGCAAATGGATCAGAGGAAGTGCTGAGCAATGAAACACAGAGCAAATATGCAGTACTGTGTATTGCCTCTTTGTAAAGGGTTGTTGAAGGACAAGTAATGTGTAACTTTGTGTTGCAAGGCAACACCTCTGAAACGTTCTTGTGAAACTGGTTTGACGTCTGTATACAAGGACAGGTACAGAACTTTCCTCCTCCTTTTCAGATTTTAAAAAAGCGTTTGTAGCTTGCTTAAAAAAATGTTTGCCTTAGAAATGAGTCCAGGGACAGAAATTTCATTACCTGCAGGATAGCTGCAAGTGTAGGGCTAGTTCCTTGACTGTGAAGGCCATGGGAATCTGTTATGCCCACTGCAGCTCCTGCCCTGCTGAGGTGGCTGGATTTCCTGCCAAGGAAGCCAAGGTGTGTCTGGTGTGTGCCCAGGTCTTGTCTTGGGTCTGTACTGGGGAAAATGGGAACTTGGAGTGAGCAATGGGGCATATCAGCCCTTAAGCATCAGTGTTTAGTTCTTAGACATTAACAGCCACCTAATAATATTACTTTGCCTTGGAGGCTGCCCAGTTTCTACCTTCTTAGCCCGATCCTCAATTTTTTGTCTAGTTCTAGTGAACGTAATCTGACTGTACCTGTATTATTTCTCCTGTTTGATAGTCAAATATACTCTGCTCAGCTCAGCAGCTTGGTTTCCTGAAGCCCTGTTAATTGCCAGTCCTTTTCTCCTTGTTTCCTTCTTTCCGATCTGGTGTGTTCTTCAGTCCTCTTTTCTTCTTCACACGATCTGTACCATGATCTGCTCCACCATCCATTCATTTGTTCCCATTTTTCCTTGCTCTTAGATTTGGATCTTGTCTGCTCTTTAGATCAATGCTTGTGCTTCCTCCTGCATATTTCTTGCAGCCTGGAGAAGCAGGGTGTACCACAGACAGCCAAGAAGAGAGAGATTCCCTTTCCTTTTTTCCAGTTCTAGCATCTGTGCAGTCCCACTCCTACTTTTCCGATGGTGAAAACATTTAAGTGAAAAGTCTGACTTTTCATATAGTGACTCCATACCTTTGGTTTACATTTGGGTTATACGAGCCTATTGCCTAGCCCATGACTTACTGCAGAAGCTATGAGAGAAAGTACAATCTAGAGACTCTGAAGATATGAGGGGACTAAGCACAGTGAGCTGCCCTGCAGATCTGGTACCTGTGCTGGCTGGTCTGGAGCTGTGAGAAACTCAAACATGCTAGGGACATTTGTATCTCTGGCAAGTTTTTATTAAGCTTTTTTGGTGCTATCAGGCCCCTGAGGGCACTAACAGGCCTCAGCTGCCCTGGCCAGTCTCACCAGGCACCCCTGCCACCCCTGCCCGTTGCTCCAGGATCCTTGTTTAAGCTCTGGCCAGGGCTAGCAGTGTTGGTTTAAGCTACGATATAGTTGTACCTTTGTGAAGACCTGCTTCTGTCCCTGTCTCCTGGCTGGATCTTCTGTATAGATCCCAGCCCTAGTTCATCACTTGCCCTGGTTCATCACTCACTCTGTCTGGGGCTGTCTGCAGACCCTGTTAGCAACCCTGCCCAATGTGGTCAGCCCCAGTAAGACAGCAACCATCAGGGCCAACGTCACTCCTGACTCCCCAGCTCTGAGGGAGCAGCCATCACTTGCTGTGCCTTGACACTGGTTTGGCTCTCATATATGTTGTTTGGCCAGTCCGAAGACTAAAAAAAGAGATCTATATCAAATGCTAGTGCTAAAACAGAGCAATGATACCAAAAGAGTACAGAATTATTGTCAGTTATCCTTTCTCCCCAGAGAGCTTCACAGTGTGCAGTTCCATGACAGCTTTAACATCACGAGGAAGTTATTTATGGAAGGCACTGTAGGTGGGGAAAAGAAAATTCCATCCCTTGGAAGAGTTGGCTGTTTATGCGGTTCCTTCGTGTGCTACATATCTCTGATGATAGGTATTTGTCTTCATGGCAGATTTCTGTCTAATATTGTACTACTTCCTGCAGTGCACCGACTCTTCCAGCCTTTTACTTGAGTCCTGACCTTGATTATACACTCCTTTTTATGAATAATAACTGCAGGCTTCAAAAAAACCCCTATTGTTATACTTTTTAATTCCCTAACCAGTTCAAGATCCTTCCTCTTGCAGAAAATGTTTGAGATTAGTATATGACTTTGGGGGTTGCCTGAAAAAGTAATGAAGCATTTGGACCTTTGGCTTGTAGGCCTTTTATTTAATTTTATTCCTCCCTCACAGCTTGGATCATGGAGCCGGAGCCAAGGGAGCAGGCGGGCATGCCTTCAAATTGTAATTTGCCTTCAGCTGTACCTTTTCTTGGTGTACGAACGCAGTCCCCGAGTGTCACTGCTGAAGTGCTCTCATTCATGCTGTTTCTGTAACTGAGCACTTACGGCATACTGATATAGGAGCCTCTCTTTGTTTAAGAATGTGTGCAGTATGGTTTTGTACAAAAGCTATTACACTGGGTAACTGGATCCTCTGAGGGGCTGAATGAGTTAATATCTGAAGACATTTTCCTTCTTTTTGTTGCAAAATTTTCTTTCTTCACCCTTCTTACTCTTTTCGATTTTTGTGATCTTACTCTGTTAATTGATCGCTGTTTTGCCCGTTTATTTTGGGCAGGAGGCTATTAGCATCTTGCTTGTAAATGACAAGTTTTCAAACAAGGAACTATTTTGTTTTTCATTTCTTCTATTTTAAGTATCTAGTTTATCTCATTTGCTAATTATACCAGCTAATCTTTCCAACCATATAACTGTACTGCATGTCTGATCGTATGACTGGATAGTTTCTTATGTATCTGTGATCAGTTTCTCCTTAAACAAAAGAAGGGTAGTGTGCAGCTTCTAGTTATCATCTGGTCGAAAAGACTTTTACTTAAAAACATGGATTTTTGTTTCCCCTCTTGCTTGATACATTCATCTTTCACTATTTTAAAAACGAGGCTTTTTTTTCCCTAAGCTTTCAAACTGACATAGCAACAGCTGTTGAAGGATACATGCTCTTTCCACATTTTTTCTCTTTATAATTAAAGATGGTTTGAGCCTGCAGTGTTTATATCTGAATTTCACTCTTTAGTGTAGGATTCCATCTCAGTATGGGATGATCTCAGGTGGAAGACAACACCAATGGAGATCTCACCATGTGTTAGGAGGCAGTGGTTAGCTAGCAGATCTCAGTGAAATACTTCCAGACAATAAGATGTGCCTTTGCTAATGACTGCTTATGAATGATAACACTGGGTTCTGGTGGAGCAGAAGCCTTATAAATTAGGGAGGGAAAAAAAAACAGCTACAGATATTGTTGAATGTCTTTGTTTTGCTTACTTTACATTTTATTTTAATTACAATCAGTTTTACTTGTGAGAATAAGAATCATTAAGCCATTAGACTTAGAAATCCTACTTCTTCCCTCTGAGTTTAAGGCCTGCTCCACATTCATGCTGTCCATAAATTTGACTGCAAAGGAGTACGAATTTTTGGAACAAGAAAGTTGAATATGTCTCAATACAACGATAGCTACCTCATTTTTTTTGCAATCTGTTGGCTATGTAACTCAAATGTGCTTTCATCACACTGGGGTATTGCGGCATCATTAGTATGGCTGATATCATTTGTACAGCATGGTACTCATCCTCGCTCCCTGTTAATTCCATGTGGATGTATCACCCCAGTGCAGCAGATCGCACAGCCTCAGAAAGGATGTGATAATAGTGCCTCAGTGAAGGATCTCAGAGGATCCTAGTGATGGTAGCTTTTAGAGATATTGGGAACTTCGAACTTCACAAGATTGCTGCAGGGAAGCCAGTTACTTGCATACTTGCATTGGCATCTGACCTGCAAAAAAATGTAAATCCAAAACTATTTACTTTAATTTCACACTTTTGCTCTCTAAGTCATCTGTTATTTCGCAATGCCTTTTCAGTGGCAGCTGTATTGAGCGACTGGGAAGGTGTAAACTCTGTACATTAGAGACAGGTGATTCCAAGCTTTTATATTTGCAGAGGAGAAAATGTTTAAAATTAGTTGCCCTCATCCAGTTTCCTAGTTGCATTTCCAATATTTATTCTCATAGCTTACCTTATCCTGCTACTTCTATTTACATTGCCAGTTCTGGCAATTTCTGTTTCTCTGCAAAACTCCTGTAAGCCTGGCCCATGTCTTCGCCAAAGCTGCCGTGTAAATAGAGTGTTTATGAAGCTGAATGGCTATTGTGGCAACAGCAGTTTATATTTGATTTTGTCTGAGTATCAGTCATACAGAAGAGTCACTCAGCAAAGTGGGAGGGTGAATCTACCCTGTGTATTTGTACCAGTTTGCAAACACAGCCATATATTCTCTTTCATTTGTTGAGCTGTTTTTTGGTATAGAATGCAGAAGTGAAGCTGCTGCTCCCATAATACACAGGAACAGCAACACAAACTCGAAGAACTGATTTATGCCCTATTTCCACTAAGTTATGCAAATTGTAAATCTTCAAAAGCCCTAGCAATCTGATGCAAATGGTATGATCATTGTTGGAAGCTGATTTCCATGTGTATACGTTGTATGCATGCCTTCAGACAATATACAGCCATCTTCTATTAGCAAAAAGAAGTAGTATTCATTCATTTAATGATTAAGGAGAACCTTGTTTTCAGAGGGAAAGTAAAGAAATAATTTTGTCACGGACAGGCACGGCTGGGGGTAAAAAGAAGAAAAGATGAATTGATCGTTTACTGTATGATGTATTCATGGATTTTCATAAAGGAATCAAAAGAGTGCATCTAACAAACGCTGCATACAAAACAGGATTAAAACTGACCTAGAAACTAATATTCAAAATGCATATTATGCAGCTGAGGGAACTGAGGTGGTTTAGCCTGGAGAAAGGAGACTGAGGGGAGACCTTATAACTCTTGACAACTACCTGAAAGGAGGTTGTGGCGAGGTGGGGGTTGGTCTCTTCTCCCAAGTAACAAGTGATAACAAGGACAAAAGGAAATGGCCTCAAGTTGCACCAGGGGAGGTTTAGGTTGGGCATTAGGAAAAATTTCTTCACTGAAAGGGTTTTCAAGCCCTAGACCAGGCTGCCTAGGGACGTGATGGAGTCACCATCCCTGGAGGTATTTAAAAGACGTGTAGATGCCCTGCTTAGGGACATGGTTTAGGGGTGGACTTGGCAGTGTTATGTTAATGGTTGGACTCGATGATATTAAAGGTCTTTTCCAACCTAAATGATTCTATGATTCTATATTCAGTCAGAGAGTCGGAAAGGGGCAATTTATATTAATTATGTCTGTATAATCTTTTACACGCATGTTGAGGTGGAGGTGAGGGTGAAAAATACTACAAAAAATTACAAGGTTACAAGATTGATAATTTGTAGAAGGGGGTGGGGGGGAAGAAAGGAAGAGCTTTAATTTTCACTGTTAGCACCAGAGCTCCAGTACTGCATATGAAAGTCCCTTGCTATTAACGTGGCCTCACTCCTTCTCCTTATCTTTCACACTCTGTTTAGTTGCTGTGTTTGATCCTGATCCAAGATCTGGCTCCAGCAATCCCACACTGTTATTCTTTCCCTTGCTGTATGCATTATCTTGCATGTAATCGTTTTAAAGGTCAGCTATCCACATGCACTATAGACAGTGCAATACCTACTGTAGCAGAAGAATATTGTAAAATTAGCGTAAAAGCAGAACTACTTTGCAGATCTACTCATAAGGCAATTTAGTTGTGTTTTTGTGCTGGGTTTATAGTCAAGACTTAATTACACCTAGAAAGACTGCTTTCTAAGCAGGGTCATCTGTGATCCTGTAAAATCAAGGAAAGAGGAGAAGCATGTTTTGGAAAGCTGGATGCTGATTCACAAAGAAAGGGTAAAGAGCCCTTGGGATGGATATGCAGATGCAAACCAGAAAGGATAAGTAGTTAGACTTCAACAGGAAGTCTTCATTGTGCTTAGAGGCTTTGCTCATACCAGTAAATAAAACAGAATTACTATGTGAATATGTATATAATTTAATTGTTAGCACAATGACTAACTGTCAAGATTTTGAATCAAATAGAAATAGTTCAGAAAATTAGCAGGTTTGCTTCTCTCTCCTTTTGGAAGGAGAGTGTTTAAACAGATGAGTATGAACTAGGGCATCACCTAGCCTCAGGGCTAGAAAATGGCCCCAGCCTCTTTTATTTACTTTGTAGACATAAGCATCAGCCTCAGAAAGGGGACAAAGCATAGATAACCCTGTGACAGGATCACTGTATTGAGAAATGGGTAGTAAAAGGTGTAGTCAGTCAAGGTAAAGTGTTGATTAAAGATCTGATCCCAAGCTTATTCTGCATTTTCAGCACTCTTATGAAATTCCCAGGGGACATTAGAGGTGCCTTTCTATGCAGTCCCTAAGGGGAATAAGCAGCTGCTTTCACTTATAGTGCATCTCTTCTAAAGACTAATGGGATTTGCTGACAGGAGAGAAATAATTTGCACCTGTCTATGCCATCTTCAGAGCATCTGGTCAATTTAAACCAATTTACATCAATATTCAAAGAGTGTGAATATTGATGTAATATTACATTTTGAAATTGGTCCATTCATTATTTATGATGGATGTTGCTACGCGTCAGTTTCTTTTTGGACTGTCTAGAAGGAGGATTACTTGTTTCTATTGACCAACAGTAATGTGGAAAATTCTGAATTCTGCTACAAATGTACACGAAAAACACATTCCCCCATTGAAAAAAAAAAACAAAAACAAAAACAAACCCTGGTACATAGATCAAATAAAAATTCTTTTTCTAAATTACTTTTGTGCCTACAAGTTTTTATTAGGACACAAAATAGTCTGGAAGCATTTTATGAAGTTTCACAAGCATTTCAAGAGCTTGCCTTCAATTTCTCACAACTTTGCCAAGTTCTAAGCATTGAGGGTGAAACCTTCCATCTGAAAGATTTGCCTTAGCCTGAATTTTTCTGGAAACCATCAGTAATCAGTTTATGGCCATTTCCTTTTATCTTTGGATACCATGTGAGATCTCCTTTTTACCACTTGTTTGGTCCCATTCACAGAACAAGACTGAAAGAAACTACATTGTCCTTTGAAGTTAAAAACAAGTAAAAGCATTGAGATGATGTTAATGTGATGTTCTGTAATTCCGTGTCAAACAGTGACTTGATATTTGGCACCAGAGCAGGCCTCCTTGTTAAGAATGTGTCGTTTGCCAGCAAGTATCTGTGAAACCTACTGGCATAACCTGAATCTGTAGGATAGATCAACAAGCTGGATGAAAAATCAGTGATACTTTATATGAGGTGTGCTATTATGTCCCAGAACAGCAGGCTGTGCCACGGGTGAGTTTCCAGTCTTTTCTTTGACACTCTTGAACATCAGGAGTATGTCTAATGGTTCCTTGATTTTTGTTTTGCTTTTGAATCAGAAAAACATTTCTCACTAAGACAGCAAAGTCAAGTGCTGGAAAGTTGGATAGACTGATAGGTTATCTTTGCAACCCTAACCTAAATATTAGGATGCAATTTTGTTTTGTGTGCTTATAGTGGTTTGTTTTGGTGGGATATTTCTTTCATTCAGTGCTCCTGGTAAGCCATGTGAATCATCAGGGTGATTCAGAACTATAACATATAGGCAGCTGCTCTTGCTATATTTATTACTGAACTTAGAAGATATGTAGTGACAGGACAGGGGACGGGAAAAGTGTCTAACGCTGCTAGCCTACAGTGTGGTTTTACACAAGTCAATGAAAGCATGTTTTTTAGTTATGATCACTGGGAGTATGTAGTCTCTTAGTCAAGAGCAAGTTGGAGCTTGCATTGAAGCCCACAAAGATATATGAGATCTTCTTCAAAGCCCCTTATCACTTCCTGAAAGTTTCACAGACAGAACTGCTGAGAATGAACTTGAGATCAAGTATTGACTCACTCAGTATATGGGTGTCCAGTTGCTTGTCTACTTTGAACCAAGAGTACTTTGTACCAAGTACAATACACTGAAGAATGGAGCACTGCATCCTCAGAGGAGCCTTGTCTTAATTCGGGTCATTACATTGAAGAGTATGTATCATAATGTGCTTCCAGTAGGAGACTGACTTTGGCATTTCCCAACTTGTTAGGACTTAATTTTGCAGCAGTTGCATTCTATTAGCATTGTGAAACTGAGAAATAGTCTGCAGCTTTATAATGGAAAAGGTAAAACATACTTAAATGAATCATTGAATTTTATACAATGGACCTTTTTTTCCTTTTTTTTTTTCAGGTTTTTTTTTCAACAGCAGGAGATTTTAGCACCTTATTCTACTTGTGTTCCCATTTAGCTTTGGATATCATGTGGGATCTCCATTTTTCCAATTGTTTAATCCCTTTCACAGTTGATTGTTTTGACCTTTTCTCCCTCCAAACCTTTTAACTCTCCAACAGTTGCAGTTGTCACTTTCTGACTGAAATGGCACAGCTTCTGCTCTGCAGTGTTAATCAGTGCCATTGCAGAAAAATGTTAAGAGACAACTAGTGAAAAGAAGGTAAAAATAGTGAGGGGGAGAAGAGACAGGAAGATGGAGGCAACTGGTGTATGCCACAGACTGTGTCCTTCTCAGTGTGGCTGGCAGCTACTGGAAGGGACCCAAGGCTCAGTGGTATACTGCAGTCTTGGTCAGGACCCTCATTTCCCTAATGATTGTTGACTCTTTGTGTAAAAACAAAGACTTAGGTTAAGATGAAGTGACCTTGCTACCTGCTGATCTTGTCTCCCTTTGTGTGAACAACTGATTTGTTGCTTGTTATTTATTTGCATTTCAGCTGATTCCCAAATTGCTTCAAATTTTTCCCATCACTAATTAGAAAGTGGATGCACTGAAGTGTAAGGTGAAATCTCATCTTTGCCAGTTACTTTGAGACTCTCAGTAGTTCTCTGTATTAGCATGATCATCCCATCATAAAGAGCCCTGGCAGGTTACAATAGCTACTGTCTCTAATTCATGCCTGCCAAGCCTGTTCACTTAGCAGCAGGTGATGTTTCAATGAGAGTTTTAACAAGTCTCCCCATTAGACAGCATCTTCTTGGTTTCCTCATTATAGCAGGATCTGATTTCCTTCATTAGCTAGAAGACTTCTACTTGTGGTACACATATCCAAGAACTTGTAATGACTTCAGACTTTCTAAACTAGCATCCAAGCCCAATTAGAGTTGGTTAGATCAATAACTGGGGGGAACCAAATAAATAAATAAAATTAAAAGAAATAAACAAAACTAATTTAAATCCATTACTTGATTTTCTTATTTACTGTTGTGGTTTCTACATGTTTTCCCATCAGTATCGCAAATGCAAAGGAAGTGTGTGCTGAGAGTCCTTTTATCCTGACGAAGCTTTGTACAAAAAAGCTTACTTCTAAGTGGAAAAGAACACCATAACTTTTCTACTGATATACGACAAGGTGATTCCTATTGTATTGATCCAAAGTAAATATAACCAGGATGCTGTGCCACCTTGAGTTTTCTTGTGGAGCTTTTTGCAAGTATGACAAGACAAGCGTTACAGATCCTGAGTTCTGATCCCTGGTTTATAGTTTCATATCCTGCTGCTTTATACTAACATGAACTTGGAGTAGACCAGAAATAACGTTTAGTAGGAGACAATTTTTAGAGGACAATCTATTTTGGAACAGGATCCCATGCTGAAGTTAAGCATAGGATATCAGCTCTGAGCTTAGAATTTCTTTACAAAGAAAGAAACAATTATAGAGATGTAAAAAGTTTAATCTAACATTTAAACAACCTAAAATAAGAAGTTCAGTAACGGATTATCATCTTCAGCAAATCACTGTTTGCAACCTGCCTCAGACATACTGGGATTCAACGACAGAATCTGTGTTAACAAGAATGACCATTGAAAGGATCCCCAAGGCCCATCAGGGTGAATCGTATAGCCTGAAATGAATGTAACTTGAGGTACAATCAGCTGTTTAAATACACTCAGCTTTTGACGATCATTCCAAGCAAACCTCAGTATACATTCAGAATACTGCTCCATTGTTGCTCAGGTGCTTATAGATGTCTGGGAACGAAGATGTCTGGGAAGAATAAACTGCAGTGAATTCAGTAACTATTGCCTGTATGGAACTGGGCGAGTGTGCACATCTATTTCTTAAGACTATCCCACACTTTATGAGGTCTTATTGTGATGTTCACCAAGAGGACTGAATGCAGCTTAGGAGATTGTTGTGTATTTGATAGCCTGTGATGATAAGAGGGAAGGCCCTGACCTGCATTACACTTCTGATAGTTTCTGCTGAGATTTACTTACGGAAAACTGGCACATTACAGTACTTTAGTAGAAGCTGCATGGAGTGCCATTTGTGAAAATGCATTCATGTCATAGGAAAACTAGCAAAATTAGTAAATCTTTAAGAAATATTGCTGGATAGGGAGGATTGCAAAAGCAGCATATATTAATTGGATTTCATTTTATTGAAAATGGTTGAAATAACTCCAATGACTAGGTCTAAATCATAAAGTTGTATGGTAAAATTAGGCTTTTGAATAAAACACTGGTCCTAATGTCTTGTATATCATTATATGCTTTAACAACAAATGAAGGAAAACAACTCATTCCCTTCTTTTCATTGTTATGTTTGGGTTTATATGTGTTCATGACTATCGGTGGCTGATCCAGCCACAGGTGATAGATGATCCTTTTGTTAGTATGGTGGTCTCTGGCTGATTGCACCTCTCATGTAAACTATTTTGTGTAATTTATGGAGCATGATTCATGGGTTTTCATGGAGGGCTCAGGACTTTGGATATTCTTGTGAACACACTCCTGTGAAATACCGTATCTCACTTATTTTATAACCTTAGTAGGGATATTGTGACATTAGCTTTTTCTCATTTGTTAATGATCTATTGAAATTTTACTCAGACATCTATTTGCAAATACTGGAAATACATAAAGTTCTCATCATATGTGATCCACAAACTTATTGTAAAAAATAAATTAATCAACATCAGATCATTTATCTGAAGGCTGCTCAAAATGTTTAATTTATTTTGTAGAGTTTTTGAGTATGCATCTAGAAAGAATCAACAATGTATTTAGTAGTAAATTGTTAATAAAGAAGGTATGATATTTTCAAGACATGTAATTTTTAAACTTAGTTTTATCTTTTGTGACCAGGCTGTGGTTATGCAGATACTCATAAACATAGATGTCCATAAAATTCTGTGTTTTCTTTTCCAGAATATTTACGAATTGATTCATTTATACTTTTCTTTTTGCTTATAACTTAAAGGTACTCTGTTTAATACTAGGCTATAGAAGCTGTGTAACAGGTGTAACCTGGGCAAACATCAATCACCAGAATATTAGTCTTTCTTTTTTTTCATACCCACTGATATTCCAAGTAACCTGAGATGGATGACATTTTCGGTTGTACCGTTAATGGAGAATACATCCATGCTTAGTCTTCTTTGGTTTTGATTTAGTTCGTGGCTTTGTTTCCCGAACAGAGAAAACAATGCCTAACTTTAAATTAGTGGTTTGAGTTTTAACTTGAAATACTTTCTGATATGATACATTCATTCTCATGACCAATTGTGGTGTCATAAGTCTCCAGAACCAATGCAGATAGAGCTGGAAAGTTATACCTTGCCTAGGCCTGGTGCTATAACATTAAATTACTATGTTCTACAGCTCAGTGATTTGAAGGCACTTTAATTTTCCTTCTAGCAGGGAATGATGAAGGCAGGAATGTATGAAAAGCTCCTAGTTGCTTGTAATTAAGGTGCATTGGTACATCTCAGTAAAGGAAAATCTCTCACAAGTAGAGCTCTTACTGTAAGCAAAATATAGTTACTGTTTTGACAGATGATGTCAAAGGCTTTCTCGCCTTTGATCCATACATTGACATTATTCATAATGCACTGAAGTACCAAGCAAGGTAGCACTAAACAGCACCACAGAAATTACTGTTTATCCCTACACACCATCCTTTTTTGGACAAACCTCTATTTCAATGCTATTTGCTTCTTGTCCTCTGTAACATTATAGTCGATGACAGTGCAGTGAATCCTCCCACATTTTTATTTGACATAGCTGAAAATGCTGTGGCCTACGTTTGTTCTTAAGATGGATTGTTTTATGAAGGTGGTAGAGAAGCAGTCTGAAAATGGAATAGTTAGGTTCTATGTTGTATCATAATGTTATATTTTCTTCAGAACAAGTTACTCCTGTTTCACTGTCTTGGCATAGCTTTCAACAAAAAGATTGGAGGAAGTGTATGTGCAGGTATGAAACACGATGCACAGAGAATGACTGCAATGACACTCATTGTAAACCAAAACACTGATGCTTAATATCTTCTGAATCAAATTTGCTCAAAGAACATTTAAAGTTAGCAAAAACTTAACATGGAAAGTTTGCTTCTTTATGAATATGTTAAGGCACGTTTCTTTGGAAATCTGATCTGAAATGTCTCATTAACTCTGTAGAATAGTTTATGAGCTTGTTTACCACAGAGAATGAAGAGGTTGCTTGTAAAGTTTGTCCTAATAAAATTCAGGTGAACACTAGTGATGAAATATTACATTATATTTGCTACAAAATCTTCTTTCTTTCCTCACAGGATTGCAGAGATAAAAGCAGCTGGAAAAAAAAAAAATTACAAATTGACATGCAGCATGCAAAAGATACAGTATAAACCAGTTCCTGGAATGCTACAGTTTCCCCAGATATTTACAGTTTCAGCTTCATGGTAAGATACTCCCTGGAATGTCGTTGGTCCCAGGATCTCAAAAGGATCTCCTGCCTTAGAATTGGTTTCGACAAAGATACAACTTGTTCGTATTTCCAGAGAATTGTTTAAATTCTCAACAGTTCTCCAACTCTTTAAAAGTAGTTAATATTTTTAATAACAGAATTAAATATGTGTCTTGACTTTTAATTTGTGAGCATAATATATCATTTACTTGAGGGAAATGTGAATTCTCCGAAAAGAAAATAGAAGATGTAGATAAATGTTAAATACTTTCAGTGCCACCTATTGGCTGATAAATTATTCAATTTAACAATAAACATCAGCTTCATAATTTTGGACAAAGTGAGATAGGGTAACTTATAATAATATTTCTAATTTGCACTGAATGTAAAGCCAACATCAGTGACTACAATCACATTCAAAGACATTATCACGTTTCCAAAGAATTTAAATTCTAAACACCTATTTGTTTTTTGCTTTATAGAAAACAACACATGAATATATCCTGTGGGATGCTGCAGACATCTCATGGTGGGAGCAATGTTCTAAAGCATATAGTGAATAAGTAAGGTGATGGGAGACATAGGAAGAGCTCAGGAAGTGATTTAATCTTGTCTTTTTAGCTTGATGATAGGTTTTTGTTTGTCTGAACACATGATCTAATCAGTTTAGCTACAGTTAGCTTCTTCATAAAATTTCAACCCAAAGATACTCTTCACTGCACCTTGGATTCCATTTCTAGAATATACTAAGCACTGTGGTATCTCTGGGCACTTAAACATTTACTTAACCTCTCACATACATATTTTCATCAGGAACCTGAGGAATATAATTCAATTCACTGGAACTACACACATACTTAAAGGTAATGTCACGATTATATTCTAGAGCAAAGCAAAGTTTTCAGCCTTGCATGAATGAGGCTTATGTGTTTTAGCATCTTTAAAATGTTCATGCTTCTTAATTCTCCCAATGTCTTTGAGTTTAGGATTTCAGGTAAACTATGCAGAGGGTGTGTTTATACAGGGAAGGCTTATTTTTTCCATACATATTTATGAAGCTTGATATTTCATTGCAGACGGGATAACTGAACAGTTACAATTGTTTCTTAGTTCTAGGAATTCTACCCTTAAATATGATTTATACTTTTTTCCTCTGTGCTCTGAAGTTTTTTGTTTGTCCCCTGGATAAATTATACCACAGTAAAGAGGTGAAATTATGCCTGATAATTTCAAAGGCACTTACTGCTATGAAAACTGGGCTTGATTATAGTTCCTTATGTCAGAAATGGACTTAGGGTCCCACACAGCTCCTTGTTTGTATGATGCTGACACCTTTTTTAAGAAGATGTCAGATTTTTGTCGTTTAGTTGAAGATTATGTTCCAGGTAAGATATCTTTTTAACCAGTGAAGCTAAAAGGAAAAAAACTTGGGGTGAAAGAGAATTAGCTTATCTCTTTGATAAACTAGATCTTTTAGGTCTTTGGAGAAGAGCTGAACTGCACCAATGCCAAGAGTCTAACCACTGCAAACTGCCAATAGACCAATTTCTGGCCAGTCCTATCCTGAGAAAGGGAGTTTATCTCACACCTCCTTAGCTACCTGAGAGTTCAGAATCTACCTAAGCCTTCTGTCTAAGTTCCTTCTAGAGTCAAAGGCAACCTCTCAAGATTAGCAACTTAGAGAGAAATCCTAGTTATAGGACAATGAACCAGAACAATAAAGTAGCTTTACTAGATGCCTGTCCCATATCAGGGACTACACACGGAATGCGGGTGCCCTTAAATTTAACACAACACTTTTTAGGAGGCTGAAATTTTGAGATACGTCCTACTCTTACTGTCAAACTCTTTGACTTTGAACATGAGTAGGTACTTTGCGAGCATTTCCAGTTGTCTCAGTTTCTTTAAAAAAAAAAAAAAATCAGATCTCTGTTACAAAGTAATCTTGGGATCAACGGCCCTGGCTGGGGGCAGGCGGGGCAGGACCTCTTCGGCTGAGGCCCCAGATGTCATGGGACTGGCCCCAGCTGCAGAGATCCACCCTGCCTGGCCCACGGACAACCTCCACCATTCCTGTCCCCATAGTACACTGACACTGCCAATGTTTTGGCACTGATTTAATCCCTCCTGCCAGTCCTTTTCTACTCCTGGCATTAATTTTTTCTTCTCCTTACACCCTCGCTGAATGAGGCTGCCTTTTTCTGGCACTGAAATGCAGCAAAGCAGCCTGAAGGCTGTGAACTTTTGGCCACAGATTCAGAAGCCATGACAGAGGCTGAGGCAACAAAATGACTCAAGGCCGGAAGCACGTTTGAAAAAAGAAAGAAAACCTGTCCCATAGGATTTGAAATAAATTAGGTTTTTACTGAATGACAACACAATTCTTAGCCAAAGGACAAAAGAAATCCCAGGATGTGAACAGGGCTTTCTTTAGGCTAACACAGTGCAAAAATCCCACGAGTTCCGGTGCTAAACTATATCCTCTTGGTGAGGGAAAAATCCCACACTACCATAATTATTCAATGACAGAAAAAAAACCCTCTGCCTTAGAGTTTCTCTGAATCCCAGCTTTCAGTATGGCTCCACCAGACAAGAGCTGTTCTCAGGTGTCTCTCGATTATTTCAAAGCTCTGGAAACAATTTTAGTTCTTATATTCATTAATCTGTAACTTATTTGCTATTTGGTAGCACATAAAACTCTTACACTGGTGGTTCTACTTTAATTCCCATACCCAAATCTGATACTATATAGACTGAACCACAAATGACCCTTAGATGTGTAAGCTTATTTCCTGGCTATGGGCGGGATTGTAAGAGGGCGTCTGATTAAAGGACTAGAAAAATAGGTATGGCAGCTGATTTGCAATTCTTCTGATGTTAGAGGCTTTTGCTTACACAGATCACAAGATTTTGGTACTATCACGTCCAAACTCTATTTACAGTTTTAATTAGTCTTCTGGGTAAAAACAAATTTGGATCTGGAATATAACATGTCTTTTTCAATACTAAAAAGCCACTGGTTGCTTATGTAGCTATTTTTAATAAATTATTTCATTTTTAATATATTAATTTATTTCACTTAATCAGTCTCTCATTTCCCAATAAGGCCGTTTTTATATTAAATTGTCAAGCATTTATCTCTGTGTGGATAAACTTTTGCCACAGAGTTGCCTATGGTATCATTGTCATTTTGGTCCTTTCATTTTCCAAATAAACAGAAATCATGTAAGACCTACCTTTCAGATGAGTTGTTTATCATTTTTCAATATTTTTATCATTTGACTCAGAAACTCATTCCTCCTGACCCATATTAAACCAATTTTTAATAATAGTTTTAGTGAAAACTTGTCATTACTGTGATTAATCTCAACTGATGACAACACACTGCACAATGAAATGATCACTCTAGAAGTAAACAGCAACTCTATTTAACAGGGTTTCTTGGGTCATGATGCTTGTTCAAGTATTGCCAAGTTTATAATAAATTATCTCCATATGGTATTAACTGTGTTCATGTCAAGGACATAGGTCTCAAGTGTGATGATTTTAAATTTATTAAAAAAAAAATTAGTAGAATGAAGAACTTGAGAACACAGTAGCAATACAATTCCAGCACTAATTTGCTATCAGCGAGATTGTCTGAGCTGCTACTTTAGACAGTGGTTCTGGGTTGTGTCTCTCCATAAAGTATTTAAAGATGGAGTTCATTCTTTGTTAAAGATCTCTCTCAATCAACCAGTTTGCTACTTGGAAATACAGAAATAAAAATTGAGAAAAACTGTCTCCTACTTGCCAAACTGTTAACTCTTTGTTCTCCCTTCAGTTCTTCAAAAAGCTAATTGCTGCACAAATTAGTCTCAACTAGAGTGGAATGTGAAGAGTAAATAAAGAAAATTGTGGGTTTATATTATTGAAAATTTATATCTATGGGATACCCTTGTCTGACTCCTATGATTCCATGCTTGTTATTTATATAATTAATTACTGAAATAATTCTGTGGCTCCTTTTACTCAAAACTATGATTCTAAGTCACAGCCTGGTACTTGTATTTTTCCAGGACAGTTTTACAATGCCTATCACTGTTTATTAAGAAAAGAAAACTCCTTTTATATTTATTCCTGAATATTTCATAAGAGTTGAGTTGGAATTCCCAACTTTCAGAAACTGGTATGTGCATTTTGAGTTGAACTAACATTAGCTTGAGAGTTTTTGTTTTTTGAAAAAGTCACTGTATTCTGAATTTTATATGAGAATATTATAACTTTATTTCTGTTTAAAGCTGAAATCAATTCTCTCTTGAAGAGACAAATCATTTATTTGCTTTATCTGAAAACATTGCAGTGTTTATAGTCCAAAATTATGTTCTCTGGGTACACTTCATGTGATGTTGTTGGCTTGTTATGTACATCATTAAAAAAGATGCAAAAATAATCTTAGCCCTCTTTCCTAAAACAGCTAATAACTCACAGTTTCATGCAAATCTAAAAAATGTTTGGTACAATTTTAAAAGATTATATCAGGAAAAAAATTCAAATGTATGAGCATGTTTGTGGACAGCTTGATTGTTATGTCTTGCAGCTGTGTCACATTTTTGCGCACAGATTTATGTTATAGATATTCAAAATAAGCAAGGTTGCAGACCACGTGGATACAATATGGTGATATATTTTGAGAGCAGTACCATTCCTTTAATTCATGTTTAAAATGGCTTCTCAGTCTTCTGAGTACCACTAGAGAGACTAGACTGTTGCTTTTGCTGAAATGGCAGATTACTTAGCATGCGTACCTCATGGTGCCTTTCAGATGACGCTTCACTGCATCTGCCAGTTTCTACGCCCACAAGATCTTTAAAGTAGGAATAGTTTGTTTATTTAAATACTAGCCCTGTTTCTGTGAAAAATTATTAGTAATGGCTGTTCACTAAGAATAAAGAAAAATCACTGAACCCTTAGAGTTACTTAGACTGGCAGCTTGTTTAGTCAATTAACTTATAGCATTGTTTTCCACTGTGGGAGTGTTCGTATGGGACTTATGGGACTTGAGTCTCTTTTATGCCTGATTCTGGACAGCAAAATGGTAAAGTTTATTTTATTAATTTGTTATGACACAGATTACCCAAGGAAATTCTAACAAGCAATTCTTTGTTGATAAAAATATACTCTTCTTTTTTAAATATATCTCAGTGATTTGGCAGCTGAAAAGGGCACGAAAAGTTAGCAAAAGGAAAAGCAAGCCCTAAGAAGGAAATAAATATATATTAAGCACAAATATTATTCCTAACTGAATACATCCATCCATCACATTTTCTATGTTGTTCAGTGTTTGCTTTATAAGACTCTAGCATTGTCCTGCCATTATTTTAAAGAAAGCCAATGCAAATAACTTCAAGACAAACAGCAATATCATTGCACAAGACCAAATTTGTACCACTAAATTTTAGCTGCCTTAAAGTTAAATGTCTCATCTAACTTCTCAATGCTTCACTCTGCTCTATGCTGGTTTAGAGTGCAGTTCACCTAGAACTGTAGTGAACTGACATCGAGAAGTAACTGTCTGTCTCTCTATTTGTATTTGTCTCCCTCAGTTATGCTTAGAAGAGATTGGGTGGCTTTTCTTCACCTTCCCCCCAGTCACCTCAAGCTTATTTGAATGAAGTTAGTAATTAGAGAATTGTTAGAGAATTTAATGTGTCCTGTTCCCTTTTAATCACACGTTTTATGGAAAAACAATTCGCACTTCTATCTTATTCTGATATTAGTTATTATTTCCATCTTCTCATATATATGTCAAAAATACGTTACTGTCCTTAGAGCAAATAACTTTTTAATATTCTCCATTGAAACAAAACTTCTAATATAGTCAGGTTTGTAAATGAGAGCCGTATTCTACTGTAAAGGTGATAGAAAGACACACAAGTGCTACATATTCACATTTTTAATTGATTGAAAATAGAAAAAAAATTTATACAGTTTTATAACAAAAAATAAAATCTTATTTATTGTCCTTCTTTAATTCAATCCCTGGTTAACTAGTTCCTTTACCCAAATATATCCATAATAACATATTTGGGAATCATGAGCCAGTGATGGATCTTTCACTCCTGAAAATTAGTGAAGTACAGCTTGGCTCTTTTCAAATTTTGCATTGTCTTGTAATACAAAGGAGGATGTATTTCATGTTTGCACATATGCTTTCTGATTGTTTAATCAATCAAATCAAAATTTTACAAACAAAAAACATTTGTCATTTCATTACTGCATTGTTTGGGGTTGAAGAGGCATTCGATCATTATAATTGAGTAATGGATATTAGCTAAATAGATACTCAAAATAAACATGGAAAATTTATATAGCACCTTTCATCACAAGGTCCTTTTCAAAATTATATAATCCGTGTACAAACTGAGCATGAATGAAGTGTTAATGTTAAACAACCAGGACTTCAGCAATCAGTCATGGTGAAATCAAGAGTTTTCTTCCAGACAGGTCCTCAAAAGATGTAGTACCTCTTCAACATTAAAAGGGAAAATATTAGGTTATGTGAATATTAAATATTTCTTGCCCCAGTTCTATACAGTGACTAAAAGTTTATTGTTTGAAAAGATTTAAAACCTTAACTTCTTCACTCCACTCCACAGCATGCCTTAAAGTATCTCTTCATATATTTATGGTTTACTTTCCAGTGATAAGTGTGTGATTAGCATTAAACCGTGCTTGGCCTTGTACACAAGCATGAAAGACACAGTTACCTCAGTCTGTAAAAATACAGCTTTCCATTAGAAAAAGCAATTTTACTTAAGATGACATTTTTGACATTAGAAGTGCATTGTTTGGGGTTTTTCTCTTTTTATTTCTGATTAAATTACAATATTAAAATGTCCCATTTATGAATTACATTGGAATTAACAAATATACATTTTATGTTCCCAAAACTTTGTATAAGAAGGTTGCTTCATTTCATGCATTTTTAATTAAGAAGTAAAAGAGCTACAATAGTGATTAATTTTTATTACCCAGAAACACATTCTCTGATATTCTGTAAATGCTCTAAAAGTGTGCCTTCCAGTACTTTTGAAGCAGATGAAATGTTTATTCATTTATAGACGAGATCATGAATCCACTACAGGCAGTGGGAATGTTGTCATGAACTTCACTTGGGACAGGCTTTTCAAAACAGGTTGTTGGATTTTTGCCTCAAATACAAAGGTCAGGTACTAAGTAACTATGCTATAGAAGAAAAAACTTATGCTGGCTGAATTCTAATTGAGGGAGCTGAGTAAGGTTTAAATTCCAGAAATCTGGAGAATGCATAGGGAATAGTTTGGAATACCCAGATTTCCAAGTTTATTTGTGATATTTGAAGGAGATGGTGAAACCTTATCTCTCGCTTGTTCTGCAAAACACAGTTATGACCATGGAGAAATATTTTTCATTTAATATTGTTTTCATGTTAGCAGTGTCTCTTTCATTATTAAGATTAGTGAAGATGTAAAACCATTTTTTGTATATACATGTGGAACCGTTAATTCTATAAGAGACACTGTACTATATAGACTGTAGTATATATAAGACTTTCTAAAGTAGTCTGGGTAATGGTAGTCTTTCTCTACGAGTTTCCTAAGCTCAGAATGACTGGGTAATGTGCACTTGCAGCCCAGAAAGCAAATCACATCCCGGGCTGCCTCAAAAGAAATGTGGCCAGCAGGTTGAGGGAGGTGATTCTCCCCCTCTATTCTGCTCTTGTCAGACCCCACCTGGAGTATTGTGTTCAGCCTTGGGGCTCCCAGCTTAAGGAGATATGGACCTGTTGGAGAGGGTCCAGAGGAGGGCCACAAAGATGATCAGGGGGCTGGAGCACCTCACCTATGAGGGCAGGCTGAGAGAGTTGGGGTTTTTCAGCCTGGAGAAGAGAAGGCTCCAGGGTAACCTCATAGCAGCCTTCCAGTACTTAAAGGGGCCCCACAGGAAAGGTGGGGAGGGACTCTTTTATCAGGGGGTGTAGTGATAGGACAAGGGATAATGGCTTTAAAGTGAAAGAGGGTAGATTTAGACTAGACGTAAGGAAGAAGTTCTTCACTGTGAGAGTGATGAGGCACTGGAACAGGTTGCCCAGAGAAGCTGTGGCTGCCCCCTCCCTGACAGTATTCAAGGCCAGGCTGGATGAGGCTTGGAGCAACCTGGTCTAGTAGAAGGTGTCCCTACCCATGGCAGGGGGGTTGGAACTAGATGTTCTTTAATATCCCTTCCAACCTAAACCATTCTATGATTCCACAATTCTACGAGTTTATGCAAATATAAGCCAACTTGCTGCAAGAATTTAAAGCTGGGAGTTTACTTTCACAGTGCAGATATAAGAGGAATTCTAAATGGGAATGAAGCAGCGTTCTCAAGCCTCACAATGGGCTTGAAGGCATGCTTATTAATGGGCCTCCTGGTCTTGGAATAACCTATCTGCCATAATGAAAAAGTATCTTTGAGCAACTTTTTAAAAGATCAAAGCTGAGGTGGTACAGTTCTGGAAAGCTATCTTTCACTCTCTACTTCGTAATCCAAATAGAGAATATACTGTTACAGTTGGAATGGAGGATCTCTCTGGTAAAGAAAAACAGTCAACTGCATAAGCATTTTGAAAAAAAAAAAAATCCAAACAAAACCCATGAAATCCCAAACCTCAAACCATGTTTATGAAGAGGGAGCTTACAAATGCCATTTAAATGAAAAATATTTTTTTTAATGTTATACTTAGGAAGGGTTAGGATAGGTGAAAGACTGATGGGAAATTTAATCCCCTAACTTTTTGTCCAATTCTGTAACCATGCTTAGAGTTTTGTTAAAATACTGGAAAGAGCTAGCTTCTCCCACCCTACACAGAACGAGATGAGAGACTTTTGAGGAAACTATTGCCTCCAATCTTTCTTTTGATCCTTTTGCATTTCAGAAGTGGCATAATCTTGCACTAAATCTCACTGATCCAGCTGTTTAAATCCAGTGGACTTTAGTGTTGACAAATTTTATAGGGAAGGGTAGTGTCTTCTATATATCAATGGAAAAGAATGGACAAGATTTCAGGCTTTTTCAGTCTGAAACAGAATCAGCCATCAAACAAAAAGAATGATTCTGCATCTTCTGAGCTGGGTATATTAAAATATTGCTGTGGGCATTAGTCTAGTTTTTGGCAACTAAGTAAAATGATAAATTTCAATTTATTTCCCCCAAATGATATAAGAAACACAGTCTACTTGTTTTCCTGTATTCAAACATCTCCAGAGAATAGGTAGTCAAATATTATTGATACTTGTTAAATTCCAGAAAACATTAAAATGCATCATCCATTGCATTTAGTAAATGTATTTTCTGCCTATTTTCTGGCCATCTTTATGTAAACTAGTTAGTAAAAACTGTTATTATTTATTTTCACTATAATCCAAGAAAGGCAGCAAAAAAAGAAGAATTAGTGATTTTTGAAGACTTTAGAACAGTGACAGATAATCTGTAAACAGACTGAAAGAAGAAAAATGGCAAATGGCAAGAAGTTGTGGGAAGAGGTCATGAAGTGTTGCCTATAATTTCCAGATTCCAGTTTTATTTTTTTCCTTTGTGACACTCAAAATGAAGATGTGTACCTTCTTGCAGCAGGTGTTATGCTATACTGGGCTTGTTTTAGTAATAGCATAATTAAGGAGGGATTTGAAGAGGAAGAAAAGCTGGGTCGTAAGGCTAGTAGTTGAAGGAAATAATGGAAAGATTTCCAAGAGTGTAGGTCTAGCTTTCTGCTGTTTATAGGTCTAGGTGTACATTGTCCTGCTGGCAACATAACTTTTGAGAAAATGTTTGTAAGGACTCTTTTACACTATGGTAGGCTTAACATCAGGATGTTTTGCAGTTATGTGGCTGAGTCTTCGCACCAAGTTTAAAAAATACAAAAGAAAGGTTGTTTTGTGTTGTATCTTAAAGATCTCACTACTGTTGCATACAGAATCACAAAATCACAGAATGGTAGGGGTTGGAAGGGACCTCTGGAGATCATCTAGTCCAATCCCCCTGATAAAGCAGGTTCACCTAGAGCAGGTTGCACAGGTCTCCATCCAGCTGGGTTTTGAGTATCTCCAGAGAAGGAGACTCCACAAACTTCCTGTGCAGCCTGTTCCAGTGCTCTATCGCCTTCAAAGGAAAGTTTTTCTCCATGTTCAGATGTAACTTCCTGTTTTCCAGTTTGTGCCCATTGCCCCTTGTCCTGTCGCTGGGCACCACTGAAATGAGCCTGGCCCCATCCTCTTGACACCTGCCCTTTAGATATTTATAATCATTGATAAGATGGTTGACACACATTAAAGAAAGTAGCTTCATTTTTGACATAAAGGTCTTTCCATCATTTTGAATGCTTAATGAAATATTTTTCTCAAATTCCCACAAGTAAATAATGATCACTGTGATGCACATATACACATGCACTTCTTTGGTGGATCTTAGATCGGGAATAAGGAAGTTCATGGTTTATCTGTCACAGTCCTTGCAATATAGCACTTCTTCCAGGAAGGATCTATTAATCAGACTAATTCAACTGTCTGCCCATGCCCGCTGTCCAAAACATTATAATTCCTCCTGACAGTGGTGTCTGTTCTACTGCCAAACCTTTGTAGTCTTGCTTTTCTGTTCAATAATTGAAACCTGCCACCCTTTAAATGCCTTCGTTGCCATTAACTGTTATTTTAATTCTGGATAGGTATTGGGTCACTCAAGATAGATCTTTTTACAAGACTGATTATTTTAAAATTATTTGTTACAATATACAGTATCTTTCCAAAGAGTTTGAGATTGATGAAGGGTCTTAGTAGCCTGATGTTTTTATCTCATATTCAAATACCATGACATCTGCAGAAATTTCAGTGTCAGGGCCCTGAGTGCACCAATGTACCTGGAGTACCCTGACAAGTCTCATCTGAGGCCTCTCTGCTCGTTTTGTCGGGAGCTGCATTGACCTCAGGCTTTTGCCTTTCGTGGTCCTTCCTGAGCTATGCAGTAGGTATGCTGGCCTCAGAGGTTTGCAAATGGGTCTCTGCTCTACTGCATGGTAGCTCTAACCCCTGATCTACTGAAATGAAGTCTCTCATCTTTGTCTGAAGAAAGATGGAGCTACCACCTGAAGAGGGCTCACAGTTCAGAGACCTGCATGGAGAATCCAAGTCTGAGGGGTAGTTATTAAGACTCAAGTCTCTTCTGAAGTGATTCCTTTTCAGCCTAGTAATTCTTGTCGCTGTTCAGCAACAAATATTTTACCTTGATGTTTCCCTATGAGTCTTTTTCTGAACCACTCAGTACTCAGTGTATTCTTCCAATGAGTGGGAAATGGAAATTTATTTCCCTCCTGCCTAAGAGTATTTTATCTCCTCATCACTAAATGCCCTAAAAAGCTGCTAACAGAAGTGGGTGGAGAGGCAAACACAAAAAAAAATCAAGTGTCTTTTTCTTGTGTAGTGTTAAGCAAAATGGGAAAAATAGAATGTGTTGGATATAAATTACTAAACTCATTTGATGTGGTAAATTAGCCTGAATATTAAATAATGCACTACACAGTTTTCCATTGAGAAAGAAAGGCAGTGAAACAGATGTATAATTTTCAAGCTTAAGCTCTTCTCATTATTTTGCAGACACTTTTTTCTTTGCAATATTATCTCACAGTAAGCCATGAAAATGTTAAGTATTGTGTATTGTTCTCACAGAAATTTTTCCCAAAGCCTAACAGCAGTGGAGGAAGATGAGAACTCGACATGACTATTCTTGCCAATAAAGATTAGATAATTGGGGCCATTATTCAGGGTTATCTTCTCTGCATTCTGAACACTGGTCCTTTGGCAGTATTTACACACCTACAGGACTGATCATGACTTCTGTGCCAAGTAAGGATCTGTAACTGTCACTGAATTCAACTGTTTTCACTGTGCTTCTGTTCATAATGCATCACCTTCAGAAAAGCACAGGCAATCACATATGCTGTTCATAGGTGAGTTCAAATACAAGTAGATTCAGCTACTTGCTGACCCAAATAAAAAATCTGCCAAAGGACACTGTAATGGTGAAGAAGAATTAAGAGACAGGACCCAAAATCACTTAGGGAAGTGAAAGGTAGAAATGAGTGCTTTTCTATCATCAAAAGCCATGATATTGTCCATGCCAAGATGTTAGCTTATAAAATGGTTCCTTGAAGAATATAAGTACTTTCACCACCGATAATGCCTATAGAATTTTCCTCACTGTTTTTGCTAGCAGGGAAAATCCACATCAGAATTTGCTACTCAAATTTGTCCTAGAGTGAAATGACTTCGTGCTACAGGGCTTGTAGATATAACAGCAGCCCCCACAGAAAATTTGTTCTCAAAGTGCTGCATAAGTTTTCAAAGATTTCTTCATTCTCATGGCCACAAATGTGGCAGTTAACTATTTCCCTTGACCAGGCTGCAAAACATTTAAGAATTAGTAGACTGGGAACTGAAGGTCAGGAGACTATCATGAGATCAAATACTGGTACAATGAAAATCATTTCTATAATGCTAATTTCTTTAGCCTTCAAAATTGATATAGGTTAAACTTATAGAACAATTGTTTGCATATTTGCAGTATTTTGATCCTGGATTAGAATGGAAAAAAAAGTAAGAAACAATTGTTTTTCAATATAAGTATATCAGTCACTTTTAAAATAAGGGGTAGTTCTGAATGCTCTGGAATAGGAATCTCTGTCTTCTGCAAAATTGGCATTAGTCCTGAAGTTCATTTTTTAAATATGCCTTCAAAATCAGCCAGAGATTTGACAGCTGTGTGCACACAAAATTAAGTGAAGCTAGATTATATGTGGAAGTTGCTTCAAGCAAGACTTGACACAATTTAGTTCTATGCTTAGCAGCGTTTCATCAGAATTATCTGTTGTAATATAACTGTGTCTATTTACTTTATGTACCTATGAAATGTTCACATTATCAAAGGTTTCGTCAGTGAGTACAATCAAACCAAGTCTAGAAATAGCCCTTTCCCAAGCAAGGAAAAGGAGTCCTGGGACTTCAGAACTGTCTATATTTTGGGAAGATATTATTAGTATAGCTTCTTTTTTCCAAAGTGGAAAACATTCATACAAAAACCGGGTATGTTCAGCTGAATGTGTCTTTCTAAGAAAGGTTATACAACCAGTAGAAAGGATCACACAAGTTTCTAAATTTTCCTTTTGCTCTTAAATGACATAGAATAAAACAAAGCCATCATGTGAGGTGGAATAAACTTACAGTTATATGGATTACATTCTATAGATTACAGTGTACAGATGACTGTAAAGTAGACCAATATATGAATGCACCAGAATCCACTAACAAAGTGCTTTGAAAAAATACTTACTTAGAAACAATATAGCCCTTATATCACATAGGAAGCTGTATTGGATTTATGTGACTCATTGCAGGTAGCTATTGCATTACTTCAAGAGACAAGCAAGAATTAGATTGTTTCTTTGTGTCACAGAGAGCACACATTTGGGCAGGACCCTGCCAATCTTCTTCCGTCATCTTCTGTTCCCAAGAACGATTGTATATGGCTGTGTTTCTAGAGCTCCACTCTGAACATGGCTGGAATGTTTCCCAGACAAGAGGGAGAGGATGTCATAGCCAGAATCATGATCTGCTTAGCAGACACAAAAATAATTGTGCACAAGTGTATACATGTAAGGTCTTTGCTAGGTCCATATTTTGTCTTATTTATATAAATGCCAGGTCTGTAGCCAGGCAGTGTTGATATCTGCTGGGTATTCCCCATCCTATTTAAAGTGCCATCTGCTATTTCATATATCTGCCAAATATATGGATTAAGTCTGCTATTTTCCATTTTATGTCACGTTATTAATAATGATAATGAACGTTTGCTGAATGATAGTTGCACAGGCTGTAGTTGTAAAATTCAGACATTCCTGTCCTTTCCTTATTTATCTTACGAGTGCCAGAACTCTGGACATACTTTTCACCTCTCAAGTATTTATTTCTGCTAATGATTCCTTCTAATGTCCCAACATATCATAGTGCTTTACAAAATATTGCTCCCTGATTCATGTAACTAACTACATGAGGCTTAGCATGCATGTATCCAGGCATTTTCAACCTATGCAGGCAGCAAGCATGAAAGTATAGCAAGGTTTAAATAGAGAAAGGAACGATCTGGCAGGGCTCCCCTGTCTCACATATCATTTGAAAAAGCCCATGCTTTCACAGTCACCACAGTAAGATAGCAAATGACTAGTCCTTCCCCACACCTCTCCTGACATGAAGTTTAGTAACCCATTATGATAAACAGTGTGCAGGATGTTTTGGTATATTAAAACATGATAAAATAGAATTAATTTCTTTTTTAAAAGCCTCACACAAGGATGCTTTTTTTCCTTTCAAATATATCTTCCTTGTAAATGCCTGAGCTCTGAAGACCTTTATATCTATGACATAAATGAAGGAAGTATAAAAATAACCTTTCAAAGGGACATCCCATGTGTAATTTTTCACTATATGTAGCTCAATTTCATTGTAGCTGTGGATGCTTATGATTGTTGCATGATATATACATCACATATTTATTGTAACTATTTTTCCACTGAAATCTGGTATCAGACCTCTGCAGTGGGATAGTACAGTGTAATCAGAAGTAATCATGTCTTCGTCATCAGAACTGTCTGTCTCAATGTTCCCAAGAGTGTATAAAAAAGTCACTTAATCACTAGCTGTAATATGTTTGTTGGCAATTTCATTTTTTGTTTCACCTTGAAAGCTACAGTGAGGTCAACCTTCATGAGTACAGTTTTATACTCTGCTTTAATAACTTGAATCCTACCTTGAATATTTTTTACTTACATACATATAAGGTCAGTGCAAACTGTAAATATGTCTGTCGTTGAACCAATCCTCTTGATTTTGGCCTTGTTTTCTGACAGTTCTAGTAGCTTGAAATAAACTTTCAGCTAGGTCCAAAAGAGGATTTAGTAGCTAAAGCACACTTAGGTAAGACTAAGTCCGTAAATTCAAAACTGTAGGAATGAAAAATGGTGGTCACATTCTGCTTAGCCTTGGAGGTGTCACAGGTCCATGAAAGATCCCCTTTTCACATGCAGGACTTTGAAGGATTCAGGACATGTTTGACAAGTTGCTTAACTGTGGTTTTTATCTAGCCATTAAGGGTTCTCCACAGTTTTGCCTAGTGAGTTTTAATCTAGTGGCTGCTCCCTGAACATGTTTTTATGCTCCTCAGTATGAGAGGACACTGCTTTGTGCTGGAGCACAGATGGAGGGAGATGCATTCGGCCGAACTACCTGAATATGTTCCTCTCTAGACCTCATTGTGAATTGCCCTATTAGACTGGAAACTACCTGTGAAAGAGAAGCTCTTGTTGAAAGCAAAGAGGAAATGCTGAATTTTACAAGTCAGGCTGGTTTCGGTGGGGACTAAATGCCTAATCCACACCATATTTGAATCTGGCACTTTTCCTTTGAGTGTTCTTCTCATAAGGGATGCTCACAAACTGACACAATGCACTGATTTATTTTTTTTTAGTAATAGAAACAATGTATAATGTCTTGTTAAATCACAAGAAAGCAAAATAATAAAGGTGGTCGAACTTTTATCTGTCTGTATCTCTATACACCAAGCACACAGAAATATTTTTGGGTGTCAGTTTTCAGTATAAAACTGCTTTTAGGCAACTAAAGATTAATATAAGGCCAGAATTGTTTCGTTTCCAAAGAAAATAATGCATATGTATATAAAACAGTATTCTGAACATTTAAAAAGAATTAAAAATTCAGAATTGGAACCTGGGTCTTGTTTTCTTATTTTGTATAAAGACACCATCAGCCTTCCAAATGCAATTCTCTATGTGTAATATACAATTCTCTATGTGTATAGATCAAGTCACAGAATGATGACTTCTGAAATAAACAGTGACATGTACTTTTCACTTAATCTCCACTTGAAAATTATATTGATTTGACAGCTGGTTTCTGTTCTGCATAAGACTTTGTAATTGGAAATGAGCTCAAACTGAAGGTGCAGAATCGTATTTCATAGAATCACAGAACAGTTTGAGTTGGAAGGGACCTTAAAGATCATCTAATTCCAAAACCCCTGTCATGGGCAGCGACACCTTCCACTAGACCACAGTTGCTCAAAGCCCCATCCAGCCTGGCCTTGAACACTGCTGGGGATGGGGCTGCCACAGCTTCTCTGGGCAACCTGTTCTAGTGCCTCACTACCCTCACATATTTCTCAAACATTTGAAACTGCTCAGACTTGGACCTTAATTCATGCCTATTTTAAATAGTTTATCTCACTAGAAATTAACACTTTTTTATCAAAGGTATGTTCTTCACATCTCAGTGTTCATATTCTCAATTATTCCAATTGTTCAAAATCAGTTGTATATTATTAGAATTTCTACACTGAGTACACTGAATAGAACATAATGCCATTTCTACTTTTGCATGTGAACATAGGTATTGTTCCTATAGTTATTCTACATATAATACTTAATTTACAAGGTATATTAGGAAGGATAATCTGGCTGGGTCATTTGTCACCATTACAGGAATCCCAAACACTAGCTGATCCGTTTTAAGAATTCCTAGAGTAAAAAAAGACAAATTACACAAGATGACTACATAATCATATTCAAGGATACTGGTAATATTGTGAATATTTCAGCATGAAAGTCTTAATTAGCTCTTAAAGAGGCACACAAGGAGAGCATGACGGTGAAGATAGCTGTAACCAACTCTCAAAAAACAGAAAAAGAAAAAAAAAGTAAACAAACCTTTAGTGTGTTCTACAAAGGGAACAGAATTTTCCAGTTGTACCATTATGTCCGTAGAGAGCTATTCCGCAGCATAATTACAGAATTATATCCACTCGGACTTACTAGATCTATCATTGACTGTGTTCCTTTACTCTTTTTGACAGTTAGGGTCTGACGTCAGTATTCTCCGTACTGACAGAGACTCTTCTTTTGATTCCAGGTTTTCTTAATCTCTTTGTATGATCCTTGGAGTAGTCTCAGTGCATATAAAAATAATTCTCATCCACATGTATCTAAATTTAAGTTCCATTTACAAAATTATTCTTACAAAACCAACTAACTCTGTTAAAAACATTCTGAGCGGCTCATCCCATATTATAGCTTCATTTTTACAAAGGCATTATCATCCTTCAAATAAGTTTAGAGGACCATTTCTCACAGAGAAACAAAATGGTAGATGTGGCATGTACTGCATGGGTGGTGAAGAAAAAGTTACAGGCTTTCATGCTGTCTTTCATCTGAACAGTTTTAAAATAACAAATACTATCTAATATGTATTCCATCAAACATTTTAGCAGCTGTGCTGATAAGAACAGGAAGGCACAATTTGGAAATTATTCTTTTGTATTATTTCACCAGCTTAAACTGCATAAATAACACCGCAGTGTCAGTCACCTTGAACCAAACAGTATTTTTTTCCATCTCATTCAGTGAAGTCAGGATTTCTCAGCAAGTGTAGTACTCAGAGTAGCATCTGAACTGAAAACGAAATGCCATCTTTCACCTTTGTTTGTCTCCTGCACAGAAGAGGATGAATTTGGTGTTCTTCCTGGTGCTGAGGGTAAGTGTAACCATTGGCTATAAACATGGGGAAAGAGGAAGGGACAAAACTGAGGTGGGACAAATAATTACTCATATTATTTAACTAGAGAACTGGAAAGAGAAATGAAAATCAATTTTTTTCTTGTTGTGTTAAATGTTACAGAGGAAGCAGAAACTGCTGATTAAGAAAGTTAGCAAAAAAGGAATTTCTTCTTGTCCACAGTCTTAGTGAGGTCAGTTTCCTAACTTCCAGTAGTGTGTACTGGTCTCTGTGCCATGGAGAGAGGGAAGGGAGAAAGCCTCTCATGCTTTCTTGATGAAGCAGATTCATTCTATAGAATATGATCCTTGAGAGCAGGGGCTGATCTCTTCAAGTCCCACATCCAGAATGTGTACTCTGACTACCAGGCTCATTCATGCTTCACCCCAGGCTAACTACTAACCATTAATATAAAGTAACTTTAGAAGCTGAGAACTGCCATATATTTTCCCACTTGTCCAGTGCATTTGATACTGTCCTGAAAAGTGGGTTTCTGGGTCTGTCCTTAGAATAATAAATTATCTTCCTGGTGGCATGGAAGCAGGGGTCATGCTCAGAGGATGACACAAAAGTTTTTCTAAGGAGGACACCATCCTCTGAGGCACTTGGCATCAGCTGCAGTCAGTAACAAGTCAGTGAATAACACTGGGACCGCAGTTCAGCAGGCTGACTCTTGTCTACCTGTGATCTGAGACAAGTAGAGAGAGCATTGACCAATGGGCAAACTGTGGTCATTTTATAGCTCACCAGTTTCTGGCTGTTTGTATGTTTTACTGCAGAAACCTCCCTTATACTTACAGTTTGCAGATGTAAACAGCAAGAGTCAGTTAATCTAATTTAGTCGTCTTACAGTTAGTGGTAGTTTTGTCAACTACTCCTACATACAATGGAGAGAGAGGTGCTTGATAAGCAAGTCATCTCTTCTTAAAATAGTTATACCAGATAGACAGGATTACCTTCCTGGACAGAGGCACCTCCCTTTCTTTCTTTCTCTTGACTACAGAGGAAGCAAAGACAAAAAGCTTCTCATCTTTCAAACAGCTAAAGCTAGATGAGCCCTGATAACTGAAGACAATTTCCCTGGCCCAGATCATCCTCACAGAGTATTAAGTGTACATGTAGATCTGTGCTTTCTGTGATATTATTTCCACCTTATTGGCTGAGTGAGTTACTGTCTACGGAGAAGGCAGAGTTACTGAATGACTTCTTTGACTCAGTCCTTACTGATAGGGCTCGTCCTCAGGAATCCCAGACCCTAGAGGTAGGACAGGAAGTCTGGAGGAAGGAAGACTACCCCTTGGTCAAGGAAGATCAGGTTAGGGATCTCTTAGCCAGACTGGACATTTGTAAATCCATGGGCCCCAATGGGATGTACCTGAGAGTGTTGAGGGAGCTGGCAGATGTTATTGCTAAACAACTCTCCATCATCTTTGACAGGTCGTAGAGAACAGAGGAGGTGCCTGAGGACTGGAGAAAAACCAATGTCACTCCAGTCTTCAAAAAGTGCAGGAAGGAGGATCCAGGAAACTACAGGCTAGTCAGTGTCACCTCCATTCCTGGAAAGGTGATGGAACAGCTCATTCTGGCTATTATCTCTGAACAGGTGGAGGAAAAGAAGGTTATCAGGAGTAATCAGCATGGATTCATCAAGGGGAAATCATGCTTGACCAATCTGGTAGCCTTCTATGATGGCATGACTGACTGGGTGGACAAGGGGAGAGCAGTGGATGTTGTCCACCTCGACTTTAGAAGCTTTTGACACTGTCTCAAATCACATCCTCATAGGTAAACTTAGGAAGTGTGGGATAGACAAGTGGACAGTGAGATGGATTGAGAACTGGCTGAAGGACAGAGTTCAGAGGGTTGTGATCAGTGGTGCTGAGTCTAGTTGGAAGCCTGTGGCCAGGGTTGTTCCCCAGGGGTCACTACTGGGTCCAGCCTTAATATATTCATCAATGACCTGGATGAAGGGATAGAGTGCACCCTCAGCAAGTTTGCTGATGGTACTAAACTGGGAGGAGTGACTGACACTCCAGAAGGCTGTGCTGCCATTCAGTGAGACCTGGACAGGCTAGAGAGCTGGGCAGAGAGGAACTTAATGGGATTCAATAAGGGCAAGTGTAGGATCCTGCACTTGGGGACGAATAACCCCACACACCAGTACAGGCTGGGTTGACCTCCTGGAAAGCAGCTCTGCGGAGAAGGACCTGGGAGTCCTGCTAGACAAGTGGACTGTGAGCCAGCAATGTGCCCTTGTGGCCGGCAGGTCGATAGAGGTTATCCTCCTCCTTTATTCTGCCCTGATGAGGCCACATCTGGAGTACTGTGCCCAGGTCTGGGCTCCTCAGTTCAAGAGGGACAGGGAACTGCTGAGAAAGCCCAGCAGAGGGCTACCAAGACGGTTAGTTTTCCCGTTAGGGGATTGGAAAATCTTCCCTCTGAGGAAAGGCTGAGAGACCTAGGGCTCTTTAGCCTCCAGAAGAGAAGACTGAGAGGGGACCTTATCAATGCTTATAAATATCTAAAGGGTGGGTATCAAAAGGATGGGGCCAGGCTCTTTTCAGTGGTGTCCAGAGATAGGACAAGGGGCAATGGGCACAAACTGGAACACAGGAAGTTCCATCTGAACATGAGGAAAAACTTCTTTTCTTTGAGGATGACAGAGCACTGGAACAGGCTGCACAGGAAGTTTGTGGAGTCTCCTTCTCTGGAGATATTTAAAACCCGCCTAGGTATCATCCTGTGCAACCTGCTCTAGGCGAATCTGCTTTAGCAGGCAGATTGGATTAGATTATCTCCTGAGGTCCCTTCCAACCCCTACTATTCTGTGATCCTGTGAATCTGTGATACTGCCTCCATTTGGCTGCTGTTTTATTTGGAGGAAGTGTCTCGGCTCACATCCTGGGTACCTGGCTCCATTACTCCTGATCAATGACCTGACATCATGGAACACTGTAGCAGCAGAAATACATTTTTTCTTCTCTGGTTTCTCTTCTTCTTTTATGTTTTTTATAATTTTTAAAAATGTGTTTGTTTATCTCTACTGAGTTTCCATCAGGGAAAACGGTTGTTTACGATTGTGTTTATACTGTCCTTGCAGCACCTATAATCCCTGCAACAGAAAAGCTCTGCCATTAAACAAATGGAATTAATTTATTAGCCAGGGATTGGATTGACAGCTGGTAAGCTAACACTTCTACTCTTTTAACAGAATTTCAAGATTTACAAAGTGAAAGATGTATATTTTATTGGACCCGGCTAAAATATTGTTTTAATACTTCATAATAAAATAAAGAGCAATAAGAGCAATATACCTGTTGTAGCTTGAATAGCCTTAAGGGTTGCTTTGCAGGGACTCATAAAATGGTAAGCATTTAACAGAGCATATCTGGTTCACTGCAGATTCTGTTACCAGTGCTGACCTGCTAAACTCAGTATACAAAGATGCATATGGCTGGTCCTTTCTTTAGGAAGTTGAGACCAAATCAAGGAAGTGAAGTCTTGAGTTAGTGTAAATTAAAACCCAAACTGAAACAAAACAGAACAAAACAAAGCCGCCACCACCACAAAAAGAAGCAACAATAAAACCCCCTCAAAACCCCCCAGAATCCTGTATCACCTGTTTGTTACTCTTTTCTGTAGAATAATTTACTACAGACAAAATAATCTAATTTATTTATTTTCCCTAATGTTTATGCTTTTCCATTTTCCCTTCCAAAATTGACAGAGGATTTTAATTTGTAAGATCTCCTAGCTAGTGTGATGTACCATAAAATTGAAATTGTTTCTTGCCTCTCCTCATTCCACCTTTTAGGATTCTGGCAAACAAATCAGAGGATCATAAACACTTCTCTGCATTTCTGTCCATCTCAGGGAGTTTGACCTCAGCATGCTTAGCATGTTCCCCACATCATCCCAAGAGGATATAACTTCCAGTATGACTGCCTTCTTTTATCAGCTGCAACATATATATTCCAATGACTAGAAAATAACAGTTTCAAAAAGAGACAATTTGACAGTAGTATTAACACCTACTTCCTCACATTCAGATTTCGCCTTCATTCTAGGTCTGCCAGAGATATCCTCTGTGACTGTGGAAATTCACATGTGTTTCTGTTCCATGTGTGTAAAACGCGATGAGACACTTAGTAGTCATTTAGTGATTATTTTTTTTTTCTAATTTCTTCTGTATCTAGTGATGGGACAGTGTTGATTTTGCTTCATTTTTAACAGTGAGGTGTCAGGTTAATTATTGTAAATCAAGCAATAGGTGAGACAGACACAACTTCAAGACAGGAGGGCATGGCGGCTACTTTTTTTCCAGTGGACACAGAATATAGAAGTTGCTTTTATATGCAGCTCTTCATTACCACAGATAGGCAAAGATTTATCTTTTGACTGTTAACCGATCTGATTAAATAACTTGTCTTCACCATTTATTGTGAGTTAGAGGCAAGTTTCCTTCCCTGATTGATTCTGCTCAGTCATGGCCGCATCTGGATGGTCTGAGCTTCCAAAATATTTGGTTACATTTCTGAAGCATTCTTCCTTTTTTTATTTATTTTTTCTTTTTTTCTTGACTGAAGTTAGTCTCTTTTTCTGTACTTTTCTATATGGCTCTTTCTCACGTCTTTTAACTTCAGCTTCTCACACTTGTTTTGCTCCTCTGCCCAGATCTTGATTCCTGGCTTGCGTTCCTAGTAACTGCCATGTTTTTCATTGCCTGACTTTAGCTCTCGGCTTCCATGTGGAAATCTGTCACAAGCTCTTGACCTGTGGCTTGTGTTCTGCTAGTGCTGGCCCTACTCACCAGACAAATCTATCTGTGCCTTTGGTCCCATCAAGCTGGTGTCTAAAAGCCACAACCCAGAAAGAAGAGCATGGGTCATGCAACTAAGAAGAAATAGCTTTCACTGTCACTAGTATTAAGGTAAAATATTCTCACAGATTATTTGCGTGTCTCTACTGACGTATCTTTTCTGCTTGCCTTTCTCTTTTAACTTCCACATCTCAGCATCAGTTTGACAAATGTTTGGTAGGTCCCTCCTGTGCTAGTGAGTCATTCACTGCAGAATTACTCAGTTTCTGTTTGCTTTCAGCTGGGCTCCACTCCAGATACATGGAAATATGTTCCTTTGGTGCAATAATGATTTGTTACTCTGTGCATCTTATTTGAACTATTGGTCATTTCTTTTCTTCTGATTTCCAGATAAATCTAGCACATAGCTAAGGTAAGCAATTGGAATTTATGAAGCCTAACAGTAAGATGATAAGGGTCAGCATATTAAAACGGAGGCAGATGCTACCTCTGAAATGCTCACACGCTGCTGGTACACTGGCTGATTTCGATCATACTCTGCCCTAATCAAGCTGTGTGTTGCCAGTCCAGAAAGTACCAAGTGTGTTTCATGACCCTATGAGTTGCAAAATAGATCAAATTTTATATCTTTCTTTATGTGAATGGATCTATTCCACAGGTTCAGGGTTAAAGTTCACAGAAGACTTTTGGAAGTTTTAGGGTAAGCCGTGTTCACCATTCAGTGTAAAATCCTCTTCGATGAATTCTCCTCATATGGAAAAACTATACCAGGGTTCATAATGTATTGTGCCGGCAAAGATTTAAAAATATTGCCACAGTTTTCAAGGTACTTCAAAGAGGTCATAAAGATCTGTCTTCTTTGTTAAACACAGTCGTTGGTTTAACATCCTATTTTCCTTTTTCTAGCCCACATCCAGTCTTCAGAATTTTAAATTCAAATGTCCTTAGTTAGGTTAAAACTCATCCTGTTATCTTCCCCTGAAAAATGGTGAAAATTTTTCTTTGATGACTAAGACAATTTTAATTCTTAGCATAACAGAGTGTGTGTAGCACTTACTCTGGGAAAGGTGATGGCAGGAGTCAGTGGTTGTATCTCCACTTACATTTTGTTTCAGAATAGCAGTACATCTTTGAAATTAATCTCCAAACTCTGTATTTATCTATTTACCATGTGTTATTTTAGGTTCCAAGTGTTTTTAGTTAGCAAAACCTAGATTTGTTCTGGAGAAAATGATGTGTTCTCATATTTTAATTTACTCTTTCCTTTCTGTTTTGCATATTACAAGTGAATGATATAAACAACTCAAGGAAATAAATAGGAAGCCCAAGTTTGACTCTGCTAAGATACCAACTTTATTGTTTTCTTCAATTCTTTTGGCTTTTCACTTTACCATTTCGCTTTTCCTCAACATCTCCAGCTCCCAGGTGACTTTTGCAATTGCAGATAGCTCTGACGTTTGCGTAGCTCTTTATTTACAGAGAAACAGATCAAAGGGAGCAAGAGTTAGTCCCTTTTTCCCCTGTTTTTGAATGATCTGTGCATGCTATTAAAAATCATAACGCTAAGCTAACTAGAATGTCAGAAATGACACTATATAATAAAATAATGAAATAAAATCAGAAGCATATTTTCAAATGCAATATTCCCTGCAAATGATTCATGACAGTAAGTGACAGGAAGCAGTCTGAGTATCCCAGAATTTTCTTTCCTTTTCCATCTATTTTGAGTATCCACTGCTCGGGCATCCATTACCCTAATTTTAGATCTGCAATATCTCTATTCTGAGATAGAGGAATATACCACAGGCACGGCTTTGCTTGAGGTCTGAACACGATCTTCACAATTTCTCCCCACCCTCTCCTTTCTTCCTCACTCTGTGCTTTGGTTTCTCTGAGAAGGAAGTATATATACATGGGCTGGAAGACAGTTTCTGTGCCTGCCAAAAAGCCCCCTGATCAGAGCAGTCGGAAGACCAGGACAGGGCAACATAATGTGAGACATGGCTGTCACATGGCTTAAGCGTTGCCAACATCTTTCACTGATCAGATACATTCAACACAGCCTTTACTTTTGCCCATTGTCTGTTTTCTGTACTGTACAGGCACTATGATTCTTTTCCTGTGGAGCAAGACACATGTGAATATAGATGTGAAAAGATGGTCATGACATCTCTGTGTTCATCAGTCTAATAACAGTTGCATTGATCAAGTTGTTATACCTGGAACAGACTATTCTTCAGTTTGAAGAATATGGAAATAGAAATATTCTGGAATTTGTCTCTCAAGCTTGATTTTAATCATTCTTTCAGTATAAGACAGATAAAAACTGGAGGGATCCTCCTCTGGTATACATATGCCTGATAGTTCAATTCACGCAATGTTTGACTCAGTGTTTCTGAATCCATGCAAGAAAAGTTTGTCAATTAAATGAAATAAGTGCAATGATTTTAAGTCAATTATATTCCATGATACTTTAAAAATTGAAATATTGGGCAAGTTTATTATTGCAGCTTTTAATATTTTTTTTAGGGTTGGTTTTTTTTTTTTTGAATGACTTCATGTCCCATATGATTGCCTTCTATAAGAGGATGACGATGTGTGTTGCATCACAGTTGTTTTAGATAATCTGTAACATTCATTTAAACAGGGTCCTTTACTGTGATCTGCCATGGCCTTCCTTTGGGTTGCAAGCCCTGCTTTGCAAAGCACTGGTTTAGGAATCTTTTGCTAGTAAAATGTACCCTGGGTTTTTTGCCTTAATAAGATTGTTCCTGATGCTTGGATGGTGATTAAAATGCCATACCTGAAGAGTGCATATAAGTGGCTATTTATCTTTCTGCTTGATTGCATATTGTAGTGGAACTAGATAAAAGGGGGGGGGGGGGGGAAACCCAGCCAGTTTATTTTGTCATATAGCTGCTGGGAAGTGCTGTCATCCAAAGCACATGTTTCAGGAGTTGTGCCAAAGAAGCAGCTAGTAGCTGGAGTGAGTGATGATGCAAAGACTTAGAAGGAAGAACAGATCATGAAAAATAGAAAAAGAAACAAGGAAAGGAGTTAGATTATGGGACTGAACATGTCTGCTTGTGTGGCTTTGCTTCTTCATGTGAGGTTAACAAAAGGAAATAATTGGTCTAAGAAGAAGCACTTAAGAGCTGAAATGAAATGTGGAACTGAAGGCCAAAATGCTCAGTTTATAGGTAGCTTTACTGTTTCAAAATATCTGCAGCTGTTCTAACATAGTGGCATTTGTTAGTACAGAGCAACACTATACTTACTATATAGCTTCTGGTTCCCTTCAATACAGACCATTTTCCTGCTTCCTAGCTGTGTGAATATTCATCAGCAGAACTTAATCCTCTCCATTTCCCTTCTTGCCCTAAATAGCCTCAAAAGGAAACCAAAGCCTATAACGACTTTAGGCCTTAGGATGAAAATTAATTTTGTTATCTTCTAATTAACCTGTTTAAATGATGGTTGCTATTAACAGCCATCTTCTCCAGCAACAAATCACAGCACATAAACAAACAATGCACCTACTGCAGATAGATGAAAGATCACAACACCTTTTAGCACCTGCCAACCCTTAGACTAAATACAAGTATTGATTCCGAATTATGATATTGACCCACATTTCCATCATTCAGGTGGATAATTTTCTTTTAAAATTGATGACTCTGCATAGTAGAAACTGAGTTGACAGCTGTAATAATAAGAATAAAAATAACAGTTGCATTGTGGCAAATGCAGCCTGTAAAAAAAAAAAAAAAATCTATAGATTAAAACTCATTTTCTACTTGAAATAAAAATCTTGAAATTTTTAATATCTGGTTATGAAGAAATGTGTATCTTCCAGAATTATGATACTCCAATAAAACATTTTTATTCTGTAAAGAAATCAATGTTATCCCTCATTACATACAGTCAAATCAGCTCATAGCATCACTCTACAGTAAGAAAATATTGTTGTCTTGTTTCACAGTGAAAGAAGTTTAAATTATTTGGGAAAGAAGTTTAAATTATTTATTCAATATCCCACAGAGAGTCTGTGATGGTACCCAGACTTCTTGGGTCCCGCTGTAATATTTCACTTTTTTTTTAACTTTCTTTCTCCCTGCTCTGACACTTTGAATACTCAAGGCACAAAAGAAAAAAAAAAAAAAATCTACTGCCTATTAATCCTACAGCTGATACAGTGGTGGCACAACTAGTAGTTAGTTCCTGAGGGTTTTCCCTCTTGATGGTTTATGTTTTCTTTTTTACTATTCTGTTGTGTATCAAGTGCTCTTACTCTTTGCTTCCATATTTTAACTGTTTAGTAAGATCTTATCTGCTCACAATTTGATTCTGTATGCAATTTTAGCAGCCTAACGACTCACAAAGTGCCTGACCATATGTTCTCTTGCTCTTCAACTTTTAGTACAAAATTCAAAGTATGCATTTTAAAAATATTTTTAAAGTCCTAAACAAATGTTGTTGCTATGCTATGAATAGCCCACGAAAACATTGAAACTTCTTTTTTAAACTGTCTAATATTTTCAATGCAGTAGAGAAACCACAGTGAAATAGCAGAAGGGAAGAAAAAAGAGAAGAAACCTATTTTGCTTCACTTATGCGCCACTTATTTTCATAATTTTCACATCAGTATGAACTATGATTACATCGTATTTCATAAACTAAACAGCATCAAACTCCATCAAGGCTTTAGAAGGGATCAGCAAATAAGATCTAAAAGCAGTAAGAAGTTTGATAATTATTCAAGATTTTTTATTCTGCTTTTGTGTTGATCCATTACCTGGCACTATAGTCTATGCAGCTGACACGAGTATTTCCTAAATACAGTGTTCAAATCAGAGCTATTGAAGATAATGTGGGTTTTTTGTGTATATCACCAAAGAATTTGTTTAGGACACATTCTGGCTTACACCATCTCTATTCTCTAGAGATTCTATTTATTTTCCATATATATTTTTCTCAAAAAAACATGTACAATTGACCTGTGCTGATGGGAAGAGCTTTCATATTAAGTTAAAAATCATAAAAATAGTACTGCTAAAACAAGTGTTCAACCATACCTCAGTTAGAAATGACCCCACCTAAGCCTTAAAGTTTTTGTTCATTATCTAGACATTCTTTTTTTTTTTTTTTTCCCCTCTTGATTTGCTTTGTTATTGTTGTTCTAGATACAGCCAGGTGCTAAAGGGAATTATGGTTTGTGGTAGGCTGATGAAATTGTTCCTTCGTGTTTATGAGAAAAATATATACACCAAAAAAAAAAAATCTCATGGCTTACTTCAAATCAAACCAAAATTCCTAACAATAACATGTGAATAGTATAAAATCACTCTAAATTCTTAGAGAAGAAATGCAAAACCTTTCTTCAGCAGCAGAGACTTTTACCACGTTGCATCATTACATCCATGAGCCCTGTTAACCTCCAATTCTGCACTCCAGCATCACATTGTGGAAAGAGCAGCAATGGGAAGAGACTTGCAGCAATGTGCAGGAATCATTTGAGGGGACACAGTGTGCATCTACACTGCGTACTCTGGAGCACATATGTGCCCATATTCACCTAACTATCCTCCCAGTATATACATACCTCACCTAGGAGATGCATACGTATGTTTAGTCAAACTCCTGTGTGAGTGGTATCATTGTAAACAGCTAGGCTTGAATGTAGTCGTTCACTGCCCTTCTGCCAATTCCCTACACTTCTGTTCTGTTTTTTGACCTACCAAAATATTTCCATCTCCCTCTTTCCTATAAATTGTTTGACACTTTGTCTTTATTTTCAAAGCAGCTTACTCTAACCTGTTAAAATGCTACTAACAACTCCCTGCAGCATGAAGATGATTCCCTACCAAGAGCTAGATGACCAGAGGAGTGACTCTTACAATGTAGAAGTGAAATATGTTCAAGAAACATGTTTATTTTCATATGTGCTATCAAGAACACAGTTATGTCTACTTTAGAGAATCTGACGCTATATGGGATGTGCTACCACAGTGTGCAAAGCCAGAACTGCCTGTCTGGAGATGGCAGTCTGAGATCTATCTGTACACACAATCTGTGCATATTCTTTGTGTTTGATCCATGAAGCACCCTATGTACTCAAATTCCTTTCTTCTTTGAAAAGAACTCATAACATATTAAAAAAAGAATTATTTTGAGGAAATATTATAGGATCACATAGTAATTTGAACACATTGCACTCTAACAAGGAGAAGTCTTTTGAAGAAATCTGGTTTTGGTGAAAATATACTCTTTATTTACACTTTTTATTCAGGAGGTTTCACCAATAGCTTTTTGTTCTATCACCCACGTTTAAGTCTATCACTACTAAAACTCTCTGAAGTAACTTCAGTGGAAGATATAGTGAATAAAGGAAGGAAATATTTACCTAAACCTTCATAGGTAAAATTATCAGTAAAAAACCTGTGTCATAAGATTGCTTGCCCTCCTTGACCATTTGCTGCAGTGGAAAGTGTTTTGGTTGGATGATAGAGGAGGAAAAAAAAACCTAAAGCCACTAATCTCTGATTACTTTTGTTACTGCTGTCCTTGCTGTTTGTAGACACTTGAAGATAGAGGGTAATTCTGGAAAATACTTAAGCTATACATAATTATTTTTTAATATTTGTATTTATCTTTACACAAATATGTATGCTTTTGGATTTCCAGTTGGATTATTCTTGTCAGTGTGGCCAGTTTTGCAGGTCTTATTCTTTTGTTTCTGGCCCTACTTCTCCATGCCATGGCCTATTTGTTGGGGGGGGTTTGTCACGGGTTTCTTTGTGGGTTTGTTTGTTGGATTTTTTAAGCATGGTTTTCAGCACATATTGATGAATTCTGATTCTGGTCTGAAATATCCCAGCCTTCTCCTCATAGACCTTCCACTACATGTTCTCAGTAGGTGGAGAGGTTGAGATGAAGACAAAGCCAGTGGCAGGAATCCAACAGTCATAAAACTTCATTGCACATAGCTGATTCAAAAGGAAATAATACAATAACAAGCATGAGTAATTTTACCTCTATATCAGTTCTGAGTTTAACATCTCAAAAATGAAAAATAGGGGCACAATAGAGGAAATGTTGATTCAATGTGGTTGATATGTTATGAAAAATAAAATAAGATTTTGTATGCTTCCACCTTAATGTTTTCTTCAAAATCATTTTAAATCTCTCTCTTCTTCCTCTGCTTTGGCAAGCACTTTCAGATTCTAAAGTGATTTGAAATATGTCCAATTATGCAGCCTAAATGATCCAGCAGTAAGGGAAATTACAAAGGTATTAATGACATAGACAGTGTTCCATACAGATTCAGATTATGAGATGAGAAGCATATGACAGGGTATTACTGGGAAAAGATCTTGAAGCCATGGATCTGTGTAGTTATGCTTGATCCACTGTGTTTTGAACAAGTCCTCAGCATCCTGCACAAAACTTTTCTACTAGCCTCTTTTGTTTACTGCTGTCAGAGTATCACCGTGTAGTGCAGAGAGGACACACAAAACTCTGGAAATTTCTGGGGATGAGGTGCAAAACCACCATAATCATTCTTTTACAGCTTGTTCAAGGCACAGTACCTATGAGAGGAAAATAAGAGACCATAAGCAGCTGTTACTTCTTACTATTCTAGAAACAGCTTGTGTCTAGGTATTAGTTTTTAGGCTGTCACTGCATGGGTACATACGTCAGAATTCATAGCATGTACATCTCTGCTGTGTGAAAGGAAAGGAACGCAGTTATACTCCAAATTTCACTTTTTGTCATAATGCAAAAAACTTATTTTAGAATCTCAGTTTTCTCTTAGATCACTTCATCCAACCATCCTAAACATATACACTAAAGCAGGAAATTAAAAAGCTTAAATTTTTATGTTTTCTTTGACTTAGAAATATTTTTACGTCTAACAATAATGAAACAGCAGAGGATTTCAATTAATACAAATATGTCTATATTGAAAAAGTGACTTTTTTTCCCAGAAAAATCAGGAAGATGGTAAAAATCCAAATAACAGTCCTGAACTCAGACCAAGCTCTTCTTCACAGCTACAGAAAATCAAAGATCATGAAAACCTGTCAGGATGGAAAACTGTATGCTGCTCTTTTGTACATTAGCCAGATCCAGGTCAACTGTCATTCACCACTTAAAATGAGGAAATGAATTAATGTAGAATGATCTAGCACCAGGAAGTATATTAGAAACTTTCAATTTCTCCATCTTCATTCCTCCAGAATAAAGAAAACTGAGTCAAACAAGAATTTGACCAAAAAAAAATCAAATAACTATAAATATTTTGTAGCAACATGGAAGCAGGGGGAGAAATATTTTCCATGTATCTATTGTAACATAATTTTAAAACTGCTTTTGATTTAGAATAACTATGAGAAATTGAGAAGATATGTTTTTGGGGAAAGGAATGGGGAAAAGGTCCTCCACAACCTTCGAAATTTTCTAAATATCTTTAGTAGCACCTTGGGCTTCCATACTTCCAACAAGATTAACGAGAGCAAACTAACTGTCATACTGGATGATCTCAGAGAAAAGTGTTGAGATAAAATAGAGGGAGAAAAGGAGGCATTTGGAACAAATAAGAATATCTTCTTTCCAACAATATACAAATTTCAGGCTTACTGTGTTTTTGTACCTAATACTTCTCAGTAATCTTATATTTCAGCAGTGCTTCTAAATATTTATATTCAAAGATACTGTGTTTTTAAAAGACCTCTAATTTATGACCGTTATCACAAAGTTTTAATGTAAGATTTTTATCAGCAGGACTATTTTTTTAAGCTACAATCTGTAATCCTCTGTTAGTTTTGAGTGTTCTCATTGGCTGAGTCATTTTTAGGAATGATAAGGCTTGTAGGGATTCAAACTTGTATTTTTCTTCAAGACACAGGAAATTTGGTTTATAGAAATAAAAGGTCAACTGAGAAAATAGAACTGACTAGCAATGAAGTCTCTCTAATAAACAAAAAATTGTTTCTCAGATAAATTCATTAGAAATCCTTGATATTTAGGTATTCACACTGTGTATTTGAAATTAACTGAGGAATGAAAAGATGACCAATGATTTCCTTAAATATAAGCACAGGTAAAATGAAATCCAATTTTTTTTTTTTTTTTTTTAATCAATTTGGTATCCCATTAACTTTACATTTCTGAGCTTAACAGGATAAAATCTGCTCAAATCTACTGAATAATGCACATTTTACCTTCACTGAAGACATTTCAAATATGTATCCTTGATCACCAAAAATCACCTAAGTATCCTCTATGTTGAATTTTCAATATGAAATATAGCTGAGGTTCTTGAAAACTCCTTATCCTTCATACATAGCTGCTGGCTGACAGCTGCTACTCCCATCAGTCAAAGATGTCAGAGAAATAACTACACCAAATCTAGTCCATAGGCAAAATTACAAAGACAAACTTTAAACTCTTGCTTTTTTGCTATCTCTTTCCTAATGGCTATTCTTAAGAGGTTTCATGCCAGACTAAGCTATTGGTCTCATCTGTAAGTAATCCAGCCACATGAAATATTTTGTGTCCTCCTTTTGGAGAAGAAGGCACTATTTTTCTGTACTCTGTTGAAATGATAAGTAACTTGACTCAGATCAGATAATTATCCCATTTTCTGTGGGTTTTGTTTCGGAGCAGATGATACAAAAATGTGATTTGTTGAGATATTTTTTCCCCCTTTGCTCTTCTTTAACTACCTGTTGAGGTATTCACTACAGTTTCTCAGTTACTGTGCCAATTAATAGGAAAAACTCTTACAAGTCTATGTCAAAGACTGACCTCAGTTAAAATTGGACCACAGTGTATTTCAGTCATAAAAATTATGAGAGAACAAGGTATATTTTTCTTCTTTAAGAGTAGAAATCTATTTGAATATGACTTATAGAGAAAACGGCATTTGACCATGGCTGTATAGAGAGAGGTTCATGAGCTTTGCTGCAATCCCAGACAGTGCTATAGAAATCAAACTTAGTGGAAATGTTTGTGAGAAATTAATGAATTTGTTGTGAATATATTTCTTTTATTTGACAGAGTTAAGAAGCAAGAAGGCATGACTGCCTTTGTGCCCCCCCATGTAGCAGCCACAGGCTAATATATGCCCAGTGAGAAGCGCATAGTGAAATATACCCACACTACTATTTCTCCTCAGGAGTGCATTGCATTTATCTTTTTATACCCACGTTCACTTTACTCATGTTGACTACAAACACAGTTCTATTACTTTTTTACGTTACAACTTTTTTGCACTCTAGAAAAAAATACCTGAAGTCAAGAGGGTTAAAAATTTTAGTCTCTTTTGGATTTCTTCTGCTCCCGAAAGCATACATGTAACTGCAAGTAGCAAGAGTGTTTATTGCATTAACTATGTCTCTGAATAACAGAGACAACAAGGATGCTTTGAGCCATTGCTTTACAATGCTTTCAAATCACGTACCACTGTGGAAGGTATGAAAGCAGTCAAGGAGCAACTTCACTTCTCATCTTCACTATTCTCTTGCTGTGCTTGTGCTGGGTGACAGCATCAAACTAGAATATTAGTAGAGGTTTTCAAGGAGATACAACTTAAATAAAATCAGGGTAATGGATAGGTGCAGCTTTGCGGTTATCTTTGTTGGTTTTGTACATCTGCTGTTTATTTTCTCCCTCTCCTGAGATGTGAGTTTTTATGTATTTTGTAAAATGTAAGCTTTGGCCATTGTTCGCAGGTTGCCCTCCTCTAGTTTCTCCAGACTGCTTTATAGCGTGGGTCTAGCTTCCCTTACTAGTTTTTAGTATTGTCAGCAAATTTTGATTATGGTTGAAATTCTATCTGTCAGTGAGAAAGATTTGTTCAGCTGACTTCAGCTCCTGTATAGCCATCCAAACAGCCATATTTACACCTTATGGATAAAAGAGAGCTCTCCTTGAAGACTGAATATACCATCAAAAACGCCTACAGAGGTGATCAGCTCCCACTTCATTTGAGAATTCTTGAGTTTTGATGTACCCTGCTCCAAGGATCTCCTGGAAATGCTCTTTAAACCACCAGCTGAACATTAAGAACCTGACCATTGTTGCACAAAGAGCATCAGTCTTTATACTATATTTATTTTGAATAATAAAAACACTCAGGAGTCAAGTTTGGTGCAGGATTGTGTGGTTTTCTCTCATGGAAGATATTGTTCCAGAGGGAAGTATAGCAAGGCATTTAAAGGATAAAAATCACCCTTTATGCGTATCTTATTCTTTTAGTCATGAAGACTCTTGAGCAGTCTTCATAGGAGTGATTAGTATGTTTCCTCTAGGTCTTGCCATGAGATTCAGCAGGCCTGTACTGACCAGAAGGGGAAATGCCACAAGGATAAATCACGCTGACAGGCTCTCATGACCACACTGCACACAGCTTGTCCCCCACTGCTCTGTGGCAGAAACAGCTTGGGAAGAACCAGTCCCAGGAGGAAGCCCTCCCCATAAAGAGCCAAGAAGCAAGCTAATAACTGTGCAACAGAGACAACCAAGCATCCAACTCTTTAGCTGGCTCCTGACCTCTTTGTTCATCAGAACAGACATACAATAGTGCCTGGAACAAGGTCTTCCCAGGCCATATTAAGATTGGGAAACCAGCTGGCAGCATCTGTTCAAAAACAGCCCCTCAGCCTGCTTTGGTTAGCAAAATCTCTTACTCAATTCTCTTTTCCTGAGCCTGTTCCAGCTCCTGTACTTTATAACTGGCAGTTGCTTTATTTATCTCCCTGTCCTTAGAAGAGGAAACCACAGAGGCAATTGTGACTCAGATAATACTGCTGGAGTGGCACAAGTGTTCATTTACATTTTTTATTCAAGATTCAGTATTACGGTTGGAGTCATAACCTCTAAGTAAATCTAATATTTTGGACTTCTGTAATATGCTTGCTTGCTGACTTACACATCCGCGTATTAGTCCCAGCGAAGGACAGATTTTTTTGGCTTTTCAGAATCTTTATGAACCCAAAGCCTGTGAGAGAACAAGAGGGGAAAACTTCTTTGCTCTTATCAGATGGTAGACTGTCCATTTGGCATTCTGCCTGGAAACTTGCAAACTCAATTAAATGCACATATGGTCCGTAGCAGGCAGAATCAGTCTTTGCCAACACACATCCCTCTTACAGCATTTCCAAACTGTACCCACGTTAGACAGCTTTTTCCACATAGACGATTTTTTCCACTTCTCCAGCAGCATCAGCTCAGCATATTATCTTCTCTGCCCTGGAAGAATACAGGGAAGAATGCCAAGATGAACATCAGTTTGAACTCCACAGGGGTGATTTTGCTATCGAGGAGCTTTTGTTGAAGAAGACAGGTATGGAGATACCTAGATTTAATGAGCAGCGCTGGTAGAATTAATAAATCTTCTCAATACTCCCTGAAGCAGCTGCTCTATTTTGAAATAATGAGCATATGGTTTCATTATATTTCATTGATTTGATCCCCTTCAGCTAAAGGAGTATTTCAGGGGAATGCAAACAACTTACAGAATTTCTGCATATTTCTCACTCCTTTTATTTTTCCTGGCTAAACAGAAAGCTGACTAGCGTGTAAAAGGAAGAGCCAGAGGCAGCATTCAGATTCCTTAATAGGGGTTGTATGAGGGGCAATGGGACCTCTGACAATAACAAGGACTTGTATGTGCCTTGAAGTTACAGTGCTTGGGGGTTCCCTTAAAGGTTTTGGTTCTGTGAAAGAAACTGTGTGAAAGAAAGAAGCTCAGGCTGGGCTAACTCTACTTACAAGCTGTATTCCTTATTTAAAATTTCTTTCCAGAGGTAGGGGATGGGCAGGAACAAGGGTGAGAAAGCATCAAAGCAGCTTTTAAATTTAACAAGTTCAAAATTTATAGAAAGAATGGAAGTCACAGGATAATTTTAAATTGCCTACAAGAACAAACCTTTTGAAGAAAAGCAAAACATGTTTTACTTTCTCGGTTGCTAAAGCCATTTCCCTGCTCAGCTGTTTAGGAGGGTAACTGTATTCAATATTTTTACCACTGTGCATCCTGTTACTGACATTAGAAAAACAAATTCTGAAGTGAAAGTGAAGTGAAAGTCACTTGCATTTTTTTTACAAGATCTTTCTGAAAAATGATTTCTGGCAGCTGCAAGCTTACAAGCCATCTTTTTAAAGAAGCCAAAATAAATAAGAAAAATTTACATATGTTTTCATCAAGTAACTGGTCAGTCTTAGCAGCTCTGGGGTCTGCAGAGCGGGAGCCATTCCTGGAAAGGCTGGTGATTGACAGAGAGGTACTATGTTCTGCTCTGTCAACTGTGGGGAAGACATACACTCTACTGCTGGTTACTTGGCTCCCTTTCTTGTTCATTGCCATTACAGTATTCTTCAATATACATATATTAGCATGTTGTGCCTGTGTATGTGTATGTTCTTTATGTATATATATATATATATATATATATATATATATATATGTGCAGGTATAAGTAAGTATACATGTGTATAGATATACGGTATGTATTACAGCTTTTATGAACAGCAAATCATGTAGTAACTGTTGATAAGAGTGTTTCTTTACCCAAAAAAAGCATTATAATATTGCTGAAAGTACTTTGACTTTCCTTTTATATTTTCATTTTAATAAAATCTGATTTTAAGAATCCCCTTGAGACTTACAGACATTTTCCCGTACCAGTATTTTAGACTGAAAAAAATCCATATGTTTTATGATGCTGTGGCAGCTAACTTTGTCATCTGCTGCAAATGCCTAGTGTTGCATCATGTAATTATTGACATCACGAAATCAAAGATAAAGGATCCACTGCCAGGTCTTCACCATATTTGAACCAATAAGCTCTAACTGTAGATCCAGACCTATAAACTACCAGACCAAAAGGAAAAGCATAATGGTATTTTTTCATGCATAAGAATGCAGCGCTTCTTAGGACAAGAAGGTATATACTTCAACTTCTTTCCAGCAGAAATAAAAGTGGTCTGTGTTTTGATGGGTTGCAAATTGATAGTAGGATCAGTCAAAGCCATCTTTTTCCTACTGCAAGCAAAATAAGCTTGAACATCACAAAAAGTGAAACAACGCCATCACCAAATACCAGTCTTTAGCAAGCATATTAATCACCCCTGCCCTTAAAATGTATCAGAAATAATACATTTGTTATCAAGCTAAATTGCAAAATTTATTTCAGTCTCTGTGGTCCTGCAGAGATTGTGGCGCAGAGATTGTGGCACAGTGATGTCTGCTCTTTATTTCTGACATGCATGTGCCAGGAAGACAGATGAATGCAGCACCTCTCTTTTTGTGACATAATCCATACATTATTAATTTTTGTGGTTGTTGCTTTAAAGCTGTGAAACAGATGCCATTCTGAACTGAAAATCACCGTTCCTATATGAGCAGATGCAATCCCTGAGCTACCCAGTCAACTAATTAATGCTGCATAATTTAATAAAGAATGGTAATTACTTAGTTTTTCCCATCTTGCCCCCCCCCCCCCCCCACAATGATAACGTTATCAAGCTTAGGCAGGAGGTAGTGAGCATGTGTGTGTGTTGGGAGATAATTCACAATGAAAGAGGATGAGTAAGCAGATGAAGCAGGAATTGGTTCAACCCAGGAATGGGCTTCTAAAATCTTTTAATTTCTTATTTAGGTGGGATCTGCAGGATGGCAAAGTGTTAAGCAGAACAATAACGACAACAGAGTCATTAACAGATTTAAAGGGAAAGTAGAGGAAAAAAGTTAATCTTCCATGCATTTATTTATCAAATGTTGCTTTACATTTCATTTTATTCAAATCTTCATTAGGAAGCAAGGGAAAGTCTCCTCCACTTTTTCTCTCTCCCTTGTAACCTCTGAGCAGGCAAAGGATGATGTCAATTATAGCAGGATCAATCTCAGTAGCAGAGATAGTTCCTTTAGGCATTCTTCAGTAGTCCCACCATATGGTGCAAGTTTTTCCTCATTCAAAGGAAGGTGCCAAAAGGTGTTGCAAGCAGCAGTACATTAATCCAAACTTCTGAAAACTCACTCTGGCACATAAATTCTCTTTTAGATAAAATATCTCAGAGGAGTCCTAGCACACCTGTATATCCTGTGTCCAACTAACAGATTATTTAAGTCATTACAATCTGGTCACATAAATTCTACATTTTCACTCTTCATTTGGTCAATGCTCAAAGACTTGTCAGAATAAAAATTATTTTTTTAAAAAAGTAAAAAGATGCTAAGCAACAGCAAGCTATATAATAACTGCACTGCTGGTAAGATTTGATAAGAAGAAGAAAATGAAGAGTTTTTTCTGAGTTTACAGGATTAATCTGTTTAAAATACATGTTCATTGCATTATCAACATAGAATCTGAATTGCTGAATTATTGTTTTTAACGTCAGAATTTTTAACTTGATTTGCAGCCTAAATATCTTACTGAGAAAAAGTTGTTAAGAGTAATTAATTGAATTCATTTATTACTCATTTGTAGAACTTTTTGAGCAATACTTTCTATTGATAAGCTTTAGAGTACTGTTTAAATGGCAAATTTAAATTTAAGAAATGATGTGTGAGACTTTATTTTTTCTTAAGTTTTCCATAGAGATAAAAATACATATTCAGGCCACAAAATAGGCTGAAACATAGGTGAAACTGGTTTCAATTGGGACCCTGTAAACCTAAACTCATATAGAGTAACCTCTCACATTCAGCTTCATTCTGACTGCACTTAGCTGCCTTCTCAAGGAGGAACAAGGACACTATAAAGGATACTTCAGTAGGAAAGAAATAGTATCTTCTCTTAGCTGCAGCACTTTTTTGGAGGCTTTGTCTCCTTGGCCTCTTATTTATATTCTTATAAGCCCATTCTTCCCTCTAAGGACTAGACTGTCATAAAAGAACTATTTTCAGAAATTAAAATTCTTCTCTACTTTGTGTTTACCTGGATATACTTGGCAGGTTGATCTGAGGTAGAGTCTGTAAAAATTTTTTTCTTTTTTTTTTTTTCCTTATTCTAGAAATTAGAACAATGATGGTCATGCAGCAACTGCTCCAGATTAGCTGTTCCGTACCTCACATGGAAGACAGAGAAGAGATATTCAGCTGTTTCTTTTCCCCATTTGCCAAACCAGTGCACATGAAAGACAAAGTATATCATCTATCCCCATTCCACAGCTGGGGCAAGGGAAAGAAAAACACTAGAAAAACTGAGGTTTACCTCCAAGTCTTATTTCCTGTCAGTCTATTCATGCATCCTTCTCCTGATGGGACAGGCAAGGAACAGCAACGATATTTAAAATAATTTTTTTTTTTTTTTTCTGAAACCTTGAAATCTCCTTAGCATCCATTAAATGCACTATACCGTGACTCAAAACTCCACAGGTCTTTGGTTTTGTTAAACCAATCTATTGAGACCATAAATGCTTGGAGTATCATAGTAACACAAATCACAGCTCTGTTCCTTATGTCTAGGAAAATAAAATTTAATTAAAAAACAAATATTGAGAAAAATATATAATAAATTTCCATGCAGGTGATCTTCTGGTAAAGATCATCAAGAGCATATATTCTGTAGTGTTTCAGAAATTAAAGATGTTTAATTTCATAACTAGTAAGTAATGTATGTGGTCTAAAGATAGTCAGAGTCTTTATCTGACAGTCATTATGGATGTAATGGTAAAATGAACAACATTAGACTAAACAAAGCATTATTAATGCATTTGCAGGCATGAACATGAGGAATATAAGTGTAAATCACCTCATGCTTCAGGAAGAACCTGGGAAGTAAGCAGGTTAAAGCTTCTGATAACAGAATCAGGACTGTCTAAGCCAAAATAGAGAGTTGTTAAAAGCACTTCAGATTCACCAGAAGGTTTAAATTTCCTTGTCACTGGGTGGTCATTAAGAACCCAATAGCTGAAATGTGCATCTAACAGTGGTCTCAAACAAAAGGAAGTCTGAAAGGTAAGATACAAAGAGAAGGCTAAAACCAGCTGAATAATCTTGGCTGCAGAAGATTAACAGCTTTTAAAAATGAGTAATGCCAATTTCCAACGACTTGGCTAACAGGACTAGGTATACTCTTGTAGGAAAAGATGAGAATTCCTTTAAATCTTGTTAGGAATTAAATTCATGAAGTGTTGAGTTGCCTCTCCTGTCAGCAAGCAAGGAAGCCCATGACTGGGATTAGACCACGGTTTTCTTTTCATTACAAGAGACACTCTGGCCTGTTTAGCAGCGTTCATATATATGCACTGAATTATAAATGCCTGCTTAGTAACATTCAAGTATACTCAAGCAGAGACTCTCAGCAGAGAAGCCTGCCTGAGATCTCTCACAAACAAAACATAACTGGAAGTACAGCAATCCCACAACACAATCCCTTTCTAAATTAGTATATCCCTTTTATTTTACCGTAACCTTGTCATGACTATATAGAACATAGTCTGATTCTACTAGCTCCGAGCAGAGCAGGCTTTTGTATGCTGTATTGTGACAGGAGCATTTTGGTATATATTAAACATTATGTGCATCTGTCATGTTTTATATAGATAACACCAAGAACAAAAAAATTGCGTTTCAAGAAGACTTTCAGGCTTCAAGTCATGTCCATTTTGTATGAAAACTAGTGCTTGTTTTGTACAAAATCTAAAATATTAAAAACTCTTTGTCAGAAATATTTTAAGGATGTTTTGGATCCACTGAAACAGAGAAACAAAGAAAACCAAGATATTTTATTATGAAAATGTGAAAATAGAATGTTTTGAAAGTATCAGAACTTTTTTTCCTTCTCCTTGATTCTTCTTCAGAAGGAATATATCGGGGAATCAGACATATTCATTGACAGACCACAATTTACTATCAAGGTGTTTCTGACACACTATAGTATGAAGATTTATTTGCTTTATTTTTTTGTCTGCCAGTACCAAATGTAAAATAGAGAAATGCAACTGCATTACTAAACTATATTAACTTTAACTTTAACTCTAAAGCCTATAGATGCATTTCTGTGGTGGCATCCATGGCTATATGCAAATGCCTGACCTAGTGCCTCAAACTGATTTCCAGGCAAGAAAAACATTGCGTTTTTTCTAAGTTGTCAGTAGTGTCATTTGTGCATTGTGTGGTTACAGAGTTCCTTTCCTTCAGGCTTACTGACCTAAACCTTCACTGAAAAAGGGTTATTTTTCTTTGCTAATATGTGTTAGTAATTAAAAATTTTCTTAATTTCTTCCTTAGTATTTTTACAGTGTCTCTCTCTGTCATTAGGTTAATTGGTACTTTAAAGTAATAAATGCAAATTTTAAACAAGATTAGACTGCAACAACAATACAAAATAAACCAATACAACAGCAACAATAGCAATAAAAAAATAAAGATAATAACATTCATGCAACTAGAATCTTTCAGGGGATGGAACTGTTATAATAGTTCAAACCCAGTACCAGACTTTCTTATGCCTCTATAATAGTCTCCTTCAGGCAAAACATTTATTAATAGAAATAAATAACAATATTTTGACCCAAAAAGCTTTAAATGCAGATGAAATGCCTGTAGACTGAAGTAGAGCTTTCATAAACTTTGACTTCTTGAGCCGGAAATCTTTCTCCAGTTTTATTGCAAGTGAATCTCGGATGTTACCTTCTAAAATTGCAGACATAAAATACAATTTACAAGTTGTTTCATGGTTACAAATTAATATGTAATATGTTGATAGTCATTTGATAGCTCTGAATGAGCGATAAAAAATGTTTCAATGAAACAAAGCATCACTATTTCGTATTATGAGTCTGAATTGCAAAAAGCTTCTTATAACAAGGCAAAGAATGTATTAAAGTAATAAATAGAATGTTGTCTCTCAAATCTTCATGAACTAAGTCTTGGGGAGCTTAACTCTATTTGGTCCACACCAACCAACATCACAAGGCTTTGTAGGACTTAGAAGACAACATCCCTTTTGCAGGAGACGTGTGTGTGTGTTTTGTTTGTTGCAGGTTGTAGCTCAGCTTTAATATGAAAATACTACAGAAGGAAATCATTCACCCTAATAATACTTGTTTTGATAGCACATAATAGTTATGAATATTATTGCTTATGGGTAACACGGCAGGAAAATACATGGAGTGTGGTCATAATAGCTCGCAGAAGATGACAGACTTTCTAGTTCTCCTGCTCAGTTTGTCTCCTATCAATTGCCATTATAATTTCTATCAATCTATCCCCCTATTTTCTGATTTACATCCAACTGCTAAATATGTTTTGTGCTGTACTCTTGAATTACCAGTTAGCCTTTTCTTGACACAAAGCTACTTATTATGGATATTATGGTAATGTTATAATATAAGGTGTTTTATTAAAAAAATAAATAAAACTATTACACTACTGGGAGCCCAGGTGCTGTGTGATTCAGTGAGCAGATGCTTGCAAAAGTGGCACAATGCATTTTTCTACTGAGCTTTTAGAAGGATTTTATTATTAGCATTCCGTAATGTTTTATTGTGCATAAATATGTCCTGTGTCTTCTGCCCTTAAAGGTAGATGACTGGCAGTTCTTTGGTTCTTGAAATGGAGGATGACACGTGCTATTTCATATCAGTTACTCAAAGAAGGCGTAGCAGGGGAAAAATAGTTGCTGTGGTCTTTAAACACCTGCCAGTGACAAATTACTTCAGATTCCCTTTGGAATTATTAATAGCCACTGCTGCAATTTCAGCTTTTCCCAAGTGAGGGGAAACATTTTAAATGAACTAGTGCAGTGGGTGTGAGAAACTCCCTGACGCATCTCATGCATTTTTCATCATTATTTTATGCAATTATTTGTAATGAAAGAGTGCAACGGCAAAGATTCCCTTTCAGTTCCTTAAACTCCACCTGACGATACTTTAATTTCCTTAACAGTTCTTCTAAGTAATGTACACGTACATGTTACTGTTTTTCTGTAGGTTTTGGACATCTGATCTAGAGATTAAAATTGTAATAACAGTTCACAGCACAAAGCCACCCTGAGCATTTCTGGGGTGGGGAGGGAGAAGTCTGTGCCTTCCCTCCCGAGATGACTCAGAACTGCTGTTAAGATGGAAGCTGAGTCTCAAACGGCTGCATGAAAGTTGTTTCACTAAGCTCAATGAATCCTGGTCAATCTTCCTCATTTTACCTCATGTTCCGCTCTTTATAAAGTTCAGTTTGCACTTGAGGCTAGAGACGAAACTGTGAAAGAAGCCAGAAAGATTGCTGGCAAAACAAAAGTGGCATTAGAACTGATACTCTCTGCCAGTCAACAGATATTGTTCTATATGGTAAGGATATTTCCCTGTAGGTTTCCTGCTCCTAGCTTGTTTATTAAAAATAGTAATAATTTTCATCTGGTCCATACAGCATGTCAGCAGAAGGAACACTTATAGTAAAGAATATTGTCAGCAAGGTCTATATTAGCAGCCATAACTTCTGAAAGCAGAATAGTCATGCCCTTGCTTAAAACCTTGCCAGTTAGTTATATGAGACAACTGCCATTACTGTGGTATTTCAGAGCTCCTCCTGAGGCAAAAACTGCTGCAAGTACAGTGGTAATTTTATTTAGTTATGGACAGAATTAGAAAATGCTCTGTTACAGCCAACAAAAATTTTAGCTAAATGCTGAGAAAGCACCAAGCTGGTTTCCTGGCATATTCATAAAGGTCATGGAAATTCACTTCCACAGGTAGTGGTTTTGTGAGAAAAACTAACTGGTAGAAAAGGGTGGAAGTGATTAATCACGTGCATTGTATTGTATGTGAATGTCTCATTTTTGCAGAATTTGTGTGTGCATTTCAGGAGCTGAGGCAGCGAGGAACAGAAAGGAACAAAGGAAACAAGCCATCTTGAAACATGGTTACACCTTGTAAAGCCTTACTGGAGTATCATGTCTGTCAGTAAAGAAAACACCCATGATCAAAACTGTCATCAAAATCAACAGCTTTCCTTACTGCAAGATGAGCTATATTTGCTAGGTGTGTGTCAGAAGAGGCTTATTATGTCATCTTATATACCCTGTGGTATCCAAGACCTAAGCAGAAAGACAACAGATATAATAAAGGATCTGTTATGGACCTTAAGTCTTCTGGAACAGCAGCTGATAGACAGCTGAGATGTTTTAGGGGACAGAGAATGACAAGAAAAACCTGTGTTTAAGCCAAAGAGTCCCATACAAAGTGTCTTGCTGTTTAACTGTGAAAGTTTCCTGCCCACTAAGCAGTAAGCCTGCTATGTCCAGGACTCCCCAGTGCTTGGTGGCTCAGTTCTAGTCCTACCTATGCTCAGTTAGAATCCAGAAGAGATGATTCTCCCAAAAAGACCCAGAACCGCACATTCTAACATGATCGTGTTAGTTTATAGTGGTCTGTAAGCTGAACTCACCTGAGTGGCAAAACTAATTTTCTCACTTAGCCTGCAAGAACTTGCATCCACTCATTTTTACCTGCTAGATAGTACTGAGGAAGATCAAGTCAAGCAGCAAGTTTAGCTTTGCAGGTCCTAGATTACTTGTCCCTAAACCAAAGGAAAGTCGCCATACTTGAGATCCTTTAGTCAATTAACCCCAGCTACTTACCTTTAGATGCTGGGTGACTATACCCAGTTTCTTTTCTGCACACTTAGCAAATATGCTCAGTTTAATATAATTTATATTTGTACCATTGACATCTTCTTTGAAATGTATTAAGAAATCTGAGAAACACTTAATGAACATAACAATCTGCTTCAAACATCTTGGTGGAGCTGCACCAGTTTACAGGATGGAAAACGGATGAGAACAAAGGAGGTAAGGAAACAAAGGCATCAAAGACCAGTGATAAGCAGCACAGCAGGATTCCTGGAGCTGCTCAAGGGTAGCCAGTAAGCTTTGTCCCTGCAGAAGACACAATCGTTCTTCCTCAGAAATGGATGAAGGGAAATATTAAGGGTTTGGGCTGGGGTAGGATTTAAAACTGTCTTAGCCACTAATCTTTGCATTCAGAATCAGTCAAGACCTTGCCCACAATAATAGCATAATTACCTAAATTTTCCTGCACTAGAAAGAAGTCTGGTGAATACTTAGTATCCTTTCCTTTCTTATTTCTGTCCTCTGCTTTCTTTTCAGTTGAATAGTCTGCCACACACATTTTAATTTCCTGTTATAATCTGAACAGAAAGCTTATTGAATGATCAGTGAGGTAGAAATCATCATCCAACATCTGAAAACTTTCATTTACCTCAATGAACATTTACTGTTACAGAGCTCAGTCTAGTTGCAAGAGTATGAAGGCGATCTACAGTGCTTAGTCACATGTAATTAATTTGAAACCAATAATCTTTTCATCAAGTAGCACTTCCTGGAGTTTGTATTCCTTGTATATTGTTGATATGAGACAGAAATAGCATGGTGTGAAGGGCCTGGGTCTTATCAGAAGTTTTCAGACCCAAAACACAAAAACCAGCAGGCAAGAGTGGGGGGATATTGCTTTGGAAATCTGATTGTGAGAATCAAGATCTATCTGGCAAATACAAAGGTGAGAATCAGGTTGTAAGTGGCATTTGGAAATTTCTATGATTCTGGGGCCATATCATAAATTTCAAGAACATAAGTGAAAGATTCAAGAAAACTAGAAGGTACGGTAGAGGTCATATTACAATAACAATATCCACTGAGACACACTTTAGGGATATAGCAGTCTACTTCATATATGTTGGTGGAAGTGCACCTTTTGGGAGGATAGTACAGCAAATTTCAGGGATGGGAACAAAGGATCTAGAGGAAAAAGACATTGGAGAACAGAGATTTGAAGGGCATGATGCAAGGGCTTCAACTACGTCCTCTGAAAGGTAAACCTTCAAGTTTAGATAAACCACAAGGTTCTCTTTATATCTGCTGGAGAGACACATATTCTAAACAGTCATTCAGTCCACCTATCTTAAATGCTTGTTGTAGGAGGGATTTAGTCACCAGTTGGAGCTGCCCATCACTATTGAGTAGAGAACCTGGATAAAGGGATTAGAAAAACACATTGGGTTTAGATGGCAAAATGTTAAAAAGTAGTAAAAAAAAAAAGAAACATGCACTATACCTGTTGTCTTTCAGATTTTCTCAGTTAATTTTTGAAGAAGTGTAGTTTTTCATTAGGACAAGAACATGCATTACTTGATAGGTTAAATGCAGCCAGACTCCTCATGCACTGCTGCAGAGTATCTACTAGCACAGTTGGGATGAAAGACCGTACATAGAGAAAAAAGAAATAATTATTCAAAATATAAATTAATTCCAAAAAAATCCCTAAGTTACTTTTAAAACATGATTTTTTTTCTCACAAGGCACCTACAGCATATTACCTGCTGTTTCCATTTACAACTATTTCCATTTATTCTTTGATTGTAAAGATTCACCTGTCAGCACGTGCTCACTTAGTGCAAAGAAATGGTATTTCTGTAGTGACTGATATACTTTGGACTGAGGTACATGAAGTGGGAAAACTGTGAAAAATAATATTGAAATTTTGTTTATAATAACAAAAAAGTTGCATCAGTTGTGTAACTTAATTTAGATTCTTTTAAGTGTCTGAATTTCTAGGAGAAATGATGACTGTTGAAACACAGTAAGATTGTTGCTTTTAGTAAAGGACTTGAAAGGCAGAAATATAGAAAAAAAGAAAAAGAAGAAGAAAACAAAGAAGAAAAAGAAAAAGAAGAAAAAGTAGGAAAAAAAAGAAGAAAAAGAAAAAGAAGGCGAAGAAAAATAAAAAAGAAAAAAAAAAGAAAAAGAAAAAGAAAAAAGAAAGAAAAAGAAAAAGAAAAAAATTATAACAACCATTTAAAACTGAGGAACCTGCCCTTTGTGCTTAGCAAGGTCCATTTCAAAAACACTGGAATTACATCCTGGAACTGTATTCAGTTCCAATCAAGTTGAAGTTGTCATCACTATGGAGATTCAGTCTTCTGCGTATAATGTGTGTATGATCTCACGTCTCTTTCAAACCTGAGAAAAGACCAGAATATATGGAGCTTGTTCAAGCCACAGAAAACTAAGAGATGGAATAAATTTTCAAACAGCAAAAGATTATTTCAAAGACAAAATTAATAATCAGAAGTAATGATAGGTTAAGTTTGGGTTGGATATTAGAAAAAGAACAGCTCACACTATGAAGACAGTTAAAAACTGGAACAGGTTGCCCAGGGAGAAGCATAGCAAACATCCATGAGGAACACAGGGAATGTCTGTGGAGAGTTTTCTCTCATCTTTTTAAAGAACAGGTTATGCAACGTTCTTTCAGGAATGGTTTGAAGACAGTTATTCCTGCTGTGGGTAAGCAGTTGAACTAGACTGACCTCTCAAGGTCTCACTGAGTTCTATATTCTAGAATTATATGGAATCCGAATGTGTTAGCACAGAAATGAAAAACTGTGTTAACCTAGGTGTTGGTTAACACATAAATAGTTATTTCCATGTTGAGGTTGTATAGGTTACGTGTCACTTAATGCAAGCACAGAGATACAAATGTATGCTTGCCTATAGAGAAAATTGAAACTCCTACTATTTGTAAGAAAATGCTACTTTTATCAGAATTTATCAAAAGACCTCTGTTTATTTTTATTAACAAAGGCATCTCAGATTCTGAAAGCGTTTAGACATTAAGAACCTTCTATATCATGACCCCAGGAAAATCAAAACAAGGAATTTTGTAATTCCCTTATGTGTAGCAAACTTTCAGGAATAGGCTGATAAAACCCCTTTTTACTTACCTGCATGAATCTATTAATTTGTGCACCAGAGAAATGCATTTGATTCCAATATCTGACTAAGAAGCAAACTCAGAAGTGCTCAGGCTTAGAGGCAAACAAAAAGGTGCCATGTGGTATATGGGTCTTGGGGCTGAGGGAAGTCTTGCTTGGCTCATATGATGTTGCAGATACACTTGCTAACCTTTTCATCTACAACTCTCTCCACTTCTGACCTACTACAGCGTTGCAGAGCCGGGACAGATTATATGTAGCCTATAATCTGCTATATGTTTTCACAATAGGTATAAAACCAAAGATAAATAAAATGTTCTCGTGCTCAGGAAGACCAAGGAAAAGCCATAGTTGTTAGCAGACAATTCTGGTCTCCATCTTGTCCCATAGCTGTCTGGCTTCTTCCTGAATTTTGTCTTCATCCTGTTTCCTCTAGTTGATGAAACTTTACATGTGAAATCGTAATAACATGATTTTAATTTGCAAAGATAAATGAGGGAAAAAATTGTCTTTATATGGAGTTAGTTTGGAAATAACTATGACAATTTTTCTTCCAAAATTTTGTCTATAACAAACTTCATTATAATTTAATGAAAATTAAATTGCATTTATTAACATGGCTGTAATTTTTTTGATTATGTCAGTCTCTAACAGCTTTGTTTCCTTATGTCTGCCAAAAATTACATGTAGCACTGAAAGCAAAAGCTAGTTGATATACCTCCCAACCTGAGACACAGTCTCATTTATTTTAATTATATGGAGCACTCTGTATCACTTGCCAGTGAGTCCATAACTTTATTCAGATGGTTCTTCAGTAAGGCCCAGTAGGCACTCATAGCATGGTTATGCATGGATATTTTCTCAGAATTTGGCTTTGGGTCAGAAAGCATTAAGATGGTATTGTGAATGAGAGTTCTGAAAGCCTTCCCAAAGCTGATACAACTGATAATTTCTCACAGTATGAGAAATCGTACTTCATCAGCTACTGCCTAATTTCACATGCTGAAGTGCCAGGGCTTTCAATTCTGTCCTTCTCACTAAGAGTCAACAGCAAGTGGAGTGTCAAGGAAAGAAAACAGGGTGTCAGCAGGGATATGCTGGCAACACAAAGAGGTACTATTAGCAAATGTGCAAATGTGCAGTTGTTAATGTTAGAGATGCAATGAAGCCCAAAAACAGACTGGATTGTTGTGTTGTGCAGCAGAGAAATGAAGAAGTATTGTGTCAAACAAGAGTAGGCCTGCTTTGTAACAAAGGAGTCTTCACATTTTCTAATAACACCTAAGTTTTCTAAGAGTGAGGATGTGTTGGGGGGATTTTTCACTTCATTTTTTAAATGCTCATTTAGTATGCATTATAACTTGAAGATAAGCGCAAGAAGTTCTGTGTTGAATCATAAGAACAGACCCACATTTCATGAACTTTTCTCAAATTCAGTCCTAGACTGGAAATCTTCTGCCATTCTTTCCTTTCACTTTCTTATAAATAAAAATTATGCCAAGTTCTTCATGAGATGGTGACGTACTCTATGCTGTGTGAGACTATTTTGGTGATTTGGTAACTTGATGATATGGTTCAATGACCTAAACATCTCAGAAACTTTTTGGAAATAGTTCTGAGTAACTCTGCCTGATTTTTAATACCTTTCAGGATTCACCAGACTGTAAGAAAGCACAGAAATAATCTCTTTTATGGAATACTTCTCCTTCTCATGTACTAAAGAGACGAAGTACAGCAAACTGCACACATTAATCATCTGGAAAGGTAAGAAACAGAGCTTAGCCCAGCACTGGGAATTATGAGATCTGGGTCATATAACCTTTGACAAATTGTGTTCCTGTTGACAAAATGGAGACTTAACTGTTGCTTTCAGGGTGGTAAAATAGAAACGAGAGCATATAGCTGACCTATCACCTGCTTTCCAACTCTTATTTTCACAAATGGTAATCAGTTGAAAGGGTTTGAGTATTTTTTCTAAAACTCCAGGCCCTTCCCTTTAGGATAATACATAAAATATTAAGGGTTCAGGCTGGGGTAAGCATATTGCAAGCGAATAAAGCAGACTGTGGCAGGATAAGCAATAGGCGCTCTTTTGCGCTTCTGAGTACCTCCCCTTCTCAGAGACCACAGTTTACCCAGGAATCCCTGTAGACACCAGGTCCTCCCTGCCAGGATAGATGTGAGCAGGAAAAGACTAGGCTGAAGCACTGGTACTAGATGTAGGAGTTGTCTGTGTAGAAATTAAATCAAAGAAATGCAGTGGAGGTGGCATGAGAGATGTAGGGGGGGCTTTTAGTGTTATCCTAAGAGTGGGAGAATGAAGCATTATGCTTCAAACCAAACAAGTTTAGGGATTATTTTGCTTTAGTAATTTCATTGGTTGGTTGATTTTTCTACTGCTCTGCAGTAAGTTGTGATGACAAGTCAAAATTGGCAGCCTTCACAGAAGTCCAAAGTAATAATCTGTTTATTCAAAAAATGAAAATTATTATAATACCTCAGCAGTAGTTTGGTTTTGTTTTGAAGTACAGCGTTGGGAGAAAGCACTAACTCACCAAAATAGTTCCCCTACTCCTCTCTGAATATAAATAAAACACGCTTCCATACTGACAATGGGGTAAGGAGGCGATCACCAGGGTTGGCACCTTTTAAATAGAATCACTAATGCTCTTTATGTTGCAGTGATGTTGCAGACTTATTGGAATTGCAAAGAAGATGAAGAAGGGCAGGAGAGGTGAATAAAGTGATAAAGGATTTACAATGATCCCTTTGTGCAATATGCATCTCCTCTTTACTGTATTGCATTCATTAGGTCTGACTGAGTTACTTGGAGTAAATAATTTGTGCCACTACTTTTGGATTTTTTTCCATCAAAGGGATTATTTCAAGGTCTACATGAAACTGAGTAATACTTGATAAATTCTTCGTTAAGCTTATTTTGTATTTACAAATTGTATCAAACCACACCAAATTATTTGCAACCACATCTTCGGACCAATCAACAGTAGAGAAGAAGTTCTACAAAATAATAAAACGTTAAAATGGATAAATAAAAAAAAAAAATTCACTTTTTAAAATTTAATTTTAATTTTAGAAAGCACCTATAAATGAATTAGCGCTAAGCATTTTTGATTATTATTTTTCAAATGCCCATCAGGGAATGTAGGAGACAAAGTAAACATAGTGAAAATTTCTTTGGAACTCCCTGTCTTCAAAGATAGTTTGGAATCCAAAAATAAGATTTTCTTCTGATTGTACAGATTGTATAGTAAGGAATATGCAGGCAGAATTTAGAGCTGCATTTAAAATGGCCAACAGGAGAGACAGTGTCTGCAGCTTTTAAAACCAGTATGATTATGCAGAAGTCATCGCTAGAGGAGCAAGGATTGTTCCTCCATGGATGATTTGAATCCCAGAAGGCAAGACGGAAACAAAACACATGTACCCAGATGTCCCTTATCTCTTTCCTTCAAACGTGCAAGCTGCATGCATTACAGCCCTGCCACAATTAGTGTTCTGCAGGAACCATACAGAATTAATGTTCTGCTTAACATCAGTTTCTCTGGGGTATTCTGAAAAAGGGGAATGGGAAATCACAAAGGTCCACAACTGGGAGACCTTCAACTTACAACATCACTTATTCGCAGGCAAAGCCCTCCTGCAACCTGCACAAGCTGAAATAAATCAAAGTGTCCTAGCTCTAATTGCTCACTCTGTAACTTTGATTCTGTGGATGGATATGAATTCAGAATCCTTGGTGGTGCTATATGGATAACTAAACACCTGTATCTGAGCTTATTTTATGGAAATTTCATTATCTTAAGAAAAAAAACTACTGATAATTAGGGAACTGAAAAATTTTCCTTTTCAACAATGATAATGATTCTCCAGGGACATGAATTGTAACTGTGGGTACTCCAACAGTAGAAAAAGAAGTCCCTAACTAAATCCAGAACACTGATTTGTTAACTGGAATGACACCATTTTATAAAATTACTCTTTATTATTATGATTCCTTTTTAGAATAGGTGGAACTATTCTGAGATTTTTTGACTCTTTTATTGAAATGAGGATCAGGGTTTTAAAGTTGATGGAACAATGTGTCATGGTTTGCTTGGTGGTATATTTTTGCTGGAAAGAAACTCATACCATAGGTCCAAAAAAACCCAGTGTTTGTCATAATGCTTTAAATGCCATTAGGTTTCTATTGTTATTGTGACAAAAACAAACCACCATTTTTTGGTTTGTTTTATCGTTAAAGAGAGCATCAGCAGAGCCGAGAATACAATATTCACATTTCATCATTGTCTTTAGGGCAAACAGGTCTTTCTGCAGCTGGGGGTGGTGTATGGTAGAGCTGATAACATGTTAAGTCTTGATTCTTGTAAATAAGTGAAGTTAGTTTGGCTGCACAAGGACAGTCTGTGTGCAACCAGCTGTAATATTGGACCTCATTTTCTATGACTTATGACCAGAGGTTTTACACCTCTTCTGTACATAGCATTTGTCTGCAGAGAACTTGACACTTCTTTACCTGTTTTTATGCTCTCTGTGTCTTTCTACTACGAATATTATTTCTGGGGGGAAACAAAGGCAGGAGACCTGTCTGTGGCCAACTAGATATGTACCAGTGCAGTGCTACTGTTAGATAAAAATCTTACTTGTTTTTCTAGCTTTTATTTTTGTATCTTGGTTACTCTTATATGCTCACTGGCATTTATGTTCAAGTTTCCATTTGCCTTAAATTTTTAAAATTCTGCCTTGCAGAATTTTTGCTCAAATATTTGGGGTTGAGGATGCTTTGCAGAGGCCACCAGTTTTAACATCACAAGGTTCTGTTGAGTCATTTTTAGAGAGTCTTTCTCTCAAGAACAAAGGCAAGAATTTATTTTGCTTTTCAGATTTGGATGTACTCACAGGAATCAAAAGGTTGAGGTCCTGTAACACTTGTGTTGCTTACAGGCTTTGAATCATGACATGTAATCACATACTACATGTAACTTTCTGACTGTAAGGCTTCTTACTCTCTCTCCGCCTGCCTCTTCAGTCAGATTGCAGCTGTAACCATTCTCAGATATCACATGAGAGCATGCAGTAGTGGGTGCTTGGGAAAAGAGAAAAAGAGTAGGAAAAGTGCACTTCTCCCCACATATTGTCAGCAAAAATTTGAGTGTTGCGTAGTGATAAGGGTTATAGTCATCTTCAAGAGTATTGCACTTGTTTTCTAATAATTTTAAATATCTTTTGCTTTTAAAGAGCCTTTTACAATTTGACCTTCACTGTATCCTGATGAAAGAACTTCACAGATTAATTTATGTACATTTCCTTTTCATTTTAGATCTCGGTTCTTCCCCTTTTAAAAAGGCACTTCTTTGTATTTCTTTACATTTCTAACAGAGAAATCAACAGGTAACTGCAGGGTAGTAAGCTCTTCTATTATTATCATTATTTTAGTTGTTGTATACCTGTTTATTATTAAACACGTATACATGTTTACTTCCGTGTGTGCCTGACCAACAGATGCACTGGCTTCGGTTGTAACTCTGTTTCTGTCTCAGAACATTCACTCCTAAATCCACTGGTTTGTTTTGTTTGTTCCCCATCAAAGACAAAGCTCATCCCTCTCTTTCTAGAAGTTTATATCCCCTGCAGCACCTTTCTCTTTTTGAGCTGAACTGTTTTATTGCTTGTAACATTGCATCTTGTTTGCTGCTTTGTCAGTTTGCCTGGGGCATTTCAAACTTATTATAGCATGTTAATAAATGCCATCTGTTGTTCTGTATTATAGGATGAAAGATATGGGTCTTTGCAGTGTATCTGCAATCAGTTCTGACTTTCAAAGACAGTACTTTGTCTTAAGAATGTAGAATTAGATTTTCACTAGTATTTTTTGCAATTATCTGAACCTGGATTCATCTCTTTTGAGTTTAGGGACGTACCTGAGGTACCTATAAGAACACCATTGCCTTTGATTCATTGTGGAATCAATGCAGAGACAATATGTATAAGATGATTCACCCCATGTAAGAGTTGGCTTATCCTCTCAGAAATGCCTGTCTTTCCCTAGCTGAAACTCCATATGCAGAGCCTCAAAGAGATGTGCTGGTAATTTAGATACTCCAGTTGCACACTGATGTTAGATTAATTCATTAAAGCAAAAGGGGATTTAACTAAATAACTATGTAAATATTTCCCACATATTATGTAAAATACCTTTGTTGCTCTACTACAAAATTCAGCAATTACTGATTAAAAGGAGCTCAGTCCCTCATTACAGAGGGTAACTTGATAGCTCTGCAATCGTATTCACTGATAAGGGCAGTGACTGCACAAAGCCCCTGGAAACATCTCACCTCAATTTTGAGTCACGAGACACCGAACCTAGAAAAGCACGTCATCTAGACCCCTTCTTTATTCAGCGGAGAGGTACAGATACCATTAAAAAGAGTGATTCAAACTGCGTAGGACCTCAGTCTCTTTTTGGAGATGCTAGCTGCATTTCTTCTGCTGGTTAGCAGCTCAAGGTGGCTATACCTGTAACTCTGAAGAGTACTCAAAGTTAAATTTTTTTATCATCAGAGATAAAATGTTCTTTCTTTTAAAATGAAATGTTTCTGGGAATGCTCTGCTTCTGCCATATGTCTGTAACCACAAAGTATGAGGTAGGTGTTCATCACACCTAGTCTTTTATCTGAGTGCACAAAGAGGCAGAAGGCTATCAATGCTGGTACGTTTTCTCTGTTTATTCTTTGTGGTGGTTAATGTAACAAGGAGATAAATGTGAAGACCAAAAAGTATTTTAATCCGCTGAACCTGTACAGGATCCTTTATATATTTAGATGAGAGAAGTCAGAAACTGCAGAAACATATAGAACCTCAAGAAATTACTGTCCACCCATCCCAGTATTAAAAGTGTAGAGGAACTGGAGCATTTCAGCAGACCTCTGAAAAGACAGAGGCAAAACAGAATGAGTGGGATGTGGAGAACTCTCTGTTGAATATGATTTACTGTCTAAAGTTCTGAAAAGAGCTATTCAGTTTCAAATAATCCCTTCTGAATGTATAAAAGATGATCTAGCCAGATACCAGCTTCAGTGTACAACAGCCTTTTTATACTGGCAATACTAGAAATAATTGGTATCTCTTCAGCATTAGGAAAATGGTCTCTATTGAATAGTCAGACAAAAAAAAAGTGTAGGAGTCTATTGTCACAGAGAATCTTCAACAATTGTGTTTTATTATAGCCAAGATCCGGTTGGTGCAAAGTGATTCTTGCCCAGATCTATTATAAGTGATTTGGCATGGACTACGCTAGACAGGAGGGAAGGAGGTAAACGTCTCTCATTTCTCAAGCATCTCTCAGATATTAAATAAGGAGGCTGAATCCTCAAGTTCCAGAGGCTTTATGACTGTGCTGGAGTATATCCAACAGAGAATTCAGAGGCCATTTCAGCAGTACATGTGCACACAAACTCAAACTTCCATGACAACTCATGTTGTGAGGGAACTGGACTCAGGTGAGACAATACAATTAGAAACATATGCTTGGTTTTAAACACTGCAGGCACCTTCTATAGCCAGGAACAGCTGTTGTTACAACTGTTTTAAAGATCTAAGCACAGGAAAGGTCAAGGTACCTTTATAAAATACATGACAATAATAAAAGTACAATCTTAATGGAATTTTCTTCATTTTATTTTATTTAATTAAGGGTGTGGTATTAAGAACCAAAGCCATTGTAACATTTATTACCTAGAATATGTTTTATACGTTTTCTCCTGGTCATTGCTGATGAAAAAAATTTAATACAGATGTTTAGCTTTACGAAGCCTTGCAGTTAGATCCTAATCATGTCAGTGAATAGAATTTATTTAAAAGCCTTAAGATGTGATTCTGTCCTTCTTTTAATATGAGAATTATGTGTGACTATGGATGAGAACCACAGGCTACAAAACATTTTGTTCTTTTCTGAATGGGGCATAAAAAAAATGTAATTTTGGTTCACTAACTGTCCACTGAATTTTGTATTTAGTTTTCTCGGTTCGATGAATTGTATTAGCTGAAAGAGCCCCAAAGGGATAAAGTAAGAGTATTAAGGTTTAAGAGACAAAAGGATGCAACAGCTTCTTACTACTCCTTAACAGAACTGGGAACTGAATCCAAGATAGTAAAATGTTTCAGCATCACTAGTATCTAACGCATATAGCAGTAACAGTCTATGATTAGTTAGCAGCAATATAAAACAAACTACAGACAATTTGGAGACCCAGTTAAGAGTGTGGCCCATGTCACATGCTTAAACTTCCTCACATTCATTCTCTAATATTAGCGTGATTGTGTTAAAATTACTTAGTGGGACATTTTTGCTCTTTTTCACTAGGTGAGCCTGGACATTGTCTAGGTGGTTACTAATTGCCCTAGGGCAAAAACAGTGGAGAATGCATTAAAAATTAAACAGTATGGGTGCCAGTGCCCTGTCCTTAATTTATTCACTAACACAGATTTAGCCAAAGGTTCCTAATACCACCCAAGAACTGGAATTGACGGTGTATTTTTATATAAAGGAGTTTTTCTTGTTCGGTTTTCTTTTTGGCATCTATAGGAAATTATACAGGAAAAGCTACAAATTCTAGATTATGCACTCAAAATCTAGGAAGTACAAGATAGGGTTCAAGCTGGTAGGTAACACAAATTACAGTAATTTAGGCATTCATGCATTCTGTGTGTTATATGACACAGAGTTTCTTTGAAAAATATCTTAATGGTGAATTTAATGACTGCAGTAGTGCAAACATACAGAGACATGAACACAGTTGCACAGATAGTCTTACTAGTAGTGTTTTACTTTAGGCATTATACTTTTATATATAAATAAAATATCTCTAAATGAATCTGAGCCAAAAAGCCTGACTAGTCTCTGTATGAACAGAAGGCAAATTATATAGGATTTTGAAGCTAATTTTCTGTCATATCTTATCCACCAGAGTAATTTCTAGCAAAAGAACTTTTTTTTTTTCCTCAAGTTTTTCATAATTCAACCAATCTTTGGCTATCTTTGTTGATTAAGTGGTAAAAGACTATGTTTTCTGATGAGTGGGTTTCCATCTGTGGCTGAGTGTCTGCATCTGTAGATCTCACTGGAAATCCAGTTAATAAAGCCACTGGAATCCAGAGAGCTGTTCTGCTGACCAAGGTGTACAGAGGACATACTTTCACAGACCTTCAACATCTTTTTGACATCTTGGCCTGTCCAAAACATCTTGTGGGAATTGTTTCATGTGTACCAGGACCTATGACAGGATTGTTAAGGCACTCTCACTCTTCTCTGGGGCTAGTTGGAGGCCAGGTTAAATACTGTTAGAAAATGACACTGGACAACAGGCAACAGAAATTAGCCTAGGCATTTCGTTATAGGTTATGCAGTCCTGTCCAGGAGCCACTGGACACCCATAGCTACCTATTGACTAGGTTTCCATTGCCTAGGGAGAGTCATATCAAGCTTAGACAAATGTACATGTAAATGCTACAGCTCAATCAATCTAATATGGAGACAAATCCCAGCCTCTGGTCTTGTTTCAGCTGTCAATACAAACACTTAGTATCACATGAAATGTCCTGGGGTAGCCTGTCTAGCATTTGCTGCTGCTTCACAGGGACTTGAATCTCCTGTAGGTCCTGTGTCATAACTGCCAGCTGTATGTTAACACCTCTGATTTCTTACGTCTCAATGACACTAGATGCTTAGATTTAGAAAATCACTGTATCTGAATCAAGTACAAGTGTCTTTTTGGTGTTTCCAGATTCATTCAGAATTGAGCAGTTAACAGTAACTAGAGATAGATGTCGCCAGTTGCCTTTAATACATGAGACATTTTGGGAAAAAATTGTTGGATTTGCTGTTATGTTGCTGTTCTAGTGCGTTAAGAAAGGACTAAGCCTCTGAAATGGCTGCTAAAAACTCAGGACAATTCACAGTTTGACCCAACCGAGAAAATAAGCAAAGCCTTATGCTCTTCATAACTCACCAGTATTTAGTACTCTCAGGCATTAATAGGAAGACTAGTTAAAATTTCATTGTTGAATTCTCATAGGGAAGGTGGCATAGGAATTGTAACAAGAAGTTTTGGTGAACATAGTTTTATTTTTTAAAAAATAGTCAACATATACATCAGAATGTGTCTTTACATATATATATAATGTATATATATATGTATATACACACGTATCTTTTTAAATCAAGATAAAAGAATAGCTTGTTTTGATCTAGCTTCTTACACCCCTGCAGATATTCATTCCTTCCTTAGACAGCCTAACTGGTAGAGTAGGGAATAATCTGGACAAAGTGGTCTCAGCCTGCCATGACGATAACTTACTCAGAGGCTTTTAGATAAAAAAGCTGATTTATTTAAAAGAGAAAAAAATTACACGATTTCCGGTTGAAAATGCAGTTTCATCTCACTTGGAATAACCTGTGAGAATGTGGTAGTTGGATAATATTTCTGCCGGAAAAAAAAATTGCCTGATTACCTTGATTTGCATGTAATGATAATAGTAAAACATATGTTATTATACAGTCCTTGCTTACATTAAGGCCATCCTGAATTTTAATTAATATTGAAATTATTTTCTTATCATATTATATAAATTAAATAATATTTAATTTCTATGATATTTAACATTACATAGTTTTGCTGTTGTTAGCGTGCAGGGTTCTAAGAGAATCGTAGAATCACAGAAGGGTTTGGGTTGGAAGGGACCTTTAAAGGTCATCTGGTCCAACCCCCTACAGTGAGCAAGGACAGCTTTAACCAGATCAGGTTGCTCAGAGCCCCATCCAGCCTGACCTTGAATGTGTTCAGGGATGGGGCTTCTACCACGTATCTGGGCAGCCTGTTCCAGAGTTTCACCACTTTTATTTTAAATTATTTCCTTCTTATATCCAATCTAAATCTACCCTCTTTTAGTTTAAAACCATTACCCCTTGTCCTATTGCAACAGTCCCTGCTAAAAATATTGACCCCATCGTTCTTTTAGGCTCTCTTTAAGTACTGAAAGTCTGCAATAAGGTCTCCCTGGAGCCTTGTCTTCTCCAGGCTGAACAACCCCAACTCTCTCAGCCATCTCATAGGAGAGGTTCTCCAGCCCCCTGATCATCTTTGTGACCCTCCTCTGGGCTTGCTCAAACAGGTCCATGTCTTGCTCGTGCTGAGAAGAGGTCCGAGTTCATTCTTTTGTGGGACTGAGGGAAGTGCTCTTTTCACTGATAATTACGTAAATCAGGTTTTTGTGCTAATTTGGAAAGAAAACAAATCTTAAAAGTTGATTTCTGCTTCAGAATATGAGATTTGGTTGAAATGTGAAAATGTGTTTTCCAGACAGCTATATAACCATTGATGTTGTGCCATTGCTATTGCAGGTAAAATGATGAGACAAGAGAGTGGAACCATGTCAGCGTTATGTCCTCTACTAATTGTCTGTCCTTTCTTCTAGTTCAGGATCCTAAACAAATTCCCTGCCACAGTGTTGGAGAGTGAAGAGGAAGGCTGAAGAGACTAAAATTTTGTAAGAAACAATGAAAAGTGGTATACATCCATCCTCTTTCACATAACTCTATGGCTAATCCTACTCATACCTTTTTATTGAAAACATGTATACCAGAAATGGATCTAATCTTTCATGACATTTTTCTAAAAGTGTTATTCAGAAGTACAGACCATTTTAATTAGCAGCTTCTAGTAAGGCAAAGGTCTGTTATGTCAGGCTTGGAAGAAATTGATACTTTCACAGTGAAAGCACTAGAAAGAACTCCAAAATCCTTTTTCAATCCATGTGATCTGCTAAGATGTATTCAGTGTGGACATATCTTTCATCATACCACAGGGAATTTCATACTAGTATATCAGCATTAAGAATACATCTTTTTTTTTTTCCCCATATTGGTCTGAATTTATATGCACTGTCACATACTAGGGTGTCTAAGTGTATGTTCCATGGCCTGTAGAATAATGATAACATAAACCTGAGGTACAGCATAAATGTCAGCACACTCCCTCAGCTATCTCACATAACCAGTTCAGCTTCTTAATGTGTCAGCTTAAAAGTAGCTGCCTTATATCTGCTGTATTCACCTACAATAGAGAGGTATTCACCTCTCCATTGCTGCTACGTTTGAAAATAACTTACTTTGACAACAATTCTGTTTTCCTTTAACAAAATCCTTGAAACAAAATGGTCATATCTGTTGCTTTCTTGTCTAAAATAAGTATCTGTCATTTATATTGTGGCAGACCCTTTGAAAGTGCTTTTCAAAAGCTAAAAACTATTTTTCGCAGCACTCAATGCATTAGGATTTGCTCATTTGTCAGCTCGGGAACTAAAGATGTAAGCAGTATAAGTGACTTACTCAAGGCTGCACATGTAGTTGGCGATAGCAATAGGTGTAGAGTTCAAATCTTTTCTTTCCACTGCTCTGCTGAGCGCTCTTCCACTTTGTGACTAAAGGACCATTTCATTTTGTTTTTCTCAGGACCCAGTAACCAATTCGTCAATGACGAGAAGAGATTGTGGGTTTTTTTGTTTTGTTTTGTTGGATTTTTTTATGTACATAAATTTTCTCAAAGCTTAAAAATTCCTGTCTGTCTGGACAGCAATCAAAGCCAGTTTACTATTTGCTTTAGAGATGGCTGTTCACTTACTCCAGACAAATTCTGGTACAGTTTTGTCCGAAGAAGGAGTTCCTGAGGTTTAGGGTGGGAGATCACAGACTTTCCAAAGATGACAACTCGCCTTGCCAGTACATAATTGCTTGCTTCAGTCAGGAAATATCAGCTTTGTTTTATACAATCCATAAAAACTGGAGTGGGATTTTATTATATTTATTTTATACCTCTGTAAATAGAACTAATCACTTTCTTTTCAATGAAAAGGCATAACGGAATGTACAGTGACTTATCTGGCCAAATGTAGTCATCTGGTTTATAGTTGATAATATTAATATACCAGAACTGACTAGTTCAGATGTGGCAGTCCACATTGAGACTTTTAACTTTACTAAGATGAAAGTTGCCAATGCTGCATTCTGTTAGAAATTTAAGATCGTTTTTTCTTCTCAGCCTAGGCAAAGCATACACATTAGAAAGTAGACTTTTCCCTGTCTTTCTCACGGGCATAAAGTATAATATAAGGAATTCAAATGGCAAAATATTCAGAGGAAAAAAAAAAAGGAAAAAGGTGTACACTTTCTTCTTCAAGGAAAGATAACACTGGCTAAAAAGTAGGCTAAAACCAAGAGAGTGGTGCTAAGTCCATGAGGTGTCCTAAGGCTGATGGGCCAGTGAACTCTTGCTGCCAAAAGTGCCATGAAGAGCTTCATAATACAGTCACAGCACAGAGGTGCATCTGTGATCTGATTGTTTCATTTGCATTTCATTAAACTACCTTATTGGGAAGAGAGAATATTATTAGGAAGAGTCTTAGGAACAGCCTCTGGCACATTTTCCCCCACTTGTCTTAAGTATTGTCTGGCAGAAATTGAGTAAGCAGAGGTAAAACCATGCCTGGGAGCTTGCTTACAATTAATACCATAGGTGGTAACCCAACACTGAACCTAACTGTGCCTGAGTCTAAATTCAGCTTTGTCAAGTGCAATGTCCAGTGAATCAAAACTCAGTATTTTTGTCAAACTGAATTGCCCAACATGATTGGTAGGTTGCTACATCTTTTAGTTATTGCAATCTTTCTATTTTTCCCTTCCATGTAATACACATACTTGAAAGAAATTTGTGTACAATGGTACTGACAAAAGTTGAACCTTGTCTTTAGATTATAGGATCGTGTTGATTTCTGAAAGTTAGCTCTATTTGATCTTATTTTTTTACCCTACATGAAATTTCTTCGCTTCTTCTAAATAGCATTCACATATCCTTTTACTTTTTAGAGCTTTTATATGTAATTCATTTTTCATTCAATTCCAGTCACAGTTAAACACATCTGTATATATTTATGGTTCCATAAATCAGTATGCAAATGAAGGCTGAACAGGCCTGCTGTGTATGTGCGACTAGGTCATTGTGGCCATAATTAGCAGCACACCTGCTGACGTTGGTTTTTTCTTGTGTCATTGCTATATTGTGTCAGAAGAACACAAAGATCATTTTGTTACCTAAAATTCCTGACAAATATTTGATAGACAGCAGTGGAAAGGGCAAACTCATATGAATTTTATCTCACTTAGCAATTATCATTTTTTAAAGGGCAGGTTTAATGCACTGAGAAAATTTTTAAGAGAGATTCTACATTTGTGTTCATTACTTAAAAGGGTTGATTGATAGAAGAATTCATTTCCATTATTTCAAAAGGTAAAAGCTTTCCCTTGCCAAATGCTAGTCCCTGTATACAATTACATTTAGGTTAAAAAAAAAGACACATTTTTCCCAAAACAATTCCGAGATGTGTATTTTCTATAGTAAATTTTTCTAAGTATTTAGTCCAAGAGATACTGGCAGTTTAAAAGTTGTTATCAGTTTAAATATTGCAAATTTTTATACTGATATTGTTAAACTGAAATTACAAAATGACTTAAAATTAAAATCTTAAAATACTGTTACTAATGCAGTCCACTATGCAGATGAAGGCTAACTATATACTGGACTGCGTAAGTCACAACCCGGCAGTGTATCAGTGGAAATGATTATTCCCCTCTGTTCAGCACTTGTGAGATCGCCTTTATTCTGTGTCCAGTTTTGAAGTCCACAGTGCAAGAAGGACATTGAAAACTGTACAGCACTTTTGGGTACAATTTAGGGGACTGGAGACTTGAGAAGCAAAAGGACACCGAGAAAAATGGGTTTATTTGTCCTGAAGACAAGAAGGCTGATAGGGCTGAAAGACTGTTTTCAGCTCTCTAATGCTGGACTGTGGAGAAGGAGGACTCAAACTCTTCTTGGCAGTGCATGGCAAATGCACAAAAACAGAGATGCATGCTGCAGAAACAGAAATTCAGACTGGATATAGGGGAAAAAAGTCACAGTGATGATGGTAAGATCCTGGAGCTTGGCCCTGAGGATCTCCATCCATAGAGATATTGAAAACTTGAATGAGCAAGATCCTGTGCAACCTGCTGTAGTGTAAAGGTTGGTCCAGTTTTGAGTGAGGGGTTGAACCAGATAACCTACAAACTCCCAGCCTAAATTATCGTAAGTTTCTATGATGCATACCAGTTTTAATTTCCCTGCATAATCTCCTCAGATCCTCTAGGAGAGCTGATTACACTCTTTTCTGAGAACCTGGAAGTCATAGCATCTGAGAAGCATAAGAATTCTGAGGAATTAAGTGATCTGCATCGTATTATATACAAAATGGTTCTGATTATTAATAACAAAACTAACTGATCTGCATTACTACAGCCTCTTTCTTTCTGTATCGCAATGCCTTACTTGCTGCCAAAGGCAGCTTCATATTTTCCTGAGGTGAAACAGAGATGTCTGTACTTGGCAGCCTAAATTTTGAATGGAAGCTGATATTAGAAATGATGCAGTCTAAGTGATGGTTTCGCTTTACTGTGCAACTGAAAGAATGGGGGCATGTGTATTGATATAGGGAATATCCTGTGACATATCAAAGCTGTTTTCATTTTCATGCAAAAGAGAAGACAGCAAGTGGCAGTCTATGATGATTAATATATATTGCAGTATGGGACGTTTCCTCTTTGCTATGTTTTGACCATTGCTTTTAAGCATACTGAAATGAAATCCTTGGAGATAAAATGGAAGAAACAAGGGAGTATGTAAAGGTATTACGAAGCCTGGATAGTGCTGCAGCTATCTGAACCTTTATTAGTACTACCAATGTTTCTACATTCTCACATCGTGTCTGCATATATTATGAACTGTTATTTGTATCAGTTCTAGAGTACAATTTTTCCTGAAGTAGCTCATGTAGTACTTGTATAATAACTTTATTGCTGATCACTGATAAGACTGAAGAAAGTCCCCACAGAAGTCAGGCAGTCATCTTTTCTTTGGGAATGTTTTTTGTAGTTCCCAGGCCACAATGGAGGGTGGTTCATCCCCATTCTGTAATTGCTAAACTCAGGATGCTGAAACAACATCACACCAGTCTGATTGGGTCAGGATGTCTCATAAGGAGTTTATGAACAAGAGGAGGGAAAAAAAGAGCCAAAATTAATAAAAGAAAATAGAAAAGACTGTACAAAGAAACAGAAGTGGAAGATGGATAGGTAGAGATTTTCTAGAAGAACTTTCTAGAAATACAAATAGTAGAAAAACAAAAAGGCTGAGAAAACTAGAGAATAAAATATGTTCTGCACTTGGGAATCGGTGTCCTACATTGCAGCTTGAGAAGCCTGGAAGGAAAAGAGTCTGCTGTGCCTTACATGTTAACCTGAAGATATATTATTCTATTCTACAATGCAATGTCAAATGTCTGTGGGAAACCTAAATAGATTATGTCCACCGCTTCATCCCTATCTGCTCCGTGCATTCTCCTTATGATAAGACAGAGATTTATATTCTTATTCTTCTCAGATGGGTGCATCAATCTCTGCTGTCAGGTTGCCTGTCCGAATAACAAACCTGCATATCACAGAACTGTTTTAAATGTAATGTTGATAGATGTTGTTTGTGTGTACTTGGCATCAACTTACAGTAACTTCCCTACAAATTGCAATCTTCTCAAGAAATCCTTATTTTCTGTCTTTTCCACATTCTCACCATTGAGAATTAATTATGGTCATGGAGTAGTTATTTGGGACATTTCTAGGAATTTTGTGCTTCCCTGTCACTAGACTAAGTCACTAAGCTGTAACAGTACCCACTGTTGCCATTCTCTTTCTGGCTGCAAAAAACCTGGTTTGCATTTTGGGGACAGAAGAGTTGCCAACACTGAACAAAGCTGAATGTTTTCAGTGAAATTTCTGGTCTGATAAAGCATTACAAAATGTTCTCCACCCTCCATAACTGCTGCTACCTGCCAGCACTCACCCATGCCCTCCAATAACCACTCAGAGACCTCATGATCGGCTCCCTCCGCTGCCAGCTTCTGGTTCAGCTCCAGGCTGTAGCTCCTCACTCTTCCCTCTTGCCTACAGTATGCACCTACTTCCACCTTACATCTACTCCCGTATAAATTATTTGTCCACATGCCATTTCTTTCCCCACATTCATACCCCCTTCTGCTCTTTACCTTTTTCCTCACAGAAACAGTGAGCAGCAACTAGGCCTTGACCTAGCACTTGGTCTTGGCCAGCATAGGTAATGGCAACATCCTGGGCCCTTCCAAGATATTGGTTCGGCTCCTGCTCTCATGGACCTACAGCAAGAAAATGTAAACATCTCCCAGAATGACAAAAGGCAGGCTGTAATTCTCTCTTGAGTATTGTTGTAGTCTCATTATGTAAACAGTATACAGAAATAAAGTTAGAATATTTTTTTCTGCAATTAATGAACTATTTACTAACCAACATTGCACTGTTATTAAAACACTAGGTTTATTTTTTTCTTTTTAAAAGTGCATTTTGAAAATATTGTTCTCCTATGTACTTTGCATTCCTAAGCTACCTCCCTCATAAATCGCAGGGAAGAGATTTCACATTGCTCAGCACATTGCATAGGAGTCTGGTTATTTCTTGCATAAGCTACAGACATCTTCATCTGTTTTTCAGTTTCAGACTTCTTGCAATATTTGGTTTGCAAAACTGGTATTTTACTAGTAATCTCTGTCATTATAAACTCACAGAAGGTCTATTGTAATGCACTGTTTATGAGTTTGCTCTTTTCCCTCATATCCTCATATATCCTTACAACAGTGAATTGGTTAATGTACAAGACACTAAACATCCATAGACTTTCAGTGTTTGTCTCGTATAACAGTATATTCTAAATGTTCTGCTTGCATTTTTCAGTACTTTTGCCTCAAGTATTTCAATATTATCAGATTAAAGCTCACAGTCATATGGGATCAATATTCTTATGTGATTACAAGTCCACATAACTTTCTTTAAAAATATTTGAAGGATATTAATTTATATTATAAAACATTTGAAATCTATTAAATATGCTGAATTTTTTCCTTGCTGTTCCTATCACAGGGAAGTCAGTAGGAGACTTCTAATCACAGGTCACAGTGGATCTTTAGACCAAACTTATAAAGCAATGGCATTATCATTAGAGTTAATGCTTAATTTAACAAGGCCATTTGATGGCCTCATTTCTTAGTGCAATTCATCCACAGTAAATAGAATTAAACAACGGATGCACTATGCATAAGCTTCCTCTAAGAAATCTTGTTTTTTGTAAGTGAGTACCTGCATACCGATTTCTAGCAGAATGCTATTTAAATTTCTGTTAAAGGACATCTGATGGACAAGTTCTGCCTATTGCATTGAGACAACCAGTGCAAAGATTTCTTATCAGTCTAAAAATGGAACTCATGTTATATATTAAAATCATGAATATGACTGGGAAATTTCCAATTAAAAATATTAATTAATTATTTTATTCCAAAGAACAGGTAAGACCATTAGAACAATTGTTTCAGATTCACCTAAGGAATGACATTTTAGTGTTTCCCCAGTTTTGGGTGCAAAATCAAAATACTAAATCATTCATGCAAAATGGAATTTTGGAAAAGACCCATTTTGAATTAAAAATTCATATTTGAAACTGAATTTCTCCATTTAACTCTATATTCCATGTCACTAACTTAAATACCAAATTAACTAACTCAAGGGCTAAACACTTTGAAAAAATCCAATTGATAAAAACTATCCCTTTCCTGAACACAGATAGTTTCAATTCATCATGTTCTTTCCAGCTGTACGTTCCCAATGCAGCAATCAGATTGTTTTTTACCACATACTGAATATATCATTTTCTGAGGACATGAAGCTTACAATAAATATTTTATGTCACTTTTTCAAATGATTGAAGAAATAAGCAGTCTTGTTAACTTTTTTACCTGGGAAGTTAAATATGACCCATTTTTTTGAGGAAAAAAGTCCTGAATTCCTGAAATTAAATTTTTTCTAAGAAGATTCTTAAAGGTATGTAAAATGTGTATGTCTAAACCCATGAAATTCAGAATAGTCTACAATTTAATTTTCTTTTCTAAGTTAAAAGATAATTTAGCAACATAACAGTAGCATACAGAATTGTATTTTGAGACAGTGTTACAGATTGTTATATTGTATGATTGTATTTCTGAAAGACTCTAGTTTCTTCACATTTGCTTTTTTCCTCTTCCCTTGATGTATTTACAACTACAAAATGTAACCTGCAAGTTGATTCTAAAGGTTAAATACATTATTATTTAAAAAATGACTGCAGGGGCTAACAAAAAGAAAGAGACTGTCCAAGCAAATAATTTTGCAATGTGATAAATAATCTTAACCTATGGAAAACAAAACAAAACAAAGCAAAACGAAACAAAACCCAAACACAACCAAGCAAACAAGCAAAAGCAGCATGGAAGACCAAACGTTACTGTGAGTTAAACCACTGTTTAGAATGACTAATACTGGGAAACAGCTATTTCATTAAAAACTATTCATTTTGTCAGATGACTCAAGAAATATGCTTACACCAGATCCTCATCTGGTGTAAATTGTTATGCTTCTGTTACCTTCTTGAACATTTGGGAAAGACTGTTCATGTAGGTATCACAGCAAATTTAGCTGGGTGAGGGTCTGCCTGCTGAGCAGGACAAGTACATGTATTTTGAACCAATTCATTAAGTCAGTGACTTGATTAATCTTATTCCAGGACTTCTAGTTTCGTGTCTCTTTGATTCAGCTGTGAAGTGAAGGCTTATGCAAGGTGAACTACCTCTTATCAATCAAGAAGTTCACATCTTCAGTGACTGCAATTCTTTGAAGTGCTGCGAGAAGCAGAAATATTTATCATGCTCTCAAGGTGGTTTCTGCACCTTTCAATCTTATATCTAGATCACATGCCTCCTTCTTCAGCCCCTTCGTTGACTGTGAATTCTGCAGTTTAAAAAGACATTCTCAGCACAGGAAGCACAGGGGAACTAGGACACATAATCAATCTTCAGACTCCCATGGAACCTGCTAACAGGTTTTTATTTCTGTAGTCATCCAAAGGATTAGACTGCTTGGTAAAACAGCACTATCTTTCTGCCTCTTTCTTTGTGTGCCTTACTCTTTTTTCCTCTCTCTGTGATACTGCTACATGTTGCCTACATTTTCTTCTTAATTCTTTTTGTAAAATATCCATTACTACTTTTGTACTCAGCCAAGCATGTTCTGCAGTGAGATCTCAGCTGAAAGATGTACTCAGCATGGTATCTTTAGAAAACAGAAAAACAAAACCTACTATAGGGTTTATTTTTGCTGTTTCAAAAGTGCAGACAGAAAGAAAATAGCAACAGCCCAGCCGGTATAGCTTTCACTAAGTTCATGTGAAATGCAAGGATTATGCTATCATAGAACTAAATTAGTTACTACTGTCTTCACAAGCTAGAGGCTTGATCATTGATAAGTAGAAGCTGATATTTACTGTGCAGTGTTTTAATTTCCCCTGGCACCTTACTTCTGAATGCATAATTTGGTTTACAGGTATTGTTTTACTTTCCTACACGCCACACTGTGCTCTCCTATTGTTTTTTGTTGCTTCCAGCCGTTTCCCTGAGATCCTGTAATAACCTTGATCTCTTCCAGTCACTTTATTAGGCTCCCCTGGTAGCCATCCTCATAGTGAGCTCTTGACAGCACTCATCAATTCTGGATGCTTCAATTAATTGCACCAGCACCTATTTCCTGGCTGCCTCTGTTAGCTCCTTCCACCAGTACTTCAAAACCTCCAGCAAAGCAACAGTGTGGGATGGCAAGAGCTCAGTGACTTCAATTCAGTGAGAACGGTCTGATAGTTTAAGCAGATATTTTAGTCAGAAGTATCCTGCTGTGTCCCCTCCCCCAAATTCAATTTTCAGCCCTGTTTCTAGGGACTTGTAATGGCATAGAAATCAAGAAAGATTGGTGAACCAGCCTTTTTTGGATTCTTTTTTTTCTTCTTGTTAGTAGGGGTATGTTGTTTCCTTCATTGATGAGTTCATGAGGACTCACTTAGAGGACTTCCTCAGAGGAGGCCCTTAGAAGCCTTAAAGACAGTATGTAGTCCTTCCAGTTGTCCTCTATTCCTGCATTTGGAATCAGTGTGTCTGTGTGTGTTTATGCATGTCTAGTGTGACTTGCAATTCCAGATACACTGAGTGTATTGTTCCACCCAATTATTTCACTGTGACTTTATTATCTATGTAATAATAATAATAAAATATGTTTATGTTTTTATGGAAATTCACCTGAACTGAGGAGGAAGGAAAATCTTTGCTGTAAGCTCCCCCATTGGACCAAATACTTGCTATTAAGTTCTTTTAATTTCATATTTGTGTATTTCCACATTAATTTAGTGTTTTTACACTTTTAACCATAACAAAGAATTTTGTGTCTGGCCCAATAAAAATACAAATTAAATCTACTGTTCTCCTGCAGCTGTCCAGTACTGATGTCACCAAGGTTTAATGTAAGGTATTCACTTTAAATTAGAAAAACTGTAAAATTTAAAATAATTAAATGTAGAACTCAGTTATTGGGAGGCTAAATACACAGTCCACATAACTGCTTCTACAGCAGTAAAAGATATTAAGATACTGCAGTGAATATAGACAAATACTTTGCTATGGAAAGAAAGAGTAGTCTTATCTAAACTAATCTGTTGCAGTCTTTGGTGCTAACTCAGGCTTGGCTCATCTTGAACCTGTGCATATGTGTATATACATGAAGTATCATAACCATACCTTTCTTTCTACATAGTTTGTAAAACTGAATTTGATGGAAGTACTCATCCTCAAATTCAAAGCTCAGATATGCAAGATGTGATCTCATCTTTGTTGCATATTTAAGGTCTTTTTTATAGATGTCATTCTCAGTATGCTGTGAATTGAGTTATATGTACATTTGAGCCAAATTTTACCCAACCTATATAGTACATTTCAATTTCAATGAAGCCAATGGAAGCTGTGCAAGTTTGTCCAGGAAGACAATTAGAGTTTTAATGAATACACTTGCTTAGAAATGTTTCTATTTCTTTGATTTCCATTGGTTTGGGATTTTTTTTTGCTAGCAAGTAGAACTGTTACTGAAGGTAATATAGTGAAATTGAGTCCATTTTGCATCTGAGTAGAGAACAACATTTTTGCTGTAGTTGTCGTGTTTGTCTTATTGTAACGTGCTGTTTCTCCAGAGCAACCAGGATCTGATAAAAAATGGAGTGCCTTATATGTAGTTTGTAACTTATTGACAGTGAAGGAATGATCCAATTAGTAAGTGATTAATCACAGGTTGCTGTAGGTCTCAGACTGTGTATTGAAATTTTATGGGGTAAAAGAGTATTTCATGCACATGCCTTCACCTAACAGTTAATCACCAGCTGGGAATGAGAACTACATTAAAAACGAGAACAACATGGGCAGCAGTGCAAAGTGCTAATTATTTGATTAATTCTCATTGTCACTGAGAAGCACACCTTTATCAGGCAATCACGATTATAATGACAGCATCTGTGTTGCTTTGTTAAAATTTTAAAAATTAATTAATATTTTATTGTTAACAAACAGGAATGAAAACATTCAACTTTTCCAGCCTAAACAACTCTTTGGCATGTCAACAACATAGGAAAGTAAAATTTGCTATACAGAATTTAATTGTGAGATATGAGACATGAGAAATGGCGCAGCATTTCAAAGAAGATTTAAAATGTTAAAATGCTAATTTTTCGAGAAATTTAGTTAATATGCAGTGACATGTTTTATTTTGGAACAAAAAGAGTGAAATAGTAAAATAAACCCACAATCCTTTAAATAAAGTAGAAAGTCTTCACATTCTTATTGTGTGGATTAGTCTTAGTAAACTGAGATACTGCAATAATAATTTTCATCCTTGCTTGTGGCATGCATGTCCAACCATGATTTATCAAACTATCTTATACAGTCCTGTTATTACCCGATTTCCAGTTTTCAGTTCATTTACTGAAAATAACTGTCCGTTTTTTTATTCCAGGCTAAATACTCATGACTAAATTTCAGATAAGTAATAACCTGAACAAGCAGGATAAATCTCCATAATTTCTAAGTGTTTTGTAGCCTAAGTTAGTAGAACGATACCTTTGAGTACCATAGTAAGAGACTGAAAAGGAAGACTTTAAGGCAAGTGTGGAATCTTCACACATATTTCTCAAAATCGTATGTCATATATTGCTTGTTTGCAGGAGTGTATCCTTAATCTTGGTGTACTGTCTGTAGTTTACCTGCAAGACTGACCTAGGCAGCCCGGATTCTTTTCACAGGCGATAGAGAAAACTAGGACTGCATAGACATGATTCTTTTCATCCCAAAGTAGGCAGCTGAAATATATGGACTAAAAGTGCTTATTTCTATGAATTGGCTGCAAGGGTACCTTAAAGTTAGCTGGATTTCAACCCTATTCCTTTTATTTTTCACACTCAATATAACATCATAGATTCATCAAATAAATTATGATTTATATAAAAAAAAGATGATCTGCCTTCAGTAAACCGGTGAAAAGAAAACAAAGGCAAAAAAGTATTGCTTCCTTAGGAAAACTGCCTTCGTGGTCCTGTCTATAGTTATCTTTCACATGTGCAATATTCACATGTGCAGTATGGCAGAAAAGATGATGATTTAGTGCACTTGAAGATTTCCCAAATCATATAGGTACTGAAGAGCTGATTTCTCAGTTTTTATTTAATATATGATTCTTCTCCTGCTGATTTCCAAACAATAAAAATCACCTGACTGATTTATCTGTGTTCCTCACTCACAGTCAAACAATACATAGTATGGGTTACCTGACAGAAAAATTCCACCACTGACAGCATTACTGGCCTTTGTGATACCAGAAAGGGTCAACTTTTGCTATGCTTGACCTTAAGCTGGTAACTGCCACCAGATTTCTAAAACTGTTGGAGCAGTTTTAGATAATGAATAAAAGGCAGCTCTGGTCTGGCTTGCTGAATAACAGCAGAAATAATAGCTATTCTGAATTTCTTCAGACAGCCTGGATAACGGTGTCATAAACAGAGAAACTTTTCAGACAGAGCAGAAAAAATACGCTTTTCATTTTGATGGTATATTGACCTTCTTTCATTATTCATCCTTCCCTTATTTTTAGAGGGAGAGTAGACAAGTGAGTCAAGGCAATTCTTCTAGAGTTCTCGGAATTTATTGCATGGAAGCAAATTATTTCTTCATTTTGTGACCAGTTTGGAAACTGTGCTAGAGACATTTAGTCCACTTTTAACCATCATCAGAAGAAAATAATTAAGATTTGATTCTGATATTTCCTATTATTCAACAGTGATGCTGAAACACAGTGAATAGTTAGTAGTGATGTCAAAACACTGGCTCTTCCTAAAGCTTGGTCTGTGGGGTTCTCTTCTTCCCAGGGATCTGAGTAAATATTTATTTTGGTGCAGGAAGGTTTTGTTACTTTCAGTGAGTTTTATTTCAGTTATTGTTAAAAAAAAAAAAAAAAAAGCTTTTACTTCTTTGTCAGTCTGATTTCTTGCAATGATTCACTATGACATCTAACCTAAACAAAACTCACAAGGTGCATCAAGAGAAAGCCAAAGTGCTGTTGGACTTCTATAGCATTTGAATGAGACCTGTGAAACTCACATAAGACTAGACAGAGGTAACACTGTTTCACTGATGATTAACAGGACAGGAATTATTTCTTCTGTCTTTTCTGAGGAACCTGTGTACATTTTTGAGGACTGTATTCATGAGTATGTATGCCAGTATTTCTTTACCCCTGTTGCATGGGCTAATCTGAATTAACTGGGGTGTGGAGGATAAGCCGATCTTATTTTCATTGTGGACTGTAATGCTGAATCTTTCTAATACCAGATTTAGTTTATTGAAATATAATTTTTGTTGACTAATTACTGAAAAATATTGAGAAAACACAGCTGGTCCAAAATGTAGGTGGCTGCTTATTACACAGTGTTTTAAGTAGAGTGTGCACTAGACCCATGTTCCACAGACTAGTCTGGCTTTCAGGTGGTTTCTGGGGACATGTACATTCCACAAGAGTGTTTTCTTTCGCGGTGTGACAGAACTTGAACTCGTGGACTTTCAGGGCTTATTGCAAAACTCTATTTCTTAAACATTTCTATGAGGTTTGTGGTTTTTGTTGTTGGGTTTTTTTCATCTGTGAAAGGTTAAAAACCTTCAGAAGAGAAAGGTTTTATTGGATCGCTGACATGGTCCTCATCATGCTGAGACATTTTAAGAGGAGAATATTTGTGTTTGGGGAGAAATCATTGAATACAAATATTAGCTATGTTATTGATTTTTATAAGGTGTTTAAAGCATTAGTAAGAATTTAATATCCTGGGTTGGAATACAGGAACATTGTTTTAGTTTGGTGAATTTAATAGATACAGCACCTTTCTTCCTGCAAATTCATTGTTTCAGAGCTGGTATCTCTGTCTTTACACAGAGTAGGCATCTTTCACAAACCTCTAACATGAAACTATCATACTGTGGTTTGATTCTGGTGTGAGTCTTATGTGATACAGATACCCTAGACAGCAGATAGATGTGAGCTTCGCATTTCTCATACAGTTTCACATTGTTTTGTGTCTGTGGTCATTCTGGTAGAATACACATCTACCTACCTGATTTACTTATGCCACCACATAGATCATATTATCACATAATTTATCCTTCAAAATATTCAAGGATAAAGAAAGTGAAATTACAGCTTGAATTCATACAAACAGGCCCTCTATCTAGTTCAAAGTTCCTTTAAAATACTCAGAAAGAAGTTAATATGGCTGAATCAGTTGAAACAGTTTTTCAAAATTTTGTTGCCTTAACTTTTAGAATGACAGCAAGACAGAAAATGGAAGAAAGGAGGAACTCCTTGACTTGAACCTCAAAGGACTGTCACTTTAAAGGTTCTGTTTTCATGAGCTGTGTGGAATGAAAAAGTATTTCAGCACATGGATGGTGCCCCAGAAAGTTATTTGAAGTTCTTTTCTTGACTGTCAGGGAGAGTATAAGCAGAGGGACACAGAATATGATTTTACTCCCAAAGAAAATATATAATTCCCCCTTTTTTACTGAATATTAGAATTGCTCAGACTGATTCAGATGACTTTAATTAAATTCCCCCCAAGCAGGCTTTTGGGTGGTTACTCCAAACTTACCTGATACTAAAAGAGGAATTTGCCAGTGAAATTAAGTCTAAGTGTCTAAGTTACAGCAGCCTCAAGACAGTAGTGAATTCCATACTGGGAATTAAGGTAAGTTTATAAACTTGTTTGTTCTGATTTAGTGGAAAAGCACCTTGTTATTTGCTCTGATAAATATTTGAGGTACTCATCATCTTTTAAAAGCGTGCTATCTAAAAGCAGAAATAAAGAAATAACATAATTTCTTCATTGAAATAATACTTTTCCCTTTCTTTTGTACACTATTCACTTTGTTTCTCTTCTGCATTTTTGAAAGGGATGACTTTTTTACAGAGTGGAAAGGCTACACGACCCAGAGTGCCAAATTCTGTGCATGGCTAAACTAGACCGAAAGTTTCCAAAAGAAACTCTGTAACATGAACTTCTGCAGTCAGTACAGGTAGGCAGTCAACATAGAGCCACAATACTACCTTTTTTCTCTTCAGATCTTTTTAAATATTCTTTTCAAAATTAATTCACATTATATGCTTCCTGGATTATTTTCTTTAAGTTAAGTTACCGAGTTAAATTGTGTAAAATGGGTTCTTTGTTGGTAATGTATCTTTTTTGCCAGTTGCTCCTCACATGATGATGTGGTTTATGAAAGAAAATGCCTCTGTACAGAATGATGTATTTCCAGCCCTAGACTAGGAGACAGTTTGTGTTGAAATGCAGCAGGAAATCTGGGATATTGCCCTTAAAGGATTAGGGAACCAAGTGCGATTCAGGAGCATGTAACATAATGATACAATTAATAAACAAGCAAATTGAGTTGTTCTGCCTGTTTAGTGTGCATATCCCTGTGACAACAACATAAATTAATGGGGTTTTTTGTATATTCCCAAATATGGACCTTCCAACATAAACGATAGATATTGAGAAAGGTGGCCTGCATTCTCCACTCAAAACTTCACAGAAAAGGTACTCAGAACTCCTACTAATGCTGATAAAGAGCAAAAGAGTAGTATACAGACACAAAAAAATACTTTGTTTAGAAGTAAAAAAGAAAGAAGCCTAGTAAAATAATAATTATTACTACTAATAGTAATAATAATAACAACTTTACCTAAACCCAGATAAAATACACTGTGAAAATCCAGCAGTGCAAATAGCTCCCTCTCACACTGTGGTAATAAGTGATAGCACTAAGTCCTGGATTCATAAATCTAGAAAAGACCAATGCAGTCTGCATTACCCAAACTACATAAATCCCTTGTTTGAACAAGACCACATATTTTAAGATAAAAGGCCTCATCTGTTTAAAGAAAAAATAATAATCAAAAAAAACCTAGCAATGACTGAGGACCCACCCAGACCAGCCAGAGTTTCCTTTTTCTGCACAAGACAGAATCCTGCCTATGAAAATAAGGAAAAACAGAAGATGAACCACTACAGCTAAACTCTGATAGACAGATGCTCCTTTTGAAAGCTTTCAGAGGTCCTGAGCTTTTCCTCGATTGAATAGGAAAATGAGGCACTTCTTTTAGGAGTATTTCTTCACTAGAGATCTGGAACTGGTGCTAGTTAGATACTTAAGCCAGAGAAACTGGCATCCTTCTTTGACGTCTTTTGGAGTTGAACAGTCTTTTTCAGACACTGTTCCCTAGGACAAACTCCTTCATCTTGCAAACACAGGTTAATTCTTTCTTTGTAGAGGTACAGCATTATCAGTTGTAGTGAAGTACATACACACATGTATATATAAAAATCTACTCTGTCTCACCAGTCTGGATTTTTTTTTTTCCTAAAATAGACTTTAATCAATCAACATTGTCTCCTATAAGTAAAATGATAGAAACCCAAAGAATTTCTGCATGTAACCAAGACCAAGTGTTGGCAAAGTAAGAGGAAAAGTGAGTTCAGACTGAAAATTTTACCTTAGGCCAGTGTCCTTTATTTAATCCAGACCTTCTCTAGCAATTATGGGTATTCTGTGACCGGACACTGGCGGAGAAATGAATCACAACTAAGCAGGATTCAAACCATTTTGGAAAAGCTCAAAGCCAAATCCATAAATCTGTCCTGGAAATTGACTTCTAAATGTTATGGATGAAATAATAGTTACAAAGTACATATTTTAGAAGAAAGCATCTCTCTGGTAGATGTCATATTTTTGAATGGCTTTGAGGTACACAACCTGATAAGGAGCCGGAATTGTGACTGATGATGTCAAAATCAAGAAGTTAAAACCCTGGCAAGCTGAGAGGTAAACATTGCAAGAATTTCAACCAGGGTTCTGAGGAACAACCAACCAGACTATCTAGCATCAGCTAGTCTGGAAAAAAGCTGAAGGTCACTGCAGACAAAAGAAGCTGTAACAGCTTCTGCTATTTCTTCTTTTTTTTTTTTTTTTTCCCTTTATTTTTGCAAAGCAACTTTCAAATGTACTGAGTCTTCATCCCCTACCTTTATTCCAATGTATGAAACATGTCCAGGAATATTCTGGGCACAAAGACCAGCTGGCATAAACCAACCTGTGTTTATGCAAGTCTTACCGTTTCCAAAATGGGGGTGGCAAATCTGCCTCTTGAGAACATTTTCTGGGACCTTGCAAGTGCTGAATCATGCCCAAGTTTTGTCTGGGAGAGTGCTAGTGGGCCTGAGCCCAAAGCATGTCAGGGACCATTCTCATAGCTCAGATGAATAAACATTCATGTTCCAGTAACTGGTAAAATCCCTGAACGCTCTTCAGTTTACTTGGCCATCACACACAGGTCCTCATCCAGTGTGCTGAGGGCAATTGTTCTCTCTAAGTTAATGCTGTTCTCCCTAAGCTAATGGAAAACAGCAACGACAGTTTGTGCATGCTTATACACAGGCAGCTGCTGCTTGCTATGCTGAGTTAAGATTTTGGAGTTCCTACATGCCAACGTTTCTTTTTAAAAAGGCTTCAATCTGATTCTGAGTAGGAAGGACCACTTTTTGTGTCTGCATTGCAAAATTACTTAGTTCAATTGAAATTTCAAGTGACAATGCTTATAGCTGTTTGGTTTGGGGATGGAGTTACCTGACTAAATGTTTACCATTAGCTTTCATGCTGTCATCTCATAAAGGCATGTATGTGCAGTTATTTGCAGGTGTAGGTTTGCATACGCAAAAGTAAAGGCCTTAAATTACGTGACTATTCTTTCTTGGTCATAATGCAATCTTGTGCTATCCTGAGGTAGTGCCTCTACTTAAATATGACACTTTCAAATACATTACTCTTCATCTAAATCCGTAGTCATCTGCTCTCCCTTCAAACAGCCTAATTTTGCCACACTTGTTCTGTCCTAACTGCATGAATTCACAACTAAGTAGGGTTTAGCACTGTGTGATTATCCTACATGACATAAAACATGTAAGTAGTACACAGGCATGAGTGATATGTAAGTAGTACACAGGCAGGAAACTGACATCACTAACCCCAACTTCTAAAAACAACTGTAGCACATTTGTTAGTAAGATCTCGGCCAGTACGCCAAGTAGCTTCAACTTTTAGACCTAATAGGAATAAGCAGCAAAACATTTTTTTTTTAATTTAATTATTTATCTGATGAACACCTTGTTTCCCTGATTAGGCCCATAGATATGAAGGAGGCAAAATATAAACAAACGTATTTTCATTATAAACAGATTTGTTTTCAAAGAGAATGATTTCCATGAATCATTGGTAGAGCGCTGACTTTTATGCCAAGATTATTCAGTCTGAGACTCTCTGCTTAAGAAATTATTTTTTTCCATTAAAGGGGTGATGTAAAATGTTTTCAAAACTATCACTTTGGAATAATCAAATGGAACATTGGAGTCACTTCATAATGTCACTCTGCAAGCCTTCTCTAATAGAGCTTCCTCTCCTGTTCCAAAATGGGCAATTATATAAGAGTGACAGCTGTTGAGGTGGCAGACATCAGTGTCAAATTGATGATAAAAATACTGATTTTTTTTTTTTTTTTCAAAAAAAGAAACCTTTTTAAAAAATATGGTGGAAAAGATACAGCATATCAGCTTGAAGTGGCATACTGAGATTTCTTATCTTTTTGGGTTCCAAACACTTGCTCTAGTTTTGTGATTGTGCCTAGGGACCCAGAAAAGCTAGACCCAGAAAAACAGATGTACCTGCCAGTATAGGTCTAAATCTCATTTGAAATGTGTTCCTGAAATACCAGATGTGTGTTTGCAAAAACACTTAAGAGTGAATTAAATGATCAAACAACTATTTTCTGCCCAGGGAGCAAGTGATACAACACATCACACCAGTGTGGTTGAATTCTCATCTTCCAAAATGGGCTGTCCATATCTGTTCTGTCTACCAGGAACAGCCCCCTCTATTCCCTGGTCCATGGCTGGGAAACACAATATAACATGTTACTAATTGACACAGGGTAGCAGAATGCCAGGGAGGGTGTTTATTGTATCACTATGATCTGCTCAAATTGTGTCCTGCCTTGACTCCTAGCACAGCCATAACTACTGTGAATTTCTTGAAAATGGTATGAAAAAGGACAGCTACTTCTAAAGCAGGACTGAGGGAATTTTTACTTCCTGAGAGCTAAGGACTTTTAAGTGATTAAATTCAGTTTTATTCAGAAATAATATGAGGAAAAAATATCCTGGCTATGAAGCATATGAAATGAAATTGCAGACTCTGATCCTGCAATGGGTTTAAATCAGATGTTCTTTATTTTTGCACAGGAGAATAAAAGTTAGCAAATTAATAAAGTAATCAATTCTCAATATTGGGATTAAAATGGACTCTTTTGTCTCAGGCAATCTTACTATTTGGACCAGCTTCCCTTCAGGTTCTATTTCGTCTTTTAAGACTTAATTCCAGAAGTCACAATCAGACCAGAATTTTTTAAACCCTTCCTATCATCCAATTGTTCTGCTTTTAGGCAAAAGAAGCAAATGTGTTCAATTAATGGAACTCCAAATACGTAGGATACAGATATTGCGTTCTGTGTATTTTCCATCTGAGCTTCTCAACTGGCATTACAGCAAAGTAGAGCTAAATAAAGCTAATTAACACCTTCTTACCCTTTTAATCCCTTAACATCTAGCTCACAGAAGTAAAACATTGATAAAATAAAGACAACTATACCTGTGATAGCTTCTTAATAACATGTCAATAAAATGTGATTGAGAATATATAGCATATCTCCTGAGATCTTAGGATTAAATAGTCATTTTGCTAAGCATTGCAAATAGCTTTGTAGATGAGGCTATTTATATGAACATGAAAATGTGAGACGTATAATAAGGCATCAGATCAAAGTTTAAGTTCAGTAATTATCATGTCCAGTTACAATCACATATGAGAATGGCAATTACTGAGTGCCTAAAGAATGGAGAAGAAAGCATGGTTATTTATTCCAATTACATGTGTTGTTACAGATCTGTGGCTCAGCTTTCTGAGCTAAAAATGGTTTATTCTACACAAATATTTTTATTATTATTATTAGTTGCTCATACTTAGAAGACAACATGGAGACAAAAAAAGCTTGGATCTACTAACTAGTCTATGTATGGTTTATGTACTGGACACCATCCCTGGAAACATTCAAGGAAAGGTTGGATGGGGCTCTGAGCAACCTGATCTAGCTAAAGATATCCCTAGGGGCTTACTACAGGGGGTCAGACTAGGCGACCTCTAAAGGTCCCTTCCAACCCAAACTATGCTATGATTCTGTGATCTGGTCAGACCAGTTGAGGTGATGGACCAGCTTCTATTTTCTTTCAATCATGCTAGCTAATGCCAATGGAAGGACAAGATCTTCAGAGACGAATCTTTTTAATTTTGGTGTAGTTGTTGTTCTGAGACCCAGTCTCAAAAACTATGGGCTGTTCAGATAAAGGTAGCTGCAGTAAGATGCTTTTTGCAAGTTCAGCACATCTTACTGGGGGAAGGTTGGGGATTTTTTGGTTTTTTGTGGTTTTTTTTTAGTACTACAAACATTTCAGAAATGCCAAACCAGCTCAACAGTTTGAAATTCCTTTATATTTCATGAACAAAGTTTTTGACGTGGTTTGACACTTTTGTTTCAGTAAAAAATAATCATGAATTTCTTGTTTTCCTTGAAGCTGCATTTTTCAGTGAATAAATAACTTCTTTCCCACTATAGCCATTATTTGGTACTTTTTTCCACGCTTAGAGGTATTAGTACTATTTTGAAGGCCTGTATGATGATATTGTGATGTGTGACTGAAACAGAGAGACTGCTGTTACAACTCAGAAATAAAAGAATTACGTTACCTCCTAAGGTACTGGTTTATATTTTAGCAAAACCTTCACTTCGACTTTGTCGCCTTCTACATTATTGTAGAAGTGGTCTTAGAGCAGATAAAGGAAATCATGAGCTGATATCCTTATTATCTGTTATTTAAGATTAGCGCACATGTACATGAAGCAAATGAGGATACAAGAAGCAGTAAAAAAAGAAACTCATCTCACAGGTGACTGTACACAGACAGCTTGCTGAATATCTCATACTCAGACAGTGAAATATATTTGTTCAGAGTAAACAGGTATGATTTTGAGAAAGAAATAACCGTCATGATCAAAGGAATAAGCTCGGCAAGTATGTGGATTGCCTTTCAATTTATTTATAAATGTTGTGCTTCTGAAGAAGTTAATTAATAAAGCATAAAGCAGGCTCTGTCATGATAGTCTAAAGAACCTATTATTCAGTTCTTTTAGATTTTCAAAATATGTTAATGCCTAGCTTCTTCACTGTTTTAAGGATTAAGGATTGATTCTACTTTTTTAATGCAAATGGTTCTTTTGTAATTATGGTCTTTCAGCCTTCCTGGCCTTCATCAAATTCTAATTTATATGAGTCCTTTGCTTTTGAAAACAACTCACTTTCACATTTGGGAATTGAACAAAGGGGAAATTATCTAGCTGCTCCATTGACAATATCGTACTTTAATTTTTTTTTCAGCTTTTAAGCTCATTGCATGTTTATATCCATGAGCAATGAGTCTTAATATTATCTTGACAAGCTTATTTTTACATTTGTCAAAGTCCAAGGAAGTCTAGTAGAGATCACTATGGCAAGTCTGCTATCTTGGACTTTCTAAAGAGACAAAGACACCTCACAGAACAGGAGAACTCAGATCTGTCCAAAATTTCTGTCCCCCGTTACTGTCACATTGTTCTACTTTTTGAAGAAGGAAACTTTCAAAGATCTTTTTGCTGCTTCAAATTAATGGCTGCTTAGACTTTTGAATAACATTTTCACAGTATCAATATGTCTGTTAGCTAAATGCATCTTCTTTAGTCAGAAAAGATGACATTTCTTCCAGGTTACAGATCAACAGGGCAATTTCAGCATTTCCAGTCAGCCTACTAGACATCATGCAACATTTATGCCTTCATGAGACTTTCTCTAAGAACTATATGTACTGTTCAGAGTAAGAATGGTGTGGCAACAGATCTGTCATATAATACAGAGTCATCAGACTAGGCAAAATTCTGCTGAATTTGCTGATAAGAGAAAAGTACTGTACACAAATAAACTCTAGCATTGAAGTCAGGTTTTTGGAGAAATACTTCTCAGGCCACAGATGTCTAAGAAAATGAGGTGAAAGAAAAACAGGTTTTAAGTCTCCAAAAATCCGTTTTTGAGTGCTTATCCATTCTTTCAGCATTTTTAAAAAGCCTTAGATGACCTTAAATCCAACTTAAAAGATTTGTCAATGTTTTAGAAATCTTTGGATTTGGAATGTGTTATTTGGTTTCTAAAAGCACAGTCAAACTGTTTGCATCCTTTGGTTCCAAGAGAGATGTTCACATCATTATCCTGTACTGCAACAATCAGAAAATGTGCTGGTTTTCACCGTCATCATGTATACTCCACATAATTGGGGCATGCTTAATTGGAAAGTTCCCAAGGGAAGTGTAATGGTGCTTAATTAGGATAGTTGTGTCATCAAGCAAAAGTTGCTTTGTGATTAAAGCACAGATCTATGCAAATAACTTCATCTCTTTCTCCCTCTCTCATTCCCCCTCTCTCTTTCTCTCTCTGCTTCACACACGTACTCTATCAGTCACATTTACAAACCTGTAAAATGAGGTGAATACCTGCTTCACAAGGAAGCTACTCCTGAAGCATTAGAAAACACACTCTGAAATTGTACCATGTAAGTCAAACGTGCTCAAACACCTTCAGGCTACTCCTGCCCTGCAGAACAGTGTTCAGGCCAGGAGTGACCACAACAGCAGAAATAGCATCCGTTTACACGTCTCTGCTCTGGCACTGCAAATTTTCTGGTTTTGTCCTGGGTTCATAAGAAGAAGCTACCAGACAGAATCTTCCCTCCATTCCTGTCTTTAGCTTCAGGAGTAGATTCTCATTCTAGTAAGAGATGCTTAAGGAAGGAAAAATGAACAGGGTTGTTTTTTTTTTCCTGTGTAGTATAGGCAGGGCTAGTGGAGTCGGTATCCATTTAACAGTCTAGTTACATCTTATTAATTTTTAGATTCATATTGATCTCTGGACAGTCTGGATTTTCTATGTCTTATTCATCCTTAATGGTCAGACATACACGTAGTGACACAGAGGGTTTCACAATCTCCTTAGGAAGTAAGATTGTTTCTGCCACACCATGTATCTCAAAAAGGCTCCTTGAAGGTCAGGTCCAAATTCCTGTTCCAGCTAATGCCACTCGGAAACGTCCTTTTAATGAAGAATATGGGACAACAGAGAGGAAAATTGTAGCATACGTTTTTCCAAGAACAGTGAATGTATGACTGGAGGGTTTTTATGATTCACATATTCATGGCAGAGCTCTTCTGCGAGAATAACCAATGCAAAGACAAGGAGGAGACTCTTGTTGAGTTGTGAACTTTGTAGGAGGTGTAAGTATTGACTTCACTGAACGGCTTAGACTCAATTGCCCTCTCCAAGCTGAAAGTGATCGTTGGTATCTAGCTTCTGGGAATGGTGAGAACACAGGTATTTTCTTCTGCTGACTATTTTGCTAAATAGGAGCAGTCATATCTCGCTACTCAGGGAAAGAACTTTTCTCCCTACATGAACACTTGGTAATACCAGAATTGCCATGCACATATTTTCTCTACATTAAATGCTGTACACTAAATTCTTCTGAATCTGAAGGCAAGTTGGGGTTAACACATTTTACAAAACCCAAAACACTTGTCAGTATGTGTTGCTCATTACAGACTCATTCTCCTAGCACCACTGGTAGCCTGAGGATGGCAACGCATAGCCTTTCAGAATTGTCTGTTTATAGCTAGACTGAAAGTAATTTTCTCATGGTGTAATTTATTGGCAGTGGCAGGCTCCCCTCATCCCTGCTTGGAGCAACAGTGCCAAGAGCAATATGGCAATCCTTGTGGATGGTATGTGCATGTGTTGAAAACATCACAGGAACAAATCTTCACTGCCAAAATTTTATCAGGTAGCTTCAACAGATTCTATTCTGTGAAGAAATCAATCCTCAGGGTGTATTAGCCAGTGGGTAAGAGGAAAAAATAAAAAGCTGGAAGATTGTGTGGTTGTTTAAATAATTCTCCATATACAGAGAAGCAAGTGATGCAAGTTGGCACTCAGCAAAGATGTCTTTTTTGCTGGAGAGTTTGTTTTGGTTCACAAGGTGGGAGTGGGGAAATGTGTGTACACATAGATAAATATATCTCAAGTCTATTTCCAGTACAGCCCAGTGAACTTGTTGGGAACAAGGTTGAAGGTCTCTTAGAGATAAATCTTCCTAAGATCTTTTTTTGTACATAATGAATCTTTCCATGGAAAAGTAGTTTATAATAATATTATTTTAGCTCTAGGAGAGATGACCCAGTAGACCCTGTAGACATGCTTTAGTTCAGCAGACACTGGGCTGACAACCTTTCTTCCATTTCTTCCCTATGCCCACAGCACATCAACAGTTTCTAAAGTCCTTTCAGTGCATCTTTTTAATTTGTGGTAGCATATGCAACATTGATATAAGTTACTGAGTTCCTGAAGGCACAAAGTAGTAATTCATAATGAGTATGAATTGTAAGCAATAGCAAACTGCACAATAACATTGCTCTTACAATCTTATGATAATCTGTTAGAAAATTCTATGCCTCTGATTTAAAATTTGTATGAAATGCCTTGCATAATTTACAAATTCTCAGAGCTCTGAACAATATGTCAAGCCATTCTCTACTCTATTAATGCTGATTATTTATAAGTAACTGTTTCATTTCAAAGTTCTGTACAAAGATTAACATTAATTTGATGTAAGAGGAAGGAACATATGTTTTTGCCAAATTTTAGTTATGTTTCTGGGAAAGCATACTGTCTTGGCTGTCAGCTGACATGAGTGCGACTGTTGGATGTCTATAAAAATAAATGTCATATAAAAAAACATCCATATAAATTAATGTCCATATATAAAAAAAAAAATCCATCCTCAATAGGAAACAGAGAAGCTGGAAAGCCTGGCTGTGGCTATGTTATCAGGATTTCCTGTACAAGGATTCCCTAGTGCAGAGAGCATCTCCAGCATTGTTGTAAATGTCTGTGATGAGCTTAAGGGAGTGACCATACTTTTAAGATCCGAGTTATTTTCAGAAGTAGGAAGAATGAATGGTAAAAGAAAAGCTCATGACTGCACACCAAAGAAAGGTACTTTATAAATGAACAGGATTCTCTGCATGCTGACCCTGGAAATCTCACATGGCTTCATGCTATTTTTTTCTGCCTTCACAGCTAATACTATACATTTCATTGCCTCATCTCTGAAGATTTTGGAGGGCTTTTTTCCACATGCTGAGTTATCTTTTTGTAGTTTTAAAATGTGTGAATAATTCATTGCTTAAGTGACATAATGAAGGTAGCGCTGATGACATGAAGATGCTGCACAAATATGAGAAAAGGTTTCTCAAACTATGGAATTATCAGCTCACTTGGTTGAAGTGCTAGACAGTTTGTTTTCTCTGTAGACTTTTTACAAGTAAGTAGGAAGACTGTATGAGAAACAGGTGTTATTAGTTATGATGTGCACCAGGGGAGAAAATGTGAATTGTCAAATAACCAATTCAATTTCTATTTTAATTCACAATAGATAGCACCAACTTCCCACGGCTATTTTTTGGTGCTAGTAGTTATTCATCTGAATGGCATTTGTGAACATACAGAATAATCTGCACAAGAACAGTGAAATCTAAAAGCATACAGGTATAAATTAGGATATTTTCACAAATGAAAACTCACTTAGTAAATTGTTTATTTTTTTTTTGTTTCTAGAGAATATTTTCTCTTTCCTGCTTCACCCTGTTCTGTTTTCATCTCCCCAGTATATCTCCCTCCTGTTGCTATCTCTACTTTTGTTTGTGACCAAACCCGTATTGCAACCTGTCTTTTGTCCCGTTAGTTTTGTTCAGCCACGATTCTGAGTTAAATAGTGGAATGGGGTAGAGAAGCCTGTGGACACCTATTCAGAAGTTGGAAAGTCAAGTGCCTCTAGTCATCTGACTCGGAGTTATATTTTTTGACATGCCTGGTTCTGATAGGCCCAAACTAACAATTGCACAGTTTAATCAAAATATTAAATTTTCTATTATGTGCCAAAATGTGCCTCCATGCTCCTGCAAAAAAATCACACTATGTAAAGGCAAAAATAAAAACTAGTAAGCACTTTTAATTGTTAACACAGCAGTAAAACCTGTTTCATCTCACCCTGAAAGGTAGGTACTAAGACAGCATAAATCTGAAAATAGGGTTGTCCCCAATGAAATCAACACAAATTATTCATATGAGCTCCAAGTTCAAGACAGAGGTTGAATTCAGTGGAACTGCAGCATGTATTCAGTGCAATAACAGAGGTCTGTCTTCACAGTGCTCACCACGGACCAGCTGACGAAAGCAACATGTGCCTTCTCCACTTCCACTGCCTGGCTGCACTGACCACTCCTTCAATATCAAACTCTTCACCTAGTAAGCAACAGGTCCCAAGGTTCCCATGGCTCCAGAATGGCAAGATGTGGTAGTTTTGGGACTCTTCAGTATGTTGGGCATTTTTTTCTTTCACTGTTCATTTTTTCTGGGATCCGTGACTGAAAGAAAGAGAGTTGAGGCCACGATATTTCAAATTAAATTTACCACACATTTTTCATCTTAAAACAATGAAAATGGAATTGAAATGAAACTAAGTACTTACTTACATTCAAGTAGTAAAAGTGCAATCAGATTCAAATGAAACAGAACAAAATATGTAGTGGGGATAATGGGATTATGTACTTAATACTCACTTAATGGTTATGTAAGCATGACTAATCCAGCCCACATATATATTCGGTTGACACATATTAAATAATCTATAAACAACATTTACTGTCACTTGTCTGTCTCTTCCTACTAGAGAAAATGTTATTAATGGCAAAAACTACCAGATAATAACGGCTAATTATTCTTCCACAAATACTGATTAAGAGATGCCTGTGAAATAAGGAAGGGGTCATTTATTCACATCTTATTTGGGTTAGAATGTTTTCTCTTGAAGCACATATTTTTTGTTTAGCCTACCCTGATCAACAGTCCCTAAGTTTTCACTTTGAATAGCGATTATTGTTGGTTCCTTGATGAGAGCACTTGCTAAGTGATGTCCTGCGGGAGAAGGCTTTGCAGGTCAACATCTTGCCAGAATCTGTAGCCTGAAAATTAAGAAAACTCATTTCAGGACAGCCAGACTCACATTTTTTATAATATTAATTACAGACTAATGTTACTCTATGACATTATATACAAAATATTTATTTGTGAACATTAGAAAATAAAATGTTTATTCTGCTTTGGGGGGATCTTTTTGGAGAAAGCAAAAAAATCACATTGCAGCTGAACACAAGTCCTCTTTCTATTACTGGTAGCTATGTTATTTCGGAAACGTAGGGATATGACTCACAGATGTATGCTGTTCAGACAGTAATATATATTAGTAGACAATACAGTAAAGCACAACTTTCCCCTCTGGTAACTATGTAAGTCTCTTCAGCTTACTGTTTCTTTCATGATATCCAAGTGAAATAGCATCAGAGTTAAAGCTAAGATACAAATTCATTTGGATTCAGTCATTTACAAATCTGGTAAGCTAGAACAGATTTGAGAAAAAGAGCCAGGTTCCTACCGTCAACATTTTGTGATCCTTCTACCAAGAGCAAAGCCCAAGTTTATACAATCAATTACTGTTTGCAATGCAGTCTGCATTCTCTAAAGGGGAAAAAAAAAAAGAAAAAAGAGTTCATGAATTAGTTTGCTTGATGTGTTTTCCTAAAGATACTTTTTCTGCCTTAAGATAGATTGGCAAGGGATAATATAAGACAAGGATTGTTTATATTTCTTCGCTTTAATATTGTACTCAGTCTCTAGAAATAGCAAAGCATGTGGCTGTAGTCGAATATATGCGTGCATCATCAAAGACTAATCTCACTCCCTCTCAGGTCAGCAGACACGTCTTCAATGTCATCAACAGGAAATGAATCAGATGCCATATGCACTGTAATGAAAGACAAGTAAAAAAAGACCATTAGAAAACTGTTGCCTCTTGAATTTATATTACCAGCTTCGTCTGGTCTCACTTGAGAAAAAATTAAAAAGCAGGAAACAAGGAACAAAATGAAAAAAAGAAAAATTAACTTAAGATAAATCTCTGCACAGAAAACAGAAAAAAAGAAAACATTGACTGTATTACCGTGAATCTCTAAGTAGGTCGAAGGTAACTGCAGGGCATCCGGTTATACCACATACAGAAGGAAGACTTGAACCTTTCATGTGGGTACTGGTATGGGTCAGGTGACTAGACAGCGTGGTGTATTAGAAATGCCTGAACAACCAGGCCCAAATGGTATGATCACTAACGCAAAGTCCAGCTGGAGACAAGTCACTAGTGGTGTATCCTGGGGGTTGAAACTGGGACCAATATTATAACTTCTTCATTAATGACCTGGATGTTGTGACAGAGAGGACCCTCAGCAAGTTTGCAAATGATACGAAACTGGGAGGAGTGGTGGATACACCAGATGGGTATACTGCCATTCAGAGGGTCCTGGACAAGCTGGAGAATTTAGCAGTCAGGAATTTCATTCATTAAATTCAACAAGAGAAACTACCAAGTCGTGCACCTGGGAGGAATAACCCGAAGCATCAGTACAGGCCCAGGGGCAACCATCTGGAAAGCAGCTTGACAGAAAGCTTCAATTGAAATGCCACTCTGGCCTTGACCCAAACACTCCTTGTTCTGTGTTCTTTTAGCTAGCATAGATCACTGGATGATGAGCTGAGGTACTGATCCATCTGAAAAGAAAATGTATTTTTTAGAGTTAATTTTCATCTAGATCCGGCCTAGTACAAGGCAAATGACACCAACAGGCAGGAGGAATAAAGAATGAATAAGTGGGATCAGAAACCTGTACTGTATCTAAATGACCATGTAATTATAGATTGAATATGCATGCCATTTGTCAGAGAAAAATTTTGCACATCATCTGCATAAAAGTATTATTCTTTCACACAAATGATAACATCATGAAATTGTCTTTTGCACAGAATTATTGACAGTGCTTATTAGATGGTTCTTCAGTCATAGGTTTTTCACTAAAAGGTGATTTAAAATACAAGTTTTTCTAAGACAGAAAGGCAAAAGCTGAAAAATATTCTAAAACATGCTCACTATTCTAGCCTATGCATTGGAGACCACTTACCCAGAGATGAAAAAGTTAGCCAAGGATTAGAGATATTTGACTTTGTGTCTCAGCTTCTTTACAGACTATTTTGCATAATTTGAGGCTTTGTAATTTGGACAGGATTTTTCTCACCTACATTTTGTTGTTTAAATGTTGTCCAATTGCAAAGCTCCCATATTAATGAGTGAATAGGAAACAATGAGTGAATAGACAATAATGAGCTAAGGAAGACAATGTCTTTCGTCATGTGGTGCAGCATCATCGTAGGAAGAAATCCCTATTCTCACATCATAGGAAACCCCTCAAAAAGACAGTTTTGGCCAAATTTTCTTCATGATGCAGTTTATTGTATGTGGGCATTACTGTATTGCATTCACTGTATGTACCAAAATAATCACAACTCCTCAGAAAATCTGTCTAATTTTGTAAGGATAACTATTCTAAATGTGAGTTGAGTAGATGCCATGGTTCAGTGGTATGTATGAGAAGCTCTAAAATCTGTCACTCGTATTTGTACAAGAAAATTAAAATCTAAAATTGTAGTAAAAATATTTTTCAGCCGTATTCAAATTATCTCTAACTTATATTTCAATCATGATAGTCAGAGGTACTTCTACGTTAAAATCAGTTGCAAGGTACTACAAACAATGTGTCATAAATGTCGCCAAACATTGTTGTAATTTCACTAATATATTAAGTTAGGCTTGCAAAAAGTCTCTTTTGTGATCAACAGTATCCTATGTAAGTAGCAAATAATTCTTTCCTGCCAGCTGAGACCATTGGTGGTTAAATATGTATTTTGTTTTATTTTATCTTTGTATTGATATTTTTAGGGGAGAAGCTTGCAAAGAAAGGCCAAAAATGCATGCGAAATTTGCCTAACATTTTTTATGAACAAAAAGGCAACATTTTAAACTGGTGCAGCATGCTTGAGTATCTCAACAGTTTATGGTTAAGTGCTGACACTAAATTGCTCTAGAAGCAAATATTTTCCATTTCTGTGTGTGTTCAAAAAATGCTGAAGAAAAATTAGTGGCGAGATTCAGGCCTCCTCGTAACTGGCATTACTTAAACTTTCTCAAACTCAGAACAACTCCATTGAAATGATTCCTGGGAAACAGTTAGATCTTCTAGACCTATATCAATTCACTAGTCACAATCACAATGCCAACAGGTACGAATATCTCCAGCAGGCACAGATTTGGAAATCTTTCCAGGCCTCTGGATTCCCTCATTTCCTTGCCAGAATGGCCATGTCAGAGCAGGAGGCATGGGGCTGAGACCAAGACAGGACTATGATACCTACAGATCAAGACAACAAACTTGAGGTGTTTAGATGTTGGTGCATTTAGGAGTGATTACCCCTGAAGTAGGTAACTCAATAATTCTCTGGACTTCTAATGTTACCAATGAGATGTGCTGGTGTATCACTTTCGGACCCCAGAGGCTGCTTCAGAAGCGCACAGGTCCTCCAAACACCTTGTGTCATATCTACATACCCAGTGCAGGTGTCTGTGGCACCCTGGGGTACATCCAATGGCATCAGTGTTTAGGCAACCAAATCATGCTGCTATGAGCTGATCAGCTGTCTTCCCATCTGCATTCTACTGGGTTTACAGATAAGAGGCTCACTTCATCTGCTTGGGCAGAGTATTTCAGTGTTCTGTGTGAAATATCTCCTAGACTGCAGGTATTGCTCCAGAAAAAAGTGGGTTTCCCATGGATCCTGGGTTTTATCTGCCAGCTCCACAGGAAAACCTAGGATCTCTAAAACGGCATTGAAGGCCTATGTTCAGGCAGCCGGATCACTCACTTCCTTAGTGTCCATGCTAGACACTTAAGTGCCCTGACAACATTTAGGATTTCAAGGTCTTGGTTTGGAATATGCAATTTAGTGATTTAAAAACTTGAAGACTTGTAGATGCAGAGCTGAAAACCAAGCCCTGGGCGCTGGGCTGAAGAGTACCTTGCCAGGGTAAAGCCTGAGAAAGCCTAATGTCCTCTGAGGTTGGCTGTTTGAGAAACACAGATGCTGAAATCACATGCTCCGTTGCAGCACACCATTAGCTGGAGGAGACCAAGGCAGTGTTTCTACCTGACTGTGGCTTATCAAATATGCTAGATACAATAATTTAGAAGCTGACTAAATTTTTTAAAACAAATCAGCAAATCTAGTTTCATCAGTGGATATTAATTGTTTTAGCAACACTTATCTTTCAACAAGGTCAAACCCAGAATAATAACTACCTTGTGCCTTATTCTGTATTTTAACCTGCCTATAAGAACTTTTCTTATGTTATTGCCTCCTGAAAGCATTAGCGTATTACCGATGGAGAAGATAACTTCTTCATGGGCAGGTTTGGAACTCCAAGACTTTCCACTCCATTTGGTTTTACTGTTTTTCAAGAAGTTTATCAAAGTTTACAAGTAAAATAGGAAAAGGAGATACAGTAAAAGTATCCAATAATAAAAACTACAAAAACTACAGCTGCATTGTTTTAGTTTCAGCTCTAATAAATCATGTTAATTGAAAGGGAGGTGTTAAGTCTTTTGTTAGTATACAGTCTGTTCTTTCCTGGTACAAGTATCCTTAGTGCTGTGGTTTTAGTCTGACTATATGTGTGGAAAGATAAATTGAAGCCATAGAAGGAAAAAAAAAATCAGATGGAAAAGAAAAGAGGACAAATCCTAATCACACAGGGTTACTAACAATTCCATAAATCATCGTATCGAGTCTGACCTTGGTGGCATTGCTTGCAGAAATACCATCCCGATCTGCATTCCTTTCACTCTCCATAACAAACACTTTGAAAAAAGATTACTTCAGCTTCGAGCTCATTATCTTTTCTTTCTCACCTGAACATTTGGTGAAGCAGTTATAAAGTGCTCTGAGAATTTTACTACTCTATCCTCTTTGTAGTAGAATTTATTCCACACCACTCTATTTCTGTATATGGAAATTTCATCTTGAAACCTATGTCTATCACACATATCCAGAAAACTTCTTTTCTTCTAGTGTAATCTCCACAGTGGTCTGCCATCACTGAGTTGCTATAAGGCTTTCACCACCGTAGTCAGTTCTAGGCTTTTAAAGTACCAACCACTTAACAATGTTTCCTTAGGTACTGAGATGCTGAAACTATTTTTTGTTCTCTGCCTAGAAAAACACATAATTCACACACGGAAGGGCAGGGGAGAGAGATGGATGAATAGCAAAGCTGGGTTGAATGTACTGTGCTTTGCTTCTTTGTTTTCTCCCAACCACTTATCTGACAAAGGAATTACAGTTCTGGGGTCACCCAAAGAAGCTGTAAACAAGTGTCCCATGCTATGATTACCTTCACTTTAAACAAAAGCAAAGAGAAATCAAAAACTGTTTCTCCCAGACAGAGCATTTAAGGAAAAGCTAGCATTTAAGCTAGCAGCCTGCAACCTAGTCTGTCACAATGCAAAGAGAATACAGATTTCCCCGTTGTACTGTGTTGCAGACAACAAAATACATCTGAATCAACCCTCCTGCAATAAAATCTGTGCATTTCCCACTTCCACCCACCATCTCACTGGGAAAGTGAGAGTAGACAGCAATGAGGAATGCTTCAAGAAGGCAAAGCGTTGCTATGCAATGCCTTTGATTTCAAACCAGAGACAGAGCATCCCAAAGCCATAGAAATGGTGTGTGTTTTAAGGAAGGGCGGGCAGGAGGCGGCATAACGATCTATACCTCATAAAATATTTCCAGTTTTTCAGTGACACAAGTATGACCATGAGTTGCTGCTCTAATCCTTGTATACATGCCCAAAGCCATTATAAAATGGAAAGAGCAGAAGAATAAAAGTTTTAACTCTGATAAAGGAAAGAAATTGAAAAGTCTGCCAGATGGGTTACCAGGCAGACTTCTGGTATCACAAGTAAATGCAGTCTTGCCAAACTACAGTAAATGAGGAATACATAACACATTGGGGGTTATGTCCTGGGTTTATTTCAAGGCACGTGGTTTGGTGTTTGCAGCCTTCCCAGAATAAAATGGGGTTATAATGTTAAAATACACACGTCTTCATCTTGTCATGTTTCCAGTGCCAGGTAAAGACCTGATCAGAGCAAGAAACTATGCTGGGTTTTCACTGATGGCAAATATTATCTGAATTTGTGCAAACAGAAACACAAATAAAATATTATCTGATGAGATGGGAACATTCCAGTGTGCATACAGTATCGAGGAAGAGCCTGGTGTGGGTATTTAGAAGGTCTAAAATATATTAGAAAAGTCTGTTGGATCAAACAGTGGAATATACCTACCCTAGCTCAAGCATCCAAAAGTTAAGTCTAAGTTTAATTTAGTCATTTTGCTTTTCCTTCCCATTCCACAAAAATAAATAAAATTCTTTCATGATTTTTGTCTAAAGAGTCAGAGGATTTAATCCATGCAGTGTAACAGCTTTTTAACATCACATTCACTGATTCTGAATCAATTTTCACAAAGGATAACTAAGCCAGTTCTAATGAATCTCTGCACATACAAGGGCAGCAGAAGGGAAATAGAAAACAGAAGGCAAATTTAGACAGTGGATACCTCTTCCATTGCAGCTCCTGGAATATGGAGGGGTTTTTGTACTGCAGTTTTGCAGTTCATTTCAAAAGTACAAAAAAACCCACCAGCAAATTCCCTTGTTATTAGCAGGCAGCAGATCTGAAGGCAATGTTCAGAAGTTTCCACTTAAATACATTTTACTTCAATAAGGTCTTTTGTTTGTTTAAGCATTTCCTATGAGGAAACCATGTCTATGCCAAAAGATTTTATTGAAATTTTGAAGAACCTTAGATAGAAGTCTACACCAGCCAATGAAATGGCACCCCATGTCATCAAACTGGCAGTGTAAGTTTTATGATGATACTGAGTTCAGCAAGTAAACCAAGCCTTACCCCATGCAATCCGTAAAGTTAATCAGGCACAACCTACCCCACACAGCTTACTACACTCTTCATTGCAAAGGTTTTAAAAAATAAACACTTCTGAGATATATAAAGATGTAACCATATATTTGTATCAGTTTAACGTGTTTTATGGTATTTTTCCTCAAAATAGAAATACATTAACATTTAGTTTGCCATTATGAACATCATAAGCAATATAAACATAAACACAGAGAACATGCTTAATTTCTTTTGCTGCTCTTTGACTGTCGTTTACACGTTTTTGCACTGTATTGCACTGTATAATACAGTTTGAATGTCAGCATGGAAATCTCTCATTGCCCATGCTATTTGTAAACACTTGGCTAGCCCAGAAGATGTGAAAGATGTTAAGTGAGTTCAGTAGGTCCAGGTCACCGGTGCAGTACCTGGAACTTTATCATTCAACTGCTTTGCTACACAACGTCTTACGTCCTTTAGTCTGATGAAGTCCTCCCTGCATCTCCCGTTATTTTTCATCTTCTGAAAGAGTATTTGAAATTTCTATGATGGCCCTGTTTTCTGTCAGATTATGCTGACTCAGCTTGGCATCACAAGATAGAGTAACAGAGATTGAGTAAGCTCAAAAACATGGTACATACTCTTGTTGTGAGAGGTCCTATGCTATTGTCTGAACACTTAAAAGTCAGACTTCACAAGCAGCACTCTTTCTTTCTTAATATCAGCAAGTAGGTGAAATAGGATTAGATCTGGGACAGCAGACCTTCCTTACCCAAAACCTCCCCAGGACAAAGCTGAGCAGAGTGTCAGAGCCTGTTAGAATAGTTTTGTATTTTATTTTCTTTACATAAATGACTCAAGGAGCTGGCAGACATCACTAAAGTGCTATGGAATATTTCAGAGCTCAATAAGTAAGGCTAGACTTTATTAAAATGTTACTCCAAGTTACTGAAAAATATTAATCTTACATGTTCTCAGTACTTTAACCTTGTAATTAGAATATAGTAAAATCCCAGTGGAATTAAAATAATCACTCTTAACAAGCATATACTTATTATGAATCTTTCAGCTCCTTGTAACTATTTGACGGTGGTCTTCTATCTAGATGGAAAGCTAGAAATTTTCCCTCAAGACTATTTTCCAATGGTAAATAATGTTTCAGCAAAATAAGATTTTTTCCCTTGCAGGGAAAAAAATCTGTTAGAAATTTTGTTTTTCTTTTGAGCAACAAGAAGAAACTTCACTTTATTATGATTGACCATAGTGCAGTTTTATAAAGCCTGTACTTAATCAATAGTTGTAAAAATCTGTGATTCTGTTACCCTGTTACAATAAAATCGGTTGTTCAGAAATGTGTTGATGTAGAGGCCTGCATCTAGATCACAGCATCTTGACATCAACACAACCAAAACCAGTCAATAGACACAGACAGACGCTCCTTCATTCAATGATAAGATAACACCAGCCGTATCAGCCTGTATATCATATTTCCATCTCTATCCAGATTAAGAAAAATCAATAAGATCAAGGTCTATCAACACTAAGAGTTGTCCGGTCAGCTTGTGAAAGAGGGGAAAATATGAGATGGTTCAATAAAAGATTAGATTGTCTACGTCAACTAGAAAGGTTTTAAGCAAATACCATGCAAGTCCAAGACTTTCAGAAACTACTTTAGAAGCAATAAGACATAGAAATATCCTTCAGCCAAAGATTGGGCCAGTATTTTTGCAGCAGTGTTTTACTCTACTAATTTCTGTAGAACTTTTCAGTAAGTTAGGTTTTAGCTTCTGTGAACAAAGTTTGAGGAACTATGCTGACCTTCCTAGAATGAGAATGACTAGAAGAAATTGAATGATTCTTCCAAAGCTGACACTGACAAATCTATGAACAGAACCTGAACTTGTCGTTCAATGATTTTTGGCATATCCTGGCTTGTTTTATAGTTTTAAACTCTTCATATAGCCTCATTTTCTCAAATATTTGGATGCAAAAGCTCATAGAAAAAGTGAGGGAGGATGAGAATCCACAATGCAAAATTCTACACGACTTTTTACGTATCCTTAGGCTATGCATAAGAAGCAGCCTTTGAAGAGTTACTGTGAAGCGTCCTTCTGGTTATTTCTGAAAATGGCTCAGTATGCTTTGGGAGCTATAGAAATATTGACAAAAATCTTGACTTAAAGACCAGATCTAAAGAAGATAGAGAGCAGGTGTTCAAACAGCAAACTTGGACAATGTCACCTGCATTACCATGGATGCTCTAAAAAGACATGTTCCTCCTGTTCCTTAGAGCTCACAGCGGCTGCTGCAGACTAGCTCTCTGCATCAGGAAGTGGCGACCACCCTGTCCTGTCTTCCCAGTCCCTACACTTCCTTCCAACATAGAAACAAACGCACACTGAGTGCCATTTGAATTGTCATTCTCCCATCACATCTTTGTCCTAATAAACTCAGTAGAAGGCATTGATGCGTAAATTTCATAATAGATGAAGGCTTGAAAGGGGTGGATGTTTGTGCGTCACTCATGTAAACATGCAGTATGGCAGATGGAAGGATGAAGTGGAGGTACTCCGTGTAGGGGAAGGAAAGGTGTTGCAAGGGCTGAGGAAGCTAAGTATGTGTCTGTCCACCATGATTGTTAGTAATGCTGGGCCGTGTTGTCCATATCACTGAAGTTACCACAGTTTTTGTTGCTTATTCGTAGGGCATAATTATTAAGTGGCTGAGTGATTTCACTGTCAGCTGTGAATAAGTTAAACAATCAGCAGACAACGGCATCATGTAATCAAATAATGATCAGTCCCCCAGCTAAAAGTGCAATTGTATGAAATTGTCCTGGCATTACTTTTTAATATGCTGCCTAATTTAGGCAATATATCTTGAGATATTGAATCCTTGTTGAGTCACAAAATAATTGATATATCGAATCCTTGTTGAGTCACAAAACAGTATCTCTGAAAGAAAGAGGTAGAGGTTGCTAAGGATTATGTTGTTGAGGCTAGTGGAGCTAATTCTGACAGTTCCCAAATGAGCACCTCTAATATATTGTATAGCCATTATTAAATTAACATCACATGCCCCGAGACTCCAATTTGCTCATAATTTCTACATGCTTGCTTTTTTACAAGCAGTGGTTCTTAACAGATAATGAAGGCTGGAAAAATGTAAAAGAAGATATTGCAAGGCCTGGAAGCACAAACTTCTCTCAACAAACTCTAAAACAGTTCTGAGTGCACATCGTGGAGAGCAACAGGACATGGTGACCTGATTGGAAGCTCATTTTGCAGTCAGTAATTTTTGGATGGATATTACTTTGCCAAAAAAACCCACCCAAATTTCATATAGACCAAGCTAAAAGTCAGAAGTGTTTACAACACAATATGACAACACTCTGATTGGAAAGAGTCCCTTCTCCTAATGAAACAATTTGAAGAAACTGATCGTAGTACAAAAAAACCCTGGCATTGTAGTTGCATAGTTCTGTAATGTTTGCCTAGTTACTTAACGTGCTGCAGTGCACTGAAATTTCTCTTTCAGGATTTGCTCCTTTAATTTATTTCTTGTGTGTAATTTCAATGCACTCCAGTAAGTAATGTAATAAACAGCTGAAATGTGTGAGTTTTCCATTTTTCCATAGTGGATATTCGCCACATAAGCTTCTCTCTTCAGGGAAGTTCTTATACCAAAGCCTGCTTCAGCATTTTCTAGAAATGGGTATGTAGATGCAGCATTTAACTTTGGAGCTAACATGGAAGTTTTCTTTTTTTAAAAGAAAATTTGGGAAATTTAGACATTGTCCTTGGGAACATAGTCCAATTTAGAAAATCACTGTTCATCAGCTGAATTGGGTATGATTCATAGCATACCATAAACTTGGGGGTTTTTTGTCAGTTTTTGCAGGTGACATCCCTTACTAATAACCAAAGAAGCCCTTGCAAGTAAGTGGGATACTACAAATTGCAATATATAGATATCTCCTACAGCTTTACACAATCTTTCAGGTCAATTTAGGTCTCGTCTGAGGTGAGTTCAGGTGAGTTTAGCCTATCATAGGGTAAATAGAAACAGCAGGAGAAGGTAACTGCATAAAATCCCCAGTCTTTATATTAGATAATAAGCATAGTAACAGGACAAATAGGAATCTGGATTGCAGCAGCAGCACTGTAAGAGCTATCTAAAACCTGTGTGGCTGCCAGGCAGGGAGATTAAAACTCTATAGTCAGTCACACAGGAGAGGAAGGAATACAGAACAGATATTTTCCTCCGTGTATTTTCCTTAGTGCTCCTTATTTGGTGATAGGATTTTAAAATTACCATGTGAACATGCCTTTTCCACTTACTGAAGGCTCTGAAGAAGCAGTGGTGCTTGATGTGGTGCACCACAACCAGATCAATTTTTACAAATCTCTTTAATGGGTTCTTGCCACAGATTTTGTTAAAAGAAATCTTCTCTTGGTTTAAACAGTGAATTGCTTATTTTTAGGGTATCTGTCCTCAATTAAAATTGAGCAATGATCCTTTGAAACCCGTGGCTCCATTCTTTTAGAGCTCTTTCACTTTGAAAACAATTTAAAGGGAAAATAATTGAATCCAGTGATGAATAGATTTAAAATGCAAAAAACATAAGGATTATATTTACTTAAAATCATCTGGCCAAATAAATGTGATTTAATAATCAACATCTGTTCAGGAACTAAGTACTGACATGAATTTCAGGTGTCCGCTAGTGGGCAGCACTAATGCACTTAAAGCTGAAAGAGCACACCCCAAATTAAGCAAGTGAGCAGTGGAATAATAAAATTATATTTATTTTACATATGGATTTTGCATGTTTATTAACATTACTGCTGTAATATTAGAACAAGCCTAAAGTTTGTATGAAAGGAAAAATATGTGCAGTCTTTAAAGGCAAAGGTTAGATACGTTACTCTAGAATATTATTCTATGAATTTAAGAAATATTTTTATTGCAGACCCACCAAAAAGTGGGAGAAGGGATGAGCTGAAAATGAAAAATATATCCTATTCTGATGGATATTATGGATATTGTTTGAGGATTTCACTTAGGACAAGTAAGGATAGAGATTATGGCTACATTTCTGTTGAGACAAATCTTGAAGAGTAACAAAGATCCTTTATGCACTACAGACATGAAAAAATCAGGGCTATTTAGGAAAGCAGAAGCTACGTTTATTACCTGGTATCAGCATGCAGAAGGGAGGGTTTAACTGAAAGCTGAATCTCATGTAAGAGGCTGGCTATTTTCTGAGAGCTATCTGCTTGTGTTGTAAAGAGGCACCTTTACACGCTGCCAGTGGCTGTAGACAGTACAAGGTGTATCAGCATCCCTGAGAGTCTTGCATTACTTCTTTTCCTGTTTCCCATTCCCAATGTGTCCATTGCCATCTTCTGTTGCTTAAATTGCCTAATGTTTCTTATGGGGAAAAAAAATATGAAAGGATACCTACTTGTATTTTATGTGATTATTTTTTTCTTTGCACATGATAAGTTCTCTAGCAGATTTAAACACTTGACAGGGAAAGCTGAATTTCTGCCCTTGCTGCCTGTGGTCTGTACTGTAGCAGTGCCATGAACACCATTGAAACTCACTGAACCATTGGTCTAATGGGAATTGTGTCTTTTTTTACCATTTGTGAACTTCTTCGTTTGAGAGCTGGAAGTAAAAAAAAAAAAAAGAAAGAAAAGTATATAAAACAGATTGTCAGTGTTCATCTTATGTACACTTCTTTATTCCTGTCTTCAGGGCCTAGGATATCTGAATGCCAAAGCATGACAGCTTCCTGGGAGAGAAACATTTTATTTCGTTAAGCCTATTCTTGGACATTTCAAATGAAAGCTAAAAGCACTGGATTGTGTGAGAATGTGTGAGAAGCAGCTGGAGCCCATTCAGTTGCATAACCGATTAGAAACCAACCTCATGTCTGAAAACATCAACATTTAGTTCTGCAAAGTTTAGACAGAAGTAGGTCCCAGGGCCACCAGCAAAATCTGAAGCTCGACTTGTATATGGTGAAGAACACTCAGGTTCAAAACATTACATGTCTTAATGCAGGCAAGTGACAAAATATGGAAGACTAGATTCATTCGTGTCCTGGTGGAAATACCATAATTCGTTTTCCACTGCCAATGTAATTTCTTTTTGTGTAATTATCTGTTCACAGACTCAGGGATAAATCCATTTGAGAGTCCAAAATTATCTGTGAAGGGAAGAAAAAGCAGCTCTGAGACTATATTGAAATCATATTGAGCTTGGGTTGAGAAGATATATATGTAAATGGTAGCCAATTTCATATGGCGAGACAATTTGGACCTCCTAGAAAGAGAATGTAATTATTTCTGTAAGAATACTTTAAAATCAAGTTTTTAGGTATTGTGTAACATACTTTGCGGGAAATTAATTTCAGTAACATATTTGTATAACAACCTGTTAGCCTATGAACCAGAGATCAATTTAAATTTAGACACATTATTTCCATAATACTTTTAGTTCTGTTATTTTCTATAAGCTGATAATCAACATGTTGTGTGGGAGTAAATGTACAAGAATAAAATTGTTTTAGATGTTTCCATTGATTTTTTTTTAAATGTTACATTCTGATTTTTTTTTTTAAATTATTAAACTGATTCTTTAGAACCAGAAAAAATGATACTTGAAGATTAAATTGTTAAAACCCATGCAATTTGGTGAACAGTAACTTAGGCCTTAGAACTTAACAGTTCTTTGAATTTTCCATGTAAAACCAGCTTAATGTCTGTTAAAGAAAAATAGAGCATTATGCGCCAGAGGGAAATGGCCTTGGGGAAAATATTATTCATATTTTCACCATATGCCCCACTATTACTTGGCCCACTAAAGGTGAAGAAAATATAACTCATCTTTCCGCTTTCTTGTCACACCATTCAGAAATGAGACATGCAGTATTCTATTTTGTCTCAGAAAGGTAATTTTATTTTACAGTAGTTTTTTCTTAGGCATTTGAAAATATTTTTGAGCAACCAATCATTTCAGAGGAAAAATTTTTTAAAATAAAAATAATATTCCTTCTGTAAATCACAAAATTCTGTTGACATTTTAGTGTGCATTCTAGTTGTCAGGTTCCTGAAGTACTGGAAAATACAATAGCTTGAGTGAGGAACTGTATAAGCTAAAAGTAAAATTACAGCTCACAGTGGACAGAAATAATATGAAGCTGCCGAAGGGATATAAAAGCTCAGGTATATTCTTTCAGTCTTTCTGTAGGACCTAATCTAATCTCTAAGGAACACATAGAGGTTTACACACTCACAGATGGTTTGTATGTGCAATGAAATGGTAATCCCTTCCAACGAAAAGCCAAGATGTTTTACCATGAAGTGCATATATTGAAGCGGAATAGATTTCTAGGAAATTTCCGCTTTGTAAGAAGGAAAGCTGCTCTTTTTCTATTCCAGGCTAGCTCCTTAAAAACTAGATGTCAGTAACACATCAAAGTGACAGCATCCTGTCACCCGAGTGACCAAGGAGCAGAGATTTAGGCACTAAGGCTCCCAACCATTACTTCTCCTCCCACCCCCACAGGCAAACAGGGACTGAGCCTACTCCTTAATCCCCCTATGCTCCTCCAGAGACTGGACTGCTCAGCTGCTCCTCCATCTATGCCTTTTTTGTCTTCTACTCGTCTTTTATTTATTCTGCAAAGGTAACAGCTGAAAGTGAAAAAAATTATTTTGCAATTCTCAGTCAGAAAATCATTGTGTGTTTGTGAGAAGAAAATAAGGTGGAGTCCTTTGAGACACATCTATTAAATAACAGGGTTTTTTTCACAATTCTTTGATAAAGATAGAGGACGATTTTCAGTAGACATTCTTCTGGATTGATAAAAGCAGAAATTACAAACAAAAGCTAATACTATACTTAGAGAAATTCAAGTGAAAGAGGTATAGAAAGTCTATCAGGGAAAATAAAGACTCTGGAGAAAAACTGCAAGGCTAGCCAATAACAGAGGGGTTTTTTTACATATACTGTGAAAAAAAATTTTTTTTTTTTGCAAAGATAGTTGCCAGAAGCCTTGTAAGAATGAGCCCCAAGAGAGATAAGAAGAAAATAATACAAGTGGTGTGTCCAGCACAATGTTCCCTGAAGAAAAGAGCACGCTCAGCTAGGCTTAGTTCATGGACATGGAGGTGAATCTCCCATATGAGATCTGCTCTGCAAGAAGACAGAAAATACAGAAGGAAAGAGCTACCGGTTTGACAGCTGGCTCCTGTCTTTGAAATGTCCCATTACAGATTTCGTTTGGATTCATTTCTGGACAAAGACAGTTAATTTGATATGAAAAGAAAGTGTGAGAATATATATATTTCTGAATTGTGTTGGAAAAGAAAGATTATATATTCCTACTGTGTGGGATAATGAAGTACTTTCCTATCTTTCAGTCACCATCAGGAAAGTAAGATGATATCTGCCCTGGATATCTTAAGTTCAGGTAACATGTACTTGAGGCCCAAACAGTTGTCTGAAGAAATAACTAAGTCACTGTTAATTTTTAATTACCTTAAAGCACTTGTCAGTTCCAGAGACTGGAAATCCACTAAAATTATAGCAATATTAATAAAGGCCAGTGGGGCGATTCAGAGTTACCACAGGCTATATCTTCTTTTACATCAATCCACTCAAGAAAGACAATAGGAAATTTGATAGGATTTTTTATTTTGCATGGGACTGTTCAGCAAGAATTTTATTAATGGTCATGAGCAGGATTTTAAAGAGCAGAGATACTATCAAAGAAAATTGCTTTCATTCTTTGATGAGAGTACAAATTTTCAATAAAGGTGATTAATAAAGGTAGCCTAGAAGTGACAAAAGATTTTGTATGGTTTTTGAATTACAGTGGCATTCTGATTAAGTACACGGTACATTCTCAATAAGGCATAAATGAATTAACAATTGGCAGAGAGAGAAAAGGTCAGTGGTAAATCAACATTGTATGAGGGCTGTTCTTCAGGGATTGACTGTGTAATGAGTTGAATTCAACAGCTGCATTAATGACATTGAGACAAATATGAAATCACAGACAACGAAGTACACAGGTAAGAAGAAATGTTTAGACGATAAATGAAAAAGAGAAAATGAGACCCATATTATATGATCTGGCTAATTTTTGATGGTCAACAAGGAGATTCTTACAAAATATGTTTTAAAAATGATTAATGAAAAAATAAGAAAAAAACTAATATAAGTTTACATAGCTCTAGGCTCTAGGCTAAGATTCTGTTTCAGGCAGAAAATGTGCTAAAATTATTCTGTAGGATATATGTGTAGGGCAGTGCAATAACTCTACAACACAAGAGTACTTAAGGCTAACATTAAGACACTGTATGCACTCAGTAATATATTTTATTTTATTTTTATTTTTATTTCTATTTCTATTTCTATTTCTATTTCTATTTCTATTTCTATTTCTATTTCTATTTCTATTTCTATTTCTATTTATATTTATATTTATATTTATATTTATATTTATATTTATATTAGAACTGTATCTAGAAATACATGCATGTATTCATGTATATGTAAATGTATGATTATTAAATAGGTTATTATTTAGCTATCATGCGTAATTATTTACTGAAAAGAAACTACCCAATGCTAAACGAATCTCTAACATAGTGGACCGATATGTAAGAACAGCTGTTGTGTAGCAATTGAAGCAAGACATATTTAAATGAAAAGTACAACATGATTTCTTAACAGGGAGAACAATTTTTCTACTGAATCAAAATACCAAGACAAGTACTATCTTCACATGTCTTCAGATCAAGACCAAATAGCTTTAGAAAAGATTTACTTTAGTTAAATGGGAGTTAATGAAGTTTGATACAGGTGAAATGCAGTTGTTTCATATACAGGAGGTCAGACTAGATGATCTAATGGGCTTTGCAGTAACTCAAATAGAAAAAATAAAACAAACCCAAACTCAAACCTGTATGACTTAGAGGTGATCTTGATCAAGTCCACAACATATATTAAAAGAAAGAATCTTAAAGGACAGCATGCAGTTAAGTATAACATAACGGCACATTGAGAGTAGAGTCGATGTTCTTACAGAGTATACTAATAAAAAAAACAAGGCACAGCCCTAAGCAATGCCATGATATATTGCTTAATTACTAGCACACCTGCTGTCATGGTTTAGCTTTTTAGTACTGTTATAGCCTATTTAAAACAGTGCCAGGTACAATTCAAGAGACATCGTTTGACCAGCACTGTTCCCAATAGGGCAGTATGACTGCAGTCACAGTCTTTCCATAGAAAAGTGTTTAGGTGGGTAGAAGCGAGCTCTGTACTGTCACTTGGCCTCAGGACCAAAGATCACCAGGCTTATTTAGTACTATAGCCTAGCCTTACTTTTAATTTTATCTGAGACACAGAGTTGAATGAAAAAAGGCGATTGTTCACTGACGGTTCCCTCAACTGAAGGCTCCAATGTCCATCATTGAGGCAATGTCTCTTCCAGATGATCACATCAAGCACCTTACATCATTTAGGTAACCGACAAAGTTTAGTCAAATTAGACAAATCAAAGCTGCTACTCTACCCTTTTGGAGCTGCTTTCAGGAAATCATGAGCACTGCTAATCTCCCAGAAGCTATTTTTATAGCTCAACATATCTTGATTTTACTTACCTGCTTTGTACGGATTTATGAAATCCAGACTACAGAAATGCCCTACAGAAATTTGTCCTCAGGCTCTTCTAGGAGGCACCCTGGGAGGCCATTTCCATAGAAATACTGTTAAAGTGTCAGGGAGGATTTTACATAACAAACCTGAAATTCTTCATCTTCCTCATCACTTTTATCCAACAATCCTGACTTTACACTAGAGATGGATTTGAAGTGCTTGTCTGCCTGAGTATAATCTCAGCTCAAATCACCCCCCTCCTCGGTCACCGTGACCTTAACCATCAGTGGGATGCATTCTTGGTCCCATCTGTTGGTGTTGCACACCTGCATGTATGGTCTATATCCTGCACATTAACTTCTTCAGGAGTGCAAGAGGCTCGGTAGTGTCTTGCAGCGTAAAGCTGGGCAGGGGAAAGACTTAGCAAAAATGTTAAGAGCAGTATTTCCTGAGGGTAGAAGTGTGTACCACGGGTCTCCCTCACTTCCACCTGAGTGCACTCACCATTGGGTAAAAAAGTGAAAAATGCTTTTTACATTGTTTCACGTTTAGTTATATTTTTGTGGGGTTTTTTATACAGCTCTTTTCAGTTTAGTTGGACTGGTTTGCATAACAAAAGAGAACACAAAATTAATTTCTATTTCATAATGGTTAGCTGCCAATCCAGAATGATAATGAACAAATCAAAAACATGTTACTTAGACATTTTAGTATGAGTTCATTTTCCCTATATCTGTGAAGTAAATTGAGTGGAGGAGATAATAAAAATTTAAACAATCTTAGAAATTAAAATAACATTTTGGAATATGATGAAATGTTTAAAAAATAAATTTTAAAGACACAGTTGTGGGAGGATGTAATACCTTATCGAGAACATGTTGAAAATAAAGCACTTGAATATCTGTTGAAAAAAATAATTCTTGATTAAGAACCAGTAGCAGATGGAAACATTTATTCACTCAAGACATTACACATTCATTCATGGAGACACAGATGCTACTTAGTCTGATGGGTTGTACGTTAGCCCTAAATTAATTGAAATAGTTTTAAACATTACTTTTTTCTCATGTTTAAAAATGTGTTGTCAAGTTTAAAATAATGAACCTAGTTCAGTGACTGCAAAAGGTGACTGAAAATCATTACCACTCTGCACTATGCTGCTTTTTGTACAGCAGAGACAAACCCTTATGTAAATTATTAGTCAAAAGCAGTTCTCATATAGATAAAAGTTGCAATAATATTGTACCATTTGGCTAAGTTATATGTTAATATAGAAGAAATTTATTTAAAAATTAAATTGTTACCTTCTTAGATTATATACTTTAATCACTACTTTTTACTGAAGGAGAGTTACATACAGTCTTTAGATTTTATGCACAGAAAAACATTTAAATCAAAACATGAATGGATATCTACTGATCTTTGTAATTCATGAGAATTTTACTAAAAATATAAGATGTCAGTTTCTCATTTTCATTTAAAAAAAGAATGTAAGATCTTAACTTTCTTTAGTGTACGGAGGAAAGAAAGGGGGAGGACTGGGAAACCTCCGAAATTTGAAAATATAAGAATGTAATATGTTTGTACAGGGGAATCCTGTTTATTTTAGTCACAGGGGTGGGTTTAGAATTTTTGAAAGCATTAATTCACATACGGTGTCCAAAATAAGAATAATTAAACTTGGGTGAAATTTCTCCTTTAAATTGAATTTAATCTATAATCTTAATCAAAAGCAATCTAGAGTTTTAAAATAAAAAATTTTGAATATTCCTATTTACTTACATTTAATTCTTGTAAAATTTCTAAAACTACATTGAAAAAAATCACGTTTCTTATACAGTACCTGCTCATTCAACTTAACATTACTTTTGCTTCACTAGGATTACTGGATCCAATCATTTATTTTCCTTAAGTAGTCAGAGAAGCACCAACTAATAAAAACTACTTAGACTCTTAATTTTCTGTAATGTTGGAAAAATCGTGCTAAAAATCAGCATATTTTCCTTTCCTCTTTAAAGCTTTTGCCTTGAATGGAAGTGATCAAGCCGACACGAAGTAGAGGCAGCTGAGGTGGAAGATCTGTGACCATAGGTCAACAAAAGAGATAAGTATTTTAACTTGTTCTTACTGAGCAGCAAAGGGGGTGACAGTCATCAACTGCCCAGACGTAGTTATGAAGGTACCTAAGGCTACCAGGTAATCCCTAGTTCTTTTGCACTATGAGTGAGGGAAGGAGAGCTCTGCTCCTATTCTTTGGTCAAGAACCCATGGTCCCAGTTAATGAATGTCTAGGCCTACATCAAAAACACCTCAACACAAACCGCTGAACAAAAATTAGTTTACATATGACCCAGATTTCATATTCTCCCAACTATTTAACATCAGAAATATTGTTAGCATATCCATTGATTATTTCCAGACTAACAAGGGGCATCGATGAAGAGCAATGATTGTCCTTATGAGGACACTCTGATTGCTTCTTTGTTTTCTTCAAATGAAACAAGAGCTTTGAGTATCACATATTCTGCTGGCACAATCTCAGTTAACTGAAAGCCATTATTGAATTAGGAGTCATTGTGTTTAACCTCATGCTGAAAATAGATGGAGCATTTTGAACTGTACGTATAGAAAAATTTTCCTCGTACGTATCAGAAATATAGGAAATTTATAGAATTCATCATTTCAGACAATTCTTTTACTATATGTATTTCTAGATTTTTTTCTTATTAAGATAAAGTATATACTGCCTTGGAATATCAGAGAGTGAAAAGAAGAAAGCCTTTAAAAATAAACACATCACTAAAATAAAACCAAACAGAAATCCCTTTGGTTCTACATCTAAACTACACAATTATGCTATTACTTGGTTCTGACGGTTATTTCTTGGAAGACTGTAATACAGATACTGTGGATACAATATTACAGGATCTAGAGACATTTAGTAATATGGTTTTTAACCAATAAATCTAATAAAAAGAAAAACAAGGCAATGAGAATAATGTTCTAGGTATTACCATCAAGGAGGGCTAATGCACTCGCAATACAGGAAAATGCAGTGTGCTTTCATTGTATGGGGGACACTTTTTTTCCCTGGGAGAAAAGACAAATTTAATCACCCTATAACCAGACAGTTACATTTTGTCTCACTTGGCTTAATAGATGAGGGCAAGAAAAGTTATGCCTTCACAGCACTCAAGAAAATAAGGATACCAAAGAGGCACCCACATCTGTTCACATAAGCTAGTTCAGATGCTTGAAGCACAAGAAAATTTTGTAAATAGATATCCAAGCCAGTTCCACGCAAGCTAGCCTGCATCCAGAAGCAACACAGCCATGTGCGCGCAACTTAGTGCAACCTACGAACACAGCTCTCAGCTGCTCACTGCTGCTGACAGCTGCTCGCTTTACACTTTGGTGTAATGTGCCACTGAACTTAACAGTGCGGGTCAGTGTTTGTGGAGGAGTCTACTCAGTGAGCATCTGTGACTGGTATCAACACAAGTTTTATTTTCAGAAAGATATTATCAAATGTGTAGCCCTTGCAGAGGAAGGCTCGACTTTTTGGGAGCACTGAATGAAAACTGTGATAGACTACTACTTCCTCTATGAACAAGCTAGAGATAATTGTCTTTATAATACAAAAGGCACTGCTGACTTAAGGATAAATGGGCAAAATAATCAGGAGTAAAATTAGGTTAAAAATTAGAAGAATGTTTCTGACCATCACAGCAGTGGGAATCAGAAACTGTCTCTCTGCAGTGATGGGTAACAGTAATTAGCAGCTTCCCTCATCTGGAAGAGCAGCTTTCCTTGCTGGACTGCAGAGAAGAGCCTGCTCTGGTGGAGGCTACTTCCCAGAGACTCTGGCATTTACTGTTTTTAAGACAGAATAAGTGGCAAATGGGGAAAAGTATTCATCTGATTTTTTTTTTTTTTTTTTCTATGTGAAACTAGTTACAAATAGGATGCAATTATTTCTGTCATCTCTTTTCCAGGTGTGTGTAACCTTCCAGAACGTGTCTGCCTGAAAAGGAGAGGAAGAAAACTGACCAACCAGGCTCCAGACTCAGCTGGGTGGCAGTGTGGGACAGGGTACAACAGTTGGTAAGTAAACTTCTTGGGCCAAATCACAGATTCGGCATGGACATGACATGCAATACAAACATTGTATTGATATTAAACAATCACTTCAGTCCTCCTCTACACAAACGGCCCTTAAAACTTCCCAGCCATTTGCATTTCACACTGAAATCAGAAAACAGATTCTGTAACAAAGCCACAACAACCTTATAGCCTTTAAAATACATGTGCAAAAAGCCTACGGAATCTTAGGTGCATTGTATCTTCTGTCAGGGACAGCATGAAACATCCAAAACAACTAACAGTTTAAGAAAATTCTTGGCATAGAAAACACAACATGAAAAGAGCAACAGAGAAATATTTTCTCACTTTAGTTCTTTGATGCATTACTTCTAAAAGCATTTACAAAAATACCTACACTTAGATTGTGGTGGCCATCAAACTAACACCCTACCAGGTCTGTATGAACCAAAACTTCCCTGACTGCATGGACAGGTAATATTTTTTTATTTTCATTAACTACTTCAGTCCATCGTGCTGTGAAAATAACAAATAGAATAAAATAGATTTAGTACCAAAATGGAAAAAGACCAAGAAAATCACAGGAGCAAGCTTTGCAGTAAAAATCCATTCTAGTAAATTCTGGACTGTCTATTGATACTTAAATTATGGGACAATGCTGGCCACAAATTACTATTTCTGTGATACATATCAAACTACTGCAAATTACAGTACTTTAACAGCAGTTCAGTAGGAACAGGAAAGATACAGCTTAGATAGGTTTCAGAGATTATCCTCTCTGAGCTGGTAGCTCCCAAACTTGATTTCATAAAAGGAGAAGCTATGTCATGCAGTAAAAATGGAGTGTGATCTTGGACTGCAGGCAGGAGCAGGAGAAGGAGAAGGAAACAGAAGCGCTTTCAGAAAACAATTGGGCCAGTGGGATTTAGGTACTTTAGTCCTAAAGTTCATTTTACTAAGCATGTTTTTGAATACGTCTGAGTTTAAGATTGCACTTCAATACATTGCTGGGTAAACACTGTTTCACTTCACACAGACTCGCTGCTACCGTAGTATAAATTTTAGACCACTGTTACGAAGGGTTGTACTTGTCATAAGCACTCCACTTATTAGTGAGTGTGTGCCGAACTGGGATCTTCCAAAGCTATACAAATATTTACAGAAGAATGTCTTTATCTCAAAAAAAAAGTGTAGATGATTGGTTTACACACAGAATAGACTGATACTAATCATATCTGGATATATTTGCAAAATCAGGAATTAAAAATACATCGGCTGAGAACCACTTTTCTGAATTTCTTGGCAGTAATTCACTGTTAAAATATTTTCTTTACATGGAATTTGCTAATGTTACTCTTTACAGCTTACCATTTCACTGACACTTTTTTCCAGACAGGCTTCCTGCTAGCAGAGAGCTAGGTAAATGCTAACTGTAGAACATTCATTGACTATTTTGTTGTGACTGTACTCAGCAAGGGACAGGATTAATGCAGAAAGTTTGATCACTTTAGAGAAGTCTGAGCGACTCACAACTTTGAGTTTCTCACATATGTCCACACTGTCATATAAAAGGTCACAAATTCTTTTCTTTTTTCCTTCAATTGTATTCAGAGGCAGGAAAAGCAATTCCCCATTTGTTTCCACTTTGTGACTTCAGAAGTGACTTCCACCTTGCTGTTCTTTTCGGTTGCCTGTGATATGCTTTTCCAGGTTCAAGTCCTTTTGAAGAAACATTGATTTAATAATTAGAAATAACCATTTTTACAACATTATCATAAAGAATTATCTAGGAACTTGATTTTTAAAGACATGTCAGTGTCTTTGGATGGAGATAAATGCCTTTTGCTAGATTCAGACTGAAGATTGAAATATTGAAAATATACAAATAATACAAATAATTTGTGGAGTGTAGAACCCATATTTCTGTCTTTTCCCATTGGATATTTGAACTATTAGATGATAAGCAACATAGAACTCTTCTTTCTTCAGTTCTGAGAGCACACTTACTATATACTTGCATTTCATAACTGAGGTGTTCACCATGTAACTTTAAATATTTTAATCTATAAAATTGATGTATAAACATATATTTATAAATGTAGATTTTATACCTAAAAACCATGATGTAGACAGTATGATCTACATCCAACTATGAGATTTTCGGTTTATCCCATATCATTTATGCTAAGATACCTAATTCTGCAAGTTAATGATTTCTGTAGTCAATAAGAGAGGACAATTCAGATGTCTCTTCCTCACTATCTGGAGAAAGTTCTGCTTCTTGGGCTCATCCCTGAGTGTCATTACAACTGTTTTAGAGCCTAAGACACTCTCTCCCACTCTCTTCCTATAGCAAAAGAGGGATTTTAACCTTCAGTTTTGACTTCACTTGGGGCAATTAATAGGCACATGACTGTGCCATGCAGGGGGTTGCAGAACGGATGCAATGAGCTGACTGGGCCTGCTCTGACTTCAACAACTTCAGTTTCCCAATGGGATCCAAGTTTTTCCTGTGTGCTTTCTGCAGATGACCCTTACCTCTAGCGAACTTACTCTCTTAACTGAGTGACCTCAATTAGGATTCTAAGCAGGGTGAGATATATTCATGCCTAAGCATTTCTGGGATTTGGATGGTGGCTCAGCAATGACATTTACAGATTTCAACACTAGAAATGCATCCGGGAACTGAAGGCACATCTAACATTGGGCAATATACAAAGTTCTTCATTTTTATTAATTTGTTTTTTTTCTGGAGGAGTTATTGTTTCTGTCTGCTCATGCCCCAATCCTTCTTCATGGCTATCTCCAGATAGACTGTGGTTTTAAAAGTGTTTGTACTGCTGCGCTTCTCTTTCGTAAAAGTTAGCTAGGAGGATTGTGAATGTATCAATATTGCCAGACCAGTGTTCAAAAGACAAATCAGACCATCAAATCTTGAGAAATCTTTACAATTGCGGAATTAAAGCCAACAGTTGTTGTTTATTTTACTTGCTTCTAGGGTCATAGGAAATCTGTACAATTTTTGCAGATTCTGTAAAGTTACATGACTCCAGAAGCTGGGGCTTTAAGGAAAATATCCCCAGGCTTGGGTACCACAGTGAGAGACAGTGACACTAATACCTCTGCAGTTTCTGTACAGCTGCTTTAATCACATATTCTACTTCATCTGGTGTGAGAGCAAATTAACACCTTTGAATTGAAAAGCAAGGATCAGAAATTGTGCCTATGCACAAATCAAGTCAGCTTTTGCTCAGCATAAGGCAGATGCTTATACTACAAGAAACAAGTGATAATATTTCACGCTGGCTATCCAGTCCGAAGGAAGTCTTAATAAAAAGGTCAGAGTATATAAAAAGATCATAGTAATACAAATCAAAGTCGTCAAGGAAAGACCTTGCAAGACCTTTTTTCATAGAAGGCAGGGGAAAAGGGATAGATAAGTAAAAGCATGTTGAAAAGCACTGTATTTCAACCAAATTTTTAACCTGAGGGCAATTACTTCCTACTTTTCTATAAAGAGCTACAATATAGATGGATGTACATAAATTATGAAAATAATAATTATTCAGAAGTGAGATATTTTCCATCTATTGAAGACCTTAACATCCCTTTCACCAAAGCAGCAGAAGGCTTCATACTATGTGAAATGTCTTGACAATTCTGACTTCTGCAAATCTGATTACAGTTTATACACAAATACAATGAACTTAGACTTGAAGAACTGGTATCATACATGTAAAAGTCGTAGAAGAACTGTCATAGATTGAAAGATTGAATGACATTAACAGTGATATAATGCACTACAACTCTACTAATACTCATGAAAGTCTACTATTATAAAAATGTAACACTTTCTGTTACTACATATGCACAAAAATGTTTTCATTATTTAACTTTAAAATCTCTTAAAAGACACATGAATCACACTATTAGAATACTTGCTTTTCTTCCTGAATAAATGAAAAGGAAAGTTACTAACATTTAACTTGATATAAATACCTATAATTGTATTCATGAGCACTTCCAAGGCAAATGTTTGGCTTTGTAGATTTAACTCATAGATTAGCTGCAATGCAGACTCTACAAAACCTGTGCAGCTTCTTGATCAGCCTGTTTATGCAGGCAGGTGCAGACAAATGAAATCCTCTGACCACATTTTATAACATGCTCGGATGTAGAACAGAACACATCACACTGTCTAAGATGATTAATGAACATAACTTTGTAGTTAGTTTAGAAGAACCAGTTTTCTTTACTCTGTGGCTCTGGAGTGGTCACTCACAGGAGCACACAAATCATGATATAGGTAATTTTCAAGAAGAATTCACCCTAAAACCAGGCTCTGGATTAGATGTCTTAACAAATGTTTCTAGGTCTTTTCAACAACTATTCTCCTTCTAAAATTAAGGTAAAATTAATTCCAATTTTTTGTCATGTTGGATTTATTAGATATAACGGTCAAACCTTACCTCAATATTAATTTAGATTTGCATATTTTGAATAAAATTTTTCCCCAGTGGTGAAAAAAATGGCCTAGTACAGACCAATCGGTAGTTTGGTCTGTAGCTTTTGATTTCTTAAGTGTGGTCCTGTTCTGAAAAATCCCTGTGCTAATGACATTGTGGGTTCCACATCACTATCACTCAAAAATTTCTGTATCAAATGTGCATAGTTTACAAACAAAATTAGTTTTATTGTTTTATTTTTGGTTTTGTTTTGTTGGGGTTGTTTTTTGTTTGTTTGGGTTTTTGTTTTCCTGACTGCTTTCTCTGCTTTCATTAGAATCAAGCTAGATATTCTAGGGTGAGGGTTTTTTTCATGTCACTTATTGCTACTTATAAATGTTCTGCAAAGCAAATGAGCTCCAGCTACATCTGTGCAACACTAAATTCCAAATTAAGCTCTCTATGGATGGCACCATCACCCGATTTCGCTCAACAGAATTGCACAGGTGTATCCAGCTGAAAGCTATTAAACAGATCTGTTGATGATATACAAGATGTAACAAAATTTGCAGCTTAGTATTTCCTAGCTGTGTTGGCTCTGCAGGAGAGAAAGCTTATTTATATTACTGGCACAGGCAGCTATTACAGAATGCATGGAAAAAGGAGATTTGCTGAATAAAATGGTGCTGTTTGGGCTGAGGAAGGGTTCATGTTAGAGCTATGCTTCATGGTCTTTTGTACTAATATTCTGTAATCGCAATAGTCTTTCTTCTAACAGGGTAGAACAGAGTCAGATGTCAACAAGAAAAATTGTTACAAATGAGAACTTTATAACCTTGGAGGGAATAAAATGTTTGTGAATCTCTCGTCAGCTACATCTACAGAAAAAAAAAAATATGTGTCCATTATAGAAGATCTTGTTTTGAAGTGATATCTGCAGTCATTATACTCTAATACTTATTTCAAAAGACATTTTGAAATCTTTTTTCATGAGACTTTTAAGATTTTGCTGCTGTGATTTACTTGATCCTTCAAATTGCTGTATTTTTGCTGTTGCTTAGTGTGTTTCCCTGCAGACAGGGAATTCCTATTGTAGCTTATAGTACACTCACCAACTTTTTGCCACTGGGGAAACTCTTGAGAATGTTTCACACACTCAGAATAACAAAAAGTAACTCTTATTTAGAAAAAGAAAGAAAAACCATAAAACTTGAAAATATTTTTCTTTAAAATCAGTATGACCTTCCAATAAAGGTTTGGGGTGTCTCTTTTTCTTCCTAAATCAGTCTGCTCCTTTCCAACTGAAAAACTCACCCTGGTCACTTCTCTTTAAATTGAAAATTTATCAGAGTAAGCTTAAAGCAAAGGAGTTTCTGAGAGCATGAATTTCTCTCCCATTCCCCCCAGCCCTTCCACTAAGGTCAAATATGGAAACAGCAGCCTGCATGAAAATGTTTCTGTGTCAGAAGGACCCTGTCCATTATGAAGTTTCATAATCTTGTCTTGAATATTTGGAAATGTACATTACACAGCTGTAATTATGACTAGAAAGAGTCAGCAAAAGAACTGTTATTTGAAATACCTAAATGAAAAAATACTGACTCAAAAAAATCTCCTCTCAGCACCTGCATATGTTCCTATAGTTACATGTGTAAAATTTAATTAAATTGGCATTGACATTTTCAGAATTTATATAAAGTAATTTTTAATAAAACCACTGTAATCAAGAACAATGTTTATATAAAATTTTCAAACATCCTTCTGTAAAGAAAAAACTATTGCTTTGAGATCCTTTCCACAGAACGAAACGCCTGATAACTATTTACAAAACCAGCTATCCTAAACTTAGCACAAAAGCAATCCAAGGAGTCTCTGAATCATCTCTGTTGATCCCAAGTACATAAAACATAATGAGCTAACCTGGCTTTATTTCACTCCCTGTTTGCTGGCTAATTGGTCTATAACAGAAACATGCATCTGTAGCCCTTTGCTTCATTGTCTTGAGACTTTCCATTACTTCACTTAATTTCTGAAAGATTTTGTTTATTAAGATCAAAGCAGAGAGCAGCCAACAACTGCCTGGAAAGGAGTCCCATCCCTCACTGCTGCATACAGCTACAGTTATTTTGCACCAGGCAGCATGTTCAAATCTCTCTGTGTGAAAATGAGCAAAAGACAATATGTTTGGTTTCTGAAGGCTCTCAGGACTACCATTGTTTTAGGATATCTGAAAATAAAAGAGGTGATTTGCAAACTTGCTTATAATCTGTTCTGTTGCCTTGTCAAAACGACAGCTTTTTTTTTTTTCTTCAGCTTCTTCAGCACAACTACAAACTAGAATTGTAAACTAGTCTTATGTTTTACCATACTGACCCATGTTCTAATTGCTTTCTTGCAAAGTTGTCATAAAACCACCTTTTTCCACCCACAAAACCTGCATGTGTTCTGAAAGAACTTTATAGCTAAATGTGTGAGATCTGATCCTGAGGTGCACATATGAAACTCGGGGATCTCTCACCCAGAAAAGTCTGCAGCTGGCCAGTCCACATCGATGCTGGTATCAGTCAATGACTACTCCTGTGCAGCTTTAGGAGCACCTCTGTCTGTTATGGCATGACTGGGGAGTGGAGTTTATCTGGATACATCTATGCTGTACCTGAGGCATGACTCCAGCCTAGAAAACAAAACTCTGAGTATGTCAAATACCTTAATCAAAGGCTCAGTTAATCTGTCTTCTGTACAATCCTGAGGGATCAGGCAGATTCAAGCATACATGTGCTCTACCCAGTACCTGGTACCATGGCTTCTGCACTTCCTTAGCATAGTGTAATTACTTAGTTTTTGAGCTTTAGCCAGTGACAAGAATAGAAACCACACGGGTTATGGCTGTGCTTAAACTACTTTCTAGATGGCATCATTATAAATGATCCCTTGTACGCATCATTATTTCTCCCTTCTCTTCTCTGCTTCTTTTGTTGTTATTCACCATCCACCTTACCCACTTACATATATATACAGGTCACTATTTTATTATGAACTTGTAATGTACAGATTATTATTTCACAGATTTCCCAATCATTATCTTGGACTTTTATGTTGTTAAGTGTGAGACTAACAATGCATTTACTGCATTAAAGTTAATAATCCATTGACTTACCAGATATGACACATCTGAAGCTGAGCTAATTCTCTGTCTCATTAAGCAGTTTAGGGAATACTATAATCATCCCACGTTTGTCTTTCTTCTTAAAATTATACAATTACAGAACCCACGCTTATTCAGTGAATTAATATTCTAAAAAATTTATCTAAGCTCAGTTATCTTTTACAGGTGTCTGTGTTAATGGGTAGGAAGCAGTTTCTCAGTGAAGTAACATGTTAATGATGTTGGTCTCAATACACCTTGCAGGAGAATAATACTTTTTTAACTGTTTTGAAGATTATAATTTAGAAAACATCTCTTCTCTGTCTTCTCCCTGATTCTTCAAAAGACATGTAAAATGAACACTACAGACTTGCTAGCAGTCCTTCCTTTGTATGTGTCTGTGTGTGAGAGAGTGAATGAGTGTAAGGAGATAGTCTTCCTTTATTTTATATTTATTTCTATATTTTATGGTTGCATGAACATTTTAAGTTGAAACTGTTTCAATGTAAAATTTGGCTTTTGATCAAACTGAATTTTTTTTCTTTGCAAAAACTGTGTGCATTCCATAGAAAACTGCCTTTGTTTTATTCCATTTTCCTTAAAGACCAGAGGCCTGAAAACTAAATATTTTGATTTGGCTATGTTCCTGTAAAGGCACATGAAAGCCCAACTGAGGTTCTTTTTGTCTCTGCTAGGGGCTGGATTCCCAGTCAAAACACTAGCATAGTATATAACAGCCAGAAGTCATCAGGAGGGGAGACTGTCTTCATGAGAAGGCATTCACCAAATGCAGATCTAGATTAACAAAAGCATATTTCTTACTCCCGGTTACAAGTCCCATAGACCATGAGCATTATTTATGGTTTTAAACAAAACTGGTTTTGTACCAAAAAGAAAAAGAGGACAAGTTAATATAAGCAAACAAACTAAGCAATTTAAAAACTATTCTGAAAATACATATGGCTAGGAATAGATAATTAAATTTTAAGTATAGTTAAAACCATATGTTTGCTCTAAACATCATTAATAACGACCAGCAAAGTCTCGGCCATCTTGAGGTTCCAACATTAAGTTCCATAGTGGCAAGCAGCTATGAGAGGTGTTTGTCTTCTGCTGTGTGTACACCTGCACAGACACTGACTTTGGTGAAATAATCTGTTCAGTTCTGGGTGTTAAACTTCACTGATAAAACGCACCATGTGAAGAACACTAACAGATACAAGCAACAGGGAAATGTATTAGTTTCATTGTTCAATTTTTGTTGATTTGCTCATCAAAATCCATATCATAGAGGACACTGCTTAAGTTAGAATGCAATTGGAAATAGCAGTCTGTATGATAAAGTGCATCTGCTGTGCATGAATCTTCTCTTAAAAATGGCCAATATTTTATAGTCAAAATATGATCACAAATGCAATATATGCAGCAGTGCAAAAGTCACTGTGCCAAGCCACATTTGTAACATGACATGTGACAAACCATTCACAAGCATGTGACTTATTCTATAGCTGCCCACAAAAAATAAGTCTTCGTGAAATCAATACAGGTTTTAACTGAGGAACTAAAGATAACAATTTGGCTATTAAGAGTAATCTTTCTTTTGGCTGAAAGTCACATGGGTAAAAGTAATAAAATTAAAGCTTCTAAGTTTCTTAGAAGACTCCAGTATGCTCTTCTCCTGGCTGACATCAACACCAGCACATGCTCTCTTCTTGCCTGTGCAACAGAAATGCAACCATCAACTTCTGATAATAGCAGCTGGGAGGTTCAGAACTAGAGTTGTTCAATGATGGCTAGCTAAAAATTTTCATGTAAAATGGTTTCCATCAGCAAGAGTTGATTCATTAAAACATTGCTTTTTTCCCCTAGAACATACGAAATTCTGTTAAATAGTTTATTGGAAGAATTTTTGGGTGCAGGATCAGCAACTTCAGAGGATGACCTTGAATACTCAAGAGTCTGATTGCTAAAACATTTTCGTTAGCTGTTGTTAATTTTGACTAAAGTCCCTGAACTTTCTGTTAGCTTGTGTGACAAAAAGCTGCCCTGCCCACAGAAGGGAGTATAGAGGAGCACTGCAGCTGGGGGAACCCAAATATCACCCTGCCCAGCTCCTCCTGGGGCTTCACAGGACCCACCTGTCAAAAATCTCATCCTCACAGCCCCAGTCAGAAAAAGGAGATCCCGCTTCAGCCCCAGGGCTGTCCCAGGGCAGCTGCAATCCCATGTGCCTGGAAGACACTCAGTGTCAGGAGTCAGTGAGGAGGCTCTCTGGGTCACCCCACAGACTCAGGGCACTGCCCGGAGTGCAGAGTTCCCTGTAGGGTGCAGGGAAGAGCATTTGAGGATGGCACAGGACTTATTGTTGAATGTTTACGGAAGGCAATGAAGGTGAGGAAAGGGATGGACTGAGATGTTTTGGAGAGCAAAAAGTGTGGGAAAACAGACAGAAGGGAAGAAAAGGTTTTCCTGGGTGCAGGGCTCTCTGGAGTGAGTACCTGGGTGTACAGAGGTAGACCAGTGGTGGGAGTCCCATGTGCCAATGGTGCCAGCGCAGGACATGACAAGGATGCACTGTCAGTGTATGACCCTGGACAGCACTGTTGTGGACCACCTGGCAAGTGGGGCATGTGGCCTCGGGGCCAGGGGGTGTTGTTGGGAGTGGGGCACCTGGAGTCACGGTCTACTGGGAGGGTGGGAGTGAGAGGCCTGGCCAGCTGCTGGAGAGACCCTGGGGTCTGCTGACAGACCCATGTGTGTGTGTGTGTGTACATGCACATGTGCCTATGGTCCACACTCAGCCCCACTGCCAGTCGGACCCATGGGCATTATGGAGCTGCAGCAGCTTTGTTTTTACTGGGCTTCTAGATTTGGCATCTCCTAACAATTTCTGTTTCTGTAAAGCAACTTTATGCCAGTGAGTGCTCCAGTCACAGGGCTGATGATTCTTCCTTGGAACAAAAATCTGTACATTTCCAACATTTGCAATCTAATAAGCCTGTTTGCTCTGATGAGTGTTTAGACCCCAAGGCTCAAACATTTACCACTTAATTGTGATATTGATGTTGTCTCTACACAGAACATTTTTTTGGCATATTGCTGTTTCTTAAGACCTGGCAATTTGGTTGTAAATCCCAAAATATTAGACAGCCTTGATTCATTTTAATGGGTCCTACTTTAAGACAGATATGTTTAAGTAATGCAAGTTATTCTTCCCTTACTCTATGTAAAAGAACACATTTTCATTTTACATATTCTCCTTCAATATGAACCTTTGATGTCCTGAAATCTACTTCTTCCATTCAATCAAGGTACAACAGCTTATAAAAGCTGATTCATTCTAGCTACAGTGAATTGCTTATCCAGTGTTGGATCTCGTTGCTGTAGCAACTACTGCTATATGGAAATGGTTTTCAACTTGTGATCCATGGGCCCCTGTATCTACGGTCAGCTATTGAAAGGTCTGATAATGAAGAAAAACAAGTTTATTTTCTGCAGGTTTAAGAAATATGAACCTCAGTCCACATCTCTATTAGAAGAGCCATGATAAGTCCAAAAACTGTTGGGGGAGGATCAAGAAGACGTTTCGCAATTAACAGGGGAGTGTAGTTAAAACTCAGCCCACCATCTGAATCACTTTCTGGAGGCATCTATCACTTTCCATCAACAACTGGGGGAACTTTGGGTGAGCAGGTGTCTGATGCAGATATCTTAACTTAGCATCTAAAGTATGGTGGACTGAATAAAGATCTACACTTCTATGGGGACTTTGTGGTACTCCCTAGTTAACTCAGAATAAACCACAGTTTCTTAAAATACTCTCCACAACTGAAAAGAGGCTACTCCCTTAAATTTCTGTTATACTTGGCAAGGGTAAACAAGAGGCATGTATGATATACCTGAAATACCTTTATTCTCATATTTGCATCATAGGGAAGAGGAAAAAAAAAGCTCATTTCAACTTATTTTCCAAAATCTGTTTTCTTTGGGGAAAAAGATGCATTCATAAGTCATTACTGTACATTTCTCTTATTCTTTCCAGCAGTGGCCAGTAGCCTGGATTGTAATGTAGCCAAAGAGAAAGAAATGGTAGGTAACAAAAATATATTATGGTTGATATTATTTCCAGCACTGAGGACAATTTTTATGATCTCTCTGAGTCATTTTATGACACATTTACTACCAGAAATACTTAACAACATGACTGTAATAAAATCCTCTTTTAAATAGTTTCAATTTGTTTGATGTAAACAATATTTCATACTCATTATCTTGTAATAAATAAAGAACAATAGGTCTTCTTAATGACTCTTAAAAAAGGATGTTTGTAGCAGGTTGTATAAAACTATCTTTCTTTTAAATAGTTACCCAGATAAATGTGCTGAGCAGTAACAAAGAAACTCTGAGAATCCTAAAATGAAATCCAATTGCAGAAAATAGCAAATCAAAATAAACTTCTTGAAACTTAAGCTTTTGCATTTTAGAAATTATTATTTCCAGCAATGGTGAATCTCATGGGGATAGGTGTTTCACTAATTCATTTTTACACTAGAAGGGTTGGTAAAGTTGTCTTCTATAAACTCAGTGCATGGGTCAAGTGGCCTAAGCCTTTTGCATGCATTCATTTCCAGCATGCCCACCAGGCAATTTTATGTGAGTGAACATAAAATTTTTTTAAGGTGTTCAGACTTGGAATCTTAAAATCATTATTCCCTTTTGAAAACCTTGGCCCTGAATTTTTCATTGATGAATAAGCCTTTGGATATAAACAGATAAATACTTTCCACTTAAAGAAAAGCCAGATCTGTGTGTTACAGATGTGTGACTAGTCACAGCAACAAGTTTGGAAGAAATTGCATTCTCCATTGCAATGTGTACAACATGTGTCTCTGTATTCATTCTCTTTGATGTGCTTCTTTTCACATTCTCTGCTAAACAATATTTTTGTAGGGTTTATTTTCTTCTTGAAAAAGTTTATAGTCACTTTCAAGATGATAGCTGAAGCCACTTTTTCTTAGATGCCACAGGAAATCTCTCATCCCCCTGTTTTTGTATAGGCTGTTACATTTTTTATAAAAAGAAAGAAGAAAATTTCGTTTAAAATTTTAGTTAAATGATGATAGACATTTCTAGCTAACTTTTCTTACCCACTTTTATAATACTTTATTTTATATCTATTGTTACTGTTTGATTTGCTAACTCTTATATTTCTGCACATCCCCTTGAATGTGTGCAGATACAAACTTTCTCATATAATCCTTCATTATGACAAGATCTAAGAAGAACCTTCACAGCAGGTAAATTAACCCAGCTACTATTTCTGTTTTTGCTAGGCCTGTCTAAGTCCAGCTTTGACTTTGCCACATCACATGACACAGGACAGTAGGGATGGAGCATGCATATGAGTCAGTCCTGGTCAAGACTATGAGCGAGTTAATACAATGTAAGTTATGCATCCGAAGTGCAGATGTGGTAGCATCTGGAGCCCCAAATAGAAGTTTTGTTTCTCCAGAGTATCATTTTTTGGAGCTGTCAAAAAGACATGATTTTGTCTTTCTAAATAGCTTTTTGCAAAACATGAATGAACACAAGGATTCCTTATAGCCTTGGCTTCCAGATAGTTACCAAATTATTTTAGAAATGTGTTTCAGCATAATGTGTTTCAGCATAATGAAATGTATGCTGCTGCTAGGATGCAACTTAAAAGTGGTATAATTACAACACTAACACTTTTCTTTCCCAATTTAACCTTCTTCTGATTGCTAAAACGCTCCCTAAGAATTGGTTCAGATTAAAAAAAACAAAAAAAAACAAAAAAAAAAACGCAGGAAAGCTGCGAGTAGCCATAAAAACGGAAAATTCTCTGGGTTTTTTTATCCATGTGAAGAATTATTCACAGATCTGGCTAAACTAGAGGCAGGTCTTTTTTAACTAGAGCTTAAAACATCTCTAAGAATCTCATTTGATGCACAAAAAAGCTGAAGGACTGCAAAGAGCTCTTGAAATTTGGACACCAAAAGGTACATGAATGAATATGAGAGAATAAATATTTTAGCATTTTCTTCTTCTAGTCTTTTTTTCTGCTTGACAAGCCTGTGTGACATGTAATAACTAAATTTATCACAGTTTTACCACGAGAGGGCAGGAATGATTATCAAACAGATCTGCCACTGGTTGTTTCACCACGTCTTTGTCAGAAGGGTGACCCAATGCGCTTTCCCTCTGTTGGTATTACGTGTCTAAGCATGTATCCTGAGCACTTAACAACATGACAAAATGCTTTGACCCGACAGACTGACCTGTCATTAGTACAGCAGATTAATCCCCCTGGATGGTCATGGGGCTCAGGGGCACGGCTGAACTGCAGCTGTGTAAGGCTAAGAGCAAAACCAGAACTCCTTGCTCTGTGCTGGCAAAGGGGAACAGCCGTGCCAATGCATCAGGCTTGCCAAGGAAGGCTGGCAGGTAGGTGGAGGTGAATCAGTGCCTGCTTTTCTTTCTTATGGAGCTTTTTTTTATTCCGTATTAGCAGCATTGGCTTATTCATGAACAATATTTAAGCTTTTCTGTAGGTGAGACTAATTTTGATCAAACCATAACAGTAGCCAGATCTGAACAGTAGAAGGCTGTACTGGACAGAATACTGTGTGGAAAAGTTCCAGACTATTATTAAAGTGAACCAGATTTGTGCGGAAAGTCCTGATTAACTCATAAACAATTTATAAACTGAAGCATTTAGCAAAGCTTGATTAAAGGTTTAAATTCTTGTAACTGTTTGCCCATAAGATATAGTGTTTCACTGTTCCCAAAACCATGTTTTGGGAAAAAAAGAAAATCTACTATAAGGCCACTCAGGGTTCTAAGATTTTAATCGCTAAAATTGAGCTCAGTAACATACATGGAAACATCTTTTCTTTTTCTTGTTTTGCTGTCATGTTACAGAGTTTCTTTTTTTAAAATGACAAAGTTTTTCACAACAAATTAAATAGTTGTGGAGTTGTGACAGTGACTGGATAAACTATGTTCAATGGGAACAAAGAGAAAAAAAATTAAAAATTAACCTTACTGTAGTCATTAGAAAAGGGATTTATACAAGTTATTTTCCATTAGCTATGCCAATTAATTATGCTTTTACCATGCCCTCCTCCAGAATAACAGTGCTCAACAACAATATCAGTTGTTCAAATCTAAAGATTCTTTACTACTTCTATCATTGGGATAAAAAGGGTTTTCCCCAGTCTTAAAGCAGAAAAGAGCATTGCCTTCCTATTGTGTGGCTTGGCTGTCTCCTATAAGAACCTCTTGACTTATACTTAGAGGGTTACCTACCTGCTAGGAGATCTATACTCTCAGTGACATTTTACAAATCTCTGTTCCCCAGAGATTTTTAAGAGCCATGCTGCAACAGCACGATACCAGGATGACTAGGTAGAAAAGTAGGAAACCCGACAAGATCTCCTTGTTCGACGATTCAGGATTTATTTTTTCAGGCTTTAAATAGCCCTAATGGTGTGTGGCTCTTTTCAAAGCCCTAGCAACATGCAAAGGTGATTCAGCCCAGACTAAGCAACAGACAGCCACCTGGATTTTTGTTGAAAAAGGAAAGGACATATCCAGATGACACTCACTAACATGGAAATAGGCAAATGGCATAAGGGTAAAAAGCCCCTATTTTGTGTGTACAATCAGGATGCACAGAGAAATCAACACAAATCAAGACTTCTGCAGAAGCTATGTAAACCCTGTGCAAACGGATAATCTTATAACTTTTTCTAGTGAGATTTTGAAGCTGTGAAGGAATGGCTGTGCTTTAAAATTTCTTGTTTTCACCTGTGAGAGAATATTGCCCACAAACTTCTAAAGGAATGATGCACAAGATGTCTTGCCCAGGGCCTCATAGAGTTACATATGTGGAAAACCTTTGTCATGCTTTGGTCGAAGACCAGAAAGAATAACTCATTGCCTTTCCTTTCTGTTGTATTTTCTTTAGTCTAAGAATATAACAGGTGCAGTGCCCAGGTCTGGGTGAATCTTGTGGGTTTGCTCTTATGGTTTTGGCTTCTACTAAGGATATATAGCAAAGAAACGGCAAAAGAAACCTTGGATTATTGTTTTTTGCTTTCCCTTTGTTTCATTTCAAGAGGTACACTTCAAAAGCAAGTGAAAATAGAGATAGCTTTTGTTCTGGCATTTCCTTTTCTGTTATCTTTTGAACAATGACAACATTTTGGACACATTTATGGCCTTGTCTTTGAATACTTATTCATGTAATGAATCTACTCACCTCTATATCCCTTCTGGTTGTAGAAATGACTCCTTGATTTGTCACTCAGTATCTTTCCCATTAAGCGCTGTTCTAGGGAGATCAAATAGGATTTCAAACCATGAAAACTCTCCAGCACGCAATCACCAGGCAATATCTTATACAGGGAGCAGAGCTACAAAAAGCTCTCTTGTCAGGCAGGGCCACGTATGGTTAATGTTACTAAAATTCTTACTTGCTATCAGACCAACAGAGACACTAGGTGTTTTAGAGAACTCTGGGTGACAGCAGTACCCATTCAGAATTACAAAAGAACCTCACCCCTACATTTTTGCTAATCTTAATAGTCTGCAGAAACATGATATGAGACTAAGAAATTTAATAATCTTTGTGTAGAGTGCTGCTTGTTGAAGAGAAATCAGTCTTCCTAAAATTATAGTAGTTTTATTGTAACATGAAGGTATCTGAAGAAATAACTAAAAGTGGACTGTCTCAGGTGCTAGAAGTAGTTTAGGTGTTGCAGGCTTTTTATCTCACTTGAATAGTGCTGGCCTAATACATCTATGGGGATATTTATAAAGTGGTAGATTTAGGAAAGTGTTTCATTTCACAGGTGCAGAGATCTATATTAACCATGTCCCAGTCTCCTATCGAATCAAAACCTGAGCAAGTACCTGTATTAGAAAGCTGAGGCTGATGATCAATTTAAAATAATCTGAGTTGAAACTTAATTGAAGAAGATCCTATTTAATCCTGCCCTCTATCATACATATCCACATCCTCATTTTTCTTGGTGCTGGTGGGGTCGTGTGGTGAGTAAAATCAAAGAACTGACCCAGCTGAAAGTTTACTGAACTTGTAAAACAAAATAATTTAAAAAAGGCTATATCAGTTGCCTAATCTGGATTACTGTGCTGCTGTACATGTGCTCATGGTGGCCTAGAGCAGGGGGCGGAGTGCCCGGTCCACAACAGCCAGCGCGACGGCTTTCCTCTTTCAGCAATGCACCAAGCTTAGATTCATTCACAGTATTTATTACCCTAAATCTGAGAAACCTGTCAAGATTCTTTTTTTTGCTTGAACATGTGTGACTGGTTTTAGCTTTTGAAAGAACTACATTGTTCTAAAATTTGGAATTTACTATTTTATACACAAATGTAACTTCCTAAAATATCAGCTCCTCACATCCAATCACAGGTAGAAGGTTTCAGATCAAAATGTGTATAGCAATAGAGGGACATCTTGTATTATCACACTTTTTTTGCAATAGTTCACTTGCTTTACTGAATCAATGTCGAGCTGATGTTTTCAGAGAACTATGATCCACCATGATTTTCAGATCTTGCCCTTAAATAATTTAACTTCGTGCCTCTTTATTGTGTAGTTAGGTATAATTTTCCTTTCTGCATTACAGTGTACTTGTCTACTATTTTATCAGAATTATGAGATCTTTTAATGACTTTGCAGTCATAGGTTTTTAAGAGCATTTGATAATGCACTTTACAATAAGCATTTGTAAAAATACAGGAACAAAGTGAATGTTCTCTGTTTATTTGCCTAGTATCTTTTAAGTGAGAGATGTGTAAGATCTAGTTTTCTTTTACAAATACTTTGTTAATTTCTCCCTGTATATCTCCCTATATATTTTTGTGCCTGTAACATCAATGTTATTATAATTTTTTATTAGTTAGTTTGCATGGAATTTATTAATTGTGTTCTCAGCATCCTTTTTTAAGAGTCAAAGTTTCATCTCCTGCTTTTCAGGCACTGATGCCAAGGCATGTTATACACTCATGGAAATCTCTGATGAGAACAGGAGCTGGTACAAGGTGAATGGTGGGAGTGCACAGCCAGAAGTGAGGTAAAGAAGCAGAAATGTGGTAGGACTCTTCCACTTTGGAAGCCACAAGCTGTCAGACCGGGTTACTCTGTCTCATGAACTGCATTGTGAGACTCCTTTGGTCTGTAGAAATCACCCCTCTGACAATGCACAGCCATGCATTCTAGATATTCTGCATTGACAATTTAATGGGCTTCTGGCAGTTTTTCTCATTCTGATGTATTTGGAAATGCTTTTATTATAGCTCTTCCTCCTTTAACAATCTGTTTCTGAAATCTTTTTCTGTTTTGCTCTATTATGATTTTAAACGTAAGTTGCCTATACGGTAAGCTGTTTATGCAACTCCCTTTAAAGGCTTTCTTTTTATTTCCAAAAGCTTTTTTTCCTCTGCTGCTTAACCATACTGGCTATTTTTCAGTGATCCTTTCAGAATATTTTTGTGTATAGCAACTAAACTAATATTTTCTAATAACAGAAGACTTGAACCAGTCTCCTCTTCACTTGCATTTTAATCAGTGAGATGTTTCCATGAGAACAGGTAGCATCACACCACTAGGGAATAAAAATTAAAAGTCATAAATCAGCAGACAGTTTGATTAAAAAATGGTTAATTAATCAAATTTCACTACCATTTTTTTTTCCTCTGGTTATTTGTTCCTTCCTAGCAAGTCAAGCAAGTCAGAACATCCTTAACACATTCTTATCTACAAGATTCAATTTTTCTCTGTCTCCACTTCTCTGCTTTGGAACAAACTACAGAAAATCTGTCTAAAGGCCACAAAGTCACTTGAAGAATTTATAGAAGTTGTAAATAGCATTTTGAGAACACAAACAGGTTGGTATAAAAAGCCCTTGCGTTATATCAAGGAGAATGTGGATACAACATTCAAGGAAAATTTGTAGAGAAATTCAGGAGATAATATTCCAACAATATTTATTGAGATCTGAGTAGTGACTTCTCTAGGTATCTATTTTGGATCCCAGAATAACAGTTTCTGAGGGTGGAAACTGCATGAGTTGCTCTTTCTCCCCAGCTGTTTGGGTCATCTTTTCTGAGGGGGGTAAATGTCTGAGTTCTAGTTGGGACCACACACAGGGTTATGAAGAGGTCAGCATGAAGGAGATTGTGGCATTTCCAGGATGGAAGTGCCAGATGTTTTGTAAAGACATGTTAAAAAAATTTAATTCAGTTTTGCAGATTAACAATAAAAATATCTCTATTGTTTTCATAAAATCTCAAGCTCCTTAGTACTTTATTGGAACCTATGGTTTTGTTATATCTGAGCTTTTCACAACTTTTAACATCTCAAATTTAAAAGTAGGTCATATATTTCAGCATATGTAATGTAAAAATGTGTGCCAAATGTTTGTAATATGAGTCATAGCAACATTAAAGAAACTACATCTAAAAATGTGATCTTGAAACGATTCTATTCAAATGGTGCCTGTTCCTGAAAGTATAACTTCCATATACACCCCAGTTTTCCTGCTGACAACCTCACATCCACAGAGCTATGGATTCTAAAGTTTAGCCTTATTTTCTCTACCTATACGGCAAGTCTAGTGGTTAAACTGTTTAACCAAGAAATTAAATAAAGTTAGTTATGAGAAAAGTCTAAAGTAGTTTTTTCATTTGAACTTGCAGTTTGAAAAAGGTGAATATCCAAGCTTTTCTCAGCTTCTGTGATAATATTCAATCTCAGACCCCACAAAATATTCAAGTGCTGTGCTATTATCTCACTTGACAGATACTTGAGAGAGTAGATATTTGCAAATCCTTTTCCAAACAGGCAGTCACAGAAACACAGCTATCACAAGGCCTGGATTGAGGAAGGTGATGATGTTTTTAAGTGAGATTTAGAATTTAAGAACCTAGAACTGAGGTCTTGAAAGCTCCTGCTTAGTCTTTGGAGGTGCCCAGACTCTATCAGCACCTGATTTTTCAATGCTGCTTTTCCTCAAATGCCTGAATTTTAGGTCTGCAAAGGCTTAAAAATAAATCACTGTTGACATGACTGACAATGGCTTGGCTTCTGTCTCATATTTAAGTCTCATCAACAGAAGCAAGCTTCATCCCCCATTCACTTGCACTGCATACCTCAACTTGAAAGGCATTCTCTCAGCAAACTTGCCAGCATGAAAGGGGAAATGTAGGAGAGAGGTTAGGCCTGTAGCTGAATGGAATAAGAAGCTTTTGATGAGATCCTAACCCTCTTTGGATCTGGGCCTACACAGTTTACCATCAGCATTGGAGAATCTGTGATAATGCCAGAAGTTGAGCCCTACTTTCTTCCCCTCGGGCAAATTCTTTAATCGCAGAGCTATGATTGCAGTTGCTTATAGGCTCATCTTTCTGTCTAGTGAAAGCCTGTAGAAAGCTCAGAAGAAATATTACATCCATTACTCAGTATGGACCTTGAAGAACCAAATGAAAGAATCTGCAAAGAATAAGAGAACTAACAGAGCATTCAAAAATACAGTGGAGAGGTTTAAATAGCAAGAAAAATTCAGATCAGATGTTAGGAAAAACTTCGTGGTAGAAATGATGAGAACTGAAAGACAGACTGTGGAAGCCTTTGTAAGATGCTTCTACGTTTTTGGGAATGACAGGGATATTGTAGATCCTGAGCTGAATATATGTTTAGCTCTTGCACTGCTTTCTTTCCTGAAGAATGAAAAAAGGTGGTTTCTTCCTGTTGTAGGCTACTTTAAATTTTTGAAATTTACTGAGAAATATGAAGTTTAGGATCAATGTATTAAATTTTTCCTTATTTTCCCACACAGATAGTGCAATCAAAACTTGGGCTACAAAGGTCGGGCCCAACATATTAACTAAATTTACATATTGAATAAGCCTACAAGAGATGCTCTATTTATCTGAGGACATTTTAAAAAAGACAAACATTCTAAAGAGCTTTACTGAAGCCAGAAATGCTGTGTCTAAACAAATGTGTTGCCACATGGTTCCAGGGTACTGCAACACCTTAACGGAGACTTCAGCAATGCTCGCATTACCATACTAAATCAATAAAAGACAGACCATAACATTCTAACGATCAGACCCACAGCTCCATATGCAGTCCTGTACAGTAACATGAGCTATTCAGAGGGGGAACCATGTGATAATGCACCTTTGGCTCACAAGCTACACAAGCCTTTGGTGTGGGAAGGAGGTTTCGCTGAGTGCTAACGAAGAGCGAAGAGGCTCAGAAGCTTGGCAATGCGTACCTGTGCAGACTAAAGGCCTCCTAAGGAGACACATCTGCAGAACCAATAGAGACCACAGCAGACTCTAAGACTTCTTTAATGTCTCTCCACCACAGAGCCAAAAGATGCCTGAGGTAAACTCAGGAGCAGGATAAGAATAAATTTTTTTTAAAAAAATTAAAGTTTGCTCCAGGGAAGCTGCTTCTAGTCATCCTGTGGCAGGCTCACCTCAACCCCTACATTTTTTGAGCTATATCTATTCTGTTTTTGCTTTGCACCATATACATGTAGCTAAGAGCAACCCCATTTTAAATTGTCACAGCTGAGGTTGCCAGAGAGGCCAGATGAACACAGGCTGTGGCTGCCCAGGGAGGGTTCGGTAAGAGAACAGAAAGCTCTCCCTCCACCTGTGTTTCCACAGGCATTGCAGGGAAGGAGGCTCTCCCTGGCCTTGTTGGGAGGTTGGTGCCTGGTCCAGGAGCCAGGTGCTGTGCTTTCCCACAGCCGCTCGCCTTCGTGCCCCTCACCTTCAAGCACCGGGCAAAACCGAGGTGGCAAAACAGGGGGACAGAAATGCCAGGTGCTCCTCACTAACCCAGAAAAATCCGCAGCAAAAGCCCCCTGGTTTCCTTTGGATGCCTGCTGGAATGTATCATATACACATGTATGTAAACTTACAGAATCAACCAGAGAAAAATATTTCAAAAAATCAAAATTACCTTTTTAATGATCTCTTCATACACATCCAGAAACTATAGAAAAATCACAGCCTGTGTACCCACACCTATAAAGTGTTTAAATGGCTTAGACCCAGTCTGTGTGTAAAATGTGTGCTGCTGTTGCAGTACCATTAAATGATGTTTTGTTTCCTATCGTTATGAAGCTGTAGTGCTGGAGCTGTTATGCTGATAAGAAGATTTTTCACATCTTTCTGCAACTTTTCTCAAGTGCCTCTATGCCGTTCTCCTCTGGTGAACTCCAGTTTTGCTCCCTCTCCAGTGAGTTTACCTGATTGCAGCTAACATTTCCAGTGGTGTAAATCTCAAATAACGTATTTTTCTCACAATCCCAAGTTAAGTGTTGCCCCAGATCAGTTTGGGTAATGCATCTTTATGACATTGCAGTACAAGCGAAAACCAATTACATTAAAATATGACTGTACCTAAGCTATGTGCTGTAGGCTTCTGTTGCCTTGGCTAAGACACAAGGCAAGCAGAGATGTACCCATTCCTGACTGAAAGTTTGCTGAAAGAAGCCCCAGCACAGACACAGCTGCCGAGCAAAACTGTGTTTTTACAGGGCTGGCTGCTTCACTGGGGGAATGGTGTGAATTTATAAGCTTGAGCTTCGCCTGCAACACTGCATACAGACCAGAGGTGTTTTATCAGTAGAAGAACTGTGAATCTTCTGCTGCTGAAATATTTCTAGGGAAAGTGTGCATTAGGAGGTTTATTTTGCTCGGTCATACTGACCTACTTAAACGATTACAGCTCTGTAGTTCCTTTGTGCAGGCACTGGAAGTTGTCATTTCTATGCCTATGTATGCCAAAGTCACCAAGCCATGGATCTTCAAAAGAACATCAGAGACTGTCTCCTTCTTTACGTACTTCTGTTAAGGCACCATCAACATCTTCAAAATGACCAGTAAGCTGCCACTGAAGCTAGCAGGTATTTATTGTCTGCTGGGGGTATGTATGCACAGAACCAACTAAAGCATGACAACATTATTTCTTGTCAGAGGAGTATTGCTTAGAGCCTGACGTTGGATCTGATCTGCATTTCTTTTGGCAGCAGCATGGGGTCAGCGGACTTCTCCTCTCTTTTCATACTCCAGTCACTTACTTCTGCCCTCGCATTACCCTCTCAAGTGTGTTGGCACAGATGCTTGGGTGGCCATGTACTGAACTGAACCTGGAAATAGGGACAGCTGAAAATTAATCTTTTCAGTAAATTTCTTTTTCTTTTTCATTTTCTTTTTCGTTTTCTTCTTTGTTTTCTTTTTCATTTTCTTCCTTTTATTTTTATTTTTATTTCCTGCTCTCCTTCCCTTCCTAACTTTAATTCCTTTCCTTTCCTTTCCTTTCCTTTCCTTTCCTTTCCTTTCCTTTCCTTTCCTTTCCTTTCCTTTCCTTTCCTTTCCTTTCCTTTCCTTTCCTTTCCTTTCCTTTCCTTTCCTTTCCTTTCCTTTCCTTTCCTTTCCTTTCCTTTCCTTTCCTTTCCTTTCCTTTCCTTTCCTTTCCTTTCCTTTCCTTTCCTTTCCTTTCCTTTCCTTTCCTTTCCTTTCCTTTCCTTTCTCAGTTTTTTGCCCTATAGACAAAACATTTTTAGTTTACCAAAGAAATGGTGTTAGGCTGAGATTAGAGAGGAAATCAGGGGTGCTTAAGCCAGTTTAAGAAACAGTTATTCAAAACCATTCCTATACTCAACAAAGTGAAACCAGCCATATTCTCTGTATATTACAATATTCACCTCCTGTGAGTTCAAATCTCAGCTCCAGATTTTAGCAGCACTATTACATTTGTCTGCAGTGATTTCTGTTATGGACATTGAAGGGCTGATGCTTTTAAAAGCTTTACCCCAGAGCACTTTTTCGATCTCCACTCTTAAGCAGTATAGAAATTCTTAAGAAAACTCTTTGAAAACTTAGATTTTATGTTTGCCAGAAAAATATAATACTTCATGTTATATTATAGCTGATGACTCCATTTGTATTCCTTTGATGTACATGTACACCCCATGTTTTCATCATTTTTAATACATTTTGAGGAAATTAAATGCTGTTTATAGTTGAATCGGGAGTGGTATAATCTGTCTTCCTTACATTTTTTTCTTCATCTCTACCCATATTTCTAATATCTATATATTAAACAAAGGCAAAGGTATTTTGCATTTCCAAAGCATTTAATTAGTATATTTAGACAGTTCATATCTCATTGTTGTGTATCTGAACTTCTGGGCTTGTTCCTGAATTTGGAGATAGATTTTGCACCTGTTCTTCTGTCATGTCCACTTCAGTTTTACAGATCCTGGAAATTCACACTGCAGAAACTTGTCAACATGCAGCTCATCTCTGATTGTACTGCTCAGAGATGCAGAGTCCTTATACTTCTTGTTTACACAAGAAAATTCATCTAATATCAAGTGTAATCACTACTGTCTGTTTATTATTTAGCTTCTGAGTATACGTGGGCTTTCAGTGTAAAGACACCTATCAACTTCTGTTTCTGCTATGCTAATCTAAATCTTGCTTAGGTCAACATTTTAAGCACATATTCAGCATGCGTTGTCCTCTTCTTCAGCAGCAATTTCACTAGAGTCACCTCAGAGAATTGCTTGAAATGTGTGATATAGATGTACTCAAGGAGTTAAATATTTTATGTTACCCTTCCATTTTGAACATCATGCCACTGGTTTAGTTTGGCTGCATAGATACCTACACTGAATAATAATTTTTAATTCAATGGAGTAATTTTTAATGTTTTCCTTTTGTAATGAAGGGAAATGCTACTGAATGGCTTTGTCAGGAGGAGCTGAATTGCAATATTTTGTCTTTCTGGAAGAAACGGATCCTGTTTCTCTGATTTTAGATCAGGCTGTCACTGAAATACCTTGTCTCAGCTGTTTCTTTCTTCATTGACTTTGATCACAGAATATAGAAAAGACCTCATTGACTTCAATTTTGAGGATTTCCGCTTCTCAACATTATGCCATACAGTTTGTTTACTTGACTACGTACATCAGCACAGACCTTCCACGTATTGTCTTTTTCTTCGTCTTGAAGAAGATGGTTGATACTTACTTAATAACAGAGCAGAACAACTGACAGCACATGGATATAGATTTTAGAAAAATGTTGGACTTTCACCTATGGTGTATGGCAAGTTCTTTTCAAATGAAACAAAGAACACCAGCTGAATAATTCTTGTTACAGTAGATAGCATTTTGGAGGAAAAAAAAAGAAATGCTTGAAGTACATTTACAGTTTTTCTTATTGTTGTGGTTAAAGAAGTTTACATCTATTGATTTATGCCTTGGTAACTCACTTACTGAATTTTCTGAAAAACAAATTTGTGAGAAACACATAATCTGTGAAATCTTCATCCTGTAATTACTTTCTGCAGCTCAGAAGACTAAGATGTCCATGTTAAGAAATGTTTCTGAGCAGCGATATGTGTATTTTACCACAAAAGGAAATTTGCATTTTAGTTTCTTACAACTGTTCTCTGCAGCTTCCTGAGATTTTATTTGAAATGTTTTATAGCTTGATCTGGTCTACTTGTGCTGGATTCCACATATTAACAACTATTTTAATACATTTTGACATCTAATATATTTGAGAGACTTTTTACCAAGGCTGTAGAGACAAGAGAAGGGACAATGGTTTTAAACTGAAAGAGGGTAGATTATTGGACGTAAGGAAGAAATTTTTGATAATGAGGGTAGCGAGGCACTGGAACAGGTTTCCCAGAGAAGATCTGGATGTCCTGTCTTTGGAAATGTTCAAGGACAGGTTGGATGGGGCTTTGAGCAACCTGATCTAGTGGAAGATGTCGCTGCCCATGGCAGAGGGGTTGGAACCAGATGATCTTTAAAAGTTCGTTACAATCCAAATCATTTTGTGATTCTATGATTCCGTTCCACAAGGTGGACTTTGATATAGGAAAAGAAGTTTAGTATAACACGCGCAATTGCCTGGGATTATTTTTTTCATCCATATCATAGAATCATAGGTAAAATCCATTAGTCAAACAAACAGAATATTTTTGGTCTGTACAGTTAACCGTACTTTTTTTTTTCTCTCTCTTTTAGTTTGCTCTGACTTTTATTTTTATGTTTTACTTTGAGCTTTAGATTTAAGCAGCAGTGAAAATTAGGCAGAAGCGGTTATGTTCCCCAGGTTTTGAGTTTAAATATGTCCCATAGTGATGATTTGTATTCATATAAATCACAATCATCAGTCTCTTGACAAATAAATTTTGGTATAGATTCACTCAGAACTTCAGGAAAAGCATATAAAAGAATTTACAAACCTTGTTGATATTTCAGATTTCTAATAAAATACCAAGGAAGTTTGAAGTTTTATTTTAAAACTTGGTTTTATTTTAAAACTTGGTTTTATTTTACTGAAAGAAATATTTTGCAGAACTTAAAAACTCAGGGGAAACTAAATCAAGAGGTTTCATGATCCTAGCAATCGAAAAAGCAGTCTCCAAAACATTTCTACTCAGAAGGATATCCTGAAGGCTTATATTATATCTTCCTCTGGAAAAGAATAAGCTGAATTCAGTCCAGGTTAAGACATGGACCGAAATTCTGTTCCTATTTACACAGATGGGACCTGCCTGGTGTCAAAGATTCATAAATGAGAGCAGAGTTCGGTCTGTGCTTTTTGATACCCTTCGTGACTGGAATTTTTTTATTCAGATATGTTTGCAGGACTTGGAGAAATGGCATGAAACTCCTGACCTTAACCAGAATCCGCTACAGGTTAGCTCAAACTCTAGCTTAAATTTAAGTTAGAAGTTAAGTTAATCTGATCGAGCTTAGTTAAACTCTACATTTAGTTTAAGTTAGGTCTTTATTAGATTTATCAAATCATAGTGTAATTAATTTTAACTCAAGAAATTGTCTAGTACAGATGTGTTGTGTTACTGTACTCAGCACAGCTGAATGAAACTCTCCTTGCAAAATTATCTAGTTTTCAGGGAAAAAAGAAAGGTTTTGAGGGACTAGAAATTATTCTGAATTATTCTGGAAAATTGAGTGACTGATTCAATCAATACAAAAATGACGAAATATTTTCAAAGCAACCGTTTGTTTTTGAAGTATTTCTATAGCACTTCAGAAATGTCTTGATTTCATTTGGGGTAGCTATGATGAAAATGAAGGAATTATTAGATTCACAAAACTGCTGGTGGTCCTATACCATGTAGCCCAGTGGGACATGGGAGATCAACATTCAGATCCATGTGAAACAGAGGTCTGACCCAGACCATGGATTTAAAAACATGTTTAATATCTCTCCTGTGTGTTTTAAACACCTGGCAAGTGCAGTAGGTGATGCAGAGTAGGACAGCATCAACAGAAAGCAAATGAGCTCAGAATACCAGCTCTCAGAATACTGGTAGGTGCATTGGCTTGGGAATTTGACTTTTAAATTTCTTATTAAATGTAAAGACAGAACTCCTACACATTCAGTAAATATTCCAGCCAGTCCTTCTGGCACAGGTTTGACTGGGGAGGTAAAAAGGTCAGGCTACCAAGGTTTGCTCTTCCATCATGGCCCCACTTTCCTTCTCTATACAGCTCCTCTGCAGCTGTCAATCACTCCTCAGCAGTGTACTGTGCCCCAGCTTCTCACTAGCTTCTCTACAGTTGAAAAAGAACCTGAATTACAAAGGGGAACAAGAGTGTAGGTGTGTCAGGGTGTATCCCTGATTTTCTGTTATTGATATGAGCCTATCTGTATCATGCATCTTGGCATAAGGATGTGGCACCAACATGTAATCCAGTGCAGGGGCACCACCCATGCTGTGCAGAGAGGAAGGAATGAAGCTTCTCTTCTCCATGTCTGTTTATTTGGGGGCTGGATGCTCTGAAGGACTTTTGGGTAGATTGGGATTTGTCACTTCCTGTAGTGCTTTAATTTTCAGCTTGGGTTTTTTCTTTGGAGAGACACTGATTTTGTGGCTAGGTACTTTCACATAATCTTATTTACTGAAAAAGTATACAAAACCACATTTTTCCTGAACAAGGGTCTGATAAAATAGCAGTCAATTTCTTTTAATTTTAAGACTTGTCCCAAGAAGCAATTTGTTCAGTTTTGTTTTGTCTTCTGGCTTTCCTACAGGATCAAGCTCTTTCTCGCTTTTCTGACCTTCTCTTCGTATTCTGGGCTCATCTGTTCTTAGTGCATGCAACTCAAACAGATACTTCTAAGGCTTATGACCTTACATTGAAAACTCCTCTATAAAATCTGCTTGCTTTATGACTGATCTTGTCATTTGACCCTGGGCAGTGGCACACACTGTTTCTGCAGTCTTACTTACTTATCCCACATATTTTGATGTTAGGTGAAGATTTACTAGCTGCTACAACAATAGTACTTCTTTCTGTGATTCTGTCCTATGCCTTTCTACCTGCTGCTCTGTATCCTTTCCAATGTAGAGTCCTGGCTGTGCAAGATCAGGAGGCAGAGGGTAAAGTACACATAGAAGGAAACAGGTTTATATTTTACTTGTTAGACATGGTCCAGTGAGTGAATGGAGTCATACTAGGAACATGCAAGCTTGTAATTGATCAAGTCTGCATTGTTCATACTGCCTTCAAGAACTGAAGTAGCAGAAGGCTAACAAACTTCATTTGACAAGTAATTTCTCATATGCACAAGAAGCTAGCAAGGGCGTAACTTGGATCAATAGAGAAATCCCTCAGAATAATTAATTAGTCACTTCAACATGCTATATGTTGTGGGGTCAAGATTTTCCTCCTTTTCCGTTTTGTCATGCTCACCCTTTCCTATGTAACCCCTACTCTGTTCTATCTAACTTTCAGATGGAACAATTGAACATAATACACAGCTACTGGCAGGTTTCATACTTCATTTGTCAGCTAAAGCCAAAAAGTTATTAACCAACAGCCTTTTCAAATTAAGCTTGACTTTGGATTCTGAATTTCTGGCAAACTGTTGACTGAAGCTCTGACAAAGCTTGGGTAGTGCTTCGGAAATATGGAAGTTCTGTGAGTGGAGAAGAAGAAGTATTTTCCATTTATTGTAGCTCAGGACCACTTTCTTCCAAAACCTTCTTTCCCAATCCTATTTTAACTCTTCTGTGGACAGACTCTGCTCAGGAACCTGTGGTAAGAAATGTTCAGGTGACACCATAGTCCTTCGTAAGTTATTTTGTTTCCAGCCTACTCTATGTGTTCCAACTGAAAAGCAAGAAGCACCCTGCCGATTTCATTATTAAATTTACACATTGCAAGATTATACATAGAAAAGGGAGTAGAATATATTTTCCATTTGGGCTTTAATCTACAACCCAAATGTGATAAACACTTTGCCTAATACTTACCAGGTGTTTCCTCTTCCATCATTGTCACTAACAACTTCATACTGAGCAGGGAAAAGGAGCATACATGTTCTCTGGGTCTCTCAGACACTAACCCTTACCACCTTGAGAATGTATCTAGACCTTCCTTCCTCTAAGCACAAAAAGCCTTCATTTTCAGTAGCATTCTATCCAGGCAAGTCACTGCGTGACTTCATTCACATATCTGATTCATCTGACTCAACCTAGACAGTTATGTCTGGATTAGTTGCTCTTCTACAGTCAAGGGAGGTAAACTGGTATCAGTTAGAGATCAGTCCAGACTTCTGGTTTGGGCACTTCAATCCCAGACCTTTATGTCAATTTAGCTTTCAGGATACCTAACTATATTTAAAAAAATCTGTATTAACCACTCAGACTAATTTAATACTGCCAGCCAAAGGGTGTTACTGTAATCAAACACTATCAGATTAAAAACATGTTCCTTGGAGTGGTGTACTTGTACAATATTAGTATATGATCACTTAAATTGGTACATTTTTGGTGTGTAGATTCTCCTTGAAGCTCACCATCTGTTAGGCTGTAAAGCTAGTTGCTCTTCAACTAAATTAGACGTTTGAGAGGCTTTACACTATAAAAATAACTATTTTTTTTCTATACAACTCTTGTCTTCCTAATAGTGACAAAAAACAAATAGAGGTCTATTTAGCACCAAGGGCTAACTGTTGGAAAAAAGCCATCCTTTCTAGTAGTATGGGTTTCGTATATTCTAAATGTTTTACTCTCACTCTTCATTTATATTATAATTTCTCTAAAGACAAAGTGACCAAAACATCTCTATACAGGCCTTTCTCTGTCATATATAACCACTGGATCTTTCCTTTTATCTTTGCTGCTCCTGTTTAGGATTTGCTCATATATCTGATGCTTCTCTTCCAAGTACTTATGATTTACCAATACAGTTCCAAATTAAGAATTACCTCACTTCTTGATAGATATCTGTGTTTTGGTTGGAGACCGTTCTTGTTTCAGTCACCTGATTCCATAAGGGAATGTGAGTGTACCTGAGAGGTGACTGTTATACTCACTAATTTTGAATGTCCGAACCACAAGAAAACAAATATATGCAGATATTTTTTCCCCATTTTTAGTAGGCAGCATGTAAATACTATTGCTTCTACTTCTTAAGCATGTTTATTTTTATAGAAATTCTTGTGGAGATAATGTACATAGGTAGTAGTTCCAGGAAGTTTCCTGTGGTAAATATAAGGGTGAATTCCAGCTGCATAGAGAATTCAGTTAACAGAAAATGAGTTTGGCCAGTTGGTGATGAAGGTTTCCTGCATATTGGTCTGCATTAGCAAATTCATAGCCAGCAGACTGAGGGGAAGCAGTTACTTCTCTCTACCCGGTACTCATGACACCATAACTGAACTATTGTGTCAAGGCTCCCCTCTTTGTGCAAAGAGCAAAGAACAGGACAGAACTCATCACAGGAACACCAAAACAATGAGCAGGGTTGAGTACATGCTACAGAATCACAGAATCACAGAATGGTAGGGGTTGGAAGGGACTTCTGGAGATCTTCTAGTCCAACTCTCCTGCTAAAGCAGGTTCACCCAGAGCAGGCTGCACAGGATCGTGTCCAGGCAGGTTTTGAATATCTCCAGAGAAGGAGACCTCACAACCTCTCTGGGCAGCCTGTTCCAGTGCTCTGTCAACCTCCAAGGAAAGAAGTTTTTCCTCATGTTCAGATGGAACTTCTTGTGCTCCAGTTTGTGCCCGTTGCCTCCTGTCCTGTCACTGGGAACCACTGAAAAGAGCCTGTCCCCATCCTCTTGTCACCCACACTCTAGATATTTATGAGCATCGATAAAATCTCCTCTCAGTCTTCTCTTCTCCAGGCTAAAGAGCCCCAGGTCTCTCAGCCTTTCCTCATAGGAGAGATGCTCCAGTCCCCTCATCATGTTTGTAGCCCTCTGCTGGACCCTCTCCAGTAGTTCCATGTCTCTTTTGAACTGGGGAGCCCAGAATTGGACACAGTCCTCCAGATGTGGCCTCACCAGGGTAGGGTAGAGGGGAAGGAGAACCTCCCTCGACCTGCTGGCCACAATTTTCTTAATGCACCCCGGGATACCATTGGCCTTCTTCGTCAGTGTCATATGAGGAGAGGACGAGAAAGCTAGGTTTTTCAGCTTGGAGAAAAGTCTCCGAAGATTGATCCAATTTCAATCTTCAACTGCCAAAAAGGGGTTTACAGAGAAGATGAAGGTGGACTTTACTCAGAAGTGCACAGTGAAAGGACAAGAGGCAGCGGTCACAAGCTGCAGCAGGGGGAATTCTGGCTGGCTGCAGACAAAGAATATTTGCCATGAAGGTAGCCAGATACTGGAATGGGTGCCCAGAGAAGTAGTGGAATATCCACCCTTGGAGATAAGACAAAACTTGACCAGGCAAGGCCTTGAGCAATCTTACCTTACATTGAAGTTACCCCTGCTTTGAGCAGAGGTCTAAATTAATGACTTCCTTTGGTTGCATCTGGTCTGAATTACTTTACGGTTCAAAGCAGCCCAATGCTTGGCAAAAATAAGGAAATCTCTATGAAGAAAAGGAAATGTTGTTTTAAGCAGGAAGAAGCACAGCACTAATATATGCAAATAAAGAAGGAAAGAAAGTTCTTGCAATTTGACAGTATTCTGTTTGACTTGTTCCTGTCCTTCATTAGGCATGTCCAACAGATAACAGTCCATTTGCTTACCCATATCTTAACCCCTGCTGGTGGAGATAAAACTCATATAGTTTTATCATTGCGTAAATAAACTTTTCATCAAAGGATAAGAAAAATCCCTCTCACCAAACCAGTGTGAGAATCCACTATGCATTCTCAAAATTTGAGCTCACAAGGTTATGAAGATCTCCCAAGAAGACGGTTTATGCAAAAGAAGCTCCCTTTTCACTTACTGGGAGTGAGGACAGATCTTTTTTCCACTCAGTCTTCTGCCAAGCAGTTTACATTTAGTCTTTCACTGAACTTTTCTCTTCCTTCCTTTGGTATTTGATTTGCCTTTATTTTCCATGAGGTACTTTATTTAAATTTTAATTGAGATATCAAAAAACATGTGAGGTTAGTGACACATTCAATTGCTGTGGCTGAACTTATTATTATTTTATACAATATAAAGATCAGAGGCTCAGGAATCCTTTGTTTCCTTTTAATTATCTCTGATCCTTCTGTTCCTTTATCAGTTTGGATCAGTTTTACCAATTTCATGCTAGCGTTGAACAAAGCAGCAGTAGGTCTTAGAGATGAATGTAGTTATTAAAAAAACCTGTGATGTTAACATTTTTACCTTCTAAATGCTAGTGCACCCCATTGAAGCCCTATCCTAACTACTATTTAATATAAACAACAAGGAGCTCTGTACTTTGAAAAAATTTAAAACCTCTAAATATTTAGCTATAGTTATGGACCCAGTTAGCCTAGGATCTTGAGAATTTATTGGTTATTTTACCTCCAGAAAGAGCTAAACATTTTATTTTTTTAAAAATTATCATTTTCCTTTGATTCTTTCTTATTTAATGTTTCCCCAAACATTATCAACTAAATACTACATTTTTACTGGCTTTTAGAGCATGAGTTCCTATAAATCATCCTTTCTTAGATATATATATCATTTTCACTCTTCAGTAATCCCGGAGTAGGTGCTGCCCGGGTAGCAATTCCTACAGCAGCCTTTCTGAGAGGTAATAAGACTGTGGTGGCTGCAAACTCCTCTGCAGCCAGTACCAATCAAAAAATAACAGGGCTGGCACCAAGTACTTCAATGAGAACATGAACAGACCTTGCAGGTTTTATCAATGAAGAACTCTGAGATTTTGCAGGGAGTGGTAGAAGTTGCACAACTTTTGGAAAGTTCATGTGATTTTTAAAAGCATTGTGAAAATCAGATTTTTTTTTTTTTTAAATCCCAGTGAAAATTGGAGTTTTGAAACTCAGTAAACTGTCCCAGGTAATAGAAATTCAGCCTGAGACAGTGCTATTTTGTTTATGGATATAGAGTGTTTGCTAATAGATACCTGCTTGATTTATAAATGAAATAAAACACAACATAAAACTTCATTTGACTTGCTTCTTTGGGGAGTTAAATTTCACATAATTCCACTGCTGTCTCTATAGAAAGGGTAGTGATGGTAGGACTTGCTGATTCAAGTGGAATTACTTGGAGAGAAAGATTTGGGAAAAGAAAGTAAAACCAACAGGGAGCCTTCCACATGATCCTTCTCTTACTGGACTGTCCTACCAGCAGACTGTGCATGTCAAAAAATTGACTTTGGCTGGATTCTCCTTAAATACTAAAGCAGGAAGAGGGAAATATTTTAATCTCTAAAACTACAACTTCCTTGTTCTTCTTGATTTCTAAACACCATCATCTATGGTAATTACAACTCTTTTTTTTTTTTTTTTTTTCCTAGATCATCCACATTTCATTATGTCTCCTACATGCTGTTGCTTGGCAGCTTAATAAGATTACAGGATATGAGAAAACAGGGCTATTTTCCTCTTGGCACTCATGAATGAACCTTTCCTAGGACACAGGTGCTTGCTTTCAAGACTTCTAAACCCTTCTCTGGGGAGACAGGGTACTGTTCACGTCACAGAATTTATTTTTAGAAATAAATAATTGCTGTTACATGCTGAATATATTTGTATGCATAGACACTATTATCTGGAGAGTTAAGTAAGGAGGAAATATTAAAAGTAACAAAAACACAGTCAAAGTTATCAAGCACCCAGATACCTAAAGGAAGACAAGTCTTTCACTTTTCTGACTAAGAACTGATGTTAAAATACTGTTCACAGAAAATGTTTGTTATATTGTCATTAAAGTCACTCCTTTGAGTCTGAGCCACATCGTTCATGCTCGAAATTAGGACCGTATCATGGCTGCAACTGTCAAACTTTTGTATATCATTGTCACCGCCATCTTGCAGTACATATAGAATAGATTTACAAGTTCTTTGAGACACAAATGAGGTTTTATCTTGCTGTCTTTCAGGTAAATTAATTAACTGTGATAATCACAGATTTTTTGAGACAGCTGTTCTTACAGTTACAATTCCGCAGACAGAAACTGAAATGTTTACAAATACAATCCTAGAACCAGTAATTATGTAAATTTTATGCTTTTTAAATTACAAACCACCTGCAAGATGCCCAGTTACCAGTGGAGGTAGGTTGCTTCTTAAATAAAAAAAAAAGTCTACATCCATTTTTCTTATGCTTTGGAGATTTGTCTCCTGGCTTCAAAGTTTGCAAAACAAGTTGGCATGCTGTGACACAGCATGGGAGAAAATAACGCATCAGCAGTAAGAAATAAAACAGCTCTGCAACTTGCTATCTCTGAAAGACAGTGAACATTCAGGAAGAAAATATTGCACCGATCTTCTCCAATTGCTTCAGGACTTCCTCAAGAAAAGAGGATTTTTTTTATTATTTCCTTTGTTATTTCTTTTCACATCTATCAGTAGAAGATCTTCCAATATTATTGTATCAAACATATGGCAGAATAGATTCCCTATAGCAAAACTATAGACATCAGAAAATCCAATACAATCAGACCCAGTGGTTATTCTGCTGCATCGTACCCAGTTTAATTTTAAATTGTTATCCAAAATGGACTCCAAATATTAGCCTTTTCTAACTGTGTTCCATGAGAATTTATCTTAAAGTCATTTTCCTAATTTTTTTCCTCTGAACTTACCCTGAATATATAATTTCTTTATTTCAAATCTTTTTTTAAGAAATACAATTTTTGCAATGAAAATAAAAACTTTCAGCTGTGACAGTATATCAGTAATGTCAAACAGAAGAGCTCTGAAATTTCCTTTCCCAGGAATGTGTGTGTACATTTAAACTAGTTTAAATACATTCAACTAGCATTCCATCGATAGACAAGTAAAACCACAGACATTCTAAAAACATTTCTTTATGACATTAAAATGTGTTTAAATACATTTAATGGGCAAACTAAGGGAAAAAAAATTAAAAGTCCGTCCACTGTGTTTACAATAATAAAGACTAACCTGTAAAAGGAATTAAGATTTCACTGTACAGCAGTCATAGAGAAATGAGAGCAAAATAGTATCAAAATAACAAAGTAACATATTTTGAAAGCACATAACAAAAATCTTTTAAAAGACTTAGTGAAATTGCTTTTAAAATTAAAACTTGTGCTTTTTGTCTAAGTGTTTGCAAAAAGAGAACATAATAAGAATAAAAAAGACTGTGCCAGGTCTCTAAGATTAGCATCTTGAACAGGAGTTTCAGAAACCATGAGAACCATCTTGTCGCACTGCCCGGTCATTGACACAAAATTCTCACTGACTTCTCTGGGAAGTAATTATCCTAGTAAGCACAAAATTCCACAATTTCTTCTACAGAACAGTTCCACTCTGTAGCTGCTCTTGTATATACCTGTATGAAAAAGAGGGAAGGGAAGGGAAGGCAAGGCAAGGCAAGGCAAGGCAAGGCAAGGCAAGGCAAGGTGGAGCTCTAGCCTTTCCGGATTGGAGCAGCTCTATCAGCCTGCAGAATAACAGGCAACTATATGACTGTCAGCACAGCTCCAGATGACAGACCCAGGAAACACTGGTTCTCGTGAAAATTGAATAACTGCTAAGAGACATCAAGATATGACAGAAATCACTGGAAGTCAAAGCCGTGTGCAAGATGTTGGATGTGTTTGTGCTCTCTCAGCCCTTTTTCCCCTGTACTTCTGTGAAGCCATATGGCTAAGATCTGGGTTTCTTATCTGTTGAGCTACTAATAATAATAACAAAATATTAAACTATTCCCAAGAAAATTGCTGGGAGATTCGGGGGGTCTTTCGAGCAAAACCTCACAACAAATGAGTGGAGTCTTTGTCATCCTCCATCCTAGCCCTCATCCTATGTGTCCACCTGAAGAAGTTTCAAGCTGGTTCAGAACACATCTCTACTGTCCATATCTTAGGTCAGAAAGTCTTTCAGTTGGTCTTCTATTCATTCCTTCATTCACAATGAACCCTAACTAGAAAAATTAACACCTGTAGACTGGTTATACTGAGCAAAATCTAAGCCACAGCTTCCCGTTTCTCATTGAAGAGGAAACTAATACACCAGTCCTGGCAGATTTCTTGGATTTTTAAACAGAAATAAACCAGTTTTCTGTTCATTTTATCATTTATCTTCTTTCAACAGACTGTCTCATCACTTAATGGCAAAACTTGAGTAATTTTAGTAGATAAATTTTCCAGTGAATCTGCTTTTGATTTAATGTAATAATTTAATTGATTAGGCTTTTTGTGAATGTTATGTATATTATTGGAAACTATCTTGCAAACCATTTCTTTAAACAAATCTCAACCCATGATTTATCAGTAATCTATCCACAGAAACTTTTCATCTGATTTTTCTGTTGCTGGTCTCTAAGACACGTGACATTGTTGCTGTATGTTGATTTTTTTTTTAATTTGCATAACTGCATAAAGAAAATCTATTTCTTTTTGAAATACATCTAATTTAGATCCCATTATAAGTTTCATCAAATGTATTTTCTTCGATAAATAAATCACTACTATAGTCCTGAAATTAACTCCCCGTACACATTCGTATTATTGGATTTAGCTAAGAAAGTTACAAACAATGTGGGATCATAGCATGATTAGGAAATAAAATTTAAAACCCCACATTTATTTCTTACTGCCATTACACATTCACATTTAGTGGTTTGTTTGTTGATATATCTTCCAAAAGAATATCCCTACTTTGGAAATAATCAGAATTTCTCAATTTAACAGGAGAAAACTGCTTATCACTCTTGAGATTCACACAGACAATTCAAATGGTCTTTTTTAAAGTCATTTTGTCAGGGGTCCTCCTCCCTCCATCATAATTCTCAGAGGTGAATGCTCTTGCTTGTAGTTTACTGCAGACTTGTTGGCATTACCTGTTCCTACCATTATTGCGCAGTTGCAATATTGCTGACTGCGACCCTTACACTTCCCACAGTCAGAGAACTGGAGATGGGAAAATCAAAGTTTTATAAAATAATAAAGTCAGGCAGCATCAAATAAACAACCTGTCTCCACAGCAGAAGGGCAGTTTATTTTAGTGGTTTTCAGAGACGAACGTGAGTTTTAGCGACAGACTGTGCGAAAGTAACAGAAACCCAAAGATTACTCTGCTCCAAAGATGTTTCAAGGATAAAGAACCACTGAGTGCAAATGTTATTCTGCCACACATAAACAGAGGGAAAGGTATCACACAAACAGAAAGTGGGTGTATTTTGCACTTTCATTAGAGTGTTGCTCTTTTTCTGGCCCAGTAGCCACATGGAAAGATTCAGTGTCTTTCACTGTCTTGTCCTCTAATAAGCCCCATTTCACATATGTAGGAAAGAACAGGCAGAAAAATTCAGACTGCTCTTTTTAACTTCAGAGTAAGTAAATTAGGTAAAATAAAAAGGTTCCAGTCTAGCCAAGTCTAAATCGTATTACAACTTTTAAATTATTATTTTTAAGAGTCTAAAACCTTTATAAGCCTTATGCATGTGTTCAGCTATCTTGCTGATACCTCAACTACTGACTTATTGAGAAAGTGCTTTAGCAGCAGGATGTAGTGCTCTATACTAAATACAGACCCGCAGCTGAGGTTACTGCATGTGTGTTGCATATACCATGCCTATTTTGATGGCACAAGAGAATTCCTGGGAGTTTTACTCCTTGCAAGATTATCTGCTAAAAGATAGGGACTAATAACAATTACAGAGTTGTACACAGTGGGTTGTACATATAGCTATGTGCTGCTCAAGTCCTCCAAGTGCGGCTGGAACATAAAAAGGCAGGAGCACAGTTAGCAGAAATCAGTTCATATCATTACAGGTTTGGATGGTTAACATAGAGTCGAGCATACTGTAAATCTACCCCAATTTCCTATCTACCTAATCAAGTCTCTGATTGCTATAGATACCAATGAGGGAAATAATTATTTAGAATATAAATAGGGAAATCTAGAAAAAAAGCAGAAATGTCAAATGTAGGCCACGTATATGAAACTATTTCCGATCTTGAGGATCCTTTAAAATGTTTTGGTTTTTTTTTTCTGAGGAAAGAAACAGGAAATCTTGTTGTGGCAGTATTAAAATGTAAAAGGACAACATACGGGAAAAAATGTCTGAGATGGATTCCTGCACTGTAAATGAGAAAAATAAATGGGTCTGAGTAGGATTTTTTTGCCACTGACTTATTTTTTCCATCTCCACATTCCACAATCTTCTCTAAAGAAAAGTAACACAATTGTCATCAACTGAGAAAATTATAGAAGTGCAAGCTGTTTTACACAGGGCCTGTTCCAGGCATAGTGTGTGATCTGCGGCATCAAGAAATTCAGCCAAGCAGTAAAGAAAGTCAGTCTCTCCTTGTAAAAATGTGAGCTCTTTGGATTAATTCCAATGCAAAATACAAATTTTTAAAAATTATAAAAAGACTGCAGAAGTAACCAGTGATTGGTAGAGATACTTGGAGATCATTTCCACCACTCTCTCATCATTCTCAAAAATTATCATTTAATCCTCCTGTTCTACCTTGGTGGGGGGGTTTCTGTCAAGCAGATTAGAGTGAGATTTCCTGGAATTTTTAAAGGATGTTATAAAAAGGTGTTCAAAAGTGATGTTGTTTGTGTCCTTATTCCCATAGTTTAGAGATAACAGATTTGGAATGCTACCTTATGCCTGCTATGCCAATAAAAGATAATAAATCTGGAGATAAAAACAAGAAGAGAGATTTAGAGTGTCAGAAGCTGAAGAATGTCATTTAGTTTCGGTTATATTATTTTGCAAGAGAGATTTTTTTTAAAAAAAAATTGAAAAATATGGGTTCTTATATTTGAAAATGCTCTTTCTCTGAAGAAGGTGGATATTTAAACATTCATGAGAATCTCTACAGATCTGTGTTCTTGTTCAGCCTTGTCTTTGGTCAGAAAGAGTCAAAAATTTGTGGTCAAAAATTCAGCTACACATTGTCTAAATCTGACACTAGTCACTATAGCGAAGGGTGGTTTTGTTTCTGTGTAAACACTGTTGAAAGATTCTAGGGGAAAAATTGGCAAGAAAGAATATTTTTTCCCAATGTCCTATAACTAGCTAGAAGTATAGCCGATTCACCACTAAAAGCAGAATATTAAGAGTTCAGTTCAGGTTTACTCATTAGGCATTATTCAAATAATGAAGATAATTCCACAGAGGCAGAGATGACAAGAAAGGGAAGTTCCTGTTTTCTTTTGGATTTAATTATCTCTGTTATCCTGCAGTGGGTTGACCCTGGCTGAACACCAAGTGCCCACTAAAGCTGCTTTATCACTCTCCCTCCTCAGCTGGACAGGGGAGAGAAAATAAAACAAAAGGTTCGTGGGTCAAGATAAAGACAGGGAGATCACTCAGCAATTGCTGTTGCTGGCAAAACAGACTTGACTTGGGGAAATTAGTTTAATTTCTTGACAATCAATCAGAGTAGGATAATAAGAAATAAAACCAAATCTTAAAACACCTTCCCCCCCACCCCTCCCTTCTTCCCAGGCTCAACTTCACTCCCGATTTCTCTACCACCTCCTTCCTCAGCAGCATAGGGGGACAAGGAATGGGGGTTGTGGTGTAGTTCATCACACATTGTCTCTGTCGTTCCTTCTTCCTCAGGGGGAGGACTCCTCACACTCTTCCTCTACTCCAACATGGGGTCCCTACACAGGAGACAGTCTTCCACAAATTTTTCCAACATGAGTCCTTCCCATGGTCTACAATTCTTCACAAACAGTTCCAGCGTGGGTCCCTTTCACAGGTGCAGTGTTTCAGGAACAGACTGGTCCAGCGTGGGTCCCCTGCAAGGTCACAAGTCCTGTCAGCAAACCTGCTCCAGCATGGGCTCCTCTCTCCATGGGTCCACAGGTCCTGCTAGGTGCCTGCTCCAGTGCGATCTTCCCATGGGGTCACAGCCTCCTTCAGACATCCACCTACTCTGGTGTGGGGTCCTCCATGGGCTGCAGGAGGATTTCTGCTCCACTGTTAACCTCAACGAGCTGCAGGGGTACAGCCTGCCTCACCACGCTCTTCACCATGGGCTGCAGGAGAATCTTTGCTCTGGCACCTGGAACATCTCCTCTCCCTCCTTCTTCACTGACCTCGGTGTCTGCAGAGTTGTTGCTCTCATATAGTTTCACTCTTCTCTTTGGCTGCTGTTGCACAGGGTTTTTTTTTCCCCTTCTTGTTATCATTAACATTATCACAGAGGTGCTACCAATGTCACTGATGGGCTTGGCCTTTGCCAGCAGCAGGGCTGTCTTGGAGCCAGTTGGCATTGCCTCTATTGGACGTGGGAGAAGCTTCTAGCAGCTTCTCACCTCACTACCAAAGCCTTGACACAAAACCCCAGTATATATCCACACAAAAATTTGTTGTTAGGTGAGGCTTTTGACACGGTGAGTGGTCAGATCAGTAAGAAATGGCATAGCTTGTATCTACAAGAGCAGCTGTTGTTAAGATAAAAGAGCAAACATTTATAAAGTATCTATATTTATATAAATAAATATAAGAATATATAATATACTATATAGAATTATATACGTAAAATATATTAATTTAATATGTATTATATTACTTATGGTTAAATAGTATGTATTTATACATACTTATATAAACTACAATGTTGTATATGCATTAAATGTTATTAAATATTAAATAACAAGAATTATCTGTTCTGACTCCCTTCTTAATAGATAGTATTCAAAGAAGGTGGTTGTAATGTGTCTCCATGGGGTCCATAAGCAATGTGATATAAAAAATTGTGTACCAGAGATTTTGGAAAAGCAGCTGTCCTGCCCATCAACATGGCAGTGAAGGAGTTGTGATAGTAATCTACAGGAATCTTTGGGGTTCAAACATATTATGTGTCAAATCATTGCAAGCCAGAAAGCATTCCTGACTGGTGGTGCTGCACAAAGCCAGGCTGACACTGTATTGCTTGATTTCACAGACAAGATAGCATTAGTGGAATTGGTGGAAATTACAGACTAGTCAGCCTCACCTCCATCCCTGGAAAGGTGAAGGAGCAACTCATTCTAGCTGTCATCTCTAAGCATGTGGAGGAAAAGAAGGTTACCAGGAGTAGTCAACAGGGATTCACCAAGGGGAAATCATGCTTGTCCAACCTGATAGCCTTCTCTGGCTGGGTAGAGAAGGGGACAGCAGTAGATGTTGTCTACCTCGACTTCAGCAAGGCTTTTGACACTGCCAAAACATCCTCATAGGGAAGCTTAGGAAGTGTGGCATAGATGAGTGGACAGTGAGGAGGATCAAGAACTGGCTGAATGGCAGAGCTCAGAGGGTTGCGGTCAGCAGCACAGAGTCCAGTCGGAGGCCTGTAGCTAGTGGGGCTCCCCAGGGGTCAGTACCAGGTCCAGTCTTGTTCAACATATTCATCAATGACCTGGATGAAGGACAGGGTGTACCCTCAGCAAGTTTGGGAAGGTGGGAGGAGTGGCTGATACCCCAGAAGGCTGTGCTGCCATTCAGAGAGACCTGGACAGGCTGGAGAGTGGGGAGAAGAGGAACATAATGAAGTTCAACAAGGGCAAGGGTAGCGTCCTGCACTTGGGGAGGAATAACCCCATGCACCAGTACAGGCTGGAGGTCAACCTGCTGGAGAGTAGCTCTGCTGAGAAGGACCTGGCAGCTCTGATGGACAGTAAGTTAACTGTGAGCCAGCAATGTGCCCTTGTGGCCAAGAAGGCCAATGGTGTTCTTGGGTGCATTGAGAAGAGGGTGGTCAGCAGGTCGAGGGAGGTTCTCCTTCCCCTCTACTCTGCCCTGGTGAGGCCACATCTGGAGGACTGTGTCCAGTTCTGGGCTCCCCAGTTCAAAAGAGACATGGAACTACTGGAGAGGGTCCAGCAGAGGGCTACAAACATGATGAGGGGACTGGAGCATCTCTCCTATGAGGAAAGGCTGAGAGACCTGGGGCTCTTTAGCCTGGAGAAGAGAAGACTGAGAGGAGATTTTATCAATGCTCATAAATATCTAAAGTGTGGGTGTCAAGAGGATGGGGACAGGCTCTTTTCAGTGGTTCCCAGCGACAGGACAGGAGGCAACGGGCACAAACTGGAGCACAAGAAGTTCCATCTGAACATGAGGAAAAACTTCTTTCCTTGGAGGTTGACAGAGCACTGGAATAGGCTGCCCAGAGAGGTTGTGAGGTCTCCTTCTCTGGAGATATTCAAAACCTGCCTGGACACGATCCTGTGCAGCCTGCTCTGGGTGAACCTGCTTTAGCAGGAGAGTTGGACTAGAAGATCTCCAGAAGTCCCTTCCAACCCCTACCATTCTGTGATTCTGTGTTTCTGTAATGTTTTGGGGGGAAAGGCATTGTTAAACACACTGAAGCTTAGGGCCTAGCTCTTTCCAAGAGATGGGAGACCTCAACATTATGCAGTCACACTGAAACCATTCGAACTCAAGTACCATAAAGATAAAAGCATATATTTGCTAAGCTGAAATAGGCTAAAGAGAAAACAAATCATCTAAAGACATAGACATCTCAAAAGGAAACAAACAAATCTTTTAAATTAGCATTTCAATTAGGTTTAAAGTTTTGTTTTACCCTCTGTGACTCAGCATTCAGGCCAGAGTATAACTCCTATCTGAGAATCCTTGTTGTCACAAGATCTGTACATCCTCATATGAAATATTAGTGATAAATTTTTTTGTGTACTATAGACATCTCTTTGGGATTTGCTCAAATTCAGGACTTTTTCCTCTTCCCCACTGAGGTCTTTCTTAGGATATGATTTCAGGCTTTGGTGAATCAGATCTAACTGGCATCTGTGATAAAAAAGATGGGGTTTTCCTCTTTTCTCTGACCCAGGGCAATGAGCTTCTACCCCTCCCTCACATTGTATTCCATATTTGTGCGGCCACAGGAGGGGCTGGCTCAACCAGCTGCTGCCAACAAAACATTGCATTATTTTTTCACAGGATCTCCAAGCTCACCAGTTTGTCATGCAACTGCATAATGTCTAGGTCTGATCAAAGCAGCAGGCAACACTGTGTACCTGAAGTAGAGGCAGTATTTGATGATCTCATGAAACATAACATGAATCTGAACCTTTATTTCTTAAGTCAATCTGAAAGGAGTTATGACCTGTTTGCTACTCAGCCTGCAGCTTGGAAAATGCCTATATTGCTGGTCATAGCCCTATTAAGGCTCTAGATACCTAGATGAACCGAAGTACAAGCTTACTGATCCCTAAAAAAGGCAATATTTTTCTCTTTTTTCCTCCAGTCATCCAACTCTCCTGTGTTCTCAATGTGTGCTCCCAAAGCTTGCCAGAGCCAGTGCAAAGTATTCACCACACGTTCTGTAAAACGGTTGAACTCACAGGCTGACCAAGCTTAACCTGTGAAAAATGGCTGTTCTTTTGCATTACCAAGTTGAGTTGTATCAGAGAAGAGTCTTAAGAACATCAAAGGTTTCACTGTAATGAAGCAGAGAAAGAACTCACAGAGGCAGATGCTGCTTTTATCTGGAAGTTGTTGGGCATTGACTTCTCGACACTAGTTACTGCCTTCTGATGTTTGAATCACAAGTGGTGCTTTAAAAAAACACAACAGAAACATCTAAACAAACTGCCTCACGGTTTCCGAAACATTTGTCATATAGACCAAAATGGCTCTTGAACCTCAGTTCACATATGGTTTCATCTGCCCCTGGAGCTGTATCTTGGGTTTATGAAAAATGAAAAAAAATTTTTAATTCTGTAAAAAAAATAAAAATTTGCTCTCCTCTTCTCCCAGATCTCCACACTACGTTTTTTACACAATTTGTGCAAAGAATTTCTCTAGAAGTATTTCTTCATGTCTGACAGGTTAAACGCAGGATTCCCAGCATGCAGCGGACACACTCTGCCTCTGGAAGGCTTTAGGCTTTGATAGCTCAAGAGGATAGAATTAATATTGTCCTTGACTGGTAATTTGATCATGGATTATCTTGATTTTATTTTGCATACATTGCAATGTCAGCTAGTCTAACTTTACTAAAAAGGCCCACTGCATGAATGTCAGACATGCAAACAGAAAGAAAGACCATATGAGTTCAATAGATTGCACTTGTCTAAATTCAGTAGTGGATCTAGGAATCTAGGAGTTGGCTATTGTACAACATAAAGACCAAAGCACAGAGCAAGGGGATAAGCAAGTCAACTAAAGTGCACAGAAAGTGTAAAACCACTCCTTTGTTCCTCTTTGAAAGAATCCTGTCTAATTTGATCCATATAAATTAAAAACATCTCTGGATATCCAACAGTGTCTGTAAAACTTTGCAGGTGGTTGAAATGTTTTTGCACACTAAAGCAAGATGCATTCTAAATGTAAAGACAAATGCCTTGCTTGGTAGAAAGATTTAACACTTTGGCAGCTCTTTAGCTTTTCAGAGTCCTGCAAAAACATTAACACAGGAGTGTTGACTCCTGAGAAGCAGGAAAGTATTATTATCCTGCTTTTATACATGGGCAACTTATGAGACAGAAGCTGCGGCTTGCCCAGGCCCAAGACCACACAGCAAGCTGGTGGAAGAGCCAGCACTAGGATTCAAGCATTCCTGGATCCTAGCCTAGTGCACAATCCACTAGACAGCCTGTCTGCGGCCCTTTGCTATTGCTGCATGAAGCTACCCAGTTTTTGCCACATGAATATCTGACTATGAAAAATTATGCTTTTTGCAAGTGTTTATGGGGCAGCTCCAGGGCAAAGTTTCACTATTGCTCCCGGAAAACACACATTAGTCTAGCAAAAATGTGGGGGAATGGAGGGAAACATTCTGGAAAAAAATTATAAACCAACTGTCTTACAACCAGACATTAAGCAAATAATATAAAATAAAAGTTCCAGTCAAAACTGTTCTTTAGTTTTACTGACTCCAGAGGAAACTGTGAGTTTATTTTACCATGGTCACCTGTAAGGACAGATTTTCACATTTCACTACAAAATAATGAAATCATACGGTCTCAACTTACACAAAAGTTCAGTTAAGGAAACAGAGGTACTAAACAATTGTTTGCAAGTGATGAAGAAGCTTTGTGGCTGCCTCTGCAAAATGCAGCTGCAGCCTGAGGAACAGGGACAAACCAGACCTCCATGTGGGAGGGAAGGAACTGCACAGCTGCTTTACAGCAACCCTGCCATGTGACTAGAAGACACCTATACCCTTGCTGTAGATACTGCAATGAAAAACATTTGGGCCTCCTTACCTTGCTCAGTAAATTCATATCTGTGTTTAGCAGAAATGTTACAGGCACAGAAACATTACAGAAGAAGGAAGAAATGCATTGATAAGGAAAGCTTGGCAAATGTCATTTTTGAAAGTGGAATTTGGCTACCAGAGCAAGGAGCGCATCAATGAAGGAGCTGCTGGAGCTTCAGTTATAGGAGGGGGTTCCTGATTCATGCTACTGGGCTATCCAGGACTCTCGTAACAACTATGTTAAGGCATGGTATTTGCAGCAGCTCTGGAAGCAATACTGCTTTATGAATATTTAATATTGATTCTACTGCCACTTTTCAGCTTTACAATACTGGTTCCCTGTGACCCAGTTGTGGTTGATCCTGAGAAAATACTTCCAGGTATCATCACAAATCCTATATCTGATAAATGGCCAACACCACGTGATGTGTAATCCAGTTTTGAGAGACCTGCCTTTGAAATAAGAACCGTTGCTTGCTACAGTCCTGGTCTCACAGGTGTTTACTGGAACCCCAGCCCAGGAAAACAGGTATATATGGGAAGGCTGCTTGTGACGTGAGGAGCAGATCAACAGCATCCAGGGTGAAAAAAAGCACAGTTCTTCATTGAGCTAGAGAGACAAGTAAGACCCTCCATGGAGCCTGTAACTCTTTTTTGGAGCATTTCCCTGGGCAGATGTAAAAGGATAGCATTCCTTCCAACTCTCCTTCAAAAAGGTTTAATAAACAGTGCTTCATTATGTTGGCATCCTACCTCCAGATGACACAGATAGTTCTCTATAGCCTGCAGTGTGATATTAAACACCTAGATCTGGATTCCTGCCCCCAGTAATATGCTGTAAACTCTGCTGAACTCGCTCTTTTTTCATCTGAGTCTGTCCTTCTCTTTCTCATTTCTGTTGCATCTTATTTTCTAATAGATTACATTAGCTTTTAATCTACACTGTGGTTACATCTACACAAGAAAATTACGTAGAGCCAGGGCCTGTGACTATCCATACTGTGTAAGTGTTGGCATACTTCCTCACACATTTTTAACCTCTAAACACTATCCCAGTCATTTCCAGGCATGGCTCAGGGGATCACACAGGTCAGGATGCTCGCCAAAAGGTAGTAGGATCTAGGAGGGGAGAGGCGACATGTTTAACTGTAGGCATGCAAGCCATGGCACTCATATCTGGGGACAGACAACCGGTTCTGGACTGTTTTATTTTTACTATTTTTCTCACATTCTTTGTCCTTTCATCAGTCTCAAAGAAGAAAAGCAGACCTCAGCAAAGGCTTTGTTTCAGTAGGGGGTTTTGTATGTTTGTGTCCAGGGTTATTTGGGATTTTAATTGTTTTGTTTTAATATAAAGCATTTACTGCTGATATGCTTTTATAAGTTAGAGAACTCAAAGATTTGGGCTTTGCAAAACAGAAGGTAATGCAGCATGTGACGGTCCTAAGTCCCTGCAGGAGTCCATTACAGAGCTTTGGGCTAATCCTGAGGAAGCTAAAGTTCCTGCATAATATAGCATTATGTTTGGTAGAGAGATCTCCTGTCCTTGAGCAATGAAGACATTGTACCTTGCTCATTGTACATTGTCCATTTTACTTGAGCCATAAAGATGCTGTTGAAGACTAGGTAACCTTCTCAACTGGTTACAAAACCATTTAAACAACTTGTGCCTTCAAGGAAATTAAGAAACTTGAGGATCAGAGCTGAGATGCTGCACTCCTTAGGAATGACTGGTCTTTTCATTTAATACCTAAAAATGTACTCTAAGGAATATTAGTCAAACCTTGTGTTAACTCTACTGATACTGAGTCAGAGAATGATCAGGAAGCTTTCTAAAATTAATACAAATTGATTTAAAATACAGCGATGATGATTCCTTCAGAAGTAAGGAGAGGCAGGGTGACTGGACCTAGAGTCAACCTGCAGGTTGGCAGTCTAATGGGTGAGGCACTGAGCAGCCATATTTGTTGTGGTCATATAGACGTGGTATTCTGAGAGCAGTAGCCAACATTCACGGACTTGGGTGCTGTCTGGTTACCAAGAAAAAGAAATAAATCTATAAACATTGTAGACAGCAGGCTCCTCCCTTTTAGTGAAGTCAGTGTTTTAAATAAGTTTAAAAATTTCCACATCTCTGAGCTAGCATATCCCTGTTCTCCGATAGGCTGTGAATATTTGATTTTTATGTGTTTCCAACTGATATGAATAGCAGTGAGACAAAGACGGGAAACTCAAATCATTGTTCTTTTTCCAGCATGGCCACGCTTCAAACAATTGGGAGTTCAGACTGTATTTATGAATCCTATTTGAAAACACTTACTCTGCTGCAAAAAGATAGATTTCACCAAATGCCACTTTCAAACAAAGGTCTCTCTGACAATTTATCTAGTAAAGAGTAATGGCATTTGCAGGCATAAACAACACTCAGAAGCATTTTAAAAAGCAATTTTTTAAAGTCATACATACACTGCTGACTTTTCAGAAAGGTTAGAACTTTATGAGATTCAGAATCAAAAACTGATGTGACCTACATAAAAGAATCACTCTGATTTCTTAATTAAACCAAGCTGTAACTGCACACTTGGTTAACAGCCGCCAAAGAAATTATGCAATAAATCTTCTGACTGTCCTCCAAGAATGTGGAGAGGAAGGCAGTGATGAAGAGGATGGTGGTGAGGAAGAACAAGATGGGAATGTTTCACGTTATCCTCTTTAACGTCCCCTTGCAGAGGGTCTGAGGCTTCCATCAAACAAGCCAAACAACTGAAATGATCACATCTGTAGCACTAGGTTGTAGGAAGAACCCAAATGTTTTAACAGCTGCTTTTTTTTTTTTTCCTTTACCTAGTTTGCTTCAGGATCTGATTTCTTTCTGAAGGGGTGGGCTCAGCGCCTGCCAGGAGCCCAGCAGGGAATGTTTACTCTGAGACACACAGAGATGTTTCCCTTTCTTCCCAAGTGATTTTTTCTTTTTTTTTCTTTTTTTTTTTTTTTTTTTAAGGAGGGAGGGTTGGGAATTCTCTCAAAAAAGTTCTATTAAAACAAATGTACCTTATGAAAATGTGTTAATTTGAAGGTTCTTTTTCTGTCTTATGAAAAATTTATACGAAAAATAAATCAAGGAAAACCACATCACACATTACTTCTGCATAGCTGTCGTCTTTGTCTACTGGACCAGCCTTTGCAAAATGCTTGTCATTTGCAGTGTCTCGGGCAAAGACTTTAACTGCACTGTGGATTTCCTGTGATTTCAGCCTTTGCTTGCTCTCCACCAGAACGGCTGTATCACTGCCAGCATCTAGCAGAGCCAGACAAAGCTGCTCTGAGCTGTGATTTGCACCAGTACAGCTTATTCCAGTTCCATGCAGATTTCTATTATTAAAACTGATTTACTCAATATACACCAGATGCAGCTGCACTTATGGTGAATTTACTGAATGGACAAACTCCCCCACGCCAAACTCTAAAATACTGAGTATGGTTCATCAGAGATAATAAGCTATTCCAAAGACCTTGACAACGTTTCTATTTTCTTCTCCTCATCCCATAAACAGAGCTTCACTCTTTCATTTGAGAGATTTCAAGCCAGAGATATACACACAGCATACAAGGAGCAAATATGTTCAAGTCATTGATGATAAATGAACAGTGTGACAAGAACAATATCCTTCATTCCTTCCTCCAGCCTCCACACGTGCCCTCTATTCACAGCCCCACGGGAGAACAAAAATACTTTTAAAGACAGAAATAAGATTGTCAGCTTATTGCAGTTACCCAAGACAGCACAGTAGGAATAAAACAAACAAACAAACAAACAAAACCCACAACAACATGGAATCCTGGCTGACAGTAAGATTTATTAGTCAGGTGGCGATTCCAGTGCAATTTTGTCTTGTCTCTTTGAGATGGCAGAGCTACATGTTCATGTGTGGTCCCAGCATTCAGGGTGTGGTCAGACCTTCAGCTCTGGGAAGGGGTTTTGGAACAGTCCTGCAAATTTTGTTAAGCAGTCAGTCTTTCATCCCACAAGAAGTATTGTGAACTCCTGGTATTTACTGCTCTTAGTGTCTGCCAGTCCTCACTGCAGTCATCAGTACAGAACAATTATGTTTGCAATGCCCTACTTGTTGGGGATGAAGTCAGATCTTTTCCTGGATTATTCAATGATAGGTCTCTGATGACAAGTTATTTTCCCCATCTGTCTCCAGATGGGATTATGGAGAAAAATCTTCTCTGTATTCCCTGGTGGCACTTCGAGACTAAACTATCTTTAGAAAATGTGTTTTAGTTTAGTCATCTGCTTACAGAGACCCATTTGCTTGACTTTACTGCATGGAATTTGAGAAATGGCAATGCAAGTAAACTCGTGACTTGCTTTTGGACATTACTACCAAAAGGGCAGAGGGAACAAAAGGGACATCAGTTATTTGACAACTACACCAACCTCCTTGCTTCCATGTGTTCTACAAAGTGTTGGCTTTGATCTCTAAACCCCTTAGGTGTTGCCAGCCAGGATTTTGGAGAGGCGTCCATTCCCCCTGTGAACTGAGACAGCTCAGCATAGTAGAATCTAATCACCTGTGGTGTTAGCCCAGCTTTCACTTCCATAGGTTCTCTGTAACAGACCCAGTTTGTTGTTTCTAGGCTGAGTCAGTGTAGCCAGACTTAAATCCACGCTGCTGGGGCACAAAGGGCAGTCTTGGCCCTGTTGTTACCTCTGCTGACCCATTCCTGTCCTCCTCTTTCTACCCGAATTGTGACAGGGAAACTGTTTAACTATTAAAACATCTTTCATCTGAAAACTGAGCCTAATAATTCTTAGTGTGCACATATAGGAGGAGGTGGGACTTCTTTTTTTGGATGGTAACATTCCCCAGGGTTAGAATCATAGAATCATGTAAGTTGTAAGGGACCTCAGGAGGTCCTACGGTATCAACCCCTGAGCAGTGCCACTATGAAGGACTGGGAGCTACACTTTAAGTCCAAAGAACACAGTCAGCTTTCCATTTACCTTGTAATACACCCATCTAGACCATGTTTCCCTGATTTAGCTACAAAGATACTATGGGAGTCCTTGTCACAATCTTGGCTAATGTCAAGGTAAATGATAAGGTTAAGTCAGTCACAGAACTGCACCTTTAAGCTGTAGCTTAACAAATGCTTTAGGATAATATAAACTATCACTGGCACTGCTAGTTGCTCCCCCTCCCACCACCACCTGGCTAGCATAAATCCATGTGGTGAGAATCAAATGAGGGAAACTGCTCTGGCTGGCAATGAATAAAAGACTAAATCTTTTCCATATCATTCCCTGATTTGATTCCTTATGAAGCTGCAGAAATTCTTGCGCTAGAACAAAAGATGGAAAGGCACAGAGCAGAGAAGGGATAAGAACTTAACAGAGGTGAAAGTGCTTCTACACATGCCCAGTTGTAGACTTAAGTACTGTCTGAGGGTCACGGTTTTTGGCCAGTTACTTGTTTGCACTAAATAATAGTGATACCTTTGTTACACATGCTTCTATTTCTAAATTGTGTACTCTAGTTTGCTAATAGGGGACATGAAATGAATCAAAAGCACAAGAAAATCAAATAACCTTAGTGACACTGATGCAGCCAGTTATGCTCATCTTGCACCAGTAGTAGTGATCAAAGAGCCAAAAACAATGCACAGGATGAAAGCCTGTTTGGGCAATCTGCAAGGTAACTTTATGTTGGACATCACCAATCAACTCCTTGCCAACTTTGCAGCAGCTATGAGGTCTTTTCCACCTGACAGAGGCCAGCATGAGTACTGGGTACTTGGATACCTTCTCAGTTCCTGGTCACCTACATGATGCAAATACATGTGAGCTCCCACTATAGACTGCCTGGGGTACCCTCTACTTGGGATGTTTAGCCTCCAGTTCTCCTCCAGCCCTTCATATGGCAGTTAAAACAGACAAAGGCACAGCTTGACTCAGGCTGTCTCCTCTTTCAAGGACAGTGATACAGACAATGCACAGCTTTAATATATAGACCTTAACCTATGGACAGCTGAAAAGAAATGGTGTTGGGGAAATCCCCTCTTGACCTGGGGTAAAGGGACCTAGAAGCCCAGAAGAACAGAGGAAATTCTACTCAGCATGGTGTTAACAGCTTCTCCCATCATCCCTGACTTGATCAGAGCCCCAAAATAGTGAGTTTCGTTTCCCTTCCCAGCCTGAGCCCTTAGCCAGTGAAAAGCTCTCTAAAGACAGACCTCCAGAAGCTCTAGGCCTTCACCTCTCTCTTAGGGTTACACCCACCTCAAGTTCCTCAGCTGTCCTGGGTAACATACCTGCAGGTAAAGCAAAGGGGCACCATGAGGGCTGGCTGTTCCCTCAGAGCCAGGAGCTGTGGGCAACCCTGGCACAGCCATGTCCTCACCTGTGGTTTCCTTCTGTCAGGAAGCAACAACAGCAAAGCTGGTCCCTAGTGATGGCAATCAGAGCCACAAGGGACCCCCAGGCCAAGGTATACACCAGCCAGGACACATTCCATAGCTCCCCAGTGAGGAAACAAGACAGTCCAAGGGACAGTGCCAGGTCCATGCAGGAGCCCTAGTCATAAGGCAGTATCACATTGATAAGTCAGGTCTGAGGTTAAGCTGGGAAGCCACTTGTAGGTCAGTGTTAGGATCAAGTCCAGGACAAACAGAGCCATAGCAACAAGGCATAACCACAGGCAAACCAGGAACTGCTGTCCTATGCTGATGCAGAACCCCATCCAAACCCACCACAGCCTAACCTCATAGTGAAAGCCTTGGGCTGAGCTTAAATAGAGCTTTGGGGCTCATGGGTGTGGGTGCAGTCTCCAGGTGAGGCTGATCAGGGCCATTAAGACTAATTAGTGCCCTCAGGGCCCTGACAAAATGTATGCATGGAAGGGCAAGTGAAACAGAGAATCATTGGTCATCAAATTGTTACCAACTTCATACTCTATATACTTTAGGTATTAAAGTAGTAAAATTCTGTTTATTCTGTGGTAAAATCATTGTAAATCAGCTGCAAATAATTCTAATATTTATATATTTTTGCCAGACAGCAGAGTCCTCAGTGGGGGTCATTCTCTGCTAGTCTGAACACAACAAACTGATTTTTGCTGATTCGTACATTCATGTTTGGTTTTGTTCCATGACCTTATTCTCCACAGCGGTATCTCTACCTAAACTTCGGGATCCAGAAATAAGGGTGAAATACACTCACAGGTTGAAAAAAACATAAAACCATGGGTTTGTCTTAGTATAAATCAAGGTGTCATTTCAAACAAATATGATATATGTGACATACATCGTCACCTAGACATCAACATTCCATGTAAATGGTGGTTTAATTGAAATGTCTTTCCACATAAACTGGACAAAACAGGAAGAAAACAAAGCAAGAAAGTAAACATCCATATTTATTTTCCAAATGAAGGTTCCTTCAGGGCAGAGGGAGAACTTCTGAACTTCTTTATCTTAAAGTCATGTATTTTTCAATCTATGCTGAAAAAAGCTTCCTGTATAGACAGGGCACAAGTATGAATCACTCCTACACAAAGAGGAAGAATGCATTTGGATTCAGCAGACTTCAAGGTTAGAAACTTACTGTAGAGTTTATTGTAGTTCAGATGAAGAGCTCACTTTCACATCTTGAATGAAGAAATAATTTACCAGTCCACCTCAGCAATAAATGTGTCAGTAATAAAACTGGAATTCAATCAAAGAGCAGCAAACAGGAACAGATGATCTCATGACCTATGCCTCACCTACAAGACTTAAGACGGGAGACCTGGGAAGGCTTCTTTACTCTCAGGTCCAGTTGAACACACATGATCAGTGTCAGGGAAAGACCTGTATGTGCGCTGCTTTCCAGAAAAGGAAAATTAAGTGCATGGATGGGAAGAGAATCATGGCAAACTTTAGCCTGATCTGAAGTCTGATTGTGGAGGGGAATCTGATACAGATTAACATGCAGATTTAATGCAGTGGTAGTGACTGGCCTGTATTTCTGCATCTACGTACTGCTTTCTTTCAAAAATTCCAGAAATATCATAGAATGGTTTGGTTGGAAGGGACCTTAAAGATCATCTAGTTCCAACCCCCCTGCCACGGCAGGGACACCTCCCACTAGACCAGGTTGCTCAAGGCTCCATCCAACCTGGTCTTGAACAGGGAGGGGGCAGCCACAGCTTCTCTGGGCAATGTGTTCCAGTGTTGCACCACCCTCAGGGTGAAGAACTTCTTCCTTGTATCTAGTCTAAACCTGCCCTCTCCCAGCTTCAAATCATTACCTCTCATCCTGTCACTGCAGACCCTTGTAAAAAGTCCCTCCCCAGCCTTCTTGTAGGCCCCCTTCAGGTACTGGAAGGCCACTATAAGGTCTCCCCAGATCCTTCTTTTCCAGGTTGAACAAGCCCAACTCTCTCAGCCTGTCCTTGTAGGAAAGGTGTTCCAACCCTCTGACCATCTTGATAGCCCTCTTCAATTTTTTATGATTCTTTAAAAAAAAAAAGAAAAAAATTCACTGAAAATAATGATTGCTTTTTGCCAGCTGTATTCTTAACAAGCCTTTCCCTTCTCAGTGATGATGCGTGACTTCTTAAACTGAGTATTGAAACACAGTAGAGAACATGAACTGTGTTATGCAGAAACCAACTGCTGTACTACCTACAATGCAAACCAAAGTCTCCCGACCAAATTCTCAAGTTGAGGACATTTTCAAATAATATATTTATTCTCAAAGAATATTAGTAAACAATTTCTTCATTAAGCAGGAGTTAGATCACATTCCAATTCAAATGGAATAACTTCCTCTGGAATGAATGGTGGAGGCCTGGTGTAGACCAGAGAAGGAAATTACCTTGAATGCTATCAGCAGGACATGCTAAAGTTGTGCATCATGCTTCCCACTTAGATAAAACTGAGCAAAGAACTTTGGAAACGTTCCTAATTTCTTAATTTCATTGATATCTCATTCTTCTGATAAAGATAACTTGACATTTCAGTGAAGGAACATCAATAACAAAAAATTAAGGTTATTTAATAGCTTAATAATGTTGGTTCTGAATTTACCATGGGATTTAAATCCTAATGTCTTTCAAAAAGATAGCTGCTTAACATACAAGGACACTAATAACAAAACTCCCCTCTTTTATCCTCTTACTAAAGTGCTCTTTATGTACTCCCATGGCCTAACCATAACAGTTCTATCTGAGCATCCTCCAACATTTAAACTTACGCAACACTCACAGTCTCTCACTTTTGTTTCTTTTCAGCCTGGAGAAGATTTATAATCTCTTCTGTCTGGGAGATGTGTGACTAAGAATGCATGAAGACGCACAAGTGAACGCCTGTGAGTAGTGTACTGAGGAAAATGAAAGCAAAAGGGTAGCACAAGACATCACCCCATCACCTCAAAGTCAAAAGATCGGATTTTAAGTGACATACAAACTTCGCATGGGGAATTTTAGCCATAGCGAAGAAAATAAAGCCTGAGTTGTTATAAATGAGCTTTTGAAAATATTGATACCAGGCCATGGAGTCAAAGTATGAGCCTGAAGTGCAATACGCAAGCCACAGCATCCTGTACTTTGAGGAAGAGAATATATTGCATTTAGAACCTTCATTTCCATATGAGATAATGGGATTGAATTGAGTTTTTGAAAGGTAAACAAACCAAAACAAACGAGAAAGTCTATTGCTTGGACTTGGGTGAGGGGAAAAAATAATTTCAGATTGATACCTATTCTTTCAACTTTTCTCAATTTCTTGTTTCAGTCTTTGACCAAAAACATTCTCGCTGAACTACTCCTGAGAAGAATTTACTCTATGAAAGAAGGAGGATGCAGGAAGAGCTGAGCTCTCCCTATAGACCTCGCTTTCACATCAGTGTCAAATAACAGGGGAGAGTCTGAAGCAGAGTACAGCCCCAGCAGCAAGAAGCCAGGAAACACTGTCAAGTGTTTCACTGGAACAGGCAAGAAAATCTGTAATAGGGTCTAGAGGATAATTTACTCACAAGGAGTTTATTTGTAATACAGACTTCCTCATTGTCATTATGAGAGGCTACCCTGCACCTTGGTCATTCATGGACTCTCTAAAAGAGTCTTCATTCATATTTTTGTTGTATAAACATTATTATTACCATAAGGAACTTGCTATGTTTTTGCTCGATTGAATTTAAGTTTCAGGTTCTATAGACAAACCATGGAAAATCATTTAGATCAGGTTAGGGTCTTAATGTAAGTTATTCAGTCTTTAATAGTTAGTAGAGGAATGGGCACCTCCAGGAGGCATTTCATCTCATATATGTATGTGTTAAAATGAAAGGATCAAAATAGCTTCAGGAGGTTCTTTTTCCCTCTTTCAAGTCTCTCCCTGCTAAGGAAAAGTTTAGGTGGCTGGTTTGAACTAAACATGTAACATCAGTCTAGATGCACATCTTGTCTCCAGTAGCAGATTACAAAAGAGCATGAGAATCAGCACACAAAGAGACTGATTCCTCCTCCTCTGCCAGTAGTATAATTCCTTCCTCTCAGCATCTGGCAGCCAGTGGTTTTGAGACTGCCTGAGCCACAAGCAATATCTGGATCATCCTTCCCAATAAGCTTGGAAACCTACCCTGAATGTTTCTCTAACTCCTTCCTGAACCCACGGTCAAAATAGTGAACCCATAGTTCAAAAATTATAACCTGTGACAATGAGTTCCACCAGTTAGTTATACTTTGTGTTCTTTAAACATAAGACCTGGTAATGACAAGTAATGAAGCAAAACAGAGGTTTTCTTTCATATGTCCCCAAGCCATTCCTAGATATAAGTTTAAATAGGGATATAACTGGGTTTTAGATATTATGAGGAATTCCACTGCCTGTAAGGTCAAACGCTTCTAAATTAAGGTCTCTGCCCCAGATCCCAGTGAACACTGGATAACAGTAGTGTTTTCAAACACCATGCTTCTTGCTTCAGTTCAAGTCAATCAAAGCCAATATACACTTTATGCGTGAGAGAAGCTCTCCTTTGACTCTGATGGCAGAGTTATTCAAAAAGCAAAAAGAAAAAAAAGGAAAAAGAAAAAAGGTGAAAAACCCTACCTACTCAAAAAAAGGCAGTATTATCACTGCTGTTGCTTTGAATTTTATCACTGTCACTGATACAAATTTGAGTGAGTGTGATACAGAGATTTCTTACAATATATTTCTACTGTAGTCATCTTTTGGGATACTATTTAATTGTATGTGAACCTTTTATAGGTATAAAAATTCTTTGAAATCACTAAATAGCATTCTAATTTCATGCTAAAATGTTCACATGGTGTTGTGTAAAACCATCATCTTTCCTGGTTTTGCTATAAATATATATTCTTTGACTACTAGAACTTCAGGAACTCTTCTTATGATTGTGAATCTTAAAAGTTGGATTGGTTGTAACAGTTCATTTTCATAAACATCTTAACAACACAGAAGCACAGGTTCCACTAATATCAAAAAGACATATGCTCCTAACCCTTGTAAATGCTAGGGGAGATGACAGTCAGCAGTTTAGCATAGCTCTACACAAGACTCTGTATTGTCTTTTTCAATGTAATTTATAACCTCTTTGAACATAATTTTAAGGAAGAAAAAAAGAACTAAATTAATTTTGGAAGATTAAGAAGCAAAATGTTTTATTAGATGGATGAAAAATATGTTGGTAGATAATTGCTTAGGCGTAAATTATACAGTCTTAATGTACTTCTTTCCTAGTAAAAAAAAAGCATGGTGTTGGCAAGCCTGGTCCTACTTCTGATCTACAGAGTTCATTCACTTTAGCCAGTTCTGTGCGCGCACAGGAACTTCATCTAACATGTTTGCCAATTTAAGATGTATAGTGTAGTATTCCTTAAATCACCTTGTCGTTACTGTAACTTATCAAAGAAAAAAACTACATAATAATTCTGCTTTTGAGAAAGGAAAGATCTTCACTACTGTCACATTAACAGACAGATTCTTCATTCTCCCTTGTTGATAAAAAGTATATATATTCAGAACAGCTGCCACTTGTAATTATGCTGAATAGCTTCAAATCATTCAACTCATACGAAAATGCCTTTATTGAAATTGGTGCACCTTTAGTAAAATGGTGACAACTATTAAAACGTCACTGGGAAGTAGAAGCCTTTTTTCTTATATTCTTTTTGTTCAAACAAAGTGTGATCATCTTGTAATAAAGGAAGTTTTGTAACATTAAGAAGTTAAATCATTTTTTTTTTATTCTTATTTACAAGCGTGACTGTGAAGAAAAGCCACACTGGTAATAGATGTCTAAAAACCTTATATCAGAGACAGTCTGGTGTTAGCATTGTCTATGTTATGACTGGTACCCAAGGACCCTGAGTGCATGTGCACACACACACAGGGGAGAATTTCAATCCAACAAATATCAAAACATGTAAAATGGCCATAGCTGGTGTACAACTAAGACCAGTCTGTCTGAAAAAAAATCAAACACAATCAGGATGATGTTCTTTCCTAAGATATGCATGGTATAATTTTATCTCTCCCAGATACTAACTGAAGAGCTGTGTATGCAAGTATGCAGATATGCTGTCAGTGATTAGCATTTGGGCTTCAGTTTTGATTACTTGGACAAATCTGAAGGCAGTTATATGATGTTTTTATAGCTCATCATACTCAATTTCCATCAAAAAGGGAAAATTGGGACTAAAGCTGAATAAAGCAAAATGAAATTTCTGCACGGCTATAGCTACCTTAGTCATATCTGCACATACCAAAGTCTGATTTCTGCAATGCAGAAGCTGGATCTTTGAGTGTTTAACAGTTTGCAACACTGAAAATAGTGTGTTTCACAATACATTGTTGTGGAATTATACAATTTCATTATTTAAGTGTTCCTTTACAAAAACAAACAAAAAAATGAGATCCTGCAGTAGTAAGCTACCAAATCTGCGTTCCTGAAAGCAATGCCTGTGAACAGTTTAATTATTTTGTTCTTTCTTAAATCTTCTTGCCAAGAATCTTTACTGGATTAAGTATTCAACACCAAGAGATTAAAGATGTATAACCCTGTAGCTACTACTGCACATATCTCCACATAATCACCAGGATTAGCTTTCTAAGGAAGTAGATCAAAGCTTTATTTCCTTGTGGGTATCCAGCAATAAAGGCTAAGGATAAACCAAACTCTCATCACTTTTGCATCTGTCCCTCCACAACTAGATTAAGACTAAATGAGAACGTGAATAAAGACAAAGTCAATGTAGAAAGCTGCAGTACTCTACAACAGCTATAATAATAGGAACACAGCAGAGTAATAAAAAGGAACTAGAAGGATGGCGAGTTACATAAAATCTTTAAGGGTACATAAAGAAAGGCAATTAATAAACCAAAGAGCTTTTGAATGTAACTGAATAAATACTCACACGCAAATACTACTTGTGTACAGATCTGTGGGGCATGTGTCCATGAACTACAAAATCCTGCACTTCATTATGATTTGTACTTTGAAAGCAAGATTTTATAAAAACTATCCATACCAGAGAGAGAGCAAAGGACTGATCCTAAGCAACAGCACCAGGGAGCTCCATTGTTAAATGCACAATAATCACGCAAGAATTCAAGTTGGCACATTGCAAAAAAGGCCAGTGCATATTTGATTATTTTCCCATACAGTTCTGGACACTCAAGGGCCAATAAAAAGACCTGTATTTGCACATAAGATCATTAATTTCTGCAGTGATGTATGAAAACAGATACTTTGTCTAAGGGACAAAAGCAAGGCATTCAGAGGATACTGCTAAGTTTTCCTCCTTCTTCTGCCTGTCTTATTCAAAAGTAAGCCCTCAGTGACTTTGTGTTAAGCTGAAAGAAACACAGGGCTATTATCAAAATGTGCATGTTCCTTGATTGTTTTTTAAAGACTTAGCATAAATAACACAGTTGTAGCTTTTACTGCCAGTTAGCTGAGGAAGTTTATGCACACTCTTCTTGCTTGTGGCCAGTCTCGCACTTGAAATCTACAGGTGTTTGCTGTGCTTCTGCTCTCTTTAGTTGTCCTGTGGTAAAAATATTCCTTTTTGTCAGCAAAATCACTGAAAGTCAAGGCTTCTTGTGACTGAGACAAAACACTCAGTCACTCTGGTCCTCATTTTAGCTACAAATACCTACCCTATAGAAGCGTTGTGAAGCTCAAGTAATGCTTATAAAGCATTTGAGGTCCCTGAAGGATGATGCTGTAGAAAAATATTCCAGTATTTTCTTCTGCCAGAAAGGATCCATTTGAAATTCGGTATTTTTTGTAAATTACATAAACTATAACACACTCATATTGTGCAATTCCTAATGAAAATAATTTGTAATCTACAAATTGAGGACTAGTTTTGTTGTTCTATCACTTAAGTTTCTTTGCTTGTATTACCCTTTATCCCAAAAGTCTGTGAATAGTAAAAAAATATACAAATCTTTTTACAGACTTTAACATTCTCAGATTGTTGAACTATACACACACACAGACACACATGTACGCACACAGACATGCAGGTGCATACACACATACACATACTTCCCCCTGTGTTAAAGATTTTTTCATAAGCAATGTAATAAAAATATTAAAAAAATTGATTTAGTAGGAAGTAGTTTTTTATAAAATTGTGTGAAGAGCTCTATAAAATCTGTATCGAAGACTATTTAAAATTGTGTCCTGCTTTAAAGAACAGGCTTTGAACAATTTTTTCCTACATTTCCTAATGTGTTAATCTAAATTTAATTAAAAGATAGTACCACTGAATGAGCAGAAATTACATATTGTTTCACTGGTGCTTTATTAGGACTTTGAATTTTAATATACACGTTTCATTGATAGACTGGGTATAAAGATTAGTGTTTGTTTAATACTCTTATTCCTTCAGTAAACCAAACCATTTTATTTTGTCTTTGAGTCTAAAGACAGTAATTTTTAACACGCTTTTTATCCTCAATTCTGTCTTAGACACAGCTCATTTATTTAATAGACTTGTTCTAATAATTATGACTGTGTTAAATGTGTTTTCTTTCCCTTCTTGTTCCTCTGCCTCAATCCAGATGTTGATGTATAGCTCTTGTATACAGAACTCTACAGTAAAATTGAACCTTCCCATTTTTGGTCAGGCTTGCATCTGACCCTCCTTGTCACGGAAAGGATGTTAGACATTCCCAGCACAGCACTGTAGTTTCTCTCCAGCTCTCCAGTGCCACATGTGGAGTGCAGGGGACCTCAGGACAGGACTGTGGGGGTGCACAGTGGTCAGGAGCATCCCTCTGTTTTCAGCTTTGTGCTGTGCCCTCCTCAGGTGGGGTGTGTGGGGAAGCACAGGACATCTCAGGGGTCTACGCAGGTGCAGAGTGCCCATCTGTGAGTTGTGTCTTCAGCACTAGCAATGCTTTAACCTTCTGTGTACCTTCCTGCAGCCTTTGGTTGACTTTGGCACCTGAGGTGTCCTTGGAAGATGCTCAGATGAAGAAATAAGGCTGAGGAGGATTTCCAGTCATTCAGCAGCATACATGTGCCAGATGTCACACATCCAGCCTTCCTCCTTTTTGTCCTTGTAGGTTTATTGTCAGGGATGATTTTCTAACACATCACCATTTGTACAATCACACCTAGAAATAAAAAGATACTTTCTATTTTGAAAGCATTGCTAGAACGTAATATTAAAGAAAGCAATGAGAAGGTGTCATGGGTCAGATTCTCTGTCTGAACCTGGGGACAGCATACAAAACTCAGAAAGAGAATTAAAGTTACAGTCAGAGTTTCCTTTTAAGCTACTGTTAGATACCTGAATGCCATTTTTGAATGAACATTTCTTTAACTGCCACCTATGATGCCTGGACATCTGAATTGGTTGCTATACGTTAGTTAGTGTTGGAGGTAGTAAGGTAAAAATCTCAGACTTCCCCAAACTGCATCTTTTCAAGGGTATAAAGACAAGCTATAAAAGAGGCCCAGTTAAAATACTTCAAACTGAATGTATCCAGTACATTTAATCTGTTTCTGTCCTGAAGAAAAATCTCCCTTCAGGAACAATAATATAGGAAATTGTTAAGTGCCTTACACAGTGTTTATTTTTTTGCTTATTTTTGTGAATGATTAAGCCTTTGTGATTGGAATTGCTGACACTAGCTTGCATAGGTAAATTAAAAGAAAACTTTTTTCGTCAAGTAAGTAAAATGCTGGTACTTTATATGCTTTTGTTTACACTTGAAAGATTGCAATACTTCCCAAGTAACGAGTGATACAAAAGGCAAATGTAATTTTTACTTTGTTTCAATTATAAAAACAATTCATTTATTTCTTACTAAGTAAAAGGTCCATTAAACACCAGACAGAGTCTGATACCTAATCAAAACAGTATAGCCAAGTAATAACAAATGGCAAATTTGTTTTGTGGTGCATTGTTCCAAGTCATGTTATGTATTGTTTTGGTTTTGTAACTTTTTCTTTTAGTTGTTCGCACATAGAAATCCACAGCCTCACCTTCTAAAATTCAAACTATGCCTTTCCTAAATTAATAATTAAAATCATTACCTTAATAAAATGAAAGCCACTTAATTTATTTTTATTCCCTGACAAACCTAATAGTAGGAAGTATTTTTAGGTTCCTGAAATTTTTCTGAACAGCTGAGTGAATGTGAATAGAGAAAATGGAGGAAAAAAATAACAAGTAGAAAAGCAATGTACAGAAAATGACTACTGAGATCTTAAGCCTGACCTGCTGACACTGACTGTGACACAAATTTTATCTTATAGTTAATGAACTTGTAAAAATTAATTTTCTCGGAGCTGATTATAGACGTTCCTTGGAGTAAGAGTGGTATATGATTAGATATGACATGTGAGGAGATTTCTTATCACAAGAATTCATACTAAAAGAGAGGGTCAGTTTTTTACAATCCACTGGGACCTGATCACCTAGTGAGGCAAACACAAAGGGTGAGCCACTGACATGTGCAGTCAGTCAAAAGTGGTTTTTGATGAATATTGTTATCATTCAGTGATGACTTCAACACTAGCAAAACCAAGATTAGACTGTTGTAATTTATTGTATCTAAAATCAGAAACCACCATTACTGCAAAATCAGATGAAAATGAAACTAATTAACAGAATCAGTTAAAACACTCCAAAGAGAGTGTATCATCACAGTTCTTCCTCCTCAGTATTGTTCCCAGTCATTACAGACACCAGTCCAGGTAAAGGTCATCACAGATCTCATTAACTCCATTGCTAAATTAATCTTCACTTGTCCTCAGGAATATAATATGACTTGCTCATTTGATTTTTATAGCCTTGAGACCCTCTTGAAAAGAAGTCCTGGTATAGTCATACTTACCCACAAGTTCAGTTTTCACAGTGCAAATATAATGATGTGAACTTCAACAACTCTTGTAATACAAAAGAAAAAGAAAACATGTATAAAACACCAAGATTTTCATCTTCATGGAAGAAGGAATGCAGAAAGCACCGCAGTGATTCCACATATGGTTTGTAGAAATTCTCATTTAGAATAAAATATGATGGGATTAATTGCTGAATTAGTTCCCCTCAGTTTCTCCCCATTCTTTTGGCAGCTACTGTCATTTGTCATTCCTATACTACTTCATGTATTTCCAACAGACTTTTGATGCTAACGAGCATATGAAAAAAGGAGGACATGTTAGCAGCATGTGATTATGTAGGTCTTTATGGGCTGCAACAAGATGGCACTACATACCATCAGCAACGAAGACCTACAGTCTGAAAAGAGATCTGCTGTCTGAAATTGATCTTGTCATTCACCACTAGTGCTCATTTCATGTGAGGTGCACAGATAATCTGTTTTTAACATGTAGCACATCAGAAGTTCCTATATTGCTTTCATATTGCTTGTACATGCCAATAAAATGTCAGCTTAGGCAATTTGGGTCTGATCTTCAAGGACGTTTGAGTATTTTCAATCTCTATTGGCTCCAGCTGGAGTCCTAGCTGTTCACCAGTCTTCCTGCAGTTCCATAAGTGCTAGCAACAATGGGAGGTCTAATGTAGAAAAAATGTTTGTCTTTTTATCACCAATGTTTATTATACAGCAATAAATCTATACTGTAAAGTAGACAGCTGCCGAGAGGTTTTGCATGCTGGAGCTGAAGTTGCCACTAGCAAGAGTGGAGCTGTGCTTGTGTTAGTATAGCGGTGGGAAATTCTGCTAAAAGGATCATTGTAGACACACTTCTCCATACTGTACCTCTGCTCAATAGATCATTCATGAGCACCCAGCCCCCCCTCCAGAAAGCAAGTAGACTTGGGTCATGAGCAGGAAGGGATGGAGACAAGGCTGAGTTTCTTACTTGCAGCTCAGGCTCGGAGCTGGTTTATTGTTGTCATGGCTACAGGCTCCACATGCCTCCAGTCCCTGCTTTATGAAAAGAATGATGCAGTGTCTAGCCTTACAGCTGAATATATAAACCAAATTAGTCTACCATGCCTCTACCTGTTTTGTGGCTCACAATGAAAGAAGTAATATATCATGTAATCAGTCTTGTAGCAGTTATATTCTGTAAACACTAAGTCATTACACCCAGACTTTTTTTATTTGCTCTTTAGAGTCCCTTCTCAGTATATTAAACTGCAGATTCCAATAAGAAAGCTAATTCAGAAGAGTACTGTGTGACTTCTCAGAATCTCTGTAATATATAAGTTTAAAAGTCCATTTCAAATCCCTTTTTGCACTCCATTTTTTGCATAATCCCACTCGCTAAACAAGAAGCAGAAAGACGTGATGAATGGCTTTTCCAGAGCTTCAGTGCCAGGGTATTACTAGAATCAAACTATTCCTAATATAAGTAAAGAAGAGTTATATAGTCCTGCAGGGAACTGTTAACTTTTCAGAGCCTCACATGGTCCCATCTCTACTACAAGATTAAGTAAACCCCTTTAATGGCACTGGGGTAAAGCAGTGAGGGAAGACACGTCCTGCGATACTGCTGCTGTCAGTGTCATTTAGAAGAGGGGGAAGGAAAGAAAGCATGAAAAGTCCAGTCTTGACTGAAAGAGAAATGTATAAGAGGGGAAAAATGGGTATCGGAATAAAAATGTGTACATCTCAGCACATGATGGTGTAGCTTGCACACCAAGGATTTGGAAGAGAAGGTGGTAACAGGAAAAATAACCAGCATGAGGGACAGGGAAGGTGTAAATTGACTTTAATTTCCACCTCCTTACACAATCTTCTACTTTTCCTAGCTTGTAAATTCCACCAGTTTTGATTCTCTATAGGCTCATTTAGACTGTACATGTCAGTAAGTGGATGTGTGTGGTCGTACAGTTCACCATCATTTTACACTCTATCTGTATTTAGCAAAATGGGCCTTATCCTCACTTACCTCCAAAATTACATTAAAGCACTTTGGCAGTGTGGGCTGTAAACGACGTTTGTAGCCAAAGAAGCATAAAGGGATCTCAGTGCAGATAAAGAACACAAGAAAGTGTTATGCTTTTACAGATCTGAAGTATTTCTTAAAAAATAGATAAAGACAGCTTTATTATCTATCAGGGAAGGAACAATGTAGCAAAGCAAAAACTGAATGCTGTCCCCCAAATTAAATTCACCTTTGCTACAGCAAATTGAATGTTTTGACTCATCATATATCGCCAGCATTTCATGCTACACAAAGTCTCCCATGCTGTTATTCTCTATTCCTTGCTGCTGTGGAGAGAATTGAAAATAAAGAAGTGTGCTCAAAATAATGTACCTGTGTGTTGTAGAACAGTGTTACAAGTCTCATCAAGGCTGCTACACAGCCTGCAATCTCTCACTTGAAGGGTTTTAATGACTTGGCCATTTCAGAAAACATCAAGATTGAAAAAGCAAAACAAAACCCAAAGAATGTTTTTGCTGTAATTATGCAACTTTTTCCATTTCAAAAAAGAAAAGTTTTTTTCTGTTCTGCATTTCTACTACCTAGCTCTAGTGATATGAAAGAAAAAAAATTATCTGTTTTTTTGTTCATAGTTTGAGAAGTTTTGGTTACAAAAATTGTTTAAAATAAAATAGTCACTCAAGGAAGCACATTTAAATAAGAAATTTTATGGCTATATGCTGCTGCAGCATGTTTGGTTCTTTAAAAGAGACACCTACAGCACTGAAAGAAATTATAAACCCAATGGGAAAATATTTGTTATTACCATTAATTATATTTATATGTGCATTTGAATAGGCATGAGTATTCTCTATATGGAATATAGATACTGACACTTTTTGCAGCAATAAAATGAAATACAATTAATTTTATTTTTTTTTACTGAGTTCACAATTTCACATTTTGCTTGGAGAGACACATGCAGTTCATATGTTCTTAACCAGTGTTTTGTGTGTTATATAGGTGGGAACTACATAGTACTTTCTGTACAGCCCCTAGAAGACAAGAAATACTGTGTATATTTTAATTGATGCTTTTATTTTTCTATTTGAAAGACATGAAACTTTACCAACACACTTTTAACTATTTCAAATTGTCCAATCGTATTTACACAAAACTCATGGTATTGGGAAAAGCATTTAGTAAATATTGGCAAACACAAAATATATAGTATTGTGGAAAGTGTTTTAATAAATATGGACAAACACAGCCCACTGCACAAACCCCTATATCCTGATATTTTGGCCTTGGAGCGGGAAGTGATTTAGACTCCTAAGCATGTAGTGAGCTTCCTGTTAAAGTCTCTCATACAAAAGTTATGTTTGATTTTTTTTTAAAAATGTGTTATCGGTTTTTCATACTAAAGATAAAGCGATAGTTACAAATTTAGTAACACACATTTGTCAGCTAATTTTTATGCAGATAACAGACTATAAAACTAAGTAACCAATAAGGGAAACAGATTGTATAAATGTTACGTTTTGGGGTTGCACAGTACAAATATTTTATAATGCATGTTGTATGGGACAACACAATGTGAAAGTAGGATGGCTATTAAGTTGCTGACAGATTTAGTCTGTGTCCTAAAGAATAAGTGAACAAGTTCTTTGAAACTCTGTATAGTACCTATATTCTCAGAGCTTTCATATGCAGTGTATTACATTTTTTTTTCTTTCGTTCACCAAAATAATTGAGGTACAACATAAATACAGAAGAGAGGCATTTCTAAGAGAAACTATACATATACGTGCTAACGGCTTTCCAGTCTGTAAGTTTTAAGAGCAGTTAAGGTCTTTAGATCATGTATTCCAACCTCTTGTATTCACAACCTCCCATTCACAACCCCTTTCACCCAGATAGCTTATACTAAGGCCAACAAATTTAGTTAGACAAAAACATTTCAACTTGTGAGAGCTGAAACAACTGTTCTCTCCCAGCAGCGAACAAGAAGGACTTGGGTTCCACCAGAAGCCTCCCAGGTTCCACCAGAGCCTGAGGCTTCTGAGTAGTGAGGAGCTCATAAAGTAAGAGATATTCCAATGATCTGAGCAAGATGAATCACAACTCATGCAAAAAAGGAAAGGAAAATCACAAGTAGATAAGCAACCTCTCCTCCTCGATAACAAACACAAACCAATGAAACAATAACAAAAACCCATAGGCCAGTCTGGTCTGGAAAAAAGAGAACATATTTTTGATGGTACCTGACAACCAATTTGAGCTCTGGCACATGGATGGCTATCAACCCTGGCCAGTCAAGTAAGATTCCTTGCACCTTCTCTGAATTTTAATCTGATCTATTTTGTACGAACTGTCCATTTACTGCAGCATCACACTAAGACCTGGCCAAACAAAGAAACTCAAAAATACATCTGTCACTTGCAAAGGGAAATTAAACATTATTAATTCCTCTTGCATATAATTGCCTGAAACTCTAAGGCATGCTGTGTTTGATTATAGTCATTGCCATGTGTTTTCTGAGGCCAATGCAAAATGTATGCTCTCTTTTGACTTATAGAAGAATGGAAAGCAAAGGAGAGTTCCCTGAAATGCAGAATTAGATGTCAAGGCCAAAGAAACCCATTGTGACCACATTACTCCTCTGAACTCTCTGTTTTTCCAAGTCATACATTTTTGTCCAGGAGTTTGAATTCTTGTCTTTAAAAAAGAACTGCAATCTTGTTCTAATAATTACAAGCGATCTTGCATCTACTACTTTTCTGCTGTAAGCCATTTCTACATTTAACTACTGCTATGAAAGCACCTTCCTTTAACATCCAGTTTGCCTGATTTGAGCTGCACTCGCTAGGCCTTTTAACATTTTTCTTCTCATTCAGTATCAAAGCTTTCCTCAGCATCACCTGAACGCAGAGCCAGTCTTCTATGAACAAAAGTTCACAGAAACTGAGCTCCTGTTAACTTACCTATATACTTTATACTCTCAAGTTTGTCTTCAGGACTGTTTGAAATTTTTAATATATCTGTATTCTTTTCAAGCATGGATGATAATGCTGATGTGTTAACATAGTATAGCAGTGCTGTGTATAGAAGTAGTATTGCGTGTCCCCTTACACATGGTATCTTGGTTATCTGTTAACATAATTCTCTGTAATAGTAACTTGCTCTCCCTACTCATTATTTCTCCTCCCACAAACTTTTCCACCTACAAAGCTTGCTGTGAAAAATATTATCATCTTCTTGATTACCAGAAAAAGTGCTGCATGGCCTTTACAGGAAAAGCTGATCGCTGCAAGACCTACTATTGCTCTCATTCAGCGAAATGCTTTTGCAGTAACCAGAGTCTGGATCAAATTGACTCCTTATTCTGCCTAAAATCATTCTAAATTCAATCTTGGCCAGCATTTTGCAAAGGATTCTGTCTTCAAAGTAAACCTTGGGATTTAAATGGGGAAAATACCCTGGCTATTTACAGTCTGAATCCAAGTGTATTTCACCACTCATAGTCTGGAGTGATGTATAATTTCTGATTCTGAATCATATTTGTATAAATCCGGCATAACTTCACAGATATCAGTGACAAATATGAGAGCAGAATTTGACACAAAGTATGTACACGGGCCTAATTGTAACAATAAATCTTTGGGTGGAATCCAATTGACCTAAATTAGATGTCCAAACTTTGGTGCTGTCTTACTGAAAGAGTAGCTGCCTACTATGGATGAATATGTACAATGAGGGGTGGTAAAATGATCTAGTCCAACTAAAGTAATTATTTAAATTACCCATAAAGTCCACAGACATAATTCTGAAAACACACAGAGGGAAATCTAGGCAAATAAATTCAGGCCTCTCCAAATAGCAATCCAGTCCAGTTAAGTGATACATTGGACTTTTCCAAGAAAAGCAGAAGGAAGAAATAGGAAAAAATCAGCAGAAGTTCCACCCGAACAGGAGGAAAAACTTCTCTACTTTAAGAGTGACAGAGCACTGGAACAGGCTGCTCAGAGAGGTTGTGGAGTCTCCTTTTCTGGAGATATTCAAAACCAGCCTTGACGCGCTCTTGTGCAACCTGCTGCAGGCGAACCTGCTTTAGCAGGGGGGTTGGACTAGATGATCTCCAGAGGCCCCTTCCAACCCCAACTACCATTCTCTGATTCTGTGAGACAATCAGGCCATGGGATACTCCTAGTCAGTGTGACTTTCATAGACTCATAGAATCACAGAATATTCTGAGTTAGAAGGGACCCAAGAGGACCGTTGACTCCAACTCCTGACTCCACACCGGGTAACATGAAAGTTAAACCATATATCTAAGAGCATTGTTCAAATGCTTCTTGAGTACTGAGAGGGTTGGGAACATGACCATTTCTCTGAGGAGCTTGTTACAGTGCTTGACCACCCTCTCAGTGAAGAAACAAGTGAACTCCGAGTGAACCAAGAAGCAGCTCAGACTGTAAGAATCAGAGGGTGAGTGTCAGCCATGAAATTCAGCTCGAATTCCTTCCTCATTTCCTTCCATTACATGAGAACGGATAGGCAGAGCTACAGTCTAAGTATCCACTTGGCTAGGAGTAACAGGAATCCCCCAGGGGGTGAGTTAAAACCCCAACAGCCTATGCAGAGCCTAGAGCCTATCTTCTCTGTGAGCAGGCTAATCCCTGAAGCATTTGCAGTACTTATTGCTAGTAATTGAGTTAGGAAGTGGTGGACAATAAATGGACTAGATTTCTGCCTGGACTTTAGTTGGGTTGGATCCCTGATGCTTTAAGGAGTCTGTAAATTTAATATATTTTAGCTCTGAAATCACTTTTGACTCAAAACCAAGAGAATTATCTACACCACTTTATAAATACTCTACTCCTCCACAGACAGATTATGTTAGTGCCATGAGCATCCCACCATCTAAGCAATCCCTGGTAATTAGATTCTGAAAAGCTATAACTTGCTAGCCTACAGTAGTTCACACTTACCTACATTTGATATGACTATCACCGAATTTTTAAGTGCTCAGGCTCACATCCTTAGTACCTTTAAAATAATGTTGATCTTTTTTAACTGTGTAGATAAGCCATATATTATAGCTAAAACCTGTGAGAAAAAAAAAAAAAAAATTGTTTCTCTAGAGTTTAAAATACAAGCATGAAGGTGCTTTGGTATCATAGCAAATGTGAAATTACTAAACCATTGTGTTACAAGAAAAATATGAAATGTTTAGAGCTATTAAATCATGCACTTTTTTCCCTGCATGATGTGGAGCACTCCACGGAAGGCAAATGCAAGGGTTTTGTAACCAATACACAAAAAATTGTGTCGAATTCACTGGCCAGAAACTTTCAGTTTCTCCAATATAATCTAGTCTTAATATGGACTTGGTATTAGACAGCACAGAACTATATAAACAAATAGTTAAGTCTTGAGATTCAGAAATAGGGAACTCTAATGAGGGAAAGGAAGGCAAAACCGTTATGTTCATTCAGGATCTCAGTGCCACTTTGTATCTGAATTTCACAGTAAACATTATCTCAAATATTCTGAGTACACACTCATGGATCCTGAAGATCCTCACACATTTTCATAGGCTATTTTTCAAAAATCACCATCTGGATTTGCCATTTTAAGATCCTCTTTGTGGTAGCAGAGAAAACTATTGTAAAATTATGCTAAAATTTATTTCATATGCTGCCCTTGCTGTTTGTTTTTGCTTATTTTAGAAATGTTTATGTATGTTTCTTCTCTTCAGAAAGGGAATGTGAAGATTTGATGAGTGTGCTTTGAACCCAGCCATACCCTGGTAGAATGAAATATGTTGCCTAGGTTTCCTGGGAATACACCGCAGGAACAGATGAAGATAATGTGGTTGCATATTATGTGATAATGATTATTCTGACTGATGTATTCACCCCAAGGTATACTTGAGCATCTGTTGTTTATTTAGGCAGGACTAGTCATTCTTATTTTTAAGATATTTAAGTGGGTGAACTTATTTCTCTTTAAAGACTATCAAATGGGGAAAAAACTAACAAGAGTCACATGGGATTATGTACCAGTGATGATGACATGGAATACGAATCCAGGTGGGAGATGTACTTTAGTTCTAACACTGTTTATTGCCTTAGGAACTTAGGATCTATATTTGAGGAAGATGTTAGTTTGGCTTGTATTGACTTTACAAAGCAATGAAGCCACATTAAAAGCAAGTGTTGTGGCTGTAAAGCCTTACTCAGTACTGTACATATTTAACAATAAGATTGATAAATCACTAGTAAAATAGAGTAGAGTACGCGGTGGTATCCTCTCTGTCATATGAAGTCTTAAAATCTCATTTTGATGATTTTCTAAGATACTGTACCTTGACAAGAAATTATATGCTATATGGAGTAAATTACATGGTGAAGGTTTCTGTTCTGAAACTCAGACTAAGTGACACAATGGTCCTTTTTTATCTAAAAGTATAGAATGTCTGAATCATTTATAAGTACAAGTCTACCTACTATACTACTCATAAATACAAAAATGGTAGGCTGAAGAAGCAGTACACATGACAGTGTGAATGGATTCCTCTTATTCTGTGAATGACTCCAAATGTAAACAAGCATCACACTATCGTCTAATTCTGATTTCTGAATATTAGTATTCTCAAAACTCTTCGCTCACTAGTGGGAAAAGATCAAGTTTTCTATGTCAGTCCAGCTTTGTTTCAGTCTTTTTTTGGACTTTAGCAAAGCCCTTTAAAAAAAACATTAGGAAAAATTGCAGACACACTGGCTATGCTAATTATTTTTCTTATTTTATATTCTCTGCTAGCTTTATCATTGCCAATGGACATTTATACCAAAAAAAAATATTAGCCAAAAACTTAAGCATAATACAACCAAGTCAGGTAGAGTACTTACATCTTGTACCACATATAAGTTTCATAAGCATTTATACAACCTTAGGGATTACATATAAACAAAACATCCGGAGCAGAAAGTGGCTTAGTCTGTCTTTAAGGATCTCCAGAGATCAAGAGTTCAAAACACCTCCAGCCTATCTGCTCCTGTAGATCCCATTCTAAATAGCTCTTGCTAAAATGTAAGCCCATTACCTCTCCATGTCTATGCAGGTATGCAGAGAACTGTTGATTTCTTTCCTTCTCTCAGCTACATTTAAAAAATTTCAAAGATACAGCCCCTTCTGACTTCATTTATCAAGATAGAAAAGTCTTACTTTGTTCAACTTTTCTACACAAGCATTTTGGGATAGCCTCTATTTTCTACACCTCTGATTATTCTCATTGGTTTCTTCTCAGTTCGTGGAATCATAGAATAGTTTGGGTTGGAAGGGACCTTTATAGGTCATCTAGTCCAATTCCCCTGCAATAAGCAGGGACATTGTCAACTACATCAGGTTGCTCAGATCCCCATCCAAACTGACCTCCAATGTTTCCAGGGGCGTCCACCACCTCTCTGGGAACCTGTTCAAATCTTTCACCACCCTCACTGTAAAAAATTTCTTCCTTATATTCAATCTAAATCTGCCCTTTTCTAGTGTAAAACCATTACCCCTTATCTATCACAACATATTATATTGAAAAGATTTCTCCCATCTTTCTTATAAGCCCCTTTCAAGTACTGAAAGGCTGCAAGAAGGTCTCCCCAGAGCCTTCTCTTCTCTAGGCTGAACAACCCCAACTCTCTCAGCCTGTCCTCACAGGGGAGGTGTTCTAGCTCCCTCATTATTTTTGTGGCCCTCCTCTGGACTCACTCAAACAGGTCCATTTCTTTCTTACACTGGGGGCCCCAGGACTGGATGCAGCACTACAGGTGGGGTCTCACCAGTGTGAAGTACAGAGGGAGAATCACCTCCTTCGACCTGCTGGCCCCACTTCTTTTGATGCAGCCCAGGATACAGTTGGCTTTCTGGGCTGTGTGCACATTGTTGGCTCATACTCAGTTTTTCGTCCATCAGTACCCCCAAGTCCTTCTCAACAGGGCTGCTCTCAAACCCTTCATCCCCCAGCCTGTATTGGTACTGAGGGATGCCTTGACCCAGGTGCAGGACCTTGCATTTGGCCTTGTTGAACCTCATGATGTTCACACAGGTCCACTTCTCCAGCTTGTCCAGGTCCCTCTGGATGGCATCCCATCTGTCAGGCATGTCAACCACACCACTCATCTCGGTATCATCTGCACTTGAGGGTTGACTTGATCCCACTGCGTGTGTCGTTGATGAGGATATTAAACTCTACTGGTCCCAGTAATGGACCGCTAAGGGACACCACTCATCACTGATCTCCATCTGGACATTGAGCCATTGACCACTACTTTCTGGATGTGGCCATCCAACCAATTCCTTATTCACCAAATAGTCCAGTCATCAGATCCACATCTCCCCGATTTAGAGAGAAGGATGTTGTGGGGAACCACGTCAAAAGCCTTGCAGAAGTCCAGATAGTCCACATCCATAGCTCTTCCCTTGTTCACAGATGTAGTCACAGTTGCTTCCAGCTGATACGCCTTTTTGCCCAAAGACAGGGTACAGAGTTGGAACAGAGCTCCTCACATTATTTGTGCTGGGTTATAGTTACTTCCACTGCAATTCTTCACATGTGTTAGGGCTTTGACAAGTGATTGTGGGTGACTCTGTTCTCTGGTTTAAGGTGTTGTTGTTCCTGGTTGCCAGTTCTTCTCCTTTTCCAGCAGTAACACTGTTGTAACAGAATTGGTAGTTGAGGAGATGTCTGTGTCAACTGCTCTTCAAAGGTACGTGCTGAAGCAATACACTGCTTTTAAATGAGCAAAAGAGGGTCCATGCACAATAGGTACCCACCATGACAAAAAATGTTTCAAAAAAATCTCTGCAACTTAAATGTATAAACAAGTTTTATAGAGAGCATGTTCAGAAGAATGTACATACCAAATCATACCTAAACTCCATCTAACCTGCAATGCTGTGTCCACCAAAGGTCAGTTGGGCTCCTGTGGTCTAACAAAAATGGTCTGATTGATGTTGCTCCCCCCATGAGCCTCTCTTTCATCCTACTTCGTATTTAGCTGCGTGCTATATCCATTTTCATTCTCAGTTCTGTGGCATTGCCCCTGATCCTTAGGAAAAATTATAGTATTTTCAGATATATGTAGTTTTTATTTCCTTTTTCTGATGCTTCAGTTAAGAGGAGATAACAAGGGAAGACTACAAGAAAAAGGGAAATATGCAGTTATTTTTGTCTCAAGGAGGGCATAAATCCCTTGAGAATGACAGTGGTTTGCACTTAGCATGTCTATAACTTCATCCACACATTAGTTGTTAAAAGTTTTCTCGACACTTGCTCACAAACGTTTCACTTCCCTCTTTCTTTTCATGATGCTCAAAGTAGCCCCAGGCATGGTCATTTGATTGCAGGCAGCTGGTCCCTACAGCTAGGAGAGGAAGCTGAGAAAGATGTTTTCAGAACCCTTGCAAATAGTAAGTATGTGTATGGAGGGCAAAAGCAATAAACTCCAAAGAGCCTGGAGTAGTGAAGACTGCTTGGGAAGCTGGAGATAATGAAGAACTGCGAGGAGGTTTGCAGCTGGCTGGAGAGATTTCCTTGCATACTTAGTTAAGTGAAATACGAAAATTGTTTGTGAGCCCTACACAGTAAATTCTCAAAACCCAAGATCAATGGGTTTTGAGATCAATGCTGACAGTTTATGCAGACTGAACCGTTCACAGTGAAAAGAAAGTTACCTGGAGATCACTTTGCTGCTACGGGCAATAAGAATTACATCAGACCGAAGCCCAGCTGAGAGAGCACAAATTTATTGTGTTGTTTCCACCATTGTTCTTATTCAGCATATTTTGTCACATTATAAAGCATGCACTGATGAAAGCTGTTCGGTGGTGCCTGGCAAAATCTCAAGCATCCACACATCCAGAGCACTAAACACCTGACTCCTAGTGTTTGCTGACACATTGGGTTTTAATACCTTGGGGCATTTTGACTATGATTACGGATAAGTAGACAGGCCAAGCACTTAATGCAGGCCTGAATACACAGAAGCAAATGTTTCTTAAACAGAGAGTCTTCTTTTCCCTACACCCCTTGCCTTTTCATGCTCAGCTTTTCTCTATGAGGTTATTTTTCAAGAGAATGAAGATTGCTTAAGAGGATATGGGAAAAGCTAGTGGATATTTTAGTTTGGTTTATTATATTTTGGAAAACACAGAGATGTCATTTGCTCAGACTCTGTAAAAGCAGCAGAACTCTTTAAAACATGAATGGTATTTTAGAACCTTTTTTTTTGATTGAATTTCTATCCTAAAATCCTTTTTAAATTTTGCTTCGGTGTAATTAAAGGTGACTAATCCTTTACTATTTATAGCATTAAAAGGTAAGCATAATAAGGGTATAATGATTATTGTTTAAAACAGTGCAAACTCTCCTAGAGGTCATTACCATGATCTGTAATGTCACTGCAACAAACCGCAGTCGGTGAGTTTGGTTAGGTCTCCTTATGTTCCGCTTTCACACGAAGGAAGTAACAGAAATCATGTCTCTGCTAGCCCGGTTTAACATACCACTTGAAAAAACAAATTACATGCAATATACAAGCAGGATAATATGATCTAAATGAATACAATAAACTCCAGTCCAGATAAATAAAAACAGAATTGCCAAGGTTTAGCATGCCTAGGCATAGAAACATACACTTATGCCTCTAGAGAATAGCTAAGAAATTATTTTCAAGTTAAAATTTCAAGTTCATGCCAAGACATGGAAGTAAGCCTAGTATTCAAAGTCAGGACTTAGTCTTAATGAACGAATTTCCCCCTTTTGTCAGACAAATCTTGGAGGTCCACACATTTATAAAACTCATAATACTTAGAATCATATATTTAAGATCAACCTCTGTTTAGGATCCGATTAAGTGGCCATTAAATGAAAAGTTTAGACCTCAGCAAGTATCTTTGACAGCCTGGTCAACCAGAGTTTCTTGTTTCTCAGCACTGTTCAAAATCTTATCTTTAGTTAAGGTTATGCAAGAACTGAGCTCTTCCGAAAAGCTGGTCTGAAGCAACTGAGAACTGCCTGTTGACCTTAACAATTCTGCAGACCTTAGGCACTTGCTGTTGACAGTACTCAAAACTTTGCTGCACATTCAACATTTGATGGATTTCTAAAGGACCAAGAACACGGGTCTGTGCACAGTCCTTCTCATGCATGCAGGCAAGGACAGATGCAGTTAGGGAAAATTGAAGTAATATATAAATACCAGAAGCTGAGCCTCATTTTTATTTTTTGGTCCATGAAAGCAAAACTGACAAATTTGTACAAGGTTTTTTTTTTTTCATTTGTGTTCTCCACCACCCCCCTGCCCCCAAAGTAGGTGATTCTTGGTTTCTAAAAGTTGAAAGCTAAAAGCTAAAAGCTCTGACTTACATGACCCTGACAGATGCCTTCAGCTTCTGGCCCAAGCTGAAATTAGTCTAAAGCCTTAATAAAGCAAAATTAGACAGAAGTCTTGTGGCATCATTAATTAATTTCATAATTTTCAAAGTGGTTTGTGTTCATTAGGGGGAAAGAGGCAGAGGAATGTAAGAATTAACAGTAGTTTCTGTAGCCAAAATAAGTGAGGGGCTGTAGCCAACACACATTCCCAGGCATGTTGATCATTGTTTCAGAGTGGAAAAACAAGGAAACTGTAATCAAAGAGGAGGAGGTAAAAGAGAAGTGTTTTAGTTGAGAACAAGGGAAGATGGATGACAAGGGAAAGAAAAAGGAGAGTGAAGATCCCAGATATTTTTCAGTAGAGAGTAAAAAGGGAACGATTCCTCCTCCTGTATAACTTTCACTGTTCACTGCTTTCTCAACATCTTCTTCAAATGTATTTGTGTTGTATCAGTTGCAACACACTTCTCCAGCTCATTTGCCACATTATTGACCTCTCTTTCATTTGGCCTTGATCAGTCAGGCTCCCTAGTCATAAAATTTCTGAATCACTTTCTCACATCAGCCTAGTTTTTATAGTGTAGGAACACCAAAGAACAAAAGCTAAAGGTGATAATCCCTCCTCTTCACACTTCTCCATGAAACAAATTCCCTCAGCTCTGAACCACTTTATTCCTTCTGACATACACAAATGTCTATTTAAAATCACCACATACATATGACCTTCTTGACCTAAGAAATCCCACCCTAACGTCAGGAACTCCTGATCACTGGCTATTTAGCACGAAGAGCCTCAGAAGATTTAACATACTGGATGTGAGAAAGCAGGAACAGAGAATGCCACTGTTCTGCTTCTGTGCACTGGAGTGAAAGAACTTCATATTAGTGTAAATTTCTTGTTCTGATGCCTACACATACTAACCAGAGAAAACAATTTTTTTATGACTTTTTAGCCTGTGTTCCTTGTGGTCTCAGCATCAAAGTGGGAAAAGAGCACAACGGGCAATCAGATTAAATGCATCTCCAGGAATTAAGGCCTCTATAGCATCATCTATATTCCTCTATGAAGACATATGCTGCCACACTAGCTGCACCGCATATTGATTACACCATTTGTAGCCATCACTTGCAAGACTCATGTTTGCTCTGGACTTTCTCAGTCATCAAAATAACTGACAAGCCTCAGCCCTGTCCATGTGATCAACCAACCACTTGTGATGTTAATGGCTGGTTATCATGGAACTAACAGTCAAAACAGTTTCATATATAAAGCAGTTTCACCCTTATATAATCTCTTTTATGTAATTAGATACTTGTTTTCAACCATGGGCAAAGATTAATCTCCTCCTGATGATCTAAAGTAACTGGCACAAATAAGCCTAAGAGATCAATGAAACTTTGTGCAATTTTGTCTTTCTTTTCATTTCTTTGCAGATGAATCATTTAATTTACTGATAACAGAACAGTTCCACCAAATGACTTGGCTAAACAAAACTTCAAAATCAGGCTGGCTTGTCCCAGCAAGAATGGTGGAAAAATGTCTATGGTAAGGGTTCAGAAGTATTAGGGAGGACATGGAACCAAAGACATATGTACTAGAAAAGAGTCAGAATATTTTTTTTCTTACTGACAAACTCTACAAAACTCTTTCAGGTAATGCTAGAGTTTCAATAAGGTCTATTGATTTAAGGAATGATTCACACTTGGACTGGAAATGAAGGAGCTTTTAAAGGACAATCACCAAACCCATACAGTTTATTTCACAACACTTTGCCGCTCAGGTTTAAAACAAATATAACTACAATCTCAATACAATGATGATTGATGTTTTTCATCAACGCCCAATTATCATTCCATCATGGCACAAGACTTTAAAGCAGAGTTGCCTGAGCCAAGTAAAACACAAAGTAAGCATCTGAAAATCCAGATCTGAGCTCTTACATAATGACTTGCCAAACTGCATTTATTATTTTCTAACATGTTAGGTCATGTTAGTTGTATATGGGTACACAAGATGAGGCATTTATTTTAGTCTTATGCTCAGGTAGCTCATTTCACTAATTTCTGAGTAAGAATCATGCCTGCAAAGAGATTTTGGTTTTGTTTTAATCACGGCTTGAACTGGAATTCTTAGCGTTGCTGGGATCACCAAGGTCAAGTTGGACGGGGCTCTGAGCAACCTGATGTAGCTAAAGCTGTTCCTGCTCACTGCAGGGGAGTTGGACTAGATGACCTTTGAAGGTCTCTTCGAATCCAAACTATTCTATGATTCTATGATCAGTTCTCAGTGTTTTTCAGTTTCACTGGACTTCTCTAAATATGTGATACTGAGCATTCACTGGGCTACCCACATATGTTGCTGGGTATTTCATAGGCATTTCGTGATCAAATAATTGAAAGTCCACTAAACTTCCCATTTTATGTTCAGAATATGTTAGAACATATGTTTTACATTTTTATATATATAAAATATGTATAGATATCCTGACATGTAACAGAGAAAGAGGTATCTCTTGCTGTTTCTCTGCACCATCTGACATGACCTGACATGAGTTTAGTGGGAAATTAAATTCCATTATTCAGAAGCAGGTTGTTTGGGGTTGGGGTTTTTCAGCATTACACAGTAACAGCAACAAAATGATGAGAGGTTATGAGAATAGGAGGAAGTGGTTTAAACATGCAAATACTTAAAAAATGTAGGTGTTAAAAGACATACTAGTAATCTATGCAAATTTTTACAATATCATAGGTTCTACATTTCTATTCACCAAGATAAATATGACCTTATTTTCATATTATATATTATTCATAATCTTTACTTGGAACACAGTACACATTTTGTCCTCAAGGACTGTAAAATAGTTAATATACAGTTTACATAATAAACATTTCATATTTTGCTAAAATACATTCACCTCAGGTGGGCATAAAAGCAACTATTTAATAATGTTAAAAAATAATACATACCAATTAAGCAAAAAATAGAGAATGTTATATTCATTAGAAAACCCTCTAGTGCGTGTTAGCTAAGTGCAAAATAATAACCAAAGATTGACTACATCTGACACATTTTGCCTGACACAGCTACCTCAAAAAGACAGTATTTTTAATTTTCATCTGTGGAAAGCATTTTGGTTTTATCCTGCAGATCAAATTATGGTGTCTCCTATAATTTACTTCCTCATTCTGAATTGGTGCTATGATTCAATGCTACAGCTGTTTGATGGTTTACAGATTTTTGTGGGAAGAAACAAGAAAAGCATTCTAATGGGGGAAGTGGTGTCATTTTAATGCACTTGATCTTTTGCAGCAATGAAAAATCTGAAATAAAATGTTTGCTTTTCAAAGGTGTCTTTTAATTCTCTTCAAAAAAATCCAACAAGCTCCAAAAAGCATTCAAATTTTTTACTTAGTTTACTACATAAAACAAATTTGAGGGATTTGGTAGTTATATTGTTTTCTTCAAAACGCAAACTTATTTGCTTCTTGTTTTCATTGAAAAGAAAGAAGAAACGCACCTTCAGGTACATGTTCTGTAATCATTATAACACACCATTACAGCATCCCACCAGACATATGACACATACCTTCTGCATTTAGTTGCGTGTACTTTTCAGATAAACATTTAGAGCAAAAGAAAGCAAACACATTTTCACACAGAGGTTTACAACAATGTTCTTGACTAACTAACTGATTGGGTGACATTTTGATTCCAAATCCATTTTACTTTTGATTTCTGTTTGTGTTGTACTTCCTATATTTTACCTTGGGGAAGAAAAGATTAAAGATAAGGCCTGTTAAGTGTGGCTTCATATGTTATGAAAACCCATGTGAATACAATACATTTTCCCTTAACAACTTTGAAAATTTCTTCAAGGATTCCCACAAGCTCCTTTATACCAGTCCGGCAGTATAAAGCAGACTTAAAGTGGATCCAAACAGAATATTTATTCCCTTTGAAGAAAATTTGCATTGCTTACACATAATGTAAACAAGACCCATGTCCCAAACCACTTGTTTCCAGCAGGACTGATTTTTGATATTTGTTCAAAATTGAGTTCAAACAAAATTATCTCTCGGAAAGGGAATGTGTTGACCTGAAAGAATCCTATAACCTAACACCCTAATTTTTATGACTCCATTTCACTTATACATGCACATTACCAGATGTCTGTTCACACTATAACCCTGTAGAAAACAATTTCATAACGTGCAGGTAACAATCCATCATTAACCACCACATAGAAATTCATGACAGAGCATGAAAACACTCTACATTCTGTCTGGTTGCTTACAGTGTGCGAGGCCTAGCTTAAAAAGAAGTTCAGTCTCAGACTGCGGTTTGTGCTGTGCCGACGTCCTGAATGATAACAGTACCACACACAGGCCCTCATTCTTCTGTTGCAAATACTCATTCTCCACTTTTGACATATCATCACCCTAAAGTATTTGAGTGGTGGTCCTCAAACTGAAGGTTGTGGCCGCTAGAAGTGGAGCCTGAGATACTAATAGAATTTTTTTTCAGCTCTTACCTGCTATCATGAGCCTAGTAAATCCTATGTTTGCTTGCCTGTCTGTGCCTGAGTTGAGATAGACACAGGAGATGGCACTTCCTTGGTAAAGCACATAGCAGTAACTAAAAATGATACTATATCTTAAGAAATGTGTCATCTGCTAATTAACAGCAAAATGGATAGAGTGAGCAGTGAACAGGAACAATTATGTGTTATTAAATTCCTTTTAGGAAAATTGCTTTCCCTGCAACCAAGAAAATACACAATACGTCCTCTTCAGACATAAGTACAGTTCCTCTCAATCTATGGTCAACGAACCACAGGTTTTGATATTCCTTCTTTTTTTGGTCAAAAGCTAAGTGATGAGTTGACTAAAAATGCTGAAAATTGTTTGGACTGTTGTCTTATGCAGGTTAATTACTCACCTCTCATTCCATGCTGAACAGTAATGGGCATAAAGAGTTGCAGAAGAATGCAAACACCTCTTATGTGTCCTGTGTATTCAGGTGGGACACAGTTCATCCAGAACTCACCTCATTCCTAGGCAACAGTTGAGTCTGCTTCCTTTGTAGGGTGACTTGTCTTGTAGGTGCCCCATTTCATGTTCCTGGCACTTGGTTTCAGCTGCCATACATATCCAGAGCAATGCTCTATTTGTGGAGGACAGGCACCCATCTACTATCCAAAATTATCATTACCACAAATTATATAAATTTCTAAAATTATCCTATAGTCTATGATTAGGCAAGTGCTGAATTATGCCAAGAATGTGTATGAATGCAAACTAATTAGCAAATTTTCAGATATGTCCTTTCTCCAGCAGGTTGAATGTTGTGGCCAAGCAGATCCTGGTTTGTGACTGGCAGGTGAAAGGAAATTTGAATGGTGTCATACATATACACAGATGTCTCCTGGTGCCACAACCACAGGTCAGCCTTGATCTGCTCTTTCTAAGCTGCTGCACTGTCTTGTAGGAACATTGCACGATGTGAAGCTCTGTAGACACTGCACTAGCAGCTGCTTGGACTGCACCTACACAGGGCTCAGATAAAGACCTATACGAATGGTATAGGCTGTTAAAATGTCTTATATCTAAGCCACCATACTGTAAATCAGGTTCTTGAGCCAATGTCAGACAGACATTTACCTTCTCTAATTTTATATGAACTAGTAAAGCAGGAGCATCTTTTGGTTCTCATGTAGGTCTAAAGATATTTTCACTTATGATATTGTCAGGGCTAGCCTGTGTTAAATTTTCAGCAAATCCTGATGAACACCTTGATATTTATATTGCTGGTGCTTGGGTCAACTTTTTAAGAGAGGCTTACATTCAAAGATAAAGACAATGAATATGCGTGATAGCAAGATCACTATATAGAAACGTGTCAGATAGCCTAAATGCAGTGTTCAAGATACAGCAAGTAACCCTCAGCAATGCAAATTTCAGCACTGGATTATGAATAGTTGCTTTATAGTATGAGAAGGAACTGTAGTCTGTTTCCGTGCTGCCCACTACATACCACTATTTATACAGTACACAATCCGAGGTGATACATTAGCATATTAACACAGTTTACGTTCTAGGGCACATTTACAAAAAAACACAGCATAAGGTGGAGAACTTTCAAACTGCTCAGGTGCCAATCTTGGCCACAATTTCCTAAGATTATTCAGTTCGTAATTGCACATGATAATCAACACAAAATTAAATATCCATATCGCCTAATTACATGTATATACTCTAATGGCATAATTAAGATACCAAATTCTACGATTAGAGTGTGGCATTACTTAGTAAGCAGCTTTTCAAAGCTTTGTTTCGCTCATTGTAAATTACTTCCAGAGAACATAAATTCATATGCAAGTTATGGTACATTGTAAGAACACTAAAACTGTTTAATAATGCATATTCACAAGGGGTCAAAATTAGGACTTAATAGGCATACTTGACTACCTGCATCTTGATTTTTGAAAACTTAGTACAACTTTAATGTTCTGTTATTGTGGTTTATGTCTGCTTGGTTCAAATAGACCTTTTGGTTTTGTCTTTTCTAGAGAAAAAAAATCCATGATTTAGAATGGTGTAACCAGCCAGCAAATGTTTGTACATCTCATAAATGAAGATAATATTATTTTTCATTACATTAAAAATATTTTTTGCAGGATGTTGATGGACTGACTTGAGAATCGTCTCTTCTAAGCAGATGTGAATTCATAAGTACACAAACACCTATCTTGCATATTGTTGATTATTGTTTTCAGTGGTTCAGTGGACATTTTCAAAGATCAATGGTTTTGCAACAGCCTTTATCCAATGTCTTTTTTGGTCTTGGAAATATTGCCATTAACTTCACCAATATTTGCTTTTTACAGCAAGTATCAGCAGCAATCATCTACAATAAAAAGCAGCAGTGTGCAGCACAATTTCTTTTGCTTCCAGATGCTGACAGGGGTTAAAAAGCCATTCTCACAGGATTCTGCCTTAAAAAGTAACATTTGCAACACTCACAATGTAGACAAATTGAAACCAACACTCAGTCTTGGTCATCGATATCTGTTCTGTACACATTTTTTTCAGTAGCTAAGATAATTAAAAAACTCTGAAATATTCATACTGTAGAAAATATTAATTTTCCAATGCCTTCTCTTGGAAGTAGCTGAATGTTTTAAAATTAAAGAAAAGAAATAACACTTTATGGGAAAAGAAGCCTGGAAAGTGTTATCTAAAAATAATAGATGTTTCAAATAAACTGTGAGACTGACACAAGAACAGAACCCAACATAGAGATACCACTAGTGGATAAACTGTCACTAGAAGATTAATAAGATGTGTCTTTCCTCCTGCATAGCTCTTTGGACTGATTCCCACTATATGACCTAGCTGAACTACCACACGCATTTTAGAAAAATACTGAGTATTAATTTTAAATTATTTCTTGAAGCGGTGTCTGCTGTGCACTTAGAGAACTGGTTCCACTGACTAATTGTCCTCATTCTTAACTATTTTGTCTACAGTTCTAATTTGATTTTACTCAGATTTAGCTTGCATCCATCGGATTGTACCATAACATTTTGCCTGAGCTCACACAGTGTGCAAGTGAATACAAGCCTAGGAAAGTGTCTGGTAAGAACTGAGTCATATAAGGCCAAGTTGTGACTCCTGAGGGAACTTGCTTCAGTAGTGACTGACAAAGAACAACTTCATATTTCAAATACTGCTTTAATGCATTCCTTATACTCTGTATTTATCTTTTGTCATTCAAGTTTTTTGAGTGAAATGTGATACTATGTTATACCAAGCGATATATTACAAAGTCTAATACAGTGTAACACTGATTTTAATCAAAATTATAGTCTCATTAAAATAAGTGGATTAAGTTATTTTGACAAGATCATATTAAATGATCCTCTTGACATTCTTTTGACTGTTTATTGGGCATTATTCAGTATTGAGCATATTATTTACCCTGTCAGATGTCTAGCTGTTTATTTAAGAATTAAGAAAACATACCTAGAATAAGGCGGGTCTTCCCTTTCTCTTTTTACAAATATCATTAGAAACAGTAATTTTATTGCAATTTCTGAAAATTTTCATCATTTCTTAGACTTATTAAAAAGTAACACAAGCAGATGATAGGTATGACTTTCAAAGATCTAAGATCCAAATTATCTGTAACACTCTAATTTACAGATAAAAAGCTATAATAGGACCTATTTAATAATGTATCTAGGTACAGCTTGAAATATTAAAAAAAAAATAATTATCGTATGGAGGAAATATATAATCTGTCTTTTTCTTCAAATGCAGAAAAGGAGTATTTGTCAAACACATAGTTTTCTGCTTATCAATTGCATAGTAGATAAAACAACAAAAAAAAAATTTCCTCTCCCTTATCAAGTAAATTTAGTCATTGTAGTCCAGTAAAAAATGAATTCTCAGTACATGTCAGCAATGGCAAAATCCTATTTTTCATCTGAAGGTCTATATATTATGTATCTTCCACCTGCTTTCAATACTAAATGTAACTAGAAGAATATCCACTGACAGCAACTTTCAGTCCTGTTTTGCATCCTAAGTTTAATAGATGAACGTAAGTAGTGATTTTTCTGGATTTATCATACAGAATTAAGAAATGCTAGAGATAGAATCGCTTGTTAGCTTCTAGCAGTAACTGAAGCTTGCAGGGGAAAACAGGTCATAAGAGGGTTGATGGACTGTTATCATTTTCCTTCAATAACTAGTACAGGGGAGAAAAAAAATAAATTCAGAATCGTGCAAGTGAAAAAGAAAAAACCCAAACTATCACTCTTCTTGTTTGAAGACGTATGATTTCTTCTTCATGTACAGACAAGCCCTTGTTAGCTTCAGACTTACTTTAAATTCCTTGGAAATTATGTAATAATGGGTTGAGTTCCCACAATTTCAGCACAGTTTTAACTAGGCGATCAGCTCTGCACAACTGTTAAAATGACAGAACAAAATTTGTTGTATTACCTGGACTTCACAGCTTTCTGTAATATTATCATTAGATTGAGACATGAAGGTCCCACAGACGCTGTGGTTATACATGTGACAGACACTGACAGGCTTATACATGATCTTAAACAAGTTTTTAATGGTTTGGAGTTTTCCTGAAGAAAGAATTGCCATTGTCTGGGCTTCAGCCTTCCTCTGTACCCCCAGTTGCTCAAGCGTGAAAAGAGTTAAAACACCTTATAAATACTGTCATGTAGGACATCAGTAAGGTAAGTAGGTTGCTTGGAAGGTCTCTCTTGAACTGGCATCATGCCCAAAATGAAAGCAATCATCTGAAGACACTTGGTCGAACTGTCAGTCACCCACACCGTGGTTATCTGTGTATACACATACGCGTGCACAGATACAAAAAGTGTCCTGGCATACCAGAACACCCAAATTAATTACTTTGCTGTTTGCTTTTTATGCTGCTGCTTGATTTTCTGATGATCTTTTGCATGCATTATTCGTTATTTTGTTATTATTGTTATACCAGAAATACACAATACTCTGAAAGGAAATTGTAGAAGGGTATATTTCAGAACGAGGGTAAGCAACATTATGTGAAAGGAAGATGCTAGCTGTCAACAGCCTATACTTCCTGCTTTTAAGGAGAAGGACAATGGGTATGCTAGAAAAGAATGAGACTTTTATTTACTATCTAATGAATGAGGAAAATACTGCTTGCAAAAGGCAACCACAATTTAGGCATTCTGTTCATTACAGACTCTTTAAGTCTTTGAGACCAAAGATGGAATGACTCCATATGCTGTGACTCATTATTCCAGATGATGGGTTCACTTTGCTGCCATGCTAGAATACAAAAAATGTCCCGTTCTCCATGCTGTAAATGCTTAAGTAGCAGTGAATGCTGTTTCAGAGTTTAAGTTGCATCCCTGATCACATTTGAATCATCTCCTGTGAGATAAAAGTGATCACTGAAGCAACCAGCCCTTCTTCTGAAGCAGCTTGGCTACAGTCTACTCATTGCTCTAAAGCAGAGGAGTTTTGAATGCCAACATGATACTATGCTTTGCCTTATGAACAAATATAAAACAGCTAAATCCTGCCAGCTGATCACCAGGAGATATGCTGTAGGACTAGATCAGACCATCATCCTAGCACTGGCCTGGTCACAGGATAGAAAGAGAAGCTATTCTGACTACAGCCTTTCGCTGCAGGGACAGTCATTGAACTGTGCACCGCATGAATTCTACTTTCTTCAAAACACTTTGATGGCAGGTTCTCTGTCTTCTGTCTCTCTCTGTCTCTTTTCTGCTGCTCATAACTGTCCCTTCCTTACTGCAGGAGGTTCCTGTACATCTGCTCTTTCTTAGCCCCGATTTTCGTCCAACTCAAGTCAGGAAGAGCTAGGTTAGTTTGAGCAGGTTATATAGTGACTTCTAGACAACATGGACCATTTTGACAGAGGATGTGGTGAGCACTGGGAACAGTAAACGGTGCAAAAGCACGTATGGTCCAGCCATAACCAGTGTTGTCTCTGTCATGTGCTGGCCCAGAGTTCTCAAAATGGAATTTAACCCATGGCTTTTATAAGCAAGGACAGACTTTTCAGCCAAGTTTCCAATTATAAATACACTGAGAAGGCAAAGAAGGGATAAAAGGTATGCATGCAGTCAGACAAATTCCGCACAACAGAAAGGAAACCAGCTCCTCACATACAGTCAGAGTGGGTGGAAGTGTTAGAAAAAAAAAGAAAACAACAACAGAGGTTAAAGTAGCAAACAGTTGACTTGCAGATTCATAACTAAAAAACGAAGTGATACCAACTACTACAAGCTGTCACGTTCCACTACTGAAACACTGCTCCATCATTGTATTTACTTTAGTACATAATACAGTATGTAACCTAGAATGAGATTAGTAAGAATGATACATTCTTTTATCTCTTTGTCCCCTTAAATCATTGTCCTGGTTTGGCTGGGATAGAATCACAGCCCGGCCATGCTAGGCAGGCCATCAGCAGTTCTGAGTCAGCCAGGGCAGCTGAGCTGAGTTAGCTACAGGTGTAGCCCACACCATAACATCATGCGCATTATAAAGGGGGAAGGCTTGCTGAGGAAATGAGTTCCTGTGAGGTTTTTGCTAGGGTTTCTACTCTTCTTGCTGCTCCTCTGGCTTCTCCCTGCTGCTGAGGACTGCTTTTCTGTCAATTGTGACTGCTGCATGTTTACTATGACTGAGTATAACTTTGTGTACCTTTGTAGACATTAGTGCTGTTTAATTAAATCTGTTTTCACTTCAGCCCATGGCTCTCTCCTCCTTTTCCTGATTCACCTTCCTGGCTGGTGAGAGGTCATTGGGTGACAAAGCAGCTGTTATAGTTTAGCCCTAGATGTGGGCTAAATATAGATACTCATATCTATTCAGGTTTTTTTCCAAAGTGATCCAATTAGTGGGTGGAACAGCATACTTTTTTTTTCCAAATTTTCCCAAATGATCCAAGCTCAAGGGTCTCAAGTCATGTACATAGCTAGTGAGAATTATGGTTTTAGGTTCAAATGAAACAAATATCTTCAGGGTTGTTTTGGCGGTTTCTTGTGTTTGCGTTTTTTTCTTTGGTTTTGGTGTATGGTGGGGTTTTTTTTGTCATAGGCCTGATAATGCTGCAGAAAATGAAACAAAACACTCTTGTTAAAATGATCATGCAAAATTCAAAGCTTCTTGCAGAAAAATGTCTCTCTTCTGACAGTTGCACACATTTATCCAAGGGCAGAACGTATTCCTCTGGGAAGTTATAAGTTTTTAATATGACAAACTACTACTTCTGGAGGAAAAAAAGAATAAAAGCAGCCAAACTCTTAAGTGACAACTTACTACTGGGGAAAGTTTGGTTACAGAATATTTGCAGTTAAGATCCCTGGTCTGGTTACTGCTGTGTTGGCCTGACCTGAAAAGGAATGAAATCTGTCTCTGAAGTGTGGCTTACGTTCTTTGAAACAGAGCACATATTAAAAAATTCAGGACATGCAGTAAACTGGATGTGTTAATGGGGTAAAATGCTAGAAAAGGACATATCCTCTTCCTGTCCTACCTAGTGTTTTGCATTTATGTTTTTAAGAAATAAAACTCATGTTATGATAGGAGATGCTCAAAGATTATAAAGGAAACAACTAGAAAAACAGAAAGTGAGCTTACACTAATCCTCTCACTAAGCTGTTCAACTTTTACCTTAGCTTCTCATGGGGAAAATCAATGAGTTTAGGGTTGGGGGTTTTTTCATGTTTAAAGATATAAAAGCAAAAGTACATAAAATATCATTCAGTTCCTCATGGGGGCTGCATTTTCATGCTCCTATTTATCTTCTGTGAAGATCTGGCTACTGGCTAGTCCAGTGTAATAGCAATATTGATTATTAATAATCAGAATCAAAATACCATGCCAGGCATTCATCCTCTTATCTCACCATCAACAAAACCTTATTCCCTCATTTCAGATTTGTTTCATCTAATTGCCAATTATGTTAATTAAGGCAACATGTGGTTATATTCCTGTGTATGAAAGCCTCTGAAATAGCTCTGACTTCCTTAAGTCTCATTCTTGGTTATCTTAATGGAAAAGCAGCACTTGTAGCCCCAAAATTTTCAGTTCTAAAGCCAGCAGCACTGTACTTAGAGGTAAACTTACATATGGATTTTGTAATTGAAAAGTGTGGGATGACCATACATAATGGGATTTTCAATGCTAAACCCTTTTCCCATCAGCTTGCTCCAGCAAGCAGACATTAAAAGTGCATATAGGGGCATTTTATAGCCAGTGGAAAGAGAGATTTCTGTGGTCTTGCTAATACTTTCCATTGACCGTATCATGAGCTTGGACACCTCACTCAATCTTGTTAGGCTCCTACTTTTAAAACAGACCTGAACGCGTTTCAAGACCATTATCTGATGTAAATATTTTGGAAAGTCTGGGCCCAAGTTAGCTCTGTAAGTTGCTTTTAGTGATTGTCTGCATCTTTAGATGGCCTAATACTTCTCAGTCTCAGCATGCTTGTTTGAAAAGTTTGTAAATGTATTTAGAAATCTATTTCATGAAAGTGAATTTAGAAGTAATTTGATACTGATTAACAGATCTTTTTTTTTTTTTTTCCTCTGATCTTTTGCCAATAGATCTTCTTTACCGAAATATATAATAATGTGAGTGTGTGGGTTCACAACAAGCACTGCAAAGCACCTGCACCCTTGTACACACTGACACTCCTACTGCTAACTGTCCTGGCATGTCCAGGTATCAAATCAGCTCATGGCTTCCGCATATTTTCAGGTGTGAGATGCTTGATGAGTTACCGACCTGGATGTTTTATCTTTCAATTCCAGCCTTTGTCCTCTTGATGAATTGCTCACTTAGTGTCTAGAAAAAATAAAGCCATCGATATCAATGACAGTGCCAACGAACTGTGGCAAACTAAAGGATACAGCAGATTAACAATTATTGCATGTCAGAGACTTATGATATGATGATTGTTGGAATACATATTTACCTCTACAAAATTAGTGTTGTAAATAATTAAAACAAAGGACAACTTTAAATTGTGTTTAGCCTCCTTTATATTTAGCAGAGAATTAACAGTAAAATTATAAAGGAAAAAACAAGCTATTTTAATTGTTTGTTACACAGATGCAACACAAAATCTAACTTAAACTTCACTGTGATACTCATAGAGAACAGATATTTTAAGTTACAATATATTTAATGTATAACATTATATGACTTAGATTCAACCCTGATTAAAACAAAGTTGGTCCAACTAAAAAAGATCAAGCTAAAGAAAATTCCATGATTTTACTAGTAAGATTAATTTGGGAGTTAATGTTATCTATACCCTACCAGAAGGCTTTTAGAGGTAGACATGCGATACAGTCTTCTTTAGATTTAAAAAAAACCCTATCCTCATTGATGTGGTAAATACATTTTTATTTCTGCTGCTGATATGAAGAGGGAAGTTGTCTTTTTGCCAAGTTCCACTTATTCAGTATATAAAAGATATTAATTGATTTAAAACTCTGTTCACGTGGTTGTATAGTGACTTTCCACACAAATGAAACCAAAATTTAAAGCATGTGTTAGCTCTCTTCTGTCACATAGTAATTGGTCTAACTTCCCAAACAAAATTAAATGTAACTTCCTTTCGATTACTAAAGTCTGAAAGGAAACAAGCATACCCATATTTAAAGCTCCTATTTACCTTTCCCTTTGTCTTCATAACAGAGATAATCTGGAGCTTTGTCCTAGCAATATAGATGCTAATTTTACTATCTGGGAAAATCACAGCCTGGAAGTCTGACAGACCATATAGAAAACTCCACTTCTACTTTCCCATTCTTGGCATCTAAGATAAATTTTTGTTAATAATTTTCTTTTTTCTCTCTTTCTCTCTAACTTTTATACATTTCATATTAGTAATGTCTTTCCTTCTTAGTACAGAGTAGAGAAAAAATAGATGAAGACTGAAATCACAGTAGGAATCTGGAAAAGCTCCTTTATTTCTACTAAATAAATATGTATCAGGTGCTCCTAGTAAACATGCTAAAAGTTTTTATGAAGAATTCTAACCTGGAGGCTACAAACCCCAAAATAGACCCTTAGAATTTACTCCAGCATGATACCTTCTTCTGAAATTGCTTAATATTTGTGAGATGTAGTCTCATGTCAGCAATGTCCTTGCTGGCACACAGAACTGACATTGCACTTTCCCTTTTGGCCAAAGTTAGGCCTGGTCATAATTTATTAGGCACCTGTTGCTAATTCTACCCCAAGCTCCACCTCCTCTTTTCATTACACCTTTCAGATCCACCAGGATAAAGTGCTAATGTAATTCATTTCTAACCCAGTTTGGTCAAAATGATCCAAGTTATGTGGCATTTAATCTGTCGAAACTGATATCTATCTGACTGAACTGGGTTAAGGAGCAGTTACACAAACAGTTGTGGCAATGGATTTGGGCTGCAGTTCCTTAACTGGCTAACTGCTGGCTGCTGCACTCCTGATATATCCAAATCCACCCCCATTGCTCTGTTGTCCCCTCCTCTGGCCCTGACAGAACTTGTGGAAACTCCTAAATCTGCAGAAAACAGTGCAGTGCAGGATCAGCCAAAGCCCAGAGCTGGTAAAAGGGAGGTGATAAGAAAAGCAGCCAAGAAGGAACATGAGGGAGAGAAGGTGAGGTTTAAGGAGGAAGCCAATTTCTGGGAGCTGTAGAGGTTGCTGGGGAAAGGGACCTTCTCAGCCTGGCTGGAGGCATCCAGGAGATAGTGGAGGTGACTGACTGCAGCGCACCTGTCCCTGCATTCCCTAATCTTGTTCCTGCCACATTAGGGGCATCTTGGCAATAGTTTTAATGAGGTCAGAACTGGACTCCAAGTGAGCAAGAAACAGGGTATACTTGGAGAAAGACATGAGGAGGTAATGGACTGCCAAAGAGGTATTTAGATGCATCCAGAGCTTTGAAACATTTTGCCAGATTTCAGCATGGAGTTCTGGAATAAAAGGAGGATCCTTCTGCCTGAGGTACTTTTAGCTTTGAACTGCCTCCTAAAGTTAGGGCAGGAGTACATGTTTTCTCTTTCCCCCAGCTGGAGGTTCCTGCTCCAGCCCACCTGTGACTGACTCAGTCTGTGGGGCAACTCCCTACCTCACCCCAAGGAAACTCAGACAAGTTTACGCCAATGATCTGCAATATTTGAACTGATCTCCTTTGTTGTGCCTGAAGCAAATTAGTGCATGCATGTGTTAACAGCCTGAAGAAGGGCAGGGATGAGCAGCTGCTGTGAACCAGAACTGGCACCCCTGGACCCAGCAGAAAGCATCTGTCCTTGATCGCCAGTCCCTAAACAAATGCGCTTCTCACAAAACACAGTAGGAGGAATGTATTACCCCTCTCTTACTCCATAGCGTAATGATTAAAGACCTCACCTCAGACCAGGGAGACAAGAGTTTTAATACTTTTCCTGCACAGGGGAATGTGCATTCACATGCTTTGGATGTCCAGTTTTCAGATTATTGAGCATTTCAGAGTAGGCTACTTTGTCCTTGCTTCTGCAATGAAATCTAAAGCAGAATACAGAAACCCTTACCATCTAGTGAAAGTCTTGTCATCTAGAGCTTGGCACACTCACCCGGGATGGGAAAGATCAAGAATCCAGGCCCTCTCCACCTCTCCAGTGAGCACTCACTGTTTAACTTGTTAAACACAAGTCTCTTCCTACCAACTATCCCAAAAGAGACAGCGGCTGTTTGGCACAGTTCTCTGTCAGAACAAACACCTCATCGTCCGCTTGCTGAGATAAGCACTCAAGCAGAGAAGGAAATTAACTGCAGGATAATGCTGTAACCACAAAAGTAAAAGGGGTATTATACCGTCTGGTCTCACTTTAAATGAAGAGCAGAAATTAAGATTTGATCTGAGTCTGCTGACTGGATTAGGCCCTGCCAGCCAGCCAGGCAGAACCATGTCTAATTTATACACCTCAAATATGTTTGAAACTTAAGCTAAAGATGCTCACGTGATGACGTTTTGGCAACTCCTGCGTAGGAACAGTTGCAAACACTTAGACGTGGAAGAAATGTAAGTGATAGAAACTTCAGTACTTATAATAATCAACCTCTGCAGTTAAGTGACAGCCAAGTAGGCACTTTGAGACTATGTATTTCAGACTTAGCAAACTTGAAAGGTACTCAGATACCTGAATCTATTTTGTGTATCAAGGACAAAATCCGAAAAGTAGCCTCTGGCCTAAAGCATGGTTTCACCACCTTAGAGGATGGTTGTATGACAGCTACCCTCTAGTGCATGGTTTCAGGAAGGGCAGGGGTGAGGAGAGATCTGGGAGACCTTGCTGGTGCAGTCCATCCCACAGGAGCACTGTCTGCACAGCTCGTGTCTGCCTTTGCCCTCTCCCCCTTCACAGCCAGCACTTGAAGTTGCAGTGACCAACACTAATCCCACCCTTCAGAGCCGGGGTTGTGTGTGAGCAGCTTGTTTACTAAACCTCCAGTCCTGGCTTACTTTCTGTTGCCAGGAATTTGGGGCCTGTTTTCCACCAGCATTCATTAACTTTAAGTTATCATGCAGTGTGCCAAGTTTCCATCAGCCCAGCAAAAACATTCTCAACTCCAAACCCTGTTTTCCCGATGGCAGCGCTCTATGCTGTAGACCTTCTGAGCTGTCTTGGCCAGAGAAATCTGTTTATGCAGTTAAATTTTCCTAAGCAGCTGATGGGAGCATACACACTTTAATAAGGCAGAAGATTATAGCAGCCACTGGGGCTAGTGCTTTCTAAAATCAAAACAAAGAGGGGAACTCCCAACAGAAAAAAAAAAACCAAGCTGTAAACATATGCAGAATTTTGGTCAGAGATGCTCAAGCCTTCATGTCCTATAAACCCTAATCCTAATCCTAATCCTGTGATCCTGAAATTAGTTTGCTTTTAATGAGAATCAGTGAAACAAACCTCTTCAGGTCTAACTCAGAGATGAAACTGGAAACAGTGGCAATAAATGTAGCAAATAAAAATCTTGCTGGCTGAAGTCTGGAGATTTATTTTGGCAAACTTTGATCCTTCTCAGCATATTCTGTAAGTATGCAGGTATCCAGCTCCCAGTACAATTACATGAGTCCTTAATTCCTGTCCACTGAACTAAACAGAGGTGAAGTCATCGATCCAGCTGGGTTCTCAGCTTGCCTCGGTCTGCAGATTGCAAGGATGTGACCGTCATGACTAACTGCATTACTAATACCTGGTTGTTTCATTTGTGCAGGAAAATAAGCTCAGTGGCTGTTCAGTGGGAAAAGGTAACTGTTCTAAATAAAGCACAATTTCATGATTGTTTTTACTACACAGAGGAGATCTAGAAATCTGCAACCTGTTTTGAATTACACAGCATACTTAAAGACACATCGATGTTTTCGCAAAGGGAGCTGGAATCCCTTTATCAAATAGGAAGAGCTAACATTTGAAATGGTCTCAACAACAGAGTAATGAGAAATATCAATGTGACCATTTTTGAAAACCTTCCCAAAGGGATGTAAGGAACTGCAGACTAGGAAATCTTACCTTCATGTGACAAAAACCGGTAGAAGCTTGTAATAAAAATATCCCATCATCAATCAAAAAAGTGATAAACCTTTTATAATAGGGAAGAGCAGACATTACTTTTGCACAAGGAAGTCATAACTCATTTACCAGAGGTTTTGAAAGGGGCTCAAGAGCAGGCAGATGTGGGAAATCCAGGTTGAGTAGTGAATGTACATTTTTTCCAACAATTTTATAGCATTTTTCTCAAAGAAACTAAGCTGGCATCATAGCACAGAAGAACCTCTCAAAACTGCGTATCTGTTCAAAGATCAGAAACAATGAGTAGGCATAACAAGCTGATTTTACAGGAAAAGGAGATCACCAGGATCTGTGCTGAGGCTTGTGTTGTTCTACATAATAATAAAGGGAGAAGATTGTAAGGCAATGACATTTTCTGGTAATTCAAGGTTTTAAAAATGAATATTCATGTTACTTACTGGCTGGGTAATGAACTGTCAGGGGAGATGCAATGCTTACAAATGCAGGATCATAAACAAAACCAGTCTTAACTAGATCTATACAGCGGTGGGCTGTAAACAAATGTTACTACTATAGAAAGAAATCTTGGAGTTAGTGAATAAGTCTGTAAAAATCTGCTCAATGCTCAGTACTCATTACAAAGGTAAACAGATAAAGTCTTAGAATAGAGAACAAAAGTTAAATTATTATTATACTATTAATATAAATCTATGATAGGTCATCGTTTTGATTATTATTTGCTGCTCTGATGACATTCGTGTCAAAAGAATACAGAGGCAGAGGTAGAAAAGAACAGGTGCAGAGGCAACAATTACAATCAAAAGTACAGATTTTCTTCCATATCAGCAGAGGTTAAGTAGACTAGAACTTGTAAATTTGTAAGAAAGAAGACTCAAGGATTATGCCAGAAGTCGCTGGTAATAATCGTAAGTGGGAGAAGATGAACAGGATGTTAAAATTCAGAATTTTATAGACAAAATTAAGGGGCAACAAATGAAGTTATCAGACATTAGTTTAGAAGCAAAAAGAAAGAGACATGCATTCACTGTGTGTAACCAATTAAGTCACAGAATTCATTATGAAGAATGGTATAGAAGGCAAAATCTGAAACAATTAAAAAGCAATAACAAAAAAATATATAGGAAAACAATACTTCCGTGGCCTTAAATTACAAAGATACAACTGGTAGTTCAGGAAATCTATGGACTGCAGAAGGCTGGAAGAAAAGGCAGTGGAAGAAGTATCACAGCGTGACAGCTTTTCCCAAGGCATCCACCACTTTCCCCAGGGAAAGACAAGGTGCCTCACTCCGACCCACTACTAGTTATTCTAACTTTAAGTGCTTAATTGTATCACGTCAAATCTCTGGGCTTCTGTGGGAATCCCATAAAAAATTATTTCCTCCTGACAATAAAACCAAGCTTTGAAATCACAAGGAATGTCTCAAGTTTGAACATTTTTTTCCTGAACTTCTAATTCAGACCACATTCAGATAAATTTCTTTCCACTGAAGGCAGCTGGAATACTTCTAGTGATTATAACGCAGTTACCATACTTCTCCCTTTACTATTTCTGTCACACATATGTCCATAATACTTTAAATATCTTTTGTTCCGAAGATGTGAAGCATCGTATAACTGTTTGCAGATAATGTAATAATAATGAAAATTGTAGCTATGTCAAACAAAAGAGAAGGTGGGAATTGCTTTTAATTGCTTATGAATACTGAAATAGTCTTACAAGAGACTGACTTTGAATTGGGTGGTCAAATACGGGTGTAAGAAAAATACACAAACTGAGCTATAGGAAATACTAGTTGTAATAAGATCTCTTAAACCTTTAAAACACTGTTTGCAGAATCTTCATCGGATTTCTTGGGCTGGAGGAGCCAGATGGCACTGCTGAAAGGCCGGACATGCCTGGGAAGGCTCTCCTTGGAGCCCTTTACAAGTCAGAGACAAGATTCTCATTGAGTGCTGTGGAACCAAACATTGTTAATTCATTAGAAAGGGATGGGCTTTTTGACAGTTGATTTAAAGACAAGAAACTGGAATATGCAGGTGTTTATACTTCACTGCTAGTTCTGAGCATCTATTATCATAACATTTTACTACATTGCTTTCTTATTACTAAGTGTGGGCAGAACTAAAGTGTGCCTCAAACGGTACAATGCTTTCCCACAATAAATTAGCATCATTCTTTTTCATATCTGGGACCTTTGCCACTGGTTACTGAGCTGATTACTTCACTGAGCACATTCTGTACACTGCTCTTATTAACCAAGGAGTAACATTTAAGCTAAGTGGTTTACTAGAATTATTGCTTCAGTCATACCACCAGATTTATCAGACCTGTGAAGAGGCCTCCCCATATGGATGCACTCTTATGAAGTCTATATAGGTGAGGAGGCTACAGAATTTCAATGTTAGCTTTCTGTTACAAGAAACAGACTCAAAAAGATTGTACTAAAACCCCTCTATTCTACTTCCTACCTAACCAAGACTTACTAGCAAAGAAAAATCACACAAAATGAAACCTCCTTTCCTATCATTTGAGTAACAACTGCTTATTCTCTGGGGCAGGCTGACAGCTGTGGAGAGCAGCCTCAACCCAGTCTTGTATCCAAGCCCTATGACTGACTGTCCATTGTGGGCTGAACTTTACCTAGCACCCCATGAGCCCACCACCACTACGCAAGACTTCTTCATGGAATCTTGTGGCCCGGTCAGTAAAGCACTGCACACAGCAACACCTGAATCAGCTGAAATCAGTAAGGGTAGTTGGTGTGTTTTCACTGAGGTATTGCTGTAAGGGCTTCATGGGTGGTGTTGAAGGAGCTGATCCGTTGAGTTCATTCACAGAAGAAACTTTGTAAAGATTTTGGAAAAGGTTAGTTATCTCGTAAAGTCATGCATGTCCCATTGAAAAAAAAAAAAAGAAAAGATGATTGGCTGAAAATAATAGTCCCTGTGACTTCATTTATTTTCTCATGATAAAAAAGATCTAGTAACAGTATACTATACTGATCAGTGGTTTCAGATTTGATAGACTTTACTTAGGTCTTTCACATAAGACAGAGAATTATCCTACGCAAAATTGTAAAGGCCATGTGAATTGGATGGGAGCTGCTAATATTACTGTATACTGAATATAGCCACTACTTTGTAACCTCACAATATTTCTTCACAGAGAAACCAATGCTTCAACTGAATGCCTTACGAGGAACAAAATGAGTTCCAAACTTGGTAGGAAAATACTTTATGACCCCAGAAAAGACACCTAATTCATCAAAAGTTCTTCCTTGTAGAATCTTATTAAACATAAAAGCTATTTACAAAGTACTCAATCATACATACTATACAAAGGCATGGTGATTTAGAAGACACTGAGGAATGCTCAGCTAAGACAATAACTCTCATTTGGCAAAAGTAATGGAGAATTCAGATTAGGATTTTTCAAATATCATTCCTGCAGACAGGCCAGACTGCGAATACTATGTATTATATAAGCTAGAGATATCCAAAAGCCATATGAATTGCACAAAGGCAAACAGAGAAAGAGTGGACTTGTATTAGAGGGCTGATCAACACCTTCTAGCTGTTCTTACAGCAGCTGGTTAAATTGTGTTTCCTGGCAGTCTTCACTGCTCTGCTGCGTGTTAAAATGGCTGTTTCTGTTCAGACCACATTCTCACTCTTTGCGTAGGTCTGACCAAGTTCAGCAGAATTACTCCTGTTCTCTCTCAGGGACATTAACATACTGGATTGGCCACCATACAGCTTTCATTCTGGACAGTATCTATTATTTTAGGACAAAGAGATACAGAGAAAACAAGCCATAAGACAGTCAACAGTCTGTACACATCTTCAGCTTACTGTTAGGTGTGCCAGTAGCTACAAACACATATTCATGAAACCGTTTTAATCTGTCTCTTTGTCTGTCCCCTCCATTCCTCTTCAGGACATGGTCCTATCTCCAGCCTGTCTCTTTAAAAAAATCCTATGTTTATCTGTCTTTGTGAACTAGGGCAACTTTCCCAGAGGGCGGTGCTTTCCCAAACTTGTTTACCTGTCTGGGGAATTTGCATTAAGTTCTCTTTCCAGTAAACTGGGAATATAATACCTAGAACAGCATTAGAAAGATAACTCTTTTTTTTTTTTTAACATTTGCAGTTGTTCTAGCGTCTAAGAAATCTCAATGTAATTGTTTTTGAAGTTTCCAGGCTTCCAAGGCCTCCCATCTGACACAAATTATTACTGTTTAATATAGACAGTATAGAAACACTTAAAGGCTGAGAAGATTTGGATGACTTCCTGCCTCACTACCCACTAGTACCTGCTCTTTGGTGAGGAGCCAAGTGAAGCAGCCAGTGGACTAAACCCATACACATATAAAGACTTAAAGCATAGCAGAGCTGTGAAGAAGGAACAATATTAAAAGAGAACAATATTATTACAGTTAACAGATTTTGTAAATCTTGGGGAAAAAATAGAATATTGTTAATTTTTCCACTGATTCTCTTAGTCAGATCCAGTCTGAACAAGTTCTATCTAAAATGTGAAATGGATATCCAAACTTCGCCACAGTCTCGGAGAGAAATACAGTCTGTCCTGCTTTCCAGGATTGTCTCATGTATAGCTACATAAATTCATTAGGTGCCTCCCTTCTTAGCTTGAAAACTTCCGAGGTATTTACCTTTAGTCTCCCACATATACTCAGAAGTGGAAAAATGGATGCTTATCTCCTACCTACACCTCCCATTTAATGGGTTAGCTGGATTGGTACTTGAACTCAGATAAAAGTCCCTGAAGAAGACTGAAATATTAATTGTGGCCAGGACTATAACTAACCACATCTGATGCTATGGTAGCACTGAGTGCGTAATTGTTTAGTTGCTAGAATATTCACCCACGAAGTGAAAGAACTGTAATTTACTTCTTAATTAGCCCAAGGGAGTAACTGCGCATCTCCAGCACACCAGTGGCTAGGTACCTAGTAACAGGATAACTTGGAGAAGATCACATCCCCTGGGGAAGTTAAGCCACTGGGCAGGCAGGAGTGCTGGGGCTAGAGGAAGAGTAGATCAGAGGTGTCCCTGCTCCAGCCCATGTGTCCACACCCTTAGTTTGGAGGGGCAGGGCTGGGCAACTAGCCTCCACTTCCAGCACTGCTTTTGTTCGCTAGGCAGTGACATTTTTAATATAAAACACCTACACATGTCAAGATACAGGTGCATAATACCAGTTCTGCCCTGACCACTGCTTTAGCATCCGGCACAATCATTTTTTGTCTGTTCTTGGTATATATAGAAGCAAGGAGACAAAATGGATAAAAAGGCCTAAGTTATCTCCATTGAATTCAGTGGCAGAGCTCCAATTCCAGTGAGATCATCAATTAAACTCAAAAGACAAACTCAGACCCGCAACATAAGTTAATGGCAAAAGTGAGATTAGAATGTAGGAACTGCTGGCAGGATTTACACACTGACAGACCAGGCATGCTTCTGAGACATAACTCCACTTAAGTAAAACTTTGGTCAGTTAAAATGATACAAAACAACAGGGATCATTAGAGCCATATTTCTAAAATTTCTAAAAAAGTACTTCCTGAATTTGGGAAAGGTCACAGGCTTGAAACACAGCCAGGATGCATTGCAAAGTGCCGGCAGTTCAATTAATCCTGAAACACCAATGTCATTAGAATGCCATTTCTTTTGTTTTGCCTATCATGTCTGACTGCAGCAATCTCCTGCCAGTAATGTAAAGTCTGTATTACATTTGACCACCAATTTGAGATTTCCTGTCAGTGAGGGAGCAGCATAACCTTGATGTTTTTTAATGTCACGGACACCTTCTATGCTATGTAAACAGCAAAAAAAACTAGACCTCTTACCTACTTTTTGCAGCTGAGTATCTTTGAGGATCCGTGAAGGTCCAGTTCAACTGCAGAGTCATGGCTCCTGTATGGGTGCAGGACTCTATACACAAGCACATATCTACATATCTGGAAATGAAGCTGCAGCATTGGTACTGGCACCTACCTGGGAACATCTCAGCCATCAGCACTGTGTCTGGGAAGAGGGGAGGCTGAGGCAGATGCACAAATCCTCATACAGACAGTCTAAATCTTACTATTTAGTACAAAGTAGAGGAGTCAAAGCCCAGGATGCCTCTTTTCCATATGAGTGGCTAACCACCAGACTCTAAAGTCAGGTTTGCATGGCTCACTGACTTGTGAAATTGCATGGTCTAGCTCCAACAGAAGGGTCGGTGAGCACTTTGTGTGCCTTCTTACTGCTCCCCTCATCATCCTCTGCCAGTGTGTGGCTGGGGGGGGTGTCACATTTCCCTGAGAGGTGGCAGATATGCATATGAATTATTTCAAGCTGAGAAGCAAAATTAATTGCTTCCTTTGCAACTGTTATAATCCCCAGGCTGGTATGTAAAAAGGTCCTTGTCCAGTCAGTAGTTTTCAGAAGTAAAGTATGAACCCTGCTCCATTACTTAAGGCATTGGTTTCAAGTTTCCATCAGAGGGGGAAGGGGAGCAAGTGGCACATCTCAAATAGACAGATGCACTTTTTGGCAGACACGCATCAAGCACCTCAGAGTATGTCAGCTTAATATATGTACCCAGCTTCTCTAACGACTCTGAGCAGGTCTCTGCACAGCCTACAGGATTTGAGGTTCCATGTGAACTATCTGTTTCCCCAGGCCTGTACAGGAAGGACAAGAAATTAACTGAGACTTTTGGATTTCACTCTAAGCTTTGGACTGGGAACAGTTGAGTGCTGTGGTGCCTCATGTATAAATAACTACCTACTTTCTTCAGCTGAGCTCTCTCCTCTTCTAGTGGAAACACAATGTTTGAAACACTGATATTTTAGAGAATCCAGACAAAGATAAGAATATAATTCATGGCAATTAATGTGATAAAGTTTGCCACATTTTCACTTTGTGAGAGCTAAGAGAAGATAAAGCTAGATGACATGAACTGGCAGTGCCATTTTCCATATAATGCCCTCCAACACAGAGGCCAGTTCAAGGAAGCAGGATGCACCACAACAATTCAGTGATTTGTAGGTATAAAGTCATGCTTGGACATTGTTTGTGAACCGTGTATTTTAAAAGCATGTAGCCCTAAATAATGATGAATAAATAGTAGGCTGCTTTTTGAATCAGGAAGCCAGAATCAGAAATTTTCTACTCTTCCAGCTGACTCCTGAAGGCCCCTAATCACAACAGAAAAACTGACAGGAGAATCATGTTTTCCAAATGAGTTTGCGCTATTGACTTGGAATACTTTGTCTCGACAACTCTTCTTCCCATTAAACTCAGGCTGTTGTTTGATGATAGAGTAAAAACAGATTAGGGATTTTAGCACCTTGTTCTAAAAATACCTTGACCACGGAATAAAAAAAAACTCTAATACATCCCAAATTCAATCCACTGCAAATTTTAACAACAACAACAAAATCCCAGGGTTCTTTTTGTGCTGTCAGGCTTTATGCAGAATCAGGTATTGTCTATCACCCTACTTTAATTTTGTGCCAGATCAGGTAGCATCTTGCAGCACCTGCAGCTGCCAGAAAGCCGGCATAGAAGGAGAAAGTCAACATAATTTGTTTGTTGTGTGCTCTAGGTAATTCAGCATAGATGTGATCGTTTGCCCATACCTAATCTGTATCCTATTTGTACTGCTGGGTCACCTGGTAAAGCAGAGACTCTGTAAGACTTATCATGAAAGCAAAATCTTATTTGCCCGGCAAGGGAAGGGAAAGCAAATACAACAGAGTGTAAACAAAACCGAAATTAATTATAAAACCTACAGGAGCTTAGGGATGCTAGAGATATCTTTATGAATATGTGACTCAATGAGATTGAACTTAATATACACCTGGTGCACACACTCATAGCCACTACCTATAGGCAGAGAAGGTCCAAAAAATCGGTCTTGCCATGCACGGTTGCCACGACCGCCTGACACAGCACCTCTGGCACGGGACTGACCACATGCTGACTCTGAGGAACTTCTCAGAATAGGAGCCCAGGTCTTTGCCCCCAGGAGTTACCACTTGGAGAGCACCTAATGAAATACCTGCATAAACTGCCCTTCACAGGTGTGTATATGTGTTGAGAGACCTGCTATTTCACTAATTCCAGCTTGGAAGAACAATACCCTCTTCCTCCCTTAAAAAATAAAGGGGGATAAATTGAGTGAAAAAAAAACCAACGACACACTTTTTCATAGTTGTAAACCTGTTAATATTGACTCTGTACTGGTAGAATGAACATGTTTTTCCTTATTCTACATAGCTGGCTTTTTTTAAATGCTTTGGAGTCTTGGTCCATTTGTTCAGAAAATCTCTTTATTTTCTTATCAGGCTTCTCACAGTGCTAGGACAGTAACTCATTTCCTTCATCTTTTTCCTCCCCTCTACACAAACACATCCTAGAACCTTTCTTATGATTCGGGAAGCCAATGCATTACTCCAGTGCTCTGGTGTAGTTTCTAATGTGCATAACTTGGAAAGTGCCTTAGGTTGTCATGCTACTGGATCCATTCCCTTCTAGATGGAGCAAATCAAAGTGAGACAAACTTCAATGCACTGCTGCTGTGGCTTCTGAACACTCACAGAAAAAAAAAAAAATCTGCTAAATGTTGCTTGTGGGTAAACTGAGCAGAGAATATATATTGAAGGGCATTAGTGAAGCCAGTAAAAGTAACCCACTCAAAGAAAACAGTTATATTTTTTTCCCAGTGTGCTGTATTCATTTGAGGTTAGTGGTTAAATATAGAGTATTTATATCAGTTTCGACTTAATGAAAGTATTTGTGTGATAATGTCTGTTTAGTTACTGTTAGTAGGGATTCTGCAAAATGTAATTTTCAAAAAAGCAGCAGGCCGTCTTACTGAGACTATTATCAAAAGTTCATGAAATCAGGAGGTGTTGACTGGGAAACAACATAAATGGCATTCTTGATTTCTTATGTTTTTCTAGGCTGGAAGAGGAATGAATTACTGGGGAAACTGATACATCTGCTGTTCCAAGAGCACAAATTGAGTTTATGACCTGAATATGCTGAACATGTAGAAAATAAGCAACTATATAATCCCATCACATGGTAGATGTGATAACTTACAGGAAATACGAAACTGCGGAAATCTTATGGTTCTGCTGTAATACATTTATTATGGAGGTATTAGAGGAGGCCAGACTGAACACAGTAGAGAAAGGTGAAGAATCATGCAGACATCTCTTCTAGATAGGAGTAGCTCACAGATACTGGTGCCTGAGGTGTTCGTCCCTGCCTGTCAGGTGGAGTTGCTGCCTCCACACTCCTATCAGCACCACAGTGCTTCCGCTCTTGAGCTTCCCAGGGGGCCAGGCTGTTACCTTGGGCCCCTGTTTAAAGTGTTCTTGTTAAATCCCTTCATTGCCCACACTGCCCTCAATCAGATTCTTTCCTTTGTATCCGTCCCAGGTTCCTGCCTTGTCACAGCTCCTGGCTGTCACCTCTGCTTTCCCTCCTCTCTACAGGAAAAATGCCAAGGGGCAATTTGTCTGCAACGGCAATTAATTATTTAATAGCAAGTTAAATTATGGATTTGATAAAGGTAACAATGTAAATAAATCGAATATCTTTTGGCAGGACACCACACAATATTATGAACAATAAACTGGAGTACTGTAAAGTCAACAGGGCACACAATAAATAGATTAGAAACCAGCAGGTCTTGAAATGCAACTATTAACATGGAGTAATTGTTGAGTGAAGTCCCACAGGGACAATCTTCGACCCTAATTTTAATTTACATTTTAATTAACGAATTCAAGGAGAAAAAAAAAAAAAACAAAAACCAAAAAATGATATCACCACTGCTTGCTTTTGGCACAAACTTGAGAGGAGTGGTAGGAAAAAAAATGCAATCTCTGGTTTACTGACATTGTTTTATTTTGGTTGCTTAGGTAATGATATGACTTCTGTCATGATCAAAAGTAAAGCCATGTACTTAATCAGAAAGACTAACAACCACTCTTCCAGCACTGGGGGAGGGGAAACAAGAGGAGGGGACCTCTACTGGATCTCAGAGTCCCTGGTGGATTAGACTTCCCAAAGAGATGGTGGTACCAAAAAGGATAGTGGAGCTCATTGACATATAAACAAGGAGATAATGGTTTGAAGTGGGAAGATTTCTCTGTGGTATGCTGCAGCTGAATCAGAGCTATCTGACTTGAAGCAGGAACTAGTATACAGCAAATTAGTCCCCTTTGTTATTCATGAGGTCAGATGAACAGTCCCTTCTGGTCTTAAAATATATTAATTTATGTATGGGGGGAAAAAATTACCCTTACTGAAGCTTTACCCATCCCGAGAGGATCAGTGGAGCATACAAGGAATAGCAATCAAGTTTCTAGCTATTACATTAACCAAAAAAATTGCAAAAAAATTCAACAATTTTTCAGATAATACAAGGCTTTCCAAACCGAAAATTTCAAAACGTCAACAGTTTAAAACTTTGCATTCCCTTGTCTTCCCTTTCCCCTTCCCCTTCACCAGTGAATGCATGATGCTTGGAGGTTTCACTCCATTTCTAGCCCTCTTTTTTTTCTTCCCCCTTCTCTCTGTGTTATTCTCAGAAATTCCTCCATTTTGAAAATGTTACAGAGTAGTTCAAGGAAAACTGAAGTTTGGCCTCCGCTCTGGCAGGCCCTGGCTGTTCTCCCTAAGCACTGCTCCGAGCAGCCCTCTCTCTCACCAACTGCCAAGAGCCACACAGGGTAATGGCAGGCAGGCGGCAGCTGGACACCCACAGCCCCAGCGACACCTTCTCCTTCCCCTCTGTGCCCTCTCTGCTGGTGGCCAGGAGAAGCTTAGCTTAGGAGCAACTCCTGCAACCCACCACCACCTGCACTTTCCCCCAAGGAAGAGGGATCTGGAAGTTTTATGGGGTGATTCAAAGTGGTCAGAGCAGTTTGGAAAATCTGGGCATTTGCATTGCTCTCCTTTTCTTCATCTTCAATGAAGTGTTACACAGGAAATGTAAATTGTCTTGAACAGCATAAAAAGTTAGGAACCTTGCACATGTCTGTAGAGTGAAATCCAGAGTGCCTGATGAAAGGACCAACAACTACCTAAACAATTGTTACAAACCAGAACTTAATCATGTTCTTACACATTAAAAAAATAATCACAGTGTTGTCTTTAGTTTGCTGATATTCAGTATGGGAAGGTTTCTTTAGAGTTGTTCCAGGGAAGAGGGTAGGGGGAATGCAGAGCCTATCATTAGAGACATTTAGGAGTGGTTTTATTAACAGCTGGATTATGAATCTGTAACAGAAAAACCACTCCAATCCTTTCAAATTGCTATGCACTTAATAAAAGACTATGCATTTAAAGGAAGAAAAGGTATCATAGAAAGAGTTTTCTTAAACCAGTACAATCTGGCGTTGAGGAATTTGGAAGGTGTTTTATATGGATTTTTGTGGTTTTTAGCTGGGTGGCCAAAGTATACTCCATTAATTTTAAGTCTGCACTTACAGTCTGCAGCAGAGTGGAGAGTAAACAATTAGGTTTGTTTGCTCTGTGAGTTGTGATACTCTGGGTCTTTCATTGATTTAAAGATATGTCGATCATGCTTTATGCTTTGACAGCACCTGCCAATCCAAGATCTCGAATGCTTTACAGTAATTAATCAGTGAAACTCACAGACCCTTCCTCCCCCTTTAAGCCAGATACAATAATGCCAAAAATGCATCAAGCCTAATGAAAAAAATACATAATAATTAAAAAAAAAATACAAAATAAAAATCTTTTGCTGTGATACGTAAGTGTTAGCAATTTTATTTTGTACAAGGAGGAATAAAACAGTAAAGAAGTTGATAATCACGGCCAGTTAGCAGCAATGCAACACATAAAAGCTACAACCACTCTAGCAGCAGCCACAACTGGGACCTGGATTTTGAGAGGTGCCCAGTGCCCAGTAACCCCTGTGCTTCTTCAAGTAAATGCCCGAATAAAAACAACTGGAGTTGTAGTTCATCTAAAAAGCCATCTGCCAGTTCCCTCCTTTAGCTTCCAAACAAGGTTCCTCCCAGTCAAAGATTACAGGATATGAAAGGCTTGTTTCTGCTGTGATGGTAACGGGAAAATGTGGTAAGGAAAGGCTGAGAGAAAGCATATGCTGCTCCAGGCAATGCTAATGAGGGGGCCACTCATTAGCACAGTAGCCTTCCCTGTCATAAATCTGCCCCTGATTTGTTAATGTTTGCTAATATGTAGTTTACTGTAATAAATTAGAATAAATTGTACTAGCTAAATTGCCTGTGAAGCTGTAGTTTCCCTTTGCAAGACTAGAGCTGCCTATTTGGTTCATTTGCTTGTTTCATTCAGTCCTGCTCTGCTCCGTGCAGCTCCCTGCGCTGCCAGCCCCAGCTCTGCTTACAGACCCACATGCACCCAGGAGGTCTAAGCAAAATGAAATCACAACCATTGAGTTTCACTTGGTTTCATGCTGAAATCATGCAAAACCAGACATTTTATTTTTAGAGAAGGTAGTGAATGAAATTACCCAAACGAGGTTTCTAAGAAGATTCCAGCCAACCTGAGCTGAGATTTGAAGTACATGGGTCCAGACTGAGAAATTAAGCTAAGACAGTACTGATCACGAGTGTCTCAATCTCTTTTACCAGTCAGTACAGTAAATTGCTGATACCCATTTGCTAGATCCGTATGCTTCCATCAGCACTGTTGACCACACAGAATCTACTTGTATGCACAGAAAAATTACACAGCTGCTCCTTAAGTTGTTCTCCTTTTTAGGATTAAGTTTGATATTGCAATGGCAAAAGGCAGGGAAAACTACTTCCTGCCATTACATAGCTGACACCTAAGTGACGCATGTGAGCTGGTTCAAGCTACACAAGAAGAAAATTATTCTTCTTTTTTTTTTTTGCCCCATAGGTTTAACACGCTGCTGACCTAGAAAACTGAACTAGTTCATTTAAGAGACAACTCAAGTCAGTCAAAACACCAGTGATTATGCAAGAGGAGCAAAAGGAGCATAGGTTGAGGGATAACAGGACTTTTCTGTAAAGCAAAATTGCAATCTCAAAAATCCTACATATTGTTTAAATAGTCTGCAATCAGCAACATCCTTATTTAAATATCATTAACAGAATCTAGACATAGAATCACAGAATCACAGAATCACAGAATCACAGAATGGTTGAGTTTGGAAGGGACCTCTGACAGTCATCTAGTCCCACCCTCCTGCTCAAGCAGGGCCACCTAGAGCCAGTTGCACAGCACCACGTCTCCAAGGATGGAGACTTCACAACCTCCCTGGGCAACTTCTGTCCGTGCTGTCACCTTCACAGTAAAACAGTTTCCTGGTGTTCAGAAGGAACCTTCTGTGTTTCCGTTTGTGTCTCCTGTCCTGTCACTGGGCACCACTGAAAAGAGACAGACTCCCTCTTCTTTGTACCCTCCCTTCAGATACTTGTACACATTGATGAGACCGCCCCTGAGCCTTCTCTTCTCCAGGCTGAACAGTCCCAGCTCTCTCAGACTTTACACATGTGAGAGACACTCATAAAATTCTGTGAGGAAAATTTTTGATATTCCTTCTCCTGTGAGGTCAGGTGATGGAAGACAGGATGCAGTATGCATTAAAATCTATCACTTGATCATACTGAGGTGTCTATGGGACATCTATAAGTTTAGGCTCCCTTTATAATAATTTGAAATCTTGTCTATATAATCGATAGAGTCTAAAGAGTGATTTATCCCATCCCAAAGTAACTGTCTAAAACAGGCAAGCTGAACCATGTTCTAAAATTGCTTATTTCAATAAAGGAGGCATAATGTAATTATTTACACTGAAGGAGACTAAACTTGGACAAAATTAGTGTCTCCTGCAAGTTACATAGAACGCTAAAGTGGAATTTGTTAAAACTTATAAAATAAAAATACAACTGAAGTGTGCTTATTCTGCACAGAATGTATGCAGGGGGTATTCCAAGGCACTGAATTAGTGTTGTGGTCCCTAAAAATAACTTCAAAATTTTTTTTTAAAAAATCTGTTCTCAACTGCATAATTCTCATGTCTTTGAAATAACAACACTCGAAGGTTTCGTTCTTTGAAAACAGGCCTCATGAAAAAGATTTTTCTGGCAAACAAATTTACTACAAATGCACTATTATTTGGTTAATGGTAGAATATTACAAATGTTGGCCTAGACTATAAAGATATTTATATCAGCCACTGTTTCTGGGGTCATTTCTGAAGTAGGATCGAACACAGGACAATTTTTATTGCAAGGAAGATATTTACTGTATAGGATAGTGATCACCTAGCAATGTAGTGTAGAGATTTAGTCTTGGTACACTATTATATTCTTTTTTTTGTTTAATGAATAGTCTCTGAAACTTTTGTAACTTTTTGCACATGAAAGAAGTATATACAGTGGGAGAAAGAAGAAATTATGGATGAGCTTCAGAGTGGCTTTGATAGGATACAGATTCGGCTTCCTTTTAATCATCTGGATATCATCTGGACAATCATCTGCTTCTTCATAAAAGAAAACAAACACTAGACATTTTTGGCATGAGATTTAAGTTGGCTGGTATTAAACAGCAGCTATAGATCAAGTCCCTCCACAGTAACCCTTCCCCTCAATAGAGATTCTAATTTTAAATATTTAGGTTTCCGTGTAGATGAGACTGTGTACTTCTGGAGACATACTCATGAATTTGTTTATAGAAAAGGGGTTGAGATGAAATTAGGTGTGTTTTATTATTTGAAGACTTGTTATACTCTGTATGTCAGGAGAAGTTTAGCACTGTAATTAATGTTTCCATGAATTAAACACAAGAGTCTAGTACATACGTGACAGTATTTAAGAAAAATATAAGGTTGCTCTATCATCTGTTTAACAGATTTTGGCAGTTCATATTTCATGTTCATTTTGAATATTAGTGAATCTCTGATTTTTCTTCCTTTAAAACACCATTGTTGCATTGAATGGGAAAGAAGTTTAAATCTATATTACTACAAAGAACAAGAAAGTCTTTTCAATATTCTCCAAGTATTCAGAATATTTGACATGGAGTCTAGGCTCTGATATGAATCTGGGGTTGCACCTCTAAGTATGCCTCTTCGATCCTGGAAATAATTCCAAACATTGAAAACATTCAGTGTTGAAATGTTTCTTTACACATCCTATTTCCCTTCAAAATATTGCAAATAATATTTAAAATATTTTTGCCCATTTACAAGGATATAAGCCAATAGCTATATAGACAAATACGCTCTACTGGATGATCTGAATTCAGATTTTCAAAACCTTACAGCTCTGAAAGGAAGAAAAAAAAGTCATCAAGATAGGTCAGCGCTTACCCACTCTCATTACTGTCAGTAAGATCTTTGACATGTGGGAAATCTTTAAAAATCCAGGTACTTCTGTACGTATTGAAATGCGATGTGCTAGATGTTGTGAAAATCCATCTGATAAAGTGAATGATCTTTCAATCCAGTTTCTTATGTCAGTGCACACTAATCAAAGGATAAATCCAGCTTGTTTTACTCTCACAGGCATTCCATTAACTGCCTGTGAATTGGATATTTGGGTCTTGAAGAGTTTGTGACTTAAGTGCTTCTCTGATATTGGATCTGGAGTTACCAGGAAACTCAACTTACTAAAATTTTTCCCCGAGTGAAGAAGGCTGGAATCATACACTATTTTTCAATATTCTGAAGGAAAACAGTACAGTAGCTGAAACCAAAAGGAATGCAGGGGAGCCCACAAGCAGCATCCAGTGCAAAATGCCTACAGAGGATGTCTTAAGAGGTTCTACTCTTCAGAAGCTAACCACAATGTTATTTTTTTGACAGAAGATAAGTAAAGAAGCATGGTGATGACATGCAGGGAGACAAGGTCATGCTGACAGAGGGAGGTGGATTTTAGGAGAGACGAGGGCAGGAGAAATATGGTAGATCACAGACTAAAAATTAAGATGGAAAAACAACCAGAATATGAAGAGACATTTTTTATTTTACTTTTTCAACATTTTTTTCGATGGTTTAAGTCCTTTACTCCAGTTCCCAATGCAGAGTCCAGCAACAGTTTCAATGACAGAGCTGACTCCATGTCATCACAACTGTACTGCCTCCTGAGATGGAGAATGCAGGACTAGCTTCACAGACCATTTCTTAGCGTTGTACCAAACAGAATATGTTCAGAAATTATTATGTTCAGGCAGAAGGAACTACTATTTGGGGGGGGGTGGGGGGTGGGGGGTGTTAAGGCTTACATTTTTAGAGAAAATTACGTGAGTGACACAAGAACAATTTCAGTTAGGATATATTCCACGTTTCCAAAGCCAGTTTCCAAAAGAGTTCATGACTTCATGTTAACCAGTTTTGCCACGTATATTTATCTCTTTTTGTACTATTGAAGCTATTAACTGACTAAACCCATATTAAATTAAAAAGCTATAAAAGATTAACACTTCATTTATTTTGAAATGCAAGCTTAATTGAACGTATGTTTTGACCTAGAGAGGAGCTTGCTTGTTTACCCATAACCACGCAATGTGCATGTGGTGAGATTGCCACATAAATGGACTGGCCAAGTGAAGCAAACAATCTAGATGATGAATTTGGTCTCTGACATTTCTGACCTTTGATTGTATCAGTGAAAGCAATATAGTCTTATCAGAGATATACAGTCAAGTGAACTTATTCCAGGAAAGTAGTAATGCAAACTGGAAAATAATAGAGAAATATATGAAGATTTCAGAACAGATAATAGAAATAATTTCTTTTCATAATTTTCTCCCTAGATTCTTTTTCATTCTACCTTCTAATTACTTTTCAAGGCCAGTGGTTTAACCGTCACCATTTTAATTAGGAGACACTTAAATGCTCTATGATGAAAAAAAATAAATTGGGTAGCTATTTACCTCTTTGTCATTCCTACCAGTGGATCTTCTATGGCAAAATAATATGTTGCTTGAATTGCTGACTAGTTTTCCTTAACTAGCCCACAGGGGTATTTGATATCTGCAGAACATTATTAAGACTATATGTAACTTAATCTTTAATGCAACAGACTTTTCCAAACAACAGTTTATAAACACATGCCATTCTGTTATTACTCCAAGGGCAAAGAACCAGACTTTGCTCTAAATTGTATTAGCAACAATTTTCCCCTTTTGAATGTGTGGAGTCATTACAAATTTGTACCAGAGAACCTGAAAGTAGGATTTTTCCTACTGTACAGCATAAATCAAGCTGTAGCATGGATATGATCCATGAGCCACACATGTTGAAGCTAGCATACAGGCAGGCACAGCATGCAGAGCTCCCACTGCTACATCATGACATCATGCTGCCAGTGGCGGTAACTCACAAGAAAATGTTGGTGACCCATACCTGGATCATACAAAACTTGTGAATATGTACAAAGACAACTGTGCATCTGCATTTCTTTCACAGAAAGAAAAGAAAGTTCAGGTCACCAATTTCTCAAGAACCTAAATGTTCAACTCTATGAAAATCTACTTAAGGACTTGGAAACTAGGGACTGAGTAAATCTATGTTCAGCAGTGTGCAAGGGAATGGACTTCATAAGCCAGACAGTCCTTTTCCATCATATGTTCCTAGTACGAGAATGGAGTCTAACATAAATTATTTGAATAACTTTTTGAAGATAAACTGTAACAAATTTAGTTCCAGTATGTAGCTTTGAATCACACCCAAGCTAGATACTTCAAACAGTCAAAAATCACCTCTGCAAAACCTCCTGGGTTTTTATGATGGAAAAGTCTCTTCCACACCATAATCAGGCTGTTGACACTACAATAGTTTGGTTTTATTCTGTTACAGTAGCAATAGTGGAAGAGTTATAATAAATTGACCTCAAATTTCTTACCATAAAATTCATTTAGACAAAAGAAAATGGTTAAAATCTTTTTAGCTGGACTAATTTAACATACGCTCTGTTGCTATAGCAATCGCAGCAGAGCAATAGAAAATGGGAAAATACCCCAATACTGAGAGTTTAACTACAATTGATTTGCCTGATGCTAGGTAGAATTAATACAACAGAACACTATTATACATTGGTCATAAATTGACACCATCTAGCCACAAAGAGAGCATCAAAAGGATGCCTTTGCAATCATTTATTGAAGAAAACCTGATTGGTGTTCTACATTCACACTATATGAGCAAATAGTGTGGACCAGTAGGTGCAAGCTGGTGATGTATGTATTACAGAGGTGTTTGGTTTGGATTACTTCTACTCTGGTCCTGTGGACTGAAGGCCCATGAAACAACTGGAGCCTCCCAAGTGCATTCCTGGAATCCATCTGTGAACTAAAGCAGGGACAGTGCAGACAAAAGTGCACTCCTAATGGTAAGGGGAGAACTAGTCAACAAAATCAATGGAGTCTAGCTCCATGCATGCTTATTTTTCTCTGTGACTGTAGTGAGAGCTTGACATGATGAGCATATTGTAACTTTCTAAACCGAGGAAGGCAAATGCCATGTTCTCCATCTCAGAAGATGAGGCTGCTCTCTATCAGCACTGCCCTGTGTGAGTTCTCCCATATCTACTAAGTGTAAACTATTCCCTCAACCGTTCTCTTCATTCTATTCAGAATAGACCTTCTCCTCTTCTTCTGTCTATTTTCTGGAAACTTAGTGGCATGTAACCTGCTGTTTTTCTGTCTTGGTTAAAACTGGTAGTAGGTTCAAAAATTATAGGGGATGCTCTGACAGGTAAAAATGGAGAAGGACCTCTCAATCCTCTAAACTTCATTGCTTTAGGAAAACATAGGCTAGAGCACTAAGAACATCACCAAAATCATAGCAGAAGACTCAAAAAAAGTATCTACTTTAAAGAAGAAATACCCAATGCTTTATAAGCTTTGCTGTCAAACCCGGGCTGCCTCACCCAGTGTGTGAGAGCAATGGGACGCTGCAGATTTTTTTAGCTGGAGCCACTAGCTGTTAAGCAAATATCTTTCTTTCAAACCGTTCACTTCCATTTTGGTTTTAAGTTACATGGGCAAACAGAGCTAAAAGAACAAGCTGAAGCAAAAAGACACTGAAATTCTGCAAAGAAAAAGGCAGTCCTTCATTTTTTTTGTATTCGCACAAATGGAAATCTGAAAAGTGAATGCTAATGGTACTTTGAAAGCATTGAGTATCTTGGGCAATTTAAATCCTTACAGATTACTGCAGAAAGAGAGATATTTACACAGTTATTCTCTGCCAGTATCAGAAATTCCCCTTTATTAAACAACTTCAAATAACAGCTTAGTGTTTCCAAACTTAAAGAAAATGTGAAGTGTTATGTTTTCCACGGAGAAAAAGAGACAATATTTTCTTTTCCGGAATAAGTCATTTTACATTAAGCAAAACAACAAAACCAGAAAAAAAACTAAAAAAATCAGAATTGCCAGTTCCATCTGAGAACTGCAGCTACCCCCAGAGTAAGCAAAGTCCTGGAAGCATATGCTGCTTGGAAAATGGAATCATTACTGCTGCATCTTATGGTTTCATATACTACAGTAAAGGCACTTCTGCCACTTTCTTCTGGAATTAGAAAATATTTCGCTGCATGATTCAAAAGTTTCTCTGTATTTGGTTTTCCTGAGCTTCTGTCAGCAGCAGTTCATATTCTAAAAGAAGACAGAGAAAGTATCTCTTATAAATACATCATTTATGTAAGAATAAAGTATTACAGATCAGTCTGGAAGTGGTGACATTAACAATAAGAAAGTTTTTGAATAAGACAATTTCTTGAACTATCTGTGAAAATAACACAAATTGTTTCAACCAAGGAGCAAAGTTTCCTTCCTCAATTTCCAATTTGAAGATATTGGCACAGAAGAAGCAAGGATAAAGGAATGCAAGACAGAGACAGACTAACTACAAATGTCTTGGCTAGGATGGTACAATTCCATACTGTGGAAAGCAAAACCAGGACAGAAAAAAAATGACCTATAGTAAAGTATGAAAACCAGGACCCTACAATATCTTAATGTCACATTAAGAATTTAGAAAGCAGGAATGCATCCAGTGATGAGTGCACTGATAGACTTAATCTAGGATCTTTAGATGATTTTCAGAAAATATCATACAGTTTCAGATCTTTCCTGACAGAAAATCAAGCTTTAATGAAAAACTTTTAAAAGGGAGATTTTCAGCACGGAGTTTTCAATCAAAACAAGCATAAAGAAGATAGTAGAGCAGCCAGCAGCTGTGAGAGGTAAGCACAGCATAAGAGCTCTGGATTTAAGTTCCTGAACTGCTTATACAAATTTGAGTGGCTGCATCATGAAGGGCTGAGAGTGTGACTGAGTAGTCAGTGATCCTGTGGTTAAGACATCCACGGGGCTGTGCAAAGAACTAGTTGTGCAAAGCGTGGGTATGAGTGATATTCTTATACATTGCTGCATTACTGGCCAGACTATTCTGTGGTGGGTCTCTTGCCTTCAGTTTTGACCAGACATGCCACCTGGTCGAAACATACCAGTTCCTATACTTTCCAATAAAGCAAGTTTCACTGGAAAATTCCCAACCAGCTCTCATCAAGAATGGGCTCTTGTGTGTCAGGCCAGATGAGCCACCCCACCACCTGACAACCTTTCTCACACTTTTTGGCAGGTAGCACTCGGTACGAATGCCAATGGGCATCATCCCAGCCCCGGAAGGTGTTCACTGTAAATTGAAGCAGGCATCAAGGGGACTCCCACGAATTGAGACAGCAGCTGGGAACATTCTCATTACTAGAGCAGAAAGGTCTGGAGAGAAGCAGCCCATGATCACAGCATCAAGCTTCAGCAGATGCCTACACAGGTGCTAAAGTAGAAATATTGGGCTGAAAGCAAACCAGGGGAAAATTATGTTCAGATTCCAGTTAGACAGTATGATATGGAAAGCCAGAAGTGCAGCGCCCAGAAGAAAAAATAAAACCAGACTGTGGTGATGTATCTTTTCAGATACTGCTATTACCTATGAGAAACCAACGCATCCTTCAGGCAATTAATTATGCAGTGTAAAAGGAGACAGAGACACAAGAACAGAACACAGGTAAAGTGTTAGTCCCAATGTACAGAATCCTTACAGGACAGCTAGAACTGCACTGCCTGGAGCAGCATTGGCACCACATGAAAACCCATGGTCATATTCCCTGAAAATGGATGAGTTAGTGGGATACGTGGTGTCACCACCAGTAACCATCACAACGAAAACACCACATGCTGCAAGACTAAGCACAATTTGCTTTACTAAGATGCTAGTGTTATGCTGCAAGGATAAGGAACAACTCACTAACAGCATTACTAATGACAGAGATACACATCAAAGCATGCCTTCTGGAGACAAGTATTCTTCCAGCTCCATAAAACAGAAAATATATGCAAAATGCAACACCTTTGTTTCTCTTTTGAGAGTGTTGAGAATGGCAGACAGTAGAAAAGTCCATACTTCAGAACTAGCCATGTCTCAAGGAGTAAACACCTCAGGAAGTTAGTCCCTATTACAGACAAAGCTACAAGATGGAGCTTTGTTTAAAAAGGCAGGGATAGAGCAGTAGATCCAGAGGATTTCGAAGTTGCCACAAATGCATTCATCACATGTGGAGAAAGATATGTCTGAGATAAGCTGGAGGAACACCTACTTCACAAACAGAAGTGCTAAATCAGGTGCATATGCAGATCTATGAAAAAATATTCATAGTCCAACAATCAACAGAACCAGGAGACCTGTAATAGATCTTTTCCTTATTAAAAGTTACAGAAATTACAAGATAGCAACAGATTAGTACTCAATTTTCTAGGAAGTGGGCTGAATGGAGGACAAAACTAAGCTCACAGGCAAAAATATCTGTGTTGCTTATAAAGCCTTTTAACTGGTTGCTCTGATTGTGTTGAGACCACTAACACCACATTGACCAAGAGTTTCTTATTGCTTCTTTGCACTTCCCTATCATAATTTCTACTTGTATGCACTGCTTCTCAGCTTACACATAAATTCAGACAGAGACTCTTTTTGATCTTTGAAAGGTGTGTAACAAACCTGACTTGTTGAGACAACAGGCCTCCATGCCCCACGGTAGAACACAAATCAGTTAGTGTCAATTGGGAACTTAAGCACAAATTATCATCTAATAGGTGCTTTGAAAGCAAATTAAGACAGAGTTGCAAAACATCCTAGAGTGTCACAGTAGTTATGACCCATACGACGAGGGACCTCAGAAAAGGATGCATCAAAGAATAATCTTTTTGTTTTACCCTCTAGCAGAAGAATAAATGGCAGAACAGAAAAAGCAGTAAATGATAGGGGATGGTAATGATCCAAAGATCCAAGGCCAGTGCAGGTCAGCAGATCTGGGTACAGTCCTCAAGGAACAGGAAAATGCAAAAGCCCGAGCTGCACTGGAACAGGGAACATGGGAGACATGGCAGGAGGCAAGGCAAGCAAAGACAAGTTATCAGTGATCGGTCTTCTCATATGTAGTTAGGCCAAGGCCAGGATCTGAATTTAACAAGAATCTCAATGACCAGTGACGTCCAATGCTTCTGATTTTTCTGTAAGACTTGCAAACAACATCAGATGATAGCAAACAACACCAGAAGAAAGCCGGAAGCTACATTATATAAAACCCAAACAAGCACATAGCGAAGGCTAGTAAAACCATGATGGCACGAAGGGAAAGGATGGCTTCCTAGACATCTGCACGCTGCTAAAATGTCTGGCCTCAGCAAGTCAAGAAAGGCTTTCACAGAGGACACACAATAGTTACTAAAGGAACTTGTATGTACAACTCAAACGGAGCGACACAGCCTGGAACCTTGCATTAGTCACTTCTCAAGCTGTGAAGAGATGTTCCCTCCTGGCAAAGATGTTCAAGACGTATATATTGAGCTTGTACTAACTCAGTGGGGATAAGTTATAAACCGTATGCAATGGAGACAGTTTATATTTTCTCCGAAAAATTATCAGTATTGAGATGTGCACTTTCCAAAAACAGCATCTTGGAAACACCTCCAATCGAGACCTCATACTCAATGCTAAGAGAGGATTTTCTCTGGATCTGCCCATGAAATTCTCAAGACAGTTCTGATAGTCATGTTGGAGGAAGCTAGGACTTTTCCTTCTTCAGCCAAAGGTGAAAACCAATAGTGTGAGAGCATCCCTTACTAAAACAGAGTAAATTATTTATATACTTACAAGGATTTACATTGCATTGAAGCAGATTTACAGCAATCAAATGAGGAAATCAATGAAGTGAGCGCTGACAGATACAGGGAAAAGGTTAAGAAAGTCATCACAAGTTTTTCAAACGTTAGCTGCAGATGTTTGTCTACAAATAACTATTTAACTTTGCAAAATAAGTACCTGTTCTTAGCATGCTGCTCCAGGCAGTGTGCAGCATGCACTAGGGAACTCCAGCAATCAAAATCTAGGCAGGATTTTGATAAGAGTAATATTGAGATTAGAAACTTAATTTTAATTTATGGTACCTGACTGCTTTTGTGGGCCTAAGTCACTTATTCAAAGGCGTATTTGAAGCCAACGGCAGAGTTTGAAACTGTGTTTTGACTTATATGTTAGAAATCTGTGCTGAGGCCATTCTTATGTGACTAAATGGAAGCTGAACTTACCAGGTTCATAATCCAGAAAATATATGTGGAACAGTGCCCTTGCTTATCTTAAAGTGGAGATAAACTCTCTTGCCTTTTTTTCTGAGAGTGACTTTGTTCTATACATCACTTTTAACTATGTCCTTTTTTTTTTTTTTTTAGGTTTTTTGGAGAGAGAGAGAAAGGCAGGGAAGGAGGAAAGAGCAGGATATCAGTAATACCTTTTCAAAATTATTTTGCAAATAGAGATTTTACTTTTCTGTACATAAAATTTTGCTCAACTTGTAATATCAATTTTCCCTGAGGCTACAACAGTCTTTTATGCTTATGTAAGGGAGAGAACTGAGACCTACTGTGTCTGCTTTCAGATATCTATAATCTGTCCATGACTTAATGTCTCCTCACTCTGCGGAAGATCCTGCCTTTGGATAACACAAAGTTTTAGAGATGGAAAGCAGGAGAGGGAGCCCATCTGCTAGCCACAGGAGCTTCCCCTGCTGACCTCACATATTTCCACTTGAAAATTCAAGGAAGAGTTAATGCCTGCTTCAAAGCTTCCACTCTACCTGGCTGCAACCCAAAGCTGCTGGGGGTCTTAGCATGTGGTAGCCAGTTTGCATGGCCATGGGGCAGGGACTACACTGGGCACAGTGAAAAACAGGCTCTAAGCTGTACCCTAGCTTTCCTCATTCCTATGAATCAAAGAATCACAAAATGCCAACCTACATCTAAACACAAACAAAGCACAACCTCCTGTTGTTATTGAAATTTGACATTATTCCAGAAATGAACTTATACATCCACAGGCTATGTGATTCCCAGAAAGCACCGTCAGTCATTGCACTGAAACACCTGATTTACTATACACAGGTATGAGGCAATTACTACATATTTATTACTTATTATTTTATTATGTGTTTATTTTGGAGAGGCAATAGACTATCCATAATTAGGTTTGCATCCATTACAAAGCCCTTTTTTAAGCTGTTATATACCTTTGACTTGCCTTGGCTTGAAAATTAAAGCATTTATTCCGCAGGCAAAGGGGAATGCGTCCTGTTTAGTTTGAAAAAAAAAATTTTCCCAGTGCTTCAGTTACTGAATTTCAACTCAGAAACAGCAAAGCAAGTTACTTTCCTTGCTTATTTCATTAAGAAGGCAAAAAAAATATGTTTGATGGAGGAATTACTTCTACTTTGTTCAGCTTTGACAAGTTTCCTATGAATTGCTGGCTCTAAAGCACATGGGCCTTAGTCCTGCCATGAGTTCCACGCTTTCAAATGTCTGAGCATTCATGAAACCCGTGTGAAGCAAATGGGCATCTGTCTATTCGCAAATCATCACTCAGAGTCAGGGGTTTATGATCTGTTTTCCATCTGTTTCCCAGGCATCGTCCTCTGTGTGATCAACAGGATATTTTGTCATGAAACAAGGAAATAAACTAGTTTGAACTGAAGCACTGCAAGTTCCTTACTGGCACCCATTGTTGCATTTGAATTGGTGAGGGTTTTTTTGTATAAAAGATTCTATTACCAAACGTTCGTATGCTCTTTTCACATTATTTAAATCCAAAATCTTCTTGTCCTAAACAAAGTCCTCCCCTTTTAGTGGTAGAATGGTGGAAAGTAAAACATTTGATTAATACATTCCTTGGCAATTTCCCACCAGCACAACCAGAGATAGGATTGGTTTTCATAACAATCTTTTCCCTCAATAACTCTTACTAGAGATTCCCTTTAAACCTATCAGGGTCAAGCCCTTGCAGTCCTCAAGAGTACTTGGTTTTATCATGCCTCTCTTCAGTACGTAAATGCAGTTGGTTTTATTCCATTTTGCTCTGTTCCTTATGGAGAAAAAAAGTTTTTTACAAGTTTACAGCTTTTAAAAATCATAATAGTGACAATCATCCCACTGACTTCAAAATGTTTCTGAGTCTAATTTCCTCATTCTATTTCCTTTCAATATTTTGTGGTCATTCTAAATTAACTTAAGATTGAAATAACATCTAAAGAGAAGAGTTATTTTTTTCTTTCTTTCTTTCTTTCTTTCTTAGGCTATAAACATATTGAGACTTCCCAACCGGTTTCTCATTTGTTTGGCTAAAACACGTTTATTACCCCTTTCAGCTAACACGAAAAGGTGCAAACATTCGCCTTACTAAAAGCTTTCTGGTGTGCCGAGCTCAGAGGAATAAACAGGCTTGAAGATGCCAGCGATGGTCTGAAAAAGTAATTACCAAAGGGCTTTCTAGAAGGATTAGTGCCCTTTAATATGCTGATTAATCAGCTTTTAAGTAGTGAAGAACCTTGAGTAAGTCTTTCCAAGTAAAGGGAATGTCTTTACTAGCTAGTATAGGATAATGGTATTTGAAAAATAAAAAAAACCCGAAGTGCGTTTGATTGTATAAAAATTTTCAGAAAGGAAAAAGTGCTAAAAGTAACGCACTTATTGTCTACCTACACTGTCTGTATTACACACTTTATTTAGGCGTTTTCTTATTCTCACAGGAGCAGGCAACAAACACCCCGTGGACTTCAATGAGAGCGCAGCCGGGAGCCCATCGCCCGCCGACGACAACCCCAGGATCGCGACCGCCGCTTTGTACTTGCGCTGCGATCCTCGTAACCCCACCCGCTCCGTCAGGCCCCTCACCGACAAGCTCCTAAGGGCATTCAGCATCTCAAATTGCCTCGCACTTTGCCAAAGTAAGTGCTAATAGGCCTGCTCTTTCGAGCTCTAATTAGTACTGTGCATTGGAAATGGCTCCTGAAAGCGTCTGATGAGCTCTCAGTCGAAGCCACCCTCGAAAAGCAAATAAAGAGCAGATAAATACCTTTTGAAAAGCCTGGTTATAATTATTCTTCGGTGTAACACAGAAGTACTTCGCCTCTTTCTTACAGATAAACATAATTATTTGCAAAGGCTTCTTAACTTGTAAGTGGCTTGTCACACCCATATCTTTATATGAATTTAATGAAAGGAAAATGTCAAATGTCCCGTTGGGTGAAACAGGATTGAGTCTTTTGTCTGTGCACCGTGGTAAACTCAGAAGTATCCTTCCCTGATCTTTCACTTGTACACCTACTTTTGTGTTAATTTTCTTGCCTTTTAAGTGTTCTCCTCTATTGCAATCTAAATTTCAGAGTACAATTCACTATATATATTGATTCAACATTTTGTACGATTAATCTCCTTCAGAAAACACTGCTCTTGTGTCTTTATATGACTTTAGATACGGGAGTAGTCTGCTGGAATTAAAAGATCACTCACACTCCTAAAATTAAGCATGTGTATAACTGTTTGCAGAATGGAGACCTAAATTATCTCTTGTCTCTATTTCTAATATCTCCAGGTTGCATTTTCTATTTGCTGTCCTCTGTTGTGTTTATAGTTTTTACCAATATACATAAAATGCTTTTTGCCCATTCTTTGAGACCACAAATGAAAACAAGGAATACAAGCCCTGATGTCCTACAGGACATTTTTCTCCAGTGTCTCTCCAGACCCTTTGTTGATCTTTCCTAAGTTTCCAGCTGAAAATCTGTTCTGTGACAGATCAATTAAAAAAATCAAAAAACAAAAAACCACAAAGCACAAAGAAATCAGATTTCGTGATGCAGTGTATTGAGTGCTCTACTTCATTTACCAGAATGGATCAAATACATTCCCTGAATAATTCACCAAAGCCATGGCAGCTGTAGGGCTCTGTTTAAGGTCACTGTTAGGCACTATGAGATTGCACTGTACTATTAACTATGGGACAGAACAGCTTCTTTCTGATGGGAATAAATGCCCAGCCTTTTCTTTCATGGGGAGAAATGGCAGCCTCTTTAAAGCCATGCAATAAAACACCCATTAGCGTCAGTGTTATCCCCCTTACTTGATGTTTATTTACTGTACGTGTGGCAATTACACATATTCCAAGTTTAGCATCAAAGAGACTCAAAATTGCAGCTGTATAACAATTTGGTGAGTTTGAAGGAGGGAAGCAAAGGTTCCTCATCTGGGAACTTCTAACGCCTCAGCAGAGAGGATGTTTCTATCAGCACTGCGAGTCGCAGAAACCTGTGGTGTGCAGCAGGATTTGCAGGTTTTTCTGCCAGGCTGTTGAGCCTGAGGCTGCTATGGATAGTCTCAGTTGAAGACTGCACTAGCTGTGCTTGGAAACTACTGTACTTCTCCTGACAAAAATGCATGCAGTACATGAAGTTAAATATCATGGGTGCACAAAGTTAAGGTACACACATATTTGTCTGTATATTTATATATAGATGTGTGTATATACGAATTTACATGTGCTATATAAAAATGGGAGTCTGAGCATTAATTGTACATAATTCAAATCAAGAAACCAAGATAAAAAACATGCATTAAAGAACTGTAGCATACATGCAAACTTTGTGGCTTTAGACAAGCTTCTACAGCACTAGAAATGGAAGAAAAACTTAAAGTACAAGCACTGATGCATGCTGTCTGGTTTGCTTTCAACTAGTTTTCAATTTTTGAGCCCCTATACATTTTTTACTGGCAATATGAATGTCTGTTAGGCTCACGAAAATAAGCTTGTTTTTCTTGTATTGCAGGTTCCATGATCATTAACACCAGACCTGTCCATTACTGGAGTAAATGAAGTGCACATTGGAGCCAGATCAGGTGTGAATACACAATTGCATTCTGCCAAACTGGACACTGTAATGTCTAATGCTATGTTTAGGATCTTATACTAGCTTTGTGGGAGCTATAGATAGATCCATTCTGATCCAGCATAAAGTTCAATCACTGCAGGGAGACAACATTTGAGCCAGCAGAGTTTTGAGGACAAAGGTACCCATGCAAAAAAATACTAACGCATTTGAAGAGGCAGAGTGAGGTTTTTTAAGTTCAAGGGACTCTGATGTTGCTATCTCAGACTCAGTGGCCAAAAACCAGATTCACCACCACAGTAAATGGGATTCTTCAGGCCACATTTGATATGTTGTTTTCAGTGGTAACAACAGCTTAAGGTGAACCCAGGACTGCTAATGTCTTGCCACTTGTTCCCTTGTTCATATTATGGCACCTGTCATCATTTGTGGGGTCAAACAACAAACCGAACGAATGAACAGAGACAGATTAAAAATAACTCCAACAAAAAAAATCACGAGCTGGCTTCCTGTAAGGCACCACAAGCAGCCGTGCTCACACCGTGGAAAAGGTGGCAGGGGCAGGTCTGAGCAGGCAGCGTGCTGGATGGGAAAATCTGAAGCCACCACTGCTTGAGAAAATGGTATGAGAGATCGTTCACAGGAATCCTCTGCACTGCGCTCCTTCATCCTCCCTGCTTGAAAAGTTGTCCATGGGTATGGAAAGCTCCTCAGACCACAGGCTAAAGGCTATTCAGGCACATCTGATTTGCTGAAGGAGTAGCGCTAGAGACAGCTTTGGGCCGCTCACTCTCACAGAATGCTTGCAGCTATAATGACTTTCCCATCATCAGGTCTGCTTCGCCCAAAGTCTGCACACTCAGATCCTTGTTCATGAAGGGGTCCTGGTCAGGAAGGGTTCTCACCACCCACCCCAGCAGGCTTTCTGTTCTGTGTCCAAACCTTCTTCTTAAATACACGCTAAAGTGCTCTTCTGAATTAGGGCTTTTTACAACAGTCCGTTACAGCTCTGGAGATCAGTGTATGCCACTAAATACTGATGACAACAACAAAGGGTTGTTTGCATTTGCAAAGTGGTCAGTAATAGCCTCTTTGGTAGAACTATTAATTTGTGTGAGCTGCTCTAACATATTTTATAATTAAATATATACTTAATTTTAAAACAGCTGTTTAAGAAAATCAATTAGAGAATTAAGTATTTGGAAAGCATTAGAGAAAGTTTAAGAGATTTAAAATGCAAAAGAAGTCAGGCAGCTATACTTTAAAAAAAATCCTACCTCTTCATATTTAACTTGCCATTTTTTAGGCAACGACATACATTCAACAGTCATGTAAGAGATTATGGGTTTAGTTTTAACTCTGAATGCCCTCTTCTTGTTGATTTTATTTTACCATACTTCATGGTTTATTTTTTATGACACGCAGCCATATATATGTGTAAAAAGCACATTTATTTATAATTTAAGAGATTAATTTATATACAAGCTGAAATATACACAAGCCTAAGTTTCTCGGCTAGATCTCTTGATACTATTTTTAAATTGTATTATTTCACTAATAAGATGCAAGTCCAAGGGTTTAACATCGCCCCGGGAGTATTACCGTCTCTGAGGAACACATTGCTCACAGATGCGGTGAAATATCCATCACTGAAAATTTCAGCACTTTTAATTCCATCTCAGTGACATCAGTGGGATAACTGAAATATTACTCACATGTGGTACTCAGTGAGTGTGTGTATGGTTTTATCAAAATTCTAGGAAAGCAATTTTGTGTTTACCATTAGCAGTTTTTTTCTAACAAAAAATCAGAATGAAAGATATTAGTGTGGATAATATGGTGGATTAGTGGTACATTTTTTTTCATTATGACTAAAATAAGATACAATTTTCCCAAAGTTCAAAATGATCAGCAAACCTCTTCCTGTTTATTTTAGTTTCTAGCATTTTTTTCCCCCACAACATTGGGAAATTCATACTGTAGAAGTAGCTCAGCCAAACTTAGGGAGACTTTTCTGATTATAAATCACTCAAAGGATAACTCAACTACGGAGTGTCTGTGATTCACTGAAAGCCATGGCTTCCTAATCACTGCTGCCAGACTTGTGCCCAGCCTTATCATGTATGTGGTAGCGCTGCTCTGAGTTTGACACTGTACATGTGGGCCAAGGCACCTAGTAACACACGTTGTGGCACGGTGTCTTCTTACCCACCCAGGATGTGGTAGGATGCTGACACTGTTGTTGGTGTCTCTCTAGAAGGTTGCTTTTTCTGCTGCTAAGGTCAGCACAGTCCAAAGGGAACTGCACACTGAGCTATTTGCCTTGTAGCAATGCTAAAGCATCGCACCTTTTTATCCTATTTATTTCCTCTCCATAAGCTGCAACAGCAATAGAGAACACAACTGCAAGGAGTGTCCCTGAACTAGAAGTTTCTCGTTTGAAGATGACAGCACACAACCAGAAAAGTATTTCAAGATTCAACACATGCAACTCTCTGCACTGCTAAATATTTCCTTTGATAGACTGAAGAGCGTAGAGAGGCCAGTGAAAGGGGGCAATGACTGAAAGGAGATGGCTAGGCTGCAAACCTGGGAGGGAAAACAACAAAGGAAAAACTTCACAACAGACAATATTCACAGAAATGTGTGCTGATGGGTCTCTTGGCTTACCCTAGCAGAAAACCCACTTGAGAAAGTCACGGAGGGCCAAGAGAACTGCCATGGCCATTAGAAATGGACAAACCTCAGTCTCCTGGTGTTAGCTGGCAGCTAACAGGGCTATTTGGAAGGTGACATCTGCATTTCAGAGGCTTCCCAAACCATATTGGCTGAATGTGAGAGATGTAAAAGAGGCCACGGAAAGCTCTGCTTGTATAGGATTCCCAAAAAGTGTCAGAGCCATGAACAGGATTCATACCAGTATCCCTCGCAGTTTCTCCCAATTCCATATTAACAAGATCAATACAAAGAGGGTGTTGCAGACCATTGTTCACCAATCTGGCCAGCTGGTGCACAGTCCTAGTGTTCGCTGCAACTCCTGCTGGGCTATAGCTGGCATCCAGCCCAGCCAGACCAGCAGGCTGTTTGCTGCTGTCTGATCCAGCCTGCTCTTTGATGCTCCAGCTCAGAAAGTCAGACTTTATTGGCAAACACAGCTATTGCAAGGAACCACTTGAGCAGCTGTGGTAGTGGTGCAATGTGTGTTTGGCCAACTTCTCACCGGGACAGTGCTTGCTTATTTTGTTTTACATAGTAATCGGGAAAGCAATAGGCAGCAGACAGCAGAAAGGGGGCAGCAAGTCCAGACGACACTACAGTCTGCTGTGACTCACTGGTTTCCCAATGATGGCAATGGGATAGCTTTGTGCAAAATCTCAAGTGCTGCTTGCTGCGCTGTGACACTGGGTATTCATTTTGTGAGAGCTGTAAACTGTGTCCTCCTGTTACCAGCTTTCTGTAGGCCTCTCCTCTCCATTCCTCTTCACTACTCTCCTTTTATATCTGATCCCCAAATGGGATACAGTACTTCATCTCAGCCCTCACCAGAACCTTATTTCTTTCTCACACATAGAAAAGTCTAACTGATATACCCCCAAAACATCTTCTTTCATGTTTCATTGTTGACACATACTTATTTAGTTTGTGATGCACTACTAGATCCTTTTACCACAGGGTCCTCATTTTGTATTTGCACATGATACCTCCCTTAAGCATGGCACTTCTTTTTTTTACTAAATAAATCCTTAATACAACTTGTTACATCAGCAGACAACAAAGCAAAAGCTGTTACCACATCAGCAGGGTTGGAACTAGATGATCTTTAACGTCCCTTCTAACCCAAAGCATTCTGTGATTCTGTACTTACAGGCATATAATAAAATTAAAAACTACAACAATTTCTATTTGTGAGAAGTTTTGCTTATTACTGTTACAATGACATTTAAGGTACCTATAATAGAAAAGGTTTGAGAAATATGCTTACATATTAGTCTATCTATTTAATGTTTGTATTTGAAAGCACAGAGTGGGAATTACCTAAAAATCCAGGGTCCAGTCTAAACTAGTCATAAGGCTCTTTCTAGTCAATGGAAAAGGAGAAAATCCTCCAGAGGTTGATTCATTCCAAATGCCTTGATTACTTATCTTAGAAAGGTAGTAATCACTTTCTGGAAGTTGTAGTGAGGCTGGTGTTGGTCTCCTCTCCCAAGTAACTAATGACAGGACAAGAGGTAATGGCCTCAAGCTGCGCCAGGGGAGATTTAGATTGGACATTAGGAAAAATTTCGTTACTGAAAGAGTGGCCAGACATTGGAACAGGCTGCCCAGGGAGGTGGTGGAGTCACCATCCCTGGAGGTGTTCAAAAGACGTATAGATATGGTGCTTAGGGACGTGGTTTAGTGGTGGGCTTGGCAGTGTCAGGATAATGGTTGGATCTGATGATCTTAAAGGTCTTTTCCAACCAAAATGATTCTATGATGTATGATTTGTCTTGCTCCACTGGCTGCAGAAGAAGCCAGGACAACTGCTTTGGAATAGATACCAAACTTCCAAGTTGCTAAAATGACACAAGATAAGTCCCAGCTGCAGCTTATTGCCCCCCGGAACAGACAGTCAGACCTAAATTCTTCAAAGATTTAGGCCCTAACTCCCATTGACTTCTCACTGCGAGATTCTATTACCTACTGACTTCAGTGAGAGTTACACACCTAAACGTGGTGAACACTTAACATTGGGGACTGCAAAACACTGACAAAAATCTTACCAAATCTGCCCATGACAATTTAATCAGATACGACCTTCAAGCACTCCCACCTCTCCTGGCACGAAGAGAAATTTCCATCTCCGTTGCAGAGGGGAAAGGGAAGAGCTGAAGATGTTACTCTCTGGGAGAGCCGCTGCTACGTTCCACAGAGAGTCTCTTTCGGATTCCGTTTTTGGCCACTTCTTGATCTTTCTTACCACAAAACTTTTACTTATTTTAAAAGATCATTTTAAAAACCCCAACAAACTAAAATAACGAGTACAACAGGCCTGGCAGGTGCTTTATTACAGTAGCACCATCCTGAAATTACGTCTACTTATTTTTATTCAAATTGACAACATTTCAACTTGAGTGTTCCTTAATGACATAGAACTAACTCTTCTTTTTTCCTCCTTGAAGTTACATCATTGTAGATGTTGATTGTTTAATTGTCCTTCCAATCATGCACTTAACTTCCCACTTAGCCCCATGCAGGATATGACTTGAAGACATTAACGATCGTCACTAATGTGGATTGCCTTAGGATGTTTAAGTTTATTTGTAATGGAGGCAAACACTCACAGTTTGGATGAATTCTATAAAAGCTCGAACATTTTCTGCCCTAGGCGAAGTTTTCAGAAAGAGTTCATACGGTTTTTCTGGTTGTAATCGGTGCATTCAAATTATGCATAATTTGGTTTTCATGGTTTCAGTGTTGGATCACATAAAATCAAGTATAATTACTACCAAAAATAAATTTCTGTACACACCTTGGGATATTCATCGTGGACTTATGACACAGTAGTAGGAGATTCACAATTACTAGGAAATTATTTAAGAGCATTTTTATTGGTTTCCACAAATGCAAGTGAAATTGTATGGTTAATTGCAGGAATTGAAATAAATGGTCACGAAGTCTTAGTGCTATTATAAATTAAAAGTAATATCAATTGCTATACCAAATGAGCAGAAGAAAAGAAGAGTGGGAAACTTTTGCATTTAATTTCCATGAAAAATATTCCACGATACTGGATGAGATTCCTGTTTATACACACAAAGCGAGGAAGTGAAAAGGATCTTCTGCATCCAATAGAGAGTTTTCGTGGGACTCTCTAGTAACTTCCAGACAGGTGCTTGAGGCAAAACCTTCTATTGCCTATTGCAAGCTATGCTGTGTACGCAAGTGGCCTCCACAAAACACATGTCCTGCTCCACTTCTGCTTTTTAAGCAAGATAGGTCTCACTGGTTCATCTCTCTCTCCAGCTATGGCTTTAGAAAAACTTTTGTGAGCGTGAAGATTTTTTTTTTTTTTTTAGATGGATTAAATCGGGAAACCTGCAATAGGGAGTGATCATCTTGAGAGGATGAATTCTTCATTTCCTTCTCCCAGAAAGTCCTAAACATCTTCTTTGACTAGAAATAAAATGGAACTGGGAAAGTTTAGGAATAAATAGATAGGACATTAATTCTGCCAATACTCCTACAGGGCCATTTACTAATATGAAGGTGGATAGATGGGCCATTGATTTCTCTCTCATTCTATCAGAATGGAGATGTGTCAGAGCATAAGCAATGTTGTTTTGCTTTGCTTCTGCTTTTTGCCACTGAACACTACCTAAATCACTTTATTTACCCACGAAAAGTAGAAAATCCGAAATGAACACTAGGCACAGATTTGGATTACCTGGTGATCCAGGAGTACATGGGGACACTCTTAATTCCCGGGGTGGCTTTAGTGGACATAATCATTTAGTAGATGCAACTGTTCACTCCTTTTCACCTTCTGACATAAATCCTGCAGATTTAACTATATATAACCACATACAACCCTACGTTACTGTCTCTTGCAGTGGCTTGAGACTCCTTTGAAAATTGACTAAAAGACCTAAATTTTGATTAATCAAATTATTAAAGTAAGTAACATTATAAAAGATGTTCTAATTTTAACTCAGAACAGAAAATTAATAGTATCTTAATTTAGTTTTACTTAATTTAGCAATAGGTAAATTACTTTTAATAATCTGCCTGATTTGAAGTTGAACTTTTCTGGAGGTAGGTTACTTGAAAGCGGTGCCTGATTTCAATCCATTAATGATATGTAAAAAAATCATACTTAGCTTCTGGGTGTGTCTTTTGCCTGAAGTGAATGCGTATTTTAAACAATATATGTTTGGACTTGAATCCGTAAACCCATGTTTATCTGATTTAAAACAATCAGGGACTGAAAAAGACCCATTAGAGTCAACCTGTAACATCCCAATGAAGGGTCTACAGTTGACTATGCAACCTCCTTTCCTCCACCTCCAACCCACCCAGACTACTATGCTTGGTAGGAAAATAATCTCATTAGCCAAAGAGAGAGCTTGAGGGTCTAGTTTTAGAAGAATTTTTCTCTGCAACCGTGCTTCCCCCTCTTCAACATCATCCCCTCAGGCTGACCTATATTCAGGCTGCCACTGAAAGGGTCTGTCTTAGCCTAACCACGAGTAAGTCTTCTTCCCTGTGCAGCAACATGGAAAACTGGACAAGGGAATTATTCCAACTTAGAACTAAAGCAGAGAGAACAAATCTCCCTGTGGGAAGAAAGAGTTTCTGCCACAGGCTCTGAAATACAGCATATAAGCATTTTAGAATTCATAACATATTCAGGTTTAAAACATTTTATTGAGTATTTCGAGAAAATAAGCTGCAAAGACAAATGGATTAATTTTCTGAATTGATTTACGTTGCTTAATTTAAAACAGCTTAATGTATTATTAGCACTAAATATGCATTAGGCTTTTCTAAGGGCACAGTATTCCATGACTGCATGAGTGGTTTTCGAAATTACAAAACCAGAAGTTCTTGCCCTTTTCAAAATTTTCATCTTTTCTTTTTTTCTGCTTTCTTTTCTCAGGTTCTCTCTTGTTCCATAGTTCACGTATGCACCATGTGCATTACTGACTGCTATGATAAAATAAATTGAAAATGCTTTGTTTCTGTTTTTTCTTTCCCTTCTGTGTTAAAACTGACAGCTTAATGACTTCATTGCCGCTTAATAGTGAATCACTGCCCTTGCCAACACTCAAGATAAGGCAAGCTCATTTTTCCCAAATAAAAGCACTTTGCTGTGCACTCTGGGAATTGTAGTGCAAGGCTTAGTTAGTTTAAATCCATTTTTAGTAAGGTGCTCAATAATTCTCTGGAGCAACATAAATATGAAAGTCTTCCTCCTGAATTTTTTATTACTTCGCCAAAGTAGCAAGTACAGCCTGTTTTACCTGACTATGAACACAACGTGTTCAAGTGTCTCTGTATCTTAGTATAATGGTGTGAAAAATTGGACAGCTAGAACAAATGCTGGCCCTTCTGAAATAGAAGGAAGCTTTCCCACTGACTTCAGTGGGAACAGGTACAGACTAATGATGGATAGGTTTGAAAATCTGAATTTGGTACTGTCCTACTGGCTGTTTAGAATGGACAGGCTTTGTGGATCTAATGTGACTAACGTTTTTGAAAGGAAGAAGGCTGAGAAGAAACTGAACAGCTATGACACGCCAATGCTGCCATGACAGTTTTCATTTGCCACAAATTATTGAAAGTAACTAGTAAATATGCACTAATTTTTACCTTGCCTTTTTTTTTTTTTTTTTTTGCTTGCTTGCTTTTATGTTTAGATAAAAAGTGTGTTCCTGCAGTGTTTGGTTGTTTTCCCACAGTAATTTCCTTAAGGATCACCAGTGGTCAGTGGAGCACAAGCTGACAAAACACCACACAGCTCTGCACACCCTATGCACCTGAAGCAGTCGACAGTGGCACATGAGTTGTAGTTACTCAGGACTTGTCCGCTTGGCTTCCAAATTCTTGATTCCTGACTGAAACATAGTTTTGTTTCTTTAAGTTAAGTTGTGTCCTGAGATACACATGGGAACAATAAAAACAGGGACAAAGTTTCAGCCTTACAAATCTTGATACCAGGGGCTCCAAGTTCTCAGTGTCTGTCTACGATATTCAGGTGAAATGTACAAAGGTGTGAGAGAAAGCAGTGTCCATGAGCAGCCTGATGTCTGCTGCTGCCAAGAAGGGGTGTGTAAAGCCTAAAGTAATTGAATCCATCGCAGGGTCCGGGCTTACATATGGAACTTGAACAATAGGTATTTACTTAAATTACATAGATTACCTCAGAGATGTGGAATCTGCACACCCTGCCCACTTCCCTGAACCTCTGGAGCTGGGATCCTGTGGGGAACATAATGGGCTTAATTACGGTGTCTGGACTAGCCGCGCAAGACCCGGAAGGCAGGAGTTAACCTCACCTCACCTTTTACATGCCAGTGACCCCAGGCTTGGCTGGGAACCTGTTGGGGCCTCTGGAACAGTTTCTGGATTGCCCCGACTCGTGCTAACCGGTGCGCCGGTGAAGGGAAGCCCCGCACGGGCAGGGCCTTGCCGCCCTCACGCCTCGGCCCGCAGCCGGCAGGCGACTCTCAGGGCACCCAGGGCCCGCTGCCCGCTCCCGCCTGCCCCCGGAGAGGCGAGGGAAGGCAGCAAGGGCCCACACGTGCGCCCGCCGTGCTGCGAGGCCGGCCGTCGGCTGCGCCCCGGAGCGGGCAGCGGGCCCGGGGTGCTGCCGCCGCAGCCGGGCAGCAGCGGGGCGCGACGCCAGCCCACCCGCGGCCCTGCCCGCCAGCCTACACCCGCCAGCCCCGCGGGGCCAGGCCGGCCACCCCCGGCCGCGGCGGGGCGGGCGGGGGCTGCGGCTGTCACATGGCAGGGGGAGGGGGCTGCGGCGGGGCGGGCCGCTCTCGGGGCTCCCCCGGCCGCGGGGAGGCGGGCCGAGGCGGCGGAAAGTTTGCGGAGTGGCTGGCGGCCGGCGGCGCAGCGGTCCCCCCCTCCGCCCCCCAACTCCTGCTTTCTCCCTTTACTTTTTTCCTACACCCCCCCCCCCCCCCCCCCGCCCCCTCCCACCGCTTTCCCCCCTTGGCGGCAGCTCCGGGGTATGAGCGGGAGCCGCCACCCGCGCTGAGAGGCGGGAGGTCGCGCCGCGCCGGGTCTGTCAGTGAGGGAACGCCAAGGACGGGAGAGCGGGCAGCGGCTCCGAGCCCGCCATGCCCCGCCGGCCCCGCGCGGCGCCCGCCGCCCTCCTGGCGCTGCCGCCGCCGCCGCCGCTGCTGCTGCCGCTGCTGCTGCTGCTGGTGTTGGGGGCCCGCGCCGCCGCCCGCTGTCCCGCGCCCTGCCGCTGCGCCGGGCACCTCGTCGCCTGCAGCCGCCTGGAGCTGAGCCGGCTGCCCGAGCGGCTGCCGCGGGGGGCGGTGCAGCTGTGAGTATCGGGGCGGCGGGCACCGCGGGGGGCTGGGGGTGCCGGCCCGCGCCCGTCCGCCATCTTCTGCCCCTGAGGGCCGAGGTGTCCGGCGAAGGCCGCGGTGCCGTCCGCGGGCGGGCTGTGGGGAGGGAAGCGCGGGCTTCGCGGCGGCGGGGCGGGAGGTGCCGTAGCGAGGTGCGCGGGGCGGGCGGGGGCAGCGCCGGGGGCCGGCGGCCGAGCCTGTCAGCGGGGGCGGCGGCGGCCGCAGCGGGACAGCGTCCCTCGAGTGGGCTGCTGCCCCGGCGGTGGGGGCGATAAGCGCCCAGGCTGAAATCGGGCCCGGGAGCGCTGCTGGGTGTTTTGAGAGGGGGAGGAAAAAAAGTTCTGATGACTTTCTTAGGAAACGTGCAATAATCATCAAGTTAATGTTGATTTGTGCGTTGGGAAAACTGGTCTCGGTTTTATTCGTGCGGTTCTTCATCTTCATTCCGCGGTAGTTTCGGCTTTAACGATTTTGCCACCTCTGGAGCTTGCCCCACTCGGTGCGGCGGCACGGGTTACCTGCTGCCGCAGTACCGCACACTGAAATGCCACTTGCAGAAAATTTACTTTCAGTGACAAACTTTTTACGGAGAAAGCATAAATCATAGGAGCATTCTAAAAGCCTGAAAATAACTGAGGGACTTCACATTTGGTTTTGATCTCTTGTCACTCAAAATTCTTCTATATTAGTCGTATTAATTTTCTATTACATTTCCAAAGCAGATTGAGATAAGGACTTTAAAGTAAACAGGAAGACTTTCAATTAGTTGTGGCTAATTCTGTTCAATTGCCTCGTCTGGAGGTCATGCTGCTTTACTCATGAAATGTGGATGGCTGTATTGACACCATATGGAACTTAACATAGGAACGGCTCTGGGAGTTGAGTATTTCCAGGAGTGGTATAGGAAAGTGTGAGGGGAAAGAAACTTTTTTTTTTTTTTTTTTTTTCTTTTGGCTTATGTGATTGAAGCATACGAATCAAATACCGGATCTGCTTTACATTCAACAACTGGTATTGCTTCCTATTAAATTTCATCCCTCTTGTTCTTTTGAACTATTTGAGTATGCTAACATAAGTTTTCTGACAAGACCCAAGGCTTTTTTGATACTAAGCTAAGCTTCATAGCTTAGTTTCCTATCTTAGCTTACTTCAGCAATGTTAAGTTAAAATTTAGGTGTGACAGCATGCTAAAGAAAGAAGGAAGGAGAAAAAACACAGAACTTTCATTTTTAGAGTTGCTTAGAAAAGTATTTTGCTTTAGCAGTAATCCAAATTCGTCTTTTCAATTTGTGTTACTGAGAGACAATAAAACACATTGTGGGGCTTTTTTGTTAGCACAAGGGAGGTTTTTCTAATTAGAATTCCCTTGGTAGTGTAAATTGTCCTTATGTAAGTTCACATTCCTTTAAAAGTGTGAGAAAATAAGTTCCACTTGTATAAATAAGCTTTGGTCTGTTGTGAGAAACCCTGCTGTGATTACTCATTGGACAGCTGTGTCACTCGCTCTTAAACTCACAGGAGTACATCTTTGTAGGTGTCACCAAACCATGTGGTCAGGCCGCTTTTGTGTAAATATTTCTTTTGTTTGTGTCAAATGCCTTAGAAGTACCCTGCTCTTTCTTCCTTGCCCTCTTCTTAATAAGAGAATGAGGAAGAGTGTGGTGTTTGTCTGTTACCCCCAGCTACCCCAGTACTTGGAGCTGGGGTTGTGCAATGTGTAAGATTATAATGCATTTCAGTTTTACGTACACAAAAAAGGTTTGACTAGCTTGTATTATTGTTGCAACAAACTGTGTACTTACAAATTGTAAAAGACTGTTTATGAATTTTATTGGTATATGTTTACTGTGTTTCACATGGAAGTCCATAGCGGGTATAGCCAAAGGCTAGTAGTTTTAATTGTAGGCTTCCCAGCCCTCTTTAGAAAACAACAACTCTTAACCATATTCTCAACATACGCAGGCAAGATCTCCCAAGCAGGACAGTGAAAGCTCTTGTGCCTGAGAAGGTCTAGGCCTGTGTTAGGTTCACCCAGATGGAGAGCAGGTCAGACGAAGTTGGGTTTTTTTAAGCTTCATTTCACTCTTCCATGCCTTTTGTATTCAAATCCCTCGGTGAAATAAAATGAAAGTGTCTAATGTGGAAAGGCTGTATGACCTCAGAGTGGATAAGGAGAAAAACAATAATAATAATTTAAAAAGAAGCCTGAGTATTGAGCTATGTCTCCTTCCTTTTGGTGGCAAGTGTGAAGCTGCTGCTCACACTAGGGTGTAATCAGGTTGTAATTGCCAGCTTTACTGTGATTTTAGCCAAAAATACCATCTTCTGTAACCCTGGAGATATTGTGGAAGATAACAGTCCACTGAAAACTGATAAACGTTTGTAATGGCTTTGTGTATAAATAGTTTTGAAGTTAGATTTCCATTTACTTCCAGGATGTGTGTCTCGAGATTGCAAGAATGTGGTTTTGTTAGAGCTGGTGTAGCAGAGCCGGAGGTGGAGGGTAGGAGGAAGGGTGTTGAGTGTTGGCCAGTGTCCTCCGTGAGTGCCAAGTCGTGGTGGCACTGCTGTAGCCCTCGCCAGGTTCACCGAGGAATGCTAAAGCTGTTGGTGGGGCAGGAGGGAAAGTCTGAAAGATGGTTTTCACTTGTGTTTGTATTACATCTTTAGTATTTACATTTTATAAATCCTCTAGTTTTCTACCAGCATTGCCAGAAAAAAGGGCTGTATGGTTTTCACAGCTGGTTTCCAATATTTTCCAGACTAAAACTTGAACATAGCAAGCTGATTTATGAGTCACTTTGGATCAGTGTCTTAAAACAGCTACAGCCTGGCTTTTTGTTTTTCAGCTCTCCTGATTTCTGCTGAATTAGCAGCTCTATAGGCCCCAGTGGGACTGATTAAGAAGCTGTTGCTGGATTTGCATTTTAAAATTTGACTTGGGGCTCAGGTTTCTGAGTTCTCTAAGGAAGAAGATGATAATTGTGACTAAGTATTGTGAATTAAGTTAGAGTCTGAAAGTTATATTTATAAAATGTGTGAAGAAACTCTCACCCTCTCCCTTTATGCATTAGGCCTTCCTTTCAGTTTTTTATCACACAAACATTGATGTTCAGAATTACATTTCAGCTTTCTAACATAGAGACTTGTGAGTTACAAAAGATGGTCATACAGATGCAATGGAATATAGAAAATACTTTCTTTCATAAAATGTGTTCTTAAAGGGCCTCAAAAAACTATGGCATGCTTTTTCAAGTGGAGGCAATTCTAGTTAAATGTTCAATCACTTTTATTAGAAATTTGAGATGAAGAACAGGTATATATACTTTTTATTGTTATAAATAATTTCTTAATATAAATCTGGTTCCTGAAGTATTTGGGTGCATTCACTGTTACATCTTTCATGGCTTTGGAAATTCTAGTAGCAAAATTATCACAGAGGAGATTTTCTCCCCACTTGTAATGTGGTTTTAACAGAAAAGGAAAATTGAAGAAATGGAAAATGCATAGTAATAATCTTAGTGTTTTAATGTTGTCAGTTCTGTTTCTGTGAAGGAAGAATACTGATTTTTTAAGATATGTTGAGAAAGGCGTTGGACTGAAATGTACTTGTCGCTTTGTGACAGGGATGATAGATTTTTATATTTAAAAAAATGCCTCGGATACAGGGCTTGTAAGTTTCAGAAACTTCTGCAGGCTTAAGCTTCACTTAAGAGTGTTAGCAAAAGACAAAGGTTTTAACTCTTGGTTCACTTCCAACCACTGTGTTTTAACTTAAAAATGTAACTTGCAAGGCTTTTTTTTTCCCTGAAGTTTCTCATGCCAGTAGTACTGAAATAATGTTTAATAACATATTTATGATTTATATTTTATCCAACAGTTGATAGAAAAGCATGTATACAACTGTGTGAAACAGGCAATTCAGTATTGTCTGGGTCAGGGTTTTTTTGTTGTTTTCCTTTGGGTTTTTTGCAACTTGTGTTTGACAACCTGCTGTAAGTAAACCAGGAAGGTGGAATTTGTATGTGTATGTGTATTTTTTTAAAGTAGGTGCTATGTGGAAAATCTGAGGGTATTTTCAGTGTTAAAAAACAAACACCAAAAAATAGTTTGAAACCTAGTGTAAGTTGTTACGCTCACGGTTGCTTTGATAGACTCCAGATGGATGTGAGCTTGAGCTATGAGTGAAAGTGTCTGGCTCCAGTGTGGTGATCATGCACAGCAGTGGTTGTAATTGCAGGATTTTTATAGTTTAAGGACTCTGCCAGATTTTTTTTTTTTTTTAACATGTTATAACTCCAGCAGAACAAATCTACTCACGTCTGTTACTGTCTGGTAGGTCCTTTAGGCAAACATGTTTTAAATAAACCTTTCGCAGGGTTTTTAGATGAAATGAAGAAATGCAGGTTTTTAGCACTAATGTTGAAAACTCTTTGTTGAAATAATTACTGATTCCTAAGTCTTGTCTGAGGTATTAAGAACAGTAACATACTAGGCACTAACAGCCATAACTTCACTGAATTTTGGCTGTTTATTTGCATAGTTCTTATAATCCCTACAGACTAAAGCCAAATATTGAATTAAGTTTAAGGGTAAAAATTGTCTCTACTCTGTCTGCTTTAAAGGAGCACGTTAGATTCCTGTCTAGATCTTTGTAACAGCGTATTTTTTCAGTATTTACATTTAAGAATGCAGTATGAGAATTTCAAATCTATGCAGCTAATGTCTTCAGATGTTAAACAAAGGGATTTTTCTCCAGGCTATGGCCAGACGAATGTTTGCACTGGGTTTTTAAGCAGTGAAAGATGCAGTCCTCTAACTCAAGTGTGGTTAACCTCATTTACAGGAGAGCTCAAAATCATAATGATGAAACTAACATTTGTGGGTTTTTGGAAATGTTAACACTGTATTGGTTTTCCATCTAAGAGGAAAATCTGTAGGAGTTTAGACACCTGGAAGAAGGCATGGCTATATATTAGGTACTTGAGTCCAGACCTGAGTCTCAGTAAACGTCCCCTCTGCAGCCACCTGAATGTGGTGGAGGGTGTTCCCCTTCCCTAGGTGGCTCCCCCCAGCCCTCAGCCCTCTTTTTTGAGCTGGAAAATGCCTTTTGCACCTGTGGGTCTGCCCTGTGCACACTCCTGTGCAGCCCTAGCTTGGGAAACGTTGTGTGTATCTCCTCCCTGCCCGTGGCCGTGAGCCAGGTGCCGGTGCCACAGCTCTGCAGCTTGCTGGGCCTGATCCAAGTGGCTGGCTCAGAGCATTCTTTGTAATCGAGTATTGGAGGTACCCCTTGTCATGCTTGTACCTGCCTGGGAGTATTTCTAATGTGTGTTTTTTTGGTTTGGTTTTGGTTTTGTTTGTTTGTTTTTTTTTTTTTTTTTTACCTGCTGGCTCCAAAGGAGGACAGAGCGGACGATGGAATTGCAGGAGTAATGCATAAAGCACCAAACAGTTGGGGGATTCTAAACCATGGTTTTACTGTCCCCATGTGCTGTTGAAGAAACCTCCGTGCCTGGCTGGGTGGCAGCATTACACCTGTGTCTGAGGATATGCAATGGTGGGTGCAGAGAAAGTGGAGTTCTCTGGATCCGCAGTTGTTCAGGGCTTAGTCACAGAGTAGAACACCTAGTACAGATCCTGAACCGGGCTCGTTATAAGCCAGTTCTGGTCTGTGTGCAGCAAGGATATGCTGATCATAAGGTTTCTTCACTTCCAGAACCATAGATGGAGAGTAGACCCATCCATGGCAGTCAGGCCTGTGTTTGGCATGCTCAGTATAGGTGACTGTACTGACTCATATTATCCAGAAAAAATAAGGAATCCCAGAGTTTCCTCATAGATTCAGCTTCAAATACACTTCATGCCCATGTGGCTTGATGAGGACTCCAGGCATATTGGATGACTGTTCAGTGCTTAATTAGCAGTGAGAAAAATGTCATGAAGTGTGAGAAATTTCTTTGCTTGTACTTGATGCTACAGCAGCTCACTGCTGAAGCGTGCTGATGCAGTTCTTTATGTGTCTGCATTGCAAACTCTCACTGGAGAAAGTGTAAGAACTGCTTAAAAATAGCGCAGATTTTGTGTGCTGGCTTGGATAAATGCAGAACATCCAGCAAGTGCTTCATGGATGGCTGAATTGGTGCAGGTGAGGTAGTGACAGGCTGTAGTATGGGAGCAGGAAGGTGTGTTGTGGTGGATGCGTGAAGGGGGGAAGGTCTTCAGCAGGGTTAGCCTTGGTTACAAGATCAGTTGTGAATCTGTACCACTTCTGCAGATCTCTACAGACGTGTGAGTTTAAGTTTCTGTAATTAGCTTCTCTGCCTTCTACTGTATGGTCATTCTTTTATTTCTGTGATGTTTCCAGTACTTGTGAGGCTACAGCAAAAGTTTCTTAGGACTACTTTGTAGTGTTGTCAAACGTTCGAGAGGACATATGGTAAAGATGCATGATGTCTCTAGGGAAAAGAATTTTTTGACAGTGGTCAAGAAAATGTGTTGCATTCTTAGTACCCTGGCTTGTTTTGTAGCAAACACAGCAAAGATGCTAACAAGATTTCTTATAAACTGCATCAATGTATTTTTGGGATCTTCAGTACAGAGTGGCACAAGCTAAGGGCCACTAAGAGCTACTTCAAGTGTGATTAAGTGCGGTATTAAGGTGACTATCATACAGACATCTTAAAACTCAGAATTAGGCCTTTCTATGTCTATTTTCTCATATTGCTTGTTTGAGATCCCCATTAAATTTAGTTATGTAGGAATGTAGTCCTGAATTGTGTGGAAGCATGAAAATAGAATTGAGATTTATGGACAGTCCTCTTTTGTGTAGTTATGATCTGTGCATTGCTTTAGAGAAGTACCTGAGAAGAGTAAATGGTATGAATATTATGGTTGACTGAAGGAATGAGACTGCAATGAGCGTTGGTTTATGAATCTTCCTTGTAACAAGAGGTTGCTTTAGCCGGATCTTTTGTTGTAAAGGGATGGGGGAGAGCGGTTGTTGGTGTATACGAGTCGAAGTCTTAAAGATGTTTTTCACGGGTCTTACACACATCCCAATGAACAGTTCTAAATTGTTCAGAGGTATAGGAAATTCCTTGATGCTGCTAGCATTAAGCAAGGTATTTATACTTATTTATACTTTGTGTACTCAAACGAATTTCTATTCTAATTTTACTAATATAAAAAAAAACTTTTTATGTACTTGGAAACTAATGATAATGTAATTTGGATTGAAATTGTATTGCTTTACCCAATATTTTATGGCAAAACTGACAGGCTGTTTATTTTTGTAACTTCATAGGGACTTAAGCCACAACAAATTATCTTCACTCAAGACCAGTCTCTTGGATCACCTTCATAGTCTTCAGGAAGTGTAAGTTAATTTGTCTTAATTAATAAAAAGAAAAAAAAAAAACAAACCAAAAAAACCCCAACTGGAAAAAAACCCCAACAATCAGTGTTTGTATTTGCTAATTATATAGCTATTTCTCTAGGAATGATTGGTTGAACAACAAAGATGTTTGCTGTTTTGATATTTTACCTTAAGTGAAACTGGAATTATTTTTTAGTTTGGGGGTGACACTGTTCAGTAATTTAGCAAGTACCATGCATGTACTTGAGATTAATATCAAAGCTGACTCTCCCTTTTCTAATGTTAATAGGAAGTTGAACAACAATGAACTGGAGATCATTCCAGATCTGGGACCAGTCTCTGCAAATATAACTCTTCTGTCTTTGTAAGTAGAAATTACTCTTGTCCCTAGTTAGTGGAACTAACTCTACAGGGTTCGTGGAAATATGTGCATTACAGAGATTAAAGTAAAATAATTGGAAATAGAGCAGCTTGTGGTTAGGAAGTTGATTATGTCATATTATTTAGCAGGTAGTTTAAAATGTATATAATTGAGCTTAATCCTTGTAGTTTTTATGCTTCCTTCAGATACAATGACTGCATTAGAATTAATTTATGTTGTGGTAGTGCCCAGAAGCCTCAGCCCTGTTGTGCTAGGCACTGTACAAACATTAGTAAATGTTATACAAACTTGTACAATGCGGACTTTAGCACAAGACTTCAGAACTGTATCATTATGCATCTTGGCTGAAATCCCTCTTGTGTTAAATCATGGAAGAATTCCATTAACTTCAGTGGGCAACATGGGGAAATCCCCCTGAGACGCAGCTTCAGGACAGTTATCTAGGTTAGAAGATATTTTGCTGATGTCTTTAAAATAATCTCAAAAAGACATTTTAATGTGTGGCATGTTTTTTTTTTTTTTTACAGCTGCAGTTAATACGTGTAATTGTGACACACAATTAAGCCTATGTTCATTGTTTGGTTTGAAAGAAATGAGTAGGTTATTTGATGTGGCATCTGTAGTACGAATATAAAGTTGTAAGAGGCATATAGGGCCCATAACGAAACCAGTTGATTTTAAAGGAAATTTTATTCCTGAAGTTTTAATTTGAAATCAGTTTGGGTTTTTTCCCCTGTGATCTGAATTCTCTAAAATGTTGAAGGAACTGCTAACAAAAATAGTTACTGTCATATTATTAATTGGAAAAAAGAAAGGACACGTTTTTCATGTGTGGGATTTGCGTTTTATCAATTGGAATCTGAAGTGCCTAAAGCTGGTAATATGTAGCCCTTTGGCCGAATCCTGCCCTTGAATATAAATTGCAAGTTACCTTTCTTGAAGAAGCCTGAAGGGTTAAAACAATACAGTAAACTTTGGAAAGCTGTTCAGTTAATTAAATTGATCACTGTTCAATTGCTTACATCTGGTGATTTATAGGGGTTTGTTTTTACTCTAGGCCCAGGTCAGCTAAGTCAGCTGGTGCAGCCGCTGTGTCTGGACTGCTCTGTTTGAATAAGAACTAAGTGACATTTGATACCGATGTCATTTCTAACAGATCAGAATCAGAAAAGAATGAAAGAAAAAGCGTGTGGTGTCTGAGAAATAACTGTTGAATCTAAGTATATCCTCTGTTTTGCATTAGTGTTGACATTATTTTTATACTGCATAGCATTCTGTAGTTTAAGCATCTAATTGGTCTAGTGAATATATATATATATTTTATTATTTTTTTCTTTACCACCTTACTGTCTTTCTTTTTACCACAAGGTTGGAAATAGTCACATAATAAAGTGGTTTATATCCTACTGCCTTACTTCTGATGAATACAAAGCTGAGAATTTGTCTTAGCATCTCCTCTAGTCCTTCCTATGAAAACTTAACTAGTTTAGATTAACTTAAAATCATCCTTCTGCAGCTGTGCAGATTTTTATATCCCTTTGAGAGAGCGAATGAAAATCAGTCACTGTTGGATGGGTTGTTCCATATCTTTAGGTCACTAGCTCGGTTCATTTACGCAGGTGGTCAAACATGGAAAAACCCTTTGTTAGATCTATGCTCTGCGCTATATATACTGACACTTAAAAGGAAGAAAAAAAGAAAAAAGTATTTCTAAGAGCTGTTATCATACTACCAATGCGGTTAAAGCTGGTCTGGTTGGGTACTAGCTTGGTCTCATTCTAATTTCTGTTACTTTTGTGTGGTGTCAGGAGATTACTGAATGTAAGTGTGCTCCAGCTGAGATTTAGTACCTGTTCTGTGACCACAGAGAGATTCCTTGAGATTAATATGGTAGAAATAATTCATTAAGTGATGTAAAGGTTTTATATTAACTTAGGAATGTCAGTGTGTAATAGTCAAAACAGGTGTACGTAGAACATAAAATTAGAGTGGTATTGCATTGTTCAAAAAACAAAGCATCCTATTTCTTTTGCAAAGGTTTATCTTTAAAACGTAGAATAGTATCATAGAATTGTTTCAGTTGGCACCCTTTAAGATCATTGAGTTCAACCGTTAACCCAGCACTGCCAAGTCCACTGCTAAACCGTGTCCTAAGTGCCACATCTACACGTATTTTAAATACCTCCAGGAATGGTGACTCAGCCACTTCCTTGGGCAGGCCGTTCCAATGCTCGATAACCCTTTCAGTGAAGAAATTTTTCCTAATATCCAATCTAAAACTTCCCCTGGCGCAACTTGAGGCTGTTTCATCTCGTCCTATCGCTTGTTACTTGGAAGAAGAGACCGACATGCACCTCACTACAACCTCCTTTCAGGTAGTTGTAGAGAGTGATAAGGTCTCTAAGCCTCCATTTCTGACATGTTGGAAGTTACTTATGTAAAGATATTAAATATAATTTTACAGAAAAGAATATAAATAAAGAGGAATAAACATACAGCAGTTGTCTGGCATAAATATGTGATACAGTGGTATCATAGATGGACAAATATTCATTCTAATGATATTTTTTTAGAAGTGAAAAATATGTTCACTTATTTTTTTTGTGTGTTGGATGTTATTTGGAGGGGTTGAATCAAACTGAGTTAGTACGTTTAAGTCAGGCGAAGAGAACACATATGGAACAATTAGAATAGATTTTTTAGAACTACTCTTCAAAGAATAACTGTACTTGAAACATCTGATGACTTTCTTCAGGATTTTAAACTTTTTTATGAAAGCAGCTTGTGGAGCCTTTCCAAAACAAACCACTGTTTCCCTGTTGAGTCTTTGTTCTGACTTTCAAATAATAGCAGAAAAGAGGGTGCTAGTCTTTTGAAACTTGATTTGATTACATTTCTTATGAGATACATATACATTGGTTCGTTACTGTCACTTGAAAAGCCAGTTGTTTTTTCCAAGTAGTCTTCAAGGAATGCTGTGGAAGTGGTGCCTTCCTTTCTTGCCAAAATCTTGATTGTTATAGAAGCTCTCTTGCAAGAATTTTTTTTTCACTTCTTAGTGCTTCTCACTCAGTGGAGCCTTAGAATTTTACTTGTTCTGCAAGAATTTTCTTGCTCTGCAAAGGAAATTATATGGCTGGTGCGTCTACAGTGAATAATAGTGCAGATCTCTCCATACAACACTATATGTCTAAATCGTTTGAGCAGTATAAACAAGCAGGGGTGGATTATCATGTTAGTGTAGTTTCCATTTCTGGAGCTACCTCATTTCTAGCTATCTAATTGATATTTATCTAGCTTAGATATTTACATACTGTTGAATTATGCAGAGTAAACATACCTGGAGCAGTAGATGTTCCCAGTCTCATGGTCACAGTCTGTCTGTAACATGAAACAATGATGCCAACATTTCGTTTTTATGGATGCCACTTGAGAGTTGAGCACCATGGGAGAGTTGTATATCAAGCAGTCACACACCCCCCCCCCACCCTGGGAAGACCTCATGTCTGTGTGAAGGAGTATACAAGCACATGCAGGTACACTCTCATTACACGGTTGGAAATGCATTTATGATTTTATTCATGTGATGAGTATATATCTTGTCACATGGCGTAGAAGAGCTGAGCCTCCTGGGAATCTGGAAACTGCTGTGAACTAAATGGGTGCTCTTTTGGGCTAAGTCTGGTCAGGAGGCCTTAGGTTGTGCAGCTGTGATGTCTTGTCTGACAATAACAGATAAAGTACGTTCTGGATAGAACAAAGACTAGGATTCATCTTACCTACACTAAATTCTTGAAAGTTTGACATCGTAAGTATGAGTTACTAACTGTAGATCCTCTCTTCAGGATGAGTGGAGAAGAAAAGGTGCTCTCTGAAGTGATTTGACTTCCCTAAGATAGTTCAGATGACTTTCCTACTGAAGCCCACCTAGATAACTATTTTAAACTAACTTAGATATCTAAAGTTAGGTTCTTTTTGAAATGTCTAGCCAATGGACTGGGGCATACCTGTCTTATAGACCTTGCAAAGGTCTGATTGCATCTTTCAGCATGTTTGACCATTTAAGTCAATTATTTGGAATTGAAATTGCAGGGTGTTCTTTTTGCTCATCCACCCAGCCCTTTTCTTTGTGTCTTCTGTGAGAGAACACAGGAAGACAGTTTATCAAGGCAGAAAGAGAGAAGTTTGCCAGAGATTGCCAGCTCTCCGGTCAGCACAGTAGCACTAGCTGGGGCCCCCCCCAAGTGCTGTACAACATAAGCTTTTTGGGAAGAATAAGAATACCGAATTTAACAGCTGATTACTATGAATATGTAATGTACAGGTGCCACACACAGTGATGTAGGTGTATTTATGTATGTCCAGAAGTAAAATATAGTAGATGTTTCCTAACTTGCATTCCTGAAGTGCTTGTAAAAACAGTTAAATTAATGTAGAATTGCATTAAATGATTGTGGTAGAAAATTCTGCAGTTCTGGGAGAATAAACAAGTTACTTCTCAGTGTTTCTAGAGAGGTGGATCCCTTTTGTATCAGGTAGAGAAATGAACACTAATGTCATCATTCCAGGAGAACAAGCAAAGTTCTGAATTTGGTTCCTATTCTAATGACATTCCTTACCTAAGATGTACCAGGCCTCTCCTATTTATCCTGAAAATCTGCTAGAATCTGTGGTGTTGATACATGAAAAGAAAACTAGTATTGCCTTTTAGGTCTGTCATTGCTGTAAAGTTTTGTACCTAGGTTGAATCCAGAAATAGATTGAAACCAAGTAATATAAGTACAACAGCCTTGTATAGAAGTCCTGCATGGTGTTTAACTACCAACTACCATTTCACAGAATCACAGAATGGCAGGGGTTGGAATGGACCTCTGAAGATAGTCTAGTTCAGCCCCCCGGCTAAGGCAGGTTCACCTACAGCAGTCTCACAGGATTGCATCCAGGCGGGTTTTGAATATCTCCAGAGAAGGAGACTCCACAACCTCCCTGGGCAGCCTGTTCCAGTGCTCTGTCACCCTTAACGTAAAGAAGCTTTTCCTCATGTTGAGGCGGAGCTTCCTGTGCTCCATCTTGTGCCCGTTGCCCCTTGTCCTGTCACTGGGCACCACTGAAAAGAGCCTGGCCCCATCTTCTTGACACCTGCCCTTTAGATATTTGTAAGTGTTGATAAGGTGCCCTCTCAGTCTTCTCTTCTCCAGGCTAAAGAGCCACAGGTCTCACCTTTCCTCATAAGAGAGATGCTCCAGTCCCCTCATCATGTTTGTAGCCCTCTGCTGGACTCTCTCCAGTAGTTTCATGTCTCTCTTGAACTGGGGAGCCCAGAACTGGACACAGTCCTCCAGATGTGGCCTCACCAGGGCAGAGTAGAGGGGGAGGAAAACCTCCCTCGACCTGCTGGCCACACTCTTCTCAATGCACTCCAGGATACCATTCGCCTTCTTGGCCACAAGGGCACATTGCTGGCTCATGGGTAACTTGCTGTCCGCCAGGACTCCCAGGTCCTTCTCTGCAGAACTACTGTCCAGCAGGTCGACCCCCAGCCTGTACTGGTGCATGGAGTTATTCCTCCCCAAGTGCAGGACGCTACCCTTGCCCTTGTTGAACTTCATTATCTTCCTCTCCTCCCCACTCTCCAGCCTGTCCAGGTCTCTCTGAATGGCAGCACAGCCTTCCGGGGTATCAGCCACTCCTCCCACCTTCCCAAACTTGCTGAGGGTACACCCTGTCCTTCATCCAGGTCATTGATGAATATGTTGAACAAGACTGGACCTGGTACTGACCCCTGGGGAGCCCCATTAGCTACAGGCCTCCGACTGGACTCTGTGCTGCTGACCGCAACCCTCTGAGCTCTGCCATTCAGCCAGTTCTCGATCCTCCTCACTGTCCACTCATCTATGCCACACTTCCTAAGCTTCCCTATGAGGATGTTTTGGCAGACAGTGTCAAAAGCCTTGCTGAAGTCGAGGTAGACATTTACTGCTGTCCCCTTCTCTACCCAGCCAGTCATGCCATCAGAGAAGGCTATCAGGTTGGACAAGCATGATTTCCCCTTGGTGAATCCCTGTTGACCGCTCCTGGTAACCTTCTTTTCCTCCACATGCTTGGAGATGACATCCAGAATGAGTTGTTCCATCACCTTTCCAGGGATGGACGTGAGGCTGACTGGCCTGTAGTTTCCTGGGTCGTCCTCCTTGCCCTTCTTGAAGATTGGAGTGACATTGGCTTTCCTCCAGTCCTAAGCACCTCTCCTATGCACCGTGACCTTTTGAAGTTGATGGTGAGTGGCTCAGCAATAACATCTGCCAGCTCCCTCAGTACTCTTGGGTGCATCCCATCAGGGCCCATAGATTTGTGGGTGTCCAGTTTGCCTAAATGTTTTCTAACCTGATCGTCCTCAACCAAGGGAAATTCTTTGTTCCTCCAGACTTTCCTGCCTCCAGGGTCTGGAATTCCTGAGGGCCAGCCTTAGCAGTAAAGACTGAGACAAAGAAGACATTCAATAACTCTGCCTCCTCTGTATCCTCGGTCACCAGGGTACCCACCTCATTCAGCTGTGGGCCCATGTTTTCCCCAGTCATCTTTTTCCTACTGATGTATTTGAAGAAGCCCTTGTTGTCCTTGACATCCCTAGCCAGATTTAATTCCAAGTGTGCCTTAGCCTTCCTCGTTGCATCCCTGCATACTCTTGATAGTGTTCCTGTATTCCTCTCAAGTGGCCAGTCCCTTTTTCCACGTTCTGTAAACTGTCTTCTTTCAGTTGAGCTTTTCCAGAAGCTTCTTGCTCATCCATGCAGGTCTTTGCCTCCTTTGGTTGATTTCTTACTTATAGGAATGCACCGATCTTGAGCGTGGAGCGTTGCTTGAATACTAACCAGCTCTCTTGAACCCCCCCTACCTTCTAGAGCCCTAACCCATGGAAACCTTCCAAGTAGGTCTTTAGAGAGGCCAAAGTTAGCTCTCCTGAAGTCCAGGGTTGTCATCCTGCTTATTGCCCTGCTTCTTCCAGATGGGATCCTAAACTCCACCATCTCATGGTCACTGCAGCCACGGCTGCCCCCAGCTTTCACATCCCCATCCAGTCCTTCTTTGTCTGTTAGCCTAAGGTCCAGCAGCGCGCCCTATTTGCATAGAGGTTTCACTTTAAAACTTTCCCGAAAATGTTGATTACTTTTAGTGTGATTAGTGCTTTGTGAGGAAGACAGACACTGATTTGCAGGTGCTGCAACATTATTTAAGGTTTTGTTTAAAGATATACAGTTTAAATAAGAAACCCATGCTACTTTACTTGCAGAACTTGTAAAAATACATAATTGTAGACGCCATCCAACATAATCAGTGCACTGTATCCTTGAGTACTGTGGAAAGTGGAAGGTGGTAGTGACTTCTCAACTAAATTTTACTGTTCTTATCAGAACGTATATGTAGAACTAGAATTAATATTTAAAAAACATGTTTCTTATTACCCACATGCAGGATATGTTATACAGTAATCATCTTGCTGTCTGTAGGGATTAAAAAAGCTATACATGCCAAAGTCTCTGGAGTGTATAGTGAGGTTCTAATGTTAGGCTAGCTTTAAATGGTGGAGTGTTTTAAATAAACTTGTGATTTTATGTTTTATTGACTAGAAATTATTTTAAAGCATTAATACATATGGTGCAGGTGATTTAGATGAAAATGTCCTTGTAGTTAGTGTCATAAAGTCTGATCTTGGTAGTCTAGAAAACAAACAAATATTCAATCTTACTAAAGCCAGAGTGGAAAATACAAAGTTTGTGGTGCGGAAGTAAAAGGTGCATGGATGATTCACAATTCAGTTATATTTTTCAAGTTTTACATTATGCGTGGTTTGTATTAGGTTCTCACTTCACTTTTTTTTTTGGAATGTGAAATCTTCTGTTCATAAGACACATAACAGAATAGGCCACATTGTACAGGTTTTCCTCTGCTGTGCTAAGGGGACCCTCAAGGAGTCATATGGCCATTCACTTTTGAGTTCTGAGATGATGAAAAATGTTGCCAGGATTGAGGTTTCTTGAAATGTGCCCACTTGTTTGTTAGGTGCTGGACTGAATCCACAAGTCACTTTTCTGAAGGCTTTCTACAGCCTTTGGTATATAATGTCTTTCTGTCAGTAAATGCCAAGTTTAAATGCATCATCTTTGAAGATATGTGTCTTGTGTCCTGGAATTTTAAAAAGGTAAATGAACAAAAAGTATTAATGAAAAAGATTGGTCAGGAGATAAAAACAGGGCAAAAGGACTATAAAATAGCCAGTTTTAGGTGGCTGCAGGGGTCACAAGTTTTCATAGTAAGCAAAATTGTTTCAACTTTAAATTTAGCTTTCTGATCAGCCACTATACAATTACTCTGATTACTTGATTATTAATCTCAGGCCTTTGGTGTCCAGTGGACAGCTCTGAAAAGCAAACGTAAAAGCTGGAAGTGAATTGCTGTACTGAAAAAGAACAAAGTCGTTCTCTTCAAAGGAAAGAAAAAAGTAAAATTATCAAAGCCTTCAACAATGATTGCTAAAAAAAATATTATTTTAATCACTGAAAACAAACAAAAACTGAGGAAATGGATAAAAAGTTTTTTTCAAATCCAGACAGTGGTCTGTGCTCTGAATGGGAGGTTCTGCTTGTTGCTCCTCTAACCTACGCAGCTGCAGCAGGGAATTTATTGGAGAAGATCATCTGCAAGTTTCAATGCATACTAGGCTTCATAAATAAGCTCTGAAATCTTAAAATTAACTTATCAGAAGAGCAGAGATTTAGCTTTGTGTCTTCCTGTATTAGTTCCTCCCTGCTACCTTGTTTAGTTGTTCATTAATTCTGATTTCAGTAGTCACAAAATTTCTTCAGTGGACAGCACGCTTTGCTCCAATCTGAATAAAATCCTGTTGATGAAAGATCTGGTTACCATGTGGTGGTATCTTGAGATTGGTAAAGCATTGTGCTGTCAGGCAGTGGAGTGATACAAACTGTTAGTATGTAGAGCTTCTGTTACTGCAGTGTCAGTATCTTTACTTACAGGGCTTTCAGGGTGAATGGGATTGTTCACACTACCTAACTTAAGAATGTAATTTGAAAAAGGATTTTTCTTTATAGCTTTAAAAACTGACCAAACTAACTCTGAAGTTGAAGCAGCTTATCATAGATCTTTGCTAAACAAGATGCTGAGCTTGGGACTAAAGATTTGTAAATTCATCTGTATCTTAGGCAGCTTCATGTTTGCTTTCATTCTTCCAGAGAACAAAATAGTCTTACCTTCTTCATTTGGGGGGGATTAATAGAGCATATACTGATCACTGATTTTTGTTCTTGGTTAAAAGAAAACCAAACCTTTGTTGTCAAAAAGGTACTCTTCCAAAATTTGAGTGTGTATTGTTGCATCCTGGCTTTGATTAACCAGCATAGAGCTTAAATGCCTGTCTAACTTTATGCACGAATGTAGTTACTGAAGAAAAGTGGTGGTTCATCCCTTACACTGTTTAGAAGGGATTGTATTTTAGTGTTGTGTGTCCATTTCTGTTTAAAATGTGGAAAATATATTTAAATATGTTTTGTGATGATGGGTATTCCAGATCATGCTTCAGATAGTCATACTGAGAAGTAAAACTCAACTAATTGAAGCAAACATGCAAAATAGATTATACATTTGTCCCTGCTGGAAATGTGGAAATATAAGTGATAGTTTATACTGTGTGGCAGTGTCTTAGTAAGGGAAACTCCTGCAAAGGGCCTTCTGTAAAGATAGAAGTACTTTTCATAATCCTTGTTTGCAAGATTATTTGGAGCAGAGGTAGGTATGAGAAATCCGCCTCTTTGTCATCTCACAGTAGGCTGGGAGCAGAAGCTGTGTGTAAAATCCAGGAGAGCACTGTCTCAATTTGTGTTTAGAAAGCTACAGTCACAAGAGAGAGGTTTAAGTGCAACTCCTGAAAATGAAAGCTTACATTCAGTAGGGGTGGATGCCTTTCCCTTCTACACTTGCCAGAGAAAGTGGTATTGTGTGTTTATAAAGCTAGCATACTAAACTGAAATCTGGCTCTCAATATTAAGAAAATGGTCAAATACTTTACATCCTTGTCATCCCTTCAGCTACCACTTTATTATGGGAAGGATTAAGATTTGGATGCTGCTGGAAGTTTATTTTGAAGCAGGATTGAAAGAAAGGATAGAGGAATACCAAACTGGGCTTCAGGCATAAGGCTACTTTGAGAAAGTCCCAAAAGTGAGAGTGGTGGTAAACCATGTGTGACTTGGGCTGAAGTTGCAAGCAAAAAGCTAGAGCGAAGAAACTTACTGGAATTAGTTCTTGCAGTCTTTGACATTTGGTGTGGAGACTTAAGAGGAAGTAAATGAAAGAATTTGAAAAGGAACCTGTCTTAGACTTGCAGACATGGAAACTAGAATTTTATGACAGCAATTTAGGGTGAATGATGGGAAAGGGAAGAAGTATGTAGAAACCCAGAGTTTGTTGTAGCAAAAAGATAAAGTAGTGAGAGCCGAGATGAATGCTTTTGCAATGAGAATGGAAAAGAATGCAAATTTTATGAGCTATTTGCAGTGGAAAAAAAAGGCATGATTTTCTGATCAACAGTGTTAAATAAAAAAGATGAATTAAAAAGAATAATAATGGATCATAAAAACAGAGAACGCTGTTCCTGTGTGACAAAATGGAAGAATGGTAGGAAATTTTACCAAAGAGGAGGTGCCAAGTTGTAGGGCATACAGTACAGAGAATGAGGAAAGTCAGAATGAAGAGGTCAGACGTAAGTATTGGGGTTGTATCTTAGAGAAGTGGTAGGTGGTTATTGCAGTAGAGCAGTGAAATGTAGTGATTCAGTGCTCTGAGTGAAATAGAAGTGGATAGGAGAATATCCCTCAACTTTTACTAGCAGTTGAGATTAGGAGTAGATCTAGAAGGCTGTGCAGTCTGAAGTGCCTAGACCTCAGTCTGTGCCCTCCAAAAGGGGGGATTGGCTCTGTAACAATAAAGGATAGGCGTTTTTACTTAACGAGACCGTAACCGTACATCAGATTAGAAAGGTGGTTTATAGTACTGGAGGGCACTGTGCTGAATTTAATTTAGGTCGTACTTAGAGTTGTCCAAGATTTTAGCATTAACTGTCACAGACTGCACTGAGTCTGCAGTGGGTTATTACTTCTGTTGTTACCTCATGCTGAAATAGCTGTGCTTGCATTGCTTTTGTTTACCGTTGTTAAAATAAAACGATGAACTTAAATTCATTTGGCTGTCATATGGTAAGGAACTTGTGATTATTTTGGAAAGACAAGAAAGTGGAATGGGAAACAGACTCCAGGGTATCAAGGAGAGAGTTTGGAAGGAAAGTTTAATTAGTTATATATTGGTACTATGACTGGAATCAGGAGAGAATTGTTGGAGAAGTATCATGTGATTGGAAGTTTGGATTTGCCTCTGTCTTCTTTTTGATGATTAAAACATCTCTGATCCCAGAGTTGTTTCATTCTGCATCTTTCTCTTCTCTTTTTCCCAGTTTACGTTTGGTTTGGGACTCAGTAAGCCTTTGGTTTCAAGTTTTGGACAGGGTATCAGTAGCCTACAGAGTGCTGAGTTTTCATTTTCTCCTTTATGCCAGTATACCACAAAAAGCACAAAAAATAAGAGCAGAGACTTGCTGACATCTGGTTTGACAGGCATGGATCATGGAATGAAGGAGACCTTCAAAAGACAGAACAACTGCTTGCTGCAGGGAACGTGAGAAGCTTGTGTGTAAAGGAGCCATGAGACTTGTAGACCTACGAGTAGGACTGGAAGTGATCCAGAATCATGGCTCTGTTTCTGGCATATTTGTCTTGGACAAAAACAGTTTCACTTGAAATATTTCTGTATCTAACAGTTGCAAAGATTGAAAAAAACCTGGATGTTCTTAATTCAGTGCGGTTGGGTGTCTATGGTGAGACGTGCACGTAGTCCCATTCGTATCGGGGGATTTTTTCTTTTGTAAGGGTAGAATTACAGTATTTTAAATGATGTAATTGTTCATTACAGTCTGGCTAATTTTAGTAGTCAAATGAGTAGAAATCAGGAAAAAAACCTGAAACCTTTTTTCTCTCTCTCTTCTTGTAGGAGTTAGAGACACTTTTTTTTTTTTTCTGATATGTGCTCCTTGAAGTTGTCCAGTCTTAGCCTAAAAGCCACAGAGCATGTGTCTTCCAGCACTTTCTGAGGAAGTTTGTTACAGTCTTGATCTTCTTATCAATTTTTTTTTTCTTTTTGCTTAAATTTTCTTGCACTCAGTGTCTTGACATCACTGTTTCTTACAAGAGCTCCAAAAGTCCAGAGGTATTTGGGAGGGTAGGAGGAGGAGTGCAAGGAACAATAGATGATATGCCAGGAGTCGTATGAAGTCACTGGGTGCGTGGAGGGAAGAAGAGGTGAAGCAACCGCAAAGATTTGAGGAAATGTGAAAAAGGAGGCTGTGAGCTGTAGTGGCACATAATGGAGACCACCCGGTATGTGCTCGGATGTGGACATTCACGTCTGCTTTGCCTGTGCTCCGATATGGCTGCTTCCAAGCCAGCTCTGATCTGGAAGCCGTGTAAACACAAGACGGTCAAACTAAACATCTATGAACCCCAGTGTCTTGGCTTCAGCATTGCTCATAAAGATATATCTAGCTCTAGCAGAGTGCTTTTTTCTCTTTATGTATCCTCTTAGTCTCTAGCAAGAGACTCTACTATTTCATTTGCCTGTTTGTGAGACAAATTCACTATATCCTGCCTCTTAGGGCTTAGTTGAGGGACAGGAGATACTGTCTTAGTCCAGAATCATACAGATGTTAAAACAGTTATTTTACATCTAACAGCTCTGGAGAACAGGCTGCACAGAAACAGTTCTCCAAAACTGTATTTCTGGACAACTTGGTTTTTACAAGGTAGCTTCACCTCCAGGCTCCTGCATATACTCCTTGACAGGATCATGGTTTAAGATAAGACTAAGAGGTTCTTGAAACACAGCAGATCAGTATCTACCTGGAAGAAAGAGTTACGCTGTAGAAGGAAATGCAAGAGTATTTCTTTGTGCTGAGATTTTGAATAGAAACAAAAGATAGGACTTTAGGTCTTAATATATTTCTGAGTTGGAGTTTCCATATTATAGGATCAGAGTAATGAAGCTTGTATAGATACTGCTCTTGGGTAGAAAACATAACATATTGACAGTCTTTATGAAGAGATACTTAGTCATACTGGCTCAGATCTTTAAAAGGTGGGTTTTTTTTTTTTCTACCACATTTGAACTATTGTGTCTAAATAGTATTAACTAGATCCTTAACAAAATGGATACAGAAGTTGCTGTCCTGCTTTATATTTCCCCAGAGGCAAGGAAAGTACAAGTCAATATGTCAGATATGTTGTAGCTGTGTCTGTAGAATGAATCTTGAGATCATGATTGATAGGGCTGTTACAGATGTTTTGGCCTGGTGGTGTGGTTAAAGTCCTGGATGCTAGGAAGGAAAGCTAAGGTTTCTCATACTTGTAATGAAAAACTGATATTCTGTCTTAAGCTGATATTCACAGGCGCTTATGTGAAAATAATTAAATCAGTCTGCAGACGCTCCTGGGTTGTAGGGTTTTTCTTTGCTGCAAGTCAAGATGTAGGTACTCAAATTGCAAAAGGCACGTTCAAATTCATGCAGGTATTTTGGTGGTTTTATCTGTGTTGCTCGGTGCTCCTGCTGCTTTAGTTGTAACAGGAGAAGTTGTAAGGAAGCCGCAGTGTGTTGCTGTTTCTTGCACATGAAGAAATTGCGATCAAATGGCTGCAGGTCTACTTCGGTGAGAACTTGATGCACTGGTTCTCTTGTTGCAGGGAATCTCTGTTGCTCTGATCTCCCCTTGAGGGTCTGTGAAATGAAACCAGTGCGGTGTGTGTAGCTCCTTTTGTCTAAGCACAGTAATAACAGCACTTCACTGGAAAACAGGTTTTTTGGTTGGCTTCGCCCCCAGTGAACAAATTTGTATGTAATTTTTGCCATCACAGAGGATACTGTGTGGTTCTGCCTTGACAATTAGGCTTGCGTTTTCAAACACATCCTTCTTGACTGGTAGTTATGAGGAAGCCAATACATTGGTTTTATTTGATTTACTTAAGTGATGATTGTGAAGAAAAATCAAAACAGAATTTAAGTTTCTCATTTTAGGTAAAGTTGGGCCTTAAAGTAGAGCAATTTGAATATGTTCAGCATTGGATAAATTCCTTCCAGGTATGAATTATGGCACTTAAATTTTTTTGAAGAGAAAACTGGACTAGGAGGTTGGAGCAATAAGGAGTGAACCATTCAGATATTTTGCATTTGAGTAGCTTCTAGAAATACAAGTAAGCAGGAAGGTGCAGTGAGGGCTAATTTGATTTTCATTGTGAGATGGGCTAGGACTTTGATGTGTAGCTCTGTTTCAGTGAGCAAAAGAAGTTGCTTTCTTCCCACAATATGACCTTATCCTCTCCAGAAAAGAGAAGTGTTCCCTGAAACAAACAAGCTGGGTTTTTTGTTTGGTTTGTCTTTGTTGTAACCTGGTCTGTGTCAGGTAATTTGCCAGTTAGTTTAAGTGCTAATCTGAAGGCTGTGTAAGAGTTTTTACTCGGTTCCATTAGGTCCAACTAAACTTTGTAATACAGGGGCTATTATTCTGCCAGTTGTGAGGAATTTCTGTTTTATGGAGCAATGCTGACACAAAGACAGCACTGTGCAAGCCGTCTCTATAACTGAACACTTTCACACTGCAATTTAGGAGGCGTGCAGTTCAGGAAATTGCTGGCTTCTGCTAGAGCACATTTTTACTGCAAGGAAAATTTTATTCGTCACTCAAGTAATTGGCAGTTTTAATACCTTGTTAGTAATTACCTTATAAACAAACTAATGCATAAAGGCAAGGCTCTATGACCTGTTATCTAACTCATAGTCTTATTTGGCCAATGGAACTGACATGTGGTGGTGGTGTTTGTTGTTGTTCTTTATTAAAGTAATTTGTTTCCATTATTATAAATACTTTCAGCTAAGAGTTAAAAAAATGCAGTGTACTTCTACCAGACAGCCTGAGGAATGAAACACGATACAAGCACAGCATTGGAGGGGCTGCAAGATCACTTGCCTGTTCCCATATGTGGTCAGAAGGCCCATTAATCAGACTTCTGGTTCAGTCTTCGACTTGGGACTTTTTTGTCTTGAGCAGTAATCCCCCCCACCCCCCTTGAATGTGTGAGGGCTGTCCATGCTATCCTAAACGTGGGGATTCCTATTTGATCCAGAGCAAGTATTTCCAATAAAGGCAAACACCTTCCAGAATCAACATTCTTGTTGATAGTTTTGCTGAAATTGCCTTTGCCTACAATCTCTAGGAGCTGGGGAGAGCTCCTAAATTTTGATCATTCATCATGTTAGGCACAGATTGTACCACAGCCAGAACTGACTTGAACTTCCCGAGGTAACAAGGATCATTTTGGGTTACGTTCATTCAATTGGTCGTGATCTGTTTTCCTCTATGTACCATTAGCGCCAAACAGATAACCCTCTTAATGTTGCTGATGTGTCTGTATGATTCTCTGCGTTATGCAAGTAGGATGGAAAAAATGGTAGGTTGCTGGGTTTGAATGTGAAATGCGATCGCTGGAAAAAGTACATTTCATTGGCAGTCAAAGAAGGGGTGTTCCTTATAGTAGACTGGGATGCCCATGTCTTTTAAACAGTTGCAGAGTTTTTGTTCTGGAATTGGATGTGATGCTTAGCTGAAGTTTGAGCAGATGTGAAGTCCAGAACCTCTGTAATAAGCAGAAATTTTATTCTTTGCTAACTCACTAGAAGAATCTATGGGATGAAATACTAGATCTAATTGCAAAATTATAGAATGTCTTTCTGGGGCAGTGCACTGTCATCCGTGTTTTTTAATCTGGCTCTGTTTTTCTGGAAATTCAGTCTGATTTTCATGCTGTAGGAGTTTAAAAAAAAAAAAAGAAACACTGTCTAGTTACTCTGATGTTGATGTGATTAAGATAGAAATACTGGATATTTCTACTGTTCAGAAATAGATGATCATAGAGTTTTACATCTTGTTTTAAAAGCCACGAATTGCAGTAACTGGATTATAATGCAAGTTTTTCCATCTTGTTTGCTGGGAATGTGTTTCAAGAAATGTTGATGAACACATTTATTTAGAGCGTTCCAATTTGTGATTTGGGATGGCTAGAAATTAATGGTATGTCTAGAGGACATATTTTATTAGCTTTCTTTAACTACAAGTTATTTTTAAGTGGGGAAATTAAAAACTAACTTTCGTCAGTCATATGTAGTTAAAAAGTGTTTACTCTGGAAATGATGGTCTTTTGACTACTGTCCTTAAATTTCAGGACCAGTAACAAGATTGCCAACATCATCTCTGAACATCTGAAACCGTTTCGGAGTCTAGAAACTTTGGACTTGAGCAACAACAACATATCAGAGCTAAAAATATCATCATTTCCATCGTTACAGCTCAAGTATCTGTAAGTAAAACTTAGTATTACTTTTTTTCTTTCAGGTTATTTTCAAAACACTTGTTGGAAAACTTAGATTGGCAGCTGTTTGTTAAGGTACTAAATCTTTCAATTAGATACACATTAAGTATTTTTTCCTGCTTTCGCGTGTTGAATTTAACATCAGCTGCTAACTTCAATACATCAGTTGTTGCAATGAGATGTTTTAGTTCATAAAAAGCGAAGGTCATTATTTTGAGGTGAAACAAATAGGTGTGTCTCTTGAGAGAAGCAGTTACGTAACAAAATGAACTTACGTTCCCCACGGTCGGGCTAGTCTTGAGTTACCTGGAGTTTGGTGAACTTTCTTGAATCGACCTTAAGCCATATTCAGTAATACTGCAATGTCAGAGCTATACTGAGTGAGAATAAAGTAGTGAGGTTACAACATGCTGTCTTCTGCCGGTAATATGCTCCTGCAGAGTACAGCAAAATGTTGGTGGTGAAATACTGTTTGACCATCGACTGAGCTGTCAAGAGCTCTAATTAATATGATAAATGAAATTCCATTTATTGAGGAGTGGGCAGCGCAAGAGCTTTGTGTTTCACTACTTGGTATTAAGAATTTATTAAATAACTGTAAATTTAACCTTCTAGACATTGTTTCAACAGGTACATTAACAGTAACCGAATAACCTCCATGGAGCCTGGTACCTTTGACAATTTGTCTACCACACTTCAAATATTGAAACTGAACAGGAACAAAATTTCAGCAATCCCTCAAAAGATGTTTAAACTCTCCCATCTGCAGCACCTGTAAGTGCAATCTACAATTGACTAATTGTTTTCAGATTTTCCAAAGCACTGGCAGTGCTTGAACTTTAGCCTTTAATTTAACCAGAGGCAGAGTGAGACAGACGCACAAAACATATTACTACAACCCTTACTAACTGTAGCTTTGTACTGAACAAAACTAGTCTTATGTATTGGTGAGATGTGAATAGTCTTTGTGTTTAAAATCCTGTTTGCCTATTAAAATAAAAATAAAAAAAGAAAAGGCTGGAGAAGGGGTATTAGCAGCATTTCTTTAAGAAAGCATTGGAAAAATACTAAGTGAAGTAAACTTTATATAGGTCACTACCGCAGTCTCATTTATTTTGTGCTTTCATGGTGAAATGAAGGGAATTAATTTGCTTTCAGAAGGTATGACAATAAGCAATATGCTTGAGTATTGAGGTTTTTCTGTTGTGGGTTTGGTGGGTTTTTTTTAATTTCTTTTTTTTAAACTTAAAGAGTGCAGGAAGTTGACAAGAGGATGGGCTAGGACTGCACTTTGTCGAATCCTGAAAAATTATTTTCCAGATTAGATAGTCAAGAGTTAAAAATTATGAACTCTTTTAGGTTAACTTTGAAAGGTCATAAGAACAGTGAAGTGTTAGGATGCTTGACACGTTGGGAAACAGTGACTATGTCTTTTATGTATACAAATACAGGAAGAGTTTGATTCAAGCCTCAGTAGAAGAGTGTGAGAACAGGCTTGCAAAGCTCAGGATTTGTTAATGATCGTAGTAGACTTTCTGATCTTGAGATTCAACTGAAATTTTGGAAGTTGGCAGTATTCTTGCCTTAGAGTTCTACACGTTCACAATTTAATTGGCTAGGTGTGTTAGGTGCTAATATGCAATGAAGGCCAAAAATTTGTGTTATCACCTGAAAGAAGTATTCAGAGGAGGAGTGGGGAAGAACTGAAGGCTGTTCTTACTCAATGTTCTTCACTGCTTAATGCACATTTAAACACAGAAGGAGGAGTAGGATTCTCTGTGGCGTATCTGTTATCAGGTAGTATTCATATCAGGTTGCCAGAGAGGAAAGCTGAATTCTTAGAAGACTGAGACTGGAAAATAATTGTAGTGTAACTATGGAGAGCGTATTATTTAGGCCTTTACTTCCCATGGGGAAGTAAATTTTGGAAGGAGGGGATTCTTCTTGATTTGATAGGATACAGGTTGATAGATCTAAGACCTTCTTGAAAGGGTAGATGGTCACTTGTTGTATGAGGGCCTTTTCTTAGTGTGGTCTGAACCTGTTTCTTTATACTGTATATCAGTTATTGTTAATAAATAAACTGTTAATTCAGCAAATGATGGCTAGTTTAAAATCCACTGTTAACAAAAACAGTTAACATTATTCCTTATGCTTGTGTGACTTAGCTCAGAAAGTCGTAAAGCTGCTTGGGGTTGGTGCTGGGTTTGGAGTTAAAAAGGACCAAAGCCAAGAAAGTGTTGTGGAGAGCAGGAAAATAGAAAATACTGAGTACTAGTGTCACTGCAGCTTGCACTCCAGCTAGTGATGCCTTATAACTCCCTTCCAGCATACACATAGGTCACAGCTTCTGACTTGCAAGGGGCATGTGTAGTGGCAGAAAGGTGAGTGCCAAGATGTCTTGAGAAAGAGGGAAGGAACTATTAGTAACTAGTTGTGGAGAATGAGGGAGGAACGTGTAATGAACGCTTGGCTCCAGATTAAGAAAGAGAGGGATTACCCAGGGTATTTAATATTTAGTTTTGCCTAGTTATCACAACTAAAATTTTTAGTTTTTCTTTCCAACCAATTATTGATTGCAATTACAAGCTAACCTTAATGGCACTACTGCTGGATAAACACCAGGAACTTGCTTTCACTTTTGAATTTGTGAATAGGATTAACCATGACGTTGTAGGCCTACAGGGATGCTTTAAATCTGAAGATCAAGGAACTACCAAGTTCTTGTCCACAGTATCAGAAAGGCAGAACAGTATTAGCATGGTTAAACGTAATGTATTGCAGTAAAATGTTTTATTTTTGTTACGCCTTGTCTCTGTTATTTTATATGCAAGAGAAGCATTTAAATGAGGTTTGTTTCCAGAGAGGGGAGAAAGGTTGTTGACATGCAGGCAAGCTTACTCTGCTGTAACTGTAAATTTTATTGATGCAGGGAGCTGAATCGCAACAAAATTAAAAAAATAGATGGGCTTACTTTCCAAGGACTTCCAGCTTTGAAATCATTAAAACTGCAGAGAAATGGGGTTACTAGGCTCATGGATGGTGCTTTCTGGGGATTGAACAACATGGAAGTCTTGTAAGTATCAACTTTTTGCTGATAGATTCTACTGGTACGATATTAAGTAAAATTGCACAAAATTAATAGAAGAACTTGATAAAATTTAAAGATGTTTCTGAATTAAATTGTTCTAGTGTGGTTTGAAAAGCAGTAAGCAGTCATTGGTGAATGTGTAGGACAGCATATTCTGAATGTATGCATACAACTGTAAGTGTAAATAGAGGCTGCAGCTATCTAGCCAGTATCATGAAGTTGGATGTAGACCCATGGCAAAGCACGCATGCTGCTGCGTTTCTGAACCTTACGTCTTTTAGTTGTTTGTACGTGTTTGTGTGTGTTTGCAGGCAGCTGGACCATAACAACTTAACAGAGGTAACCAAAGGCTGGCTTTATGGCTTGCTGATGCTGCAACAACTCCATCTCAGCCAAAATGCCATCAGCAGGATCAGTCCTGATGCCTGGGAATTTTGCCAAAAACTCAGTGAGCTGTGAGTAGCTTTTATTCTATTCCAGTTTTGAAAGCTGGATACATGCCAAAGCATGAGCTTCTTACCACTGATCTGTGAATTTTTCATAACAAAGTTTCCAAGGTGACAACAACTTTTTTGTATGTGAGACAGTTATATTTTGTTGAAAGAAGTTGAAGCCAACCGTGACTGCTTCATTTCACTGTGGCAGTTGTACCAAAGCTGTAACACAGTCATTTTCAAATGAAAGCAAATGAAAGAAATTCATTCCGCAGTAGTTTGTGAATTGTTGGAAATGATACATACACTGTGTGGTCAAAACTGGTGTAGTAGGTTTTGTGATAATCATAAGAGGAAAAAACTTCCTCCCCACCTGATAATTCACCTGGGTTGAACGGAGTAATAAGCACTGCAGCATAAACATTAAAATGCATTTTTTCCTTGAATTTGCAGAGATTTGACGTTCAATCACTTAGCAAGGTTAGATGATTCAAGCTTTGTTGGTTTAAACGTGCTGGTTGGACTGTACATTGGAAACAACAAAGTGAATTACATTGCTGATTGTGCCTTCCGGGGACTTTCCAGTCTACAGACTTTGTAAGTTGACAAATTCACTTTTTAAGGTCAAAAACCTTAAGAAAAACTCTCAGTGTTTATAGATTATTTTTTTTTTTCTTTTGAAGTATACAAGAACGTTTTGTTAACTTTCCGAGATCAGCATATGTTTTTCTTACAGTAGGATTTTTTTTTCAGAATAGTTGGTAGAGGGAAGACTTCCTCTTTCGTTTAAGGCTGGGCACAACGGATGGTGGTAATTATGATATGACCTTTCAGTAGCATTATTATGAGAAAGGCATGTCTCCATTTGAAGGCAGCAAGCAGCACTGCTACCCACAGTTTTAGGGACCTGGATCATAGTTTTGTCTTAACTGAATCAACATTTTTCCTCATGGTAGAAATGAGAAGACAAAGCTCAAAACTGGATGCTGATGCTTCTGTGACTGGGCAGTTGCTTTAAGCATTTGAGCATTTTTTTTGAAATGGCGTTTCTTAAAGGAAGGGAAAGAAAGAAGTAAACTAATGTAAATAAATTTCACTTCATTAAAATTTTCCAGTTGCATACCATTGACCCATCTGTTAGCCAAGTGAATGAAATGGTTGCCTTTCCCTCTAGGCTTCGAAAAGGGTGCTAACACTTTACTTTCAGGGGTTTGCTCACATACACTTTGGGCATATAGCAAAGATGCTATTCAGAGGGTTATATGCTGTGTTTTTTAAGGGTACAGAGAGACACAGATCATAAAGAGACAAAGTCAAAGACTTGGGAGATGTCTAGGAATTAAGTGTTAGACTTCTATTGATAGATTTTTATTTTTTTTTTCTCCTTTAGCCCTACCCTGTTGATTCTTTGCTGACACACTGTTCTTTTCACAAGTCTCTAATCTCTTTATGCTTCACAGATAATTAAGCTAGTGTTGTGGATGTTGTAGGATGTAAAAATGAGTCACATTTATTAATAAATCTCTGTATGTTCTCTGTGTGTTAATATTATAAACTTAGAGGTGTGAGCGTGTTTTATTTCGAAGGGGCAACTATTGATCCTCTCCCTGTGACACTTCTTCTCTTACAGTAGTCCTGTATCTGAATACCCTTGTAGGGGAATGTGAGTTTGTTTTCTAATGATTCTTAAAATTCTTAAGTTTGTGAGCTTTTTAATTATCAGTGGAAAAAGTACCAATAGTCTTCAAAGTCTCTCAGTAAAAATTGAAATGAAATAGCTATCAGGAAAAGCTTCTCTTAAAAAAACAACCAACCAACCAAAAAACCCCAACCAAACAAAACCCAATGTACCAGAAAGCTATTTTAGAAATGATTTTAAATAATACATGCTCTTGAATAAGTATGTACCTTGCTTTTTTTAATAGCTCTTGTGGTTTGATTTCCCCTTCCCACTTAAACAGGGATCTGAAAAATAACGAAATATCATGGACTATTGAAGATATGAATGGTGCCTTCTCTGGCCTAGATAAACTTAGGAAGCTGTGAGTATTGCTACAATATTTGTTTCTCATCATTCTTTAAAAAAATTAGCTTAGATTATGTGTGTTTCAAGGGACAAGCCCAACACTTAATGATGTTATATTTTTCCATAGCGGAAAATATTTTTTTTTCTCCCTTACCATTTGTTCTTTATAAAATGTTCCTTTTCTATAAAAGAAATTCCGGATTTTTCAAGTCAAACTAATCTGAAATATTTTAAATATTACTACTATTTATGGAAGCATTTCTCAAATGAGGGTTTCCCATAATAGGAGGTAATAAGCGCATTGTATGACAAAGGCGTAGTGACAGGGATAGTCTTTGGTAAAGTAATGCAGCATCCAATGGAAGTGGCTTCACTGCATTGAAATTTTCAAATGCACGCCTATGAAATAAAAAGAAACTTATGTGTATACATTTATATTAATCCATGTCACTGAACTGTACACATTAAATGTCTTCTAAAATCACTGTAAAATCTAGATGCTTACTCAAGGGGAATAAATGAGTATCTTTTAGAGGTGAGACATTTTGCTCCCTTAGGGAAGCCTGAATGGTGAATATTAGTCACAGTTTAGAAATAAATGTCAAAAATACAATTGTTCCATTAAAAAAATGCTTCCATTTTATTGCATCTTTTTTGCATCATGTACTTATGTTTTTCAGGATACTCCAAGGAAACAGGATTAGATCCATTACAAAGAAAGCATTTTCTGGTTTGGATGCACTTGAACACCTGTAAGCAATAGGAATTCACATTTAACCCTACACTGGAAAAAATGAATTTTTGTACTAATTGAAATAAAAGTAGGACTAACAAGGTTTACTTACGACTTTGAATGAAGTACACCTACCCTGGTTGCTACTGTGATCTTGAGAAGGTTCTTTTATTTTGGAGTTATGCTGAATATGAATTTTGGAATTAATGCAGAAAGTGTAATGTATTAAGCATGCTATAAAACTCTTTAATCCTGTCTCTTTAATTTTTGAGCTAGAGGATCCTTTGTATATCAGTAAGATACCGAACTATTCCTTGAGTCTTAAATACGTTCAGTTTAATAAATTACTCTTTGTTCCTCTAATGTTATTTTTCTTTTTTTCCTAGAGATCTAAGTAACAATGCAATTATGTCAATTCAAGGAAATGCGTTTTCACAAATGAAGAAGCTCAAAGAATTGTAAGTTTCTATCTAAAGACATCAGTTCTATTAAATATATATATATATCTCTGTATAAATAAAAGCCTTGTGAGACATTACTTGATGCAGTGATAAACTCCCACTGTAATCTTTCTGAAGTCATGTAAAAAGGGTATGTCAGTATTTTGTTTTATTTATTTTTTATGTGATGACTGTATTCAAGTGAGATAGTGTCGGATAGGAGGTTTTCATTTTCTGCTACATTTGGTGTCTAGAGTCCTTATTTTAAATTGGTTGATCTCTAATAGGTAAAGGGAGACTTTGATATAATGTGCTGTAAGATCAGCAGTGCTATCACTGAGCTAAAGCTTACTGGACCAGTGAAATGCAGTGCTGTAATTCTTTTGTAAAGACCTGGTTGTCAGTGCTTGTAATTGGGTCCTTCTATCTATCGTGTAGTAGCAAAGGGGCAGATCTTCAGAGAAGTCATGGAGCGGTCACTGGGAAGAGTGTATTCTTCTAGTGAGTTTCTGGGGTTTTTTTGTCCTCTTACCCTCCTTTTCTGTTGATCAACGCAGAAAAACGCTGTCACTATTCCCTGTGTTTTGAGCACAGCTAATTCTTCCTCTTGCATATATGTCTTCTCTATTCATATTAGCCTTCTCTAGTCAGATCTGTTGTCCTGAGCTGCTCTGTTGATAATCTGTCAATAACCTAAAAAATAACAAAAAGATGCTGCTCTCATTATGAGTGGAAACTACCTGAAGCTTATCTGGAGCTTTACATTTGTGTTCTCCAGACTCCTGTCAAGTATCATGGTAGCAGCTGGCTCTTGGCTTCATCATATGGTGTTACTCCATGTTGGGTGCCATAGAGAAAGTAACAAGGAGCCTTGTGTGTTTCATGGAAACGTAGAACAGCCCAGGTTGAAAGGGACCTCAAAAGGTTGTCTGGTCCAGCCTTTCGTGGAAGAGGGAGCTTAGATGAGGTTATCTAGCACCCTGTCCAGTTGCATCTTGAAAACCTCCAGTGCTGCGGACTCCACCATGTCCCTGGGGGCAGTTGTTCCAGTGTATGATTGTTCACACTGTAAAACATTTTGTTCTTGTATCTAGACAATATTTGATTCATTCGAAGTTCAGTTTGATATTGCCTGCATCCTAGTGCAGCTTCTACCCATAGCCAGGGGTTTTCTGCCTTTCTTCTGCCTTGAATTGGATCTGGTTTTGTTGCTTGATTAGTTTGCTGAACTTACTCAACCAGCTGCAGGGCAATTAGGTAGATTTGGCACGAGAACAGCGATGGGAGGACAGCGCTGACAGTTAGGCATTGATATAGAAGATTTGAAGAGTGATCAAATGTGATGGAATAACAGGCTAATACTGCTCCGGGACGTGTAAGATGCTACAAGATACCAGTCTCTGAACACTTCAGTGAAATGACTATACTAAATTTGTTTTGTTTTTTTTTTTTTTTTTTTTCTCTGTGCTTTTCTTGAAACACTTGGTAGACATCCACTTTGTCTGGTTAGGATGTAGGATTGCTTTTTTCTTTGCCTCTTAAGAATAACAAAAATGCTTGTAGAACTTCAGTGAAAGATGGCTTGTTTCATCTCAATGTGAACTAGTGAGCTTGCATCCCTAGGTTTTATCCATGCAGTGTTAGTGTGAAAAAAGAGCACAGAGGCACTCTTCCTTTTCTTCAAGGAAATAAAACCAAGAATTGGTATGTCTTCATTTGTCTTTAAAGCTGTTTCTCTCCCTGGATCCATAAATTATTTTTCCTCCAAGAACAGGTAAGATTTGAAGAGAGGAATTTTATTACTGACTTTGTTTTTTAATATTGTTTTTTTAAGGGTGATTCAAAATTTTCAGGCAAAACTGAGAGCTCTTCCTACTTCAACTCCTGATTCTAGATGCTTCACAGAATATCCCTTTGCTTTCTTATTTTCCCCCCTCTGTGAATGTAGCTATTTGCATAGGTTAGTTAAGCTGATAACCAGTTCTGCACTTTGTATTTCAACATTTGATCATTCTTTGTCTCCCCACTCGCCTTTTAAAATATCTTCCCCAAGATAAATTCTGACTGAAATGGAAATGAGGGAATGAAATTGGCTCATTATTTTTTGGTGTTAACTTCCAGAGCGTCTCCGTTCTGGACTGTTCTCATACCTGCCCATTCTGTATGTCCTACTGCTGACTGTAGTGTTGTGCTCAAGACACTGCAAACATCCCTGACTGCCTGGACTCATATTTGTAGCAGAAGCTGGGAGTCCAGAATCACGGGTCTGCTTTGTAGAATGTAGGAATCATGACAATGGTGTCACCGCATCTGAGCTAAATAATACTGCTGTCTTTCTGTTGTGATATATGTATTTAGCCTAAAAATTTGGTTTCATTACTGACATGTGCTGATATAGATCTGTATTACGAACAGAAAAAACAAGCAAACAGGCTTTGAATGTAATTGCTTTTTCTTAGGCACTTAAACACGTCAAGTCTCTTGTGTGACTGCCAGTTAAAATGGCTACCACAGTGGATGTCAGAGAACAACTTTCAGAGCTTTGTAAACGCCAGTTGTGCCCATCCTCAGCTACTAAAAGGGAGAAGTATTTTTGCTGTCAGCCTGGATGGATTTGTTTGTGGTGAGTATAGCCTCTGTTCCTCATTCCATAGAACAAATCTTGCTGAATGCATTGATCTTTGTTGTGGTTTCTTGGATATGTTTTGATTTCTCTGACAAAATGGAGAGGATTTAGTATTCGTTAGCGTTTCCTTCTCTGTTCTCACACTGCGATGTAGATGCTCAAAGCTTGTGGCTTTGTACAAGATGGAGAGAGATGGTTTTCTGACTTTTATTTCATGTACAGCCTTCTCACATAGTACATGGCATAGCGTGCAAGGGAAAGCTCAATAGGTTGTGATGGTAAATGTATATGCCTCTAGATTTAAAAGATGGATATTGTTTAGATAACTATCATTTTTAAGTGAGACATATTTTGGCAAACTTAAGATGCAATTTTTCATTTTGATTATTTATAAATTATTTTTATTCTTTATTAGTCTTGAGGTTATTCTAAAGCTGAGAAAGTTTGAAGGTAAAAGAGCCATACTGGCCTCAGCTCTGACCTTTTTTATGTGTGCTTGTTGTCTGCTTTAAAAATTATTTGGACCATGTAAGTTACTGCCTGTATGTAAACTGTATTTTAAAATATCTGATTACCACAGTTATGCTACTGATATTTTGTATGTCAGTACACCAGGTAGTAAAATATTTTTACTTTAAGGCATGGGAATATGAGGTGATAGCATCTGCCTTAAAAATGAAATTTCTTTATGTGTGTTTAGTTATGTTCATTATCACCTGTATGTTGTATTCTGTATTTAAAGCAAAGTGAAGCTAAGCATTCAGAGAAAAGATGTGTGTATGAGTACTATGACACATTAAGTGGGAACTTTGAAAATAGCAGGAAATTAAAAGCTAACTGGATTTCATGTATTTTTATTGTATTGATTTTCTTTTTCTTACTAAAGAAAATTCAAACTTTATATTCTTTGGAGACAAAACAGTAACCATGTTTGTCTTCTCAGTAACTTTCCTCTCAAAGCAAATATGATTGCTTAGTTTTTACTGTTGCCACTCATACCCTTTTTTCAGTAGGAAAGCAGGCATGGAATATAAAATAGTGTACAAAAATGTTTTCTCCCTTCCTATTAATATATTACTGTTAAATAATGAGTCGATGGTGCATAATCTAGCTACTGCTGAAAAGGAGAAGTTGACATAATGCAGGAAATTACAAATTACTCGACAGCTAATGGGGTATATATGAAGTATACATCCTTATTTACGAGAAACTCATTCTGGCAAGAAATTAAATTGGAGGGTTTAAATATATATCTCTTACTTATTAAACCACGGGGGATTGTGATCTTTCTCTTAGCTGCTGAATGCCATTTTTAATGAATTAATTTCAAACCCTTTAAGATACATTAGCAAAAAGGGATGTACTAAGAGTAATTTGTTACATTTAATAAGTAATTGTCATGAAGAAGTAACTACAGTTTTCTAATACAGTCAATGAGTGTTTCACTGTTTATTAAATCTTTTAAAGTGTGCCATCAGCAGACATTTGGGTGTACATACCTTACCTTGGAAGTTTACAATGGTCACTTTTGCTTTTATAGAATTTTCCAGAGGACTGTTAAGTCCTGTCTGAAATGAAAATAAATAACCTATTACATGTCATTTATATGAGTGTATAAGTCCTCCAAATCGTGCCAAGGTACATTTTTGAAAACAGCTAGGAGATAGGAGGGAGTCATCCTAAATTTGCTAAAGGAAAGCAAGGGTTCCATATTTGTGAAACTAAAACAAATAGAAAATCTGCGTAATTTGTGCTTCTTAAGGTCATGTCTTTCAAGCTGAAACAAGTCATGAGACATTTCTGTACTAAAGATAACTGTGGAAGAAAAATAGAATAGATGCTTTTTTGACCTGTATTAATGACTTCAATTTAACATAGTGATGTTAAGAGTACCATCTAGGTGATGAGTAGCTTGTTTTCTGTTACACAGTAGTCAAGTACCTTCTATATATAGTAGTCAAGTGGCTTCTATAAAATGAGAAACATTCCACAGAGAGAGTGGATGCGTCTGTGTGTATATGTGTTTATGTATCTGTGTTTCTGATACACGTATTCAAATACAGTTTCATATTATTCTGTTCTGACAAAACACATTACCAGTCTTATCCTAGAGAGTTCTTGTTTATGCTGTAGTACCTGCTGATTTGAGTAACTTTTCATCCCCCCTTCCTGCCAAATAATGAAAATTTTAAAACATTTTATTATTCCATTCATAATACAACTAAACCAAGATGAAGTATGTTCTCCTGTCCTTTTGCAATGCTAACTTCAGTGAGTTTACAATGAAAAAAGTATCAACTCAGTTTGCAAACGGTATAGTTTGTCATGGAGGGCTTAAGGCATGGATATGAAGCATGAAAACCAAATAGCCTGGGAGATCCTTAAGTCCCATGCTTCAGGTCCCAGATCAGGGGATCCATGTTGCGCTGTCCAGAATTGCAAGTCTCCAGCAGGTAGATCAAGTTCAGCCTATCTGTACATCTCATTTTCTCTTGTAACATGCAGAGTGGAGGTTCTTCAAGGAAATAACTAATGCTTTGACCCTGGTATGTTGTTACCAAACAAATGTGACAAAAAGAGGCAAAGGGGCTAGGTATAACCTGACTTTCTGCAGTGCAGGGAGGGTCTGCAGTAAGGAGTATTTGGGGCCCAGGGCTTTTCCTGCAGTCCCTGTGAAGCCTGGGCCTGTGTCTTTGTCAGGAGATAGAAGAGAATGTGAAAGTTGGGAGTATGCTAAGGCTTTTGCTTTTGGGAGACCAAGCATTTAATTGCCCACTCCTTTCGTACATGCAATTGGCAGAATAAATAGTTCAGAAGGCACTTGGAAGGTAACTTTCCAATAGTAAAGGGACCTCTAGAAGTTAACCTCTTGAAATTCCTGTTGCTGCCCTGCTTGAGGGATCAGCACTGCTGTGTTTGTAAGGACCAAAGAGCCACAAATCACTAGTACAGTGACTTATTGTACATGATTGTTTTTTATGGGTTTGGGGAAAACCCTTGACTTCAACTTGTGCAGTTGCTGCTGGCAGAAGAGCTGTGCTTTCAATGAGGAAAAACTCACAGCAGCCTGAGGTGTTGTAAAGGTGAAGGGTAGGCTTCATGACTGACATTCAGAATAGTTCTTACGGATGTCAGAGGGTAGTTCTCTCCTCTTTAGTGCTGCTGTTGAACAAACTGTACACACAGTCCGCTTTTAAATGTGCTTTCTCTTCAATAAGAGATGTCTTGGCACAATAAATTCATAAATATGTCATCTTTAAATGCCTAAGGCTAACGAAATTTAAAACAAAAGCGTTGTGTATCCATTTTGTAAATACTTATCTGACTCTCCTCTCAAACCTATAAAACAGGGTTTACAAACTCTTTCTAAAAAGAGTCCTCAGGCCTCGCATATATTTTTTTCTCTTCCTCTGTGTTACTTTTTTTTTTTTTTTTTTTAATCCCTTCTGTGCAGATGATTTTCCTAAACCACAGATCACTGTCCAGCCCGAAACCCAGTCAGCAATCAAAGGCTCCAATTTGAGTTTTGTGTGTTCGGCAGCCAGCAGCAGTGACTCCCCGATGACTTTTGCATGGAAGAAAGACAATGAATTACTGCAAGATGCTGAAATGGAGAATTATGCACACCTCCGGGCACAGGGCGGTGAAGTGATGGAGTACACTACCATCCTTCGACTGCGCAATGTTGAGTTCAGTAATGAAGGGAAATACCAGTGTGTTATTTCAAATCATTTTGGTTCATCCTACTCTGTCAAAGCCAAACTTACAGTAAACAGTAAGTAGGTTACTTTTTGCTTGTGGACTTAAAGTAGAATGATTTTAATCAAGATATGTAAACATAGATTTTTCCATTCTCATCATCTGTGTCTTTTAGAAGATCCCCTAATAAGCTGAGATGGTTTCTTAAAATATATCTACTTTCAAGATCACCGTTCAGTTTTACATCTGGCCCCATTGTGCTGAACCATAGTATAGGCAAAACCAAATAACAGACCCTATTTGTAGTAAATCTGACAAAATCTATGTAACAAGATGGAAAAACATTAATTTTTTCTTCACAGGAGGTAAGTGTATGCTGTGTTTCAAGGTACTATCAAAAGGTCATGAAAGAGGCTGTTAGCAGAAATGAGATTTTGATCTAGGCCGTCTTGTATACTTCAGAGCTCCCTCCCTTTCTTTTTGCTGGCTACTAATAAATTTAGATTGTATGCTTCTCCAGCATTTTTAGGCCCAAGAAGGGTGTTAAGAAAATGCTGTGCAAAAAAAAGAAAAAGTATGTTTTATTTATTCATTTTGATACCACTCACTTTTCTTTAGTGCTGCCTTCATTTACAAAGATCCCCATGGACTTAACCATTCGTGCTGGGGCAATGGCACGTTTGGAATGTGCTGCAGTTGGGCATCCTGTCCCACAGATTGCTTGGCAGAAAGATGGTGGAACAGATTTCCCTGCAGCGCGCAAGAGGCGCATGCATGTTATGCCTGAAGATGACGTGTTCTTTATTGTTGATGTAAAGATCGAGGACACAGGTGTTTATAGCTGTACAGCTCAAAACACTGCTGGGAGCATTTCAGCTAATGCAACGTTAACAGTACTAGGTAAGACATTGGCAATCCTTAATGGCATAATCTCCTTGAAGCACAGAACTGTTGCTGAGCGCTTTTAAAATCGTCAGCTGATTTAAAATAGAAATGTCATGAAAGTGCTGTATAGAAATAGAAATATTTTGAAATAATTTGCATTGACACATAGTTATAGATTAGAAGCACATACTCCAGCATGCAGTCACTATTATGGTGCAAAATAATAAAAAGTTAGTTACGTTTCTCAGTGCGTACACTGCAGAGGGGGGAAAAAAAGGGGGCTGCTGGTTTTGTTTAGGGATGGGAGGTTTTGTTTAACTTTTAATTTCCTGATGTTTTGTTAACCATTTTTAATGTAGTTCTCTGTGGTCTTGAGCATATATGATTTGGCCTTTTTACCTTCTAAGGTAATCGAGCATCTAGGTCTGATCAATTGACAAGTAAACTGTAGGCTCTAGGTTCAAATTCATTGAGTGTGTTTGTTTTTTCTGAGAATGAGAGTAAGCTTCATTAGGTCTTACTGATGCATTTAATTTAGGTTTTCCCCTTGAGCTGTGAAGGAAAGGGACATGTTCCCGTTCTTGCAAGGTCATTTGGAATATAAGGCTTATGCTTTCTTTTCAGAAACACCATCATTTTTGCGGCCTTTGCTGGATCGAACTGTAACAAAAGGTGAAACTGCAGTCTTGCAGTGTATTGCTGGTGGTAGCCCTCCACCCCGACTGAACTGGACTAAGGATGACAGCCCTCTCGTGGTTACAGAAAGACATTTCTTTGCTGCAGGCAATCAGTTACTAATTATTGTGGATACAGATGTAGAAGATGCTGGGAAATACACTTGTGAAATGTCTAATACACTTGGAACAGAACGAGGCAACATCCGTCTTAATGTAATTCCTACTCCCACCTGTGATTCTCCTCAGAACATTGCCCCATCACTTGATGATGATGGATGGGCCACAGTTGGCATTGTGATCATAGCTGTGGTTTGCTGTGTGGTGGGCACTTCCTTGGTGTGGGTGGTCATCATCTACCACACCAGAAGGAGAAATGAAGATTGCAGCATCACAAATACAGGTGTGTAAACTGAAGGTTTGCCTTGCAAAGGAAAAAAAAAAAAAGTTTGTGGTTGCTTTGCAGTGACTTTATTGTAGGAACATCTGACTGTGAGTCAGAGCACACAAAACAGTGAATTACTTGTTACCTTCAGTGCTTTGCTGACAACTTTAAAAACACTTCTAAAAACTCTGAAGTATGCTCATGGCTTTTGTGTACGTTTTGCTTCCCCATAGATGAAACAAATTTGCCTGCTGACATTCCAAGTTACCTGTCATCCCAGGGGACACTGGCTGAAAGGCAGGATGGATATGGTTCATCTGAAAATGGCAGTCATCATCAGTTCCTCACATCTTCCGTGGGAGGGTATTTCTTGCAGCAGAGGGACAGTAATGGTAGGTGTAAAAAGTTAAGCAAATTTTTCATGCTGCTTGAGTAGCTGCAGTTTGGCTATTGTCTTTCTAACTAATAGAAATAACATTAAGGAAACATCTCACTGAAGTTTTAAGAGAGGATGTGAAATTTATTGCTTGGGATTGCTTCAACAAGGTAATAACAGAAACTTGGTTCTGTTCATCCATATGGCGTTACGCCTTTGCTTAAATCATGAAGTTTTTCTGTAGTCTCAAGGGTAAATTTAAACTAATGATCACATTTCCAAAACAAGAATGTGCAAAAGGAATTACAACAACATGTCTTCCTCTCTTATAGCATGAAAAAGATGCTTTTAATGGAAGGTAGACATGGGTAGTAATACCATGTAACTTTAGTATCATATAACTGATTAAACTTTCCTGTTAGAAAAGTCATTTGGGTCAGAGTCAATAAAGGATTTAAGGTGACTGCAAGTTAAAAGCTGCAGTACTTAATATGTCTACATCTGGCCCCTGAGAATCCAGAACATACCTGGGTTAGGGAGGAAAAGGCATCTTGCTGGAAAGAAGTTGGGATCAAGGTACAGTCAGGAGTTGGGGCAGGTGGGAATGGAGCAGTGGTGAGATAGTTCTGAAGTTGTAGGGTAGTGAGAGGAGCAGCCTCTTTGTGGAGCAAGAACCACAGACCATGTCCACAGCTTTCGGGAACCATTGAGCTGAAAGTCAGTATGTCTTTTCGAGCAGCTAGTGACTCCCTCAGATTCTTCCACCTGGATCTCTCTCATTAGCACTCTGCACTCCTAAAGGAGACTGTGTGACAGAGCATTTAGCCTGGCTTCCCGTGCTTTAGAGGAGGGAACTCACTGGTTCTGATCTGTGTCATTTGGTTTGTTCTGTTATCCAGGGACTGTAATGAAGCAAAGTGTGACACGTTCTCTGTCAAGCTAATTAACTGAACACTTGCTAGGATTAGAATTCTCGTCAAAAGGTTAGGTTAAACTTAAGCAAGTTCTAAATACACTATGAAATTGCAGTTGAACAGACAGGGTTCATAAAAGAGCAAAACTTACTCAAGAAATTGTAAGCTGAAGCTTAAGAAAAGACCACATGCTGACATGTCAATTCTATTTTTAAGTCATTTGCCATCTAGATAACGGCAGTGAAACGGACTTGGAGGGTGTTGCAGATCCGTTCCTATGCCACTATCTGGGTACTTCAGGGAATTTGTGTTTAAGAGGAAACCCATATGGCTCTGAGGCCTTTGAAGCATACAGTGCAAGTAAGTTGAGGGGTGAGAAGTTTTAGTCCTAATTTGATCTTGTGCTGTGATGAATCTACATAAAAACAATTTTTCATTTTCTGTAGGTTGCAGTCCTGACCAAAGAACAGTATGCCTGGACCCGTATGAGTCTGGGTATTTAAAGAAAAAGGAATGCTATCAATACTCACCTCCATTGGAAGATCCCTTTGACCAATGTGTTGGCATTATCGGGATGCAGGCTACAAGTAGCAAATTGATTAACTCCATTTATACTCAAAATGAAGGAACTGGACTAAAAAGCAGAAGTCTGAACTCGGACACATTTGATTTAAACAGAAGTTTAGAAGCCTCATCTGTTATCAGTAACAGCACTTTCATGGGTATGTTCTAGCGACTGGTTTTTCTCCAAGCTGCTGGTATCCTTGCTGTCTCGTTTCCTACTTCCAACACTAAGCAAACCTGATTTCTCAGCTTTTTCTTTCCCACTGCTACGGTAGGTAATTCTGTAGTAGTGTTTAGATGCTCATATAGCTAGTGTTGTAGAAAAACTAATTTTGTGCTGTCTTGCGTGGGCTGCTTTTTGCGGGTGTCCATGACTTTAGTAAGATAACACAGCATGTGGAATATAAATACTTTAGAAAGGAAAATAGGAGAGATGGGAAGTAACTGAGGAAAGACAGTTTGAGAGTTGTCCTTGATGGTTTGCATGGGTTCTTGTCTTTTTGTTTTCTTCCTCCCTCTTCCTCCCTGAGTAACATGTGATACTGCAGTACGTATTTTTTTAAGGCTCACACAACTGAGCTGCACACTGGGTCAAAAGGAGAAATGACATACATTGAAGGAATCCTCAGGTCAAACGTAGTAGTTCTCTGGGTGTAACTGTGAGCCTTCTTGTGCTTCTTAGGAAGCCTGATTTCTAAGGACCATGAGATACAGTGTCCCAAATACTTGAAGTTCAGGAACGGAAAAGTGATTACAGTAAAACTGCGTAATAAGCATATTTAGATGACCAGGAGATCTTAATAGCTCACACTTACATAAAAATCTCATCAGTGGTGTGATTCTTATCTTTGATCTTAATATAGCTGGCAGATTTCCGTAAATGTTAGATTACTTACTTAAATACACCTTAGCAAACTTCAGGCATACCAGAAGTTTTGCCTGACAGGCAAATCCCAGGAGGGCTCAGGGCAGGTGGGGAGACTTGAACTCCGGTGTATGAGGATATATTGTATGATTCGGTGAGCCAGAACTATTTACCCTTCAAAGTAAGGCAGTGTGGAAAAAATGCCCTCTTTACACTTCCTTTGTCTTCTTTTCTCATGGTATGTATGACAGAAGAGTTCCTGAAGCTTAATTCAGGGTTTACATTTTTTTATCCAGATTGCAGGGAGAGGTGGGTGGAAGGAGAAAAGCATTGCTTTACCTTTGAAGCTCCCTAAATTTGGGTGTTGGCTTAAAACGCATATAAACTCACAAACTGCTTTTATCCCTGTGATATCTGAGCGCCAAGTGCAGCCCTGGTACCGTGGATTGTCTCTTGGCTGGTGTGTCAGCATGGTTGATCAAGGCCTGGGTCTGCTGGCTCTGTGAGGGGACCTGTGGGAATGTGCATCACTGGGCTCTTTGTTCTCGGGGGGTGGGGAAGGAGGTACAAGCTCTGAAGTTTTCCCCCATCGAAAGCCGGATGTTTGGACTGTAAAACATTACAGATGCCATGACATCTGGCAGAGGCCCTGGGACTACTCATGGCCTCTTGGCTGCCTGCCACTGTTGCTGTGGTGGGCATGTGCAGATAGGGCTTTACCACATGTCTCCTGCAGAAAGTAGTTCTGCTGTATGTGGGTATACCCAGGAGTTAATGCAAGCTTGAGGGCTCCTGTTCCCCTTTCTGCCCTAAAAATCTATGTAGGCCTACATTTTTTGTCAGCTCTCTGAGCTACTACCCCACCCGACTTGCATCATCATTGCTTTCTATGGTTCATAATCGTTAGCACTTTTTCTCTCGGAAGAGCCTATGGTTGGATCTTGGAGGTGATGGCCGTGGAAGAAGTCTTGCTAGATTTCTTTAGCTGTGCATTCCCTTCTTCAGCATCATTATCTTTAAATTCAGCCCCACCTTTTGCCCCTACAGTCACAATGAAGAGGACGGTTGGCATTAACATCACTGTTGATACACGAGCCAGAAAGTTCACAGCTTGGGTTTAATTTTTTTTTTTTTTTTTTTTTTTTTTTTTTTGGTAAGATAGGATTCATTTGTGCTTTGGTGCTGTGAGGAACATCCTTTCATGTTGTGTTAGGAGCAAAATTACTCTGCAAATCATTGGTGCAAATATGGACTTTGTCCAAATCCATTTTTAGTAACTTCTCAGATTACAGTTTTACTTGAAACCTTTGCTTCTAGCAGCTAAGCAAAACTAGAAGTTTGGCTTTTTGGGTGCAAAATTTATTAATGATTGTAGCGTTAAGTTACTAATAAAAATTTAGTTCTTCAAAATCAGCCTGTGGCACGTTGTCCTCTGAAAATAAGTCTTTTGAGTGTTGCTTAACAGACACTATGACTTGTGATGGCTGTATCTTTCTTCGGTGAAAAAAGAGAAGGCCCTTCTTGCAGAGGTGTTGACGGCTAGCACCTTCCCAATGGTGAAGAGCGACAGGCAAAGTAATTATTTTCTGGCTGGTTAATCCAGAAAATTATTAATAAAGATTCAACTGAAATGCCAAATTCTCTTTGGGCTACGTCTGTTCTAGCCATTTGTGGGCAAAGAGGCAAACAGGTGTGAACGGAGAATTTGGCTGACGGGACCAATATTATTAGTGGGAGATGCTAGCCAGGAAAAGTTGGGGTTTTTGTGGGTTTTTTTGGTTTTTTTGGTTTTTTGTTTTTTAGCATTCAGAATGCACAGTGGGAGGACATTGTATAATGCTACACATGTTGGGTTTTTTCTCTTTTTAAGTTTTTGGTTTTAGTTTTTATTTTTGCTGAACTGAACGGCAGCTGTCGTGTACCATTTCTCGCTGAAGAACGAAACAGAGAGACTGTTGCAACTTGTGTATCAGAAGGTGTCCTGTGATATGTGTGCAGTTTGGTCTGTGCGCCTGCCTCCCCCCTCACCACCCTCCCCAAAGAAAAGTGGGCATGGGAGTAGTCATGAAAACAAAAGTAATGAAGTTGTGTGTGGCTATACATTTACTTTGGAAATGTTTTTAATGTCTCAGGTGGCAGAATCTTGCCTTAGCTTGTGATCACATGGATGTTTTCTTTTAAGGGGTAAAATAACAGTTAAGTACAATCCCGCTTTGGTGAAGTTTTGCTTGTGTTGATCCTTGGCTTGCATTCTAATGTGGAGCCCTTAGTGAGACACAAAACTGTTAGCATAAGTATTTTTATACTTTCTCATTTACTGTCTTTCAGGAACATTTGGAAAACCTTTATGGAGGCCTCAGCTGGACTCTCTTTCAAGTTGTAGACAGCCAGCAAATTGCCAACCAAAAGCCTCCCATAATAAGCCTCATGCCTCACTGGACTTCAATGCAGAGGCAGACGAAGATGGAAAGGAAAGGACAGTTTCTAGAGGAGAAAATAGCATTTATACTCACAAACAGTCCTTTGAAAACTTTAGGACTTCTACTTTCCAATCCTGTGATTTGGATACATAGCTCCTTTTGGACCTGACATTGATTTCTGGAACCAAAGAAATTCTTTGACGTACTACTACCTCAGTGTGAAATTTTATTTAAAAAGGGAATGAGGAAAGGAAGAAGGGAAGAAAGAAACCACATGATGCTATGAATTCAGAACAAATAAATGCATTTTTATTCAAATAAAACATAATTGCCAAAATGCTGTATGTTTTTATACAGGGAAAACATTCCTTATAAAAATACTATATTTCTAATTATTTTATAGCTTTGTTTTATGCAAATAATATCTTTTGTAAATTAATGGTGTAAATAATACAACATATGTATTTCTATGTCAGACTTCATTTTATTGAAATAAGTAGTAAGCATTCTAATTTTGTACTGTTACTTGTACCTTTTTACAAATGGAAACTCCATGCTGTTTGCAGGTATCATGCATCGTATTTGCACATTACTTTTAATAAAATATGCTGCCATGTGGTCTCTGACCCACGTTAGTGTATGAAGAATGAAAAGCGTGATTTATGTTTGTGGATAGTCTTGCATACATAGGTGCCTTCTGTTGCATGTTTGCACCTTTGTTTGACTAAAACTTGTATGTTTAGATTTACAGTGTTCAGTATGTTCAGCTCCTAAGAGTGGGTGTGTTCCTGCCACAGCTGCTGGTAAGGTGGGTTGAAGCTATTTGTGCCAAAATGAGGATGCAAACCTTCCACTTTGTGAATTCCCACTATCAGATGTGCACGCACACAAGACTGTAGTACCAACAGTCTGCCCATGCCTGTGTGCAAATAGTGTGCGTGCGTCTGGTGAAGGTTATGCACAGTAGATGCACAAATCCATATCAAGCTGTTTAGTAAAAAGAAAAAAGGCACTGGGTATCTGCCTGGTAGCATCACTCTTCTAAGTGGCTTAGTGTTAAGAGTTTGCCAGATACGCAGTGCATGCTGAATCTTTGCTTTCCCATACCCTTTCTCCCTCTTTTTTCCTTCTGCAACCACTTCCAAACCCAACATGGAAAGGTAATCCAAGTACAAGATAATGTTTTCTTTGGTTTAATTTGTGCTTCTGTTCCTTACTTGGCTGCCCTTTTCTGGGTATAGATGAGATCTGTGTTTTATTCAATTGCTCAGTCAAGTTGAGCAATGTGGATTCTTGCTGGATTAAATTTGCAGTAATGAACCCCAACCTTACAAGCCAGGACCTTTTACTATACGAAGTCAGAGAAAGAGGATTGCCTACTATAAAATGGTAATTAAAGCTAAGTGAAAACACTCTATTTTTGTTTTTCTGTGTACAGATGCCTGCTATTTTAAAAAGCTGTGAATCCTGTCGTCATCACTGCATTAAAACAGCAAGACTCCAAAATGGTAAATATTGCAGGACATCAGCTTTTTAAGGCTGCCTAGTTTGAAGGTGCAAACTTACATGGTTGCCAAATTGCTTCTTTTAAACTGAATTAAAAGCAGCTGTTAGAGTAGGCAGTCACAGACATCATGGCTAAAGCAAGAGCAGTGGTTTTGCTGCCTGGTGTAGCTGAGCTAAGGGCTGTTTGTTGTCTGTAGCCAGAAACCTGGTACCCAGATTGCAATGCAATTTCCCTTTAATTTAGGCGCCAGTATTGGAGGCAGGAAGTTAATCCATCCTTAGTCACTGGTGGTCTAAGTGTAGAGAATGGATTTTGCGTGCTTTAGTTGATCACGTTGCCAGATTTTCTGACTCTCATTGTTAATTTGTCTTCATTGCTGCCAGATGTGCTGATGTGGTGACAGATATTGATATGGGTATTTGATTATAATTAAGTGCATTTTGAAAGAGATTAATTTTTCCTGAGCTAAGCACAAAGCTATAAGTCAATAAAGCAAGAAATCTTAAATTTGATTCACTCAATAACTCTCCTTTATCTTCCACCCGCTGCCCAGTGACCCCAGCTATTTTAGGGGGAGGAGAGCTGGAGGCCATAATAGCTTGTGTTTGTAACTAGACATTGTTTTTTGACATACCTAAAAAACTCAAAGTTAAAAACAGTAAGTACATCTTTCATTCCAGAATTAATGTTTATCCTTAAGACTCCATGTTAAAGGTCCATCATGAAAAACAAGCTTTAAATTTATTTTCTGTGGTGGGAGAAGGTTGGGAACAGTGGCAATGTCATTCCTTTTTCAGCTTCTTCCTTACATACTTTTTTTTGACTCACTGTTGGAGAGTATAAAGATCCTAATTTTCCAAGGACATGGCGCTCTGTACTTAAATAGATATTTGGGGTCAACAACTGAATTTCAGGTGCTTCCCATCAAGTTTCATTTAGCATCCTAAAAATACAAATGACTTAAAATTTTATTTGATGCCTTAAATACCCAGAAATGGAAGTGAATGCTCCTGAGTCCTCTTTTCTGCCAGTGTGAGTTTTCATGCTTAGCAAATTGATCATGATGAAATACAGTGGCAATCTGTAAATTGCAAGATACTTGCAATATCTTAATAGTTCTTTTTAAGACCACTGATGTAACCAAACATCTGTTTTAAAGGCTTGCAAGTTCTCTTGCCATCACTCTCTTTTTTTTTTTTTTTTTTTTCTGTGTTTTTTTTTTCTTTCCCCCTCTGAAGATCCAGACATTAGGGAGCTGGTAGTTTGATATTTACACAGCTGAAAGCTAAATCGTAGGTTGATGTGATGTGATGGGGAAATAAATTGTGGCCAACACTGAGTAAAGCTTACACTGCATCTCGGAGTCTTTAGAATGAGAAACAAGTGTCGCTGAATGACAGAACAGACTTTTTGCAGTGTTACTAGCAGCAGCAACTCCTATCTTTCATGGGCTCACTTAAAATTTGTAAAATATTCTTTAAAGGCAGTATCCTCTTAATGCTTTATAGAACAAAATGTTGTACACAATGAACTCATACAAACAATTTGCTGAGGTGTAGTTTCTGCAAGATCTGAATAATAATTTTAATAATTTTAGACAGATAAATCGGAGTTACTTGTTTACCAGAATCTCTCTGGAGCAAGTGTTTCCTGACTTGAGTAACCTAAATGGTGTGTCTGAGATGACACTGGGGATACCTGCATAGTTTCTTAACTGAAGGCTGTTCCTATTTCAAACACAGAAAACCTTAAGGAGTGCTACAGTATTCTAGGGCCAAATGCTTTAATTTAGAATTCTTCACTTAACTGTAAATGGAACTTGACAGTGCCACAATGGAAAAGAGCTAGGCCCAAGCTTTCTGCTGCTTTTTGCTGCTTTTCCAACTGAGGACTCATTAGTGTGACCAAACATTTCTTACTTCAGTCTCAGAGGTCTCTTGAACACTTAAGTCTTTTTCCTTGAACTGCTTCAAAGAAGCTTAAAACTAAGACTTAAGAGTCAAGATCCATTAAACATTTGCAGAGATTCATAGTGCAAACATTTGTGTTCTGCCAGCCTTACAAGCCAGGACCATAATTGGGGATTGTGTTTATTTTAAGTGTAAATGTAAGTACAAATTTTACTTGCAAGACTTGTTGCAGATGCGAATTTTATTTTCTCAGTGAAGTCTTTGACTTTTTTTTTTTTTCCTGACTTAAGAGAATGTGTCTGACAAGTTGGATGTTAGTTTAGCAGCTGCGTGAAATTATTTTATTAAGAAAATCACAGAATGTATTGGGTCGGAAGGGACCTCTAAAGGTCACCTAGTCCAACCCCCCTACAATAAGCAGGGACATCTCTGACTAGGTGAGGTTGCTCAGAGCCCCATCAAGCCTGACCTTGAATGTCTCCAGGGATGAGTCTTCCACTACCTCTCTGGGCAATCTGTTCCAGTGATCCACCACCCTCATATTAAAGAACTTTTTCTTAACATCCAACCTAAATCTACCTTTTTCTAGCTTAAAACCATTACCCCTCATCCTATCGCTACAAACCCTTGTGAACAGTTCTTCCCGTGCCTTCTTAGAGGCCCCTTTCAGGTATTGGAAGGTCACTATAAGGTCCCCCGGAGCCTTCTCCAGGCTGAACAACCCCAACTCCTTCAGCCTGTCTTCATAGGAGAGGTGCTCCAGCCCCATGATAATTTTCATGGCACTCCTCTGGACACGCTCCAACAGGTCCACATCCTTCTTGTTTTGGGGGTTCCAGAGCTGGATGCAGGACTCCAGTTGAAGTCTCACCAGGGCAGAGTAGAGGGGCAGAATCACCTCCCTCCACCTGCTGGCCACGCTTCCCTTGTCCACTGATGCAGTCACTCCATTGTTGAAAGCCACTAGGCTGGTCAGGCAGGACTTGCCCCCAGTAAAGCCATGCTGACTGTCCTGAATCACCTCCCTGTCCTCCATGTGCCTTAGCATATCTTCTAGGAGGATCTGTGCCATGATCTTCCCAGGCACAGAGGTGATGCTGACAGGTCAATAGTTCCCAGGCTCCTCCTTTCTACCCTTTTTAAAAATGGGAGTAATATTTCCTTTCTTCCAGTCACCAGGGCCTTCAGCTGACTGCCAGGACTTTTCAAATATCACGGAGAGTGGCTTGGCAACTGCATCAGCCAGTTCCCTCAGGACTCTGTGATGCATCTCATCAGGTCCCATGGACTTGTGTATGTTCATGTTCCTCAGATGGTCACGAACCTTGTCTTCACTTATGGTGGGAGGGACTTTGTCTCCCTGGTCCCCATCTTGTGGGCCATTAACTTGAGAGCTGTGAGGAGAGAGGTTGCCAATGAAAAATGAGGCAAAAAAGTTGTTGAGAACCTCAGCCTTCTCCTCATCTGTTGTTACTGGTTCACCATTGCTGCTCATCCGGGGGGCTACACTTTGACCTTCCTTTTCTGGTTGACATACCTGTAGAGGCCCTTCTTGGTTTTGCATCCCTCGGCAAGTTCAGCTCCAGCTGTGCCTTGGCCTTCCTGACCTCGTCCCTACACAACCAGGCAACATCCCTGTACTCCTCCCAGGGTACCTGTTCCTGCTTCCACTGCCTGTGCTGTTCCATATCGCCTTTTAGTTTGACCAGCAGGTCTCAATTCAGTCATGCTGGTCTCTTGCCCTCCTTGCCCGATTTCTTACACCTGGGGATCGAGAGCTCTTGTGCTCTATGGAAAGCGTCCTTAAAGATCTGCCAGCTCTGCCCTGCTCCCTTGTCCCTGAGGGCCATTTCCCAGGGGGTACTATTGATTAACTCCTTGAAGAGCTGGAACTTTGCTTTCCTAAAATGTAAGGTCCTGACTATGATTTTCATCCGTCTCATACCCCTTAGGACAGTGAACTGCACTAGTGCATGATCACTGCAGCCCAGGCTGCCTCCAGTCTTGACATCCCTGATGAGTTCACTTGCATTTGTGACCAGCAGGTCCAATATCACATCCCCTCAGGTAGGGCTGTCTATTTCTTGCCTTAAGAAATGGTCATCTAGGCTCTTCAGGAGTCGGAGTCTCCTGGATTGCTTACAGCTTGTTTTCCAGCAGATGTCGGGGTGGTTGAAATCCCCCGGCAGGATGAGAGCCTGTGTGCACGATGTCTCCTGGAGCTGGAGTAAGAAGGCTTCATCAATAGGTTCCCCTTGATTGGGTGGCCTCTAGTAGACACCAGCCACAAGGCTCCCTTTTTTGTCTTGATCCCTCATTTTTACTCAGAAAGTTTGGATTTTCTCATGGCTGTTCTTTAGGGACAACTCTTCACAGTTTGTCCATTTCTTAACATAGAGGCCAACGTCTCCACTGCTCCTTCTGCTCCTGTCCCTTCTGAGCAGTTTGTAGCCATCAATAGCCACACTTCAGTCACAGGATTCATCCCACCAAGCTTCAGTAGTGGCCACTATGTCATAGCATTCCTGTAGTATGGTGGCTTACAGTTCCTCCTGTTTGATGCCTATGCTGTGTGCATTGGTGTAGAGGCACTTCAGCTGGGCTGATGGCTGTGACATTTTCTTAGAGGGACACCCCTTTATTCCCCCAAAGGTGTTTCATGTATGCTACCCTGTCAGCTCCTATTTCGTCAGGAGCCCTGGCTCATCTCTGTAAGACTTTGCCTGTGCTGCAGTGTCCACAGCATGCCTCAGGGCAGCAGGTTGAAGGCCCTTATTGTCACCCCATCCCTCCAACTCTGGTGTGTCACCCTGCTGCTTACCACAGGTAATCTTGATATTATTATCACTCTCCCCCTTTGCATCTAGTTTAAAGGCCTGTCAATCAGCCCCGCAATATCTTGGGCAAAGACTCTCTTCCGCCTTTGAGAAAGGTGTCTCCTATTTGATGACAGCATTCCTGGGGCCGTGTAGGCCATCCCATTATCAAAAAACCCAAAATTTTGGTGGTGGCACCAGCCACAGAGCCATGCATTGTTAGATTGCATCCTCCTGTTCCTTCCAATGCCACTGCTTTCAACTGGAAGGAGAGAAGAAAAACTAACCTGTGCCCCAGATTCCCTCACTAACCAGCCCAAGGCCCTGAAGTCTTTCTTGATTGTTCTTGGACTACTAGTTCCTGCTTCCTCTCCACCCACATGGCAAATCAGTAGTGGGTAGTAATCTGTGGGCCTCACTAAGCTAGGAGGTTTCCTAATGATGTCATTAGCCCAGGCTCCAGGGACACAGCAGACCTCCCTGTGAGGAGGGTCTACACGGTGTATTGGACCCTCTGTTGCCCTCAGAACAGTTGCCTACAACTATAACCCTTCTTTTCTTCCTTCTGTGTGTGGTGGTGATATGGGCAGTAGGCCTGTCTGACTGTGTAGACATCTCTGGTGTAGCTTGCCCATTGTCCCCATCCTCGTTTAGTAGTTCTTCCTCAACCAGAGCCACATACCTATTACTCAGAGACACCTGGGGGGGTGAGGTGGGCAAGAGGGGATTTTGCCTGCTGCCCCTACCATGAAGTTGCCTCAGTGGGAAATGGCGGGGGTCGGGGGGCTCAGCCTACTTAGTGAAGGGAAGAAACCAGTGTATAACAAAGTGCACTTCTTGTACATATGGCTTTACTCAGATGAAGAGCTTACCAGAAACTTTCTTCTGTTGTATTTTAGGTAAGCGTTACAGCAGGGAATAAAAGCCATAGTGTCTTTGCTCACTTAGGTGTGGCAAAAAGTGCTTCTCACGGTTGTTGTGCCTCAGGGTCAGGGGTCAGTGGTTCTACTGAAATAACATATGGGCACATCTTATCACTTACCGAAAGGCACAGGAGGCCTTTCCCGTTTCCCATGCTGCTTTTTCTTTCATAGCTCAATATTGCTCAATATTGCTCCCATGTTCTTTGGGGACCCTCTGGTAACCTACGCTGTTCTGTTTCCAGTTTCTTTGCTTGCCCTGTGACTGTGGTTACAGGGTAGGACAAATGTGTTCAGTTTGCAGAGTACAGTGTATTTGAAGGCAATAAGTCAGTAGTGGTTGGGTGCTGGAGGAGAGGAGGGAAAGTGTGGGGAGACAGGCTAGTCAAAGCTTCAGGAAGTTCTTGATATGAATATGCAGTACATGCATAACTGAGGAGACAGATATAAGATATTTACAATACATTCATTCCCATGCTCTTCACAATACTTTTTGTGTACTTAATTCCATGTTCTCTGTGCTTTAAAATGCCAAAAGCAGCTATGCACCGAGGAGCACGTCATCTGAACAGTTATGTCTTACTGCATCTAAAATATCCTTTTCTGATAGACAAGAAACAAGACCCATTTGTTATTGTTTGTTTACGTTCAAGACTAAATATTGCTGGTGCAATGCATAGTTTTGCAGAGTTGTTTCGCAGTGTGGTCCATTGGGTCTGCTGTGTCAGAATGCCTGTGATCGGTGTGACTCCAGAACGCCTTGGGACAGCAGGACCTCCGAATGAAGTTGGTAGTAATTTAAGTTCACTGCTCCTAAAAGAAATTTAGGCTTTGTGACTTGAGTCGAGAATTTTATTTCCCACACAACAGAGAACAGAAGCATAAATTACTCAAGATTATGGACTACTGATAGCACTTCAGCATGATCGCTTTTCCTCAACCATCAATACAGTGACTTCCAAATGCTTTCTTTTTACACCCATTCAGCTTGACTGTTGGCCATGGGCTCTTCACCAACAAATGCAATACAGGAGTTTCCAATTTAGGCACCTGTATATACTATGCCCTGAAATGAATTATGACAGATTTTAAACCCTTCAAATTTCAAATCTGATGGCACTGGAAATTAAAGTTTTACTTGGTTGACTGGGGTAATAAGATCTGCTGAATATAAGACAGGCTTTGAGATTTTGTAGGCTGTGATGCATTTACTTTGAAAGACTTGGATGCAGCATGGTCTAAAGACCCTTTCATTTGCCTTAGCAACATGCATCCTACTTACAGTCAGCACTTGCTTTGTAGATGTGCATGGAGAAGGTGAGACATGATTTGGGTCCACTGCTAGATAGTCAAAGTCTGGGTATTGATTATACAGCCATTTGAAATAATATCTTCTTGAACGGTGAGGCTTCAGCTTCTTTTGAGGCAAAATGATACAAAACCACATCGGTTCCTATCCAGTTAAAGAAACTACTTTTTGCACTGATCCTGCTGTCCAGTCTACTTATTTTATAAATCTACTGAAAAATACTGTAATGAAGGAATTGATATTGATGTCCTTAAGTTTTGTTTATTCTGAGTCTATTTTGCATTGCTGTAATGGGAGAATTCAGGGCTTTGCTCTCTGTTCATCAACACATGGTGCGGTTTCATGCTGATTTTCTCAGATGTGCCACCATGTGACAGCAATATATAATTCTGTCCTGCTGCTAACATGCTGGCACGCCACATGTAAAGGAAGTAGTTAGAGCTACTGTAAGTCAGAGCTACAGAGATACTGTAAAGTGAACGTAAGGGAGAAAGGAGTTCCTATCATAGCATAAAGTGGCTTTGAATAATCCTCTTGTTCCAAGGGAATAACTCATGCAGGTTTTAACATTTACTCCCTCATAACACAGTTCATAGAATTATAGAATAGATTGGGTTGGAAGGGACCATTAAAATTCATCTAGTCCAACCCCCCTGCAGTGACCAGGGACATCTTTAGCTAGATCAGGTCGCTCAGAGCCCCGTCCAATCTGGCCATAAATGTTTCCAGGGATGGGGTTTCTACCACCTCTCTGGGCAGCCTGTTCCAGTGTTTCACCACCCTCACTGTAAAAAATTTCTTTCTTATATCTAGTCTGAATCTGCCCTTTTCTAGTTTAAAACCATTAATCCTTGTCCTATCGCAATACACCCTACTAAAATGTTTGTCCCCATCATTCTTATAGTCCCCTTGAAGTACTGGAAGGCCACTATAAGGTCTCCCTGGAGCCTTCTCTTCTCCAGGCTGAACAACCCCAACGCTCTCAGCCTGTCCTCATAGGAGAGGTCTTCCATGTTTCTGTGGCCCTCCTCTGGACTTGCTCCAACAGGTCAATGTCTTTCTTATGCTGGGAGCCCCAGAGCTGGACACAGTACTCCAGGTGAGATCTCACCAGAGTGGAGTACAGGGGGAGAATCACCTCCCTCGACCTGCTGGCCACGCTTCTTTTGATGCAGCCCAGGATACAGATGGCCTTCTGGGCTGCGAGTGCAACTTGCTGTCTCACATCCAGCTTTTTGTCCACCGGTACCCCCAAGTCCTTCTCTGCAGGGCTTCTTTCAATGCCTGCATCCCCCAGCCTGTATTGACATCAGGGATTGACCCAACCCAGATGCAGGATCTTGCACTTGGCCTTGTTGAACCTCATGAGGTTCACACAGGCCCACATCTTGAGTTCAAAAAGCTTGTCAAAGTGACAGAGCTGTCACTCTATCAGCCCTTGAATGGGGCAGCTGTGCCATTTTCTGTGTGATGCAGGGTACATTTGAGCTGGAGAAACACAGTGAGATACTTGTCTGATCTCCATCCACATAGGGCAGAATTGTTGATGACAGAGCCCTCCAGTGGCAGGGAGAGCTGCATCTGAAGGGAGATGCACATCTTCCCCAGAAATGTTAGAGGAGTTTTTGAAACCACTTTTCAATTTCATTGTGATGCTAGACTTCAAAATAACCAGAAAGACATGGTCCTCCGTTTGGCACCAGGAGTTCCCTCACTCTGCTCATGACCTGCCTTAGTGCAATGCAGAAAGATTTTGCAGACTATTGGCTAACATAGTTGAAAACCAGAGAGCTCGCAAAAAAAAAAAATTTGATCCACTGGTACCACATAATTGTTGTAACGTGTCTCCAAATGAGACTTTTGTTCAATAGTTTTTTAACAGCTGTGGCTCACTGGCACAGCAATGAAGAAGCTACTATTTGTGTTAAGTGGTAGAAGATATCTATAAACAAGCCAGCTCTTATAGCTGAAACTAGCTACTCTCCTGGCTTAAAATAAACTGTACTTGCACGGCTACCTGCTGAGGGTGTGTATGCCAACAGCATTAAGAAAGCATCAGTGCTACAGCAGCCAACTGCCCAGAGCCTGGCTTCTGCCACACACCGATCGTATTCTTTATTAGCATAACTTTCTTTCTTTTTCTATTAACCTTCCCTCAGGAAAGGGGAAACACGGCCCCCATCGTAATTAGCTTACACAGCCTTCCATGTAAGCTAAAGAATGGAAAACGTCAGGGGCGCACACAGCAGCCTCATAGGTGCTTGCTGTAAGCAGGGAAAAGTTAATCTGCTCTCAGATTTTGGCAAAGGGACAAAAACCTATGTGTAAAATGGTACTTAGAATGAATTAAATTTCGCATAACTGTGACCACACAGTAGGTAAAGTAGTAAAATGATGGCGATGATGGAAAATATGGCTAATCAGAAAGCTGTATTAACTTGATGAATAAAATTATGCTTTAATGTAAACTGAAGGTCTTAAGTGCCTTATTTTAAAAACGTGTTTGTTTATTGCTCTGTAGCTTGTAACAACTGTGTTATTTCATCTATCAGCACTTTAGCAGTTTCATCTGAAACAGCATTTTTACTCCTTTTTTTTTTTTTTAGAAAAAAGATTAAATCGAAAAGAAGCTCTGTGACACTGAGCCACTGAACTTGTTTTTCTAAATTGCTTAAATCAGAACATCAAAAGAATTCTGAAAAAATGGAAATACTTATTTTTTCACTTTGAAATTACAAAATTATTTTCATTTCTGTTTTTAAATTCTCACTTTTCTGTTCAGAAAGGGAATACATAGTGCAGAGCCCTTTGGGCTTTCAAGGCATCGCAGACCAGGCACAGAGGCTGATGTGGGCAGAGCCATTGCTTGGTGTCTCCCCACCGCCCATCACTCTTCCCACATCCATTTGATCTGACTTTGGCAGGTCCCTACAGATTGATTGCCATTGCCACCAGAGTATGTTTCTCTTCCTGATTTCTATTTAGCAGTTCTGACTCAGCAAGTTTCTATAGTTGTAAAGAATCAGGCTTAATATTTGGAAATGTTTAAGTGTTCAGGGTCAGGCTGGATGGGGCTTTGAGCAACCTGGTCTAGTGGAAGGTGTCCCTGCCCATGGCAGGGGGGTTGGAACTAGATGGTCTTTAAGGTCCCTTCCAACCCGAACCGTTCTATGAATCTAACACTTTTCTGTATGATTAGAAATGTTCTGCTCTCTGTACACTTTAAGAATTGTAGGAAGCTGGTCCCTGCAATCTCTGCATAACCCAAGGTGGTTTGCTTCTGAACAAGCACCCAGTGAACTCTCCAGAGTTACCGCTGTGCGTGCTGCAGGCAGGGGAGCCGCAGTGACAGCCCCATTCTCAGGGTGATTCCCACCCTGAGGATGCATTGCTCCAGCAGATCTCAAACAGCACCTCAGATTCAGGAGCTGTGTGAGCACCACCTGAATTGTCACTCTCATTAAACTGGCTGCATCACACAGTCATCTCTCAAACAAGGCAACTGAGGAAACTTCTTAAAGTCTATAATGTTTGATCAACTTGTTTAAAAAGCCCCAACAACTTAAACAGCACTGTACTGCAGGACGATCGATAACATATTCAGCATTCCCAAATATCATCAGCTATCTCTGCTTTCTTCGACATCTTACTGTCTTGCAGAGAAAATGTTCGATAAACAGACAGAAATGCAAGTTATTGTAGATGCGGGGGCTGAGGACAGGGATCTGGGAAAGGCATTCCTACCTCTTTCCTCCACCCAAACCTTTACAGCTCTTCAGTAGTGTTGGACCTCTTTTCTCCTCACAAAACATCCTTAGATGGAAAAGTAGGGATTTATTCATATAGTTCCTAGTGATTACAAAGGAACTATTATATAAATTCGGTGGGATTTTATATATCTATATATATTTTTACTGAGGTCTTTCACAAAGGAGTTTTGAGCTTATGTGGGCTTCCTGTTTAAGCTTCATATTTTCCTCAGGAAAAAAAAAAAAAAAAAAAAAGAAGAAAAACGTTTTCTTTTTTAGGGCCAGGTGTGTTATATAGCTAAGTTAAAACATGCCTGGAAAGGCTGTGGTTATTTTCCTGTCTGAAAAGTAATGCACTTTTTTTCCTTCCCTGTCCTCCTTTTTGTAACATTTAGCATATATCCCTTTAAACATGTTGTTTATTTCTGTGTTTTCTGTTTGTGAATCTCCCACCACTGTTAGTTTCTTTGAAACACTGGATTCAAAAGTGGACATTGGTTTCCTCCTCTTCCTCAAATGTTCTTACAGATGTTGCTGTAAATCAATTACAGGGCTGACATAGCATTTGGCTGCCTGACAAATGTGCCATAATAACACAGCTCAGTAAAATGTGGAATTTCTGAGGTACTGCTTGTAACTTTTTCAGTGCTGTTGTAAATTCCCAGCCATGTCAGCGCAGGTGGAAACAAAGTCATAAATAATGTGTGTCTGTGTGTGTGTGTGCATGTGCATAGAGGGTGGGGAGTAAAGATTGCATGTGCTTATTCTTCATAAAGAGTTCCCTAGGTGGTTCACCACTTCCATGATTTAATTCAGCTACTTGAAGTGAATTAAAAAAACTAAATCCCTTCATTAAAATAAAAATAATGTTGCTAACAAAGTTTTAGAGAGAGAATGTGTGCACTCGAATTGAAGCAACTAGGCTGTTGCTGTTCTGGGCACAAGCTGGCCCTGATAAACCATGCCAAGCTGTACAGCAGTGCTTCAGATAGTGATGAAAGATTACCTACCATGAACTTCTACTTCTCAGAGGGCTCAGTCAAGCTGCCCCTTTTCTTCAAGAGAAATCAGCAGTGAGCTGGAGCGCTGTGCTGATGGTTCGCAGTGCTGGGCAAGGATGGGAATGTGTATTGTCCCAATGTCTTACTTTCCTTTTGCCTTGTGCAATCTATTCCAAAAGGCAAGACGTTTGGATATTTCCTTATTCCTTTTGTCCTTAAGCCGCTTAAAGGTAGGGTCATGTGTAACTGTACAGCTAATCCAATTGAATGGTGTGTGCTGATGAGGCGGGCCCCATCCAACCTGCTTGGCCATGCCCATCCTTCTGCCTCTTCTGTGGGAACTGGCCTTCACCTGAACATATGCTGAGCCTGGCAAGCATTTAGACCATCCTTCTCCCGAAAATAGTTTCTGGCCACTTCCTTTGAATCCATGAGTGTAGGACTACTCAGGAGTTGTTACACAACAGCTGCTGGCAAAATACTTAGAGGTATCGTAGAGAGAATTTGAGGAGCTGGTTCTGCTGAACTACCTGAGAGGAAAGTCAGGCTCTGGGAATACTGATTTTATGGATATCACCTCTTCTTACAATCAATGCTAGGAATTGTTACTGCTAAAAAACCAAATAATAAGCTCAGCCTAAGAAATCTTTCTTAGCTGTTATTTCAATCATGAATAGAGAAACATGACTTAGAACAGAATATGAAGTTACTGTACACAATGATATTTATAGTCCACAGATACAGTGACCAACATTGAGCTGCACACAAAACTTGCATTAAAAGAATGTGCTTTTCGCAGTTACAGACTTTAAAATCAGGTATTACTAAAGGTAAAAAGTGAGTATTTGGCCTTATTAATGTCTTCATGCACTTTCTGTCTTTAGCTGTTTGGAAACAAGCAATTTCTTAAATATATTAATGTATGTATGTATATTGTATTTTCACTTCCTAAATTTATTTCAAATACAGTCTACCCACTAATATGCGACAGGATCGCCAATTGACAAGCATTATTAGACTTTAAAATTGCAGAATAAATCAGCAAACTTAATTGGAAAACCAAAAAGCAAGTATTCTAATTTTTTTTCTGCTATCTACTGTTTTGTGGTTATCAGTATTTATACCAGCATTTCCCAAACAGAGCACGCTTAAACCTAGGTCCTCTCACCCATCAAAGTATTTGATTTAAGGGAAAATTTGTAATTCTATTATCAGCAGACTTCAAAATCAGCCTACTTTTAAAAATTATTATTACCCTGCATGTTGCAAAATGGCATACTTAAAAACTAGGTGCTGTATAACTTAAAACCAATTGGTCAAAAAGGTGATCAAAAATAGCATAATTTCCCTTAAGTGGTAAAGTGGTAACTCCTTGTTACTTCTGCTGTTCCTGGTCCCTCTTTTGTGTCAGTGCCAAGAAGCCACATAAGACTAGCTCCTGCTTGGTGAGGCTCCTGCCTTGGACCTCCAGCTTGCACAGAGAAGGCAAGGGCTAAAATATGGATGTAGTTTTGTGTGCTGGCTTGTTTGGTTTTGTCGGGAGGTTAGGGTGGGAAGACTCGATAAATGTGGATGGGAGCAAATACAGCAAAAGAGAAAGAGAGTGACCAAGGAGGAATACAAGGAGTTGGCCATATAGATGTGCATGGACTGAGAGGGACAGGGATGATCAGCTACCAAAAAACCCTGAGGGAGTCCAAACAAAACAGCAAAAATTGTCTGACTGGCTCCTCACTGCAGCTATCCCAGCAGGCTGGAGGTTATATTGGGAGGAAGGTGAAAAAAAAAATTGGACATTTGTCCTACTGCCACAAGCAGGGTCTACTTTGCATGTTTTGAGCTCTTTTGAACAACAATAAATCGAACTCAATGCTCTGCCATAGATCATTATGAAAAATACTTTCACTGTCTTTAACCCATATGCCTTAAAGGCACCCTCACATCTTCATGTGTACTGTGAAGAGCCCATGCTGTGCAGTCTGGTGACTTTGGTGAAGGTTTTAACTCATACAAGTAGATGGAAGTGGTAGTTAGGGCTCAGTTTCTTCCTGCTTCATTTTAGCTGATGGAAAGTTGGGCCACTAACCTCTGGTAACTGTCTTGGTTTCCTCTGGACTCAATGGACAAGCAATAGACATCTCAGGAGATGCTTCTCCCCACTTATCTTGGAAACCCATCTGAGATCGAGCTGCACTGCTGTCCAAGGCTGCTCACACCTCTGTTGACAGCTTTAGGCAACCAGATTAAATCAAAAGCCTAACTCTTGGTCATGTAGGGGTAGGTGAGTAAATCTCGTGCTGTAACAATATTTGTTCCTCAGTAAGAATGAGAAAAAGAGCACAGTTCGGCTGACTTCAAAAAGCCACAAATGGGTTTTTAAAAGCTGCAAACAAGAAATCAGGCTTTAAATTTTAAGCTGTGGTACATCTGATGCGGAAACTGAGATCATTCACATGGTACCCTTTTCTGCTGGCTTTAAATGCTCATAATAGGAATGGAGGACAGGAGGTCTAGAGAAAGCAAGAGTTCAGTCCTTTTTGCCAATACCGTGACAAAAAAATTATTGCAGAAAATGTTCCTCTATAGAAGCCATCTGGGTTTTCCTCCTCCAGCTCACTTAGAAAAGAATTGGAAAACCTGCTTGCTCACAAAGGTAGGAAACTCTTTGTGATTTTCAGCTTAGGTTTGCTCAGGACAGGCATTTAATCTTTGGAATAACATTTTTTAGTAGCTGAAAGTAGATGGAACCATATCCAGTATTTAGACTCCAATGTTTTTATAAAGACCAAGTATATCCTTCTCAGCCTTTCTCATGCCGGACTAAAGAAGCCAAATTTTTGTACTTCCCTTTGAATATGACTCGCCTTTTCCTTAATCAATTTAGTATCCTTTTTTTTTGGCATCTCTTTCTTCTAAATTTATAAATCCATCAAACATTACTGTAAATCAACGATGGCAATCATTTGAAAACTTGGCTTTATTTTGAAGATTGAGTTAAATATTGAAATCCCTCTAGGAGAACAAAAAAAGGTAATGTTGGTGTATCCTTTATATTTGATTAAAGCCCCCTTGTGGGGTCCACCAAGCATATAATACAGCTCTAACGAATTCAGACTTACAAGAGCTGATGTAGTCACAGGAATGAAAAAATTTATTTCTGTGAATCTGAAGCACAAAAAGATACTGGCTTGTTCTGAGACATGTTCATGAGGTCATGTTACACTGGGTGCAAGTTGGCCTTGTTTGAAGTAAATGGTAATATTCCTACTTAAATTAAGAATTTATTAGGGTTCTAGCAGTCAAGTATAGGACTACTGGATATGCTTGTAACCGTGCAATGGAACACTGGGTTTAGATCTTTCTATTAAAAATGATCTAATTTCTCATTAATGCAGCCAGCAATTAATTGGCACTTACAACTAATGGAAATAAATCAATTTGATGAACGTTCAAAATGTGTCATTTCTCAGAAACCTGAATTTTAATGAAAAGCAAGAACATGCTCTGACACTTGTCTGATCTCCATTCTGTTTGCACTAAATGTTAGTTGTTTAAAGCATGTGAATACTTCTCATTACACTGTATTAATTTAACATTCTAGCCTTAAACCTGAAATGATATATAAAGAAGGCAGCAGTGAAAGGAAAACAGTGAAGCCTCAACTTTCCCCAGAAAGTAACTAACTAAGCAAATGCAGTCATATTCAGATCACCTACATGTCCAATGTTGTTGCTGCAATAGCTCCTGTATCTAAGTTCAAGAATGCAACAAATCATTTCAGCTGCAGACTATCCAGAGGTTCAGGAACCTTTCTCTCCATACAGGCAGTGTACGACTGGATGACATCTTTTATCCTAAACATGCATGTTGTTGGAATTTGCCTCATGGTGCTTCTGTTGCCTAGAATTAAGGCATCTATGTAATATCCAGCCTTTCCTCACTGATAATGGTAAGAATAACCACTGGTGCTCCTCTGGGCCTTTCCCACAGCCGATTTCCAGGAGGAGATTTGGGTGATCAGTCTCTCAGGGAACTTCACATGACCACAGGGAGTGGATGCGTAACTGCTAGATGGTAAATGGGTGAAATGAATCCCAAAACAAGTGATAGATGGTTGAAAATGCCCTGAAGCTAGCACCTACCATGTATGGCCTGAGAGACACATTAGTCTGAATCCTAGTTGTGTTTGGCAGAAAATATTATTTTTCTCAATGTATTTTCACAGAGTTAAAGTCCCTTCAAAACCTAGTGGTCTTGTTTTTCTTGTTTATCTCCCTTTTGCTTTCAGCTGAGATGCATATGAAAGAAACGTGGTCTTTTCTGAATTAAATTTCTGACTGAATTACAAACCTCACGTGGAAATGGTTACCACACTGCCATGCTCAAATATTTATTAAATGCCTCTCTGTCTCTGTCTGTGTCCTGACATGAAGCTAAGGCCAAGCAGGCACAAGCAGGTTATTCTTTGAAAGGGTCATTCCTTCTGTAAGCAGAGGCAGCTTCACAGCTGCCTGCAGAGCATTCCCCAGTTCCAGGTTATTTCACCCCTCAGGTCCAGCTTTGTGCACCAGATGCTTCTTTTTTCTGCCTTCCTCACACTCATCATGATTTCACAAATAAGGCAGGTGGCTTTGCTCTGCAGTTGTGGGATTAATCTGCGTTAGCTCAATAGGTGCTTACTCCTAGCTTTTGGGTTTGGATTGTTTTTTGCTTTTGTGTATGTGGTGAAGGGTTTTGTCCTTACATATTGTGCAACCAGCATCATCTAAAGGGAATTAGTTTTCTCACAACAGAATGCTTTGAGTTTCCTATTAATACTTCCTTAACTGAAATGGTTGTTCAAATCCCTTATCAGCAGAGCACAAAACCACCTAGAGATACAAGAAATTGTACAAATTGAGAAAGAAAATACTATTCTTTTTATAATTCATCCTATCATTCCTGAAACACTTGACAAGAGTGCTTGAAGGGAAGCATTTTCATCCTTGCCTTGCAGAGGCTGCCTGAGCCCATCAGGTCCAGATGGCCCTTTGGAAGTGCCTATGTTTCTCTAGTGACAGTGACACGTGCTTGGGGCAGGGACCTAGGGAAACATCTTGGGTTAGCAAGAATCTTTCCTGGGCTTTTGCTTTGTGTTGGTCTTCTCACACATCGTGGGGAGACTGCTTCACCACTAACATACATTCAGAAATGTTGTATTCACGTATGAGATTCTAACAGCTAGGATTTCATTATTAAACTGGATGGAACTATAAACTCTTTGTTTAAGCACACAAATGTGAAAGCAAACATAATTTTTATCACCCACTCTCCAGTGACATAATATATTCACTCTGATTATGAATCCTGAGAGGTGAGCCCAAAGAACATGAAGCAGCACTGTATTTAATTTATTGTTTTCTTATAAAATGTTCCACTATGCAGGTATTTATTTTGTAAGTTTGAATGGGAAAATTATATTTTGCTGCTGGAAAACTCTTATAACTTTATACTACCATCCAGATAAATAAACAAAAGATAAGATGTTTCTTAACATACAGAATGGAAAGATAAATTAACAATTTTTTTCCCCCAGAAAATATTGTTCCATATCAATAAAATCCTGAAAAAATTGTTGATCTTTTGAAATAGCTGCAAACTGAAAAAAAGGAATTTTATTTTTCTTTCTTCTTTCTGAAGTTTGAATCTTTCAATTTTAGTTTCCCTTGGTGAAATGTTAAGGTGCTTCCCAAGCAGTGTCCTCAAGTTTTCAGAAATGTCCAAACATCATTATCAATTTGTCTGATGAAACAGAAATGATGTTCTGATACATCAACAGTCTGTCTTTCATATATTGGAAAGATTAATTTCTAGCACTTGTAAACTTGCACAGCAAAATGAGATTTCCAGGTTGGGAGCCTGCAGGAAGACGATATCTTGACTGCCTTAACATCTCAGTTTCCCTGTTCAGGCCCGATCTCTTTTTTGGAGTGAATCAGCCAGTTCCTTCCATGATGAAATTCAGATGTTTCCAGGGATGGCTCTGTTTGAGGCTGTTCCCAGTGGTCAGCTGGGGAAGAAGTAGCACTGTTCCTCCTGCACAGCCTTCTCACATGCCTTTAAATCAAGGTCCAGGGCTTGCAACACGCGCCCTTGGTATCATGACATATTCAGCCATTGTCTTGATAGGCTGTAACACAGTCATTAGGTAATTTCAGGGCATTATATCTGGAAAAAAAAAAAAAAAAAAAAAAGAAAGAAATTTAAAAAAGTTCCAGAAATAACGATGTCTTAAATTCACAGAAATGCGAAAGGGAGCCTGGAGGTGACCCAGACTTACAGCTACTCTGTAGGGCTGCTGCCAGGGTTTTGTAGCAGAGCTTGTCCTGAGCAGCATGCACACAAGCCACCCTGTGTCACTTGTTCTGGAGCCAGGCATTGGTCCCTTGGGTGGATGTCTCTATGTAGTGCAAAACTAGTACTGGCATCTCACAAAAGCAATTTAGATCTTTGGCTGGATGAATTCACAGGCTGATCTGCATTAAAAGCTGCAACAGCATCAGGACCTGTGTGCAGGCAGGGGAGAAGGAGGAATAGCTCTGAGCATTTATCAGTTTGGGATTATTTGAGGTGTGTTTGTATCTGTTTCCACTTACTTATTCAACAGGCCTCTGAAGAAATTATATTATTACGTTTTATTTTTAATAGAGCTGTGGCTATGATCTTTGTTTCCATAGCAAAGACTTCTATTCGCATGGGAAATGAGACCAGGAAGGGAGAGGATTGTCAAAAATGCCTAGGGAAAAGAAAGAGAGGAAAAAATACATCTATAGAACCCAACATGTCAGCAAAGACAAAAGGAGGGTTTTCTTTCTGATTACGAGGTTTGCTAAGAACGAGTCCGGATAAGATTGCAGTTGAAGTGTTCTGAGCTGGTTTGAGCTGGAATCTGAGGAGTTAGTCAATCTCTGACTCAAAGAATGGAGGTTTTCCACTGGGATCCTGTTCTACTCTGTTCTACAGTATACCAGTACAGTGCAGTTATGCTCATGGGATGGTTTCCCATTCAGTTCCATCAGCACAGAATATCTTCTCATACTTGGCTCTGACTGTTAATAGGATATGCTATAAGCCTTAATGCTTCGAATTTTAGTGGAGTGCTGTGGTTTAAACCCAGCTGGCAGCTCAGCCCTACCCAGCCGCTCACTCACTCCCCTCAGTGAGATGGGGGAGAGAATCAGAAGGGTAAAAGTGACAAAACTCTTGGCTTGAGATAGACAGTTTAATAGTTTAAGCAAACGCCACGCACGCAAGCAGAGCAAAACAAGGAATTCATTCACCACTTCCCATGGGCAGGCAGGTGTTCAGCCATCTCCAGGACAGCAGGGCTCCGTCACATGTAACGGCTACTTGGGAAGACAAACGCCATCACTCCGAACATCCCTTGCTCTTCCCTCCAGCTTTTATTGCTGAACGCAATGTCATATTGTCTGGGATATCCCTTTGGTCAATTGGGGTCAGCTGTCCTGGCTGTGTCCCCTCCCAACTTCTTGTGCACCCCCAGCCTCGTCACTGATGCGGTGGTGTGACAAACAGGAAGGGCCTTGAGGATGTGAAAGCACTGCTCTGCAATAGCTAAAATGTCGGTGTGTTACAAACATTATTTTCATCACAAATCTGAAACACAGTACCATACAAGATACTATGAAGAAAATTAACTCTATCCCAGCCAAAATCAGTACAGGGGAAAAAGGCAATATGAGATCATAATTGGGTAATATTAAATTTACCTGATACTTTACTTCTTTACTTATGTTTAAGTGTCTTTCCTGTTTCATTCCATTGCATTTCTAAATTACTTTACAAGAGCTGAAATAGGACATATTGCCCTTGCTGAAATCAACTAGCTTTAGACAGGTCAGGATTTAACACTGGACTTTTAAGAAAAAAATAATTTTGCATAAAAATATAGAAAATGTTTTTGAAGGTAAACCTGTAATCCTTTTACTATGTTCTGTGACTTTACATGACAAGTACGATATGATTTGGGAAAGAAAATCCTGTTAAAAAATTGACAAGAATTTTTTCAGAAAAAAAAATTTTGCAGAAAAGAAGGGGTCATAGTCTCAAAATTTGGAAAACAGCCATAAAACCATCTAACCAGTGATCTTCTGGGGAACATTTATTCAAGAAAAAATAAATTAGATTCACTGAAATAATTACCTTCGAGAAATAATTTGACCAGCTCTCCAGTTAACTTAGCACTAATTTGACCATAAAAAAGCAAAACAAAATCACATTTGGGATAGAATCTTCTGTTTACTTTGCCTCCCTTATTAAAATGCTCACAGATAATTTTTATTGGTAGCAATTTGGTGTTAGTAGATAACCAACAATTTATTACTAGGTTCATGCTACATTGTTTCACCAACTTGCAGAAACCTATTTCTTTCATGCATAAAACACTTTATAATTTATCACCTCTTGAGAGCACTTAAGCAACTGTGATTCAATTAAACCAATGTTCAGTGACTGCGCCCGTGTTTCACACTTGGCCGATAAAAGATAAAGATATGATACATTACAACTATTGATGGACTATAGTTTATTTATGGTTTTAACCTATAAGTCTTTAACAATCACCTTAATTTTGTGTGTGTAGAGTGCTGAGCTGATAAAGCTATGAGTGCAAGCCATACTGAGAAAGGAGAAGCACACTTTAACTTTTTATCTGTTTATACAGTGAATTTATAGCTTGTGACTTTGTCAGTTCTAGAGAGCAATTTTCCCTCCCTACATGCATAACAGGGATGTCACAAGCACTAGTAGTACAATCTTCCCTGAACTGGAATAGCCCCCAATGTTATTTTAAGGGATTTTTATAGGGATTCAGCCTCTCATCCATTTCTGTTAGCTTGCCAAACTCCTGTGACAGGCTTTCTGGCAATAACGTAATTTCAGTTTGTAATATCAACACACCAGAGAAAACAAAATTATTTTTAAAAGTTATGATGGTAAGGAAACTAAATTAGACAACTGTATAGTGACTTGTCCAAGGTCATGTGGAAAGTCAGAGCCAAAAAGAACCCAATTCTATCCTTTTTTCTTTTTTTTACATTGGGCCAGGCTGGATTTGAATCCAGAGGGAAGTGCACAAAATTTCAGAGGCACCTAGTCCAACTGAAGGAATGAAGAGCACAAAGATGGATAAAACCCGATCCTTTAAAATGCAAAAGGAAGAAAAAATAACATGATTGCACTGTTTTCACTCTCAATTTAATCTGCTGGGAAGCTTTGAAATAAAGAGAGAAACTGAGAACGCAAAGTGGCAGGATAGATAGGGAAAGGTACTTGAGGTGCTTATGCTGCTGTTTATTTCCCAGGCTCATCTGAATGATAGCTCTTGAGGCTGTTACTTTGCAGGGGTTCACAAGAACAAGGCAAAACATTGCTTGTGTTTGGCTTTTTATTAATTCATTTGCGCAAAAAAGCACTTTTCAGGGACGCTCTCTTACAAGCACATTTACCAAGATATCTCCTTGGAATCAAAACACAAAATGACTTACTGACACGAACATTTCTGCATGAGGCTCCTGTACTCACTTAATCCTTCTGCGTGTCCCACAGAAAAGTATGGGTGGATTTAAAGTGTGCAAAATGTTCTTGTAAAGATAGGTTTAAATGATCACACAAACAGTAAGCTGGAACTGTTGGAAAATTTTCCTTTGAAATTTTATTTAGCATAGAATATCTTTTAACAAACTTTAGACTTATTTTTTTGACAGGAACTCCAACTTTTTATATTTTTTCCACTTTATAGAGACATTTTCTATAAAAACAGAAAGCAATTTTGTAAGATTCATGTCGGGTTTGTCTTTGAGAAAGAAAATTCTTTTTTCCCAGCAACTTCGTTGTGTTTGGCAGGTAACGAGGATACAGCAAGGGTCCCTGAGCAGTCAAGTGAAGGCGGAACTAGCAGGAACCCAGGAAAGCTGCAGTATTCTCCCAGAGATTTCTGGTAGAAATTTGTCTTAGTGCTAATGCAAGAATTAGACACGGAGTATTATTTTGTTTTTTAAACTTATTTTCTCAGTCTTTTCATCACTGATGACAGCCATGTCTTGGTTTGTTGTTTGTTTGTTAGTTTGTTTTTTTTTTTTTTCCCCAGAACTAGGCCTCTCTGTGTTGTTGCTGCTGTTCTTATTGTTCCCAGTTTATTTCAGTCAGCTATTTGGACAGGCTTTATGTTTTACTTTGTACTAAGCTGTTGCTTTCTGGCTGTGGCTTCCACCTTTAATTTTGTACATAATGAACAAAATAGAAGAAAAACAAACACAATAGCAAAATATGTCATTATCCTTTGCATCTTTTCCATGCTTTTTGTTGATCATATGCACAACATTTGTAGTGCTGCCAAGAGCATCTGAGCCTCAGTCAACTACCTTTGGGATTGTAATTCCTTTATGATCTATTTTCCTATTTATTTTGATCTGAATGGTTTAGTAGTGCAGCTTGGAAAAGGTACAGGCAAAGGTCTTTGGACTAAGTTTCTGTTGAGTTGCCATGAGCCATTTCACATACCATTGGCTACTGGCATAATAACGTTTTGTGCTGGCAATTGGCCTTGAGAACATAAACCAAATTCATTTATTTTCTTTCTCAGCTCCTATCTTACTTGGGCAGCAGACACTCTTATCACAAGTCAATGCTGTCCTAGCAACAGATTACAACTGGGTAACAGATTACAAGGGTAACGGATACAAGAAGTTCATTCATCTATCTATCTTGCCGTTTATCCTACATGTATTAATAGAACAAGTCTGCTACACAGAATTCACTATATTTCGTTTTCTCTCCTTTAGTCCTTGTGTGTGGAGATATAACTGCAGGGTTTTCTTTCCATGAGGAGAGGAAAGAGAGACGTGATCTGCATTATTTGTAGGGAAAAAGTTATGGCCAAGGGGTAGGTGTGACAAATTGAAGTAAATCACAAGGAAAATCGTTAATTAAACTTAACAACCTAAAGTATGTACATAAGAGCCCAGTATAGCTCTCTCTGAAGGACTGTATTTCAAAAGACGCCTTTACAGTCAGACAACAATGGTAGCTTTCAAAATGTCTCTAGCATAGATATCTGTGCTGTGGAAATCTATACCTAACAGAGTATTCTAGTCTCCTTTTCCTATAAGAAATAGCTGCTCCTAGAAAGCCCCTCATCTCATCCTGATTAACAGATTTAAAATGTCAGATAAAATGTGATTTAGAAATGCATTTTCCTCTCCAACAACAATAAAACGAATTTAGCTGAGTAACTCAGATGTACCTGCCTGCTGCATCAGTGCTTAAAAGTTCACTGAGATGAATCTCACTTACAATTTCACAGCAGTTGAAGTCTTGCACTATTTTTTGATATTGTGAGAGAGTTGTGTTCCAAAACATGGCATGCTTCATGATGAGGATGGTGCATATGTTGTGTATTCAGGATACCTAACAATTCTGCAGTGAATGAGAACCAAATATTGACCAGTATGCTTTAATACAGACATGAGATTTAATTCTATGCTTGAGTATGATCATCAAATATTTATGTAAGTGAATCAACAAAGATTATGAATAAAGGTAGCAAAACAAACACAAAAAATTACTTAAAAGAAAAATACCATTTTTCTTATGGAGTTAAAATTAATAGTTAATATATCTATGTATGTACACTTGTGGATATACCTTAGACAGAGACTTGTATCTGTGACTCAGCAGGTGGCGAGAACATTGACAATTGCTCAAAAGTGTCAGCGGATTGCCTGCATTGTTCCTGACCACCTCAAATGCTGAATTAATATTCCCTTAATTTAAATAACAATATTAAAAATATTGAACTGAAAATCCCTAATGTCTGCCTAGCTATGGAATTTCCAGATAAAAGGAGCAGCTGAGGTAGTGAAATCATAAAGCAGTATAATATGAATCCATCACTATTGGGGAGTGAGATTAGATCAGATAGTCAGTGCAGCAAATCTCTTTGCCATCTGCTCCTTCAGCTTCTTGACCAGGTTGCAAGGCAAGCAGTATCCTCCCTTCTATCCTATTAAAAATGACATGTGCTGTCTTCTGCGTCAAGATATTTGATGTAGTCCAAACTTCACACATTCTGAGTCAAAATCAAACAGAGCAGACTTGGACTAAGCCATAGGACGTTATACTTCAGGTATTGTCCATTGAAGCATTAAACTCACCAAATGTACACTCAGAGTACGCAGTGCTAAGATAAGCTGTGAGACCCAGTCCTACATGAGCTAACCTGTGTACTGGAAGACAGTTATGTGGGTTTTTTCACAGGTTTAATCCCACTAAAGAAATGTCTTGCCCCGAGTCTCCAAGGTATTTAATTTAAAGTTAACATGGGTGTTTCTACACGGCTTTGCCCTGCTCACATGTAGCCATGTCTTCAGCTGACTTACCCAAACTACAGCAGAGGATGTGTATATACATGTGAAATCACTGCAACAGAAACATATTCCACGGAGAAAAGTAAGGCAAAAAGGCAAGCAAAAGGATTTAGCTGTAAATATTTTGCTATTTTTATCCTGGCTTCCTTTATCAAAACTAAAAAGCTTGATGATGTTCTTTTTAAAGTGAATTTTCTCGGTATTTCTGTATGCATTCAGTATATCTGCATACACTATTTCGAAATACCATTTTCTTAAAAAGGGCCGTAATTCACATATTTTGAAATGTTTTGTTAAAATACCAGCAACTAATTTCATTTTTTTATTATTTTCTTTTCAGAGCTATATCAGGGACCAAATATTACTTCACAATTAGGTCTTTAATGTTAAAGATTACAGCCTCAGAACACAAGTTCTCATATCCCAGAAATTATAATTTTGAGGAATGTGTATTTAAGGAATCTGTGCTGTGATATACCTGAGAAAACGTTTAGGAAATATATCTTTAAAAAGTAACACTATTTTTAAAAAATCTATTTTATATTTATAAATATATACTAATATATATTCTAAATCCGTATTATATTTATATTTTATCAGCAAAAAGAAGGTGATATGGGAAATAGATTTGGGAAACCATTTGCTCAGCAGATGGTGTTTCTTTTTTTTCTCTTTTTCTTTGCATTATATTTTCGAATCAACAACTACAAATACCTTGTCTAAAGAACAGTGAAGGAGGTGTGAAGAGATGAAGAGTCTAGGTGTACTCATCACTGACTGTTATATTAAGAGGGCAAAAGAAAATAGAGAACCTGTGCTACACAAAGACAGGTTCAAGGGATGACACTTTCCATTAAGGGTTTAGAGAACAGAAGTGAATGAGTGAATCTCACTCATGAAAGAGCGGAAACTGAGGGTGAGGGCTAAGCGAGCAACTGAAATACAAGGTCTACGTCAAGCAAATGGAAATATCTCAGCTGCAAGTACTTCATAGCCATCCTCCATTCTTTTATTATTTTACTTTTTACTTTAATTGCACCGGGTATTGCTTCTTGCTGTGAAAAACACAGCTTCTTTCCTTACCGCTGTTTCTGTGGTGTGGGTTTTTTTTTTTTAATCTTATAGCACATTATGAGACTATAATTTATTTTTAATTTACAAAGCAGCGGAAGATTTTCAACCTGGAGCCACAGAATCTCCTGTAGTGAGGTCTGTACATTCACTAGGTATTTCTTAGGGTCAATAAATCAAAAATGTTGCAAATCTCTGATGCAGGAGGAAAAATATTTAAAATATAAATATGTAAAATACCTTCAAGGAGAAAAAAAAAATATCACACTCAACTAGTGCACAATTCAATTAACTGCCCCCAAAACCTGTTGTTAGCTGCAGATGGCCCCAATGTGGTATGATTTTGTGGTGGCAATGCTTTTCCTCGTTGTCTCATTCCTCTTGATGCTAGCAGCCTTACTCCCTTCTGGCCTTGTAGGGTAGGATTTCCAGCTGGTAAAATGTAGACAGTCTTTCTGATTCTGAATTGTCTCTGTAAGAATTCAGCCAAGCTAATTATTTCTATTCTAAAGACACTTTCAGCTTGTCTTCCTCATTCCAGAGGTATGAGCATTCAGCATTAGGCAAATAAAGCAAAATTAATGGTGTACTGTAAGAAAGCAACTCTTCGGCTGCTCTGCAGTGATGCAGGTTCTTGGGGGAAGAGTAGTTTGCATTTCCTTTCAGAAGGGGATATACCCAAAGAATGAAACTTTTTTTGTTGTGTATTAAAACAAAGGAAGAGGTAAACAAGTAGTTAATAAATCACAGAGAGCAAAATTCAGCCTGCTGTAATTCTACCAGACTGTCAGGCCAAGATGCATGTTTTTTGTCAAAGACACCAAAGGTGGGGCTACAATCCAATGTAAGATGTTAGATTGTTTTCTATGTCAAAAAAGCACATTGTCTTTTTTCAGGTGAGCATTTCCTAAGCCCTCATACAACACACAGAAATACAGAACACTAATTATTTATTCATTTCATGTCACATATTTTTCATTATATCATTTTTGCCCAGTACTTAGTAGTATCACATGATTTTTATAGTTTTAAAATATTTTATTTTTTATTAACACAATTTGGAAATTTATTTTCATTTGCTTAACTGCCTATAAAGATATGTGTGGACAAACCACTTTCAGCTCTATAAATGTAGCTATGTGTGTGTGTATGTACATAACAGCACAAAGGGAAACCAGACTATATGACTCAATTCGCTTGGGCCTTTGAACCAAGCCGGTGAAAGAAGGCAGCTGGGAAGGCCTTGTGGCAGCCAAACCTTGAAATGTTAACAGAAGCAGCTAAAGAAAGTCTCGCCAAGTCAGCAACACCACTGTCCCAGTTGCATCCATAGCACTAAGTATTGCCAGCAAAATAGATTATAGCACTTGGTTTATGAGCTCTTTGGCTACCAGGCAGGCCTTGTGTGTGGCCATAGACGTAACAATCAGTCCTCAGAGAAGGAAGGATGGATACAAATGCTAGTGTGCCAGGAAAGACTGAACAGGTGATAAATTTAAAAATTGTGTTTTTTCTCTTCTCTCAGACACTGCTGTCTGCCATCCAGGAGCAGGAACGGCACTACAAGGCTGATCTTCTGCTCAATATGGTCAGAGTTTTAGTTCTATGCAGTGGCCATTGAGCTCTGTAATTAATGTGGCTTCATTAAAACATCCAGCTGTCGAGTCCACATTTTGCCCTCAGATGCATGTGTGTGGCTTCCGTGCTTCAATGGGAACAGTGTATGCATAGCTGAGGATAGAATCTGGCTCTGTGTGTACACGTATGTACACATATGCATCTCTGTATATACAATAGTTATAAGGAGAAAAATATATTTTCCTAAATAAATACTCGTTCACTTCCCATTTCCTTTCTGTACCAAATGTTCTTATTTCTCTGCAGTCATGGGCTTTGGTGTGTGTGGCAGTCTTCTTTAGGAAGCATGTAGGTCATTTGGTGACTCTGTTTCAACCAAAGCAATGGGACTGATCTAAGCTTTTTTCCTAACCTCTAGCTGAACCACAGCCTGAACTCTTTGGAAATGCTAAAAGTAGTGAGAGAGAGAGAGAGAGAGAGAGAGAGAGAGAGAGAGAGAGGAGAAGGCAGAAAAGCAAGGAGAAGAGAAGAGAAGAGAAGAGAAAGAAGAGAAGAGAAGAGAAGAGAAGAGAAGAGAAGAGAAGAGAAGAGAAGAGAAGAGAAGAGAAGAGAAGAGAAGAGAAGAGAAGAGAAGAGAAGAGAAGAGAAGAGAAGAGAAGAGAAGAGAAGAGAAGAAGAGAAATGGCTAAATGTTCTGTTTGTGTCTGAGACAGGAAACAGCAATACCAAAATATCCCAGAAAGGCTGTTCTTGCTGTACTGCTGACCCAGCCAAAACCAAGTGCTTCTGGAAACCTTTCAAGAAATCCTGTTTATTTCCAGTCTTCCTTCCAAACCAGAAAGACTTGGATAAGACATTCAAAAGTTTGAATGCTTATCAATGCTTCTTCCTTTTGTCTCTCCCCACCTAAATGAGAGCCTGAACTCATCATCAATTCATCATGGATATGGCGCTTCCTTCCGCAGAAATTTCTGGTTTGCCACCCATACAGGTCAGGCAATTGAAAGAACTAAATTCAGCTTTTCTAACCACAAAGCAGAGAATGCTAAGATGGATAAGTTGTTAAGCAACACCCTATAACTGAGCAAGAGCTGATGGTGATATTCTCCCTCCTCCCATTGTTCTCTTTTGTGAAATGCAACATTTTCAATATCCGTATGTAGCCTCTTTGGCACAGTGATTGCAGCTTATTGAGTAATATAATTAGCCATTTGTCTGTTGTTGGAAAAGTGATGCTGCATTTCTCTCTGAGGCTGCCTCTGTATATCTGCATGCAGCTGCACTTGTAGTTCAGGCAGCAGCTGTGACTGTTATTTTTACTCTATTTTTTCAGAGCAGAGCTAAGTATATTTATCACTTGTTCTCTTTAAACTAAGGAAGGATTTGTGCTGACCTCATTCTTCACATGGTCATCCATGTTTGGTTAGAATCTGGGACAGAGGTGGTTCATTTCATATTCTAACTGAACTACTTTTCTCATTCCTAATTATCTTAAAGAATTAAGTATTGGACCTTAACTGAAAAAAAAAAAGGTCAGTTTGATTAAAAACCTGAAAAGAACACTGTATCTGTTTCACAGATATTCTTCTGCTTCCTAAAACAAATGTTAGTCCTGTACTATACATTTGAGCTAAGTCATCCATAACTAAGCCTCATTACTCCTACAGTCTAACAAATCTTCCAGTTTTTATCCCTGCTTGGTAGGTCCTATCTCAATGAAGACAAACCTTTTAGATACAATCTCTTACAGAAGTCTATCTCAATAATATAACCATATATAACCTTACCTCAAATTATTCAAATCCAACTTGAATTTCTGCTTAGTTTGAAATAAGTAGCTGTGCATGAGCCATAGATCACATGTTCAAAAAAGACCAGTGTGGTTAACTACCTTGACCTGGGACAGAGGACATCAGGCTAGCCTGAATTAGATATTACTGTAGCTAGACCATGAGCTTTAGAATAACCCTTCCCCCCCTCCCCCCATAGTTATATGTAGACTAAGATCACCTCAGACCTTCATTTTATCTTTGACAAAGTGATTAGGCTGACCGTATTTTTTTTGCTATGAGTCATGTTTTCTTATAATCTAATTATTCTCACAAATCTTCTCTGAACTCTTTCCAAACATCAATGCTTCTTGAACTGCAGGCACAGCAATTTACTTGAGTATTCCAGTAATGTTTACTCTGGGACAAATACGTAAGTGTTATTGATTCTTTACACTTGCTCAGTACCCCCTTCTTAACTAAATTCAAGGGTCTTGTTAGCCTTTCAAGACACAGAACCTCACGTGAAGCTCAGATCAGTTCAGAGAAGGACCATCACTATAGATCTTCCCAGAATTATTGTTTCCCATGTTAGCATCTCCTCTCCTGTTAGTATAATTTGTATACTTTATTCTTTAGTCCCTCTCTCTCTCTCTTTCTTCTTTGCTCGTTCTAATCAAAATACATAGTGTTTGCAAGCTTCTATTTTATCAAGCAACCAAGATTGCCCTTTGCCAGTAGTATTTCTTCTTTATTATTTGCCAAGCGCTAACTCTTCCTGTTAACTTCAAACGTTGTTAATGATATTCTTATGTTATCTTCCAGGTCATTGATAAAAACTCATTAAAATATATTAACAATGTATTACCTATGGGATTGATTACACTAAAAGCACACCTGCTTGATGATGATTTCCCTGACATCTGTCACTTTGTTAATGGTTAATATATGTAGTGTTCACTCTATTAACTTTGTAGCATCCTATATTTTTAATCAAAATGTCCTGAGATACACGGTCAAAGATTTGAATGAGCTTTGGTTATATACACTAATATTACTACCTTTGTCAACTCAACTTGTAATCCCACTAGAAGAAAAAACATGTTAGCTTGACAGAATCTATTTTCCAGAAGACTAGTTTGAGTGACACTAATAATATTTTATTATTTATCAGTGTAGTCTTTCATAATCTGTTTTACTATTTTGTTTAGGGTCAAGATCAGGCTGACAGAATATCTTTAGGCAGGTCATCTTGTTTATCGCTTTTAAATACTTGTGCAACATTAAGTATTTTCCAGTTTCTGAAATTATTCCAGTCTTTCTAGAGTTATTGAAAACAGCAGTAACAGCTTAAAGACCCTTTCAGTCAACTCTTAGGAGTTATATTTTTTACAGTGCTTAAGTCACAGTTCACGAATGTATGAATTCTCTTGAAAACTTTGCCCACATGGTCTGGGATGTCAAGGCATAAACTATAAGTAGCGTAGGCGTTACGAGAAAAGTTGGGTGATTTTTTTCTTTTTCACTAAATCTTTCTGATATTTTTATTCCATTCTCCTTCCCTAACAGGACAAACCTGCTATATTCTGACATCTTTAAAAAGGACAATATCTGTGGTTAAGGCACTTACCTTGAATGGTACCAAAAAAAAGACTTGTAACTAAGTCTCCTAAGTTCCTGATCCCAGCATTATTGATATTCTTGGCTAGTGGTCTCTCAGTATAAATGCATGCATAAATAATTGTGAATACTTTAGTTAACATTGACTGAAACCTGACATCCTTTACCAGATGTCCCCTGGCCAAATGATGCCTTGGCCACATGTATGCCAGCTTTCTAAATGTTTGATTATTGGCACAGAAGAACCTGAGCAATATACACTATGAAAACAGGATGAAGAATGTGGTGAGGGCAATCTGGCCATGGTTTCACTCTACAGCTGGACCAAAACTGATCAAACTTTGACTAAAATGGTCAGGTCACCCTTTTGTTGCTATCATCTAATCTTGCTCTTTCCTGTTGGATTTCATCTGCTGCTTCCATAAGCTATTTCTGCTTCTCACCTGGTTTCCCTGGAAGTCAATTCAGCTAAATGAAATGGCATAACGTTGGCCAGAACAAGATTGTCAGGTGACTAGCAAAGGCCGGGAAGAAGAGTCTCAGAAGAAGGCAGGAGAAAAGGTGAAGATACAGCAAAGCAGAACAAATGAGAACTACTCTACTTGGGAATGAGCTCTTACGTGCAGTTTAACCATTAAAAAAAAAGTAAATCTAGAACAGCATGTTTTATAACAGAATGGCTGAGGAAAAACAAAATAAGAACATACTAGCAGGTTATGAATACGTTTTACTTTTCTAACAGCATCTATACCATCACTTATTAACTATAGATTAGACTTAGACTAAGGACGAAATCCAGGTTGTGTAAAAAATGCACATATTTAATTTGTTTTCTTTTTTGGTCATTAGCTATAAGTAGAATGGCTAATATTCTTCTTATTGCCAGTTACAATAAAACAACAAGAAATATGATTTTATTTAGTAAGAATTCTAAAACGCAACAATTTTATACATCTCAGAGCATCAATATGAAATCCCGGAGCTATGGAAATAGACAACAAATGTCGTATTGGCTGACTGAAAGGCCTAGAGGAATAAAAGGAATAAATCACATATTTCAAAATGACAACTTCATTGTCCTTTAAAACTCATCAACACAATTATAGCATGGATAAATCACAGAGCTAGATATGCTTGTAATAATGAAGTGTGCAGTTTAACAAAGAATTGGTCTCAATTAAAATAATGTTTCAGAGAAGTCACGAATAATGTATTTGTTAAAAAGACTTAAAGGCAGCAATGTGTAGTACCATACGCATTTACATACTGTACAATGTATGCATACTGCAGTGCCAAAACAAACACGACCACATAAACGCAAGACTAATTTGGAGAAGCAGTTTCTAGACTGTAATTGTGATGGTGAAACCTGTGATTATGGGTGCAATCCTGCAATCCCCAGCAATTGTACTAGGTTTATTCAAGCCAGTAATTGAGTCGGGCATTCCCACATTCTGATTGTTGCTAAATTCTTCTAACTCACCACACATAAAGTGGTTAAGCTCAGTATTTTCTACTTTACAAGTCCATTGCTACCACTTGTTCACTCCTGGCCTTGGTAGCAACCACCAACTCATTTGTAAAGAACCTACATATGGTCTTACGTTAAGATTGTCATCTTTTTGTCATCTCAAGCTGTTTTCCTTCTACTTTCTTTCTCAAGGTTTCCTCTCACCATAAGCAACCTTTAATGCCCTTTAGAATTCCACCTTTCTGGTTCCTATAAGTTATGATTCTGGTCTCTGTTCTTTCACCATGACCACTTACAGTGGCCATGATGTGTTATACTACCATTATCTTTCCCGTCCTTGTTTTGTGTTTTTCCCCTCCTTTCCTTCTAAACCAGTAGAAAAAAAAAAATTATCTATGAAAACACACTTTTGATGAGATAATACCAACAAAACCAGAAGGCTTAAATTGGTATTTTTTGCATATGCCATGATTTGGTTGACCACTTATTTGGTCCCTAAGGACTGATCTGTAACATCTTCCTTTTTATAATCCTTAAACACCCCAAACATTCCATAAACTTAAAATTTTTAAACTTGAAATGACTACTTATGCCATCATAGTCACATCTCTGCGTTTGTAGACATTTGGAAACAACATCGTAACAAAAAATTTCAAATACAAGTCAACAAGAGGGACTGATGACATAAACTCTGTTCTAGGTCACTGCTGTGAGAGAAAATTCAGCAGGTGAAAATATTTGAAAAGGTTACTTGCTACAGAGAAAATAAAAACCACCCTGTCCATCTGCCTCTACATATAATGATTTGCCCTATAATGATTCTGGATGCATGAGAAAAGCTTCAAGGAGTTGCTCAAATCAGCAAGGTAAAGTCCATGTCATCTACACTTAATATTCTGAAAACAAGGGGTCTGCTTGTCTGGACTTGTGTGAAAATCTGTGTTTCTCTCTTATAAATACCTCCAAAGCATGATTCATGAAACCAGAGTAAATGCATTTGAAACAAATTAAATGAACCAAATTCTGGGAGTGCCTACTTCTCCCTATTGACTAGTTTATTTATTTTGTTAGTCTAGATGCCTAATTTAAAGAAGATATTTAAATATTAAAATTAGCTGAGAGTGATTCTATTCTCATTGTTGCTAAAGGCTTCCTATTGAGTGAGCAAGTTTTGGGCACCTTTTGTGGCAAAAACTGCTCTGTTCCATATGTTCTTGCCACTGGTCATTCCATATTCACAAAATAATCTTACTGATGATACAAATATAAAGATATGTAAAGATATTTTGCTAGAGGTTAGGGAATTAAATAATCATCTGTAGGTGTTGTCTACCCAACTAGTGAAAGTGTGTTCAGCACAGACTAAGAAAGAAATAGAAAGTAAAATTTATCTTTGGATAAAGAGTAAAAAAATAATTGTTAGTCAAGTCTGCCTTCTTTGACAGCAGTGGCAAAACTGTTCATGACAAGTGAGGGTTTTTTAAAATGATTGAAAGAGATATGAAAAAGTTATTAACTATTTGGGGCTTGCTGATTCAATTTCTTGAGAGCTGGAGGGAAAAAGGAATATTCTTTTTCTGATATTTCTGAAGCAACTACCCAAGGGAGGGCAGTTGCACCAGAATATCAAGAAAGTGAAAAGAAATTTCTCTTTAATCCTCTTTCAGTGACTCCACAGTTGCAAATTTAGGAAGTGTTCAATTAAAGTAAATTGGAAAACTAGAAATGAGTTCAATGAGCTTTAGAATTAAAGCAACGTGGTAAAGAAAACTAACAACCAATGCTCTAATTTACAGATGTTATGGAAATTACGTATGCCAGCTGCCACAACAGTGACTCCAGGTTTCTGCTGAATCAATAAGCCAGAAAGAGAATCTTCTATAAAGTGCTTTTTATTACTAGTGCTACAGCTTGAGCTGGGTGCCTCCAAAGAGGGACCTCAGTACAAAGAAATCCCTGGAAATTATACCCTTACAATCTAAATGTCCCACCTCTCATGTGACAATTTGGACCAGTAGTAATATTAGGGTCTGGGGTTTTCCTGTTCTTCTTTGGGTCCTTTCATTGTCTCTAGACAGGCCATTTCTTTTCTCATCTCTAAGGTTGAAGCTTCTGTTAATGAATGTAGTTTCCCTTATGTTCTGGCTTGAACCAGCTCTGGGGGCCTTCTTTTACTTGACTAGGTAAGACAAGTTCTATATAAGTGGTATATCAAACACAATACAGAAGACGAGGAGGAAAATTTAAAACAGTCCCAAAACTGGAAATAGACTCCTGCTGCAAAACTCAAATCCATGTATTCCATCCCTAATTTTGACAGGTGGTTTTGGAAATAATTGTTACTATGGCCTTATTTTCACTTGTATTTTTTTTTCTTTAAGGCTCATGAAAGAGCATAGAGTACCTTTCTTGAGAAAATTGTGGGTTTTGTGACAAAACTAACATGCTTTTCTTTATATCAACAGTAATTAAGTGAGCCAGCATGTAGCTTAAAACATTGTCTGATCATTTTTCTTCCTCTCTGTGACTGTACAGCTGTTTCGCAGCACAGGTGGGTTGCTACAATTTTCTGAAATCAGATAGAAGTGATTGATTTTATTAAAAAAAGAAAAACCAATACACAAACATATACCAGACAAAAACCCTGGGTGCATGTGATGTAAGGTAATTTATCTGTGTAATGTAATCTCCAAGTGAGGGTTTACAGTCAGTTTGTTCAAGGACGGGTAAATTACTTTAAGAAGTTGAAGTCTCTAGAAGACTTTTCCTCACATTTTTCACTCCCTGCTGGATAAATTTTAAAGTCAATTCACTCTTCTTCTTGATGTTAAGTGCAAAGCAAGGTGGGTGGAACCAAAAAATAGCCAGCCAGAAGTTCTTAAACATGAGCCATTTGTTTTCACCTGTCATATCAGAGAGTGGGTGGTTGGGTGACAAAGTGTAGAGGTAGCTCTAACAAAGTCCCGTGATTTTGCCTCAGAGGATTAGGGAAAAATTTTACTAGGGTTTTTAGTTATTGATATTCTAAATTTTAATAGGTGTTTCTTATGTTAGACTTAGAATTATCAATAACCTCAGGTATTTTCATAACTTCAGGTGAACAAGGACTTAGTAGTTCACTGCTGTATTCAGGCAATAGAAATCTGTTTCAAATAGGGAATGATTTTGCATCATTGAATTTCAAGTAACCAAAATTCAACTGCATTTTATAATTCTACAGTAAATCAAAATAGGGGAAGATGCCCTGCTGTAGAGAAATAAAGTTATGCTCAGTGTTAGAACACTTGATTTGGATGGTGCTCAAGAGAGGAGGTGCTTGGTAGAAAATACGGTCGAAAATAGAGCCACTGAATCACTGCACTTCAGCTTCCTACCTGCCAAGTGTGAGAAATAAATTCATAGTTTTTTGCATTTTCTCTCCTCTTACCCATTCATAGCTAAGTCAGCTTGGGTGCCATTGTTACTGTTTGACTTTAATTAAGGCTATACTGTCAAACCAATGACAAACAGTTCTAGGGCAAGAACAGGGAAGTGGACTTCTAGGTCTAAGTGAGTATAATTTGACATCATTATCATGGGTAAAAGTAAGCTACAGGCCTACTTTACCTAAGAAGTAGGCCTGCACCTACCTAAGAAGGTGCATCATAACAGCCAGATCTACCAAAAAGGGACATTCAGCCCATGCTTAACTGTCTGGTAAAGATAGATATACTGTTGTTTTGTGTCTCCAGAGCCCCTCTACTAATGCAAATCTAATGCATTAATAAGATGTGCAAATCCTCTTTTGCTACTTGCGTGAATTTTTCTGGAGCTTGAAATCAGTCTGAAAATAAAAAATGCTCATGTAGAAAAAAATATATATCCAATGAATTCTAATTGAAGAAATATGCATGCAAAGTAATATTTTCTATACAAAACAACATAGATACTGTATATACCTCATGCATGTTATACATGAGCTTAATTTGGAGAGACTTTCAAATGAAGAAAGAGGAGAAAATGGTAAACACTTTCTTACCCTTCAGCTCCTAAATGCAACTTAGTGCAGAATATCCATCACTGTTCAGAATGGCGCATAAACCAGCTCCTTGGCTCTTTTTACTATACTATAACTCATCTTTGCCAGGAATTGTCACCACTGTAACAACTTGAAGTTTTACCTTGGCTTCATTCTCATGAACAGTAGCTGGGGAAATGATTTACTGCGTCTGCAAAGGCAGCACCAGAGGAAGAGATCTCTGTCACGGCAGGGCTGTGATGAGCGCGACATGCTGATTTCACAGCGTAACCCACCTGCATGAAGGACCTACTCTCCTGAGCCCAGTTTACTGCTGGAGTGGCTGCAGCAATACAAATGTTGTTTGAGAGTCTATTAATGCTGTTGTGGGGGCCTTTGTTGTGCACTGAGTGTGCTTTTATGGATCTTAATCCGGGTTTTTTAGCACTGTAGAAGTGTGAGTGAGTATGGGGCATTACTAGTGAGCTCATTTACTAGCTGTGACATTTAACTTCGTCAGTTTTATGCCAGCCCTGACTGTCCCTGACCCCCTCACCTGGGGTCTATCCACACTTGTCCCATGGCCCAGGACTTGCCCTGCTCAGCCCTGAGCCCTGCTAAGCCGGGCCCACCTTTGAGCTCATGTCCTGGCCTGACCTCTGCCCGTCCCCAGGGAGGTGCCCAATGCCCAAGGCTTGGTCTGCCCTGATGGCTCCCTGTTGCCCTGCTCCTGGCTGGGTTGGTGGGACAGGCCTAGGCTACCAGGCCCTGCCTTGATAGGCCCCATGGACAGCACTGGCCCACAGGAGCCACTGGCCTTGTGGTGCCCTGGTAGTAATTAAATAGGTAAAGTCACACAAAAATGACCAAGGAAATCCAAATATTTCAGTAATGGTAATGTGTGGACATCTTCATTTCCCCATAATGGGTGGCCCGTGAAAATTGTTTCTCTTGTAATTCCGATGCCTCAAGTTAATCAGCTTAAAGCCTAAGTGTTATTTCAGTGTGAATCAAAAGTGTACATCCACTGGGATTTTAGCCTAGGTCACTTGGTCTTTTCATTTGAAGAAGAGGGACTGCTGTTACACAGGGGTTTCCAGTGAGCTGTAGGAGTTGTCCCATTCCCACATGTAAATTATTCTTCTTTGGCAATGGAAATGTTCCCTTATCAAATGGTTTTTTTTTTTTGGAAACTTAGACAATTTATAAATGGCTCAAAAGATGATTATTTTTAGCTCGAATATAGTGAAGAAATGCACAAACAATCCCTTATAACCAAAATAATTTAGTTTAATTAGTCTGGAACACCTCAGAGTGTTCTTCCTTTCAAAAGAGCCACTCAGTAGCATCAATGCAATGTCAGGAAGTATTTTGGTGGTGTTCCTAGATTTCCCTTTCTTCAATATGATACGACTTTATGTGCACGTGAAAAAATTTCACCTGCCTTTACCTGAAAATTCTCGCTGTATTTTTATTGTTCTGGCTCCTGGAGCATGATGGTCCTGTGATAATATCTTTACTGGATTGTCTGGGTTTGTGAATGTTGATACTAGAAGTGCAAAGTTTAACTCTAATGCAGATGAACCTGTGAGTGAATGAATGTTAGGTAAGACCAGCTCTGCACATGTTATCACAGCCAAGTTGATTTCTAAGGGTCTTCATACTTTCTTAAAAGGCTGAACAAAGTAGTATTTCAGCAATGCAGGAACAGGTTGATTTACTGAAGAAACTCAGTTCAAGGATTCCAGTTTGAATCAAAACAGTTTCAATTTTGATTATTGGCAATTTGCCAGAAACTGCTGGCACTATACTATGATTTTGAGGATTGCTGCAGTCATTCTGAGTAATTAAAATAGCTGAGAAAACTGCAGTCTTTTATGAGAGACAGAAATAATAAATTCAATAAATAAAATATTCACCTCTTTTCTCCCATCTAACAATTATTGTGTGTTCATTAATTTTTGTCATCTTTTAGTATTTCAGAATCACAGATGGTTCAGGTAGGAAGGGACCTCTGAAGGTCATCTTGTCCATGCGCCTTGCTCAAACAGGGTCACTTAGAGCTATTTGCTCAGGACCGTGTCCAGACAGCTTTCAAAAATCTCCAAGAATGGAGATTCCATAACCTCTCTGGACAACCTGTGCCAGCACCCAGTCACCTCGCACAATGAAAAAGTGTTTCCTGCTGTTCAGAAGGAACCTTCTGTGTTTGTGCCTATTACCTCTTGCCCTGTCACTGCACACCACTGAAGAAAGCCTGTCTCTGTCCTCTTTGCACTCTACACTCCGGTATTTTTATACGTTGACAAGATCCCTTCAGAGCCTTCTCTTCTTGAGGCTGAACAGTCCCAGCTCTCTCAACATTTACCCATGTGAGAGATGCTCCAGTCCCTTAAACATCTTTGAAGCTCCTCGCTGGACTCTCTTCAGCATGTTCACGTCTCTTTTGTATGGGGGAGGCCAAAACCGGACACAATACTCCAGACATGGCCTCACAGTGCTGAATAGAGGGGAAGGATCCCCTTCTTTGACTTAGCAATACTCTGCTTAATGCAGCCCAGGATACCATTAGCCTCCTTTGCTGCAAGGGCACATTGCTGGCTCATGTTGAACTTCACGTCCACCAGGACCGCCAGGTCATTTTCTACAAAGCTGCTTTCCAGCTGGGTGGTCCCCAGCATATACTGGTGCTGGGGTTGGTCTTCCCCAGGTGCAGGACTCTGCGATTCTCCTTGCTGAACTTCATGAGGTTTCTGTCAACCCATTTCTCCAGCCTGCTGAGGTCCTTCTGGATAACAGGATGATCCTCTGGCATATCAGCCACTCTTCCCAGTTTTGCATCATCTGCAAACTTGCGGAGGGTACACTCTGTCTTATCATCCAGGTCATCAACAAAGATGTTAAAGACCCTCTGGTCATTTAGCCAGTTTTCAATCCACCTCACTGTCTTCTCATCCAGCCCATACATCAACAGCTTGTCTATGAGGATCTTCTGGGAGACACTATGAAAGGCCTTACTGAAGTCCAGGTAGACAATATCCACTGCTGTCCCTTCATCTACCAGACCGGTAATTTCATCATAGTAGTTTATCACGTTGATCAAGCATGACTTCCCCTTGGTTAATCCATGCTAACTACTCCTGATAATTTTCTCATCTTTAATGTGCCTGGAAAAGGTTTACAGAATTAGCTTCTCCATCACCATACCAGGGAACAAGGTGAGGTTGACAAGACTGTAGTTCCCTGAGTCATCCTTCTTGCCCTACTTGAAGACAGGAATGACATTTGCTTTCCTCCACTCTTCAAGCACATCTCCAAATTACTATGATTGAACAAATATTCTTGAGAATGACCTTGAAATGACACCTGACAGCTCCCTCAGCTCTTGTGTGTACATTCTGTCAGGGCCCATGAACTTATATGTATTCAGTTTGTTTAAGTATTCCTTGACCTGGTCCTCTTCCACCAAGGGTGCATCTTCCTTGCTCGAGATTATCCTGCTCATCTCTGGGACCTGGGGTTCCTGAAGGCTGGTTTTGCTGGTAAAGACTGGGGCAAAGAAGACTTTCAATATCTCAGCCATATCCTGTGTAACCAGATCCCCTCTCTGATTCAGCAATGAACTCCCATTTTCCCATTCTTCCTTTTGTGATCTGTGTACTTATAGAAGCCTGCCATGTTGTCTTTGGCATTCACAGCAAGGCTCAATTCTGTTCAGGCTTTAGCTTTCCTAACTTCATCCCTGGATGCTTGGACAATGTCTCTGTATTCCATACAGGTTATCTAACCTTGTTTCCACCCTCTATATGCTTACTTTTTGTGTTTGAATTTGGCCAGGAGTTTGTGTTTGAGTTTGGCTGTCTCAACTGGTAATCTTATTGAAGGATTCCTTCAATATTAAAGAGAACTGTCCTGTCACAAAAGAAAACTTTTTCAGTTAAGGATTTTGTGAAGTGTCTTTATTGAGACCACAAATCACTAAAGAATTTTAGGTGTGACTCAATCTACTTGTTCCAAAACATTTAAATAAACATTTAAGTTCCAAGGAATAGAATTTAAAGGAATTTACAAGCTTTTCAGAACTTGAATGAAGCTAGAGTTTCACATTGTCTTCCCAACTGGAACAGCTGTCTGAAGCATTCAAAATATGGAAGAGAGGAACTACAAGCACTGTAGGATTTAGCCCAGTTGAGAAGAACTTCAGCTAAAGGAACATGTTTGGTGTATTGTCCTCTCTAGGGTCACGCTCACATTTCAATTGGTACCTAAGGCCTTCCCTGTATAGATTTAAGTTGCAGAGTTTACTTTGTTGTTTTTCCAGTCTGGCATGGACTCCAGAATTGCTCCTATACTCCTTATGTTGTACTTTCTTTTTGGATTAAATTTTCCTACTCTGTGATTAGAGTGGTGTACTTGTGTCTAAGGTCTTCTGCAGCCTGGGGACAATTTCCCTCTGGTGCCATGCTATTAAGCCACAATCTTTGTATCTGGAATATCTGTGAAAATGACCCAACCTATTTCAAAAGACTGAAGTTGGAAAAATTACTTTAAATATTCCATCAATTAGAAACTTAAATCATTACGCAGACATCAATTTAGGAGCTTCTTCAGCAACTAGAGTGTGCTTTTTCCAAGTAAATTATCCCTTAATTTGTTGGGGTTTTTCATAGATTATCTTCTCTCACATTAGTATTTTCTATTTTCCTGATCTTGATTTATTGTTTGGACAAAAAAAAGAGCACTTTAAAAGATTTTTGGTGTCTGACACAATATCTGCTCACAGTTATGCAAAAAAGAGTGAACCATCTGTGTTATTTGCATGAGAGCATTATCATGACTAACTAGTAGCAAGTTTGGGGTGATATCTGTATACTTTATATTTGAGGTCATTACCCATGAAATTCAGACTTCGCCCACATTATAGGAGCTAAAATTTTAAGCCCATTGTTTCTCATTCCACATACAAAATGCCTATTTATATCATTACAATGACTGACCACTACAAGATGGTTGAGATATTGCTCTTTACAAGCTTGAGGAGGGTAGAAAGCGTTCAACACTTATTCTTGGTTGTTTTGACAAAATTCTTTCTATACAGGCAATACCATAAACTCAAACAAAGAAAAAAGTTCTTTTTTTTTTTTAAACATGGGTAATAGAAGAAAAGTAAGAAGAAGGTAGGAGCATGATGACCTTTGAATACCAGCCTGTTCCTGACAAGAAATGGTGTCAGTTATTGCTCCAAGTGAAGAAGAAGCTGTAAGAATTACCCCAAATTCTCTTAAGGGATGTGATTCTGTATCTGAACCTGATCAAACAGGGGGATGAGGAGCTGCTCATCTAGTCAAGGATGGATTCTCAGTTTCTCAGGTTAGCAAGAAGCAAAAATGGAGCAAGCAATACAGGTAACAGGTATTAGCAGCTTTTTCCTATACGAGCCTGAACTGCCTACAGCACAACTCAGGAATACTGAGCGTTCATGATTTGTGAATAGAAAAAGCAGAAACTTCTTCATGAAAAAAAAAAAAGAAAGTTATTCAATAACAAGCAATTGGATCAATCATGCAAGTAAGGACACACGTTCTTTTTTTTTTTTAGTCAATCAAAACCTGTGAGTTCAGCAGGTTTATGTTTAACTTCCCCCTCGAAAGAGAATTGTGATAGGACTTCTAAATTATCTTCTTCATTTCTAGCTGAATTTCCATGTCTACTTAAATACCTTATATCCTTCAGTTGTCAAGAATATGATAATAGACATGAGAGAATCATGTGAAGGCCTTTTTAAAAATGTTTTTGACAAGTTATTCTTGTCTGTTTGATAAAAATGGAATCATTATTGTGGATTATATTTATTCCAAGCTGCATAAACTAAGTGTACTTTGAAGGTGATCTTGCCCCTAATGTCCCATATAATGTGTAGATCTATAGCAGATATATACAACTGGTTAGATTTCCAAAGAATATTAGTTCTTGTAAAATTTTCACTAATGTTAGTATCTTATCCTCAGGTTTTGTTCTGTGTGTAAAAAGGTTGCAAAGCCTAAAATGTAGGGGCCTGTCAAGGCAACAAAAACAGGCAAAATACCTTGATACCTTGCACAGCTGATAGGAGGAAACGAGGCACTTCAAAGAACCAGAAAGCCTTCACTCAGCATGAAGGCTTGTTTAGACTTAGCCAGTAAGAAATATCAAGCACAGGCCTGTGTCTCTCTGCTCTTCACTCACGATTCAGAACATGGAGGCTTTTTTGTCAGTGACAATCAATTGTTGTGGGCTTATATTTTCTAAAACAGTTTTTATGGAACAGAAAAGGGAGGTCTACCCTAAAAGACAAGGAGCCACACACCTTTGACATTGAATGCTATCGTTACCCCATGCTGGACATCTAGATTCAGCTCCCTTGTCAGATAAATTCCTCTCCCTTTATTTCCAGGCAATGCCCCTATCACCAGGCTATAAAGTAGTCCAGACAGGGAAGCAATTCATTACTCTCAGGGAAGTATGGTTGTGGTGGAGCCGATAACCATAGTGCTGGGCCAGTGCGAACAGAGAAACGAAACATAGTGGAATACAACTCTGCTTCTCTCAGTTTGCTGCTTAAGAGTATTGAGCTGGCAGGTGAAAAATCTGGCTTCCGATCTATGGAATCAGTATTATTTCTGGTTTTATCCTATCCTTGGGAAGAACCAACACCCTTCCTTTTGGAAAGCTAGGGGCAGTCTGCTCCTCATTTTTTCTATTTAACTCAATAACTCTCTTCAGTGAATAGCAGCAGGCTTTTAACTGCAGGAAGAAGAGCACAACCTACCAGAATAGCAAGGGCACCTCTGGTGTAGTGGGTATTGTAAGTCAGAATCTCCTCAAGGCGGTGAGTGGGTTCACAAAATCATTGCCAGTATCCCATGTTAATATCCATTAAACTTATATAAAATTATAAAAAGAAAAGAGTTCTCTCTAATTTCCTGGGGTGAACCACATAAGGACTTACATCAAGAGAGGATGCAGGACTGTGAGTCCCAAGGTGCTTCCTGTGTAGCTAAGTCCCAGTGAAATACTGGCATACACACATAGTGTTGCAGTTCTATGCACAGCTTTCCTTATTGTTTTCCTCCTGGTGGGTGCTTCCTCTGCCTTTTGCTGCTGTCAACCCCACTCTGAGATGCCTCTTTTCTGCCCCCACAGGCCTGAATAGAAGGACGCCCTGGTATGGTTATTCCATATGGTGTAAAACCTAGTCCTCCAGGAACTAGCTCAGGTATGTTTGCACAGTGAATGCTATTGAATCCAGCTGAAAATATCACACTTCTTTGTAGATGTGTACCTTTCACATGGAAGTAGATGTTGCTTCTTATAAATTAACCTTTCTCTCTCTTCTGCATCAGTTGGAAAATACTACCTTGTGCACTTGGCTTTTCTTTTTGCTGTGTTTGGGTTTTCTTTGACAAAGTCTGGAAGGGCTGAAAAGAAACTGCATAGGAAAATCTAAGGGTTTATCACTTCTGTGACTTCCATTAGACATATCCTGAGTTAAGAATAGCGACAAGCCGAGGTAATGGGTTGCACTTAACTCTGAGTGAATAATTCTCATGGTAAGCCAAAACTTAAAGTGTTTATAATGCAAATATATACTCTATATCATTAGGTGAGTGATGGTTTTCGGGCAGCAGCAAAGTTCTTTGAGATTCCTTAAAATATTTAAGAAGTTTAAATGAATATGCCTTGTCACTAGTATAACCTACCATATAATTGTCAGGATCATTGGAGATTTACTGAAGAAATGTGGTTCATAGAGTCACAGCAGTAGACCTAAAGGTGGCAGAAAATGTGACAATGAGATAGACCTAGTCAAGTATCTTAGTGAGCAAACAACAAGCACAGTCAGTAAAGCAGTCTATTTGCATGAAAATATGGGTGGTGGACATGAAAGGGAAATATATATCATCCAAGGTCATGGTGATCCACAGCGTAGTGAGCTGAGTTCTTGACTCACTCGTCATTTGTTTCAACCTCAAATATGGAAGTAGAGTGAAGCCAAAATCAGGTCAATCTAAGACTTGAACTTTTGATGGCTTGACCATCATTAAATATCAATAAGCACTAGTAAAAAGAATCCTTTTAAAGAGCGATGGCAGAAAAGTGTGCAATGGAAAATGTGTGCATAGCAAAGAATTTAGCAGGAGGAATTTCCACCAAAGTGAAGAACAAAAATGAAGAGCAGGCAGCTGTTAAATGTTTTGACATAACGGGTTAATATGGGTTAAATAGCACATATATCCATCTTGCTTGTGGGTATAACATATTTACAGGATAGTCTGTCTCTAATCACGAAAAGATTTTATTACAAAAACCCACTTCTTACGTTCTTAGAGAAACAAGCAAAATAAATAAGTTCCATTTCTAAATTTACGAACAGAAGATTTGACTGCATATTTGGAGGCAGAATAACTAAAACAGTATTTTTAAATTAATGATCGTATTTTCAATGTTGGCATTTTTTTCCCTAATAAAATAAGCATTTCAAATTTCAGTTCATGATTAAAAATTGGCAGACTGCACAAGGCAGACTGAGTGGCTCCACTTCAAACAATATAATGAAATATATTAAAATAATATCATATTTAAGAGCTTTATTTAGCATAAACTCTACCATTGTAGAGATTTGCCATGTACCCTGTGGACTTCCCCAAAGCTCTCAAACTTGATTCTGGTAATCAGACCAAAAGTGCGTGAGAGGTTACAAGACTAGAGAAAAAAATAAAAGTCAAATCTGGTGCCATTTCTGCATCTTGGAGGATGATCTGAGTACTCATATGAGCTATTTCTTCCTTCCTGCATGTTAGTGTGTCTAATACAGGAAAGGTTATTTCAAAACAGCAATTTGATCCTGCCACGCTAAGTGAATAATCCCATTGTAGTCACAACATACGTTCTTTACTGTCCAAGAGTGCATCGGCAGCAGGAAATTCAGGAACTGACACCCCGCCCCCCCTGCACACCCCCCAGCTTGTCCTGATCTTTCCAACGATCCAAGAGTCCAGCAGGACTACAGAGTTCACAGGTAAGTGTTGCAAGTAAGTAGCACAGCTCAGAAGCTCAGAAGCTCAGTCTGCAGACTCGTGGATTGCAAATCAATATGTGGTTTGGTTGAAGAACCTATTTTCTGCAGGCCCCTGAAGCAAGGATGTAATTTGCAGATGTATTCCCGCTGGTCTAAGCGGAAGTGGAAAGGAGCGACAGAAATCAGGGGCTAGTTTAGACATTGCTGTATTCATAGAACCACAGAATGTTTTGGGTTGGAAGGCACCTTTAAAGATCATCTAGTTCACCCCCCGCCGCCATGGGCAGGCACACCTTCCACTAGACCAGGTTGCTCAAAGCCCCATCCAACCTGGCCGTGAACACTGCCAGGGAGGGGGCAGCCACAGCTTCTCTGGGCAACCCGTGCCAGTGTCTCACCAACCTTACAGTAAAGAATTTCTTCCTTATAGCTAATCTAAATCTAAATCTACCCTCTTTCAGTTTGAAACCATTACTCCTTGTTTTTTTACTACAGGTCTTGGTGAAAAGTCTCTCTCTCATTCTCATAAGCCCCCTTTAAATATTGGAAGCCCACAACAGGGTGTCCCTGGAGCCTTCTCTTCTCCAGGCTGAACAACCCCAACTGTCTCAGCCTGTCTTCATAAGAAGATATTCCAGCTCTCTGACCATTTTTGTGGCCCTCCTCTGGACTGACTCCAATGGGTCCATGCCTTTCTTGTACTGGGGACCCCAGAACTGGATGCAGTACTCCAGGTGGGGTCTCACGAGAACACAGTAGAGGGGCAGAATCACTTCCCTTGAGCTACTGACCATGCTTCTTTTGATACAGCCAGGATGGAATTGGCTTTCTGGGCTGCAAATGCCCATTACTAGCTCATGTCCATTTTTTCATCCACCAGTGTCCCCAAGTACTTCTCCATAGGGCTACTCTCGATCAATTCATCCCCCAGTCTGTATTGATATTGAGGATTGCCCTGAACCAAGTGCAGGACCTTGTCCTTGGCCTTGTTGACCTTCATGATGTTCATGTGGGTCTGCTCCTCAAACCTGTCTGGGTCTTTCTGGATGGCATCTCTTCCCTCAAGTGAATCAACTGCACCACGCAGCTTGGGGTCATCTGCATATTCAGAGGTATTCTTCTGTTGGTTTAGAGATACAAGTCATGAAACATTCTTAAAGCATCAAACTATTTGCAACAACAGAATCATAGATTAAAGCCCATATGAAATGCGATAGTAATCACAATGTTTTATATTAGCTTTTCTTGCCACACTCTGAAACTATGATACCAAGAAAAGTACTTGACAAATCTTAAACTGTCTTCGATGAAGAGCACACAACTGACATTTTACAGGTATTAAAAGGGAGTACACATACAGTACAATAACAGTGTTGTTAGGAGACAAGGTGCAAGGATTGATTAGGGACCTCTTATCCAGTTTACAGCTGGTGATTTCCTTCATTTCCATCCCACCTTCATAGCTCATGTTAACAACTACAACCTATGGCCTGGGAATGTAGCAAACCAATAGGCTGAAACAAAGCCTTACACTGCTCTTTCTTTTTCAGTCTCTGAGAGACAATGCTTACTGCATGAGTAGCTGTCTGGTGTTTTTATTCTTATTCAGAACCTATGCTGTTCTGTGCACTGAAATAGCTCATGCTCTGTGACAGGTTTGAACGTAAACACACAACACACTATAATACGTATACCTGAAGAAAAAGAAATTAGGGCTGTATGTAGCCAGTTCTGGTATTCTGTAATTTCAGCTTTGCAATATTATATTCTTTTAATGCTCTTCAGACAGCTTATTTTTAAGGTTCATATGTCAAAATGTCTTTTCTGTTACTCTGAGTTTGCATTGACTTCAAAAGTTTGGGTTCTAAGCTGTATTATTGGTACTAAGACTCAGGTCCATAAAACACAGTGCTCTAGATACACCCACACATGCTGAAACAGCCAGTAAGCACCTATGTCCAGGTCACGAAATTTCAGGGATTTGGATGGAAAACACAGTACTTGTGCAACTACATTCAAAATTGCCGAGTCCAGCTGAATTATTTCAGTGCTGGCTCTCCATTTTGGTACACACACTTCACTGTAGTAGACTGGAAGTTGCAGAATGGCTCAACTGTTTTAAAGAGCTTCACTTATACAAATTGTGTGAGGCATGGTGAAACAGTATGATTAGTGAGTTCATTTCTACAAACAAGTGTTTTGCCCATAAAGCCATTTCTGAACTCCTTTATGAAGTTGAGACTAGCAGTCCTGTAGCCAGAAACAGTCTCCATCCAAAAAATGAGTCCCTTAAACTTGGGACAGATAATTAGACTAGTCACATATGTGGGGAGGATTTCACTATCCAGAAAGAACCCAGTTTCTCAGACTGACTGAAATTGCAGGAAATAGCCAAGGAGGGAGGCATGTCTCTGGAGTGTAAGCAGAGGAGAACTGTTGAACCTATTTAGACCTTTAAATGTACTTACTGGCAACTGGGGGTTTTGTCAGTGTGGATAGGATTAATTTGCCAATGCATAGGAGTGTAATGCCATTTCACATGCTCTGTGGTATTCTGTCAGACCTCCAACCGATTTGGTAGAAGACGACGAGGCCCCTGTAGATCCTGTATCATATATGCCAGCCACACACAACTGTCTCACATATCTTAGCACATTTTAAATGACACTAGATGCCTGTGTTTAGGCAAGTGAATCCCAGCCAATGTAATATTTTACTTGTTTCCCTGCATTAGATCAAAACTTTGGCATCACTGATTTCTCCTTTTAAAGGACTAACTCAGGATGCATGAACCTCTGGCATTAATTTTGAATCCATTGTGGAAATCTTTGAAAATGTTTTCATTGTGCAGCCAGATTTTCTGCTCACTAACCTGGCTGGATACAGATACAAAAAATCAGTATCTCTCTCTATTGCAGAAGGCTAAATATTCTTTCCCACTGAGTAGTCCCATCACTGTCTTAACAGTTACCAGGGGTCACTCAAGAATATATTTAAAGGAAACAGCACAGACACACAAAAAAACGCAGCTGACATGCTGTTTGATACTTCCTTCAGAAATGCATGGTTAGTCTCTCTGAAAAAAGGCAAAAAAATGCTGATGACAGTACTGTTAACAAACAAGGAGAATGGAAAAAACTAGATGGTCACTTGGATTGAACCCACTAACATTTTTCTGTGATATGTGAACTTACATAGAATAATCTGCTAATTTGCAGCTTTGTTTCAAAAACAGCCATGTGAGTACTTACATTTGATTTACTAGCCTAATTTGTGGCCACGGCAACTGCTACTATCAGCTGTATTTATGGTAACTCTAATATATCACCCAGAAACTTATAAATGTCAGCATAGCAGCTCCCTGCAATAGAAGTTTTTACTGATGGAAGACCACAGACTAGTAACACAACCCAGGAATTGCTGTTATTCGTCTAAGAGAGAATTTTAAACATACAGGTTACTGAGACCAGTGAATTCACATAGATAATAAAGAAATCCAAAGTCCGTATGCAGAAATGTTGCATTTTCCCTAGTACTTTTGAAATTTCTCATCAGTATTTTTTTCTGTCTACTAAGAGGCATTAGCCACAAAGTTTAAAAAGTGTTTTAATAGTGTTTACGGTTTGACTGATCTGTTTTAATATCCCCTTTTGATGCTATTCAAATAAACATTATAAATATGTTTGTTATTAACATATGGTGCTGATACAAGGAGAAGATTTAATTCACTGTGTTATTTATGCAGCAAAATGTCCTAATGGTTCCCAGACTAAGATAAAAAGCTGTTGTGGCACCATCCGTGTATTAGATAATGTCTTGGCACTTTCCCTATTATACTGTTATAAATAAATATAATGATTAAAACAGGGTGGTGTCTGGTGCATTAAGATGCATTTTTGGTTTGTCCCTGTTTCCAGACCAGATCCACCCCCTGCTGGCAGGAGGCTTCTTTACACAGATCTGATCAAGAAATAGAGCCAATAGGCAGTGCAGGGGTTGATTCAAAGCCTATTGAAGTTAATTGATGGGTTCTAATCAAGCTGACGGGTCCTTGTGGACGTGCAATGGTGACATATAAAGGAGCAGTATCAAGGGACCTACACTGCCATTAGATAAATAAATGAGCGTGCTTTGGGAAGGTCTTATTTCAGAGAAAAAAAATCAATCTTTTTTCTCTTATTGTTTTTTTCTGCAGAACACTTCCATTATTTTCTCTCTAACTGTTGCCCTCCTTTTTTACCTTCTCATATGAGATATCTCTCTGTCTTCTTGTCTTTCAGAAGAGCAGAAATAAGCGTGTTCAAACCAGCTGTGAAAATGAATTTTCATTATATCTTGCAGCTATCCAACATAAATATTAAACATGTGAAACAAGAAAAAATTTTGTCGTGGTGTTATGCTAAAGACAGGGCAAATGAACCGGTAACCATGTGTGATAAGTTTGGGTATCAAATGGGCCCTGTAACTGCCTGTGTGAATACTTGGACCCTGTGGTAAGCCTGAGGTAAACGGCAATGAAAGACATTCTTGATATTCGGAAATGAGCTCATATGCAGAGACATTTACCCAAAATCATAAAAGCTGTTTCATACACTTCATTCCATTCAGGCTGGTGCTGCCATTTCCTGATTTACATGAGCACCCCCTAAAAGGAATATTTCATGGTCTGCTTCCTGAGACCCACGGATCAGCTTGTGTTCAGCTGGCTACCTTCCTGCGACCCATGATTCCATCCTGGGAGCCTTTCTGTGTCAGCCACTGTGCTGCTGGGATGAACAGGACCCACTGGAGGCATGTAGTGCGTCTTGCAGAGTAGAGCCACTGGCCAGATGGGTTTTAGGCCCTTAGCTGGAGAACTGGGACCCAGGCTGTTAATGATCATTTGTCCCTCCTGGGTAGAAAGGACATGTGTGCTGCTCAGATGAAAGCAGTGTGCACTGGGGAAGGAAAGGCAGGGAAGACAGATATTATCGCTCTTTCCAAAACCATGCCTAGTGCTTCTGCATTAGTATGGAAAGACACAGTCTGAATTACCATTAAGCCAAAAGGGAAAGAGAGGAAGGTCAGGTATTATCTATGATGTCCTCCAGCTTATGGATCCCAGACCTTTTCCCCTATCACAGCCTTGCTGAAAGCCTCAACTCCACTGCCATCAGCACTTTCAGGCTCACCGCAGCACATACACAGGCTCACAGCTGCACAAATAGGAAATGTTTCCCCAAGGCTGAAGGTATGCAATATGTTTACCATGAAGATGTGTTGCTGCTTAGTGAAAGCTTGATTTAATTAGGTCAGAGAGCAACAACAGTTGAGCTGGGAGAATACAGTTTTTAAATGAGCTCATGATTAGAGCACACAGTCTCCAGGGCCAGGACAGGTATTTTGGTTGTTTTCATGTGCTGAAGCCTGTGCTCTGTTAGTGCAACCAGTGCTAGCCTGTCTAAACTAAAGAAAGGATGTTAGCACATGATATCATCCCGCCTTCCTGATGTTTTACAAAATTTCCAAAAGCACCTAAATCACAAAGATCTTTTAAATCAAATTTTTGAACTTTGTACTATTCCATGGAATACCATCTGAATGCTGTTATGAGTCTGAATTAGGGACCAAATTAACAATACACAAGCCTCTGTTAGTTTCGGCAATTTAGTTAAAAGCATTCATATGTTTAGTTGTTGCCTTCAACCACAAACCTCTCTTTTTCTTGTCAAATTCTATTCAGAAAAAGTACATTTCCTACCCATTTGTTCATAGGTAGATCTGGTTGGAATAAAAAACTTGCTCTTGATGAAGGATGGCTGTTTTAGCAAAACATAAACATTTTGGGGGGAGGTATGACTCAACAAACTTGTCACTGAAATTTTTTGAAGTGCAAAATTATCTAATAATTTTTCACTGGAGTGTTAGAAAACAACAAAAACAAACAAAATAGCAATTTTGACAGTAACGTTTTGTGAAAATGCCTGAAATTTCTTGATTTTGTTCTCTGCAGAGCGTTTAGGAGGATTTAAAATTGCAGAGGAAAAAGAAAGCTGCAGAGGAAAAAGAAAGCTGCAAAGTCATGAAAAGGAGTATGACAATTATTCCCTAATGTGTTTGTCCTTAGTATTGTAGCATGTGTAGATGAGGCACTTAGTGACATGCTTTAGGTGGACTTGGCAGCATTAGGTTAATGGTTGGACTTGATGATCTTAAAGGTCTTTTCTAACCTGAATGATTCTGTGATTCTATGATTCTATGATTATTTATTGACATTTCTAAGGATGTGAGTTTGTCTACAGTTGGCTAGAGAAATACACAGATCCAGAAACACATTGCATGTACCTTAGCTGCCTATAAGTTAAATATCTGGTTTTAAATTAGTTATTTCCACAATCAACAGAGAGGGACAGAGAGTGAGAAATGATGAGTGAGAGAACTCTACTGGAGTAATGGGAGAGACTAAACAACAAGCTTATGTTGGACATCTATCTTACAGGTGTCTAAACGCAGGCAAAATGAATTCACCTGTCCTAATGTGAGTCTCACCCTACTGATCACTGCATATGCTTAATGTAATGAAAATGCTTTTTCTTGGCTGGAAATTATTATTTTTCTTTTATTATAGGAAGTGCACTGCTGCAAGCAAATAGCTAATTCCAAGAAGTACCTCCCAATTACAAGTAAAACTATCCTTGGATGGAAAATTTTCTGTACTAATGCCTCTATGTGTTTCCACAGAAGGTTTAAAAATTGGTCTGCGTACAGTTTTACACTGAAAAATATATTCCAGGTGTTTAGAGGATTATTATTTCATATTACTGTCTATGCCTATCTTTCGAAGAGTAAGACCATACACCATTATTATCTCCTTTTGAAATTTCCTTCTTACTTCTTTTAGAACATGCAACCAATCTAACAGCTCTTACAAGCAGCATCAAGGCCTGAAAGGTCTCCCCTTCCTTCATCATTGGTTTAAATGGAAATGATGCTGATTGACAGTATACAGCTTGCCTTCCCCTCAGCCTTTTCTTGTTTTGCCATCTAAGGAGAAAAGAAGGACAAAAGAGATTTGGTTTTCTCTTATGTAGGTCATAAGGTACTCAGCCTTTTTATGATGCAAATTCAGATCAGTATTTACAGAAGTTACGTTACATAACAGAGAATATTTAGGTCACCTAAAAAAAGTCCAGAAGGCCTAAAAGAACAGCTGGGTCCTGCCTCTTCTGCTGTACCCTGTGCATTTTCATTATCCTAAAGTAAGCTGCACTTCATTACCATGCTTTCAACATCTTTGAGCAGCAGAAATCAACCTGTTTCCTGCCCTCATGCATCATCCTACATATTTCAAACCTACTTACTACCAAAAAGCACAGGTATATATGTATATATTTATATACAGAGATGCTTGGTTTTATAACTCCTTCCCTCCTAGGCTGTGGCCACTTGAAGAGTTTGTTCCAGCACCCCAAACGGCAGCCCTTTGTTTGTATCCACCCTACTACCTAGGTCTGCTATTTGTTCATGCAGATCTTCACAACTCAAGCACCTCCTCTTTGTGAGAACTGGCAAAGATTTTTCTGATTCAGGTGAAAAACCCTGGAGTATGGAGCAAGCTATCTCTGCATAACATCCTCCAGATTAAAATTTCTAGCCTTGGAAATGTCCAAACTTGTTCATTATAGCGTATCTCCTCAAATTATCCCAACATACAGATAGAAATATGAATGTGCTTAATTCATGCCTGGGGATTCAACTCAACTAACCTTAATCATCTCAAAGGTAACATCTAATTTAAGCTAGTTGTGTTAAGCTTACTCTGTAGTGAATAGAAGACGACTGGCATCTCCATAGAGAGATTTCTGTCATCCCGAAAGAGGTATCTGATATAGGTGGGATGAATTGCCATACAGAGGTGCCTATTTTCATTGACTGTAAAGAGAATCCTAACAAAACTAAGCTAACAGAAAGCTTTTAGACAGATTAAGTCAAGTAAAATAAATTGTGGCAAGGAAGTGTTACAAAACAGTAGGTGGGCATAAGAAGCCGTATTTAAAATTATAGATCAGATGAATCTTTTTTTCAAGAACACAGCCATACCCAGGGACCTACATGGATCTTCTGTGTTTGTGAGCATGTCAATGAAAGAAGCATTACATAAAGAAAACAGAATCTGCGTTCCTTACTTTAACATGTGCTCACTGTGTTTGCTCTAAGGACAACACATAAAATTGCTCTTGCAGTTGCTCAGTGCTTTTAATGTAAACTCTTTTTAAAAGCAAAGTTTAATTAGATTCTAGTTTTACTTTCAGACAGATCTGTGTGTTAATTAAGGGCCTGGAGCAAAGCTATATTTCAAAATCTCATAAATCTCCCTGTAGTGCTGGGCTGATGATCTGCTCATCATGCAGGTGTTTTGGCCTGAACATTCCATGCAGAAACAATTTTCCATCATGCAACTTCCAACTTCTGCTTCCACGTCCTCCCCCTACTCCTCCTCCTCCCCCCCTTCATTGCAGACAAACTTCCAGTTAAGAGGCAGGTGGGCAGGTAGACGGTCAGGTAGGCCAATACATTCACATGGTAGATTTTACTGAAGTGCAGTTGATAACAATATGCTTTGATTAATTCCCTCCTACGTGTTCCTGTAAACAGGACACACAGAAATTTATGTGCTATTATTCATATTATTACACATTTTAAAAAGCAGTATTTGTTGAAGGTTTTTCCCCTCCAGCTTTCTAGCAGATTTAAGATAATGGCTCTCTGCCAAAATTATATTAACTTTGTCCTTAAGCAAAATCATAAAAATTGAAATTAAGCTAATATCAATTATCTTTTGACCTTTTGGGTTCTGTGCTCTTAGTTAAGTGCTAGACCGTGTCTCACAGATGCAGTTCTAGGGTGGTACAGCATCCAGAAATGGAGTCCAATGGCAAAGCCTTTACTGGAGATTAGAGAAAGAGAGAGCACTAGCAAGCACAGTGAAGCCTTGATTATAGAGATATAAATCTGCCTTTCTGGGTTGTGAGTTTTGTGCCTCTCCCGAGTATTGATTCTGGCTTCTCCAGCTGGCTCTTTCTAACTCTGCTTTTGGTTCATCTCCAAAGTTCTCTCCAAAGATACTGGGAGGAGATTTGTACATGACTGGAGGTAAAAATGGAAAGAAAATTTTCCAACATAGTTTTCCCTAGACTAATGGGAAGAGTATATGTACTCATCACGCCTTCATGAATTAAGAAGTAAACCATCCCAATGCTACTTGTATGACTATGTACACAGCCAAACCAGTTCGGACAAAGTTCAGTAACTGATGAGGGCTTTCTACTTACATGCCCTTTGTGAAAGTGGGTAGTGAACCATTCTGACTTTAATAGCTGATCTCATGCCCAAGTCTGCAGTGGGGTGCCTTGTGACAAATCTGTCCATACTGCTTGTAGAGGCAGGTCTTAATTAGCAGATACCACTTTCCAACTTCTCCCTGCAAGGTGAGGCAGCTGAATGACTCTAAAACACAGGGAGAATGATGATCAATGCACTTTCTTTTTGGACCATCAACTGGTTGGGTTCACATTGAGGCTCAAATCTATGTCACCATGTATGGTAAACGTAACTAACTTGAGCCCTACTGCTGGTGTCCCTTCACTGTCTACAGTCATACTTGAACAGATTCTGTTGTCCATAGAATGCACACTGCATGGAATTCGCTGTGCACTGTTTGTGACTTCCCTGCTTCTCCTTCTGCTCTAGCTTTGCTGAGCCAGACCTCGGTGTGGTCGCCACCTGACTTCTGCATTCCCTTGAAATGGGGCTTGCCTCTGAACTCCCAAATAATTTCCATTGCCATTTTCATTTATGCAGATAGAACTTTGCTTGCCTTGATGTTTGTAAAATGATGCAAATGGATACAAACAGAGGTATGAATAATTGTTTGAAAATTTCCCTGGTTACTTATCCAGATGTAACAACTATGAGCTAATCTGTGTCAGCTATAACACTTTAATAGGTTGGGTAAAAGGCTATATGTACTTGCTAAGTGTAAACACCAATGGTGAACAAGAATTTAATCTCATTAACAGGCTTGTAACTAGAAGTGATAAGATTAAAGTAAGGAAGATATAATTTTTATCTGAGTGGGATCTATAAATTGTAAACACCTCCCAGAGGAGATATTTGGTGTATTTTATAACACGTTGGGCACAATAATTTTCTGGACTATACAGTCATGAGTAAGCCTGAAACGGCACAGAAATGAACTACATGACATTAGGTTGCATAAAAATAAACAGGAAATTAGATTGTCCCTGGGAGGAGAAAGACATTGTCAACCTCATGGAACCACCTTGAGAAGTTAAATGAATCAAGATACCAAAATTTTGGGGTTATCTCTGAACTTAAGAAGCAATAATAACAAATTGATGTTGGTTTTGAGCCAATTCCAGCACTCACCCGAAAATCAGAAGTGGGACTGCAATATGCTGACCAAACATGGTGGGTTTTCAGTTACTGAGCGGGTAGGATTTCTATTGCTGCACCTGTGAAAGGGAGCGTTTAGACATACCTTTCTGTGGATGAGATCACCCCAACACTTTCACTCTCAGCTTGGCAAGAAGAGAGCGTAAGGAACACCATTCCAACCACATTAAAAATAAACCAAGGGATCTGCTAACTTTCTGTGCCCACCTGTGTGTGTGAATTCATTCATTACCATCAGACTTAAAAGAAGTGGGGGCAGGAGGTAACTTGAAGGGGAGAAGAGCGCAGCACTGAAACTGAAGTTTTTCTTTTCAAAGGAACTTGTTAAGAAAATAAAACTGGCTTCAAAACAAAAATTGAAACTAAGTTCAGTATAACAACATAAAAATAGTAAAACTGGAAAGTATTTCCTTAGCACATTTGCTCTAACACTTATTAAAGATATAAAATATATCCAAGAAAAACAAATCCCAGGTGTGGAAATGTGGTTAACCCATAACTCAGTTTAAATTTAAAATGTGAAATAAAACAGTCAACGTTCACCAATTTGCTTTAATTTTAGACAGGCACAAAAAAAAAGAAAAGGAGAAAGATCCTTACAATTATTCTTCAAGAGAATCCTGTGCATAGCTGGAGAGCTGAGAACAGCCTGGAAGCAAGCTTTATAAAACAAGCACAAACGAAACAGAAAGACCTAAATACTCATAGCTTTTTGTGTCTGCAAATATGCATGAGCTACAGTATACTCAGAACGGTGCCACATGCAGAGAGCTGTAAGGAGATTAAGGTAACATTTTCTTCCCCTATAAGGACTTGTCAAATCATTGGAGAGGAAAGAAAAGTGTTGACAGCAAACTGCTATTCCCTCTCCTGCCTAAAATACTGTGTGTGGGTAGCAAATAACTTAAGGTGGGAAGAAAAGAAGAGAAATATATGCTACCAGTTCCTGAGGAGGTTAGGTAGCACTCTATCATACCATGGAGAAAAAAGTGAAGGTACAGGAAAGCTCACCTAAAGCTTTCATGAAGCGGTCTCCTCTATGCCGTTTGGTGGGGGGATGAAAGGGTACAAGAGTGACATACATATTATTTTTTATGTAGACTGAATTGGAACGTGTCAGCTCTAATCCCAAATAAACTTTCCTGATGGACTTTGTCCCTTGGATTACTACAGTATACGGAAACCAAGAGAGAACTTGGAGACCTGCTGAATAAAAGACCAGCAGCAGTTCTTGCAGTCAAATGAGATATTCTGCAGAAGGCTTCAGCTTTTCTTCAGACAGAGGGTGTAAATTCTGTCAGGCTCAAGCCTGACACGCCATGCTGTCACGGCTTTATCTTTGGCCACAGGTCACTGTTGTAAAAGCCTAGGTCTGGGTTGAACTGCAAAAGGTCATCTAGTATTCCCAGCCCTTCATCATTTCCTGAATCACCAATTTAAGTCTATTCTTTCTGATCTTATATACCAGAAAAATTATAGTGCACATATATTTGAAGTGTTGGTGATGATTGCAATAACTCTGAGGGATATGGTGGGAAAAATCAGGAGGCCATTTAAAAAAATACAGACAGTAAGTTGTTGAATGATGAAGATTTGAGTAAAAAATGCAGATGACATCTTAAAAGCTGTGCAGAGGCATGTCATTCGCAGAGATGATATGAATGAAACTAATTTTTAAGGCTGACAGAGCTGTCATATGGTTCCAAGTTTTCTATGCTTTAAGTTTTAAAGTGATTTTCAAGTAACATTTTGATAAAGTGTTGGAAATCATGAGCACTTTATTGTTCATGGTCTACCTTTTTTTCACAGGTTTACTTTCTTTCAAGGCCAAGGAGGAAAAAAAACCTCTGCAAACCTAGCTGTACAGAATTTCCATGGAGGCTGAGAATGGTAATTGATTAAGTTCAGAAGGGTGTCTATGGAGAAAGGGCATATCAGGGACATCTTGATCTCTATAATCAGTCATGAATCCAGTCACATGCTAAAGGAGCTACTGTTTTCCTGTGCAACTCATCCTCTAATCATCTATACACACAGTGGTTCAATAGGCCAGATTCTCCATGTTATGTGCTTTGCTGGAGGGAGATTCTACTGACAAAACTGACTACATATAAAAATGTCTTTTCTTGACATGTCTCTGTTTCTATTACAGTTGTGTCCAAAGATCAGATTTCTCAAAGAACAGAATAATCTGTTGAAAATATAAGGTCAGACCTCAGTGGATGCATATTGATGTAGTTCCAATAGAAGAGTTGCCTCAGGCTACGCGAGTGGAGAACCTAACCTGGTGTATGTAAACTAATAAAATCCTTGTTGGCTGCTACTCTTCTTAATTCATTCTTTCTGCTTTGTGTATTTTCTTTTGGGATGTCAAGGCTGAATCCAAAAAGATAATGTGATCTAAAAATAAGGATTTTGGCATCTAAGATAAGATATGGGTGGGCCCATCTTCATCCTTCCTTACTTAGGCATTTGGTGTCTCAGACACCAAATTGGGCAGCTTGAATCTGTAGAGATAAGTATTCCAATCTACAGGACAATATATCTCATGATGCCTTAGTCCCTTTCAACTGCCTAGGGAGAAGAAGCTGGAAGACTGGGATCAGATCTTGTGTGCTTCAGTTAAGTGTAAAGTTAAGAAGATGAAACCATATCTTTGTGTGTAGGTTCACAATTTTTACCATCTTCAAATTCCTCATTCTTGGGTTCTACAAATTTTTGGAGTTTAGGTGTTTTATGTGCTTATTGCACTCAGTAACTGAATGGAGAATGATGTAAAATGTAGACAAAGACACACTTCTTCCAAATATATATCTAAAGGAGAAAATGGTATTCTTTTTTTGGTGTGCATGTGTTAATAGTCTAATAGTTAGAGCACTGACACACAAAAAGACATATAGGATCAGTAACTTCCTCAGAAGTTTCAGTCCACCTCCTTTTATTGCACTGCATCCCTGTGTAAAAGGAAATTTAATACTCATAGGGAAAAGGGGAGTTGGAAGAAGGAAGTCTAAATCTGTTGTTCAATATTTTGGGGCTTTCATCTTAGAAGGAGGAGACCTGCGCTCTTGCTTCTGCTCCCAGCAATGTTCTGTCATTGTACATACAACAGTCCTTGGTTAGTAAACTGAAATAATCATGGTAAGACAGATTGAGCCCCTATGTATTCTGCAGATACTAGCAATACTTTTTTCTCCTCCAGGCACTTTGTAAAATAATTAGATGGGCCTTAAAAAGATTAGAATAATCAGACACCTTCTCTGAAGAGAACTCTGTATTCAAAATGGATGAAGAAACTTTCTTGCACCCTTATCTGTATATGGCCTATATATCTCTATATGGACTCTTTAGAAAAGGTGGGGTTTTGGCACAGTCCTCTGTTTAGCATATCCTACTATCGTATTCAACTGTAGTTTTTTTTAAGACTGTCTAAATCCTTCCCATTCAATGTATAATGACAATAAGCATAAGTGCCTAGAGGTATTAGATTTTAATTACCTTACTCTGTTTTTTCTATTCAAATCTAGGGAACAGGAATCTAAAAGGTAAGCATTATGGCACCTAGCCATAAAAATTTAAGTTTTCCATTGCAGCTAGCTCTGAATTTTTGAGGTCATGAACTGCTGGGATTTTGTGTCTTGAATTTTGTTCCGTATGTGTTTTAAAATGTACATAATTCCACTGGCATTTGTCTCTCTCTAAAAGCTTTGCTAATGTTTTCACTCACTTTCTTATCTGCTCGTTATATGATTTCCTTCTGTTTCTTTTCCTTTATGTTGAATTGAATTCAGAAACTACTTTGGTGTACGCTTAAGGAAAGATGAAGTCAACACCTGGAGGCAGTGAGTGGGATTGATCTGCCCTAAGGCAGACACCAGCATCTCATGGGATTAGCCTAATTTCAAAGTGGACATCTACTGCAAGAGTCTATTTATTCTCCTTTCATTATAAAATGAGCACAAATGACTATATCAGGTAACATCATCTATATTGCAACTGTCTAAACTATACCACTGGGAAAAAACCCATAAGAACTAAACAGGACATGGGGAAAGTAAATAACAAAGTTGGAGATCATACAGACTTGAGGAATTATTTGCCAGACAGACTACTTGCCAGGTAAAGGCAGAATTCATCCCCATCAACATCTCCAAAGTCTTCTATTGCTAATACCAAATTCTTGACATAGTGATCCCATATCAGTAGTCAGTTCTTCAGTTTGCTCTTTCTTCCTAAAAAGGTCTTTGCTTTCATGTAAAACACTCACTAATCTACTTTTATATAACTGTAACCAGTTGAAAACTATACAATTAGAAACCATCTCTGTTTCAAATACCTTGTGAAAAATAATCAGGGAGCACAACATTTCTTTTCCAACAGACAAAACACTCACACCTGAGAGTTTTAAATGTCAAATCAGGAGCCCTGGCAATTCTTTCTCTACATTTGCACTAGCAAGAAGAACACATATCTATAAATATGACCTTTTTCCAAATGACATCCTTTCCTAATCTGAATGCCTGCCTCCTCTCAGACCTGTCATAAATAACCTAGGCTCATTTTATAAATGATCCTTTGTATAGTGTAACCAAAGCAAATTTTTTTTTCCAAGTAATTTATTTCAGAATCAAGACATTCTTGTTTTCATTTGACAATATTAAAATGTCCCTCTGCTCTACCATTTGGTGAATAGAATGTTTATAATAGTGCAAAAAGGCCTATTAAGTTTTAAGTAGAAGAGGAACAGAAGAATAAGCCTTATGTCCTGCCTGTAACCTAAGCAGTAGAGGCACACTTTCCCTCTCACTGTTTTCTTATTGGGTCAGTAGCAGCCAGTGGAGTAGTAACAAACAACTGGACAGTAATAATGTCTTAAACCACTGCAGTTCTTTGCTCGGTGAACATAAGCTAAATCTTTACCCCTAAAATAAATATGTTTTTTATAGCAAGGCACCTGACATGCATTTGAAAACAAGATGAAAAATTTCATGGAGATGAGATGCAGAGAGGTTTTATCACTGCTTTCTCAATGCAGAGAAATGAAATTCAGGATGAGTATTAATTAAATATTTGCTTTCTGATAACAATAAGTTTCATGTTACTTCCCACACCAGTACTTGTTCCCAGTCACGCCATACAGTCTACATCACTTTTTGAGGTAATGTCAGGTAGTTTTTTATAGAGCAAACATAGCCATGAAATGTTTCTAACTCCTGTCTTACGGAATGAAGGAGTCCTTGAACAGGTGCTTTCTTTTGCTTAAGTTTGTACTAAGCATAATATATGCATATGCAAAACATTCAATAAACAGCATTTCTTAAAACTTTTCATTGTTCAGAGTCATATGAATTACCAATGAACGTGATTGCTTGTGCTCTAACATATTTTAATTGATTTTTTTTTAATTTCCATTACCTTGGATCATTCATTTGTAATAATTGTCATCTTTAACTCATGAAAACAATTAGTACAGAATTTCCTCAAACATACATAATATTACTTGATACTTGAACTACCTGAACTTTCTATATATGTTTCAAAGAGAGTGGCATGTTACGACTTGTTCTCTGTTGGATTTAGGGAGCCATCCAGCTGTTGTCATTTAGAAAGACTGTATGGAGAACAGTAGATATATGACTGGGAAGATACAACTAGTGTGTAGTCACCACCTAACAGCAAATGGTTTTTTGCTCTGTCTACATTGTTGGTTAATTATGTAATTTTTATTTGTTCAATTCTTTATTTGACATTCTCCCTCATTTACTACTTATATTCTGGAAATAACTATTATTACTGAGAGATGAAGTCCCTCCCACTGTAGCTGAAGACAAGGTTCGTGACCATCTGAGGGGGGAAGGTGTTTTATGATTTAGTTTTTATTTTGCTTCTCATTACCCTATACTGATTTGATTGGTAATAAACTGCTTTTCCCAAGTCGAGTCTGTTTTGCCTGTGATGGTAATTGCTGAGCGATCTCCCTGTCCTTATCTCTACCCATGAGCCTTTCATTTTTCTCCCCTGTCCAGCTGAGGAGGGGAGTGACAGAGTGGCTTTACTGGGCATCTGGCATCCAGCGAGGGTCAACCCACCACAAGTACACAGGCATCATTTGACAATGTCCTGGTTTTAATGGAAATACGACTTACACAGTTTCCATCCCACAGCCTTCCAACTCCTAACCTGATCACTGTTGCTGTTCTTTCTCCTTCCAGGTTATTTTCACACAGATGACTGCAGACTATGCAGTAAATGCAGTAATTTAAAAGTAACCTTTTCCTGACCTCCAAAATAGATAAAGGTCTTTCTTTAACCTGGATCATTTCGTTGATTCCATTTGCTACTTGAATATAGTAAATGTTCAATAAATAGCTGTTGAATGGAGCCACCAGAGGCAGGAAGCAGGCATGAAATCCATGAACTGGTCTCATTTATTTGAGTGCCAGTATCATGAAACTATGATCTCAGTCAAATTCCTGAGGTAAGTGGAATTTGGAATTGTTCCTGCTTATAACAAAGTATATTAACCTTTATAATTCTGATTTTCATTGTCACGTTTTGTCTTCCCTTTAAACCCATCATATCAGCAAAAACAAGGAACCAAGTCATTAGAAAAGTGGCATAGGAGGTAATAGCTCAAGTTTAATTTTTCATTCTGTCACAAGTGTCCCACTCATTTTGAGGCAAGCTGAAATAGGCTTCTTAATTTTGAAACAATTTCTTGCCAGTGGGTGAGGTGCATTTAGGGTTGTGCTACATTGATCTACTGACTAGAGGAAGTAATCTCCAGATTCTCTGGAAGAGAGAATTTCTTCAGTCTTCCTACCTTTCTGGGTAAGCTTCCTGCAGCTTTAGCTGCATAAAGGACTTATACGTTTAGACTTGCATAACAGAAGCAGCAGAAACAGGAAGCTGGTGCAGAAGGCAGAACAGGACCACACCTTTTGGCAGCAACTTAGCAGCAAATTGGGTTTCCATGAACATGAAACTGTGTCCTCAATTACTCATCGATAAAATGGGAATAATAATGCTTTCCTTTCTGTGTTGTTATGAAGATAAACCTATTAAAACATATTAAAATTCATGATGTGTTTATAGGTATCAGTTACGGGGGCCAGACAGTATCTTAAACATATTTTACTGCTGGGATTATTAAAGAAATGAAATTATGATACTTTAAAATTTTTTACTTCATGGTGCAACTTCTAACTTATCCAAAGAATGGACTAGAGCCTTCCAGTCTAATCTTACTTGTTCAGTTTCTTGAAATTTTAACAGCTGTAAATTACAACACAGAATAAGGACAACAAAGAATTAGTCCCAGAGAATTTAAGACACATCCCCAAGTAGTAGTGAGACAGTTCAGAGCCAAGAGTAGACCAATGTTTTAAAATTTAACTGCATAGCAGTCTTTTTCCAATGGGATTGTTTAAAAGTACAACTATTTTTCTTAATTATTTTTTTATTTAACATTCTGTGATAACTGAGGTTGACACTGCCGTTTGTGTGGAGGTGGACATTGATAAGTTTGCAGCACTGGTGTCCCAGAGAAGAGACTGCAACAAGAAGGATGCATGAGCTGAATCTTGCTTCCTCTTGTCTTGAGAACCTAGTCCTCCCAGGCTTCTTTGACTGCCCTTGCCTTGTGCTGCCATACAGGCTGAAAGGGTGACACTTTATGATGTGCTTGTTTACTCTTAGTGAGTCATGTGCTGAGGACTGTGTAGTCTTGGTCATTTGTGCCTTTGAAAACATGATGAGAGACAACATATAAAATCAGATTCCATGGTGATGATATTTATACAATTCTAGGTATGTCACATTATTGCACCCTTTTATCTCTAATTATTTTAATTCAAGCTAAAAATTCACTTACTTTCCACAAAATAACCTTGTTGGTGAGAGAGTTGTAAGATTTACTTTAAAGTATGTAAATGTGAACTATTAAAAGTCAATTTTTCCTTCTTATTAGCCTTACAAGTGGATGTTTCTCTATAATTCCTCCGCTCCCGCCCCCCCCCCTTTTTTTTTTTTTTCATTAGTTACATTAAAAGTCCTTTTGGCAGAATGTCTTCTGTAGATACATGAGAGTCCTTGAGAGAAATGCCTGGAAAATTAGTTCCATGTACATTTTAGGAAATCTTGCTCACAGCTTCATTTTTCCATTAGAAATGGTTTCAAAGGCTACATAAAAAACCAAAGCCAAATGAGGCAAAGTTTAAGTGAGAAAACATGTGTGCAATGTTAAGCCAAGAAAAAGGAACAGTTACTTAGAGAAATCCAGACTTTTCTTTGCAGTGCTTTTCAGAAAACCTATTAGGAAGTGTAGGTCAAATCTTCATTTGGTGTAAATGTGTGCAGCTCTGCTGAAATCAATGAAACTTCCTTTAAACAGTCAAACTTGGGATCTGGCAAACTTTCAGATTTCCAAAAGCATATCAAAGAGTTGCAAGCACCTTAAAACTAACTGATTAAATTAATTTCCTATTTAGCACTACTTGGAAATAAATGCTTAGGCGTGTACCAAGAACTACACATTTTAAAAGTATTTAGACAGAATATGCCAGAACACATTTAATAAAAACATTTAAAAGATAAGTAAAGAGAAAAAAAATAGTTTATGCTTGCATCCACTGCCCCTTCAGCTACTCTACCATGATTTTTGATGAATGAAGAAAGCCTGAATGCTTTATTTTCTGTATTTATTTTGAATCTGCTTCTTTCTGCCTGGAACACTGCAGCTGGAGAATTGGGATCAGGGTGACATCATCAGAGACAGAACTTGGAACTGTTCAGAGAAAAAAAAAGAATTGCACAAATTGTAAGTGATTTCCTGACACGAGGTTAAGAGAGAATGTAAATCAATTTGTAATTTGGCCCCGAGACTGCACAAAGACAGATTTTTAAAGCACAACCTCATTTTTCACACCTTCTTTTTCAAGCACAAATAAAGTCTCTGTTTAAAAGCCTTTTCTTCCCTTCAATTCATTATGTCAGCAAAGTCAAAATTACTTTATAAAAAGGCAGGATTCTTCCCTCAATTATTATTCAGGAGGCAGAATATAAACTCAATATGCTAGAATAAAGTGAATCTACTACCATATCTCTCCCAGTGATAGCAAAAGAAAGCTTGTATAGCAATCAAGGCCATTGTCTTTGAGTAGCAGCTGAAATTCTAGATTTTTTTTATTTTTATTATTCAGACTTTATTGGCTCATTCAGACTCACCCCAGGACATTAATTGGAGTAAATATGGCAAAAGTTTTGCAAACCTCTCTTAAATGTATTTAGGGTTCTTTTTCAGATTCTTTTTTTCTGACTGAAAATATAACAAGTTTTACAGTAGGAAAAGAACAAAACCAAAGATTTGTAGTTCATAATACTGTTCAAAAACTATGCCCCCCTTTCACCTTGAATTTTTCATCTGTCTTCTAACTCTTCATCCTCCTGTCTCTAGTTCTCTCTGCTTTTCTTGGCTGTCTCTCTAGTCTTTCTACAGCACTTCCTTCTCGTGGAAAATCTCAGCACCGGAGATTTGCACCATTCAATCTGCCAAACTAATCATCAGCTAACCTAATGCGTGTCTTGAAGTGCCATCCCAAAACTAAGGTTTTAACTTAATCTTTGAAAAGCTGGAATCTCCAAGCCCTGGGAAATTTGCATTTCCAACTATATTTTAATTCAAATCTAACAAAGAAGACTGAGGAGGGAAGAAAAAAAAATCTGCAGAAGTGTAAATTTCAATGTATTTAGTAATTTCATCTCCCTAGTGGCCCACCAACAGGGCAGTGAATCTTTGTGCCACTGAAAGATTTCCTGGTGTGCGGCATAGGAACCTTAATATCTGGGGAATTGGAGAGCAGGAGAATCTGGAAGCCAGAGCCAAAGGGACTTCCCTGGCCATGTGCCTGGTAGGCTTCCCAGGAGATGGGAGTTTCTGGCAGGGTTGCCTTGGTTGGATAGGCTGGCAGAAAGCTGAGCAAATTTCCATCCGAAATCCGCCTGGTAGTAATCAGAACAGATTTGCTGCAGTTAAATGTCTTGGATATTTTCTGAGCGTAATAATTTAGGTACATCCCTGCCTTCTCCCCAGGACATTGGCTCTGCATGGAAGTATTTTGGCAGCTCTGTGGGAAGGTCTGTATGTCAGTGCAGGTCTTAGAGACCAGCAGAGCTCTTACCACAGCTGGCCTCAGTGCCATGGGGCTGCAGGCATGAGAATGTCACCTCCTTTCCTCTCCGTCTTCTCACCGACTTGACAGGAGAAAGTCAGCAGGGAAAAGAGACCCATTAAGAGCTATTTCAGGGTGCCTCATGGCAATTAGGTCAGGAAGAAGAAAGAAAATGGGAGGGAAAATTAGTAAGGCTGATCGTAGCACTGGGGGACTCAGTTCAACACGACAAGATTCAGAGAAGGCAACTGAAAAAATTGACATTGTAATAAGGAGTAAGGATAGACATATATTTTTCCTGAAGAGGATTTATGACTGTTGCTTGACACTAACAAAGTTGCTCATATCTTTTGCTTTTACAGGACATATCACTTAAGGAAGTCCTCAAAACCTGGTGGCTACAGAAGTCTGCCTGACAAGGTTGCCCCCTGCCTGTCTGGGAACATTTGCTGGTGCGTCTGCTTGTTTTCTTGTGTTTTCCTGTATAAGCTGAATTGCAAAGTAGGGCTACACTGAATCAGCCAAAGGGGTGATACAGAACTGAGTGTAGGAAGTGAGGGTAAAGAAGAGACAGGGAAATGGGAGAAGAAATCCTGTCCTTTTCCTCTTCCTATCACATCTGTTTAACATGCTAACAAATCAGGCTCCTGCAGGCACTCTTGGGTTTTACTTTTACTACACTCTGAAGGTGGTCCTCAGATACATAATCACTCACAATCAAATGCCCTGAATATCAAACTGGAGTCCTTGATGAAACCAGAAATGGAGAAAATGGAAGTTCCGGAGTTTATCTCCTTGAAGACAAGACTAGCTCAAGAAATAGACATTATCAAAGTCGTTCAAAATCTATACTCAGAGAATCTAATATAATACATTGAAGTAATTTGTCCAAAGCAACCCCTTCCCTCCAACAGTTTAGGCTTCATTTTTTTAATGTTTTCCAGCAAATTAATTTTTTGTTTAAAAAATTTCAATCTCTGTAATCTCTGCAGTAGTTTGAAATTCCCCTAGGCCTGTTAAAATGATTCGTGCATTTTTTTATGGCACAAAATTACTGCAGAAGAGTCAGGGATTTGGCTCAAGGATTCTTGCCAGGCCTACTGCACTACAATTAAAACATTTATTTCTTTTTCATAGAGTTCATTCCCCTGAAAACAAGCTGTTCTGCAAAGTTTTGTATCTCTGTAGCTACAGTAACACAGAAGTATCAAATAATTTGATTATTTTCTATTAATGTACATCACTAAAATTCATCTTTATTCATGCACCTTGAGGATTTTGAAGCCAGAATGACTCAAAGAATCGTAGCATCACAGAATGTTTTAGGTTGGAAGGGACCTTAAATATCACCTAGTTCCAATCCCCCTGCCATTGGCAGGGACATCTTCCACTAGACCAGGTTGCTCACCAGAAGTCCTAATCACATCTTTTCAGACAGTATTATGTTCTTCCCAGGGCAAGTCATCAAGAATCATAGTGAGAAGACTTTGAGGCTTTAATCAGATTACTTAGTAAATTGATGTAAAAACCATTATATCTAATTGAAGTTTCATCTGCTGTGACAGATTATTCTCCTTCCTTGAAGGAACATACAAACATACTCCAAAATATTTATCTCTAGTAGCTTTTATCTGATCATTTTCAGTGCTGTAATAAAGCAGAGGCTTGTATTCTCAGTGAGTTAAAGTCTGCTTACATAGTCAGGAAATGTACTCATAAAAGCTAGAAATCACCAGGTGATGTATTTCAGTACTTTTCCAATATCTAAGCCATTCTGGGAACACATCAGACAGAACCACAGCAGTTAACAAGAGAGACACCTCTCTTCTCCAGAGTTCAGCGTTCATCATGATGTGCATTGAGATACTGCTGGGGCTGTAAGGGTTTAGCAGAACGTCCCATGTGCTGGCATAATTCTGTTATTGATTTCTGCCATGTTGCACTATCGAGAGCTAATTTCACATTGCATTTCAAGGACAGCACAGCAGGCAGGGACACGGTAGCACAGAAAGGACACAAATTGAGAGAATACATTTAATTTACTGCACACTATGATACATTGTCCGGAACTGTGCTCTCTGAGTGGCCAGATCTCTCTGATGCCATCCCAAAACTGAAAACAGCTGAGTGATCAAAGAGGAGTGGGGAGGGGCTAGGAGAGGCTTAATGTGTGGTGTTAGGTGGCAAGACCCTTGTTCTTCCAATCTCCCTTCAAAAATCTGACCTTCAGCTAAGTCAACCAGAATATTCCAGTTGTAATTTTTTTTTGTTGCAAAGCGAAGGGTGCAGTGACCCCCCCTTTGGGCCATTCTGCCCAGGTCTCTAAAATGTTTATTCTCTCCCAAAACTGTAAGCTTTTGGTGATGTACATACACTATGTTCACTACACAGGGATTTAGGAGTGGGCTGAAATCATGATGCCCAGGGCAGCGGGCAGTGTCTCCAGGAAGCTGACTGGTTGAATTCTGGCTCAGGCAATCATTTCAACACTATTACAATTTGACCATTGAATTGGAGATGTGACAGAGTTTGTATCTTTTCATTTCTTATTTCACACTAGCCAAACTGGTGTAAGAAATGCCACTATGGCAAAGATATCCTGGGTAGTTTCTCTGAGGGAAATGGAACATACTCATTTGAAGCAGCTGCAGATTGAACTGTTAAGTGTTAATCAACACAGGGGACGCACTCCTGGCCTCTTTCCCCTTCATCACTGTTTTGTTTATCTTACATGGCAAAGAACACATCTCAGAGTTTTAATGCCAACCCAGAGCTTTCTTTAACCACAGGTAAGACCAGCTGGTATCAAGAACAAAACTCTTTCTTTTGCAAGACTGGAAGAGGTTCAAAAGAGGGTTCAAAAGAGGGTGAATGCTGCCAGAAGATTTTTATTTTAATATTGCTGATGCAGAGACTCTGCATTAATAGTCTTCTTTAATAATAAAGCACACACAAATAGCAAGCTAGGATGGCACTAAATGACATAATACCTGAAGCATATTGTACACCTACATCAATGAACTTGCTTGCAGTGTGTGAAAAATTAAATGATGTAGTAACTCTGAGGACACATGTAACAGACCAGTCTGTAAAGTCTTGTGCAATTTGACATCAGGTATAATGAGGATCAGCAACTGAAAAAATACCATTAGAAAATCATTCATTTAAAGTAGAAAAAACCATGAGAATTTGTCAGACTATAGAGCAGAGGCAGACCAGATTGTGTGACATAGCTGTGTTACCAAAGAGAAAAATCACAGGAATAGTTAACAAAACAAAAGAGAAGACTATAAAGGGAAGCAACGTGGAGGACTGCAGGTGTGGAAGAAAGCACATACTAAGCATTGACCAGACTTTGAACAGAGCTGAAGAAACAAACAAACAAACAAATAAATTTGCAAAAGAAACGAAACTATGCATAAGAATACATGATGGATTTATCATTAGCTGGGATACAAACTGGAACACAACTGAAATCTTGATTACTTGTGAGATGGATATTGGCATCGCATGTACAACAACAGCTGAGGTTATATTAAAGGATATGCCTGTTTCTCTATGTTAACTATAAATGGATTCCAGAGGACCAGTTCAGATGAAAATATCTCTATTGGAGATACAGTAAGGTAAGGCATATTTACCTCCCAGGAGTCCCTAAAGGAGATGCCATGTATAAGATGTGAGGAGCCCACGAAAACAAAAAGAAAAATGTAGAAAAATAGAATTTAAAGGAAAAGAAATAAAGACACAGCAAGGAAAAGAAAAATTCCCCAAAGATGAACAGTGCCATACAGAAATTTACAAATTAAAAACATTGGTTTTGTTAAAGAACATGAATGAAATGGGAAAAAATTACTAGTCCAGTGTGATGCAGGTAGGTAAGTTTAATGAAACTGTCATTTTCTTGTCCAGGACTGGCACACATTTGTTTGTATATCCTGGAGAAAAAATTGCATACTGTTTTTTATCTTCTTGTTCTCACCATCAAGAAATATCATTATCACAGAAAATATGTCAGACACATAATCTCGTAAGATCTGTATTTGTTAGATGTGACATCCCTGCTATGATAATGACAGGTAAAGGGTTACAATTAGATTTCCACTAGATTAAATGTTCTAAAAAATGTGTGATTTAGTCATGTTATGTAGAACCTAAGACACTCAGTCTTTTGGTATTATGAAAAAAAAAGGTGTTGAAATTTTCAAAAAGATCCTCAGAAATACAGAATAAGCTAACAGGCAAGGAATAGCAGTCGTCCCTTGAACCTAGAAACGCAATTTCATAACACAGCATAATACATACTACTGAATTAGCAATTCCCCATAACCAACAGGGGGAGATCCTGTTCCTATCTCCCACCTCACATCCTTCCTAATCCTCCTTACATTCCTTGCTCTTCACTGATCTGCACTCCTGCCACTGCTGTGGTGCCTGACCTGGCATTCATCTTATTGGAAAACTAAACAAAGAAAAACAGAGATAATACTTTGAGAGGTTAATAAATTGACTTAGATATCACGATCAGGCAAGTGCCAAAAGCAGTATCAGATAAGAGAAGGATCTAGCAGTAGAGACTGGAAGTTGGACTGCCTTTGGACCTAACATACCATGCTGAAAACAGGGTGCATCCTGTGTGAATTGATGCAAAAAAATTGAGACGGCAAATGCAAATTGTATATTCTGATAAAGGGTCACATGACTTCAATGCCTTCCTAGCCACAAGACAATGTCTGTAAGCATAATGACAAAGCACAGACACCAAAATTGTCATCTCTAGTGAAGATACGTGTATTTTCTGGAAGGTTGTAGCTTGGCAAGGGCCAGTCTGTAGAAAAGATAATAGACATCCTGAGCTTCCTCCAGAAGCAGACAGGAAGAAATGGAGATGCAGAGGACTGTCAGACCCAGACAACATCATGGGAAAGTGGTGACAAGATTACTAGAGTAACCAAAGTCTGCAACCATCTCTCTTCAGAGATCTACAAGGTAAGGAAACCAGACTAGGGACTGATAGAGAGCTGACATGCAGTATAACAAATGGTGTATTTTTTTCCCTCTGGGAAGGGAAGATGTAAGGTTAGCCACAGACGCAATAAGAGAATAGATTTTATTGATCTAAACTAGTGGTGCTAACAGGCAGACTAAGTGATGTGTACAAATCTCTCTTCTTCCATCGCAAGTAGCCTCATCTTTTATCTGTTTATTTTCCTTTTAATACTGTGACACCTTCATTTTAAAATTTGGCTCAGGGTTCTCCCAAGTGGCCTCAAAGTATCCGATAGTCATACCTGCTCTAATCTAAACAGGGCTAGGGCTGAGTGATGGCCCCAATTCATGCTTACAGTTACATGGTTAGCATAAATCTTAGCACAGTTTTAGAGTGAGCAATTTTTGAGCACAGCTTGGAGTTTAAGTGGGGGCCTTTTGGATGTCTACAGGTTTTCAGGGTAAAGGCAAAGAGACTGTGGCTCTATGGCAACAGCCCTGCTGAGGCAGTTGTCACTAGGCCAGAATAATTTGCCTCAGCTTGTTTGATGTACTAGCATAGACTTTGGCCATAATTTCCCTGCCCACTGCCCAGAGATCTGGGTTTGTGCCTGTGTACCTGAAGCTGACACATAAAGGAGATACCTACCTTTAACGGTGTCATTATAACTTGTAGAAAAGTGTGGTGCATGAATATCATTGCAAAGTTACCATACCTGTGTGGAACAGGAAACTTGGAGTGATGCACTGTATGTGATTGATAACCTATAATGACTTTGAGATGTAAGCTGTCTGGAAGGTGTTTGAGGGACTACCCTCCTTTGCATCCTGCTGAAATGCAAAGAAATTTTTGTGTGTGTGTGAAAAAAAAAAAAAAAAAAAAAAAAAAAAGAGGAAAAAGCAGAGGATTATAACTCAGAGCTTTACAGAGCTCACATGAAATCATCCAGCATGTCCTATATGCTTTTCTATCTTTGGAAAACCATGTTCTGAAAAAAACTCGACTATTTCTATCCCTCTCCCAGGCCTTAAGGCTCCAGCTATATTTGCCAGTGGTCTTCATGGGATATCCTCCCCTTCCTCCACAGATGCTTCTCTATGCCTTCTGTCTTGTACCTGTTCTCTTGCTTCTGACAGTTTTTGACTCTCAGCTAAATCAATTTCAGTATCTTCTGAAAAATGGGGCTTTCCCTGTCCTGCTCTCTCCCAGTGGTAGAAGAGATCACCTCCTCCTCAGAGACTTTGCCAGTTTTACTGTTCTGTATTTTGAATGGATGATCCACATCTCCTGGAAAGAGCAACTTCCTAAATTTGGAGGGTGTACCTTTTCATATTCTACTTATCTGTCTAGTTACATTTAATATTGTATCAATATGTTCATGTTAACTGTAAATGCTTCAAGATAGGATTTTGACAGGTATGTGACTTATAGTAAACTCACATCTGAAAAGTTTCTGCTGGTGAATATAGATTATTTGGAGTGGGTAATTATGTGAATCTGTTACTTTTTTACTTCATTTTTGTCAGCACTCTACAGTGTTTTGTTTTTTTTTCTGAATTAAATAATGTGCGTTACCATAAGGGGCTGAAAGTCATTGCATCATGTTGTGTCAGTCTCATGTCTTACACTCCATAAAGCGGTACAAGTATAAAGGGAACACACACATTTTGAAGTGCAACATTTTCATTGAAAAGGTAACTAAACCCGAAGTTTAGCAAAAAGCAGTGCTGAAGTCATTCTTACCTTCAAGAGAAGTAGCTTTCTAAAGCTTTTCTCCTCCATTTCTTTATTAGTCTATGCTGAAGAGACATTTCATGCTGCAGAAATGTATTCTGATCTGTTTAGAAGTTACTGGTGGTACATTGGGTTTATTTGCAAGATTTTCATTAGAAATTAAAAAAATGCAAACCTTTGTCATTTGGCATGGCAAGCACATGCATTATTTAGGCTTACAGTTGGTTTGCAGCACAAAAGCGTGCAAGCAAACTCTTACGCCAGCATAATTAAACACCCTTTCCAAACGCTTCTGATCTGAGATGGATATGTACATCCCAAGGAATCAAAAGCATTCAGTATTTTTCATTAACATGCTCATAAACTTGATGAACACCTTACAGAACCAAGTTGGACAAATATTAGGATTCTTTGTGTATCTATTATAATTAGCTTTTAAATATATGCTTATGAGATTATGAGCTTGGTTACTAGATAACTGTTTTGAAATAACAAAGTCTAGTAAGAAATTCTCATTAGTTCAACACAGTCTTCCATTGAGTATTAACATGAAAAAATCATATTTAGACAAATTATACTGACCAAAAATCTCACAAAAAGTAATCATCAGTAAGGGAGATTTCTAATGGGTTGTGTTTGGGTCTGTAACTGGTTCGAATGTGATGAATATCTTCATTAAAGGTCTTCACAAATTATCAAAATGTCCCTTGTAAAATATGTGAAGGCAGCTTGCTTTCCACCAACTGTTGGATACTCACACGAATATGTCAGTTTTACACAGAAATCTGCATGACCAGGTGATGTGTAGTTATGTGAAAAGTATAGAGTACTACAATCTGGCAAGGCAAGAAACCTAGAGTCTAATGCTGAAAGCTGATGGTAAGTTCACACCAGGAATAGAGAACATACACTTAATGCCAGAATAATTTCATTTTAACACTTGACGTATTTTAATCAATACTTGATATCTTTAGCATATCTTTCAGCTGCACGTACACCAATCAATAAGAAACTAATACTTGATTCAGAAATGTTTGGATCAGCTTCTATAATCTGTGGTTTGTATTACACAGAAGGCAGACCAAGCCTCTCTTCGATTAAAAGTCTAGAAGCCTGCAGAATAAGGACAATAATAAATATGAATAGGACAAAATAAGTGATTCCCACCCTCTCAACCCCATTTGTTGCTGTTGCTTCTTCGTATACCGCACTGGACCTTTTCTGATCCATATATGTGAGCTGATTCAGTTCATTAATAACAAATAAACTAGAAAAGAAAAAAAAACAAATTATGGGGAGTAGGAGTGAAACATATCAGAGGACGGTATCTTGAGGTGTATGTGTTATGAAATTGAATCACTAGTCACATGTATTCCAATGAAAATAAACCTGTTTTTTTCAGGAAAAAGGCATACAAGGGACTATTATTGTTCAACCCCCTCCTATTACAGTGCAACAGGAGTTCAGGGAGCAGTTTGCTTTCCCATCACCATTGGTCAGGACCAATAACAAGCAAAACTGGGGCACTTCCTCAGGACTTCCACAGTTCAATGGCTTTTAATGGACCTTACACATTCACCGCAAAACAAAAGTAACAAAAGTGCATTTGCTTTGAATGTAAGATTGCATGAATGCCTGGAGGACTCAAAAATTTTCACCTAAAAAAAAAAAAGCAAGGTGCTGCAACAAGCATGTGGCAGAGTCCAGGCTTGTGGACTGGTTTTGTCCAGCTTGCCATGCAGAATATAACTCAAGGGTTGGTTTTCCTTCATGTGAGCACAGTGAAAATCCTGAATTTCCCGTCAGCTATATGGTATTGAAAAATAGAAAACACCCCACCATATTTCACAGCATTTCCAAAACACTTTGGTACTAATTGTTTGATTGACTCTTAATGGACTATAATTTTCTATGCCCCTGTATATGAGGGTTTTGCAGACCTTTCAAGGAAACAAGGGAAATATCCCTTTCTGCGGTATTAGTATTTCTTGCTATATTTCTTCTTGTCAGAGGTATCCCTCCTTCCATTTCAACCTCTATTTCTCTTTTTATCAGTGAGAGCACTATTTAAACAGCAAAGCAAGAATAATAATAAAATGAAATCTCTGCAAGGCTATAATATTTTTCAAAGAAAAGCTGGCCTCATTACATCTGCCATTGTTTCTGGACATAGAACTGCAGAGATTTTTAGAATGTAAAAGCAAACAAGCTGTGAATGTGCCTTTTAAAATATTTGAACGGTACCTACTGCATTATAGGCTCTTTTGAAAAGAAATAAATAACAATGACCTCTAAAACTTGTCACAATGGAGTAAAGTGGCTGCACATATTTGCCCATGCATGTCTTACACAGTCACACTGCTTCTCAGTGCACTTCGGTGTCATTTAAAAAGGGAGAGCAGCCTCCAATATCCAAAGTAAACGGCAGCATAATGAGTCATGTACTTACGGGACCCTCAAGGATGGCTTGATTGTTTGAGTAGCCAGTAATGAGTGTCTTCTATTAAAAAATAATATCGATCACAAACAGGTGATGAGCCACCTGTTCAGTACATAAGAAGAGCTTTGCTAAAATATTGACTCCATGTCTCATCACAACACAATTCTAATGTTTCTTTAGTGCAAAGTAGGATTTATTTTCCTGAATATTAAGAAAACCTTGGTTTGTTTCCCAGTCAGGATTTTTTCCTGGAGTCACCAACTTTCTTCTGTTTTGTCAACAATTATATTACCAAATAAATTAAATACGTTCAATTATTTTTTTTTGTCTCCTCAACCATTGTTTTCTTTTCTCCCTAGGCCAGCAATACTATAATTTGAAAGAAATTATGATATCGCAATAGTTGTTCATTTATTCCAAAACAATGTAAACCCACTTTTTGCTTATACTTTTTGAGGGGAATTATCTCTCTTATTTCATGGCGTTTTCTTTATGTCAGGATTTGTTGGCATGGCTGCAGATAGCACATTTCAAAGATTTTTTTTCTTGACAATTTCTTTGTTGAAAAGCAACAAAGGGGTTTGGGTTTTTTTGAGGGGAGAAGAAATTATCATGTTCCTTCTATTTCTTCTTTTACTTAAAATTTTCATATGGAATTTACCAAAGCCAGTTTTCCACTGCTTATCTGATAGGGCTTTCTTTGCTGTGATTACAAATTATCTGTTTAGAGTTGCAAAGTGAAAACTGACAACTACAGTATATTTCCTTTTTATTTGAGATAGATGTGATTACTTTAGTAGATAGTGCAAGGCAGTGTCTCTCAGCCTCTAATGTTGCAAGGATTATTTCTCCTTTGTTGTATACAGGTTTATTGTATCAGGACACATAAACAAAGAGTCACATATCATTAAGCAAAAAATAAGACCCAAAGAGCCAAATTCTGTGAGCAGTAATTCTTATATTCTAATCCAAAATATAACTTCTGTTAGACATTTTTCTTCCATCAGCACTTTTTTTCCATGCATGAAAGGAACTATTATGTTTTTGAAAAGAGGAAATACACCCAAAGTTAGAATTAAAAGGCCTGCATAAACAAATATGAACCTGGATAGGCTGCCTTGAGGCTCATAGCCAGTCCCGCTCTCTAAGGATGCTTTTACAATTCAAAGCATGCTATGGTTTTTTAAAAATGTCATTTGATGTTATATTGCCTTGCTGTAAAGCATTTGCAATGTATAATGATGTAAGAGGCCAGCTGGCCGTTAATGGTAACAGCATACTTTACCAGCACTATCATCAGAAGGACTGTTGAAGGCAGATGGCCCTTTTTCTGCAGCTTTATCCCGTTAGAGATCTTACCAAGGACAGGCGCCCTACAAACCTCACAGTAATGAGAAGAACATTGCTTTATTGACTATAAAGCCTTCCTGCAAATAAGTTTGAAAGCAATATGTGCTGGAGAAGACCAGTGGCACGTATGCTCATAAGCAAAATAGAGGACTTGGGATTGGAGCTTTGTTAAATGATTCCTATGTTCTGGAAAACTTTTCACAGAAATACTGGACTGGTATTCAAAGCTGCTGTAATTGAGAGCTACTTTCCTGTCTTATTAGAGAGGCACAAAAATTATGGTAGTTAATTATTGTTTATCCTCTCATTTCATGCCCATACTGCAAGGAGTTAAAATACAAATATAAGGGGAAAAATGACTCAGGCTCAGCTGATCATACAGAGATTAATTTTTATGATAGTGTCATTGAAACATGTTTTACAGTTTGATAGGCCAGATGCACATTTTCCCTGGATAACAAAGGTTCAATTGGTTATGCTTCTTTTACTTTTAGGGCTATCAGAAATAGTATTGTCATGGTTTCAATTTCTTTTTGTCTTATCATAACAAAAATGGCCTATTTTGAAACAGTGTGCTGTATTTTGCACGGCTAACAATTGTTATTCAGCTTTCTGGGATAGTGGTTTTCTTCTTTCAGTTTTTGGTGGGTTTTGAATATGTTTTCCAGTGATTTGTCTGTCAAAGCCTTCAGGACCACACAGTGTTCCTGCTTAAATCATTATCTTCAGTAGCAAGTGGATTTTGTCCTCTAGTACTCCATTCACCTACTTTTACAGTACAGGGGAAGCAAAAAGCATGCAATTTTCTAATTCCTATTCACTCTACATTTTACACTTCTGTTCATTGACAGCTTGTCTTTTACCAAACACAGACACATGTATGGATCTATATTATTACTATGTTGTATGTACCTAAGAATTATAATAACTCATTCATTTTTATTTAAGTTCTTCAAAGGTTTTTCTGTGTGTTTTGTCTAACCCATGTGGTTATCCAGAATTTACAGTTCTATGGGCTATTTCCTCTAGGAGGAAAAATTGATAGTTATTTCCTTGGGGCATTATCTTTGTTTATTTACTAAGACCGCACGAATTATGTTCCCTAGAACCCAAGAGGAAATTGCAGCAGAGGATAACATATTTCTTCACAGTTCCTACCCTCTTTCTGTTGGCACTTAAACTCTAAGGTTTTTGTCTTGTCTTCTCACAACACAGTCTTGTGCTTTTTTGCAGCCTTTTTGCCTGTTTTTCACTGTTGGGATTTTGGGGCTTCGTTCTGTAAGAGTGAGTACTTCTTCATTCCTTTCCACAGACAGTCCGCTGTCTACTCAGTTTAAAACCTTGAACACCTTCATAGATGCCTTTTTATAGATCAATGGCTTTAGGCTGAGTGTTGACCAGAGACCTATAGTATTTCTTTTACCTGGTTCCATAGAGAAACTTAATGATTCTTGCAAGAAAGGATATTGGCTTTGTATTCTTTTGTTCAGTAAGTATACACTCAGTGCAGCACATGTGCTAAGCATCAGTAATGCATTCTGTCACTAACTGCACAGCACATATTGTTAAGAGAAAGGATGTGCAGTCTTCAGTGCAGCGCTCCATGGACTAGGGGAACTTGTAGGAAGATGTGAACACAGCTTTCTCTCTGGAAACATTTTCGCTGATGTAGAGTGCAGATTCAGCATTTTCCTGTGGCATTCCCTTTGTCCTGCCATCTTTCACAAAAAAAAGGTTAGAATCTGAAATGCTTTTTTTTTGGCTTGAGACCATTGAACTAGTCTAGAAATGTGGGATTTTATTTTCCTTTAGTTTTCAGTTCACTGAGCTGTGGCTATGGATTTTAGCAGCTTGACCATGTGAGATTTTTAGATTTTCCAAGAAGCTGGAAGAATCAAAGTCAATCACATAGTGTTAGTTGAGGAAGTAACAGTCAGAAGGTCCCATCTACATCAATTGCATTGCATGATTCTCAGGGCCAGGTCCATCTTCTGTCTGACTGTAGGCAGTCTTGGGACAAACCCACTTGGTTCTTCATCCAGTGTCCATGCTGTGAATCAGCACTGTAGAATGGCCCTTTTCCACACAAAATATCTTGAGAAAGGAAGATAGACCAAAAATACCCCTAAGGCATTTGCTGGTGTAAAGATATTCCCTTTTGGACATTTACCCTGCAGTGACTGATTGATAGTTTTGACTGTGGAGGTTGACTTAATTTTCAGGTGATATTCCTCATGAATGTAATAACAAGGAACATGAGCAGCTCAATGAAGCACTAGAGTACTTCGGAAGAAGTACTAGAGCTTAGAGATTGAAGGCCTTTTATGCAGCTTTGCATTGCAAAACCTGTCTTTGTTATTCATCACACCATGTTAACTGAAAGAGTTACTTGGCATTGCTTTATTTAACTTTTTTTTTTTTTTTTTTTACTTTGTAAAACTCTTCTGTGCATGTATGTATCTGACAACTTGGACATGGCACAGTGTGTGGTTCTATTCCTGCAGGAACTTGCTCTGTGACCTTGTATTTTGACTTGTGTGCAGCTCACTTCACTTTGCCTGGAAATTGTCTAGTCTAAGCTGGCAAATTAGGGTTTCTTTACAACCAATGAAAAAAGAAAAGAGCAGATACCCCCATAGGGTGAAACATTTCACCCGTGTTGGAAAACCATTCTACAATGGACTAACTCATCCTTGAAAGGATTCCACCTATCCCTCCTGACCATAAAAAGAATTCAAGTAACTACATCAGAGAAGACATCTGATTCTTACACACCTAAATTAAAGGACATGTATCCCACCTTTCCTCCTCTGTTTCATGAGAATGTCTTCCATACCCCATGTATTTATACGTTTCTTAGGGTGGTTCTTGCCTTTGTAGGCACAGTCCTCCAGACATGCTGCAGTTCTGATCTCTGCAGGGATCTCTTTATGGTCGTTATGATACAAACAATATGGATATCGATTTTTATATCCTGAACAAAATAACTTCTCATCTTTCACAATTTGAAATGTGCTTCTTGCTTCTGAAAGCAGCTGCTCATCATAGTGTTTGTTTCTTCAGCATCAAATGGTGTTTGCCAGGCACCATCAGGGAGTGGCTGTGATTCCAATAGCAAGACTTGTGGCAGGTATGATATAGATGGGGAAGCAGTTGCTCAAGGCAATGGAAATTCCTTCATCATACAACCCCCCAAAATATGCATCATGTATCAGGTGGTGGTAACGAGAGAGAGTCTGCAACCATACCTACTTCCCAAGGATCCACCCTATGCAATTCAACATACAGGACTAAAATAAAATTGAATTAAATTCTTCTTGATGGTTTTATTGTTACCTCAAGACTGCAGAGCACCTTTAGACAATGACCGTGTTCCCTTTATACTATACAAAGATATAGTTATTATATATAGTTCAGCTTTACATGTTGAAGAATGAAAATTATAATGAAATGCAAGCTGCTAACAGTATTTACTTGCTGCAGAGCTTTTATACTTAATTTTCAAAGCCTCTCTTAAGAAAAGCCTGCTACTTGTGACAAATTAGGTATTGTTTTCACTATGAATTATTTTCCACTTTTCATCAGTTTATTGATGAGCAGAAGAAGGTACTGTTATTTTATTAGTTAGAAAGGAATCTTAGATCCTGTTTAGAGCAAACAATGTCAGCTGATGTTTTTGTGAAATGAGCTGGATTGACTGAAGTGGGCATTTCCCAGACATCTTCCTCACTGCTACTCTAGAAGAGCAGAGTTTTACAGAAAAGGAACTGCTCCTGAGCCACTGCAATTTGCAGCCTTACATATTTAATTAAAAGCTTATCTGCTTAGCTGTGAACTGAGGCGGGTCAGAACTTAGTACCTAAATTGAAGCAGACTTACTTGGCATGAGAGAAGGAATCTGAAGAGGAGGGGAAGGATAGGTGTTTATTTCATCCTGGTTTACCCTTTTACCCAACATCCCAACTCTCAGGGAAGGGTTCACTTAGGCCAGATGCCAGATGATATGCTAACGGAGGTTAGCTCTGATTTAGGATATAATTTTTGTGGCACTTTATCAGCACCTGGAGCCTAGCCTGGAGCCTCCTGGGTTAAAATTAACTGTGAAGTGATCAGTTAGTTCTCAATAATAGGATTCATTTCAGTAACCAAGAATAAAATTGCCCCAGCAATACATAAATAAATAAAAAGTAACAGTTTTCCACAGGACTAATGAGCTGAATTTGTTCAGTGAAGAAAGAACCAGCAATCCACCAAAGCCGGTCCAACAGAGGGAACAGGTTGGCAAGGGAGGGAAATGAGCACAGGCGAAGGCAGGATGAACAAATTTTGTTTGGGCAAATTTTCAGATAGAGTCAGCCATCTCGTGTACCTTCGCCTTCAGAATGCTTAATCCTGATGGGTACTTTGCATTATAAGATGCTGTAAGAACGCTTTAAACTAAACCAATCTTTTAATGTTTCATTTAAGACCACAGTGTCTGCTACAGATACTCTTACTACCTAAGCCAGAAGAGCTATGGTGGTATTTCCAGTGCACTGCAAGGGCACTTCCCCCTCTCCCTGAAATATTAGATGTCACACTGCCAGGTATCTGCTGGTTAAAATACAGCTTGTAACTTTTTCATGATAAGCATTTATAGAAAGAAACTCAAGATAATTTTCAAGCAATAATGCAAAAATAAGGCACTTAAGCAAACCAAATGACTTTTGGGATTTTCTCAGACTTCATTTAAACAATTGTCACTTCTTTTTTTTTTTTTTCCCAATAAATAATGTAACATTTAATATTCCGCAGAAAATACAATCAGCTAAAATATTTATCACCCTGTACTTTCTTACTGTGCTTTTATTGAGTCTAATAACTGCACATTAAAATAATCGCTTTTTGCTTGCTAAGGAGTATTGGAACCTTGGAACAGTAAAAGTTTAAGGCAAAGTAGTTATATGAAAACAGGGGTTCTTTTTTTTGCAAAAGGCATAGATTTGCCAAGGTCTGCAACTTACCAAAGTAGCATCTTTTTGCTTAGAAAAAATTTAGGCTGACCAAATTTGACTGTAAATGAGTAAGAAATGTAACTCTGATCCATGAACTGGGGTGGGGTTTTTTTGCAGCAAAGCTTTCTCTTCTGTTTCTCAATTCATAAGAAAACATGAGGTTTATATGGTTTTTTTTATTCCAATAAAAAAGATTTTTTTAAAAAAAAAATCAAATGTGACACACCTATTGAGATTTACAGTTAAATAAGTGATGCTAATCTGAGTTTCCCAGTTAAAGTTACAAGAGGGTAAATTTATAATTACAGTTACTTGAAAATCAATCAGTTCTGTGTCAACTTCTATATCACTTTTCAGTCTCACTGAGTTCTCCAATGTTATGAAAATTTAACCATACTCAGTGATAATGTTTAAAATCTTGTCATGTGTTTTTTAGCATCATCTTTCCAGTGGAGAAACTGTGTGCAGTGTAGGATTTCTAGAAAGTATAAATTTACATTACAGTAGAATATTTGTATCTATAAAAATGTATGATATTTAATGCTTCTATATGAATTTATGGTTCTTATATTTTTAAAACAGTTATTCTCTGACCATTCTTTTCCTTTTGATGTTTTTTTGCAGCCTACAAACTGTGGACTAAAATATATAAGTAAAAGTATGTTTCCTGTGGCTGCATAATTTAGCATATTTGTGCTGTCTATGGAAGAATCACACCAGGCCTGCCTTTTTTTTTTTTTATTGGAAAATGTCAATTTTTTGAGTCTGAAACTGTTCTGAAAAGATTATTTGAATTTGGAAAGGTGTTTATGGGTAGAAAAAACATCAGAAGGCAATCCAGATATTCTCCTGATTAGAACATACACCCATAATGTTGGAAAAGTAGATAGTCAGATCCATGCTTTAATTTAAAAAGAGGAAGGATGCATGAGTGCCTAACCAGCAGAGGGAGAAGGCTGAGGAGGTCCTGTATCTTATGAAGAAATCTGAAAAAAATGTAGAAGGAAACCACATCTTGCATCAAATGTTTTTCTTAATAAAAGTCTTCTCAAGATAGCCTTATAGTAATACAAAAATGTGCTGAAGTTTTGCCATTTTGTTCAGAATATTTGTTTTGCACAGATTTGTATGCTAACCCTGATGAAATACTGTGGTAATTTTGCACATATAACTTACTAAACTTATACTATTCTGGTTCTATTTGGGTCAGTAACAGTCTATATGAAAGGTTATTTCACTCTATTTAAAAATAAATCTTTTTCTCATGCCTTATATTTGTAGAGAAAAAAAGAATCATGAATTTTTCAAAATCCAAAAGTAAAAAAAGAAGAATCTCCAAATTACTATTAAAAAAAATTAAAGACTGTAAAGTTAATATTTGTGTTATAAAGTTAATAATTGTATTACTATTTTCACCCTCATGACTGGAAAGATTACAAAATTTCAGAAATTTCAGTTATGAAATATAGCAGGAAAAATAATAAGTAATCCTAAAAATATGCTTCAAATGTAGCTTGTACTCTACAAGTCAGTGGATTTTAACTGTGAGTAAAGGCTGAAGACTGTGTGCTATTACATTATTAAGCATTAGTCAAGCAAAATAAATCATCTGCCAGGAGTTATATTGTTTCTTAGAGGACCAATTTTTATTGATTTTTAACTCCTATTAATTAACTAATTGATCCAGTGTTCAGAGAGAAGCTGTTGCATTCTTTGTCAGGGCACTCTATATTCTTTAATACAACTATGTGCCTTCTGTGCAGAAATTAACTCTGAGACCACAAGCTGTAAGAGCGCAACATGTAGCACTGTGCGCACAAATAATGCCATCTGGGGCTGCTAATGAGTTATTTTGCAATTCGGAAGCCACTGCTCATTTGCATCATCTGTCAAGGGACCGTCAAAGATGGGAGGAGGCATTCCAAAGCTGTGTTATTTTGATTAGCTTTCCTATCTCAGCCCAGCTCAATTTTGCATAACAATTGAACCCCCCTTGGGATGCCATCAGTAGGGTTTGACACCAGGATAACTGCAAGGTGCTCAAGTTGGAGCCTTTGCCTGCCAAGGCTTCACAGCACCCAGCCATGTTCCCCTTAGCACTGCTCACAACCTTAGTGGAGAGCAAAAGGAAAGCTACAGCTGTCAGATCAGGTATGTCAGAGGAATAAGGGAAATGATTACAAGGCTGGCATTTAAAGTGCTGTAGGAAGTCATGTCCATGACATACGGTGATAGATGGCTTAATGAGAGGGACTGGAGTTCAGCAGTAGAATCCATCAATTAGCACTGGAAAACTTCTCTCTAATATTTCAGGTCTACAAGAACTAGCCAAATCTTTCATTTGTTTTATAGCAGCAGGAAACAAACATCCTGAACATATGAAGGCTGAAGAACATTTTTCCACTTGTTATCTTTAATCAATACCATCACACTTAACATGACAACCCACAGCCTTCCACCACCTAGAACTACACATTACTGTGTGAAACCACACACATATGTCATCATATCAGCACACCAGACTTTTTCCTTGTTGTTGTTTCACTTGGCTCCCTAAAGTAATTCCTTTAGCTTTTCCTCGGAAATAGAAAAAAATGAAAAATATAGATATTTTATCATACCACTGGTTGAAAAAGAGCAGCTCCACTTGGAATTGTGCATGCATGCACCTTTGTATTTAAGAATATCAGACAACAGGACAGATACAGGGCCTCTTGGGTCATTTAGTGAAATCTCCACCATAGACAATGGCATCATATAATCTTTTTTAAAATACATTATCCTTAAACTGGCTATGATTTTTGCCTCTGTCCTCCCAGAAAGCTGGCTTAGAATGTAACTACTTTGAAGGATAGAAGCCATCTAATTTTTAGCTTAGATTGACTTCTATCTAGTTTACATCAATTTCTTCTTGTCACAACATTGTTGTCTAGCTTAAATATCATTTTTCCCCCCAAAGTCACTAAACCTCTCAGATAATTTTATACATGTGATAAAAATATGGGGTGCTTTACTTAAAAAATGTTTATGTTAAATCATGAATGTGATCCTTAAATTGAAGCCTATAAAATCATAGAATTATAGAATGATTTGGCTTGGAAGGGACCTTAAAGACCATCTAGTTCCAACCCCCCTGCCATGGGCAGGGACACCTCCCAACAGATCAGGTTGCTCAAAGCCCCATCCAACCTGGCCTCGAATACTGCCAGGGAGGGCGCAGCCGCAACTTCTCTGGGCAACCTGCTCCAGTGCCTCATGACCCTCATAATGAAGAATTTCCTCCTAATATCTAATCTAAATCTACCCTTTTCAGTTTAAAGCCATTTCCTTTTCTATCACTACAAGCCCTTGCAAAAAGTCCCTCTCCACCTTTCCTGTAGGCCCCCTTTAAGCACTGGAAGGCCACTATAAGTTCTGCTTGGATCCTTCTCTTCTCCAGGCTGAACAACCCCAACTCTCTCATCCTGTCTTCAAAGGAGAAGTGCTTTAGCCCCTTGACCATCTTCACGGCCCTCCTCTGGACTCACTGCAACAGGGCTGCTCTCTATTCATTCATTGCCCAGCCTGTATCTGTGCTTGGGATTGCCCCAACCCAGGTGCAGGACCTTGCACTTGGCCTTGTTGAATATGAAATTTGCACGGGCCCACTTCTCCAGCCTGTCAAAGGCCCCCTGGATGTCCTCCCTTCCCTCCAGCATGTTGACTGCACCACGCAACTTGGTGTTGTCAGTGAACTTACTGAGGGTGCACTCAGTGCCACTCTCCAAGTCACTGACAAAGACATTAGACAGCACCAGTCCCAATACCAGCCCCTGAGGAACGCCACTTGTCGCTGCTTTCCACTTGGACATCGAGCCATTGACCGCAACTCTTCTGAGTGAGGCCATCCAGCCAATTCCTTATCCACTGAGTGGTTCATCTGTCAAATCCATGTTCTGCAATTTAGAGACAAGTACATTATGTGGGACAATGCCAAATGCTTTGCACAAGTCCAGGTAGATTATGTCAGTTCCTATCAAGAGGTTGGGTTTGACAGGACATTCCCTTCAATTCAACCTTGCAGTGTTTGAGCATCATATGAACTTTCTATTGGATTCTGTCTTTGTTCCCCTGTTCTTTCTTTCCACATAAGACATTGAACACCCCACTGCTTCAATGTTGACGCAAGTTTAATGTGCCTCCCTCTTCTGCACAAGAAAAAAAATCCAGTAAAATGTTGTTTCCTCCCCACCCACAGTCTGGTGGTTCTCACTGCACGTGAGACATTAGGTTTCCTTGTCCCTGGTTGAAATATTTCCGTGATGCATTTGGTTTCCACATCTACTTTCTCATTCTCATAATGCAGAGCAATAAGCATTAAAGAATAACAGTCTGATGAGGAACATGGTGAGCTAAATCAGCCTGCAGTTTTTACCTCAGCTACCTAATACTTCATGATTGACAACATTTCCAAAATAACTTATGGCTTACAAAATTAGTGAGTAAAAATTTGTGCTACTGGGATATATAATATATAGAAAAACATGGTTCTTCAATGATTTACACCACGTCTACAAATAGCCTTTACTTGTGTTTTTTCTTGCAGACATTTCAAACCACTGTTTTGCTCTGAATAATGCAGTTATTATTAGCTTCATGGTTTTACTTTTCAAAGAACAATATAGAATGTCTTGTAACTAAGTAAAAACATTTATTTATTATAATATAAGAAACAGTATAGGAAAGAGAAGAAGAAGGAAGAAAAACAATGGAAAGCAAGCAGAGATGAATATTTTTTTTCACAATTCAGAGACTTTGATGAACTTGGCATCAAATCTGTTCTTAATTCCCTCCATTTGTTCAATGCCCACTTCTTTACTCTGATGATGCTGTATTCTGACCAAAAAGAACAGAAGTTGCAACTCAAATCTGAAAAAAAATTATTTGGGTCAAAATGTGCCCTTTGGTGGAACTCAGATGAAATTTCTCTTCCCTGATCATTTGCTGTGACTCATTACCATGATTTTTTAGCATCCTTGGCACAGGAGTCACTTGCCTAAGTTAAACGTCAGAAAGATAGATGTCTAAGCATGAGCTAGGCATGCTAGAATCCCTTTATACTCAGTGGAGAGAAACAAGGTCTGCCAGGGAATGACTGATCTGACCATTTAAACACCTAACTTACAGTAGAGGTACCCTGTCTCAATTTGCAGTGTCTTTATAAGCAGTCTTTCTGAGGTGACGTAAGTATCCCTTTTTTACAGGTGAGGTTATGAAGCAGTAATACTACTCCTAGATTTTAGCTTTAAAAAAAAAAAAAAAACAACACTTCTGAAGGAGCTGTGAATCCCACAGGTCCCTGCCAAGGCACAACATGAGCACTATGTACAGCTTTTACAAGGAGGCTGCACTCAGCCTGAGCTCAGTTGCCCACAGAGCCCATTTAACTTTCTGCCAGGAGTCACAACACTGGTGCTTATGCAAACCACGTCCTCTGGGCATCTCATCTGCTTGCCATTCACAACAACAATGGGAACAGCCGTAGGTGGAAGGATGCTTACACTTCAGGTAAATACATTTTGGAATGCCATAAGCACTGATTATATCCATGGTTTCTCACTGATGATATATGCAGGATCAATTTGAAGAAGGCACCACATACTGCCTCTGGTAGAAAATATACGTTTCTTGATTCCCATATGGGAGCAGAACACTCAGCTCATGAACCTACAAGCTCATGATCCTTTTGGAGATCACAGAGGAAACACAACAGGAAACTGAGAACAATTTCTCTGGGGAAAAGGAGGCAGTCAAATCACTGACCCTTCTTTACTTTCAGACATGGTTGTAATTAGCAGGAAGACACTGAGTTTCAGTGAGGGCAGACTATGACTTTAATTTCCTAAGGTAATGTCTTCTGCTGCATGGTTGGTTTGTGTTTTTTTTTGGAGGGGGGGTGTTTTGTTGTTGTTGATCTGAAGGGAGTAAGAGGATGGTTTGGGTTCTGGACAGGGTGTACTTTTCATATTTTTACACTTGTAGAGATTTGTAATAGAGATATAAATATTGATGGAAATGAAATGTATAAGAACTGGAAGAAACTGTAGAACAAAGGATTAAAAGAAAGGCCTGTACTGGTAACAGAGAATATCCTTCACAAGAAATTGCTCCCAGGACACTGTGCCCAGCAGTAAAATGGAATACTTGCCTTTGGACAAGTATTTTTAATCTGTGGAAATCATTAATGTGAAGACTAGTTCACTGTTGCCAATCAAGAAGCACCTGAGAAGTGAGGACTTGACAGCTGAGGTTTCTTTTCTTCTGAGGTCACACACAATAATGATCCTGACTAGGCTGCTTGGATGCATGCATTGATACTTGTGAACATGTGAGCGCGCATCTATAAAATCAACTTGCCTAAAGATGCTGTTTAATTAAATTGCTTTCCCCTCCCACAGGGGCTCTCCCGTCAGTTTTCCTACACTGGAAGTTACTTTGCTTTGCTATTGTCATGCAGCACTGCTCACATTATTGCTGAATTCAACCTCAAAGATCCGTAACAGGTTCTCCAGATGATAGCTACTTTATTACGGATTGATTCTCTCACAATGGCCCAGATTAACCCCATGTAATTTGAGGAACACTGTTAAAATGTTTAAGTCAGGATTGTAGTTGGCTAATTCCCTATACGTAGACAGGTATATTCTTAAAGACTGCCACTCAGAAGTTTGGTGGGTTGAATTCACACCTAGAAGTACCTCTTCTCACTGAATATATGGTAACTGTTGGCTTACTGTGTTCCAGGCTGTGGGCACTCAGATGCTGAAGGTTAGATGGGATAAATATTAACTAGTAGGTAAAGAGCTCCATGCCAAAGCATCTGTTAATTTTACAATAACAGAGTGGAACAATAGTGAGCTATAGACATGACTTTGAGCCTTCTACGTACATGCTGAAGGTCACATGCACTCCAGTCAGTCAGGAGGGGCTACCTGCTGACCACTCAGACCCAGGAAAGTGAAGAAGACTATAAGTGATAGAGGATTTTGCACCTATGCAGTACATTTGTGCAGATACATATCATATACATAATTGTGCAAACTAGCATGATACTGACATGCAAAGGCCAATGACTCAGTCAAGGCAGAACAGACTTGTCAGTCTTCTTAATAGCACACGTGCAAAAGAATGTCATTAAGATAAAACCTGGAGTAAAAAGAAGAAACTGGGAATTAGGGCTTACAGAGACCAATACAGCTCCAGCTACCAAGCTGTCCTTAGGGAGTTCCCAATTCGTCCCAGATGGTTTTTGTGTTTTTTATAGGGCTAGAAGAGTCCCCTATGAGGACAGGCTAAGAGAGTTGGGGTTGTTCAGCCTGGAGAAGAGAAGTCTCCAGGGACAGCTTATAGTGGCCCTTCCTTAAAGGGGGCCTACAGGAAAGGTGGGGAGGGACTCTTTTATCATGGGGTGTGGTGATAGGATGAGGGGGTAATGGTTTTAAAATGAAAGAGGGGAGATTTAGGTTAGAGGAAATTCTTTGCTGTGAGGGTGGTGAGACACTGGAACAGGTTGCCCAGAGTGGCGGTGGCTGCCTCCTCCCTGGAAGTGTTCAAGGCCAGGTTGGATGGGGCTTTGAGCAACCTGGTCTGGTGGAAGGAGTCCTTGTCCATGGCAGGGGGGTTGGACTAGATGATCTTTAAGGTCCCTTCCAACCCAAACAATTCTGTGATTCTATGATTCTATTAAAAAAAAGTTGTTTGTGCTGCTCTGAGTACAGTTTTGTCACTGTGTGTTTTCTGCTTAAGCTTCTGGTTTGAGCAGGTATATTTGGCACTTGTTTTAAGGCCAAAGTTAAGCTTGTCCATGAGTCTAAGTTCAGTTTTGTAAACCTTGCACCAATTTTCTTCCCAGAGAGGGCCTGCAGTGTTATCTGCTCTAAACTTATATGAGTTAGGCAGCCAATAGCAATAGTAGATGGGCGAACTATCACCAGAACAGCTCAGGACCATAACCCATGATTAATGCCCTTACCTCCTAAACTAACATTCAGAAAATTAATTAAACTCCCAAATTCATGACTTAAAATCAATAGTATGAAATTGACAGGCTTGAGGAGTGGGCCTGCGCAAACCTCATGAAGTTAAACAAGGCCAAGTGCAAGGTCTTACACCTCAGTTGAGGCAACCCCAATATCAATACAAATTGGGCAATCATCATGGAGTGAACTGATTGAAAGCAGAGAAGGGGATACTGCAAGTTGGATGGGGCTTTGAGCAACCTGATCTACTGAAAGATGCCCCTACTTATGGCAGGCAGAGTGAACTAGATGGTCTTTAAATGTCCTTTCCAAGACAAACCATTCTGTGATTCTATGAAATTAGAGGAAATTCTGACTTAGGTAATTACTGAAGTCTGCAGGTTAGTAAGAATTTTCATTCTTGAATGCTAGTCCATTACTTATGTACTGTGGAAAACATATTTTAAACTCCATTTTTTTTTAAAGATCACCCTTAATTGCTTGCGGCTCTTTTATAGGTTTTAGGAAATTTTATTGAGTTCTGAAGCAATACGTTAATCAATGAGGCAAAAATAAAGAAATGAACATTTTACAGGGAAATTGAACACTAGAAATAATACTAGTTATCTGAGAAGCAGTCCATGAGATTAGCATTTAGGCTCTTATCCTTCTTTTGGTTTTTCAGAATGTAAATAATGCTTTGTGATCCAGATTTATTTACTATACATGAGTACTAACATCTGTTTTATTGGGACAAAAGAAGCTAAAATGACTTTAATTTGCCTTTTCAAATCTTAAAAAAATGCTTTATTGTGTATTTAATTTTCTTAGTTTGGTCTTTCTCGATGTTAATACTTGCTTTCAGGCTCTTTAGTCACTGACAATTTATTTCTGTGGTGGCTTTTCTACTGCTTTCTTCTTCTTGAGTTTATTTCTGCCCATAGTCATTTCAGATGAGCTTTTTAGTCCCCTGCGAACAGAGGGAGAGAGAACTGAGAGCAGAGCAGCAGAAAGAATGCAAGGCCAAAGTTAAGATCAGCCTTCTCTGGACCTGGTCTTTCATATTGAACTTATTGGGGCGTTTAAAGATAGTATTTTAAAAGGCATTGTTTTTAAAGAAAATGTAGATCTGTAGGATCAGCATCTCACATAAGGTTGATCCTTATCTAGAACTGCTTGGAAAATTTTCAGCAGAGAACTTCACATCAGAAAACAGAGCTGCACCAAAATAAACTGTGTGTTGATTTTGCTAAAATTACATTTTAGAAAAAGAGTTAAAAAAACACATCACACTGTCCTGTCTTAAGAGTTTTTTACGACATATTTCACAATTTAGAATGACTTTTCAATTCGATATTTTGGAATATTTTTATACTAACGGTGTAATATGACAGCAGGTACTAAAAAGTTAAAATCAAAACAACATGTTGTGCTGCCAATACTGACACAATACAACCAGACTGGCAACCTAAAATAAATGGATTTGCAATTAACCTGTTAAGAGGATAACCACCCTCCTACCTGAGTTTTCCATCACAGTCAAAAAAGTGTCAAGTTAAGTGCTACTACACTCCAGTGCCTGTTTGCCCTTGTGCTACAGGCTACAGAAAAAAATACAAAAAATTTTCACAGTGTTCTTTATCTTATGTCATTATCCTTATGCTGCCTTAGGTCATTAAAATAAATGTTTGGTGCTTGGGTCCATTTATTCTATTGTCAGTGATGAATGTACCTGTTTGATTTAATTTTGTATGCATTTTATATCGCCCATTGTATGTTTTCAGGTTTATTGAATAAGTACTCCATCTTCTTTCAAAGAGCTGTAAGCATTATATCTTTTTTATTTTTTTATTTTTAGTGATCTTATTTTAAAAGCCATGCTTTTTGCTTAGTGCACGGTAAATACTAAGTCAAACCTGACTATGCTGTTTTGTTACTACTACTGCATAGTTTCACATGCTCCCCATGCAGAGGGGAAGGTCAAATTGTCCTACATGTCAGGAAATGTGTTTGGACTTATTCTTCCTGATTCTCTTGGCCTCTCTTCTGTCCTTCCCATAGCATAGATTTGAGAGGATTTCTACCTCCCTTCCTCATTTCTCCTAAATCCTACTCAATCTATGCTGCTTCAGCCAACGATTTCCCCAAAACAACCTAGCATTTTCACCGAGAACAATGTTTTCACCTCTTGCCAAAATGCCTATGGAGACAAGCTACTGACAAAGGGAGAGATAAGCTAACCCATAAAGCTCTGATGAGAAAGGGCAAGGTAGTGCTCTGCTGAAAGACCCTGAAGCCACTTCTTTGGTCTATGTTCTTCCTAGTAACAGAAGTGAACCATGCAAGTCTCCCTTCTGCAGGCAGCTCTAACTGACACCTCAGCTGGAAGACAGGTACACATGCTTGGGCCCCTTCCTCCACCTCCCACTCCCTACCTATCCCCCTAAACAAAGCATCCCTTTTCTCTGTTGCATATGAGGAAGTTCTCATTTCCATTCTTGACTTGGCAAACAACCCTTCATCAGAGCAACGTCACCAGTATTCAACCTCAACCACAGTTTGCCGACATTTCACCAGCATGAAAAACAAGTCAATACCTCAGAACTGCCGTTGGGATTGTAGGGAGTCTTTCCTCTACAATAGAAGGCAAAGTTGGAGAGAGTTTTAAAATCATGTGCTGCAGCATACCTATACCCCAAGAACATTAGTGATTTAGAGCTGCTCAGTAGATGTATAGGTGGATGTACATATTATGTAGATTGTACAGAAAATAAAGATTCTGCTAGACCGTGCTTTTCATTCAGTACCCAGGAAACTCTTCCTGATGTTTAGGTCAGGTTTCTCGTTTCTCAAAAGTATGCCGTTATGTGGAGACTATATACAGAGTTACACCTTTATAAAACCCAGCATAATGACAGCAGCTTCTAGTCAGAGTTTATATTAACAGGAAAGAATTATTCTTCCTATTCCATTCTATAAGGTAATTCCCTTGATTGCTTTGATATTGATGAGCTTTTTTCTCAATCCCTCTAACATTTTGGCAGGGATGTGAAGAGATCAGAAATAAGGTAAAATCTCATTCAAAAAATGTGCAAGATAATTCCCGTAGGAAAAATATTCTACATCAGAATTACTAAATTGTAAGAAAGTTCTTTGAAAAGTGCCCTATCCTGAAAGACCTGGCACTGAACAACAGTTTACATCTGTCCTGGTAGTACACTGTGGTGAAACCAAGATCAATTTAGAGCTGCATAAGCACAGCTATTGCAATAGCCAACTGGTAAATTATGTTATTTCTATGTGAGCCTTTTGAGATCGCACCAAGAACACAGTGTAGGCAGTTCCTGTTAATATAGATATGGGCTCACCAGACAGAGAGATGAATGATTCAAAACTTCACTCCAAATTTGAACAGACTCCAAGACTTATTATGGTTTAAATGTATTTAGACCACTTCTGCTTCTCACTTACTTTCAACTTTACGTATGCACACATTTCCTGGTCCTCTTTCTGCTAGGATTAAAAGTGCCAAAATATTTTGGGAGAAAACTTTCATTGTCAAATTTTCCAAACTGTTTTTTCAGGCTCATTTTAAAAAATATTTGTATAAAGTTCAGTGCTTACATCCCAAGCCTTGTGTGCATATTCAAACTTAACTGAAATTCTAACCTTTGTAGTTCACCCGTCTGCTGAGTGGGTAACCCACTAGTCTTACTGGAGAGTTATTTTAACAAGCTGAGAAAACAGAATCAAAATCATCTTTATAGCTTTTTTCTTTATTTATTTCCATTGAAAAGTTCTGACAAGGCTATAATTCTTAAAAATTATTGCTTAAGATAGCATTTCAGGTATTTAATAATGCTTTGAAAACTCATTCCTGATGGTTCCACTTCAGCTTTCTTCTATTATGCACAGAAATATCTTAAACTCATTTACCAGCTGTGCTATATGGTGCTGAGTTGCATAGAATAGTTCTAGAACACTTAAGAATATATTTTCTTACTATGCTGAATTTGTCTGGGAAAGTGACAACATTGCTGATATTTCTGATTAGTGAGAGCATCAAACATCAAGCTTTGACAGGTGCTTGTGCTTTGTCTAAGGTTTCAAATGTTTTGAGATGACTGTAAACCTGACCTCAGATATTACCAGAAAAAATATCATGATCAGTAAACAGTACCCTGATATTTGTCATTAATGAGGTATAATTTTGATTTCTCATTTGAATAACCCTCACCTTACCGATATCAAAACAGCATGCTACTGAATAAGCGTTGGCAGTACTGAAAGATGTTGCAGTAAAACAAACTACTCTTAAAACCAAAGAAAAGAGTGTTGTTTGTACAAAGCACAGGAGTGCTGACTTTGAAAAATAAGTTAACATTGAAAAGGCTTTAAGTTATTTGGAGAAATCTGCAGGCTTACATGTCTGAGGAATACCTAGTAAATATCTAAAAGCTAGCCCAAGCTATTTTTAAGCAGTACACAACTGCAGAAAGTTGTGAGCATTTTATTGCAACTCCAGTCAGCAACCTGGATTAGACATCCATCCCATACAGCACTGTGTGTGTCTGGATTACTCTGCAGATGAGGTGTTCAGACAGACTTGTACATTTATCAGCTCTGCAGGGACAGCTCAAGAAGAAGGAAAAAGTAAAAAGTACTAGTTATGTGGTCAGAGTCCAAGTTCTGCAAAAACTGTTTTGTTGGACATTTCCACCAGTGTGTTATAACGTGTCAGCTCTCCTGATGAGATATAACTCCTAGAAGCCCTCATAAAGTGTCAAGGTCCAAATGGTCACTTATTTTTTCTTTATCAGAAGAAATATCATGTCGTAACAAGTCACAGTATTGTAGGCCAAAGGACAGATGTGTTTTCCAGCTACGAGGCAAGAGTTTCTTGTTTCTATACATCAGCAATCTAACCTAATACAAAATATTGTACTTCTACTATTAACATCATTCAGAGATCACTAAAACTGTCCTTTGCAGGTGCCCCTCTCTGAAGATACTGGCCAAAAGAGATGAGCAGGAGTCAGAGGACTGTGTTTATCCTTTCTGATTGGTCTTCTGCAGTCAACGAAGCTGGTGCAGTCAGACTACTCTCCATCATTTCTGTGATTACTTTGTACCATCATCTTCAAAATTTTACCTGCGAGCCTTTCTAAATGTTGTCCCACAGATACATGCAAACTTCACATTAAAGCTCTGTGAACCAGTAACAGTCTTCTGAATTCACTTTGGGAATCAGAAGGTAAATCTTCATACAAAGGTAGGAATGCATTTCAAAGTAGTACTGCTACCAGTGTAGCTGGAGTACTAACATGTGATGGTCTATAAATACCACTCATGCACATTCAGGTGTAAGTAGGTGCATGACTGTTCCCAAACCTGATTCTTCAGATCAGATAATCAAAATGAAAACAAAACAGAACAAAATAAGACAATATGCAGGAAAAGAGAAAGCAATTAAATGTCCATGGAGACTTCCCTTCCATAATCTGTCTTGCTACTCCTAATAATGCATATATAAGGCTAATCATTCTTCTGAGATTTGGTCAATAAGAAATAATATTAAGTGACAGAAGGACTTTGCAGCTGTATTTATTGCTGCATTTCTTGTTTTTTCTAAGTTTAAGTCAAGGACCTAAATACTATTTTAATATAGCCCCTTGTATTTAATTATTAAATGGTTTAATAACAGCAGGCTGCATCCAGTCACACCCAAAGAACAACCTTTTTTGTGTTCGTACTTAGATTTGTACCTTTATCAATAAGACATTCCATTTCATAGCAAGTGAATTACAGCAATAACATAAGAGAGAAAAATACTATAGAAGTTCTTTTTTCCTAGTAATTCAAAATACGATGTCTGTAGGTGAATTTATACTGTCACAAACATATGATATTTCTGTCTCTTATCCGTAACTCATATTATATAAAAACGTGAGTGAGTGCAAAACGTTTTCATAACCTGCGTGTCATCTGGCTTCTGTTGACAAGGGTTGATACTTTTTTATTATTATTTTGTGCTATGGATTTTCCAGTGTTATTGTTGTCAAAGAAAATAATTGTTTTTAATGGAACTGTAGAAAAAGAAATATTTCAAAAATATTTTATTATTGAATGCAAAAGAAAAAAAATATTAATATCACAACCTCTTAAATGTTGCTAATTAATTTTTATTTTTTTTCCCTCTCAGTTCTGCTTCATATTCACATGCAATAGGGTAGGAAAAGTTAAAATAATGTTCAGATAAAATCTTTGATGCACTTATTTATTTATTTTCTTTCAGTGGCATAAAGTGCAGTATGAATTTTTCCTTTTGCACTGTATTTGTAATGTCCTTGAAGACAGAAGTCCAACCTAATGAGCACATAGCTAGTGGCTTGCATGGGGCTGTTTATCTGATTGCTACACAACAGAGTTCTCTGTGGGGGATCCCTATAGCTCTAAATAAAGTTATTACTGTGTTACAGCAGTTCTGTATAGGCATGTATGAAACTCACAACAAACAAACCCAACGTTAGCATCTGCTGACACAGCAAGGCAGAGAATTTTCAGGTGTCTTTCCTTGGGTGGCTTCCGCTTTGTTTTAGGGGTGTTTTCCAGGCTCTGAGAAGGTAAAAAGAAGTTGTTCATATTTTACAGTGTACAATATGTATACATACTGTATGTAGGATATGTCTACAGAGAGGGAAGTGAGCTCCTCCTCACAGTCTGGAAGGTTTACAGGTTGCCATTGAGACATGGCACTGTGACCATAAGGCTCCTGGGACAAACCTGGCACATCTTTGATCAGTTTAAATACTGGCAAAATGAGATTGTGTCTGTCTGCATCCATCCAGGCACATACATACCAAACCCTGCATAGCCTGATAATTATTTCATTGAAAACCACTTATCAAATTAATCTGAAGTGAAAAAAGCAGATCTCTGTCTGGTAAAGATGCCAGTGCCTGGTTAGACTTTGAAAGGAACCCCATACAGGCAAATCTTTCTTTTCTTTCATATTCACATTGCTACAAAACACTATTAATCTCTGCGTTAGCAACAGAAATTCATGCCTTTATTTGGTTTTCTATTCACGGGCATGTCCTGCCTTTTGAGACTTCCCAGGTGTTTAAAACATTTGCATGGAGGTAGCAAATACTAGAGCCCAAGGAGACATTTCTGGAGTCAAATGTATAACCCTTTCTCTTCTGGGCATTTTACTATCTGCAGACACTTGCAAAGAGGTCATACACAATTCATGAGTACATAACAATGATATTATTTATTGGTTGACAGACACAGCAAACAGCTAGACTATAGTCATAGACTTAACATTGATACTCTTAGCAGTTGTAAGACTGACTCCTGATGAATCTCTGCTGGTCAGACATCAGGCACTCATCAGTCAGGTGGGGAATTGCATTCTCCATGGCATTTGGTCTGACCTTCCACCTTGCTGAATTGCCATCTTCCAGTTCTCTCTTGTTTTTTTTTTTTTCTCTTCGGTTTTCATACTTCTTTCTATGTACTGAAAAGTATTTTAAGTACTGAAAGGCTGCAAGAAGGTCACCCTAGAGCCTTCTCTTCTCCACACTGAACAACCCCAACTCTCTTAGCTTTTCCTCGTAAGAGAGGTGTTCCGCCTTCTGATCGTTTTTGTGGCCCTCCTCTGGACTTGCTCCAACAGAGCCGTGTCTTTCTTGTGCTGAGGACTCCAGAGCTGAACACAACACTGCAGGTGGGGTCTTACCAGAGTGGAGTAGAGGGTGAGAATCACCTCCCTTGACCTGCTGACCACACTGCTTTTGATGCAGCCCAGGATACAATTGACTTTCTGGGTTGCGAGTGCATGTTGCCAGCTCATGTCCAGCTTTTCATTCACCAGTACCTCCAAGTCCTTCTCAGGAGGGCTGCTCTCCATGCCTTCATCCCCCAGCCTGTGTTGACACTGGGGGGTTACCCTGACCAAGGTGCAGGACCTTGCACTTAGTCTCTCTCATACAGGCCCACTTCTTGAGCTTGTCCAGGTCCCTGTGGATGGCAACTTTCCCTTGCAGCATCAACCACACCACTCAGCTTGGTGTCATCTGCAAACTTGCTGAGGGTGCACTCAATCCCACTGTCTATGTCATTGATGAAGGTATTAAACAGTACTGGTCCCAGTATGGACCCCTGAGGGACACCACTTGTCACTGATCTCCATCTGGACATTGAGCCATCGACCACTATCCTCTGGATGTGACCATCCAACGAATTCCTCATCCACTGGACAGTCTTCTATGTCTTTAGCATTTTCTTTACAATCTAAGAGCAGATTTTTGCCCCCTGTAAAGTTAAACCAATGTCACTCATGCAACCTGAGTCATAGACACTCCTGACTGGCAGGTTACAAGACCCTAGGTCTCTCATATGCCATTATAGATTTCATGTTTAGGCAACTGAGTTGAATAAGGATTCTTTCTCAGTATGATCTTGACCTTCCTTGTCCACACATCACTAACCTGAAAAGCTCTTTGAAGTTGGATCTAACTTTGAGGCTTGGGTGGTAAGTGGAAGCTTTTAGCAGGGAGTTGGATTAGATGACCTGCAGAAGTTTCTTCCAACTTAAATTGTTGAATGATTCTAACTAGGATGCACTTGTGAGCTCACAAGCTGAGTTTAGGTGAGATTTCCAAACTGACATAAGTTGTTTGTTCTGAGTCTGTCCCATCAGGAGCTGAAGTTCAAACTGATTCCTGTTGCTCTTCCCAAGTTTTCTAGACATTACTACCTTACTGCTAAGATCAAGCCCTGACTGTCCATGCTACAGCCAGTGCAGTGTCTGTCTAGGACTGGACTGACCTGCCTCAGCACTTATGTGCAAAGAGACCACGTGCTGCATACGCAGTAGGATCAGGCCCCACATCCCTTCCCCAGTGAATCTGCTCTACCTAGACACGATACAGCATCAATATGAAATGCTGGACCTGTCTTGTGCAAATGGACCTGCACATTCATGGTTCCCAGGACCTCTGGCACCCTGAAAAGATCTGTTAGAGCAAACAGCCACTTAGGCCCTTAGCAACATCAAAAGAGCCCTTTGATCATTTCAGGACATGAGGCTTTGATTTCAGACTAGTAGTAGCAAACTAGCAAAGTCATCTTTTTGTTGATAACATACCCAGATAATTCTTTACTCAATGCTGCATGCAGTGAATGTGATAGCAGTAAGTTTCACCTTGCTCAAACGGAGAGCAATTTGGAGACTACTTTGCTATTCTGTAATTGTATGAGATAGCCTATTCTTGAAGAATTATATATTTTTGTTGTTTGGTGTTACGTAACGTCTCATCTTTCATTTTACAGGCTCTTTGGGTAGGGATTCAGATAAACACCTGTGGCAATCACAACTAAAGCAGATTTCTGGCTTTGGTGTTTCGCCAGATGAAGTTCTTTAGGGACATGATTCTGTAATGTTAAGGTAAATGGAGGCCTAGCCTTCCATTTCAACAAGGGATGTGATCAAGCTGCATTATGATGCTGGAAAAGGAGACAAGACCAGGAAGACATAAATTAACTTAAAAGAGACCTTTCAATATCAGTCAGATTTCTCTCAAAATATTGGACTACTTAGAACGATTTAGGATGAAAGGTTTGCAACTTTGATATTTTAATTCAGTCCTTGCCCAGGTAATTTCCCAGTGACTTGAACAGAAAGAATCTCTTAGGAGACATAGGATTTGAAGAATATTGCAAGTCAGTAAGTATTTTGTGAAGGAATAAGTGCTGATTTTGGAAATTGCAACCATTTCCGCAATACAGAGGCTACAAGGTGGATGTCATAAACAGAGTGAAATTTTATTTTGACCCTAAATTTTCTAGGTTGCTTCTTGAATTTGAGACTCCAGGCACTACGTACAGTAATTAAATCCATCTGAATAGGTTTTGAAATATTTGCTTGACTGTGTACTATGGTCCATTTTCCAGAGTAGATTAGGGTAATAACTTTTTTTAATATTCTGCTTTTAGATTGCCAACTGTTCACTCTGGAAGTAGCATGTAATTGACTTCCTCAAGGATCACGTCCTTTAATCACGGAGCATGTGTGATTTTTATATTGGCTGAGTGCGTAGGGAGTTGGCATATCAGCATCCAAACAACAGTCTCCTTTGCAGTGACAGACATGTTGCCTCCTTTTGGCACAGTAATGCACACAGTGATTCAGCACAAATGACACAGCATAGATTGACAATGCATGTTATCCAAGAGAACAGAGCTCTTTAGAAACATGTGGAAAGTTTTTCTCATTGTTTTTGCCCTGACATTTTACAGGCATTCTTTTCAAATTCCCACCGAAGTCAAGGCTGACACATTACGAAATAAAGGAGGACAAAAAGAAGAAATATCAAAGGACTAGAGTATACTATAAGAAAAACAACAAATGTAGTCCACAGTTTCCTAGTATCTATCTCTGCCTTCAGTGAAAAGAAGAGAAGTGAGGTTTAGTTTCTCAGTACCTCTGATGTAACAACAGCATCACACAGGTCATCCAAGGGCAGACAAAAATAAAGCAGAAAAAAAAAAAAAAGAAAAAGGAAAACTCCATAACACCTTTTACTGCAATTAGCTAAATCTGGTCTACATCTTATTCTTGTTGCTGTGAAAATCTCCCCTTGACTTGGGATAAGAAAAAGATGTTTGTTCACAGTGAAGGTAGGGAAAGCTGCCACGGAGTGAGTTACTCGGATAAATATTTAGAACTGTTCTTTGGATACTGGATGTTTGTCTGTAATTTTCCCCAGTTCAGGAGAGGTCTGCCAGCTATCATACATACACATACAAGACAAAAGTCTGTTCTTACGCTAAAATCATCCTTTTCAATCATAAGGTTAGTAGAGTGTCAGTGAAACAAGAATAACGGCGCAACATCTATCAAAGCATGGCTGCTGTACGGGGCATGGTAGAAAAATACTCAGAAGACCAAGGACTATGTCTCAGAATCCCCTGCAAACAAACAAAAGTCAAATTCCTGATTAAATGCTTATTTCCCTTGGTGAAAAGAAATGTAGTTAGGCACAATAAATGTAATATTTTTCAATGGAATAGAGAGAAAGTAATGTTACGTCACAACAGGGAGTGTCTGGGAATGAGAGCACATGCTAGAAGGGCCTGCTCAAGGCTTCTGAGCTACACAAGCAAAGTTTAATTTTGTATGGTCAAAAATGAGGAAGGCTCTGGGTGTATCAAAGCCCAGTTTTGTGTGTCAACAGTCAGCACCTTCCAAAGGGATTCAGGGACCCAAGGCACTAGCAGGATCCCCAGTCAAAATAATACACGGGTATGGTCTATGCCCAACTTGATTTTGCACTTCTGTCTCTGCTGGACACAGATGCCACACTCTCCGAGACATGGTATTCTTTGTGGATAAGGAGGAGGGTCCCAGACTCTTGCCTGGAGCTGGGCTGATGTGTCTAAGGCAAGCTTTTTATGACAATCTAAATCTTGGTGATGTTCATGAAAACCGGAACAGCTTTTCAGCTCCTCATCTTTCCAATGTTTAGCAGTTTTCCATTTCCTGCTTCTCTGAAACAGTCCCAGTGATATCAGTGACAACGGTAATTGAACAGAAACTCATAGCTCTCAGCAGAGACAGGAAGCCACTTCAGGACTTCAACCTAAATTCAATCTCCCTGTTGAAGCATTGCACTAGTGTATGTCTCAGATTAGATATCCACCCTTGTCCTTCATCTGCTGGGCAAGGTTGCAAACATTTATCAGAAGCAGCATGGGAAACCTAGGACAGAAGCCAAGGCCATTAGGCAGCAGCTGAACAATTTGAGAAACTCAGGGCACGCACAGAATGACTGTGCATGCCAAAGGAGGTGTCTGACCTGCTTGCTGACTCTCTTCACAGTCTTCAAGGAATCACTGGTTTTAACATTCTCAAGTGCTAGATAATAATGAAATAATAGCCTTGCTTTTGCTCTAAAGTAGCTTTGTTCTCATATATTTATGTGGTTTTATAGTTGCACTGTCCCATATAGCTAGCTTGTTCTCATCCCAAGTCTCACCCGTTTGGTAAAGGTTGAGAGAAACTGCTGCTGAGTTATGGAAGTTGCTTTTTTCTTTTTGTTTCTTTTTTTTTGTCTTTATCATTAAAGTCTGATGAGGAAGTTTGTGACAAGGACACTGGGAGGCAAGCAACACACTTCCAGTATTTCACCCAGGAATGAGGTCATATATAGACAAAGATGAAACTGATGAGCTCCGAACTAAACAGGAGAACTACTTTTGCTTTCCAGATGTTAGTTTTCTGGGTGGCCTCAGGAGCTTTGAAAGGCATTTTTCCTAGAGATAAAAGTTCTTCCGCTACAGATGGTGCTTTTCAACCTCCTAAGTCCTTGTATATCTGTGATAAAACTCTGGCAAAAAATGACATAACACATCTTAGGAGGGCAGCTGGGTTCTTTTTATCACAGTTTTTCCATTCACCACTTGAAAATTTCAGGTAAAGCAACTTTCCACAGGTCCTAACATTGGCAGTTTGTTGATACAACAGCAGACTCAAAATGTATTTCATTTACGGTCTATTTAGGATATTAATTTATTCATGGGGATGATTTTTACCAATTAGCAATTTTATGCCTTTAAGACTGTTATATAAAGTTTATGCATACATATAAATATATAATTTTTTGAGAAAATATTTTTCCTTGCTATTTGTCTGATATTCTTTTCTGTGACCCATTACTCCTTCCCAAATTTAAGTCCAAACCATTTCTAGTTGGCTCTGCCTAGGATCTAATACTTTGAGCCAAGAAAACAAAAAACAATGATGGAAAACATGCTTAGGCAAAGTCTTTTAGGCTGTGAAAGAACGAATATAAGAAACGACTTAGAAAGAATGCAGTGCTTAGGGAATTAAATTAGAAAGGCAGTGAAATATATTTCTTGTATGAAAACATTTTGAGAAGAAATAAAATGGTTCATGTGAGAAAATTGTAATGAAGAAAAGCATAATTAATTATTTAGACAAACCAAAAGAAAATCAAAGTAAAATATATGGCCTCCTTCAGTGTGAATAATTTATTTATAAATAGACATATATTCTGAGACTGAGTGTCCGCATTGGATTTCTGTAACTGTGTCCTATTTAGCAAGATTTAGAGTCCAAATAAAAAACACATACAGCAGTTTCATCTCCAGTTCTGTGCAAGCATGCTGCAGAATACAGATGTTTTGGCTTTACCTGGGAGTTCCGTGAATGCTTCAGTTTGGGTCCAGACTACAATGCCTCAGATGGTAGCAGTGCATATTTGTTCATTCTGAAATTTCAGCACTTTGCAGTATCTGTACTCAGACATAATTTCTGAGACAAGGTAATATTGTTTGACATAGATTTGGATATATTCTCATGGATTATTAATATCTGGCGAATATTTTAAGTGCAGTATGTAGGTACTAAATTTAATTTTCTTCAGGGCATACATGTTATAGTGTTTTCTTCAAAAACTTTCATCAAGAATACAGCTCGACTGTCCCCTGTGATGCTGAGACTACGCATGACATAAACGGAGCAAACTGAAAAGAGCAGGCAGCCATATGGTAACATGCACTCTGAACCACTGATTCTGGAGCTAGCAAGGTTAGAAGCAAAAAGCAAGGGCTGTTAAATGAAGAGTAGTGTCCTTTAGGATTTCCAAGAGGACATAATGCTGTGAGCACTAAGGAGTTTTTGGGAAGATCTCCCTTTAGCTCGTCTTTTGACATGTCAGAGAGAGTGCCTGGCTTTAACCTGCAGTCAGCCCTCAGACTACATAAGTCAAGTCTGGTAACATATATGAATACAAAGCAGAATATCCCTGGACTGTGATCTCCTCATCTCTCCTCTACTCTCAGGACCATTACTATCACATTTCTGTGTCACAAGGTAAGAAAGAACAGTTCATTAAATATCTAGAGTAAAAAGCAGGGTAGGAAGAGTGTGGGTGAGCTGCACTACCTTACTTCTTTTGGAGGCCCTTTCATTGTTAACGAGGAATAAGGGTGGTGAAAACTAACGTTCTCTGATGTAACTGTCTTTATGTAGGAACAGGAGAGAAATCATACTAATAATATTTTTAACATCTTAAATCTCCATTGACATCTGTGGGGATTGTGATCTGTCAGGGGGGTCACGATTGCTCAGTCAAGCTTTCATTGGGAAAACATTAAAGTCACAAATGCCAGCACCAATTTTGCCTGAGGGAGAATGCACATGATGTTTCCTCTTGATATGAAGGAAGCTGAGCATTGGTGAGTGAGACCAGACCTACACAACAGGAAGAAACCCTTGCCCATTAAAAAAGTTCTTTGAGTCCTCTTTGTTCTATCTATTTCTATAGCAGTGCAAGTTATTTACATTTCAAGAGCTGAACTACATGCATTAGACTACAGGACTTGGTGACAGAACCCTCTTAAAAATGTGGTTTTGTGTTTGGGGTGAGTTAATTTCTTTGGAGAGTTTTCTGTGCCCTCTCTCTGGTATGAAAAATGTAGGTTGAATTTTGTTGTAGACACTTTTAATCTTTCTTTCCACCTCATCTTTCTCTTCCATGATACGCAGACCTTTCTCAACTCAGCTTTCCCGGTTTTCACAGTAATGCCTTAAGCCTCATTCCTTAAAAATTACACTACATTCTGACGACCAACATAATACAAACCATTAACTGGATCCTGTGAAGTAAATTCAGCCTTTCAAATTAACTAACCTTTTTTTCTTATCCTTTTTCTGAAGGTTTTTTGGAACGAATCTCTTAGGCAACCTGGCATTTTACCCTATTGCATGGCAACTCTAAGTCATTGTCTGCAGTTTTAGCTGCATCCTCAAGTTTTGTTTATTTTGAATGAAGTACCAGAAGCAGCCTGTTAACAAAGGAATTAATGGAGCAATTTTCACAGAATATAGCATTTTACAACATTGTCATTTCCAAAAACATATTTGCAATCCCATGTCTGTTCTGACTTAGAAACATAATTGCAAGAACCAGCCCCCTTCCAACTGAGAGATTATAACTAACAATATATGCTTCAGTACACATACAGAAGGGCTTGTTAAAGGCAGAGTAAGATCACTTTTCATTTTGTTATTCTTTGATTAACATACTCCCCCATACTAGCTCTGATGTGTTCTGCCTTTGTGAGTCTGCGTGACACGGTTTTATTATTTTAACAGTGATTTTTGTTATTCAGTTTGCAAAAATCTTCTAAAATTTTTGATCAGTACACAGCAATTTTTCAGGGATATTTTAATCATGCTTTTAACAGGCCAAATTTATTACAAAATTATTGATCACAAAATCACAGAATGTTAGGAGTTGGAAGGACCTCGATAGATCATCTAGTCCAACCCCCCTGCCAGAGCAGGACCACCTAGAGTAGGTCACACAGGAACGCGTCCAGGCGGGTTTTGAATGTCTCCAGGGAAGGAGACTCCACAACCTCTCTGGGCAGCCTGTTCCAGTGCTCTGCCACCCTCACAGTGAAAAAGTTTTTCCTTATGTTAATGTGGAACCTCCTATGCTCCAGCTTGCACCTGTTGCCTCGTTGTCCTGTCACTGGACATCACCAAGAAGAGCCCAGCTCCATCCTCCTGACATTCACCCTTTACGTATTTATAAACATTGATGAGGTCACCCCTCAGTCTCCTCTTCTCCAAGCCAAAGAGACCCAGCTCCCTCAGCCTTTCATCATAAGGGAGATGTTCCATCCCTTTGATCATCTTTGTGGCTCTGCATGGGACTCTTTCAAGCACTTCCCTGTCCTTCTTGAACTGAGGGGTCCAGAACTGGACACAACATTCCAGATGCGATCTCACCAGGGCAGAGTAGAAGGGGAGGAGAACCTCTCTCGACCACCCCCCTTCTAATACAACCCAGGATGCTGTTGGCCTTCTTGGCCATGAGGGCACATTGCTGGCTTATGGTCATCCTGCTGTCCACAAGGACCCCCAAGTCCTTTTCCCCTACACTACTCTCTAACAGCTCAGTCCCCAACCTATACTGGTACATGAGGTTGTTCTTTCCCAGATGCAAGACTCTGCACTTGCCTTTGTTGTATTTCATCAAATTTCTCCCCGCCCAGCTCTCCAGCCTGTCCAGGTCTTTCTGAATGGAAGCACAGCCTTCTGCTATGTCAGCCACTCCTCCCAGTTCTGTGTCACCAGCAAACTTGCTGACAGTGCATCCTGTTGCCTCATCCAGGTCCTTGATGAATATATTGAATAGTACTGGTCCCAGTACCGACCCCTGAGGTACTCCACTAGATACAGGCCTCTAACTAGACTCTGTCCCATTGATGACAACTCTCTGACTTCATTCAACCAATTCACAATCCACCTCACTGCCCGATCATTTAGACCACACTTCCCCAGTTTAGCTGCGAGGATGCTGTGGGAGACGGTGTCAAGTGCTTTACTGAAATCAAGATAAACTACATCCACTACACCACTGTCATCTATCCACCTGGTTAAGTCTTCATAAAAGGCTATCACGTTGGTGAAACATATATTCCCCGTGGTGAAGCCGTGTTGACTGACACTCTTATCCTTGATATGCCTAGAGACAGAGCCAAGGATAAGTTGTTCCATCACTTTACCAGGGATGGAGATGAGGCTGAGCAGTCTGTAGTTACTCGGGTCCTCGTTCTTGCCTTTTTTGAAGACTGGAGTGACATTTGCTTTCCTCCAGTCCTCAGGCACCTCATCTGTTCACCTCGATTTACCAAAGATGATGGAGAATGGTCTAGCAATGACTTCCGCCAGCTCCCTCAGCTCACGCAGGTGCATCCCATCAGGGCCCACAGATTTATGTATGTCCAGCTTGCTTAACGGATCCCTAACCCAGTCCTCATCAACAAAGTCAAACTCCTCCTTTATCCTGACCTCTTCTGGGACCTCAGGGGTCTGGGACTCCTGAGGACAGTCTCCAGCAGTATAGACAGAGGCAAAGAAGGCATTCAGTAACTCCTCCTTCTTTATATCCTCTGTCACCAGGGCACTGTCCTCATTCAGCAGTGGGCCTATATTGCCTCTAGTGTTAGGTTTGTCTGCAATATACTTGAAGAAGCCCTTTCTGCTGTCCTTGACCTCCCTTGCAAGGCTTAACACCAAGCTTTCCTAATTGCCTCCCTACATGCTCTGACAACAGTCTTATATTCCTCCCAAGGGCCATCCCCTCTTTCCGAGATCTATAGACTATCTTCCACTTGAGTTTTCCCTTAGTTCCCTGTTTAACAATGCAGGTGTCCTGGTTCCCTTTCTTGATTTCCTACCCACTGGGATACTCTGATCTTGAGCTTGGAAAACACGGTCCTTGAATACAAACCCACTATCTTGGGCCCTTTTACTTTCTAGTACCCTGTCCCATAGGATTTCACCTAGAAATTGCTTGAAAAAGCCAAAGTTGGCCCTGCTGAAGTCCAAGATTTTGATGGTGCTTGGTGTTCTGTTCCTACCGCACAAGATCCTGAACTCCACCATCTCATGATCACTTCAGCCAAGGCTGCCCTCAACCTTCACCTCTTCAACCAGACCCTGCTTGTTAGTGAGTATAAGATCTAGCAGTGCTCCTCTCCTAGTTGGCTCATCCACCATTTGCATCAAGAAGTTATCATCGATGCACTGGAGGAACCTCCTGGACTGTGAATGGCTAGCTGTATAGGCCTTCCAGCAAAAATCTGGGTAGTTATAATCCTCCATGAGTACCAGAGCCTGTGATTGCGAGGCTGCTGTCAGCTGCCTGTGGAAGACCTCATCAACTTCCTCATCCTGACCAGGTGGCCTGTAACAGACACCCACAACTGTATCTCCCATGCTAGCCTGCCCTTGATTCTCACCCACAAACTCTCAATCTGTTCCTCATCCACCCCTGGACAGAACTCCATACATTCTAGTTGCTCTCTCACGTAAAGAGCAACTCCACCTCCTCGCCTTATTGGCCTGTCTTTCCCGAAAAAGACATAGCCATCCATGACCACATTCCAGTCACGTGAGCTGTCCCACCACTTCTCTGTAACTGCCACCAGTTCATAACCCTTTGACCGCATACAGATTTTAACTCCTCCTGTTTATTCCCCGTGCTGCGTGCATTGGTTTATAGGCATTTCAGGGAGCGAGCTGAGCACACTGACTTCACCCTAGGGGAATGGGAGGTCTTCTAGTCCTCATTAATACTAGAACACTGCCCCACTGGTGCAAACTCAGCTACAACCCCATCCCCCTTTGAATATAATTTAAAGCTCTATGTATGAGCCCTGCTAATTGTTGCCCTAGAACCCTTTTCGCTCTACAAGATAAGCCCTTCCAACATATTACTATCAGACCTGGTGTCTTATAAAACCAGCTGTTATCAAAGAACCCAAAACCCTGCCTGTAGCAACAGTGTCAGAGCCAGGTACTTATGGACTGGATCCTTCTATTGCTTCCCATATCATCACCCACAACTGGAAGGAGGGAACAGAAAATAGCTTGCGCACCAGACTCTTTCAATAATTGTCCCAAGGCTCTGAAGTCTCTCTTCATTCCCCTCGGACTACGGGATGCAGCTTCCTCCCCTCCTGCCTGGAAGACCGGTAGCGTAGGGTAGTAGGGTAATAATCTGAGGACCGCACTAGATTGGGGAGTTTCCTAGTGATATCCCTAATTTGAGCTCCAGAAAGACTACAGACTGCCCTGTTATGAGGGTCAACCCAACATATTGGGCCCTCAATTTTACCTGATTTTACCTCAATGATTACCTGATTTTTGTCATACTGAAAGGCTATGGACATATTCTGTTGTATTGATTAAGGACTCGGCCAACTTAGGTTGTTCATACTTCTAGCCTTCAGCCAGCTCAAGGTGCAGTACGCCACAGATAAGGTAAGAAATTTATTTTAAAATTAAATTGTATATTGATTTTGATTCTTATTAAATTTACTGGAAAGAGGAGGGGAACCTCATATGTTTCGTCTCCCTCAAGTAAACACAGTTCATAGTGTTACAGTTTGTGACCTGTAAGTGGAATGGACATGTTTGTTTGTTTTGGTAATGTATAGGTCTTGAGGAATGCTGGCACCAGCCTGAGTCACAAGAACTGGAAAGCACATGTGATACAGAATGGTGCATGAGAAGGTTGAGGCAAAGCAAAGATAAACACCATTTATGAATAAACCTTCCAGAGTACTGCTAGTTAACAGGTGGCTGACTCCTCTCTGTGCTGCTGGGAGTGCAGGTGTTCATCACAGACAGTCTCAATATAAGAATTCCTAGTGATGGCTTCAGATTATTTTGTGCCGTTGTCTTTCCCACCACTGAAACAGCTTTCACACTATTGTAATTCACACAAGCCTTCTGGGCTTTGCTTCGTTGGTCATAGATAGAAGAGAGATTCAGAAAAAAATCTACCCAAGCTGAGTATGGGAACATTTCCTCTTGGGCATTTAAGATCTTATTTCCCCTTACCTCATACTTTCCAGTTCTCTTCTCTTTAGCTACAGAGGAGATAAAATAGGGATGTGTTTAGAGAACATTTCAGTCTGCCCATGCTATAGTGAATACATGATTATCCAGTTATAACTCACAACAGAAAAAGTTCGGGCTTTCAATAAGTTTAGGATAAATTACAGTGGTTTATTTTTTTATATATATTTTTTACCACAACCAAGCGTTAATGTAGAACTGGTTGGAAAATAATGAAAAAAAAATTTACAAAAAGAATTTGAAATACTTCTTGAAACTTATCTGCTGGAGCAGTTCAGTAAATTGACATCACACATACACACACAGAGAAATTAAGACTAAATTCTTGTCTGGGGAAAAAGAAAAATCCCAGCCATTTCTAGACATCTTTCTTCTACTTTGTGAGAAAAACCAACAACATATAGCAAGAGAGTTCTGTATTCTAAGATCATTATGACATACAGGACTGTATAGCTTAGAATTGAACTCCTGTAATAGGGAACATGGATGAATCAAGAATTCTTCTCACTGCTGCAAAGGCTGACATGTTAATCTTGCTCGCATAAATAAAATTCTCTGATTAAAGCAAAACCCCAGGGGTACCATGATGTATTGACTGAGAGAATGAAAGCTATGCCTTCCAGCCAGAGTAACATGGCTATTTATTAACCAAAGATAACATTTCTTTTTTTTTCCTCCCTTTGCTAAGCTACTGATGGTAGCCTCCTAGGAAGACAAATGATCAAGAGTCTACAATGATGATGTAGACCTCATTCACAATATATTACTATCCAAGAACATTCCTAAATACAATAAGAAAGTTTTCCTCATTCTTTTTTGGGCTAGAGTGAGGTGAACACACCAGAGAAATAGCATTGGTGTGTGTCTCTACAAATAATTTTATATTCTGTTTGTTCTGGCATGGAAGAGGAATAAAACAGGATTTTTCCCTATAGATTTCTTATGTTTATAAATGTATAATTAAAAGAAACCCAAGAAATGCCTCTATAGATCTATGGATCACATTTAATGGAGAATTGATCCTGCTTTTAAGAAAGTTCTAAAACTAGAGTTTTTCCAATAAAAGCAAAATCTGTGGTCTTTCCCTGAATGGTAAACAATAGAGGCTGTAATGATTCATCCTCTCTTCGGTTTTATTATTGCCTTCCATCTTCCAATCTAAAAGCTCTTAGCATCATAATTACCTTTTCTGGCTTTTGCAAAATGTCACAGCTCCTATTAAGGCAACAGATCACATCACACGGGGCTACAGCTTCACTATTAAACACTGTATTAATAGCTGATATGTCTGACAGGCTGAATTATAAGCTTGACAACAAATTGGTCTCCTTTTTGGCCTTTTCTAGATTCCCTGTTACTTTAGGAAGTAAGAAAGAGATCTGGAGCCAGATATATCGGGATCCAAAGGCATGCCTACTAAGAGTGTGCTTAGTCTAAGCCATTCAAGCACCCTTCCAGACAACTAAACACTATAGTTAACCTATCACTTTGTTATGTTGTAATTATGTCTTAATCATTCATAGCTTCTGTAGACATGGTGGTCTCACGTACAGAGGTATAGATTGAAGGCAGAGGTAAAATGGTATTAAATTAACTGTTATATCTGAATAAGAAAAAAAAATTCAATCACAGACTTCATACGGGGACTCCAAACAAGAAAAGTACAGCTGTTTTTTTCCCTACTATCTCAGGTGGGTTAAAAATCAAATTATTTCTATCTATTCTCCCAATAATAACATATTTATTTCTCCCAACTCAACATTTCATTCCAGTAGGTCACTAGAGCATCTGGCTTTCACTCCTCTTCTTCTCCCCTAACCTTGTGAAAATTTTCCTGCGTCCCTCAAAAAGGGAATCACAGAATCATAGAATTACAGAATCATAGAATGGTTTGAGTTGGAAGGGACCTTAAAGACCATCTAGCTCCAACCCCCCTGCCATGGGCAGGGACACCCTCCACTACATCAGGTTGCTCAAAGCCCCATCCAACCTGGCCTTGAACACTGTGTCCTACATTACAGTGTAAGATGTGCCCAAAAAAGTATTCTATTACCACCTTCAGGAGCTGTTGAGACCAGGTGGGGCGGTGCTCCCTGCCTCCCCCCTCTGGACTATCTTCTGTTAATGGGCATAACAATGCCTTATCTCATGACCCATAAATAACTCCCTCCTGGACTATCAAGGAACTGCCTCATGACTCACCATCCCATTGTGAGATGCTCCGCCCGAGGCGGGGTGGGGGGTGGGGGGTGGAGGGGGGGGGTGGGGGGTTGAAGGAGCCAATGCTAAATAAAAACTGAGATCTCGAACACCCTAGCAGCCTTCTTCCACTGGATTCCCGGAGGACTTTTTCCCCCCCGCTGGAGTTCCAGAGGACAAGAGCTACCTACCTACCACTGGACCTTCGGAGGAAGACCAGACCCTTTTACAAAATCGCTGCTTCAACAGAACTACATCCATCGCTTCAGGAGGACTGCAGACACCATCTTATCGGACTGCTACTGCCACCCTAACAGGGTGTCAGGTTGTATTTCTGACTCTGTCAGTGTAAACCAGTGGGTTGGTTTTCCTGCCTTGTGTTATATATATATATATTAGTAAAGAACTGTTATTCCTATTCCCCATATCTTTGCCTGAAGGCCTGTTAATTTCAAAATTATAATAATTTGGAGGGAAGGAGGTTGCATTTTCCATTTCAAGGGAGGCTCCTGCCTTCCTCAGCAGACAGCTGTCTTTCAAACCAAGACACACTGCCAGGGAGGGAGCAGCCACAGCTTCTCTGGGCAACCTGTTCCAGTGCCTTACCACCCTCATAGTGAAGAATTTCTTCCGAATATCTAATCTAAATCTACCCTTTTCAGTTTAAAGCCATTACCCCTTGTCCTATCACTACAAGCCCTTGCAAAAAGTCCCTCTCCAGCCTTCCTGTAGACCCCCTTTTAATACTGGAAGGTCGCTATAAGGTCTGTTTGGATCCTTCTCTTCTCCAGGCTGAACAACCCCAACCCTATTAGCCTGTCCTCATAGAGGAGGTGCTCCAGCCCCCTGATCATCTTTGTGGCCCTCCTCTGGACCTGCTCCAACAGGCCCATGTTCTTCTTATGCTGGAGGCCCAGAGCTGGATGCAGCACTGCAGGTGGGGTCTGACCAGAGCAGAATAGAGGGGGAGAATCACCTCCCTCGACCTGCTGGCCACACTTATCTTGATGCAGCCCAGGATATAACTTTTGTGCAATTAGCAGCCAAACTTTCACAATGATGAAGCTAATGTCATTCTGCTCTAACACCTGCTGCTCAACCTTTCATCATGTGTGTATATGTAGCTTAAGGTTCTTCCCTTCAACTGCTCACAAGCAAGTTTCTTTGCCTGCCTTGAATAAACAAAGGGCTGTCCTACTGGGACAGACAAGCTGTGTGAACTGTCACTTTCTGTTATCAAATGGCTCTTTTCCAAGATCAGAAGATTTTCCATGTGCAGGACCTGTATTTCATCCTGGGGAAAAGCCTTCTAACTTGAATATAATTATGCAATTTTGGTCTCCAGTCCTTTACACGGATAATGTGTTGATGTGGTACTTCAAACTCTCTGTGGGACTGGCAATGTGACAGACTGCAGTTATTTAGCATGAACACATTGGGGAAATTGAGAACAAAAGCTACTCATCAGTGTGTAGATGTGATCCTCAATATGGCCAACACTATGATCACAAAAAATAGTAAGATTAGAAGCAAAATGAAAATCAAAATTAAAGTTTAAAAATTACCCAGTGCTTTGTGATCTGTACAAATGGAATAAATGATATATTTTCTGTCTTAATATTGAGAAAGTATAAGAAAATAAGATGAAATCATCCAAAGAAAATTCCGTCTATTAATGAAATGAAACTGAAATCACACTCACACTGAACTAGATGAATATAGGGTCAAAAAATCATACCCTTTATGTGATATTTACAGACTGCAACTATCTGACAATTTAAATGGAATTGAGAGTTTAACAACATATTTGAAAAAGCATCAGATGATTTATCAATTATTTTTATTGTTTTAAGGGGTTGATTTGTCTAGGATCTGAAACAGACAACTTGTAAGAGAAAAAGAGGATTCTAGGATCTGACCCATTTGAAAACATGAGAGAGAATTGAAAGCCTCCTCCCAGCTTAGTAGGTCTTTTTCTTTGGAGTTTTATTATTGTGGAGGAGAGAAGGGAGTGGATTTTCTTTGTTTTCCTTGTTTGAGATTCTGAATCTTGTCTTACCTGGAGTTTGATCATCTGAATATTGATCAGGGTCAGAAATGATGAAATCTAGATTAATGAGTGGCTTGATGGTGTAGGAACATGTTTCAAATACAAAGAAATTTTACAAGCTCTCCTATTCCTGTCAATACCTCTTTAGACTTTGTGCTTTTACCAGTTGGAGAAGTTTAATACAAGGGTCTTGATAGTTCAGATTCAGAAGATGAATCTGACTTTATAGCAGCTTCAGATCTGAGATCCAGCTTAAAAAATTGTTTTGAGCATTACTGTCAAAAGCACTATAAAAAGGTCATCAGGTTTATAACTCCTACAGTAAAAAAAAAAAACAAACAACGTGTAAAAATTCTCCTAAAAACAAAAGTGAAATCACTTCTATGGTGATTTATCTCTTATTCATTTATGAAAGAGGCTTTGTTGTTTAGAGTTGAGAAATTAATTAAAATAATATTAAACATGTATGAATTCTTTTATTATTTTGTGCTTAGGTGGATGAAGTATTTGTAGTGTTGTTTAAAACTGCAAAAAAAATTAATATACAGACACACAGATACACACACACTAGTATTGATCCTCAGCAAGGAAACTGATTTCAAAATGTTTCCTGAGCTGTTTTTCCTATAGGTGCTAAAAGTGTTTAATTTTGCAAAGTCTTTGCAACTGGAAAAGAAAAAGCATCTCATCTGAATTATTCTGTTCCCAGAGTCCCTCACTTACTCCATGAAAACATATAAAAGCATGATCATGGTGAAGCCTGCAGCTGGGCATTTGGTAGGAATGTGCTTATTTGTGAAGATACTGTCTCTGAGGTGCTATTTTGCTGCATAAGGAGATGGTGGAAGCCAACCAACAGCCTTGATGTTTCTCCTGCAAACCTAATAAGAAAACAGAAATTCCAGATGATAAGTACCATGTTTTCATATTTTACAGTGTCTATTCAGACAGGTAAGCCTTTTGGGGTTAGCAAGATATTCTCCCATGTGGCTGCAGTTTCATTCTTTATTCTTATGTACTGATACACTTCAGTTATATTTAAAATTGAATCCATTCTCTCCTCTCTATTTTAGACTTGGATATTGTTGCCATCAGGAGCATAATAGGTTCAGCCCTTACTAATAAAATGGTCGAACTAAGGCTGCCTCTGGCTCTCCCCAGTGGAAAATGTATTGACTCAGGTTTATCTTTAAGGTCTTGGTAAGCATGTGGTACGTGCTGCTTTGGCAAGACCAGAAGACTGATGAGCTTCTGTGTGTTTCCAGGCACTTCAATGTTTACTCCTGTTCTCGGGTGCAGGAGGTTAGACAGATGTGAACAACCTGAATCGCACATTTATAAACAGCTGAATTAGAAAGCCAGTTTCAGGACAGCCTGTTTGTATTCTTATATTATTCATGATCCACGAACTCCCACAATGTCAATGACTTCCAAATTGTAGCTGAAATTCATTTACAGCCATGTTTTCAAACGATTGCTTTGAAATTTCTGAAGCAGACATCACAGGTCTGAAACAGCTGATCTGAGATGTGTTGGTCTATATCTAGCTGATGCATGAAATTAGTTACTGGAAAAAACCCAGAAACTCCCACCCCAAGTCAAAATGTGAATTAACCTAAAAGCTGTTTAGTTTCATGAACCTGTGTTGGACAATCCATGACACAAACAATCTTCCTTTCTTAAAATACGGCATGCTACTACTCTATGTCATAATGACTTAAATTTTGGGTTACTGTGTCTCATCTCCATCAGGAGAAATTGTCAATGTAGTTGAGTGCTTCTCTGATGTACTATGTCCAGACATAATGTCCTACTGAGCTGCATCAGGAAAGCAATCAAGAAAAGACTATATTTTCCCCCTGTTTCAAAATCTTCTCAGTTGTTACTTAACACAAAAGTGTTTGCATGTAATTATTCTTCGAGTTGCATCACACTGCTTTCTCAGACTGTGTCCCAGTGTCTTTTTTTCCTTGCTGCCTGAACCTCTGTCTCTCTTATAGCTACAAACCTTAACAATAGCCATCAAGAACAATAGCATCAGCTCTCCCTTCCTCCAGGCCACAATGCTTGGTCCATAACTGTTTCCATTCTGTACCTACATTACAGAATATGACACCAACAAAATTATCCTAGCTGAAAATTGCATTCATAACAATAACCTCAAAACAATAGGAATTAAGAAATACCAGAGAAATACCAGTAACATCTTTGGAGAAAATTGTAAATAATATATAGCCTGAAAGAATGAAAGTTTTCTCCTAGATGTTGTGCATCTATGTGGTAACATGAACCTGTGTATGTGAAAACAGAGACTTCAACAGTTTCACCTGCCTGATTTCATAAGGAATCGTAATTCCAAGTTGTAGTTATTTAAATGAAGCAGTTAAATCCCTGTTCTCAATAAGGTTAAGTAATGACAATTAGATTATTAGACATTTGGTCTATTTTTCCATGTAGGAGGTTCAAACATGGTGTAAGGAACGTATTATATTTGTTCCAAAGCCTTTAGCAAATTACCCTTTTTTGCATAAATACAGTCAGACCCACAGTTAATATAATTGCTATGATTAAACAGAAGTCAGTTACTTCTAAAGAAATTGTTCATATTACTGTTTATAGCCTATCTACAAACAGCAGAGGTTGAAATTCTGTCTTATATAAATGAAAGACAAAATCTTAACTCTGAAGCATTTATAATCTGAAGAGACTGGAGCCTATGAAGTGTTCTGGGGATTTCATAAATGCAGCATAGTAAAAGACTTGGAGTCAGCTGAGATCTGCAGCTGTTTCAGAAAGCCATTTTTCTATTGGAGAGCGCAGAGAGCTACAAGAAATCCTTTTTTTAAAATAAGAGTTCAGGAAGATTCTAAGACAGGAACACAGGTCCACTCAACCCTCACTTAGCTATGAGCTACCACTGGAGTTGCTTGAATTCAGTTGATAACTGAGTCCAGGGCAAGAGTCCTTGGGCACAAGCTGAAACACAGGAACGTTCTGTCTGAATATTTGTGGTGGGTTGACCCTGGCCAAAATGTCAGGTGCCCACCAAAGCCACTCTATCACTCCCCCTCCTTAACTGGACAGGGGAGAGGAAAAAGAATAACAACAGGCTTGTGGGGTTGAGATAAGGACAGGGAGATCACTCAACATTTACCATCATGGGCAAAACAGACTCGACTAACGGAAAATGTAATTACCAATTAACTCAGAGAGGAGTAATGAGAAATAAAACCAAATCTTAAAACACCTTCCCCCCACCCCTCCCTCCTTTCCTGGGCTTAACTTTGATCACAATTTCTCTCCTTCCCCACCCTGAGCGGCACAGCGGGGAAACAGGGAATGGGGGTTGAGGTCAGTTCATCAGTCTGTTCTTCCTGCTGCTTCTTCCTCCTCAGGGGGAGGACTCCTCACACGTTTCCCCTGCTCCAATGTGGGGTCCCCCTCACGAGAGAAAGTCCTCCATGACTTCTCCATCGTGATTCCTCCCACGGGTTCAGCTCTTCATGAACTGCTCCAGCATGGGTCTCCTCCATGGGGTGCAGTCCTTCAGGAACCGACTGCTCCAGCGTGAGCCTCCCTCATGGGGTCTCTAGCAGCAAACCTGCTCCAGCGTGGGCTTCTCTCTCTCCACAGGCCACAGGTCCTGCCAGGAGCCTGCTCTGGTGCAGCCTTCCCACAGGGTCACAGCTTCCTTCAGGTATCCACCTACGCCGGCGTGGAGGCCCTCCATGGGGTGTAGGCAGTTATTTTCTCCACCGCCCGTGGGCTGCAGGGGGACAGCCTGCCTCACCATGGTCTTCACCACAGGCCGCAGGGGAATCTCTGCTCTGGCACCTGGAGCATCTCCTCCCCCTCCTTCTTCACTGACCTTGGTGTCTGCAGAATGTTTCTCTCACATATTCTCACTCCTCTCACTCGCTGCAGCTACTGCTGCGCAACAACTTTTTTCACTCTCTTAAATACGTTATCACAGAGGCGAAAAACTCTGTTGCTGATTGGCTCGGCCTTGGCCAGCAGCGGGTCCATCTTAAAGCCGGCTGGCATTGGCTGCATCTGACATAGGGGAAACTTCTAGCAGCTTCGTACAGAAGCCACCCCTGTAACCCCCCTGCTACTAAAACCTTACCACGCAGACCTGTTACAGTATTAGAAAACACTTTTTCACCATGAGGGTGGCTGAGTACTGGCACGGGTTGCTGAGAGAGATCGTGGTGTCTCTACCCTTGGAGATACGCAAAACTCAACTGGACATGATCCTGGGCAATTAGCTCCTGCTTGAGCAGGAGTGTTAGACTAGACAGCCTCCAGAGGTACCCTCCAGCCTCAGCAATTCTGTGATTCTGCAACCACCAATCAATATTTTATAATGCTTAAGTGACATCTTTTGAGTTTATCCACAACTGCTTAAGTTCTGAGCAGATATCTGGCTAGCTCCCCCTTGTATAAGGGGCAGAAGATGTACACCCATAATTAAGAGGCTAGTTTTCTTTCTCTTCTCTGCCTGAGGGGTTTTGTACCTACATCTCTCACTTCCCAGGCTGACTATAGTCCACTTTACATAGCACAACATACGTATTAGAAAAAATGATCTCAAAAGATGACTCTGAGTGTGTCCAGGTCTAGAAAACTTCAACTTCACAGTTTCAATTTTCACACTGAAGGTTTATTCCCCTTCTGGCATAGGAGGGAGGTGAATCTGGGTGCTATATAGCTGGGATAAATTTGTTGCAAGTATTTCCTCCTGGGTAGATTTCCACCTATGAATGCTACCCAGCACTGGGTGCCTCCCTGGATCAGGGAGCTGGGCTTGTGTCTTTGAAACACACCATACTACAACTACATGCCTTTCCTCGGCATTCCATAACTCTGAAGAATTGCTCTCCTGGCTTTTGCATCCCACTATGATGTGCCAAGCTCTTCCTCATTATTGTGCAGAGCCTGAATGTCTGACCTGGAGACATGTCCACCAGACATTTAGTTGCCTAATGGGGACAAGCTGCTGGGCTTAGCAGTCCAGTGCCCAAATTCTTCTGCAAATTGAGCCTTTGGGCAATGTAAGAAGGACTGTAAAAAGTAACAGATGCAGTTGGCTGAAATGGACTGCCAGTATTCCAAAGGCAGACCATTTCCTCATCTGAACATCAAGTTCTTCTGTGTTATAATAGTTTGTATAAGATCCCCAACCATTTAAATTATAACACCTAGACATGTTCAAAAGTCAAGTGAAAGCAGAAGCCTGTGTATGAATGAATATCTTTAAAATAGATACTCTCTGTATGTAGTATGCCACTCAAGCAGTTTGTTTGTACTTGTATTTTTGTTTTTTAAATAACCAGGGAGATCATTTCATGTTGACAAGCTTGCTGTTGATTAAACTGAGACACAAAGTAACAGATCCAGAGAAGATGAGATGATAAAAACTTTAAATCCCTAGCAGGAGGTTGGGTAAAACCTTTATATTGTCTGAGGTATATCTGTGAATTAACTAATTGTGAAGTGATAATAAATGATTTAATTATTTCCCATCTGTTAGGAATTAGATCCTGCTCAGTTTGTATAGATGCAATCCTTATATCGCTCTATTTTGCATTCACTACCCAGTCTGAAGCCCCTAGAGTTAAGCTATAACTGCCTGAGGTAAGGATGGGAGATTGCTTTAGCATCACTTTTTTCCCCTTAAATCCATCATGCCTGTAATCTTACTATTGCATTTACAGCATCTTTTTAACATAATAAACACTGCATTTATTTAGTCTGAAAAAAACAACTCCTGAACTGTTTTTTAGTCCAAATTATTATAGAAAAAATTGCCGAGTTCTTTGAAGTGAAGATTCAACAGTACTGTTGTGATTTAACACCAGCTGGCAACTAAGCACAACAGAGCTACTCGCTCACTCCTCCCGACTCCCAATGGGATGGGCAGAAGAATGGGCAAAAAAGTAAACTTGCAGATTGAGATAAGAACAGTTTAACAACTGAAATAAAAAAAATAATAATGATAATAATAACAATAAAAGTAATAGTAATGAAAAGGAAGACTATAAAGACAGAGAAATAAAACTGAAGAAAAGACGAGTGATGCACAATCCAATTGCTCACCACCTGCTGACCAAGGCCCAGCCAGGCCCTGAGCAGTGATCTGGAGCTCCCGGCCAGTTCCCCCTAGTTTATATACTGAGCATGACATTCTGTAGTATGGAATATCCCCTTGGTTAGTTTGGGTCAGCTGTCCTGGCCATGATCCCTCCCAACTTCTTACGTACCTTCTCACTGGCAGAGCATGGGAAACTGAAAAGTCCTTGACTTAGGATAAGCACTACTTAGCAACAACTAAAACAGCAGTGTATTATCAGCATTATTCTCATACTAAATCCAAAGCACAGCATGATACCAGCTACTAAGAAGAAAATTGACTCTATCCCAGCCAAAACCAGGACAAGTAGAGAAAGTACATCGGAAAATAATGATTCTCAGAGTGAGGACATAAAACCAGGAAATTAAAGGCAAGGAGTGACTTGTCATGCCCCATATATATGGTGAATATACAAGGTATACTCTTCTACATTTTAATGAGAAAAATTCATGCTGGTTTATGCTTACATAGGCCAATGCCAGCTAACTTTATCATTCCTCCACTACCTTTGGCATTGTTTTAACTTTCAGCATCAGGTTCACATTAAAATTTTGGGGGTGGGGGCCATCTCCATTTATACCTCTACTGCATTGTTGTGAGACACAGAAAAATCCATCATTTTCCGTTTCTTTCCAAGGTAAATGAAAGAAAGATGTTTAGCTGAGAAGTCAAGACGAGGCAGAGAACGTTTAGCTCAAAAGCCTCTTGTTCCTTGTCATCTGATGCCAGCGAAAGATGGGGAGAAGATGCTCCCTACCCGTGCCTTGGCTGACGTTTTCATTCAGCATAGAGGGCAAAAGCAGGGATAAACATCATCACCATGAATTTAGGACGGGTAGGCAATACTCACAGTTAACGTTCTCTGTTCTGTACTTGTTGTAGGAACTGGGATTTATATTTTCCTCCCTGACTGGCTTCTGCAGGAACATGGATGAGGACAGGCTTCCAGGAGGTTCATCTAGTGTTTCCCTCCCTTCCTCCCTCCTTCCCAGTGCGGCAGCCAGAACGTCTAGAGCAATTTCTAACACTTCAGCATCACTGACCCACATAGGTTACCACTGCCCAAAACTCCTCTTCCCTGTGAACAGCATACCCCGGCCCAAAGACTAGAGGAATATTCAGCTACCTAACTCCCACAGAAATCAAATGCCTCTAAGACCTTGGCTGTGGCAATGCAATATGGAAACCCTTTTTCCGGGATAAAGGCAAATCAAGTCTTCTTGAAAAAGAGGAAAGAAGAACTGGTACTTACCAACACGGACAAAGTAAATGTGAAATTAAGAACAAGTTACATCCTCAATATGGAAATGGGCTGAAAAATTAAGGAAATTCTCCACGGGCACTCGTCTTAAAAGACTGTCTCTTTAGAGAGAAGAGACATTTTTAAAGCATTTTGTCTATATCCACCTGCAAGTCACTTGATACAAGTGGTGAACTGCTTTGTGTTTCACTTTGTTTTACACTGTCACTTTAACCTGTGTTTAAGAAGCTGTCTTCTCTTCCCCTCAGTAAGATACACTAATTAATTGGGTGACCTAACCGCATAAGCTACACAATCGTATTAGCTCTTGGCTTAACTTATTTAAACATAAGTAAACCAAACAGAGATTTTACCTTTACCTCAAGCTAACTGTCTTTTGCCTTTGAAACTATGCAGCAAGTTCTTCTGGAAGGGCACAAAAGGAAAAAAAAAATCATTATAATATTTTTCAACTCTATCACTGCTCTTCACTCAGATGTGAAGAGCCTCAGGTGACATGACCTAGGCCAATTGTTTCACTTATCAAAACCAGGTAACATAAGCCCTCGACAAATCTGCCTGCATGGTTGTTTTTTGACCTCTTACGAACATTTGTCAATTGTCACTTTGACTCACAGTCCTACATTAAGAGGCCTGAGAAATATTGTTTTGCTGGGGTAGGTTCATACTGATGCAGTGGAGTTTTTTTCAGCACTGTATCATCAACTTTATGCTGTGCTGCCCTGATGATTTAAGCACATAAAAATATAGCACCAGCCAAAGGACAATAGTAGAAGGCACTTTTTTTTTTATTTTATGTCATTTTATTTGTGCAGAACATCAAAGTTTTGGACATGTAGACCTTAACGCTGAAAGAGAGTTTCTGTCTATGTGTGTATCTGTATGTACATAATTAGGCCAAAAAATAAGTGTACACACATTTTCTGCTCCAGTAATCCCACTTGATACTGTGTAAAGTGACACTACATCATCTGAAGATCCTTGTTGGCGAATATTTCTTTGCATAGAAGCTTTGGAGTAAATCTTGTGGGTGTGCCAAAATTGCAATTTATTCAATCTCATCTTCTTACCCCCAGGACAAAGAAAGAGAAGGATGTAGTGATGGGTCAGAGTGGCTGTTTAAGAGTGACAGGAACATGATAGACATCTCAGCCCAGTGGTATAAACTAGAGCAGAACCATCCCTGCTTTAACATGCACTGAGACTGATCAGCTACGGGTCACAGATCAAGGAATTGCAAATGGCTCTTTGCCACTAGTTCTTAACACAAAAATGAAGTAGAGCTCAGACACAATGGAAAATCGAGCCAAGACCATATCAGTATAAATGCATACATAATTTGATGTTTACAAAAGAAACCGGTAAACTAAAATGACAAATAGGCACCTGACATACAAACAGGACAAACATTTTTATGTGGTAAATTACTGAGAAATTTTGATTGACTGTTTAATTTAATGTATCTTTGGCCATTTTCCTTCTTCTTTTTACTCACTCTGGAGTGGCTTCCAAATCTCTAATCCACTTCAAACAAACAAAATTCCAGAAAGTCACTATTAAAAAAATGCACACAGTTATTTGTTGAAGAAGTGTTTACTGTCTTCTTGAAATGTGCTAAAATCTTTGCCCACCTGCAGTCAGGAAGATATTTAAAATGCTTCTTCAGTGAAAGCTTTTACATGGAATGGTATTTTAATTTTGTCAAAACATGATTGCTGGTGCCTGTCGAGATTCTGTTGTAAGACACGGATCGGTCCTTCAGAGCTCACTGTTTATATTGCAGCTTGTGCAAAGCTGAAAACATACCTATGCAGAAAAATCACACACACTGAAGAGAATCCCTTTTTGTGGAAGAGTTTGTGTTTTTCCTGGGTCCAAGAAAGATCCATTTCTGCGCGCAACAATGAAATGAAACAGTGAACCACCGTGTTTAACAGGGGCCGGAGGGCAGCCTCTGGTGGTTGCTGCTTTGCTCCTCCTCCCCGCGGAGCCCCGCGAGGGGCGGTGGTGCACCCACACCCCTCCCCCGGCCCTACTCTGAAGGGCCGGCAGCTCGGGGGAATGAAACAGGCAGCTCAGACACATCAGGGCATCCTGGCAAAGCCTGAAGAGTTTGGGAGTCTGGTGGTTTTGGTTTTACTTTGTTTTTTTTTTGGTTTGGTTTGGTTTTGTTGTTGTTGTTTATTTGATTATTTTATTTTACTTTATTTTGCTTTATTTTATTTTAAAAATTTTATTATTTTATTTAATTTTATTCTTTCTTTATAATTTACTGCTTGAACTTTAAAGGGATTATATGCATTTCCAAGCTACATGTTCAAAAAGCAAGATAACACCATCAAGAAGGAATCAACAATCATAAATTGTGCCTGTGAAATACATTTTACATTCTCTGTACAGCATTTCCCAGGAAATTAATATTCCTGCAACCTCACAGTATCTCATTTAAAACAAACAAACAAGCAAAAAGCCAGAACGGCTTGACAAGAATTTCATGCTTTGTGCCAAACTCAGCTAGTATTAAATTTGCGATTAAGAAGTATAAGCTGCAAATTCCTATGTTTATGAACTTGAGACCATTCTCTGGTCCAGACTAAATACAACTTTGTTTACACTGATTTAGTAGCCTTATGAGATTGCCTGGTTGCTTTCCTGAGTTCCCTCAGCAGGTGAAATTACTTGCTGAGCTGCACAAAATCATACTGGGAAATAGCTGTGCCATGTAGATCTTGCCAGTATTTATTTAATGTTATGTTACTGCTCGAAAATGAAAAGCAGTGATATTTAAAATGCAGCCAATGCAATGATGACCTATAAAAGCAAAAGAAAAGGCTGGGTAACAAATGAAACTATAACTTACATGCTGGTTTTGATGTCATTGTTTCTACCCCTACAGCAGCAGCTCCCTTTGTGGCTTTGCAAACCACAAACAGTATGTTAGTTTTATATCCATTTCTATAGTAATAAGTCTCTCTCTAACCACTGGCATGCTATCACACTAAAGCCTATGTAACTTGAACTGCTGAAGGTGGTGTTTTTGAATTACGAAGGCAGAAGATCCCTCAGAAAATTCAGGTATCGGCCATGATAACTACATCTGGAAGATACAAAAAAATTCTCAGAGGGCTAATAGGACTCCTTTTTGCTATGAAGATAAGTATATGAAATTAATGTTCATTGAAATTTTACCTGAATAGCAAGCACAATACTTTGTTAGTGTTGGTACCATGCAGCTATTAAGTAGTTAAAGTGGGGACAAATGGATGTCTGCAGTGTACCTGAATGTAAAGAACAGGCTTTGGGCACTTGTCAGGAGTCTGGAGTACAGTGCAATCCACACATTAAGAAATCTGGTTTCAGGGAGCTGTAAACCCTGAGGAAGAAGGGTCTAATTCTGCTGGGGACGTGCCAAAACCCCGACAGACACCAAACCACCACACAGGATTACCTCTTTGCACTAGGGATTGCATTCTTCACACCTTCCTTCTGCCTGTAAGCCAGGCTGCCTGTTCCTTCAGAAGCTGCTGCTGGTGCTGCCAAGTCCACAACATCAAATCCTACTATAGGAGGTAAGCACAAGCCAACAGTTCAAATATGTGCTGAGGATCCCCGAAGTATTTCTGACTTCTTCTGATCCCCACATTTTCACAGGTACACTGTTATCAATATCCAAATGAGCTTATTGGAAACCAGGTTGCATATGTGGATAAAGCCTAAAGTTGTTACTCTGATAGAAGCGGAATGTCACCTGTAAACAAAGTATGTCCTTAGGAGCCGTACATCTCCCCAGGTTGGGTCTAAAGAACGGTACAAACTCCTGCCTACCTGACTTCTCTGTGTCCCTGTGGACTGAAGCTTCTTTCTGTATCGTTTGTGCTAAAGTAGCAAATTCAAGCCCAGCATGCCTAATGAGAACACCCTTGTTCTGAAGTGCTCACAGTGAGACACAGTGAGAGATGTGGAAGTCTTGCTCAGTGTCAGAGGTGCTGAGAGCAGCTAACTCTCTTCCCACGCTGGCATGGCTCCCCAATGAGCACAGACTTCTGAATTTCCTAAGTGTGCGCCAACATCCCCAAGCTTGATAAGGAATGAATGCTACTTGTGAATAAAATACGAAGGAAATTTTCAGTTTAGATCTTAGATTTCTCCAGTACATCATCCACTCCTTTTTCTCCCAAAGAACAATAGAATAGCTGAAGTTGGAAGGGACCTCACATAGTCCAACCCCCTGGTCAAAGCAGGATCAGTTAGAGCAGGTTGCTCAGGGACACATACAATCAGGTTTCAAATATCTCCAAAGATGGAGAGTCCACAGCCCCACTGAGTAACTTGTTCCAGTGTAATGACCACCCTCAAAAAAATAAAAATCTTTTCTTATTTTAAATGGAATTGTCTATATTTCAGTTTATGCCCACTGACTCTTACAGGCACCTTTACAGATCTTCTTTACTCCCTCCCCCCACCCTCAGGTATTTACACACATTGATAAGACCCTCCTGGAGCCTTCTCTTCTCCGGGCTGAACAATCCCAGGTCTCTCAGCATCTCCTCATATGACACATGCTCCAGTCCTATTATCATCATGACCCTTCGCTGGACTTTAGTTAAAGGTATAAGCATCAGGGGTTTATGTGAAACTTTTAATCAAAAATTCTTTTTTATATAATGATATCTTTTTCAGTTATAGATTTAGTCAGTAATACCTTCCAAGACTAAAATAGAAGGCAGTTGATCCTGTCAGTGATATCCCTAACTTCAGTTTTATAAGTTTCTTCATGAAAAGCTAGATCCAAGGTACCAATGTCAGCACTGCCCTTCTATTCTAGATCTTTCTTTCTTTCTTTGTACCAAAACAGTTCTTTCTTCATAGCAGTTTTGCTAAGTCATTCCTTAGCTGCTTCAGACCAATGTATTGAGCAGAGTCAGCAGGTCAGATGATGACAGTGGGTGCAGAGTAGCTTAATAAAATGATTAAGGCTTCAGCTATAGCGTTGCTTCTGCATTCTCATCCCATAATACTCTGTTAAATGTCACAAAGGTTCCTGATCTGCCAGGCTCCTTTCCCACAGTTGCACTCTATCATTTAGTGACTTTTGGGGCAAACAAGCTATATTGATACATACACATACGTATCCATAAAATGCTTTTCTTCTCATACGACTAAGCAGTTTAAGTTGTAACAGAGTGAATACTGGGGGAAGTTCTGCAGCTGTCGTTTTGCAAGTCCTATAAACTATTGCCGTTTGTGATATGCCTCCATCTATATAAGTGTCACTGACCAACAGTAGGAAATACAGTGGAAAATACTGGCTGTATCATGCAAGGGCAGTGTTCTGGGTGGTTGAAGTTTAAGCTATGGTGCCCCAAATCAAAACTTCAAGCTTTTTAAACTACAGCTCTCTAGTTGTGACACAAGTCTATGGAAATATGCAGACATGCAGCTCTGTCTTAGGAATCAACCCACAGCACAGCCTGAATAGGATGCAGTTTAAGTCTTGTACCAAGAGTACATCCTAGTTCCCTTGCCAAAGCAAACAGCTCAGAAGATTCACAGATACGTCATTCCATGATTTTGAAGAGAAGTGCAAATACTATTGCCATAACTAAAAAGCTATTAGCTTTAACCTGCAGTCTTGGTTACAGTCAGTTATCACCATCTGCTGTCTAAATATTAAAGTTCTTATGGATGGAATATTTGAGGAGCATATCTGGCATAGGAAGGAAAATAACAATAACAACGATAACAATAATAATAATAGTGCGATAACAACAAATGGCAGGAGAATATGTATTCACGTGGAATCTGACGTATAAAAGAACCTCTCTGCCCATAAAGAGATCAAATTTTGAGGGGCTGGAGATTTCCAAATAATCTGCCTTATAGTGGATTGTCTATTTATGTGCTAAGCAGAATGCTTTTATTCCCTCTATATGATTTTTCATGTATTTGCCAAGGCATTTCGGAAGATTGTATTTTTCACACTGTTTCTAATCTTTTAAATCAAAAGTAAAGGAGGTAAAAGAAGCAGATGTCAAGGATTTGATATCCCTAGTAGGGGAGATATATCCTGCTTTGAGTAAAACTGTGAAATCAGCTGTCAGAATTTAACTTCTCTCTAGCTGCAGCATTGCAAGGGCGTGAAGAAAGCTGAGTGGTTGCTGATGGTTTCCTTAGATTCCTCTGCACCTAATCATACAATACCAGAGGCTTCCATCATTGCAGGAGCTGAATTTAGTGACAATCCATAGAAATGCCTTCTGAAAGTCTGTCCTGAGAATTACAAGTCCTTAACAAAGCAAGGCAGCAAATTGAATAGGTTCGTTCTTCACAGATCCAAAAGCTGGTTTGCAGTTAGTGTGTCTAACCCTTTCACTTTAAATCTGACATTATTGCTATCAAGATGCAGAATAGGCTTTTCAAGGACTGTAGGTTTCCTCCAAATTTCAATGACCAAGAAAGAATTGCATCGTTTATTTACTATGTGGTTGGGGGCTGAGAAGGCTAAATGCAAGTTTATCACTTGTATTTTCACAGTAGATTTTTGCTTCAAATTCACTGACCCATTTTAACTGCAGTAGAAGGTCACTGTTGCTAATTTACTCTCATTCATTGGTCTCAGTGACAGAATTTAATTATTTCAGCCTAGTTCATAGTGGGAGAGCAGCTGCACCACTTAAAACACTGTAATGAAAACCAGTAAACCTCACCTTGTCTCAGCAAAAAGGCTAGGAATAGAATAGTTAAACTTATGGTCTGTAATGTCAACTCCAAAAAGCCCCCTGTGCATTACCTTAATAAATGGGAGATTTCAGCTGACTAACAGCTGTGCAATTGTTATTTAGGTCTAAGCCAACTCTTAACTACTATCAATGGAAGCCTTCCTAAAAATTGAAGAAGGTGTTATATTGAGTACTGTAAGTATAGAGAAGAAGGAATTCTTTGAAACAGTATCCACAGCCTTTGAGATAAGACTTGCAGTGCTTTTTAGAGGCAAATGTGCTTTCACTCGGTGTAGGAGGGATAGCACACTGAAGCCAGTGATAACTGTGTGGGTTTAACTGCATAAGACATTACCAAAGAGAAGGATCTGTCCTATTCATTACTCTAGGACGATTAGTGAAATAAGAGGAAATCCAAACGAGCTGCTAACTCTTCTTCCACATAAGCATGGGAATAGCATGCTACATGGCCCAGCTGTACTGGATAAGAAAAAAAAAGCCACCTCCAGAAAACAGGGCAGGCACAAGGCATTCCTGGCTAGCGGGCCTAGCTTCTCAGCCTGGCTAAACTCACCAGAATCAGCCCAGGTCTAAATTAAAGAAAATGTTCCCCTGTATAGGTGTCCGCCTTAATAAACTCCTCTTTTATGGACTTCTGTCATTTGTGGCAGAAAAAGGAATGATAAAAGCTGTGTACTGGAACACTCCTGCAAGAATTCCCTTTAGTCCAGAGTTCCCTGTGCAAAATCTAGAGCACTCTCTCTTTATGATGTTACTCTTCCACTTTACATCTGCCTGGCTTGTGAAAGTAGGATGGTGATCATAGAGTTGAGGTCTCACAATTCTTTTAATACACTTAAATTTGATTTTCTGTATTTCTGTCTACCTTTTTCATTTTCCACTTGCTTATTCTTTGGTAAAAGGAAAATTATCTGGGAGCATTTGTGCAAGTTGGAAGAAGAGTTTTATTTTTAGCTTCTACTTTTGAAAACTTCTGGTTTTATCTTCTGAAACATCCTTTTTTTCTTTATTTTCTTTGGCCAAGGCATGTATCCAGCTGTGAGACACGGTACAAATCTAATTAAAATATTTTATTCATAAAGCTCTAGTTTATTGAGGAAGTCAGATATTACATATTATTTGGACATCGCAAGTATTACAGAAGTGACAATTAACAAGTGAAAATTTGTAGAAAGTGTGAGACATAGTAAAGAGGAATACAGGGAGAAAAATATATAAATATGTTAATCATGATCCAACCTGTTGTTTAACAACATATAACCTTCTTTTGTAACAGAACAACTCTTTACAGCAAGATTTGGCATGGTATTTGGACAGGGGAGAATATTTGAGTTGCTTTTTTATGTATGAATGAATGATATTGTCTCATCATCAAGGTACTAATAAATTTTGAGCGTCAAATCTTAAAAGTGGCTTGCTTAAATTGTCAAATTTTGTATTTATCAGTAACTCTTTTCTTTTCTTTTCTTTTCTTTTCTTTTCTTTTCTTTTCTTTTCTTTTCTTTTCTTTTCTTTTCTTTTCTTTTCTTTTCTTTTCTTTTCTTTTCTTTTCTTTTCTTTTCTTTTCTTTTCTTTTCTTTTCTTTTCTTTTCCTTTCCTTTCCTTTCCTTTCCTTTCCTTTCCTTTCCTTTCCTTTCCTTTCCTTTCCTTTCCTTTCCTTTCCTTTCCTTTCCTTTCCTTTCCTTTCCTTTCCTTTCCTTTCCTTTCCTTTCCTTTCCTTTCCTTTCCTTTCCTTTCCTTTCCTTTCCTTTCCTTTCCTTTCCTTTCCTTTCCTTTCCTTTCCTTTCCTTTCCTTTCCTTTCCTTTCCTTTCCTTTCCTTTCCTTTCCTTTCCTTTCCTTTCCTTTTTTTCTCAGAGAAGATGAGGATGAAAAGGAGACATTTACCCATCCAAGATGTCTTTAAATATCAGTGCATAGTAGCTCCTACGGCACATTACCTTGTGATTTGTCCAGTCTGTTAATCTAATCAATTGTAGTTGTGCGGTTATCTATCTTGCAAGACTCCTCACCTGAAATACCATCAAAATATTTTGTAATTTTACTATTTAATTTGAAGTGCCAAACCTTCCACAGATGATTAACTTTACAAAGCTTCAGCATCAGCTTTCAGATACCTGAGGAAGGGAAAGGAGGTCTGTGATGCTGGTGTGAAATGTTTCCCTCCTTCTTTTTCCTGCTTTGTCCTCAACTCTGAATGTGCCAGTAGGATGAAAGAAGAATGGACCATCTTTCTGATGCGGTTAACCTTCCCCGAGATAACATAGTTTTTAAGCACAAAATTTACTTAGATCAAAACTCTGTATGAAATGTGTTCAACTTGGTCTGATGTTGCTGATAAGCTTGCAGTGACGGCACTGTTGTGGATTTGTGGAGATAAAAGTCATTGCTGTTACAGAAAAGAGAGGTTGTTGGATACCCTTATTGAAAGAATGCATTGCAAATGAAACTGAATTATAAGAAAATTATGGATCACAACAAAGTTACTGGAAAGTAGTTTCCAAGAATTTCCAAGATTATTTTTAGAGGATTCTAAAAGTCTGAAAGCTAGAAAAATCATACTAAAGTAAAGAAGTGAAGTAATTTGAGAATATGTTTGTAATAGTATTAATGCATTTGCTGTCTTTTGTACCTTGAATATAATTTGGAGCTGTTCTTTTATTAACATTGTAGAAGTTCTGTTTATAATTTGTTGTCAGTATATTTGACAACATATTAAAATTCATAGGGTCCCCACCTTTTCACTCATGGGTAGAACTGCTTTATTTTATCCTAGATGTTTTGACATAGGAAATAATTCAGCTGCTTTTACATGAGAATGCTAAATGTTCTGTAAACAGCAATTACCAGGTGGGCTATGTATGTTCATGCTATTCACAAAACGTGCCAATAGACCAATAAATGCAGGTTTTTTGATTAACTGCATTTGTCTTCTGGGCTAGTTATCATCAGTTGCTCATGAATGACTTTAAACTTTCAATATGGCCATTTACACAACAAAAAAGATTTTTTTCTTCATCTAGCACTTGTTTGTGATCTCTGGAAATACCCACTATAGATCATACTGGTTCAAGCTGTTGCTATCATAGATCTAAGTTTACAAATTGTAGTTTCCAAATCTAACATCTTAAGGCAAGATGTTTGTGTCATTGGAATAGAGATTTAAACAGCTTTGCACGTGTAGTGCACATGCAGCCTGGAGTATAGTTGTTTGTGGAATAGTGACATAACCTCACAGTCTCAAAAATGGGTGAGCACTTTCATGACTGCTGCTGAATAAGTTTGTCTAAGCCTCGCACAGCTGCTCGCTCACTACACCTAGGTGGGATGGGGAAGAGAATCAGAATGAGAAAACTAGTGGGCTGAGACAAAGACAGTTCAATAAGTAAAGCAAAAGCCACGCATGCAAGCAAAGCAAAACAAGGAATTAATTCACAACTTCCCATGGGCAGGCAGGTGTTCAGCCATCTCCAGGACAGCAGGGCTCCATCATATGTAATGGCTACTTGGGAAGACAAATGCCATCACTCCAAATGTCCTCCCCTTCCTTCTTCTTCCCGTGGTTTTATATGCTCAGCATGATGTCATATGGTCTGGGATATCCCTTTGGTCACTTGAGATCAGCGGTTCCAGCTGTGTCCCTTCCCAGCTTCTTGTGCACCCCCAGCCTGCTCACTGGTGGGGTGGTGTGAGGAGCAGAAAAGGCCTTGATGCTGTGTAAACACTGCTCAGTAATAACTAAAACATCCCTGTGTTATCAACACTGTTTCCAGCACAAATCCAAAACATAGTCCCATACTAGCTTCCATGAAGAAAATTAGCTCTGTCCCAGCCAAAACCAGGACAAGTGATATTCTATTCATCCATTTTTGGAATTCTAATTAACTGAAAGGAAAATGATCACTTTCTATAGTGGAGCATCAGATTCATTCCGAAGCTCTTTGGGGAGAGGCACTCCCAATAAGCATATTATTTAAAAAATTGTCCTAAAATGAGTGCTTTTGGATACACCAGGGTTTCTGCTGATGTTGGAACTGTTGTTCATCGATTGAAACTAAATTTGTGGGGGTTTATCTCACTGAATCAAGGCCTCAATACAACATATTTGACATGAAATAGTCACAGGTAATTCAGATACCTGTCTGATTTGGGGGTGTCCAAGTACTTTCCTTGGTAAGGAGTATCAAGAGAAATCACATCTTTTTCTGTGGTGCGACATATATTTACTTTGAAAGTGTTGTGACAAACGCATGGCTTTGTTTTACTCACAAATCTTGTAAATTGAAGAGAAGGCTCAGAGAGCTGTTTTATGCCATTTTGTGACTCTTTGCATAACAGCACTGGACAAGAAGAAATCACTTTGTACTGGATAGGAAATCAGAAAGATTGAAACACCAGGCAGATCTCCTCTCATTTCAATGGAAAAATAAGTATTCTCATTGCTGGGGAGCGAGCACTATGACATTCATCCTTTAGCCATCTTTAGACCACGTTTTACATGTACAGTTCATAGTCATTAGGGAGACTCAGATGAACCAAGCTGAAATAGGTGTTCCGGATACTTTTGTCTTCACTCATCTGAAATCAAATAAAAACTCTCATCAGCATATCATGTTCTGGCCTTGCGTCCAGCTCCATCTTTTCTTTCCCCATATGGATAATGTCTGGCCAGGAAGGAAGTGACTGTGTTGTCAACTGCAGGAATGAAATCTGGCCTAATGGAAACTTGGTTGAGTTACTTCCTGAAAGCTAATGACTAAAGAGAGCTTTCCAGGAGGAGACTAAGATCAGCGGAAGTATTGACCAGTGAAAGACATAACATCCTAAAATACCCGTAACACAGATTTTCAAAAAGCTTTCTTCTGTTGCTGTGCAACTTGGGGACTGAGGATTAGCAACGTTTGAAAAATCAAACAGGTTTTACCTTCATTCACCTGATGTGGTCTCTGTTTATTGATGAAGAGTCTGACTAGCCCCACTGAGCCAATATAAGCTTGTTAGGGGGTATGCAGGTCATCTGTTGAAACGCTGAGAGAACAACAGCATTTGAGGAGTCACAGTGTCCCTTCTCAGACGCCACTGAAAATCATCACCTTCTAATATGAACAGTTTCATACTCTTGCTTTCCAGTTCAAGGTTGCTCTACAGAATGTAGAAGATCCTTCTCTTATTTTCACTTCTCTGCACTGATTCCTGAAGGAAAGGCACTTATAAATAGGCTGATTCATGACTTGATTGGATGCAGGAAATATCTAGAAGAGAAAAAGTAGGTGTATATCAAGTAGCCACATGAAAGGTAAATAACAGTAAAGTTCAGAAGCTCGGTCAACATGGAGGACAGCTAAGCAGTCCAAACAATTTCAATAAAAATTTAGCCATACATCTTGGGATTTATATTTGCAATTTGTAAATGTTTGATTTGCATTTTCCTTGCATTTCAGAAGAAGCCAGGCTTGGTGTGACCTCTTCCTCTTGAAGAAAATCAAGATTGCCTTACTGTGTCTTAAGTAGTTAGTTGGAATGGCACTGGTTTAACCAATTAGTATACTATGTCACAACCTGTTTCTAAGAGAAAATTCAGTGTGCATCCAGGAAAGTAAATTATATTTCCTTTTTTGACGTCTTTCTGTTTTCCAACCCCCCTTTCTCCCACCTAACCATACAAACTTAGAATTAGGCCTCCAAATAGTGTTACTGCATTGTTTAATCTCTTTCACACTGCATGCAGGGATTAGCTGAGATGACACAATTTCTAATAAACTGTTGCACCGGTAAACCTGGCTTGAAGAGCAGATGTAAAAATCCTGCTGGTTGTCGTGCATTTAGGCATTCATTCATTCATAAGAAAGCACACTACTGTGCATATGTGGGATGGGATGTTTTGCTATGCCAAAAGTGAATCTTCATGCTGCTGAATTTATGCATTTCCCACTGCTACTCGAAATGCTTGTCTGAATGCTCAGGCAGGGGAGAGCACTCTCTGTGGAAAATGCTCATCTTCTGTTGAAGTCAAGGGGTCTGACTTGTACTCTACTCCTTATTCATTGGCAATTTGCAGCCAATGTTTGCTTTATCGTCACCAATTAACGAGGAAAAGATTGTGGTGCTAATTTTTGCTTCAATGTGACGTTATGAAACAGGTAATAAATGGCAAGAAGAGAGGAGAAGGGAAGAAGAAAACAAATCAGAGACTCCACAAAGATAAATGTAATATCCCCTTCACCCTCAAGAAATGAAATTATTCTGACAGGGTCAGAGATTCTGCTTGGCAAACTATCTTAAATTAATTACCTGCTTGACATTTTAAAGGAAGGTTTCAGATTGTAAATTTAACCCAGACAAAGCATTCTTTTTAATCTTGTCAGTATGCAAACTACTTTGCACTGCAGTCTGTAAATTATTTATCAGAGAAACGACCCCAAAGGGTAAAAGGAAAATTGTGAGTATTTGATCTTGGGTTCTGCAGCCTGATGCACTTCTCTACCTTAGATCTGTACCTGTTGCAGTTGGTTAATTTCTCTTTGTTTGATGTTGCTGATATTTAGCTCTCACGTTGTGCTTCTCTAAAGCCTAAATATTTTTTCCGCATTTAAAGGTATTTAAATTGGTTCTAAAACTGTATTCCAGCAAATAATTGTATCTACTTTCCAGGAGAAAAAAAAAAGCTAAATAAAAGGGACAAAACCACCTATCTTTTTGTTCAATAAGCTTTCATTAGAATAAGCATGCAGTATCCACAGCTTTTGGGTTTTTTCCTGCGCTAGGGTGAAAATACAGTCTATAATATTGAGTAATCTGCAGAACATGCGTTTTGACTTGTAAACTGCATTAAAACATTAATCTTGTAACAAGTCGTGGAACGTTAATGATGAAGGGTGGTGACCTGGGATAAAAATACCTTGGAAGATGTGAGTCCAGAATCCAGTTCTGACACACTTTTTTTTTGGTGAAAAACCACTTAATTTTAGCCTCCTAGTTTTTACATGAAGTCTATACAACTTCTAATTTCCTATCTCCCAGTCTTTTTAGGTTTCAAGATTGTTTATTCAACAGTATTTCATACATTTGGTATTACTGCTAACAGAAAAGACCTCTAAGTGCAATTGAAATGTAAAAGGTAATTATAATTCAGGGACCAACACAAATCGTAACGTAACCTGACTAATACCTGCTCTCAGTTGAACCTGTTGCTTAGTTACTCTGGATTTCTACATAGACCATAATTCTCTGAAGACATCAAACAAGTAAGCATCTGATATTTAGAAGAAAGTTGGATTTGGAAAATCATCAGAAAAAAAAACATGGGCCAATTTTAAAAACTTAAGAATGTTAATGCTACGATACACGTTTTTCATTCTGAGAACATTTGTTCCCTGAATGTACATTGTTAACTTTTGATGCTTCGTGTTTCAAAGAAATTCCAACATTTTCTTTTTTATCGATACGCAAGATGAACTTTAGCTGAGCTGAGTGGAAAAGTCAGTAGAAAATCTATCAATCTGCAGAGAAACATTATAATTCCTTTCTGCTTCTGTCCTGTAGTATGAAAAATTATTTATTTGACCTATGGAAGTTTTTGCATCTTGATGTGACCTGAAATGAAGCTGATAAAAATGTTATTCCGTTCTTTGGTTTAGTACACTGCCTAATGTTTTTGGTTTATAATTTTTCATTCTTTAGTGAAGGGGTTTTTTCCTACCAACATGCTTTCTTCTTCCTTTGTGTCAGCAGTTGAATGTTCCAAGAGCAAGACATGAGAGACTTCATAAAAATCTGTCTAAGCAAAATGTGGATGAGCTTTTGTTTTACTATGAGGTCCTAATGAAGTAAGTCAGTTCTGACAGATAATTCTCCTTTCAAGAAATATTTGTCAGATTTCTGCTTAGGTTTCTAAGTAATCCCAAGACTTTTGGACTTGCCTTCAGTTTCCTCTGGTAATAAAAAAGTGCTTAAAGTCTTTGTGACTTGGTAAAAGATTAACTATGCATGGCATAAAATCAGGGATACTACACTAGTTAATTGCAAGCCTCCTCAATTTAAGGCCTCACTTTATCCACTTTTCATCTGTTTTTACCATAAAACTCCCAAGAAATATTTGAAGGATTGTGTACATCCTCCACAATCTATTTATCTACCTATAATTTCCGCTTTACGAATTCTTATATCCATACAAAATATATAACTAAGAAACTGAATACTTTTGCTTACTGAATATCCCAGGTCCCTCTTTAATGAAGTGTGAGCTCTAGTGGTCTGCACATACATTCTAATTAGGGATTTTGGCTATTGTTTAATTATGATAATTTCCACTGCACTTTCTATTAATCTGATTTCATTTTTCTTCTCCCCCCAGCCCTTGCTCAAACCTACTGGAATGTCAGTCCTGGGGCTGTGATCGGAGACCATCCTAACAACAGCTGCATTTCAAAGTCTTCTTTCTACTTGAAGTTTTTTTTACATTTCCCAACTGATTTGTGAGGGTGGTTAAGACTCATACGAGTGCAAAGAATTACCTTATCCAGATTTAAATATTATTTTATGCTAATTACTGAAGCTATTCTTTCAAGATAAGTAAAACAGACGCTCCTTGATTTTTATGTATGTATCAATAGCAATCAAACTTTGATGTTCACTGTCCATGACTGCTTTTTGATCTGCTCATGATGGAATTACCTGCGGGACTTTTTCAAGCTGTTAAAATACATATTTTTTGAAGTCATAATGAATAGACTGTACATTCTTCGTGTCCTAAGTAGCTGAAGCTGAACACTAGTAATGAAGTAATATAACTACCCTATCAAGATATGCACTGGTGGTCTTGGCTGTGTTCCCAAAGTCCAAACCATTCTGAATGAAACCCACCCCTCTGCAGCACCAGCTAAACCTTACTTGTGTTCTGCTCACTGACACACTGGCCTTTCACTGTTGCTCTGCACAACACAATGTGTTCAGACCTTTAACATTTCTAATCTATTTCATCAACTGTCTATCTTCTTTTATTTCCCTGAGTGCATTATTATGAGATTCTACTATTCTGATTTGTACTGAAATAGCATTTGTATGTGTTTGTCTTGTTCTTACACAACCTTGCATTTTCATTGACCATCTTTGTACTTTGTTCTTTCATGATGACTTTTCTTTACCCTTCACAAAGGTCTGATACACATATTGAGATTTACGTAGTGCAAAGCAACTACTGGGATTGCTCTGGAGCAGCAATAGAAGATCTAGCAAACATTCCCTCTCTGGGCTGGAGTGAGGTGATACTTCATGTTGCACAGGAAAAGGGGATGGCACATGATTACCATTCTACACATTGTTAGTATTCCTGGCTTCCCTGATGGGAAGTCATGGCAAAGTGTCCACACTTGGATTCCTCAAAATTTTAGTCAGAGAGTGAAAATGTTCCTGAAATGTGGCACAGTTCACACTCATCACTCAAACGAGTGATGCACAAGGGCAAAGCTCTCCTTTTTCCCAGTAGGTTTGTATGTAAACCTGAGGCATTACATAGAGTTTTAAAGTATATTAGGATTTAGTAAGCAGTTGTTTTAATACTTAAAGCCTATGGTTTGGGTTTTTTTGTTGTCGGCTCTCATTTACTGTGCACTTTCCCCACAGAACTGTTCCATTTGCTTTGCCCGTGTTCTAACAATTTGTGGTGAGAATAGCCTTCAAAACACAGCATCCCTAACCATCCAGTGTACTTTCACCTTGGATAAGGCTTATATTTATTTTTTAATAGAGTTCACTTCGTTTCTAACACATTAAACCTCATTATGAGTAATTTCCCTTGTTATGAAAAGATTTCATTAATTGTTCCATTCAAAAATGGTTGTCTCTCAGGATGGGTGTTATAAGGGAAGTGTAATGGATAAGGACTTTTTTCTGCGTTCTGCTTGAGCATTTCTTTTTCTTGAGTGCTTAGTTTTGCTGCTTCTGTGTTTACTTAAGAACCTGAAGCTAAAATAATTAGTAACAGGTGGCTGAGGTCTTACTGATAATCTGCCTGCCTTTTAGGTATACTTCTATAAAAGGTTTTCAGTTCCCATGTTCTGGTTCTTTTCCATATTTAACAGGCTGTAATGAGAAAGGATCTTGTATGGTATGTTACTTAGACTTACTTGATTCTAGGAGAGGTTTTGTTTTAACACTGTTAGCTGACTGTATAACACATTTTACCCTTTAGTAATAACAAACTATTTCTTCATGTTATTTAGGGATTTTCATGATATTTGTTTTCTATGGCCTGATTTTCTAAGGATATGCTTGCATCGATAGTTTATTCTATGTTTTCACATGTGTTCTTTCCTGATTCTGCTCTCAGGAATTTCCAGTGGACTTTCCTGCACCAGCTGTTCACTGAATTTTTCAGATCCTTTTCTGCTGATTCTGGTGATGTTTGAGACAGGTGCTGAAATTTTTATATTTTTACTTTTAGGAGGTCTTGAGAAGTATGACTGTGTTTCTTTAAATTTATGTATAAAGTATGTTTACTTAAAATGTGGCATCTACATATCTGAGCTTCTTAGCTATCGAGCCATGAATGCAGTAAGAACAAGAAGTCATTCAGCTGCGCATGATGGGCTGGATATGGTTTATTGACATTTATGACTGCAGGTAGGAGATTGCTACAGCTATTTGAACACTCAGGCAGGGTGGTCCTACATCAAGACCAAGACGGAAAGCCAAGATTATGAAACCATCCATGCAGCTACTCAACAGCCAAGTGGTTTTGACATATGCTAGGGATATATGCAACTATAATTCAAGAGCCCCACTGTGCCTAGCTCATTCCAGGGGTTTGACGTGTAGCTTTCTACATCCCAAGATATTAAAGAGGTTTTCTTTGTATCTTTTATTGGAACCACTTCATTTTCTCTAAATACACACTTACTAAACTAGTGAAGCTGACATGATGTTCTAGTGACTGAGTTATTCTCCTGGGATGCTTAAGGACACTGATTTGGGGGCACTGACATTAAACCAGATAGTTACTGGAATTATTTTTATTCTGAACCAAGTGCCTCAAAAATAAATGTTTTGGAATCTCTAAAAAAAAATTTGAAGTTTTAGGGTTGGCCTTAGAATGTGAAAAACAAAATGAGAAGTTCTTACTGTTCTTTTGTGGAGCACGGGATAGCTCACATTTGATGAGACAACCTTGCGCTGGAATCAGCCAGCAGGACCTGTGCTACAGAGTGCATGTGGCTTTGCGATTCCCTCTATTCATTTAGTGTAAGCTGCACCCATCTTTACATGGGAAACCAATTTCTATCCACTTTTAGCTAAGAAGTATTCCCAAAAATCTAGTTTTACAGGATGGTGATCAATGAAAACATGGGGGAATGTTTTAGAACAAGTATGACTTGCTGTCCTTATTCAGGTTTCCATTAAGGTTAGTGATATTTTCCAACCACATGGTTTGAGCACAGAATTCAAGACTATTGCTTATACCATATAGGAAATACAAACCACATATAGCAGCTATGTACTTCTGCTCTCCTCTCTGGATATAATATATCTGATTTATGTCTGTTCAAGATATAAAACAGGCAGAGAGGTAGGCATCTTGGGGTTTGCTTTATGGCCTAACTCCCACACTGTGTTAATAGCTTTTTATTAAACAACCATCCAATCTTCTTCTGAGTTTATCACATATAAGAAAACAATCCTTTTTAGCAATGGTCAACTTTAAAAATAAATTAATGGGACATTTTAAAGGAACAGCTCAGTGTGGAAAAAAGTTAGTAATGACATGCAAATAACATCTTCCTAGTTATAGAATGAGATAAAATAAAGCAGTCTGGAGAACTACACAGGAACAATTACACCTAGTAAAATGGAAGTGATCTAGAAAGAGATAATAATGGCATACTCCTATTTCTTGATGTAAAATATTATTAAGAAAGATTATGGTGAATTGTCTTTCACAGTTCAGAGAAAAAGATACTTACACAGATGCCTATTTAAATTAAGAATCAAATTATCATCTTGCAGTTCATTGTGAAGTAGTCAAAATATTAGTAGATCATGCTTTTAATATGAATGATTCAGAATAGGAAGAACAAAAACACACTGCAGAAGAATGTTAAAGTAGTTATTATTTAAAGTTTTTCATGGAAACACTAAAAAATATTTTATTGCAAAAGAAAACAATGATGAAAATAATGTCAAAGATTAAAAAAAAAACCACAGAAAATGCTTATCTTTTTAAAAGATTACAATCTTCTTACACTTCATTAAGGCAAATTTTAGTTGTTTTATTTTTTTTGGCTACAGAGGTCACAAGGCACTAAAAATTGTATTTGCTGTTTAAAACATCAAAGAATAAAGAGGCTGTCTGATCTTGTGTATAAATAAGTCGGTTCTTTAGAGCAGAAAATACAAGGACATATCTATAAAATAAAATATGAAGTATAATATTTAAATATATTGGGCTTGATAGATATAATATGTATAAATATATTAACATATATCTTATAAAAATATGAATATGACATATAATATAAAACACAAAATATATTGGTCTTGATTTAAAAAAAAAGAAAGGAAAGAAAAAGATAACAGATAAAATACAATAGAGACAGAGTGGGAATCATACCAGAAAGATCTTTCCAGCTGATGCATAACTCAGACTTATTGCCTCTTGTTGGTCATAAACTCTTTCTGTAACATGTCTGGTTAGGAGCAATTAAATGGCAATGTACTCATTGTGCTTTGTTGATTAGTTACTAGACCATCATTAATCTGTGACACCATACAGAGCTTTAACAGTTACCCAGACTAGTGATATATTTGCTAAGGATAGAACAGAATATGTGCTAGAGTTGCCATACATTTATAAGAACATATTTTCAGCAGATAATACCTGTGTCAAACTTCAGTGCTTTAGCTGGAATTTGCCATTCTATTTGTGCTGCCTCAGAAGAATTTATGGTGCTGGAAAAATATAATTTGGGTTTTGCATAAGATTTTTAAGCTGTAAACAGTATCTCATATATATATATATATATAAAAAGATATGCTGAGAAATTATGAGAATGGAAATCCAGTTCCATTGGTTGATGGTTTACTGTATTGATCAAAAAGCCTTGGGCAAAGGTGCTTGATTAAGGATGTGAGGATCTGTACAGGGGCTGTATATGAGAATTATTTTTAGTTTCTTTGTAAAATTCTGTCCTAAATTGAGGAAGATAGGACTGGAAAATCTGATCTTTAAAAAATCTGCTTTGGATATGGCAGACAGCCAGGTTCTCCATGAAGCACATGTCATTTGAGGCCACTGAGTGGCCTGGTGAGACTCCTTCTGAAAGTCCTCCTTTCTGACCAGCTGGAGAATAGGCCTGTGAGTGCTGCTGTCTCGCCAACAAGGCAGAGAACAAGCCAACACAATTACAAAAATCTTCAGGAGTAGAATATGACAAACTCTGTCATGCCTGACGAGGAACTATGAGTGGGAAACGGGAGGCAAGCATCATAACAGCATCTGGCAGAAATGTTAATCTCCTCTGGCATGGAGTCCTCCATGGGCTGCAGTGTGGATATCTTCTCCATCGTGGTTCTCCATGGACTGCAGGGGGACAACTCTTACAGCAGCCATTAGCATTTTTACCCTTTCTTAAATATGCCATCATGGAGACACCACCTGCATTACCGATGGGCTCAGCTTTGGGCAGCAGCAGTGGGTCCATTGGAACTGGTTCTATTTGACTCGGGGCAACCCCAGGCCACCTCTGCAACTCCTCCACTGCCAACATCTGGACATGGACACTCTGTTTTCAGATGCAGAGGTCTGCATCCTGCTTTACTCAAGGTAATTTATTCCCACACAACCCAATTACAGAGCACATCTTCCACATTTCCGTGCTCTGATCTGAAACTATGCTTCTCTCTTGTTTAGGTTATATTTCCCATTCAAAGGGGAAAAGAATTATATTTTGTTTCTTTTACTCATTCCTTTTCTTCCAGTCTGAAGATTATTAACTGAAATATGGAAGTGCATGTGGGTAAAGTATGTGGCCTGAATGTTTATAAACTAGAATCAATTTCTCTGAAAGCTCTTCATATATATCTGAATGGCAACCACTTGCATCATTTGGTGATGGCGTCAGACCTTCTACCTAGATAATAATTTCCATGTCTTTTTCTGGAGGCATTACTGCAAGCTGGTTTTAAGCAATGTTTCCAAGGCATAGAGATCTTCCCAAGTGACTTTAGTGCTCTTTTTCCTGTATTAATATGCTTTTTTTCATTATTATGGTTGTTGTTATTATTTTCTGACAGAGGCTGGCAGAAATAGATTACTAAATAGTAAACCCAGTAAGTCAAGAATTTGCTCCTAGTCAGAAACCTGCATTTACTACAGAAATATCCTAAATTTAGTTGGGGAACTGTTGTCCTTCTTGATAAGCAGTTTGTAGAAGACAGACACGAGTTTGCAAAGAGCAATTCCCTCTGCCACACAGTTTGTGTTTCTTTTCCCTGTGCTGGAGATACTCAGTTAGCTCTCTAATGTTGGTGGAGTAAATAGAAATTGGTTTAATGGTCTTTGAAAAACATAACTTTAAAAGAAGATGTTGGATGGTATAGAGTTATTAGAATTATAATAATAAGCACATGAGAGAAAAAGCATTTCATTAAACACGCAGAAGCAGCCTGCAGTCCTGAGGGGATGGACCAGAGGTGAGCTGCATGCCTTCCAACCGTGCGTTTAGCTGGAGAAGTTAGGGGGTCGCTTGCTGCCTCCACTTCTGTTTACTCACTCATTTCCTTGTCTGCGAAGAGCCGCAGCTCTTACCGGCAGTGGGGAACGTGTTGCTCTCCCCAGGCGATCCTGCTACAACATGGTAAATACAAGCCAGACTGCCACAGAATATGGAGGTCAGTGAACCAAAATCTCCCACTTTCTGAATGAGCTTCTCATCACCCTTATTGGTGGCAGTGCTGTTACTGCTTAGTTACTGCTCCAGTAGTTATTTTAAAAAGAAAACCACTGCAGGTATATTTTGCGAGGGGCCCGTCCTATTAGTTTGTGTTGAACTTGCCCTGTGAACCCCTGTCAGATCAGACCCATCTCCCATGGTTTTGGACTCCTACTCAAGCTCAAGGAGGAGCTGCCCACCTCACTGCACGGGCTGAGTGAATTCAGCTCAGAAACAGGACCTGCAGGTGCCTAGAGAAAAGTTATATTGGACAGGGAGCCTTTGTTTGATGTGGGGCTATGCTGGGGATATTTCGGAAGTCAGCTTTGATTTGCAAACTCTGGCTCCACCTAGGTCCGTCTTTAAGCTCCTCTATCGCTTACAGGATTTAGCCCTTAGGCACATCTGAAAATTCTAGATGCTGCGCTGAACCCCTTGTTTCAGTGTCTTTGCCTCCAAAGTAAGATTTTCTTGGAACTGAAGTTTGTTTTCTAGTGCTTTATTTTTATGTTAACTACCAGGAGAAAATGTGATTTTATCCAGAAAAAAAAAAAAGATATGTGTATGTTAGACCTCAGAAAAACCTCTGAGGATCCATTTCAAACTTCTTCACCGAACTAAAAGGGCATAAGATGTGATTAGCTAGTATAGAGAGAAAGCTGAGGTGGTGTTTAACAGAAATACTTGCTTTAGATTTGCAGCATGTTTGGAGAACAGCCTTGTGAGTCCCCTGGGCTTACCTTCATTGTTTCACTTACAGAGCCTGCGGCTGCAATTAATTCTGAGCAATGTGTTACAGTGCGGGGAAAGTGGGGGCACAAGCAGGGGGTGACAAAAATAAGCATAAATGAATCTAGGTATTTTCATTACATTTTGGTAGCGAGCTGGGAAAGAATAGGAGGAAAAAAATATTTGTCTTGTAAGGGACATAAACACAGTATTCTGTGCCTGAGAAAAAGCATTAGAAGGTTTGCTGAGAGCAAAGCATCTCAGGGTTAGGCCTATGATGAAGCTGTGAGGAGGCCATCAAACAATATTGGTGATCCTGCTTTGAAATACTGCTAAATATCATGGGCAAGAGACAGGTATTTTATTTCCTTAGTGTCTCCCAATGAAGCTGCTTGCTTTGTCTCAGGACAGCTTTGGGGTGGTGTTTCTGCTGGAGCTTGGAATGGACATTAGTTGTGGGTGGAAAGCAATGTACTTTTAATTATATGTCAGATTAAATAAGTTGTTTTCTTCTATTTGAGAAAAATCAAAACTGAAATTTAAGTTGTATCCATCAGTTTTGATTTTTTTTTTTCCTCTCTTCTTTCCTGGTTTGCCTGGTGAGGTATTTCAAGTCTTCCTTGAAGTAAATGTAAGTAACTTTTCCTTGTATTTCATAATATTGTCACTCACATGAAGTTTTACATTCTGTCCAAGCCGTGATCAAGATAACCATTCCATAAATGAGTTCACTTTCATTATCATTATCTATGGTAGTCACACACGGTGATGAGCTGTGAGATAAGTTGGAGTGGCAGACACCTCCTACAGGTTCCAATGGCTTTTCCTGTGAGGTCCCTTGTATCCTGCTGATGTCTCAATCTGTTTCTCCCCAAGGGTCATGAAATCAATTTGTTGCCAGGAACCTTGTCAGCCTTGTTCTACTACTCGACTTTCAGATTTGCTGTGACAACTTTTTTAGATGAGATGTCATGATCATAACCTCTTTTGATTATAGGATCCGGTCAAGCTACAAACAGACTGTGCTTGGAGGAGCAAAATGCCCAATATAGTGCTCTCGATTAAAAGGCTTTTGTGTGCAGAATCAATTGACAGAGTAGATGAATAAAGACCCTCATACTAAGGCTGAGTGGTGGAATCTCCCCCTTTGCCTGGAATATCTGCAGAAATTCTGACAATGTTGTCTATTATGCAAGGAAATAAATAGAACATTTTCTGTGCACAGAAAGGTCCAACTGCCTTATTGATGCCCCTGGGATCAGCTTTGGAAGGATACATAGGACTGCAATAGCTTTTGCAGCTCATGGGAGGCAAAACATGATATTTACCCAAGAGACAGTTTAGGGACCAATCTCCCAGCAGAACATTTTCATTCCTATGGGACTAGAAAAAGCATCAGGCGTTGTTACAGTCCAAATATTGTTCTGTCATTTCTGCCTAGATAGTCAGCTGATGCCATTCAATATAGTCCACTAAACCTATGTAACCTGTAAGTAACTACTGACAGTTACGTACTTTTTGTACATTGACCTTCCGAATTGTTTTTGCTCCTGTTCAGTAGCTGCCTTCTGGGAACTTTACTCAAGGATCGTGTGCTATGGGAAAGCTTTCTTGAACAAGAAGCTCAAAGGCTTTTGACATGCTGTGGTACCCCTGCCCTCATACCGCGTGAGTTTATTCTCTATTTCTGGGGCCATAATTTAAACTGGTGATGTTTAATATATTGAGAAAGCATAAACATCCATGTTTATGTGAGAAGTTTATGATTACATCCAATAATAAACTATCAGATTCTTGATTTTTCAGTTTTTTACGAAAAAAAGAAATCTATCTCATGCAGATTGATTTCAGAAGAGAAAAAGCTTTGCCTTTTCTGATGTTTCAGAAATAAAAAAAATATTGTTATATATGTATATAAATTTATTTATATTTAAATATATGTATCTATTTGTATGTACATATATATATATATACACATATATGTATATATGTATGCTTTTCTTATTTTTACCTTCTTGATCTCCTAAGGTTAAAATAAAAACCTAAAGGAAGGCAGAAACAGAAGAATATGGTAATAAAATCATTATTTAACTAGAAAAATCTATTTAAAAAAAAAAAAAGAAAAAAAAGTCATTTGGAAACCACAAAAAGTCATGGAAAATTTATACCCATTGTGTTAAGCCCTGTCATGACCTCTAAGTTTACTTTGCATTTTCCTTATGTTCTAGTGTGAACTTTTCTTTTGAAGAAGGCTCTTACAATGTCGGTCATATAACAGCTTGTAATTTATGCAGATGTTGACTAAGAGCTCTATCTTCTGAACAACAGAAATAAAGCTATTATTTCAAGGCAGAAAAAAACCTATTTATTTTCTGTGAATCTGTAGTTTTTAATTCAAACACAGAGAGACTGGAAGATAACACTCAGTTCACTTTCAGGCTTACCAAATTGCAAGTCTATGCTTTCAATTATTCAGTAGCCCCGAACTCTTGAATGGTAATCTGTGTTTCTTTCAGCGCTATGAAAACAAGCTTGCTGCTTTGAACAATCCAAATCAATAATTCTGATGAAGATACAGTCATCTTGAGAATGGAGGGAGGTGAGAGAGTAGGTCTGAGAGGGAAGATAAGGAAGAAGCTTCAGAAGAGTGTTAGTACAAATGTAAAATATGAATCTTATTTACTTTGGACATGCTGACTGATTTGCTGTCTAAAGCATACGCTGTCACTAGCTACAAAATTATTCTCTCCTCATAACCAGTTCTTCTGTGACTGAGGTGCTCTGTTTGCTTTATTAGCTCACACTGAAGCATGCATCCTCTTGGGATGCTCCCTCTCGCTCCAGTGTCCCAGATATACTGCTCTACTCACATCCAAAACTACCTGTGCTTCTGCTCTGGCAATCTGCAGAAGCAGGAATGCCTTCTCACAGAACTCCCAGACCTAGATCATAGGAGATCTGGGTTCAGACACTGCATGGGTGGACAAGGAGTTGCATGCAGATCAAATCTACACTGGAATTTCAGCATGTCTAGGGGTCTTTATTCTTGTGGTATCAAAGAGGGTGATTTGTTACTAGAATAGCTTAGTATATGTCACGTAGTTAGAGATACAAGTTCCTCCTACATCTACTTGGTCCTTCAAAAGGCTTTTCAGATCTTATACCTGATGTCCAACACTGAAGGGACCAATTTATGTTCTCTCTCCATGTCTTTACTCTTTAATTCCTTGTTCTGCAGAACGGAGACAGTGACACCTCCATTATATTACCCCTCGTCAGCTAGTAGGACAAGAATATATGTTTTTTAAAAGTATTTTTTGCACCATCGAGTATGATGAGGTTCCAGTCTTAGCCAGGGATTCCAGGAAGTGCTCTGCATGCATAAATAGTGTAAATAAAATGTGGCAAATAGCATCACAAGAGAGAAACAATTGAATAACCACCTAATACACAATCTTGTCTTAAGCAAGACAAACAGAGGCTAATCACACAAGTATTTGGGACAGACTAAGCTTTTCTGGGAATGACGCTGTTAAAAAGAAAGTGATGGCAAGACAAACTGATAAGGATATAGTTTCCAAGCTCTTTAGAAGACACCATGCTGGTCTTTGATGCACCTGGACCAGCAAAGGTACAGTCTTGTTATGAGTGTGAGTGGTGTTTAGGCACCAAGACAGCAGTGGCGTACAGGAAGGTGTGGATTACTTCAGGGTATAAAGCTAGATAGGTACTGAACTGAGCTATAGGATGGGACTTGTGATTTGAGACATCTTGTCTGATGAAGAACAACAACAAAAGTATGGGGAGAGCTCACTTCCTGCCAGATTTATATACAGATCTCCCACTGACGTGAATGGCAGGTCTGAACACAGAATAACATGCTTGGGGAAAAAAATCAGAAGGTCATTGCTTAGAAAATACCTTTAAAATGAATTTAAATGCTATCCTGCTGTGATTCATCTAAGGTTTGATCCAAAGTTCATTAAAGACCAAGGGAGTCTCTCCACTGGCTTCGGTGGACTTTCAAATCAGGCACTAGAAAGGATGATCATTTCTTCTGAGAAAGCAACGTTTTGTTGTGAGCCAAAAATGATGCTTTCTTGTAATTTCCTTGAAATGTAAAAACAAAAGAAGTCTTTGACAGTACATTTATAAACCCAGCATTTAATCTGTGATACGCATTGTTTATGTCTATGATGGAAAATGACATATAATTCTAGTATAAAAGCCGAATCTTTCTGTAGATGCGTTTGTACATTGGAGTCACCAGTCTTTGCCACATGAAGTTCTCATATTGTATATACTGACTTTAATCCATATTGAGAAACACAGAAATGTCTTAAAGAAACTGCTTTTTAATACTGTCTGAATCCAAGGATAGCTAAAATTTAATGCTTCCAATTTGTGTAATGTTTTGACTATGGATATATAGTTTTATTTCCTTCCTCTCTCTGTTCAGAAATTAAGATGAAATAATGTTACTTTTATAGACAAAGTGAGTGGGTCAGATTCTCATGGAGTGATGCCTTCTTAAAAAAGCATCCAACTTAGTATTTCTTACTGTGTATTTTTATTATGATGTTTCTTGTAAGAGATGTGTGGGTGAGTCACATTCCTTTATACTCAGTTGCACTTGAGATACTGTAGTAAAATCCTTCTGACTTTCTTACACAATTAAGTAGCCCCAGTGGGACTTCCTTTTCCAGGTTAACAGCAGCTTTTTGTGTGAACATGCAGCTTCACTGTTTGACAGTCACTTAAAAAAAGGTCTCTTTGAGTTACATTTTTCCTCCTTCTGTTACAATGAAAAGCTTCATTCTGTACATTAACAAGATGTGCTGGAGCAGATCACATGAAAGAAACTTTTTAAACTGAGGAATATACAGCTGCTATATTCCTCTTAGTGCTTGACAAGATATGGAATACATCAATGATCTTGAGATTTCCATCAGCGCTTGAGAATAGGATGAAGAATGATTTCTCATTAATATTCTATGAATAGAAATGTGAATCACTTAAAGCGAATCATGAAAATCCCGCTTATTTTGTGCTGTCACAACTTGTAGGGAAAGCAACATGCATTACACACAGCTTATGTCTATACAACTACCGAAAACTGGCAAGGGGACCATTTTCTGGCCCTGATGGCACATAAAAGAGCTCAGATCATGTTCATTTGGTTAAACTTGCCCTCTGCCCAAAAATGAGTCTCATCCATACTGCTGTTTGGGAATAAGTCCTAGTCAAGCCTGTCTCTTGAGATGTGCTCAGGCATTGTCCAGGCAGCACTTGCTCTCCCAGACCAAAGCCTTGCCAGAGACTGTACAAACAGCTGTGGACAGTCACAGCCCCATTCTCAATCCATGTCCTGACCGTGTTTCATTTACTGATACAGATTCATCCAGAGATGATAACAGGAAGAATCAGACCACTCTGCTAATAACCAGTGGTGGTCTGCATTTCCCAAGTCAGCTATTTACCTAAGTAAATATAGATTGTGAAACAGGAGTTTATTTTTTGAAGGAAAATTGTCCTTTTCTAGGATGAATGGTAGGTGATTTATTTGAAAGAATGATGAATTATGTGGCTTACAGAAATTCGTTGTGCTAGCATTATCTTCTGATGTTATGTAGGTTGAAACAGATTCTTTTACAGCTAGAATATCACAGAAGCCAGTAGTACCTATATGGTACCTATGCAGTGGAATGCTGAGGTTTGGGGACACTTGAATTTTATTTCCTTTTTACTGAATCATGGTGTCACTTACACTTAGCTGAAAGATATTGTTCTCCAAATACGCATGAAAAAGAAAAGCAAAAAGTTGTCAGCTATTTTTACCTCCAAATAACCTACATTGATCACAATCTATATTTTGTCTGAGCAGCATTTCCTCTGGGATTTTTAGGCTATGTCTCTTTCACTCCTTAATTAGTAGCTCAAATATGAGGCCTGAACCACTCCGCCTTGAGAGAAGGGTGATGTTGGAGCAGTCCAGAGAGATTTTCTTCTCAGGAATGACAGAAGACATTCTAATGAATCATCAACAGCTTTTAATTAAATAAAGAAATCTGCCAGAACAGACAGAAAAGTTCGAGTGAATTGTGCAGAGTCCTCTTACTGCCTTGTCACGGCATCCTGATTCCCCCAGCCCACCAGGGTAGGATAGTGGAGAGAAATGCAGTCCCGGCTGCCTGTAGCAAAGCACATACTGCCTTTGGGCACCGTCCGAGTGCCATGGTGTGCTTTGTGTTCTGCTACACCGAGCACTTCATCTCGGGTCATGGGGGAAAAGACAGTAGCTCCTTGCACCTTTTGTTGACTGACTGTACATGGTAGAGGAAGAAGGGTGATCTGGAGTTTTCCCAGGCTATAGTGTTACGGGAAGGGTGAGAGAGGGTATGAACATAAGGATGTAAACCGTATCATGACAATTTCTGTTTGGTTCAGGGAATGAGCGAATTTTAATTCCTGGTATGGATATAGACTCAAGAGTTGGGGACAACAGTCAGATCTCTATACACAATAATTAGCTTGTCACAGTTACTATTATTCAGGGAGTTAAATATAAATTTGAAGATAGAACCACAAAGAAATTGAGATTCCTAACTAAGAATATGATCCAGAACTACAGAGACAATAAATAGGACATTGCTGATTTCAGATTTCCAAGCTAGACATTTTCCCAAGCTCTAGAAATAATACAGCAATGTAGATATCTCATGTTATGACAGACAACCTTGAATTGTACTACTTATGCCTTGAGCCATTATGAGACCACCACCTCTTTTTGGCTTAGCATTGCTTCTCAGGTGAAGAGGTTTTTATGCAGCCACACAGATTCTGTTTCTGACATATGTCCAGACATACATTCATTGCACATTCATCCTTTGTAAGATGAACTTTGAGTATCTTAGAATCAGAGAATGGCTGACACTGGCAGACCATCTGGAGATGGTCTGCTGCAACCCCTATGCTCAAAGCCAGGTCAGCTGGAACAGGCTGCCCAGAATAGTTTGGGTTTCAAACAGCTCCACAGCTGGAGGCTCCAGAACCTCTCTGGGCAGCCTGCTCCAGTGTTCCACCAACCTCATAGTAAAAGTGTCGTCTTGCAGAATGTTCGCATAGACTGAAATTCAAGAATGTTAGAAAATTATAAAACCACAAATGATAGACTCTTTCTCCAAGGAGGGTTTATTTATGCAGTAAGAGTAAAAATATGTTTTGCCCAGAAATGCAAAATGGATGTAGAAAGACTGAGGGGACAGAAAGTAAGATATCAAGAAGAATTAGATCGATTTTTTCTTTCCTCTGTTTTCTGACTGCTGCAAGAATTTAAAATTATCACAGCCCTGCATTCCTTATTCCTAAAAGAAGATGATTTTTTTTTATTTTCTGGAGCACACGTTTTTATTTCAAGCAGATAATATGAGTCGGGTTCTCTTACATTCATCGAAATAGAACAATAGCCCTAATTCCATTCTTAATAGCATAGAAATGCTGTAGAGAGAGGAATTTTGTTTCAGAATGGAGCAAAGTGAAAATTTGCTCTTTTGTAAATGGAAAAAGAGGACTATATCTACATTCTAAATTAAGATAAAGGAACAGTTTAATTTTAACTGTGAAACTATTTAACATTTTTTAAAATTGTATTAGTTTCTGACAAGTTTTCCCTACTTTTTTTTTCAGTTAGAGGTGTTTGATATAAATAATGCGAGTTTGTAAATAATTATGACCCAATCCAAAATGAATTTGGGGGGGAGGAAATTTATAAATCTGTTAAAAAAACCTACTAGTTCCTTGAATAAAAGTTTTATTTTCACTGTTACTAAATCTAGTTAGGAAACACAGGAACAATTTTATATATAATGGAATAGAGCAGGAACATGTCCACATCACTTAGTGTATTTATTCATTCCAGCATGTATGAAATAAAATGAAGGAATATGATTTTGCACTACAGGAAGACAGAAGTGCTTTTCTATTAACTATCTGGAAGTTCATTATCAAGACCTGAACTAAACTCTTCTGCTACATTAGGTTGCTTCGTCCACTTCTAAAATACCTTTGAAAATTAGATGGTTCATATCAGAATGGATTCCTGTGAGCTATTAAGAATAAATTATTGGATAAGGGAATATCAACTGTCTAGGCAAATCCCACTAATTTAAAAAACACTTACCTCTTCTAGTTAATCAGATTAATACTCTGAGAATATAAAGATTTTTCAGGAACTGTGCAAATGATAAAATTTGGGTACAGAAATTACATTGCTACAGCCTCATGCAGGTATTCAATAATGAAATTGGGACTTTTGTTGACAGTCTGGAATATTTCAGACTCATGGAGGTGGTCACTGCAGTACTGATGCTTTTAAGGTGACTTTATAATCAAATCGATACGATTCAAATCCACGTTGAATGTAACTATGAACATGGAATCTTATCTTGAAAAGAAAAGAACATAATACACACCATGTGCCCTCAGTCCATGATTGCCTCAAGCACTCCAAGAAAGGTGCAAGCTCCCTGTCTTCCCCAGACCCAGCCTTAAAATTCAGGTCGAGAAAAGCAAATAGAGAGCTGGTAACTAGGAATGTTTTTTATTTACCTGTATGGTCTGCCTTAAAGTTCAGGGCAAGAAAGCAGAATGAAAAGCTAGGAACTAGGATTATGTATTTACTTAGTTGTGTGTGTAGTTGTCAGTTGAATATACACCTATCAATGTAAGGCATTGCACACTGCAGTTGTAAAGACAGTTTTCCTCAGCTTTTGCACCACAGAGAGCAACTTTTACATGACAGCAGTATCTCTATTCTCATTCTTCAAGTTCTGAATTACTTTTTCTTTAAAAAAGGCACCCTTCGTAGGACACGAATGGCCTTTGAATGCCAGCTCAGTTGGATCTGAATGAAACTAGACTTTAATTCCCTACCACAGAAAGAAGGAAGTCGAAGCAGGGAGGAAAAACAAGGTTTTGAAATGTGTCTTGCATTTATGAAGGAACTATAGGAACCACATTGAGAAGATGATCTTTAGTCTCACAAATAGAGCCAGTAAATCTCCCCTTTGTTTATTAGGAATGAATCACTGTAGGATTCCTGGGGAAAAAAAAAAAACAAAACAAAAACAAAAAACATTGAGCTTTGTGTTTGGTAAGGGTACAAAACCTCAAGTCGATGCACAAAGGCCACTTAGCGCATACTTTGACTGCTAGTGCCACAGAGTCATGGTTGCTTGAATGCCAAGACATGTTTTCAGCAGAGGAAAGCAAACTCACCTAGCCAGCACAGTAGCTCAGCAGCCTGATGATAACACTTGAGAAGATTGTGACTCAAGACGGGGAACCCTAGATTTGGTCACAGATTTATTATTTTGTGTCAAACGGCAGGGGTTTTTTTGCATCAGTCTCCATGGTGATGAGTTTGACTGTCGCCCCTGGGACAGCACTGAGCACGGTTTTACAAAGCTCACTTTGGCAGATTTACCATCACTGCTATGTATCACAGAAATCAGTGACAGCAAGCTGTTGACACACTGAACTGCAGAAAGTCACTATCTTCCCATTTGAATTATTAAAAAAACCCATTTCCTCATCTGGTAAGCCATCTGATCTGCTAATTACTGGCAAAAATGTTTCCTGTCAGATGTTATCTAGACAACTACAGAATACAAGTCAGTCCTACTTTTGCCAAGGCAATTAAAAGAGAGGTGACCTAGAACATATCAAAAACTGTAAAACACAATTTGCTGCTCTTTTACTTGGTCAAATACCTCAATCTCTGCCTTTCCTTTTTCCTCATTATCTGAATTATATGGTAAATCAAAGAGGGAGAGGTCAACTGAATTAAATTAAATCACAAATATGTGCAGGAGGGTGAAAATTGGATGTCAGTTTGACTGTCAGAGCTGATACTATGGCATGTCCCAGGAGAACGCAATAATCTGGAAGAGCGTCTGGCAGTAAAACATCAGAAAATTGTTTATTTAATTACATAAATATAAATGTAGACAGGCTGAAATCAAGGGTGTTTTCATTCTGCTTTTGGTAGGATGATGTATTTGTCTCTGTGAATCAGGATTTTCAGCCACCTGGGATTCTCAGAGAAGAGTGCAACTTTTTATATGATTTGCTAGTGCAATTAAAAAGTACAAATTTGCTACCATGCCAGGCCTTTCTGCGGGACTGAGAAAAAAGTAGCAACTGTGCAGCCTTTGCTTGAGCAGAGAAGTCTGAATGCATAGCTTTCATAGCAGTTAGGTGCTGAATTTGTAGCTGAGCACAAAGATCTCTGACAGCTTATCTCCCTCACAAAACCGTTAGGGCAATCTGTGCTGTTACTAGATTGCTCTATCAATTACAGAAGTATGTATGTACCTTTGAACTATACATAATATGTTTGTTTCATGCATTTATGTTGTTATATGAGCATACTGAAATGCAAAACCTTAGTGACTACACGAGCCAAGCTAAATGTGTGTATGTTAGCAGACCAATACCAATGCGTGAGGGTTCTGAACCTATCAACCCCTCCTGAACTTTGGACTGTAAGTGGAATTTTCTCTAACTGTGTAGGTTTTAGCTGATGCCATCTGTTCAAATTGTAGAGGTGAATGCGTCTGGTTAAACATTCCTGGAGTCTGCAAAACCTGAAAGCGTATTGAGAAATCAGTATATGGACTCCTGCATTGCTGAATTCTTAGACATGATGACAGTTTCACAGAACACAATAAAGCTTTTTCAAAATGTGCCATTTGTTGTGTCTGTGATGTTTTTTGAGTATGATTTGTACACAACTACTCTTGATATAAAGATGGATAATACACTTAACACCACATACATTTTCTTTCCCATAAATATTTTCAAGATTTTCTTATATGAGCAATCTCATAGTCTTGTAAAGTTTAATACAGTGTCTTGCATATTTTCAATGTAGGTAGAAAATACAGGCTTTTAGGGCTTAAGCAGAAGAGGTGCTCAGCATGTTGTTATTCATATAATTGCTGAGGCCACTAATGCTGGGAGATGTGATCATAGGCAGATGTGAACTATTTTACACATGCAAATGGATTTGAAAAATCACTTGGCATGATTATGATGGAATTTGCACAAGCATGACCACAGAGCACAGCAGGCATAAATTATCTTGCTTTGCAGTAGTCTCAGATTTTAAGTTTTATCCGACACTGGAAATGCATTTATACCACGCTGAAAGCAATCTTCCATCATATGGTGCAGAATTAGTTTCATTTGACATTGCACTGTTTAACTTCTGGAGCATTCACAAATGTGAAGTCTGTATGTGTCATGACACATAGCATTTAACAGGCAAAGAATATACACATGCTTCTGTTGTGGGAAATTTATGCATGCAGGTTTTCTCTGGCTTTTTGAATGGCATTTGGGTCTGGATTAAAATATCTAGATGGAGATGCCCATATGTGAGCTAGGTGTCTAAACTCCCACTACAGGCTGTGGCAACAGGGAGCTCAGTTCTGTCGCCCACACTCAGCTGCCTGGTGTCATCCACGTGGTGCTAGTATATGCCCATCTGGCCTCCATCAAAAGCACAGATCTCCTACAGATCTGCCACCCCTGTGTGGTGGCAGGGACGCATGAGAGTGTCTCAAATGTCACCACACAACCACCTTTAGGTGACACCTATATTCAGAGTCCTAGATCTCCATTCACTGCAGTGGGAGCTTAGGGAACCATCTCCCATGAATAAATCTGTATTCAGATACCTTTGTCAGGCAACTTGATCTTGAAATGAACTATACCTTTAGTATTTTGATCATCTAAGACAATATAAATTAAACAGATGAAAAAGCAAATATTCAGGTTCAGTCCTGTTGTAGTATATCTCAAATTTTCAAATGAATATAGCATGTTTTCTTACATTCATTAGTATTTATGGAAAAAGTATTTCCCTATCCCTTTAAAAAGATTTATCTCCTACCGAACTTGACTAATTTATGCACCACATGCATTTAATAGATCAAATTTAATCTAAAATTATAGTAAAAGAGACGAAAACCAGAAAGCTTTACGTTTTATCTTGTTTTCTGTCATAATTTTTGTTATGTTTAGGAGGTACTTCAAAATGGATTCCTGTAAGGAAAGAAACATAGACATTGTAGGTAGTGTTCATCTTATTGTCAGCAAATATAGTTCTTGCTATCATGACAATTTTGTTTGAATCTTGAAACAGTATTTCATAAATGAATATTCAGTAAAATTTACTATTAACCTGAAAGGGCAAGAGTTGGAAAAGATAAATAGAGCCACATTAGAAAGAGTTCTTCTTTATGTTCATTGTTTATTGTCTTTCTGCTGCAATGTTAAGTCAAAGGGAGGTGTTTCCTCAAAATAATATTTTAAATAAGCGGTCACTGCTTTTAAATATTGCAGCTGTTGGGCTTTTCCAGATGTCTTCTCAAAATATTATCTTCCTTTTTGATCATGTAAATATGTTAACTGTTTCTCTAGTGATCTCTAATGGTGTTTACTGAGATATAGATCCCATAAAGGCAAATGACCAGTTCATCATGAGAAATAGCATCTTGTGGTTGCTGTACTATCCACCGGGATCAACAGAGAAAGAGTATTTCAAATTCAAACACAAAATCTATATGCAAGCTAAATGTTTACTAATAATCAAAATCTGTCTTTTCTAAAGCATCCACCAAGCCTTAAAAACACAGGTTGGACAAAAGAATCCCGCATTTACTCCAGATCATTTTTCTGTTTTAAGAGTAAAAAGAGAAAAACTTATTTCCAGTATATGCCAAACTTACAATAATGAAAAAACCTGAACTTTTTGTATTTCCATGTATCAGCAATGTACAATTGTAATTAAAAGGATTAATAAACTTCCTGAATCTCAAAAAATGAATAAGACTTACACCTGACAGTCTTTGAAAATGGTGGAAAAGTGACCTTCAGAACTCCCTTTAATTTCTGTCACAGAATGGAAGGATCTAGTTGAGAATCAAAAGCCAGCTCTGCTGTAAGGGATAAACATCACAGTTAAATCTGTAATACACCGTACATGTTTGTTACAGAGAAGAAATCAACTCTAAATCAGGCTTCCATTAGAGACAAAGAAATGCAGCATGTAGATGGATAACTTGAATCAATACAGGGGATGTAAGTGTTTTACTGAATAGGAGGATTCTACTAGCATGAATGAAACACTTCAGCATGTAGCACCTACTGCTGCTGTAGGCTCCCAAAGAAAACTTCCACTATTGTTAACAAGAGCTTTGTGAGAGTAAGGATCAGCTCACAGAAGGTAACTCCACTGGATACGTTTAAATCGGAAATTCCCACAACTGCTTTGCTTCTGTTGTGAACTACAGACATGGGGGTGAAATTTCAGTGGAAGTGTTTTATTTGTTGGCTTAGTAAACAATATGGATAAATTGTCAAGGCCCTGAGTGTATCAGCAGTTTATATTTGTCCTGTAACGACTTTCTGCATACTTCTCTTTGCAGCTTCTGCCCCCTCCTCATCCCAGGGCAGTCTTGATCTGCCTGTATTCAGGATCTGCTCTGATCTGATGCAGATGTGCCACCTTGAATGTGACTGCCATGAAAGCAGCTCTGTTGTGAGAAGGAGCTGGGAGAAACATCACTCTCGCCCTCCATCTGTGCACCCTCTGTGCATGAGTCAGGAGCTGCATTTAGACCACCTGTAGTCCTTGCCCGAGATCCTTGAAGGCATGCTGTGCCCAGCCTTGTGCCTGGCTTTCTCACCTGGCTGGCTGGACCTCAGACCTGCTGTGTCACTGCCAGTGTATCTGGCCATTCCTGGGCTATGCTAGCCACACTCTGCTCTTCATCTTCAGGCAAGGTGACACTGGACCCTGTGCTGGGGAGGGCACTGCCCTGCTTGCCTTGCTGTTGTCATGGCTTTTGGCTCCCTCTCCTTTGCAGGGCAGCTCACCCTTAATCCTCTGTAACGTGAAGGCGACAGGCTGTGTTTTTAGTTATCTTGATTGTGGGAAGTGCTCTTGATTATCAGATGCTCAGAAAATAGGTGTTTGATCAATACTATAGACGTCACAGGGCATTGGCCAATAGATTCAAAATGTTCCTCATCTCATTACGGGCAGTGCTTGATTATTGGTGTCGATAATCCTTACCTGCATTTATTCTTATTAACTAGGCAATACAAGCTTAAATAGTTTTAAGTGATGACCACCTCACTAGAAGAAATGTTCTGCAATGTCAAAAGAATACCCGTTAAAACTTTCAGAAAAACAAGCTTTTACTAACTGAGTGGTCTGAAATTGTCAGTGTCATTGCAAAGGAGGAGAAAGAACTTCTTACCATTTAAATTACCATCTAACTAAACCAGAACTCTAGTAATGACACTGTAGTATTAACTATAGTATGACACTGACAGCAGGTTGAGGGAGGTGATACTGCTCCGCTACCCAGCACTGGTAAGACACATCTGGGGTGCTGAGTCCAGTGCTGGTCTCCCCAGTACAAGAAAGACATGGACATACTGGAGAGAGTCCAGCAAAGTAACATGAAGATGACTGGAGCATCTGTCATATGAGGAGAGGCTGAGAGAGCTGGGACTGTTCAGCCTTTAGAGGAGAAGGCTCCAGGGGGATCTTATCAATGTATATAAATACCTGATGTGGGAAGTAAAGAACTGCCCCAGACTCTTCTCATTGGTGCCCAGAGAAAAGAGAAAAGGTGCAACCTGAAATACAGGAAATTCATTGAAACACATGGAAAACCTTTTTTATTGTGATGGTAATCACTACATGGAAGCAGATTGCCCAGAGATGTTGTGGAGTCTCCATTCCTGGAGATATTCAAACCCCAAATGGACACAGCCCTGAGCAACCTGCTCCTAGATGCCCTGTCTCTGAACAGTGGGGTTGAACTTCCCACCCCTCCAATTCTGTGATTCTTCACAACTGTCCAGGCTCCTTCCAAAGTTGCTTAGATCGTAATAACTGAGATTCTTTGATAGGCTACTGCTATCTTGTTTATAGGACTATTGATTTCTTTGTAGCCATCTCTCCTTTTGCTATACAGCATTCAGAGTTGCACCTGTATGTATGTGCCCTTCGACAACAAATAAATGTTTCCAACCCTTTCTGCTGAAGCCCTCTGCTGTGAATGTTACTCAGCCTGAAAACACTTGTGTTCCAGTATTCCTCTCTGCTTGCCACAGGTATAACTTTCCTTCTGATAATTTTCATCAAAAATATTTCCTCCATTTTTCTCCCCAGCACTTTATTTTTTTCTTCTTTTTTATTTTCCTACAGCCTTCTGACATCAGAGCGGACACTTTGGTTCCTCATTCTTTCTGTTCCCTCTAATGCTGTGAAACACCAAGCCCAGAGTCATTCTTGGCAGCTCTGGATGGTATGCTTTACTGGAGCACTGTAAGATCAAGTAATGAAAACTTGGTCTGGAACATTCCTTCCTGAACAGTAAAACAGTATCTGTGTGTTTTCTAAGAGCTGTGAAAACAGATGGAGTCAGAACGAGTTTCAGGGAGGTTTCTGTTACTTCAAGTAAAAAGTCACTTCCCTAAAAACAAAAAGAGGTCACAAAGTTTTCCCAAATTCAGTATTACCACTTCTTGTTGATACTGCTATGGATTGGCACACAGGCATTTTATTTCAAGTGTTTTTATGGTTTTGTCTCAAGCTAGAAAAAGCATCAAAGGACATTTCCAAGGTTGCAACAGTGCTGACAGTTAAACACCTGATTTTTGTAACATTATCAGGCAACAACATCTGGTACAATAATCCTACAAAGTACAAAGCAATTTTTAATTGCTATTATGTATTCTGGAAATAGTGGCCTAATTTACCACAGGCTAAAATGAAAATAATTATTTTTGCATGGGTCAGGAAATGGGAAATAAAATCAAATACTGAGAGCTGATATTTTTCACCAACAATATCCCTGCAAGATGAGATAGGGACCACTTTCTTTGTGTTCCCACTTCAATAGCTGATTGCAAGAATGAAGATGGACCTGCTTATTTTTTTTAACAAAAGCTTTTATCCTCCCTGAATTCATGGCATAATCATACCTCCGAAAGAGCTGAAACCAAATCGCCCTGAAAGATACTACATTCTTACACTGGGGCCAAAACTGGGGAGGGAATCCTATCTCCAGGCAATATGTGTGCAACCAGAATGCGACGAATGAGAGGAGATTCTGGCTTCTCACATCGCACAATGTTGGCAATTTGGATAACATCTGCCGCACAACTGCTTTAAGCTGGGGTTGAGCAAGGGTGGAACCTGGTTCATCTGCATGTATTTCCTCCTCTCCTTGCTTTCCCACACACACCTTCACCCTTCTCAGCATCCTCAGCATTCTTGGCATGAAGTATTCTAAATGTGCAGGGATTACCTGAGCAAGCTGAGCTTGCCAGTTCATGCAATGATGTACACTAGTCTTGGAGGGAAAAGTGAATCATGTTTTGTTCTGGACTGCAGATTTCAGCTGTGAACAAAAAAAACATGTTATCATCTCAGTCTCACTTCAGGCTTTGTACCCATATTACAGGTGTAAGGCCTTTTACACTTGTAAGAGATGACTGGGGAAAGGGAATGTAAATAAAAAAATGAAATGGAACAAATTATAAAGGGAATAAAACTGGTAAAGTGTGTTGTGTTCTGGTTGTTTTATAGGTTTTCTTTAAAACCTGTATTAACATGATTAAGCAAAAAGTTTAGTGAAAAACTAAGGTATCACAAAATAACTCCTGTCAATTATGCTACAGTACATATGTTGGCAACACTGATATGCGGATAAAAAATCTATAAAATACATCGAACAGCTTCCTGTGGGATTGCAAAGTCCTATCCTTGCCTGGCAAACTAGGTACAACTTTAATAGTGTTCCCATGGCTACCACCGTGCTGTGTTTGATAATAAAACTGAGACATCTGAAAAAAAAATAATAGGAAGGAGACACATACCTCTGCATATGACTAGGAAAGGGAATTTTACTAATTTGCATACTCAGCTTTATTCACTGTCACTGGTGTTGCAGTGTTTCCTTTCCCTTGATGTTCTTCTCTTTAGTACAGCTGAAGTACTACTTCACTGTTCACTGCAACATGCCCCTCTGAGAATCAGTGCCTCTGACTGCTGCTATTTTACCCAGCACAAAGTGAAATACGGACTACTGTTTCTTCTGTTAATTGAGGAAAAAATCAAACTGTCTGGTATTCTCATGAACAAAAAAAAAATGCAAAAGATCTTTCCTTTTGTCACTGAATACTTTTGAGAAAAACTAGGGATTGTGATTGTATTCCATTTTGCATTTTATTGGTTTTATTTGCTGAGGTCTGGCATTATGCTTGGTTTCATAGAAGGCAGAGGAAAAAAAAACTGCTGTCCTAGGGAAATCAAATGTGTATAAATACTAGGCATGTATTAATTTGGCCACTGTTGTACAGAGCTCACTGTTTGTGAATGTAAAGTCTTACATCAGTCTTGATGCCTCCCAGAGTCTTTCTTCAGAGCACTGATGTATGCCAGAAGGGCCTGAGAGGGATATGGATGTGCAGACATACTAACCATTTCAGAGAAGTCAAGATTCATGAAAAACAGGTGTATGGAGAACAAAATACACAATCAGGTTTGTTACTTATATATAGCTTAAGAGACAGTGAACTGGAATCAGCAAGAGCAGTGGCAATGGTACTTAATAGGCCTAAAGAGAATATGAAATTTAAAGTAGCAGAAAGTGGAGGGAATGGATAAAATGGAAATGGGCAACCACAGAAATTTTACAGCAGCATCCTGGATGAAGGTGCGAGGTGAAAGAACACTGTGGCAATTTAAGTAAGAAGTTACTACATTGGGATATCCAGATGGTTTTGGTAGGGAACATCAGCAGAGAAGAGAGACATCTCACCCATGAGTCCTGCTGAAAAACTAGAGGGGGATAACAAGGGCTAGAAATCAATTCTGAATTTTTGAAGCCCCATCTGAGAATGGAGAGTGTAAAAGAGAGTGAAGAATTAATGCAGGGAAAGAGAGGGAGATCTCACTTTTCAATGTGGAATTGAACAATGCTGTTATAGCTGTTACATAAACATGTATATGCATGCATATATTGACGTGAACTCAAGTATAAGAAAGATGAGGATAGAGAGACTGTGTTTTTTTGAATGACATCATCCAAGATCAGGAATAATATATAGAAGGTAAAGAAAAACAAAATTAATGTAAGTGGAGCCCCATGGGACTTCAGTGTTAAGTGCAAGAGAGGGGAGGAGAAGGCAATTGTAAAATACAGTTGAAGGACGTTTAGAGAGGAGCTAGGAAACTGAGGTGCCATGTAGAATTAAGGCAGGGAAAATGATAGGTTTTGCTGGATGTAGCCAATAGACTGAGATGGATGAGAGTAGAAAGGAGGTCTAAAGAAAGAAGAGGTCACAGCTGATCTTGGTAAGGGGTTATTTCAGTGGAGTGGAAATGGCAGAGAGCAGCTTGGGGGGATCTGAGAGGAGGTGTAACGCACAGGGAGCTGGAGCAGCCGACGCAGGCGGCATGCAAAGGGGCTGTGACAGACAGGAGGAAGCAGCAGCTGCCGAAAGACAACGGGCGTCACAGCAGGAACCGAACAACAAAATGACATATTAAAGGACAAAAAGAAAAGAAGAACATAAGTGAAATCTGGCTTGGATTAAAACTGATGGGTGACTGCAATTTAAGAGAAACTGGGAGGGTGGAAATGAGTGAGAGAAGAAGAAAGGTAACAGAGACAACAGAGATGAAAAACATTCCCATGCCAGAGGCTCTGGCAGAGGACAGACAAGATGTGATGTGTGTCTGGGCAGGGAGACTGGAGCTGAAAGGGAGGGAAACAGTACACCAGCTTGATAGAGGCTGAGTGATATCCAGTCAAAGTGTAATCCTTCATGCTGAGTTGTGTTTTTCCGAGACATGATACAGTTTAGCACAGCAGAAAAAGAGGAAGTTTAGAATATTTTGCTGTCATTTATGAGCAAAAATCTGTTAGTTCATCTAGTCTGTCCTTCAAGACATTGCTGATTTAGGGGCCATTAAAACTCAGCTAGGTATCCCTGTATAGAGCACAATACAAACAGACGAAGGTGTGTGGAGAGATGAAAGCGGCATATGGAGAACTCATTGAGAAATGCTTGCCTCTATCACAAAGTTTTCCTGTTCCATACCCAGGTGAAAACAAAGTGTTATTGAGCTTCTTTCCAATAAAAGAAACAGAAAAACTGAACTCAGAAGTACCCTTTACTCACTCCCCATCCACATGGAAGATCCAGATTCCAATCTGTGTTTGTGTACACACAAGCAATTTCTGCGTACATCTGATTGGAATTGATTTGGGCCATCTAAAAGACAAAAAAATAAACACCGAAGGCATATATCTACTGGAAGATGACATATAAAGCTTTCTTTTTCTTTTTTTTTTTTTTTTTTTCCTGGTGTTTTTTGAAGGGGTTTAAAATCTGTCCTACAGCCAAGGTAGCTAATTAGCTGTTGGACTGTCTGCCTTCTGCTGTTAGTACACCGAAGTTCATATTTCCTCTATTGCAAAAAAGTAGTGGGGACACAAGCTGCAGTTCCTGGTGACCCAGTACTGCTCTCAGAACAGAAATGTAGTTATTGACTTCACAGAAAGAGGATGACATCCCCAATACTTAGCAACAGAAGCAGTAATGAAAAGCAACATGTTGCCTGCAGAAACTGAGTATCAGTCTTGTTATTTTTTTATATGGCTTTTCTGATTGAATAAATAAATTTAAGTTTCATGCTATTAGAGCAGCTCTTTTCAAAGCATTCTTTCTACCTAATACTTCGGATTTACAGTCTTGCATCGAAATTAGTTTAACAGGGATTTTTTACAAGGCACGGAAATCAGCTTGCCCTTGTAGGCCAAGCAATGCGTTTCTTGTTTCCTGAGCCTGTCCAGCAGTCAGAACGTCCCCTCTTTTGGAAACTTTAATTAGAGTAACAGTTAAAGGCATAGACTTACTGTCAAGCCACTTTTCATTTCAAAATTATAATAAAATCAGAAACTTAAATTGGTTTTAAAGTTCTTATAACCAGTTAGAATTTTTTACTTGTTTGTAGTCTTCTATTAGTTATAACATTGATTATCTTACCATAAATTTCCCTAAAGATCATACCTACAAGATTTAGAAATAAGAAAACATAGAGGAAACCAAGAGCAATGCAAGGAATACACATCATCTTCCCTGCTGCCTGTTAGCTGGGAGTACTGCAAATCTATTGTCAATATGTCTTCTGTACTATTCCGTGAGGTTTATTATTTTAGTAAACCAGAAAGTCAGAACTGGTTAGGCACTTTCAGATTTTAAGCAAATCTCTCAGAATTATTCCTATGCCTTAAATAAAGATTGCTTTTGCATCCATATTGCTACTCTGAGGTGCTGAATGAGGCAGAGGTGGAGACAGATGTGTTGTGTTTCTTCCTCAGGTGAACTGGAGCACATTTCACACTAAGCAGTGGAAGTGACGAAAGGGGGTTCCTCTGCTCCCTCCCCTCATAAATCCATCCCTGATTGAATGTGATTTTATTTTACAGTGTACAGATATATTATAAAACAGTTTCAATTTGGAATTTTAATTGGTAGAGTCCAGATGTGCATACAAATGATGAGGAATTCAGCTTCTCATCTTTGCTCTGAAAAGGAAAACGTTGTCCTAGTTCTACTGAAGGGTGCAAACATCCCCGAGGAGGCAGAAACTTGCAAGTTGCAAAGAGATTAAGGTTATACTTAGACTGAGTTTCTAGAAAATCTTTTCTGGCTCAACAGCATGAAGATGAGTAGTTTCTAAAGGAAAAGGAGAACTTTCCAAATGGAAGATAAGCTAAATATTGAACTGCTACTGCAAAGCATAGTAGAAACCACTCCTTTGCATTAATTGTCCAAGTGATGGAAATATACCAGCCATTCTTTGAATCTTTAGTCTGTGACTAATTAATTCACTCCTGAGATCCCAAACAAAGTAACAGTCAATTAACTCTGCTGCAAGCCTGCTGCAGCAGAAATGATCTATATGAGCTACACCTGGAAAGGGTTAATCTGTAGATCAAGACAAAATAGGAAACACTGGAGGAATAAACACAAGAGAAGGACTGAAGATGTACTTGAATAACAAAAACAGATCAATTCTCCTGTGGATGTGCTTGCATAACCCCTCTTAGTGGAAATTACACACATGATACATCAACAAGAAAATACAACCTGAAGTTCATATTTTTCAGTGATAAGATGATCCTTATTTAAAGATTATAATGCTGCAATGTTAGTCACTGATCTTTACTTGTGGTTCAAGAAGAGGAATGTGGATTTAGAAAGAAGTGCCACATGAAGTAAGCAATTAATTATTTTTTGTTTAAAACTACTATGAAAAGGTGGAAAAGGCAAGCTAATATGTATTTAGAGATTGAACTGGAGTTAAAAAACAAGCGATGTTAAACTAGTGGATGCCAAATTTAGATCTTAATGGTAGCATGTCAAAAGGTAAAAGTATGTTATTTACAAGTTATTAAGATCCCAAATCTAAGTACAGATTTTAAATTAAATATAAGGTTTTAGAAATAGAATTCCTTGGGCTCTGATAAAGGTACTTAAAGACAAGAAATTGCTATATGTGTTTATGGACCATGTACTGTAATATTGGTGTACAACTCTGAAGACCTAATAAAATTTAAGAACATCTAAAGGCTGGGATTCAGGTACCATATGGAACAAATATTGGTTAGGCTTTCAAACAGTCGAGATGCTTGACAAAAAAACACCTTTAATGGTGATGAAAAATCCAGATGGAATATCAGGTGAGAAGTGCCACATGAGCGGAAACAGAGAATGTGGCTATTCAGAGCTGTGAGTACAGAGGCCTTATTTAAAGACCAGGAGATCCATGCAAGGATCCCTCAATTCCCTCAGCAGTGATTTATATATTTACTGCCGTAACAAGAAAAAAATTATGAAAAGCCAGACACACTGCCAATTGCTGTGGTATCTCACTGGAAATATTATTTCCACCAACAATTCCTCATTAAGAACAATTTCCTGAGATATGTCAGTCCTCCATGTTTAAATCAATGGTAACACGGGCTTTATTGATGTTATATAGCAGTAATTAATCAGAATCTTAGGCAGTACATACAAAATCTATTAGGGTTATAGAGTTACTTTTAGCAAGCAAACTTGCATCCTTATCAGAAAATTAAATATTTGCTAAGATATGCTTTCTTTAGAAAACTATCACACTGCTGGCAGCAAGTCCTATTAACTTAAACTCATATCAGATATATTATCACATCTTAGGTTTATGTCATTAAGTACTTTACAGTTACATGAATTAGGACGCTTACCTCCTGAATATTAGCAAAAATTTCCAGAGTTTTCCGATACACTAAATTGTATCTTGAGAAAAGGAATACTATGAAGCAAGAGATCTCAGACAGCTCTTCTAAGACTCCTCGGTGCAAGACATCTAGGTCTACTCGTTTAAAAAAGTTTAATTCTAGAATATATCGTTTAACATTTTCTGAAGTTATCAGTGGAGAGCAAAATGCCTATGCTCATGATAAAAGTATTTTATTCTTTTTTTCCTGAACACATAAAACCATCATTATTACTTTTATTATCTCCGTGTAGTAATTGGCACATGGCACTGGAATTTGTTTAAAGGCACCTCCTTTGATTTTCCTCATCGCGTGGAAATTTTTCACAATAATTTCAGCTTTTCTTCTCAAAATGTGTTCTTCAGACTGATTTATATTGATTACTCTTTCCTTCATGCTAAATATTTTTTTTCTAATTGTTTGTTTATTTAGTTAGATGTGGGGAAATTTACCCCTTTTTGACTATGAATTTTTAAATTTTTGTAATGATAAAAAATTTCTAATTCCTACTCCTGCTTTTTTCTAAATATCCCTCAGTCAATTTCATTTATAATTCCCCTCAATTTTGAAATTATCCTTCTTAAACTAGCTGCAGAGCCTACTACACAACCAATGAAGAATAAAAATTTCCTAGTTCATGTGTTTGTGTAAGCCTGATCTGCAGTTCAAACTTACAGGTTCACCCAGTACATTACTACAGTTTTCACAAAACACCTCAAAGCACTAGACAGCCAGCTTAATTTTCGGTGTTCATGCAATTAGATGGTTTTGCACAAAATCTTTAACACAATAAAATCTTGAAAGGAAATAAAAGCACAAGATTAAAATGTGGTCACCAGCAAACTGATCACTTTATATCTGCAAATGAGAAGGAACTTCTTCTAGGAAGAGACTTCAATATCACTTTTTATGTCTAATGAGATGTTATTAGACTCCTGATAATGAAAACCTGGTTCTTTCACTTCCACCTCACTGTCCTTCTGTCCCTAGTTATAAAAAAATGTGGTGATTTTAAGTCAAGTGTCTTAGCAAATTTGTGATAGTAGAAGATACTTCGCAACTCTGGCATTCAGATGCTCAGTCAGTAACACAGGCATCAGAAAGGACATCACTAACTTCTACCAGAAATATGTATATTTCTCTCTTACCAGAGAAGATAAGATACCTCTCTTATCAGGTACTAAATGACTGCATGTAGCTGTTGTCACTGACCAAGAATCAAACCCAACATTAATGACACATTCAGAGGCTGGTTGATTTTTTCAAACGAAACCCATCCTTTTGTGGAGATCAGACCGTTTCTAAGGGTTTAATTCTCCTAGTGAGTGACTGATAGGGCACACTGACAGCTGTGTTGCCATCACTCACAATTTAGTGGGCATAAAAGAGAAAGGTAATTCAGCTTACGAAGATTACTTGTAATAATAAGCTCATGCCTGTGGTGCAGTTTCTAGCAGCCCTAGAGCTTATTTAAGGACATTATAATGATCGTGTGAGCTCAGTGTGAAATTTCCACTGATGTTCAGACCTCCCAGTGATCCACATTGTTTTTGTGGACTAGCTGTCCTCAAGCTTGACTCAAATCAACTGCCTCCCATAGCAAGAAAATTGAAGTCCTTGTAGAGTAGACGGATATGACTATACTCTAATGCAGTCTAAATCTTCATCTGGGACAGATCCAGAGTAGCTTTCAGGATCCCCGTGCTATAACTCACCCTCTGGCTTGTTCTCATTTGCAATTTAGAACTGTATTGCAAAAGAAAAACCTTGGACAATACCTATAATCTGGCTGAAAAAAAAAAAAAAGAGAAGGCATCTGATAGATTTGTTGAGCTAAAAAACTACCAAAGATATCAGATAGTTTAGTTTTAAGGAGAGTTCATGGACTTAAATGATGGTCTGGTTCTGTACATGGCTCTTGAGATAGCAAAGTCTTAAAAGGAAATAAAAGGACACAATTAAGAAAGCTGGCCAGCAGACTAATCATTTTATACCTGGTAAGTCAGCACAAATGTCATTTTAGGCATGAGATACACAAAACTAAAAACCTCATTTAAAAGGAATTCTTGTGCGCTTATGAAACATGCAAAGTGTATTACTGCAATTTAATAAACTCTGTTCCTCTGCACCTATTACAAAGTAAGCCATATACTCAGGAGAGTAAGATAGGTTCTTAATACCAGTGGAGCAAACCTACATGAAAAATGTGTATTCCAGCTCAGAGACAGTTTACAAATTAAAACAAAACAGAGAAATTAAGTAAAGGATGATGCATAAGTTAACAGTGCCTGGAGGCAGCCTTAGCTTTAATGCCAACAAATCATGCAGGTCTTACATAGTTATTCACTCCGGTATTCAATAAAAAATGAGGTTACTGTAACAATACCAAACATATCCTTAAAGGAACACACTCAGCAATAAGTCATACGAACTTTACACTGCAGTGAAGAGAGTAAATATATTGTACATTTAAATAATGCACGTTTTCTCAGGGTTTGAAACTTACATATGAGTTGTGAGGTAGCAACTTAAAAGCTATAGTCAATGAATTGAGTTAAGAGTTACTGTATGATATGACAGTTACGACATGAGCTCACAGAAATATATGGTCATATTATCTTAAATATTTTTGAATGAAAAAGAATTTTTTTCCTAAAATAATCCTTTTTTTTTCTAGTAAACAAAGGTTTGTGATTTTTTCTGTCTTACTTTCACATTTATTTAAAGTGAAAATAGACTAACGATAACATACTGAAGAAATAAGAAACAGAGAGAGAGAAAAGAAAGACACACGCGGGGGAGGAATTGCAAACCTCCACTTATCAACCTCAGTTTTTAAAACATAACTTTTTGCATATTTAAGGGGAAAATGAAAGATTAAAATATCATTAATACATAATTTTTAGTTCTCTTTAGTTCTCTTTTCCCATATAAAAGCAACGCAGCCCCCAAACTAAGATTTTCTCTAGAATTTCATAATTAAATATTTTCTAAAGAACAGGATTTTTAGATGGATTAAAAAAATTTCAATAACTTCAAAAAACATTTGCCACACGAAAAACGGTTTATTGCAGTTACTAGTGTTGGGTTTGTTGTTACTTTTGTTATTCTAACTATTGTATATTTTATTATTCATCAAAACCACTTCTTTCTAGCCAAAGTCTTAGCATAAAACAGATCCTTACATTTTTAATCATGTAATCACTTTTATCGTTGTTCTAAGACTCGTGTATATTCAATTGCTTTAGGAAGTGAAAGAGAAACAATAAAATGGAAAATACTGTGTCTGTGCTATCCTCTGTGTCCTCATGGTTTGAATTTAAATATTAAATTGAATGAGTAACTCTGAATAATTGAAGATTACAATCTTCACAATTATTCACACAAATGGCTGATTTTATTTTAATATTTAATCACTCCTTAATTTCTTATGGCAGAAGAAAAGAGGATTTTAGAAGGCAACATGTGGGAAAGGTCAGGCAAGAAACAATTTCTTGGTTTTGTTTTCACCTTTATGTAAAAAGCTGCCAAGTGATGCCTTGCTGGGGCAGAGTCAGGACTAGCTGTAAGACACTTCCCTAGTGCCCCTGTTACCAGAATTTGTGGGGTTTTTTACATCAGGCTTTCTGAAATTGGTACAACTGCAAACCCCTCCCTTGGAAGACTTCTATGACATCTGGAAACGCTAGATTTTTGTAGAAAAAAAGGCTGGGCCCTTTTCAGAATAGAAAAATGCTGCAGGTGATATTAGAAAGGGAGTGGGTGAGACACTAATTTAGACAGGATATGTATAACCAGACTGCCTAAATAAGAAGAAAAGGAAAGTCTTAAGAGACAGGGATGGGGGGAAGGGTAAATAACATGAGGCTTGATGTATCTGACTGTAATGCAATGACTGTATCTGATTTCATTATCCCTGTGTGAAGGGGAATGAGTGCTCGAGAAGGGAGTGAGGAGCCAGACCTCCAAAGCTTTGAAGAAGTATGGTGTTCAGGGTGGGACTGTGGGCTCAACTCCACTTGGGGTCTGTGATATGCACTGCGGTAGGAGGAAGCCTCATGTCTTTCCTTTTTTTCTACTAAGGGCTACTCTTCACATGACCAAACAGGGCAGCAGACTGAAACCAAGGGGCTTTCTGGTCACTGGGTATACAGTGCAATTGTAATAGCAGCTTGAGACAGACTTCTCGAAAATCTAACCTGTTCTTACAGCACGTAGCTTTTGGAATCTTGTAGGATGGATTCCACCTCCGATGGATGTCCACCTCATGATGACAGCAGAAGAGCAGGTGGGAAATAGGAGAGACAGACTGCCTGACCCGTTGCATCAGAGCCTGGACACATTCAGGTCAGCTCTCAAGAGGATCTTGCCTACTGCTGGGCTCAAGGATAACCTATGCCTTACGGACATAAGAGTTTTGGATTTGAACGTGCACTTGAAATGTAATATAGATACGCTGGTTGAAATCATGCAGAGAAAATGGAATACCAATGTACAAGCTGGGATGGAAAGGTAAATCTGTTGTGGTGTTCTTGCCGAGAAATAACAGTGTCTTTTCTTTAGTGAGACTCATGTGTCGTAATGTGGATGGAGCTCTGCAGCCACTGCAGGGAAAATTACACTTGGTGGTGCGGGGATTTAATACGACTTTCTGTGTTACGTGTATGTTATATCTGTTTGAAAGCAAAAAAGAAGAATCAGCTAGGATCAAGACCAGGTCAAGACATCAGCATTAAAAGATGTAGGTACATGATACATATGTCTGAGGAGAATGCAATTCCTGTCTCCAGGTAACTTTGAGTAATCATCACTGTCTGGACTTAGAGCTGGGGTCCAGCTTTACACTCCTTCTGTTGAAAGGGGTACCATTACTCATGAAATGAACACAAGTTTCCTGAAACTGGAAATAGAGCAAAAATTGGCCCGAACCCAGAGCCTGGGCTCTGATAACTACTCCCATGGCAATTTTACACATTTCGGGCAATGATTCTTTTAGTATGAAATACAGAAACATTCTTGGCAGCAAAAACCAGAATAAATGTGAAGTGGCCCAGCCACATGTTATAGAAAACATGAAAGGTACCACAACATGAAAATTATTGCAACCACAAGTTACAGACTTCTGCTCATTTTGCCCAAATGAAGTTCAAATTCTTTTTTGCTTTGAGGCTGTCCTTAAAAATGGGAATTGAGAGTCTTTCCATCAGTCAGAAGTACTTATATTATGAAGATTTAGACTTGTAAGAACCCACAGGTGGCTGAACCACACAGAGCTGAGGTGGGTTTTGGGTTGGTCTCCAGTTCCCTGGATAAGCAATGCAATGATTAAGGTATTATGTAAAAAGCAGCCACCTAAAAAAGTTTTTAGGGTCCTTGATTCTTTAGATGTGTATTAGACACACTGAGAGGTCATTTATCAGACCAAAATCCCTAGGGGACTTCAGCAAAAACTAATTTGGCAAGATTAATCTAATCTATTTTATATGTCTACAGTGCAGACAGCCACTTGGGCACATCTTGGGTGTGATTCATCTTCTGATATAGACATTGAAAACAGATCAGTTGAATCCTGCAGCAGAAATGCCTGTTTCTTTCCATTAGTTCTAAAAAGTTTATAAAATCTCCTATTACAAAGCATTCTTTCCACTGGTTTGCAGAGACATAGATGTCTGTACATTAAAAACATCTAAACTTAGAGGACATGACTTTTATCCCTACTTAGACCAGGCTCAAATAAGAGTCAAGTCCTGATTTTCTCAGAATTGGGGTGGTTTTAGGCACTTCTAGAAGCAGTTTGTAAGACCTTTTGCTTTGTGAAACAGATGAAGGACCCAGTTAGTAAATTTAAGCACCTCTAGGATTAAGTAACAGTGGAGTAGGGTTTTCAGATCATCATTTGGGCCCTGGGCTTTCAGAATGCAAGCCTGTACTAGACATACTTTTGGATTCACATTTTCATGTAAATTATAGTTTTTTCTTTGTTTAGAAACTGTTTCTAAACTTCGGCACTAAACTCTCTGCTCATGCAAATTTGTCAACATTTGTTTACAAATTTATTTATTGGTAATTTATTGGTTAATTTATTTGGCAACTGCCAGCTGACTTGCCTCTGCATGTACTTCTTTTACTAGCAGGCCACAATACGCAGCACTGTTTTTTGCTTCTTCTTCCATACCCCTTCAGCAGCAGTCAAAATCAGCCGGTGCTAAGTTGTCATCTGTAGCTCATATGCAGAACTTGCTAGAGATCAAATTGTGATTCATTTTGGAAATGGCAACCACAGCCTCTGTTATTTTCATAACTGCAAAAACAGATATGAAAAAAATAAAAAGACAGAAATAGATGTAATTTCAACCAATATTAGAGCCCAAAGAGACACACTGCAATTTTGCATTTATATGCAGATATCACAAATAAGACAGAATTGTTCTATACTCTAATATCCTGTATATAATTGACTGTGCCTTTGTATCTTGTTTCTTGCTAATTTTCATTGTCTTGCATTTCAGACTAATCTGAATGCATCTTGTGTGACTTGAATAGATGAGACTGAACTGTGCCCCCACATACTGACATTCTTCCTTATCACTAGCCACAAGGACATATTAGCTTATTTCTGTTCTGAAAGCTACACAAAAGGTTGCCTAGTTTCTCACTGAGTTTGTAGCAACATGAATTTCACCTGCCAGAACTCCTACTCACATTTGATATCTGTGCTGTACAACAGCTTTCCAGAGAGGATGATTGAAATCACAGTGTTAAACATCTTCCATGACCGAGCCCCAGATCACCAGCTGCTTCCCCATAGGCTACTGCTGGAAAGACTGCTGTCTGCTCCTTGTTTTAAAAGACATTGGTTTGTGTTGGTCAGATATTGAAATGATTGTTTCTCAAATTAATTGATCCTTGTCCTGTCTTCTCATTTACAATCACAATTCTGGCATTTCTGTTTAAGCAGAAGACCTTTTCCTCCTTCCAAATTAACCTTTTTATAATCAAGGATCATTTAATTTTAAGCAGGGGAGAATTAAAAACTGCGATTCACTCTTCAAATTAGCATTGCCAAATGGCACTTAGAGTAACAGGAGCTGAACTCCTCTGGTTTGTTTGTTTGTTTTTTAAACATCTAGTGTTTTAGATGGACTTCAAGAGTAAAATGAAGTATTTTCTATAACTAGAGAACATAAAGATTATTATTATAAGCAAAGGCCACCTCCATATATAGGTGACATTGGCAGCAGTATTTTATAGGTAGGAAGCAGAATCAGTTACTGGGAAGCTGTGAGGCTTAAGGAGCCACCTCAATCACGCTGTAACCAGTCTCATCAGCTACAAGAGATTCTGTATTACTGGCTAGGTATACCACACCTTTTTATCATTCTAACAATAATCTTATAGTCAGATTCAGAAAGTGCTGCAGAAAGATGGTGTAGAGCAGTAGGATTCAATCAATGATGGCATCAAGTAGATCCATACAGGTAGAGGACTAGGCTCTATGCCTGAATGTAGATTGCTAATGTCTCAGTGTCAGGCTGCTTTTTGAAAAAGATGGATTTTGCTTTCTTTTGGATTAGTGGGTGTGAAAGTAGGTTGATTTTTTTGGTGTTTTGCATTATTTTCCAGCTCTGTTGCACAATTTCTAAGTGTGTTTCAGAAACTATTTCATCTCGACTCTATTGTCCCCATTTATAACTAGGATAATGTGTTTTCCTTCACACATTAAAATAACTCAATGCAACTGAAAGCAAGTACTCTCTAAGACTTTGATAAGAAATGGTAAACACACAGAGATGAGGTACTAATAAACACAATGCAATGGCCTGGCTTTAATCACTGTGGTGTCTGTTTTATTTTAGGGCCTTGTGCTTCTGGCTCCAGTGTCCCAGTCTAACAGTTGCGTTAAGGGTTATCCTGGGTTTTATTGGTTGATTTTGATCCAAATCTTACACTGGTTTAAGAAAAACTTACCATCAAAACCAACAGAAACCTCTGTTACCTTTAACTTGGCTAAGTTCATATTTTCTAAAGATTATCATTTTGTCTGAAGAACTTTGGTCAGCTCTACTGATTTCTGATAGCTTTTAGATACAGGCTGTTCGGGAGACTTGATTATCTGCATCAGAGGACCTGTCTGTTCTGAGCATCCCCTGAGACATGTGAGGGTCCCCTTCACTACAGCTAAGTGGAGACTGTCTGCTCAAAGGCTCAGCACTCCCAAGGGAAAATACAGAGAAAATGCAGGACAATTCTGTTGATGAGGTGCATTTCAAGTAAGAACCACACTAATCTGTACCCTTCATGACTTGCTGCAGATCTAAATGATGTTAGTGCACAGCAATGTAATCAGGGAAAACAGGTGAATATTTGACAATTATGATTTTTAAAGATGATGGTGACAAAAATACTCTACTTGTACTATTGACATAAGGAATAATGAAATGGCCAGTAATTATGACACATAAAACATTTGCTGTGGGTGAAATTGGTATTATGTGACTCAGTTGCAGTAAGTATTCTCTTTCAACACTACTGAGCTAGCTGAAAATTGTGGATATGTTTTATGTAAAACATAGTAGTAAAAGGATAATTGAAGATAGCGAAAGAAAAAAGAGGGTTAATACATTGGATTTGTTTTCATTTGGGTTTTTTATTTGCTTTTTAATTCATACATAGTTAGATGTATATTATCTGTTGAGATTTCATAGTATTTTTCTGTATTGCAGTAAAGCTTCTTGCCTTGATAATTACACATATTTGGAAAAAATACTAATATAAAAATCAAAATCATTCTATATTCCTGCTGTGTTTCTTAGATTTTTTTCTTAGAACCATTGCATAGTCTTTTCAAATTCTCCTGCCTCTCACTTAGCAGAAACTATGCATTTCTATTACCCTGTGCATGTTATAGCTTCAACAAGTAAGTGTCTCAGAGCAAGGCATAGAGAGAAATGGTTCATGCAGTGCATGCACATATCTGGCCACATTATTAATGGATCTTAATTCTTCTTTACTAATGACCTCTTCAACCAAAACATCTTTCTATTCCAAAGGAAAAGAAAAAATAATTTAAAAAACCCCAAACCAAAACAGAGAAATAAAGCAAACTAGTTTCCTTGTGCCAAAATAGGAGTGGATGCTTAATATAATTTCGCATTTAACAGTGCACTAATAGGGTTTCACGCTAATAAACCCTGGTTTTGGTTCTTTACAATAGAAATATTTTGATTGTTTCAAATGAGAGCATGCATTGTGCAAGTACTATATATGCTGAGGAAAAGTATTCTTTTGTATTAAAGAAACCATTTTTAACACTTCTCTTAAGTTTGCTAAAAATAAAGTAAAATGCTTCACCACTGCCACAAGAATTAATTTATTACATGAAGAGCAACATTGTCCCCTAGTGGTAGAAGAGCTATTTTATCCCAGACAAAATGAAGGTTCATTCTCTCATTGAAGTACTCAGTGCTGTGGATTTCCAGAGAACAAAATACTCCTCAGCAAATACAGATAGCGCAAAAAATCTCCTAAATTTCAAGTATGGCGATTCTCCCAAGAAAGGGAATTCGTTTTTAATAGCAAGGGACAGTATTCAGTAGACTATTGAAACAGGACAGAAAATTATTTTAAACTAGTCTGGTCTTCAAATAGAAAAGCTGTTTGTACGATGATCAAGCTGTGGCATATACATACATGCACAAACACATGCGCATGTATGTATATAAGATGAAATGGATTTGTAGGATAAATACAGTCTGCAAAACAATGAAGAGAGAAGAAAGGGAAACTATAGAGTTTACTTGATCTGATATGAGATGATGCACGCTAATATTTTTGTTTCATTGGAGTGGGACCAGAAATTAAACATGTACAAGTGTTTGACTGATGTGGTGTCATGACATGTAAACATGAGTAGAACACTTGGGAGGAGTCCCCAGAAACTGTCCTAACAGGACAGGGCCCTGGTGACTTTTACCTTTACATACCGATGTACAGAACTGGGAAAAGCTTGATAGTCTTCCAAGTCTTCCCACTGTCTTTCAGTGATGTGAAGCAGTAAAGCTGAGAACAAGCAAATGAGCTCTACTGAGAAATTTCAAGTATTGCTGCTTACCCTGGGTGTCCCAACAGAAAGATGAACCCAACAAGACTGGACCAGCTGCTAATCCTTGCTCTGGAGACGAATGTCCTCAGGTTGCCAAGAGCCCTACTAGGAGATTGTTCAAACCAGGGTCCATTGAACTTGAGTAAAAGAAACACATGCATGGAGAAAATTCCATTTTCAAGAAATTGACATTTCCTGATTAAATTGGTTTCTGCTTGAAAAATCCCTGCCAGCTCTAGTGATGAAGTTGTCAGTGTCTGACAGCCTTTCATAGATTTTGCTGGGACATGTTCTCTCCTTCTGCTATCATTAAACTTGTTCCTTTTCTTTCCCTCCCTCTGCACTCTGTCATTCCAAGTAATACTTTCTCAAAATAAGTTCTACTGAAAGAGAATAAAGGAATAAGAAACACTAAGAAGTCACGAGATTGGCAATATTTCCAGATTTCACAGTGTACTCTGCACTGCTTCTTTCTACTCTCTTTCCTGAAAGTTCTTGTCTTCTAGTTAGCTTACTTATATTGCAATCTGCTTGAAGTTAGAGCTGTGTCTTAAGTTGTGTTGAATACAGGAGAGGAAAAGGGTGGAGACAGCACAATTCTCTCTGGGATTCACAAGCGTTGTTATGGAATGGGACAGGACCAGGAGGTAATTGGCAGAGTAACAAGCCAGGAACATGTCTAAAAATTAGCAAAAGCAGAGTAAATAACGAAAATAACTCTTCAGTATGTTGTCCCTTCTGCTGTTAACCAAGAGGGTAATGATTAAGGCATTTTCCCAGGAGGTAATAAATGTCGTGTTGAACACTCTCATGAGGAAAGTTTCATTCAGCTCTTCTACATGTCGAACGAGTACACAAAACAAAAAGCTAGGATTTAAAAGATTGGCATTCCCAGCAGCACCCAGTCTTGGAGGTGTGGGCCCATCAGCAGAGTTAGGTAAACAAATCCCTTTCCCTGAGTCCCACCAGACATTCATTCATATGGGAGTCGGTTCTGCCACCTTCCTGCTCCTAGATTTCAGTTGCTGTTTGCGTCTAGTCACCTGTGAGTAACGTGTACAGGAGTGCAGGCCCCTGAGATTTACTAGAAAGAGCATTAAAACTGTCTGGCTTTTGCTGAAGTTTCTACTGATTTACTTGAATGAAAGAATTTGCATGAGGAGCCATCTGTAGCTCACTGTTATGCTATGAAGTAGGAACACTGCGAGTTAAAGCCTTATTAGTCCCTTGCTACATCCTCTGCTGTCTGAGACAAAGAATTTTCAGCAAAGGTAGTTTTCATTAATTAATCTAGATTCTATCTGCTGACTTACTAGTGCTAACTTTTTTTCAGTAAAATTTATGGGTTTGTTTTTTTCTTTTTCTAATTCCATCCCTTCACTAATTAGAATCAGAGTTTATCATATGTAAGATTTTTTTTTATGGAAACAACAAGATATTTCATTTCATGTCATAAATAAAAGTGTCAGAACAGTTTTTAATGTGTTTCTCTATATATTGTACTGATACTTAAAAATTACTCAAGTCTTTTCTAAAGAGTTAGCAAATCTTTCTTAATAAGTGTAACTGGAGCATTGAATGAGAGTTTATTTCTGCATTAGGTAAGGCAAATAATTCAATTTATCTTTTCCAGAAGTGGTAGGTATATGGTGAGCAGATGGTAAATTAGAATTTACAGCTAACTTCCTAATGCTAAATTAGAATTTTTAAGGAGAGCCACCAGTTGCATAATGCATATTTATGCTACATCATAAAATGAAACTCAATTTGTGTAGTTTCGAATACATCCTGTAAACACTATTACATAGCCAACTTTTCTAAACAGAACAAAAGAGCTAATGTCTTACAGAACACCAAAGCAGACTATACTGAAAAAAATAATTGATTAAATCCTTTCTTTAGTTTCCAATAAAAAGTGTACATTGTAAACATATTGAAGCCTATTCACTTCCCAAACAGCCAGTAATATTACAGGAATGAAAATGTACCAGTAACTGTGGATTAATTTTCATTATAAACTATCAGGCTAAACGTGATCATTGTGCCATGTTTGTGAATGATGATTAGTGTCTTCTATTTCAGTGAAGGTAGCTCACCAACAGACCCTCTAGAGAGGAGCTGTCACTCCTGTTACCTCTTCAATCTCTACCAGAATCCATCACAAACCTAAGGAAGCCTTCTTCAGCAGGGGGAAAGTCTGGAGACCACCTGGTCCAATCCCCTGCTTAGCACAGGATAGTTACAAAATTAGATCCAACTTCACAGTCAGAGCAGGTTGCTGAGGGCCATGTCTGGTGATGTGTTGAATAACTTCAAAGACAGGTTTCCACAACTTTTCTGAGCAACCAGTTTCCAATCTGAAAAACTCCTACAACTACCATCTAAAAATTGCCATTTAGAACAGGATAAAAGAATGAAATAGGATAAGGCCATACAGAAGTGAGAGCAAAATGGAAAAGACACAAGGGATAATGGAAGGTTAGTGAGAAGGTACAGCTGATGGCAGAAAGAAGTAAATAATACATTGCATAAAATAAAAAAGTAGTTAAAAAACTAAATTCGTGCAAGGGAGGGGTACTAAGGCAGAATAGAAACAGTTCTGTTTCAAAGAGTACAAAAAGAGGTTTTTTACTGAAAGCAGGAGTCTACAACCAGAAACTTCAAGTCCTTCTTTGTTCTGGCAAATGTAGATTTATTTGTTCTTGAGGGTATTTGGATACACTGAACACTGTATTGGCATTTAAGAAATATCGATACATATAACTAAGGAAAACACGACCATTTCACAAAATTGCATGATTTTCTTTAAAAAAAAAATGAAGATAAGCTCTTTTAAAAGAGTATGACTTCTTTTTTCAGTACCATTTAAAACTTCACCATCTTTCCCACTGAAATAGTATGGTAATCTTCCACAAAGAGAACCTCTGCACCCATATGCTTATATACCCCCGCCTGCTTGCATGTAGCCTGTACAAGTCCTTTTAGACTGATTACTTTCTATTAGATGACTGCCATATGAATTTTCCTAGATTGATGCCAGACTAATATTTGAATACTGCATGGCTATATTGCAGATGGAATTCTCTGATCATTATAAAACTCTCTGAAAATATTCTTAGCGTGCTTCAGAAATAAAGTAACCTCTGATAGTTTTACAGCAGTTTCTGCCAGCTTAATTGACAGAAATTTAGGAAAAGAATTCTTAGGCTGCCAGGAAGCCATTGAAATGCTTTTTTTCTCTTACTAGTTAGCAGTGGTGTTACACTTAATGGTCCCTGAATGGAATTGGAAATTTCTAGCTGTTCATTTGCTCCTTAAGCATAGCAAGGAATCGTATGTTTACACTAAAATATTATATCTTGGCAAGTTCTGACTATAGTTAAAGGGCTGTCAGCCTTTTCATTATGAACCCAATTAAAATGTCCTACTCTTTATCAGTTTAAACAATATTAAGGATATTACTTAAGCATAGTTTTGTATTCATCATAGAGCTAATTTGTAATGTAACCAGCAATTGCATTAGTTCTTTCCCTCTAAACATTTTCTCAACTTTCTTAATTATGCATATCCCCTTATTTTGCAGTCTGGAGATTGTCTGTGGTTTGGATTCTAGTAATTGTTTATAGACTGTTACGTGCTGTGGGGGTTATTTTTTTAACCATCTTGTAGGGAAGGAAATAATACTTGAAGAACCACCCTACAGAACAGCATGTCTGCCCACAGTCTTAAGTTCAATCCTGTCTTCCTTGACAATAGTTTTGGCCCTCCAGGAAACTGTTAGGGTATTTGTGAATAAAGTTCATCTAAATCATTTTCTAAGATGATGACAAATGAGTTCAAGTGACACTAGTGGCAGCCATTTAAGAAATTATTTCTTAGAATGGTTTTGTCCCTCAGCCGCAGCATTGCAAAAGGAACTTACCATGTACTCCAGCCTCAGTCTTTTCAATGCAAAGTCTTTGGCTTTGTCAGAAACATGTCTTCATTCCAGTTTAAGTATCCCTGAATCTCTTCAACAAGCTCTTTATTTAAGTCCAAAGCCTCAGGCTGCAGAAGAATCAGAAAGTTAGGTTAGGCTAGTCTAGGTTAGGTTAAGTTAGGCTGGGCTGGGTTGAGTTGGGTTAGGGAGCTGATATTCAAAAGCAGAAATAGAATTTACATATTTCAGTGTATAAATTTTACACAAGAATTTAATGCTGTGTGATTTGTCTGGGTTTTGATGGTGGAGAGAGCAGACAGGAAAGACTTCCTAGGTAAGATAAAGGACAGCAGTGCTTACACAGATAATTGTGCAGTTCTGCATGAATTCTGGGAGACATTTCTTCTTCTTCCGGGTCCTTGAAATTCCAAATCAAAACTAAATTTGGGAGAGACACACTCTGTCACAAATGTATTCTCAGTGAACTATTCCCTGCTTGGGCCTATATTCTGCATAAAAGGTCCTTTAAAAGCTATTATTTGTTTTACTTTCACTTTGTGCCAGTGTAATTTGCAAAACAGCCTTGTGGAAGAGTTTGTGGACTCTCTAAGTATTAAAACAGTGGTTTCCCACATATTGTTAACCAAATATTTATGAAGTGACATATTAAACAGCCCAAGTCATTCAAAGGAGTTCTAGAGAAATCAACTAATTAAATAGATTTTATTGTACAGAAAAGAGTAAGAACAGAAAACATTTAATGGAAATTTGGACCCATATTTAGACCAATGACCTGGTAGACTACAACATGCCAATCAATCCTTGAAAAGTGTTTTAATAATAAACACAGTTGTCTAGATCTAGTGTGACATTTAAACACCATGGTCCTCATCAGCACACAGAGAGAGGCTGGATACCCAACTCAGAAGTCAAAGTCAGAATTTTGAGGCCAGTGTTTCAGTCACACTGAGGACAGGTTTTTGGTAAGGGTGAGATGCACAGCAATTCAATAACTTACTGAATAACATCTAAGCCAGTTTGCAAGGAAAATGCAAGGACAAGCTGCGTCTGCAATTCAATGATTTCCTTAACAATGTCACTGAGGGCTGAACTTATGCATCCTGGAGAACTGGGATCTACAGCCTGATGTCTTCTCCTGCAGCTGGGCACCTACATCATTGTGGGTAGAGAGGACAAGTTCACTCTTATCTCTGAGAAGGTGGTCCACAGTGGCAAATCACACCATGGTCAAAAGACATGCTGAGTAGGTGGCATCCCTCCAGCCCAGAGAAAGCCGCCAAGTTTTAAAATCTTATGCATACAAATTATGGCCTATGTCTCCTGCTGATGCAGAATTCAGGCTTCTGGAGACAGAAAGAGATCAGCCTAATGCGATCATGACTCTCCAGTTTAATGGTTACAACTCTCAGCTTCAAGGTGAGATCTGAACCTCTCCACAATTTTGAATAAATCAGTGATGCTACACCATGCCAGACTAGCCAACCCCTTTTTTTCCAACACAATATTATGGTTTTGTTTTCACACTGGATTATTTTTGAGGAACAACTGTTTTAAAAGTGTTTTTGTTTTATTTCTTAATGGTTTTCTTCCTTGTGAGGGCACTTTCCTTGCTCAAGATTTTCGTGACCTATACCAAGATGAAACTGTAAAATCAAAATCATGAAAATACTTAGACTCCTTTGCTGAGTTTTCCCATTATAGAAAACAAATTTAATTCCTCCTTTGTTACCTTTCCTCTGTATAATTTGTATTAAATAAGATGAGGCAGCTTGCTCTTTGAAATTTCGGGTTTTTAACTCCAGGGCAACAAAACACTTGATTCTTTTTCCCCCCTGCACCTCTCAAAACCCCCAAGGCAAAATAAATGTAGGTGAACATTTCCTAGGAATCTTAAAAGGAGGAAGATTTCCTACTCATTGAGACTTTTGTCAAAATATCCTTCACAGTAAAGTCCATTTAATGTTTACTGCTGTCTAGAATGCCTTAGAGAGATCTCAAAACTCCTCTGAAGGATAAATTCGTTGCCTATACATATAGTAAGCCAAAAATCAAGATTTTAGGCATTTTGGTACCTTTGGATGCATTGTAGGCACGTTTGGGAATATGATACTGTGTAAACCTAAGTCCAGCTGTATGGCATTAGGTGACTTTGGTCTCGTATTCTGAAAACACTGTTCATTTCTTATTAAAGGCCTTTTAAAAATATTTTTTCCTCTTTATGAATAAATCACCTATCAAAATTGTGGTCAGTAAAAACATGATTTATTAAAAGTCATGAAATAGATAGATAGAAAATCATGCTGTTGGTTAATTTTTGACTACATTAATGCTAGCCCTTTGCAGACAAGAAGAAAAAAAAAAAATCAACAAAATGCAGCAACAAAAAGGAGGCCATTCAATAATCAAACAGGGACACCATTACAGGGAAAACTGGTCAGAAAATTTCTCTATCTTTCCTGACAAGACCTCCCATATACGACTGTCAGAGAGCATTTAATCTTAATCAGTGAGTGTTTGACATTGTAGCTTACAACATTAAATGTAGTTGAAAGAGTAGTTTGCAGGTTGAATTGTTCCCAGGAAGAGGGCTTGGGGACAAAAAAATCCCCAAAGAGAATAATAGAAAGGGAATACTTTACGGAGAACCTACTGAGGCTAGTAAAAAAAAAACCCACTCAGCAAGTTCTAGACTGCAGTGAGGGAAATAGGGGTATATTTTAGCATGAAGAGGAGCTCCGCCATACCTGCCTGCCCAATTTAAGATCCTGAAGTGAGCTGAAAAAATCCCTTGCTCAGGAGACAAGCTCTGAGTGACAAAGGACAAGCCTGGACAGCCATAGGGAAACATCTATACATGTTCATATAGGGTGAAAAAGTGGAAGCAGAAGGGTTCATTGTGGTCTGTCTGCATCTAAGCTGCATGTATTTCACTTTATTGGCCTGAAGTTCTTAGCATTTCTGATAGAAGTGTTTTTTCAGGAATAAATTTTAGCTAGGGCAACAATTCTACATTAATAATACTTATTTAAATTTAAAATAATTATTAATAATTATTTTAATTACGTAATTAAACTAATACTAATGATAGTAGCTGTGAAAGTCATCATGTGTCAAGGAGAAATGGTGCTTCTAGCAAACAGTGCCGGTCTTAGGGGTCCTTCACATGAAGGGGCTAGGAAGCCTAACAGAGGGCAGGTGGGGAAAATAAAAGTAAAGCTTGTTCAGTTCAGAACAAATTCAACTAAGTTTTGATCTGGGGTTTTCAGAGCCAACAGGCAGAATCTGTCACTGAGCTGAGGAAATGTGACCAGATATGTTATAAACATGAAACCAGAAGGTCACTGGGTGATTCATAATCCATTTCTGAATGTTTCAGACAGGTGCTTTGCAGACAAGAGTTCATTTGGAGGCATTATGTACGGTTCTGCCAGTCACTGTTACTAGTTTATCTCCTATTTTATCTCCAAAGTAGGAAGATTCTACTCAGACTGCAATAGAATTGTTTTGGATCTTTTTTTGTTTGTTTGTTTGTTTTCACCATTATTAGAAAAAGTATAAAAGGGAGAGGACCGAATTAGCACAAATAAAAAATTGCATTAATACCATCTAGAGTTTTGGAAATATGTTGGATAAACATGAGGAGAATAGAGAAAGAAAGTAGTAGACCAAGATCAGGATGCTGGAAATTGCAGATAATTGGTGAATGAAATGTATTTCTCCTGGATTCCTTTGAAAAAAGATATCCTGAATGAAGTAAGCCTGCTTAGCAACACACTGCATTCCTGGCTTTGCAAAAACAAAGTGGAACTGAGAGATGAATTCTTATCTTCCCCTCTCTTTATCCTTCCCTTCTTGTAATACGAGTATCATAATCTAAATTAACCTTGCACAGAAGTGGTTTTTGGTTTTTTTTTCCAGATTATTTTCTGTCGGTTTTATGAACTAAATCAGCTCATAATGCGTCAGATGAGAGCCAGATTTGGCATGAGAGAGAAGAGAGAAATAAATGTAAAGCCCAGAATGAGTAGGACAGAAAAAATGAGGCAGGGAAAGGGGCATAGGCTGCCTGCCCTTCTCAGTATCAGTGAGCCATTAGCACATCTCTGCTAAATCTTGTAATCTCATTAACTCAGAGCAAAAAATTTTACATGAGATCACAGTAATATCAGGACTTTTTAGTGAAGTGTTTTTTTAATTTTATCTTGTCGTAAATTAAATCTCTACATTTTTTTTTTGCATGTTAAAAAAAGATACAGATTTTTTAATTCTCCTTACCATAAAATAGTTGTAATCAATCTTTTAAAACAGACACTATTCAAAGAGTAAGTTTAAAAATGTATACACTGAAAGTGTATTTTATTGATTGGATCCTCGATTAAGAAAGAAACTAAATATATCACTGCTGCCTGTGTGTAACTAGTATGCTATTTTTAAAGAACAAATCCTTAGACAGAAACTTGCACTTGACATTTAATATGTTCGGAAAAACTGATGTAAAATAAATACTTTTATGAACAGCCTAGTTTAAAGAACATGTTTCACTGACATACTGACATTATTTTATTTTTAATTATCTTAAGGAACAGTCCCCTCCCCACTCCTCCTTTTTTTCCAGACCTTTCCCCTAGACTTCTCTTGAACAGGAAACCTTCCACGGCAAATTACTCCTCAGAGTGTCTGTGGTCAGGCTCTGGCTTCAGGAAACAGGAGATAACAGAGTGTCATATAGTCAGTTTACAGATCGGCAGAGGGTGATACAGCCAGTCTGAGACAGGAATTGTAACAAGCCTATTCATGTGTGTAACAGGCGTACCTCTTGCATCACTTTCGTTAGTGTATCCGTTGGTCTTGATCTTTCATTGCGTGGATTGGAGACCTTCTGGCGGTTGTGGTTCCTTTTCTGGTATGCCTACAAAGAAGACAGCAGTACCGAGGAGTGGCACATATCCAGCTCTTCACTATGGACAGTAGCACAATAAAACAGCATCATCCTTGGCTGGAGAAGAAAAAAGCAAATAAAGGAATGTATTTGAAACCAAGTCACTTGTATATTTTATACTGCTAATGATATTAACACTATCAGTCATGGTAGTTGGTATTCAGTGCTCTAAGTATGACCATAAGTTTAAGTATTAATGTGAAAACACATTTTTCTTATGCTTGTAAACTTTGTCCTGCAGAGCTGCCAGTTGAGATAAAATCTACAGTTCTGTAAGAGCGAAGCAGCCTAGCCAGCACTGCCCTGTCAGTGCTTGGTTAGGACCCCATATAATTTCTCACACTTAAAAAAAACATGATCAAGCTGAAAATATTTCAATAAAAGCTGAAAATTTCCTAACAGTAGTGAGTTATATTTTGTTAATTAGTCCCATGTTACACATCTACTGATATGCAGATATTTGCAATCAGATACAACACAAACTTTTGTGAAAGCGGTTTAGGCATTGAAATGTATAAATAAGGAACCAGGATTGGCCCACTTTCTTACTTGTATATAAATATATAAATATGCTGGCTGCTGTGCTCATATCCAGGCAGTGTCCTCCAGTCTTCTTCCCTCCAAACAGTGCTACATTTCACATACAAAATGAAGAGCAATCACAGGCTTATTCCCTCTAAAACAAATCATACCAGTTCTGTCTATTTATGCCATGCTTGAGTCTAAACTAGCATAGCTTAAAATAATTTTTGTCTCAGGAGAGCAGAATGGTCAAAATCAAAATGCCTGGAAAAGATACAGGGCACAGTGGCTGCTTACACACTGGAAGACTTTTTGTCTGAAGACAAATTTCTTCCTTTGTGAAAGAACTACATGTAGATGTAAGGGAAGACAAGATACAGGCACTGCACACTCTAATTGTGGGGAGCTAGTATTACATGGCCTTAGGCCTATACAGAGTAGGAGCTATAACTCTTATTTGAGGTCTCCTGTCCTCTTCTCAAAAAAATCAGGCCCAGGTGGAAGAATGTAGAAAAAAAAAAAAAAAAAAAAAAAATGGAGCAAACATTTGCATAAAGACTGGTTGTGCAGAGGCTGATATTAACAATGTGACGTGAAAGACACTGGGAATCAGGAGTCTGTGTAAATAAAAAATCTTACACTGATCTTCTAAATCTGTTTTTGCTGTGTAAGAGACTCTATGGCAGTGTACCTCACCAGCATACCTGTGCTATGCTTTCTGTAGTGATGTACACAAGGCCAGAATGGGAATAAGATGCTGTTATTATGACCTGGTGTAGTTTTGGTTTGGACTGGACAGGCTGATTTGCTGGAGGAAGCTAAGGAGGGCTATCATTCCCTCTTAGCACTACCTCTTGCAATCTGCGCTCTTCCATTAACAGCGAGTCAATGGTAATTTGATTAATGCAGTTAGTACAACAGTTCACTCTCTCCTCTGGAGAAAGAAAAATCACTCTGTTGAAATTCAAAGGAAAAAGAGAGAGAAGCTATTACCTTGGTCTTTCTCGTAGTTCCCTGAAAAACACAAAATCACTTTAATGTCAATCACTTGCTGTTACACAGTCAAAGGAGATCTGACTTTAAGCACACAATATGTAACTTCTGAATTTTATCAAGGACCTCTCTGCTTCAAATCAAATCTCCATTTCATGTTGTTTTGTCATCTTGCCACAATATTAGCTCTTAACTCAAAGACGATGGTCCAAATTCTAGGCTTGCATGAATTAGCATAGCTCCTTTGACTCTAACGGAGCTGTGCCTATTTCAATCAGCCAACTCCAAAGCTCCAGCCCTCTATTTTTAAAATATTTCTCTGTGATTCAAATCATATTCATTTGCTGTGTGTAGTGCAGTGAGGGCCAAAATAAGATTCATGGAGAAAATACCTATTATTTCAAAGCTGGATTGTTTGTGAATAATACCTGAATTTTCAACATATTATTTACCAAAAATACTCTAAAGAGTATTTTTATTTATTCACTGAATACAACTTACTATATTCCTTTATGACATCACATTCACCAAAGCATAGTAAAGTGTCAAGCCACTCCTTGCTTCACATGTCTAAGCAACTTGGTATAAAGAAATACATTTTTATTTCTAGTAATTTCAATTTCAGCAAAAATTCGTTGCTACAAACAGCAATCCAAGCTATGCTGGTCTAGAAATTGTTAGAGAAGCTCACAGCTCTGTCTTAGAATCAGAACATTCCTAAAACTGGCAGCTTTCTTGACTTGTACTCAACGCTTTGAGCAAGTATGATGTTACCTGTTAGTCTGCCTCACACAGACTCACTGTACCCAGAAGGTTCATGTCCTCCAAAAGATGCCTCTTAAAGCTTATGTTCTAATGCCGTTCTAATTCACAAGCATAAATCTTATCACAGAATACCTTTCTCACAGGAGAATCGTACAAAACAATTTTACAGTGCCGTTTCAGGGTAATATTCTAGTACTCTAAATGTGAACCTGTATAAACTCTGAACTAGAATATCTAGGGGAAAAAAAAAAGTAAGTACGTGTGTACTACTGGACTCCCCTGGGAATTCTCTGCCTTTACTTTCAGTGCAATTTAAACTTTGAAGAAGATCTGTCTGTGGAAAACTGTGGGAAAACATTGGTTTTGTGGGCCAGATAGTTGTCAGTCTTTGATTAAAAATTTTTCTTTTCTTCTGTGGAGAGGTACCAGTTTCCATGTGATTACTTAGTCCCAGGTGGAGCTTGGTTAAGAATGGCTTAGGCTTGGGAAAAGACATGACCAAAGCACAGACTGCTTGCCTGCTGCAAGAGCACTTAAATGACCCATCACTTAGAAAAAGTGTTGACTATTTTATACATAAGCAAGAACTGAATAAAAGTCCTGTGGTGTATAAATTACTACCATTACAATTAGCAATTGCTAATGGTAGCATTTGCTACCTTTAAAGTAACCATGTGCAATCCACAAACCATTACATGGTAAGACACATGTGCAAAACTTCTTACATGCTTTAGAAGTTTTTTCAAAAAACAATGAGATTATAGATTTTATGAAGAACTCTGAACTCTTTCTAAAACAGGATGTGCTGAAATTGTGAGGAAAGATGTTGGGGGGCAAAGATGATCTGCTGAGTATAAGGATTTAGGAAGGAATATAGATAATTAACACCCTCTTTTCTCTCAGAAAGGAAGCAAAAGAAAGTGGCATACATTCAGAGACATGCCCAATAGTTAATGGGGGAAAACCTAACTACCAGGAAATTTAATTAGACAGAGTGCTATTCTCCAAGCACAGTGTGGATAATCTCTTGTGCTGTTGAAAGAGAAAAAAAACCCAGCTACAAGTCACAATTACCTCTCTAATTCAGATGTTTGGGTTTACAAGGACTAGAAATATTCAAGCCAGGAGCATGGTGATTCTGACAGATCTTGCTGTGCTTGTGGCTATCAGTTCTTTGACAAACAAGTAGAAAGTCTCAAATTCCTGATTCTGTCTTCATGAAAACAAATTATTTTTCCAAAGAGTCACCTCAGCTTGCTGTTAGTCTAAAGACGTGGTCACAAATCAAAACATAGTGCCCTGCGAAAGATCCCTGAGGTAGCAGACCCCTGCAGACAGTTTGATGCCCAGAACAGTATGTATTAATTTACTCATGATATGCTATCTGACCACAGAGCTCTGCAGAGATTATTTGGTTGCATTATTACATCAGGCTACAACTGGTTCCTACCCCATCTTGTTTGATTTAGTCCAGGGATAGCCATACCATACTCCATTACACACACTATGCTCACCTTTGCAGGCGATTTGCTCACACTCAAGAACTCACCTGTTACCCCAAGTTTCATGATAGAAGTCATTGTAAATTCAGAGTGAATCTCTGCAATGCTTCCTTCCACTCTACAAATCCAATTCTGCCACTGGAGAACAACTCAGATTATTACTCTTTTGGACACAAAAGTCAAGAGCAGTGAACTATCACGATTTTTGGTATTACCTGGCAGTCTAAATTTCAGTGTACAGATCATATACAGATTTTTCACTTTGATGGCTGATATGGTCACCTAGGTTACAGTGTTTCTGTATTCGACAACTCTAACCAAAAGAAGGAAACTTGCTGAAAACTAGCACTTTTGGTGCAAGATTTTTAAAAAAGCATTCCTTTTTTTATCTAAAAAGCTTTGGCCCTTCCACAATTAATTCTGTGAAAAATGGATATTTAAACAAAGTCAGTTTGAATCTACTATTTAACAAGTTTTGCAAATGCTTTCATTAATAAACTGATGCTTGTCCAGAAACTCCCAAACATTGACAAATGCAAGCCTGGCACAAACTTGGCAGGTGTCTTTCTGGAAACAGTTGTGATTCTTAATGTTGTTTTTTTTTTTTCCAGATTTTCTTTATGATTTCTTTTCAGGAAAGGTATTAGTGTTATGTCAAGTTCTGTACAGTGCCTACGTCATTCTGTGCACTGCCAGCAACTACTGCTAAGTAATCTTATTTCCACATATCTGTTTATTACAAGCACAGTCAGTTCCTTGGTGCCTAAGTTAACAATAACCTATACAAAAAAATAGTCACTTAATCTCCATGTATTGAATTACACACTAAGTAAATATAGCAGGAAGATGTGTGATGACTTTGGGGCACATAGCAATGACTGTGGTGTGCGAAACAGGCTTGTCTCTGATGTACAGTTCCTGTGCCTGCTTGCTGGCATTGTGTGCACTCACTTTTAATTATTAACATCCATCTTCAGTTTGTGTACATCTGGTAGTGAGGACAACTGTGAGGGCGAGGCACACACATACAGGCTTTGTGTTCATTCTTAAGAACAGTAATGCCTCTCTATGGCTGTTGTTATAAACAAGATAACTGAGGTAATTGATCATCTTTTTCCTTTTTAAAGTATGTATCAGAAATGTCCACTGGTTCTGTTATGTTGACTCAGACTATTGTTAGTGCGAAGAGGCTTGAATACTCCTGTTGCTTCTAGTTCTGAAGCATCATGAGTTACTCAAAAGGACATAGATTATAAACTGCTATACTTCTCTTTCTTATTAGTGATATGACATTGTATTTTCTAAAGAAAATTTATCCACTACCTAAATCCACTTTATATATAAAAGAATTTCTAATTAAATTTAGCTGTTTCCTTTGGTCTAGATCAAGTCTAGCTTTTCACCTGACTATTACATTCCATCCTTTTATATTTAAACAACTGTTGCAGGTTATAAAATGAGGGTGGCAAAGATTTTTATCTGGCTAATGATTTCTGGTAGTTGGGGAAAAGGTTCGTCCAGAACATGGGGATTAGCAAAGTATATTTGTGCACAGGAGCTGTGTGATCAAATGAAAAACTGGATCCTTAATTCTGAAGCTCTCTTCCTTGCTACAACACAAAGCTTTTTGTTACAACAAAATAAGTTTCTTTTTATTGTTACCTATTCACTTGAACAAAAGAAAACCCTATGTCTCTGTTGTGGCTTGAATTATGTATTATAATTTGCATTTGACTTCAGTTTTCAGTGTCAATTATTGAGTCTTCTAAGGGTGGGACACTTTTAACAAGATTTTTGTTCTTCCTATTGATAGGATGGCTCCATAGGCATGCTTCTTCTTAAGCCTATTGATAGCTAATCAGTAATTAGTAGAAATAGACTAACCTGAATAGACACAGAAAAAAGACGTGCTGTTACAAACAACGCTTTGATGTAGACCCAAGTCTGGAAATCAAAAATCAAATTAATTTCCAGTGCTAGAAGCTACTCTGTGAAACTGTGTCTAGTACAAATAAATATTGGTGAAATTTAAATGGTACTCAGTTGCTACTCTTTAATTAGAGAAGGGTTGAAAAGGTGATTGGTTGGAGAGGAAGAAATGCATTAGATGGGCACCAACCTGAACTGGAGATCTAAGTTTATAATTAGTGATGTTCAAAATTTTAGTGCTTTTCTTTTTGCATTTCAAACTTGAATCATGGAAACTCCATTAACCTCTCTGTCAGACTGACATAGAAATTAGAACACCGAAGATACTGTCAGCATAAGATTTCCATCGCTCTGTCCCGTGTATTTGCAAGTATAGTCAAACTCACAAGAGTTTCTTTACGCTTCAAAACTGAAGTATAAAACAAGTTTTAAACTTGAACAGTTGAGATTTATGAATGTTTTGCTTGTGACCTGCCTCAGTTCAGAACATTTATAACTCTATCCTGCAGTTAGTCCGTTATTTCAAAATATGGTTTTCCAAAACTGATTTTCTCCTTATGAAATGGATGTATGGTATTGATCTGATCTTGTAAGGTCTGCCAGTGGCAAGCCAAAAATAGAGGCTGTATATTTAATTGAACAGACTTAAAGGGATTTGGTGGTGAGGATTTGAATGATATTGTCAGTCCTTAGATACCAAGTCTACCCGATTTAGCACTTTGAGGGATAATTAGTGTGTTTCTTCTGCCTACTTCTTTACTCTTGTAATAAAGCTACAAAAAATTTGTGCCTGCAGGATTGTTTACAGTCTGCCAAGCAGAAGACAATGCCTGTTTCCTGTGGATCTTCCTTTTCTCTGAAATAGAGAACAGTACATGGACTGAACAACCACTAGTCTAAACCAAAAAAATTAGTCATGAGAACACCCACCATGGAGACCATTTGCCACATCATTGGAGCCTGTGATTCCTTCCTTTTTTATGGCACAAAAGGATAAAAGAAAAAAAAATTGCCCACAATTACCTTGAGGAAATTATTAAAAGGAAAAACTAGTTAAGTGGAACTCTCATGTAATGCTAAAAGAAAAGTCTCAGAAGAAAAAATATAAGAAAAAAAGATACATTTTTTTTGTTTTACTAATGGAAATTGGAATACTTTAAATATTTATGATATTGTATATTAATTCGTTCTTGGGTATATTCTACAGTGAAGACTTTGTTGCTATAACATATCTTTTAATCACAGTGGATTGTAAATGACACTGTTTATCTTCACAGACACTGTGAATGGGATCACAATTGTGTTCTTTCTTGATGGATTTGATCATTCTTTGAATTTTATTTCACCAGGTGATCCATGCATCCTTGATTCATTAAATTTATGCAATTTGAAGATCAAAATATTTTGAAGGGAAAGTGCTTGACATGTTAATGTAAGCAGATGCCTACAGAAGAATACACAAATAAACACCAGTTGGAGGATTCAATAAAGATTTGTATTTAAATTGCAATTTAAGTATGAATTTTTTACACCTTAAAAAACACCAAAACCACAAAAAAACCCAACAAACAACCCTAGGCATACTGACATTTACATATAGCTTTCTGAGTTTAAAATGCATTCAGTTGTCCCTTGACAGATCTTCTTTCTCAATAGCTGGGAAAAATAGCATGCAATGCTAATACTTCTCAGAAATGTAATGAAGAACTTCAAAAGCAAGCAATAAAGAAAGCAAAAGTATTTGCAAAATAAGATCTGGGTCATGAAAAATTTTTAGAGGTGAAAGTGACAGAATAATGAAAGGAATATAATCGTAACATTTCCAGTCATAGAAATTAGGATCAGATCTGACAGTAAGAACATCTAGACAGACTGCTTGTGTCCACTTTCTGTGACTTCTTGGAGTGAGAATTTTCCTTTGTGCTTTTTGAAAAATAATGCTGCTATACTGAAGTGATAACAGCAGTCACCCTCTTCTATGACCACACTGTACCTCATCTAATATTTTGCACATTCAGAATACACAGTCTTTCACAGCACTTTCAAGACTCCCTGTGTGGCTCTAGTTTATTTTCATTAGTGGAGCATCCCTATTTGCTATCTCTGTGAAGATTTCTACTGTGGCTTGAAAGATAATCAATTTGTTTTGGAAATTTTTCAATTCAGCATTTTTATGATGTAATTTACTGTTGACTTCTTCATGTCTAAAGGACTTCTGTCTTCATTCAGTAACTCACCATACTTTCTGACTATTTTGTCTGAATTTCTGATTATTAAGGTTGAAATCACAGGCTGCCTTTTTTTCCTCTACCTGTTTGTAACCTCAGAGAGACTGGCCTCAATGGAAATGACATTATTCCTAGTTGAATAGAGGCAATTTGGCAACAGTGAAAGTAGGTGCCACTTTTGTTCTCTACGTGTGAACACAGACAAGAAATTGATGGCACAAAAAAACCCCAAACCACCAGGATGGAGTATGAATTGAAAAGCATCCAGGAAACAGAAAGGAGTAAGCAGAGGCTTGGAGAGCTGAAGGTAATGAGAAATGAATGTGAAAAGCTGATGACAAAAGGGAAGACTGAAGAGTCACAGAACAATAGCAAGGAGAATAGCCAATGACATAGTAACTTCGTTCCCTTGAGAACTATCTGCTGTAGTCCAGCCATGTCAACACATAGTGCAAATAATGGCTACTCCAATTCTCGGTTTTAATCATAAAACTGTTTCAATGTTACCTCCCAGGATCATCTGCTGGCTTAAAAAAAAGAAGGCATTTTATGAAAAGTTTTCTCAACACAAAGCAGTATCTGATAGCATGTGAACTTACTGAAAAAAGTCAAATTTTTGTTTTTTCTGTTGCCTGAGAAAAGAATTGGAGAGGTGACTAGCAGTTCAGGTGTTTGCTTGCTTATCCAGAATGTGTCTTATTTTCTTTTCATAAATTTTAGAATAAAAATGCCATTTCTTCACTTTAAAAAAACTTAATCAAACAGAAAAAAACTGCTTCATGAGGTATTTATGAGGTAGTTCTTGCCTAGAGAGGTGAAATAAGTACTTTCAGATTGCTGAATAATCACTACTAGTCTTTTGTTTTAATAGTGCTACAAACTGCCTGAAAAATCAAAAGTGCCCTGATGCAAAGCCTTTGGTTGGAGACACAGTTAAAGTGCTGTAATCTCCATTTAGTGAGACATGACATTATTTGCCCACGTCATGCAAGTGCTGTTCTTTGGGGCACGGATAACCCTCTTTAAACTCTCTTTACCACTGTGTCCAATTGAGAATGGAGAAAACAGAAGGATTCCCTCCTTTTAGTTGTAAGGCTGTTGACAGACAGGAAAGTTGATGATAGAAAAATATGGTTAAAACTAGACAGATAGAAAGGTATCATGGAGTTTTTCAGTGAGAAGATGTCATTTTGTCAAATTATCAGCTTTTCCTTGTTTGTTTTCTAATGGGGAAAAGACTCAAGATAAATTATATGCTCTCATTTGATTAGTTGAATTTATATCCTCCACTTGTTATAGCTGCTGCTTTTCATACAGAACTTTGATTTCACAGGAGTGGCCGGAATATTGTGTCCATACACCATACAGGGCATGGGCTCATGAGAGCCCCTAGGAAAGAGAAAGATGTAGGAGCTATGCAGGGCACATGGAAGGACAAGAACAGGTGCTCTCAGATCACCTGGAAACTGGGAGTAGGTGGTTATGGATGGTGGAGGAAGGCTGTGAGAGCAACTCTTACCATTGGCAGCTGATGGAGAAGATAGAGGCATTAGCACGAGGTGCTTTGAGAAGGTCTTTGAAATAAAGAGGTAAGGGAAGGGGATAAATGGGAGCAAGAACTGAGAAATTAAGGGAATGCCTTGTGTTTGCAGTGGTCTTGGTTTGAGTTTCTTGTGTTTTAGTAACAGTTGGGAGGCACTTGAGAATATATTCTACGCACTTCAAACTAAGAAACACAAAGAATTGATTAAAATAAAGTAAAATAGCACACCTTATTGATTCTAGTGTGGTTCAGAATCATATCCCTGCTCTATATATTTTATGGACCCTTCCCTCATTCTTATGTACAACTTTCATGACTTTCATGCAGATTCATACACAGCAATGTACAGCAATGAAGCAGAAAATCTTTTCAGTAGAAATAAAGTAATTTTAATCACAAAGATGAAATTTCTGTTGAATGGAAATGGGAAAATCTCGAAGAAATATTTTGCTTTATGCCAAAAAATACCCCAGTCTCCATCTGTGTCATAAGAATTAAGGTATAAATGCATCTTTATAATCATTGTCCGTAAGTGCATACATAAGACCAGCCAAAGCTAAAGGCAGGTGAACAATTTTACTTCTGCCATTTACTTTTGAAGTCTTAACTTTTTTGACCTGTATCTCAAATTTTTGATTTTCTGTTCTAATGTAGTCACAGCAATGAACTTCGTGATAATTCCTACAAGCAAGATGCCTGAGCAGAATAATCATCAGAGCAAGCTTCAGGCATGTGGCACACAATATCCTTCCTTTCCCCAGCACTGGCACTCAGTGTTGTGTGTGTGTTCATCATATTAAATAACTTTGTGGCATTAGACACCGATGCATAGAGTGCCTATGTATCAGGGCACCTCAGAATGTTAAATATCACTTCAGGAAAACGGTATTTACACACATGCTGACAGTTCATTTTCAGGTAGGAGCTTCTCAGCTGATCTGTACACAGCAGCCTCAATCACCGTTCTTCCCACTGTGAAATTTTCTACAGTTCATCTACTGAACCCTTGCCAGACCTATTAATATTTATACATTCCATACACATTCCAGTCAGAGCATGTAAGCTGCAGATCTATTTGATTTAGAAGCTATTAAGATTCATGACCCCTTTAGCTATTTAGTCTGTGGTCCTGAAGCCTTTGAAATCAGCTTACACTTGAAGAAAAAAGGACAAATCATTACCGTTCAAATATTGTCCTGCATTGTGTCCATTTGTAGTCCATCAAAGAGTAGTTAAGAGCTTCAATGCATTCATTTATCTCAGGAACACAGGTTATTACAGGATGCATTCTTTCCTTGGAGGAAGAGAGAATAGGAATGTTATTTACTCAGTTGCATTTAATTTTGGATTAATGACTTTTTTAGCTGTAGTTCCTTCTCTGCATGAGAAACAAAATCTAATTCATCTTTTCTGTTCTAGTTTCTGGACATTGATTTAGGTGCATTATAAAGGGTACATTGATGTGTTGCCAAGGACATCCATATACAAAAAACACAGCCTGTCTTCTGGAATGTAGTGGTGACTACCTAAAGAGGGAGTCAGTGTGGTGGTCTATCACAGACTTCTCCAAGATCCATAAGAAATCTCAAAGTTAGCTTTTTATTAAATTCATGTCAGTTTTCCTTCTGTAACAGATAGTTCATGATTGACTTCAGATGTCCACACCTCTCAGTGGGTACAATGAATGACAGGAATCCAGTATCTCTCAAGATTTAGATCTGAAGTCTGTGAAGGAGTTTGTCTTAATCTGTAACAGAAAGCAAAGAGGCAAAAAAAAAAATAAATAAAGTGAGAGAAGTCTTGGAATACTCAGATTTTTAAAACAGAACTTGTAATTATCTTCTTAAGGGCCTACTAAGAGCTTCTGTTTTTTGCATCATTTGGAGTGGGGTTTCTTTCACTTTGGGATATAAAAGATTATCACAATACAATTGGTATCACCATCAGAATGTTACTGTTTTGTGCTGCTTTTTTGGAAATAACAAGTATTATATACTGATGGATTTTGAAAAACTAATCACTTGTTTTGAAAAATTTCAGGGGAAGTTTTGTGAGATTTTTGCCAGAAAAATATAAAGAAAACACTGAAGTATTGTACTGGAATTCTTGTGCAGAAAAAATAAACTATGATTTCTTTTAAATCTGCTGTCAATAAGAGTTTTTTATTTTGTTTTGGTTTGTTAGCTAGCAGAAGCAAGCTCTTTTGGTAAAACCAGAAAGGTAATTCTTTTGGTAAAACCGGTAATAATAGAAAGTGATGTTTCCAGATCTTGCATATAGACTAAAGGTCTGAAAATACAATGATGCTTGGAATTTTGAAATGGTATTAAAGCCTGTGCACAGAGATTTTTTTCCTGGGAAACCTGAGTACATATGCTATGAAAATTTGTGGAAATCTTCAACACTGACTTCAAAAGGAAGAAGATATATGGAACTTATAGAATATACAGTCCATCACATATATTTTGCACAGTTTCTTGTACCTTTTTTCTCTAGAAACATTGAAGTAAAAAGGTGATTTTTCTTTTAAATTATTTGCTCTCAACTGCTGCCTTCCTACAGGAAGTCATAAAGTTTCTATCTGCAATATTATTGTTTTCTGTATGGTGAAATGATGTGTTCGGTAAGGGTTTAAGTCATAGTTTATCTAAAAGTTCAATTTATAGGCAATTTGTAAAAAGTTTAGGCTTACCAATGTGTTTTTATAGTATACATTAAGCAACTGTTGGCCTGTTAGTGTGAGACAGACCAATTTTTTGCTCAGAGCTTGCAGCATGCAACCCTCTCACTTTAGAGCACATGCCTCTTCAATATGCTTACAACACCTCCCACTACTTCAGACAAAGATTCCACTTTACAAACTGTGACTGAATTATGACTTGAGGGGGTGACACGATTTAAAATCTTGTCAGCAGTAGGAAGATGAGGTTCAAACTGGAGCTATGCTGAAAAATAGAATATCCATTTTGCTGGAAATTTGAAATTGTGAAATTATTTTCATCTTGCTTCAGAACGACAAGCTGAAAACACAGTTTTCATCAGATGTCAAAGGCTTAAAAATTCATTTTTGGCAGAAAAAGAATTTGATACCTGACATTTTGGCCTGGGATCCTGGTTCCCAAGCGAAAATACAGCAAAATCTGGAATATTCCAATTCCCTCATATTGAGAAGAAAATCATTTCATCTGAAAACTTCACATAAAGGTGCCTGTTGACCCAATATGGCCCGTGATAAAGACTGGACAAGAAAAGAAAAGTGACAAACATACGTAAGCTTTTCTAATATCAGGAGTAAGTGTGTACATGCATATAGTGATGTTGGAAGGAACCTGGGGCAGAATTTAAAAGGGAGGCTGCCGTGAAGTTGCTGGTATGAAAGCTCAGTGCTGTGGGTGCCAGAATAGCCTCTGTGGGCACCAGAACTTTCCTCTGATCAATCTATTGGAGGTAGATTATAAAGGAGATGATTGTACCCTCCTTATGCCAGTAAGGGGAAAAAAACCCAACATTTCATCAAATTCTTACTGAGTATAAAAGAAGTAGCTGTAAAATCCTGGAAATTAAAATTAAAATTAAGTGTCTGAAGAGGATTATGCTGAGTTCAGGGATGGCATAAGAGATGGTCTAAGCTCTGGGACTGAACTGGAAACCAGTGATATCCAGTTCTTTCTAGAACACCATTGTTTTTCTGGCAGCAGTGCAGAGCCTTCTAGACCAAACATGAGTCTGCTGTCAATGGGCTTGTTTCAGTTGGTGATTTTCACCTCAGTTTCAGAAGTGGTCCTTTAAAATCTCAGGAATCTGTGGACCTCCATTTCAAAAGCACTGCTGCAAGCAGCATTGTCCTTCAGGAATTGGCATGCTCAGGTGTTTCTAACTGTAATTTCTTTTCTGTACAAGGCAGTCTTCCTCTTTGGGTAGGAGCAAGTAAATCTTATGGCAAGGAATTTAACCTTTCATCTGTGTTACCACAGCCACTTCTTGAGAACTGAGCACAGACCTGACAAGCCATCTGCTGTATTTACACTATAGTAACATGAGTTTTTTAGCATTTTTGGTAATGAAGTGTAGTCAGTAAATGGAAATAAAACATGATCTTCTGATTACCAGCCTTAATATGTAGCAGACAGCATTTTCTGATGTCCTTTGGACAGATGTCAAATAAATGTAAGTTTCCACTCTGTAACAGACGGATTTGATGCTTTTACTGTCGACGAGAATTACACATTCCCGGCAAGGTGAAAAATCCTTGCATTCAGGACTGAGCTGACACCCTAGCGCTTCCAAGCCGCTGTGCAACGGGCAGCTGGCAGCCGTGCACTTTCCTACAATTATGCACAAGACAGCTACTATCTGGAACAGATTTATAGTGCAAAATGGGGGAATGTAGCAGAGCTTCCTCCGGAGATCTAAAGGGCACAAAATAAGGAGCTTAATCAATGGAGGGCTACAAAACCTGCCCCTCCCCTTTACACCTCCCTGTAGTGCAATGTATAATTCACACACAGCAAAGCACAGCTGCAGCCGTGCACAGCGTCAAAAATGCATAAAACCCCTCGGTGAGGAGATCTGTAAGAATCTGATTCATGCTGTCTCTTTTAAATGCTGATTCCACAGTCTTTTCTTTCTTTTTCTTTACCTCCCGCTATACTCCTGACAACATCTGACCTGCCTTCCATTGCAACCAAACATTTTCTTTGTTAACAAGCCTGAATAGTACTTCTCAAGGAGGTTTTGCAGTATGCTGCTAACTATTTTGGTTGCATGCCGTAGCAGGTCAGCATTGTAATTATGTAAATTTGCTGTAATTGTTGCCATAATTAGCATGTTTCATTTTAAGGTCTAAATAAGCTCCAAGTATATTCTAAAGTGCTATAGAGGAAGGGGAAGGAGTGAAAATAATATACACACACAGCGCTATGCTGTTGTCATCGAAAAACTCTTATTTCATGGTAATTCGCATGGTAATTGAGCCAGGAAATTTTTGTAAGGATATGCAGCTAATATTCAACAAGTGGTAATAAGATGAATTTACATGACTGCAGCACAAACTGTGCAAATGCAATTCTCTGGGTGTCTCAAGGACATACTCCCTCTGTGAGACAAACATCTAAATATAATTTTCCAAAAGGTGCCGATAGAGAGGGGTTTTTTCTGTTAGACGTCTTAAGGAAGATTTACATTTGGAACAGATCCATTTAGCTTTAAAACCACCCCATATGCCTGTTTTGTGTTTTAAGGCCCCCGAGCAGAAAACCCTATATATGACAAACCATCTGGAGATACATCATTAGAAGTTCATTACTGGGAGCTGTCCCTGATCCAGTTCACAGGTGTATAACTCAGTTAATTTCAATGGCATTTTAAATAGTGGCAGGTTTGATACTTAACTTGCTCTTCATAGTAGGAACATTTGTCTTGATAATAGGAGTACGGTGTTGCAATTTCCCCTAAGTCACGGTCATTTGGTAATTTGAATATTTGCATAACACAAAAGTAATTCGCCCCTAAATATTTTCAGTACCCAAGTCTGTATTTCCTAGCATATACAGTTATGTAAGCAAATTACTGAAGAGGCTGTTCTTCTAAGTACACAACTAAGAGATATGTTTAGATTATCTGACATGGTCTGTGGTATATCTTGTTACACACAGCAAAAAAATTATAAAATTTGGTTGTTGACTTCCTTTTCTGGAAGAATTTATTGAAACAGGATGTAAAGCCCCAAAAGCCCAGTTAGCTTCTTCTGAAGGGCTTTGTTCAAACCCTCCATCAACACAGAAGGAAATTTGGACAGGTTGGAGTCAGCATTGGTCAAGCAAAAGTTACTCCAGTCTTGATCTTTCCTGGGAGAAAGAGAGTTAATAATAGGATTTTGAGACACTTCTCTTGTAAAGATGAGATAGACCTCAATTCTGTTTAAAAATACTTGAATACAGGAGGACAGGTCAGTGGCAGGGATTCAGCTAGTGCAGATGAAATAATCTCCAGTTAAATAATAATATTTTTCCTCCTTCAAGGTTTCCAAGCATGTCTCTGAAAGAGAAATGGAATGTGTTGCAGTTTTTGCTCCCAGCAGTTTCTCTGAGAAACTACAGAAGAGTATTAAGTCCTGGACTTTACACACAGGAGAAAGTCACAGGTTTCAGGAGAGACTTTTAGTGAGAAGTTCCAAATATGAAAAAATGCTCTTCTTAGTTTTTCAGCAATGATTACTGGTTGTTATAATGTGAAAATAAATAATACAGGATAAATATCAGCTACTATATATGAGGAATGGGGAGAGAAATGTGATATTTGCATATATTCCCATTGCTCTATGTAGGGTGCCAAATTTAAAGGCAGAATCCTTGAGGTCCTGTATGGGTTCTAGTTGTGAAAGTAATACAGAAAAAGGATTAGGTACTCAGAATTGCCCTTTAGAGATTCTCATTTCTCTATGGACTTTGTAGAAAAGATGGGAGATTCGCTATGTAATTTAGGCACCCAAGTTATAAATAATAAAAATGTCACTTTAGAAAGACTCTGCTGGTATATACGAATGAAAATAAGCTGACATGGTAACTACCGGGCCACAATTAATATCAAGTCCACCAAACAAGATAGATGAAATACAAAAGAAGCTGGGCAAGGGAGCAGGTGGGAGTGTTCTTGCAGCTCTCGTGCCATCACAATAGGATGCACCATAGTCATTCTCCTTCCACTGAATGGTGTTCATCTAAGCTTTGTGCTGATGGTCATTTCTGGGCAAATCCCTATTTATGTCAGCAACAAAATCCTAATGCCAATGGAATGCAGAAGATATATTGTTGAAATATCAAGGAGCTATTTTAATTCTGATTATAGTCTCTCTGAAATCCAGAATTAGATGTTAGTCATATTGTCTCCTATTGTTCTCTCCCCTCATTCCCTGCCCTAAGTTTTTCTTCTTTGCCTCCATGATAGGGCTGCTTATTTATATATTTATATATATATATATATATATATATATATATATATATAAAACAGAAAACACTGATTAGAATATATATTGGGTGAACAGTTATTTTATAAATGCACTCAAACTATTTTCAGGTAGAAAAATGTTTCATATATAAAGAGAAGCAAATTAATCAAGCAGTTTTGACACCTAAGATGCTTATCAGTTGTCCTACTGTATTACAATTACTGCTAAGAATGAATAATGTATTACATTATTTTTCCTTTTTACCTCTCTGTAAATTGTTCATGAACTGAATGTCACTTTCTCAGATTCTGGGCTTTATTATTTTACTATCAATAATTTATAAATTAGCATTTTTCAGTGTTGGTTTAATAAAAATGGCATGATTATTTAATAAATAGTTATTAGAGATCTAACCAAATACTTTTGATACTTAGAATTTTAGTTGCATCTTATAAGCTCAACTTTTCCAGCCTTACTGTTACACAGGTACTGCATATTTCTTAAATTTACCTTTACTAAAGCAGCCACAAGATACATTTTAGCAAGGTGAGAGATACACGGAGTTATTAACAGTTTGTCATATAAGCATTCTTGTTTCAAAAATTAAACAAATTGTAGAAATCACTAAGAATTAACACTGCCATGAGTTTTTGTAAAATGCTATTGGATACCAGAGAATCTTCTTTGTACTCTTGCCAGTATCCAGACTTAAATAGATGAAAAGGACATTATTATCTAAAAGAGTTAAAAAGGAAAATAAAGAGGGCAAATTAAAATACTGGTCAGCCTGGAGATAATGATCCCAACATCTCATCAAGTACACCTATGTTTTGTATGAAAGAGAACATTAGCAACCATTTCTATGTTATTTTTAGACCTTTGCTAATTTTTTTGTTGTAAATTCATTAGCTATGTCTGTACTAGTAAATAAAACAGGGCTAAACCACACATTGCAGAGGCAATCTCTTGCTCTCCATACTGATGAATTATTTAAACATCCTTGGTATGGTTTCTCCCATGCCAGTGAGCCCACTCCCAGATAAAGCTGGAGGCTGTCTCAGGAGATAGTTCATGCCAAAACTCTTCCCCCAACAGGCAATTCAGACACAACCACTCCATGCTGAGGCAGGAGAGAGTTTAAGGGTATGATTTGCCGTATCTACCATACCACTTGCCTTTGGGAATGGAGAACACTCTATTTAGCAGTACACTAACAGCCAGTGAGCCCTGCTGGATTTTTCCCAAAGAATAGGAAGACAAGGATCCTTCAGAGAATATTGTGAAATCTGAGAGGCAGAGGATCGTATGTAGGATGCAGGAAGGGTGATAAAATGTCAAAGGAAGCAAGGAGGGGAAGGAGAGCAAGGAAGTGACAGTAGTAAAGAGGAAGCCCAGAGGAGAAAATAAGAGGTGGGAATCAAATTTTTCATTAATATTTTGTTTGTGATCTTGTCTGGAGCTCCAGGTTATTGCTTTCCTCCCTAAAGCTGTTACAGAACAAGGCTGGGTGCACACTTTCCTCTCTCTCTTCCAGCCTATGGGACTGGATGGGACAGTGGGCATTTGGATGATGGCGGGCAGGTGGCACATTTTTCTAACTTTTGCTGTTTCTTCCCTTCCCCTTTCTTCCCCTTCTTTGCACAAACATGAGCCTAGAGGAGCAGAAAACCCAGCCACAGTACTGAGTCACCTCCCAGACTGCACAGCTGAGAAAGTGTTTTACCCATGGATGTTAACTCCACCTCTGGGATTTCTGTTCCTCTCCTATTCTACACTGCATGACAGAAATCGAAACGTGCATTATCCCATTTTAGAATTTCATGTAGATACTTTATTAATTCAATTTACTTCATGAACAGGGCAACTGGATATAAGGCAAAATAAAGGTGACCTACCTGTGCAGCAGGAACTGAATTGCCCTTAAACACATCCATCTGTAAATCTCAGAATGTGAGTTATCCATGTCAGTTATTCAAAGTAATCTGATATCCATGTTACTTATTATGATTTAATTATGGTGTCTTATTCCTTGCAGGCATATTTATGAATTATCTTTTGCGTGGTCCCAGGGAACATTATTAATACACATCGAAGGACACAATTTAACTAGGAATACTAATGACCCATGTAAAGTTATGCATGAAATTCTGTGAAGCAATAGGTTTCACTCATAAATTCCACTTAATGCATCATTATAGTTATGTTGTCATTAGTTAACAAATACTACATTGTGTGTGGGAGTGTTGCACTTCTTGACTCATGATTGCAACTTTTAATATTTAAATATCACTGTCAAATGTGTAATGTAGCAATTGTGTATTATATTAAAAATATGTATACAGTATATCTGGAAGTGAGTTGCTTTATAGCATTTATGATTTGCTATTCGTCATAGTAAAGAAACAAGCTATAGTTTTCAACAGCAGTAAGATGAAATTCAGTGAATCTCTTCTAGAATGGTGAAGAAATTGCTAAAATGTTAATTACCTATTGAATAGGAGACTTTCACTAACTGTAGGTGCTTTGCCCAATTTCTAACAGAGGATTTTTAAGATACTTGAAAATTTGGAAGCAGTTTTCTCACAGATGCTCTGGATTGGTTGGCAGAGCAGCTTGCTTTTTTGCTTTTAATCAAAAATCAAGCCAAAACTGAAATGCTTTCTAGATACTTTCAGTATCATACTCAGCTTAGTATCAGTAGATCTATTCGGATGAATAAACATGTACACTGAATGTCATTTTGTCACTAGGGCATCGTAAATGGCTCCAGGCACAGATGTGAGTGACTGGATTTAAACCATTGACAACACAGATAGTGGAGTCTAGACAGATTTTCCCATGACCAACTGAGTATCACATCTCAAGCGATGCAAACTGCTTTTGTTTAGAAAACTGAGTTACACCTTTCATGTCCACTTTGACATAAGTAATTCTGAAGCGTCTCCTTACTGTATTAATCATGATGGCACTCCAGAGACTATCATGGGAACAGGGACACCCTATATAAGTATATACAACTGCAGTGTAGACACCTAAATTTGGTTATAAAGTCCCACCTCTGCAAGGTGCTGAGAGGTGAACTGAATTCCTGTTGCTAGAGACTAAAATACTATTTTAGGTCTTTTTAAAGCTCTTGTTAGTTCTATGTCACTTCAGTCTCCCTATCCAGATTCAGTCTAGTGTGAAAACTTGTGTGTGTGTGTGTGCGCGCGTGCGTGGCTACACATGATATCAACAACTCAACAAGTCATTGAAGAGACAAAGTGGTATGAGCTTTCACTCGTTTATGGATGACTTTTAAAACTTCTCAGTGTTGTCAAACATCAGTAGGACGTTCTGCTTACTCTTTAATGATCTGATTAAAATTGAGTCCTGCACGTTCGTAAGTAATCTCTGCCTTAATCCAGCTAACACTGAGCTGCTGTTCATTGACAGAAAGCACTGGTGTAGACAGGTAAGCTTCTGTAGCTTGCACTTTTCTTGAATTCATCAGTTTAGTGAGCAATCTCATAATCATTTTGAATCCTATTATATTCTGATAGAAAGAGAGAAGTAGAGTTGCTACTGAATGATTTAAATGCTGTTTATGCTCAAGTTTCCTGGAAAATTGAAAGTGCTTGAAACAGAGAAAGAAGCCATTACTAAAAACTGAGTTTTAGCAGGAATCTTTAAATGATAAAGGCTGTATCCTTCCCTTTGATGCACATGGAATCTTCCACTGAAGTCAACTGGAACAGCATTTATACCTTCAGGATCAGAATTTCTTCATAATCCTCTGAATTTTAAATTCTCATTCCATTATATCAAGTAAGGGAGAGGGGATTAGTTGGCAGTATCTGAAAGCTTTAATTTTTTATGGGATTTGTATATCTAATAGTAAAGTAAATGAAAAATTGAGAATGCATTACTCAAGATGTGCATTTTAAAACGTGTCTTTTACAAACCTTGACTTTTGCAGCGGGAATCTTCTCACTGTCTTAATAGACTGTCTTTATCGATAACCAGTGGGTAGAAAAAAATGAGATTAGAATTTCCAACAAAGAGAATCACTTTCCTTTGAACTGAGTATACACAATGTTCACAAAACCTACATGCTTACATTTTTCTGTTAGCCATATGCAGAAAAGAGTCTGTTCGTTCTGAATTTTATGCTTTTTGACTTTTTCTCATCAGTTCTTCGATGAACACCTTGATAGTTGCAATATTTTATTGTTTATCCATAACAGTTGGTTTGAATATAGGCTTTTTTTAACTGTCAAATATATAGAAGATGATAGCACACTGCAGAAGAACTTAGTGCGATGCTCTGCTAGATCAATACCCCATAGTAATTATCGGCAATAATTTAAATGCACAGATAGTCTCACACAAACATCTAGTTCAAGTAAAACCTTAATTACTAGTCAATTAATATATTTTTCACTTGTTTTAGAAGAATCTGTTGATTCAAACATGTTTACTCATGGACGTGGGACATAAGAATTCAAAATTTTTGATTTCTCAATGTAAGGGTAGGTGGATTGAAAAAGCATAGGATTTATTATGTTACCTGGTTACAGACTATTTGTGTATTTGTGTAAAAGAAATAACAGATAACAAGGAAAGTGAAAGGTGAAGCACACAGACACACAGGCAGTAACAAACAGGTGGTACTGGAGACAGTAGCAAAGACCTGCACTCTTCGGTTGCTGTCATTGAAGAATCTGCTCAGGCACAGCCTTTGTCAGACTGAACTTCGTCTCCAGAAATAAAGGGTCAAGGTGATAATCACGAGTATTTTGGGATATTGGGAGGAACTTGTGAGGTTATGTAAACCTTGTTATGAAGTGTTTAGGGGGAGCACCAATGGAGGGTAAAGGAAAAGATCAGGACAGATCATGGAGGAGCAGACATGTGAAAATGGAGGAAGGGGTGGGGAATAAAAGGGGTCAGACAGATGTAAGCTGGTCAGTGCACTTGTCTGACTGAGCCCTGCACCTAATTGCTGCAGGCTGTCCTATCTTGCTGTTAAATAACATTCTTAACAACAAAGCAGTGATTGCTGCAGTCTAAGTGCCAGCAACTGGAGAAAAAGTCACAGCACCCATAGGTCTAGGCACCAGCAACCAGAGGGATCAGGTGCAGGACAGGGCTGGTTGCCAGCAATCAGAGACATGTGGGTGTGTTTGCATTTCCCTGGTGAATTACACATAACTACCCACATTGAATTCAATAGTATTCATTCAGATAGGTATATATTATTATTCATTAACTTTGAGCTGGACTAGCTCATGAGTAAGAGGAGATCTGCATCTGGAAAGACGTATGGACTGAGAAAGTGGTTGGCAAGGGAGCCTGAGGTCTGGGCATAGACTAGGCAGTCTGAGAGCCCATGCTGTTATCTGCGGGATTTGTGATAGTGGGACTGCCTATGAGATGAGCATGTGTCTTGGTTTGAAAGACAGGTGTCTGTGGAGGAAGGCAGGAGCCTCCCTTGAAATGGAAAGTGCAACCCCCTTCCCTCCAAATTATTATAATTTTGAAATTAACGGGCGTTCAGGCAAAGATATGGGGAATAGGAATAACAGTTCTTTACTAATATATATATATATATATATATATATATATATATATATATATAACACAAGGCAGGGAAAAAAACAAACAACCCACTGGTTTACACTGACAGAGTCAGGAATACAACCTGACACCCTGTTAGGGTGGCAGTAGCACTCCGATAAGATGGTGTCTGCAGTCCTCCTGAAGTGATGGATGTAGTTCTGTGGAAGCAGCGATCTTGTAAAAGGGTCTGGTCTTCCTCCGAAGGTCCAGTGGTAGGTAGGTAGCTCTTGTCCTCTGGAACTCCAGTGGGGGGAAAAGCTCCTCTGGGAATCCAGTGGAAGAAGGCTGCTAGGGTGTTCAAAATCTCCGTTTTTATTTGGCATGGACTGCTTGGCTCCTTCCCCCACCCCCCCCCGGGCGGAGTATCTCACAATGGGATGGGGAGTCGTGAGGCAGTTCCTTGATGGGCCATTAACAGGAGATAGCCCAGGAGCGAGTTATCGATGGGTCAGGCGATAAGGCATTGTTGTGCCCAGTAACAGGAGATAGTCCAGAGGGGGGAGGCAGGGAGCACCGCCCCACCTGGTCTCAACAGCTCCTGAAGATGGTAGTAGAATTTTTTTTTTTTTTTCCTTTTGGCACATTTTACACTGTAACCCAGGACAGCATGTGAGCACACACATGTGTCTGCAGGAGAACATCAAACCTGACCAGCTGGTGAGCAGTGGGAGACCTCTGTACAGAGACAGGGGGCCCAGGGTATGGGCATGGGCCTTACACAGAATTAGAGAAACTGTGCTGATATTCAAGGTATCCGTCACTGTGGGTATGCTTGTGAATCTGGCGGGGGGGGGGGTGGGGGTGGGGGGGGGGGCGGGGCGGGGGGCGGGCAGGGCTTGTTTTCATCAACAAACTTCAATCCTGATCAGCCGGAGGGGAGGAACAGGACATGGCTCTCTGCACTTATGTTGTGTGTGAGTCTTCATAGTGTTAAATGTGCATGTGCTAAAGACAGTGACGGTCTGCATGGCAGGCTGCATTAGCGTGCTTGTTTGTGTGCCTCTGTGTGTGTGTGCTGGAGCCTCTCGGGGCTTCTCGCTCAGCCCTGCCACTGGCTGGACCTGCACATGGGCACAGCAGCAGCAGCTGCATCCCTGGGACTGGGATGGAGAGACCCTCGGGAGCTAAGACAATGCTGGGCTGGGCTGCAGCAGCCAGGAGGAAACAATCCCCATGTCCTGGAGTCTGCTGGATTCAGCTGCTCCCTTCACATCCTTAACACTCAGCATCTTCATCAGCTGTTGTGAGTGCGGCCTTGTATATCACATTCAAGTTTATTATAACTGGCCTTTAAAAAAAAATATTTTTATTGTTACAAATGGAATTAGAAAGCCTGATGCGAACAAAACTGACATTTTTCAATTCTGGGGGGTTTATTTTTCATTTTACATTTTGGAGGCTTTGATGGATGCATGTCTTCTACCATGCCATCTGATACAAAAATGATGAAAAAAGAAAGCAAACCAAAACAATGATTTGACCTCTTTCCAACAGAAAAACTCTCAGAAAGTGGTGTTAGTTCCCATCTGCCAAAATTTAGAAAACACTAAAAATGAAGAAAAATGTATGATTTCATAGATTAAGGTAAAATAATGGCTGAGTGTAGATTTTTCACTAAAAAAATCATTTGGGGGGAAAAAAAATTTCCAACCAGATTAAATCACAAATGATAAAAGATAAGCCTTTGCAGAATTTAATAGTTCTGATTTGCAGGTGTTGGAAAAAAGTTCTACTCACGGAAGTGTGATTTTATGCTTGTACTGGTATTTTGCTTTTTCTCTAAGTATCTGCTGCCAGCAGACACCAAAGATGGAATATAGACTTAGATTAATGCTTGTTCTGTTCTTACATTAAATAACTTATTTCTGGTCTTGCCACTCTTGAGTTAAACAGCCATTGAGGTCCCGTTAGAATTATGGCACCAAGCTGTAGTGCCATTGATACAAGGATACTTCTTCCTTACCGTGCTAGTTTGTAAAATGCCTTCTGAGCTGTTCACATCATCTTACACAGATAGCTCAAATCCAGGAAAAAAAAATTCAATGTAAATTACTGAGCATTGTTGAGTTTTGCATCAAAAATCATAGGGGTCAGGTCCAGATCCAATAAAGCATTTAAACTTCTAGCACCTATTTAGTTCTTTAATTACCCATTTAAACAGTTAGGAACCTAAATATGGGCTAGAACAGTAGATTTTCAAGTGGATTAAGACTCATTTCTGCACTCTAATACAGACTCATCCTCATTAAAGGCCAAAATAGTTTTGTGATGAAACTGGATAATTAGAATGCTACCAGTTGTCTAGGCAGTCACAGCTGCCCTGAAACCACTCTTGAAAATAATTAAAATTGATGGCCTTGTGCCTTCTGATGATCATTGCAGTGAGGGAACACCAGCTCTCACAGTCCACTCGAAGGTGACTCTATATGCTCTCATCATTAAAGGTTCCTAATAAAAACCAAGGAGCTGGCTTTATTAGTTACTCATTATTAGCAATGTGTTTCACATTACCAGTTTTGAATTCACTAAGTACCAGTCCTTCTTCCTTTGTACAGCCCCCAGCACAATTGAATTTGAATTATCTGCATGATAGCTTTCTAAAAGCTAAGGAGCTCTCAGTGTAGACTGAGAATACTGTGTGATACTCTGAATTACTCAGTTTACCTGTGGAGTGTGTGTGTGTACAAGCAATACTCCACTATTGATCTTAGGCGAGGTTCATCTAAGCTTCCATAAAAGCTGACAAATTGGTGGGGGAGCAAGAAAGGGGAAGAAATTTCAGCCTTGACTCCTTATACTTCTTTAGCACAGTGTCAGATCACACACTGACAGTCATGCCCTTGTCCAGAAAAGCACTGCCGCTGTGTTTTCAAATTTCAGAATCGCTTGCAACTTTCCACTGAGCCGTCTTTACAAGACAAATGTTCTCCCTTTACTCTTCGTTCCGTTTTTATCCAAGTCAAATTGCTGCTGCACTTTGTGCTGGAGGGATGAGGTCATGGTGTGAGAGCTGGATGGGGAGAAAAGAGGCTGCGGCCCAGCCCTGCGGACCCCTGCCAGCACTTCCCAATTCTCATCAAGGAGAAAGGACCAGATTTAGCAAGACAATCAGCACAGGCCAGACTCTACCCTTTTACACCGTGATGAATCAACAGCAAGTTCACTGCCACTGATTAGATTTACACCTGTGCAAATCAAATACACTCTGCCTCTTCCCTCTAGTGCTTTCTGCTTTTCCTAGCCTCAGGGTGCGCTACTGAACAACCTCCAGGCACCCTCAGTGACCATCCTGTCATCATGTCACTTCCACAGCTGTTAGGTAGTGAAAAAGAAGCCTTCTGGGTTTCTCTTTTCTGCACACCTTAGAACAACCTACAGTCAACTTTGTCAAAAAATCAGTTTAGCGAGTAGGAAAAGGTCTGTGAGTATCAAATGCCATAATATTTTCCAGCCAACATTTATAGCTGAAATAAAATTTCAACAGGTACTTTGATCCTTTGAATGCCTTCTGACAACTTATCTTGAACAAAATGCTTCTTGTCTGTGGATGAGATGTGGCATACACTGTTGTTATGATCAAATTATGACAATTTCTGCTGCATTTCCAACAGCTGAAATGCATGCTATTCATTTTTCCTTCTCTTAAATTAAATGTCTTGATGGCTTATCTCATCGGCTGTCTTTACCAATGTTTGGGCAGCTCCTAAGCCAAAAGCTATGCAAGTCTTGAGCAAAGAATTAGAAGTTAGCTTTGAACTCTGTATCTTGACTTTCTTACTGAGGTACGATGATCAGTCTTCATACATCCAGTGTGAAATTATATCTCTGGAAAAGGTGATACTATTGCTCAAAAAATTGATTCCTTAACTAGATAAATTTTTGGTCTTCCAGAAAAGGCATTAATCACCATGACACAGTAAAAACAGTGGATTTTAAGACAATGGCAAAAGTTTATGTCTAAGTATAGGGAGGGCCTGGCTAAGCAATTATTTCTTTTTCCATAAGGTTGAAGAAGAGATATGCATGTCAGTTCAGATAAGAATGATCACTGTTCAGGGGGTTATGGTTGTGCATAATAGGACATATATTAGCATCACAGAAGTTTCATTGCTGCTCTGAGGATGCAGTGTGTCTTGCTGCAAAGAGATAGATTACTTACTGTCTTTTAAAAACTAAAGCATAACCTCCATGGGCAAGACTGGAGACAAGTGGTTCTGGTCCTATCTGACAGAAAGGAGCAATGTCCACAGCATAGCATATTTGTTACAGCATGTTAACAAAAAATCCAAGTGAACTGCAGCAAGTCATGATACTATTTGTAAAACAGGGAGACTACAATATTTTCTGATAAGGAATTCCCGTCAATACTATGGAGAACACTAGTCAGTGGGCTTTATTCTGCTTAAAGGTGGGAAAGAGGCTACACAATGCAGAATTAGTTACCAGTCATTTAAACAGGATAACTACTGATCAAGTTACAGGTTATTACCTTCTACTTGATTGCAGTCAGTAAAGGAATTTTTGTGAGATTCAAAATCAGCAACAGACTGTTTTTACATATAGTCTTCAGCTGTTAAATCACCAGAGATTTTTATTTCTAGTACAAATGGCTAGCTTTTTCTTTTCCTTTTTAAAAAACGCCTATGTACTATAAATGCATCCAAAAGTGACATTACACCTTTGTGGTATTTGGTATGGTTAGTGTCAGTGTATTATAAGATGATTATTTTGTAGGTGCATGGTTTTTTTTTTTTCCTTTCTTTTTTTGTCAAAGGACAATTTGGTGGGTTAAGCTTTATATATCCTCTCTTCTTTCTGAAAAGAAACAGGAAACATAGCATTTAGTTTTGAAAGAACTAAAATAAAAGTATTTTGTGGCAGATGGGATTTTTATGAGCTGTTTGTCACTATATACCAGTCTTGTTAAGGAGCAATCGTTTTCTGCTTCATTACACTAAGATAGCTCTGTTTAGGGTTCCACTCAGCTGTGAAATTACTTTAAAACTTCTATAAGGAATAGAGATGGGATTTTTATAAAAAAAAAAAGATTGCTAACACAGTATAAGGAATAGAAATAAAATGGTCAAACACACTATTTTTTTTTTTTTTGGAAGCAGAGGGAAATATAGAAATGTTGTGTTGCATACTTGTGCTTAATCTGCTGGTTTAAGATGAAAAAAAGGCTCCAGAGTACTATTATTTTCTACATCTAAAAAAGGTAATGTTCAAGTTAGTCTATATATAAAGACTAAAAAGACATTATCTATGAGAAAAAATAAACAATATTGGTTTCTTTATGATGCTGTGAGGCAGACAGAGTACAAACAAAAGGATTAGATGCACACAGACATCAATATGAAAATAGTGGACCAGTTTCTCATCTCCCATACATCAGAGGTCTTAGGCAGGTTTATGTTGTTCTTGCAAATTTCTCGAGTGTAAGCTCTGAATCTTGAAGCCTTTGCATCTTGCCCTGGGGCAATTAAAATTCAACATATTTATCTGTGAGCTCTGAGTGGCTCTGAGAAAGGTGGGTGCCAGTAGAGCTCCTCTTCCAGGTGTTCCTGACTCATGGCCTTGAGCAGTGCCTGTGACATGATCTACCTGTCCAAGTCAACCATTGAGCCAGTCACCAGTCAAAGCTTTTACATGTTTACCTGCTCAAATTTAAGCACAAAACATTCACTGGGCTAGTTCATGCAAATTCACACACGGGACTCTAAGTATTTCTATGCTTGGCATTCATGTCACCTTTTTCCCTAAGATGCCAAGACTCTTAACTCAGACATCCAGTCTTTCTGAATTTCATGTTATATATTAATCCATATTTGACTCATTCACATGTTTCAATGTTTTCAATGACATATTTTGACTCTTTCCTTAAATAAAACTTGTCTCTTCTGTCCTGAAATGACTTCTAACTAACTGCTGAAATCAATTTCAACAGTGTCACCAAACTTCCTAGCCACTAAGAAACAGCTGGTACTGCTATATATCTGATACACCTTCCTGGTGAGTCTGTGCAGTTCTTCATTGTTCCCAGTGGAACAAGGTCTCCTTCTGGCCGAGCAACATTTGCATTTGCAACTATGAATGTTAGAAACACAAAGTTATAACACATCATTTAAAATGTTGCAAGTGTTGATCCCAGTGTACATATGATCAAACTTCTCCACATCTTGCATTTTAATCTCATTCCTTCATACACACTTTTTTTCCTTTCTACACCCTACCAGATTTCACTGTGTTACATTTGAAACATCTCTTTGTGATACGTCTTCCCTGTAACTATGTTTCAGTCCCTTTTTTCCATGCAACTTCTCTTTCTCTCTTACTTTAATACCACATCAAGATTTTATTATTTCATATGGACTCTATAATATCTGCAGTGAAGGTTCATTATTCTTAGTGTCTCTCCTCATGCCTTTGTGGACAGTCCATCAGGAAAGAGACTTACCACAAAGTAAAGTTGTGCTGCATGGACGTGGTCAACTTGTCTACAGCCAGTGGTTAAAAAACACCTAGTAGGCAGCCCTCCTTTGTCCTGCCCTGTTCATACTGGTGTGGATCTGACATGTTGTTGTATGTTCACATAGAAAAGGGTCGTCCTTGTCAGCCCTTCACTTTGTGTGTATGTTTTAAAATTTGGCAGATCCAAGTGTTCAACCCTAAGCCCACATCCACAGTGCTTGGGTCTGCTGCCGGGAATGGTCTATTTTTAGCAGCAAATCCCTGCATTTGGAGGCTTTTCCTTACCACGAAGGTTCATTGTCAAGTTCCCTCCTGCTAATTCTGCATGGGCTATGCAGAAAGACTCACTCTCTGACTTTCCCATTCTTTCTACCAATGGGCAAGAAGAAAATTCATTTACACTTGCTGTAAGAGAAGTGCAATCCACAATGTCCTGGGAATGGCTGCATCTGAAGAAATTCATATCACAGAATGGTAGGTGTTGGAAGGGACCACTGGAGATCATCTAGTCCAACCCCCACTGCTAAAGCAGGTTCATCTACAACAGGTCGCACAGGATCATCCATGTAGGTTTTGAATATCTCCAGAGAAGGATACTCCATAACCTGTCTGGGCAGCCCGTTCTAGTGCTTTGTTACCCTCAGGGTAAATAATTTTTTTCTCCTGTTCAGGTGGAACTTCCTGTGTTCCAGTTTGTGTCCGTTGCCTCTTGTCCTGTCACTGGGCACCACTGACAAGTCTGGCCCCATCCTCTTGACACCCACCCTTTAGATACTTATAAGTGTTGATAAGGTCCCCTCTCAGTCTCCTCTTCTCCAGGCTAAACAGCCCCAGGTCTCAGCCTTTCTTCATCAGAGAGATGCTCCATTCTCTGTCTCTTTTGAACTGGGGAGCCCAGAACTGGTCAGGTTTGTCTGATCAATTCTCTTACCAAGTTCATCATACTATATAACAAATTACGTTGACATAACTGCAGAAGCAATATAGGGTTGAGAATAACTGATTGAGCGTAAAGGGTTACCTATCTTAAAACTAAATAAGGGAGGTAGGCAACACTAAGGGAAGCCAAATGCAGTGGTTTGGCAGATTTGTCCTCTCAAATATTTTACAGCCATCTCCCTTGGCAGCTGCAGCCAGTAGCAAGGCCAGTTGTCTTGCATTATTGCAGAGATGCCAATGCACACATGCACACACCACACATACATATGCACATGCACGGGCAGCCACCCTGGCCAGAACAGAGAGCAACACCTTTGTCAGCGCCACACAGACACAAACAGCTCTACATAAGCATGCACACAGGCAACCCTGTTTCGTCTTTCTGACTGACCAGGACGAAAGCTCACCAGTGAGACAAGTGCACCTCTCACTCTCTCCATCCACAAACACACACAACAGAGAGAGAGGTTATGGATCAATCTTAATAATAAAAAGGACAGGTTATGGTGAACAGATGTAGACCTCAGTAAGACAAGCATGCTCTGCTGACTGGTTTACATGTCACTGGCCCCTTTTTCTCCGTTATTTCCATTTTCCCATGCTTGTTCCTCCCTTGAGTATCCCCTTTCACTGCCTTTGGCCATTCCCCTTAAAACATCCCATAATCAGTTTCCTCTTTCCCAGGAGTCTTGTAGCTCTTCTTCCTCCTCCTCCTCAGTTACACACCTGTGGCTGAACCTACCCAATGCTTTGAACAATTCCTCCGATGGCCCATCAGATGCTGACCTGAGACCTCTGCCTTTGGTGGTGCCTCCATTTTCTCTTGTTTTTTTTTTGTGCATCTGGTGTCCAATATGCAACTTTTTCTACCCCCTTTTTTAATTTCTTTTTTTTCTTATTTTTTTAATAGTGAACAGCCTTTAACTATATACCTTCACAAACTAGATTTCCTCACATAACTGTTATCTACATGTCCTTCTCCTGCTGCATATCCTTGCAGATACCAGCACCCCCTAGAACTGAGCTCAGTCAGCATCATCGATTTGGGTAGATTTCAGGATTTCAGTCCTTTTTTTTTTTTTTTTTTTTCTTCCTACATATAGAACTTGGCCAGTTGTTTTCTGAGGCCAAGTTTTAACCACAGTCACTGGGAAGAGCAACTCAAAATGTTTGTGGAACCTCTCTGGGACATAAAGCCTAATGAAAAGAGTGGGTTTAACCTAGGTTTCCCGTGTGTTGAATGAGTGATCCATAATCAGAAAAAGAGGTGAGTATGTCCTCTCCAAGGACATGATCTGAGCAGTACCCAATCTGGTAGGCAGGATCTGATGGCTCAGAGGCAGCAGCTGGTGAATATCGATGAGCAGGTTTCCCATTGTACTATCCCAAGTTTTACAGAGCTCGGGCTAAAACAAGTGTTTTGTCTGGACAAGAACATATAAACAGGGGCAACCTATGCTTGAGAAATTTCTGTGCTGAAAACCTGGGTACATATTGTCTTTATGTATATGCATTTACAAAGTGGAAAACAGCTTAGCAGAAGTCATGAGTAGGAATTAATAACTTTTAATCTTTTGAGGGGTCTTGGCTTCTACTTTTACTTAAATATACTTCTTCCATTAGTGCATTAATATAGGTGTTAAATTTGCAACTTAAATTCACCTGATTTACATGTGAGCCTTTACAAGTCAGATGTGTGTTCTATGAAATGTAGGAAGTCATATTTTTGTCATTACCAAAGCTGCATTCTTACTTCAGATAATCAGCATCACTAATTGCACTTTTTCTTGCCGGTTTCATCTTGTCTATGTAAAATCTTCTTAATTTCTGACTAATCCAAATTTACCAATAATAGTAAATTGATGTACGCCTTCCTAAAATCTATTTTAATGTCTGACTCACACATTCAGTGATTTTATACAGATCCTATTAATAATACTATATAAGTAAAGTGCAAGTGAAATTAATTTACATAGAGATCATGGTTAAGTTATTCTTCCCAATGAATTGTGCAGTGAATCACTTCACACTCATGTTGTAACTTTGGATCAGCTTTCTGAAGGTGCATTAGCACAAAGGTTTGATCCCTCTACAAGCACTGCTGTCTGTACTTACAGCTTTTTGAGGACTTGTGTGGTTGCTCAGCTGTTCATCCCTAGGGACTGAAACACAACTGTTACAAAGTTCTTCTGTCTTTGACTCAGTGTTACTCTTACAATACACATTTTATTGACAGGATTTTAAAGAGTGGCAAATCTTTAGTATCGTTTGAGAGTAGCATTTTAGTAACCTTCTAAACCTCCTCAGGTCTCTTGCATAGCACACCAGGAATTATTGCATTTGGGAATGACTGGCAAAATCAAGGTCACCCCATGAGTAATATATAGGTATGTCTAGGTATGTGAGTGTTAATACGAACTGCCTTCAAACAGGAAGGCAGGCTCACAGTGACTGTATATCTAATCACCAAGGAAGAAGTATGGGGATTCTGAGGAACCTTCTCCAGCATCTCCTGATTGCATACCTGGAGTTTGCCTTGTAATGAGAGATTTATTTCCTACAGCTCTTCATGCCCCAGTGACCTTGGGAGAAGAGGTAAACAAAACAACATATGAAAATATCTTCTCTTGCATGACTATTCTGTGCAGTGCTCAGGATATTAGTGTTCCAGGCTTTAATTCACTGTTTATAGGGCTTATATATCTTTGAGTTATATGTAGAATTGCCATGAGTCCCAATGTACTATGATATTGGACAGTTCTTCATCCCGTGAATCATATTCTCATATGCAAGTTCAGTCATTCAAATGTTCTTAAGACAAATACGGTCAATCACAAAGACCAATTTAACCTTATTTTAGATCTGAATAATAATCAGATTGTAGATCTGAGTTTTAAAAATATAATTGGATTTAAATTTTATCATAATGCCACCTAAAGCTGGTAGGCAACTGGAAGAAAGTAGAGGTATTCAAATAGGTGTTCTGCATTATATTTTTGAAAATCTACTGTGGAAGACACAGTATTGTTATATAATTTAGATGGCAATGCAAGCAACCAAATACATGCAGATTTTTTCTATAAGCTCTGTGAATAAAAAGTACATGACTTTTTATGCAGAAGAAGAGAAATTATTTGAAAGTTTTATTTAGTTTGTGATTTACTCGATGAGTTCAGGAGCTTGCATTGGCAGGTGTCATGCATGGAGAGCAAAGGGCTTCAGAAAGGTACAGGAAATCTGATAACGGGATCTTGAAGAAGCAGCTTTCAGCCATATGAATATTAGAAAACCAGATGGTAAGTTTAGGAAGCTGGTCATCTCAATCATAAACATTTGCAAACAAATTCACTGCTCAACAATTTAAAAAAGAAAAAGTAATATGAATTAGTTTTAGGCATACCTTGAACAATAAGAAAAAAACCAGGTATTTAGACTTAATTTTTTGTTTCAAGAGAAGTTCATTATACAACTGCTTTGTGTAAGTGGTGCTATGCCTTTTTATCAAAGGTTTCATTTCTCTATTGCAGAAAAAAAGGAACATAGCAAAGCTCTGTGTTTGCTTGAGTAACTCACAGTGCATTTGGGGGTCACTGTTTCTTCAAGTCATGTGATTAGTTGTCTTTTATCGTCTTGCACCAGCATGGGAAATGCATGGGATTAATGCTTACTAATAGAGTTACACTTACAAGTACAGTCATTTTCTCCCAATATGTGAGAAGCAAAACCAAGTTATTGAGCACAGGTTTTTCTGTCCAAGTGAACTAAAATTAGAAAAGGCAAACTAAACAGCATAAGAGGGTAGAAAATGTTTTTTTTTAATTGCTTTTTGAGCTATTGAAATCAAAATAGTTCCTAGATTAGACACATTTAACAGTCTAAAATGGGAGTCTTAACTGATAGAAAAAGACATAACTCAGTGACAGCTATGGGTAGCTTACCTCAGCTGAGGATCTGTTTTGCAATATTTTTCTCAAATGATGTCCCTAAGCTATTAACATGACTGAAAAAAAAAAAAAATCAAAATCTGTCCTTTTGCCATTGATTATGACCCGATGTGTAGCATGCTAAATAAAGCCGTATTGCAAACGGAATGTACTTACAAACAGTGAAAAGACTTGAAAATGCAATTAAGGAAACTTTAAATGACTAAAACAGCAATTTGAAAGTAAAGAAGCAGTTGTTTTTCTTGCCTACAGAGAATTTGCAGGCAGATTGTATTATGAAAAAGCTCTAGTCCCCCAGGCTTAGTGACAGCTGAATCCTACAATATGCTACATTTGGCAGTAACTCTTAGAAGAGATATATATGTCTCCTTTTTCTGTTAAATATAGGTGTTACCTCTTCAGTATTACTGGTGCTGGGTACAAAAGTTTCCATCATAAAGATGAAGAACTAGACAGTTACTCTCAGGTGGCTCTACTGGATAGTTTTTTATAATCTTGCTATACTTCAGAACGTCAGGCACTTCTTTATTTCAAAATATGTAGAAGGACAAAACTCACAAGAAAGGAAATTAGAATCAGAGCAACCAACGGAACTTTTCAGCAAATCATTTTTCCTTACTATCCTGTAGTATTTCACCTGTTTCTCTTCCTCCTTTTTTTTTTCTCCAAACGTCTCAAAGCTTTTATGTGATTTTTAGGGGGAATAACAGCTTTTCTTTTCTGCAAAATGATGGATTTTTGACTTGGGATTTTATAGCTGTACAGTTTTGTGGCTAAACCCCAAAAGCCTCTCTTTAAATACAGTAGGTCAGTTATTTCCCCTATTCAGAGAACTTCCTAGGGCTGGAAGGGCTATCTTTTTCTTCTACAAGAACCTCAGTAGCAATCATGTATAAGCCACAGTGAGACCAAAGGATGATGCTGGGAACTGACAATTTCTGAGAAGGCATATGCATTTCCAGTCATAATTTTTTTTATTACAAATTAGAAAAGAATTCCACAAAGAGTTTATTAATTATGGGTCAGAAGACCTTGAACATTAACTAGATGTTGTTAGCAGGTGCAGGTGTTCACACTGAGACTGAATCTTCCATTAAGATTTTGCCTAGGTCCTGACACTTAAGTGCGGGAACAAGGTCCACTCTGTTAAATGACATATAAATATTGCTCAGAGAGCAGTTCTAAAAGACGACTTAGGTGCCTAAAATGCATTTCCAAATGCAAAGGACTTCTGAATCCAGATGTCTGCTAAGTTGCCTTTCTATAATCTCTTCTTCAGTGCACACAAACTGCCCTTTTTAACTGAAACTTTCCTACATTCTTTTTGCACTTGACCACCATTAACCCAGGCAAACTGGAAGGTGCCTCAGCTTCACAGAGTTGCATAAATGAAGTTGGGTATTGACTAAAGCCCATGAAGAACCTGGTCCAGCATGTACTGAGTTTTAATCCATCACAAGTAGCACCCTTGGCAGGGGCCTCGAGGCTCAAGGAAAAGGCAAGCACCTATTCAGATTCAAAGGAACTCAACACATTTTCTCAGATGTAGGACTCTAGTGCCATTCCAGTGCCATGGGATATTCCATCTCTCCTCTAGCCAGCTCCCTAGAAGGTCATGGTTACCTCAAACCCTGTGTCATCCCTAACTTGTGCACGTCTTGTATACCACAGGGAGTGTTGTCTCACTATAAAAAGATATGTAGACATGGTGCTTAGGAACATGGTTTAGCAGTGGACTTGCCAGTGTTAGCTTTACGGTTGGACTTGATGTATCAACCTTGCTGTTGATTTTTTTATTTTTTTTAAAGACATGTCCTTCATTGTTTATTCTCTCTCTGCATTGATTTGATGACCTCTTATTTTTCCCCTCTATCAATCTCTTGGATATGTTTTCAGTCAGGAGATGTCATATTTCTTAAAAACAGACACCATAGGCCTTTGCAGGAAGCCTGTGACAGTCAGGGGTCAGCTTCTGATCAGCTAACGACATGCACAGACAACATCTCATTTAAAGAGTTTAGAGGAGAGAAAGAAGAGACAGCGTATAAAGCGGAGTTTAAGGAGGTAGCTGCCTTGTGTTGTAGGAGATAGATGGGTAGGTATGTACGACTTCCCAACATTTCTGAGAAAGCTTAAATAGTTATCAAGACTGGATTTGATGTAAGCAAATGTAATATTGTCTATATAATGAAAGCTCCAGGTCTCAGTTCACACTGCAGGATGAACAGCTGGGAACCCAAGTGAACAGCCCATGAGGATGTTTCTGTGAGGTAAAATGGGTAAACTACCCAGCATTTACTGTAGGATACAGAAAAATTTCTCTGCAGGCCTTACTGTTTGCTGTCCTGCTCTGGCTGGACTGCAACAATGGCAACTTTACTGTTAACTTTTTTCTCTCTGACGACATCAGAGGCACTCATGGCAGCTTGTTATTCTCAGCCACAAGCCAGGGACTGCTGCTCTCCTCTGTATGCCAGATAAACAAGTCAAGACTCAGATATACATAGGCAAAAATAAAAGATTTTTGAGCATGGATAGTAAAGGGGTTTAGCCTAAAATAATTGACTGTTCTTCAAGTGCTAGGGATTAGTGTTAAAGAACATTGTTCTTATTTTTTTCTTCCTATTTGATAAGGCTCCTGTTGTCAGTGTGTTTCTTATTTAATTAATACCACAGACAGTAAATCATTGCCTTGTTTCCAAATTGTGAGAGCATTAGCCACTTTTCAAATAAAACCTGTTGTAGTGTGAAAAGAAATCCAAACAAATATATGCTTCAAAATGATTATTTTACCCTAGAGATTAATTTATACAAAACGGATTACTGGAATACAGTAAAATTCCCATTAAAACATGAGAGTCATCAATTTTCTGTTGAGTGAAGCATAGCTTAAATTATGAGGATTTAATTATAGTAATGATTATAAACTTGGGGTTGAAAGGTGATTCATGTTCTGAGCTTGTTTTTTCTTTCTCCTTATTTTCAGCGTTTCTCATTAGATTCCCTCTATATTTTCCCACAAATCTTTCTCTTACAAGAGCAACTGAGTCACTCTATAACTGTGACTTTGTTTTCCCAGAAGCTGGTTCAATTTTGAAGATAATCAAATAAAACATTTTATAAATACGGAGCATGGCTCTGGTCAGTGCAGCAGCTCACACTTGGCATTTCAGCATCTAGGATCTCCTCAGGGATTTTTCCACGATGGTCTAGCACGCATGACTGCCATTTTGAAAACACCTCCTACCTACAGATTCCCTACCATAAAAACAAGCTGCCTCCAACTTTCTTCTTCCCTGCAGCTGTTTCCTATCTGGAGACCAATCGGCAGCTACACTGTGGTTTCTCAGTACAAATATTCCATTTATCACATATTTCCTCTCTTCCCATTGCTTAGCATTCTTGTTTCTCTATGTCTAGCTTTGCCCACCCTGCCTATGGTGGGAGTGCTGAAGTGCCTGCACAGTGTCCTGCCTCGTGTGCCTTGTGGAATCCTCACTTCATGATGTTCTCATTTTAAAGTGTTTTGCGGTGCTTCCTAGAATAGATATGTGTCTTTATCACATATTAATTGTCTTTCAGTTGCTCTTTATTATCTTTACTAGTTTTTGGTAGTCTTTACTTCTAAAATGCAAATACTTTTAGCATGCTATGTTTTTAGGAGGGCAAATATTTGTTCTGAACTCTTGTGTATTTGGATTATCATACATGCCGTATAAAAAATGAAGTTAGAAAGACATCTTTCAGTTCAAAACTGTCTTCTTTGTGGGCAAAGTGGTCAAATTGAACTGCACAGGATTCCAGTTTTAGCAGATTAATTTAAATCAGTAATAGTTTTGGCAGACTAATTTAAATCAGTAGTTATATACTGAAAATCATATGCAAAGCTCTTCAAATCATTTCCGTATCCGAGGCTCACAAATTTTTCTTTGAACTTCAGAGTTTTTAGTTCTTCATGTATTTTCTAAAACCTTTTGTGAATAATAAAAGCCAAAATTCCTAGAAGACTCCTGACTCCCTCTGTGATGAGCTCCTTTGGAAATCTGATTCCAGGTCTGTGGCCAGGGTAGAAGCCAAGAAGGAATATTTCAGTACAGCTGCTCAGGACAAGCTCTGAAATGCGCTTCTCGTACGTGCTCTGAGCTCAGATCTCACCTCAGCTCTCCTTCCAGCAATGTGGAAGTCTTATTGATGCAGTTGCTAACCGTTCTGGACAGGGTCCCTTAATTTATTTTGGTGAAAATATTTAGATTTATTTTGGTATTGATGTGAAAGGGGAGGAGGAAAAGTAGATGCCAATTTCTATATGGGGTGCAGAAACACATTTAATGCCCAGAACTCATGCAGAGTTACTTTGAAAATTTTGATGGTTTAAATTTATTCTATTAAATAAGTGGGTGAAATTCCCTCAGTACCCTCCAAAGAAAAAATGTTTAGCCTGAAAAGGAACTGTCTGCTCTCTGTTAGAGTTCTAAGAGCTTTTTATCCTGATCTCCTACGGAAATCTACTGGGTTTGCCCCCTTCATTCCTTTGTATCTGCAGGGAAATTTGACTAACTTACAAGTTTCTTCAACCTGGCAACTGACTGGAGAAAGAACAGCCCAAATAAATGTTACAAGGAAATAAAAGAAACTAAACCACAGTTGTTCTGTTTCAAAAGGCAGCAACCAACCCTGCAGTTAGTCTGACCCAGCTATGAAACACCTCTTACTCCATCACATAAATTAGGTGCTTGGGAGGACTGCATGAACTAAAGACGAGTGCGGAAGGAGCATGGTTTGGGAAGTGAGTGTGCTGTAGTGCAAATATCACAGGTGTGAGGAAACAAGTTCTTTGTGGAGGAGGACTCTCAGATGAAAGTCTAAAGCAAATCAGGCTTCAGTAGATTTGCTGCTCACAAGATAAGTCTGATTTCTTCCTTTTTCAAATAAACAAATGCTCTCATTTTCTTCTTAAAGCTGTGTTACTATAATGGTGATGCAGAGAGAAATCCATGACAGTACAGTGTCAAGTGATACCTGAACTAGTTCCTAAGTCGAAATAAGAGTGAGTTCACATCATTTCTCCTCATTACCCCACAGACACGAAGTACAAATTTCCACAGAAAAGGTCGTAATTCAACTTTACAGGTACCAGATAAACTGTCTTATGTGTTCTAGTGGGATTCTTTGCTTTAAGACATACACACGAGCCAGTGAAGTTTTATAAGACAGCATGAACTCAGTCTGAGCACTGTACTCAGCTGTGTGCACTGAACTGAGGATTTGCCTTTTTGTGAATATGCCTGTGATCTAGATTTATTTTTGGAGTAAGCAGAAAGAAATGTATCAATTTCTTGTCAATAATTCATTTTTTACTCTTTGGACTCCATCAACTGAGTACGTGCAAATTTGTTTTTAATCTTTAATTTTAGTTAATTTCTGGAGAAAGAAACTACTTACTAGTTATTGTGGATTACTATAATTTGTTTTCTCTAGTCTATCTGATATTTACCATGTACCTACTAACAAAAAAATCCATATGTATGTGGGAAAGGCTTTGAATGGATTGTACTTTCGCGTTTAGTGTTAAGCTGACACATTTAAAGAAATGATCAGGCACCATGTTAGAGTAACAGAAAAGTGAACCCTGTGGCTTGCTTCCTTAGAGCAAGGAATACAGCCACACTGAATCCCACAGTCACAGCATTTACATTTACTTACTTTTTTTTTGGTATTGTAAACACTGATCTTTTGCAGACTAACATTAGGCTAGACACGTCTCTACATAGCCAATTGCCTAATTATATTTTTACACACCTGACCCCATCTGTCACCTTCTTTTCCAGCATGTAACAGTACAGTTCAAACCTGATTTTAATCAGTAGAAATAGCTGGTCTTTCACTGCCATTCTACTTTTGCAAACGTTAGAGACCAAATGTTAAAAGGAAAGGTGGTTCCCGAACTGTCCATCAGTTGGACAGAAAAGGACATTCAAATACTCCTGCTGTTCTTCTCCTGAGCATTCAAGTAAACACCAACCTGATCACTCCACTAATGGTTAAGTTTTCAGTTGGCTGAGAGGCAGATAGAAAGTCCGTGCACATTTTGCCAGGTCAGTCTAATCCGAAAGATTACGGAAAAAATAAATTTTTCTTGGTAGGATTTTTTTTGGGGTTTTAATCATAAAAGATACATCTAATTATCAATATTTTCATAATTCTTTATTTCTTGGCACCACAGAAACAGCTTGAACTCCAAAAAAGAGGACATACATTGAAAATGTGATTTTTTCAGATGGATCTGAATATTACTGTTGCCGAAAACTGATTTTTCTTGTGTTATCCTATTATCAAACCAACTGTGAAGCCTTCAAAGGTACTAAGCATAGCTGGTAACATTCAGATAAACCTGCTGAATGGGGAAGCTGCATTTAAACCAGACAAAAGACTTTCCCAGACTTGCAAGTAAAACTAAATTAATTAGAATCAAAATCAAGTGGAGCTACCTGAATGGCAAGTGTAGGTGTGCCTTATAAAAAAAAAAAATCATGTTTTTAATTGTAAAGCTAATATATATGAACAAATACTCTCAGTGCTTAGCAGTCTGAATATTTAAATGTGCAGAATTTCTAACTATGTCTATAGGGACACTCCAAATGCACCAATACCTCATCTACATATGATCTGCAGACAAGATAAAAGACATAATGATAAAAAAAATGGCAGATGCTTTGTTTATAGAACTCTAACAAGTTAAGGAAAAAATCATTCCACTTTTAAATCCCAAGAAGCGAATCTAGTGGAAAATGTTATTATTGCATTTGCTTCTGGAAGATGAACTTACAATCATCTTTTAGAATACTGATGTCCTTATTTAAAAGAATGTATTTTAACCCTTAGCTTGAATAGCTTTTTCTCTTCAAAAGCATCAGTTTTCTGGAAAACTTGCATCCTGTTTTGAGTGAGTGAAATCTGACTAATCTCTCCGATTTTGGGAAGCTGTATACAAAACTACTAAAAAATGTAAATTAATCTTTGTAAGAATAGCACTGTGTGGACTGGGCAGACAGCTACAGCCCATTTCTCTCACATCTCGCTCTCTGACAGTGTCTAGGACTTGGCCTGTAATTTCCTTATTTTATCCAATGTCTTCTTCAAAGATTGTTGGATTTTTCTGCTTTCTGTTCCTCCAGCTTCCATTCCACACGCGAATCAAGTGTGACTGAGAAACAGGACATCACTGCATGTAGTAATGAGTAGTTTTACTATCAGCAACTTCCCTGCAGCTCCTAAGAATCTGTAATTGGGTCCTGGTGACTCACTGTTGTTTATTGTATCAGCTGTCTCAAAAAGCCTTTTCCACTGGTGTTCCTACTAGTTCCTCAGATTCACCTCACAAAGACAGGCTCCAGTTTGGGAACCTCCCTACTCACCTCACAAATGCTAATAATTGATTCAGCTTTTCCTTTGAAATCAGCTTTTTTCAAGTGATTGTATATTGCCTCTTGGTCTCACCAAAACCTTAGCAGGCCTCTTGTTCCGTAGTCAGTACCTTTCTGGAAGCCTCAGGTCTAGCTAAAAACGATATCCTTCCAGCTGATTCTTTTAATTCCTTTTTAACTTTTATTCTTCAGATACTGTTACAATCCTTTTCCTGTGTTTTCAAACTTACAAGACTGTTGAATGTGTTGACTACGCTCATACAAGATAATGCTCATCTATTTGCTTCCTCAGAGTTACATCTTAGAATATGTCTTGTGCATTATCCATGGCTACACACAGGACTCTTGTGTCTCTTCTTCTGAATTTTATAATTTGCTGTTCCAAGAAACAATCATTGTCTCTAATTTCTTCTTGACCCAGCATGAATTTTTCCCAATCTGCATTGCATGTTTTTGAATGCCTGATTTATACAGCCAACAACTAAAGAAAACTTTCAAAATCCACCCAAACTATTGTGTGTTTATAAAACTTAGACATATATTGCATGTAAAAATAACCTTTTTTCAAGCAACTGAGCCCATGCCTACTCATAGTATTCAGTTCATGCTCTGTTACTACTCTCTTAGCTGTCTGTGCTACTCTGTTAGCACAAAATGTTCATCTCTGCTGTGTTTTTAAAGACATTAATGCTTTGCTTGAAAGTAATATATTCTATTAATGTCTTCTGAGCTTTTCACAGAGATCTTTGCAATCATTAATGAAATTTGTCTTTTAGATGAGCTAAAACCTTTTTATCTCCAGTGTGATGTTCATAATATTCTAGACATTGTAACTAATTTTTTTAGAGCTAAACGTGTTGTGGAATGTGATGTGATTATTTTGATTTGAAGTAAGAATTAATTAAATTTAGAATATTTTTTCTTTAACTAAAAAATACAATTTAACATAATTTTAAGACAAACACCACACTGTATGGAAATTCACATTGTGTGTATTTCATTCTCTGGTATTTATATTAAGTATTGTCTGGATATGATGCGGCAGTCTTACTTGCCTTTCAGGGTGAAACTCAAGACCCTAAAGTGAGTCAGGAAAATATAACCAAGCTCAAATAGAATTCTGCCTTTTAAAACTACCTGTCATATACTGTGTAGACTATAGGCCCGTTTTGTTTGATAAAATAAGCAAAGGAGGGATATGAGTGTACCCTACAGATACTTATGTCAGTTATCTATTAGGAAAGGAGAGCAATTAAACGTGAAGAATGGAACTGATATGAGACCAGCAGGCATAAAAAAAAAAGTCAGGAATAAATACAATCTTGTCAGCAAAAGGCTCACAACTATGAGAGAAGCAGAGTCTAAAGCACTTTCAAAGAGCAGTCTCTTGCTTTTAACTTCAAGCTTGGTAAATTTGGAGGAGGGATTCTCTTATATGGCACGTGCCACTTCTACAGAAAGATGTTTTCCATTCTTGTAATCTCACATTTCACTTTCCCAGCAGGTTATCAACTGGCTTAATATCAACACCATATTTTTATTTATTGTGCATCATCCTTCTTTAATATTTAGTGATTCTTTAGGAGAGGAACATTGCTGGGGGTGTTTTCAATATCTGCAGAGCAACACCATGTCCTCCATGATTCTTGTTTGAAATACCTACCTTCTTTTTCTGGACCTGATTCTTAGAAGCATTTATTATTTGTCATCTATGGCAGGCAGATTTCATACTCTCACATGCTTTTAGCTGGCTTGTTCATGAAATGGAACATCCTCTGCTGTTTAACAAGGGCCAGCTTCTTGGAAGTCTTATCACACTGTTTCTTCTGTTGCAGTCTCTTAATCAAAAACCCCTTTTAGCTTATTTGAAAAATCAAAATTCTTTGGTTTGACAAGATATTCAGAAGTTGACTATAAGGATATAAGGTAAAAAAGGGTATTTTAACAACGAATCTCGTGTGTCCCTTAAGCCTGCTTGATGTTTCTGTCATAACTTGTAGGTGGTGTTACAAACTCAATTATATGTCATAAAAAACTGATACTGTGTGCATCGGTCATCAGTATAATGACACATAATTGAAAAAAATATTTCTTTATTGTATCACTTGAAATAACCTGTAATATGTAAGTACTGAACCAGGAAACAAAGAAATCTACAGGCAACAGTATCCATTTTGGTGTGTCTTAGAGGTCTTTTCCAACCTAACGATTCTATGATTGTTTCAGCTGCAGTCCCAATCCTTGCACAAAAATAGAAAGCATTAGGATCTAAAAACATATATAAGCAAAAATTAACTCAAATAAACAGAAGAGTATGGCAAGAAAAGAAAAAAAAAAAAACAAACCAAAACCAGCTGTACCTAAATAATCATTATATACAGAATATATTCAGAATAAGTTGTTTGATCAGCTGGTCAATAAGCTTGCCTAATTTTTTACCTTTCATCGCCTGACTTTACAAGTAGTATCTCTGATTCCTTGATAACACGTTCCTGGCAGTAATGCTTTCCAGGCCTCTCTAGATATTAAACACCTCAATGCGATGAGGATTGACAGGTGTTACTAAATTAAAAGCAAACAGCATAATTTCTAAATGTGAGGAGTAACACATAAGAAGATATTGTCAAATAAAGGAGAAATACAGAACAGAAAATTTTCATTGTTTTCTTTCAATACTTTGAAGGTTTATTCTCCTCTTGGGACTGTATTAATACATAACTGTTGTGTTTTTACCGAGGCAAGTTTTTGAATGCATAGAATCCATAAGTCCTTTTTTCCACCCTTCTTTATTACACTTGATATGTTTGATGGTGTTTATCACTTTCACAATTCCACTGATACTCTTTACTGCATATCTCGATAAATTTGTCTGATCCACATACCATCTACAACTGCAACAGTAAAAGGTGTCACTGGCTGAGGAAATGTGCATTCTATAAATAGTAGATATGTTTCTCTTTTCTTCTCCTACATTGTCCAAAAAAATTTTTATTATCTACCACAGAACACAATTTATTAATGCCAAAATTAAAATATTCTTCTTTACAGAGTAGTTAACAGTGGCACTTTTCTAATAGAAAAATAAGCTTTATTAAAATTTCATTCTGTATGTCGAACAAGGGGAGCACCTTTGAAACCTTGTTGCAATTAGAATGTCCTCATAGGAAAAGGGGAAACAAACTTCATGCAGTAAACTCCAGCTACATTACTTTTTGAGTATTTTTCCCAAACAGACCTACTTAGAAACTTTTAGACACAACTTTGGGGGGTTTTTTGTCCCTCTCAAGTTATTTGTGCATTTAATTGGCAGAGGAATAAACTCAGAGAGCAGAAATAATTTTGAATAGGCACTTCAAAATAGTTTATTTTCTATTTTTAAATTATTTCAATTCTGGAGGCTGTGATTCATTAGGGTGACTTTTACAGAACCAGGAGTATAGAAAAGGAACTTGACAATGGTAAGACTGTACAAAAGCCCATTAAAGGATGATAAAACTAATCAGAAACTGTCTCTGTGTGTGTGAGTGTATTGCCAAGACTTCACAACCTCTTCCATATTATCTTAACTTTGCAGAATAATATATTAAACTATGCTAGTAGTATTTTTTCTCTTTCTCTGTATATGTAGAATCATAGAATGAACTGGGTCGCAAGGGACCTCTAAAAGTCATCTAGTCCAATCCCCTTACAATAAGCAGGGACATCTCTAACTAGGTCAGGTTGCTCAGAGCCCCATCAAACCTGACCTTGAATGTCTCCAGGGATGGGGCTTCCAATACCTCTCTGAGCAACCTGTTCCCAGATCCACCACCCTCATATTAAAGAACTTTTTCCTAATGTCCAACCTAAATCTACCCTTTTCTAGCTTAAAACCATTACTCTTCATCCTATCACTAGAAACCCTTGTGAACAGTTCTTCCTCTGCCTTCTTATAGGCCCCTTTAAGTACTGGAAGGCCGCTATAAGGTCCCCATGGAGCCTTCACTTCTCCAGGCTGAACAACTCCAACTCTTTCAGCCTGTCTTCATAGGTGAGGTGCTCCAGCCCTCTGATCATCTTCGTGGCCCACCTCTGGACACACTCCAACAGGTCCGCGTCCTTCTTGTGTTGGGGGCTCAAAGCTGGACGCAGTACTCCAGGTGGGGTCTCACCAGAGCCGAGTAGAGGGGAAGAATCACCTCCCTCGACCTGCTGGCCACACTGCTTTTGATGCAGCCCAGGATGCAATTTGCCTTCTGGGCTGCAGCTGCGCATTGGTGGCCGATGTCCAGCTTTTCATCCACCAGTACCCCCAAGCCTTTTTCCACAAGGCTGCTCTCTAACATGTCTTCTCCCAGCCTTTACTGATACTGGCAGTTGCCCCAGCCCAGGTGCAGGACCCTGCACTTGAACCTCATGAGTTCACCTGGGCCCACCTCTCCAGCCTGTCTAGGTCCCTCTGGATGGCATCCTGTCCCTCTGGCATATCGACTGCACCACCCAGCTTGGTGTAATGCAAGATAACTTGTTTTCCTCAGAGGCAATTATCTGTATTACTATTTTTAATAGGATAATCAAATCTAGATCCATGGGTTAATGTGCATGTTATGCCTTCTGTATTATTATTGTGCCATAGAACTTTAAAAAGATAAATATTGCCTAGTGTAAGCTCTTTAGTTTAACCTGAACAAGACAAATTCCTAATTTTAAATATGTAAAAAATCCAACAAGTCGTCTTCTGTCCTAACAAGACCACAACACTGAATGAGTTTGAACTGCTTAACGAACTCTAAACTTGCCAGAACTTTATAATAAAGTCAACATATTAAGAAAGAGTTTTTAATTTTTGTAGCTGAATTTCATGAACAAAAAGGACTAGGCAATTTAGTTGACTAGGAATAGTTCTTTATTTCTATAATTTCCTACAAAAATCTGCACGCACTTTGTTGTATGTAACAGTAAAAAGCACTCGCTGCATTCACCATAAATTACATAATGTTTTACTTCTAGGCATTTGCCTTAGCTGTGGTTATTCGTAGCCCAAACAGCCTTGCAAGCACTGTGCGGTCACAGTGTAAAAGTTAGTACTGAGTGCCTTTCCCTTCTCTGTTCCCTCATTCAGTATGGCAGTAGTTCAAATATTTGTACTGAAATATGTCGTATCTACTCTTGAGCAAGAAGAGATATTTTTGACATATTTGAACATCGCCTGCTCAAGTAATTTTTTTAATGAGTATGGGAAAAAATTACTTTAATTAAGTAAAAGTCCCAATTTATTTTTGCATTCCTATCTCAGGAACTTGTATAAAGGTTTAAAATTCTTAATCTTTGTCATACTCAGTGCATACTAAGAAGAAGATGTAGATTCTGTATCACTGAATGAAGGCATATCTGTAAATGGCAGCTGAGGAAATATTTTTGCGTATAGTGTCTCTTCTGCAAACTCTAATCCCAGGAGAGATGTTGAGCAGCAACAGCAGGGTCTATGTGGATAAGTGAAAGAATCTATTTGCTGAACACCTATAGCATTGACCAGCTAGATACTTTCAGTCAGTACAATTCATAGTCTCTCATCCTTGTCATATTTACTTTGGTCTGATGATAGCAATATAGGGGAACTAAGAACATTGACAAATCCTTGTCATCAGTGTACTACTGCACAGGCACACAGAAAAGGTGAGAAATCCCATGTAGTAAGGGAGCATTAAAAAATACCAAACATTAAAATTCCCTAACCCAAATATCAGCCTGTCTGCTTATCCAGAACACTGCAATTTTAACTTTTTTTAAATTAAATTTGCTCATATCTAAAGGTACAGTCAATATTTTTAAGCTACATGCAGCAAGAAAGTATGTGTATCTTCCTTTTTTTTACATAATAAGTGTTCTTCTGAAACGAAACAACAAAAAGATTTCTCATTAATATTTCTATGGGTGTCATGAGCTATTGGACAGGAAAGAAATCTTCTTCATGGACAGCAAAAGGAGACAAGGCTCCTTTTGCTTCTCTTTGCAGCTTTGATCATGGGTAGTAGTAAGCATTAAAACCTTCAAAATATGCTTTGTATTATCTTTTATGTACTTACTATTTCCATCATTGACAAGCTGAAATTCTGTAAGGTACAAGAATGGCCGTAGTGACAGCATCTGCACATCTGCTTCCACACCATAACTGGAGTTACTGAGGTAAACTACTGCTGAAACCAAGTATTGCATTGCTAGTACAGAATGACAAAACACTTCCAGAAGGTAAGTTTCATCTCTGGGGACCAGCTGCCAACCAATGCCAGCACCTACTCTTTGGTAAACCGTCTCTGTCACTGATTGATTTTGTTCATGAAAAAGCAGCTGTAACGGGGTGTCACAGAGAGATAGTCAGCGGCAGAGAAGAATAAAGTTAAACTTTAATGCAGCTCTGTGTTCCAAGAAGTGCTCTCCTGATGAAACTCTCTGGATGCCAGGTGAGCTCTTTCCTCTCAGTGAATTAGAGCTTTTAATGGATCAGCGAGTAAATCGTTTTAGCTGTAAGTATCCTTATCTAGAGGGATGTTGGGTAGCAATAAGTTGCATTGCAATGAAAATCAGTGCAGCTAAGGTTATGCCTATAATAGTAAACTAATGAGGAATCTGATTGTCTATACTGTGAATTGTCAAAATAGTCCCTGGCACGATTTTTTTTTTTTGTCTGGATCAACCAGCACACTCCCAAATAATACCTGGGGGTGTGTATATGAGTAAGCACAAGTGAGACACTGTTTCCGACAGTTTGCATTCAGTCGCTCAGATTTAGAAAGCAAGAATATTTAGTAACATGAGTGCAGACCACTCTGCACCAGCTGGCCTTGATAATACTTACAAGCACTTTTATTTTATGATATAGATTTCTTCTCAAAGGAAATTGACAGCTCTGTGATTACTTTACCTTTCATAATTTCTGAACACATTACAAAAATATCTCGAGAAGAGGAACGAAGACTTTAGAAGCTCTACCAGAACCAGAACTCTCTGAAAACAACTGAAGTAGGTTCAAACAAAGCTTCATTCCATATTTCCAAGATATAAGTGACAGTAAAAAGGAAAACCAGAAAACAGCATACTTTCTGGCAGTAGTTTGTTCCTTAGCAATTGATAGTTAGCCTTTAATAGTTTTGTTTAACACATTCAGAAAATATTAACTATCAAACTTTGGGAGAACTGTATAGCAGATGAAAAAGACTTTTAGATTGACTGTCCCAGAGTTGTCTGACTTACTAACTTACTGCTTCTTTAGATTTTGAGTTAAATACTGAACTGTCAGAGCTTTCAGAATCATTTCAAAATGCCATCCACACCCAGGATTTTACAAAAGTTCCTACGGATTTCTCACAGTTTAACATATGAACTAACGATGTGCCGTTTTGAAGTTAATATATCTCAGGAATGAGAAAGTAGTGAAAAAGATTTTCTTGAGCAAATAGCAAATTCACTGAACATTGAGGGTTTGGGACACCTGAAATTGTTCACAAAATCAAGTCAAATGTACTAATGTACTGTTTCATATAATGAAAAACATAGGAGGAAAATACTAAAATTTATTAAAACTCTGAATGTTTTTCCTGTTGCTTATTTAAATCTGTCTTACCTGAAGGTCAAAGGAGTGATAACTCATCTGAGCTTTAGATTTTTGATTGCCCCATTCTTATAGGGCAAGGACAACCTACATCCAACGAAAGTTTTGCAGGTATCAGTCATGCCTTATTTTGATGAACTTGGCTTACCGTGTATGACATATGTAAAATGGGTCGTTTTAGCAGAGGGCACTATACACACCTCCAGGGAGTTCTAAGGATATTAACCTAGCTTTCAGAAGAGCTCAAACTGCCAATCAAATATCCCTGAGTAGATCAGTCAACAAAAGTATTTCTCGTGATTTCCATTTCCTATTGCAAATTGCAGCAAAATTTTCCTGTCATATTTTGAGGATTGAATCACTCAACTCACATATTGAAAGACATATATATTAGATATAAAAATAAATCTGCAATGCAGCATACCACTCTGAGCTATTATAGCTAGTCAGTATAAAGGAAATTGACTGATACTTCCAAGCACTCATTCAGCATACAATTTAATAGGGCATTGTGCAATGTCTTTCTTCATTAGAAAAGAGGAGGGAAAACAAGTACAGCAAGCAAAAAATATGACTTTCATTTGCAGCTGAGGCTCAAGTAATTATGTTTACAGCATGAATTTTAAAATTTTCTTGTTATTCAAAACTTTAGTCTACTTTTAATTAAGACTTGCATGTTGGCTGAAAAAAAATATAGTGTATTTGCATAGAAATAACCATGACAAGCTGAAATCTTAATTTTAAGACATTTTAATCACTTTCCTGGACTGATAATTACTTCTGGTTGATATATATGAAGCGACTCCTTGCAGCAATTTAATATATTCACACCAATTGAAGTTTTCCATGGTACTCAGTGATCATATGCGTACGATATCTCTGGGAGTGGGCAAATCATATTTTTTATCATGGCCTAATAATTAACAGAAATTCTTAGTCCATGTTGCTTGAGCTCCAACAAAATAAGCTTATAATTACTTGTAGCTCTAGGTAAGGTAAATATTTGAAGTTATAGTGGTGAATCAGTTTTAGTGATATACAAGTCAGCTCATGATATATATGTCCTTAGCCTCAACCTTTAATAGTGCTATAGATATTAATAACAAAGGCAAGGTCAATTCTACTGCATCTGCTGTTGTTGTTTCATGCTGCAGGCAGATAACTTGGGAGACAGAGCCAGCATCTAGCTAATGAACTCCCTTGAGACTGATGCTTTTCATAGCCTGAAAAACAGGAGATTGCTGTTAGCAAACTCAGTGCTGGAAAAACAGTTAAGAATATATTTTACTGCTAAAATGTGTTTAAAGGGTCATAAAAATAGTGCTCTTCAATACAAAGAATCTGTAACAGGTTCTAATTTATTATTTTGCAAGCTGAATACATGAAATAATAATTGGATTTATTAAGACTTCTTAATAGTGTTGCTTTATGTTTTTTTCCTCTTGAAATTTTCTCAGAAACACAGAAGGGCTCATCCTAAATTACAGAAAAAAATATTTCTGGCTGGCATGAAAGAAGAAAAAACTGGTTCAAGAAATCCACTGCTTCCTAACTGACATTGACATTTTGGAGTCATGTGGAATAATTGTCTAGCACAGTGTACCAGAGCTGTTCAGAGAAGTTTTGGTTTTGGTTTTTTTTTTAATTAAAAATACAATTTAGTGAGAAAACTTCACTGATAGATGGCACATCCAAAGAATAAGTTAGCTAAGTGCATTGCACTCAGAAATATTAAATCAGCTGTTTTGGAGTGCTCTGAAAACATTTCAGAGGGTGCTTGGTGCAGGACTGATAGGATTTAGAGAATCTGAGGTACCCAAATGATATATTTGAGTCTGTAAACTTTACAAGGTTATATAAATTGCGGTGCTTGCATCCCAAGCTCTTTAATTTAATCTTGCAGCTAGCTGAGCATCTTGTGGGATTCACAGATTGTTATTTTACAGCTTCACAAGAAGTCCACAGCACAGGCATGAAAGAACCAAACACGTAGGAAGCACTTCATACTGACTCAAGTGCTTAATATGGAGGAGGCAAGAAGAGGAAAGTATGCCAAAATGGAATATCTTATGTGCTCATAAACACCTTCAAATTTGTTATTATATTTGGGAGGACAGGGCTGAAAGATATCAAACTTAAATGCAGACTGAAGTAAAGACATTGATGAAATATTAGTGGAAGTATTTATGGTAAGTTGGGAAAAAAACTTTCAAAAAATCTTTATTGCAGAAGAAGTAGATGTTTGTGAACAATCAATCAGCTTTATCCACAGAGTGTGAATGCTGGCCCAGTAAAATTCCCCAGTGGTATTTGCATTCTACTCATCTTTACTTACATAGAAAAAGCATTTAACTCTCAAGAAATTAAAATTGCTCATCCAAAAAGTGGGAAGGAATAACTCAAAAAAATACGTGCCATAGGAGGCTGAAAACTTTCCTGCAGAAATAAAGATGAAGGCACTACAGAAGGCAAAGGTTTAGGAGTGAAGAGAAGGAGATTGGCAGGAGTTTACATTTTGCCGTTCTTAAAAATAATTAATTTTGCACAGGAACAACATAGTCCTGGACAGGATTGTCACTGAGGACAGTTGTTAATGCCTGTGTTGCCACAGGCAGGAGAATAAGGAAACAGATGAACGTGGGCAATATTTCATCTACTTTCATAATTATAATGATTAAGTTTAAGTTTCTTTTAGCATACACATCAGGACTAAACTCAGTCCTGCACTGATGCAAAAAAGCCTTCTTTTTGCTTTCTCCCTTTTTTTTTTTTTTTTTTTTAAAAAAAAAAATGTCACAGATCAAAGAAATCTGGAGGAAAAAAAAAAAAAAACAGGACCAATATTTTTGGGGAAGGAACAAAGAAAGAGACAGAAAAGCTCTCTCTGCTGTGGATAGTACAAAAGTTTCAGTGGCGGATAGAGAGACAATAACAACGTTTCCCTCTAAATGGTTGTGTGAGATGCAGCCTGAAGTCCCGCATCTGCACTTAAAATCTCTGGTGTGTTTAGGATAAACCTAACAGAGAAGCTCCATGGAAAAATCAGGGCCAGACCCTCCACACTCCAAAGTTCCCCAGAGCCCCACATGGGACAGAGTTCACTTTGGATCTTCTCACACTGGCTCATCTTGAGCATACAGCCCAAGAGACTTTCTCTAATCTAGTCTCCTTGCTGAAACAGTGCCAAGTATCCTTCCCTACCATCAAATAAAAGAATTGAACAAAAGAACATAACATAATATTTATGCATATTTTCTAATTTTCTAAACACTTAGTACATGATAACATAGACTTGCTCAGTCCTAGCGTGCCTGACATTGAATGTTACTTTTGGGGACTTATCCTGCATGCTGTACAGCAGGAACCCCAACTATTGAGCTTCAGCATAAGTGCAACTTATAATAAACACAGTAAAAGGAATTAACTTGGTATCACCTGTACTCCTACTTCAAGGCATTTATGAAAGCTGTAGAGAAAGGACAAGATTAGGTAACAGGTCTGGGTGTCTTTGGATTTAAAAGACTGGAAACTCAGTATGAGTTGGAGGCATTTGACACAAACCTCTTCACTAGCTTCACTTACTCAGAAGGGTAAGATTTATTTAGGGTCTGCAACATCTTTCAGTAAATACAGAACACAGTCCTAAATATTAGTTGAACCCCTGCATTCTTCATTTGTTGGACTCCCTGTATGGAGTTAAAATACTTAAGAAATGGTCTGGAAAGCTTACATTTGAACTGACAGTTTGGCTTTGCCTTTAGTTTTGAATAAGAACAGATAATTAAAGAAGGTAATGTTATATATGACTTCTTTGCCATAAATAAAATAGTGGCAGGGCAGTTCCATTCTTCTACACTTTCCACAAAGTTCTATATACTACTTTTCATATGCTTTTTCATTATATATGAAATCATTTGAGGGAGAAGAAAGAAAACATTTATAAAGATTAATAATGTTCTCACTAGTTACAAGAAAAACAGAAAAGGTTTTTTTTGTGGTAAAAATGAACCCTCATTTGAGTTTTTGATTGTTAGCAACTACAATATAACTAATGCCATAATTCTGTGAAGCATTCACTTCAATTTGTCATTGGTTCAAAATTGAAGTGACTGTAAATTATCTTTAATCTCGTGAAAGTGATACATATAAAATAATATTAATGAAAATAATAACTTAAAAAAATCTCCATAGATCTTCATTACCTATAAATGAAATATGGAGTTGAAATGTTAAATGTGGTTCTTAAACAGGCCTGTCTTAATTTTGAATTCTGGAGACTTACAGGGTATGTAAAATGAGATAAAATGTGCATTTACTACCAGCCTTCTTAATCATCATAGTAGTTACTATTGGCCAGACAAGTACTTATGAAGTATGGCATTGCTGTCGGCAAAACTATTTATCTGTATGACACTATATGTCACTTTTGAACTTCGACTTGACACCCATAAAATTACATTTTCATCAAACTGAAAGATCAAGCTTTCTGTGCTGACTCACTTGGGTCAACATTTTGCAAATGACAGGATTTACCACTTGAACCATAAACCCTTTGTGAATAATTTTGTGCATTGATGTTTGATAGCCTAGGGCACAGATCATAATTTCTGAGCTAAAAAAGAGGTGTCAAAGCAAAATGAATTTCTTTTCTGCATACCAGATTACTCATTCCAATGTGCTTTCTCATATGGTCGTTGCTAAATGTCTTGCAAACTGTTAAATTAGTTGAATTCCCAGACACTATAAACAACCTAATTCCCCTAAGACTTATTTTTAATACCTTTACAATAGTTCAAAAAGTCAAGTATCCCAATAGACCAAAAGCTTTTAATTGATAATAGATTCTGTTTTGCTGGTGGGAAGCCTTTGGCTTGATTTCCAGGCAGCGTTTACAAATTCAGCAGAGATATGAATTCGAGATGAGCGTGCAAAATAGAAAAGCTGCTGTTTGTTTCAATTGACTGGAGTGATTAGTGGTGTTTCATCTGTCTCAGTACCTGCAGCTTAGTGATGGATGAGATGTAACACACAGCTGGATATAGCTGGCATCGAAAAAGTGATAGCCCATCATGCCCTACATGCCTTGGTTACATATCTGAAATGCTGACTGGAAGTGTGCACAAAACTTTATATTAAGAAGTTGTATCTAAGCAACTGCAGGTTTTATCTTTCTTAGATGTCAAAAGTTTTTCAGTAGAACAAAGTTTCACTGAAAAATGTCAGTTATCCAGGTCTTCTGAAATGTCTCACTCAAAACAAAATTGGTAACACAAGCTTTACCACAGCCGAAGGAAGGATATCAGGTGACTGCCTGGGATTCCTTTTAAGTCCACACAGATTGGATGGTGGTAGAAGCTGCAGGATCCCTTGGGACCTGGTTTAGTCCAGAACATCTCCATCCCCCCAGGCAAACGTCCTTTGTCTGCAGATACCCTGTGAAACCAGTCTTCTAAGACCACCTCCATGAATATCTTTTAGGAAATCTTCAAGTGCTCTTGTCACCAGATCCTGCAGACAGAGTTTTAGCCAAGAAATTGCAATGACTTCCAATAATATCTCATCTAGAGCTCTCTACCAAAGAATAGGTGTGGGTGCTATCCTAAGCACTAACCCACTTTGCTGGAATGTTATCATGTGTGACGTGGTTTCTACATGAGCATACCAAGTACACCTTAAGCTTGTGTTTGATTTTCAGAGACGCAGTGTCTCCACGTGTACCCCACAGTTCATCCAGCCTCACAGTGCTGTGCCTTGTATTGGTAGCTGGAACAGTGTTGGTAACAGACCAATGTGTTGTCTGCTGCTGAGCAGTGCTTGCAAAACTTCAAGGCTGTCTCTCCAATCCGTGTCCCCGAAGGCCAGCAGGTTGTGGGGGTGGGCAAGAAGTTGGAAGGGGACACAGCCAGGACAGCTGACCCAAATTGACCAAAGAGATGTTTCATACCGTATGATGTCATGCTTAGCAACAAAAGCTAAGAGAAAGGGCGAGGACAGGGAGGGGGCGTTTGTCTTCCAAAGCAACCACTACATGTACAGAGGCCTTCCTTCACAGGGACCAACTGGACTTCACCTGCCAATGGGAAGTAGAGAATAAATATTTTTGGGTTTTGTTGCTTCCATGCACGGCCTTTGCTTTTCTTTATTAAACTGCCTTTATTTCAATCCATGAGGTTTTTATCTTATTTTCTCCTCTTGCCCTGCTGAGGAGGGGGAGTGAGAGAGTAGCTTCATGGGCACCAGGCATCCAGTCAAGGCCAACCCACCACAGTTACACATAAAATCACTTTACTGCATTCTTGAAGATCATTGGCAACACATCAGAGAATATGCTACATTTTCAGTGGGCATTTTGGACAGTTTACGAAGGCATAAAACTCCCATTTCCCTTGTGTTTTTCACAAGCCAGTGCAATGAAAATGAACAATGAGCTGCCAGGTCCACCCGGGAAGCAACATTTTGGAATTCAATAAATTTAGTTCCCACCTTCTATAGATGAATGAAGTGAAAATAGTTGTCCATAGATGTAAAGCTAGGAAAAGAAACCATCAGACCTCTTGAAAGTGGAGCTGGGAATTTATTTGATTTGTAAGACTGGGCATGATGAGTGAGGAGGAAAACTGATGAAATAGATTATGTACAAAAACTTGTCCTCTGTAATTTGCTACTATGTTAGGACAGATGATTTGGAGACAGGGTTACTCGGGACTTAGGCTCTGGCTCCCTTTTTCCCTGTCCGCACCCATGTTGCTGGATGTCAAATCCTCCCAGATGGCAGAACCTAAGCTCCATAATCCAAGGTTTCAATCAGTGATGGACTTTTCCTGTGCATGAATGCAAGGCATGCTACGGATGATTGCAGAGCTCAAAATGGGGTCAAGCTGCTCTTGCAGAATCCTTTTCCCTCCTAGTCATAAAGCAAATACAGATGCTCTCCTCAGCCAAAATGTTTTTTCTGATTAGTCATGTAGGATAATTTCTTCATTGCTGACATTCCTGTATCTTCTTTGTCCTTAAAAAGTACTCACATTCCCTAACACACTTGCATTGGCAAGAGTGTAGCCATCAAGTTGAGGAATGTGAGTCTTTTTGTCACTTGGGAGACTGTATTGGTGTGCTCTGTGCAGTTTTGGTTTTATATTAATCATAATTATATTGTAAATAATATTAATATCCATTTTACCAGTGGGCACTTCGCATTTTGATATTCCTTCTGAATCTCTCTTTCACACTCTTTCTTAGATAATACAAAAGTCTTCTGTTTTGTCATGCAGAGGTTTAGCATATGCCCTCTTGCAGCTTTCCATCTAATCATATTCAAAGTTGAGGGCTGCATTTCCCTTATGAGTGAAGCTTTCCGGAATCTCCCTCTTCATTTCTAGTAGTTAGATCAGGAACAGCAGAAACCATATCAATCTGTTGCTTAAAGTTTTTTTTCCCCACTTACTAGGAAATTCAGTTTTAACACTCAAATTGTGGCCTGATCAATTAAACATTTATAGCTTCTTCACAAACTCTAAGGTGTAATCTACAGTTTGAACAAAGACCATCATTTATTCACTGTGGTTTCTGCACAGATTTTCACTTCCCTCTTCCCAGTTTGTTGCGGCTTCTTAGAAGATTGATCTTCAAGCCATATATGAAAGATTGTTTCTCACGACGAGAACACACGGACATTGTTGACTGCTGTATCTGATTGAAGCTAATCTGTTGTCTAGTTTATGACATATATCATCTGTACATGTTTTATATAGTAGTTTAGGTAATATGAAGATGATTCCACCTGCTATTACCAACAGCAGTCAACATCATTAAAATAAGAGAGTCTACTCAGTCTGTCAGCAGTAGTCTTTAAATTACCTTGTTTTGCAAGTAAAGTACACTCAGTCTCTTAATACATTGTTTAAGTGTTCTCTAAACTAACAGTGCTTTGATTTATTTATTTTAGCTACACCCTCAGAAACAGTTTTACATTTTCATTCAAAAAAAATTGTGATTACCAGTTACTTTGGGAGCAAGTTATTCTGTAAGATGACTCCACATCAGTTATTCCTTTCTCCAGGTACCTTCTAAGGATTATGAAATCCCCAAACTGAGTGTGAGCTTTATCTCCTATTAGATGTCATAAAATTGCAGCTTTTTCCTTACTAGTTACATTAATAACAGTTACATACTGTTGTAGGCTCCAATCATGAAAAATCCTGTCCTTTACTGAGCTATCAAAGGTTTATTTTTACTTCTAGTGTTCAGCCTGGAGCTTGTGGATTCATACCTTTTCCCCAGCATTTCTAAATTAAAATCTCATCACAGTTGTTGCTTCCTTCTCCTCCACAGTAAATAAGATATGAAGGAATCACATGTTGTCAGTGGGATGTAAGAAACTACAGAAACCTTTACAGTGGTAAGCTGAGGTGTGAACACAAAGTGCACTTGGTACTGTTCTTTGCGGAGCCACACAACACCACTCTTTGTACCTACTAATGAAAGGATTTATTGCACTGTAAATTCACTCTGAAGCTCACTGTATCCTAACTTCCCTATCTAGATGATCACTAAATAGCCACACTTACTAGCTAGTACTGTTAAGCCATCCATAGCTATGTATTTGAGACCTCGAGTGAAAACGGAATTTGTTAGATGAAAAATGTTAAAATATGCACGGAAAGCAAAATCATTTGGATTCAGGATGTGAAAAATGTCAGTGGATGTTTCCACAATTTCATTACACAGCAAACAAACTGGGATTTTGTCTGTTTGTTTTATTTTTGTATTTTTTTTGTCTGCAAAGAGTATTCCTGTCTTCCCATCAATACAAATGATTAAATCCCCTGGTCTGAACTCACCAGAAGTTGCCTTTCCAGCATCACAGCCTCTACTCAGGTTAGACGGACACTGTGAGGAGCCTGCATCCAGCTAGGGGTGACAGGGCGGAGGACAGGACGTAGAAACCCATCCCTTAGGGATGTGTAGGTGACTTGGCGGGTGCATCTGCACTACTTGTGGATCACTGGGGCACACTCAGACACAAAGCACCCTCCTCTCCCCCAGGAGGGATGTGCAAGGGGAGAACTCACACTCCTGGGAGGTCATGTGCGTGTAACCCATGCTGCTTGGAGGGGTAACTCTGACTATTTATTGGGATTAGAGCATTCTGGGATGCATTATAGAAGGGTATTTAGAAATTCATAGCTGCATAGTAACCTTTTTAAGCATCTAGTATTGTGTTTTACCTCTTGTATTGTGGTTTATCTGTTGCACTGCGAATATTGATCTTGCTTACATGGTTCACTGATTGCTGATTAAATACATATTGTTAATAAATTAATAAACCACTTTGATTCCGATTTGGTTTAAACTATGTGGACTGAGCAGATTTTGCCTGAGACAGCCATCTGGTGTTTGTGATTAGCAGGCCAGCTGCATCCTGATCCTAACTTACTTTAAAGAAACGGTTCCCAGCTAGGGCAGGAGCTGGCCTCTCCAGTACATCTTTCTGCTCAGTTCTCATTTAAACTATTCATTACAGCAAGAGTTTGTAAAACTGCTGACTCGTTAGTAATCACTGTGAATTCATTGTTGTTTTTCTATACCCAGAGGAGAAATGAGTTAAGCACAAGTGCAGCCTATGAAGCTGAATAAATGTAATTTTGGTGTCATTACATGTTTTTAAAGAGAGGCAGACATTTTCTCAGAAGTAGTGAGGTCAGATTAGGTCTTATCCTGATATCTTATGTAATATGTGTATGTGTACTTAACTACAAGATAACATTTCTGTATTAATACAGGTAGAAAGGTTTTTCCCTTTACAGTGTACTTGGCTGTTGTCCAAAAAAAAAAAGGTTTTTTTAAAAAATATGTAATATATATATATACACATATAATTCTAGGCTGTATTACAGTGTGGTGGTTTGACCCTGCTGGATGCCAGATGCCCACCAAAGCCACTTTATCACTCCCCTCCTCAACTGGACAGGGGAGAAAAATATAACAGGTGTGTGGGTCGAGATAAGGACAGGGAGATCACTCAGCGTTTACCATCACAGGCAAAACAGACTTGACTTGGGAAAAATGTAATTTATTACCAATTAACTGAGAAAGGAGTAATGAGAAATAAAACCAAATCTTAAAACACCTTCCCCCCACCCCTCCCTTCTTCCTGGGTTTAACTTTGTTCCCCATTTCTCGCCCTCCTCCCCGCGAGCGGCACAGTGGGACAGGGATTGGGGGTTATGGTCAGTTCATCACACTATTGTTTTCTGCTGCCTCTTCCTCCTCAGGGGGAGGACTCCTCACACACTTCCCCTGCTTCTGTGTGGGGTCCCTCCCATGGCAGACAATCCTCCATGACTTCTCCAGCGTGAGTCCTTCCCATATGCTACAGTTCTTCATGAACTGCTCCAGCGTGGGTCTCCTCCGTGGCTTGCAGTCCTTCAGGAACTGACTGCTCCAGTATGGGTCCCTCCATGGGGTCACTAGCAGCAAACCTGCTCCAGCGTGGGCTTCTCTCTTCCCCACGGGTCCACAGATCTTGCCAGGAGCCTGCTCCGGTGCAGGCTTCTCATGGGGTCACAGCTTCCTTCAGGTATCCACCTACTCCAGCGTGGTGTCCTCCATGGGATGTAGGCAGTCATCTGCTTCACCACCCATGGGCTGCAGGGGGACAGCCTGCCTCACCATGGTCTTCACCACAGGCCGCAGGGGAATCGCTGCTCTGGCACCTGGAGCATCTCCTCTCCTCCTTCTTCACTGACCTTGGTGTCTGCTCTCTCACGTATTCTCACTCCTCTCTCTTGCTGCAATTACTGCTCTGCAATAACTTTTTATCCTTTCTTACACACATTATCCCAGAGATACTACCACCATCACTGATGGGCTTGGTCTTAGCCAGTGGCAGGCCCGTCTTATTGCTGGCTGGCATTGGCTGTATCGGACATAAGGGAAGCTTCTGGCAGCCTCTCACAGAAGCCACCCCTGTAAACCCCCCGTTACAAAAACATTGCCCTGCAAACCTGTTACATATAGTCTGCTGAATGTCATGAATTATAGCGTTTTCTGTCAGATTGAGAGAAGTCAGTACTTCATAATAAGCACAGAGCTTTGATAGGTCTTTGATATTTTCAGTAGGGTGACTCCCCAAGTAGCCAAGCAAGTCTTTTCTGTCTGATAATCTGTCCGTATATCCTGACTTTAACAAAGCCAAATGAGGCCATAGCCAAATGGCACCTTTTTCATTCTTTTGGGTGATCTCCCACTTGAACGACAGTTGTAACCAAATTAATATATTAACCAAGTTTCACCCGTTATTTTCAGTATCCCCATGCAGCATGAAATCTTTTCATTTGTTCATAACTATTAGAAGAGTGCTTGCTGAGAAAGGCCAGGTCCCACACCTGTAGCTCTGCTGTTCTAGTTGCAAGCTCCAGTGGGGTGCCCAGGCAGTGCAGCCAGTGAAGCTACCAGGCTGAGAGCAGAGCAGCAAAATAGGAGGCAAAGGCATAGAGAGACAGGAGGGATTGGAGAGCTGATTAGAGGAGGGAAGGAGATGGATCTGGACCTGGAAGGGGAACTGAGCAGACAGGAGGAATGGGAGGCTGCAACAGAGGTTTTTTTTTAAGGAAACGGGAACTGGGAACTGAAAGTGGGGCAAAAATGAAACAAGGAAAATGGGGAATAAGTCACTGGCTAGCTGAAGCTCTGACATAGCAGGAAGTTAGGACCATTACCTGCATGCAAGTGAAGATACTAATCTCAAGCCAGAAACACAGAAAATAAAGAAAAAGAACATTTAATCTGCTCCTTAAGTCATTTGCTGCACATAGAGGAACCCTGTAGCTGCCAGAGGAAAAACGTCTGCAAGACAGTATGCATCTGCCCTCCCCTGGCTACTCTTTCCAAGACTCTTGCTTTATTCGGTACATGTCTTCCAACTTTTGCTAAAGATGAAACAAGAACATTTTAGAGAATAACTACATAATCCTCAGAGCTCCAGCCACCCAGTGCACTAGTTCCAGGAGCAACTGTGCAAAAAAATAATTTTTGATCATGTAATAAAAGGCTGCATCCTGATGTGTATAATCTCCTGAGAAAATGAAGCTAACTGAGGAGTTTCATGCCATTTGAATCCTTCACTTTGCAACCTTAATCATTTATTTTCTTGTTGGAAGATTTCTTGTCTGAAGTTAAATGTATGTGTTACACCAGAAGCCCCGAAGTGTTTACAACATAAAAGGACAACTGCTGGTACAAGGATGTTGTCATGTACTGTATCACAAAACTAGAAGTCAAACATATGCTGATAATTCCTTTCTTCCCCAGTTTTTAAGCACTGGCCAGCTGTCAGCTGTCAGGACAGTTTTACAGGGCAATGGCTGTCTTATCAGGGTTACTGCTGACAATGCAAAAAGGAGGCAGCAGATGATACCTCAGAGGCACAAGTAACTAATTTGGGAGGGGCAAGGCAGGTAAACCAGGTTAACTAATAAAAAAAAATAAAAAGAACAAGATCCTAAAACAGTTGCAATGGGTTTTGAGGGTGAGGACAAGGGCTTTGACCTTGATGTGGTGGAACAGGAAAAGCAAGCGCTTAATCACCCACGCAGCATCTTAAGCAGCTGTTCGGGTCTTCACGCAGATATTTATACAGTCTGACAATTTGGTTAGCATTTCAATTAATAAAACATTTTATGAAGAATCAGTTGTACCTCCAAGTTCTCATCTTTTATGCAGGTTTTAATTACTTATTAAACACCTGCAGCCTTGCTTGGACTATACATGCTGAAAAAACAATTTAGCTTTCTGAAATGAATCATTAAAATATGTCTTGCCAAAATTCACATCAGATAGAAGCACAGGAACCATCCATTACCTCAATACAGTGTTAACATCCTAGGGTAGGTTGAACTTTCGTTTTCCAAAGGTACTACTTTTCCCAACTTAAGCGTACCTTTCCTTAAACTTTCCTTCAAACATTGCTTGTAATATAAAAGAATAATTTTTTTTTCAAGAGTGGTCCAAACATACTATTTCCTAGAACTAGAAAGAGTTCTTTATTCATGGAAGATAAGCACAGTGACAGGTCTGTCAGCTCTCAGATAAAGAGATGATCATAGTAGACTTCCTACTTATCTCCAAAAATCCTCCACCCTTACTCTACCTACACCAACAAAGGCTGAGTGCTCACGAATGTACCCAATGCAACACTACCTTCCTCCTAGCCACAGGTGTGGCATATGCACCCACCCTGACAATGACCACGAGGACCAGGGCTTGCCAAAGACAAAGATTGGGGGTTTCCAGCTGTTAAAACCTCATCACTGTGTTTACCTTGCCTTTTTGTGTGCTTGCCCCCAGATAATTAGAATTGAACACAGGTCAGGCTTGACTGGGGTACAAACGGAAACACACTGGAGAGCTGATTGGAGTCGGTCCTCCTTGGAGCAGTGGGGCTGCAGTCTTGGACTCTTCCCTTGTGTGGGAACGTCAAACGTCATCTAAGGAAAATTCCCGGGATTGAGCACCCTCAACCTGCACACCACCACCCCACCACCACCCCCCCCCTCCTCCTTTTTGGTCAGTGAATGCTGCTGGACATATCCCTTGCCCCTTTTGAGTGAGTGATTCTATTTTCTAGGTACCCTTGAATGAGAGGGGTTTGTCCCTTTTGTCAGTGAGCGTGTGCACATTTTGGGTCATCTTGCTAAAAACACTTTTTTGCAAAACAGGCATTCTTAAGTTGTGTGGTGTAGTATTATATTCCCGCCTGACATCCAAACTGGTGATTTACTTTGGTCTGTCGGAGTGCTGTCTAATATTGGTTGGAATAAACCTTCATTTTGAGTAGCTGCTCTGTCTGTTTTGTTGGTACCTCTGCCTGGCTGCTGGGCTTGTGGTTTGCTTGCGTTTGCCAGAGTGTTTTGAGTGACTACTCTGTCTGTTTTTGAAGATGACTCTGCAATAACTGGCATGCCAGGGAGTAGTAGGTCACCCTTTGATCCCAGAGTTACTTCATACTGTGAAATAAATGCAAAGGTTTATTGAACAGAAAACTCAGAGGGACAGCACCTACAGGACTCAGTATAGCGCTGAACCTTTAGTGATCAAGCAATTATATCAACATTGTGTTTCTGTATTCTACTAGATTTTGACATTTTTATATCTATATTTAATAATATATTTATTACAGCAATGCTGTACAGGTCTAGTTCTTACAGCTAAAATCAGAGCTTGAGAGAACATCACTACCATTTTAAGCCTCCATGTCAGGTAAAAAACTCTGGTAATTGCCATTATCAGCAGCTCAGACTTTTGAACACCTTCAGGACTTGACTTCCAGTTGCTACTGGTATGGAACACATCACCAATACCTGTTTAAACTGAATACATGACTTCCTGTATAGCTCATATAAAAATGTTTGACACTTAGTAGTTTTATACTAAACTGCTTTTTTTTTTTTAATTGAAGAAACTGATTGGAAAAGCCTGATGTTGGTGCTGGCAAGGTTAGAGGCGGCCAACAATGATGCACACAGCTGGCATCACCCTCAGGGTCCCCTGGCACACAGCAGCAAATATAATGTGCCAGTCCCCTGGCACAAGTATAATGACTTATTTTCGTTGGCACATTAACATGCTGAGCTTGCAAAGTGAGTAGAGCCTGTGGATTAATACAAGCCTTTACAAGAGGATTTATACAAGCCTTTGCAAATTAATGATTGCACATCCATGTGTGTACTGAAATAAATAAGGCTAGGACAAAAAATTGGGATCTAGGGAACAGATTTCTGAGGATAAAACAAAAAGTGTGGATGCTACAAGTGTCTTCTGGTCTACATATAACACTGCAGTGATTTCTCATTTTACATATGAATTCATTTTAAATGTTCAAGCATTGATGCCCAACAAGGAAATTTCCAGGCAAAAGTGATGTTCTGAAAATGCAATGTAGAAAAAACCCATGAGTCTTCCATTTTTTGCTAAATAAAAATGAGGGAAAATTTAGGCTAATATTTCATCAAATATATTTATATCTTTTTTTTTTAATTCACATGTTTTTGTGCCTAGAATATGGGAGTGCACTATAGCTGAATGCAAGTGTGATAAAATGTCATTTTAGGTCTTTCATTGCTTGGATTCAGGATCCATATTTCTCAATAAACACCATTCTAATCAAAGAGAACATAGGTTTGAGAAATTTTTGTCTTTAAAAATACTCAGCTTCCGATTTTTCTAATGCTTGGTGTTCAGGAAAAAAACTATCCAACAAATATCCAAGGATGCACTGTTCAGATATTGGTTCAGGCTTCACTTACAAGAATTACCAATAACGTTTCAATAAAATCTGTGGTTTTGGAATTAAAGGCTCTTTAATAGGTTCAGAACAAATACACTATTAGTCTGGAAATGAAAAATCAGTCAGTAAGATACAGAACACCATCCTCTGATGCGAAACTAATAGTAGAATGGGTTGAGGAAATGAGGAACAGTAAAACAGTTTTAATATTTTAGCGTGCTGTCATCTCATTTAGTAAGTATATATAAGCATTTTGTACCTTCTTTATTGTGATCAATCCAGCTTTTACAGCGATTCTGTTAGGGTCATCAACATTCTATTCTCTCCACCACAAAAATGTGGAGAATTCTTTATTTCTTTTATAAATATTAACGGACACAATATAACTTTTCAAGAAATAATCTGATCACACTTGTTTGCTGTAAATCACACTAGTAACCTCAGGGGTATATTTTCTTAACAACAGACACACCGAAATTCAAGAACAGCTTATTCTTTTGTACATTATCTTGAGAAAAACTTTTCTTCCAGCTCAATAACAAATACATATATTAATATCTTACCTTGTTCTCATTAAACCAAAGAAACAAACATAATTGTAGAAATCTTATAAACCCACATTACCGATTTTCTCAGATGCTTTATCTTCTCTTTGTTTATGTCTTGAGTTGTGTCCTTAATGATTAGATTTTTCTTAACTATCATTCCTCATTAATGTGTTATGCAAAACTGTGTTTTGAGCATGAGGGTCGTTTGGTTTTTATTTTTTTGGTTTTTGTTTTTATTTGATGGTTTTATTACATTGTTTTCTTTCTGCATAGGTAGATTAAATTTTTTACAAAAAGATAACTCCAAATTCAGATGCAGACTGCTAGAATGAGTGAATAATGTTCAACAGCGATATTAATCAAAGTTTGCCTCTCTTTCAGTTCATACACTGTCTGCAGCAGGCTGAAAAAAGTATGTAAATGTAAAACATACATTTATTTTAAACTATATATTCAGTTTCTCTGAATGAATTTTGTATGATGTGATTAATTTGTAAATATTTTGTTAAAAATATTATAAAAATGTTATAAAACCAGGCAGTTTTGATTAGCACCACCCACACGGCATATTTCTGTTATTTGATTTGATTAATTTTACTTCTGCATTTGGTTTTCCAATGTAAATACACTTTTCATTCAAAAATTATTTTCTATGGTTAATTTCCACTAAATTTGAGATAAACTTTTATTGAACAGTATATATATACATGTGTGTGTGTGTATATATATATATATAAAATGCATTTAGCCTGATTGTGTTGTAGAATATCTATGAGCAGATTACATTTCCTAAATCTTATCGATTATTGAAAAAAATTTAATTTTGATGGCTTATAAATCCATGGATTTCCAGTAAACCTTTTTCTGTGATTGTTTAAATAGTAAATAGAAAAATGTGTGTCTATTGACCAGCAAAGCAGGTGTATTTTCCAGCATACCATGTAGTACTGAAGCTTATTTTATTTTTTGCCTGGTTCATCCACACAAGTACCTTTCCTGTTGAAACCAAGATACAGAAGAGAAAGAACAGCGTATGCCCCAGCATGGACTCAGGGCTGGACCGTGCATGAGAATTCAAGAGTTAGAAAAGATTGGTGGGTTAGATGTAATCTATACTGCTTAATTGAATTGCTCAAGGTAAGACTGGTCTTTTCCTTTTCTTGTGTAAGTATGCAATACTTCTGGTGTAAATACTCATGTTTTAAAAACTGTGTGCACCTCAAACATAAAGTTAAAGTTACACAATCATTTTCAGGAATAAATTCAAATAGCTAAAAATTCAGGGCAAGCAAATAAGGTGAAGGATGAGTATAGATAAATACATTTGAAAAGTTTATTACTATTATTTGCTTTTCATTGTTATATGATAATGCCTGTGAATATCAGGAAATCCTCTAATATTATGTGAAGACTTTCATCTCAGTTGGAAAGGACACCTTCTCACAGACCTTTGCAAAGTTTGTTCCTTTATAATCTTGGTGTGTTCGGGACACTGTTGCAGTTTAAAGAATGGTTCACATAATCACCTGTGTCTTGCTGTTATCTATCTGACTTTAATAAAAAGAAAACCCAAATCGTGGAAAGAGAAAGATGTAGTATTTTAAGGTTTGCATTGTGCAGGTCTTGTGAGCAGACAGATATTTTTTTCGTTTTGATTTGATGCTAGAACTCATTTACTGTCTTGAATATACTCAGAGATACTGACGGATACTCAGGGTGTGGGTATCAGCACATCCAAACACAGAGAGGGCAAGTTGAGTGCTCCTCCTCTCAGCTGAGAATCCACATAGGGGCCTGTGGATACACAGCGACATGATGGAAATGGTGGCAGGAGTTTCTGGCAGGAGGAAACATCTGTCTATCAGCCTGTTGATTGCAGGACTGGCCTTCTTAATGACTTGACATGGATAACTACCTTGGTGACATGATGTTGCTTTCCAGATATGCTGCTGCAAACTGATAATCCTGTTTAAGTGTTTTTTTCTTCCACTTCAACTGTTGCTTGAATTTATTAATTAAAATTAAGACCTTAGCTGGAAGCACTTGCTTTGTCATCTGTGATGAGGACGGCTATATATTTGTAATCTTGGCTTATTGTATCAGCTCACATGCTGCACAGAAAACTCTGTAGACAAAGGTACCAATGGGAAGAAGAAATGCCATGACCCTCTTACAAGAGCATATTCAGATTATTTCATCAGATATTCAGTTTTTCCACCTGTTTCACAGTTTGTCTGTTAGCATTCCTGTTGGTATTGCTAGACGGCCCTCAGAAACACCCTCCCATACTCTGAACATGTTGTTCTGCCAGCTCTTGCAAGGGGTATTCCCCAGTAGAGAGTAGCTCCCTTGTTTAATTTACAGAAGTGGTAAGAATGTAATATCATACTGGGTCTTGAGAGCTCTTGGATGTTAGTTCTACTTTGCTCAGATAACTGTGGAATCTTCTTTTGAGAATGAAAAATAGAAAGCCTAATTTCTGAGTAGAGTTTATGCTCCCTTTTAAGAATGTTTAACTTTTGTACTATCAAAAATGGGAGAAACTTATCTGCTCCTGTTGTTTTTTTTTTTTTTTTGCCTATTGTTGTAATATACCACCCAGGTTCCAGCCACTGTGTCTTCATCTATTTTATCTGACAAGCCATATACAAAGATTCAGTTCAGTGTTTATCACAGTATGAAAGTTATAAAGCCCTGAAAAATGTGGTTTCAAATATAATAGAAATGGTGACATACCCTAACCTATTGTGGCAGTAACAACACTGCTATAATATAAAAGGTTACTAAGACATATTGGCAGTCAAGGCTGCTTGCACTGGTATGCTTGCTTTTTTTACAGGCATGGTAATGCAGCTTAATTCCTGAGTATCGCATGTTGGCAAATGAGGGTATAGTGGTTAGGAAATATTCGTCCACATGAAAAGATTTTTTTTTTGTTTGTATCTTTTTCTTTGTATCTGGTAATTTTCTGAGCTGAAAGGCCAAGCCTAGGAGAAGCTACCAGTCCATTCAGTGTTAGTTAGATCTCTCATCCTAGAAAGAAAAGTGCTGTTGAGGAGAACTGCTATGTCTCTGCAAAGACTAAAGACAATCAAGGGTGGAGAGCACCAAGATTTGAAGTATCATAATGTCTTTTCTCCAGAAACAGAGAAGGATCTGCTAGGATATGTGATACTGGTATACAAAGTACTGACAGCACAGAAAGAGGAAAGTGATAAAGAGGATACTAATAGTTAAAATGTCAGCAGTATGTTCACTGCCATAGAATAAGGAATGTATAAGTGGAAAAAAGATGAATGTAAAAATCAGTTCATACATCTCTTGCTAGTGAAATGCAATTTTCAAGGATGCTTACACCTAAAGGTTTCCTAAAGCTGCAAAAATAGGCATGCAACAACTAAAATTAAAAGAATAGTAATAAAATAGTGTAATTGCCCAGGTACTGGAGGGAAGAGAGAAGATAAAAAAGAAATCTACCAAACAGTTGAGTATTTCAATAAACATTTTAGCATACAAAATGTAAAGCCTCCAAGACTACCCACTCACTGCTAAATAAGAGATACCAAGTAGCCCAGAAAGCTAGTCATGCTGCACAGTGCTGGCTCCTGTGCACCCTCCAGGTCCATGCAAGTAGAATCTTGTGCTTCTGAATCACAGTTTCCATTCCTGCTGGTTTTTTAAGTTTAAAGGTCTGAAATATTTTAAGGATTATGTCACAGCATCTCATAGCGGTGTTTTAGCAGTGTGAAACTAGTGGTCCTTGCTTTTGGGGTGTGGTGTGTTTTACTGCACTAAATTATGGATTAAAAGAACATGGAGGTATTTGGGAAACTCCTGGAACAGTTTTGGAGACCTGTCCCAAGAGAACAGAAGGAAAACCTCATTCATGCTCATGGATATTGATTTTGGAAGTGGCCCCTGGTGCGTAAAATCCCCCAACCATTGCCCAGCCATCTGTCAGAAAGCGCTAATTGGCTGGGGCATTGTCATGCCAGTAGTATGCTACTATTCAGCACCATACATAATCACAGTCCAGTATTCTAGCTCATTCCTTTTCCTTTTTAGCAGCAAAGACATAGTTTAAAAGCCTAAAGACATGACTATGGTTCCAAGAATCATATTCATGGAATAACTGGCACGCAATCCATGAGTAATTATTTAATTGTTTTTCTATTCTTCTCCAGAATATTGTATTTTTTTCTGTGAAGCTTTTATCTGGTTATATACATCATCTTCCTCCTGGAACGACTGACCAAAATTTCACACCTCAGGTCCCATTCTGTCATCACCTCCACTTTGAGCTGTGGCTATCCTTTGAGATTCTTATTATCATTGTCTTTCAAGACGCTAATGAATATTTGTTGGTATTACGAAGCTACATTAGCTTTTATGTGCCAGAGGATTATCAACAGTGTTATTATCCTCCAGCAAACACATAAGTTGTTGAGAGTAGGAGGTCCAGAGCTGCAAGGCTTCAGCTGTGTCATTCCCATTATCTCTGATGGGTCTGTGACTTTTTTAACTTCTAAGCTTCTTTAGAGCAAGCAATAGTCACTATTTCCAGGGTGGGGACACAACAGCAGGATATACAGGGGGTTAATTCTTTGGCAAAGAATGTCTTCCAAAACACAACAAATGTGGTGAAGAATGAATGTAAGTCCACAATGTAACAGAGCCGAGTAGCAGCATTTACAAGCATTTAATGTGGGGTCATCAGTCCTTCTTCCAGCATTTGCCGAGATCCTACTGAAACGAATCTATAGAGTGAAGGATATTCCCTCTCTGCAGCTCTCAAGCTCTGTCAGTGCATACCAAAGCTGGTGCTAGCTCATGTTTAGTGCTGTAAACACCTGTGAATCCCTGAACTTGTGGTAATGAATTGCAAAATGCAAGTTATGCAGACTGACATTGGCAGCACAAGAGCTGTCTAAAACAATTTTCAATGTCTCGTACTTTTTCATCTTCCTCTCTGTTTCCTCCTTAAGGACAAGGCTATAAATCATGATTTTTTTCTGCAAGACAAACCTATTCAGGGTTTTTTTCACAAGCCATCTAACCAAAAGAAGACACAGCCAGGTAGAGTGACTTGTGAAAAGAAATTTTGAAGGGGAGTTTTACAGACTATTACTAATTGCACTCATGAGGCCTGTATGTCCTTACTCAAGGCCCATCTTTCAGAGAGAGCAGTAAGTATAAACCTGTGTTGTGTGATAAACAAACACAAAAAAATGGACAGGTGTTAGCTGGAAAAATAAGCTTGTTCCATCAGGACATGGAAAAAAGACAGGGCTTGGTGAAAGGAGAAGGAACAGCAGGAAAGCCAATATTTGAACCATCAAAGTTGACAGAAAAAGATAAAATGTATCGGTTCACTGGAGTTTTCTACAATTTTACATGTGATTTCATATCAATTACAAAGCACATTGTCCAAAATTTCCCAAGAACTGGGATTATGGAAGAAAGGAATAGATTGTAAAATCCTTGAAGAACAGGCAGCTGATGATGACAACAGATTCCTCTCCTCACTGCAGAGCTAGGCAGCATGAGAAATTACTGAAGAGAGGGCAGCTCCTGCCAAGTGTGCATGGCAAAGCTGTCAAACAGCTGCACATCCCCAAAGCCCAGTGGGTTCTGTGCAAAACCTACTTATAGGTCTCTGAACCTAAAAAAAAAAAAAAAGTTATCAAATACTCAAATACTCAAATACTTCTGAATTCATAAAACTGGAATTTACTTTCAAAAGACTTAAACTGAGAAATTCATTAACACTTTTCAAAATTTTGAACTGCTATTTCTCATTCTCAATACCTTGAGGTAAAATGGCCGCTTCCCTTAAAAGAAGTATCAATGCCATTACCAAATGGTAAACTGACTGAGCTTAATTTGTGCTCTTGTGTTCAGATGGAGCAAAGACTTAAGGAGCTGAGCTCTGACAGTGTTTTTTTCCTACCTAGATCCACTAATCCTCCTCCTTAGCTTTAATATACCAATACATAGTGTGTCTACGTCTTCTATATATGTACTGAGTTACTCAAATTATTTTTTCCCACTTTGAAGATTTATACCTTTTTGAGCTTTCTTCTCTTTGCTTCTTTTTATTTGCAATTAGCACCAATGTAGTCTGCAGAATGAATTTGTCGTAGCAATGTATTTATGTGGCATGTACTTAAAATGATCCTAAGTACTCCTGCAATTTACGGTGGAGTCCTCTGACCATCCTGTTTAATACTGGTACCAGTGAAGTCAAAAGACCTTCAATGAAAGCAAATAGGTCCTGTTATGTTTTGTTACAGAAATAAATCAAGTAGCTCCTTTGAAGTGAAGGATTTATATCAACATAAAATCAATATAAGAATCAAAATCCAAGCCTATAAAATGTAAACAGTGTCCAAAATTGACATGAGTTATTTAACTCCATTGATTTCTTGGTAGACAATCTGTGAGGTACGGATGGGAAACATTTTTTCTACAGACATAGTCTTGAAATGCTGCCTATTTGTCTTGGCTTTCTGATTTGTTTTTTTTTTTTTTTTTTTACTTTGGCAGCAAGTGAAACACGGCTAATGTTGAGCTCAGCATTGTGAACTATGGCCAAACTAGCACGTACCAAACCATTAGCTCATCTCATTATCCAATTAAAGCTTTAGTCCTGAGAGAGACTCAGCACTCTCAGATTTCTTACCTGCTTGTCAGGTGAACCAGCCAACTGAAGTAAAATGATATTGCTCAAGCTCCAATACTGCATGTGTTTTAAAGCTTCCTCCGATGCCTCAGTCATGGCAGCGGTTTTGTGTTGAGTTATGGACACACTTTTGGCTGATTTGGGAAAGGTATTGGATTAGACTTTTCAACAAGCTCATCTTACTTTGTAGCACTCAGATGCAAAACAGGCAGCAGCCTTTCAAAGTGGTTAAGCCAGATGTGCAACTACCTTCTCCATGGTAATGATGCATTGCAGAATAGGGGCTCTGGCACATTATAAACCTGTGTGATGTGTGACAGCTCTGAGTGGGTTGGATCCATCTTTAGTCACCCAAGAATTATTTTTAAGGCATCAACAAGGCTTTTACTAGTTAGGAAAGAACAAACATTTCAGGGTTTGCTTGGTTGTCCATGCACAGGTCTCCAATGTCACTCTGAATGTATTGGGCTGTTCCATTTGTATAGCCAGAAGTATGAGTAACTTTTGGGTTTGGGCTTATATATCCCCCAGGCTTATATGGATGTGTCTCAGATACAACAAGGTATCTACCTCAAAAGACACTAAACCCTTATTTTTAAATGTCTGGATCAGTCCCACCCACTGCGGAATTTATGCCATGTCGTTCTCTACCTGTAACAGAATAAGTAAATCATCCTTCTGAGATGACTGTTTCTTGTTATTGACTGCAGCTGCTTTCCTTTTTCTAGGTGATGTTCAGAAAGCTTAGAAAGATAAGGTGGTCCCCCCTGCAATGTTTCTAGGATGAGCTTTCTGAAAACATGTTTTTTTCTAAGTATTTGTAAGTCATCTTGTTTTTACATGATACACTTGGAACTTGGGAGAAAAGATCACAAGCTCTTAAACCAGTGTGAACACAACCTTAGGATGCAGAGGGAATCCTGATGCAGTCCATCTTCCTCACCTTTTCTAAGTTTCTCCATTAAGAGTTCCTCTACTTGTAAAACAAGGAATGAACACCCCCATTTAAGACTTATGACTAGAAAAGACATGTGTGGGTTGAGTATTAGTACAGACTCACTCAGACTTGTAGTAAGTAAACTTACTTACTTACTACAAGCAGTAACTCATTAAATGATGCTAAAACAACGTGCAGTCATCTATCTCTGTACAAAGAAACTGACCTGCATTAAATATTTTGGCACAATTTCTTGGGCAAAACTTGCCGTTGTGTTACAATGCCTTTTACTCTAGAGTAGCTTGACTTTGTGTAGCAGGGACTCCCAGCAGTTTTAAATTTAAGGGAAGTGGGGAGGAGTAAAGGGACTCCTGCATTAATATTGACTGGTTAAGGGCATTCTCCTGAGTCATGTGACATGGATCCCAGCAAGTATCTATACAGTTCCTTCCATCCATCGTTCAGATGAAAGCTGCATTTGCTCCCAAGGGTAGAAAATTACAGGATGCAATCTTCAAATCATTGCACCTGAACATTTCTCTGTGTAGGGAAGTTCTCATGGAGAAACAAATAATTTTGAATCTAATTAAGAATTTTCAATTAAAAAGAAAAAAAAAGTTTATTCTCAAATGGAGATAATTCTAAGGTAAAAGCATAGAGGAACTCTGACTAACATCATCTTCTGGTAATGAATTTTCACAGGGAAAACAGATGACAGTTTCTAATTGTGAGGGAAATACATAAGCTCCTATACTTCTCAGCAGCTAGGTCTGTTGAGCTCTATGATGTCTGTTACACATTTCTGGCTGCCTTAAGGAATAACACTGAGGATGAACTTAGGAAGAGGGAAAGCAATGAAAATATATAAACTCATTCTTTAAAAACTAAGTTAATCTCTGCTAGAAAGATAGTTCATATGCAAATAAAATGTGGGAGTGTGAGGAACTTCTTACAGTATTAAGCGTCATCTCTTTCTATCATAGGTAACCAGCTCATATGACTTGATACATAAATTCATCAGTCACTGTCTTGAATGTAAGCAGGAAATACCTACCTAAACATTATCGTGTTAAAGGTTCTACAAGACTGGAGGTATGTACTTACTTTGTGGATGAACTTTCTGTACAATATTTGCAAAAGCACAAGGGAAAAAATCAGTGTTCGAATACTTTAATATGAAGAGTTTCATTTTTTTATCAGTCTTGGGGCTATAGACACTGGTATGAATGTATACCGTTAAAATAGAACTATCCATAATTCAGCTGTGACAGAAACTCAGTGCTGTAAGAAAGAGGTATCCACAGAATATCATGCTTTTATAAAGTGTATAAGCAACTAAAGTTGAAGGAAGCTTTTGCTTCATTACCTCAGCAGTTGTGATCTGACCTTTTGGTTGCAGTTGATAAAAAATCTTTTGTTCTCCTTCGCATAGCAGGAATTAACATTTTTCTAAACTCCATGAACTCAAGCTATGTGAATGCTTAGTAGTTTGCAAATAGTTTTTCAATGTCACATTCTATAACAGTCTTATAGAACAAAACTAATTGCTGTCTGTAGTGGATGCAATTCTATTCACAGCAAGATAAATTGGATTTCTAAACTGCAATTTCCATTGTGTTACCTCCATGTATCATGAGAGTTATCCTGATGTGCACAGCAGTGGGCCTACTTACTTATACACTGAGCTACAGCTTTATGTGGAATACATCATCTTGTTTTGCTCTCAAAAAGACAGAGGGAATCTTAAAGTATAATTGTAGACTGCCATCTTTTGGAAAGGTTTAATGAGGATGCTCACCTCTAATCAAGCTCTACCTGGAGGAGTAGAAAGCAGGACTTCTGCTAACGGACTTAACAAGCATTCCAGACAATCCAATTCGATGTTGGATCTGTATTTTGGCTACCAGGACTAATAAACTACCAAACTTCTTTCACTTTGGTTCTATAACTGGAAGAACAATGTTTTTTCATTTAGAATTGTAACTTCTAATCTTAAAAAATGTATAAAGCAAATTTTCGGGTTTTCTATTTCATAAGCTTACACAGTAATTGAAAGCAATAAAGAAGGTAGAGGAAGAAAGAAGGCCTCAATGGGTGTAAGAAGGCAAGGCAGAAAATAAAAGGAACGAAACGTGCTGTCTGTGCAGGCCCAGAGGGTTGTAATCAGTGGCATAAAGGTGAGCTGGAGACCAGACACTAATGGTGTGTCCCAGGGGTATCAATGATGGGCGTATTAGAAAAAATACTGTTTAACTTCTTCATTAACAACCTGAAAGATGGGACCAAGTAAATCCTCTGTGAGTTTTCAGATGATGCAACGCTGAGAGAAGGCCCTGATACACCAGAGGGTCATGCTGCCATTCAGAGAGACTTTGGCAGACTGGAGAAATGGGCAGAGGAACACCATCAGGATCAACAAAGGGAAATGCTGACTCCTGCCGCTGGGGAGGAATAACCTCAGGTACCAATACAGGCTGGCTCCAACCAGGTGAAAAACTGCTTGCCAGAAAAAGTCCTGGTGATCCTGCTAGACACCAAGCTGTACGTGAGCCAGCATAGCACACTTGCAGCCAGCAAGGCAAACACCCTCTTCAGCTTCATTAGGAACAGCATTGCCAGCAGATACAGAGATGATCCTTCACCTCTACTCAGCACTGGTGAGACTCACCTGGAGTCCTGTGTCCAGTTCTGGGCTCCCCAGCACAAGAGAGACAGGGACATACTGGAGCGATGCGCTGTGTTCCATTGAAGGGCCACAAAGATGACAACAGGATTGGAGCATTTGTTGTATGAAAAAAGGCTGAGGGAGCTGGGACTAATGATTCTATGACTGTTCAGCCTGCAGAAGAGAAGGCTCCAGGGAATCTTATCAATGTGTATAAATACCTGGTAGAGTGGAGTAAAGAAGATGATGTCAAACTCTTCTCAGTGGTGCCCATTGATAGGATAATGGGCACAAATTAAAACCCATGAAATTCCATTTGAACAGAAGAAAACTTTTTTTTAGCTGTAAGGTAGGTCAAACATTGGAACAGTTTGTCCAGAGAGGCTATGGAGTCCCCATCTATGGAGATACTCAAAACCCTACTTGACACATCCCTGAGCAACCTGCTCTAGCTGACACTGTTCTAAGCAGGGGGTTAGGCTAGGGACATACAGAGGTCTCTTCCAACCTTGGCAATTCTGCTATCCTGTAAAAATGTCTATACTGAAAATCTGAATGGTTGCAGATCTTTCATTAGGAGTAAGTGTTGTTTTGAAAGATTAAGGTTGTAATCCTGTGGTCTGAAAAATTTATGTGAACAGTATAATTCAGACTATGATTTACAGTCAAACTAATGTACCAATGGACTGTGAGATTCCATTTCAATTTAAAGCAAACTATTGTCATGTATAATGCAGAAATGTTATTTTGAGCCCTTGTATTAAGAAAGAAATTGTTGAAGGATCAGATGACTCAAAAGATTATTAGCAAGGATAAGGGCTCTTGATTGTCCTGGACAACACTGAACAAACTTCTTTAGAATTTCATATCTAGGTGTTTAAAGTAGAAAATGGCTTGAAACTTTCACTCGGTGTGGACACTGTCCAATGCTTTAAAACCACTCTAGTGTAGAGAGTGGGATCTCAAAGCTCCTTCAACACGAGCTACGTAGACAGAACTGATTTTTCCTGAATCTAGTAGGAGATATACCATAATTTTATTTTTCTGTAACACTAGTGTCAACAACTTTTAATTTTATGACAGTGAAGAGCCAATTCAAGAGGAAAAGACATTGGGAAGATTTGGGGACCTGTGAGGAATCAATAGAGTTTCTAGGAGCAGTGGTAAGGGGCTGGGAGCAGTAAGACAGAGGAGAGTTAGCAAGCATTTACAGGTTTTCAGAGGGCAATGGCTGAGAGATTCTCTGCTGCTCCTGGTGCTAGCCCAAGGCTCAAAGATCAAGAACAGACAAAATACCTAGGACACAAGTAGCTAAGTTTCATCCTGTTGGGATCTCCTCTGGGTTCATCAGTCTACCTCTCTCCTCCGTCTCCAGAACCCAGGATTTGCTTTTCCATCCAAGCATCCCTGAGGGACTTACCAAGCCCATTGGGCTACCAGTAGCGCCCATGAGGCTCAGCTCTGTTCCACCTGCAGTAGTGTCCTGACCTTTGTCAGCCCTGACAGCAGTCAAAAGAAAGTGAGGAAACAGAAACGATTTAGGCAGCTTTCAAACCCTGTTCAGCTCCAGCAGATCCAGAGAGGATCAAAGGGAGACTGTTTCACTTTTTCTCCTCCTGGAAGACAAACAATAGGCATAGAGTGACCTAGGTCCAAAGGGACCTCTGGAGATCAGATGCAAGCAGCAGTTCATAGCCACCCAATACAGACAGCTGCCATCAGAAACTACTCACTTTTCCCACACTTAAACCTGGCTCTTTTACATGCTATTCTTATTGGATATATAGTATTTACATTTTTTTCATGAAAGCAAAGTAGTATCAGGGTATTCGATGGCAAATATTCTTCCAGTACCTGAAGGTTATGAAGAGTTAGAGAAAACTGACAGCTATGCAGAGTCCACTGCTGCTTTTTTTGCCGTATTGGAATACTTCAGGAAGATGATCATTATCATTCAAGGGTGATAATAAGCATCATAAAAATGATTATTGTTTTCTTGTTGGAACAGAAATGATGGATAAAAATCTGATATTTGCAGGAAACCTTGATAGGTTTTTTTTATTTTAACCCATTGTCATGGTTTAACTATCAAGGCTTCCTGCAAACGTCAGGGACTAGCTCTGTTATGAATTTAAGGCCAGATTCACAAAACAACTTTGGTCTGGAAAGCAGGAAAGAACTGATCAAGGAGAAACACTGAAATCCAAGAAAGTGACTCTTCTTTCTTGCATCTTAACTCCATGTGCACTCAAAACTCTGAGACGCTTCTGGGCATTTTGGGCTGTGCTTTTTACATCAACAGTTCTTTGTCTGAAAACCCCACTTTTGTAGGGTTCCTTTTCTCTCTATCTCCGGAAGTTTTTTATATGGTTACTAACACACCCACATGTAGAAGAAGGCTGTGCACATTATACAGTGATTGTTCCCAATAAAAGAGAGATGCAGTCTTGAAAGCAGGAACAGGACCAGCTTCTCACCACTAAACTGCAGCACCACTCCTTTTTGCTCTGCTTCCCTGTCTCTATGGATCTTGAATTAAACCCTGCACAGCTGTACATAGGACTCTTTGTAGATGCAGCTTTATGTATATGGGCTCTTCCAGGGTATGAAGAGACAGATTCTGAATCCCTTCACAACATGAAAAAGGGAGAATATAATACTTTTTGCTCTATGCAAAAGAAGTGCTTTAAGCTCTTCTTCTCTGTTTTGACCTCTTAAAAATGCTAACGTAGAAAATAACTTCACCCACAGAGAAAGATCTTGTCTAAAGACTGTGAAGATTTGGCCACCCTCTTACACTTAGAAAAAGTTCCTGTGGAAAGTTCATAGTAGTGTCTTGTGGAAATTCTATCTGGTCTTGCCCTTAAAAATAACTTCATTCCTTTGTGTGAAGCAAACACTTCACCTGTGATAAGGCCTGATAGCGCACTCAATGAGCTCAATAATTGTATCAGTTCAGTCAAAATAAACTTGATTTGTCTAAAGACAACTAAAATAAAAAAATCATGGTAGAAGTCTATCTTCTGAATTGTATCCTGCATCATTATCTGTGGTATTTTCCATTACGATTCGCTTCCTCGTGCCAGTTCTGTGCTGAAATTCCTTTCTTCTCTGCTCTGTTTTTCTTACACAGATTGTTCATAACTCTTTGGGACTGGTGCAATAAAATTTGACCTTAATAATTTGCGACTGAAAGGGCACAAGCTTCCACACAGTTCATGCAGAATGTCACCTAGATTTACCTTCCCTTATTCATATGGGAAAAACACACCTCCCTGACGTTCCTCACCATCATTTAGGCACACTTCAATGTCATCTATGTCAGATCAATTGTGTGCCTGAACACTTTTCAGACAGGTATCTTTTTAAAAGTGATACCAGATGAATTATAAATTAACTTTATAATTAACTTTAATCCTGAATCTGAGCTTAAATTCTTTATGAAGTAAATTTCTTGTTCAAATCAGGAATTAACATGAGCAAGAATGTTTCTGCTTGACAAAAAGAGTTCCAACAAGTGTGATTTCATGGAATATTCTAGTTAATCACTTCATTAATCTGCCTTTTATTTTTGCATTCTTAACTGTTTTGTTAGGCATATGATTGTCATCTTATAAGGAGCTGTGACTGTGGTAGTTAAAGGAGAGCTTGCTAATACCCTCGTATTTATTTTACCATTCTTTAAACTTATTTAACTCTCTGTCAACCCAAAAATTAATGAGCTATGATTTATACAAGTCACACCAAAGGCCAAATCTTGCTCCCAAATTCACATGGAGAAATCCCACTGAAGTAAAAGCAGGTTGCATATGTGATTAATGAAAGTCTGTTACAGAGCAGTTATAGCTGGTTTTTTTCTTCTCTAATATCCTTGAAAGGCTACAGGAAGCACTCGAAACTCAGAACTTTACCTTGTCCACAGAACAAGGCAAACAGGCATGACAATGTCTCCTAACTGAACAACAACATATGTAGACTGCTGTGAAGGTCATAGGTTGGTCTGTTTTGAAGACAGAACGAGGAGCAGCAGATTAGATTAGACTTCTTGGAGACTCTGCTGACAACTTTAGTTTTTCTTAAGATGAGGCTATATGTTTGAACACCTTTGGTGACAACAGTTCTTACATGACTCAGGTAATCTACCACAAAGAGATGGGTTCCAGAACACTTAAGGCAAGTCTAACACAGTGCGTCAAAAACCTCCAAACCCAGCGTAGGATTAATCCACTAGCGATATACTTCCCTTTGAAGACATGGCTTACAAACTGGTCTTCCACAGTATACTCTGACAGGAAGCATGGGAATGGCTCAAAGCTGCATCAGGGGAGGGTCAGTCTAGATCTTAAGAAACATTTCTTTACCAAGAGGGTGATCAAACACTGGAATAAGCTTCCTATAGAAGTTGTCGATGCCCCAAGCCTGTCAGTTTTCAAGAGGAATTTGGACAATGTCCTTAATAATATGATTTAACTTTTGAACAGCCCTGAAGTGGTCAGGCAGTTGAACTGGTGAACTTTGTAGGTCCCTTCCAGCTGAAACTCTTCTGTTCTATTCTGTTCTATTCATAGAATCACAGAATGGGTTGGGTTAGAAGGGACGTTAAAGAGCACCTAGTTCCAACCCCACTGCCATGGGCAGGGACACTTTCCACTACACCAGGTTGCTCAAAGCCACATCCAACCTGGCCTTGAACACTGCCAGGGAGAGGGCAGACACAGTTTCTCTGGGAAACATGTTCCAGTGTCTCACCACCCTCACAGTAAAGAATTTCTTCCCAATATTTAATCTAAATCTACCCTCTTTCAATTTAAAGCCATTACCCCTTGTCCTATCACTACATGCCCTTGCAAAAAGTCCTTCTCCAGCTTTCCTGTAGGTCCCTGTTAGGTACTGAAAGGCGCTGTAAGATCTGCCTGAGTCCTTCTCTTCTCCAGGCTGAACAACACCAACTCCTTCAGCTTGTCCTCATAGGAGAGGTGCTCCAGGCCTCTGATCATCTTCATGGCCTTCCTCTGGACTCACTCCAACAGGTCCATGTCCTTCTTATATTGAGGACCCCAGAGCTGAATAGAGTACTCCAGGTGGGGTTTCACTAGCATAGTTTCCAGTGCTCCATGATCTTGCCAGTAACAGAAGTGAGACTGACGGGCCCATAGTTGCCCGGGTCATCCTTTTTTCCCTTTTTAAAAATAGGGGTTATGTTTGCCCTTTTCCAGTCAGCAGGAACTTCGCTGGCCTGTGACAACTTCCCAAATATGACGGATAGTGGCTTAGCCACTTCATCCACCAGTTCCCTCAGGACCCACGGATGCATCTCAGCAGGCTGCATGGACTTGTGCACCTTCAGGATCCTTATATGATCTCGAACCTGATCTTCTCCTACAATGGGAAGTTCTTCATTATCCCAGCCCCTGTCTTTGCCCTCTTCATCTTGGACAGTGTGCTGGAGTACTTGCTGGTGAAGACCGAGGCAGAAAAGTCATTGAGTAACTCATCCTTCTCCATACCCTGGGTAACCAGGTCTCCTATTTCCTTCCAGAGAGGGCCCACATTTTCCTTAGTCTTCCTTTTATCACTGACATACCTATAGAATTTTTTCTTGTTGCCCTTGATGTCCCTGGCCAGATTTAATTCTGTCAGGGCCTAGGCTTTCCTAACTTGATCCCTGGCTGCTCAGGCAATTTCTCTGTATTTCTCCCAGACTACCTGTCCTTGCTTCCATGCTCTGTAGACTTACTTTTTGTGTTTGAGTTTGTCCAGGAGCTCCTTGTTCACCCATGCAGGCCTCCTGGCATTTTTACATGACTTCTTTGTTGGGATGCATCATTCCTGAGCTTGGAGAAGGTGATCCTTGAATATTGACCAGCTTTCTGGGACCACCTCTTCCTTCTAGGGCGATATTGCATGGTATTCTACCAAGCAGGTCCCTGAAGAGACCAAAGCCTGCTTTCCTGAAGTCTAGGGTACTGACCTTGCTGTGTGCCCTCCTCGCTGCCCTAAGGATCTTAAGATCCACTATTTCACGGTCACTGCAGCCAAGGCTACCCTTGAGCTTTACAATCCCCACTAGTCCCTCCTTGTTGGTGAGAAAAAGGTCCAGCATAATTCCTTTCCTTGTTGGTTCCTCTACCACTTGGAGAAGGAAATTAACATAAACACAGTCCAGGAACCTCCTGCATTGCTTATTGCTGTATTGCCTATCCAACAGATATTGGGATGGTTGAAGTCCCCCACGAGGACCACGGCTTGTGAATGTGAGGCTGCTCCTATTTGTCTACAGAGGGCCTGATCCACTTGGTCTTTGTGGTCAGGTGGCCTGTAACAGACCCCAACTATAATGTCGCCTGTCCCTGCCCTCCCTTTAATCCTGACCCATAAGCACTAGGTTGGCTCCTCACCCATTCCCAGGTGCAGCTCCATGCACTTCAGCTGCTCATTGACATAGAGGGCGACACCCGCTCCTCGTCTTCACAGCCTGTCCTTCCTGTATACTTCCATTCCAAAATTCCAGTCACAGGAGCCATCCCACCATGTCTTGGTGACGCCAACCAGAACATAGCCCTGCAGGCATGCACACATCACTAAGTCCTCTTGTTTATTCCCCATGCTACACGTGTTTGCATAGCAGCATTTAAGTCGGACTTAATGAAGCTGACTTATTGGCTGGAGTGGCTGGAACTCCTTTGTGCTGCCCTTCAGGTGCACTCCTGCTGACTTGTGATCCCTCTTCAGGCTCTGGACATCTGTTGCTGGCACTGGCATCAGACTGGTAGGAGTGGGATGGATTGAGATTCCCCTCTCCCAGCAACTTTAGTTTAAAGCCCTCTTCAACCAGCTTGGCAAGCTATGACCAAAGATGCTCTTCCCCTTCTGTGACAGACAGACCCTATCAGCCCCCAGTAGACCAGGTTCCTCCAGGTGAGGCCCATGGTCTACGCAGTATTATTCTGTTCTATTCTACTCTATTCTGTTCTATAGATCCTGTTGTTTTAAAGTCTGTTTTCCAGACCTTTTGATCCAGAAAGTTTTTACTTCATTTTCCCTTTTGCGATCTGTGCCCCAATGCAGACCTGTCTCCCATAAAACCCTTGCCTCCTTGTGTCCATCACTCCAGACCACTGCTATTGCCGTGGTATTTCTCCTTTCCTGTGGATCCTAACAAAAGATCCAGCTTGGGGCTACTCAGGTCGGGATGAGTGAGGTCAAAACAAACTGCTACATAAGACTTATAGTTTTAACTGAAAAGAGTGAATGATTTCTGAACTGGGCATATGTAATAGCCATGAGATAGAAACAGTGAATGATGCTAGGGGTGAAGACACATAATACTGAAAGTGAGGAAACTGATGGGTACAAGATGGCCTACAGGTCTGATGGAAGGGTACAGGAAGAATGTGGAAAATTCCTTCTCCTGGCCACTGCTCTTCCAGCAGTCATATGTGAGTGTGTCAACAGAAAAACTAGATATATGTTCCTTGATACAAGGAAAGGGCACAGAATCGAAAAAATAAATTATGCATCTTCTTTCGTGAACCAGATTTTGAAAGAAAACATAGACCTCTCAGACTAGCTTTTCTGATGCAAATGTTTTTGGTTTGATTTCTAGTCAGAATGGGTTAGATATATATGCAAGAATTCTTCTTTTAATGCTTTTTGATTTAAATATTCTTCTCTATGCTGCTTTGACTATATTAGACTTCATTATTTTGATTTATTTTTGCCAGAACACCCTTATAATTAGCTCTTAATTGCAGTTATGGCTGAAGTGACATTTCCACAAGAAAATCCTATTTTCGGTTATTAAAAATTTCCAGAACAAATAGACTTTTTGAGACTGGATATTTTTTTAAATTTCAATAAAATAAATTTAAGTAGGGTGTTCCAAAACCACATAGATAAACAAATAAGTTCACTACATTTTTTTGCGTTTTTTTTTTTTTTTTTAAATAAATCTTGTTTTGTCAGAACTTATATACTCCTGTCCCCATAGGAAATGCAATACAAATATAATATATGGCCCCATTAGTCCTCCTTCCTGCCAAAAAAATGCAGTCACAAACCAAAGAAAAATCCTACCCTGTTTCTGTTAAAAGTTTGTGAACGGAAAAAAGTAAGGAACTTCTGACATGTAGTTTACAGACTTTACAGACTAAACCTATTTTATGATTCTCATTTCTTCTACCATTAGATCTTTCATTAATGTCCTAGTCCAATTCACCCTAAAAGGAACGCAAGATTTTAGTTTAATTTCAGCAGGTGTTACATGAAGGCTTATGTGATTGCACAAAAGCTGTGTAATTCTTCTTCAAAATGCCTTTTCCAGCAAGAAGAAACAATCTCTGTTTCTTTCAAGGGCCTTCTCCAAATTAAGTAAAACAGTGCCTGAAGTCCCCAATCATAACACCATTCCTGGGTTCCAGAAGAAAAAAAAAATTATTTTATTTATTTATTTATTTATTTTTAAATCACGGAAGATGAAGCAAGTTGTGACTCTACTTGGAGATCCTCATTCTCAGAGGAGGTTTTTTCAGGTCGACCTAAATTTTGTCCTCTAAGAGGACAAAAGGTCTCCACAGTTTAGTTTGGCCACATCCAGAGGATGACCCAGTTGCTACCCTCCTATTGTTAAAAAGCAGAGTCTTACCCTAACAAGTCATCTGGTCTAATCAAAACTTCAAGATTTTCTAAACTCTGGAACAAAAACTGTGCAGTTGTGTACTTCACAGAATGGAAGTTATATCCCCCATTAAAGATAAGGACCATTCTTTTAACCCTTTTTCTGCTATTTCTTCCGTTGGTTTCACACAAATACGCACACACACACTTTTCAATTTATACTTCATTCACATTGATTTAGTATCTTTGTTAAAAGTCTTTATAAGTATATAAAACGGATGTTTTTTAACAATTTTAAGTATGTCAGACAAAACAAAGATCAAATAAGTACATAGCCTAGAATATTTTTTAAGCTAAGTGTAAACATAAATCTAAATGTTTTTCACAGGGACTAGCAGGCCTTCGGATAAGAAAAATAATATGATAGTAAAATATAGTAAAAATAGTAAAATTGTATATGTGCCTGTTTATGTACACACACAGATGACAATGGTATAGAAATGCAAATATTGCTAGTTATTGTTGGAGTGCTAAACTCTACTCCGTAGTGTTATCTGATAGTAAAGAGCATTAATTTGTGTGTGAACTTTGTCCAAAATCTGGACAAAGCAAATTTATGCAAGATTAGGACTAGCCAAGATGTTTTAACTAACCATGAGATACTTCTATTCCTCCTAAAGTGTGTGGGCAAGATGCTGTGGTTATGTTAATTACTTAATTAGTACAACGAATAAAATTAGCAAACAATGAAGATTAGAAATTGCAAGAAAAGAGATAATTTGCTGCTTCTTAATATTAAGAGCTAATCATTCAGACTGATTTCTTTTTCTTTGGAAATATGTAACTGTCAAGGCCATGACATACAAGGGTTACCCAACCCACAATTTGGTCATAATAATAGAATCATAGGATTCTGTAATACACAAGAACATGGTGTCTTTGTTGCCATGAATTTGTTTATTACAAATTACTTTTTGTAATGTAAGTATACTTATGAGTAGTAAAACAAGCATATATATGCATACACACATACACACAAATATATACGTATTCGCAAGTTATTACAAATTGCCACTAGTTAAGCAACAAGTTGCTTAATTACTTATATGTGTGCCTGTATGTATATTTTTCATTCAAAGTATCACCAGACAGGCCATTAAACCACTCCCAGAAGTGCCGCCAATCCATGATGGGCAGTGTCACTGTGGAGATAATCCATGTCATGGACTATGGATTCAACCAGGTGTCCCTGGCAGGTCCAAGGGAGCATGTAGATAAGTTCAGACAGGGGGAGCTCTTGGAGAGAGAAGCTCATTTTGGGAAGATAGTGAGTTACTCCCAAAACTTTGATGTGGCTATATAAGTGGGCATAGGACACCAGTCCTTGGAACAGCTGCTGCTGACTGCTTGTTTAGGAGGTCAGTTTGTAGGTTACAGCAGTTTCTTTGTTCTGCAGGTTATGGCACTTTCTTTGTTTTGTGCTTATCAACGATGCTTCAGGCTCCCAGCTGCATTTATCGAGGCCAACCTGGGCTCCCACTTATACCTGTCAAGGATGCTCTGGCTTCTCAGGACACGTTCCCAGGCTGGCAGTTCTCAGATTGGCCAAGATTTTCTCTGTCAGTATTTTAGCAGACATCTTTTGTCGGTATTTTTCCCCATTATAACCAGGTCACCTTTCTGGATGCTCAGACAGAGTATTTCTTCTAACTGATGTTAAGTTGATAACACACAATGAGGGAAACACTGGAAAACGAATGTATACTGCTTTATCTATATAATACTTTAATTTCCTTTTCATTTTATCATATCCTTGATGGTGAACATTTCCATTAAGTCTCTAATTTTCAACGCCTGAACTTTCAGAGGGATCATGTTGAGGAAACTAAAGCGTAGAAATTTACCCTTGTAAATTTACCAGCAGGCAAACCATTCACATTCCAGCATAGGTGTCTTTAGCTACACACTATGAGTACTTTTCTATGAAATAACTATTCAGCTTTCAGCTCCACTTCACATTCAGTATCTATAAGGAAACTGGGCTGAAAATCTAGTTTTGTGATGAATTCACAATAATGTATCATACAAAATCCCTTCAAATAGTTGTACCACTGAATAGTGTTAGTGGTCCTTACTGAGAGTTAATAGCACACTAATCTTCCCAGCATTTGTTTTATCACATATTTTTATTTTAATACAAGTCTGAGGCTGAAATTGTGATTTGTCTCCAGTGGGTCAGACACTGCAGAAACAAAACACAAAACCAGAATGCCTGGAATCAAAAGATTACATCCTCAAAAAAAAAAACCCAAAACCAGACAAAGGTTTCAGAAAGCCACATAATAAAGGAAATTTAGCATGATAATTACTTTTACATACTGTGTTGCTTTAAATTTCTAATGCTTAGGTGGGATCGGAATCCTTTAACAGTGTTCTGAGGCACTTTGAAGCAAAAGTATTTCTGTAGTTCCTTGGTGCCCTTTATGGACTAATAGCTGTTCAACACGAGGAAAAGACTACATTTAGTTTATTTCCATCCTAGTAGAAAGGTTCAGGTTTTCCTAAGCTACGACTTTTACTTCATATAAGGAGAAGGGAGAAGTGACTGTAGTAAAAAAAAGGAATAGATAAAAAATTAGGATAATAAGAATCTGCAGGGGTCTGACAGACAAGAGAAAATCTTTTATCCTACATGCTTTGATGAAAAGGAAACTTAGTTTAAATGAATTTAAAACAAATAAACAAAAAGAAACAAAATTTTATCAACTTGTAATGAGAAGGGAAAATGAAAAATTTATTGTTTGGCTGGAATAAAAAATCTAATTTCGTAATTTATTTTCCTATTTGTAAATATCTTTCATTTAGGGAATTAACTTCAAATTAATTGAATAGTTTATATGCTACTAACATAATGTTCTATGGTTATACAGCCAAACTTATCTTTAAAATAATGGATGGATTTTAAATTACAGCCTGAGTGAACACAAATTTCAGCAGATGGAGAATCCTATTGTTAATCATCAAAGCACTTAACAAGGAGAATGAAACAAATGTCTGACCACTTATTCTGTAGAAATTTATGTACCTTTTACACTTGCTGTGATGTACCCAAATGACACAATCCAAGACTATGACTTCATTTTTTCAGTAAATTGAAGATTAGTAAATGCAAAAAAAAATCTTCAGTAATCGTTTAACTGAGAGGATCTAATATTACAAAGAGCACAGAGTTGAACTACAGAAGACATAGAATACAAACAGACATCAAATATACTTTTCGAACTGTGTTAAAAGGTAAAGGCTGGACTTTATAGTCATAATAGCATATTGCATTTTGCATGAAAACACACAGAAAATTCCACAGAAGTTGCGTAGAAACATGATAATTGTGGTAATTCTTTATCAAAAGGTAGCAGAACTTTTTTAAGTTCACAAAACCAAAGCAGATTATCACAGTGGAACAAAACATAACGCGGCCCAGGACTGAATGACAACTTTTCTGACAGCTGGATCTGTCAGAGGAAAAAGTCTTTCCAAGGATATGAAAGCACACACACCTCAAGGAAGCTAATAAACAGCTTCTACTAGGAACTGGCTGAAAACTGGAAATCCTCCTTGGCTGGAAATTCTGATTAAATTTTTTAAATCTGTCCTGAAACAAAAAGAAAACCAAAATCTTTTATTTCCCTTTCTTCTATGGTATGGGGATTTTCAATTGTCTTTAGAAAAAAGTAAAACAAAAAGTTTTACTTCAGACTTTCCTAGTTGTTCAAAAGCTGTAGCGGAATAGGGTTTTTCTAGGATTAGCAGCAAAGTGGAGGTGTTGTGGACCCTGGCTCTGGGCACTTTACTGCAGAATACCCTAGAATCAATTAGACCCAGCAGCCTCTCTCCAGGGAGCACAGCAGCTAGGGATTTGAGAACAGATATTTGACTGAATAACATTTTCCAGGGAAAAAAAAAAGAATATTTTAGTTTATTATTTCCAATGCCAAGTCACTCTTGATCATGATCTCTGCTCATGATTTACTTCAAAGCTTAGTTTCAGCTCCTTCTGCTGAGGATTCAGGACGATGACAGTGCTCCTCTCCTAACAAGGCACATTTCTCATCGATAAACTAACCCTTATTATGACTTTTACATAGCCTGGAACAGTTTAAAAATATTGTTCTACTGTGGTCAAGGTAGATAGGGCCTGCTAGAAAACATACATGTTAAAGTCTCCAACCCAAATTGGACATAACTACCAAATCTTTGCTGAGATCTATCATAGCTTCAGGAATAAATACGAACATAAATTATAGCTGCTGAGTTCAATGCAACATCATTTAGATGATTTCAGGGTTACATGATGCTTCCAAGTACTGAGAGCTTAAGGAAATATTTATTACGTTCTTTAAATCACATTGACGTTCAGCACTTATACATAATCTTGAATTTCCTGTATCTTCCAATGTCTCTTGTTTTCTTTCAGCAAAACCCAAGCTGTCCACCTCCTGAGATTCACACCACCTCAGGAGGTCTCTAGTGCAATCTCCTGCTCAAAGCAGAGTCAAATCTGAGCCCACATCAGGTTGCTCAGGGCTTTTCCAGCTAGGCCTTGAAAACCCCCAGGGAAAGAGACTGCATAGCTTCTCTGGGCAGCCTGTCCTCCTCCCTGACTGTCTTTCTGGTGGTTCCCCCCCCTCCCCGCCCAGTAATGTCAAGTCAGAGTGTCCCCTGTTTCAATTTATCATCCAAATCTCTCATCCTTCTTCCATATGAAGAGATTGGTTCTGTCTTCTCAAAAAACTACTCTTAGTTGTTGGAAAACTGTTTACATCCCTCCCAGCCTTCTCTTCTCAGATTTTCATGGTCCATATGTTCAGTAACTCTCCTACCAGATGTTTGACATCAACTACCTAATAGGAAGGATGTTTTATTAATTCCGTCAGCATCACAACGAAACGTCTGCTTTTCATAAATCCTTCAGATATTGCTGGATCATCTTTCTTGCAAAATACTAGGAATAAGGGGAAGCAAACAAGTACACCTCTAAGCTGGTTTCCATGCCTGAACTTGTAAAATACGATGTGCAAAAGAAGGAGAAAGAAATATTTTTTGTGTGTGTTTGTTTCATTGACATAAGCATTGTTTTCTCTTAGTAGGCTGTTAAGCTATTTTTAGGAAGAGAATATATTTGGGGTTTTGTCACTTCTGCTATTTCCTTCCACCAGATACAGAGTCCTTTAGACGCTAGCAGGAGTTCTGCTGTTGACAAAGGGGAATCTCACAACCGACTCCGCACTATTTTTAAAAAATACTGCATATGCTTGTGCTCTCCTCTCCCTTCACATATCAGAGTAATTTTATTTTTTTTTCCTATTCTATCTGAAATCCCTGCAGGAAAGGCTCCACTTTAAAACATTTAACTTGAAAAACATACCATGTAGATAAAGTTTAGGTTATAGGCATTGGGAATTTGACCAATTGGGGTAAATTTTCTTCAGCATCTGCTTGAGCTTCCCTGTATTTTTCCAGACAGGGAGTTACCAGTAATTCATTTCTGTGTGTCTGAAATAGCTGCAGTAATTGATGTGCCAACACTAGTTTTACTGGCAGTAATTCTAGGGAATGGCTCTGCAGAACAACAAAAGAGGCACTGATTTTGAAACAGCACGTGTGTGTATGCATGTTTGCACAATTTTAATTTTCAGTCACATTGCATTAAAATATGTAACTTTGGGGAAAGAAAGCCCAGACGTGTATTTTAAGAGAAATAAGACCGACCTGAATGCATGATGCTTAATATAATGGAAGATATAATATATTGCCATATCAGTGAATTATCTTTCCAGATAATCGAAGTACTACTTACAAGAAAATCACCATTACATTCTCCAAGATCCTCTTTTAAAAGTCTTATTTCTTTAGTTTTATTCTGTTACTTTTTTCTTGTCCATGTTATTTTTTTTTCTTTTGAATAAAGCTGAATGTTTATCAAGAATAATTTCTATTTCCTAGGTATTAGCCACATCTCAAAGCTGACACTGAATCTTTCTTGCCACTTGATGTGCAGCCATTCCTCTTCTTATTATTGCTTTGCTAGCCTATCTGACTTGTTTATAGTTCATTCAAGTAATTTATAAAGATAAGAAATTGCAAAAATTATTTGGAAGCCTGCAGACATCCCACATGGTAGAGCTTCAAATGGATGTGGTCTTTTTCCTGTCAAATGAACTCTTGCTGTATATTCACTATTTCTTTTGCAATCCTTGATTTTATTTAGCCCCTCACTTACGGATGAGAAGGTCTTCGTCAATCAGTCAGTTATTCCATCATTGCTGATGTCCTGCTCTTCAAATAAACATCGTCAGGGGGAAAAAAATAAATTGAAAAAAATAAGCTGTTAGTGCATCAGATGATGAAAAAAAGACAAAATATGAGGAAAGTTTAAAATGTGATTAAGAAAAGCCCAGCTTGTGACAGAAGTAAATTTACGTGAAGTATAGTTGCAGTAGATGACCTAAAACCAAATGAGACAGGCTTAAAACTATGAACTCTCAGCACAAATATGCCAGATCAAAGCTCATAAATGCCTCTGGGAACTGTGTGTGGTCTCCTTCTGCTTCCCATCAAGCCTTCCCATTATAAACTCCCCACCGTCAATGTTGCTTGTAAATTGAAGACCAACAAAGATGGGCTGAGTTTGAGCAGGCTTCTTAAAGATGAGCTGAAATACCTTGACAAGTCAGTAGGTCCACAGACAGATGTGCTGTCTTAAAATAGAGCAGATAGCAGGCCATAGCAAAGCAATAATGAATAACTGCTGCTCTGCTAATCAGAAGTCAAGTTGGAGTTTAATGGTTTAATCAGACTGTATATAAGTAGAGGGACACACAGAAAAGCCACCAATAGCTCTTGTGATGACACTTGTACAGATGGTTTGGGCACTGAGGATGGCATACTTATACATATTAATATGCATATTATCCTGATGTGAAGAATAAATATTTTCTGCCTGTGAGATATTATCTTGCCCAGAGGCAAAGAAGGAAATCAGAGAATTCTGCTAGAGGAGCAGCTGGATGATGACCTCTCTGTGGAGCCTCCCAACACAGTAACCAGGTTATTAGCCATGAAAAAGTTACTGGCCTAATACCCAGCTGTATCAGAGAGTTTCTTTAACATGCTGGTTTGGAGAATGTGGGAAGAGAGCATCAAACTCCAGCTTAACTGCCAAACCTCTGGCAGACAGAGAGGGAAAGGCAGCAGCTGTACTTGGCAAGTTTTCTCTCTTGGTCCGTGCATAGAACTAATGTGGATCTGCTGGGGCTGTGGACAGAGGTTGTGAAGGAAATCATGTTTTACTATTTTAATTCATTTATCTAGGTGCTATGTTCCTCCTGCCTAAGACTTCTTACCAGCAAATAGTTTGGGATACTTTTAATTCCTCATTCCAAGTGATCAGGCACCTACTGGGTTAACAGAAAGGAGTGATTCTAGGGCAAAGGCTCCTACAGGTGAATGGAGCATGAAGTGAGATACCTTCATCATCTCACCAGCACACCACTTGCCAAGCAGATGGTAACTCTGCATTTAAAGAACAAGTTCTGGCCTAAAGAGTTCATGAAATACAAAAACATGATCAAGTGTGACCTGACAAGTGTTGAGGACACATAAGGAGGTCGTATTGCCTCTGAAGTGCTAAGAAAGTTGTCCCTCATGATGGCCACATCTCTGAAAAACTACTTCTACGTACCACTTCGCTAAACTTCTGCACTTCCAGTTGATATGCAAGAAGTCAGGGCAGTCAGCAGTCAAACAAACTGCTATGTTTCTTCCTGAGGACATAGTATGACTGGTGGCATTGAGGGACCTTCAATCCAAGCAGTAATACTTTTTGGTCTTTCTCCTTCTCAAGCTTAAACACCACTCAGCATAAACCATAGTATACTGTTAAGCATTCAGGGACTGTGTTTTTACACTCAGGGTTAGAACCAGAAATCATGCAGTGCTGCTCTGTTTCAGAAGGTATTCTGGAAAAGGTAAGAGAAACTTGAGGAAAGATCAGCAAAGGGCACCTCATCCATAGGTATGCTACGTCTTTCTGAAGAAAGCATCTCTCATTTCTATGGGGTATTACAATCTTTGTGTAGCACTTGTGTTCCTAAAGACCCTTCTCCTTCCTCATTTCCTCTCATCTGGTAACAGTCCAACATAGGACACTGCTTACAAGTCCGCTTAATTTCTGAGCTGTGTCACAGCTCCTCCACCCTCATTCTCCCTATCCAAAGTAAACATTTAAAAATGTCTTAATAATACCTGGAGGAGAAGGAAGGGAATTTCCAATCAGAACTTAAGTACAGTCCTGGCTTCTTTACCAACCATTCTAATTAATAATAAAGAAAAACATAAAAGATGGAATTTCTGAAGGCAGCAGTTAATATGGCTTTCCTAGCCAGTTATCACAGGGATATATTAACTGCCTAGACAACCAGGCAGAGGAAGAAAGTCATGCAGAAGGTCAGACAAAATCTTACTTTAAAATAAATAAAAAAAATCAAATATGTTAAATTGTCATATTTGTTACTGTCACTCCACAGTTTCTTGAGACTGGTAAACCCAAGCCAAGGTTTTTCTAAGTGTAACAGTTTTGTACAAAAACATTTTGTCATAATATGTCATGCTACCTTTGTCTACATGTTGCCCAGAGAGGCTGTAGATGCCCATCCCTGTAAACATTTAAGGTCAGGTTGGACGGGGCTCTGAGCAACCTGATCTTGTTGAAGATGTCCCTCCTCATGGCAGGGGGGTTGGACTAGATGAGCTTTAAAGGTCCCTTCCAGCCCAAACTATTCTGTGATTCTGTGATTCTATGTGTGTCAGAGTACTTTGAAATGAAGGTTCAGGTTCACAAATCATAGGCTTATGAAATCTTTTATCATTTGTAGCAAACTCCTGCCTGATAAAAGAGATGCAGGTTTAGGTAAGTTTTAATGGGCGTCTCTTCACTGTGGTCAGGATGGATGGGCACTGAGAAACATCTCATGTTGAAAGTTTTCCTGAAGCGCCTGTGCACACATACCAGTAGATAGGGACTGTAATTTACTTCTTGCTGAAGCTTTTTCCATCACTCCTTAACAGGTGGTCTTCAGTATTTGGAGCTTCTTTCTATTTGAAATTCTTGTTTCGAAACAAAACTAGTCCTGAGGAAAGAGTTTTGCCTGAACGCTGTTTTTATGCAGCCATCCCCAGCCAGCAAGCTGGCTAGCCTATAATTCCAGTTTTGGAGTACTATTCACAGCAACCAGCTAAAAAGTCAGTTTTCAGTTTATCATTCATTGTTTGATTCAATTAATGTAATTTAAGCTCATTTTACAGCACACATTTCTTTTGGTTTTCAAAACATACATTTGCAGTCACTAGACAATAACAATTGTTTAATAACGTAATTAGTTAGGCTTTGATTTGCAAGACATATGACTTGAAACCATATGATTTCCAGGATTCCAGTAATTATTTTTAATTCAGGCTATAAAAATTCCATGGTATATTAACCAGCAAGGCTGGGAAAGAAGCCAAAGACACGGTTTAACTTTTTATGATTAAAAAAATCTTATTTTCCAAACTCTGTTCAACTCCTGTTTTAGTAGGCAATTTTTTATGCAGATATTTCAGTGTTAAATCTGTGAAGGTTAGTCAGCACAGGATTAAAATGAAGCAGAATCTAGCAAGTAATGTCTAGACCAGATTGTTCATGGACCAGCTGCTCTATGGACACAGTTCGAGAAGGTTTAAAAGGCTCCAGCTCCAGTGCAGACACATGAGGGGCTCAGCAAAGCAAGGCATTGTAAACAGTGGGTTAGTAAAGGCTACTTTGAAAGAGTTGTCTGAACTCAGCAGATATCAACATACCCAAGATTTGTTGCTTTTCACATCCTGCCTTGTAAGGTGTGTTAGAACATGTTTCTCAGCTAAAGAGAGCTAGCTCCCTTAGATTTGTTGTACACACCTATTTCTTCAATGTTTATTGCTCTTAATCTTCCTATTGCACCTCAGCTTTGGTTTCCTTCAGCTAAATTAAAAAAAAAACAAAACAAAAACTTTTTTTTAAAATTACTATTATTTACATGAATAGCATCTGTTTTTAAGGAAATATTAAAACCCAGGTTTGAACTTTTGGTTATCAGTGGGCAACTCCTCAAGTATTCCTTCAGGATGTGTAGATAAAACTTTCCTTCGGTCCATTCAAAGACAACATTCAGAGAAGCTATTTCTCCTGTGCAAGAGAAACTTAATGTATTGAGAGGAGAACTTTGGTGTCAGCCAACAGTATTCATTTTAAACAACCCAAAGGAAGCAACTACTCTGGGTCTGCTGCAGAACTGCTCAGCTTAATCTGTGAGGTTTTCAGCATTTAAAGAACGTAAAGGTAGACCCCGATCCCTTGCATAGGAAGAAAGCACTGCTTTTAATACATACTCATTAATCAAATTTGTAAAAATATCATCATAAATACCTTTTGATGTAAACAGCTAAATTTTTGAGGAAAACAATTTGTAATTTCAATAACCACTATGTGCACAGAGATGTATCCTGAACAAAACCCTGGTAAATTCAGTTGATTCATGTGGAGCACACACTTAGTGAAAGTGGAGAAGAATTCTGCCTATGAATGCATGATTTCCATTCATGCCCATACTACTCAGCTGCAATTTTTCTGAAAATTTTCAAAATTTTTAAGCAAGTTGATTTTATGCACTCATTCATTTGCTCATAGGCTTTATTTACTCACACACTCACATCCACTTACTCACAAGCACCATGCATGTACTCCCAGGTGGTTTGCCCACAGAGAATGGGGGACAAAGGCTGTCAAGACATGTCTGGGGCTCTTCTTGTTTGGCAATAAGGAACTAGTGTTTGGACGGTTCTTTCATTTCCTGTAGGAGCTGTTGGCTGTGATGGGGTTTCCCTTACTTAAAAATTTTGCTTAGTCCATAAATCTAAGACCACGTTGTGGTGCATTGTCAATGCTTTCCCTTGTTTAGAATGTATGTGTGAAGTATTGACGTGTAGTTAATATTCATGTTAGGCTAGAGGGAAAAAGAAACAGTAAATGGGACATGCTGCAACGTTGTCACCATGCTCCTGGTGTGAGGGTGCAGGGACTCCAGTTGGCAAGACATCGGTGCTGGGGTTTTATCAGAGCGCAAGCTGTGTGACCTCAACATAAACATCACTTTCCTCAATCTTACTGCTGGGAATGGGGTGCTGGCAATAGTGTCCTGAGGTCAGGGTCAACAGAGGCCATTCTTTCAACCTTTCTACTGATGCTTGAACACCATTTATACTTCATTTATGCTAATTTTAATATTTGTCTTAGAAATCCCTGCAGCTTTACAAAAGTTGACAAATATGTCTTATAAAATAGGGAGGGTTTCCACGGACTTAAGTCCTTTGAAATTCTGGCCAACATCTAAAACAAGGAATTCGTTGATGGTTAGAAGAGCATTTCTTATTCTACCTGTTTTGCAATAATTCTACCTTATTATTTTATATCTTACTGGAGCCTGCTTTTCAGTTCAAATTGAATTTAACAAACACCTAGTTTATTTAAGTTTGATTTTCCATGTTGTTATTTTATTTTTTAACTCCTGCTGAGACCTTACTTTTTATAGTCTAAAAGACTGATTTATGACTCGCTTTTCATCAGCGAAGATATTATGAGTTTCCAACTCCATTTTCTTTTTTCTTAATTATCCATAACTTAGGACCAACATGATCAGAATGACTGTAGTCTGTTGTCAGGTTCTTTGGCTTTGATGATGATGACAGAGCACACCAAATCTCTTGGTAAATTTGCATGTTAAAGTACAGTACTGATAGAAGTTTTGCTGATGATCAAACATCTCTTCAGTGTGCGCAAACTTTTCTGAATCACATCAGCTGGCAGTCTACGACACATTAAATACCCTAAAATCTTCCTTCTCTCTATAATATAAATTTTAAAAAATGTCTCTTAGGTAGACTTTGAGTGTAGTATTTTTGATTGTATGATTCTGTCTTCCTTCCCTCAGCTCCAGGCAGTCCAGCTGTCTTTAACTTACCCGCTTTATTTTTTACAATATGTCAAAAGTCTTCATGGCTGTTAAAAAAAATTAAATTCCTCTCCATTTTTCCCAGTTTTAGATAGTACTTGCATATCACTTTCTTACTGTATTTGCTGAGAAGAATTGAACAAAAGTGCTTGAATTTATGCATAAAACTTCCCAAAGTGCATTTTGTGATAAAGTGCCTTATGTTATTAAGAATTGTGAAATTATTACTGCGTATCAGTTTCATTATGTAGCTTATTTTAAATGGGGCAGAATATTTTAATAGTCCAAGAAAAGACATATTTTATAACTTACAACTGAAGATATAAATGTAATTTTTTCCATAAAATATGCATGAATGGTTTTCAGCTCCATTTAACTAATGTATTTTGGAAAGTCTTTGCAATAGTAAATGCAACAAATCTCTGGCAAGATGGGAAGTAATGTGTGTGTGGTTAAGAGTAAATTTTCATTTTGCAGTTCAAATTTTGGATCAAATGTTTCTTTATGTAGATAGACTCAGTATTATTCTGGAACGTGACAGAGTGATCACCAGGTATAAAATTGCAACTATGTCAGAAAATAAAAATGTCCAAACAACATAAACTACTCACAATGTATTTGCTGAAGTAAAAAGAAGTCTATGAATCCTTAAATTGTCTAGGAGAGCTTCTGGGAACTGACTATCAGCTGCTCCACAGATGGATGCAAAGGACACTGTTGTCCTGAGCCAAGTTCTACTAAATACAGAGTGAAAGATAGCAGAAGTTACTCAGAAGAAGCAGGGCTTAGCTGGTACTGCCCTGTGCAGATGACAGTAGTCTACGGTCTGTTAAAGTCTCAGAATCCACAAGGCATCTGGGCCTGCAAGAGCACACTGATCTCTGTCTCTCACACTTCTGCTACGCAAAGTACATCACACATTTATTTTGATGTTATCCAGACACAGATCAGCAGTGAGGGGACTGAAGGCTTGATCCCACACTTTCCGAAGTCAGTGGAAACAAGCCTGGTTCCTAAAACTGAAAAAAGAACAACAAATATAACTTTGCAAATAATTGATGTGACACACCAAATGCACCTTAAAGACAATGTTAGTAATTATCTGCTCAAAACAGGGAAGGTTGTCACATCAGAAGCAGATTGCTATGGTTTCAAATCTGCAAACAAAATTCCTGAATCCACAGTCATCCTATTTAACTCAGGCATATAACTCAATGAAACAAGCTCAGGAGATGAGCATCCCAAATGCTCTGATCAATATCTAGGGTTATTCACCTATATGGAGCAATTCAGCATACCTAAAATCTTAATCTGGCAGTGCTGGGCCTCCTGGAAGAGAAGTGACTTTTAAAATAGACCATAGAAAAATATTAAACACAGTTCCAGACAGAGGGAACAGAACCCCAGTTCTGCTCCACCTCTAGTGAATTTGTAAACCACTCACTGAGAAATATGATCTCTTTCACTGGTGTCTAGGCCTATGATTTTTTTTCACTTGTGACTACTCAGAAGTTTAGTTTCAAGAGGCAGAATTAAGCCTATTTTTGCTTTGGATATGGTAGGTTTTGTTATTAGGACATAATTCTGGGACTTGATGAAGAAGCTAATCCTGGAAACTATTTCCAGCCACATTAAGAATGAGAAAATCATCAAGAGTAGTAGCCAGTATGGCTTCACCAAGGAGAAGTCATACTTGACAAACCTGATAAACTTCTAAAATGAAATGACTGGCCTGATAGATGAAGAGAGTGCAGTGGATATTGCCAGCCTGGACTTCAGTAAAACCTTTGACACTGTCTCCCAGTAGATTCTCATAGAGAAGCTATTGATATATGTGCTTCATGAGCAGACAGTGAGGTGGATTGATAACCGTAAGAATGGCTAGGCCCAGGGGTGGTGATCACAAAGTCTAGTTGGAGGCCAGCCACTAGCGGTGTACCCCAGGAATCAATATTGGGTCCACTCCTGTTTAACATGATGGAGCAGAGTGGACCTTCAGCAAAATTTGCAGACAACACCAAACCAGGAGGAGTGGCTGATATGCCAGAGGGTCATCTTGCCATCCAGAGGATCTCCAGCGGTCTAGACAGGAATCTCATGAAGTTCAACAGGGAGAAATGCAAAGTGCCACACCTGGGGAAGAACAATCCCATGCAGCAGTATTGCTGGGGACCACCCGGTTGGAAAGCAGCTTGGCAGAAAAGGCACTGGGGTTCCCTGGCAGACACCTATTTGAACATAAGCCAGCAATGTGCCCTTCAGCAAAGAAGACTAATGGTATTCTTGGCTGCATTAGGCAAAGTATTGCCAGCAGGTCAAGGTAGGTGATCCTTCACCTCTGTTCAGTCCTGGTGAGGCCACATCTGGAGTGCTGGGTCCAGTTCTGGGCTCCTCAGTATGAGAGAGACATGGATGTACTGGAGAGAGTTCAACAAAGGTGCACATGGGTAAGTAAGGGAGCCTTTTAAACCTGGCATTTGAGGAAAGGCTGAGCGAGCTAGGACTGTTCAGCCTGGAGATGAGAAATCTCAGGGGGACCTTATTCATGTATATAAATATCTGAGTGGAGGGTGCAAAGAGGACAGAGGCAGGCTTATTTCAGTGGTGCTTAGTGACAGGACCAGAGGCAATGGGCACAAGCAGAAACACAGGACGTTCCCTCTGAACATCAGGGAACACTTTTTTACTGTGAAAGTGATAAAGCACTGGCACGGGTTGCCCAGAGAGTTTGTGGAGTCTTCAGCCTTAGAGATGTTGAAAAGCCATCTGGACATGGTCCTGAGCAACCAATTGTATGTAGGTAGCCCTGCTTGAGCAGGGGAGTTGGACCAGATGACCTCCAGGGGTTCCTTCCAACCTCAACCACTCTGATTCTGTGAGCTTTGGGGGTAGGCTGTTAGTCTTGGGCAAATAATCTAACCTGCAAGTTACTGTGCCAAAAGTGACATAATGACACTGTTACTGTCAATGCTGAGCTTTTGAGGCTTCTCTCAGTGTCAACTGAGAGAGTAACAGCAGTGCTTTAGGCAAGGAGAAGGCACCCACCTTTGCAGAACAGGTCCTATTCACAAGTTCAATAACTGCAAACAAGGTTATCAGGGTTAGGAGTTATGTCCTAAAGAATAAACAGTTCTTACCCATAACTATTCAAACGTAAGACTTAGACCACATCTGCAATTAGGTAACTTGGCAAGTAATGAAATCCCAAAATGTGCCATCCTTCACCTCAGTTTTATGGCCAAATATCACTCAGTTTTCTCAAGAGAAAGCCTATGAGTTTAAATAAAAGTCTTCTATACGAATTACTTAAAAAGTCCAGTCCTCTGTGTTTCAGTCAGCAACATTTTTTGCCATCAAATGCTGTGTAACTGCCTCACAAAATTTGTACATCTGCAAATATTGTCAACATATATATCTTTTTTTCAATGTTTGCTGCCTTAATATATTCCATTTTCAGATGTTATAATAAAAAATGAAAAAACAGTATGAGAAGTATAGCATTATACTTCACATGATTGGTAGTACTGAAGCGAAAACATAGTTACACAGTCATCTTACTTCATTTTAGAAACCTTTAGAACATTACTATTCATGGAAAGGTGGGATTGAAAATACAGCAAACAGAAATCCAGATAGTAGAAGAAATATAACACACGCAATGGCAATGCACTATTTATTATGTCCTAAATTACCCCATTAACATGACTTTTTCTGACCTTGAAATATCACACTGAAGACAAAAGAGTAGTTCTGCCTCAATGCTTGTTGATTTTTGCATTTTATGTGGAAAATGACAAGATATCTGGGTTATCTGGCCATTATAAGTGTATCTGTTGCTACTGCTTGTCAAGAACATACATTCAGCATAATCTTCAGATAAGTATTGTGTGAAAGAAAGGTCAACTAAACAATATTTGAGCAAGTATGGACTAGAGATTGATCTAACATTCAATTTCCTAGGATGAGAAAAATATCTGAGGATTAAAGGATTATAAATTACATGTGTAAGTTATGTGTCACCTCTGCACATAAGAGAGGTTTTAAGATCCAAAAGTAAAAGCCATTACTACCTCGAATGTAGACCTTACATTTGCTTTCTTTTACTAGTGGCAGATCAGACTAGTATGTATCACAAAGCCTGTTTGTTCCCAGAAAAAAAAACACACCTTTTTTTTTTTTTAATGCATCTACTATAATTGACGGTTGAGCGCCATCCCATCCATTGTCTAATCAATATAGTATTATCCACCTTAGTATTTTTAATTCAGCTATTTATTCCAGTGTGAATAAATTAGGTGACGAATAATTAGGTCAACAATGTTAAGTAATTCAGTGCTCTGATAATAAAGGGATGAATAGAATAAAATTTGAAATATTTTGCAACTAATAATTCATTTTATTACCATGGATGATAAGTGTTGATGGTTGTTAATTTTTTTTTTTCTCTCCATGCAGTAGGAAGTCAAATCCAAGAGCAGCAGAGTCTTGAGAAGCGTTTGGCTGATTTTCCCCATAGTACTCCCCTCCAAAGGCAAAATTAACATCAAGAAGTTAGATATAGTGTATGACAACAACTGGGATGGAGCCAAGGCAAATGTTCTAGGCATATTGCCTGGATATATTCAGATTTCATGGAGGTGGTGTCAACTTCACTGAGTGTTTAGTCAGATGATTATTACAATGTTAAGAATTTACTCAGACCAGAGTCCTATGTAGCAGACACAGAAATATTACCCTTTTTTTCCCTGTTAAAACTATTAACAAAAACTTGTTTTATATCAAAATTACAAAATTCAAAATCACTTGCTCAAAGTCTCGCAGCATTGGTATTACAAGTTAAAGCTTCAGTCCAACTCCCATTCAATACTATAAAGATGTTATGTGGATACATATATTTATGTATCTGTGTGTGGGAGGGGAACTGAGTGTGTGTGCATGCATGCACATGTCTGCATATGAAATAAAAGGTAAGTATAATACAGTAAAGGACAGTTTAAAAACTATGACATTGTGCTATTGATTTGAAACTCTGAAATAAAGACTTGCATGTAAACATCTCTTTGATACCAGAGGAGTGCCAATATTTCATTCTGGACCAAAAATACACACAAGGCAATGCCAGTAACAAGGTGTTTCATTTAAATATGAATTATATTCCCTCTCTCCCCCAAGAGAATTATCAAATTTTTTAATTTATTTTTTTAACTAAGGAAAAAATTTGAAGGTAGTAGCAGGAAGACAGTTTGAAAATGATAATTTGCAAACGGTTTTCACAGTGAAAGATATTAAAGACATTAATTATCCTCAGATTAAGATATGGATTTATAGAGGATATAAAAATCAATTTAGTGAGAAAATGTGAAGTAAGTATGACTGTTGGATATGTATCTTAAATTACTTTTTTTGTTATCTTATGCATTACTCAAGCATATGAGAACTGTAGTTATTTTCTAATATGAAATTGGTATACTGTTATTCCTATTTAAAATGAATTATTTGGCTTCACTAGAGTCCTTGAGAATTTTTATTTCTAACTTCAATAAGTTCATCTCTTCACCTTTGCCTTTTCTAAGATACATCTGATCTACAGAGTCATTAAAAGTAGTATCCTTTTCAATTACCGTATCACAGAATATCAGTTTGGAAGGGACCTCGAGGATAATCCAGTCCAACCTTTCAAGGTAAAAATATAGTTTAAATGATACAGCCCAGCACCCTGTCAAGCTGAGTCTTAAAGCTGTCCAATGTAGGGGAATCCACCACCTCCCTTGGGAGATTATTCCAGTGTCTAATTGTCCTCATGGTGAAAAAGTTTCTTCTGGAGTCCAATCAGAATCTCCCCAGGAGTAACTTGTATCCATTTTCCCTTGTCTTTTCCATGTGACTCCTCATAAAAAGGGTGTCTCGATCTTCTTGGTAGCCACCCTTTATACACTGCTACATGTAATAAGGTCTCCCATATGTTAGTATGTCAATAATGAATTGAATATAAGAGAGTAGTATTGTTCTCTTTCCCTAATCTCCTCTACGACATTCAAAAAATTTCAGTTCATCATTCTATGCTTAATGAACAACATAAGTAAATTTCTTCTGTCTTACCGTGCTCTACCGACATCCCCAAGTTTTGTATAATATTTCTTGGACCTAAGAGGGGATAACATGACAATAAACTCTTGACATACCGTCACAACAACAAATGTAGAGTTGAGGTTCACTAGTTACCCTATGTTTGCATGAAATAGGAATATTAGCATGTTCCCAATAGTAAGGACGTGTTTATCATTAGCTTTTATCCCTAAAGACACCTCAGCTTGAAGCATTTTGTAACCATGTCATTGTCCAAATCTCACACCCAGCAAAGCTGTCTTTACAAAGGTTCCGTGTCTCATATGAGTTACTGAGCCTAAGAGCCCAAAATGCACACTTTGTGGCAGAAAAGGATCAGCTTGCTCTTTGAGTATGTTGCAACTTCAAACATACATACGTAAGTGTATTTGTACACACGTATATACACATATACTCATTTGTCTATAAATAAATTCCTCTTGTAACATAAATAAAAACATTTCCTCTCTCCAAGTCCACTTATCTAATTATCACACAGTAACTGAAAAGTGCTGTTAAATGACTTTTTCATGCCAAGAGTGTGTTTTAAAATATCTTGGGATGTGTTTTCTTCATAACCAGTTTTTATCAGCTGGAACTTACAGATTCTTTAACTGAATATTAGGAATGTTTTGGCATATTACATCAATTCTATTAAACCTGTCTTATTTCTTCAAAAATTTTTCTTATAAAGTAATATGCCCATAGCCACTCTCTAAGAAATCATAGACAAAGTTAAAAATCATGTTTCTTTCTTTCACTAATTAAACTTCAGGTTTAGGAAAGAAGACCTACTTTTAAAGGTATGACTTTTTACTAATAATGAACACTTTCACAGTATATTTCAGCTATGGTTTGAAAGGTAGCTAAGCATCATTATGGCCTCCCTTTGCTGGGGAAATAGAAGCACAGAGAGGATGCCATCACCTGCCTCCCCATTTGCAGAGCCAGGCCATGGTAGCAGCGCAGCTGGAGCCTACATCGTCCCCCCTTGGTTACTAAAGCATTCTGCCTCACAAGAATCAATTTTTGGAGGGTGAAATATATACTGTGCCTATCAGTATATGAGAAGACTGCTTTTATTGATCCTTCTTGCGACACAATTTTACTTTAAGAAAAGAGGAAACAATTACAATCAATAAATGCCCAGTGGATTGTCTTCAAGAAGCACTCTTAAGGTAAGGAGGATCTCAGAAACATTCTTAATTTACCTAATAAATTCAATGAAGTAATACTTATAATCCACTTTTATTAAGGGTACAAAACAGATGTAAATTCTATGTCAGAAATAGGCTAAGTACAAGCTAAACACAGCACAAGCTGTGCTGTTACATGTGCTGAGCTAAGAGTTTGGGGATCGAGTAACATGGTTCATATCTAAATTATTCATACTCCACCTTAACTTGTCTTAAAGCCCTGTACACGGCAGGTAATACTGCATTATTAATAATCGTCTTCATTTATGCTTTTTATCTCAATAGTAAATTACTGGCAAATCTTTCAGGTAGTCTTAAAAAGATACTCTTAAAAGAAGAGATCTAATATGTGCGAACAAATATAAAATGCAAGTATTTGGCCTGGAGAGTATTTCTTTTATCTATAACTTTATTGGTGCCATGAAGAAAGAGAAATTGGTGGGAGTATTTAACTCATAGATGACAAGAAATTTACTCATCCGGTTACCAAATGAACAAAGCACGATCAGAAGATACTAATGACAAGGACTATAGTCCTAGCTACTTTGTATACCCACACGACACTAATCGTTCATTTTATTAAGACATGATATGCATAAACAGTGAAGCTGAAAGGTCTGTAAAGCAAGAAAATAACTAATGCAAAGCACACAGTGACTGAAACCTGGTTTCCAAAGAGTTTGTCATGTCCCTTACAACACACAACCACAACAGACCTACCTCTCCCTACATTTTCCATGAATCTTTTATTCTCGTCTCCCTTCATCACAATACTCTCAGCTTCTTCATCTTCTACCATCAGCACCACTACAGCACCCTCAAGCCTTCAGTGTAATACCTCCACTTTTCTGTTCCCCATCCAAATTTATTCCCAGCCACTTCTGGTGTTCTCAGTTCTCTCCTTCTCCTGCGCTTTTTGGGAACATGGGAAATGGATAGGGTGGATGGACGGTCACATTAGCAGCATGGACCCATAAGCCATATTTCCTTAGCAAATCAGGCTGGATGGAGCTGCCCACTCAGCGTTTTAGAGGCATCCACTATCACTGAACAGAGGTTGCCAGCTGTACCACAGAGTCCACTCACAGATCCAGTTCCTCCAGCAGCCTCCTTCCAGGCTCAGTTCAGCCAACCAGACAATGCACCTCCTGAAAACTCAAAGTTGAGTGAGTGCATCTTGTAGATCTGACGGCACAGCCCTCCTCCATATAGTCCCATAATTATCTTTCAAATAAGTGTATCACAATAAAATCTGTTGTTACCTGCAGTATCCCGTTATTCAACACATCAGCCAGGGAAAAGACTGAAGTGGAAAAGGGGACTAAATTGCAATATATCATTATGGCATGAATTTGTCCACTTCCTCTCTGATTTGTTACAGAAGTATGGATATGCCGGGTCATCCTGAGTGCTGTGCGGGTGCTCTGTGCAGCTAATCAGCACATGCCTAACAAGTCCAGTTAAGGACAGTTATAGTAGATTCACAATGTGTGAGCAGATGGGCTCTGCAACACCTACACAATGGTCAACACATTCGCAATGAGAGTGCGTACTGTCACGGGTTAGGGCTGGGCCAGCCACTAACAAATGACTGACCTCTCCATCAACTCTCTCCCTTCCCAGAAAGGGAAGGGAAAGAGAATAAGTGAGAGAGATTTCTGGGTTGGAAGAAAAATTAAAAAAGCTTTAATGAAACAATAACAATAAAAGTAAAATATTAATAAGAAAATAATGAAATATATACAAATATATACAAACCAAATATCAAACTCCCCCAATGACAATCATATCACGACTGATGCTGCAGGGCAAGCACTGGGAATGTCCCAGACTGGACTCAGTGCAGATGGGAAATTAATTCAGGAACAGGATTCAGGAACTGGATTCAGGAATGTACAGATGTGCATCAAAGGCAGAAGAACAGAGTCCTCCTTGGATGCTGGCCATAGAAGAAAAGGGCTTAACCCTTGTGATCCCTCAGCTTTATACTGAGTATGAAGTATATGGGATGGAATACTTAGTTGGTCAGTTTTGGGTCACCTGTCCTGTCCGCTCCTCCCTGCAGGTGCAACCTTTTTACTTACTTATAACCCTTTTACTTACAGCACTTCAACATGACACACAAGATTCAGCAGTGATCTTGGTTTCTATAGGAGCAAGTATAAGCAAGAGCCTTTCTGCACACCATTCCTTGGTAGCAACTATGAACATTAAGTGCTATCACTTCTAGAAGCAGACACTTTCTGGAAAAATATACCATTAACTTCAGAAAGGGCAGTCACTTAGAAGAGACTTAGCTGAAAAGTAAAATCACTGAAGGGAGAATTGGTTCTGTTCTAGCTTAAACCAGGACTACCCAAGGGCAGTTGATTGGACTAACCAAGCACGCAAAATATAGATGACCTGAACATAGACAGCTGTCATTTGTCCTGCTATCATTTTGAGTGGACTGCTTCTCACCCAGAAATCCCAGAGAAAATGGCTAAAGCTGGTAGGAGAGCAGGAGGTGAGACATAAAAGCAATCAGCTACTGTCAAAAGCACTAACGTTAGCAGGTGTGTATTCCCTCATCTGCTCCTGAGGCAACCTGGATAGGATCATTCTAAAGTTACAGGCTGGGTACACTATGAAGCTGCAGAGCTGTAATTACTGTACAATACAAAATCTTGCATTCAGTCATTGTCTCAAGCTACTGTGGTTCTCACTACAGAGTTAAAAAGTAGTTAGAAGTTAAAGTAGGTACTAGAAACATTGCATCAATTCTGTTCTGTGGTAAAATTACTACACAGCATCTAGCTAAAGTTCTTCATGGCTGTCTAAGAGAAGAATTTGGCCTATTACACTTCTTACAAGTATTTGTCTTACACTCTCCATGCTTATTGTTTCATCTTTTCAGATTGATTTTATCATTTTGTTTAGTATTCACTCTTAGACAGGTCTTAGTAACAACCACCTGGCACAGTATGGCCATAAAATATTTCTCAGCATTTGTTTTGTTAGGTTAACTATTAAGATCATTATGATGCTTTCTATTTTCTTTACCAGAAGAGAAGTGAGATGCCAAACCCTATAACACACTAGTATACATGACTTAGGTATTTATCTGCATATTAACATGTTCTCCAAACAAATGACACTTAACTGAAAAGTACTAAAGCACACACAAAATATGGTAACATACAAAAAGATATAGTAACTATTTTTTAAAGCATGCAAATTGCATGTTTGTCTCAATAGGTTACAAACAGATGGAGTGTTGTGTTCAGCACATTTCTTCAGAGTTTCTAAATCTGCCTGATGGGAATTCCATTACCTGCACCAGCTGTACAGGTGACCTCTTTGACTTCCACTTGCCAGGCTCTGAATATATGAGGCAGTGCTGACATGTTTTTAAAATAAAGTATATGCAAATATGGACATGCTTGACATATTGCTGTAGTGACTATTTAAAATGTGTGCTATCTGGTTTAACCGTTGCATCCATAATTATAAAGTGTTTCAAACTGTCTATGCAATAAAATGTTTTTATGTCTTTCTCTTGGTTAATTTTTTTTTCCTTAATCATATGCAATTAAGTTTTCTTTTCACCTGTAATTATGAGTCTTTTTTGTTTCATTTCACTGTGAAAAGCTGTTACTGTACTCCTAAGGCTGAACTTTCCAGGCATTGAATGTCTATTTCCTACTGTATGTGCAAATGTTCAGAAAGATCTTGAAAGCCTCCTGTATTAGGAGCTTTATTATACAAGAAATAGGATACATTTCTTGTTTTCATATAAATGTTGCACATAGAATATTCTTTCTGTTTCTGTCTCATTTATTTCAAAATAGCAAAATGAACGCATCCATGATATAGCATTTCAAAGATACACTAAGGCATATTGAAAAATAGCCAGTAGTTATGTTGGTCTATAGTCATTTTCTGACTGAGAGCAACCACACACTTGAGACCCTATCACACGAAAGACAAAATGCTCCCTTCTTAGGAGTATGACAACACGCTTGATTTTAAGAAAATATATAACCAGATCCAGGTGATTTCCTTGGGTTTCTGGTGCTCATATGAGTATGGTTTTGAATGAGGATATATGCCCTCAGTAAGGTTATGTTTGATCAGTACAGTACAGGTTAGTGAACATGTAGTGTGCCCCAGCAAATGGACCAGCCTGTGGAAAAAGGCTCTGTCCCTCTACCTGAAGCTGCTCTGTGGAAGGGCTTCTGAAAGTTTAGCAAGCTACAGGAATAAGGGAATAAAACCTCTTTAGTTCCTGAATTCTGCCTATGATTTTTATCTATTTCCAGTAATTAATATTGCTGTGCTCAAAATTTTGTCTACAAGAAAAGGGAAAGCACATATTACATGTAAAGCCAAGAATTTGCTCAAAACTGTAACAGTGTAATCCCAGAAGCATTATCGGTTTTAGGTCTAATTATTACAGAAACAGAAAGATTACTTATCTATTGGGAAAAGTCTCTGTGACAATAACAATAACATTAATAATAGTAACAATAACATTAACAATTTTATATACTTAGCTTCTACCCCTTTTCCTACTGTTATACACACCCTCCCCCTGCTCCTGCAGGTCCTGAGGTCAGTGGTTTCAGCCTGGTGGCAGTGGTGAGTGGCATGATGAGTGTCAGTATCTGGAGTCCTTCACTGGGAGGTTCATGTTAGTGCTGTCTTCTTCCTTGCTTTATGATTGTAATGGGTTTGTGTGGCAAGGTTTTTGTAGTGGGGGGGTTACATGAGTGGCTTCTGTGAGAAGCTGCTACAAGTTTCCCCAACGTCTGATACAGTCAATGTCAGCTGGCTTTAAGACAGACCCCCCAAGCTGGGCAAAGCCGAGCCAATCAGTGAGATGGTGGTAGCACCTCTGTGAAAATGTATTTAAGAGAGCGGAAAAAAATTATTGAAGAGCAGTAACTGCAGCCAGAGAGAAGAGTGAGCATATGTGGGAGAAACATTTCTTCAGACACCAAGGTCAGTGAAGAAGAAGGAGGGGGAGGAGGTGCTCCAGGTGCCAGAGCAGCGATTCCCCTGAGGCTTGTGGTGAAGACCATGGTGAGGCAGGCTGCCTCCCTGCAGCCCATGGGCGGTGGAGAAGATGACTGCCTACACCCCGTGGAGGGCCCCCACGCCAGCATAGGTGGATACCTGAAGGAAGCTGTGACCCCGTGGGAAGGCTGCACCAGAGCAGGCTCCTGGCAGGACCTGTGGCCCGTGGAGAGAGAGAAGCCCACGCTGGAGCAGGTTTGCTGCTAGTGACCCCGTGAGGGGGGCTCACATTGGAGCAGTCGGTTCCTGAAGGACTGCACCCCATGGAGGAGACCCACGCTGGAGCAGTTCATGAAGAACTGTAGCATATGGGAAGGACTCACGCTGGAGAAGTCATGGAGGATTGTTTGCCATGGGAGGGACGCCACACTGGAGCAGGGGAAATGCGTGGGGAGTCCTCCCCCTGAAGAGGAAGGAGCGGCAGAAAACAGCAGTGTGATGAACTGACGGCAACCCCCATTCCCTGTCTCCCTGTGCCACTCGGGGGGAGGAGGGAGAGAAATTTGGAACAAAGTTAAGCCTGGGAAAGAAGGGAAGGGTGGGGGGAAGGTGTTTTAAGATCTGGTTTTATTTCTCATTACTCCTTTCTCAGTTAATTGGTAATAAATTACATTTTTCCCAAGTCGAGTCTGTTTTGCTCATGACGGTAGTGATCTCCCTCTCCTTATCTCAACCCCCACAAGCCTGTTGTTATATTTTTCTCTCCTCTGTCCAGTTGAGAAGGGGGAGTGTGATACAGCAGCTTTGGTGGGCACCTGGCATCTGGCCATGGTCAAACCACCACAACGATATACCTGGGGATATTTTTATATGTTTGCTAACACATTTTTGTGCATTGTTTTTTCTCCACTGATCTGAAGCTCCACATTACAGCCAAATTTAGTATATATGGTGCCTTTTACCTATGTTTGACAATATTTATTTGTTCTCATTGTTATCCCGAAGAGCAGTTTTGTCCAGCTCCAGGACTTCCTCTCTTTAGCTGACCGGTGATGACTTGTTTATAGCTGTGGGATCTCCAATGCCAGACTATGTCCATCCCCTGTCATCCCATGTCTGCCCTCCTCTGCACCACACCCTGTGTCTCCATTTCTCGATGCCACTGCTATCCTACCAGGCCAGTATTTCTGTATACTATGTCTTTATGGCAGTCATAAACACCTCATTCTACATAGAACAACTGCCTGTTATTGTTATCTCAATAAAACTATGATCATACTCTACAAAGATAAAGGAAAATAGAACAAATTAGCGACAGCCGCCCAGTTGTTAGGAAAATTGTTGTTAAAGCTAACCAAAGAAAAAAAAATAATGTTCAGACAGGGCAAGCCTGACAGAGCTCTGTCTCCTGGGCCTTGCATACTCAGTTCAAAGCCTGTGGCCAGATACTAGCAATGTCAATACTGTACTGCAGGTCTACAAGTTCACAGAGTTAAGTGCGTGTTTTGTAACTATAACCATATCTCATGAAAAACCACCAGATTTTATTTTCATTTTGCGTCATGTCAATTGTCTCAGACCACTCTGCATTGCATCAAATTCCCCTGCTGAATTATCGTCTGGCAAACTTTCATGCTCTGGATTTTAACAGAGCTCTTCTGATCAGTGTGCAAAACACATCCTGACCTAACACACCCCAGTGCTGCCTAGAGTCCTCTTCTATCTCCAATACACCGTCTGTGAGAGACCTGTCTCCCTGCTGCTGCACCAACTGGGACTAGAAATTTGCACAGTAAAGTGAAGACAGATACTCGAGGCAACCTTAGGAAAGAATTAAAAAGGAACTGATGTGGGACAGAAATAGGACAGAAAAAGTTATTAAGCATGTTTTAGGAATGGAATAGTGGGAAGAACAGGAGATGGCAGAGTCTGAGCTCTCAGGAGAGGAAGAGACATGATCAGCAAGAAAGCAGCTCAGTGTCTGTTACATGCAAGGGCAAGAACTCATAAATGTAGAATTGGCAACACGTTCAACTTCAGCTTCACAAACCACATCACTGTGAGAAATATAGGGTTAATTTAAATACCAGGTGCCTAATAATCTTCATGAAATTCCTAGATGAAATGTCAGATTTATTGCCCAAACTAACTGCAACAAGCTCTACAGATCCACCCAAGACCTGAAACTTTATAGATTTCCTACTAAACCTCTCTTCATATATCTCAGCACTGCTGAATTTAAAAAATGTATTTACTTTCAATCTTAAAACTGTCAGGCAGTAATAATTCTAATCTACATTTACAAGGATCAAGTAACTACTTATGGAAAGTGTTCTATAGGTATTGCAGAAACCATTCATAGTTTACAATGGTCCAACAAATGCAACAAGAGCCTATACATGCAGACCATAAAAATGAAGTAAAAACTTAAGATTGCTACTATGAATTTGAACTACTGATATCAAATCAATCTTTAGCCTAGTGTCATCTAGAAAAATGATTGTAGCATTTTTGTTATAAAGTCTAGATATAGCAAAAGTTTTGCACAGTTTGATATCTAAAAGTGAAAAACATAATTCTTTAATTTACTTTGAAAAATATTTTTATTTTCCATCAAAAACCAGCTGAAATGTGCAAGGATTTATCTAGTTCTAAAAGCAGCTTTGAGCAACAGCAGTAATCCCTTCTTAGATGGAGAACGCTGAAGCTACCTGTAAACCAGATTGCATTTTCCACACATGACAAGGCAACTCAGTTTAATGGAACCCAGGTGTTAGACTAATTTCTAATTTAACCATAAATGAAGAAAAGAGAAATATTAATCCTCAATGCAAGTTGTTGTGGTATTACAGAATCCATCATAATGAAGAAATGACCACTTTGCACAAAGGTTAACTGTACAAATGGTACTGCATCGACAAAAATGTTAATGAGTTTGTGTGGCAGCAGGTAAGCAAGAGCTGGCAGAAGGAAGCTATTGTGATAGGCAGATAATTACAATGGAAGTCATGTCTTTGGTAATGACTAGGATTCACATCACATCTTTTCAGTCACAGTACAATTTTGCTAGCTCTGTTTATGGTAATCTATGGGATTATTTGACAGCAAGGTGACACTTTGACTTTGGAACAAATTTCTTTCATAGACAGCACAATTACTGATATTTTGACATTCAATTAGATACATCACTGCTGTATAATTTTGATTTTACAAAATACACAAACATAAGGTACATTTTTCATTAGTACATTAAGTTCTTTGGTTCTCAATTCAGGTTTCATCATGCTAAATACTTCAATCTTACTAATGTGTAGGAGTTTGGAGCAATTTAACAGCTATGAGTTTTTAACCATTCAACTGCAAGATTAATAAAGAAAGAGGAAAAATTATTCATTTCAAATATGTAATTGTCTTAAAGAGAAGGAATCTAGATTTCCAGGCAAAGTTCATCTATGTTATAAACCACAAATATATAATATGTTTTTCAAAAGGGATTTCTCTGACAGTAGTTACATGTTATATCACATTCTAGGCCAAATCTCCAGCTAATCTATTTACCTCAATCTCACAAAATTGCTACAAATAGGAAAATATTCAGGTGAAGAATCAAATCTGTGCCACCTATTCTTCCCTTTGTGGAAAGAATGTGAAATAACACGGAGAGGACAAGACTGGCAGCAAATGTGGTGAGTAGCTCCTGAAGTTCCCCCATATCCTTGGTCCATGGCAATAAGCAGGGTCTTACTGTGAGCATTACATTGCAAGACCAGAGATTACAGCACCCCATCAGTACTTGCACGTAAGTAAAAAGCATTCTATATTCACAAGTGATAATGTACTTCGGCAAACAGACAGCAGTTTTTAAGAAAAATGTTTCTGTTTGAAATTCTTCAAGAAATGCTTTGTGCAAACAAACTTTGGCTTCTGGGATGCTCATCAACATTTTCTCTATGTGTTTCATGTGCAGGTTTCAGTGTCTGAACTTGTGTGACCAGTCACCTAAAGCACGTTTTATTATTTCAGTTCTTTCAGTCGCTGACCTAATCTTCCACAACCGCCTCCCCTAAAATCTCTCTTCCTTCATAAAGTTGTATCTTCACAAATATAGCATTGTAAATACTAATTTTATGAAAAAAAATAAAAGAAAAGATAATACAAATATAAGAATGGATATGAATATATCCAAAGAATAATCCTATTTAGAAGATAAAAGAATTTCTACAAATACATTGCCTTACTATTAGCATGGCTCTTGTTCTACATGTGATTTTTTCCTCCCCTTGATGTAGGTTTGACAAGCTGAAGCTTACGTATCCATCTTTCTTGTAGCTCTGAACCTGTGTGAAATGTTCACTATTTTAAGATAGGATCTAAGTATTAATCAAAGAACAGCATTAAGGAACAATAGCTGCTCTTACTCTGCATGATGTCCATGTCATTCCTTCCACTGGACTTAGGTGTAAATTTTTATACTGAAATTGGATTAGAAAAGTTGGCTTAGGTAACTTATTTATAGTCATGATGTAGAAAAAAAACCAATTTGCTGTCAGTATCCTATTATTTCCACTTCTGCTCAGAAATTTGTGACTTGAATGAACAAAACCTAAGGCTTTAATGGGATAAGGATGCTGCTAAGATTTGTTAGAGCAATCACGTTTTCTCTCTCCAAGGAGATGTCACAATCATAATGATCTTACATTTGTAGAGTGGTTTTCATGCCAAAGGACCCTCAAATGCTTTAAAAACTTGACAAATTACATACAGGAATCTTACCATTCACCACTGAATTTCAGCAGCCTCTGTCGTGAAATGTTTTTAACAACACACAGTAAAGTCTAGTTCACTTTAGGACAAGATACGACTACTATAAAGCAGGAAGAGTCTCAGCAGGCAGACAATAACACTTCAAATGGAAATGCAAAGAGACCACTGAAGTTAACATACTACTTAGGAAGTGTGGTACATCGATTTAACAACCTTCCTTTTGTGTTTTGAGAGGACCATACATGCAATAACTCATTGAGCAAGTCCAAGTGCACTTGATGGACTTAGAGCACAGTTCTTCAAGGTGCCAAGTACTGTGGTTCACAAGACAACAAATGGTAAGTCTGTGAAAATGACATGATTAGAGGGAAGTAAGTGCTTAAGTGCTTTACTGATCAGAAATTCCAGACCTGTATAAAAGAGTCTGCCTCACTGAAAGCCTGACATTCACATCTTGAAAGCAAGATTCCTGAAGCAGACAAACAGAAGCAGTGAGAGTGGTTGGTATTTTTCACTGTCATAGTTTACAAGGGCAGAAAAAAAATTAGACAAAACCTAGGTCTCTAAAAATCTTTTACCCAGTTGTTAACCTAAACGTAGAGGTGCCTGTTTCTATAGATACCTCCAGTGCTGCAGTGGAATGTATGAGAGAGGTCTACCATAAGCACTGGTTTAAGACATATCTCAGATGGAGGAAAATGTGCCTGAGGACTGATAGCAGCTGCAGCCACGGCTGCTGAAGGTGTGTGGCGATGGACAGAGCAGGCCACAGTCTGATGAGACTCTCAGGAGACAAGGAGCATGTCCGAGGGTCTCAAAGAAGCAAGAGAAGGGTCACCACAGGGAAGGGTGATTTTGAACAGGAAAGTCTGTTATATTAGTGTTCTCCTAAAGTTTGCTCACAGGTACCTCAGCCACCCTCAGACAACCTCAGACCATCTGCCCTCAGACACCCTGCCTCTGGGACCATAGCTGCTGCCTTTTGTGTCAGCATTTGGATTAGAGTTAGATCCCTTATGTTAAAAATGTAATGAAAGGTGATAGTTATGAGTCTCAAAAAGCATCTACAAAGAGCAGCATGACAAGACAAAAGCAAACTAAACTCATAATACTGATTTGTAATTCTTCCTGAAGTCAAATCTAAAAGAAATCTTAAAGGAAGAGTTGACGTTTACATTTTTCCCAGGTTAAGACACACTCTTTAAGACTGTAGCACTGCACATGCAGTAGCTGCCTTACTTCATGGTGACATTTGCATGTGCAAGTTACATGCCCAGCCTCTCTGGGAGTTGTTAGTGAGTTTCTAGAAAGTGTCTTCAGAAAAGCATGTTTTCTACCCAAGATGGGTAATGAAAAAGGATTGTAAACAGCATGATTTCTGAAAAAACTACCCTTATCAAGGACTCAGCTACCCAGGATTCATTGACTGAACCCAGGAAGGCTTCCTGAGCCCCTGTGTCTGAAATACAGAGTATTTCTTCCTTTCTAAGCAAAAGTCATGAGGGGACTGGAATACGAACTTCCCACTTCTCAGGGAATGTCCTATCAGACTATTGGTACTCTGAAAAGAAGGAAGGGAACACCCTTAGTATCTTTTTTTTTCACATGGAGTAAGCAAAAGTGAGAACTAGAAAGAGTTGAAGTACTAGCTAGTCCCCTTCAGTTAGTGGCTGGCAGACAAATTCACTCTATTGAAGGTATTCAAAGAGAAGAAGGAGAGGGCTGTTAGTTAGAGCTGGACTTTCACCTCTGTTTTTACCCAGCAGCCAGAAAAAGGAATCCGGATGGAAATGCATACCTGTGACCTTCTTTTCTTCTATCCCCGGTCCTACAGCTAATTAGTCTCCTACTCCTTGTGCCAAATCTAAGGCAGAAGGTGTAAAACCTGAGGGTAATATATACTCTGTGATGCCCAGGAATGCTTCTCAGATCCCATGAATGAATATTCAGCCCTGCCAGAAGTTCAACTCAGTATCAGTATGAGGTCTGACTGGTAATCTCCATTCCCTGCCCCTGTTCCTATACTAATGAAACATATTCCAAATGGTTTCCCAAACAGATTCCAGCAGTGTCAAAGCAACAGACCAAAGACTGGCAGACCATCAGCTGGCACCAGCTCACTGTGGGTGCAGGAAGCGTGAGGGCAGCTGAGGAGTGGAGAAGGGTGCTTGCAGGAGCTGGGCTGTAGAAGTGGTGCGCCAGATGTAGTCAAGACACATGCACATGCCTAGGTTTATTCGTAGGCATTGGAATAGAGGTGAGAATGAAGGTCTGTAAAAATAGCACCAGGGGAGGGAAGTGGATTCACCTCCTCATTTACAGTCTGCGCCTGGGAACTGCCAGTTTTCTCCCACCAGACCAAGCCAAAGTGTAAGATACACTTCTGTGAGATTAGGAGGTGGAAACTGAAAGAGGACGCTGGAGTGAAATACCCCTCATTCTCACACATGTAACATCATAGATTGGTTCCCCAGATACAATTTAAATTCCCTTCTCCCTTGTGTGCATTGAAGATGCACAGCAGGAGGAGAAGCAGGTAACTAGTAACAAAAGGAAAAGAAGAAAGGGCATCCTGTAACTCCTACAACCTCTCTACAACTACCTGAAAGGAGGTTGTAGGGAGGTGGGTGTCAGTCTCATTTCTCAAGTAACAAGTGATATGATGAGAGGAAATAGCCTCATGTTGTGCTGGGGGAGGTTTAGATTGGACATTAGGAAAAATTTCTTCACTGAAAGGGTTGTCAGGGCATTGGAACAGGCTGCCCAGGGAGGTGGCTGAGTCAACATCCCTGGAGGTATTATTTAAAAGACATGCAGATGTAGCTCTGATGGACAGGGTTCAGTAGTGGACTTGGCAGTGCTAGGCTTACATTGGACTTGATGATCTTAAAGGTCTTTCCCAACCTAAATGATTCCATGATTCTATGATCCCTTATTCATTCACAAACACGCACACACACACACACACGAGGAAGTTTAGGAGGAAAGAGGAATGAGCACAATGTGTTCTTTGAGAAGAAATTCTCTTGAACAAGGAGAAAACAGGATGAAAATGGACATGAAGGAAAATCATTCAACTGTGAAACATTTTGGGGAGAGGGAGGCTGCTCCACTTTGCACTGGGAAGGAGGGAAGGGGACAAATCAATATTACTCGGTAACAAAGCTTCCTGCTCCCCCTGCAGCCATTGTTCTGCCCACCTTGTCACTCAGCCCCGCCTTGTTTGCATCCTTTTCCCCAGCTGATGCCTTTCAGTGGGGAGTATGAGTGTAAATCCAGCAAGTGCTTCAATACTTTTAACTTAGCATTCAGTAGAGCAGGAGCTAAAACAAAGATCTCCATATATTGGTTTCTTACCCACCAGCACGTAGAGTCCTATATGCATGTCCTTCTTCTCCTTTTTCTTCTTTCCATCTTCTTTTCAAAGGAAGTGAGAGCAAAGGTTTCACACTTTCCCAAACTCTGAATGAATTTCTCATGTACCATTAAAGAACTACAATAAAAAACCCTATTGAATAAAAAGATGATGTAAATCTTTGCTTTCTAATTTTCTTTTTGATAAGGTTACAGGCAAGCTAGAGGAGGAATGTCTGTTAGCAAATTTGAGTGGAGTTCTGGTGGATAATAACCTCTCAATGCTGAACTGTTCAGTTCTAGCAAGAGGTAAAACTCCCACATGCTCTGAAAACTTCTGAACTTTTCATTGTGTCAGAGTTGGATTTTTCTGCTACCTGATGATTTTTTTTTGTTTTCAATTATAATTGCTACTGTTCTCTAAAACAGTTTTGAAAAACTACAATCAGCCCATGAAGCCTCCTGTGATAACTGGCACACTTCCATGCAATTGAAAGCTAGATACTACAAACTTTAAAAATACTTCTGCCAAGGAACTATTGTGTAAGTTATGTCATGGCTAGCACTTCTTCCCTAGGAAAAAGAAAACACCTAAATACTCTTTATTAAATTACTCTCTTTTTTAAAATTATATCTCTTTACTATTGGGACAATGATGCTCTTTTTTCCTTCTTTCTAGTTTTGCCAAAACTTCAAAATCTTTCAGATAGACAAAATGGAAATGTAGTGGAAATTCAAGCATGAGGAATAAGGAATTAAGCTAATGTAATTTGCGTGATTCTGATTACTGATGATGGGTCTTTATAGCTTGATGTTTTGGTCTGACACATGCATCCCAGCATTTATCTAACTGCCCCTGGAAACACTGTCACACTCCAAATCAGCACAGGTGGCAAAAGTATTTCCATGTATGTTTTGAGGTGGTCTTCTAAAGGAACCAAATGTTCCGCAGAAGCAGAATAATGCAATTGAAATACGTTTAATTTTTAACCTGTTTTAATGTTAGTTATACAAATTTGATTAAAACAGAGATTTAAACCAAAACTGAACTGCACACTGAGCAGCAGCTGTGTATAGTCTGCAGGTGGCCTTCCACAGCAGCACGCTGTTCCACAGTCCTTCAGCTCCCTCTGCTGCTTAATCGATTCCCATATTTTTCATATTTGCAATGAGCTTTTACTCATGTTTTTAACCTCTGTTTTGATGAGAAAAAACGATGCAGATTAAAATTGCACCTAAAGCAATGAAATGATTGCTTGAATTGATAAACAGTGTGTGCAAACTTTCATGTAATTATTGTCCTTCCTTTTCTCAGTGAATAACAAGAAGCCTGCCAGACTCTTCTGATTGTTTTCTGGTGGCTTGTGCACATATTCTGCCATTACAATTTGACTTGGTGTAACTGAACTGTATCTATTGCTTAAACTGACATTTCCTGGTTACGTAATTTTATTTCATACTGGTATTTTTCTTTTTTAATAATTACATCTTTATATAGCTCAATGTACACTTTATAACCAATGTCTCTTGCAGATATGTCTGGAATACTTTCTTTCCTAGATTTTGATGGTGTCATCTATGAAAAATGCTAAAGAAAAGAAGCAGCAGCTTGTATGCTTGGATATTCTACTCTTTATTGCCATATTTTCCATTTCTAAGTAGACTTGACAAAGCTTATGCCAGATAGCAGTCAACTGTATATATTCAAGTGAATATATATATATGTTCGTCAAAATACAATATAAATGCAAACCACACAAATACACACACACATTCATTAAAGTAGAACTTTGGTTAATAAGGTATCACAAAGGGAAAGAATTATCTGCCAGAATATGTGTGAGAAGTACTATAAAAAACTCAGCATCATACATCATACTGACTAAAATGGGGATTTGAAAAGCAGTAAAGGTTAAGGAAATATTAACACATAAGATTATGCTGTTCCAAGGCATCTCTGATCTGCAGGGGATTTTAGAAAACCCAGAAGGTCTACATAGATTACATCAAAGATGGGAAGCTTAGAATTCAACGTGTAATTTTCTCCACAGGTATTTTTCTGTTCAGATATTCAGCCATGTGATTATGTCAGACACTGATGGAATTAGCCCAAGAAAATAAGATTATGAAATCTCCACTTGAAATTCTGCAAAAGTATTGAAATCACAGGTTTGGGAAATCTTGGCCAAGACAGTACTTTCTCGAAGACAACTAGGACTAATTTCTGAGAGATCTGCATTAATGCTGAGCCCCAGAGCCCCAGAAGCAATAGTACCTGTAGGTATGAATTATGCTACAACTGGGAATAAATGCAGCCCACCCATAGTCCAACAGAAACAGAACAACTAAGACAAGTCAGGCTTGATCAAGTCTCTCAGGCACTGCTTGGATGCGTTGCTTGGTCCTTTGTGAGGACAGCGCTTATGTTCAAATCTTTTCAAAGTGTTTGCTGCTGTTCAGGAAATGGTGACACACTGACGGCTCTGCTCAGGTGACAGGGGAAGCGGCTGTCTTTGCTATCACCTTCTTCATGCAGCTTGTTCTTGAGTGACACCTTAGGAGCAGACCCATTGGGCTGGAGACTAATTACATGACTGCATTCTTCTCAGGAGGAAGTTACAGAATGACAGTCAGACCCAAAAGGCCATAGGCACGTGAAATAAATAGGTGGACTGCAGGAGCCCAAAACTGCAGTCAAAAAAGAGCCCCCTCAAAGGCTGCCTAATTCTGGAGGTACTTGGGAGGACCTTCCCCTTCCAGCCTTAGTGCATGTCAGGCACTTGAAATTTGTGCATGTCCTGACCTTCCCTTACCTGAGCAGTTCAGTGCCTCACTCCTGCTCAAGTCTCACCAGGGAGTCTGCTGCCCCACCATAGCCAAATCTCAAAGTTACGTATTTCCTGAAAAAGCTTCCTACACTGACAGTCCCATTGTCACGAAATATATAGGGGCACAGAACAGGAGAAGGCAACACTTGGTCATCATACCTGGTCCTCCACCACCAGAGACAACCAGAACATGAGCAACCATTCAGGGCATAAAGGACTCAAGTCATAAAAGCTTTCTCATCGCTGACAAATGTTAGACCTCCAGTAAAAAGGCCAACAGCCCAGCAGGGATGTGCTACAGTCAGCAAAGAGAAAGCAGTCGAGGTCACTCCAATGAGCTTCATCCCTGCAACAAGAAGGACCATCACTTAAACATGAAATTCTGGGGCAATTCAGATGGCTGCTCCTTCCAGGTCTGCCTTTCTCACTGGCCACTCTGTCCCAGTGGTCACTGTCAGCTCAGGAAGCCCAAGTCCCTGCTAACAGTCCCACACGCAGGGTAGCTCCTACCGCACAGGCATAGTTGCCTGCTTCAGGTCTCATTTCCAAGGACCAGACTCACCCAGCCTTGCCACTGTCACAGCTCAACTCAGCACTAGACTTGTCACACAGGACTCTTCACTGAGAGGCTGCAAACATAAAGCTGAGCACTAGTGCCTGCCTGAACAGCACTAAACAGAGTCAAGCTGCTCAACAGAAATGTCAGTCATCCCTATCAAATTAATCAAGGAAAATTTCCTTTCTGACCCCAAATTTGGTGATTAGTTTAACCTTGGGCATGTGAGTAAAATACACCAAGGTGGTACTATAAGGGTTTAAGATCTCAAATCAGCTCAAATCAGCTCAGCTCATCCTAACTCAACCTCACTCAGCCTATCACTGCTGCAGGGGAGGGCAGTGAAGAATGGGAAACCAAAGTTACACAGCTTTGGGGAGGTGGAGAGGATAAAAGAGGCAGAAGAGTCCTTTCCTTTACAAACTCTGCCAACAACCAGGAGAAATCCTGAAATACGGGATTACTACAACAGAAATAAAATGCAGAAAAATGTGAACACACAATCTAGTTTCAGTTCATCCTTTTTGGAATACTAAAGGACTTAACGGTTCTCATTCTGGGATCAACCTTTTCCCTAAACTTTTCATCCTCAGTGTAAACAATACCTATTCCTTGTTCTTTATCTTATTTAGAATACCTTTACTCTTCAGATGCTTATATACTATCTTATAATTTCCCATTTAAATTAACCATGACCATTTTAAGTCAGTACCATGACTTGAATTCCCTCTCCCAATGTATTTGCGGAGTCATCAATTCCATTCTCACCCAGTTTTTCTTGCTTTCTTTCCAAACCTTGTTGAGAAAGGAACTGAAGCAAGAAAAACACACAGGGCCAATGAAAGCAAGAGCAGAGCAACAAAATTGTGGTTCTGTGACAGGGACATTCTTTTGGGAGCAGGTGAGTGGGAAACAGCTGCAGGACTGGGGTCCAGGTCTCCCGGGACTGCTTTTGCATTTTGCAATAAACAGAGAACAAACAAAACACCTGTACATATGCAGTATTCTTCCAAGAGATTAAGCCTGAGTTCTGGGTTCAAACTGCAAATTTGCACGGTGACCTTACACCCTGTCTAAGCCCACCCAGGTAGCAGATGGCATTCTCTGCTGCTTCCAGATAGTTTTAACTCAACAAGTAGCAGAACAGTGAGGTTTTCTTGCCTGACTGAATTCAATGTGAAAAAAACATGATTGGCAGATTCTTGTACTTAGGACCCAAGTTTCAAGTACTCGACCTGACATTACAGCAGTAAATTAACATGCCTGGAATAGCTTTCTGACACTTGAGGTAAGCGAACAGAACAATTAATTTTGGTATTTTCAAATTTTTCAACTGTCCAGAGTGCATATATGCAGACTACCTAGCTGAGATGTTCCCAAGTCCATGTTGATTCTTCAACCGTGTCTGGTTACACGTGTAAGTTTATGGCCAGATACTAGTGGAGTGCCCCAGCTATTGGTGTCAGAGTAGATGTTGTTTAACCTCTCCATTAACAACATGGAAGCTAGAAGCAGTGCAACTGCTGAAAGTTTACAGTCACTACAACACTCAGGGGAGTGGCTGATACACCAGAAGTTTGTGCTGCCATCCAGAGAGACCTGGACAGGGCAGAAAATGCCCTGGCAGTGCTGGTGGACACCAACTTGTATGCAAGCAACACAGCCTTGCAGCAAACAAGGCCAACAGCCTCCTAGGCTGCATTAGGAAGAATGTTGCCAGCAGGTTGAGGGACATTATTTTCCACGCTGCTCAGCACTGGTGAGACATCTGAAGTGTTTGGTTCAGTTCTGGGCTTCCCAGTACAAGAGACATGGACATAGCAGAGTGAGTCCAGGAAACTGCCATGAAGATGATAAATGGATCAGAACATCTGACCTAAAAAGGGAGACTAAGAGCTGGGACTCTTCAGCCTGGAGAACCGAATGTTCAAGTAGATCTTATCAATGTGCATAAATACCTGATGGGGCAAGGGTGGAAGCAGAGAAGACTGAGTCAGAGTCTTCTCAAGTGGTGCTGAAGGAAAGGACAAGAGGAAATTGACACAAGGTGAAACACAGGAAGCTTCACTTACACACAGGGAGGAAAAAAACCAAACCTGCAAAGGCAATCAAACGCTGGAACAGGTTATCCTGAGAGGCTGTAGCGTCTCCATCCTCAGATATTCAAAACGCAACTAGACACATTCCTCAGCAACATACTTTAGTTGCCTCTCCTCTGTGCATTGTGGTTGAAACAGTAGTGTCTCCAGAAGTCCCTTCCAACCTCAGCAATTCTATGCTTCTGCAGTTGTGAACTTTGCACGGGAAAACTGACACCACCACCACCACTCAGACCTTGACATCCTGTGAAGTTGAAAGTCTAAAACGTTTTGCACTTTGTATGAAACAGCAACAATCAGGGCATCAGTTCATCTTTTGTGGAACTGAATTTCCCACTTGAGTCTGGATCCAGTAACTGTTACTGCACACTGCTCTGCCTACAGTCCTTTGACTGGGGACACACACATCTCCACTACCTCAGTGAACCATAGCTGTGGTTAAATCACACCTTTAATTTCCAGGAAGAAAATGTGGTTCTCTTGCATCCATGACAATTATTATAATACCTTAAATTTGGAAATAACAGAGGAATGAGATAGCTTCTCTCAGACTTAGGATGAACCTAGCAGCTTCTTGCTTTCCCCAGATGGACTTGCCCTCCTAACAAGTATGGGAAGAAGACCTTAACCTACACAGAATCACAGAACGTTAGGGGTTGGAAGGGACCTCGAAAGATCTAGTCCAACTCCCCTGCCAGAGCAGGACCACCCAGAGTAGGTCACACAGGAACGCATCTAGGTGGGTTTTGAATGTCTCCAGGGAAGGAGACTCCACAACCTCTCTGGGCAGCCTGTTCTAGAACACCAACACTTTGAGCAAAGCTCAGCCTGCTGGACAGACTCTCACCAATGCTTACCCAGCTTGTAGATTTGATCTGGCAATCAGAATTGTCAGTCAAATTCCTAAAAAGCCAAAGGGCTTTTTGTACCTGTAAAGTTAACATTACATGAGCTAGAATTCCAAGAATTTCATGAGGTGCTCAAAAACGAATGTGGCAGTTTATTAAATTTTGGGTTTAGCCATAGTTATTAAATCTTGACCCAAGAGCTGTAGTTCAGGTGCTCATCCTTTAAAACGGAGTGATGAAGATCATCGAGTTTATGACTGTGTATCAAAGATGGTGGAAATGTAGATTTTATGAAAAGATTTATTCAGTAACAATAAAACATTTAGAAACCAAGTCTTAGTCAGATTGAGCAGAATTAAATGTGCATTGAAATGTGCAGATCATTATTTGACAAGTCATCTGCTGTACTAAATTATCTTGCTGGAATAACAGGTGAGGAAACACGGGTTTTAGTCTTGTTCACTTTGTTTACCTCCACGGAAGTTGGCTCCTGGAAAAAATTTACAAAATTAACTGATACATTTGATAAAACTCCCCTTTCCACCAGCACTGTGTGTGTAGACTGTAACTCCAGATGTCACACAACAATCAGATATTAACATATTTTTTCACATTTTTTTCCTTTACAAATTAGCGTTATAGCGATCTCTGTTCTGAAAGTCTCTATAAGCACGTTTTGCATCTGTTTTACTGTGCGGGATTCTTCCAAAAGGCTCCAGATCATTGAAGCAGGCATCAAAAACTTCATCCACAGCTTTTTCTGCCATTTCTTTGCTAACTTTTCTAACAGCCAGAATGGAACGAATTGCTCTGTCTCGTACACAAGTCTAAAGTGGGAATCAGATAAAGAAAAACCTGTTATTATTAGTATATTTTTTTTTTCAGATTTTGTCAAGTATTAACTCCTACTACATACGTAATAATTTTGTATCACAGAAGAATTAAACAATGCCTATAATAAGCATTAAAGTACATTTTTGTTCCATCCTGTGTTAACTATGAGTGTTAGTTTTCCATGTGCAAATAAACCGTCAGATAAGACAAGACATTCCTTAGAACAGGAATTAAAATACAATTTGGCATTTGTTGTAGGTATCAAGTATTTGTACAAGTTGACTCGGACACAAGAGAAACTATGTCAGAAAGAAACAGACATAAATACCAGTAGTACTTTTCCAATTGAAATGCTATAAAGCATAAAGGAACGACTCCTCTAGTGGACTTCATGTCAACCTCTCTCCTTTGTAGCAAATTTTGCTTACACAGTTAGTCCATGAAAAGATAAAAAGAGATGTAAACATCCCCAGCTACAAACTGTCATTCTAACATGAGCAACTACTTGGGACTTAACCCACAGTCTTCATTGCTATTAAAAAAAGTAATTCCTATAAGACTTAACACGTGGTTATTTAGAACCCTTGTCATTCTCCTTCCTCTGGTTTTCAAAGACTTTTTAGAGTTTTACCCACTCACAGTGGGTAAGGTATTCCCACTACATCTCCTGCAAACCTTGGTTTTTGTTTGGTTCTTACTAATCATCTGTTGTCAGTGGTAAGCTCTATGATATGACTAAGTATTCAGGAATTTCACTCGAACAAAAATAACAAGGTGGAAAAAAAAATATCATGAATCATTAAAGATTATTAAATGTTAATTAAGAGAAAGCAAGTCCATGCCATCTACTTCTTTCTCTGATGTTTTCAGCTACAGAAGTGTGGAAGGCCAAGATCAAGTAGGTAAAGATGGCTCATAACAACAGATCAGTAGACTTTAACATCGACAGTGTTTACCTGATGATGTCCTTTTAATCCAAATTTAAACCTGGCTATTTCATTCATCAGTGTACAGTCTCCACTAAGATTAGCAGCTCGAATCTATTGAGAGGGAAAAGCCACACAATCAGAGAAACAGATGGAAATATAAAGTCAAAAAAGCTGTAACAAATTTTTTTCTTCAATATCTTTCTGGTGAGTGCTGGTAGGGAATATTCCCAGAGCCACTTCTACTTATGAAGTACACATTACCCTTTATATCCACCCTCTCAGCCTCAATGAACTGCACAGTATCACTATAGAACCTGTGAGTTTCTCCAGGGATGAAGCCTTACATATTCCCAAAGCTTAAATAAATGAGCAGAAGAGATCATATGTGTGTGTATGTGTGTGTATATATATATATATGAATTGCTAAAAGAACATGAAAAGCAATACTCTCCTCAATCTATATCAGAAGCTTACACAAGTCAGGAAAAAAGGCAGATACTTTTCAGAGACTACAGCTGCACTACCCAGAAGTGCACTAACCCACCTGCTTTAGGAAAAGCCACATTTAAATGAGTATGTATGTTTCAGCTTGTTAACTGTCTTGTCCTGTGCATTGTAATTTCTTTTGTCTGCCACACCCTAGCCCTTCAGTTAGGAAATATAACTAAAACTAGATTTCCTACAATTAAGTACCAAAACAAGAACAAATGCATGGAAAATATCAAATACAAGAATTAAAAAGTTGACAATAAAAACTGTAAACACCATATAATAAAATAAGCATCAAAAGACCTGAAGTAAACAATCTCAACAAGAGCAAGAACAAGCACAATCTTATTTTACGTATGTTCTCCAATTTTGTTTCAGGCTTACATGCTTTATTCTGCACTGTGTGAATGCTTAGACAAAAAAAAAATTGATACTTAATAATTCTGAATTACTGTACTGCATTTATGTAGCAAGATGTTGGCAGCAGAGGGGCTGCCAGGATGGCTTCTGTGAGAAGAGACAAGGGGCTGCCCCCATGCTGGACAGAGCCAGTTTCAGCTGGCTCTAAAACGGATCCACCGCTGGTCAAAGCTGAGCCCATTGGCAATGCTGGTGGCACCTCTGTGATGACATATTTAAGAAAGGATAAAAACCACTACATGGCAGCTGTGAGAGAGCAAGAAAAATGTGAGAGAAACAGTCCCACAGACACCAAGGTCAGTGAATGAGGAGAGGAAAGAGGAGCTCCAGGCACCAGAGCAGATTCCCCTGCCACCTGTGGAGAAGACAACGGTGACACGGGTTGTCTCCCTGCAGCCTGTGAAGGAACACAGTGCAGCAGATACCCACATGGCAGTGCAAGGAGGACCTCAGGCCAGAGCAGGTGGACACGCCCTGAAGGAAGCTCCAGCCCATGGGGAGCCCGTGCAGGAGCAGGTTTTCTGGCATGAACTGTGGCCCATGGGGGACCAACGCTGGAGCAGCAGTCCGTTCCTGGACTGCACGCTGTGGAAAGGACCCACGGTGGAGCAGGCCTTGAAGAACAGCAGCCCATGGGAAAGACCCACACTGGAGCAGTTCATGAAGGACTGTATCCTGTGGGAGGGAGCTGACACTGGAGCAGGGGAACAGCATGAGGAGGAAGGAGCAGCAGAGACAAAACGTTATGAACTGACCACAGCCCCCATTCCCCTTTGTGGGGGAAGGAGATAGAAGAGTCAGAAATGAAGGAGCAAAGTTAAGCCTGGGAAGAAGGGGAGGTGGGGGGGAAGGTACCTTTAGTTTTATTTTTCACTATCCTGCTCTGTCATTAATTGGCAATAAATGAAATTAATCTTCACCATGTCGGGTGTATTTTGCCCATGACTGTAACTGGTGAGTGACCTCCATGTCCTCATCTTGATCCATGAGCTTTTTAACCTTAATTTTCTCCCCTGTCCTACTGAGGAGGGGGAGTCAGAGAATGGCTCGGTGGGTGGCTGGCAGCCAGCCAAGATCAACCCTCCAAAATTACATAGAATGGCTTTATTGATACCACAATAGGTTACTTCATTAAATTTTATCTATAAAAAGATAAAGATAACATGACTGTGATTCTCTTCCACAGCAAATATTAATTTAATTAATGAATTTAAATTAATTTTTATGACATGTGATTTGTTCTGTACCAAACTCAACATTTTGCTTCTCTCACACACTGTTTTATAAGTGAAACCTGTGCACATCTTAAGTCTGGAATCAAACATGTTCTCATTAAAAAAACCCAACCAAACAAAGGAAAAAACCCACGGTCAAAAAAAACCCGACCCCCCAAAAAAGCCACTATAACATTTTAATACTATTTTATATGTCCTTCAAAAAGTGAAGCCACTTAATTCACACAGTCACAAGAACATACTTTCATAATATTAATCATAAGTGTAAGTTTTTCTGTGGTGAAATGATATAGTTTATATCAAAAATCAACTAAAAGCATGTGAATACACAAGTTACGTACACAAGGGGAATCCTTACTAGCCTGTGCTCAATTTAATTTCACCACTAATGCATTAATTTTTAAGGCCTTTTAAGCAGCAAATTACTATGTCCTCTGAAAAGGACATGCAGTCATAACTCAAGTGTACTATTAGCAACACCACAATTAGTCAAAAGTGTTACAAGAAAACGCAAGTTTGCTGTTAACCAAAAAAATCTAAACAACGACGAGGTTACAGTCATTGATAAACACCCAACATACCAAGATTTGCAGGGGAGAAAGAGAATTTTATAAACATTTGATTAACGTGTGAACATGTTTTCATCTTTAACTGCTCTCATTTGTTAATAACCACTTCTTGTTATAGTTACACTCATGGTGATCACGTTCTACTTAATATGTCACTGACTTACTAATATTTGTAAGAACTAAATATTTGTTTTCTGAATGAAACCAGATTGATCTGACAGAAAGGACAAAATGCATTAACAGGATTAAAACAAATGAAGTCTGTGTAACAGCATGTCTATTTAAACATGAAGCATCCCTAATAAAGAGCAGAAACTACTATTATGACAACATTAGAAGCACGTTAACTTACCTCTGAACATGCTAAGTGTTTGACATTTTTAAACCAGTCAACATGTGCACGGCAGTGATCAAAAGCATGAATCAATTCATGTGTGACCACCCGGTTCATATGGGATTGGTGTCGAATGTTGTTCTGACACAGAACAATCTGTAGAAGAAGAGACACAGGTAATCTTTTCACCAAGTTTCAACACCTCCCTTACTTCTTGGATGCCCAGCACACATCACCTACAGCATTTACAGACTCCTTAGGTCAGTGTTTTTCAACATTAACAGCCTCATCATTCTACAGTGTACCAGTTCCAATACCATGGAACGTCTTTCATTTAACGTGTGAATATAACATATACATAAAATATATCTATATAATTCAGATGTCAGCATTAGCAGATTTATCCTAGTAACAAAACACTAAAAAAACTGTAGTCCTTTGAAAGAGGACAACGTCCAGTGCCTACCTGAGATGTGGCAGAATCAAAACCTCCACTGACGCAGCCATCACAGTTTTCACAAGAGAAGTGCCGGTCATTGAAGACAGTGCTGAAAGGCCCAAACAAACAAAGTTACAGGAAAGAATTTGAAGAAGACCAGTGGCTCCACATAATAGCGATGTTACCACCAGAACAAAACGAATTAGCTTACATACCAACCAGATTGCTTCATAGCCTCAAGAAGAAGTTGAGCATATGGATCTAGAAAAATATTGCTGCAATCAATTTCTCTAGAAAAAAGTTTTGAAAGTAATCTATAAACAAAACACAAAGACAGTCAAGAGAACAAAAAAAAAAGAAAAAGAAAAAGCACTACACATGCCAATTCATATTTTTGCAGTATTTAACTCTAATGCAATAGCTCAGTCTACATCAAGTGATACATAATCATGATATAGAATCACGATACACACAAAGCTATTCAGGAATCAAGCCACTTCTGACATTATTTCATTAGCAGTAGACATAAATGGAGCGGCCTATAGTGACCACTGTTTTCAATAACATTCACAGTCAATATTACGCAGTGAAAAGGGCACACACGAACCAGAAACGGACAAACCCTCTTAAATTGGCGAGAGGAAGAAGTACAGAAGGACCTTCTGATAGGAAAAAAAAAAAAAAAAAAAAAAGCACACGGCCACTTCTGAAAGGGTACTTTCTTTGCCTTTAACCAAAACCAGCGCGTCCAGCGAGCAGCCCCACCCCGCCAACTGTTCGGGCCCCGTCCAGCCGCCCCGGGGAGGGGGGGCCGCAGCAGCGGGGGGACAGCAGCTCCCGCCCCGACACCCTGCGGCCCAAGGTCACTCCCCGGAGCCGCGGCAGGCCGTGCCAGCGGGGGGGGGACACCCTCCGCTGCGCCAGGCCCAGGCCCGCCGGAGTACTGGGAAGCGCTTACTGGTGTCCAGGGTCATCCTCAGCATCAGCTGGCACCTGTTGTGGAAGGTGAAGAGGCTGCGGACCAGGAAGCTCTGCGGCTTCTTGTTCCGGTCCGGGAAGAGCCGATAGCCGAAGTCATCCTCCTCCTCCCCGCCCTTCTCTTCGGCTGCCGGCGGCGCGGCGGCCTCCTCCTGCTCCATGGCCCACCCCGAGGCCTCCCCGCGCCTGCCGGCCACCGTCCCCGGCGGCGGGACAAGGCGGAAGCAGCACGGCAGCGCCAATCACCGGGTCAGCTCCCCGCCACGTGAGGCGGAGTGGGCGTGGCCAGGCAGCTCGGAGGGCCGCGGAGCACGGGCCGGGAGGCGAAGGGTGGCGGAGCGCGGGCGTATGCGCTGCCTGCCCCTGCCGCTGCCTCTCCCGTTGCCGCCGAGGGGCCGCCGGGGCGTGGGGATCGTCCCGCCCGTCCCGCCGCGGGGCCGGGGGGCCGCGCTGCATTCTGGGAGGAGGCTCGGCCGCGCGGGGAGGGCGTCCGGCGGCGGCAGAAAGAGGCGGGACCCGACGCAGGTGAGGCCGCGGCGGGGCGGGGCGGGACGGGGTTGGCCCAGTGCCGCTTCTCCGCGGCCCGGAGGGGCGAGGGGGAGCCCACCCTGCAGGGCCTTGTTTATAACTTCTGGGAGGCGGGTGTTGGGGCTCAGGTGGGCTGGTTTGGCCTTGCGGCCCTCTTCGGCGTGAGCCTGGGCCTCCTGCGGCCTCGGGGCCGGGCGGGCCTGCGGTGCCGCTGGCTGCCGGCCAGGCCTCTGGGGCAAGGCGGCCGCTCCCCCGCGGAGCGGTTCGGACAGGGCAGCCCTCGGGTGTTGGGTCAGGCGAAGGAAGGTCCTGGCGTTGAGGTTCAAGTAAAACCGCCCGAAAGGGTGTAAGAGCTCTCCTGGAGAGAAGCCTACGGGCTGCGCGTGGGTTTGGGTCTTTGCGAGGCTGCATGCAGCCGGCAGTGTTAGGCCAGTGGGTAACGGGAGCAGGCTGACGTTACACTCTTGTGCAAGGTGCTTTAGAACGCCACAAACAGACAGCTACATTTAGGTTTTCAGGTGTATAAGAATATTATTTTAGCCAGTGATAGCAAAAAGAAAAGTTCAACACATCACAACGTAGTTTCTTGCATCTTTTGGAGCTTCTTGTTCTAGGTACTGTTGGCTGGGATGTGCTAGGCTGTATGGAGTACTGGGTGTGTCCGCGCCCAGTTTTTATGGAATTACCTGTCTGAATATTGCAGGGACAGTTCAGTATGGAGCAACAGTTGTAGGTGGAAAAAATATAATAAACACCTGAATTGGAAATATGATGAAAAATACACATTTCTGACTTCACCTAAAGTTTCTTTCTACTTTGTTTCAAATAGACCAAGTATTGAGAAAGTTTTAGGAAAAATCTCTGTGTGGCTGCCTATGTATAAACTAGGGAGAAGCAGGGCATCTTCTCAGCTGATTACTCTGGAGGATGGAAAAATGTTTCTGCTTTGGTAGCATTGGTTCACTAGTAATCACACAGTGTGTTTTTCCATCTTTTAAGAGGCTCTTGTCTGTAGTTATGGACAGCATGCTGTATTGCAGAAATCATTAGCTCTGTTTGGCCCATAAATTTTTATATTTATATGCTATTAGGTTGTAATCTTACCAGATGTTAAAGATAAATAATTAATAAATTTAGTCATTTTTCTCCCTTAAACATCTTTACGCATAGCATATAAATAGCTTATCCTTATGTGAGGATTGTAACTTATCCTGAAGCTTTCAGTCAAGGGGTTATAGTTTCGTAGCTTTGTTTGTCTAGGTTTGTATTTAGTTCATCGTGAATTACTTAATAATGATTGTTTTCAAAGTATGTTTGCTTTGTCCTTTCAGCTTTTGTGCTGGACTGTACAAACATGGGTTTTCTTCTTAATTGTAACCAAGCTTTTTTTTTAAAGTTACTTCTTACTCATGACTTGGTATTTCTGTGATAATAAAATGTCTTCCACTTAATCTGCTAAAATTAAGACAACAAAATTTATGAAGACTAATAAGTATTAATATTAAACAGTATTTTAGGGACCTCGAGGGCCACAGATGTGTACAAAGAGCACATTGAAAGAATATTCTGGACTTGTGATTGAATAGACTTCATAATAAACCACCTCATTTGTTTATTTGTTCCTGTGCTAAACGTGTGTGTGTGTGTATTTAAGCGTAGTTACTTGTAGGGGCTGAAAGTGCTTTTGAGGGTTGGTTTGTCAGGTGTCTTGCTTCTCTTCAGATACAAAGCAGCATGTGTATCTTTTAGTTAAAACTTAAATGTTAACCTGTTAGTTTTCTACATCCTGTCAGCTGGGAAACACTGCAGAAATTGCTTAAACCAGACATCACCTTGTTATGCTTGCAGGATTTTCATTGGTTGGGCGCTGTACCTTACGCTTAGTTAGGAAAGCACAACTTGTTGGTTGTTATGATATACTTTGTTTTATCTGAATTAACATGGCTTCTCATCATGTTTTCAAAGACATTTAAGTTGTGCTTCACCTTAGTGTCTTAGTATTTAATGTTCCTACTATGCTGTTGGAAGCCTGTCTTGCACATAAGTCAGGTTTCTTCATTTTGAAGTAGCTAGCTTCCTTCAGTACATACTTCCAAGTTCTCTTTAGAAAGTTTTTTCCTTGAAATTTGTCAGATTACCATGACTGCACCAAATAAAGCACTAGAACTACAGCTGCAAATCAAGCAAAATGCTGAAGAACTGCAGGATTTTATGAGAGAATTGGAGAGCTGGGAAAAAGACATTAAAGAAGTGGATTCTGAACTAAGGAAACAGAGTGGTGACCCAGAAGAGGTAATAATCAGAAGTTCAATGTCAATATTAACTCAGCTATTCATAATGTATATAGTGTTTATTTTAATTACTTTTTGCTTCAGCAAAATCACATGTGTTGATTTAAAATACCTGAATAGATGATATGAGCTAACCCAGCTGACTTGCTCCTCATCTGAAATAGACCAAGGATTTCTCTATAAACTGTTCCACCAACAGAGCTATGGGGCAGTAGCCTCTGGAGGTGATGGGGTCAGTAAATTTTTAGTCAGTTCCAGGTAGATCTATTTCTGTTTGCAGCATCAGTATTACTTACTTGCTTACTGCTCACTCTTAATGTACTGATGGTATTCTTCAATGATACTGTGCAGAGAGTTGTCTTCTAAAACTTAGCTTTGTATCACACATGTAATATTTGCTGTTACTAGATATTGAAAGATTTGTACTTGCTGTGCTTACTGGTGCTGTAGAGTTCCTGAAGACAGCTTACTGGATGGATTTCTAAAACAAAACCAGCTAGTAGATTGATACTGTATCTAGATAGAGGTACTATAGGTTCTTCAGTACAAGTGACTTTCACACATCTATTTTATAGTAAATTACTTGTTTCAATTTAGAATTTGCCACCAATTCGAAACAAGGCTTTTAAGAAGAAGAAAAGCAAAAGTAAAGTCCCTTCAAAGATAACCACTGAGGAAAACAAGAAAAACAAGATCAAGTCTTACGATTATGAAGCATGGGGAAAACTTGATGTGGTGAGTCAGAATATTTGCTGGTTAACTGAGTCTTGTCACCAGTTGATTCTGTTTTAAATAAGATTTTGTTATAGTGCTGAGAGTACAGTCCACAAGTCAGTATCTCACTGTGCAAGGTACTGTACGAACATAGAAGGTAGCTTTTTTCTGAAAAGGATATGTGTTTAAAATCTGGAGTATTGAGAAATACTTCAGTTTTCTTTTGTCTGTGCTCTCATCCAACAGATTGAATTTGACTTTAAGGGGGGAAAAAAAAAATTAACTGTAGGTCTATTATAAGGTAGTAATTCTGGTAGAATATAAGACTAAACACAGCTGCAAGTGTTAGAGAGTAGATATCTCACTTTTGAAGTGTGGAATACTCATTAGCAAAGAGGACTTAAGTAGTAGAGATTTTTAAAAACACACTACTAATTACCCTAAATTCTTACTTGTATTATTTGCATTGTTAAATTGTAATGAAGGAAATCGTTTATTTTGTCCGATTTCAGGATAAAATACTGGAAGAACTTGATAAAGAAGATAGTACTCATGATTCTGTGTCTCCAGAATCAGACTCTGAAGAAGATGGAATTCGTGTAGATGCAGAAAAGGCTCTTGCAGAGAAGGAAAAGGTTGTGGCATTATAAATGTTTGTTACTTGCAAAGTAGCAATTTGGACATAGGAGCCTTTGCAGTTTCTTTTAAAGGATGGCCCACTGAGATGGAGCTTCTGCTGGAAGAATTGCCTGTTTGGAATTTTTTTATGTCTCTTTTCCTGCCCATTATTCCAAAATAGAAAATTCTTACTGCATTTCTGTTTCTTCTCATCACTGATTGCAGCAAGGCCTGCCAGACTGTGCTTAATGTATGCTTATGATTAATGTATTGATGGGTTTTTGCTTTGAGAAGTTGCATTGCTGTGTAGAGTTGCCATACGGATCAAACTGGTGTTTACCTGAACACAAGGTCTGAATGCCCCAAATTAAATCTCCAAGAAGTTAAGATTAGTCCCTGCACGGCCAGTATGTCTGGAAATGATGGGTGAACTTGTATGTCTTCCTTGCCTTACTAATGGCAAGTTTGTACCAGTTCAATATTATTCTATTTTGCAAGTAGAATACAGCAAGACCTATCTCGTGCTTCATTGCCATGTGAGAGAGATAGGCTAAGCTGTATAGCAAATTCTGTGGTTCTGAGAAGTTTCTTTGTTTACAAGCAGTTGCCTAACACCATCTGTCAGTCCATACCTTTCTTCAGTAGCATTTCTTAGTTTGTTTTTTTAAATTATTGGCTGCATGGGTGACATCTGTGTTCTTTCCCTGCTGCTGTGGAAATTCCTTGATGTATAATCTGCTGTCTACACTGAGAAATTGAGATGTCTTTGACCATTATCACCTTGGTTGCAGTGAAGGTGTTGAGGACACACGAAATAAAAGTTGTGTCCCAAAGGAGGCGGAAACAAGAATATTTACCTTGGAAAGCAAAGATGCCAAATCTAGTTACTAAGAACTCAAAAAACTTTCAGTAATTCTCTATGGCAGTTTAAGCAACTATGTATGTGCTTGTTATCACTCTCTGGAAATGACCTACAGATATTGAAAATCAATATATAATAAAACCATGTTATAGCATAAATCATGAGAAATACTCAGTATAGGATACTTATAGTATTTTTAGTTAAAAGTTTCACTTTTAATTAATATTGTGGTTAAAAGCAAAGCAGTACGTTGCAAGCAACGTTAAAAATTGTTTGAGCATTCTAAAATACAAGTTTTGATTTTTTTCACCAAAAATTAGCGATTTGTCAGTCAATGTACAGTAATTTGCTAAAAAAAAACTTTTTTCTATTCGCAGGGTAATAACTACTTTAAACAAGGGAACTTTGATGAAGCTATAAAATGCTACACTAGAGGGATGCATTCTGATCCATACAATCCAGTATTGCCCACAAACAGAGCATCAGCCTTTTATAGAATGAAAAAGTAAGACTTGTATTGTTAAATCGATAATATTCTCTGAGATGCTACCTTCAAGATTTTTGTCTGGTTTTAAGTCTTGATTATATTATTTTTCATGCTGTGATACAGACTAGGTAAGACTGCTGTTGCAACCTGCTTTGCAGTTTCAAAGTAAAATAGGAATCGCCAGGATAAGGTATCTGGTAGTCTCATGCTTTTTTGTCTGCTTTCATGCTAGCAGTCCACCAACTTCTGTGCTACAGTGTTAAGACTTCAAAAAAAGAAAAGAGAAAGTTCACTGTCTAATTTGCCTTTCAGATTCAGTGAGCTCTATTTCTAAGGCTTTGATTTGTTTGGGGGAAGAAAGGGTACAGGGGAGTTGGTTATTCTTTCTGTTGCAGTAGGGGTTTTTGACCTCTGTTTTTCTTTCCTGTTTTGATGTATTCTGAATCAAGAGATGTTTAAATACTTGTTCTTTGCCCCTTCTGAAGCATGTAAGATTTCCACTTTGGAGAGAACCTGGAAAGCTTCAGAGTAAGCTACATCACCGAAGTTTTGAGTTTTGTTACCTGATGTGTCCAAACTCACTCATTCATATTTTGATAGGTTTTCTGTTGCGGAATCTGACTGCAATTTAGCACTTGCTTTAGATAAAAATTACACAAAGGCTTATGCCAGAAGAGGGGCTGCTCGCTTTGCTTTGAAAAATCTTCAAGGTGCTAAAGAAGGTGGGTCTTTTTAAAATTCTTTCCTTAAAATACATACAAACTGTTCATCTCTCTGCCTGATTAAAGCTTGTGTGATTTGCTTATTTCGTGTCGGAATATAATTCTCATTTCCTGTAAACAAAGAAATGGAATACAATATTGCGTATTCTTCTGGCAAGGTAAAATTCAACCAGTGAGTCCAAATGATTGCTGTAGGTGTTAGTAGTTCTAAAATAATTCAGCTTTAAATGTCTTAGAATAATGTATTCCTTGCAATATCTCAGTCTTCTTAGGTAACTACAAAAAAGGGTTATCTCAAAAGAAAACTCTTATTTTATACTCTGCTTACTAGCCTGTAGCTCCAACCTGAAGCATTGTTTTCTGATCTTCTGATAGATTATGAGAAAGTTTTAGAGCTGGATGCAAACAACTTCGAAGCAAAAAGTGAACTGAAGAAAATTGATCAGGTAATAAGATTAATAGGCCATAACTCATTAATACATGCTGTTAGGTTTGTATCTGTATCAATTTATATTTATAACAAGAACTGAATTTAACAAAATCTCGTGTTTTTTCTGGCATTTGAAGTTCACTGAGGTCAAAATCTGTAATTGAGTTTCTTCTAGATTAACTAGCATGTATGCAAATGTCAGTGTAATAGTGGATTGGCAGACTAAGACTGGATGTGTGCACCAACATCTGTGGGTTTCTTCTGAAAAGTCTTCCCTCGGATGGTTTTTCTACCTCCTGTGTTAGTGTCTTTCTCATTCATGCTTAGTTTTCTAGTACAAGGTAGCGCTACTTAGGAGAGAACCTGTGTGTTCTCTTGCCCGTAAAGCTGAACTGTGAGCCTGCTCGTGGTCCCACAGGTTGCTGTCGTCTGCCAAACAAGGAAGTGGGTTTAAGCCCAGCAGACTGTCATACCCTACTGCAAGTCTGATCCCTGTCATGACAGGGAGAAGGTGTTGATTATGGTGACCTTAGTCAATGTAAGATCAGCTGTCATTACTGTGTGAGTAAGCTTATAACTCTTCAACTGTAGTTTTGAAAGTGCTTGAAAAATTTATTTTCAGAATGAAGACCCAAAGTCTCCAGTAATTGAAGAAATAAATGATTTGTGAATTGGAATACGTATAGACAGGTTTCATGGGTCACTTTACATTGTGCTTCAGAAATTACATACTTTTTATTTACCAAGTAATCTCCTGACTCACACTCCCTCATAGAAATACATTTTCAAGGACAGTTTAGAATGATCTCTTCAATTTGCATTCAACTTACAACACAGGCACTTCTGTTAAAGTGCTTGGCAGATTTCTGCATCTTAAAACTTTAGAATTTATTGTAATTTATGCTCTGAAAATGTGTAAGTGGGGAAAATACTTACTGAGGAAAAAACTACATCTTTGCAGGCGCTGTCATCAAAAGAAAGTTCAGAACAGAAAGAATTTGAAGATGTGGTCAGACCAGAATTTACAGATGAAGAGAAGCAGCGCATTGAAGACCAGCAGCTCAAGCAGAAGGCTATTACAGAAAAAGATCTGGTAAGTCACAGGTCCTGGTGGAACAGGAGTTAACGAGCAAAGTGTTGTGTTGTGCTATTAGCTATGCAGGTGTGTAAATTAAACCTGATACTGTTTTGAACATAAATACATGTCCATGATATAACCTTAATTGTTTCCCATTTTGGACTCTATCGGGAGGGGGACAGTGAGTTCTGTTTGGACTCGTCTGTAGGAATAATTATACAAGGTAGCTTTTACAGCCCAAATTGTGTTTGATAAGTTTCAAATATGTGGTAAGATAAGTAGAACTGTATTTTACAAAGATCCCATTTCTCCAGTATTATGTGCATCTTGACCCCTGCTCATCCAAGTAGAGTTGTGGACTATTTCTTGTGTTTTCAAACCTCTGATTACATGGTAAAAAACAGTTATAAAAAGGACTTCAGGGAGTGCAGGCAACAATTGACAATAAAAATGATATCTGGAAACATGATAACATACCTTGACTCACAGTTGGCTTATTGATTTCTCCCTCTCACCATGTTGCAATTAAGAAATAACATTATCAACTAAAACGTGATTTTCTGTTTTCTGGCCTAGCTATTTAACTTCTGACTTTTTAATCAATATTCAAGTTTCCTATACTGGTTGCAAGAGGTGATTAGTAGGAAAAGAATGATAGCGTACATTAAGTTGGTAAAAGAATCAGAAGTTTGAAGAGGCCACAGAAAAGAAGTTTCAGTCTAGTGCAGTGCTTCATTGGTAGCAGAATTGACTCACTGTGGGCCTGTTCCTGGCAATATGGATCCATCAGGTCTGAACTGTGTCCTTTGCTTTTTTGCCAAGGATAGTCGTGGTGGTGAAGATGATACATGGCTTTATATTAGTACTGAGGAGCAAAAGATATTTTTAGTCTTGGAAACAGACATAAAAAGTAATGTAGTCTTGTGGTATGCAGCACTAATTAGAAGTAATATTTGAGAAGAATAGTTTCATGGATGTAGCGGGATAAAGATGGATTTGTGCAGTGCAGAAAGTCTTGAAAGGGGAATTGCAAAGGTTCAGCTTTGTTCATCTTGCGTTTTAATTTAGGAGGTACAGCGTGGCTTATCCTGCACATCCAAAGTAAAGATAAATCACAAGTTATAGACTTATAAGTCTACACTTAAACTATGTGTGTAGCAATTTTTTATTTTTGTCCTTGAAGTACTAGAAAATATGAAGACATTTTTTTGTGGTCTGCCTCCAAGCTTAGATATGAAGAAATATGCTGTATCTGCTCTGATGTGGGTGTTCTTTGTGATCCGTCTTCTCGATATTGTGACCCTGTCTACTAAAAAGGGTGGGAAAAGCTCATTGCACTAGATGTTAACGCTGTCTTTCTAACCTAAATATTACAGGGTAATGGTTATTTCAAAGAAGGCAAGTATGAGGCTGCGATAGACTGTTATACCCGTGGTATAGCAGCAGATGGCACCAATGCGCTTCTGCCGGCTAACAGAGCCATGGCCTACCTGAAGATTGAAAAGTAAGTAGGATGGCATGTGCTATACCCTTTCTTTCTTTGTTGTGAACTAGTTGGAAGAATGATCCAATAGATTTTCACTCAAGTTACTGTCATTCCTTCTAATTCTTTTTAGAATTCAGTATAGAATAAATTGAACTGAAAACAGTAACGGGGAGAGAACAACTTTGTGTGTGATCTTACAATGCATTTCATAGGAAAGAAGTTCTGAGAGAATAAAATAGCATTGCTATGAAATTATAGTTTCTAAAGTTTTATTTTTTCATTATTTTATGTGTGTAAGATTCTAGATATTCACCTTTCTTGAAGGACCTGCCCAAAGCTCTGTGAAAAGACTAAAAGCTGGTTAGCTACTAAATGTTGCACTGTAAAAAGAAGTGGATTATAATTTCTGACTTCAAACAGAATGGATACAAGATTTTTTGGAAATCGTAATATTTTTAAATGTTTTCTTTAACTTCACTAATGGAGACGTGTATGTAATTAGTTTATTTTTAATTAAGCAGCAGGAAATATATGCTTTCTGGCAAATGAGAGAGATTCCATATGACCATTTTTGAAGTCTGAGTTTTTTTTTTACTCCCTGGTGATGTGGTAGTTTAAACCTTTTAAACTGGTAGCATGAGAAGCAGAGCTGAGCGTTATGTTGGTCATCTGTTCTGACATGGTGTGGCTGGGTATCTGTAGAGACAATACATTGATTTCAAATTATAAAATAGTTTGCAAAGGTAGTATTTCTGACACCACACTTGTAACTTAGTACTGAAACCATTGAGGACTTCATAATGCAAATCATGTTCTCATAGAATCAGAGGAAGTGATACTTTAATTGAATGACCAAGCAAGAAAATCAATTCTGTATGATAAATCAATGTATCATGGGTCTTTACATTTCAAAGAGGACCCAAACATAAAATGTAGCAGAGGCTCACTGATATTCTTATAAACCTCTGGAACTGGTAAGAACTGAAAAAAACCCACCTGTTTCCATAAATTTAATGACAGCTTTAAGGAAGAGAAAAGGAATGGATGAAAATACTTTAGTATGCCCATAGTAGAATCATGATCTAATATAATTAAATATAACTGTGAGAATGAAATTTAATCTCACAATGAAGTAAACTACTTTAATGCAAGGGTATACTGACTTCTCATTCTGAAACAGTTAAGGACAAGTCACAGAAATTCAGATGTAGAGAAATTTATTTTCATAGATGCTTGCTTCTCCTTTTTTTTTTTAATGGTATTTCTGGTTTTCAGCAGGACAAAGCTATGATGCTGACTTTCATTTTAAGCCTATGTAATGTTTAAACTGGACTCTGCTCTGACAGGCTTTAAGGGTTTATTTTCACAGAGGAAGTGAATTTCTCTGTGATGATAAAAAGAGAGTCAGCAGTGTGTCTTGAGATACCAAAAGATTTGGCTGCAATTTCAAGGTGCTGAGAAATCGTATCTTATATGTTTACTTTCATTTTACATTTTAGCTCAGTGCTGTGTATTTGTAGGTACATGGGTAATTAAGATCTCTCTTCGTATTTTAGTTGTTTTGGGTAGCTCTGCTTTTCAGTTGAAACTGACTCTTGAAAATGGTTATTAATTTTGTACTGCTCTTTTGCTGAGATATGAAGAGGCAGAAAATGACTGTACACAAGCCCTGCTTTTAGATGCCTCCTATTCTAAAGCCTTTGCTAGAAGAGGAGCTGCCAGAGTTGCTCTTGGAAAGCTAAAGGAAGCTATAGAAGGTAGGACTTTGAATTACCCTAAGTGTGATAGGTAAGAAATGAGTATGAGAACATCCTGAGGTTGTTTTATCTTCTAATAGTAATTAAATCAATTGCTGACTAATTGAGGTTATCAGTGCAGAAGAATGGTGGGGTTCTCTTGTGTTTCATTGAGTACGTATAAAAACTTCATTGTTGGTATCCGCATGATTGGAAGACAGTTTTGTGTGAAATTACAAGTGTTGCTGCTTATGACAAGTGGTAAAAAATAGTTTGAAAAGTGTGTTTGAAAACTAGGTCGTGATGTAAGCATTAAGATGACTTACCTGCCTTTAATTATTATACTGCTGTGAAAGGAAAATAGAAGGTTTAAAAATTTGCCAGGAGTACTTTGTAACTTGAAATGTCTGTTGGTTATGTATGTTGCTTTTTCACTCAGATTTTGAAGCTGTTCTGAAGCTGGAACCTGGAAATAAACAAGCAATAAATGAACTCACTAAGATAAGGAATGTATGTATACTTGTGCTGCTTTTTTTTTTTTTTTGTAAGCCTGTAGTAATAAAATGTTTTCATCCTTTATAACATTTTTAATGTATCTTATAATTATTCCTTAAACTTTTGATCTTGGAAACTTACCATTTTTTTCAGGAATTAGCTGAGAAAGAGCAGCAGACTCATCAAGGGTATCCTGCAGTATTGATAAAAGAAACAGAAATAAAAAATATAGTGAAACTGATTGATAATCCATTACACCTGAAATCAACAGTAAGTTGTTTTGTTTTGTGACTTGCTTTATATAATGATGAGAAAAGTAGACCTTAAAGTTAAAATCCACTTTTTGCTTATGTATGTAGACTAAGTCCTGATAGATACATCTTGCCTGTGGAAAGCCCCAAATTTACAGATTTACTCTTTTGGTATTTTTCAAGAACATAACTTCAGCTTTTCCCTTTGTGTCTAACAGTGGTGGTGGTGTAAGCATTCAGCCTACAGTACCACGCTCGGGAAACACAGTCTGTGCCTGTATGTGTAATACAAAATGGGAGGGCAGCCCCACAGCCCTGCGCTGGGTCCATAGCGAATAGTGTAGTTGAGAGTAAAGGGGAGCCAGTTGAGTCTCCATGTTTGATTGCAGACTTGAGAAAGCTCTGGGTAAAAACTTTCCTTCTTTCCATCTGCTGTTTACAGTTTCTGTAGCAGCTGTAGTGGTAACAAGACATGTTGCCTAGCTGTGTCACATGCTGATGTCACCTAGGGCTACTGCAACAGTTTCGAGCCTGCATTTTCATCCACATAAGCTGAAGAATAGCTGGGTATTGATTTTCAAGAAGCACTATTTTTGGACTATGAATTATCAGTGGTTATAGCCAAATTGATGAGTTACATATAACAAAAAATGTTCAATACAGAGAGTAATACCAGTATTAGGTTTTCCCCTTTTAGTACATTTAATCTTTATACATTCAGCAGTGAGTTGTGTAAATACAAAGCGTTCACACTTTGTATGGAGTACTATAGTGTTCTGCTTGTAATGATTTCAAAATGTTTGTTTACCTCTATTAAATATATAATTCGGATGGATAGTTTTAGTAGAAAATGTGTGATTACTTTGATTTTTTTTTTTTTTTTTTTTTTTTTTTTGGTGGGGGGAAGTATTATGCACTCTCTGTAACCAGATACAATATTTCTAGAAATCTAAATGAATTTTTTGTGGAGTAGCTGAAATACTATAGACAAAGTTTTCAGTCTGGCTGCTAAATTAAGTGGAGATGCTAGGTTAATTGTTTTTTCCTTGTTGTTCTGTTAAGGTAGAACAAGTATAGGTGAAGCATTTGTGCTTTTAGTACTGCCCAAGGATTGCAGAGAACTGTAATTTTTTCATATCCACCAGGCAGTCCTAGCACACTGATGAGACGGTACATTGTCAAAGCAAACTGTGTATTGTCTGTCTCACAAGACAGGTGTGTTTTTAGCATAATTTAAAGCAGTTTGCAAACTGCTGTGAAGATGTGTGATGGGATTGTGTTAGAGTTGAACAGACAAATTTACAATTTCTAGAAGACTAAATTGTTGAGTATGTTTGTGTGTGTTTGCATCTGTATTTGTAGACCAATGTACATTATGTTCATGTTCATGAAATGAAATTCCAAAGTAAAAGGTGATGAATTCCCCCCCGACACACCCCAAATTGTGCTTTCTTGTGAGACCTGTGAAGGTGGTGCTAGATGATGGTCAAAAACAATGGTGATCATGCGGAGATCAAACAAACTGAAGCATTTTAGTTAGCCTGTCGTCTAGAGATGGAATTGCAATTAATTGCCTTATCATATATGAACTTGGTCAACCAGCAGGGCTGAGTTACAGATATTTATAATACCAAAATTTTAAGTTGAGAGTCAAGGTCTGTGTTGCTGGATACTTACTTGTTTAGCTAAATTAGAAAGCTTGATCAGGTTATTGGTCAAAATACATGGTAGTCCTTGCTCATTCAACCTTGGTAGGGGGGAAAGATAAACTTTTTTTTTAATTATTATTACTTGGAAAACAGAATGCAGATTCTGAGATCCTCTAGAGGGAGGTTATACTGATCTGAGGGTAGAGTAATAGGATAATCATATAAGGCTTCCTGTAGAATGTCATGAAGTTTCCTTTTTTGCCATTTATCTTTATTGAAAGTATCTTCCATGTGCATCACTACAGATGAAACTGGCTTTCATGAGATTATTTAAAATTAAGCACAGCTGTTTATCTGGGGCCTGTATATACACTGATGTTGAGGCTACACATGTGACGAGGTGTGTGTTCTCTTCAGAAGCCTTTGCGAAGAATAGCCATTGAAGAAATTGATGATGACACACCAAATAGTGATTTGCCCAGCACCACTACCTTAGTCAATAACTGGAGGGATTCAATGAGTGTTGAAACAACAGAGAATCTAGATCAGGATGATCAGTTGACTACAATGGACATTCCAAAAGCAAAGCATTTGAAGATAGAAGAAATCAGTGATACGTCCCCGTTACAGTAAGTTTAAAAATTTTGATCCTCTTTTTAAAAGGTAAGTGTAGTTGAAATGCAATCTTCATTTTCAGATTTCTAAATGTGATGAGGTATCAAATATATTTTGGAGAATTTGAATTAAGGAGAAGGTATTGAAGGAAACTGCAGTTCTTATACACCTGCCTCTTTGATCATGTGGTGGTTGAGACAAGTATGATATATTTAGTGTCAGGGAAACTAGTCTTGTTCTTTAATTTCAAATATAAAGAAATTCATAATATTTTCCTGTATGCCATAGACTCTTCCTTGTGCGCTTCATCTTCCTTAGCTGTGATTTTTATTTGTAATGTTTCAGAGTATATTCTGAGCAGAAATCAAACATTCTTTGCACACCAGTTGTGTGAGAGAAAAGGAGTAGATGAGACTGTCACCATTCTTTCCTCTGCTGAGCAGGAAGCCAATAACTTCAGGTTTATTCAAGTTCTGCTGTGTTAGCTAGGCACACTCAAGTCTGGCTGGCTGAAACTAGGCTGAAGCATAGAAGCCACTATCCTATCTTTGGCCCTGCTTGAGAATTGGAACTCTACTTATTTTCTGCTTAGGAAAGCTCTGTATGCATTGGCATCATCTCATTCTGTTAATAGTAAACACTTTTTGTGAAATTCTGTCTGAGAAACACGCTCCTGCACCCACCTCTTCCAGCTTAGATGGATTTACTGTGAAGCATTGAAGAAAAAAGTATATTTCTTAGCGATTTTATAACTTCTGAAAAATAAATGGACTTGAACTGACAAATTGTACGACAAGAATAGCTCCACTGTAATCAGTGTTGAAAACGGTTTGTTCACTTGAAATGGTTGTTTTGTATCATGAAATTGCAGAAAATGTAATATTTTGTTTGTAGCTGTGCATAGTCGAAATCTGTACCATAAAATGTAGTTATTTCCAGGAAAAAAAAAGTAGAGAAACGATGAATATGTTTGTAAGTATTTGCAGGTGTGTTTTTTGAGGAAAGATGGGTAAAGCTTCCATAATTTTAAGGGTCTTTTTAGATACCTGCTTAAGCTAAGATGTGTTATTTTTAAATATTTTGATAGTATTTTAGATTTTTAATGAATTGAAAGATTTGCAATTAGGCCTCAGTGTAGGATTTCCTTAAATGTTTTCCTGATTGTGTGTTTCAAAATTTCTCTGCAGGCTTCCTGCTAGTGTGAAAGGAGTTTCATCAGTGTCGCAACCATCTTTCCCTGTGAACAAACGGAGAGAAAAAGAAGTCAAAAGGTTGTTTAGCTCCACTTCTCCAGTCCCTGCCATTCCTGCAAATTCTTTCCAGCTTGAGTCTGACTTCAGGAAGTTGAAAGACTGCCCGGAAAATTTGTATTTGTACCTGAAGGTATGAAACACAATATTGATTGACAGTGCTTGGACAATTTCTTCAACTGACATTGAAGAAACAGCACAAGCTTAGGTGGAAAGGGTAGCTATGCTTAGAGTGGCTTGACAGTGTACGATAGTCCCTTTCTTTAGTTGCTTTCACGTAATACTAAGTAGTTTGATCTACGTTTGAGTATTTCTCCTCTTGTGCTTGACTTTTCACTTGCCTCATTTTGAGTGCAGTCTCTGCATCATCTCTTTTCTTTCAGACATAGGGCCTGATTCTGTAAAGATTTAAGTACATTAGTAACAACGTTAAATTCTAATTTTTCAAATGAATGCCTCTGGGATAGTTAGACATAGAAACATTCTTATCTCTTTAAACTGAACAAGTGCTTGAAACATCAGTCTACTTAATGTGTACTTCTGCGTATGTATATTTTGCACAATAATTGCTTAGAATTCTTTTAAGAGGTTAGCAATCACCATCACAAAAAACCCAAACAAAACCCAAAATCGATGTTCAACATCAAATAGTGCAAGTGACTTTTTTTTTCTTTCATGCTCTTCAGCATTGTCCAAAACACCCTAAAAACTCATTTCTAATTGTCATGACTCAACTGTGGCTTTTTGCCTAAAAATAAAACTTTCTTTTAATTTTTCCAAAGCAAATAGAGCCTTCGCTTTATCCAAAACTGTTCCAGAAATCCTTAGATCCAGACTTGTTTAACCAGATACTGAAAATTCTACATGATTTCTACATTGAGTAAGTTTAACTCCTCCTTTGTTTTACATTGCTTATTGTTATTCAGTTTTTTGCCTTGGGTTTTTTTTGTTTTGTTTTCCCTAGCCCTACCCTTGGGCTTACAAAATTATTTGCAGCATGCAGCATTACAGGAGCATGATGCAATAATTGGAATGATTCAATTGTTTCGTCTTAAGAAATTAAACATATCCTGAAAAATCACGTAGAAAAGAGGTAAAGAAATAGCCTTTACTGTATGTTAAAATCACTTCTGCTAAATTTCAGAAACTGAAAATTGACTGTATGAAGTATTTTTTGTTCCTACTGCTGTGTATGTTCTGTTATCATATATAATTGCACGATATTAGCTTTCTATATTAACTTTCTAAAGCTGAGAAATACAGAGGGTTTCTTTTTTGTGCAGTGCTTATTGTGATGCATTCTGACCTTTATTTTTAATTACCTACTAGTATTTCACAGTAGCCTGTAGTAAATGTGTGTTGGAGCTAGAGGTTCTGATAAGACAGGACCTGACAATTATTTTTGAAATTTCTGTCTGTGCTACGATTTGAATCTTAAAGTTCATTTTGCCTGTCAGATGCAGTGTGCCGCTTCTCTGAATTACTTTCTCAGAGCACACGCTCAGAATGTTTTTACGGTCGTGGTTTATGGAGAAAAGCAAATGTAAATCAATGTTGGCCTTTCCGTTGTTTTTTTTAAAAAGTAAATATCCAGGGGTGAAACATGACATCTTAAGAGATACGGTTCTACATTTTGTGGTATGACATGTAAAAGCTAGCGAGTTGAAATTGTTTGCAATAAGGTAAAAGGCATTTCTTCTGGAGGGAGACAGGACAAGTTACGAAAGAAAAATACCATTTGTTGTTAGTATTTGTAACAATGACAGTGCCTGTTTACTGTTGACCAGAAGAGTGTAAAATGAGTACAATCTAGGAGTTTTCTGTATGGATAAAAATGATGGTAACTAATGTTGTCCTTTTGGCTGAGCTTCCGATGACCACAGGTGCTGCTTCCCCTCGCACACCCCAATTGCGTATAAAAATAGTGATGTTATGGCAAGGTGTAAGCATTAAATCGTATAATAGCCATTCTGTACTTGAACAGCAGTCAATTTGCATCAGTCTAAGTTTTTATTTTTCTTCACTCTTGCTCTGTATCAGAGTAATACTTGCATGAAGTTTTCTGGACATTGACATTTTGCTTTGTGGGTGGAAGAATGAACAGGGAATATGAGAAAGACAGGGATGGGAATTCCATTGGTCCTTTGATTTCTTTTCCTGAGGTCTTTAATATTGCTTGCAGCTCTTGAATTTTTTTAATCAACTGTAGTTATTTTTATATTTCTAATACTCTTCTTCAGGAAAGAGGAGCCGTCGCTCATCCTTGAAATCCTCCAAAGGCTATCTGAATTAAAAAGATTTCATATGGCAGTAATGTTTATGTCAGGCTCAGAGAAAAAAAGTAAGTAATTCTGTAGTATCTTTTTAAACTTCATTTGTGATACTGTAGAATCTAGGAAGAAACACCTAAAATTTAGTCCTATTCTTGTTGTTTATTACATGTAATAATCAGTTAAGATTAGTTAAGTGCCTTGCTTTTTTATTGTTTTAGAAGTTAATATGACATCATGTAATTTTTCTTAATCTTTTGATTGTCTACTGTTAAGACTTGAAAACTGCAGCTAAATCCTCTTGGTTTTGTCAGTAATACCGCTGCATTTTAGTCTGTTAAAATAAGCTTCTCTAGCATTTCAGTTCGTAGCTGGTCATGTTACAAATTTATGAATTTGTATGGAATCTTGTATCTGAGATGCAAGGTATCCAAGTGACACAGTTTCCACAATTTACAACCATTTCTTGGCAATCCTGACTTTACTGTTGGCAAAAAGAATACAAACGTCTCTAAATCACTCAGCCTAGTTGTCTGTCCTGTTCTTGAGGCATCGCTTCAATGAGTTTGCAATTCAGGTTGACATTGGCTTCAGTTCAGAGTTTATAAAAGTGTTTTTGTCTCAAAAAATTTTCTTTATTTAGCACACCAGACAGACTATGTCACAGTGAGACACTTAGAGCAAAATATTTCTCTGGGACCAAATAATGTCAAATTTACTATCTACAGCTGAGTTTCACTAATAACCATTATACTTTTGAAATTTTAATATGTGAAAAGAAAATTGCTTGCTTGACTTACTGAAGTGCAGGTAAATTCCTCTTATAAATGGCATTCACGCTTTTAACCTGATGTAAGCTTTATCTGCCATCTGGCATTAACTTTCTTCTGCATTTGGTGGCGTAGTGCCAAGAGCGTAAAGAAAAAGGCTATCGGTTTATGGTGTCAGGATGATACACCTGTTTAAGGAAATGTTGTTAGGCAGCTCGTGGGCATCAAAATAAAGCGAGAGGTTCCCTTTGCTACTTTTTTTTTCATCCTCTCAGTAGTTCTGAAAATTTACTCATATTTCAGCTGTACAATCCAACCCTTAACTCTCACTGGGGAAAGAATTGGACTAATTTACCTTAAGAGTGTGAGTAACAAAAATAACAGTTTATGTTGGGATTTTCTTTTACAGTTACACAGGTATTGTTCAATCATGTGAACCACATGGGACTGAAAAACACTTCTGTTGAAGAATTGGAGAAGAAATATGGCATTTTCTCTTAGTGAGATGACTGACGTGTAAATTCCTGTTTCCGCACTTCTTTCATGTGGAAATCTGCCGAAGCACCTATAAAGACTGGAATTTTGTTGCTTTTGTATAAGTAATGAAATGAAACTATTAAACTTGGTTTAGCCAAATGGCAAGTGCCTGAAGAGATAATTGTCTAGTTCTGCAGGTACATTTGCTTTCCAGCACCCAAAACAATACAGATCTGCGTTGTCTTCAGTGGAAGCTTTTTGCCTAAAAACAATTGGGCAGATTGGCATTCAGGATTGGGGCTGTAGACAGAGATCTTTATTAAAAGGAAAAAAAAAAATTTATGAACATGTCTTTGGTAAGAATCAAATGGTGTATATTACAAATGTGCATTTTTTTTTATTTTAGAAAATAAACTTCATGTTGAATTGAAGACACTAAACTTTTAAGGATTTTTTTTTTTTTTAATTAAGGAGCTTAAATCATCCTTCTCTAAAGATCTGTGCCACGTAAGAACATGTAATGTGCAAAGCGAACCTGAGGTATGATGGGCAAAAAATTCCAGGATTCTTTTACTTGCGTTTACCCAAAAGCTGAGTTTTAGCATTGGCAGCTGAGGTATTCCTGTGAACCTCAGCTGTAACTGCAGAGTAGAAGGAAGCCAAATACTGTAGAATTAAATTAAAAGTATAGAAACAAACACTTTTTTGTCATCTTCAGAGAGTACTCTTTAAATATTCTGATGAAAGTAATCTCTTCTGTCAGTTGTTCCTAACCAGGTAAAGCCCTTAGGAAGCTTCAGGAAGCTGAGCAGAATGCCTTTCCAGTAGGGAGAAGACAAAGGCATAAAACCACCTGGAATTCTTACATGAGATAGGAAATAACATTAGGCACAATAAACTGTTCATACTGTTCACATGACCAGAAGAAGGACATAACAGCCCTTGTCAAGGGTACTGTAAGATTTAGCTGTAGTATCCAAGTAGTGACATCTTAAACTTTGCCTGTGTGTCTAGGCCTGACTGCTCTCTCTTTCGTCCTGCTGATACTAATATTCTATCAGCTTGCTTTCATCCTGGTTCAGCCCTTGTGCTTTACTGATGCTTCTCAGACTATGGAAGCCTTCTGACGTTAATGCTTTTGTTTTGGTGGTTGTGCACTTCCAGAGAAGTGATTAAACACCTATAGCATTCAAAAAGTCTTCAGACTTCCAAGATGGATTAATAAGAAAAGGTATGAATGTTATCTTCTATGTAGTCAGTATTAGAAAACTAATTTTAAAAATTTGCAGCTGTGTAATGTCCTAGTTCAGATATAATCCATTTTATATATATATATATTTTTTTTTTTTAAACTGAGCTGTATCCTTGAGCTGTGTAGCAGCTGACATGAATGGAGCACTAGATCACTACGGTAGCTTCCAGTTAGCCCTGGAACTGAGGACTAGGGGAATAGCCAGTGTTACTGGGGAGTGGGAGGAGCTTTTATGTGACACTGCTTGCAGCTTACCTGCCATGTGAACTGTTAATACCGGGTGCGTGCCCAGTTACTTGATAACTGGCTGCTTCTTCCCCTGGTTGTAAGGCTCTTCTGACAACGTATCAGGGATACTACTGTAACTAATAGAAGTTGGGGGCAAGTAGTTACCAAAATAATTTTATATGCCTTCGTAGATGCAATGTACCTTCTTATGGACTGTCATGAGCTGTTCAGCTGTTCAGAGCAGAGGTGTACGCCTGACGAGGTTACACTAACAGAGCATTTAGTATGTTCTCAGAAGCTGCTTCTTGAAGGCTGTTGGATGAAAAGAGGTGGTTGTAATACAGATCCTTGACAGTAAAAGCAAGATGATAGCAGAGAGATTGGAAAACTGTAGGTCAGGAGTCACCTACAACTCCATCCAGTCTACTATGCTTTTAATGACAATAAGCTCCTATATTTGGTTTCTGGTCCCACTCCTGCTTTTACAGAGATTTCTGTTTGGGATTTGTACTCGATGAGGAAGGCTGATTGAAAGGAAGCTGTTCAAGCATGTAGAGTTTGGAGGGGTGGATGGGTGGACTTGATTCATGTTGTTACTGAACTTACGCCACCAATATTTATCTTGCAAGTGCTATACCACTGTAGCCTTTTGCATGTATGTCTAAATGTAACATCTGATGGTGATGGCTAAGTCCCTGAGGTAGTTTTTGGTGTGTAGGAAACAATGCAAGATGAAGAACAAAACGCAGGCATTCAGAGAACTGCTAGCTTCACTTGCTCCAGGTGATGGCAGTGTTTTTCCCTTCTAAATTGTTAAAGATTGCCCAATCTCTGAATTGAAGTTAGTGAAACATGGGGAAGATTCATAGAACTGAGGTAAGTGAAGAATTCTTTGGGGGGAAAGAAGAGGATTTTTATTTATTTTTAAATCCAACACCTTCTCAGTGGTTATATCGCTGCTGTGTGATGTAAATAATGTGTTTTAAACGATGTGTAGTACTTTATAGCCCTTTGCTATGTTATGGCATTCAAGGTGACAAAAATCTGATACCATGTTTGCTGCAGTGACTGATTCAGACTGGAGTTTTGAATGATTCCTTTACTTACCAGTATTAAATGTTGTATTTTTCTAGACAACTTTTTAACTTGTCAAGAATCATTTTTTAATTTGAATATTGACCTTCAGTAGATCTGGGAGACACTCAAGCTCCATAGTAACTATTAATTTCATCATCTAGATTGTTAGATTATCAATGGAACTGATCCTAGGACATAGTTCTGCAGAACATCTTTACAGCTTTCTGTTTTGACAGTAGACTGTGGTTTTATTTTTTTTCCTTTCTGGCTAGCTCTGCATTCATACAGTAACAGTTTCATCTGAGTTGTGTTCATCTTTCTTGTAAGAATGTCTTGTGATAGTCAGATGTCAAGATAAAGAAACTTCATTTACTGCTTTTTTCATTACACTACTGCAGAAGAAAGGATTTTAACATAAGTTGTTCTTGGTCAACTTGTGTCAGGTACTGTGGAAAGCATAAATGAGTCGAGTTTGAGTACTTGTTCCAAAATATTTTTTAGAATTAAAAATTAGTGGTATTGAGTCTGGTCAAGAAGTCTTTGCCTATTCCCTGTCTTTCTGTTTAAAAACAGGCATTTGAGCTTGTCAGTTCTCAAATATTGCTACTACTACTTCTGGTTCTGAGGCTACTTTTTTAACACATCTTTATTAATAGAAGATTAACATAATTTTTTAACATATCCTGTAGAAACGTCTTTGGGGCCTAGAGAACCTGTGAACATCAGACTTCAGGAAGCTTGTGTTCTAACCTATTCTTTTCTTTGACAAAGAAAGATCTCTGCCTAGTAAATGATGTGAATACAGTTTCATTTGCCATCACTAGGGAATACTGACGTGAAAACAGTCATTGAACAGTTCACTTCTAATGTCATCAGCTGTCAGTTGTTTTTCTTCTGTCTTGTATAAGGAACGCTTCCCTTGTTTGTTGTTTTTTCTTTTAGTGCAGGTGCACTTAGAGCAGTCTTTTCCTGCTCTTGTCAACTGCTGCTTATACTGTTTTCCTCTTTTGGTTCTGATATGGTCCCTGTATTCTCTTGCTGCTCCTAATTAATAATTAAATAATCGGTCCTTGTTTCCATTACTTACATGCTTTTCTCTTCTGAGATCGTTGAAGAGCTCTTTGTTGGTAGATTGGTCCCTTTTTACGCTTGCTATCCTTTCTTTCCAATGGCATAATTTGAGCTCATTATCTTGATACCATTTATTTGGGAACTGCCAGGTCTCCTGTACCCTTTTCTGCCCTTAGATTTTCCTCCCATGAAACCTTACTGAGCAGTGTTAGAAGAGAAGAAGAAGTAGAGAGAAGACTAAGTACATGAAGCTTGCAGAGTTGCGTTTAGGTACTGTGATGTCCAGGTAGCTTGAGTGTGTTTTACTGGCTGTATTAGAAACTAAGAATTCGGGGCATTAAATATGCATCCTCTTTTCCCTCTTCTACCTATGTCCCATCTGATGGCAACTGTAAATCAAGGAGGCTATGCCAGTCTTCTGCCACTGGTTGGTTTTTTTCTTTCGGACTAACAAGGGCCTTAAAAGCATAGAGCTATGCATTTGTTGACTCTCATTTTTCCCCAGGTAAGATTTACCCTGTAGCTTTTCTTTTGTAGCAGCTGTCAATCACTATATATTTTTCTTTCTTCGATCTTACAAAGCCAATTGTGTTCTCATCTGCATTGTGTCACTGCTGCCTTTGCATGATGCTTTGGTAACTTTCTTAAGGTGTATTTCTAAGGATTGTGTTACTCAGAGGACAAAATTACCCTGCGAAATCCTTTGTTATTGATTATCCTTGAGAGAGCAGGGAGCTAGCCTGGCATCTTAGGACCACATCCTAAGTTTGAATGTAGTATTTGTTTAATATTGACAAGTGCAAGTCTGCCAAATGACCTGGAATTGTGTTAGTGATTAATCTGACCTTATCTGCTTTGCTGGAAAATACAGCTTTTAGAATAAAAGATGAAATTGTATTTTTCAGTGTTGTCTCTTCTCTCAAGTATGCAGTTAAGCAGTGAAATTGTGTGGGTTTTATGCATCTGTCTGTTCCTTTTTCTTTGTATTGTTTCACGTGAACCGTTTGTATCAGATCTTTCTCATTACATCTGTCACCATGTGCCGATTCCCTCTCTCTGAGTTTGTCTTCCTTCTCACTGTGCCAGTTCTGTCTCCCATCAGGTTCAAAACATTGTATTCTCCACTCTTCCTTCTCCTGTCATTAGCTTTAAGCAGCTCAGCCTCTAAAAGTGTCATTTGAAGGCTCCTTTTAGTTTTCTAAACATTTCTGCTTAAGGCTTTTTGTTTGTGAAAGCTAATTCCAACAGCTCTGCTTCTTTGGGCTCCATTTTGTAGGAATATTCTACTCCGATGTGTGGCTTTGTAAACTGAAGCTAGCACAGCATAGAAGCCAAGGGAATTTTATTTTTTTTTCTCCTTGCCTTCTGTTCAAGTGGTTGCCGAGTTTGGTTGTGTTTGGATACACTGGAATCATTTGCTTTCTTAATATTAGCTGAAAGTAGTGTTTGCTTTCCAGACTTCAAACTTCAGACCTTCTGGTCTCTCTTCCAACAGTTGTTGCATTAATAAAGTTTAAGGTGACAGGGTGAAAGATAAATCTGATTACTTGTTCATTCATACCAAATAAGTCTTCCTGGGTTTTAAAGCAAAAAATGTACCATTAGGCATAAATACTGCTTACGTTAACCAACCACTGAGTATGTGAAAGTCTTCTTTGTCCAGATGTCTGATGAGATAGGACAGATTAATATTCTGTATAAACTATTCATTTAAAGTCGTGGTTTGTGGCTACATACTTGGACAGGTCTGCTACAATGAGCTGAGCAGCAGAGCAGAATCTAAGTGAGGAAACCTGCAAAAAAAAACCAAATAAACAAAAGCTAAACAAAAAAACCCCAGATTTTTTGCTTTTATATATTATTATATTATATAATATTATATATTACAGGAATGACTGCTTGTACTTCAGGTTGCAAGGACATGTACTCGGAGGCAGCTTCCTCCCTAAATAATCAGCAGTCTGTACGAGTATCCCCAAAAAGCAGAGAAGGATTAAATGGTTGACTTGCCCAGCTGTGATTGTGATGGGAGAGCAGTATCTGACTCCTGAAGTTGAAATCTGGTGTCTCTGGCTACACTAGGCTGAGTACTCAGTTTGACAAGTGGTGCTTCAGCTTCGTTTATAATGAATTGCTATCACTTTTGGAAAAATCAGGAACACTTTGCTGACTTCAGAGAAGTGTACTCCAGAGTCTTTGTTAGGAAGTGGAAACGCTGCCAACTTTTTCTAAAATAGCCTGAAGTTCAGATTGTTGAAACGAGTAGTAATGAGCTACTGCTGTGTGCCAAAGCCTGTAACACCATGTAGCACATGAGCCTTAAGGACTCCGGTTCTGTCCTTGGTGTTCAGATTTCTTTGCATTTTGTGATTGGATTCTGGTGGCTGTGAAAATTAGCAAGGCTTTTAAAGGGTTGTGTCTTACTAAATGTATGTGTGTTTTCAACAGATGGGGTAAAACATTTTAGGGAATATTTTCGGTACAATCTGTAGCAAAGAAAGGACATGAAATAAATACTTAAGAATTTGCCAGATCTCTGGGACTTTCTTCTGCTTCATGTTTCATTTTGTGGACAAGCTTTTCTGATTGGTAAAGCTGGCATCTCTCACCCAAAACACTGCAAGCATTAATTGAGCTTAAGGAGAACATAATCTTTTTTTAATTTTTTATCATTCCTAGACTTTAAAGCAAGAGAGAAAAGTAAATTCACTCCTTGCACTGGTTTGCAACTGTCAAGCTTTGGCTTGATCTTCTCATCTTGAGAGCACCTTTGTCCTGCATCCTACTCCCAGTTACACTTAAAATGCTGCTGCAAGTGACTCGATGCTGCCTGAAAATGGGTACAGACCACAGGAAGTGGGGTCTTACATGGCTGGAGCCTTTTTGAGGAGGTGAGGAGTAGTCTCTACTCCATTTCTGCCTTAAATTTCAGAAATGGTATCTGGATAAAACAAATGCTTTGCAGCTTGATTAATTGTCTGACTGCTTTATTCAAAGTGTAACTGTGTTGTGTGGTTTGAAATGCAGAGCCCTGGCAGTCCCTGGGGCTCTACTTGCTGATTGTCTTCCTGGCTTTCACAGAGCCCCGGGTGAGGCCGGTGCCCTGCAGGTCTTGTACAGGGACTGGTACCAGCGGCTAGTGATCACTGGCCTGTGGTGGCACAGAGTAAGTCCTTCCTCCAGGGGGTTGCTATTTAAAGAGGCAATGTGTAGCATAGTCTCCCCACTGTTAGAGATGTGGGGCTGAATGCCTGGAGAGGCTGAGGATTGGCTTTCCTTTTTGCAGTAAAACCCTTTGTGTGGGTGGTCTGAACTGACTTAATGATTGTCCCTAAAGTGGAGTGGGAAGGACTCAGCTGCCCAGCTCAGAGGGGTAAGGGATGGTACACATGTCTGAGCTGTGATGGAGGCAGGGCCATCAGCTGGCACATTATGTCATCAAAGAGGACGTGTTTTACCAGTCTGAGTGCCAGCTCGTTCCCAGTGTCATGCAGGAACTCGGTGACTGGGGGTGAGGAATACAGAGACTCGAATTTCAATTTCACAGGACTCAAAATCAGCGTATTTTTTAAGACTTTCGATATTTCAATCCCTATTTCAATATTCAGTGTTTTCAACATTTCTCTCTACTTCAGTAAAATCTAAACATTAATGAATATTTTAACATCAGATTTGGAGAAGCTAGGAACTGAACAAACCCCACTAGCCCTTTTTGAGTCCTGTGTCTGTTTTAGTAACTTCAGCTAGCTTTCCTCTCTTGGAATTACATTTTGTCCTTGTCTTTGTCCTTTCATGCTTTTGCCTGTCACATACCAGGTTTACGTGAAGCCAGCTGTACTGAAGACAGATTCCTGCGGTCAGTGTTCCCATTATCAGATTTTTATCAGAACAGCTCTGCTGGTTCAGAAGCAAAGAAGAAATTTGGCTTGATCAAGATACCGACGTGCTGCATATAAAACAGCCAGAGGGAGTCTTCGGCTCTATTCCCACCTGGGTTGTGCTGACAGAAACAGGAAGCCACAGCACCACACTGCCAGAGCTGCAGTCTCAAGTCATTTCATAAGGCTGCTTTCTCCAACTACAGTAATGCCAACACAAAATAACATTATAGGCATTAGGCATCAGCTGCTATGTTCAGAGCTGACTCAGGGTCTTGTTTGTTCCTATTGGCTACCTGGGGTAACAACATAGGGGTCTTCGTCTTATGACTCTCAAACCTTAGAGCTTGATAAAGGAAGTTTATCATTCCTAGCTGCCTAATGCATAACACAGAGCTTGTTCTATTCTCCATTCCCTTCTTTCCCTGCTCATTCCCTCTAGGCTGATACTTGGCACCCTTCAGGCTGCCTGTGCTCTCTGTCATTGCCAGTTCCTGGCTGAATATAGCTCATGCATTTGTCAGAGCAAGAGGGACATTTTGAATGGGTCAAATTAAATCAGAACAATAGACCAAAGCAGCATTTTCAGGTGCCTCAATGTGTTCAACCTCCCTGTGTAGAGGATTCCCCCAGGTACAGTAGTGCACACTGACAAATTTCAAAACTTAACGAGGTGGCTGTTTCCAAACCCACGAGCATCTGGTGGGAGGTTGCCAAAGACATGAGTGACAATTAGATGCCAATATGCCAGTGAATCTCAGAAGAAAACAGCTGCATTATGCAGCCTGTGGGAGCAGTGCTAGGTCCAGCTTTATTACAGACCGCAGGGTCACTTGGACTAATTGGTGTTTAGGAAAAGGAGGGAAACCAGGCGATGAAGTGACAGGACCAAGCCCCTCCATCATGATCTTCCATGATTATAATGGATCGCCCTGTGTTGAGAATTACCCCACTTTTGTGCATAGCCCAATGCCTCAGGCAAGTTCCTTCCTAGAAATTAGTTGTCATCCCATAAGTTCAAGATTTGGAATTTTTTTTGTGTGTTTAACTTTATTGGTAAGATATGGCTGTGCTGTTTTATCCTTCTGCTTAGGCTTTTGCTCCTCTGTTAGGTTCATGAAGGAGCAAAGCAGGTTTGATTAGTTTGAAAGTCATGTGGAAAATTGAAAAGACACCATCACAGAAGGTCTCTCTTTCAACAGAAATTGGCTGTCACCCCTGCTAACCATAAAATCTTTCTTGAAGAGCTAATCTCCAAGTGTTGATAGGGTTGGGGGTTGTTTTATTATTATTGAAAGCATTCTGGGTTTGCCAGTGTCTCAGGCCAAAAATTATTAGAGGGGCTTCCATATGTCATCTATGACTTGAGACATAAATGAGAGAACTTGATTTCCCTCAGGAAATATTTTTCAGATAATGCTGCCTGAAGATAGACTGGTATGTCACTTCCTCGAATTTTTTTTCTAGTTTCTTATAAATGTTCTCTTCTCTGGAGAAAAGAGAATTAATATTTCCAGTAAATACTCTTTCCCATAATGACTCTCTTCGTTTTTAGCCTGCCCCTTCTTCCACCTCCTGTATGCTGGCTTTCTGTGCTGGAGTTCTACCATGAATCTCCTGTTTAGCTGAGCCAGGTCCTGTTACACCCACCTGTCTTCCAGAATATCAAGGTGGGCGCCACCTCTGCTTGCAGGGTGTTATCCTTAGAGGCTTACCAGCTGTCCTGAGATCCTTTCAGGGCTGCCTCGCGGGATCCTACCTACCAATTCCTTGAACAAGCAGCAGTCTGCTCACCTGGAGTTCAGGGTCTGTGCTGTGTTGCACTCCTTTCTCGCTCCTCGTGGGATCTTAGGCCCAAATGTTGTGTGGTCGCTACAGTCATGGCTGCTACCAACTATCACATCCCCAGCTGGCTCTTACTTGTCAGTGAATAGCAGATGCTGGAGAGCATTGCCCTGCTTGGCCCACCCAGTACTTATATCAAGAAGTTTTCCCTGACACCTCCAGAAATCTTTTAACACTTGTGTCCTGCTGTGTTGGCCTTCCACAGATGAAAGGAGGGTAAAGTGCCCCAAAGAGCAAGGGCCTGTGAAACAGAGGCTTGAGCTGTTTAAAGAAGTCTTTGTGTTTGCTCTCACCCTGATCAGATAAGGTGGCATCCTCCCACTATGATGCCACCCTCATCAGTCTCCTCTGTGACCCACAGACCTGCACCTAGCTCATCACCTGTCCTATGGAAATACTCGGCACCTCTAAGCTGCGTTGCACAGAGGGCATCTCCCTTCCCCTTCTTCACTGTCTGTTTTACCTGCAGAGCTGGTACCCACCTGTGCAGGCACTTCCAGCAGCTCTCCAGTCCTGCAGCAATGCCACAGCCCTGTGACCTCACTGGAGTGCTTGTCCCTCCAGATTGTTTCCCAAGCTGTGCACATGTGTACACTTGCATGCTAGATGGGAGATGCCTCTTGTTCTCATCACCCTACACACTTATCTTTCTTAAGCATGTTGAATTTAACACCGGGTTTGGTTTTTTTTTTTAAAAAAAAAAAAATAAATTAGATTCCTTTTACAGACCTCAAGTGTTTGTGTAGCTGCAAGCCCAAATTTGAGTCTTTCTCCAGGTTAAGTTCCTTGCCTAGGTCTAAAGCTGCTTGCACTCTGAAAGAGAAACATGATCCAAACTTTCCCAAAGTGAGGACTTGGGGGGGGGGGGGGGGGGCGGCGGTAGGCATCAAGCTGATGCAAAGCTTCTGTCGGGTCACCGTACCTCTACCCCTCACTCATGTGCTGTCGCTTCTCTGTAAGAAACCATCACCACGTGGAATTGCAATGCGATGGAGGAGCTATCTCCTTGTCCACAGGAGGTGGAGCATATGAGGCTTTCAGAGATAATTAGGAAGACTGTTGCCCAAGTGTAAAGATGAGATTCTCTTCACTGGGGGGTGTGTTGGGTTTTGTGTCTGGCCGGGTTTTGGTAGTGAGGGAGGGGCTACAGGCGTGGCTCCTATAAGAAGCTTCTAAAAGCTCCCCTAGCTCCAGTCAGACCTGTCTCTGGTTAAGACCAAACCAATCAGCACCTCTGCAATAACATATTTAAAAGGGGAAGCACCTGCTGGGCAAGTTCTTTGGTTTGGGAGCAGATGAGAGGAGGGGGATGTGAGGGAAACAACCACACAGACACCAAGATCAGTAAAGAAGGGGTGGAGGAGGTGCGCCAGAGCAGAGATTCCCCTGCAGCCCATGGCAAGATGGTAGGCTGACCTCCTGCAGCCCAAAGACATTAATGGTGGAGTAGACACATACCTGCAGGCCGTGGAGGACGCCACACCAGAGTAGATGATTGCACCCAAGGGCATTGACTCTGAGGCAGCCCATGCTGGAGCAGCCTGTCACTGGGAGGGTGGCAGCCCCAGGAGGGACCCGCGCTGGGGCGGTCCTGGGGAGCTGCGGCCCCGCGGGAAGGACTCCCGTTGGAGCAGTTGGAGGAGGACTGTCAGCTGTCAGAAGGACCCCACGGTGGAGCAGGGGAAGAGTGTGAGGAGTCCTTCCCCTGAGGAGGAAGGAGCAGCTGAAACAACGTGTGATGAACTGACCACAGCCCTCTTTCCCTGCTCCCCTGTACCACTGCAGGGAGGAGGCAGAGAAAATTAGCAGCAGAGCTGAGCCTGGGAAGAAAGGAGAAGTGGGGGAAGGTGTTTTTGAGATGTGGTTATTTTTCTTATTATCTTACTCTGGTCTGATTGGTAAATTGGTGGTGGTGCTGTTAAAATTAAATTGATGTTGTTTCCCCAAGTCAAGTCTCTCTGTTGCCAGTGACTGTAATTGGTGAGTGAGCCCTCCCTGTCCTTTATCTCAACCCCATAGACTTTTGTTATATCTTCTCCTCCCTGTCCCACCGTGGTGGGGGGGTAGGAGTGAGTAAGCTAGTGCTGTGTGGTGCTTTGTTGCTGGCTGGGCTTAAACCATGACAGCAGAAGAAGGTAAAAATGTTTTCTTCTGATGAGCATGGCAGCTCTAGGTCTGTGGGAGAGTCAGGACAGAGAGAGGTGTGCTGAACCTCTCCATAGGGCAGGAGATTCTTGTTGGAACCAGATAAAATCTGAGAATTAGAAGGGAAAAACCTCAAAGTAACTTTTGGGCTCATGTTATATCTAAAAGTGCTTCTTACTGAAGATTGTATTTGATGAAATTTGCATGAAATATCCCTTTCCCTTCCTAATTATAGAGCTGGCATAATGATCCAAGAATATCCACAGATTATTTATGAAGTTAATTTTGCAAAGGGAATGCTATGAACTATATTTGATTTGTTTAATTTATTTGACAAGCTTTGAGTCTGACCCAGCTTGGGGACAAAGAAATGCTGGCAGGGAAAGAGAGTACAAGGCCTTTATCTTCACTCAATTATTTCTGCCAGTAAAGAAAACCTTTGGCACTTCAATTATTTCAGTCCCAGCCTGATGTTTATTTCCTGTCACCCAGTCCTGGATCATCTGCCTTGTCATACAGGATCATGGTTGCTTTTTCCTCTTCAACCTAATGCTAAAAATGAGAATCTTGATTTCCCTTCTTACCCAACAGCCTACCAACAAGGTGTGTTTTGACAGGAAATTTTGGAACTGCACAGAATTGCCATAAAATCCAATATCGGGGGAAAATGATCATCCCTGACAGCTAGGGCACAAACCAGAAATGGGTTTTCCAGGCTAATGTGTCTTGTGACATTGCTGTTGCTATTAAAGGGTAGCACAAGATGCAGGGAGGTTGTGAACACCCAGTATAAACAGGTGGATAGAAAGAAACAGTAGTGGCCAACCCTCGGCTTGTGGGCAGATTTTCTTCCCTGAAATGACTCGCTGGCACTATTCATAGAATCACAGAATGGTTTGGGTTGGAAGGGACCTGAAAGATCACCTAGCTCCAACCCCCCTGCCATGGGCAGGGACACCTTCCACTACACCAGGTTGCTCAAAGCCCCATCCAACCTGGCCGTGAACACTGCCAGGGAGGGGGCAGCCACAGCTTCTCTGGGCAACCTGTGCCAGTGTCTCACCACCCTCACAGGCAAGAATTTCTTCCTAACATCTAATCTAAATCTCCCCTCTTGCAGTTTGAAACCGTTACCCCTCATCCTATTGCTACATTCCCTGATAGAGTCCCTCCTCACCTTTCCTGTAGGCCCCATCTGAGTACTGGAAGGTCTCCCCAGAGCCTTCTCTTCTCTGGGTTGAACAACCCCAACTCTCTCAGCCTGTCCTCATAGGAGAGGTGCCCCAGCCCCCTGATCATCTTCGTGGTCCTCCTCTGGACCCCCTCGAGCAGGTCTATGACTTTATTGTGCTGAGAACTCCAGAGCTGGATGCAGCACTGCAAGTGGGGTCTCACCAGAGTGGAGTAGAGAGGGAGAATCACCTCCCTCCAGCTGCTGGCCACGCTTCTTTTGATGCAGCCCAGGATGCAACGGGCTTTCTGGGTTTCAAGCGCACATCGCTGGCTCATATTCAGTTTTTCATCCACCAGTACCCCCAGGTCCTTCTCTGCAGGGCTGCTCTCGATCCACTCATTGCCCAGCCTGTATTGGTATCGGGGGTTACCCTGACCCACGTACAGCACCTTGCACTTGACCTTGTTGAACTTCATGAGGTTTGCACAGACTCACAGAGTCAAAAGAAATTAAAAAAGTTAGAAGAAAGCCACAGCCTCCTGCTCTGACAGGAAGAGCAAAGTTTGCCACAACTCCTTGCTCTTTCTGCCCTGACTTATCGCAGAATCATTGAGATGCCACGATAGCTGATGTAGAAATTTCTTCTGATCGTGGATTCATTGTCTTAGAAAATGTAAAGTGTGTGTATTGTTTAACGGATAAATAGGATTCATTGCTTATACTGAGCCTACTGGATTGTCCTTGTATACAGTCATGGAAACAATGTTCTTTCTTAACAGTGTATGAGTAGAATTGCAAAATCAAGCATTCAAAAGGCTCAACATGTTAGTTATGCTCAAAGTGATACTTAGCCTTTATTCAGCCCATTTGTGTATTTTTCATATTATGGTGTAATCTTTAATTACATGCTACACCCCATTTCGTACCTTCTAGCAGCAAGGCTTGAAATGTGTTTATCCTCCCTGTAGTCAGTGGATTGTTTGAAAGACTACAGCTTTTTTCTAGGAAGGTTTTTGGTGCCTGTATTTAGCTATCAAGAGGGCAACCTGTCACTTCTGCAGCACAGTTCGTGCTTTTAAGCTTTTCACAATACAATTGTGCAAAAACAATCTAACCATGAGTTGCAGCCACAGTAAAGTGAGACTAGTGGCCCTTGTTCAGCTGGTTGTTAAAAATTTAATGAAAGCATCAATGACACACCTACACACTGTTACTCTGTTCTCCCTATTGAAGTGCTCTTCTGTTTTCCGGCTGTTTGGCACCAGAGGCACCCGTCTGAAGACAGACATACCTCTGTGTGTGTGTGCTGGTTCAGCTGGACTAAAAGCCACATAGTATTTTCTTTATGTTGGGAGACTGGGAATGAGAAATCACTGTAAAACGTACAGCATCAATGTATTTTTTGAGTGCTTTGCTCTTATAGACCTATGTTGTTTTTCTCACAATTCATTTTTACTCCTCTAGTTTTCCTTCCTACTTTCCTACTTTTTCCTACTTCCTACTCTAGCTTTCCTTCCTACTTTTATTTGTAAGTGCTAATTAACTGTGCCTACAAGCTGTAACATTTTCCTAATGAACAAGCCATGGGCTTTGTGAAAGTACCTCGAAAACCATGGAAAGAACCTCTTCCAGCTCAGCCAAACCCAGCACATCTCCTCGTGTCGGCCAGACAGGGAGAGAGCAGCTCCATTTAAGAGCCTTTTGGAGAGCTGCTGCTGCTGTCCAATTAAAAGAAATCCTACAAGCACCAAGAGCACCGATGCTCAGTCATGGCAGCAGCAAGGGGGTGAGTTCCTTGCTGCTAGCTACGCAGGTGAGAACGTACTATGAGGAGAGGAGCTTCCAGGGAGCCTACTGAAGCTGCACCGGCTCTGAGTCACAACATTGTCCTCCAACCTTGTCTGAAAATACACCACACTGCAGAAAAAAGAAAAATGTCTGAGGACTGAGTGAAAGGAAATGTTGTAGGGAAGAGCCAGCTCAGCAGGAATATGCGGAGTTAGTGAAATTGGAGGTGAACGGGAGTGCCTTCAGATGAAGGAGACTTTAAATGGAGTGGAAGGATTAGTCCTTGCTGGGAAAAGGCAAAAGGGGAGAAATGGATTGATTTACTGCCTCCACACTAACAGCAAATGAAATGGATCTGTATTTCCAACCCGTCTTTTGCAGGCAGAGTCAAAACCAAAATACCTCTTCAGAGCTTTTAGATTCTACAACATAATAGAAAAGAGAGAAAACTGCAAGAACAAAGTGGCATGGGTCTGAAAAATGCCTTTCTTAAATTTCTCTCTTCCTTCCACTTTGCCCACAGAACAGGACCTGGAAGAAACCCAGAAATAGCATCTCTCAGGCTGAGCTCGCTCTTCTGTATGGAGAGCAAAAGCTGTGTCATGCGGCAGCAAGGAGGGAAGGGGAGAGCTGGTGGGTTTTAACGGAGCACCAGGATCCCCTCTTTGGCTGTCAGACCAGTATCTGACTTTTTGTACCCCCACACTTGTTGAAATCACAGCAATTATTCCTGTGGAAAGGTGAATTTGATAAACACAATTAATCACAAACACTCTTTCAGGCACCGAGCTGTGTCACACATTCCCCTCACCAGCTGAGAGTATCCAATAACATATATACAACACATGAATTTCCCTTCTGTGGTTTCAAAATCGCTTTTCCTCAGTTAAATCCATCTTGTGGAAACATGACAAATATCAGTCTTCCATGATTCTTTGGTGCTTGTTTGGACTTTACACTACAGTCTTGCTCACAACACAAAGCAAAACAAAGTTAGGGCAACAGTGATTTTTCCTCATAATAATCTTTTGTCTGTAAATATAAATGGAAGAAAAGCAAAGCAATAAATAGCTTTATAGAATAGCTTCCAGCAAAGGGGTCTTTATGCTAAAGAAAAAAGAGAAAGATGAGGTTAAGAGTGTGTAGTCATGTCGAAAAGTACACCATGACTTTCTGTTTGATTGGTTGACTGTGCTGCAAAAGCTAGCATTAAACCTGATTTAGAAAAGAAACACACAGGGAGGAATATCTAGTCAGAATAACCTGACTGCCAGCCTCACGATTACATTTGTAGCCTGTAATTTTTTCTAAATTATCTTTAAGAACAAGAAATATATGAAAAGTATTATTAAAAAAAAAAAAAAAAAAGGAAAAAGGGCCCACATTAAAAACCTGACGTAACAAAAACAGCAACAAAAATAATAAAAGTAAGTCAGGCTGAGCACAGTGCAGTGTGCCCAAAAGCCCAGGCTTTGGAAGTAAATTATGGTGAAAACAAAGTCTGGATTTTTCCTTTTCAAACTGTTCTACACTCAACCTTTTTGATTTGTATGTCTTGCACTTGTAAGCACAATTATTGCTATTTTACATTCTTATTTAAGAGGGCTTTTTATCCTAAGGCATTAAAATTCCAATATTCCTGCTGGAGTCTCTCAAGTCATTTAATAATTCGATGGTTTAATTATTGAAATGATTGCAATCTACATTCAGTAAGTGCAGCAGCGTGTTGGTGGTTTGAAGGGTGTGATATATGTGTATTCTCAGCAGTAGAGGAAACAAACATTCATCAGTCATGTTGGCTTCTCCACATAAAACAGTGGTGGAGAGAGAAGTGTTTTGGAGGTCTAACAACCAAAGGTGATTTGGTCCCCAAATTGCTGTATCAGATCCTCTTCTTCTCTTCCCCTCTATGAGGTAAAATCTTCAGCACATCAATTTCTGCTACTGAATTTTCACTGCCATCTGAAGTGCCTCACAGTGGGTACATGCAGACCACCAAAACCTGGGCAGGATAGAGTTGCACAGCATTTACCTGATGCTGAAACTAGTTTGGGACTTTTATTTGTCTCCCCTACCAATATGGCCTGATCCTTTAGTTTAACCATACCTCAAGGGAAAACTCAATGCTTCTATGCCTTCCCTAAGATCACAGTGGATAAAGGTGTTGAAATGGGAAATCCTGGTTCAAGTTCCTTTCTCCATCTTTATAGCACAAGCCAGTGCCTTAGAAAATCCTGGGACAGCGGGTCCTAAAGCCCTCTGAAAATTCCACTTTGCATGACCTAATCAGAGGTCATGTTTTACAATAAAATTCCTGGTTTATATGAAAGTAGGAATCTAAGTGCCCCAGATCTCCTCTTTACCATTTGCTAAAAGGAATTTCTCTTACTCACATTTTTGCATGCAAAGGACAGCACCTTCAATAGGCAATGCTGCTGGAGCCACCTTTCTCCTCCTATCACCTGAAGATTACTGTATAGTTGGGTGGGGTACAGCGGAAAGCGTGAACTTGGGCAGATGGAAAACCTGAATTAAGCTTTATACCATCCCAGGTATGTTTGCCCTGACTATTGGCTTATTTATTATGTCAAACAGAAGTTGTCCTACCCTGATATCTTTTTGGAATGAGAAAGAACCCCTACAAAGGTGTTTTAAAGGCACTGAGCATTAGCAGGAAACTAACAATTGTAAATCCCAGGCAGAGACAGGAATCTCAACCAAGTGAAGTGTTAGGTGGTGCTATCTTCAAGGAAGTCGAGCTTAAGATGTGCCTCTTTCTACAGTTTTTAATAATTGCTTGAGAAGTTTCTCTTCTCTTGCTGCCCAGACAGGACACAGACTGGTATATACTCATCTAATACACAACACAGAAAATATTGTCTGCATGGGGACATTGTGCATTACAATTAAGATTTACAAGAAGATGGGACTATCAGTCATGTCAAGCACTTGTAAGGCATGAATTACTGTCTATTTTGAAAAGATGTGGAAGAACATGGAAGAATACAAAGACACAAAACTTGGTCTCCCTCCAGCTGCTGAGAACAAGTTTCATAACTAGTTCATAACTGCACAAATACTGGATTGATTGCTACAGCACCAGTCTCCAGTGTGTGGGCCACATATCAAAGTCCTGAGGCTGCAGATGGAAAACAAAACATGATGTTATTTGCATAACGTCCCCTTGCCCAATATTTGCTGTACCTGCAGCAGTCGATCTTGGCATTCATGCTGGCTTTCTGGCTGGGGTGTGTATCACATCCTCTTTCCCTCCCATCTCACTCCTTCTTCCTCCTGTGGAAATAAAACCTAGATTAAGGGTAAATGAACATAAAGCAGGTTCCAGGCAGATCTCCAATCTAGATGGTCAAATCCCAAACTACCAGGTTGTGGTGGTCCTCTGCTGGACAGCCTGATAAAATAAATAATTTTCTTCTTAGTGAAATCACTGAGAACTCCACTTGTGTTGTAGCACAAAATCCACATTCCCAGGATAGATTCCTACATCTCTCTCTGATAACAGAGAAGGAAGAAGGTTGATGGAAAACAAACAACGTGCTGGGGACAGGAGTATATATTGCCCAGTGTGTTTTTAGGCACAGTAGGACATAAATTATCAGTGAGAGAAAATGCCTCAGCATCAAAGCCACATTCAATGCGTGGGAGAGCCTCAATGCCAGCTCAAATATAGCACAGTGAGCAGATGTCTTTACTACAGTAGGCATACTTAGATCTCCTTGGATTCACAGCAACAACATAGAATTACAGTCTCTTTCATTCAAAAATTATAGAAAAAAAATCTATGTTGCCACTCACCTTTTATATAAGGATAGGAGGCTACAACACTTACCCACAGTGAGAGATCTGCAGTAAAGACAGAAAGGAACAGGAGAAATTAGAGGAGGAAGGAAGCAATTTCCATTCTTCCTCTTGAAGCCAGGCTTCCTTATGTGGAAGGATGCAAAATTTCTTGTAGCCAAACTTAGGAGGTGCAGAGTGGATGGGGAGGATAACTGGATGGGTGAATAATTGGATGGGCCTTCAGGTTTCAAAAGTAGTGATAAATCACTTGAAATCTACCAAGTGGCTGACAGTGACTGGTGTTCCTCAGTGGCTGATACTGGGGCCAATAATATTCAGTGTCTTCACTTGGACAATGTGCGGAATGCACAATTAAAAAGATAGTGGATGGCATGAAATAGGGATAGCAGCTGACACACTGAAGGGCAAAGCTGCTGTTTGAAGAGACCTCAACAAGCTGAAAGAATGGACTGGCAGGAGGCTCATGAAGATCAGAAATAACAATTGTAAAGCCCCTGGAAAGCAGAGCTCCATCACACATAACAGTTACCTGGGACAACAAAACGCCATCACTCTGAACATCCCCCCCTTCCTTCCTCTTCCTCCAGCTTTCTGTGCTGAGCATGATGTTGTATGGTCTGGGATATCATAGAATCATAGGATCATGGAATAGTTTGGGTTGGAAGGGACCTCAGAGATCATCTAGTTCCAACCCCTTTGCCATGGCAGGGACACCTACCACTAGACCAAGTTGCTCAAAGCCCCATCCAACCTGGTCTTGAAAACTTCCAGGGATGTAGCATCAACAACTTCCTTCTAGTCTAAACCTGCCCTATCCCAGCTTCCAACCATTACCCCTCATCCTATCACTTGCAAGAAGTCCCTCCCCAGTCTTCTTGTAGGCCCCCTTCAGATACTCGAAGGTCTCCCTGGAGCTTTCTCTTCTCCAGGCTGAACAACTCTTTTGACAATCCTGTGGTCAGCTGGAGTCAGCTGTGTCCCCTCCCAGCTTCTTGTGCAGCCCCAGCCTACTTGCTGGTGGGGTGGTGTGAGGAGCAGAAAAGGCCTTGGCTCTGTGTAAGCACTGCTCAGCAATAGCTAAAACATCCCTGTGTTATCAACACTGTTTTCAGCACAAATCCAAAACATAGCCCCATACCAGATGCTATGAAGAAAATTAACTCTTTCACAGCCAAAACTAGCACAGGTATTAGCAAGAATGCAGCCAGCAGGTCGAGAGAATGACTCTTCATCTCTATTTTGCAGTTACAGTGTTGCATCTGTTCTACTGGGTTCAAGAATCATCAACAAACTGGAGCAAGTTCAACAGAAGGCCCCCAGACTGACTGGGGCTGGAGCTCTTGATCTGTGAGGAGAGGCTGAGGGACCTGGGCTGGTACAGCCTGGAGGAGAGGCAGCTTCAGGGGCAACATAATTGCTGCCTTCAACTGTCTAAAAGGTATTTGTAGAAAGGGTAGAGTTATATTCTTCTTGGAGCTACACAAAGAAGATCTCTTCCCCAATGGCATAAGAGGCAATGGACACAGGCTCTAACAACAGAAATTTCAACTACATATATTGAAAAACATGTTCAAAATGAAGATAGTTAAACACCAAAGCCACTTGCCTGGAGACAATGTGAAAGTTCCATCCTGAGAGATACTCAAAAGCTGACCAGACACGGCCTTAACCAACCTGACCTAGCTTAAAAGCTGGCCTGGCTTTGAGACCTTCAGAGCTCCTTCACAACCTGATTTTTCTTTACTTTCTATGGTTTTATGATTCATAGAATCCAAGAGAGAGAGTAGGCAACAGAAAACCTAAGTTCTTAATGTAATGCTCAAAACTTTCTTGAGAGAGGCAGTTTCTGGGGGGGAGAGAACCCTGGTGTCTGTTACCACACCTGATGGCAGAAGGGTCTATGCCTGAACCTCTCAAGTTTAATACCAGCCCCATATATTCAGAGATAATTCCTGTTCCTTGACTTTGAGTGATAGTCTTCTGTCTGCAAAAATCTCAGAATTGTGGATATTGTTTCTGCAAATAGCTATTAGGAAAAGTTTATGTATGTATGAGGGTGACTGACAGTTATGCCCACCTTATCAGATTGTAACGGGTCTGCATGGCAAGGTTTTTGTAGCGGGGGAGTTACAGGGGTGGTTTCTGTACGAAGCTGCTAGAAGTTTCCCCTATGTCGGATATAGCCAATGCCAGCCGGCTTTAAGACGAACCTGCCGCTGGCTGAGGCCGAGCCAATCAGCGACAGCATTTTTCGCCTCTGTGTTAACTTATTTAAGAGAGTGAAAAAGTTGTTGCGCAGCAGTAATTGCTGTGAGAATATGTGAGAGAAACATCCTGCAGACACCAAGGTCAGTGAAGAAGGAGGGGGAGGAGAAGCTCCAGGCACCAGAGCAGCGATTCCTCTGCAACCTGTGGTGAAGACCATGGTGAGGCAGGCTGTCCCCCTGCAGCCCACGGGCGGTGGAGCAGATGACTGCCTACACCCCATGGAGGGCCCCCACGCCAGAGTAGGTGGATACCTGAAGGAAGCTGTCACCCCGTGGGAAGCCTGCAGTGGAGCAGGCTCCTGGCAGGACCTGTGGCCCGTGGAGAGAGAGAAGCCCACGCTGGAGCAGGTTTGCTGCCAGAGACCCCATGAGGGGGGCTCACGCTGGAGCAGTCGGTTCCTGAAGGACTGCACCCCATGAAGGAGACCCACGCTGGAGCAGTTCATGAAGGACTGAACCCTTGGGAAGACTCACGTTGGAGAAGTCATGGAGGACTTTCTCCCATGAGGGGGACCCCACATTGGAGCAGGGGAAACGTGTGAGGAATCCTCCCCCTGAGGAGGAAGAAGCGGCAGAAAACAACAGTGTGATGAACTGACCCCAACCCCCATTCCCTGTTTTCCCCCTGTGCTGCTGGCTGGGAGGAGGGAGGAAAATCGGGATCAAGGTTACACCCAGGAAAGGAGGGAGGGGTGGGGGGAAGGTGTTTTAAGATTTGGTTTTATTTCTCATTACTCCTCTCTGAGTTAATTGGTAATAAATCACATTTCCTTTCAGTTGAGTCTGTTTTGCCCGTGACGGTAAATGCTGAGTGATCTCCCTGTCCTTATCTCAACCCCACAAGCCTGTTGTTATTTTTTTTCCTCTCCTCTCTCCTGTCCAGTTAAGGAGGGGGAGTGATAGAGTGACTTTGGTGGGCACCTGGCATTTTGGCCAGGGTCAACCCACCTCACAGATATAGGGATATGTTAAAATGCTTGCTCCGTTTTTATTGAAGAGATTTTCACAGCCCATTTCACAACGTTGTTTCTTTAAGTGATGAACTACAAACATCATGTCAAGTTTCTGGAAGAAGTTGCTCACACCTACCCCTCTGGGTTTGAAACAACTCCCAGAGAGAGTCACAGAAAATGAGTGGGGAAAGGAATTAATAAATACATAGCAACAACAATTGCTATGAATAAAAACCAAGGCGACAGGAGAAGTAACTATCATGTTTAATCCCTTCTAGCACCCTTTTTCTTGTAGACATTGTAGGAGAAGCTGTTTAAAACTGGTGGTTGGCATAAAGTTCTATTGAAAATATGATATAAACCTTATAGAGTATAGCTACTGTGGACACATTACGTTCTTTTCACTTTGCCTCAATTCAGTGGAATACAGTATGGACAACCTTAATGGGAAACTTAATTTCAAATAAAATCCATTGGTGATTTAATGCAAGAAGCTACTATCAATAAACACTTAAGACTAGGACACTAATATAAATTCTTTATTGGGATGTTGTCATTAAAAACAACTCTCCTTCCTATTTTAAAGCTGAATTACTGGAAAAAAATATTGAGGTAGGAAATGTTCCTGTTTTATGATGATTCTGAAGGTATAGAATTAGATTTTTCTGAGAGATTTACTGGTTTTAATTAGAATAAAAAGTGCAGACTGAAGTCATAGTTATAACAGAATATTAAATTTGCATTAATATTTTAATAGAGGCATCTGAAGAAGTCGTTTTGGCCAGAAGAACAGGTCATCTCTCTGAATATTTTATTTCAAAACCTGAACAGAACTAAAAAATATTGACTTAAAGTGTTAAGTATACCAGCCAGGTACCTCCTTGAAGAAATAGACTGGTGTGGGACAGCAGCAAGACTAAAGAAGCAATTTTTATCTTTTTATTAGACTGTTAGCAACAAATATATGGAATTCTAACTGAGTACCTGAAGTCAGGCCTCTCAGATAATTTCTTTTTGTAATGTAAATGAAAAATCAATGATTAATGTAGCATTTCCTGAATGGATACTAAGACTGCTTCATCTTTTTTACTAATCACTTGGGCATACACTGCAGTTTGCACTGAAAGGAAAATCAGATACGCATTTAGTGAGCCAAGAATACTGCCCTCTTCTAGTTAAAATTCATGCTCTGTGTGTATCCACTGCCTGTACCACGTTGTCAAGAGATGAGAACAATTCTGAGCTGCGCAGGTAGCCAAAGCATCCAGCCTCTTTCTCCTCTTGCCCATCATTACTTGTCCCACCTCTAAAAATGCAAGTTGTGGGTGAAATTCAGTCTGAGTATGAAAAATAATCAGAGGACTTTCATTTTTTGCTGCATGAATTGGTTTTCCGATCTCTATTTACATATCATAAACAACATAAATTCAACCACAGTTTTGTCCTTTTCTTTTTTTTTTTTTTTTTTTAAGTGTAGAGGGAATTTGAAGACCCTTCTAAAGAAGCCGATCACCAGGTACATGAGTGCAGCACAACCCAAAAGTACTACCTTGACCCCTGAAGCAATGTAAGTATGGCACTGTGACACTGGCAGTCAGAGGCAGCTGCCAACTTTCTCTCAGCCAGGCTGAGTGCTGGCTTAAGTATCTCTGCACTGTGCACTGTTACACAGCCATGCCCATCATCACATGTGACTGGAGCCGGGTTGTCACGCTTTCCTCCAAAGTTTGCGCCTCACTCCAGACACCCAAAGCCAATGAGGCTGCAGCTGTACGGCTCAGGACTACTGTTTTTTTTTTTTTTCTGTTGCCCTGTGAGGTATCCCATATACAACAAACTAGTTTTCTCCTTCCTGTCCCTGTATCAAGACCAATAATTGTATTCAGACAGAGCAGATCACAGGAAGGCATCTGGATGTGGTCTGGAGTTAGCAGGAGGAGAACTCCCTGCTCATTGGTTGTGGTTTCCAAATTCCAGTTCATCACTGAAAGGGGCAGTACCTAATTTCTAGATGGATTTGGTCTTAATTTCCAGAGATTAGTTTTTGTTCTTTAGGTTGCCGAGCTCTTCGGTACCCCTGGTTTTCTTCTCCCCAGAATGGTCATTGGCAACGTTTAAACTGTCTTGGCAAGTTTTATGACCTTGACAGACTTCTATAGTGTCTCCTAGTGCATCATTTCCACCACAACCTTTTGATATTTAACATACAGATTTAATTATCAGGAAACACAGACTCATAGAATTACTGAAGTTGAAAAGAATTTTAAGATCATTGAGTCCAACTGCAAATGATAGGTGAGAATATAAAATGAGAATTAAAGCAAGGCGTAAAGTTTAAAGCATCTTTGATTACATTCAGTCTTAAAAGCCTCAGGATTAGTGAGCATCTTAACTTTAAATACCTCTGTCCAGACAACATTCACATCAGTGTAATGCTTGGGCTGACAGAGGTCATGGGAGAGCGTGGCTTTCATCTAAGCATGTTTCCCACACCAAGAACCATCACTGTGTTTCTTCAAGTAGGGTTAGCTCCGAGCACTGCCCTCTGGCAAATGCCTACACTAAGTTGCAGGGCAGAACCACAAGTCCTGTGTTAGCAGAGACCGAGCAAACACCAGAACTGTGTAGCACTGGCTCTGCATCCCGGACCATCATCTTCACTGGCAAGAATGGCCAGCTGGCATGGACACGGCTTTTTGACTGAAATCTATCTGACTGCACAGTGCCATGTGGATGTGGAAGTGTGTTGAGCTGGGCTGGTGCTGGCTGGGCTGTCTCTGCATAGATGCTCCTGGGTTTAGGAGACGGTCCAAGAAGGAGCAGCTGTGCTCAGTCAAGAGTTCGGTTTGGAGTGCTCTTGACAAGTGGAAGTGTAAGTTGCTACAAGTAATCCATTATCATCCTTCACTTGTTTGGCTTCTTTCTGATTCTTCCTTGGGTGCGCTGCAAAAATCAAAGTTGTGTTTACACAGCTCTGTTCCTCCTTAGCAATCTCCTTATCCTTTTGGAAACTAACAAAGTGAGGCACAAATACTGCATGCTGCAGGCACATTTCTGGTAAATGTAACTTTGCCTATCCGTAAAACAAGCAGTATAACAAGTGGTAATTTCACCTTCAGCCTCTCTTTTTGAAAATAGTACTGGAAAGGCACACACATTCTGTATCAATTAAACAACTTATGGAAACCGTGAACCAACCCAGAAAAAAACAGCATTTACTGGGATCTGTGCTAACACCAGAAAAACTTACAGCTTATTTCTAATCAAGGCGTATTGAGCAGTGCCTGGAAAAGGATGGATGGGACAGATATGGTTGGTAAGGAGCCTCATGAACCACAGAAAAGATCAAGAAAAGTTTTCCCTTCTGAACCCTCTCCTCTGTTCAAAAGTTTGTGTCCATCACCCTAAGCCTTTTTCAGACCCAGATGGTTATGGCAGTTTTTCCACAAGTCATACCAAAGGCAAACACACAATCTTTTAATGAAATGGCTTAACAAGGAGTAGAAAAGTTCAAATCTTTCCTTTCACCTGGGAGGCAGAGATTGAAAATCGTATCTCATACTCCCCAGATCAGTGTCTTAGCTGTTGTCTAGCTTTTCTCTATTCCTTTTATCTCATAAAGCTTCAATTAGTCTGTTTGAAATGGGATGCAGTTAACAAAAGAGACTAGGATCTTCTTTCTCTGCCTAGATTGTCAGGGTGGCTCATAGTTTAGTGATCAGATGAGATATGGAGACTGAATTTTCTCAGAGAAAACAGGCAATAGTCTAGAGATTTCATGTGCTGGTTGACTTCTTTCATTACAGAGCTATTGAATAATAATAATAATAAAAGATAAGGTGCATTTTTGCATAGTTCCCAACCTGGCTGGAGAATTCCTCCAGTGAGATGTTCCACTACACCCTGATCAGATGTGAACACTGAATCTGTTTGCTTAAGTCTTCTTCAGAAGAGCAAATTTCTCACTAAGACATCTCCATATGGTCAGTGCTATAATATAGTAACGACCAAAACATCTCCCTAAAGGAAAGTCATTCATGAGAGTATTTTCGAAAAACATCCTGCTATCCTCATGCTATCGTCAGCTATTTTAGGTCTGATGTTTGTGAGAAAGGCTGAGGACCCTTTGCTTTCTGGCAGAACAGCTCTGGTTAATAAAAATAACATAATTTGGAACAGCAGACACAGATCAAGCAATAAATGGTATAAAAATAAACCAGATCACAAAACAAGAGAACAGGCTCATATTTGTCACCAAATCTGATTCTTGCCTCTTTTCCTTCACCAATGATGTGTACTTTACCCATTTTAAGTGGTTTTGCATTGCTGTTATATGTGATATCTAGAGACATCATGGGCAATATTTCGTGTTGCATAGTGGAATAAACAGCTCCCAAAACATATCAGAGAGACACCTCCTCTGTATAACATTTTCATGGCAAAATTAATTCTTGCAAAAATAAATTGTGAAAGGAACCTTACAGAAATTATTGTGAAATAGTGTGCTGTGAAAAATTAAATCTTGTTATATAATTTGTTAAACTATCTGCAAGGTTTTAAAAAAAATCAGTGATTTCTAGATGGAGAATCTGTAAGATTGGCCAAAAACACTTGATCAATGCCATAGCCATTTTTTTTGACTTTGGAAAAGTTATTTTCATCCCTCTTCTTGCAATTTGTTTAACTTATTATTGAAGGAGTAAATGCCATTCCTGTGTTATTCCCTCTACCTCGGAATTTTTAATGGTCTCAGGGGGAACAGGTTTGCTGTCAAGTAATGTATAGTTGTGCCAACACAAAAATATTTGGATATCACTCCTATAAAGTGTGAGAAATGAGACCAGAAAACTTTATACGTGATACCAAACTTCTTCCACTCAAATCACCAGACCAGTTAAACTACTAAAGTCTTGGTTCATATGAATGCAGACATTTGTGATACCTTTGTAACTATCAATAATGATAGGGTGGAGAACTTATTTCTAAAGGCCTCCAGATAATGATGGGAGACTTCAATCTATCCAGAAGCTACTAGACTTAGTTGTCTTGTAGTGCAAGCATTTAATCAAACACGAAGCAGCTCCTGAACCTCTTCAGCCTACACCATGGCCTGCTCATACAGCCCCAAAGAAGCTTTGATTTCATTGAGTGGGCTGACAGTCAGGAGTTACATACACATGGTTCACTTATTGCCGTGAGACAGGGTGGTGAGTAAACAGGCACAGCATGCGGCCATCTTGTTTTAATCTGCCTCTGTATGTGCAAACCACCACCCACAGCCACATAATGAAAGGGAAAAGAAGAAAAAAAAATTGCACTTTTAGAGTGAGATCCTTGTTATTTCCCACCTGGTACGACATGCCTAGCAGCATGCAAGACCTGATGGCAACAGCGGAGGAGGTAGCCCTCCATCACTCCTGCGCAACTTGCTGGTTGCTCTTACAGTGAGTTAAATGAGCATGCAGGCTGGATTATGTCTATTCTGGTATATCATGACATAAACTCACTGAAAAAAGCCATCAAGAGGCATTATTTAATAGAGGGATTGATCTAATGGAAGTAATTTTGCCTAAAATTGTGATTATTCATTTTTGTACTCACACTATGTGTACCAGCTCTGCAAGATGTGTCTTTGTTCAAAATCCCAGGCCTGTCCAGCCAGAGACATGCTCATCTTTTCTGCTGTGATTTATTTTTACTGCTTTGTGTCAATATTAAACAAGCTCCTTCACACTTTCAGAGCAAGTGAAGATATGATAAAGAGAACGGCAGTTTTTTCCTAATAAGCTGTCATTACCTAAATAACTGTAAATATTGTGCTATTGCTTTCATACAATTTAAGATACTGCAATATAGACATTATATTGCTATGTGATTTTTAAATCTTCCTCTAGCTTTTGTAAGGGTATCTGCCAGGTTACAGTTTACAAATTTTATTTACCATGAAGAAAGCAAATTCATTACACTTCACTGAAATCTTTAAATTAATGGAGTCACTTTTCTGAAACATTGCTAATTTACAAGTTATTTGTCTTTATTCATGAAGCCTGTGGATACCCAGGTAATTTTATTTTTCAAACCTTCAAAATCTGAAAATGAGTCATTTCATACACCCTCTTCTGTCTCATGTAACATCTATTAGCTTCTTAAGAGAATCATCCCGATAAGAATATCTCATTATAACACCCAGAATACATTTACTGCATTTGTTTATACCAGTGTTGTAGGAATTAAATTTTTGACGTCGGAATATGTGTCTAGTCTAAATATGACTAAGAAATAGCACACATTTACATAGCCACAAGATACGTAAGACATTTCCTCTTTGACATGAGAAATATGCCTGAGAAAAGAAGGACATGAAATACTAAATACAAACTTACAGACCCAGAAATTGATGGCTACATTACTGTTTTGAAAGAGTAAGTTAAGATAGCCAGCATGTGCTGACAGCTGCATGTCAGTACAAAATTAACATTAGGCCATGAAGATGATTGAAGGCTGGAGCACCTCCCCTATGAGGGCAGGCTCAGAGAGTTGGATTTGTTCAGCCTGGAGAAGGGAAGGCTCCAGGGAGACCATATAGTGGCCTTCTAGTACTTAAAGGGGGCCTACAGGAAAGATGGGGAGGGACTCTTGATCAGGGAGTGTAGTGATAGAACCAGGGGTAATGGTTTCAAACTGAAAGAGGGTAGATTTAGACTAGAGGTAAGGACTAAATTCTTTGCTGTGAGGGTAGTGAGACACTGGAACAGGTTGCCCAGAGAAGCTATGGATGCCCCCTCTTTGGAAGAGTTCAAGGCCAGGTTGGACGGGGCTTTGAGCAACCTGGTCTAGTGGAAGGTGTCCCTGACCATGGCACAGGGATCGAAACTAGCTGAGGTCTAAGGTCCCTTCCAACCCAAACTATTCTATGATTCTATTCCTTTTTTTTATTTATTTTTTTTTTTAAGAAAAAAGGCAAGACTAAGCTTTTTATTTTGCTCTCCGAGACCATTAATAATAGCAGCTGTTGTACGAGCTGGCTTCACAATACTTCTGTAGTTAGACCTCCCATTAGGGAATTCCAGCAGTCAAAGGGAAAGCAACGCACCTTCCGTCTACCTTCATGCACGTCCAGGGAGGGTAATCAAGTACAGCATTTCCAAAGTTGGAAAGTTTTTTTTTTTACTTTACAGGTTTTGCTTTGTCCTTTGAGAACTGGATACCTCTTCAGGTGAAAATAAAACAAAATTCACTTTACTGTGCCTGAGGGGTGGTGAAATATGGGAAAAGTCTGTTTAAGTTGAGTAGGAATCAGAAGCCTGAGCAGGACCTGGGCAGACCCTATCGGTTTAAAACATCAGGCACATGCCAGGGGTGAAAGTTGCAGTTATGTTCCTAAATAATATAGGCTAGAAACTGTTCTTTGCAGTGCAGCCAGATGATACTGAAACAACTAAGTTCCCTTCCTCTCCCTGATAGCCTGGCTACGTGGAGGCTGCCATCGCCAGCTCTATTCAGTGCTGCCTTGGGACAATGTAAGTTACCATGTCCGCACCAAAACCATGCCAGGAGCAATGCTTGCTGTCTAACATCACCTACTCCTTGCTGCTGTTTTACTAAAGCAGATTTATAGAGGCAGTCCTACAGACTCAAGCTACAGAACAGGTCTTAAGATCACATGATAAGGTAAATCCCACTGTCATAAATGAACATAACATCTTACTGGGAATTTTACTACATGATAGGATGGGTAAATGTCAAGTAACCAGAGTGGCTGTCAGACCTTTTTGTTTTACTTTCTTTTACTTTCTCTTTCAATTAAAATTCTTATCTCTTGACAAAAAATCACCAGTCCTGCCTAATATGCATAACAATCATTCAGCAAAAGAAGGATGGGGTTTGCCTGGAAAAGTTATTTCTGGCTTTGAACTGTTAGGATTTGGAAAAGGCTGGCTTGTTCAGAAGCTTAGGTTTTCCTTCTTTTCTTATTTCCTATCTCAGTCCACAATTGCAGTTGCTAGCAAAAGCTGCATCAATGATACTGCACCAAAAAAAGATCGACTTCCATTTTCTATTCCTTTTGTGGCTTATAAACAACGTGTTTCTTTTAAAGGTAGCTCATTTTCACTTGAGTTTCTTGAATTACATAAATTGCTTTCTTACAAATGAAACCACAGCACTATTGATCATGAAAGGTGGTGGTTTGTGTGAAGACCTGTATAAACCCAAAGGTTACATTTTGAGATGGCCAGGTTATGAATATTGTTTGGAGTCTGCTGTAAGCAATTTGGGTAAGTGCAGAAAACATCTCTACACACTTATTGGAGAAGTGATGCTGTGTGGCGTTCTGGAGAAGTGATGCTGTGTGGCGTTCTGAAGGGGTGTTGCTAGGAGAATGACACGTGAGAATTAGCTATTCTGAAAAGTATTGCAGATTATGAACTGGCAGCTTGTTTGGTACAATACAGTCTATATCAAAATTTCATAGAATTGAATTAGGTTCTGTTAATGGGTAGCAGAAAAAAAAGATTTTTTTTTTAAAATCAAAACATTTTATTCATTATTTTTGATGCTGCATTTTAAAAATGTGCTTAATTGAACCTAATTAAATGCAACTATGACAAATTCAAAAGATATTTCAGTTATTCCATGCACAGTTAGTTTTCAACCTGATCATTGTTTTCCAGGGGGCAGGGAGGAGAGAGAAGGTGTTTTATAAGAAAAACAGAAGAAATCTCGTTATGCTAAAGGATTTTTCTTTCTTTTGTTTCGCCATGGATTAAAAAAATATATAATTACAATACTAGCACTGATAATGAGCCTAAGTCTGTCACACATAGTCATGCTATTTTCCAGATTAATGAAGGAGAGCAACATCTGGTTCTTAATCGAGACATACCTTGTTTTGTTCCTGCAAATCTGTACTGAGTTTTGCCCTGATCTGTGACAAAAATAATTAAAAATCACATCCTGGGATATATTCCTGATATCACTTATTTTAAAGTTAGTGTAAACAAATCTTTAATTATTTTTATGTATGTATTTAGTACGTCCATGTACTTACTTATTTAAATCATAGAGTCATTATTAGAGACTCTTAAAAAAGAAAGAATTAGGATTTTCTGATGAAGAATGGAAGTTGCAGAATAAACCAAGAGGGTATCAGTAAATAAATTAGTATCTGGATAAACCTCTTGATTAAATGAATCTTGCTAACAGCACCAGATGCAAAAATGACAAAAGACTAATTGTCAGCATCAGTGATGCTAAGCAAATGTTTGGCTTACTGATTATAATGAACCACTGCTTTTAGTGGAAGTTTTGTGAAAATTGATTGGTTTTGAATTATTGTTCCATGGTGAAAATGCTGTTTCAGTGGCATGTTTTATATGCAATTATTTTGTCTATTAATATACAGCTCATTTGCCCTAGGAAAATGTCTGAGTTTTTTGTAGTTTGCAAGTCAATAAACAATATTGATTAGACTAATATTGGTGGGTTTTAATTTTAAAGCGCTACACACTAATTTGTCTCCATTAGTCATAATTTTTGATGCATGAACTTTCTTCTAATTGCTGCTGAATGTCATTTCCAACCTCACAGGGCTTTATAAATGACAACTGAAAAATCAGAAGCTCTTCAGCTAGTAAAAGTTGTGAAAAGTTCAAGACATAGCAGAGTCACAAAATTGTATATGACTAAATAGTCGTAACAAAAAAAATCCCCTCTAATAAATCCTAGCTGAGCTGTGTGAATATAATCAACAATCTCCCGTTGCTAACAATATTTACTTCAAAAGACCTTCCAAATATGTATCTTTGGCATGTCATGCATTTTAATACATGTAATTGGAACAGAAAAGAAAATACAAATAACTATCAAGAGATTTACTGGACATAGCTGTCATTTTCTTAACTAAAAAAAAAAAAAAAAAGAAAAAAATCAAAGCCATGAATATTTTCAATATTTAGAAAACAGCATGACTTTGGTTGCAGATTTTGTCCTGTCATCTGTGTAGTGGTGTGCAAATACCTAGGAGTACTCCTGAAGAGAAAGAGAGGGGAAGATTGCTCTTTTAGTCTCTCTGTGCTTCTGATATCTGTTTTGTCACATCTTAGTATATAAGGATTTTTTTTCTATGATGAAGTGACTACATCAGTGGACAAGGGAAGAGCCATGGATGTCATCTACTTGGATTTCTGTAAGGCCTTTGACATGTTCCCCCGTAACGTCCTTCTCTCTGTATTGGAGAGATATGGATTTGATGGGTGGATGAGCAATGGGTTGGATGGTCACATCCAGAGGGTAGTGGTCAATGGCTCAATTTCCTGATGGAGACTTGCAACAAGTGCTGTCCCTCAGTGGTTCGTACTGGGACCAGTGCTATTTAATACCTTCATCAATAACACAGTGGGTTTGAGTGCACCCTAAGCAAGTTTGCAGATGACACCAAGCTGAGTGGTGCAGCTGACATGCTGGAGGGACGGGATGCCATCTGGAGTGATCTGGACAAGCTTGAGAAGTGGGTCCATGGAAACCTCACAAAGTTCAACAAGGCCAAATGCAAGGTCAGGGCAATCCCCGGTATTGATACAGACTGGAGGATGAAGGCGTTGAGAGCAGCCCTACCAAGAAGGACTTTGGGGTACTGGTGGACGAAAAGCTGGACATGAGCCAGCAATGTGCACTCACAGCCGAGAAAGTATCAAGAGAAGCATGGCCAGCAGGTGGAGGGAGGTGATTCTCCCCCTCTACTCCACTCTGATGAGACCCCACCTGCAGTACTGCATCCAGCTCTGGAGTTCTCAGCACAAGAAAGACATAGACCTGTTAGAGTGGGTCCAGAGGAGGGCCATGAAGATGATCATGGTGCTGGGGAACCTCTCCTATGAGGACAGGCTGAGAGAGTTGAGGTTGTTCAGCGTGGAGAAAAGAAGGCTTCAGGGAGACCTTATTACAGCCTTTCAGTAATTAAAGGGGGCTTATAAGAAAGATGGGGACAAACTTTTTAGCAGGGCCTATTGTGATAGGACAAGGAATAACAGTTTTAAACTAAAAGAGGGTAGACTTAGACTAGATAGAAGAACTTTTTTACAATGAGGGTAGTGAGAGACTGGAACAGGTTGCCCAGAGAGGTGGTTGAAGCTCCATCCCTGGAAACATTCAAGTTCAGGCTGGATGGGGCTCTGAGCAACTTAATCTAGGTAAGGAGGTACCTACTCATTGCAGGGGGTTGGACTAGATGACCTTTAAGTTCCCTTCCAACCCAAACTATTATAGGATTCTATGTTTTTAAGTATATACTGCCAGGTGTTTCCTGGGTAAGGACTAGCTGCATGATCAGCAGGAGACTAAACTCTCTACAGACCCAGTCAAAGTGTAGCAGACTCATACCTGACACTTTGGCCTGAAGTATTTTTACACCTGAACCATGGTCACAAGTGGTTCTAGTTCTCCAACTTAAATTACCCCATTACGAACTGTCAAAGCTTAACTCCTCCTTTTGGACCTCTGGGATGAGAAAAAGGCTCCACCCAAGCATTTGTGAGGGACAGTCAATGAAAATGGCTGAGTCACAATAAAGAAGATGCAAAGATTAATGGCAGAAATCTGAAGCAACCTATTCTTCCAAAAATGTTTTTTTCTCATCTTCCTATATACATCCTTCCTAGAGGCAAGCTAGCTTTGATGGACTTATCTCAAGGTTTCACTTTGTACCTCAGCAACCCTCTCTTGGGTCATTTTGCTCAGTCTCAAAGGAGCCTGAAGGAGCCAGCAAAAGAGCTGTGTGCAAAGCGACTCTGCAAGCACTTTATGCACAAATTTATAGTGTAAAGTGTTGGCTACCACCCTCAAATGTTAAAAGTCTAAGCTTTAGTGAGCTCATCACCCTGAAGAGGCTTTGCTGGTCAGAAGGTGCAGGTCAGAAAGGAAAGAGCTGGCCTCTCCAACTGGATTGAATCCTCCATGCTGATAAGCTGTCATCTGATGACTCTACCTTTCTCCATTTTGGGTTTTATTCCTTTCTCTGTTGATATTTTCCCTCTTGAATCTGTCGGCTGCCAACAAACACCATCTCCCCTATCTCTGTCTGTAGTGTTCCACTTCTTATTTTGCATGGTTCTCTCTACATGCTTTCCTATGGCTGTTTTTCAGAGCTTAGTTACTTGCTCAGAAGTCTGGGACAAGTTTATACATTGGGGACATGTCAGAAATAGGCCTGAGTCATAGGAAGACAGACAGCTGAACCCATGTTGGGGGCAGTCACAGAGCAAGGGGATTATGTTTCTTTTTCAGTGTGTCAGGCTCATAGACGATTCAGAAGCTCTTCCTCTGCTGATCAAGATATCTAGCTTTATTGGCACGTGTCTTGCAGGAAGATTACATCTGTACTCTGTTTTTCTTTCTGAGTGCAACTGAAAATAAGTATTTATCTATAAAATTCATGGTGCAGTTTGGCCTTAACTATATAGCAGATGTCTAGGTAGGTGTCCTTCTGCTATCACCCTGACCCTAGAATTTGAGAAAACATCTCACAGTTGTACTACGCTCTTGTCTGGTTCGCTGTTTTCCAGTTTCTGATATATTTCAAGACAGTGCCGCAACCTTCACACTGACACGATGACCTTCTCATGTGACAGCTTTTACAGAGGCTTCCATGCAAATACATTAACCACATGTTGTTGAAATGTTTAGGTGGAAAAAAAATGACCCTGGAGAAATAGTGGCTGCTTGTTTTATAACCACGCGGGTGCTTGGGGTGGTATGTGTTTTCTCATTCAGAATCTAATCACAGCACTTCGTGTCAGTCATGGAAGACTGCTTGGGGTGGATTCAAAATCCACCTGCCCACCTACTCAGCATGTAATTTTGCTGTGTGCTGTGCATGGGAGTACAAAATAAACGAGTATTAGGTTAGCATTTTAATGACTCGGATCTCTAACAGGCACGGAATGCAAAGGAATTCCTCACTGCCTTTGCATGTGGTGTCCCGTATATGTTGAATGGAAACACTCTGGAGGTTGTGTGATGGCGGTCACCAAAATGTTCTTTCCTAATTGTGCAACTGAATGTGCTGAGGTAATTTCCCCAAAAGTATTTTTTAGGAGAAGTTGTTCGTTGTTATTTGGAAATGTAAAAGCTGAAGTATTATGCAAAATTGTTGATTTAGTGTCCACAGTATTCGCCATTCACAAAGGGGTCTGATGAAGAGTTTACTGACATGAATAGAAAGCATCAATATTACTAAGCTAATGACTACTTTGAGGCAATGGCTACTGACGACAACTGGAGGATTTCTGAAGCTGACGTCTGTTCTTGGCAGAAATCAATTTCTTGTATATCAATTATGGTAAATAAAAAATACTGAGTTCAGAAAATGGAGATGTTCTTAGCCTGACATGGTCCACACAACTGGAACATTTGATTTGATGAAGTAATACACAATAAAAGAAACTACCCTTCTGTGAATCAGTTGTTATTTTGTGTGCAGTTTCTACAATGCTAATCAATTGTTAAGAAATTAAATGGAAAATATTATGTTTTTTACAGAGTGACATCTTCATCAGTATGCAGGAAGAGACTTTCTGGAAATAATTAGTTATTTCTAGGTGAGTCTGAATCAAAGCCTAACTCCGAATATTACCAAAGTTTGGCTGAAGACACTGTGAATATTATCTTCTCTCCTCTCCTCTGGGAACAATCATGTCTGTCTTTGCATTTTGGAGCTGTCTTCTGTATCTTCAAATTAGTTTAATTAGCTCTTGCAAACTGAAGATAAAATGGCTTGCAGAGCTGTCTCATCAAGAGGCAATTTTGGTCAGTTTAGGTGATTGAGACCCTGTTAAACTCTCGCATTACTGCTCTTCTCAGAGGAAAAGATTTTTTTTTCCCCAGCAAAACCTTACAGAGAAGAAACAGTCTGGATATTAAGGGGGCAGGAGGAATTTTTTCAACTTCAACTTAGAGATAAAAGGATAAGGCTGTAAATCAAGGAAATGGATCCACATGAACTAGAATTAACAATGTCACTATATTGTTCATCATGATATCACCAATTTACTGAAAGAGTGTATGTGCAAACCAAAGAATAATAAATTAATTCCAGAAAAGCTTTGAATACAAGTGCTGGTCTTTCATCATCTGGAGCCTGAAGTGAAGTTCCCAGTCTCCCTGAGCTATCACATACAGAAAATTAGGGGCCTAAGAATGGATGTCAATATATTCTTTACAAAGCACTGGAAGAGCCCTATCTAGTTTGTATATGAGACTTTAGGATACTTTTTGATGTTAGCTTGATCCTTCTCTGCAGAGCATTTTTATTGCAGACTGTGCAGGATCTGGAATAAAAACCTTCAGTCAAATCTTTAGTCAGACTGTTATTTCACAGAACCTGGGCACAGAGAAATAACAGTCAGACAAATTTAGAGTAATTTAGATCTAGAAGCAGCAGATCTAGGTAGAGTACTCTGACTGAGCAGTTAAACTGTATTACGTAGTGTGTGCCATGCATGAAGATCTAGAACTAGTCAAAGCAAGTCTTAAGAAATATTAAACTAGACAGCTAACTTTAAGATGGCTAAAGTTCAGATGCAATTAATCCCAACTTGGATATCAACTCCAAAATGCAATCCTATCTTAGATACTAGATCCAAAATTACAGTCCTCAGTGCCAGCATCTACCTAAAGACACTGGGAACCTTCCGTTGCACCCAGAAGTTCCCTCAGCATCTCGAGGCTATGACTGCTCCCACCGAGCAGATGAGACACCCATTTGCAGGGTGTCCAGCTTTACACATCACCTGAAACTGATCCACATGAATGGTCTAGGGCAGTGCACAAGATTAAGTGCCAGGTACCATCCCTCATGTTACAGGATCTCTGCTTCAGAAATACTACAGTTCCACCACTAATCACAACAAAAATTATGACACTGAAAGAAAAACAGCTAACCATCAAAAGCATGCCACAGTTTCCCAGTCTGCTTACAGCTGTGTGAGGGTGGTTTTTATGGGAAATAAATGTCAGGTTTGCCTTTGCCAACTGAAGGCTGAAAAGCACTTGTCAGTGACAGAATATGCTCTGTATTATGTTCTCAGTATAATCAAAAAGTAGAAATGGAAAGTTAGTGCAGGAACTGTGTGCTGGCAGCTAGACATATTCATAGGAGAGAGGAAAGATGAAGATGTGGCCTCTTCTAGAAATCATCTACCTGGCAGTGCTACACCAGTGAAGCATGAAGAGGTTTTAAAATTTGAAACCCCTATAGTGGAGAATACTTGGCCTTCACCACAGTGTTTCAGAACAGGGCTTACATTTTATTTCACCAGCTAATGCGACTGCTGTATCACTGCAATTTCCCTTCCCCTGTCCACAGTACAGCTGCATTTAACTCCTGCTTCAAAGTGATTTAGCCATCAGCCAAGTCCTCTGATCCTTGGAGGTGATGGAGGAATGATCTTTGAGCTGTTTTGGTTTAATTTTGGGGCAGAGGGGATCCTGCTGAATACATCATGCCACTAATTCAGCGAAGAAACACGTGAATCGTCTGAGGGGGATTTGCTCTGAGCGTTGTCAAAGCATGGGATTAGACTCGCAGGCTTGCAGGACTCCGCTTACTTTGAATTTTGATTGTGTTTCATGTTCAGATGAAACATTGGAACAAAGGCGACTCATCTGAAGGAGCTGAAGGCTCATCTGCCTGGTTTGATCTTAGATTACACCACTGGGCTTAGTTAGTTTTCCTGTGCAACAGAAAACAGCCAAGTGCCACTCAGTGGCAACCCTTGGTCAGGAGGAGAGTTGTGGGCCTGTCCTGAATTTCAGTTTCTTTCTGTCCTAGGTATTTTGATACCTTTGGCAGCCTCGTCTTCTTAATGCCCTCATGTCTTCTTTCATCTTGTAAAAAGTGCTTTTGCTCACTCCCTCTCCCTTCCACCGATGCACAGCGTAGCCCACCCACCTCGTTCACCACTGTAGAGGCCTCCTGTGCATCCCCATCTGCCCCAACCCAGGGGACAGCCCCTGCCCACCCAGCCCCAGTTCTCCAGACCTTCTCCTCAGCCCACTGCCCCTGCATGCCTCCCATCTGCTTATGCATGCCCTTCAAATGGTCAGTGTCACTTAGAGCCCTCTACATGTCTGTCCTCCAGTTGCTCCATTTTCTAACCCTTACATCCTGCCTGACACCAAGAGATGGGACACCTTGTCATGTGGGGAGGAGGGTAGAGTTGTTGTGTGTGTGAAGCACCCCTCAGAGCCAGCCTCCACTTGGACTTCAGGCTGTGGGTGGCACATGCAGGAATTTCCTTCGTATATTGGTGGGCACGGGCACATCCGCCCCCACAGTGGGTACCCTGGCCCATGACCTTTCTGTAGCAAAAGTTAGACCCTGGCACACATGTACTCCAAGTGCATCAGGTCGTTGTCACACTGTCAGCTCCTCTAGCTCCTCTTGCTGAGGCTTTGGCTGCACATGTCTCCTCATCTCTTCCTCTGTCTGAGGCCTAACCAACACATTCTACCTTCTCATCCTGGCCCTGTCCATGCTGTCCATTCCCATGACCTGGAGGAGGAAGCTCAATGGGGAAGGGCAGTTCCTAATGATTTCTGCTCTCTCACCAGTCACGCCTCCAAGCAGTACTATGTCCCCAGCTCCATGAATGCCTCCCAGGACAAGTGGGTGCTCTCAGAAGGGTTCTGCTGAGTGTCACTCAGCAGCTCCTCTGCCACTCTTGTCTAAGCCCCTGACCCTCACACTCCTCTTTTTTCATTCATTGTTCCCTATGACCAGCTATCTGTCCTCCTTGCGCTTCATTTTTCATGGTTCTCACCCTCTCAGGCACAAGGCACAGCATCATCTACAGGACTGACACAGCTCTTTGGCCACTAGTGTTTATTATGCTCCAAATATCCATTTACTTTTCCTACTACTGAAAATATCCTTTTTTTTTTGGCATTTCTGCTTGTCATCACAGAAAAGGCTATGACAGTGCATTCAGGAAAAATACGAGAAATAATTTAATCCCAGAGTGAAATTCTGTAGCTGCAATAATAGACATTTTCTCCCAAACCAAGGCAAAATCCTTCACAAAAAATATGCACAAAAGTCCTTTGTCTGTGCATGCCTTTGGTTGGAACAACAGCATACACCTCTGTCTTTTGGATGAATGTTTCTTTTCATTTAATTTAATCAAAAAACATAACTGTTTTTAATGAAACACAACATTGCATACATTATGTTAAACAGTGACTTTACTGAGGTTACTTTAATCTGTAGTTTCTTAATAAGTACCAAAAAAATCTTTAGAGTCACATTATTTTAAAATGGAGGCTTCACACAGTTCAGAAAAAATTTTGTTGTTCCCACATCTCCTTTTCTTTCTTCTTTTTACAGTCTGATAGTCAAATATTTTAATTACTCACAAGGCAGAATACATGAAATTCATAATGTAATTTATGAATCTATTATGAAATAAAAGAAAAGAATTACATTTATTATTAGTTTGTATTTTAAAAATATTACCCCATATTTCATATCTAGTATGTTAAGTCTATAGCACCTTATAAACACTTCAAAGTTAAGGTTAAGCTATTGCTTTGTGCTTTGGTAATACTTCATGTCTAATAGCACTAGAACTTTCTAAAGTGTTACACTTAAACAGCTAGGAAAGTAAGAAAGTAAACCCCAAGAATTTCTGATCTTTTGGCCTATTCCCTTTCAGTGACAATTTTCATTTTGATGCACTAGGATTTCGTCTGAATTATGTCTCATTCTTCATGAAAATCTAATCTAGTCTGAGTTCCTGTACTCATGCACATCTTTTATCTCCCATTTTTGAACTTCCCATCATGATATTTTGCACAAATAGGGACTACAAAAATTTGACACAAAGCTTTAGTTTGAAGAGTGATTTTAAAGAATTCTGAAAGTAAAGTTGCAAAAACACAAGTGTGTCTTGAATCTTAACGCTGGCTTGGTTTTTATTTTTTAGTTTCTTTTTGCATGAATTAAGCGCAAGATGAGAATTTGACACAGATTATAGAGACCTGCTTAGCAGAAATTTGAAAGCCTATAGGTTTGCAGATGGTCCTGTCCCACATGTAAGCTCTTCCATATTCCTGAAAGATGCTCCATTAAAAATGACAGTCCATCCAGATAGGAGGTAGATGCCAAGAGCAGACAGCAGATCACTGCAGTAAAAGAATATGAACTGAAGCATAAAAACACAAAATAATTGTCTATGCAAGACAGTACCTGGATTTATGAGTCTGAGAAGAGGAGAGTTTGAAGAGAGCAGGGAAGAAAGGGAAGTATCTTAATGAGGAAGGGTTATCCACAAGACAGACCAGATAGATCTCTCGTGACGAGGACCGCAGGTACAGCTGCTGTGGGCAGATGATGGTGTTTGTCAGGATGGGGTGGAAGCCAATGACAGATCCAACTCACACAGCAGCAGCAATGAACATAGACATTCCAGGCAGCTTTTCACAAAGCCAGACACTAAAGCCCACAGTCCCTAAGTGATGAGCCAGATACTCTGGAGGGAGAGAAAGGCTGACCTCAGGCAGGACAATTGTTAATGTTTCTATTATTTTATTACAAAAGGAATTTCATGTGATTAAATTATATTGACAAGAACAGTTTAACCAAGGTTAAATTACCTTCATAATCTTACCTTTCTCACCTGTCTTTCAAACAACATTTTATTAAAATCAAACACTGAGAAGCTAATTTGTGTGTGATTCATGCAGATCCTTTCTTCTTTGCCTGATTTTTATTCCCAAACAGAAAGACAGAATACTGCTCATATTGATATAACTGGAAATACTGCCATTGATATCAGTAGGAGCAGCATCCAGCATAGCATGGGTGGGTTACTGCATTTCCATGGGATATTCGTTGTCACTATTCACTTCCAGTATCATGCAGGCCTATTACAGGAGCACAAAGTACCATATGACAATTATAGCATTAAAGATCAGTACATTACAATCACATCCAAATTGTCGGTCTTAGTGCAGAGCAGTGCTTAAAGGGAAAACTGCTCTGTTGCAGAGAAATGTTTAAAGAATAGAAGTAGCTGGATGATTTTATTGTACAATAATATTTGCAATATCTGATTTTTGATAGGAGACCATCAGGAACTGTCACCATGTTCACTCTAGTTAGGGCTTCATGTAGTTAAAATTCATATAATTCTTAGAAGCTACCATGTGAGTTCCATAAACTCACATGGCCACAATGCTTGTCTCTCAAAACACTTTCACAAAACAGCTGTACAGAGTCCATTTCAAGACATGGAAATGAATAGTTGTTTTGACAGCCAAGGCAGTGATGCTGAGATACTAAAAACTACTTTCTACATCATTAACCACAGCATTTCTCCCTTGCTAAAGTAGCTCGTAAAAAAGGGCAGGCTACTTTGTCATGACAGCTTCTCAACAGCTCATTTTGTAGGGTTTTTTAAACCTTAAAACCAAATATTTTTGTTTGCAGAATGGGCCAGGTATAATATTCGCCAAATTGGCATACTGTGATGAACAACCAGATTACTGAAGTTTATTGAATTTGAGATTAGGTATTCTAAGCTTCCAAAAACTTCAGCCAGGCCAAAATGTAACCATCTTTTCAAACACGGTCCTGGAATAACACCGCCTAGCAGCTGGCACAAACTACCAGCATACCTATTCTTGATAGGAGAGGTCAGTTTAACAGTCCTCACAGACTATTTACCTTCAGTGGGATCACTGAAATCATCGTGAATACTCATGAGAGCTTTCCAAGCAGCTGAATCAAACCCAGCGTGCTTCACGAAGAATGAAAATCAATCTCTCAATCTAAGGACTGAAGAGCAAAATGCCATTCTTTGGGCCTGTCACAATAGAGGGAGGATTGTTGAATGTGAAGAGCTTTATATTCAGACATGTTTTGAAGCACTGACTGCACTCAAAGTTTGGCCTTGTCTGCACAAAATTAAAAGCAGGCGTGACAGTAGACCACTGTCTTCCAGTCATTTTCCATCTGTATTATCACCTGTTTGCTTGAAGTGATTCTCAGCTCAAAAGATGTGTATTTGGCTTAGGAAAACCCTGGGACAGATATGTGCTCCAGGGTAAATCTGTGCATGCTTTGCCCTGTTTGTATGTGACCTGATCAGAATGACTTGCTCCATGAGCAGGCATTTGGACCTACAGTGGTACTCCAAGGGCAATGCAGGCTAAGAGGTGATCCACACCTTGTACATCTATAATAAGGATGGAGCAAGAGGAAAAAAAGTATTTTTGTAGCAGACCTTGGCTTGATATTTAAGTCCTTAGAGCTGTTTTTCTTTGGAGGAAGAGCCACACTTGTCTTTGGAGCTCAGCACTAGATAACAATAAAGACAGAAAAAATACAATAGGAACCAAAGGTCCGATATGCAAGATGCACAATGTGCTCAGCAAAACAATGTATTATGAAAGCACTAACATGAAACAAATGCATTTTGCTGTATTTATTAATATAAGGACTTGGTTGCCAGAAAGAGATCTCAGGGGATGATAAATAGGTTGTCTTTTTTTTTTTTTTTTATTATGTATGGTAAAGTTAGTATTTTAGGCTTAGAAGATGATCATAGGAGATCTGAATTCCATTAATTTCCTGACTATTGTAATGGTAAAAATAAACAGAATTTCCTACAGCAGGAAACCAACTTGACAGAAGGGTTGAATCCACTGGGATCTGAGAGTACTGATTAAGAAGATATTGCAAATGCTGTTTATCTACACCCTGGTTGAAAAAGAAACGGATAGAAAAGATTATTTGGTACCATTTGAAACATCTAAAGGTCCCATAAAGTTCTGTTGTTCTTAAGCAGTATAACATAAAATCTTACTGTTACAAGGAATTTGGTAGTTATTTCAGTGAAACATTTTACATCTGCAGAAATCCACAGTTTTCTCATGTGGAAGACATTTTTTTTCTTTTTAACAAAGATTTAGAAACACGTGAAATTTAAACAATTTTGCAGTTCAGAATTTTGATTAAGAACTTTCTATTTAGAATTACATGAGGAAAGACTGTAGATGTATAATTATAAGTTAATTATGGTAACATATTTTACATCTAGAAAAAATATTAATTCTCAAAACTGTTTAAAACAAAATGTCTAAGTTAAACTAAATTGTGTTTCTCAGGATTTTGAGTTATAAAAAATGTCAATATTAATTTACATACCTTTTGGAGGGGTCAAATAAATATAAATTATCAAGAATATACAGGCTAGAAAAGTATTTTCCACCCAGCTACACTCCTAGCAGCATTTCACAGAGCCTAAATGCCAGATCTCAACTCCAAGATTCATTTTTTTTAAAGACGAATCACTTATTTATAGTATTTTTAATGACGATAAGTATGCACTAAGCAGAAACAAGCAAACAAACAAAAGGACAAACTGAAGTGCTTACTTACAGCGTCAATATTTGGATATCCAGGGCAGAAAACTCATCCAGCCACGTGCTGATCCTCTGAATTCTGAAGCACAAACTGCTATAGTCTTTCAGTACAACTACTACAGCATTATCTGACTAAGCAAAGCTTACTGATAGGGGTATCATCTGAGACAACGTCTCAGTGGTGTGCTGTGTCCATGTGCGTTCTTGGCTGGGAGAAGGCGGTAGCTTGTGATCTTTGCATGGATGACTGACTGCAGAGGTGCCAGGGCTGGTGACTCACCTTGGAGTAGCCACACAAAATTCAAATTGTCAGAGTGCAACTGGATATATTTGAGAACAAATTATTTAGATTGTTCTTCAGAATTTTTATGCAAGTGGAAACCCATCAAGATTCAGGGAATCATTTAAATGTAAAAATATTACTAATGATTTCAACATGGAGTTGCAAGCCTCAACATGTTGTGAACAGTTTTGAGAGCTGTGAACCATCCCTCTTTCAATAAAAGATGAAGGGTGGGAATGTGAACATTTTCCTATTCCCTGCAACTGTAATCCATTCACAACCACAATGCTAGCAAGGTCATAGCTCCCTCAGCCTGGTCACGAATGTGTCCTGCCCTTTTCTACGATATAACTAGGCAAAGAATGGTCCCATTCCAAACATCTACAGAAAAGCAGAGCCAGAAGACTGAAGCAGTTGAGACACAGGGAAAGGCATAAAATAGTCTTTTCCTTTTGTTTCTAGACTATATGGATAGGTAAAATATTATAGGCAGATGGGAACCCTCCTGACTGGCAACTTTTTAAAATGCTGTTCGTATGAACAACAGGATAAACAGTTGCCTGATTATGTATGGTGCTCATTGCAAGCCTTCTTATTCAAAGGAAGCAGATTAATATCATGAAACATCTACCACTCAAATACAGATTATGATGCATGCTGCATATGCATTATGCATATCAGTGGTATGTCAGTGAAATATAGCAATCTAAACAGAAGTATGTATTCATTCAGCTCTGAGAAAAAAATAAAATTTATTGGCAATTACAAAGAGACCACATGACAAAATTGCGTGCATCTTTTTCACTTTTATCTTAAGTGATAGAGAAGCACAGTCTCAGTATATATTTGTTTTATTTGAATACATGGTTTAGCCAGACAAGCAATAATAAAGGACAATATGTCGTGATTTTTACACAGTAGCATGTGTGGATTTACCTGGAATATGTATTTCATTTGTTACTGAAGATTATTAAAATATCCTATACAGCTTTATATCAGAAAATAGTTTTTGAGTTTTACCTTTGAATTCAACAAAAATGATGTCTTTCTAATGGAGTCCCATAAGGAGGTAAAATATCCCATAACAGTCTTGGTTTAATTCCATAATTGTAAAGAAATTTTAATGTACCTCAACTGTAGTTTCACAAGTGCAAATCAGTTTGTCCATCTAGTTCTACAGCCTTCTCTAGCACCAATACCAGTAACTAAGTGCTGACTGATTACCCTCAGACATAGAAACTAGCTGTGGTGTAGAAAATGTTGTGCCATGAACAACGAGAGCACCTTCTGAAAGGTCCTTCAGAGTTTTCAGCTATATTCATCAACCAAGAGAGAAGTGTCCCACCTTTCAGGATACAGGGGATGATGGGATTTCCTTAACACAGTTAGTGTGGGACAAATCTTGCGGAAAAGGGCCAATTCTAGGAATGAAGCTTCACCTCTCTGCAAAAACATTTGATTAGGACCTGAAATTTCATGTCAGTGCAGCTGAAATTCATTTCTGGACAGAAACCTTTCTGTAATGTTAGGAGTAGGAAAGCAGATGCTTTGCAGAGTTGATAGGGTAAGAGTGTAACTTCAATTTTAGGTTTAAGAGGGTGGAAGAATAAAATTAATGGTACATTTATTTGACTTTTATCCACCTCTTACCTTCTTCTTACAGTTTTTTTTAATTCTTGAGTCTTCTTTTCAACTTTCAGTGCATCTCCTGTGAGGTCCTTGCACCTACATGTACCTCATTCCATGTCTTCATTCAGAGTAGCTCAACGTGTGACTCTTGCAGTCGGTACTTTCCAATAATATTCATCAAACTCTATAGACAGTACAGACTAAAACAAATTGCTTTCAGATTATCCTTGTTTCTCATTAAATTGTGAGTTGTATATTCTCTACCAGAAGTATTTGGGAACACTCTTTCCTTTCTCCTAGTATTTTGATTCTATTATTATGGCCAGCGTATGTCAACTTCCATTCATCCACTCTGTCCTCCAGGATAGTGAACTATAACAGATGACAGCATGTTCCTATCACAGCATTCTCTAAAGTGCTGATAAATCCCCCACAAAGAAAATATTCTTTCCAAAAGTCCTTGTGTTTCAGAGTAACTTCTAAAAGAACATTATTTCATTTCCACAGGAACTGAGAAGCGTTTTCTAGCCAATGCTACTGTGCTTTTCTACCTCTAATGATCTAAATAAGATATGGTATTGACTGGATTTTTAATATGGAAAGTTTGACTCAAGTTCCTTTATGGCAGAAACAAAGGTCAGATGACATTGAATGGATGAGTTGTTTGGGTGGGTCTAAATAGAAGCTGAAGTAGGAAGGAAAAAGATGAGGTTTAAGACAGCCCCAGTAATGCTTTCCCTTGTGACAACTGCAACAGCTCCCACCAGGGACTCTCCTTCTTCTAGCTCCCTGCCCTGAGGTATGCTAAGAACATAAGGCACCTCAGCTGGCCAGGTGCATTCCTTCCCACTCCTGCACTGGCATCCGTTCTTCTGCACCCTGCAGCTTGTGCAGAAAACTTGGAGCCTTTCTTCACTGCTGGGAGCCATAAGCATATCAACCCAGGATTGGGTGATCTGCCAACTGCGTTTTCCTTGGGGGTTACCTCCTCCTGTAATCCTATCTTTGGGGATAAAGTAGGGACAAATGTGTTTATTGAAAAAATAGAATTAAATACATTTTTGCATCTAACAGGGTAAAACAAATGTTTTAAAGATATTTCTTATTAGGGTCCGTGCCACCTGAACTCTTGTCTTGAAATAGTAATCAGTTTAAATACCACTTTGCAAAATTCGTCCCTTGTACATTCAGATAACAGGTATGCTTCCTCTAATGAGGAATATGTATATTTCAAGGTTGAGGATCAAATTACTCTAAATTCATGCTTATTTGAAATTGCTCAACAATTAATTAGGGCTTAAGGAAGCAGCTCAGATCTATTCTTGTACCTTGCATCCTAACTTTACTGGGACAACCCTGTCAAAGCTAGGCATAGCCTGAGCCTGTTAGCCTCACAGGTCACACAGTGTAAATAATGACTGGTGTAAGACAATGACCCTCGTCGTTTTCTGTCACTGCTTTCTCTGGCCGTCTTCTGCTGTCCTGACGTGATGACTGGACTTCCTAGATGGACCTGGACCTGACTTGTTACCTCACCTTGTCTGATTGTTGATGGACTGTGTCCCTACCACCACCCTGGTTCTGCCTGGGTGCTGTGGGATTGCCTTCTCAGGGTGTCTCTGCCTGCCTGTGCTGAGGTCACCCTCTCCTCCTGATTGATCCTTCTTCCTGGAGCAGCCTTGCTTTTGCTGCTCCCTGACATACACATCTGCTGTAAGCACCTGCCCCAAAAGTACCTGTTTCTTTCCACTGATTATTACTAGATTATGAGACACATATTTTAAATGTAGCTAGTCTACTGTAGACATGAGAAGGAATTCCATCTAAGGTAATAATTTACTACCATTTACCTCCTAGAAATTTCTGTGTGTGGTTTAATTAATACTAGTTCTCTGGAAATCTTTTCTATTTTTCCGTAATTTTCTTCAAATGCAGTTGTATATCCTTATATTCTCAGCTGGACAACTATGAGATTCCTAAGGTAAATCTGTTGGTTTCCAAACTGATGATCTTTGATATGATACATTGATTACTTCTCTCTTTTCTTTTTGTGGTTGTAGTCATGGCTCTGTCAAAAGGGCCTTGAGTGATATTGTGAGGCGTCTTCTTGTGCTTTCCCATAAAACCACTCTTCATCGATCTCCCCCTCCTATTCCAGAATTTGTTAGTGCTACAACAGAAAATTTGTCCTTTCCTAGCTTTCCTTTAAACACAGATTTCTCTTTTCTATACCCCTTTTTCTAGGAATAAATCTCCAGACATTTTGGGTTTTCTTCCTCTTCGCCATCTTCTGCTGATATCTCTAAACTTTTAATGCAGTTCTTGACCTTGAATACAGTTCGCTATGAATAAAGTGGGAGTAAAATTTTCTTCCTGGTGGAATTCTACCGGAGGAATTAATCAGAAATTCTTTCAAGGTTTTCAACAGAAAAAATCAAAAAACCTGATACTTCAAAAGTTGAAGTTTTTACTGGCAAATCCCACTTCAACATAATCAGTTACACTGGCAAAAAGAGAAGGAGGAAATACAGAAGCCATGCATAGGCTTATATGTTTATTTCAAAAAGGAGTTCAACAAGATCCATGCCTATAGAGACTGGAAGGAAATGGGAAGTAGTCCATAAGTGATTGTGTCATTTATTCCCCTGCTGAATCTCTCTACTCTCTTATCAGGAATACTGTTCTTTCCAAGGTTTATTCATAATCACTGACTATTTGGTTCTGTCCAGTTTTATCACGTTTGTTTAGGTAGTACATTGTGTAAGAATTACAGATACTGCATGGTCCCACAGTTTGTATCACATGTATTGTCATGGCTGACTTAACAGTTTCTTGTGCTTAAAATATGATGTTCCTTTTGAACTATAATAGTCCAAAATGAGCATATCTATAAGATCTGTATGATTAAGAATGTCTCAAACCCATTGTTGTTGTCACTAGTGTTTCTCCTATTTAGGGGCTTATGGGATTTGATGGAGGATGGGTGAGGCATCCTTCAGTATTTTAGATTCTATTATGAAATGTACAGCTGAAAGTAAGTATATTTTTATTTTAAGTACATGAAGCAGAAGACAAGATCAAATAATTGGATAGTGTATATATATATCAGTATCACTGCAGCTGAACATCTACTTGATCTTAAACACATATGCCGTGTTTAAAACACATTGTGATGCTACTGGATAGATTATTTGCTAATAACAAATCAAGTTCTGCTACCCTGAATGCTCATCCTCTGTATATAGGTGTCTTACACTGACTCATGGATCTTTCTGCCTCTGACATGCTTACAGTTAGCAAAATCTTCCCAGAAGGAGATTAGGCTATATAACACATCAGAATTCACACAGCAAGAAACAGTGGGAGTAAAGATAATTTTATACAGTTAGATTTAGTTGTAAATTGTAATGAGAGCTTAAGATATAACAAAAGACTTGGATTAATAGGAATGAGTTGTGTAAAAGAAGCTCTGATGATTTTGTTACTAGTGAAAACATTTGCAAACATGGGAATCACACAGCATACTGCAGAAGGAAGGTAATCAAAATTCCGTGATAACCCCAAAGGCAGTTCCTTTCAATAAGTTTACAGAGCATCACACTTCAAAATGTGTCATTTCTGTTTACAACAAATCATTGCTAGGTTGAAAATTTCAGGAAGCAGTAAATATTTATTTCACATTATGTAAGAGGGTACTTAGAAGATGGGAATTCATGGGATGATAAGGATGTAGGTAACCATATCCAAGAAAAAAACAAAACAAAACAAAACCCCCCCTAACAAACTCACAAATGTATTCCTGATTTTTTAAATTTATTTATTAATTTTTGTTTATTGATTTTTGGCTGTCAAATGTTACGGTATCATTCCAGGAAGATAGCAGGCTTTGACTATACAAGATGAGAGTAAGATGTTCTTTTAGCTGCCAGATGATAAGTTTAACTAAAAGCATTATCACAGAAACCAACGACACTTAACTTTTCATTACATTCCTGTCACTAATCTGCAACGTTCATGTGATTGCCAAGATAACAGAGACTAGAGCAAGAATAATTGGTATCTTTGCAGACAGACAACGAATACAAAAATTATGAGTAAGACTGGTGATGCTAAGCGAAATCAGCACCAGATGTTAATTAGCTATGTTATAATCCAGCATGTATTTAAAACGTGTCTTCTTTTAGAAGATCAAACAAAAATTGTAAAGGACAGATTTGTCTTGTAAAAGTTTTTGAGGTTGGTTTGACACAAATGGCTTCTTTGCTTAAAGTCACGCTTATATATACTATAGAAGTAATCTGATGATGACAACTTTGAACGCCTTAAGATTTGTTACAACTGAACTGCAAGTCCCCATCATTGGGGGAAGGTAAAGATGTGGTTATACATGGATGTCAGCTCATTTCTACCAGTACTACAATATGGCAGTCCAGAACATTACCTGCTGAGGAATAACACTTATCACCTTCTGTAATGGGTCTGCCTGAGATGCAGCCCTCACCGTGCTTTGCAGTGGTAGCTCGATAACACACCAGTGTTTTGACTACTGCTGAGCAGGGCTCACACAGCACAAAGGCTGCTTCCCCAACATTTCCCCAGCAGGCTGGGGGTGGGTAAAAACTTGGGAGGGGATGTAGCCAGGACAGCTGACCAAGACTGACCAAAGGGATATTCCATACCACACGACGTCTGCTCAGCAATATAAGCTGGGGAAAACAGGAAGAAGGGAGGGACATTCGTTTCACGTTTGTCATCCAGAGCAACCGCTATGCGTACCGGAGCCCTCCTTCCCAGGAAGTGGCTGGACATCGCCTGCTGATGGGAAGTAGAGAATCAGATCTTCTGTTTTGCTTTTGCTTCCGCGTGCGGCTTTTGCTTCATGAAACTGTCTTTATCTGACCCATGTGCCCATTGTTATATTTTCTCTCCGCTGTCCAGCTGAGGGGATGAGAGTGATAGAGTGGCTTTGGTGGGTACCTGGCATCTGGCCAGGGCCAAACCACCACACCTTCTCAAAGTTTATTTGTGAAAGTTTCTGACATTCAAAAAGAATGTGATGATCTCCAGAGGAGAGATATTTTTTGTGCAGACAGAAGGCAATAAATCATTTTACAATACTCAAAGTTGTTTAAAATTATTTTGTACACTCAAAATAACCAGTAGGCCATGTTAACCTTTAAGTTTCTCAAAGCAGGTGCTAAATCCCCTCTTATATTCTTCAGCATACAATGGGAGAACTGGTACAATCAATCCTTCTGTCTTTCTAATACAGAAAATACCTCCGTCTAACAGCTTAGAGTTATTCAGCTGCTGTTGTTATCTTCCAGGCAAACCAGAACTAGAGCCTTATAATACTAGAAGATGTGTTGTATTTACATATCCAGGTGTTGGCAGTGGGGGGCAGGGCTGCAGCAGTGGCGTCTGTGAGAAGACACTAGCTGCCCCCATGTTGGACATTACTAGTTCCAGGCATCTTCAAGACAGACCTGCTGCTGGCCAAAGCTGAGCCCATCAACCTCTGTGACAATATATTTAAGAAAGGGTAAAAATTATATGCAGCAGCTGTGAGCATGGGGAGTGAGAAAATGTGAGAACAACAACTCTGCAGGTCAGAGAAGAAGGAGGAGGAGGAGGTGCTCCAAGTGCCAGAACAGAGATTCTACCGCAGCCCACGTAGAAGACTATGATGATGCAGGTTGTCTCCCTGCTGCTCATGGAGGACAGCAGTGGAGCAGATATCCTCACTGCATCCCATGGAGGACCCTATGCTGCAGCAGGTGAATACACTGAAGGAAGCCACAGCCCATGGAGACGAGCCCACACAGGAGCAGGTTCCTGGCAGGAACTGTGACCTGTGGGGAACCCAAGCTGGAGGGGTCCATTTCTGAAGGACTGTACCCTATGGAAATGATCCATGCTGAAGCAGGTGTTGAAAAACTGCAGCCCGTGAGAGGAACACACATTGGAGCAGCTCATATTCAATACATTCATCAATGACCTAGATGAAGGGACAGAGTGTATCCTCAGCAAATTTGCTGACAATATGAAGCTGGGAGGAGTGGCAGATACAGCGGAAGGCTGTGCTGCCATTCAGCGAGTTGTGGACAGGCTGGAGAGCTGGGCGGAGAGGAACCAAATTAAGTTTAACAGGGGCAAGTGTAGGGTCATGCGCCTGGGGAGGAATAACCCCATACACCGGTATGGGTTGGGAGTCGACCTGCTTGAGAGTAGCTCTGCAGAGAGTGACCGGGGAGTTTTGATGGTTAACGGGATGACTATGAGCCAGCAATGTGCCCTTGTGACCAAAAAAGGCTGACATCCTGGATTGCATTAAGAAGAGTGTGGCCAGCAGGTTGAGGGAAGTTCTTCTTCCACTCTACTCTATCCTGTTAAGTGTCCAGGACACACCTGGAGTACTGTGTCCAGTTCTGGGCTCCCCAGTTCAAGGACATGGAGCTACTGGAGAAAGTCCAGCAGAGGGCTACGAAGATGAGGAGGACGCTGGAGCATCTCTCCTACGAGGAAAGGTTGAGAGACCTGGTGCTCTTTAGCCTGGAGAAGAGAAGACTGAGGGGGGACCTTATCAATGCTTATAAATATCTAAAGGGCCAGTGTCAAGAGGATGGGTCCAGGCTCTTCTCAGTGGTGCCCAGTGAGAGGAAAAGGGGCAATGGGCACAAACTGGAGCACAGGAAGTTCTACTTGAACATGAGGAGGAACTTCTCTATTCTGAGGGTGGCAGAGCACTGGAACAGGCTGCTCAGGGAGGTTGTGGAGTCTCCTTCCCTGGAGATATTCAAAACCCACCTGAAAGCATTCTTGTGTGACCTGCTGTAGGTGAATCTGCTTTGGTGGGGGAGTTGGACTAGATGATCTCCAGAGGTCCCTTCCAACTCCTGCCATTCTGTGATTCTGTGATTTGTGACTGTCTTCCATGGGAGGAACCCCATGCTGGAGCAGGGAAAGAATGAGAGGAGGAAGGAGCGGCAGAGACAACACAATATGAACTGACCACAACCCCTATTCTGTGTCACTCTGCACCCTCAGGGAGGACAAGTTAGAAGAGTTGGGAGTGAAGGAATGGAGTTGAGCCTGGGAAGAAGGGAAGGCAGGGGGAAGGTATTTTAAAATTTATTTTTATTTCTTACTATCCTACTCTGTTATTAATTGGCAATTAATTTAATTAACCTTTCCCATGTCAAGTCAGTTTAACCTGTGACAATAATTGGTGAGCAATCTCTCTGTCCTTATCTTGACAAGCTTTTTCATCTCATTTTCTCCCTCTGTCCTCCTGAGAAGGGAGAGTGAGAGAGCCTCTTGGTGAGCGCTTAGCAGCCAGCCAAGCTTAACACGCCACTGAAGGCAATTTAAATTATTTGTAAAATTGATAGAATATAAAAATATAAATGAAAGAGGTATCTCGAAGAAATGCTTGAGATTTAAATAATGTCAGATCATCAAGCTAGAAAATGAAGAATCTAAAAGCTTTGGCAGAGCAATATAATTTCCTTATTTTCCAAAATAAGTAGTTAGAGTCAAATGAAATATCCATCTATATTTGAACCATTTTTAACATTTGCTTATTGACTTAACTTTGAATCAACTTAGATTTTGGCCCAGTTTCGAATCTCTCCCACAGATTGACACTCTCTAAAGGTAAACAAAAGAGTAAACAATGATGCTGACAATTTCCTGCTAAGATTAATTTCAGTGACTCAGAACTTAATCAAGAAAAACTATTGAGATTAAAAACTGTCTGAATTCTCACTTATTCTTTTTACAGGATTGAGTTTTTCTAGAAAAACCATACTTCATAACTATCTGTATTGAGTCTGGCTGAGATGGAGTTAATTTTGTTAGTGGCTGGCCCAGCCTCAAACCGTGACATTCCTGTAGCAGCTCTCATCATGCTGTGCTTTGTGGTGGTAGCTACAAAGGTGTTGATAACACACGAGTGTTTTGGCTACTGCTGAGTCTCTCCAACATTCTCCCCTCACCAGCAGGCTGGAGGTGGGCAAGAACTTGGGAAAGGACATAGCCAGGACAGCTGACCCAAACTGACCAGAGGGATATTCTATACCATATGATGTCTGCTGAGCAATAAAAGTTAAGAGAAAGGAGGAGGAGTGAGGGGCATTCATTATTATGGTGTTTGTATTCCAGAGCAACCACTACATGTACTGAAGCCCTACTTCCTGCGAAATGGCTAGACATCTCCTGCTGATGGAAAGTAGAGAATAAATCTTTTGTTTTCCTTTGCTTCTGTGTATGGCCTTTGCTTTTGCTTCATTAAACTGCCTTTATCTTGACCCATGAGGTTATTTCCACCTTATTTTCTCCCTCTCATCCCCATCCTGCTGAGAAGGAGAGTGATAGAGTGGCTTGGTGGGCAAGAGACATCCAGCCAAAGTCAACACACCACACTATCATATATAATTTTAATGATTTTTACAGGCAGTATTAAATTACAGAGAATTAATAAAATAGTTGTATAAATCAAATGAACAATATATTCAGTTCATGCATTGTATTCTTGCTGTTATTAATGGGAATTACACATACATATCAAAAGAAACAAAGAGTGCAACCGACCAGTTCAACTTCAGTAAATTAAGTTCAAATCCCATCATAGGTACCTCTAGAGACTTACTCATTCTAGCATCCCAAATGATATTGAACAGTATAAGGAAGTCCTTGCCCATTAGAAGACAACAATTAGAAGTCTAGACAACAAGAATAAAACAGGTACTGAACTTTTAGATGAACAAAGATAGGTGCGATGAACCCTGAACTTAATTTTAAATCTTGAAGCTGTTTTCATCCTACTGCTAAAAGCAATATAAATGAAATGTGAGAATTTTTCTGCCTTCAAAATAGCACGCTATAGTAATATGTTCTGGTTTAACTTAGCCCTTTGAGTACAAAGCAGGATACTTGAAGTTTTGCTAAAACTGGGCAGAGAAGCAGCAAATTAAAACTCAAAAATATAGGAAGTTTTTTGTAATGTTTTTTAAATCATATCGAAATTGCTAAATCTGTTTCCTTCATTTACCTCTGACTGCAGATGGCAACAGAAAGCAATGAGAATCTTGTAGGCAGAGGAGAAAAATAACCTTCTTTTGAAAAACCTCAGCCAAAAATATAATTTGAGAAAGATGTACTTTTCACAGGGAAACAATGGGAGCAAGCATATATTAAAGTTAAGTAGATTCTAAAGGACAGATTTAATATATTACCACTTCCTGAACATGAATAGGCTCATGTGTAATTTTTTCTCAAACTTGACTGAACTTCTTTTAGAGAACTCTGTCTTGGGTGTTAATAAATGGCAATGAATCACGTCTATTTGTTTCCAAGCAACTCTGCTGCCCAGGATACAGATTCATTACGTTCTGTGTAAATGGGAACCCTGGTTTTCAAAATGCTTATTCTGGCTTTTCCTAGGAGAGAAGGCTAATGATACTAATACAAGCAGCTGATTAAAGGGCTTCAGTACTCCAAAATCTATTTTGATATTGAATACCTCTTTCATCTTTCTGAAAAATAAACACAGACTTTTAATGCAAGACACTAGAAAAGAAAAAGTAGGATCATTCACCTGAGCTGTCTGTGTAATTTAACTTAGTTGCTGATTTAGGTGGATGTTTCCTGGAGTGAACACTTTCCAAAAAATAAGCAGTTAACATAAGAATCCCTTTTTATTTGGCTTCATATTGTCAAGAAAAACAAAGCCATTTTAAAATTAAAAAAATTTAAAATTTTAAAATTAAAAAAATGGAAAAATAGCAGAACTGAAATTAACTCTTCCCAATGATTGCCAAATAGAAAATCAGGATTTCATTAATCACTGAATTCATACATCTGAAAGAATTATTCTTAAGGAATTGTCACCTGCTCAAGTGAGTCCAGAGGAGGGCCATGAAGATGATTAGGAGGCTGGAGCACCTTTCCTATGAGGGCAGGCTGAGAGAGTTGGGGTTGTTCAGCCTGGAGAAGAGAAGGCTTCAGGGAGACCTTCTAGAGGCCTTCTGGTACTTAAAGGGGGCCTACAGGAAAGGTGGGGAGGGACTCTTGATCAGGGAGGGCAGTGATAGGATAAGGGGTAACAGTTTTAAACCGAAAGAGGGGAGATTTAGATTAGATATTAGGATGAAATTCTTTACTGTGAGACTAGTGAGACACTGACACAGGTTGGCCAGAGAAGCTGTGGCTGCCCCCTCCCTGGCAGTGTTCACGGCCAGGTTGGATGGGGCTTTGAGCAACCTGGTGTAGTGGAAGGTGTCCCTGCCCATGGCAGGCGGGTTGGAACTAGATGATCTTTAAGGTCCCTTCCAACGCAAACCATTATATGGTTCCAGGATTCAATGATTCTATTATTCTAAGTCACTATCGTGATAACAAAGTCGATTTGGTTTACTGGTTTTCTAAACCTGTTCAAAAACCCATTGAAAGTGATTGGAAGTTTTAAATCAGACTCAGAAAGAAAAAGACTAAGCAGATGCTCTGGCTCTGGGGGTATTGCTCAGCACCCTGAGGGGTGGGACCTCATCACTGTGGGAATTACACTGTTTTGGAACATATTGGGCATTACAGTGTGGGACCAAAGGACTAGAGCAGCAGAAGCTGAAACACCATAATCCCTACATTTCACAGTCCTCCTACTGAAAATGTTCCCAGAACCTGTGACGATCTTACAAGGGAGACTGGCTGCACAGAAACAACCTGACTCCTCACCCTTCCAGGCTTATATCCTAAAGATGACATTTTTTTTCAGCATCAGGATGGGAAAAAGTAGAGCTGAGGAGAGATGTGTTTGTTCACATCCAGCCTTGCATAACTCATATGCACAGATTTTAGCACTAAACATCACAGTCAGCTTTGCTGTGAAGAGAAAATCCAACCATAAATCTGTTTTGCTGAGTTTGTTTCTGCGGCAAGAATACCATGGCTCTTCTTCCAGTGATGGCCAACATGCTGATAAAGGCACATTTTCACTGGCTACCCAGCAGTGTTGCAGTGACTTCTCTGGTGTTGGTGTCTAGAGAGATTTAGCTCAGATAGCTGTAAAAACGCCTTGACCTGCAGGTGTGATACTTTTGCTTATCCTGGGTTTTTCTACTACAATAGCAATCCAAAATGAATCCCACAAAGCCATTGTCATAGCTCTTAAATGAAGATCTTCCCAACAGATCAAAAGGGAAGTATTTCAGGGCTTCTCATGAACAACATCTCAGTGAGACATAGCTAGAGTGGAAATTAAGTTAAATGATCTAGGGCAAGACCAGAATCAATTAGATTATTTCTCTGTTTCAAAGTGATTTCTTAGTATTTTGACTGTTGTGCACACAACAGAAGAAAATGTAACTTCAAACAGAAAACAGAGGTAAATCAGTAAGTAGTTCTTTGGCCATTTCAAAACAAGCTGGGTCTCTTGGGCTCCATCTCTAAGTAGATTCTTCTTTCAAATATGAAGCTCCATTTATCTCATTATAGGTTGAAAGATCGTAACATTAGACTGAAAAAAAAAAGACAAAATATAAACCTCAGTTGTAGTGAGACTCCATATAACATCATTACCTTGACAATAGTAACTAGATAAGAAGCACTGTGATAATCAATCCTTACTTTAAATGATTTTTTCCCTAAACTATCACTAAAATGCTGGTTATTTCTAATACTTTTCCATCTAGAGTTTCAGGTATCTGTAAACACACTCGAGCATGCACAGGAAAGCAGGTAGAAATCAGTTAAATAACCAGAAAGGTTACTTAGATTCCTCAACATTCCAGGTCAATAAATGTCTTCTCTATCAGGCTAGGAAACACTGTAATTACCTGTAGCTGCCAAAGGAGTATTTAAATCTTGTGATGAAATGAATTAGTATTTTTCAAGTGGTAAGACAAGCACCATTGTTATTTTGAGAATTGCTCAGCGTGAAACCACAAATTGTATAAAATTTGCAGTATTTTGAGACATTCTTTCTCATTTAAAAAATCTCACACTTACTAACTAAATCAATACTTTCCTAAGTTTTTCTGATGCTTGTAATTGTTCTTTCAGATTTATAAGATCACCTTTTATTCACTCTGATACAATGGACTGATTTGGGGAAAACAGTTATCTGTAACGCAGGAATGTTTGCTTTATGAAATTGCAATATCATTGATGGACTCAATATGCAGTGAGTCAGCCCTCGACTGAAAAAGAAGCTCGAGAAAAAAAGAAAAGAAATCATTATCATTGACAGCAGAGCTGTGCCAGGCCTTTTGGAACATTGGACAGGAACGCCTGAACTAACAAAAAAAATAAAAGGAAACAATTTCACCAATTTTGTCTGCAAAGACAAGTCAATATAAACTGAGAAAAATACAAAATGGAAAAGTCTGGATCAAGATGATAATAAAAAAAGGAGCTTGAGAGCAAAGTGGGAAACAAGTGCGCAAACTTTTTGAAACAGAAGAACTCTGTTGGATCATGGGACAAAGGTGAAAGCAAGCTGGTTGAAAGATAAGGTGATAAAAACCTCAACTTTCAGGTGAGTTGTCATGAGGGAAGAGAGCTAAAAGAAATGGTTTAGAAACCTGGATGGACACTAGCAGCACAGGCCAGGAGGAGAGTCCACAACAATAAAGCAAGCAGTAGGTGCTGACATGTGAATTTGCTTGTATGTCTTTATTTAACCATGTATATCCCATAAAACTGAAGCTCTGAGAAAAGCTGGATTTAAGCTATGAGGAAGACTGAAGGAATCAGTTTGAAGTTTAGTGCCTCAACAGTTCTGGTGATCCCCTTTTCAGTCTGTTGACTTTCACCCAAATCGCGGATCTGTAAACAAGTAGGATTATCCTACATAACACTGTACTTCTAAAATTGGGTGTCCTAGGCTAAGACAGCCGTATAGATTCTGGGCAGTCACCAATATATAGAGACAGGCATCTCTTGAACAAAACTCAGCCCCTCTAAATGGTCCTCTGGGTTAGGATGTGATGAGTTGTCTTCTGGAATTGTTTATCTCTTGCCATTAACTACAGAAGGCTAGCAGCCAGATACGGTTAGATACCTACCCATTGAACAAGTTAATATAGGTGAGATGAATCCTAAACTGAAAGGCAGTATTTGAAAAAGCAACAGTTCCCTATCTGTGACCCAAAGCACTCCATGGCCAACAGTCTGGTGAGCAATGACTGCATTACTTAAACTATAAACTATAAAATGTTATCACAATGGTAGCAATGTTTTCTTACTTGTCTTCTGACTATATTTCTCACACATGATTCTCCTTGCCTCTCTCTTCTCACTACTGAAAAATGTATTTGAATACAAGCAAAGTTTCTGCCATCTTTCAGTCTTCCAGAAATGATTTCACACAGAGAAATTCCCTACACAAGAACGGGCAAAATTACCTGAAGTGTGTGTTCATATTTGGAGTGGCAGAATGAGACCGGAGTCCTGGCATGAGTCCATCACATAATTAAGTAATGGTCCTGCCAAAACCAAATAGAAAATAACTTGAATATCAGAGACACAGACACTTGTTTGCATATCACATTTTACAGATATTGTTATCAGCTTAAAGGACACAGTAAACCGTTCTTTCACACACTGATCAGTTTTAAAGAATGCAGAATTGCTAAGGTCTCTACAGTGTGGACTCAGATTGTTATTAGTCCACAAAACTTTGCACCATTAATTAAACTTTAGCTTTAAAAAGCTGCTTTCTGATTGTCATAGAGTGAATCAGACGTCAAAGTGGTTTAAATTTTATTCAGAGTCAGAAGAATTAAGCCAGTGGGCATATGGAAAAATTATTGAATCCAATGTGCACATATGCAAAAGGTACCCAAAAGTCCCTGAAACCAAATCTCCCACACCTGATTTTTTTCTTCAATTTCTCAAGAATGTTTATGGAACTGAACCTTTTTGATCTTTACAGTTCTTCTCTCTCCTTGAAGTTAGTTCAGGGGAAGACCATTGTCCCCCATTTATAATTAGTCTCTGGTGTACCAAAGTCTGAATTAGCCTGTTCCAGCTCAAGGGAAGGAAAATGTAGAGGCAAAATATCTTACTTGTTAGATAGTCTTTATGTAAGAAAGTCAGCAAGTCGCACTTGATGTTTCTTTCTGGACTGCTGCCTTTTCCCTGGGGAGACATGAAACAGGACAGTGACTTAAACAGATGGTTGTTGCCTCTGAATTATTTAACAGCTAAATCAATGAGAAGCTTCTGCTGCCATGAGAGGAAAGAGTGTGCTAGAAGCATTCCTCCTCCTCCTCCTTCTCCTCCTCCTTCTCCTGTTAGAAGTGGCCAGGAAGAGAGTCTGCTATTGGCAGCATCAAAGCCTGCAGGGGTGGAAGTGGAGAATGCAAAAGTAACCTGGATTCTAGGGCTACCAAGGAGAGCTGCCCTTACATAACAAACATGTTTTTCTTCTTCAAGTCTACGATCCATTGGAAAGCCTAAATATCTTCCCACTGTGGCATGATGGAACGCTCCTTGCTGTCAGTGCCATCAGACTTGTAAAAGCCTGGTCTTTCCTTGACAAATAGAATCTTCATGCAAACTTCATGCTCAGCAAGTCCAAGTTCTGCAACCTCAAATTTCCAACCTTCTGATTTTGAAAACAATCGCGAAGCCTTGATCAAAGAGAGTCAGAGAGACGGCAGCTTCCCCTCGGTCCTCCAAACGAGTTTTATTGATCGAAGCCGTGAATCAGAGGCGATAGCGCCGATCGCGGCCGGTAGCGGAGGAAAAAGCCCCTCTGCAGGAGCGGATCCCGCCGCACAGCTGGCCAGCTGCGGCCCGGCGGGGCGGCGCGGGCAGAGCCGGGGGCGCCGCCGCTGTCCGTGGTGCTGCAGCGCCCGGGCCCTCCCGAGACCGCCCCCGGCTCCGGCGGCCCCAGCTCGGCGCCCGCGGCACAGACCCTCGGCCGCCCCGGGCAGCCTGCGCCGGGGTGAAGGGCACAGGGCGAGGCAGGCAGGCATCTTTCGCCCAGCTTCTAATCGCAATTTAGGGATGCCAGTTGTCAGCCTTAAAGGACACTCTAAGTCGTTCTTTTGCACAGTGGTCAGTTTTAAAGAATTAGCTTGTAATCAATCCTCCTTCCTGTTTTTGTTTTAACCAAACCGCCCAAGCATCCGTCAGCCCTTGGACTGACCGCTGAACTAAGGTAGCTGTGTACAGTGGTATGTACTGAATAGGCCACAGGGAAAGAGAAAAGAAAAGAAGGAAGGAAGGAAGGAAGGAAGGAAGGAAGGAAGGAAGGAAGGAAGGAAGGAAGGAAGGAAGGAAGGAAGGAAGGAAGGAAGGAAGGAAGGAAGGAAGGAAGGAAGGAAGGAAGGAAGGAAGGAAGGAAGGAAGGAAGGAAGGAAGGAAGGAAGGAAGGAAGGAAGGAAGGGAGGGAGGGAGGGAGGGAGGGAGGGAGGGAGGGAGGGAGGGAGGGAGGAAGGAAGGAAGGAAGGAAGGAAGGAAGGAAGGAAGGAAGGAAGGAAGGAAGGAAGGAAGGAAGGAAGGAAGGAAGGGAGGGAGGGAGGGAGGGAGGGAGGGAGGGAGGGAGGGAGGGAGGGAGGGAGGGAGGGAGGGAGGGAGGGAGGGAGGGAGGGAGGAAGGAAGGAAGGAAGGAAGGAAGGAAGGAAGGAAGGAAGGAAGGAAGGAAGGAAGGAAGGAAGGAAGGAAGGAAGGAAGGAAGGAAGGAAGGAAGGAAGGAAGGAAGGAAGGAAGGAAGGAAGGAAGGAAGGAAGGAAGGAAGGAAGGAAGGAAGGAAGGAAGGAAGGAAGGAAGGAAGGAAGGAAGGAAGGAAGGAAGGAAGGAAGGAAGGAAGGAAGGAAGGAAGGAAGGAAGGAAGGAAGGAAGGAAGGAAGGAAGGAAGGAAGGAAGGAAGGAAGGAAGGAAGGAAGGAAGGAAGGAAGGAAGGAAGGAAGGAAGGAAGGAAGGAAGGAAGGAAGGAAGGAAGGAAGGAAGGAAGGAAGGAAGGAAGGAAGGAAGGAAGGAAGGAAGGAAGGAAGGAAAGAAAGAGTGAGTCAAAAAACAATGGTTCTGCCACCTAGTGGAAGGGGGAGGGGGGAAAGGAAAATATGTATGCAACTGTCTGTGCTCTGAACTCAACCTCACACAGAGCTAAATTATGACCAATTCAGCAATATAATGCATCTGCAAATGTAGAAATGCATTTTAACATAAAGAAATGGCACTCTATGTATTCATGTCCATGAACAGGACCACCTTTAAAAGTTTGAAAGTTAAAACCATTTTATAAACTTTTAGTATCACTGGGTCTAGGGTAGGAAGAATGTCAAAACATCACATATGAGAAAAACTCAGCCTGCATTGTTACATTATCATACAGCTAAAAATTTTGAATTGTTGTTCAAAACTGATGTTCTGAATCAAACATGTATGGTGTAACTTTCTAGTAGTGCCCAGATAAAATGAAACAGAGGTCAAAACTTTTACCTGGCTAGGTAGTGGCAGCTTTTCCTTGTGGAATTTATTGCATTTATGTCAAACAGACATGTAGCAGTCTTATTTGCTGACATTCTGCAATCTTTTGGACCTTAAATCCTAGAACAAAATGAGACTTTAAAGTTGTGGGAAGAGCTTGTGCCAAATACTAGAATGAAAGCTGTTTGGAAGTAGAAGTGAACAGAGTAGAGACACTCAGTTTCCAAGTACAGAAAGCATAAGGACAAAAATCTGAGTATCATTCTATTATTAATTCTCCTGCCTGTGAATTAAGCCAGCCTACACAGTTATTCTTTTCTAACTGCAGAAAAATGAGGCTTTTTACCTTCTCACAGTAATGGTTTTTTATTTGTAATGAACAAATCAGTAACAACAGAAATCTGGTGTTAAGGAAAGAAAGCACCATAAACACAGATGAGTTTTTGGTACCCAGTTCCTTAATGCAATGAAAAAATTGCATAGCTTTATACATTTCAACAAGGTACAATGCTTCCTCTACACCAAAGTAATTAAGTACATTCTGAATCTCTGCAAACTGGCACACACTTAAATTGTTTGCAGAATAAGGATGTATTGATGTAGCTGCTTATAATAGCCAAATTTACACTGAGGAAAGGAATAAATCAGTACAAGGCAAAGGACTCATAAGTTCTCTGTAAAAAAGACTTCAGTTAGACAACACATGGAAATAAAGCATATGCAAACATAATCTACCAATTTTCTTAGCTATACATTTCCTTAACTTATTTTCATGTTATTTGTTAAAATAATCTGGCCATAAATCCAGATAATCTGCATTTCCAATTGAATCTAAAATTTATCATTAATGAAAGAACTTTGCTTCTCTCTATTATTCTTGCGTTATTGCAATGGTATGTAAATGATATTCATTAGATTGTAATGCTTTTCCCTGCAAATATGCCTAGGGCAGAGACTTCTTTGCCTTGTTTTGCCGTAGATTATTCTGTCAAATTTACAGGACTTCAACATACTTCATTGACTCTGAAAGAAAACTGTAAAACATACTAGCAGAAGTTCTGTACTAAATTTTTTCTGTGTTATATGACACAGATAAAACAAGCTGTTCTTGAAGTGCAGTAGTCTGCAACCCACTAGAAATGTGGACTGTCTTGAGGTTACCTAGGTATTACAAACAGAAGCCAAAAAGCCATGGTCTGGTAAACAGCATTCCTCAGAAACACAATCTCAAGTGTTCTTTGGGGGTATTGCAGCTGAAAATGTAACTACTAGGTAGGAGATATTAAGTTCTTGTTGTACAGGCACTAGGAAAGCTACTTACTTTATTTCCCAGTTTTGTTTAATATTCACTTAAAAGACCAAATTTAATTATGTAGATTCAGGCCTTAATTGTGAAAGACTGTAGAGAGCCTTACTGCTGTCTAGCTGGAATCTCCACCAACTACGAAAGAGGTAGGCTTGCATATCTGTAGGTGTGGGTGTACGCACATGTGTTTAATGATGGGCTTGAAGTTCTTGCAAATAGGAAGTTTTACCTTAGAAATAAAACAAAATAAAGTCAAGGCAATGAAAACTGATGTGATCTTTTCTTTTGCCCCCTCATCTTAAATATAATCATTTTTAAGTCTGACCCGTGATTTTTGAACAGGGATAGTCTCTGCAGATTAGTAGAAAACATCCATACCAAGAAACAGACATTTTTCATGTTCTAAACACTATGAAATCAGCAAGGTCTGCATTTACTGGAAGAAGCAATAATTTCAATTTTAAGGTATCATTTTCAAGTAGAAGAATGGCAAACATAAGCCCAGGAGTACAGATGGCCAAGAATGTTGTGATTCCCTCCAAGGGTCTGACATGAATCATTCTGTTGTACCACTGATGGACTGACAGCCATCGTCACTCACAGCTTTCATTCTATTTTAAGTAAGTCAGAATAGAGAAGCAAAATTTCAGGGTTCATTGAAAGCAATGAATTTTTTTGTGTGTGCCAATATAGTAAACATCCTAATATAGTAAACTTTATTAAAAAAAAAAAAAAAAGTATTTTCCTAGTAACATTTATAAAAGTGAAAATATAGTGGACTGCTAATTATCCACTCCACCAAAGAAAATATGTTTAGCAACCTGAAAAAACTGTGGTGTTTATATGAAACATGTACAAGTTCAGCATGGCTGGGACTGTTGCAAGCAAAAGTAGGACAATTACATAGAAAGAGAACTAATTTTAGACTATGATCTGCCAGACTTACTCATGTCTCCAGTAGGACAGCTGCCAATACTTTGACATTGTGACAAACATAATCAAGGAAAAACCGCACACACATTCCATCATCCTTTCTCCCACCAGCATGGGTGGGTACAGTAAGGCTAAGGGCTTAGGAGGTGAACATCTGGAGTACGTTCACACACATATTTATGAATGACCCTGCGGACGATTTTTTTTGTATAGTCCACATACACATGCAAACACACATGCGAAAACAAACCAATATTGACATCCAAGATATATACTGGCTCTTTTCCAAAGAGCAAATGGATGAAAACAAGCCCTAATCAGGGCTTCTACATTTCTATTTTAATCACCAGATATGCATGTCACCTTCACATACATAGACATATATACACATCATATATATATATATATATATATACACACGCACATATGTATGCATTTATGTGAAGTGATCAAAGTTATATGGGGAAAGACACACATACACTTGATTCCGAACATAGTATCACTTTCCAATAGAAAACTATCTTATGACTCTGCAATGAAAAAGGTAACCTGCTATCAGTTAATAATATTACCACCCTCATAGACCAATATAAAATGTGAAGATTTTACCATCATTGTCTCTTTTAAAAACATTTTAAATGCTCTCATTCTGTCAAATACATTTCTTTCATGGCTGAAACTAGTTTTCATGAAAATAGCCTGGTGCTTTATGCTATTTCACATGACAGCACAAGCTCATCCTGTTTCATTTCATTTTCTCTTGCTAGGTGACCATGGTAGAGAAGGGCATTGTTCCCGGAGGGTGTCCAAAAGAGCCTCTTTCTCATCCTTGCTACAGCAATTTGCAGAGCCTTGGGGAAGATAACCATTCTGCTGCCCTTTGCAAAGGTTTCAGTGTGTTCTGCCGTCTGTAGAGGGAGAGTTCTCTGCAGTGCTCCAAACCTAGGTGACCTGAGGGAGGTCAGTCTTCCTTCTGGAAGCTCCTAATGGATATTTGTCACTCAAAGACAGAAGAACAATTTACAATGGAGAGAAGTGGCTCTTTGTACCATCTGCCTTTGTTATATAACTAGAGCATAAGCCTTTATTTTTAAGTAGCTTTTATTAGAATTTTACCTAATAAAAAGCTAGGTGCTAGAAAAATTCATTGCACTCTAAAAAACTTTGTGAGATTCTGGGTTTGCACAACACAGACAGTTTGACATTCAGAGATTGACACTCAGACAATATAACACTCAGCTGTCTCTAAATCAGGCAATGACAACTATGCAGAAGGTTTGTTTTGTGTTTATCACCTGGATCCATTCTTCGGTCTCCTCTATATCACTAGTTAACCACCTCATTAACATTAGATTGTCTTCACAAAAAAACAGGGAAGCATTATCATCATTGTTTTACAGACAGGAAACAGAAGTAAAGAAAATTGTAAGTAAGTGACATGCCCCAAGTTAGCGTGGAAAATCAAGGCAGGGCTATGTGCAGAAACCAGAGGAGCTGAGCCCTAGCTGAGCATCTCACCTGCCAGCCACTCATTCTCCATCTTAGAGTGATATTCCACTCTTTGGAAAGCTGAATACCCCAGCTTCCAAGGGGCTGTAACCAGCAGCTGGAAGTCACATCGAAGGGAACGAAAAAGTCCACAAACAAAAAGGCAAAGCAGGATCTGCACAGCAAGACTGTTCAAACCCAGAAAACAATTCTTCAGTTCACTGTCCCACGTTATAGCATCCTTGGGGCAATAAAACTGAAGCTTGCCAATTATCACCAATAAAAGTTGGTTCCCTCAGTTTCAGCAGTGAGAGGAAAGAATCGTTTGCAGTCCCATCTTAATTATTCATTTGGAAGGGACGCTATTAATGGCCCTTTTCTTCCTTGTGAAATGCATGTGGTGAGTCATACTCTTGGACCTATACTAAGTATAATAAAGAAAAACATTCTTTTTTCTGAAGTAAGGCACACACAGTTGTAAACATTTTATTTTTTTGAAAAACACTGAGCAAATAGTTCTGGCAAAGCAGAATAGAAGCTGGTTTCTAGTGTCATTACATAGAAAAGGATTTAAAAAAATCTCTAGTTTCTAATTATTTCATGCTGAGGCAATATAGGGGTGAAAAAATCTTTCTCTAAATATTTGCTCACATTTTGCTTTGGCGTGATTGCTATCGATATATATTTCTTTTATTCAAATATTTCTGTGATCAAATCACACTGGCACAAGTGTTCATGGAAAACAGGTTTCAAAGTCACACACACAAGCATTCACAGGAACTCAATATTCTGTCCTCCCACGTGAAAATTTATTTTAGGAATGTTCATTTATCAATAAAATCAGAGCAAGGAAATAGCATCACATGATTTATCTGACCTATCACTACCAGGCAATACAACTAGAATATCAAATATTCTGAGAACTGGTCACAGGCAAGCCACAGATTAAAAATTCTAATCACAAATGCGTTGATTTAGTAATTTCGAATAACAAAGAAATCCCAAACCACGTGATCTGCTTGCAAATATCACTTCAGTAACAAAGCAGCACGTTGGTTCTGTGAACTATTCATCCAAACCTCATAAATATGTTTTTTGTAACAGCAGGGTATGCTAATCCATAACTTCTCCTAATAACCTGAATTAAATTTGAACTTTAAATAAAAATTTTAAGAGGTATTTTGCCCTTTTTATGTTTTTGTGACCAGCAAAATTTCAAAGGGCCTTCTTCTGCATTTTAAATTTAGAAGTACCATCAAGTCTAGGCTTGATTTTGTTCAAAAGCTTGATGAGGTTCTCAAGAGTGTAGTTGAAATGTTTCCTTACATTGATTGAAGTGGAATGAGAAAAGATGCTAAATCTTTTAAACACATTCCCTTTGAGTGTTTATTTGCTGGAGTTCAGTATAAGAGAAATGCTAAAGCAAGATATGTGGTGGCAAAGCTATATGGCTTATGAGAGAAACTCTCAAAGTGTACTGTCTACCTCCTTTTTCCTTTCCTTTGACTGAGAGACCTGGGGCTGTTTAGCCTGGAGAAGAAAAGACTGAGAGGGGACCTTATCAATGCTTATAAATATCTAAAGGGCAGATCAAGAGGATGAGACCAGACTATTTTCAGTGGAGCCCGGTGACAGGGCAAGGAACAACAGGCACAAACTGGAGCATAGGAAGTTCTGCCTCAACATGAGGAAAAACTACTTTAATTGCCATCCTGTGTGACCTACTCTGGGTGAACCTGTTTTAGCAGGGGGGTTGGACTAGATGATCTCCAGAGGTCCCTTCCAACCCCTACCACCCTGTGATTCTGCAATTCTCATCTCTTCACTGAGCGTGAACCAGCTACATGAAGACTAAGAACTGAGTACCAGCATGTGACCTGAAATGCATGCACTCCCTGGATGTGGTCCATGTGTGTATCAAGCTGTGTCACCTGACAGCTATGGGATTTCCACCTAAAGCTGCATACATGTGCACATACTAGAGCTTTGGTTGTGATGTCTCCTTGTATGACCTGTTGCGTGCGTGCGTGCATGTGTGTGTGTGTGTACATGTGTGCAGGACCAGGGTCATGAATCCATATAGAGAATCATATATAGAATGCTTGCATTTTGCTGGTATGTTGTCCAGTCATGTCCAGTAAGGTAGCAGCGGTCATGAGGTCCTTGGGAAAAACTGGCACCAGAGATTTGTCTGCTAGGTTTTTGAGACCTTAGTCTGACTGTCTCAGAGAGATCTCTGAGAAATAAAGCACAGAATTAATTTTTTTTTCTTTTTTTTTTGCTGGCAGTCTCCAGTTTGAAGTGTATAGACTGTGCTTGGTAACCCCAGACAAGGAGGAGGGAAATTACAGTTTTAGCAGGTAATCACACCATATACTCCACCATAAAACCCTTTGACTCCACAATATTTATTAGAAATTTAAAAAAATTGAAAATAATCTGAAAAAAAAATTCCTTGAGTTTTATAGACCTCCTCACCTCAGTACCTTTCTGGACAGTTTATTCCAATCCATTATTGAAAAGCTTGTAATTTAGCTTAATTGTTTCTTTCTCTTTTCTAGTGTTTACCCATATATGTTCATTTCAGAGAGCAGTGAAATTCCCTCTCAGCCAGGAAACTCCACAACTGAGAGACCGTCTAAGTTTTGGATCAAGATGAAGCTCTGGTAGCGTGGGACACTCACTCACAGTGTTTAGCCATTAGAAGGTTGCTATGGTGACAGAGTAATTTCAAGGTAGGGTTTGAGAATTACCTAGAAGATATTCAGCTTTGGCTTATCTTTTCAGGTAAAAGCCTGCTGACAGCTGTTCACTCTGATTCCTCCTAAATAGTAAAAAAAAATAAATCATCATGTTAAAGTGCCGACATAATTATGTGAGATTCCAAATTGCTACTGAAAGCTCTCTGAAATCACCATATCCTTTCTTTTTGCAATCTTCTTTTAAAACCGAACAAGTATTTTCTAATTCCCCCCATCTCCTCATCCACAGAAAGGTGTTTGCACATGAGAATTTAAATCTTTATGCCTAGTTTGTGTTTTAATCTGTCACAGTTTTTAGAATGCTTTGGGATCTTTTCCAAAGCGAAGGTGCTTTGCTAATGCAAAAAAAATAATTATAAAATCAAAGCTGAAATTACAGGGAATCATGATAGTACTGCTGTAAAAAGGATCTGGCAGTAATTTAATACAATATTCTCTGCCTGTGAGGAGGAGAAGACAGTACTTCATGTCAAAATATCTTATTCAGATATCTTTCATAGACAGAAAGCACAACAAAAATACTCAGAGCTAGCCTAAATCACTCATCCTTAGTTATATACGTACGCATTATAATAAAAATTTTAGTGTAAAAAGATAGCCACTATTTATTTATGACATATTTGGATCTGTTTTCAGGACACAGTATGCCAGCCAGAAGAGGGAAAACAGTTTATCAGCCTTGATGTGCAATGTTGTGCTGACAATGCTGAGGGCACTGGTGACAAACTGAGGCAAAGGATATGCCTCCAAATTAGATCCATATTTTTTTCTTCACGAAGAGAAACCCTGTAATTTATCAGAGGGAAGAAGAAAGGATTCATGCAGCAAGGAGGTAAATTTTACTCTATCTTTTGAATTGCTTAACACTAACAATGGAAGGTACTAAAATTCAGCATTTTGGAATCCCCTTCTTAATATACTGTAGTGTTATTTTGATATAACTTTTCATTGTAATTCGTGTAACTCTGGAGGCAATGAAATAGTTGTTCTTCTTTTGAGGATCTATCATCAAAATTGAAGGGAAAGAGATGTGGAACATAAGGCTGTTGGCTGAGACGAACATTACCTGCGGTTCTCTAACTCCTTCAGTCATTCCCATTCCAAGATTCTAGAAGAAAGGAAGTGGCTTATTTTGTGTATGAAAATAGCTGGTGCTCTGTTGCACCTTCCTTAGGGCTAATGTCTGTTTGTTTCAAGATTTTGGGGTCCATGTCATTTCTAAAATTTGAACCAGGGAATGTGAGGAAGAGAAGAGAGAATTTTCACTAAGTATGGTGAATCCGAGTCCATCAGCCACCTGGGTGCACAAGAACTGCTATATTGTGTCAGATAAAAGAACCTTCTAGGCCCACATCCTTTTCCTGACATCAGCTAGGCACAGATACTTAGGAAAAGGCACTAAGGAAAGAGGGTCTTTTCCCAGTCTGCCCTTATTGTTATTAGAAATGAAGATTTTAATCTGAAGAAAATTTGGATTATTTTTGAATGTCCTAAGTGGATCTATCTTTCCAAAATATGATTAAAATTATTTCTAGCTCTTCACAATATCACATGATAAAGATCTATAGGAACTTTTTCCCCACGAGTGGGAATATGAAGTACTGTTGATTTTGTTCTTAACCTCAGTTTAGCCCTGGCTCTTTCTAGTCAGCTCTCAAAGGTAAAAGAGGTTTCAAGCAGATAAACAATGTGAATTCAGACCTCTGCTGAAAAAGATCCTGATGTATGAGACCCACTTGACACAAGGCCATGGGAAGGGCATTTCATCAGCAGTTGAATGGCACCTGAGCATAGCATGATACGCTCCAAATCATGGGATGGCCTTGATCACAGGTGTATCACAGCATGGGGCAAGGAATGGTTCTGCAGCACCTGACTTCAGGTGGGTAGGTGCTTTCTACTGGTACCTTGTCCTGGTTATAGCACAGCCTTATTCAATCACTCTCATTTGAGGCTCTCAGCAAAAGGGTCTGGCAGACAGGGACGTGCTGAATACACGTCTGGTCTATGGGGTCCTGAAGAGGGACAGAGACTAAGGAGCTTCATGGCAAACATGCTTGATCTATGCACTGTTACAGGGGCGTGTGAAAGTGGGTAAATCGTATTGTCTCACACTCAGCATGCAAGACTTGACAGCTTTGGGAATCTGCTAACAGAACACAGATGGAGTATAACCCTAACAGCTGCATGGAACCGGGGGCATCAGTCATATAGAAAAAAAAAAATATAGGTGCTAGACATAAATGTTTCTACTTACCTTTAAAATGATGGAGAGTTTCTGAATAAAGTTGCTTTCTATTCAGTTTGTTCTCTTCTTTCAGATCCCCTACAAAATCCCAGTACTGGGTTTTCTCTGGAATGTCCTTTTCTCAAACTATTTCTGCATATAGAAAGAGCTTTTGAATAGATACATATTATAGTGATAATGTAACTAAATATATCATCCACCCATACACTTGAAATCAACTTTCCTCTAAAGCTGGTCTTTTCTCCACAGTTCCTGCATCTAATTATCAGCAATTTCAGCTCAGGAAGGAAATGATATAACAATGAAGAGATTAATTATCTTAGCAGCAAAGAAAAAAAATCAAATTAGTAAACTGGGAATTTTAGATGGCAATTTGATCTTTGGGACATGTGGTACTCAGAGGAACAATGCACAAAAGAGAATTTATCTTGTGGAAAGACAATTGAATTCAGTATAACAAAATATCAGAAGCTTTTGTCACTGAACTGTCAGAGTAATCAATTTCTATCCCATACCTGACAATAGCAGTGTCTTGTATAAAATACGTTTAAGACAAAACAAGGAAAGTGAGAATACAGTGATATGAAAGAGAATGACGTCATTCTCTGAGGATACGGTCTGTTTGCTCTACAGAAATACTTCACCAGAGTCAAACATAATGATTTATTAACACAGAAGAAGTACCCCTGGCAGGCATAGCTAATATTTCAGTACTGCAGGCGATGGAATGTGACAGTTTCACTTGTTGCTCTGACCTTTATTTTTCTTTGAACCATAATTTCCTAGAACTTCCATTTATCAGGAGAACATGCAATTAGATCCTTTTAGATAAGCCACAATCATTTCTCACATCACTGTAACATTCATTTTTTTCTAAATGAGGCTTATTCTTCACAGTGCACACTTCAAAGCCGTTCAGAGTGGTTCAGTGAGAACAAAAAAGACCTTAGACAAGACACATTAAAAGATAACAATTAGTAAGCTGAGAATTTTAGACTAAAATTTTAGTTTTGAGCAATCCAGTATGTCAAGGGAAGACTGCATACCAAAAAAGCACAGACAAAACCATGGTGAGAGCAAATATTCATTTATATCTTTAAGTGAAAGAAGAAGCACCTGAGTGACAACTTCATTAAATTTAAATACATTGTCTCTAACTTGTGCTGTAAAAGCTTCAGGAGCAATTAATTTCCTTGCTACTGGTAGTGCTAATATATCATGGGATAAGAAACAAGAAAACTGAAAACAAAACAGGTAGGGCATGCTAATTAAGGCATCTGAAGAACTAAATCCTATTTTGATACTGTGTAGGGTTGTTTTTACCTTCTTCCTCTAAACTATTTTTATCATCTTTCTTCAAAATTACAACTTATTGGAAAACAGAGGTATTTTTTCTTGTCGGGTCTGAATAATATTTTAGTTTCTCATAGAGCTGGGTATGACTGTTTCATTGCTTCCATACAGTGATCTTCACATTTTCCTTTGCATCTCACAGTCAGAGAGGTGGCTGCTGAATTTTCTGCTATAGAAGGAGAGCAGCACATAACTGAATTTGCCAGAAATGCATTACTATAATTTTCTCACATGGCTTTTCTGGAATTTTATTTTGTGAGGACCTTAACTGGAATAGCCCAGCAGGTTCAGGTTCACTGCTGAATAATTCAATGTGAGCTGCATGTACCTATGTGCTGAGACCACAAAGCAGGCAGAGTTTTAAGCAAGACCTGCCTAAGCTTTTGCATTACACTAAGGACATGCTTCCCTTCTCCTCCCCTTAGACCCAGCTTGCTCTTCCTTACACATCTCAGGAGCCCTGTGCAAGCTTCCTGCTTTTGCCCATGACTCGTCTCCCATCCTTTCCCTGCAGTCCTTAAAAGGGGAACTTTCTCCCTTCTCAGCTGGCCAGAAGCACCCGAGGGTGGGAGTAAACCTCTCCCCTCCAAGAGGTTCCCACATCACAAGCCACATCACAAACATCACTTACAAACTGACAATGAGCAAAGCAAACACACCACATCAATGGCTACAGCATGTTAGAACTATTTGACAGAGCTATAATGAAAAGATAGCATCATTTATTTGCCTTCCCAGAAAATCTCCAATCTGAAGTGGTGATAACTCCCGTTTATCAAAACTGCACCCCAAACATCTCAAGAGCAAGACTCAGTTTGGCTAGCAAAAACCTGGCAGTGGGAGGCAGTGATGAAATTGTCTCATCAGTATTAAATATTTTATGAAGCCAAAAGAACTGAACTCACAAGAAAAATAAGCAGGTAAGATCCACACAGGCTAACTTTAGACTGGGGAGGCAGGTCGGTAAATTCCATCTGGAGTCACTGGAGAGAGATGCACTCCTCCGGCAGATGATTCAGAGCACTTACAGTTAGGCTGCTGCTCTGAATCACTCTCTGCAGGTATTTTTTCTTTATTCACAGGGAAGAGGAGCCTCAGAAAACCATCTCGTCTAAGTTAATACAAGTGCCAGTGCATTAAACACTCTGTCAAGTCTTTCAAAGCTGATAACTGATATGCACAAACACAGAATTAAGGTAAGATTTCTCAAATCACTAAAATTAACTACAAACTTCACTCTTATTTCCAAAAGTGTGTTTAAAAGCAGCAGAGATTTAATTCCTGAATCTCTGCTGGCCTTTTTAAAAATGTTGCTATATTGATGGTCCTCTGAAAAAAATATCGCCATGAAAAAAGAAGCCTTGTGATTTAACTTCACAGCAATGAATAAGTGCGTGTAGCCAAAGTGAGAGTAAGGTCTGGAACATTGAGGGAAATACTTAGAACAAATTTTTCCTACATTAAATTGGGTGACTACTAACTCAGTCTCTGCCACTACTGAGAGTTTACTTGCATCACATAAAAGCAAATACAGCGAGATCCCAAAAGTTAGCAGCTAGCCATAAGAATTCACAGGTTGAAACCGAAGTCTTGAATTGTTTCTGGAAATGAACTAAGTAAGCCATTATGTTTTGCACTTGCTTATTATTCTGAATATTTTTAAGTCATAGCTTCATGCACAGTAGATAGGATTATTTTCCAGAGACAGAAAAGACTGCTTTGGAAAACAAAAAAATATTTGCGCTGTGTTTCCACAGTACAGATTTAAAGATTAATTTGTGGCCATACTTAGTATCTGAGCAATACAATGTGCCCAGAGACCCAAAACATTCTCCAACAGCAGAGCAGGCACTAACAGTGTGGAAGTAGCTAGTAAATAGGTTTACCCAAATGATGGTGCTTCTTTGCTTCTGTCTCCATCAATTCTTGACTAACCTGCAACAGCTGTTTATTCAGACTTGAATTCTGATATGTGCTTTAAAACTTTGCTCTATTACACAAACCAATTTGAAAAAAAGTTGTGTAGCTTCATTGTAGACTAAAACCATAACCAGTATGTTTCCACAAGCCTTCCCAAGTGTCTGGTATTCACATTAAAAAAGATGCCCGTGGTAAAATAGTGAAGAGCTGAAGTCAGTGTTGCATATTTTAGAAATAAATTATCAGCACTGTTCATTGGGGAGAAAAATAAGGATGTTAGATGCTGCAAGGAGTTCTACACCAATAATACTTGCAGTGTTCACTTGTCTGATTTTCTATTAAAACTAAGGGTCCCTGCTCTCAGAAATATGCTTAATGGCAGTTCTGGAGAAGTAAGTAAAACTACAGTGTTAATTTCTTCCCCTGTTACAAACACCCAGGCAAACTTGGCTTTCAGATCACACTATATCATAATGCAATTCCCTCCTGAAGTTGTGTACTGTGGGCACTGCACAAGTTTCTAGCACAGGAACAGGGGAAATGAGGAACAGAGGAAATGAGGAATAGGATCTGGCAGAGAAAGCTGATAGAACTGGAGGAAAAAGGACCTCTGAAGTGGCCGTCTGGAAACTAACGTAACACTATCTCATTAAGATTCACGAATCCGTTTAACAAGATTAGACTTATTTCCCAGTCACATTTACTATATGTGCTCATATGCACCTAGTCTTATTTTAAACACCTAAACCCATGCTGTGGCATCACTCTCCAGCTGCCACCCAGCCTTCATTGACCACAGGAGAGTCTCTCAGTCTTTTCCAGAGAAAAAGACTTTTCCATCACATGGACTTTCCCTGCTTCCAGGCCTCAGCTGCAGTTTTGTGGCAGCAGCTGTTGGCACAATCCAGTGTAATCTCTATTTCATAGAATCACAGAACAGTAGGAGTTGGAAGGGACCTCTGGAGATCATCTGGTCCAACTCCTCCACCAAAGCAGATTAGCCTACAGCAGGTCACACAGGAACGCTTCCAGGCGGGTTTTGAATATCTCCAGAGAAGGAGACTCCACAACCTCCCTGGGCAGCCTGTTCCAGTGCTCTGCCACCTATAATGGAAAGAAGTTTTTCCTCATGTTGAGGTGAAACTTCCTGTGCTCCAGTTTGTGCCCATTGCCCCTTGTCCTGTCTCTGGGCTCCACTGAGAAGAGCCTGGCCCCATCCTCTTGACACTCACTCTTTATGTATTTATAGGCATTGGTAAGGTCCCGTCTCAGTCTTCTCCAGGCTAAAGAGCCCCAGGTCTCTCAGCCTTTTCTCGTAGGAGGGATGCTGCAGTCACCTCATCATCTTCGTAGCCCTCTGCTGGACTCTCTTCAGTAGCTCCCTGTCCTTGAACTCAGGGGGTATTTTTGAACTGAAAAGCAGGGTCTTGAGAGAGAAATAATGGATTACACAGAGAAAAAGACCACATATATTTCAGGGTACCCATCTAGAGTCATCACCTCATTCCTACCAAAACCAGTGCAATTTTTCTTCACTTGTGTAAATCCTTCCATTTAGTGGTTTCATGTTAGCAGTCAGAGTTACTGTTGCTGTTCAGACTTCATCTGTACAAAACAAATGGACATACCAGTGAGTATTGGAAGCAGCATAGCTCAGTACTTCCACTAAACAAGAAATAATTAGGAATCCTTTGTTCTAGAGAACTTAGTGAATTAATTACATTTTTCCGCTTCCTAGCTATTAATTAAGTTGTGGAGTTGAATCTATCTATCACACATCCATTAGACCAAAAGATGATTTATTTGCCATATGAATGCTGCAGTTGCTCTTTGCTGAAGCAATACAGGCAGGACTGCAGAAAGCAGCACATTTTCTTAGACTACTGTACATCTTATTTCTTTATAAATGGCATTGTACCTCCCTGAATATAAAAATCAAAGAACTTCTCAGGAAACAGTCAATGACAATTTTCTTATCATTACAGACTATAATTAGAAACCTCACCCTATGGAAATGAATACAAAGGTCAGATATCAGTGCCAAGGCTTGGTAAAGGACCAGCTAAGCTAATATGACACATGTCGTTACCCTATCCTAGTCACAGGTATGGGAATTAATTTGGAGCTATTTTCATTTATGAACACCTGCACCTAGATAGTTATCATCTATTACAGCCTTGTGAGGGCTTTTATTAATCCACACTGCACCTTATCTATGTGCTGCAGGTTAGAAATTTTAACACCAGCTGTTTTAAGTGTGAAATAGCACTTAAAAATGATATTGCTTTGTGATAATTGAGTTTAATTTACCAGAGGGCTTGTGTACTATGTTCTTTACTGTGAAAGCTTAGAAAGTATCTAGCGAGCCATATTTTTCCATGGTAGAAATGGGAACTTTTAATTTTAAGGAAGGCTGTTTATTTCCAGTGACTAACTGGATTCAACTAAGCATTTTGTGGTCAGACTAAAGCCAATGTTTTCACTCCATTCATTACATCGTGCCTCCTTAAATATTGAATAAATTTTTTTCACCCTGAGTGTTCATGTTTTGGTGTTACTGCACAATCTGTCTTTCTAAATGTCACAGGGGACCTTGAAAACATGTGGTTAATTGAGGATTTGAATATCTGAAGGGCATTGCAATGTAATGTGTCTATTCTGGATGACATGACCTTCTTACAGAAAACAGAATCCTGGGTATTTATAATATCCATACCCTAGTGTTCTTCCAAATTATTTTCTACTGTAGAATAACTACTTTGTGAAAACTTTCCACCAGGAGTAATAGATGTTCTTTTTTTTATTCCCTGCCCATAGTCCAAATCAGTCTGCATGTGTGAGAAGATCAGTGGTTTGTCTTGGATAATTTTCTGTCTCCAGTACACACATGGAAGCCTCCAGGGTGAGTATGAAAAACTCCAGCGTGAACAGTGATGGAGAAAACTTCCCCTGGAGGAAAGTTCATTCTAAAGTAACCGGTCAGTGTCCAGAAAATTGTGGGACACTTCCCTGGCTCCATTCTTCCTGAAATCTTGGAAATTCACCAATGTCTTACAGCAGTGAATTCTGTATCTATCACCAGACACGTCAGCCCCCCAAATCAGTAAGATTGATATAATTTATGGAGCAATTGACTCTGCCAGATCACTTACAAAAAAGTTTAAGTGAACCCAGGTGTAACCCAATCTATTTCACATGTCCCTCCTCACCTCAAAGCAGCAATGTTTAACTGCCGTTTGTATTCCAAAATAAACTTCTCTGCCTGTGTGTCAATGTTTCTATCAGAACCAGTTCAAATTAATTTTTCAGTGAAGATTTTTCTGGTGTACAGACAGGCTACAGATACTGCATTCTTTATAGACGCTGTACACTGCCTCACGACATAAAACATTTTCAGTATCACCTTTCTCTCTCTCAACCTCTGGAGAGCTAGTCTGTTTTCTATACAGAAAACTTCTGACTTAGGATATCTCTTTTTCTTATAGTGGCTCAGATGGAAGTAATGAAAGTCAACCAAGCAAAGAACAAGAATGATGTGATCTATATGTCACATAGAGGTGGGAGATAATTTTGAGCTGCTTAATAGAGCAGCCTATGTTGCAGCAAACTTTATGCAGTTTCTGAGCATCTTCCGAACAGAATTATGTTTACCAGAATCTAATAGTTACTTGGGTTATTGATGTATTTGCTCAATAACCGTCAATAACAGTTATTGATGCATTCTCTCTATAAATTACACTAAGAAATGAGTGAAAATCTCCTATGAAAGATTTAGGTCCCATTATTACCCAAATATATTTAATTCATAATGTACAACTACATTTTTCACTTGTATTAGTCCATAGTCCATAGTAAGCAGAGAGGAGTATTCATTTTTTAACATTGGAATGCAGCTGGGCTAGGTCAGCCACAGTGCATTTTCAAGCTCCACTTTACCTCTAGTTTGAAAAAAAATGCCAATTAAAAAAGTGTATGATTTATAGTCCTCTCCAGTCGCTGATTATTGCCCCTTAAATCTTCCAGCTAGAGATAAATGAAGCATGGAATGTCCAGCATTGACATTATAATATAGTAAAGACAATCTGTTAAATCATACATATATTGTAGTTAACTCTAATTTAGAATATAAATCTTTGTGACAGATGATTGTGACATCATCCTCCCCTGAGTTTCATTGCAAGGAACTGGAGCTTAAAGATAATGAAATACTTTATGTTCCAGCAACCCTTTTAAGGTCAACCGGGGAAACTACTTGCACATTGCTCTGTGAGGGCACTATGAGCAAGTTCATCCTGGCTCAGCGCTCAGTGCTAGTAAGCCTATTTTTCTCCATATATTTGGGAGATTCCCAGAAGGCTGTTTGATTTTTTGACTTCTCCAGGTTTTGCTTCTTCCATTCTTTCTGGCTGGAAGAATGTAAGTTGCAAATAGTTCAGTGTTTGAGAGCTTTTGGGATAGTTACTTTTTCACTATTTGTTTGCAATACCATAAATTCATTATGCTTGTGGTACCGTTCAATATGTACTCAAAGTGCAATGTCCATGTTAACTTTTGTCAACCTCTTTGAAATAAATAAATTGAGCATTCCAGGGTATAGGTGTACTTTGACTTGTAAATGAAAGAAAATAAATAGTGTAATCTCTGTATTATTTTTCTGATGAACGTTGCTAGGTAGAAAGTATACATATTTGTTGCCTATTGGGGAACTGTCTCTGTACACTCTGTACAAACTTTACATCATTGTAGAAGGCATCTAAAGAATCAGACCATTATTTATGTATGACTGCCATGGAATTTGCTCATTGTCAATTTAATACCAGTATGTGATTTTACAGGATCTCTTTAAAACTATTTTTTACCCCTTATAGCATGAAAATAATTCTGATCAAGATTAAATATTAAAAAAATATTTATTTCTGATTTGTAATGGGAAAGATAATGAAATACAATTTCAAGATTGCTCCTAGACCAATTGCATACTACAAACATAAACAGATTACTGGTGCTTGTCAACAAAAAGAAAAAACTCAGAGCAAATGAAATGCAGAACTTTCCTCTATCAGAAGATGCAGCTCTTTCAAAATCAAATGACATTCAGAAATCATGGCAATATTCTTCCTTGCAAAAAACAAAGTGAAAATCAATTTTTTCAGCCTACTTCAGCTTCTCAGCTAGAAATAACTTTTCAGTCTGGTGCTTTAAAAGTATGTCTGTTTAAGAATCACCAGTGTCAACACTGCAATGGAATGCTTTTATTTTGTTGAAATGTTCTGACACCTCTAACTCAAAATATTTAGATTTTCTCTCCTTGAGAAGTACCTGTGAGTATCTGAGAGAACAGTGACTTGAGGAGTTGCTGTGAGGGAGTCACCATGTCCCTCACCCCATTTAAGTCATCTTCCCCTTTAAGAAAGGTTGCGGTGGAGGAGAGTTAAGTCCATCCTGTTAGCCATAAATCGACACGAGGACAATTACTATGGAATAACTGATAACACAAAAAATGGTAATTTTTTTTTTCATTTGCCTCCTGCGCGCCAACTAGGATAGCAGGAAAGACAACCGTCACTTTTGAAGGCCTAGTGCATCACTTTTGAAGGCCTTTTGTATTTTATTGTTCCATCTAACGTGTTTTAAGTCAGGAGTAACCCAGTGAAAGTCAAGGGATTTGCACCAGTGCAATACTGACATAAATGAGAAAGCAGGCCCAGAAATCCGTTCACATTCATGAAATATCATACAGACACGTTGATAATGGGGCAAATTAGCAGCAAACAATTTGTTCATTACAGGACTGATTTTCAGTATGTTGCGAACAAATCACTTTCAGCTGGACTTCCAAATGCTCATCGTTTCTGAAAAATCAGCCTTAAAACTTTTTGTTATATCTACCCAATTTTTGCAAACTTGCTGCAAACACGGTGGAAAGTGCTAGATGGGTCTAGATGGTTCATAGGTGCTCAGACATGGGTGCATACATTCTGCAATCTCCCTCTTTTCCCAAGAAGGAAGGAATTTATAGATGCTGTATGGTTTATTTTATTACACTCTTATTTGTTAACCTCAGATAACCACTGTCTTATCTAAATAAACCAAAAGTGAAGGTTTTTGCGGTTGGATGAGAAATGTTTCTAGAGAATAATCCTCTTGCAGGGAATCTGCAACAACAATCTGTTTCCCAGAGATCTGAAGGCTGGCACACTAACTGACCCAAACTCTCTTGAAATGAGCATTTCTGCCTTCTCTCCCATTAGGCTTAGGTCAAAAATGTGCCAGTCTTTATACAGATTGAGGTAATTAGCTTCAGCAGAAGGTAGTCAAGGAAAGGCAAGATTTTGTGAAGAAAATCTATGTAGGTCTGTAGCACTAGGTAGAAGGAAGCCAGTGGAAATCAATATAAACATTCCTGACTGCAACTCCAATTTCACAAGGTGATAAATTAAGCGTGTCAGTGTTTAATCCTATTTAAGCCAATGAGATCAAGCATATGTTGAAACATACACACACACCAAAAGCTCTTATGAAAGGAGGCCAAGAATGTTAAGGCCAGATTGGAAATCCTGACGGCCAAATCTCAGATCTTCTTTTTACTTGTGATGGTATAAAACCACTGAGGACTATGGATTAGGCAGATATAAACCCCACAGACATGGTTGGACATCAGCACCTCAAACTTGGTGCTGCCAAATGCAGACTGGGTTAGTGATCTGTTCTTAAAGACACATTGCAAATAACCTGTCAGATCTGGATTGTCTCAAGTTGAATTTCAGGGAGAAAAGAGAATTTTAAATCTTCTGTAGCTCAAGTATGGCTAGTTACTCATGCAGGAAAGCCAAGGACAGGTATTTTAGGTTTTCTGCACCACCTCTGCTTTTCCTGAAATACTTGACTTTGTTCTTAAGTCCAGAATATATTTATGCATTTATGTCCACACCCAGAAAATAGACAAGGGTCACTAGCTTTTTATACCGATGGGCACATGATGTCCTCCATCATCCAGTTGCTGTTACAAATCCCTTTCTCAGGGTTCTAGTGTTCAGGGAATTTCATCTCTCAGCAGGGAAGGATCTGTTGTACTCCTTGAGGTCATGTATATCAAATGACACTTTCAGAGGTGTCCCCAAGGCATTCGGGCTGGGGCAGCATGTGAGAAGTGGGATGTCAATACATAAGGTGCCCAGATGTTTCCCCCATAAGATTGCAGCTGGAAGGAAGGTTGTAGTGTGTTTGGCTTCCAGTTCAGGATTTGTGGGCCTAGAGTTTACCTATGCCTTGCTTTACACACCAAAGTCCTCTCATAAATCTAGTCAGTAGCCCGTAAGAAGATGGTGTGCGGTGTTACTCTGCACAAGGTCTTCAAATGCCTGTGCCAACTCTTTTAGATTCAAGATTGTAGGATGTATAGGCAGCTTACCAGTTCTCACCCTGGTTTTCGTTACCTTTGTGTCGATTAGTAGTTAGCTTTATGGGCTTTTATCATCCTGTGCTTTACTATCCCGGTTCTCTGAATTTCTCTATAACCCTGAGTTCATCTCTCTTCTGAAGGAAAACCTCTGAACTCCATTCCACAAGGAGGATTACCCAAGCATGTAAATATATAGGAGAAAAGTAATGAGTGTAAGTCCATGGATAACTGTAGTATGTGTATGCAAATTTCTAACCGACTGCGTTGCAGTGAACTGTGCAGATGGCCAAGGACCTCTGAATCAGCCAACAACAGAAAGCCTAAACTGATTAAACTTTTACAGCAGATTTATGTGATTAACCATCATAAATGTTTTAGTTGTTGAAAATGATCCTATTAAACCGAATCTTTATAATCAACCATGTCACTCTGTTTTATTAAATCCACAATCCACTTGAATGGTAAATGACTTTTTTAAACATGAATAAAAGAAACCTAGAAAGTGCAATTGTCCTTCCGTTCCTGAGACCAGCCTTGCCAACTGCTCACTATTTGGAGAAAGTCAAAAAATTTTCCACAGCATATAAATATAAAATAACCTGCTGGTAGTTCAGAGGCTTGAAAGCAGAAGGAAAAGTATCAGACTTAACAAGCTGCCTTGCAGAACTTCCGCTCCTGCAGTTTTTTTGTTTTTGAAACAGAATAAAAAGAACTGATCATCCTTGATGCCTTATACCATCACTTTAGCAAAGTCTACAAAGATACCAGAAAATTTTTTCATATTTTGTGCATCCTCTTATTTACACAGATCTATAAGCGAACAGAGTTAGAAGTTATATATATTATGAAGTCAGGCATTCAGAAGTTAGGGTAAGATGAAGTTATATATAATAAGTAGGAGCAATATTGCTTTGACTCCAGCTTGTGGGCATCTTGCTTTGTAAATGGGTTCAAGTCACTCTGGAAAAAAACCCCACATAATCCTGCAGCTGAAGTCTACCATCATATGCAGTTGCAATGGGGGCAGGAATAAGGAGGGAAGCCGTGGCTCATTTTGTGGGCCAAAGCTATACACTCAATAACAGGTCTGACTCTTCTCCTTTGCTATGGCTGATCTCACACTTCTGAGAGGTTCTTAGTACAGGCTGCTCTACAGGAGGTGGTGATTTGGTTTAACAGGTGATAGCTCCACTAAATTGAAACAGAATTTCCTGGGACAAAGAAAAGGCTTTTCTTTTTTCCCCTTTTTTGCAAAATTTCAAAGCCTTGCTGCAAACAGTGGAGATGTTAGAGCTTCTCAGAAAGAAGAATAAAAAAAGGTCATCTGTATCTGCTACAAGGGAACATAAGAAAATCGAAGAGTTTTTCTTTTGTTGGTAAAGCAGAGATTTTCGGAACTATTTCAAGGCTTTTTAACTGATGGGTTACATTCAGCACAGGATTAAGCATAAATAGTGTCTCACAGATATTCCTTCCAATCTGCATTACTTGTTTCATTTGCTTATCAGTTATTTTTACCTGCTTCCAGGCCACTCAGTTTCTTAGCTTTGTGAACATTATCAGTATGTTTTTTGAGTACTGACACTTCAGCTGCTCCTTTTTACATATTTAAAATTCCATATATACACATATACATATATGTATATACACACATGAACATGTATGTGCATATACGTAAATGCATGCATACACATTAAATGTATATGCGTATGTATATATGTGTTAACACCATGAATAGTTCTATTAACTTTCTTTTCCAGGCCAACAGAAAATAAAACATTGAGCTGCAAAGTTCTGAAGTCCTAATTTGTGAATAATTTTGCAATTTATTTGTGTTTAGCACAAAGGAATGTGCAAAAAATTCCTTACACTTATCAGTTTGACATATCTTTGCTAGGTGTACTGCTCTCACTTCACAAACATGATAGTAAACACCAATTGCCTGTTGAATGTGACACCTTGCAAAGATTAATCCATGAAACTTTGTGATTGTGCTTCTCTCATGATTTGTGGCTGGGAAAGCTCCTGTGCAGAATGGTGAAGGGATTAACCAAGGGCATGTCTACAGGGTACACGGTGGAATATAGTCAAGTCAGCTCTCAGGACACAGCTTCGAAGCAGCACTCTGTGAAAAGAGTAAGGTGGGTTCAGGGAGAAGGTGAACTCTGCAGGTGGCACAGCATCAGGCATTGGAAACCACTGATGTTCTGTTATTTGTGCTTAAGTTAGGTAATTTACATTTAGTTTGGGTGTGCTTACCAAACACTGAGGTAATAGAACATGACTGAAGACATACAGGAATATAGTTTTGCCCAAAGCAAGAATTAAGTATCATTCTCAGTCTTTGCTGGTTAAGGTTTGTTGTCTGTCGTTTTAACCTGTATACAGACATTGACCTAGGGGTGGATTCATGCAGCTGTGTTTTGGACTGAAAGAGAGATAAGAGAGCAGGAAACTTGAGTACATGAGCAGAATGAAAAAAAGAAAAAACACAAAGTCTTTAAAGTGTCATGCTTCTTAAAGGAGGAAAGAAGATTTAAAGTAAGAAATAAGTGATTAGAAATAAAGATCCAGAAAGATCATGGACATTCAATTTAAGGAAAATCTTCCTAAATTAAGGTGATAAGCAGTTACATAAATAAGAATTATGGCTGTTTAGGCAATACCTTAGAAAAGACTTACGGCTGTTTCAAACAAAAATCATCAGTATAATTGAATTTTTGTAGCTCATACATATTAAGAAGATTATTAGAGCCTGCAGAAAACAATTTTTGTAAGGGGGAAAATCTTAAAAAAAATCACATACTTGAAATTTCAATAGAAATTATTTTTTCTCTTAGATTCTGGTAAAAGCATTGGTTTATGAAGGACTGACTGAAAAATCCGTTTTCCTGAAAAACTAAAACCTGCTTTAAAAATGAAAAAGCTATTTTTTAATTTCAGAAATTCATCCTGTAACTACTTACTGCAATATTCTCTGTCTGGTCATCACTAAACTTTTCTTAGACTTCTGTATCTTTTTTTTTTCAGGCATCTTGTGGTTAGTGTGAAGTATATTGTAGTTAAAAGGCAGAATGTTAGTAAAGGGAATAAGAAAAAGTGTTGAACTGTATAGTTTAGTAGGATATCCACAAAATTTATAACTAGAACCATACAAATACTGAATTCTATAAAAAGATCTTCCTCCCTCATTAGGTATGATGCATTGAGTGTTTGAAGAAAAGATAGGAACTACAGGAAATCTGCCTAGTTCAGGAAGAAAGGCAGAAAGGGAAGCAGCGAGGGAATCCTTAAGGCTTTATATCAAGAAGGACAATTTTATTTTCTTCCTAAATACACAAAACCAAAAATGAAACTTTTCCCCATGAAGTCAGAAGAACATGACTTATTAAACTCATGTTGGCATGCACCAGAAAATATTCCAGTGAACCAAAGAGAAGATAAAGAACGTTTTAAAGATTCTGCATTTTACAAAGAAACCAATTGACATTCCTGTTTATCCATCCTTGGCAGAGACAACATTGGCCAGATTGTGATACTTTACATTTTAACGAAAGGAATAACTCCAAGAGGGGACACGAAAAAGCTCTTGAAAGACTCTGGAAATTTTAAATAATTATTTAATTTCACTCTTGCAACTTCATGAAACTATAGTTTGTTTTCCTGTTAAGCTCTGTAAGAGGAAATATTTGCTGTGCTTGCAGTTAAGCAGACAGAATCACTGGAAGCCTCCGCTCCAGTGCCAAAATGTCAGGAAATTAATATAATGTGTTCAAGTGTTTGGTACAAGCATACACAGCAATTTAAAGCAGGGTTGTTGACACAAGTTAAAGCTGCTTAAGCTGCCCTATAGCCAGAGTAAAAATGCAGATCTCTCTTGAAAAGAAATACTTGGTTACAGTTTGGTACAAAAAGGCTCATAGCAAAAGTGTCACATTTTACATGTAATGTTTCTGTCTGCTAGTTTCGATAGTAAGCCCCATTTATTGCTCTGGTAGACTTTGGGAGAGTCTATACCAGTGTCAGAAATAGCTTTTCAGGGTACCTTCCACTTGTCCCCACTTAACTGTACTTGGATTCACACCACAGGGTGATCTGAGAGCACAGGAATGGGACTCCTCCTGGACAAAATAGTGAGACACCCACCAGAAGTTACGATCTGCTGTGCCCTGGCTGCTGACGAGAGCACAGTACACGGGGCCAGAATGGGGCCAACCTGAAGGAGAAGCCCTACAAGACCGCAAGGCGATTCCCAGAGGTACAGTGCCAGCTGCTTTCCCATCATCTCTGCTTCTCCAGTGCTGTGTGGCTTGTTCGTACAGACACAGCCTTTACTTTGCCCAGTGTTTCACATTTTGTGTTTGCTTAAGATTGAGTAATTTTTTTACATTAAGTGATGAAAGTGTGTAAATGTGTGCGTATTCAGGTACATCTTAAAGCAATTTTTCCTTTTTGGGTTATGTTTGTGAAACAATGAAGAGGAGTCCTCTGAACTCACCTTCTTGAGTGTCCTCTAGGTAGGTATGAGATCTGGGTATGCTGAAATACATTTCCTGACAAGGGATCCGTGGAAAACCCCTCATATTTAAGGATCCTATTAGTACTTTACAAAGAGTACTTCAAATTCTGGGTACTTCAGCACTTCACACAGATGAGAGAAAACCTCTTAATACAGGCTACAGCCTTCACAATGATAAAATGCAGACTGAGGATACTTTCAGGTTTCTGTTCAGAGTTTGCTATGCGAGGCAATGTAATTTTCTACAACACAAAACCTCTGTTTATAGAATATGTTGTAAAGAAACAATTGCTGTATTCACTTGACTGTTTTCCCACATGATTCTCTTCCCATTTTCTAGGGTTAAACATTTTCACAATGAGAATAATGTGAATATAACCAACAACAGCATAGAACTACATCTGGACTTATTTGGTCAAACCTCAGTTTAACGAGACTTTGCCTGATGAGTGGGAGAGAGAGACAAGACCAAAGGGGACATGATCTAAGGCAGATGGCTGTGTCTTCGATCTCTGCTGGGCTAAAACATATTTTTCTGTCTATGGCTCTGTATATGCATATTACAGTCACTTCTGGAGGTGAAATTAGGAGATTTAATTCCCTGAATCAAGTTCGCTTCTGAAGCTCGCAGTTTACATTCACCTCAGCATTATTAGCGTGTTTTGTGAGAAGTCGTTTTCTTTTATCAGAAAGCAAGCACTTTGTTAATCTTCATTTTATGTGGTAGGTCTCTAGAAAAAAGGAAAAAATAAATAAAATTCACTTGCTGTGCATGAGTTATTGCAACTTCCCTGCAAATGTTTTGCTTTTATATTAACTCACTTCAGTCTTCAATCTTGTTCATATTTTCTTTTGAAGTAGAGCATGACTTCCACTCCATGTGATTATTTAAACATTATATTCAGACATAGGCAGGATAAGGTCTTATGAATGAGAGTCAGGAAGAGAAAAAAAATGTTTTCTTGAAGAAATTCTAATAATAAAGAACATATTTCATATCAGATAATAATCTAAAAGTTGCAAGAGCTTTTCAACTGTGAAATTGAGATTTTGTAAATGTATCAGAATTCTTATCATGAGAAGTTTTGGAAATTAATTTTTCTTTCTGCTTTGAAACAGAAGACATTCAAATGGATGCAGTTTTCCACTCCACTGACGACTCACCACGTGCCTGGTTCTCCATGTGCCTTAGGAAGGTGTAAAATCAAAATGCAAACAAAATAATAAAATAGATGAAACCTACACCCTACAGCCTCATCTATGCATTCATATCCCCACAAAAGATTACTTTAACAGACAAATTTGCTGCTCTTATTTAGAATAATAATCACAAGTAGCATCAACTGCTGAAATACAACCTTATATGAAAGCCAAAGGGGTAAAGAAAAACTTCTTCAGTTTTCACAAAAAAACCCTGAGTTTGAATCATAAGTATTCTGCAGTCATTTTATACCACTTGGATAATACACTGGGGATTTGCATTGCTAATTGCATTCACTCATTTTACATAAGGTCACTTTTTATTACAATACGGCTGCAGAAAGGCTAGACAGTACAAAAAACCAAACACATCTGTGTGACATATACAGTTTTCACATTCTGAAAGTGCATTTAGGTTACAATTTTACAAAACATGAAGCTCCTTTACAGAAGACTTCTGAAAAGCGAAGACAGCTTTTGCAATCAAACCAGATGCAAACTAAATTATTCATCTCTACTAAGTTTTGATATTACAGAGCAGACATTTTCTGTTGTTGGAGGAAGTGATTTCCAGGCGAGACATATTTACAACAATTCCTACTAAGTAGTCAAGCTGCCTTTGACTAATTTGGTGAAGCTGCAGAATATATATGACAGGACTGTAGGTTAACAACTCAGCCGAGGCAAAATAATGTATAGAGTCAGTGTGGAGTGTTGATGTAGTGATAGGTCTAGGAATCTGAATAACACATAGGCAGCCCAGAATCTCATAGGAAATTAATCTTATGGAAAGACACACAAGCCAATAAAACAAAAATAAAATTATTTTCTCTTGAAGTTATTTCTCGAATAGCCATCATTCATGGAGGGGGGCAGTGTATGCAAAGAAAATACAGTGTTATAAGCATTACTTGCATGAGTAAAGAACTGGTATGATAAAGGGGATTCTTAATATCTGGTGGGAACAGACATAAAAAACAAACACTATGACCACAATAAACGTAATGAATATGTAAGAAACACTAAATTATAGTTGAATAAATGATTGAAAAGGAGACTGAGCTTTTGGTAAATATTTGAATAACCCCAAGTTTATGTCCAGAATTAGTAGGACGCCTTCTTGTCTAAGAATTTTGCCGGAGATTTATGGTGGAGAAAAAGGAACAGACGCTTGAATGGAAGTTGTACAGACAAAACCAGAGAACTGATGCAGCTGGCTCCATGCCACCCTCCTCATTTTGTAGCACAAAGAAGTGCACATGTAAAGAACCTTTTAAACTTTTGAACAAAACAAAAATAAGCTTCTTCATTTCTAGGATTTTTTGGCAAATTCTGCAACTGGTAAAATGGTAAACTGAAAAAAAATCATAGGTTTCCTGTTCTTCCTTACATCTCTCCTAACTGCAGCTCAGGAGTTTTATTGCAGTGGCTTTGAGACAAAGTGATGAAGATATGTATAAGGTGACTTAAAGGAATGATATGAGCAAGAGAGCTATGAAGCTTGAAAATAAAGATGTGCACTGTGCCATTAAAACACTGGTTCTGTAGAGTGATTTGCTTCTTGAGAAATGTTATTGACCTTGTCCAAGAAAGACATAAGAGAGAAATAGTTATTTGATTCATCAGGACGACTTTTCTCCTTGCCTTTTTTTTTTCAATTGGCCTTATGCTTACAACTAGGCATGACGAGAACTCGTTTTGCCTTGTAAGGAAATATACAGCAAGCAGTTTTGTCTCCACATTAAAAACATGGTTCTTTCTTCTTTCCCATTAAACTTCTTAACAGAAAAGCTCTACACACTGGGCAAATTCCTGGTGTCACTTCTTTCTTAAGATGTTCAAGGGTAAGGCACCTGACAGGCACAGGGTTTGCTGGTGATGTCTTCAACCAGAAAAGTGGGGAGATCAATCAAAAAATAAAGAAGTTAAGCTGGTGCTGAACAAAGCAAAGAAAAATCAAAGAAATACTACATAGGTTGTCTACCTGGAACTGAATATAGTAGTTTGCCTGCATTCAAATGACCTGAGGCTTTCACAAGAGCCTTCTCAAGGTGAAATATATTGTATGATGATAACTTGACTGTTGTCCTAGGTTACAGTGTAAAATGTGCCAAAAAAAGTATTCTATTACCATCTTTAGGAGCTGTTGAGACCAGGTGGGGCAGTGCTCCCCTCTTTGGACTATCTTCTGTTAATGGGCACAACAAGGCCTTATCGCATGACCCATAGATAACTCGCTCCTGGACTATCTCCTGTTAATGGCCCATCAAGGAACTGCCTCACGACTCCCCATCCCATTGTGAGATGCTCCGCCCGGCGGGAAGGAACCAAGCAGTCCATGCCAAATAAAAACTGAGATCTCAAACACCCTAGCAGCCTTCTTCCACTGGATTCCCAGAGGAGTTTTTCCCCCCACGGGAGTTCCAGAGGACAAGAGCTACCTACCTACCACTGGACCTTCGGAGGAAGACCAGACCCTTTTACAAGATCGCTGCTTCAACAGAACTACATCCATCGCTTCAGGAGGACTGCAGACACCATCTTATCGGAGTGCTAGGTTGTATTTCTGACTCTGTCAGTGTAAACCAGTGGGTTGGGTTTTTTTCCTGCCCTGTGTTATATATATATTAGTAAAGAACTGTTATTCCTATTCCCCATATCTTTGCCTGAAGGCCCCTTAATTTTAAAATTATAATAATTTGGAGGGAAGGGGGTTGCATTTTCCATTTCAAGGGAGGCTCCTGCCTTCCTCAGCAGACACCTGTCTTTCAAACCAAGACAACTGTCCAGCTGGCATCTTTCAGAGCAATAACCCGTTCTCTAATAGGACACGAAAGGGTAAGAAACATCTTCGTGCTGATTATATTTGATTTATGGTCACAGAGGAAGGACACAAATTATATTCCCACAATATCCTATACGAGCATGAAGTGTAATAAGCCATCAAATAAAGGTTGATTTTTATAGAATTGCTAATCACAAAGGTCCAGAACTTCATAAGTTATTGATTTCAACAGGAGTGAGCCATTTAAACACCTCTGAACATCCGGTCTTAAATCAATGATGGGTGATGTCTTTCATTCATACATAAGTAAAGTACCCACTGATTGATTTGAAAATATAAAACCAGGTGTGTTAACAGAAAACTAAGGTGATCTTTTGTTCTTGTATCAAATCATCAGTAGAGTGAGTTATTTTTAATGGCATAATAATTATACATTATAGCTTAAAACTTCTATTTCAAAAAGACTTTGTCCCCTGAATTTACAACATTCTGTTTAGGAAAGCTGAATCACCTTCAGAAAATCTGTCTCTCTCCATTGACTTTGCAGAAAACCTAGTATGACTAAGTTCCCACTTGGGTTAAACAGAATGGGATTAATTAGGTGGTATAAATTGTGGACTGAAGACATTAGTTATCTTTGAAACACTCCAGGGACTGTGATTCAGCTGCAGAATCCTAAATAGTTTATTCCAAAACCTAATGGCTTATCCTTTCAAAAATACAGGGTTTTCTATCTAAAGTGTTTCCATATGCTTTTTTTCACACCATCTCTCAGTTTCATATAATTTTAACATCGAGGGCTGAACAAAGAGTCAGAGAGAGAATGCAAATACTCCTGAAAGAACTGGGTTCAAGCCTATAAATTCATTTCACAGGTCCTGATTCAACAGACAGAAGCGTTATTATCACCACCATGATCAACTGACTATTGTAAGATCCTTAGGATCATCGGCTTTGGGTCTAAACTCAATTACACTTATTACCCTCAGGAATTAATTCAGGGCCCGGTTTAGGGAAAAGAGCTGAATGTCAAGGAGAATCCCTTCTTGAATTTTGTTAGCTTTAGCATTCATTTGAATACACTTTTATGCCAGTGTGGATGAAACTAGTTTTTCCTTGCCAAAACTGGCCACCCCAAGTAATCCATTCACACTGCAATGATAAAATACAGCCAATATCAAGCGGAAAAGACTGCCTGGAAACATTCCTAAAGGAGACTGGCATAACTTACCAGAAAAGCAGAGGGGAATTAAGGGAAATTTAAGATTAGATTGCCTAAAAAAGAAACTCTGGTTTGCTTAAAATTGAGTCTCGGGACTGCATCCATCTTTGTCTCTTCTCATGTCAACTCAAATGACTGAGAGTTCTGATGTATAATAGAGTTCTGGCCTCTTCCAGGGCTAAATTACAAATTCATGAAGTCAGAGACACAGAAGACTGACATTATTTCAGTGAAATCGAAGGTCGGCTAGCAGAGCACCAGAGCAAGAGAGAGCTCTGAAGATAAGATCAAAGACTTGAACTGTCCTTTACCTTCAGGAAACAGCAAAAGAGACTTTTTCCAGCATTTCAGCTGAAGAAACAAGTAAATGAAGAAAAACAACCTGATATAAAATAAATATATTAAGATGTAAATAAAAATTCTAATAAAATAGTAGATATTATATGACAAGCACCAGGAAAATCCATGTGCTTGATCCCAAACAAGAAAGAATTAATATTTTTAGTATGATATTAATATACTATTATATAATTTGGTTTCATAGATCATTATGATCCTGACACACAGTGTCAAGACAACACAGAGCTCTGAACTCTCAAGTTCACACACCAAATTTTCTCAGTCCATTCTATAGCATATTTGGCAGAACCTGGGAGCCTTGGAAAAGGCCATTTACAGCACAAAGTGTTAGATCATGCTGATATTATTCTTCAAAAAACAATTTTAAGGAAAACAAAGACAAATGAGCAACACAACCTGTGCTACTACAAATTGTAAGCTCTAAAGAACTGCTAAATGTCTTGAACTATTAGGCATCAATCTTCAGCACAGTAGCAGAGAGCACAAGTTTGTCTTCTCCTCTAGAAATGTAAACAGTGATATGCCCTCCAGATGCTGAAATCCAGGTGAAAGTTTGAGACTCTCCAATGTTATTTCTCGACAAACACTTAAAGGCTTTTTCACATTTCTAGTGCTGACTCGAAAAATTTTACAGCCTTGGTTTCTCTCCAAATTGTATCTCTTAATCACAACAAACTGTCACACACTGTCAGTCTCCACCAGTAGAAATGATAATGAGCAGCTTCACTTTACGAAAACACATCTAACTGATTTCAGATTGATGGGGATGGCAAACAAATTTGCCCCAGCTTTTGATGAGCATATTTGTGCAGCTTGGAAATTCCATCCCAGAAGAGTAAATGTGCTCTTGGCAGTTGGAAGACAGATAGCCCAGGGCTCTCTTCTAGTAATACTGAACTAATCATGGAGCGGATGTTGATTTACTGTCCTTCATGCATCATTCTCTAAAGTCTGGGCTGCCATTAAGGCTGCAGTCTCTAATGGCCAGTTCCACATGTAGTAGTAGACCCCTACGTAACAAACCCTCTCTTGGGAACATGGTCTTACGAATGCCATATTTCCTTTTCCAAAATCCTAAATTTTCCATGTGTCTTTACTCTTTGATACTGCAAGAATTTTACTTTCCTTACATTATTACTTCTGGAATACAAGTACATGGCTAAAACCTCCCACCAAGTTCAAACAAATAAACAGACTCTTTATAGGAGGATACCTTGTTGGCATGTATTGTACCTACATTGTACCTGTTCAGTCTCTGGTGAAGGGGGAGCATACAAAAGTTGACATCCAAATTACCGCTCCTGCAGCAACTTGAAGCGTGCTACTCCCTGCACAAAGGCAAATTGCTGTTTCCTATAGGAACTCAGAGGGCAGGTTGCTGGCTATGCGTTCTGCCTACATGGGCAATAGCTTCCCCCCTACCAGCAATGCAAGAGGATCTGGAAGTGATGCTTTGTTCAGAGCGATGGTAGTGCTAATCAGTGTGCCTTCCTTCTCATTTAAGCAACAGATATGACTTGGTCTTCAGATATCTTTCACCTACCTCCAAACATAAAGTTTTTATGATATTTTCCTAGACTTGGTAAATTTAAAAGTATCATTAAAACACAGGTTGCTGGCAAATCTTGGTGCTGTCCCTAGCTTCATTTCTGTAATATATGGTATGGAAATCATCCAACTGAACCCTAAAGAGTTGGAAATCCACCATGCTAAACCAGCAGAGTATAGCCATACTGCTCTTTTGGACATAAAGAAACAACTGAAACACAAAAAGAATTGACAGAGACTTGATCATGTGGAGTATAGTAGACCATATTGGAAAGGTGAAGCACTAGCCCAGGATGCAAGGCCAAGGTCCGTACCTGTACACTGCTTCTATCTGCCCTTCGTTTAATTCTGATTGTGAACAAAATCCTGGATTATTAAGGACTCGCTGTGGAGTCAAAGTAATAGTCTTCTTAAATGCTCAAAACATTTACTATACTTTATTTTCCAGCAGATTTTTGTAAGTCATTTACAGAATTGTGAATATTCAAGTATTCATGCAATGGATAGCGTCTCTAATTACATTTCATTTGTAAAAGCTGTTACAAAAATGCTTTCTTCATTGGGAGAAAAACTAGATGCTTGCTCATTTGCCCATACCATGGTATAATACTACAGAGATCTCAAGCTGCTTGACTTTTCAAAGTATATTTGAAGGAAAATGATATACTTTCTGCTCTTTTTGTCATGTGAAGGAAATGAAAATTGAGCTTCATATAGGGATAGATAATTTAAGAGTCTTTGAATTATTCCCAAACACGTTACTTATGAAACTTGAAAACAGAGCAGTTACAGCAGCAGTAACTAGAAAATTGAAGTAACTTTATAACTAAGTATACCTATAACTTTGAACTAAGTACAGTGGGTGTTGTAAAAAATTCGGCACAGGTGAAGGTGGTGTGACACCTATGAGCAGCGTGGAAGCTACCACAACCACCAAGCATACCTGGAGCTGCAAGTGGTGCTCAGGATGGTAAATAACAGAGAGGGTTTACATCAGCCTGCTAAATTATCACATATTACAGATATTTATAGCCAATTAAGCTGTCAATGCAGTCACTGTGTAACAACAGTTGCAATACTAGTATTGATATTGCTATGAGGTTTTCAAAGAACTCTCCATGCAGTGGACAACTAATCCCTACAGCACATGTGTGAGACAATAGAGATATGTTTATTTATGGAAAAGAAAAAAGCTGTAAAAATATGTTTTCAGGGTGGCTGAGTTTTCTTGCCCAACACGCTATAGTTTGAGCCTGTTTTAAAGGGTACAAACATCTGTAGTCCTTCCTGAATCCAATGAAGGTGTTGGTCATCAGCCCTTCTACAAGCAGGTGCATGTACTCATACTTATGGCTTCAAATGATGGATGAAATATAAAGAACTTGCAGTTCCTGTTAAGGAACCCATTTGTTCTCTTACCATGGTTTGAGGAACACCTGTACAGCATCCTGCTGCACATCAACCTATTTCAGTCACTATATACAGGAAATAGCATTTGGAAGAAAGTGACCACTTTGGCAAATTCAATGCAGTCAGACTTTTCAGGATTTTAGGCAGCTAAACACCTCTAAAAAGCCAATGTCTAGTGATTTTACAGGTACCCCACAGAAAATCAGCCACCAAGTCAGGTTTAATGGTTAGATATTACTGGCTTCACAGGTTGTTGACTATTCTAAATTACTAACTTGAAAGATTGACTCAGATGACTACAGATAGGCTACAGCACAGCTAAGCAGTATAGATCTGAGGAGTTCATCCTAATATGGGGGCATATACCACTACAACTTCACCAGTTATGTCTACCTACTTACACCTGTAATCACCTCGTTTCATTTGGCCTAGCAAAAATCTGCAGGTGGAGGACATATTCTCCAAATTCACTGCAAGAAGCCACATCTATGATATATCAACATCTGCTAAATGAGGAGGACCTGTACAAAGGATGAGGGATCAAGAAGGTATCATCACTCACAAAGGCTGGGGATCTGATGGAAACATATGTGTAGCCCAGCTACTCCCTTGAGCACAGCCACATTGACCTTATCCTTGCTATTCAGAAGGCCACAGCATGTCTAGTTCATTATTTAGTTCTCAGCTCTCCCTTACCTCACTGTAGATGAATATTTTTAACCCACACTTCAAGCCAGGATGCTGTCATTGTTCAAGTGAATTAATACCAAACTAGCGATAGCTGCAGGGGGGCAATTTGATGCCAGCAGAAATCCTCTCTCTCCTGAGCTTCTTCCAGATTTCATCAGAAATGTGTAATCCTGTAACTTAAAAGCAGCAGCTGGATCTGTGTTTGGGAATATTTCACCGGTCAGCACCTCCTGTGCCCTCCATCCTTCCTTCTCTGTCACCCCAATAGAAGATCTCCTGCCCCGCTCTGGGCAGCAATGAATTTCTCCTTCCTTGAACCAGTCGTTGTTTGGAGACATGCACAGCCTTAGCAGCCCTTTGAAGCATGGCATAGGTTTGGCCAGTGCTGCTGATTTAGTGCATAAGACCACGATGTCGCGGATGGGTGTTTTAAATCACTTAAACCACTTGTTGCAGAATCCTCATTTAAGATTCTTCCAGCTATGCCAATTTGTCACAGAAGAGAGATTTAGGGTCGCTTAAAGAATCACCGTCAAAGTTATTAGCAAAATTGATTTTAATGTGAATTTGTAAAAGAGCAACTTAACAGAGTTCGATGGCAAGGTTCACTCTATTACTTACTACACAGAAGAAACATACAAAAGGCTATGACAATTTGTCAGGAGATGAGTAATTATGGATCCTACACAACTTGGAGATAGCAGCAATTTAAGATTTATTAGCACTATTGTGGTAGCTTACATGATTTTTAACAATACTTAATCATCATCCAATTATCAGAGTGATTTAATAAAATTTACCATAATCAACAGAGCAACACGGTTAAAGTTTCAAGAATGGCAAGGTTCACATGAGATATACAATAGAGTTTCATAAATCAAATCATACACACAAATATACACACACACATAATATGTACAGAGATTAAATCATACACACAAACACACATCCACACACAAATATAAAGGTTAAATCGTACACACAAATACAAATACACATACAGATACAGAGCTTAACATATGGCCAAGATGTTTCCCAGGCAGTAGGCATTTCGGATGCGGTTAAGGAGTGCATAATTGTCCCAACTCACTGTACTTGTACCTGGGACAAGACGATACTAGATCATCTCAACTCATTGCTGCAGTAGGCAAGATCAGAAGGTGCCGGATTATCCCAGCTCGCTGCACAACAACAAAATGTTAACCGGGGCTGATAGTGCAATGCAGCCTGGGAGGGGGGTTTCACCACCACACATCTGTGCCTGCAGTGGTATATAAATAATAAACTTCTTCCAAGTGAAGACCTTGCCTCTCCCTCCAGTACCTGGTTGAACTGCACAAGCTATCTAAAAGATTAATTTCTTCCCCCCCAGCAGCACATACTGGAGGTATTTAAATGACAAACATGGGCTCTATCAGGTTTTTGATGGAAAGCTAAAATACAGCTTTCTAGCTCTATTTGCACATTCAGCTGCACCACTGGGCAACTGAGAGAGAAGTGTAAAGGATCTACAGTATATTTCAACAAGAGAAGGAGGAGAAAAAGGAAAAGGAAAGACAGAATGTTTCTTTCTTTGTGTTTTTCTCTGCAGTACCATTTACTTTATTCTGTTTTGTTCTTTAGCTGTGTATTTTAAGAAAACCTCTCTTTGCTTGTATATTCATTATGATTTATTTTTTTAATCTATGTATATAATATATACCTGAATGTTTAAAGGGAATACCAACATTTTCCGTTTGTGGGACTTTTCCTGTGCAGTTGTTCTTTTATTCCATTTTGGTCACTTTTCCCTGTGTTCTAGAATTGCATAAGAAATGAGGGCAGCTCTCTTCTGTGCCAGGGAACTCATGAGTGTTCCCAAAATTACTGTTTTATGATAATGCCAAAAGTGTCTTGATTTTATATAACCCTAATTTTTCATTGCTTAACTGTCATGGAAAAAAATTCCAAGACCCTAAAGTACCCATGGAAGAAAGATAACCTGGCTGTCTAAAATCCAGGGCTTAGCTTCATGTCACTTGTTTATTGGAACAAAGACTTTTATGGGGTTTTTTTAATATATTTTTTATTTCCTTTATAGTTTTATAAGCCACTACACCATAAATCCTAGTAAAATGTAAGAATTGCTGAATTCATTCTTTAGACTTACACCACCATGTTCTGCATAGTTACAATTAACCTTTTCATAACTTGTAAAAGATGTCACTAGATTTGTTATTGAAATTGAATGATAAAATATCAGCTGAATTTTCAACAACGGTGACAGGTCTAAACATAACCATTTCTATATGACCACTAACAAGTTGTGAGTTTAAAGAATATGGACTCATTAAACTACCTCTTGCGTGGAGAATTCTTTCTTATAAGCTACATTTTTTAAGTATGACACCTAAAATATTTTTCTGCCCTTCATATTTGTCCTTTTCCAATGAATCTGACTTTTCTTTCAAGCCACATCACACGAGCACAAACCAGCAAAGCAAAGCACACAACTACCACGCTAATTATCTTTTCTCAGCTGCTGCTGCTTAGTAACAATGAATGTTTATTTTTAAAGTACTTTATCCCCTTTAAAACCCTAAAATTACTACGAAACTATAAAAAAAATATTTTGTTCCCAGAAAAAGGCTTTGGGTGTCTAAAGTACATGCCAAGTTAAACATGAATTTGTTATCATTATCTAATCAAAACCATGATATTTCTGTCACCTCATGATGGTTTCTACTTATAATCATAAAATAGATGTTATTAAAAATGTCCTTGACTATTTTTAATCTAGAATTTTAAAATGCTATCTTTCTCATGCTTGTTCCTTAATAAAAGCACCTTGAATGAATGGCAGTATCATTTCTTACCTAGTTCTAATGATTAAGATCTCAGAAGCAAGAAGTGATGTACTACAAAAAGTACACGCTGTACTGTGAGTTATTCTCTGAGCTGTTACCTGTTTGGACATAATTTTAAAAACCTGCAATTGCTGATGCCAGAAACCCATCTCCGATTGTCTGTACTACTGTGTTTCCTAGTGTTTCTGCAATAATCAATTTCCTTTCTATTTGCTTTTACATCAAAAAATAATATGCAATTCTTATTTATTGACAACAGAAAGCTGTCAAGGGCTTGTTCATCTTGCAGGCAGCTGGAGAATTGAGTAGAAAAAATGATTCACAGCAGGTGGATAATCTTTTTAAATCAGGTTTTTATTTTTTTTAAAAGAACCCAAAGACATCTTAGAGGATCCGAAATGTTACTTATGTGTCTAATCTCCAGATAGATTTCTAAATTCAGAGAAGCAAACTAGAAAAATACTACTTTGCTCTTTCAGATGCTTGAATCAAACGTGTATCAGCATTTTTCAGTGAAAACTACTTTCTGTCTGTAAAGCTGTGCTTTTGCACATACCAAAAGCATCTGTTACTTAGGCTGATGAAACCTATCTCCTGCTTGTGATTCATGACCTAAGTGATTCTTACAGTTATGTCTCTGGAATATCTCAAACTATTTAGCGTATTCTGAGTGCTGATGCTGAAGCACAGGATTCAACAGTCTTGCTCACCAGCGTTTAAAGGAAATAGCAGATGACGGGTGATAATTATTGGGCCCAGATATAAAGTGAGTTTGCAGGACACTGTCTTAATCACCTAGTGACACCTTAGACAGAGGGAGACCTTTCCACAGCTTTTTGTTGCAGCTGTACCACTCTATAGACAGAGACGCTGAGGAAACCAAAACCAGAAAGGAAGTCTCAGCAGAAGTATCATTTTTTACCTCGGCAAATGGGCTATCATGCAGGAATGGCTCCTTCCCTCCATGGTACTTTTTTTGTTTTCCCAATGGCTATCTAACATGAAACAGAGCCCAGAGGACCAGTAGTAGAGCCTCTCATTCCCCAGTCCTTCTCTTTCTCACTCTCCTCAGGATTCCTGTTCCTGTTTACACTGAGAAAGCTTTGCACAGAGGTGCAGAAGGTGCCTCCCACCAGAAAACTGCAAGGACTCCCAGCTTCAGCTCTGGGTGGAATCTATAGGTTCATCACTTTTCTCCTCTCCTCCAGGAGTGAACTGGGATCTAATTCCTTGTTTCTCAGCCAAGTGTCCCCAGCACCTCAGAAAGAGGATAAGCCAGTGTGACCTCCTTCATCCGTGTTCTCTAGGTAGAAAAGGTAATCTGGCTGTCAGCACATGGTTTATTAACAGAAAATGCAAGTTCTTCTAGTCTAAAACAGGAAAAAAAAGCATTTTGCTAGTTCAAAATTACTAGATCAATGACCAGGTTACAAACATTCCTACAAAAAAATGAAGAGGGAATGTAATTCTGCAAAATCTAATAGGTTTTTTCAAGAAAAGTAAAATGGAGCCCAGATTAACAGGTAAAGTTATTTCAGACTCCTCACCTTATGCAGTAAATTTCTGATGCTGATTTGGGAACTGATAGGTTTCCATAGGGAGAGGTAGTGTACAGCTGCTGTGTTCCCAGGGAGAAAGCCCAGCCCATGATGGGCATTGTGTCCCATGGGGAGAGCTGAGTGGCAGCATGAAGTGACCAGCAAGGCACTTTGCAGCTGCAGCAGCTATTTTCTCTGGCATTATGAGTGTCATTTAGATAATACAAATCAAACTATTCCATTACTCCCCCAGAACATGTTCATAGCTGAACCACTGAGGAACAGGCAAATTGCTTTAAATTCTTTTTGCTGAGAGCTTATTGCTCACGAGGGACTGGTTCTTCCTCTATGTTTCCAGCTGTTAAATTGCCTTCAAGAACATTTTTCCACATAAGCATTTGCTGCAGTGACTTCAGAGGAGTTGAGGAAGTGATGTGGTGAATGTTGCTGTAGTCCAAACTACGTGAAATATGGAAAAATCCCATTTTAAAAGCATTTTTGTAGTTGGAATTTCAGGAAGTACAAGTACATTCTTTACTTTTCAAATTGTTTTCAAAGACATTGAGGTGCTGGAATGGGTCCAGAGAAGGCCAGCGAAGCTGGTGAGGAGTCTGGAAAACATGAAGAGCACCTGAGTGAACTGGGATTGTTTAGCCTAGAGAAGAGGAGGCTGAGAGGAGACCTTATCGCTCTCTACAACTACCTAAAAGGAGGCCGGTGTTGGTCTCTTCTCCCAAGTAACTAATTACAAGACAAGAGGTAATGGCCTAAATTTGCAGCATGAGAAGTTCAGATTGGATATTAGGAAAAAATTCTTTACTGAAAGAGTGGTCAAGCACTGGAACAGGCTGCCTGGGGAAGTGGTTGGGTCACCATCCCTGGAGATGTTCAAAAACACGTTAATGTGGCACTTTGGGACATGGTTTAGTGGGCATGGTCATGTTGGATTGATGGTTGGACTTGATGATCATAGAGGTCTTTTCCAACCTTAATGATTCTATGATTCTATGATGAAAGTCAGAGATGAATGTATATTTCTGTTTTTTAAAAACAGCTTAAACTGAAACAAAGGTACAAAGTGCCGATCTTCCACATGCGGACATGCACTTACATTTGTAAACATTAGCATGTGGGCAGACTCAGCAGATGAAGATTACTCATCTGGAAAAGGAAGGTGAACTCTGTGGAGCTTGAAATTCTCGTGACACTTTTATGTTGAGTTCAATATTTTTTTTAATGGCAAAAGTAAAGTGTAGTCTACTTTAAACAGTCTTTCTAAAGAATAAACAGATCATTAGAATAAATGACTAACCACGTGCAACATAAATATGATGCCCTAGTGCTATGCAAACACTGATGCTCAGCAGTGCATGAGACAGGAAGGTGAGGAGGTAATGCCCTCAAGCATCAGGTGTAATCACGGAATCCCAGAATCCCAGAATGGTAGGGGTTGGAAGGGACCTCTGGAGATCATCTAGTCCAACCCCCAGTGCTAAAGCAAGTTCACCCAGAGCAGGTTGCACAGGAACGCCTCCAGGTGGGTTTTGAATATCTCCAGGGGAGGAGACTCCACAGCCTCCCTGGGCAGCCTGTTCCAGTGCTCTGTCACCCATAATGGAAAGAAGTTTTTCCTCATGTTGAGGTGAAACTTCCTGTGCTTCAGTTTGTGCCCGTTGCCCCTTGTCCTGTCTCTGGGCACCACTGAGAAGAGACTGGCCCCATCCTCTTGACACTTGCCCTTTATGTATTTATAAGCATTGATAAGGTCCCATCTCAGTCTTCTCTTCTCCAGGCTAAAGAGCCCCAGGTCTCAGCCTTTTCTCGTAGGAGAAATGCTCCAGTCCCCTCATCATCTTTGTAGCCCTCCGCTGGACTCTCTCCAGTAGTTCCCTGTCCCTCTTGAACTGGAGAGCCCAGAACTGGACACAGTGCTCCAGATGTGGCCTCACCAGGGCAGAGTAGAGGGGGAGAATAACCTCCCTTGACCTGCTGGCCACACTCTTCTTAATGCACCCCAGGATACCATTGGCCTTCTTGGCCACAAGGGCACATGGCTGGCTCATGTTTAACTTTCTGCCCACCAGAACTCCCAGGTCCTTCTCTGCAGAGCTGCTCTCCAGCAGGTGAACCTCCAGCCTGTACTGGTGCATGGGGTTATTCCTCCCCAAGTGCAGGACCCTACAGTTGCCCTTATTGAATCTCATCAGGTTCCTCTCTACCCAGCTTCTAACCTGTCCAGATCAATGGTCCTAACAATAGTCTTGTGATCATTATGTTGATAACCATTAGTATGTAATGCTTTGCATGAATCACAAATCAGACTAGAAAACTGAAGTGTGCAAGGGAGTCAGTTCAATGTTCCTCTGACAATATTTTCCCAAGACCTGGAAGTTTCACAGGTGTCCAGCATTGATTTCCCTGCCAGTTAGCCTCTGAATACCTTTGATCACAGCCTCAGACACTGTAAGAATTGAAAGGCACATCCAGTGGCTAGGGGACATGTTGCAGAAAGGACAAACCCCTGGAAAATAGTGCTGTTCCTAAAGAAAATGTTAACATAGTTAGGGCTGCATGTTGGAGATAGAAATAAGAAAGAAAGGATTGAATGTAACTTTTCCCTTTTGGTCTTGCTGCAGTAAGGGAGATCTGGCCAAGACATTAGGCAGCAGATCAGTACAATAATCTGTAAAGATTGCCCTCAGGGGCACCTCATTTGTGCATTCAGTTACTAAATAGCGCTCTCTACTCAGCCATATGGACAGCCTACTGTATTTATGTACTTTAGGCACAAATACACAATCCTAATGTGAGTCACCACAGTCTTCCCCATGTGTTATGAAATTCCTTAGACTGTAGTCCCCAGCTATAAAACAAAACTAATGTTTTGCTCTTAAACACACACTTCAATGTCCTTGATTTCCACATAAGCTCACTACGAGGTGTCTTCTAGCTTTCAGCACAGCCCCTCCAGGATAGGGACTTCAGATGTCATTTACTGTCTGCCAGCCCTGGGAACTGTCAGAAGACATTTCCTTTTGCTAGGAAAATTAAGCAAGCCTCAGCTGTTCCTGAAGGATCCTCTGACACAGGGATGTCCAGGATGATTGAAACACTAGTGAAATGTTATGCCCCTTCCTGAGAGGATGCAGCCCATGATGGGCTGTGTAGGAGGCAATGGTATAGCATTGGCTTAAGTTAGTACAGCCCTCATCCTTTGCAACAGGATTTCCACTGTTTTCCTTCTCCCTCTTTGCAGTTTCCAAGAGCAGTGAATTTAAGCACTACCACTCTAAAATGCAGTTGCTGATCAGATAGCCTCAGTAATAACCTGATGCTCACAGCTAGCTCTCAATAACCTCTGAAGAGTTTATTGGAAGCAGGCAGGGATTCTGCCCTGGGGCACTCAGCTTTTTACATCAGTCTCTGGAGGGCATCAAAATTGCTGCTGAGCTTCCTGTGCTGGATTGGGACTAAGAGCATTTTAGCTGCTTCAGGGGTACCACAAAAGCCTGAGTTAATCATACTGGAAAACATAGCACACAGAGCTACCTCCACTGACACTGAATCCCAACTCTCATACCACAAATTAGGGACCATGATGTAGCCAGCAATCTTCATACAACCAGCCTGAATGTCTCTCCATCACATTCAGTACCTGTGCAAACAGTTTTATCCACCCTAGCTAGGCATCCTAGCTGTCAGTGTCGACTGCATTCATACTCCAAAGGTTAAGTTAACCCATTTCTTAACCTCATACACTTTTATATAAATTAGCAGGAGCCCTTTCATCTCTGATAATGACATGTGATTGAGATTAATGGCCTGATTTTCAAACATACTTGTCAGTACCTATGAGTTTTCTGTGTTTACAACAATGTGTGAACTTCTTGAATGCAGAGAGTGGCTGGCTGGGAGAATACACCTCTTAAAAGCACTGAGCACCCTCAGCTTCCCCTCTGATCAATATTCTCCACTCAATATGAGCACATGCTCATGCACTAACTGAGGGTTCTGTGTTGCTGTTTTATTTATAACTTTTCTAAAATGTAATTGTACATTCAAAATATGACAGTTTCTTCTTCCCAATAGCTTGGACACTAAACTAGTGTTTTAATCGTTCATTTTTATTGTTACTGCTCTCGTCCTTTCTTCAAGTTTCTTGTTATAGAAGAAATGTTTTGTAGAGAAGTCTGATGTTTTTATCCCTAAGCACTACCTGTTTTGTTTGGTTTGGCTTTTTTTTTTTTTTAATTGGAAGCCAAGTTCCACTCTGCTACAGGATCCAGTGAGGGTCGTAGTAATATTTGGAGAGTTATTTCGATATGATTATAAAGACAAAGACTATATTTCCTTATTTTTAACACCCTTTTTCAGATCCATTTCCAATATTGCTGAAAAAAGAAAAGCAGTGTGGTGCCACAAAATGGACATTAATATATATGTCAGTTTGCTACACACCATTGCTCCCAGCTTGCTATAGTAATTACGTTAGTGACATTGCAAGTGGCAGTTCAGGATTGGAGCAAAATATAAGAGCAAGAGGATTTGAAAAATAAAGATTTAGGATCCAACTCCGATTCCTTTTCTATTTCTTGACTAAATATATCTCTTTTACACAATTTTATATATCTCAGCATTATACTTAGAGGAAATTGTTGAATGTCAACTGTGGTTGAGTTCTGGGTCATCATATGGCTAAGAAGGAACTGCTGAAGCCCCAAGACAAGTACCCAGGACTCTGACAGTCCAATTGGTAAATAAAATCTGACATATGTCTCCTGTTATTTAATTTACAAGTAAATTAATCTTATAGCATATTTTCTGCTTGGCTTGGGATTTTTTTCAGCAGGATGTACTGTACCCTTTATTGTTGAAAGTGGGTAACTGAAGCATGCATGTTGTTAAGTATGTATGGTAGGGTATATATTTTTGCAACCCCAAAGAAGCCATGTAGAAACTTCAGTAGCCACAAGTTGTTGAATAAATGTGTTGCCAGAACGTTCATGCTGAAGTGATCAACAATTAATGTGTTAACAGATCTCAAAGTGTTGCAAGTACTTAGCTATGTGGTATCCCACTGATGTAAAGACAGCAGTTGCATTTCCTAAGGATGACTGTTTCAAAATGATGGCAGCATTGCAGTGTTATGGAAATGCTGTAGAGCCCTGAAGGACCAGCAGTGTAATTATTTTAAATGTAATCTTTAAGTTTAGAAAGCTACTTAGTGACACTAGGTCAATTTTCTGGCAAATTCTATGCCTTCAAGATAACAAAGACTACAAAACCCACACACTAAATATATCACACTACTCTTGCGTGAGGCAGTACCTGTTTGAGGGAAACAGATGGTCAAGGAAAATCTTACAGGAGAAGCTCCAAGTTCATGATTGGGAGAATCCCTGGGAGAAAAAACATGGGCAAGTGTTTTAGATCAACTGTCCAAAAGCCCCATATTCTGATTTAGGATGTCCACAAAACAGCACTGTGCCAGAACTGAAGCAGCATTTCTCCTGCCTCCTGCTATCATGTCACAAACACCTCAGCTCGTTCCCCTACCGCCATGTGGACACGGCCCTCATGCTACTGGAAGCATCCATGCTCAGGCTGATGCAGGAATTCATCCACACCGACAGGCTGGCTGCGACACACTGCTGCATAAAGGCAGCATTTCTGACTACCTTTCCTCAGGGAGGCAGTGACTTCCTTCTCAGACCTTACCCAGATCAACTGAAATCTTAAAGGACCTTCAATAACCTAATCCTCTTTTCAAGCAAGACTGCAAACATTTCATTAACTGGTTCAGAAACTATTAGGGGAAGAACTGCCAGACAGACGGATGACTAGACACGCAAATAGACTATTTCAGTTTCATTCTCTTAGGAAACCAGACTACAAATACAACTCAATTGCACACAAACCTTTGAGTTTCTTTTCACGTCAATATTTGTTCAATGGGTATACAGCTCTCTGTAACCAGGGTGAAGCATCGTTATTCATTTACCTACTCCAGTGCTCATTTAATCACCTCCTACCACATAAAAACTAAGAAGTTTTTTATAAATCCCAAAATATTAGGATATATTAGGAAATTAGGACAGATAAAAAATAGACATACTAATTTTAGATTTTTCCTCTCTGACCTTCTTGTGCAAAAGGCAAAAACTTCCACCAAATCACTCAGAATAGCTTTCATTTGTCTCTTTGACATCATTTTACAGTTCTATGGAGTACCTGGAGGGGTTGGCAGGAGCATTTTGCAAGGTATCTACCACTGTGGTACAGCAGGTCATTCAGGAAGGCCCGTGTGAAAACTGTAATAGTGAAAGGGAGATGTCATAGAACTGTGAAAGCAGATCCTTTCCTGGCTGCCAATTCATGTAAATACAAATGTAAGCTTATCTTTTTAGTAAAGAAAATGTACTTGTAAAATCAGGGCTGGAAAATGCACTGAAACAAAGCAAAGGAAACAGAAGTTAAATGTCAAAATTCAGCTATCTTGGTCTGTTAGGATCAGAAAAATACAGTAAAATGCAGCCTGCGATGGAAGGAGAAAATTGCTCTGAGGACTGCAGGCAGTGTTGGTGAGGCTTTCAGCATGGGGCTCCTTGCACAGCAGCAAGCAGGGTCTCACTGTTCGCATAGATGATAAACACCCAGCGTGTTCCACTTGTGAGTAAAGTCTCCTAGTAATGAGTGATAAATTAGATATTGGGAAATACAAGTAATGGCCAAGCACAAAGCCTTTAGGCACTCCATCTGGTAGGCAAAGTAGAGCTTGATGAGCTTCACTAAATGGCCAATTTTAGCTTACTCTAAAGGGAAAAACCACAACATAGCAAGAGCCTGCAGACAGATGCACAAACAAGGGGACACAGGTGAGGAGCCAAATTAAAACAGTTCTGAGATTAACAGTAACAAAAGAAATGCCCTGAGAGGAGTCTGGCTGTTTTCTTAATCAGCTGTATTCCTCACAACAGGGCAGAACTGGGCAAAACGCCATTTCATTTCCTGGGTACTTGCTACATCAGAACAAAACCCCGATACTTTCCCATGCTTTTGTGAAATATCTGCCTCCTTTGATTCAAAAGGTGAGGATTCTGTATTATTCTCTTTCTCTTTCCCAGCCTCTGCCTCTCTCTCTCTTATTTTGAAATAAAAATTGATAACAGAATGCTGCTCTGACAAAAAAAAAAAATTAAAAAAGGTGAATTTATTGTGTCCTCATGAAAAGCTTTAGCTAAGCAGCATGTTCCAGCAAAAATACATTTCTCTGAAAATGTTCCAGTCAACTCAATTTTTCTCATCCAGTCCAAACACAAAAGAGGATGGTTTTGGCTGAATCTGCTCCTAGAAGACAGCAGAGAGGGGGGAGCTTCCCTGCAGAGCCACCTTGATGATGAATGGAGGCAAGTGTCAGTCAGCCAGAAGTGGCAGTGTGAAAGTTTAGGACCTTCTCTGACAGAAGAAGGGAGTAAGAGAGCTGGGAGGCTCCACAAAAGTCTGAGTGAAGACCCAGTTCCAAAATAGCTTAGAGAAATCTGTTTATTTGTTAGCATAATTATGCCTTTAAGCATTGTGGCTCAATCTAAAAATAAAGAAAAGGAAAGAAGCTGGAACTCTGCCAATTTTATGCATTTGTGTCACACTGTATTTTCTCATATGCATGAGTCTAACTCAGCTAAGTCACATGTTTCAACTGTGAAGATTTTTCAGGAAAGTCATGAGGGACTTAATTTTTGAATGATAGTTTGTGCTCATTTTTTCCAATGGCCAACACAAGAACGTATTTTTAAAAGACTGCACTGGGGGCTTGAGGTTGCAATAACTTCAATTATCTAAATCATAGACTTTGACTCTAACGAAAGCAGAAATTATCCTTGAGTGAATGATTAAAATTAAATTATATGCTAACAGTATCTACAGACAGTATTATCACTGGAGCAGGAGGAACATGAATTCACAAGACTGGATGGCTGCAGATCCAGCATTCAAAAATCATAAAAAAGCAAAAAGCATAATTAAGATTTCCTCATGAAAGAATTCTTGCATATTTGCAGAATATAAAAGTATTATTTTTCATGTTTTTTCTACGCAGACACAACTATTCAATCATTTAAGGTGATCACTTCAGCAGCTTATTTGTCAAAGCAATTTTTTTTTCTTACAATTGCCTACCATAACGCACTTCTGGGGCAAGATTTTGTGAGGGGCATTTCCAGACCTCTCTGTGCTCCTGGTGTTGCTTTGGATACAGGACTCGACATTGACATTTCATGTCTTGTCTTTCCACATTATCTACTGCTATTTCTGTCTTATGGTAAAGAAAATCCAAGGGGAAAGAAAACCACCCCAACCAAACATCTTCCCAAGGCCCAGGTGGATTTCCAACTTGTATTTATAGAAGCAAGGCTAAAAGAAAACCCTTCTTATTATTGGTGCTGGGGAATCCAGGCCAAGGCTGTGTGTTTGTGCCTGCAGGGATGGGGCTGAGGCAATAAGGTAAAATACGGAAGACTGGCATGTTAACAGATATGTCTTGACATCCCCAGAAATAGTATTTCTTGCAGGTACAATCTTTTCTACCTAAGATGCCATATGTATGTCAGCTGCGTAGCATCCCTCCTCTTTCCCTTTCTGTGTGCTACAGGACTCCATACACATCCTCATTTTCCAGTGAGGGCTTGGCACAGGTATGAAAATACTAAGGTACAAAAACACTGCTATGGGTCTAACTCCATGGGACAAGATGACAAGATATAGGACGCATACTTCCTCATGTAAATGAGGGTAGGCATTCAGGCCAAAAGCCATTGCTTTCATAGACTTTAGAAAACAAAAGCCAGAATATGATGGCAGTAGGGGCAACATGAAGACAGAGTAATTTCTTGGTTGCCAAAAGATACATAGAATTGTCCCAACAGCATTAACAGAGTGAGGATTTTGCCCTTACATTCTTCATTCCAAATACCTTCCTATTGCAATTCGGGTTGCCACTCATGTAGCCGTACCTGGTACAGCCTGGGGACAGGCAAGAACATTCTGGCTGCCTGAACACATAGCAGGACAGTGGAGCTGAGGCTTACACCTGGATGTCTAGGGGGCCAGACCTTCACTGCAATTGTACCCAAATTGTCCCTATTACATCTTCAGCAATTGCAGCCAGCTCTGGATAGCTGTGGAGATGTCTGTTGAAATCATATGGAGTAGAATTAGATTAATTTTTATATTATTTTATCTAAGAAAAAGAAACACATTTTTAAAATGGCTGGAAATTTATGCCTTCGTATGTCAGTGTCCTCTAATGTTAGAGAAAACAAGGTTTAAAGTGAATAGCAAGGAGAAGCAAACCTGGCATGATGAAGGACCTGGTTCTCAAGGAGGAGAACAGTTGGTGTGGAAGTGATGAGTTGTCCCTCCACGTTGGCACAAAAGTGGATTGAGGTTCCCAGCAACTGACAGGATATACTCAGAAATTCTCAGTACTGAATAACAGAAGAGTTGTTAGTGTCAGGTACCTGTACAGGTATAGCTACATGTAGTCTGACAGGACATAGATATTTAACTAGTTTGATTAGCAAGAGCCTTATCAAATTCTCACAGGAAAAACTTTCTGGAAAGATTTTACAGCTCACAGGAAGACCCATGCCTTAGGGAATTGTCTGTTTGTCCCAGATTTCCCAGAAGGGCATTTAACTGCTCTTTCTCCTGAGGTTGTAGTTCTTCTGATAGCCAGTAATTTATATTTAAAGACTGCCCATTATCCTTCTGCTGAGTGCACACAGACATTCCTAAGAATTACTTCTATTTTATTCTTTTCTTTTTCTAAAAGCTGATAATGTCCCACACTGTATCACGCACAATTCAGCTTTGGACTACAGCTGAATTTCCTAGGCATTACTGCAGTAAAAAAAAATGGTCTGTTTAATAATAGATAGTTCAAAATATTGAGAAACTATCTCAGGATTTCTTATTTTAATGACTATAATAATGTGACTTTGATTAGATCTTCCAGGCAAAATCTGAAGTGTTGTCTGAAATAATATATCCAACAATAAAAAGTAATTATATATAAAGTGATCTTGGGTTGATTAAATTTGCCCTGCAATGGCATCTAGCTACAAAATGACTTTGGCATAATTCTGTGGCATCTGAAAAAAATAAACTAATAGTTGCTCAACAAAAGCTTTTATCTAACCAGCCCGTGTATTTTCTTCCCCCCGCCATGCTGAGGAGGGGGAATGACAGACTGGCTTTTTGAGCACCTGGCAGCCAGCCAAGTTCAACCCACCACAAAATCATTCAGTTTGAGGTGTCATGTTTGAGCAGACCATAGTGTTTAACTAAGGTAGTGGCCTTCTATGATGGAGTGACTGCATCCAATTCTGGAATCCCCAGTAGGAGAAGGACATGGACCTGTTGGAGCAGGTCCAGAGGAGGGCCATGAAAGTGATCAGGGGGGCTGGAGCACCTCTCCTGTGAGGATAGGCTGAGAGAGCTGGTGTTGTTCAGCCTGGAGAAGAGAAGACTATGAAGAGACCCTACTGTGGCCTTTTAATATATAAAAGGGTCTTACAGGAAAGATGGAGAGAGATTTTACCAAAGCCTGTAGTGACAAGACAAGCGGCAACCAAGGGGCAACAGTTTGAAACTGAAAGAAGGTAGGTTTAGATTGGACATAAGGAATAAAATTTATACGATGAGGGTGTGAGGACTCTGGAATAGGTTACCCAGAGAAGTTGTGGATGCCTTATCACTGGAAGTGTTCAAGGTCAGTTTGGATGGGTCTTTGAGAGACCTGATCTGGTGAAAGATGTCCCTGGCCATGGCAAGGCGATTGGACTAGAGGATCTTTAAAAGTCCCTTACAACTCAAGCCATTTTGTGATTCTGTGATTCTATGATTTTATGATTCTATGATTCTATGATTCTATGATACTGAAAGATACTTTCAGAATTAATTTTACCATTTCCAGGTATTTCATATCAATACTTAGTGGACAAGATGATGATGTCCTAAGAAGAATTCAATATCCATTATTAGTCATTTAAAAAACACTGCTAGTCCATATTTATTTTCTTCTTTGACACAGGACACTGAAGTAGTACATGAAACATGAAATACAGTTTTCAAATTTAGAACTAAAGAGTATTTTCACTGAAACAGATGAACAGAAGAAATACTTATATGAAGTCAGGGAGTAAAGAATTACTAATATTTCAACAAACCAAAATTAAGTAAAGGTTCTCAAAGGGGCATAAGGTTCTAAGCAAATGCACAAAGCTAAGCAAGGTAAAGCTGTCATTTGCTGTGGTGAGTGATTACATGCCTAAACCATAAGCTAAAAAGCTGAAATGTCAAAAGTAGAAAAATCTCAGAAAAAAAGGGGAAAAGATAAAATAACTGCAGCAAATAAATATTAAATAAGAAATACGTAGCATGACAGTACTTTGACTCGTGCACTGTTAACCAGCTACTAATTACCATTATTAGCATAATTAAAAGTAGCATAGTTTTTCACTTTTCCCCCGTAAAACAAGTAATTTTCCAGGTAATGTGGGAACCCTAAAACAAACCATACTAAATTTGTCCTTTGGTCTTTAATTTTGAACACAGAGTTTCTGAATGAAGCCTGATTGTTATAAGCATTTCAAGAGAGTTTCAGAGCTATTATCAGTAAAATAACTGGATCTAAAAAGTCTGGATTCATACATTTAATATAATCAAGCTGGTTTGTCCTAAAAATTACAAGCTTTAGAGAGTCAAACACTTGTGTCTAGTGAGAAGTTGGTGGGATCAGTATGGATCTAATTTTACTATGCTAAGTAATATATATTCACAAAGAGTAAATTTTAAATGATTATTTGATTTGCGTCACAGTGAGCTTAAGCAAATTGTGGTGCATGGTAGTCAGCCAAAAAGACCACAATTTAGTACAATCAAGGTTTTCTTGATCTGTTACAAATTGAAACCATCTATGAATGTGCTCAGTACTTCACTGTGCTTGCTTTCAAGACAGAAAGCAATTTTCATTGCTAAAACTAATTCTGGGCTTCAGTGCCAGAGGAAATGGTAATGTTGTTGGCTGGTAAACAGGGTAGACTGTACCCTTTACAAGCCCTTTATTAGGCAGTGATTCAAAATATTCATATGGTTTCCTAAGAGATCAAGTCTTTGGTTGTATCTGGGGCACAAATTTTTAGTCATTAAAAAAATTGAGGGTTTTTTTGGGTGACAGTATGCTCTGTTTTTCTGTCTTAGCCTCCACGTTAGGGTACTTCTGAAAAAGCTCCTCTCTCCACTGAGAGAATTCAACCCCCTCTCACATCTCCCTGGCCAGGATGAAGGTAATCTTTCCCAATTGGAGACTTCCTTATTCCTATCAAAGTTGGGTCACAGTGCAGAAAACAAATGTAGAAGGATGTCTAAGTCAGAGTGGCTTCAGAGGCATCTGGAGTTCATGAAGAAAAAATATTATGTCAGAAAAAAAATTCCCAGTGAGTTCACACTTGAAGTAGTTCAAATAAAATCAACACCCCTTTGCCATCCATGTTGTGTAACATTTTAGAGAGGAGTTCATGCTGGTACAGAAGGCTTGCCTGAGTCAAAGACTCGTAAATAGATCTGTGAGTGATGAACCAGCTTCTCACACAGTGTGATCCAAGGTCTCTGAATCCAAGGTCTGGGTTCTTCAGTTTGACTCTGAATTGAAAGTTACATTGTGGTGCATGCTGAGTCCTTTCACATATCTTCTGTAGTGTAAAAAATAGAAAAGCCTTAAGTTGCCTGACAGATGGCAGTTCAAATCAATATAATGCCTGATAATACACCTGGCCTAGAGGCACGGGTGTGCTGATTTGTAGCATTCGTGGGGCCCTGTTTTTCCATTTTCCTTCCTCTTCCTGATTTCCCAAACACAGCATATGGTTATTCCCCCTTTTATCAGTATGTTTCCTGCATGCTTGGCAAGCAGCTCTGATCATCACCTGGATGAGTCAGAGCAAGGTGTCTGCTCCTCTTGTAGCAGGAAACATAAAGCAAAGACAGTCTTTGTTCACAGCCCAGCAATATAGGTGCTTTCAAGCAACAAAGGAAGGCAAGGACAAGGTACATCATCTGCAGCAGCAGTAGATATGCTGAAAGAGTGAACTCCACAGCTATATCTGATGGCAGTCCTGTTGTGAGCCTCAAAATTTATGAGTGAGGAAGCTGCTTTCCTTTCCCTGCACCACTGAATGTAAGCTGCAGCTATCTTCCACTATTGGGGTTTATTGGGGGTTTTTTGCCTTTTTTTCAATGAAACTCCTAGTTGAAAATGTCGATGAAATCCTTGTTTTGCCACTTGTTTGTCAGAACACTTTTACACCATTTTGTAACAGAATTCACTGTCTCCACAAAAAGTGAGCTTTCTGTCTTCACACATATTTTATCATGACACCCAATATTCTTCTTAGCTCACAGCTTTGCTCCAGCTCATACCTTGATTTATTTTCTATGCCATTTCCTACTGCTGCATTGTCCCTTTCTTCCAGTCTTCTTGAGTCCTCCCATACTGTTCCAATTGCTTAAAATAACCGTTAAGGTTAAATGCCAATTTCTTTCTCTCCATTCAATTCCTATCAACCAGACAGCATTAATACATTTACAATAGAAATGCTGCACAACCTGAATTTCAAAGAAAAGCAAAAGCCGTTATTCCCTGGCTAAGCTCTCTTCCAGGTGGAGAGCTGCCTGTTGCTCTTCGGCCTGTCCATTGCTGATAAACAGCGGGAAAGAGCCTACTCTTCCTGCTCGTGATGTCAGCACAAAAGAACATCTGGTAGCGCTGTGCAGATTTTATTTTAGTTTAGTTTGATATAGGAGAAAGCACAGTTTGTTACGTATTTATTTTGTAAATTCCATTTCCATTTTAATTAGAAAGCAAGTTCCTGCAATTTCCATCATAATTACCATAATCTGCTTACAGTCAGTATGATGAGTACAGCCAGGAGAAGCAGCTGGGTTACATTTGCCTTATCCTGGGTGGAAATCTTTAAACAGATAAGTATTGGAAATACTTCTGCAATCACTCTTTTTGAGACAATATTCCTGTATAGGAGTTACTTGATGGTTTGTGTACAGTAGGATCTAGGTAGCAGGGAAGAAACAGTTTAAAAAGTGTCTCTGGATGTATAACAATGGTCATAAGCAGAACTCATTTTTCTGGTTATGTTGTTTATGGAGGATATCATATTGAGGATGCTTACATTTTCTTGGGAAATGACTTGTATGGGTAGGCACATATTATGGATTTATTCACTATTGAATTTTATGTCTGTGTAACTCAATTGAGTCCAGAGTTAGAGCAATACAGCAGTAAATCAGACTCTATTATTCTTAGTTACTTATATGGAGTCACAAGTGAAATTCACTGTGATATGACCAGGAATATGTGTGTGGAAATGTGCTTTAAAGGGACTCTTCAGTGACAGCCATCAATCTTTCTGACTGCACCCACCTCCGCTCCACAGCACACTCTGCAACAAAAGGAAAGCTTCAGAGGGTGCTTTTGTAGGGCATCCTCATCTGAGTAGAGAAGCCACTGCAGAGAAAGTGGGAGTGTTTAGTGCTCTTTCTCACCTGTACTGGCTTCACTCTCTGTCAACATCATACAGCTTAGAAGTGAAACTAATCTGGAGGAAATTAATGTAACAAAACACAAGGACAAGACTGAGGAAGTGAGGGGTGATTTCATTTTATTAAATCTCTAGGCAGGTTAATTTTACCCACTCGGACTCATTCTCTCACAGCATCCTCTTACTCACGCTCTCATGTCCATGTAAGTCCAAGTCCCCAAATATCTGTGCCCAAGTGGCCTGCCCGTGATCAGTTGTGTGCAACAGAAAGGACAAAAGGCTCTGCTTGTTGAGGTCTCATGTCTTTTCAGTTCCTCTTGACTAGTGATGACAAACCAGTTTTCTTTTACATTCCTTAGGAGTTACAGCTGTTAAAGGGTGGCCCTTTGCTTCAGACTCCACAAATCTTTAGGTAGGGTTGCTGCTTATTGTCTGCCCGACTTTGTTTGAAATACATTTTTAAAATATATACATCTTTATGATTATTGTCTGTTTTCCCACTGGGCTGACACAAAAAGGAATGATATATGTGATGTACTGTAACCCTGCTGCCCCCATCCTGTGTCAGAAAGCAGGGTCTTCCCCTAACAAGGTGTCTCTGCTGGGCTCTTGGCAGAGTGCAAGCCTTTGGGGAGTGTTCCTCAGGTTGATTGATGGGGAACAGTCACTGCCAATATAGGCCAGTATTTTAACACGCAGAGCAACCTTAATATTTTTTTCAAGTTTCTTCAAGTATAGCTCCCCATAAAAAAAAAAAAAAAAAAAAAAAAAAAAAAAAAAAAAAAAAAAAAAACCCACAACATGCCAAAGGGAAATCTTCCCAGTAGCTCTCAATGGTGAATAGGTCTGGGTCCTTGATTGATAGTGGACTTGATTTTTTTTAAAAAAACTGATTTTTTGCTAGTGCTACACATGTACACAACTGGAGGCAAAAAGCATGTCAAAATACTTTTTTTAGGATTATTTTAGACAGTTTTTAATAAGATTTGAGCAAAAATTTAATACTAAAGGCAAACTAAATCTGAAGTGCTATTTATGACTCTTTAATACATGTTCAAATAGTCTCTTCCACATCTATATTTCTGGCCTTAAATTACTCCATGAATGTCCCTAAGTTTTTCAGTGCTATTTGTTTCATGTTAACTGCCATTTGCAAAAGCTAAAATTTAAGAATTTTTTTTTTATTAATTATGTGTCATTATAATTAGGCAGCCTCCTTTTAAAAAAATTAAGAAAAATGCTAAGTTGCTCTGGTTACCATTTACATAATGTTTTCACTGCACTCACAATTTGAACAATCGTGATTTGTTTGGAAACCTTTTTGTCTGGATGTATTGAAGCAGCTAATCTGAAGTTAACCACGTAGAAATTGATTGTTTAATTGAATAAAAGCTGCAAGACTTTGATCAGGATTCCTCACTGCAGAAACATGAAACATCTGAAACATTGTTTATCACTGTACTGGATAAATTGAAACAACTAGGTTTTCTTACTACTTAAACTGAAACGAAGGTCCCATGGTCATTGCTATGGGATTTGTCTGCTACCAACACACTTAGAAAGACAAAAGTGCTTTGGATTAGATTGAGGCAAAGAATCACATTTTTCTTAGTTATAAAACATATACAAATTATTTCAGACCAAATATCACTTTCTGTCCCATAGCTTTTGCAAAGGCATAAAGATGTCATTAACTGTTGGAGCCAAGATAACAAGCTCCTGTCTGTGAGAAACATCCCCAACCACACAGAAAAGACAGTTTTGATCATTTAATGGCATAAATCTGATCCTATCCCTATATTTAAAAAGTATGTGTGGTTATTATGTGTCCCAAATATAGTGGTTAATCAATTTGATGATGGGACCTACCTTGTGCACTACCATTGACCTTGTGATCGATAGGGAGTGAGATAGGCTCTACCATCAGGAGAAATTAAAATATGAAGAATGATATCATATAAACTTTGATATGTATGAGGGAGGAAATAAATATAATATATGCTCCTTTAAGAAATGTAAATAAGTAAAAAAGCCACGGTTTTCAGATACTCTGCAAACATGCTTGTCTGCTGCCATATCATAGCGGAACATCCAAAATAAGCATCACTGTGGTTTTGGCTGCATTCAAAGGAGAGGTCAAGCACATACTTGGGTATGTGCCTCAGCTAAGAGGCGCTCTTGGCTCCTGAACTTCTGCAGCTACAAGAACAGAAAGGCCTGACTTCGCCCCAAGCTATGATTTTCTTGGAAAACAATGTGGGTAAATTCAATCATAAAAGAGATAGAGGAATACCTGCCAAATGTTCAGTATGCTGCTCCCTCCACATCATTTAACACTTGCTCTCCTTACAGCTTAAACATCAGGCAGTTTGCTACTGCCTAAACCCCTGACTTGGCTAGAAACTGGAAAACATTAGCCACACCATCTGTGTCTGGTACGAATGAAACAGAAGGCAGCATTTTCAAAATGCCGGAGTCCCAGCCTTCCAAGTGTTCAATCACTTGTATCTTTTCCAGTCTCACTTTGGTGAAGTTGATTTTTTTTTTCCCCCACAAAACCACTTAAAATAAGACCCCCCGGTCATGTGAACCTCAAGCAAAAGGGATGACAAGCACAAGCCTGTGGGACCCCACAGAGGCCTCTGATCTACAGCTGGTGGAGAATTTCCTGACTACTTCTGAGGTGCATGGAAGACTCTAATTTGTTGAAAACACTGTTTCCCAAAAACTCTCACTGAACTACATGCAGAGTTTGGCTGGAAATCTGTCACCCTTTCTGCCAGTGCATCATCTCACAGATGCTGGCTGGCCTGGCTTCCCCTGCTTCCAGGGCAGTCTCACCATATGCCATGCCCTTGTGTGGGAAAACACGAGTTTTCACCGGTTTTGTGCTGGAACCCGATCTGCAGCGGCATTTGGAAGACCTGGAATTAGAAGAGCTGTGCAGCAAGGGAAACCCACAAACCCCAGACCAAGCCACCTTCCCCTCCCTTCTGGAAGAAGCAACAGAAGGCCAGATACCTTTAGGGTTAAGCTGGTGGGCTGCAAAGCTCCTCACTGATTTGTTGCTCCTCATGGCTTCAGAACTCCCAGCTCCTGACAGCACCAATAGGGTGCCATAACTAGCCTGGAAACTCCGCACAGCAAGCTCAAAGATTTGATTTTACCTTTTAAAGGTTTTAATTCAATATTGCCATTCATTTAAAAAACCCTTCAAAATACATCTTTTTTTTTCAAAAAAGGAGGATATATCCATAAGTTTAGAATTTCCTGAAGAACACGATCTTCTGATTACTGACTAATGTCGAACCAAATGAAAGACAGTTCAGCACCATTCATTCCACCAGCAACATGTAGAGGAAGAAGGGGAACACCATCCCTCCCAGAGACCGGGGCTAAGCCAGCAGATATCCTGGCCCTTCCATAGCTTCAGTCATAAAACTACAAATAAAGGGAAAGGGAAGAAGAAAGAGAGAACAATCCTAATGGGTAAAAAACAATTTTTGTTTGAGTAGAAGGGTCGGTGTCTGAAGCTTGATTGAAGCTCATTGCCTTTCAGTAAGGAAACACTAACAACCTCCAAAACAAAAATTTGTGTTATTTAAAATATTTTGAATGTCATGGATTTCACGACGCAAAGTTCTGATTCTTTCTGCTGTGCTCTAAACAAACTCCTCTAACATAGGCTTGGGTTTTTTTTTACTAGAGGTTGAATCTCTGGCCAGACCTTTTTTCACTCCTCCCAAGGCCATACTTCTTTGTAGCAAGACGAGAATCAACTTGCAAGATAGCAGCCTACAAACTTCGCAGATAGTGATCTTTAAATAGGATTCTGATAAATTCACAGAGGATTGGAGTGAAATACCACAAAACATTTACCTTGAAAACCTCTAGTTTCTTAAATCAGTTTCTCCAGAGTACATTTACAGTAGCTGTCACCAAAGATAGCTCATTGCTGATGAGCCTCAAATGAACACTTCAAGTCCATGAGACAGAAGGTGCATAAGAAATCACGTTAATGCTGTCTAACCAAGCTAAATAGCATAAGACAATTTTAATTTGCATGCTGACAAGAGCTAAATTGCAGGGTTCACCTGTAGCAAACATAAATCAGATGGTGATCATTGCTTTTGCTTTTCTTAAATTAGCATCTGCCAAGTACACCATAAAAATTCTGGTCACCTAAAGAAAAACATATTCCAAAGCTACATGTCATCATTACTTCAAATTACTGTGACTTATGATACAGAAAGCCATATTTGGTAGCCTCTAGCAAAACAGTGGCCTTTTCACAGTCATCTGCAAGAAATAGTAATAGTGTTGAAAAAATATGATACGTTTTGTGTAATGTCGCAGGCTTTCAAATAACTTGGAAAAAAATCTCTGATAACAGATGGAATGTTTTTTTGACATTAAAATATGCATTTTTTACATGTGGCAGTGAATGAGAAAAGTGTTAGCTTAATAAATAGTGGTGCTTTTATGTACTGAGTAGTTTCAGTTGGCTTCTTTTCTGTCAGATATTCTGGTTTTATGATATTACCATAAATTAGAAATAGCTGGTAGTTTTCACTCTGTACATTGATGTGCATAAAGGTGTCTTATATAACATATTAGGATGTTCAGCTCTATAATAAAGCACCACTGATACAGAAGTAACATTACCTATATACATATTTTTAATACAGCTGTGCCAAGGAGCTCTTAAAAAAAAATGCCCATGACACTCTGTGAGCTCAAGCAGCAGCACCACTTCCTTTCCAGAAAGGAACAGAAAGTCCTTCACTTTCTGATAAACCTACTTGCAGCTGAAGATGTTGAAGGATGTTTTTTAGAGGAATGCATTTTTGGGGGAGGGAGGCAGTTGATGGGAAAAAAAATGACTCCTCAAAATCAAAGCTTTTCGCAGGAATGTGCCTGTTTGAATACAAGTTCCCTCTGTGAAACATTTCTGCACATCAGAGTGGAATTTCCCACAGAAGTCAAAGAAATACAGCTGCCTGCGTGCTGAATTGGCTCTCTCTTGCTCCAGGATATCTCACAGCTGGTTTATTTAATCTACTTGTCTTTTTTATTATTTTCCCAGAAAAACATGGATCTTGTTGTTTCACCTTGAAATTTCAGCTTTGCATAGAGTGGCTATATCTCCAACCTCACTCCAGTTAGCAAATCATCAGAGAAATTATTGCTAAACCTCTACTAGATGCTACTGGTTTCTGAACAGCTGTTTTCCTTTCACACTTTTTGACTTGTTCTTAGCTTAATCACAGTACCATCTCTTTTATTTTCTCTGGTTGAGCCTTATGAATAGCCTGAAACTCATTTCTCATTGATGCTAGTGCTCTAGCCACAGCCATTTCAGGCAACAATGGACTCCAGAGAGCCTAGGGAGAAAAATCAGATAATATAGAAGAACAATTTTAATGTAATTTTCCTAATTTGCATAAAAACTTTGCTGGTTTTTAGACACATTAAAGGCAAGCATACTGTGAGTTAATTAAAATAATTCCATGAATTTGAAGCAATTGTGCTGTTACATGATTTCATGTTGCATAATCAAAGAGCTTTGTACTGAAATCACCCACTTGATTTTAGTATGATGAGCCCCACGGCAAAACAGAAACTGAAGCGCAACCTCCCACTTCCCTCCCCCTTCCAGAAGAAAATTAAAGAGAATTAGAAGTCGCTACCTAACAAAGAATTCTGGTCTAGAAAGCAGAGAGAGACAGTATCACAGTTTACAGTTCAAGTGTTTTTATTATACGGTTTCAGCTTTCAGGTGACAGTTAATTCATTTGTAAACAGATACTGGGTGTTCCTTGTTACACATCCCAGAATTTAGGTGCAATGGAGATAGAAAACCTGCCATGACATAAGAAGAAACCATGTAGTGACAGATGTATATGGCAAACCTTACATAGATGTAGTCATGCAACAATACAGATGAAACAGAGGCATTCAGTGAAAAGCTGTAAGGCTATGCTGATATTTCGGCAGTTAACAAAGTATATATAGATGTAAGAGAGTGGAGAATCAAGACGATAACCACTGAGTGTTCTAGCTAGAACTGTAGCATTTCTCCTAACTGTGTTCATTCTTGAGACGTACTGCTTGGAATCAATGTCAATTTACCATAAACCTACACACATACACTCCTAACCCACACTTCAGCTCTTACAAATGTGTATAGATAGTATGAATACCTCACCTGGGTAGGTTCTTCTAGGAATCTACATCCAAATAGAAGCTAACAGAGGCAGGAAAGTTTCAGTCTGTCTCTGGAAGTATTTTAAGCACTATTCAAGTTGTCTGATAAAGAAGTATATTCAAATTTTTCTATCCCAGATTCACAGTATGTGAGCAGATACTAGGTGAATGAAGATTCATGCAGAAAAATCAAATGTATGCATCAAGAAATTCCTGTAATCAGATATTAGAAGTTGCAGTTTCATTTCTTTTCCCCTTTAGCAGCAGTGAGACAGAAAGAGCAGGCAATTACCATATTCTTTTCTAACTGTCTCCTATAGCCACAGCTGAGCCCTCACATGTACAGCATTAATCTCCTTTTTAAAATTAATGAAGACTAATTAAGGAAAATAAGCCTCCACAAGAAAAAAAAAGTTAGTTGCTTTTGTGCAAAGATAACTCCAGTAACTACTGCAAAATGCCATTCCATTAGAGAAAGCCATATACAATAACTAACTGTAATATGAACTGATGAATGTTATCTCTTTCCAAGCAGATCAGATAAGTGAATCAAATGTTAAAGTCTTACTTTAAGTATGGTTATTAGTAATAAAAATGGTATGAAACTGCTGAATAATCTGAGCTAAGTGAAATCAAACGGAAGAGTAGAGAAAAAAAAACATTAATTAAGATTTAAAGAAACAGATACAGATCTATCTTATGCCACATCCAGATATTATGAAGTTCAAATTCTGAAATTTGGAGAGACTACAGAGGAATAAAAAGACACATTTTTCCCATGAGTATATTGAAGAAGTTGTTTTCATAAAAATAGTTATGTTACAAACCAAACCTCAGAAATACTAAACCAGCTGATAAAACTTGCACCTTAAAAGAAATGTGTCAACTAATGGGGACTCTAGAGGTTGTGTAACTTCTCTCAGGTAACACTGAGACGGTCCTACCCCATCGCTGTGTATAATGTATATGAATTTATATTCATATATATGAATGCACATATAATTGGTAGACATTTAGAGATATGTATAGACATATATATACATAATATGAAGATGCAATATATATTGTTATACAATACAAAGATGTAATACGTATATATTCATATATATTCATTTTTTTTATATATATATGTGTATATATATATATATATATATAGCCACTGAGATTCAGGGCAAAATCTGCAGGTATAAACCCATTTGAATATATTTTAAGCTCATCTAAATCTGTTATCCCAGAATCTACCATGTTATCTCTGTGATAAATGCTATACTCTAAAGCAAATGGGAGAGAATAATTGTTTTCTGTTCATCAAGTAATCCTCACAGAACTGAGTTCTTTGGAAATGCAGAGATAGCAGCACTAGCGTGCTTTCTCATAAATCAGCTGTATGTGCACTGCGATTTGTCACTATCTTTTGACGCATGACAATCTCTTCTTTCACAGTCAGAAATCTGAACATCAGATCTGGGATCTCTAAATGCGGCATGTGTTTACCAGAGATCATTCACTCCAGACTAGTCTTCTACCTGTCTTCAAAGAGATAGCTGAATATGTAGACACGTGAAAGATGGAAAATTGCACCCTTCTGGCATTTGACCGGGCATATACATAGAATTTCATACAAGGGATTGCCATTTATACTAGAGAAGGTGAGGAAAATTATGAGGTCAATAAGGAACTGGTTCAAAAGAGGATGAAAACAGGTAGTGATAACGGGCAAGTACCAGGCTAAATAAATTTCTTAAAAAAAAAATAGACACCTCAGGACTCTCTGGATAGCACTCTTTGTGTCGCACTGGCAGAGCCAAAATTGGAGTCATCATCATCCTGATTTCAGAGTCACAGATTTTACTGGAAGAACTGCCTGACTTCAATGTTTAGGGTAGTATTAAGTATATATTAGTACAGATTTGCAAAACTTTAACTGAACTGAAGTTTCTTCCATTCTGTCTGAAATTGCAGAGGATTGAGACCTAAATGTAGAAGCTGATTGTGAAATAACACTAAACCACTCACATCACAAAGCCAATTCAGTCCTACAATACATCCAGTTTGTTATGTCCACCAGAGGCAAGCAGCTGCTCTTAGCATTTTGCAAAAAAAAAATTGATCTGGAAAACTGTGTATGTTTCTGATTGTCCATTGGAAAAAAAAAAAAAAAAAAAGTAATTTAAACTAGAATGAAAACAGAGCAGGTTATGAGACTAAGGAAATAAAAGAGGATCTTAGGAGGACACCAAGAGAGTTTGACATGTTTGTTTAACAGAAAAAAGATCAGGAAAAAATAGGTTCATTGTTTATAAACACATTAGGAAGACATAAAATAAGAGAAAAGTGCTATATGATTTAAAGAGCAACGATGGCACAAAAATATTAAAAAATTAAAGAACATAGATCCTCAGTGTCTGTCTTTAAAAATTGTTTCTCACCAAATAAGCAGTGAGTTTAACCGTTACCTTCCCAACAGGAGCACTGGGAAAAAACAGATCACAACAGTTTTAGGAATTATATTGCCTAATGTGTGCAAACAATTGCATAATAAGCAAACAATAAAAGAAAAAAAAAAAGGACTACAAAGAGCTACTCTGAAGTAGGAATGAGATTAAGGGCCCTCTAGATACAGCCACTTTGATTTGATTAACTGTTTCTGTGGCAAGCCTGTTAGGTGAAGGAGACTTGCCTGGGTGACCAGCTCAACTAAATGCAAACATGAAAGCGTCAGTCCTGGCTCCCACTTACCTCCTTTTTAAGGCTCACAAGCTAGGGCTTCTCAGGTTTGAAGTTAAGTATTTTCTTTCTTAGCATATATCGCTGAAACTACATTGTAAACTGTGTCTATCCTTTCTTACAGTCAATTAATTCCTTCTCCCAGATGCTACTGAGTCGTAGCACTGTATTACATAGGACTGGTTTCAGTCTTTCCAATATCCTGAGTATAAGATCCTGACATCAGTCTGGAAGCAGAGCATCCTAATTTCCTCCTGCTCCAATACAAGGTTGTTCCACGGAAACAGTGCAAAAAAATTTTGAGTTAATTAGAGGAAAAGAGACCAGTGATCTGAATTAAGTATCTAAAAAGTTCTTAGAGTACAGATGTAGCACTTGCAAAAAGCATTGAGGTCCACAGTCTATCTTGATTTAGTTATTCTAGATATTGGATGAGTAGGATGAAATGCAAAATGGATGCCAGTTTTGGACCATGATCAGAAAAAACAGAAAACAGAAGCAGAGAACAGAACTAAGTATGAAACCTGAAAGGAAAGATATCAGTAGAGCTGCTAAAACCTGAAAAACAAATTCTGCCAAAGCTTTAGAAAAAAAATCACAAGTATCTGATGACAGGTAAATGTGGTCATTGAGACAATAGTGGAACAAAGGAGCCTTGATGATCAAATAGGTACAGAGGCAGAAGTTTATTGTTTGTAATGAGAAAAATCATAATGGAACTAATAATCAGCAGCTTAAAGACAGTTTTAAAGGAAACGGACAGTAAAGGAAAACATGCTCTCAGAATATGCTGAAGTTGCACTGGTCGAAAGTTTACAAGCTGACAGCTAATGGGGTAAAAGCAAGAATAGAATCCAGATATGTTTTGGTATTCATTGACTTTTTGAAAGCAGTTGATTCAGCGAGTACTATGTAAACCTGAAGAACTACACGGAGTTCCAGAGAAGATTATTATTGCAAATGTAAATGCTATGTACAAATTCCCTGCAATGCTTTAAGAGCTACTGGAAAAACAACTAAGTGGCTTAAGTCAAGGACAAACCGGCGTTTTTTATCCTGATCTTAAAGTGAACATGATGAACATTATGTTCTATGAAGAGCATAATTGATGATCTCCATGTATGTGTCTCAGACCAGGCAGACGACAGCACATAACTGGCATGAATTCATATGAATGACCCAGATGGAGGACCTTGAGCTTGATCTTCTTGAACTTCATAAGGTCCTCACAGGCTCACTCCCCAAGCCTGTCAAGGTCCCTCTGAATGGCATCCCCTCCCTCCAGTAGCTCAACTGCACCACACAGCGTGGTGTCATCTGCGAATTTGCCAAGGGTGCACTTAATCCCACTGTCTATATCACTAATGAAGATATTAAATAGTATTGGTCACAGTACGGACCCTTGAGAGACATCACTCATTACTGGTTTCCACTTGGATATTGGGCCATTAATTCTAAGTCTTTGGATGCAACTGTCCATCCAGTTCATTATCAATCAAACAGTCCATCCATCAACGCTGTGTCTTCAATTTAGCAGCAAGAATGTTGTGGGGGACGGTATCAAAGGCCTTAAAGAAGACTAGGCAGATGACATGATAGCTTTCCCCTTGTACCGTGATGCAGACACTGCATCGTAGAAGACCGCTAGATTAATCAGGCATGATCTGCCCTTGGTGAAACCATGTTGGCTGCCTTTAATGAATCCACTGACTTCCATGTCTACAAGGAGTATCTGCTCCATGATCTTACCTGGCATGGAGATGAGGCTGACTGGTCCATAGATGTCCAGGGTCCTCCTTTTTACCCTTTAAAAAAAATGGGTACAATGTTTCCTTTTTTCCTAGTCACTGGGGACTTTTCTTGACAGGCACAACTTTCAAATATGATGGAGAATGGCTTGGTAACTACATCAGCCAGTTCCCTCAGGACTCTGGGGTGTATCTCATGGGGTGCCAGGGACTTGTGTATGTTCAGGCTCCTCAGGTGATCTCAAATCTGGTGACAGTCATGGCCACAGTATGGGAGAATTAAGGTCTCTCTTGGTTTTTTCAGTGCTAGGTGAAGACACTTTCTGACCTGGTGTTGGAGATGACCAGGAGTTGAATATTTACATTGTTTCAATTTTCAATAAATTATATAATTTTAAAAAATGGAAAAAAAAAATTATCTGCTGCATGATGACACATAGCAGGGGGAATTAGGTCACTATTTGCTGCAAAATAGTTTGAATTGAGTTCATCTGTGAATTGAAGCCAAGCTAAGAAAGCCAAAGCAAAGGTTTACTTTGATAAAAGTTAGCAAGACAATTCTTGATAAAAGAAAAGTGTCTTGGAACTAAAAGATTATATAACAGTCTAGATGAAATGTACCATAAATGGATTGAGTTTATTGAGTTTTTAATATATTTTGAAGTAGGAGGATTGTGCATGACAGTAAAGTTGATGGAAGAAAAAATGATGAGGATAAATTTACTGTGTTAATGAACTCGAGCTCTATCAGCAGGAATGCCTTCTACTGGCCTGTCTGCTGACCAGCCCCATTCACGACACATGGGCATTTGGCCTGGTCTTGCAGAAGCTTAAAAACTGTATTGCTATATAAACTTCTATTCCATTTTTATCATAAAATATTTTGAATAAATTAGAAAATATTTTTTATTATCTGTAATGATATCTTAAAATTTTCTAAGGCTTTTTGTGTTAAAGTGAAACAAACTAGAGCAAAGCATGAAGCAAGCAGAAATAAACTTCATCACTTTCAGTGATCACTGTGACTCTTACACAATCACAGATTTCCCTAGTGACAGGGGAAGTCTTCTCCAGAAGGACTAGATTATTCTGTTGTCTCTCTAAGGACTACCTGTAATTTTCAAACACACACTAGATCCTCAGTTAATTTCCTATAAATTGAAATTGATTAAAAGATCCTGCAATAGGAAGGAATACTCAGGAGAAACAGGCATACAAGAAAACAAGCTGAATGTTCAGTTTAAGCACCTAAAAATCTGGGTTTAAGCCCACCAGATATGTATTGTGTTACCCCAATGTGCTGCTCTCAGTTCTTATTGCATCTTTGTCGCTAGAGCTCTCTCAATGAAAGGGGAACTTCCTCCTTATCGAGCGAGTTGAAGGGGAAGAAGTTTATATGATATTTGCCTTGGGTGCTGAGTAAAAGCAAGATGTTCATTTATAAAATTCCTCACAGAATTTGGACACTAAAACACCCTGTGTGGTATTAGAAGAACATAGGTTAGTGCATGCAAATGAATGGGAATATGGAAGCATGTATTCAAACTGTTGTGATGACTGTTAGTATCACACGGGAAATTATTAGTTAGGAAATATCAGGAATGCACAGAAGATTTGAAAGTTGGAAGATATCTGCTGTGTTAAATAGGAGTAGGATTGACCTGAAAGGAGATTTCCTTGATAAATTAGTTTTAGTTCTGGCATGGACCACAGGCAGTGTTGAGGTGCACGTGCTCTCCCTAAATGCTATCTCCTACTGCCACTGCTGGAGGCATAACACTGGCCTAGATGGATCACTAGCCTGGCTCAGTGAGGTATTTCTTCTGTTCTTACAGCTGCTTAATTTTTCATTACTGACTGCAACATGAAGTTTGAAAAAGTGCTAATGAAATCTGCCAGTAAAATAAAGCTGCCTGCCATTGCAGAGTAAGAATGGACTAACGAAAAAGAAAGATCTGGGTAACCTCAAGGATGGCAGCAACAGAGCATCATCAAACCTATTAACACAAGAATGAAAACTCATCAATATTTTGCTGAGGATTTTTGCTTTAAACAATAGCTCAATACTGAGAAATGACAAAGTAATATAAAGACTGAAAAGGATATGGCCATGAAAATGTAATTGTTATTATAACAGAAGCATCTTCAATGGAAATGAGAATATATTAATGCCATCTTAGCTGTACTTCTAAGGAATATCTTTTGACATTCCAGACACATTCAAGAAAGATTCACCCAGGTTGTACTGTTTCATGGAAGGGCTATTGGGATGCTTAGAGGATCTGATCTTATGAGAGGAGCACAAAGTTACCTCTAAGCTGCAGTCACAGAAGATGATAGAGCGCTGTATAGGAATACTAGCTTTAACCTAGCAAGCTTGGGTACTGTCAACAGTCCAATTGCAACAATAAATAGTTCAGCGCGGGCTAAATTGCTGTCAAGACTGCTACCCACACTCAAGCTATCTAATTAAAAGCTGCTCACATATCTCTGCTCTTCACCCTGGTCACAACAGCAGTAACAAGAAGGATAGGTATCAGGTTTTATATAAGGGTATCATTTATAATGACGACCTAAAGCAGTCTAGTTTCTTAGCTTATTAAAAATTTACAAATAAAAATAAAAATAAAACTGGGAGGACATAAGATTGCTCTCAAGAAATACAAGGCAAGCCTAAGGAGGAGAGCTTGCACTAGGAGCTGTTTAACCTGCTAGACTATCCCAGAAAAATAAATAGTTGTTAAGTGTCCATGAATATATTTAGTCTGGAAATGAAAAAAGGTTTCCAATTAAGCGAACAGTGAGATGCTAGAACAGATTTTCAATCAGAAGTGTGGGTCTACAACCTAACTATTGTTAATATAGAACTTGATTAGATTAAGAATAGGATTTAATGTTGAGATTGCTTGCAATGACCGTAATCAAGAAACTTTCACATACTGTTATGACTGAAAACATGTATAGATTTCATTAATGTGTAGTATTTACTTTGTCTTTCTTTAAATGAGGAACCATTTCTCCCTCTTTTATATCAAGGGTGAGATGAACCTAATACCTCATTGTTAGTCTGTTCCTTTCATGATCTCAAACTGGTGAATTCTCATGACCAAAATTTTGGGTTCCTGTACAGTAATCCATTTGCTCTTTGAAACTTTGTAAATTACATGTTACAAGTGAAAATATCCAACAATTATATCTTCATTTCTCATTCAGATTCAAAGGACTAAAGAATGCAGATCTGTATTCATTCCCTTCCAGTCTGTACATAAACACTTTATTTAAAAATATTCTGCTGTTATAAAGAGAAGAAAACAGAATAATTCCTTGTTTACTGCAAATTCTGATATCTTGTTAGGATCCCTGCTCAGTATCTCTCCAGACACGATTGTGACCTTATTGTGGTATATCATTGATCAAGAAACAGAAAACTGTCAAGTCTCTCTCAATGTGGAAAAGCAGCTGCAGAACACAGATGTACAGAAGACAGACCTTATGTGCAAACTGCACTTTTTATTTATTTATTTATTTATTTATATAACAATGTTCATGCTTCCGAAGGAAAATTAAATTTATTGTTCCCTACTACAATCAAGCTGCAGAGGGAAATTCTAGAATTTAAAAAAAAAAAAACCAACTAAAACCCCCTACTTTTTTATGTAAAGACTCACCATCTGTCATCTAATGGCTCTTTTCTGTTACTGTGTCTATAAGATGAAGGACTTTAAGCTCTTTCAAATTAGCAAGTGACTGTTGCTCTGAACAGTGGAATGGTGCAGGAAACAATATCACAGGGAAGAGATTGATACAGACAATAAGCCAACCTATTGAAACAGAAATAAATGTCAAAGTGCCATCTTTAAGGTAAAGCAAGTGTATATGTATATGCATGAGTGTAGATGTGACACTTCCCTCTTGCATATGTGTTAGTGACTCAATCATTGCCTTGCAGAATGTCAGTGTACCCCCCCCCCAAAAAAAACCCACCAACTCATCACCAAAAAAATCCCTAAATTAAGAAGGAAATTCATGTGTTTTTCAGAGGAAAGGAATTCGGTGGAGTCACTTTCTGCTTTTAAACTGATAGAGCCACAAGGACTATGACCTCTTTCTGAGAGGAAATTAGATTTCATTTGAAAAATCTTCCATCTGTACTATTTTGGATTTCTTTACATGGATTATCTTTGTGAGAGAAAGTCGTCTGTACCATAACAGAGGATCATGTTCTCATTTACAACTAAGCTTCTTTAACACTGCTTAAAGAACCTTTCCCATTCACTGTAAGATCTCTCTCTGCTGTCACGGATGTGTAAACAAATCTAGCTGAAACTGGATGACTATCAGGCTCTGTACGTACATAGGGAGGGGTAAACCCAGACATGTGGATTGAAGGAAAGATAACTAAGAAAGACCTCAAGAGCTAAGCCCAGAGGTATGATGGTTGAATCAAGAACTTAAAGATAACTGGACTATTTGTTGTTTTGTTTTGTTTTATTGGAGAAGAAATACACAGAGCTGTAATACTTGTTTATTCTTCTGGTCTCTGTGGAATGTGAACAAACATGTGCATTGCTGGATTTTATAAACCCTAAAAATAAACTGGAAGAAAAAGTCATTAATTGAGCTAGGAGAGAAGAATAATAGACTGGGAGTCTGGCCTTTGGGACTCATTAGTCTCTGCTTCTGTATCAAACATCTAGGGAACAGGAAAGCATCTTTGGATAACGTTTCACAAACTAATTTGTTCTTTGAGCTGTGCATTTCATCCAGCTGAGTAAATATTATTTGCAGCCAACTGAGTAAGCTGTTACATTAGCTATAGTGAAATTGCTCATTTTGAGAACTTAGAGTGGAGAAGGTCAATAGCAACAGGTAGAATTAATAGACATGTGGCTTTTATAAAGTTCCACAAAGTTTAGCCTCCCCTCATTTGGCAATAATACTTAGTTTGAAGACAGAATCTGCAAAAGCAAGGTAATTCTTGACTTGGGTTGCTGTGACAACATTAAAACAGCTTCTACGAACAACCTGAAATTTTATCTAAGAATACAATACAACTGTAACTCCCAGCCAGACTTAAGGGTACAGGGAAGAAAAGAGAAAAGGGAGAATTAAAGGAGAAGGTGATTTTTATGGGTTTTATTGTCTTTGCTAAGAGAATCTAGCAGATTTTTCAACAAAATATATAATTTAACTAGGATTTGGTTTGGTTTATTGATTTTTTTTTTTTTTGTATTATAAGCTCAAGGTCTTCAGTATCCTTAAGGTTGTCTACATTTGATCATTAGAATATTGAACTGGTAAACTGTAGTTCATCTTGAAGTCTCATCTTAGCTAGGGCATAACTTGGCTCCATTTTATGCAAAATAAGTGTATATGTTTCCTACAGAAATCAAAGCTTACCAAAGAAGAGGAGTGAAGAGGAAAAAAAATGTGTCCAAATTTAACTGATATATTTGTGCAGATGCAGATGATGGTGAATATTCCTGAGGCACTCCTGTTCCACAGTTTAGACGTAGCCAGTGTTGTCTTGAGAACAATTACAAAAATGTATAGGATTAAAATGACCCCCAGTAGTCACATAGCTTTCACATAAAATTGAAGGAAGTCAAAGGTGTATCTGTTCATCATTAAAACTACTATTCAATTCCAAAGCCAGACAAATCAGAAGAAAGGACACATCTAATATATGTTCAGTGACTGTTTTTATTGAAGGACTGACACATCTAAACAGCTGAGAGTCCTTCAGCATGTCAGGAAATATCCTAATAGATAAACTTATTATTAGTAATACTAACAATTCCGGAAGAAATTATACAAAGAGAAGCAATGGAGTCAGACTTGTATCATGAAGAAGCAAAAGCAGGCAGAAATTTTCTTCATGAATATGCATAAAATAGCTTTCTTCATAAATCACCTTTT